>NC_137423.1:18801600-21286600 GCF_964374335.1 Astatotilapia calliptera
TCTCAACACATGACAAAATAGTGAACTTAGAAAATATACACAAATTGTGAAATTGCACCTCTTTAAAATGCAGCTCAATTAAACCTAGCTCCAAGAATAATTTTCACTGATAGTTCTGAGATAAGCTGCATGTTATTCTTGGATGCGGTTGTAGGACTGGCTTTAAAATCGCATGACAAAAATATCATACACATTAAAAAAAACTGTATCACCAACGTAGCCTGGACAACATTTGCTAGTTAGATGAAGTCAGCTATCTCATCGTAGCATATTTATATGCATATTTATAATCATACGGTTCTTGGAGTGAGTGCATACACTCATGAAGTTTAGTAACTTCAGGTCACTGCAACAAGCCCAGGTACAGTTTACCGCGGATGGGTACAGGACCTTGAAATGCACCGTGTAGAACGAAATACCATCGTACGTATCATAAGTTTACCAGTCTCACAAATCGTCGTCATAAATACACATTCCTTAACCGTTTATTAATAGGACCTTTGAGCTCAACGGTAATTAATTAGTAGTGGAAATAATTTCTGGTACACGTTACAGAAATGTAGCAGTGACAACAATATTGTATGCTGTAATCGTACTGGGCAATTAGTGATACAAAAAACCTGTTTTATCCTGTGAATAAAAGTATATGTTTTTGTCAATGTACCATAATAACAGAAGCGAAACACAATATTGTGTCAGGACAATTCACTATTTATGCACAATAAATAAAGGAGCATAGCGCGACAATTTCTGTTCAGCGACAGACTTGCTTGTAACCTATATCACCAATTACGTTATGAAAATGATGTATTAACTATTAAAAAATACTGACCTTCGTGTAAATGCTTGGAGCAGACTAACCTGTGAGCTGGAGTGTTCTGGGACGTTATATTTGGTCTTTGAATGGCTGCAATCCAGTCGTGTCTTTGTTACTTCGGAAACATGGCTCGAACAATTTCTCTTCAACGACGTAATCCGATAACAACCGATCTCTTTACCCGTCGGCTTCCCGTGGCTGTCATGCGACCGGCTATTGCAGTTAATAATACAACAGCTTCTTGACATTTTTGTGTTTCTTTTTATCGCTGTATAACTGATTTTAATTGAAAGCCTGCGTGCGCTACTACCGCTTGCCACGAGTTCCCAGAATCCTTTGCGGTTCTACCCGTGAATGACGTCACATTTTCAATCTCTATATAATATGCATGTTAAATTTTATATTTGGGGTAAAATATCAAGTCTTTTCAAGTAAACCGGTTCAAGTCCAATTCAAGTCCCAAGTCATTGGTATAAAAGTCCAAGTCAAGTCACAAGTCTTAGAACATTTTTTCAAGTCAAGTCTAAAGTCATAAAATTAATGACTCGAGTCTGACTCGAGTCCAAGTCATGTGACTCGAGTCACCTGCATACAAGACCACTGATAATCTCCCTCGATCTGGGGCTCCACGCAAGATCTCATCCTGTGGGGTCAAAATGATCATGAGAACGGTGAGCAAAGATCCCAGAACCACACGGGGGGACCTGGTGAATGACCTGCAGAGAGCTGGGACCAAAGTAACAAAGGTCACCATCAGTAACACACTACAACGGCAGGGAATCAAATCCCGCAGTGCCAGACGTGTTCCGCTGCTGAAGCCAGTGCATGTCCAGGCCCGTCTGAAGTTTGCCAGAGAGCACATGGATGATACAGCAGAGGAGTGGGAGAATGTCATGTGGTCAGATGAAACCAAAGTAGAACCTTTTGGTATAAACTCAACTCGTCGTGTTTGGAGGAAGAAGAATACTGAGTTGCATCCCAAGAACACCATACCTACTGTGAAGCATGGGGGTGGAAACATCATGCTATGGGGCTGTTTTTCTGCCAAGGGGACAGGACGACTGATCCGTGTTAAGAACAGAATGAATGGGGCCATGTATCGTGAGATTTTGAGCCAAAACCTGCTTCCATCAGTGAGAACTTTGAAGATGAAACGAGGCTGGGTCTTCCAACATGACAATGATCCAAAACACACCGCCCGGGCAACAAAGGAGTGGCTCCGTAAGAAGCATTTGAAAGTCCTGGAGTGGCCTAGCCAGTCTCCAGACCTCAACCCCATAGAAAATCTGTGGCGGGAGTTGAAAGTCCGTGTTGCTCGGCGACAGCCCCAAAACATCACTGCTCTCGAGAAGATCTGCATGGAGGAATGGGCCAAAATACCAGCTACTGTGTGTGCAAACCTGGTAAAGACCTATAGTAAACGTTGGACCTCTGTTATTGCCAACAATGTTATGTTACAAAGTATTGCGTTGTATTTTTGTTATTGACCAAATACTTATTTTCCACCCTGATTTACGAATAAATTCTTTACAAATCCTACCATGTGGATTCATGGATTTTTTTTTTTTTCACATTCTGTCTCTCACAGTTGAAGTGTACACAGCAAATCCAGCATGTCCAAATTAACACTGTCGGATTTGATTTCAACACTATTAAAGTGTCTATATGGGTCCACACCAGAGAGTGTTAATTTAACTATTTTTGGAGAGTTGGTACGTTAACTCTGATTTAGTGTTAAACACCAAATCTGTCTGGAGTTGATAATTTAACACTTGGTGTTAAGAGTTTATATATTAACTCTCAAAGAGTATTTTAGTTTAACTACGTAAGAGTTATCTTCTAATTCATTCTAAAAAGCGGGAATTTTACTGTTCTGAACTTCTAGAAATTTCTTTTGGAAATAAACATTTACTAAAAAGACGCAATGGTTTTTGAAAAACATTTATTCTGAACTGTGCACGACAATTTCAAAGCATTTTCTGAAAGATGTAACAGTGTACATGTTCTCACTTTCATTAGAATTTTGTTTATCAAAAGGTCTGACATGGTAAATGCAAATAACAGCATTCTCATCACTTATTTCTTCAGTACAATATGCATGTCCTTCATTCATCCCTTTGTGGAACTTCAACGCACTTCTGCTCTCCCCCATATTCCATCTTCACAAGCATATCCTGTGCGGAGATTGAATAAAAATTAGTTGACACTAATTAATGGCACAAATAATCCAGTAAACAATTGCAGCACAGTAAAAAAGAAAAAAGAAAAAAAAAAAAAGGAATCCTCTCTGAGCCATTGCTTGTGTAAATTATTTTCCCAAAAGACAAGGACACAGGCAACAGGTAATACTGAACTAAATGTAAAACCTCAACCTTTTTCATTTTTTTTTTTCCGCCTGTCCCATTTGGTTCTTTAGCCATCAGAATTGTTGACTGAAGACCAACAAGGATATCCAATGGATTTACTTTGCCAAATGGATCATCGTGGCATTGCCGTATTGGTCCATTTGGTCGATCTTTGTTTTTATTATTTATTATATTTTATTTTCAGATGTTACAGACGGGACAGACATGAGTGAAGGATAGGAAAGGGAGAAAGAAAGGGAAAAACAGAAGGGGAGAGGGACAGTGAGAAAGGGGGGGAGAAAAAGAATAAAAATCTCCTGGATCACCTGTTGAGAGAAGAATAGAAAACAAGCAAAAAAAAGACAAAAAAAAAAACAAAGCAACATACTAAACACAACACCATCGCATTAATCTAGCTAAGTGTAAACAGCAGTAAATACTAAATATTCAATGTTGTTGTGCAGCACGCAGGACAGATGTGCTTCGAAGTAACAGCCAAGAAAGGTGTAATTTGGGTCTACGAGCAGTGAACACCCGTGTGCATACCTATGGTAAATGGCCTGCATTTGTATAGCGCTTTTCTAGTCCATAGGACCCCAAAGCGCTTTACACTACATTCAGTCATTCACCCATCCACACACACATTCACACACTGGCGATGGCAAGCTACATTGTAGCCACAGCTGCCCTGGGGCGCACTGACAGAGGCGAGGCTGCCGGACACAGGCGCCACCGGGCCCTCTGACCAATCAGCGCGCTTGTATTCCAAAGGTTTCTCCATGTAACGATCTGCTAGGGAGTGTGGGGGGGCCACAGCCCCGTCCTCCAGGGTGTGAAGCAGGTATGGAGGAGATCAAAACTCCAGACATCCAGAGGCCCCCAGAACACAAGAGACCATGGAAGACCAACAGAGGGGCAGCCGCGCCACTGTTCCAGTAAGAGCTGAGGAGAGTCCCAGATGAGGGTTCACTCAGCAGCCGCGGAGCAGAAGCCAGGGGGAGTTGCAGTGACGCGCCCATGAGCTCCGCCGGCCACCAGCTGTGCCTGAGTGACCGAGCCCCAGGCCGAGAGGCCGGGGGCACCCCACCCCCGAAGGGGCCCGAGCGAGCCCCAGGCTCCAGGCCCCGATAAGCGGCCGCCAAGGAGTGAGCCGGTGTGTACCTGGACGCCCACCCCCAGACACAAAGAACCACCAACGCACCGACGCCTGAGGGAGTCCGCCACCGGCAGGGGAAGTGGTGGTAGGTGGAGATAGGCCTCCAAACCTTGGAGGGCCTGAGGTGTCCCCAGAGAGGTGGCGTCTGATACCCAGCCTGACATATACACACAGACATACAGGCACACACAGACACAAACATCCATTTCCCCCCTCATGCTCTCATATGCACTCACTCCACACTCAACCAACGTGGAGACAGACATAAAGAGACGCTGTACACACGATCACACTCCCCAAGCGTACTCTACAAACCGGGTCTAGGTGCCCCCGCCCCTGGAGGGGGGAACTGCACCCAGACCCAGGTGGTGTTACCCTTTTCCCTGCGGTGGGGAAAGGCAGACCACCCCGACTCCGTAGCAGCAGGGAGGCCCCACACCCCAGACCGCAGTCGGACGGCCAACTCCACCTAGCCCTCCCGCTCCAGCAGGCCGCAGAGAATGGGGGTGGGAGAAGACTCCAAACCTCCCTCCACCCGCTCATTGTAGTGTTGATGCATGTGTGTTCTAAGGTGCAATTAAAACCCAGGAGGGCATGGAGCTACCTGCCAAGGAGCAGCAGGTAAGCACATAGTCCCTCCTGATAGCCCTCAATGTCTATGTGTATTTAAAATTGAGAGGTGGGCAACGACGCCAGGGGTGAGGTGTACACCCTGATGGTAATTTGGACTCCGTGATTGTGCCCACCCCCAAGATCCTATATGTATGTGTAATGAGATTGTGAGTAATGTGAATGTCTAAGTTGTGGGATAAAATTGAGGCAGAGGCAGCCAGAAGGGGACAGAGGGGGGGGGGGTAGCCTCCTCTGCACCCTGGTGACATACCCCTACTCCAAGGCCCTGCATGTGTGGGTGGTTGTGGTGGAGCGGGAAGAGGGAGGCAGCTGGAGATGGGGAGGGAAGGAAGGGAAGGGCAGGTAACCCCTCCCTGGGGCCAGCTCCCCCGCTGACCCCAGTAGGCACTCCCACACTCCGCGACCCGCCAGGGAAAGGGGGCCCAGGCCCATCCAGACCGGGGCCCAGTGCAGCAGCGCCTCCCGGCCCCACAGAGCCCGGGACAGTCCACCCAACCCCACCACAGAGAAAACTGCACCCACCCCACCATCCACTCATCTTCCAGACTACATAAGACAGTAAACGCCCAGGCTGAGATCTTCCTCCACCTCTCCTGTATCTCCCCCTCCTGCAGAGAGAGTTCCTGAAGAGAGGAAAGCTCCAGCAAGATGTGACCATCTCCCCCACCAGTTGAAGAGCTCCCCAGGCGGTTCGACGCACCGGCGGCACCCCGCTCCAGGGCCGGGCCCCCATGCACCCACCCGCCCACAACCCCGGCAACACACCAACCAGGACCCAAGCCCCCGAGGCCCGGCCCGGGCCCCAGCCCAGAGACGGAGCGCCCCCAGAACCTCACGCCCATCCCGGACCCACCCAGGGCCAGCCATGCTACCAGGTCAGTAACCCACGTCCGTCAGCACAGATCCTCCCCTAGCCCCGCTGCACGCAGCCGCGAGGAAACAGTCACCTGAGAGCCAACAGAGCCCCCAACCGGACATGACCGCTATCCCGGGTTGAGCCCCCCAAGGAAGATGCCTCCGGGGAACCCCCCGACACCCTAAGCCTGTCCCTACCCCCACACCAATCACAACAGTGAAGGCGGGACCAAACTATAACCCCCCACCCCCACTAGGTGAAGGAGCTGATAAAAGGAGTCCAGAGCAATTGATCTGATGTGGTGGCAGAGGCTGTGTCAAGACTAATGTAATCTAATAGATAATTTCTATATTGGTTAGAATTAAGATTATTTTTATTTTTCCAGTTCATGAGGACTGTTTTCTTGGCTATGCAAAGGGCAGTGAAAATCATATGGGCTATATTCTTTTCTGAAGTGACATTATCTAAGCTGCCCAGTAAACACACTGAGGGGGAAGTTGGAATGTTACATTTCAGACACTTTGATAAGTCTTCACATATCTCGCGCCAAAAATTTTTGCACTGGTAGACAGAACCAAAGAGCGTGGATGTAATTGTCTGGTGTATTGCCTTGACAGTGTGAGCAGTTGTTGGAAGATGTAAAGCCCATCTTGAACATCCGATGACCTGTATAGTGCACTCTATGTAGTATTTTGTATTGTATTAATTGCAGACTGGGATTTTTAATTAATTTAAAGGTTTTTAAGCAAATCTGAGACCAGAAGTTTTGGTCTAAGCTGACTGATAAATCTGCTTCCCACTTTGCAATAGGAAGGGATATTGATTCATCTAATTTAGAAAGTGTTCTGTATATTTTAGATAATAATTTGGGGGATTTAAGAGTAAGAAAATGTGCCGCACTTAGTGGTGTTTGTAATTCAACTTGACTGAGGTTAAATTTCTTTTTACTATGAATTTGTTGATATTCTAAAAATCTTGTCTTGTTGATCCCATATTGTGCAACTAGTCTGTCAAATGGAATAAATGCTGTTCCCTCTAATATATGTTCTAAGTATTTAATTCCTTTACAAC
Source organism: Astatotilapia calliptera (assembly GCF_964374335.1). Lineage (NCBI taxonomy): Eukaryota > Metazoa > Chordata > Actinopteri > Cichliformes > Cichlidae > Astatotilapia > Astatotilapia calliptera. The sequence continues at coordinate 18,808,479 of NC_137423.1, forward strand.
TCCATTCTGGGAAATTAATCATATTATTGTTTTGTAATATGTCAGGGTTATTCCAGATAGGTGTACGTTTGCATGGGATTAATGAAGACTCTGTTATTTTTAGAAACTCCCACCATGCTGTCAGAGAAAAGCTGATGTTGATACTTTTAAAGCATTCATGTCTTTTGATGTTTGAGCTAATAAATGGTAGGTCTGAAATTTCTAGATCCTTGCATAGTGCCTGTTCAACATCTAGCCAGGGCTCAACTAAGAAGGTATGTTTTAACCATTCTGAGATGAACTGAAGCCTGTTGGCTAAGAAGTATTGGTGAAAATTAGGCAGATCTAATCCTCCTCTATCCTTGGTTCTTTGTAGCGTTTTTAAGCTGATACGCGGGGGTTTATCTTTCCAAAGGAATTTGGAAATATATGAATCCAGAGATCTGAACCAATCTTGTGATGGTTTGTTAGGGATCATCAAAAATAAGTAATTTATTTTTGGCAAGATCATCATTTTTATAGTGGCGACCCTTCCCATGAGTGATATGGGTAAAGATTTACATCTAGTCAGATCGCCTTCTACTTTCTTTAGAAGTGGGATGTGGTTTAATTTAGTTAAGTCTGAAAGCTTAGGAGAGACATTAATACCTAAATATTTAATATTTCCGGATTGCAGTGGGGCAGAGGAAGAATTATGGAAGGAGCAGTTAATGGGGAGAACTGTAGATTTTGGCCAGTTAATTGAATAATCTGAAACTCTTGAAAACCAGTTTATTAAAGTAATTACCTCAGAGAGGTTGGTTTGTGTGTTTTGCAGAAAAAGCAACACATCATCCGCATAGAGACTGATTTTATGTTCTATGTTCTTACATTTTATGCCCTTAATTGTTGTAGCCTGTCTAAATGCTGCTGCTAGAGGTTCGATAAAAATTGCAAAAAGTGAAGGGGAGAGTGGGCATCCCTGTCTGGTGCCCCTCAGGAGACAGAAGCTGGAGGATGTCTGGTCATTTGTTCTGATACGAGCTGTTGGGGAATTGTATAATATTCTTATCCAGTTTATGAAAGAGTTTCCAAAACCAAATTTGTGTAAAGTTGCGAATAAAAATTTCCAGTTAACTCTGTCAAATGCTTTTTCTGCATCTAGAGATAATATTATGGTTTCGATGTTTTTATCGTATGAGTAGTCTATTAAATTAAGTAATCTACGAGTGTTTGTTGAGGAGTGCCGACCTTTTATGAAACCAGTTTGGTCAGGATGAATTAAGAGGGGGGTCATTTTCTCCAGTCTCTTTGAGAGAGCTTTGCAGATTATTTTAAGGTCTACATTTAAAAGAGAAATTGGACGATAGCTTGAGGGAAATAAAGGGTCTTTGCCTGGTTTTAGCAGGAGACCAATGTTGGCAGAATTCATATTTGGTGGTAGTCTGCCATTTTCCTCGATTTCCTGCAACATGCCGTGGAATACTGGTGCCAAAATTATCCAGAATTCTTTGTAGAATTCTGCAAGGAAGCCGTCTGGACCTGGAGCCTTATTATTGGGCATACTTATCAGGGCTTCCTGGAGTTCACTTGGCGTCAGTGGCGAATCCAGTTCCATTGCTTGACTGTCTAGTAATTTTGGAAGAGTTACGTTGTCAAGAAACAGATCAATTTCATTTTTAGATGGGTTCATTTGTGGTGAGTATAAAGTTTCATAGAAATCCCTAAAAATGTTGTTTATTCTTCCAGGATCATATATTGTGTTCCCCGATAAATCTTTAGCAGGACATATAGTTGTTTTTTCTTTATTTATTTTTAGCTGGTTAGCTAGAAATCGACCTGATTTGTTACTGTGTTCAAAATTCTGCAAGCGAAGTCTTTGTATAAGGAATTGTGGTTTTTTTTTATTAATAATTTCATTTAATTCTAGTTTTGTTTTGCATATTTTGTTCAATGTTTCCTGATCTTGGTTGCACGCGTAGGCTTCTTCTAGTGATTTGATGTTTGTTTTCTTCTTTCTTTTTGTGTGATGAGAAAGAAATTATTTTACCTCTCATCACAGCTTTCCCTGCTTCCCATAGAACAGAAGCAGATATTCCGGGAGTGTCATTAAAGTCTAAATATGAAGTCCATTCCTTTTTAAAATATTTAATAAAGTCTTCATCTTTAAGTAGTGATATATTAAATCTCCAGTTTTTTCTTGGCGTAGTGTTATTCTTGTGCATTAGTGTTAAAGATAAAGATAAGATACCTAAACCGTGTGCACAAAACTCTGGAGGGATCTATGCTAACGTAGAATCCAGTCAGGATGTCAGCTACTGCTGTTTGCTCGTTTTTATTTTTTATTTTTCATGGGCGATCGTTTTCAGGCTTCAAGTAGCACCATTATACCAACATTTCACATTCTAGACATTGTTTTAGGTGTATTTGACCAAAAGTTTGACTGAAAATTCACATGCAAGCTTTTTTTCAAGGCTGTGGTATTTGCCCGCAGACAATACCTTTCAACTAGCTAAAACAGAATATTATGCTATCACCGAGCAACATGGCTAATGCCTTTCACACAGCTTTGTCTCAACTCCAAAGAGCCACAGAAGTAAAAGCTCATAATAATAATGGAAATAATCTTTGAAAAAATGACTTACCAAGCATGGCAAACAACTCAAATATGTAGAGCAAAATGTTCTGAAACTGCTTCACTTCAGCTTCGATTGGAGCCGTGCTGGGGGCGGAGTCTGTGAATTTACTCTATTGGTGTCATAGCCCCTGTAGGAGTTCAGAGTTGAGAGGTCAAGAGTTAATGTTTCTATTGTAACACCTCCAGATTTGACAGAGAAACACTCGGTTTTAACTACTATCATTTTACACCTCAGAGTTACATTAAAAGAATGTGACTCTGCTTAGAGTAAAATTAACTCTACTTTTGCAAGAAGACTATTAACACCAAAACATTTAACACTTTTGAATTTGCTGTATACCTCTGGTGCAAATTACTGACCTCTGACATCATTTTAGGTGGGGGAACTTGCACAATCGGTGGCTGACTAAATACTTTTTTGCCCCACTGTATTTTGGGCCAGCCCACCGTTTGGTGACATCATCCAGTTAGTAAGGTGGGCAGTTTAATGTCGAATGAGCAGTGTTGGTCTGGTGGGGGTGCACTGATTCCTGTGGGATGTTATGTGTGCGTGAATGATGAGTGAGTATTAACCTGTGTTGCATTTTGCCTTTGTTTGTGTTGATACTGGCACATAGAGTGAGCAGTTTGAAGTGTTCTATATTGTTCTGATCTATAAATGGTTATGTTAATTATATTGTGTTATGTCCAGTGTTGGGTAAGTCACTTTAAAATAGTAACTTAGTTACATTACTAGTTACTTCTCTCAAAAGTAACTCAGTTACTTCAAGTTACTCGTTACTTTCAAAGTAACTAGTTACTAGGGAAAGTAACTTTGGTTTTACTCAGAATTCTCTTGTTAATGTGTTGCTTCCATAACTTTGCCAGTCTTCTAGCTTGCTTACTTGCCACAAGTGCACTGTGCCACCTACCAATAGAAAGGAAAAGATAATGTGCATATTTCCATGAGAGAAATCCCACGCCTGGACCGTCTTTGACTACTGCCATGATTCTAGCCTACGTCACAGCGTCATGTGCGCCTTTTACATCCAACACAAAAACTGCAGTCGTGGTGCTTTCGATTGTACTCAGAACTCGGAAATTATGCCTTCTGAATAGGAAGATGTAGGCAACACCAGACTGCAGATGAGCTGCATACAGGGCTGGACTGGGACAGAAAATTGGCCCGGGCATTTTGACTAGAGACCGGCCCACCATTATAGGAAAAATCATAAAGCCTTTGAATGAAAATAAACACTGTTGTGACAGTGATGTTCACTGTTTTGATGGTATATATGCATCAATCTATCAATCGTTTGTTGTAAGATTCAGATAATTATTTTTTAAAAGCTAGACATTTTAAATGAGAATAAGAAAGAAAAGTATTTCTTTGTGCCCCCCTTTCCCTGTTAATGCCCTACATGCCCCCCTGGCAACACTTTGCTAGATCTGCACCTGCACAGTTACCAGCTGTCAGCTACCTAAAAAAGGATCCTGGGGTTATTTGTCTCTCAGAAACAGTTCATAACTTCCCTTCAACTCATTCATGTCACCTAAAAGGTAAACCTGTTTCTCCATCACCTGTTCAGCTCTGATGATTCAGTAAGGACATCTCCTGGTTTCATCTTCATGTTTCCCTCTCACCAGATAACCAAACCATATCATGACCAGCAGCTTTACAGCTGTGGCTCCAGCAAACATCAGCTGATACTAGAAATTAATATTAAATAAATTCTAACAATAGCTGATCAAGCTTAAACGTGCTGCTGTTGTTTACCGGGACATCCGCTGGTTTCCTCTTTCGGTGCAAAGTGAGCGATAAACAAACAAGAGAGCCGATCAGCTGATCATTGATCAGTTTTCATGATTGAAGCAGAAACGGGAGAGAGAGGGGGAGAGGATGAGAGAAGAAGAGGCAGCTGTGCAGCAAAGACACAGAATAACTCCAGCTTTGTGTCTTTTTCATTGTAGCTGAATTACGGGACAAACTGTTCCTTTTCACCTCAATAAGAAACGCGTAATATTTTCTCTGAATACCAGGCGGGACGGTTGGCAACTCTAATAACTTATGAACAAAATAAAGTTCAACATCATTAACTTCATAGCACCCACCCAGCTGTATAGAAACTCCGTCATGCTAGCTAGCACGCAGTACGGAAAAAGTCAGAATAACGAAAATAAACTCCACCTAGACTTGGTTCATATCTGACCCAGAGAGACTGCAGGCCATAACTTCTTACCTGAAGTTCAGTTCACACTTGGACCGGCGGCCGCCTCGGGTCTCTCTTCCTTCTGCGTCCCTTTTCCTTCATCCACCTGCTGGCCTCCACCACTTGCTAATGGTACTGAATCTGTGGAAGCTCCGCGATAGCCACCACACGAAGTAACGAGTAACGACCCTATCTAAATCCCAGTAACGAGTAACGCGTTCCTGATTTTGGCATAATAACTAGTTACCGTGCTTGTTACCACAATAATAACGTAGTTACTGTAACGCGTTACTTAATAACGCGTTAGTCCCAACACTGGTTATGTCTCTATCTGAATATGCCACTTATCTATTCACCTTATTTATTATTTCTTTGTATTGTTTATTTCCTTTGTAGAAAACCACACACACGCAACTGTTTTTACAGCCACAGGAATTGAGTTGTGACAATAAAATGCCTCAAACCGAAACTCAAGCTCCTCCTTTCATACTCAGGGACAATTAAGCCTTAAGTGGTGTTCTGGCCGACACACCGGGGTGCTAAAGCCTGAATCAGTGCCACAATTGTGCCTATCCCTGATATCTCCACTACACCAATGATAAGCCTAATGCTAGTATGAGGCATTCACCCTTTGGCTACGCATCACTTTTCGATGTCCTTGCAGGATTTTAATAATGCATTTTCCAATGAATGTCATTTTGGAAATACAGGTAGTTGGTGAGGGAGTGTCAGGCCTCATTGCAGGTGTCTTCACAGGCATAGCAGACCATCAACAACTGATGCTCTCTCGTCTTGCACTGTTTGTTGTTTTTGTTTTCTTCTGTGCTCACCGATGACGTCACAGTCTGAACTCTAACCTTCCAGAAATAGTAAAACTAAAATAATTGACTGAAAATGTATCCAAAAATAAAACACAATTACATCAGTATACTCCTTAAAGATTTTCCAGAGATTGGTGAAATGTCAGTTTTCTAACCACTCTTAGATTGCAACACAAACAGTCTCCATCATTGTCCCTGAAGGCCCCTAAAGGGAAGTGATGGAGCCATTTTAATTGAGCTGCCAGCTTTGACAGAGAGACAAGATTATTTTAGGGGCATGTTAAACCATTTGCTTTATTTTACTCACTGACTGTTTTTATGTAGTGATGCACAATAAAAAGTGGTCTTTTGCCTCCTTTGGCATTTACATAGACACATATGGAAATGCATAGTCGAGTAAAGGACGTTACCTTTTGATGCTTTTTGATAACATTTTGGAGGAAAGGTTCATGTAGCTTCTTTTTATGGGTGTAATTTTCTGGTAGTTGGCCCATGGAGTTTTTGGCTGCTTTTAATCGTACGTCCAGGTAAGTAAAGTGAATGTTTTCTAATGAGTCTCTTTGTGCCTTCCCTGCCCAAAAGAGGAATATTCACCAGATTTAGCATATTTTACAAAAAGATCTTCCCCATGCCAAGGCTGTTTGCCCTCACAGCGCACTGCTGCGTGCACCGTATTCTGCCAACCCACCCACACAACTCACACATGGTTTTCAAATGCCAGTTTTACCTTCTACTAAAAGAGTTTTCTGAGTGAAAACAATAAAGTAACCAACTACTTGATATCAGTAAAAATCAAATGTCATGTTTTGTTTTGATAGTCAAGTGATAAAACAGTCACTGGCTATTTTCTGCTATTCCATAGTACGATGAGTGTGCTAGCCTCAACGTTTACGGCTCGACACTGCCTCTGTGTTCCCACAAACAGACAGATGCTAGTGTTACACACTGAAGGACGACAGGGTTCATTCAGGTGCACATGAAGATTTATTGCGCTGAAACACAGCAAAACAATTCAGTGTTACTGGCGGCTTCCATTGTAATAACTGGCCTGCGTTACTTTTGTGACATTACGTGTAATGGCCACATATTAATCAGCCCTTAACACACAGAGAAAATGACCAGTAAACAATAGACAACATAACATGTACTGGCTGGTCTATTTCCTATAACTTTAACTGAAACCAGCTAACAGTTTCCTTTCACCTTACTGATGGAACAACACGGTTACAGAGATTAATGCAGGAGGCTAACATGACTTAGCTAGCGCACAAATGTTACTAGCATCACCCACAGATAACGTGAAACAACTCCCTTATTCGCTCACATTAAACACCATATAAACAAGAATTACACTCCAAACATGTTAAATAAGCATCAACTTTACATAAATTTATGTAGTTCTCGTATATTGCTCTCACCTGAAACACAGCAAAACAATTCAGTGTTACTGGCGGCTTCCATTGTAATAACTGGCCTGCGTTACTTTTGTGAAGGATTATTTTGCCAGTTACCCTTTTGGCTGAGCCGCCACTGCCACCTACTGGCGAAACTAAATATTGCCCTACCATCACATCAGGTGGGAGCAAATGAGCTTTTCGCTCTGTGTTATGATGCAAACTATTGTCACAACAAATAGCAAAAAAAGATGATGGGGGTGGGCACGAACACATAAGCAACACATCTGAGACTTGTTCTTAATTCTCAAAATACTCAGGGCGCCACACTAGCACCGTTAAATTAGCTAATAAATCTTTGCAGGGCTACCGTTGCTTTTTTTGAATCTTGAAAAACAAAAAGACAAAGAACCAAAAGTCAGAACTCAATACTCCCATCCCAGTAAAAACTATTAGTATGAACAATTTTGTCAAACCTTGATGTACATTTGGATGAGACAGTGTTAAATTTAACAACACTAGCAAGCTGCATTCATGAACTGTATTAGCATAGTAAAGACCAGAAAAGGTGCAAAGCCTTTATTTACATATTCTTGATGAATAGGCCGAACACAGAACACTTGTCCATGTAATAACTGTGGACATGTGTTCTTCTCGCTCTCTTCTGCTCTGAGTCTTTGGCCAAACAAGTATTAACCCTCTGAGCTCTAAGTGCTCATCAGTGATTTGATCAACGCTAAATCTAATTCTAACACTAACTTTTGCCTTTTTAAGTATATTTTTTCTTCCAAATCAATGGAAAAAAGTTACTGTCAGACATGGATGGGGTTGTCACCAATGAAAACACAGAGCTCACAGGTTTCATGTCAGCCAGTGATATTTTCCAGGTGTTACTGTTACTATTGTTCAGGATTTTGTCCAACAGTGCTTGGTGTTCAAATTGTGCAGCATGAAACAGCATACAGGGGAAAAACAGTGTAGTGTACGGATTTATGTGTGAAGGTAAAGTAACCTGATTAAGACTGGTCTGACAGGAAATGAGCAACATGGCTGCTAGAGGTACAGGCAAAGTCATACAGACAATAGTCAGTTAGCCTCAATATTTGAACTAAATTAATGTCAAAAGTATTTTCTTGGATGATGTCGGCCCACCCTTCTAAGCCATAACAGTTTCAACTCTTCTGGGAGAACTTGCACACAGTTTAGGAGCGAGTTTTTGACCATTCTTCCAGAAGTTCCTTTGTGAGATCAGACACTGATGTTGGATGAAAAGGTTTGGCTCACAGGCCTCGCTCTAATTCATCCCAAAGCTGTTCTATTAGGCTGAGGTCTGGACTCTGTGGAAGCAGGTTTAGTGATGGGCTCTTCTTGACAGGCCTGCACAAAGTCGGAGCGTGACATTTTCCAAAATGAATTGCTTTCATTGGAGCTAAGGTGGTAAGCCCAAATCCTGAAAAACAACCCCACACCATAACTCCTCCTCCACCAAACTTTACACTTGGTAAAATGCACAATGCAGTATCCTAGCAACCACCAAACCCAGACTCGTCTGATTGCCAGCAGAGAAGCATGCTTAAGCAACAATTAAGCATTAATCCCTGTCTCTCTTCCACAGCATGTCTTTATCCTGTCTTCCTTCTCTCACCCCAACCAATCACAGCAGATGGCCCCGCCCCTCCCTGAGCCTGGTTCTGCTGGAGGTTTCTTCCTGCTAAAAGGGAGTTTTTCCTTCCCACTGTCGCCAAAGTGCTTGCTCATAGGGGATCATATGATTGTTGGGTTTTTCTCTGTATCTATTATTGTACGATCTACTGTACACTATAAAGCACCCTGAGGCGTTGTGATTTGGCGCTGTATAAATAAAATTGAATTGAACTGAATTGAATTGAAATGTCAATCCAGAGAACACGTCTCCAGACCTCAAGAGACCACTGGAGATGTATGTAACACCACTGCATCCTACACTTTGCATCGAGCATTGTGAGGTAAGTGATAACTTCAAAATGTGTTGTATAACTTGATGAACTCAACATGTGGGGGTTTTCAACAGCTTAAGAATAATAATAATTGAAACATTGGTGAATGGTAATCTTGACACTTTATGGTGTGGGGAGAAGAATATTTTGTTCCAGCTGGATGCAGACCATAATCATGTTTTAGCATTAAATTCATCCACGACTACCTGACCCTAGTATTGGGGTTATGACTGGGTTTAGTTCTGCCACATGCCAAATGAACTAAACTAGATACATTTCTAATGAAGCTGATCATTTTGTCTTTATACACGGAGAAGCTGCATTCAGCTTTTATGCTCCTTATATCTGGAACAAACTCCCAGAAAGCCTCAGATCAGCTGAAACACTCAGTTTATTTAAATCCAGGTTGAAGACTCACCTATTCTCAGCTGCATTTGAATAAAGCACCAAATCCACACTTTTAAGCTTAAATTTCAAAACTTACATTTAACTACTGATTTTATCTATTGTTCTGATTTTATCTGTTTTGATTTTATATACTGTTTTGTTTGTTTGTTGATTAGTTTGTTTGTTTGCTTGTTTTAATCAATTTTAAATCATGCGTTTTATTTGTTTTTGTTTCTAATGTCTCTGTAAAGCACTTTGAATCACCTTGTTGTTGAATTGTGCTATACAAATAAACTTGCCTTGCCTTGCCTTTATAGGTTTTCTTTTAAAAGCTTCTATTTGGGATGGTAGGCCCTGCCGTTGGGTGACCTGGTGAATATTCAAAGTTTAAACTGTACTTCCTGATATTGCCAACAAGATTAGATTTTGTAGAAATATTTCATAGCAGGAAATTCTAGAAATGAGCTGATTAACTGAGGGAATTACAAAATAGATGTTTGTTCTGAACCCTGGCTTCTGGTTTGATATTTGGTCCTAATTGAAATTCCCTATCTCTGGGATGTTTTCACACGCAAATGAATAGAAAGCTGCATTCGTTATGCGTTTGTTTTTCCTTGTTTTCTGCTTTCGCCTACCAGGGGAGGTAGTTTGGTATAAAAATACAGTTATAGATGCAATCAGACTGTGTGTTCAGAGGGCTGCAGAGACTGAGAGTGTTACTGTGTGTACATTTTGGAGGGGTGATAGAAAAGGTCGAGGGCAGTTATGTAAAAATTGGACTCAGGTGGCAACAGAATTTTGTTTGTGTGCCAACAGATGGAGAATTTTCACACTTACACCAAACCGAACCCAGCAAATGTAACACACAAACGCACACATCATCAACAACACATCTTTAACTGAAATCTTTTGGTACTTCTTGACTTGTTCACTTTATTTCCTGAATTTAAGCAATAATGAAAAGGAAGTACCGTCATTTAGACTAAAGATGGGTTAACACGTGCACCAAGGGTTTACAACAATCCTATTATAAAAGCACAGAGAAGTCATTATGCGTTTACTGCTGGCTCATTAAAAAACAACTCATATTTCACAACACAGGTCATCTTTCCTTCCTCTACTTCTCTAGTGCCAGCATGATGAATAAATGCTCCTCAAATGCATAATTAAAAGTTTATCATTTTAAATGTACCTGCTGACAGAGCTTTGGAACCAACAGGGACATAAATAATTCATGCACACCTCTTTGAGTCTGAGGTATATTAGACACACACCCACAGATTTGTTTGGTGTTTACAAAACCCATCATTTAGGTGTAAATATGTTCACTGCCCTCTGACTGATGACTAACAGTGCTGGGAACAGTACGCTGCTGCAGGATCTTAAATGGCACTTTTATCAACACAGTGTAGGCCGAGCTCATGATAATGATCACCTGTTTGGCAACACAGCAATCAGGCCAGACGGGTTTAAAAGGAAAAACAACAGAAACATGCAAACAGCAGGTGAACATAAAAAATGACACAGAGAGAAATCCAAATCCAAACGAGTGACATGACAAATGAAAATCTTTCAGTTATTTTTGTTTTTGCAGCTGCTGGATGGTATGGCATTAAGTTGCCAGTCAAAGTCAAGGTAGCCTCGGGTTTTGCTCAGAGAAATCATTTAGCATTGTTTAACCCTGCATGGATAATTTATCATGGGAATATTATTAAAAAAAACACTCCATAACAACCGTTAGAGGATAATAATGAACAATGAAGGTGAAAAGCAACAAAAAAGAAGAGAAAAAACTATTCAATTACAGGAGACAATAAAAGCCGTCCTATGCAGCATTTTGCTACCAGTGATGACTGCGACACTGCAGCTCGGGACTGTCCGAGTGGAATGTGCTCAACGCTGAACTGATGTCACATATATAATGTTCCTACATTATATGTAGTATGATGATAAATGATTACGTGCTGCATGATTTATTGACATGCAGGATTTACTAGCTTCACCAGAGTCTCATGTTCACATACCTTATTACTAACTGACAGCTAACTGGTCTTTGCAGGTCCCAACAAATCTTGGTGTGATCCCAGTTCTGCTACTGTGCTACACAAGTAAAAGCTGAAAATATTCAACTTTAATAACATTTTCCTTAAAAAATCTCAATCAATCAATCAATCGTGGGATTAGATTCACTGGTGGGTCTCAATGGCCTCTTGGTGGTGCAAAGCCTTTGTTTAGATATTCTTGATGAATAGGCCGAACACAGAACACTGTAACATCCTGTAATAACTGTGGACTTGTGTTCTTCTTGCTCTCTTCTGCTCCCAGTCTTTGGCCAAACAACTATTAACCCTCTGAGATAAGATTCCTTAATAAGATTTCCCTTAAAGAAATCTTAACAATCAATCAGTCATGGGATTAGACTATATTTACTGGTGAGTCTCAATAGCCTCTTACAGGAAGCTCTACCAATGATTGCTAAAACTTGTAATTACTCAAAGTTTAAATAACATTGATCTGTATTTTTCATAAGGTACTGATCTGTAAGGAACTGATCGTTTAGGCACTAAGCTTTGCTGTGTTTTTATATTTAAAACACAATCTTTATGTAGCAGCTTTGTTGTGCCAGAAATCAAGGCAAAACAACAGCGTCCCCTGTGGTAGTCAGTAGTGTTTTAGTGCCATTTCTCAGTGCGATATTTTAAGAACCAGAGCATGAAATGTACAAAAGTCAAAACACATTCAATAAGAATGCTTAAGAAACTGGAGTAATGAAAAAATCTGCTACGACAACCTGGACGTGTCGAAGTAAACTGACCAAAGTATATTTGGTTTAATGTCGTCTGAGATTGGTAACAGTTTGGATTATGTAACACACTGAAAAACAATAATTCCTTAAAGGGTTAAATGAATTTGTAGATTTGTAGACTAGACTACATGCAAACTGAAAGCTAAAGGCAAGACAGTGGAAATATGCAAATGAAACTTACCAAACAAGAAACAAACAAACAAAAACAGCTCTAGGCTGCATAAACAAAAGCCCACAAGAGTTCAAACATGCATTTAGTATGAACATCCTGATCTAACATCTGAATTATTGGCTGTGTGGGAAACTGACAGACAACACAAACAGGCTAACAGTTACATATGCTGTCAGAAAAATAAATAAATAAATAAATAAAATAAATAAATAAATAAATAAATAATATATATATATATATATATATATATATATATATATATATATATATATATATATATATATATATATATATATGAGTATATATATATATGAGTATATGAGTTCAGTTTAGCCCAAAGCCTCCTAATTAATAGAATTATTCAATTTAATTTAAAAGAAAGAAGGCAACAGTGCAGAGAAAACACGTCATTTTTATCTTGGGAAAAATGTTTTAGGAGAAATATACGATCTAAAAATTACCTTGAACAAGCAAATAGTGCTTTATTATGAACAGACAGAGTGTGTGTGTCGGGGGGGGGGACTCTAGTGAAATAGTGCCAACTTCTCATTTTCAGTGCTGTTTACTGGGAGGTGCCTGCTCACCTCATCAGGAGCCTCAGAGGAAATCCTTCCAACATGTTTGGTTTTAACTGAAATAAATCTATTGGGAATCGTTCCAACTAAAATATAGTTACTACAACTCTAAGAGGATAATAGTAATGGATTGGATTTATATAGCGCTTTACAATACCACTATTCATTCACTCACTGGTGGAGGCAGCTACAGTTGTAGCCACAGCTGCCCTGGGGCAGACTGACAGAAGCGAGGCTGCCATATCGCGCCATCGGCCCCTCTGGCCAACACCAGTAGGCAAGTAGGGTAAAGTGTCTTGGCCAAGGACACAACGACCAGGACAGAGAGCCCAGGGATCGAACCGGCGACCTTCCGGTTACAGATGCGATTCCCAACCCCCTGAGCCACGGTCGCTCTAAGAGGATGTAAGTACCACCTTCTTCTGTGTCAGTCAATATATATTAGCTAGCAGTTCAATAGCAAACTTGTCACTGATGCCTTTTAAATTATTAGAAAGAATATAAAATAGTTGCCATTTTAATTCATTATTTGTTATTTCATTTATCTTTGATTGACTGAACACTAGTTTGTTTTATTTAAGTCAGAGACAGAAGACCATGTCTATAAGTCTATAAATGTTTTAGCATGCTAGAGAATAACACCTGCACACCTGAGCTGAACACAGCTTTACCTGAACTGCAGAGCCAATCAAGTGGCTACTGTCATGACCCTGTGCCTTCTCGGCTGACTCTGTATGGGCACAAGTGTTTTTGTTGTGCTGCATCTCTCTCACCTCCCGCGCACTGCGCTCTACCGGGGTGGAGTCATGACGGCTCCAGCCCCTGGCTCGGACACCTGCAAACAATCATCTCATCCACTTCTTAAGGCGGCTGCTGAGAGTGCTTCTTCGCTGGATTATTGTGTAACACTCGTCAGTGTCATCACCAATCTGAGCTTTTTCCCGAGTTTCTTTCGTGCCACAACTTACCTGTTTTTCCTCCCTGTGTTAGATTTCTCGCCAGCCTGAGGACCGCCGTTTGGTGAGCTAAAAGCCGGAGTCCGAGCTACCTGAGCTTCAGTGAAGGATTGTGTACATAGCCATCCCCTTCCCGTGCCTGTGTTCCCCGGAGACCCTCTTCCTGTGCCCCCTCACCTGTATATATCCGCACCTGGTGTCTGTGTGTAAATAAATTGTGAACTTAAGTGACGGTCTGCCTCCGAGTCTCTCCTGAGCCTGACAGCTACACAGTATTAGCTGAGAGGTCTCTGTAGGTAGAGATAAAGTTTTACAGCAACAAGTCCAGGAAGAGGTGTCAAAAGGGTTGGTAATATGAGCACAAAGGAAATAGTGCATTGTTGTATTATTACAGTGGGTAAGGATATATAGGAACATGGGGAAATGGATTCATAATAGTTGTTACTACAGCAAAGTGATTACCTACAGTCTGTATCCAGACATCCATCCATTCTTTCTCTTCCGCTTATCCTTAGGATCAGGGTCACGGGGGGCCTGGAGCCAACTACCCAGCTACCATACGTTATAACCTGGACAGAGCCAGTCTCATGCAGGGCTAACACAAAGAGACAGACAACCAGTTATGATCAGAATCACCAGTTAACCGAACTCCTGGTATTGTATAGATAAAAAGTAATTATTAAACGTAAAGAACAGACTCCTAACTAAATATAACTAACATTTTAAACATGTGTTATATAATGTTTTTGGACATATTTCACCCTCCATGACCTCAGTACATATTTTGAGAGTAAAGTTCTCTGACGCTGCTTCAGAATTCTAAAGACCTTTTCATACTTTGGGCCATTTTAGTTCTTTAGAATAGGCTCATAAAAAGTCATTCTACATGTTAGGTGTTTTCTATTAACAACACATATATATGTGAACATGAACAGACTAGTACAGACTGATATAGATTTATATAAATACAGGTAAAGCATACTCTTGTCTCAACTACATGCATAGTCACTTCAAAAGCCAATTTGGCTCCAGGAAAACGATGTTCCACAGGCTTACTTTGAAGGTCGTGTGTGTATGTGACAAAAAGATTTGAATATTTCTGTACCGATCTATAACGCATGCAGTGTGCTCGTTCTGATAATGTCTTTCCAGATTACATTTTTTGAACCCTTTGCTTATGTCTTGGTGCAATTCAAAGACATGGATGTTAGGTTAATTGTTGATTCTAGATTGTCCCTGTATGCATAGCTGGACCATCCCGGTGGGCTGATGGTGATTTTTCGTTTTTTATGGGCTGATGTTTTGTTTTGTTTATAATGAAAGGTGGTGGTTTGGCGAGATGCTGGCAAATGTGTAAAAATAACTCAATTGTGTGGTGGTGGCTATGACGGAGCTTCCACAGATTCAGTAACATTAGCAAGTGGTGGAGGCCAGCACATGGATGAGGGAAAGGGGAGGCAGGAGGAGGAGAGACCCGAGGCGGCCGCGGGTCCGAGTGTCAGGTGAGAAGTTATGACCTGCAGTCTATCTGTGTCAGCTAAAAACCATGTTTAGGTGGAGTTTATTTTCATTGTGCTGACTTTTAATAGTCAGTTACAATAACTAGTACTGTGTACTAGCTAGCATGACGGAGTTTCTAGATTAGATTAGATGAAACTTTATTAATCCCTCAGGTGGGTTCCTCCGGGAAATTCAGTTTCCAGTAGCAAAGCACCGAAAGAAGTTGCATGTTACAGATACATTAAGGGGAATGAGAGTAAGGATATAAGCATAAATACACCATATATACACATATACACATATATAGATACAGAATATACAATATGGATAAATAGGATTGCTCATTTGAGTGAGTATATTGCACAGTGATTATTGCACAGTCAAATATAAGAAAAAAAGACATAACAAAAACAAAAAACAAATATTGCGAATATTGCACAGTGTAGAAAAGCACCTACAGCTCAGTTGTTCCCGCCTCCCTTATCCCCCTGTTTCTCCTCCCTCTCCCCTCCAGTGAGAAGCAGCCTGTCGCTCAATAGGCTCCTCTGATTGTTTACGACCGTGTGCAGAGGAGGCCCAGCATTGTTCATAATGTCCATCAGTTTCTTTAAGGTCCTCTTCTCTGCCACTGTCACCATAGTGTCCAGCTTCATGCCGATACAGCTGGGTGGGTGCTATGATGTTACTGATAGTGAACTTTATTTTATTAATAAGGTTAGTTAGTAGAGTTCCCAACCGTCCCGTAAAAAATGGAATCGTCCCGTATTCAGAGAAAATATTAATATTACTTCTCTCATTCTCTCCCCCTCCCTCTCCTGTTGCCACTTCGATCATGAAACTGATCAATGATCAGTTGATCAGCTTTTCTCTCCTGTTTGTTTATCGGCCACTTTGCGCCAGAAAGAGGAAACCAGCGGATAAACAACAGCAGCTCGTTTAAGGTTGATAAGCTTTTGTTAGAATTTATTTAATATTACTTTCTAGTATCAGCTGATGCATGGGCGTCACTTTGTGCTGAACATTGGGGGGGGGGGGTGTCAAGATCCCTGTCTAAATAAATAAATAAATAAATCTGGATGAATTCCCAGATTAAACATTTAAATATTTTGCTGGTAATACCTGAAATGAGTAACGACAATCAACAGCCTATTTATGTAAGATAATTCATAATTTTATTGGGGGGGGGGGGGGGGGGGATATTGGCTGGGCCTGATTATTAAAGAGGGTGTGGAGGGGTGTCATAACTCCTCTGGAAATCTTTTTGTCTCCTTTCACTTTTTAAAGGTTGCCAAGATAGAAAAAAATATTTTGCCCTGCCTGCTGTTTATTAATGTGGTAAATAAACTGTTTATCACTAAATCTGTCATTGATTATTTTTAATATCCAGTAATGATCATGTCTCACCTCCAGTCTTCTCTGTCTTAATGTCAGGGTTCCACCATGTGTTGTAGGTAGTTCAGGAGATTAAACAGTACTTAGCAGAAACCCAAAAGACTGCTTGGTCGAGTTAGAATACCAGGATAGGGAGGATGGTGTAGGTTTAAGTTAGAGTGATACAAATATACCAACGAGACAGTGTACATCACTGTCACAACAGCGTTTTTTTTTCTTTCAAAGGCTTTATGGTTTTTCCTATAATGGTGGGCCAGTCTTTAGTCCAAATGGCTGGGCTTTTTTTGTTCCAGTCCAGCCCTGCCTCTATGTAAGGTTAAAAAAAGCAAAGATGAAGTGCTGTTAGTGTGTAGAATAAAGTACTGTATGAACATATGGTTAAAAATTTGATTTGAGGTCAATGCAGGTCTGCACTTCGAGTGGTCAGTAAAACTGGGAAGGGTGCTATATAGATGTCAGTACATTATTCATAATGAGTTTTAGTCAAAGCCACTGGGAGCTGCTAGAGATGCTGCAGCTGTGGAGCCTCGGGTCTGAGACTCTTGGAGTTTCTGAACACAAATATTTAGTTGTTTTTTTTCCTTCCTCAACATGAATTTTACAGTGTTGCTTTGTGTTGCTGAACACGTGTTTTCATCAGTGTGCTCTCAAATATATACTGATTAAAAGGCAAAAAGTCAACAGACTTAGCAGGCTGGAATGTCGGTGAAGTCGTGGTGGAAGAGTAAGTCATGTTTCACACCAGGTTTTTTATAATATTCCTTTGGGTATTTTCTGTGTATGACCTTTACCAAATAAAAGAAAAGAGCACAGAGGCTGTTATACCCCGTGGTCTTTACCCTCTGTCATGTGCCCATCATATTCCATATTTTCTCACGGTATATTTCTTTCTTTCTTGCACCTGTACATCAAGGACTGGGGACAAAAGATAAATACTTCGACATCACAGTGCAGAATCTTCTACTCCAGTATAACTAAAAGATTTAGCTGTCAGATGGCTTTAGACCTCAAATTTTAAGAGCCGGGCACACAGCAGTCTGGGAGAGGAAGATATCTCAGAATATGAGGATAATTTAGAAATCTATTCAGAGTATTTAGTTTCTGAAAGTGAATTTGAAGGTGGCCTTCACTTGGAATATGCACCACAAGGAGCACTGCAGAGCAGCCAAACACGAGCCGCTCAGAAAATAATAATGGATATGAGGGAAGACGTGTTTTTGGTGACCAGTGGAAAGAGAGGGACATCTGATCATGGATTGAGCACTTAATGTGAATTTGTTTTCTACAGATGGTCTGAATATTTGTATCTTGGCGAGATGCTGGCAAAGTAGGCATTTGCATGCCTACTTTGGCATCCTCATCCTAATCCTTGTTGGTTTCTACAAGTAAGGAGGAAAGTCCACTGGAACAGTACCTGCATTGCCAACATTAACATTACAGTTTTCAATTGGGACTCTTGAAAGAAAGCAGACAGTGGTTGGAACAATCAGGAAAAGTAAGCAAGAGCCTCCATCTGCAGTTCTCACTGTGAAGAAAAGGACTGTCCAGTCTCCAGCTTTTATGTTCACAGTCAACACTGACCAACCAAGCTGCTGGCCTGCTACAGATGTCAAAGAAGAACGCTACGGTAGCCACTCATAATCTTTTACAGCACGCTGGATACCTCAGCCTGTAATGGGTTCACACTCTGGATGGCAGTCAATCTCAACTGAAACCAAAGGAAGCTCCAAAGAAGATGACTTTTCCTTGAGGAGCTAGGCAAGGAACTGGTGACACCGCACATCCAGAGGAGACAACATGTGCCCAGGGTCCCAGATTCCCTAACTACAGTTAGGAGAATGGTAGCGACTCCAGCTGTTGCACCTGCACGCCTCACACGACCACAGCCTCAAGCTTCTGAAGTTAGTGTCCTGTGGCAAATGTATCATATGTGTGTGTGTGTGTGTGTGTGTGTGTGTGTGTGTGTGTGTGTGTGTGTTCAAGTAAATAATATAAATCCTGAGCTAGAGTTATGGTCCTTTCACTTGTGTTTGTTTCTTGGACAGTGTTTTGCTTCCCTTTTCTTTTTTAATAACCTAACAATCACTAATTCTATAAGGCAAAGGCAGTTTCACATGACCTCCTCCTCTCGTCCGCTCTATATGTACAATGTGCTCCAGGCAATGAAAGACAGCTGCAACTAACTGCAATGTCTATAGGCCAACACTGAAGCTGACATGTTCCCACATGCCTAATTAATAACATAACAGTGTAGTGTTACATTTTATAAAGTAACTAACATTGTGTTTTACAGCATTATTTCTGTCCATATAATGGGATCACAGTTATTCAGCAACCTTGTCTCAGGACACGTAAGCATGAATTCATCACATCTTATCTGGAAATGAAACTGACTTGGAACTGGTTTGTGGAAAATACACACATCACCTCAACATAATTACTTTTTATGGTAATGTCTTTAGCTCTCCTGGAATTATAAGGCCAGATGTAATATCCTCTTAAGCAGAAGAGATTTATGTATTTGTGTATATTGTTAAATTATTGTTTTGGTACCCCAAATACTAATTACTTGTGCTTATTTTTAATCTGTTTTACAGGCACGGGGGAGTTTTTATTTTTCTAGGGCACACATATGCACTCTCTCTCTCACATACACAAACAAAATCATGTTTCTACAAACTGACATATGAAAAACCTGACTACACGCACGCACACACACACACACACACACACACACACACACACACACACACACACACACACACACACACACACACACACACAGATATAGAAGCTCTGTTTACCTGATGCAGTACTTTTTAATTTCCCTCCCACCAGCCAGTTGTCACTGAGGGTGACATAAATGGATTTATCACCCCTTCATTCCAGTACAAGGACATGGAGTCATTCGCTGAG
Source organism: Astatotilapia calliptera (assembly GCF_964374335.1). Taxonomy (NCBI): domain Eukaryota; kingdom Metazoa; phylum Chordata; class Actinopteri; order Cichliformes; family Cichlidae; genus Astatotilapia; species Astatotilapia calliptera. The sequence goes on from NC_137423.1 coordinate 18,828,159, forward strand.
CGATGTGCAAACACACAAGCAACTCATTCTTATGAGGTAAGCTCCCTCATCCTCTCTTTGGTTTTCTGGTTTACTCACGCACATGTAGTGTACACTTGTGGCTGCAGGCATGAGCTTGAGTACTCCAACTGAGCAATTATATAAGTCATTTGTTCTTTCTGTCTGAAACAGGCCCTGTAAGTGTTCCTTAAGTGACATATGTGTAAGCTCAGGCAGGGTTAGACACAATACATGCCAATTTTACAATAATGGATTGGTTTCAAATACACCATTTCCAGTTTTCTTGTTTTTTTAATAGTGTTTGAGAAATTTTATTATTTTATTATTTATTTATTAATATTTTCTAAGACCCTATCATCATATGAGCTGAGTGAGGCAAGGCTACAACTCTAATGAGACTCCTGCACCCAATATGCAGGAGTCTCAGGTGGAGCTGGACTCAAAAACACTTTATTATGAACAAGAACTTAAACCAGGGAGATACTCAGAAACAACTAGACTATGAAACACCAAACAAATAGAACACACAGCTGAAGAGGCATGAGGGAGATCGCAACAACAGAGAGAAAAAGTCACACACAATATATACACAAGAGGGAATCAGGACAGAGAAGAATCATCTGGGAAGCACAGCTGGACATAATCTAACTCATCTGAACATGATGTATGCAGGGCAAGTGACTATCAGAATAAAACAGGAAACAGATGGCCCAGACACAGGAAGACATGGGAAACCAACACTGTGATGAGACTGACTGAATACAGAGAACGAGGGAGAGAGCGAGCGGGAGGGACAGAGAGTGAGAGACAGTAGACAAAGACTAAGACACACAAACTTGACAAAAAAGAGAACAAACTGGGACATGACTGGGGAAACTGAGCAGGAAGAAATAGAAAACTATAAGACTGCAAATAGAATTCCTTACAAAAGCCAAATACAAGAATACAAAACTAAGAACACTCTTGACTTAGAAAAGAAATCACAACTCAAGCACTGGGTCGAAGACCGAGGACCATGACACCTATAAGGACTCATATAACTTCCCCAGCCCCTAACACCCATTAACCCACAGGTATCAAACTGCAGTCCTCGAGGGCCGGTGTCCTGAAACTTGTCCATGTATCCCTGCTGCAACACACCTGAATACAATTATTAGCTCATTAGCAAGACTCTACAGAACCTGTCTGCATGCTGAGGTGGCAATTTAGCCATTCAATTCATGTTACATCAGCTCATGAGTGAAAGAATACGGTGGAATAAACGTACTTTTCAAAAATGTGGATGTACCTACATTTATTTAAGTGTACTTGAGTGGAGTTAGGGGTTTCCACCTCAGCAGACAGTCAAGTTCTATAGAGTCTTGCTAATGACTTAATAATTGTATTCAGGTTTGTTGCAGCAGGGACGCATCCAAAACCTCCAGGACAGCAGCCCCCAAGGACTGGAGTGTGACACCCCTGCATATCCCATTAACACAGCCACTCCTAATTTGTTTAAGTGGCTACAGAAATGGATGTTTGGATGGGTATTTGCCAAGTTCCATGTCTTGGTTAAAGGTTGTGACACTAACATAGTGCATGCTGTGAATAGACAACAGAAAAGATGCATGTAGCTTGAGGTGCTGAAAAGTATGACATGCAAACCTGCATTCTCACTAATGGCCACCTTCTTTTTTTCCTTCAGAGTAGGACATTACAAACCAACTGATATGTAGAGTCTATGAAACTGAACAGTTTATATTACCCGCTCACACAAATTATCAATGGTGTTGATGACACTAACTCTAACCATATACTCAGAATACATTGTTTAGATTGTTCATATATTTTTTCTCTTTGGCAGTCAGGGAACAAAGAAAAGAATCTGAACCACTGCTGGTGGTCTACGTGTCCTATGACATGACTTTGTGCATATATCATTTGTAAGTAATATAATGGCTACATTAGCAGTGCAGTTTGATATTGCAATCAGCACACAAAAAGATACTGTGGACTTATATGACAGTAAATCTAACATTTCAGTCACGCAGGCTTTCATTGGATTACTTTCAGGTTGACAATAAGCTGCAAACCTAATTTCCCCAGACATGGGAAAATGCTCTGCTTGGAATAATAATTTGTTTGTTTTGTTTTTCCACAACAAAGTTCACCAACTTTAATCAATTACCTCATTGCTGGTCATTCCATTGTCAAGATACGAGTGCTGAGAGCCTGAGGTTTTTCTGTCACACTTACACTTTGCATAGTTTGTACACTGATTCTTTCCAAAATAGAACTTCAGAGACCTTTAATATGCACTGACCACATGCTGGCTTTCATAGTGTACATTTGAGAACAGATTTGCTACAAACCTGTTAGTACAACTGACTGCAAAACCAAAGGTTTTCGCTCAGAACCCTTCAATTATGAAGAAAGGCAAAACTTGTTTTGGGGAAAAAGTAAATTGCCAGTTGCCAAAACTTATGAAAACACTTACAAATGTATTTATTAATTCCCTAAACTCTAGTCCAGTGTCCACCAATAATGCATTTATTAACCCTGTGATGTCAAAGTGTATGTGATCGTCAAGATTCCATATCCTGTAAATTCCACAAAAACTGAAAGGAAAAATAAAGAAACGAGCCTACTCCAAACAGTATCAGGTCTGTGCAGGAGAGATTGATATAGCAATAAAGAAGAACTGGACTCTGGACCAGGATAAACTGTATGCATGGAGGATTGAATGGATGTGCTGGTGGATCCCCATCGCTTTACAAGCCATTTACAGTGTTTGCAGGGTTCACATGACCAAATGTTTCATCTGAACCTTGTCGCCTTCTTCTCTCAGTGGTCTTAATGTTCTGGCTGTTCAGTGTATAGTGAAACTAAAGGTGCTATTATAATTAAGAACACAGGACTAATTAAAGTTCCATACTTTTTCGCCTCTGTCATAAATCACAAAGAGATCCATTCACACTGTGGCTGATTGAAAAATGCATTGTAGAGCTCAAAGATTGATCGCAAGATACTTCATTAATGATTTCTTATTAGCAGACAAATATCATACCCAAGCTGAAGTGAAAGATCACTTATTGCTTTACACACATTTGCAGTCTACTGAAATGTCCACTGATGCAGGTGAAGGTTGAATGTCTGCATCATGATGATAAACCATCATGTTTCCTTTGCTACGACTCATCTGCTTTCTGTAACAACGTCAGGTTGTGTAGATGCAGATACCAATTCAAATAAGTAAGAGAGCATATTCAATTTCAATTCAACTTTATTTATACAGCGCCAAATCACAACAGCAGTCGCCTAAAGGCGCTTTATATTGTAAGTTAGACCATACGATAGTACACACAGAGAAAAGCCCAACAATCACGTGACCCCTTATAAGCAGGCAGGTCATATGCCAAGGTCTGTTGTATGCAACAGTATGTATTTATAGTACTGTGTCTTGGTGAGTAAAAGGTCTCAGCGTTCTCCCTTTATGTCCATTCACTGTTTGTAGATTAGTGTTTCAAGGATGGTGTTAGTAACAGCCAAGACTTACAGGAAAGAAAGGTCATATTCTTTAAGTGACTGTTAGGTTTGTAACGTAAACCTATTCGCTGGAACGTTAAGGACAATTTGCTACACAGCAAAAAGCAAGACACAAGTCACCAAAGTTCTTTGGGTCACTCATGCATGAGGGAGGCCTGCCTGGAGCCAAGTGTCGTTCCACCCACTTGACCTCCGTCAGAGACTCTCAGCCAGGTTCCCCATAGCACTCCTTTTATTGTGGTTACATGAATATGCATAGGGTCATTAACATATAACATCTTACATAGGTATACATGTGAACAAAGAATACTGTGTGTGTGTGTGTGGGGTCAGAGTGTGACCCCATAAAGACTTCCCTAAACCTGCTGGTCTGGAAGTCCAGCAGTTCATCTAAACAAAAGGCACTTAGCCTAAAACAGATATAGCTATGTTTATCCTACCATAAAACAATAAGACAAGGTACGACCGCTTCCCATGCTCCCAGGATGTAGGTGTGAATGCCAGAACACTGTGGAATGCACACCAAGCCTTTGCAGCCTGCTAAAGATCACACATCCTATCACTACACAATTGATTATACACTTCTAAGCATATATGGTTAAATATTTCCTAATACAAATGACAATAATAAAATCTAAACCCATCAGTGACCTTTCATAACTGCACACAGTTTATTCTTCTTGCATACAGCAAGAATGCAACACCATGTAAAGGAGTTTTTATTATTTGTTGTCAAGTCAGACCTTCGACAGCATGTTAATAAACCAGTAAAATGTTTGATATTAAAAAAAATGTATTAATATATAAACAGTTTTATACAGTATGGTGTGAATGGATCTTCTTGTTATTGTTTGTTACTCATTATCTTCCCATTTAGTCTATTGTCAAGAAACCTCTAGTGGCTATGGCACACAAAAATAAATGACGAAGCAGCCTTTGGGGTTAAATATTATAGAAATATTAGAAAGTGACTGAAACTGCAGTTCCTTTTATGGCCACTTGTGGCCGGTTCCAAAAGTGAGTCTCCCATGTTAAGATGCCACTAAACAGCATTGAAAAGTGTGTTTGCAGCCTAAGATCTGTTTTAGCGACTATGGAACTTTTCCCATTCGTATCAATAAGGCATGTGCTTAAGTAGAAGTGTCTGTAGCACAATATTAGTGTGCTACAGACAGGTGTAGCTAACAGCTGGCTGCTAGACCTCAATTCTGCTAATTTGTTTCACTGATTGTTTCCTTATTGGAACATTTCTAAAGGAATTATCTGATAAATATGATGAAGAAAGACGTCTGTGCTACATTTCCACTTAATGGAATTGTAGCATTTTATTAGTCCACAACCTATAATAGAATAGCCCTTTATAATCAATGTATATGTATAAAGAAATTTTACTTACCACTAATTAGCTGATATGTCTGTGTGTTACACCCATACAGCTGATGGATGTAGCTCGTTATCCAAGCATAGCATTAGCTGATTATTATCTTATCATCCATTGGTCAAAAACAATAATAACTTGGCTCCAAAAAACAAAAATCAAACTTAGGTGTTTTCAGAACTCGACCACTCAGACTTCTGAAAAGAGTTGGTGACATCACTGAAGCGTCCTCTATCGCCTATATGCAAACTGGTGGCTGAACTCAGAAACCTGTTAACCAAGAACATTGAGACTTACAGCATGTCTGTTTTTAGCCCAAAGGATATTGAACACTGAGGTGGTTACAGCATAATGTTGTTCTTGAATCTTAATAATGGTCGTGACAAATGAATGGGTGACATCATGGTAGGTACATCCATTTTTTATACTGTCTATGGCTACAAGGGAAGTGCTACAGGCTTTTTAGATTCTAGGTTCAAGTGTTTTGATTTGCTCAGTCACCAGGCCTTTTTGTTCACTCATATAAGAATCATAGTTATATTGTGGTAAAATAACTGGTCCAATAAATGTTGCATTCAGTAGTTTTATTACTATCAAAAGCTGTCATTGATTTCAAAGTTGACACTTTTATGTATTAGTTTGTGTAATATCATGCCATATTATGCTTGTTTTTAGTAACTTGCAGCATCATGCAGAAGAAATGTGTCATGTTGGCACAGGCACAGTTTTGGGTTTTAGATGAACTGTTTAGCAAAAGTGACTTCTGTTCAGAAATATGTGCTTGGATGATTGAATAACCTCCTATTTAACAGACATGAGGGAGCAGTTTTTTGTTTGTTTTTCCAAAAGAATAATGCCTATGGATCTAAATCTAGTTGACTGTGATGCAAGAAGACCGTCACATTAATCTGTTGTAGGCACATATGCACACTTTAGTCATCTCGGTGATGTCAGCGGGTTGAGGAGAAAGAAAGAATAGCTGAAGACTCAGTTCTCATAGAAATCTTTCCTGGGAGCTACCAAATGAGGCAGAGAAGGTGGGTGGGGTGGACGGGTCAGGAGAGGCAGCTGTTATGTCCCGGTCTAGGGGTACAGGAGCCCAATATAAGGGTTAAAAGGAAAGCGACCCCGCCCTGGTCCCCGAAGCCATAACTCCACCCTCTGTATCTCCGGGGTGAGCAAAGGCCAAAATAACAAACAAAACAAGCCAAAACTTGTGTGAAACAAAAACCAAACAAAAGACAAGAGCTATCCCTAACTCCTTAATTGAATAAACAAGAGAAAAAGTAGGAAAACAATAAAGCAGTTCACTCTTCTGCTTCAGTGCTTATTTATAAGTGAACGCATATCTACACACTATATACAAAACTTAACAATTCTCTGAAGTCACACGCACAAATTTGTCATAGATGGTTTGGACAGGTCTGCTGCTGCTGTCAGTTGTTGTCAGGGGACAGCTGCTGGAGAGGGTTTTTAAAACAGCCAATTGATGATGGAACCAATCAGAAGCTGCCAGCTCTCCAATCAGGAAGGACCTGCAGAGACTCTTAAAGGTACAGGACTCACATGTGGGACAGAATCCATCCACTGTGATCCAAAATATGACCAGGGCTGTAACAGTAGCAAAGAAAGATGCAAAATGTTACATTTCTGTGATAAATGTGACATTTATTGTTCTAAAACAGATAAAAGATAGGAGTAGTAAGATACAGAGGTATTAACAAACAGCAAACAAAAGGTAAAGGCGCAAAAAGAAACTGAGGAAAGACAACAGAACTACACTCAACATTATTAAATATTATTATTCGTTTTAAATTAACTAATTGTAGCGGTACAATTCCAGCAGCATGTGGGATAAAAGTACCTTATGTCAAATAAGTAAGTATGTTCTCAGAGGAACTGTTTGAATGTTTTATCTAAATTACTCTTAAAGACTGAGATTAGTTCAGACTTCCCTCTTTTGGTTATTCTAGTTGAATTTTTGGTTCAGTTTTCTTGTTTAGTGCCAGCTGGGTTTAATATTTACTGTTTTACTCCAGGTTTTAATAAAAGGTCATTTGATGTTACTCGTAGATGTCAGCCTTGTGGTTTGGTGAACTATGATAACAAATCTTTTAATTTCTGTTAAATTATATCAACAAGACTTCCTGCAATTAATTTCAGATGTAAAGCCTCAAAGTAGTCTAGTAGTATTTCTTGGAAGTACTTGTTTTAGCTTCCAAATCATGAGTTGTGCAACTTGAAGAAGCCTTGTAACCTTTAGAATTGTTGTGAAAGGTCAACATGAGTACTCTCCAAAATGTCTCCATGTTAGAAGAAAGGTCTGGATCAAAACTTAAAAAACTGGATCAGGCTGAAAGGTCAAGTATATGTTGAGACCAGTATAGTTTTTCCTTACCTGCTGTGGTCAGGAGCTTACATACATGCATCATGGATCATTTTGGGCTGTTAATGACTTCTGTGATTTGCTCAAACCCAGGCTTGAATGATTGTACAGTAACCATCTTTAATGAATGATTTTCTGTAATCTGAAGCATACACACAAATATTTGGATATGTACACCTTTTTGTTAAACATTTTCGGATTGACTCAGCTTGCTTGGAACTCCGGTCGAGCAGGTACTAAAAATGCACCTGCTATCAGGTCTACCAACTAATGGAACACCCTAAAAGCAAAGTCGAGCCGAGCGGATGCTAGTGGAAAAGGAAAGAGTCAACAAAGACAGAGTGGTTCTGTTTGGAACGTTAACAGCATTGAATTATTGGTGTCAAACTGTTATCTCTCTGTAGAGTTGAGGGACATTCACATTACACCTTTTTTTCTTAACCTTACCACAGACTAAGAGCATCTGTAACCATTGTAACTGTAGACAAAAGATAATGACAGCCAAGGAAGGAGTAGAAAAACGAGAAACACAAACATGTGATGGAAGTAGACTGAAATGTTTTTAGCTTTTCTTGAATAAAATTGAAAACAACTGAAGCGGTGAAAATGAAACTATTACACTAAAACTAATTCAACATCAGGTGTCAAAGCGCTGAGGTACATTGTAATGAATCTCAAGTCCTAATCGAATTCACGACAGGAGGTGGATATGAAGTAGGCACACAGCGTCAACAGCAAATTAAAATGGGAGGAGATCAGAAAACAGCAAAGCTTTTAGCTTGTGATAACTCGCAAAGATGAAGAAGGGAAACTAGAACCATTCTATGATCTCTCCAAGTTTAAACGTTAAGACTTTTTGATGGTATTTAAAAGTCAGAACTCACTCCAGGAAGAGTGTTTCATTATAGGCTCATCTTTTTAGAAAATAACAAAATCAATGCATCCAGCATCCAACGATATGTTGCACAATTTGGACTGAACAAAAATCCTAATGGCTCGTATGAAGGTTCTCGTTCTCTCTGCAGTTGAGGCCAGCGTTGAGAGAGAGTTTACAGTAAGCTGAAAAATCATGAATCCAGCATAACAACCAATAATAGCAAAGGCTGCAAAAGGTCAGGGTGCAGCTCCCTGCGTGAAACGAAACAAACCAAGACTGAAAATAGACATCAGGCTTGAGGGAAAGAAATGAAATGAAGAGAGGGAACAACAGCAGCAGAGACTGAGAGAAAGAGAGAGCGACAAATGAAATAGAAATCCAGAGGAGGAAAGAGTTATAAGGTGTTTGGCTTGATGATTCATTTGTGTGTTTAAACCTATTTTACTCCGCCGACCCTGTTCATTCGCCAACAACAATAGGCGGTAATTTCCCCAGTGTTGATAAATTACACGGCTCTCTCTGCAAGCAGAACGCACTGCTGTACTATTATGAGAAAAGGCAAATGCTACTTTAAAAAGAGGGAGAAAGCGCAAGAGGCTGAGAAAAAGATGCATGAGAAGAAAGAATAATACAGATGGAAGTAGACATATTTGGGCTTGTTATTTGATGCTCGAACCCTACTTCTATCGCTAGATCAAGGAAAAAAGCGATGTAGGGAGGACAGAAACAAAGGAAAGGCAGGTGCTGGCTGTTAATCTGGAACAAGAAAATGGAAGGGAGAATGACAAAGAGGAGAAGATGTACCAAATTGAGTGGGTGTGCTAATTACTAACCACTCACTACCAGAAACATCAAAGCACGAGAGACAATAGGAGACAACAGGGACTATTTTAAATCCAACTGTGCTTCTGAACCCCCCTACGCACCACCAGTCCACCAACACATACACACACAGACACACACACAGAATATTACGATGGCTGAGAGCATAATTAAAACGCCTCAAGGCAGTTGGGAAGGTGTTTCAGTCGGGGTGTGCGTGTGAGTGTCTTTGCATCGCAGACATCGTGGGATCATATCATCATAGCTTACCTTTGCAGTATGTCTGCCTACCCCTAATCCACCCTGTGTAGTATCTGTGGTTGTATTTCTTGTCTGTTTGTTCATTTATACCTTCTTTGAGTGGTAACAACAGCAGTGGAGACTGAGCGAAAGAGAGAGGGGCAAAGTGAAACAGAACTCCAGAGGAGGAAAGAGATGCCACAACTGCATGCCCTAACCTCCGTGAATAAGAAATAATATAATATAGCTATGGAAATTGTTACACCCCGGCCTAGGCAACCGGCGTGAAACGCAGGAAAATAAAAATAAGGAAAAAAACACGACAAAAAAACCCACTAAGGCTCTCCACCAAATTCCCAAAAAGGAAGTGTCTCAAAACGAAAGTATTGACAAAACCCATTTACAGCTATTTAAAACAAACTATTTATTTACAACACGGGGAAAGATCGCAACCATGACATACTGAAACACTTAAATACATAGAAGGAGCAATCAGGGAATGGACCACAGGAGGGAAACACAGCTGGGGCAAATTAGACCTGATGAGACAAGGAAACGTAAACTGAACACACTAAGATAACACAGACTTTCAAAGTAAAGCAGGAAATACATGACAGTCACGCAAAAAAACAAAAAACTGACAACACCGAAATGTAACATTTCCCCCCCACCCAAAAATCAACCATGTAACCCCAAGTGAAAAGTTTGATCCAGACAGATGAAGCCGATGAAGGCTGGAGCGGTCCCACGGACCCTCCAGCAGACGATGAAGGCTGGAGCGGCCCCTCGGACCCTCCAGCGAAGGTGGATGAAGGCTGGAGCGGTCCCTCGGACCCTCCAGCGGAGACGGACGGCAGAAGCGAAGGCAGACGAAGCTGATGAAGGCTGGAGCGGTCCCACTGACCCTCCAGCAGACGACGAAGGCTGGAGCGGTCCCTCGGACCCTCCAGCGAAGGCGGATGAAGGCTGGAGCGGTCCCACGGACCCTGCAGCAGACGACAAAGGCTGGGGCGGTCCCACGGACCCTCCAGCGACGGCGGATGAAAACAGACAAAGCTGATGGAGGCTGGAGCGGTCCCACGGACCCTCCAGCAGACGACGAAGACTGGTGCGGTCCCCCGGACCCTCCAGCAAAGGCGGATGAAGGCTGGAGCGGTCCCTCGGACCCTCCAGCGAAGGCGGATGGCTGAAGCGAAGGCAGACGAAGCTGATGAAGGCTGGAGCGGCCCCACCGACCCTCCAGCAGATGACGAAGGCTGGAGCGGTCCCACAGACCCTCCAGCGAAGGCGGATGAAGGCTGGAGCGGTCCCTCGGACCCTCCAGCAGACGACAAAGGCTAGGGCGGTCCCCGGACCCCCCAGCGAAGGCAATCCCGGACGAGTCCCCATATGTTACACCCTAGCCTAAGCAACTGGCGTGCAACGCAGGAAAATAAAAATAAGGAAAAAACACACGACAAAAAAACCCACTAAGGCTCTCCACCAAATTCCCAAAACGGAAGTGTCTCAAAACGAAAGTATTGACAAAACCCATTTACAGCTATTTACAACAAACTATTTATTTACAACACAGGGGGAGATCACGACCATGACATACTGAAACACAAGGCTTAAATACATAGAAGGAGCAATCAGGGAATGGACCACAGGAGGGAAACACAGCTGGGGCAAATTAGACCTGACGAGACAAGGAAACGTAAACTGAACACACTAAGATAACACAGACTTTCAAAGTAAAGCAGGAAATACATGACAGTCACGCAAAAAAACAAAAAACTGACAACACCGAAACGTAACAAAATATAAAAATCAATGAATATAAATGTAATTACCAAACGACTTTATTTCCATGTGTCCACTCTTAACTTTGTGAAAAAAAAACCCTCCACAGCACTGCTTTTGTTAACGACTCCTTAGATTATCTTCAGGTTTCTGCTTTTCATAAACTGTTACTAAACACTATCTTGCCAAAAGTATTTCAGGTGTTCGAGTCACTTCCATGACAACAGGAAGCGATGCACCTGGGCATGCAGACTGCTTTAACAGACATTTGGGAAAAAGTGTGTTGTTCTCAGGAGCTCAGCGGTACCATGATAGTCATAAAATTTCCTCACTATTAAATAATGAAGCACAGTGCGCAGAGGTCAACAACATTCTACAGAGACAGTTGATACAGACATCCAAACTTTATGTGGTCTTCAGATTAGCTCAAGAACAGTTCAAGAGAGCTTCACTGAATGGGTTCCCATAGCTGAGCAGCTGCATCCAAACCTTTCATCACCGAGTACAATGCCAACCAATGCATGCAGTGGTGCAAGGCACACCATCACTGGGCTCTAGAGCAATGGAGATGTGTTCTCCGGTGTAACACATCACGCTTCTCCATTTGGCAATCCAATGGACGAGTCTGGGTTCGGTGGTTGCCAGGACAACGGCACTTGTCTGACTGCACTGTCAGGAGTTGGGCTCAACCCCTTAGTTCCAGTGAAAGGAACTCTCAGTGCTTCAGGCATCCTCAACAATTTCATCTTCCCAGCTTTGTGGGAACATTTTGGACATGGCCCCAACCTGATCCAAAATGAGTGTGCACCATTGCCCAAACCAAGGTCTATAAAGGTGTGGACGAGCTTGACTGGCCTGAACAGAGTCCTGATATCAATTTGGTAGAACACCTCTGTGAGGAATTAGAGCTGAGACTGTGAGCATGTCACGACTGGGTGGCCAGACACAGGTAAGTGGACTCAAATGCAGACACCACACGGAGGCTCGGAGGTATAGTGCAAACGAACAATTTATTTGGCACTCAAAAAATGGCACACCATGGAGGAGGTAAAAGAAACAAAAATGTTAATCATGAACTAAGGGCGAGAGGGAAAACATAAACCTCTGAACATTGGCTACCTACTAACAAAGTTTCTGATTATGGTACTAAGAATCTGTAGCTACAAACACACTGTGATTAGCAAGGGCTAGCAGATAAGCTGTTACCAGGAATGCTGAGAAAGTAAACAAGTCTTGGCTAGACCATTTCCAAAATAATTGTTAAACCAAATAAACAAGAATCACACTGCGTGTGCAGCAGCACAGCCAAAAGGAAATAGTCTCTTTATTGGGCTGGGCACGTTATTTGGGATTTTCCGGAGCAGCATACAAGGTACAGGGTAACAGGGTTTCTCTGAGTCATTGTCTGGGTTGACGGCGAGGCTAAGAGGGGATTAGTGGTCCGAGTGAGGCTAAACCAGTTCCTGTACACTCACTGTGAAGTGTAGGGCTTGGAGGCAGGCAGGTGAATAGCGCCAAGAATAGTAGCAGTCCAGCAACGGGGAGCTGAGTGGTTACAGGCAGCAAGATCCAATCCACTGTGAAGGTGGGTTAGCTGACGTTCCAGCAAGGAATGTTTGAGAACGCTGGTCTTAAGAGCCTCCCAGCAAATTACACACAGGTGCCACAAACGAGGGGTGTAGTGACTCTGCCCAGTGATGGATTTACTGGCACGCAGGAAATCCCAACACTCACCCGAACCATGACAGAGCAAGCCTTTATTGGCTGACCTCACAAATGAGCTTCTGGAAGAATTCTCCTAAATTCCTATTAACACACTCCTAAACCTTGTGGGAAGTGTTCAAGATTGCTTTGTGACTGCACACCAACTACTTTCAAAAGATTCAACCCTATGTCCTGTTTGTCAGTCACAAAAAAGTGTTTTGGTCATTTGTTTCTCTTGAATGTGCACTCTGCTTCTCCTTTCATCTGTATTTGTAACTGCATCGGATTACAAATGCAATGTGCTACGCCCTGACCTGCACAAGTCTAATGGTATTGATGTATTGAGGTCTATTCGTTTATATTGAGTGGGAGAAGGTAGTTTTCAGTTTTCACAAGAGCAAAGGCAGAGGTTAACGCACAGTATTGGTCCTGCGATGCAGTCTTCACACCTTCAACTAATTAACATGTAATAAAAGACGACAAATATTTAACTCAATCTGGCACCGCACAGCAGAGGTGAGCTCAGTGATTTTTTACTTCATTTATTATCTTGTTCCTTTGTCTTTTTTATACACAGTACTGATTAGCTGTTGTAGCAGCTTCTAAACATTGTGAAATCCTCATTCATCAGAGCGCATCCTTGCTTTTCCTGTTATATGTTGTAAGCATTGGTATATTTTAAGACCTCATAGAACCCTGTAATCCTAAAAGAGCACTGCACTCTCACACTGCAGGCTTACTTGTTGTTCTTAAAGTATTTAAAAGCAGAATGGGAGGCAGAGCCTTCAGTTTTCAGGAACCAGCTTCCAGTTTGGATTCAGGAGACACCGAGACTTTCATCCTTTTACTCATCTTGTCACCCTGTGTTTTTATACACTAGTACTATACTCCATAATTAGCAATTATTAAACTCTCTCATTCTTTCATATAGTTTTGTCTCTGTTCTCTTCTCTGTCCCCTCACCCCCAACCAGTAACAGCAGATGACACCCCCCCCCTCCCCCGGTTTATCAGAGGATTCTTCCTGTTGAAAGGGAGTTTTTCCATCCCACTGTCACAAAGTGCTTGCTCATAGTAGGCCATGTAATTACACTGTTAGACTTTTCATCGCTACTTTACGGTAACATACTGGCGTCACTGTTGCCAGCGTCATACCGTGACGTCGTGTTACGGTAGCTTACCGTTCTGCAGGATGATACCGTTTTTTGCTGGTGTGGTATAATACTCTTGGACAAATTATGGTAACGCACCGTAGCCTTTTAGTAAGATACCGTTATGTCGTAAATTACGTCAACAGAGTAACATCATACTGTGATTAAGAAATTGGTATACTACCGTTTATTCACGGTATGTCACTGTAAGCCCGCTTCAAGGTAATAAACTGCAATATATTAACCAGTAACTTACCGTTATCACGCATCATCAGTACCAAAAATATTCATCTCTGCTAGAGGACACCGTGTCCCAACAGGCGGTCATTTAATGTTTAACAGGTCGTAATTTACCGTAATTTCAGTTAACAGTAACATACTGTAAGAGACTGGAGGGTTCCAAAAAAATTGGATGGATGGATGGATAGATAGATAGATACACACGCACACACAAAATATAATTCATGTGCTTTACACCATTTTATTTCAATTCTGATTTTTCCCTGCTGAAATACACATTTCCAAAATCAAAAACTGAAAAGAACTGAAAACATATTTTCATTGAGGAAGCACTTGTTTTTACTAAACCATGTAATCCATTATTTTCTCTGATGGTTGTACAAACAATAAAAATATTATGTCATATCCATATCATGGCAGACAACATATGCTCAAGGTTTTGGGTTTTCTTATTCATATTTTGTAGGGTCTTAAACCTACAATGTGAAGTGCCTTGGCATTCATTTTGTTGGCACCATACAAATAAACTGAATTGTAATGAATATAATATCAAGTCCCACACTTCTGCCTTTATATACACTTTGTCCAAAATACTGGCTCACACCACCAAATCATTGCACAAAACAGGGTCCACAACGACATGGATGAGCGTGTGTGGTGTGAAGGAACTTGACTGACCTACACTGAACCCTGATCTTGCTTTGTGGACTGAGTTCATTGATTTGTAGGGTGAGCCAATACATGTGTCAATTAAAGTGTAAGTAGCTGAAATAATTTTTAACAAACAGGTAAAAGCAGGAAAAAAAACATCAACACTGTTGCACTCAAAAAACCTATTGGACAGAGACAGCGTCTTGCAAGAGTGGCAAGAGAGCTTGTCTTCATTGTTGCTCGTCTTGTGTAAATGTCCAGAAAGCATGGGCCATGGATCATCTGTGGAGACATGGGTAACAACACATTGGTCACTTAAATTATACAAGAAATTCACTAAAATGGCAAAAACAGTTACCTAATTTGAAGTTCTCCACTCAAATTCAGTAGGCCGCTGGAGGAAAGTTGTGACACAAGGGTTAATGTGAACAACCTTTCGCTTCACAGTGGTCCCAGTCTTTCTGCTTGTCCCAACCTTGGAGGTACATTTTGTTCCCTCTTCAGGGTTTATCCTTACAAAAAACCTTGCACACGCTGACTCTTGGTATTACCAAAGAAGACTGACATTGCATCAGCAAAGGTGTTCTCTTTGTCCAGCTCAACAATTACACGCCCCTCTGCACTTACCATCCAGCAGGTGGCGGTCATTGAACTTTGACCTTAAATGTACAGGGGCAACATGTTGTCATTATGCAACATAAAATAATTTCAATACTTCACTTCTGCACACTGTCTAGATAGTCATAAAGCAAATAGCTACATACAGTTAATTATTAATGGCCTTATGTACATAAGTCCGTTTTACCATATTATAATTGTACATAATTGGGAATTATTCTGCCCATTAAACACACCTAACAAAGAGTCAACCCAGTTAAGTTACCGGAGATGAATCAACTGTATGGTTATTTTGGAGTTTATAGTTTGTGCTGCTGTTAAACTTTACAGTATTGACTTCAGTATTTCTGCTGTTGGTGTAGCTAGACTACTATGTTGATCAGTAATATGTAATGTGGAATTTGATATTGTTACTTTGCTGGATTCACTGAGACACATGTCCAACAACTTTGGTTTATAAAGGAAATTACAGAAATTTGAGCTAACAAAACAGAGACTGGTTACCTGTGTCCACGAAAAGCTCCTGTGCCAAACAGAAATTTTAATATGGTCTAATCAGCTCTATTTCATAAATGACTTCTTACCAAACATAATCAGCCTTGGGGTGCTTGGCAGGCTTTTAACATGCAAACTGAACAATATAAATTTGCGTGCACTGAAGCCACAAAATTTAGAAATACACATAGTTGCAAAAAGTTCAGTGACCAATTACCTTTCCTAAATGGCAAAAAATAAGAGTATTGTCAATAGGGACCAATTCCCAGTTTTTACATGATCAAAATTATTCACAAAAGGCTTCAATAAACAGAAAATGTGTGCCGACAATAGAACAGTGCACAAAAATGAAAAGATATTTGAGCTCGATGCTTTAATGGGTTTAACATGACTTAGTCAGCACTCCGCACCGTACAGGTAGTACAAGCACAACTGAAAACACTGACCAGCTAACAGCTTTAAGCATTTGGGCGCAACCTCGGTAGTTCACCGATTCACCTGTTGCAAACGTCCAAGTTTCTATCAAGTCTCATAAATCCACCGGCAACTATAACCTTTTGAGTCTCCACATTCATAGATATTGACATTTTGTCAATATTACCTCTGACTACTTTTTCACATGTTAACGGTCTCATCATCACTCTGTGCTGCAGCAAACTGGATCTGTGGCACAGAATAGTTGATGGCCATGTTGTTCTCCTGCTTTGCAGCTTTGTTTGAGTCTGAATTGCGGCTTAAACGTGCAAAACTAAGAGAAGCAGATCAATATTTTCTTCTTGTTGTTATTTAATGGTGGTTGGCAACCAGCGAAAGGAGCATTAACCACCTCGAGCAATATTTTGTATCCCCATGTTGTTTTGAAAGTGAATACCCGACGTGTGCGTCATACGTCACGTTGTACGTCAGGTGAAGGTGTGGTGTCGGCTATCGCGCCTGTCACATTACAAAGCTTTAAAAACGTAACAATCGCTTTAAAAAAACAACCCAACGCGCTAAACATGAACAAACATAAACACCCGTGTTACATTATCACGTATATCCAGGACATCTCTTCTGAACCAAGACGAAGTGGTGCTACAAAGGAATTATTTCTTTAGGAGAGCGTATTTAATAGCAGTCTGGCCTGCAACAAAATGCACCGCTAAAAATACAGTTTCTGCTTGTCCCAGAATTTATTAATTTTGAGAGTGAAGTTGTAGGACTGATGCTGGTTAGTGGTGTAGGTTTCATGGATGTGACACCTTAACTTGTGTAAAATGACGACCAGAGCATATTATTAGGTCAGTTGACTGTAGTTAGGCAGAGGTGTCTTAAAAAGTACCACCTTATAAAAAACAAATGAAGGTCCAGTATAAGAAAGAATAAGAAGAGAAAAAAGGAACACCCTGCTAAATGAAGTCATTTTTAAACATTACTCTAAATGTAGCCATTAGTTTTTGTTGCTGGCCATACACAAAACAAGTATACTTCAATTATATTTCCTAAGTATACCTTACCTAGTATGTATACTAATAATGCTTCTTGGGACTATATTATATTGTACTATATTACAAGTATACTATTAATTAATAATATTAATAATGTTTCACATTGTTTGAATAAACAAATACATTTATTAATATATGAGGTTCCATTCAGCTCAAGGAATTAAATTTTAGTGTGGCTGCAACTTACTCCTTAAGTTAAAAATTGTGCTGTATATTGTAGTTTATATGTTATACTACTTTCACAGTGAATCGCATTTTATAGTAATACACTCTGAATGAGGATTTAAGTAATTACTCTTAGATCTACAGTAGAAAACAACAGAAATCCGGATGGTGTAATAGTATAATCTCAGTAACATCACCAATTGTTACATTTGCTGTATTTTACAGCTGTTTCCATGAGTACGGTGAGTTACCGTAAAAATAATGTAATCTCATGGAACTTTCCTACAAATACATGCAAATTACAGTACTAAACTGCTAACATCCTTTAGAGTTTTTTACTGTTGATTTTGCAGTACTAAGCTATGGAAATTACTGCAAAGGCTAACAGTGTATTGTAAAGACCCTGCAAACTTAGAAAGAAACCCCAACTAAACAGCACCTCGTTGTTGTTCTGATTGATACTATATAGGCAAGGCAAGGCAAGGCAAGTTTATTTGTATAGCACAATTCAACAACAAGGTGATTCAAAGTGCTTTACAGAGACATTAGAAACAAGAACAAATAAAAAGCATGATTTAAAATTGATTAAAACAGCAAATAA
Organism: Astatotilapia calliptera; assembly: GCF_964374335.1. Taxonomy (NCBI): domain Eukaryota; kingdom Metazoa; phylum Chordata; class Actinopteri; order Cichliformes; family Cichlidae; genus Astatotilapia; species Astatotilapia calliptera. The sequence continues at coordinate 18,846,280 of NC_137423.1, forward strand.
ACTAACTAACTAATTAACAAACAAACAAACAAACAAACAAACAAACAAACAAACAAACAGTATATAAAATCAAAACAGATAAAATCAGAACAGTAGATAAAATCAGTAGTTAAATGTAAGTTTTGAAATTTAAGCTTAAAGTGTGGATTTGGTGCTTTATTCAAATGCAGCTGAGAACAGGTGAGTCTTCAACCTGGATTTAGATAAACTGAGTGTTTCAGCTGATCTGAGGCTTTCTGGGAGTTTGTTCCAGATATAAGGAGCATAAAAGCTGAATGCAGCTTCTCCGTGTCTGGTTCTGACTCTGGGAACTGATAAAAGACCGGATCCAGATGACCTGAGGGATCTGGATGGTTCATACTGGGTATATAAATAAAACTAAATTGAATTGACCTGAAAATTCATCAGCGAGCTCAAATCTGTTTGCTGTGAATTCCCCTAAGCTGTTAAATTATATCTTTTTCTTTAGATGCAGTGTGTGAAGTTCCATGGTGGGCATGCCACGTCTAGCAGGACATTTTTATCTGTCAGATGCCTGAATTGAAAATAACAGTTTTGCAGAATTTCACAGCCTCCCCCAAATGAGACTGTAGTGGCTCAGTAAAATAAATAGATAAATAAATAAATAAAGGTCTAAATCTGTCATTACAACAATACTGCCAGCTATACTTTCTGAGTAGCTCATCATAATGTGCCAGCACCTTGTTTTTTCTCATGGTCCCTGTGGCTTAGGAGTTATTATTATACAATAAACTGGGACAAAATCCAACATAGGCTTAAAATGTGTCCTACAAAGGTTATGAAATGCTTATAGTCATTTTCAAACAGGCTCAGCATGATCACACCAAGGCTCTGGTAGCTGAAAAGATGTATTTAAGTCTTCATTGCCAATATGGGGGAAAACTTCTAATAATAACTGGCTTTTAAAATAAAATCTTTTCTTATTACTGATAGACTCAGGTATCTCTGTTCATTACTTTTCAATGTTTGCAGCTTAAGCCCTTGATGTGATTCTTTCTAATGACACTGTGGCTTAAAACATTACATGCTGTCTTTCTTGTATACTTTCTCGATAACTTCATATTTGAGAGAATGAAGTCAATTCATGCAAAATATAAAATACCTAAAACTGAATATGAGTCTATATGTGGAACAGGAACACTGTTTGGTGTATTCAAAGCTACAATAATAGATATACATTGCAGAACTCGTGGCTTGCAGTAAGACTTTGACTTGCTTTAAAAATTTAAAGTTGAATGAAAAAAAAAGGTGCAAAAAACAGCTACACTGTAAAAAAAAGATTGATATTTTGTGTCACAGCGCTGTTCTGCGACCTCTCTATCCATTATACGGGATGCACAAGGTGGGAACAGCAGCACCAACTGCGACCACAGACGGCACCAATGAAAACAGATATTACACTAATGAAGTCAGACACAGCATGAGAGGAGGGACTGGGGTAGAGATGGGTTGCAAGGCAGCTTGCAAAGTGACAGCAATGGTGGGCGGGCTGATAACAGCTATCACTGTTCATGTTACAGAGCTAAAAAAAATTAAAGGAAAATTTTGAAAACAGGTGAAAGCTCAGTGTGGGGAAAATAAATCACGTTGGAATGGGTAACATGTTAGGAACAAAAAGATGCTGCATAGTTTGATGCAAACTGAAATTCTGAATCTGCAGGGTGGTGAATTCAAAGACTTAAAGCAGGCTTTGCCCTGTGTATGCATGCCTGACAATGTCAGAGTGTGACATTGTCAGTAATCAGTATCAATGGAGTCCTTCATCCTCCAGGAAATACTTCCAGTGCTTATTCTTTTGGATTTATGTGTGGCTAAGTGATTTTATACATCTGCAGGAATGGGACAGAAAACAATTATATTTAAATTTAAGAACGCCAACTAAATCTGAATGCAGTTCAGCTGCACTGAACCATCGAGTTTTAATAGGCATGGTTCATTCACTCCACTGCTGTTGTAGCAAATACAAAGTCTTTTCTCTACACATCACTTATGTAATCTCTTCACACGTCAGTCTTTTGTCAACTTGTAGCCTGTCGAGTGGTCGTTTGCTAACTTGACATCAAAAGACTGAAGGAAATCATTCAGTGTCAAACATGATTTTTAGGATCTTTTATGAGAGTCTTGCTCTATTTTGCTGTAAACAGTGCAAAGTAGTAAAAGTCCTAAAAACTGTCCTCTGAGAGTCTGTCTCCTGTGGCTTCAACATCATGTTTTATGCACAAGTTAAATACATTTCCTGGGTGAGGTAGGAACAGATCGTTAGAGAGCATATACCCTGTGTCTGTTTGCATGTGTGTGAGTGTGCACACTTGTGGTTACCATATGCTAATTGCTCCAACAGTTGTGCAATACAATACTACAGACCTGCTTTAGGTGGGCTAAAAAAACAGCACTTTGATAATGAGCATCATCAAGCTGTGTGTGTCAGCATGTGTGCTGAAATACGAATGCACCACTAGGGAAATCTCTCTTGTGTGTTATCATGCTCCCTAAGGGGGATAACTGTGGCATCAGAGCAAGTGTCATATAGATGTAGACTGTATAGAATGTACAAGAAAAACATTCTCTTAAATTTTCTTTTAATTTTTATTTCACCTCCTTACAGAATTTAATTAACAAATGAATTCATTTTTATATGAGGAAATATCTTTGAATGACTTTATAGGCCAAATACACAGACATATGCACACAATCAGTCATATTCTAATAAAGGTCAGCTGGTACAATTTATCTCATAATCATGACCCGAGCTGAGAATCAAGTCAATTTCATGTACCTGACTAATCTTCAGCAGTTGATTCTGTTCATCTGGACGTAGCGTTTTCGTAGCTACGTCATGACTCCAGATGAACAGAATCAACTGTTGGAGATTTACTTACCTGGATGATAGACGATACCTGGCTAATATTAAAAACAGTTCTAATAACACAAACTTTACAACTTAAAAATCACAAAACACAATAAATATGTGTTTATTGTGCTTTATGTGCAAGGTGCAATAAAGGTTCATATCTGGAAGACTTGCTTATCCGCTGAATTGGAAATCACAGATATCACCTACGAGTGTGACAGCAAAGCCAGCATTGCATTTTCTTGCTTTTTGTTCTTGACTGAAAAGAAATCCAGTCAAGAGGAGGTTTTTTTTTGTACCTTTGGATGGCGTTTCAAAGTACTGCCTATCACAAAGCACATCTTTAGACTGCAGATAGATAACACGTTCTAAACAGGCCCATTCGGCCATGCACCACTCTGACTCTATATTACACAGCTGTCACAGGACTTGCCTCTGGCCAGCAGTTACAAACACATAACGCCTGAGAGAGTTGTTGTGGAGCAGAAAACAGCTGCACTTATCATTAACTTATGTAAAACAGTTAGCACACTGCAGACCAATAGCCAGCCTGCAATGTCAACGCAATACCTGTAAATTGTTTAGCTTTCCTCATGTAAGAGGAATACCCTCTCACTTTTATCCACTTTCCCCATCGATGCAGATCCATCAAGGAAAAAAGTCAGCAATCAACAAACAGGGATTTCTCATGTGCTTTCAAACCTTATCTGCCAAGGCCAAAGATGCAGTGGGTGGAGAACCTTCAGTTTCTAAGGTTTGAAGTGACACTCACAGCTTAGCAAGGCTTGAATAGCACTGAATAAAATGCTAGCACTAAAAAGAGAGAACAAACAGTGCAGATGCAGACTGTAGTGAAAGGGCTTCATCCACAGCTTTCAGAACAGCCGGTTTCTCATGCTGCTGACTTTTGTTTCGTCCTCTCTTTCTACATTCTAGTAAAACCAGGAAGTAGATGAAGATAATGTCACGGGGTGAAACGGGACAAGTTATTTGGAGGTTTTACTGTGCATGTTTTGCGATGTTTTATCTGTTTAATATTTTAATATTGTATATTGGATTTGTTTGTATGAGTTCTATTGCATGTTTTTATCTTATTTAATTGAACAACTGTCCTGTAAAGACTCCACCCCTATCTGATTACTAACTTGATTTCACCTGAGAGGTACCAGAGAGGCCAATAAGAGGGCTGGGTAGACGACAGAAAGGAGCGCTTTTTGAAGACGAGTGAGGAAGAAAAGCTTTGCTTTGAGGAGTTGCGATCGAAGGCTAGATGCTGAGTGCCTCGGCTTCGGGCTGGAGGCTCGAAAGAGAGTGACCGGAGTGACTGAGAAGCCGAGCCAGAGATATGGAGAGAAGGCTTGGGCTGTAGAGCTGTGATTGACGGCTGCGCTTGAAGGCTAGAGGCTGAGGGCCTCGGCTTCGGGCTGGAGGCTCGAGACAGATGAGACCGGAGAGGACCAGCGCACAGAGCGCCAGTGCACAGAGGACCAGCGCGCAGATCGCCAGCGGGGAGTGACAACACCAGCGGGGAGAGCGGAGACAGCACCAGCCGGCTGTGCCGATTTGCAGTTTTAAAGAAGCGGCGGGCGGAGTTGAGAGCTCTGCCCACCCGAGGTAAGTCTCTGACTTATCCCTTTTTTATGAAATAAAACTGTCTAGAAGAATAGTGACTGCCGCTCCTCCCTTTCTCCAGCATATCGGGACGCGAATGCGGAAAGGAAGGAGAGGACTCCGCTAGGTTTCCCTTTTTATACTACTTCGCTGGATTTCTTAGCTCCCTGGGACTTTTAGGTCGTGGCGCAGGCCACTGGACTTTTAATGTTGTGTTTTATTGATTTTTATTGTGTTACCCCTTGGCCAAGGTTGTTTTAATTCATTTTACATTTTTAACTATTTAAATATAATAAATTATATTTTAATTATACAGTTTTTAATGTGTGCTTTCCCTTGGCGGCTCCACTGCTCAATCCAGTTGGAGATAGATTTTCTTCCTTCGCACAAAACCCACTGTGGAAGTAAAACCAGCCTTCCGCCTCCGTTACAATAACATTACAACATTACTACCACTGCAATGAAGTATTCAACCAATGGTCTTTGCAGCAAGTGCGTAAAATCCTGTGAGGATAGACTTTCTCTTGTTGTTGAGATGAACTTTTACACATCACCACACCACCTGTCACAGTGTGCCCAAGCAGACTGTATGAATTTGTGAAGAGTGGACACAAAGAAATGTGGAACAAAACACGAGTATTACCCAAAGGCGAGCCTTTTAATAATGCTGATAAAAAGACACAAGCAAGGGGCAAAACTAAACATGAACCTAAACTGGGTGAACTAACATTCAACATGAAGAATCCTGATATTAACAAACCTGGATATGACTACAAGAGACCATGCAACATGGTGTGACTCAGCAGACAACCAGACAAAGACTGAATGAAGAAACACAGACTAAATACACACAGGAGGATAATGAGGGAAGTGGAAACACCTGGAGAAACAGCTGACACACATGAACATTAAGACGTCACAGGGGAAGAGTAAAACTAAACACACTGAACATAGAAACACAAGACCTCCAAAATAAAACAGGAAACACGACATGACCAGACAAGTTTGACAACGGTCGTGTCCAAATTCATGGGCTGCATCCTCCTGAGGACCCGGCCTTCGCGGTCTACGTGGGCCGGGTCCTCAGAAGGTCGGGTAGGCTGGAAGTAAACGGCTGGGGAAATTGGACGGTCTAGCCTTCTGATTAGCGTCAGCGCTGTCTCGGAGGAGTTTAATAAACTCAGCCGTCTGCTCCTTGCTATCTAAAATATAACAGGACACTGGCGTAAATTCTCGACCGTCTCACACTTCTGTTTAATCAATTTTCTGTTAGACGTTTATTCAGCTGTGTAAAAATCCCGGAGGAACCCACCCGGGGGATTAATAAAGTTTTATTTTATCTAATCTATCTAATAACTTTAATCTCAGCCAAACCGATTTACTCACGAACAAATAAAACACTGAAAAAAGCCCAACAATAACATTTTTAGCTTGTCTAAGTGACTTATATATTACGTTTAACCTGAGTAGCGAAACTCCGCGGTGATCTGAAAATGATGTACCGGGAGTTGTGCCGTTCTCGGCCGCATCAGTGACCCTCGAGCTCCCGGTTTGCTATCGAGCTGGTGGGTAGCAGATGCTCCGAAAACGTCGAAGCACTTTTGCAAATATGCGGTATCTTGATAAACCGAGCAGATATTTGATGTTTACACAGCTACTTTCTCGCCTGAAATTATGTTAAAAGTTTATTTTGTGACCCAGAAAGATTAGTAAGAGTAATTTTAAAACCGCCATTGTTGGAAACTGGAGTTTGGCTGGGCCGCGCTATGAATTCTGGGATATGGTAGGCCACGAAGGACACACCCGACCCATACTTCAAATTCGGGGAAAAGGAGGACGCATTTGTCGGCTGCATTCGGAGGAGTCTACGAATTTGGACAGCCTTCGGCGTGTCGCTGTGACGTAATCGGTCTACAAATGCAGCCTCAGGAGGATGCAGCCCATGAATTTGGACATGACCAACATGAAACACAAAGCTGTGAAACACATGATTGGGGAGGAAATATGACACGTCAACCAGGGGCCATGGGTAACAATATGGCCTAAACTAAACGCAACTAAACCCTAAATAATAATAACACAACAAAACTCTTATCATAAACTTAACCTAAGAACATCAAAAATACAATATAAACTCAAAGGCTGCTGGGCCATAGGCCCCGCCCCTGACACTGCCTCTTGAACTTTGTTCATCTTTCGTCTTTATCCAGTCTTTGTTTGTTTTTTAACATTATCTCTTTTATTGAGAAAGCAATTGAACATAACAGTAGTATGGCTTGTTACACTGTCTTTGCTTTCACATTTTTAAACTTGTAATTGAAAAGAAAAAAATAAGAAAAAAGTTAGTTTAACAGCTTTTGGTTTTTGTTCATGCATGGGCACGTTTGCATCCTTTGAATTATTGGTAGTTCAGCAAACCCTTTGTTATAGCAGGTGCATGTGCTTGTCTGATGTTGTGGCTTAACCAGTGATAGTCATCCCGATGGGAATTACTCAAAACAATAAGCAATAAAACTAACATATTAAATACAAATAAAAATATTCCTCTGATTGGTAAAATTTTCTCCTGACCTGGTTACAAACCATCTGTATTAAACTACCGATGACAGATCCATATTCGAGGGTTGTTCAGGGTCAGCTTGCTTTGGCTTCGTGTTGCTGCTGAAGCATCTGTTATCTTCCTGCCTTCCAATTTCAACCTTCTATTTCACCGTCTCTACCTTTTAAGTGACTCAAACTTTCTAACTTACTGCTGTTATCATTGCACCGCCTGAGTTCTGTTCAAGACTTCCCTTTTAGTATTTTTTGCCCTCTTCTGTCACTTCATATCTTTATCTAAAGTGCTGTGTGTTCTTCATGGCAATATCTTTCTCTTGGCCTTTCTGCCTTTCCCACCTTTACACTGTGAGACAACAAAATCAATCTCAAGGCCTCCCTCAATAACGGTGTGTAGTTTGTCCTGTGATTTTGCTATTCTCTTCAGGCTCAGTGAAGGGAGATGGAGCCATGGACAAAACCAAAACCAACAAATAAGAGTTTATATTTATGCCATCTTGGTATGAATGGCTAAATGGAAGATGGAGTGTGTGTGTCAAGTGTCTTGGCTGCACATTGTCCCTCAGGCCGTGACATTTATCAGCATACTGGCCAGTCAGATATGTTATTTGCTTCAGTGACATATTCATAGTTTGGAGTTGCTTTGTATTTATCTGTCAGTTGAGGCTGAAATAATGAAGTTCAGCTCAGTTCACTTGGTGCATTATTGTTATTATGACACAGCAGTCCCATAAACTTCCTTAGCAGAGGGTGACAGAATGAATTACACTCATACCAGAACAATGGCAATCAATTATGTGCAGATTATCTACACGCAGTGTCATATTTTTTTCTGTATTGTTTCCCTTTTCCATTAATTCGCAGCAGTAATTAAATTTCCCAGCTTCAGTATGTAGGGTTTTTTTGCCTCTCAGTATGCTGACAACATGCATCAGACAGCTTAGAGAGTGGTCATGTTGGGTAATAATTACATTTGAAATTCTAGATTTATGGACTGTCACCTCCTCCAGATCCTTTACCACCACCCTACGCTTATGCAGGTGGTGTAGCAGTCACCAATGAGTGGGGATGCTGCTCTTACAGCAGAGGACGTTGAGGGCATATACAGCTTTTCACCCTGTGATATCTGGGTCCCACCAGTCCCACCATGACTGTGAATTGGATAAGAATTGGAGAAAATATATGCATGGAAGGATTTTATCAATTATTTTTTGTAGGAAGACCAGGGGGGCGATAAGAAAATGTCATTCAACAAAATACATCATTAACCCATAAAATTCTGTTTTATAAAAGCAGAAAATTAAGAACATTGCTGTTATCAAATAAACAGAATGGCTGGCAATATTCTTTTTTGCTTTTTGTTGGTATTTTGCCTTTTCCCACCATGATGATCCCAGGAGAATAACTGATTACTGGATATAAAGCAATGATGTGAAGCTAAAAGCAAGTATTTAGTTTATAAATGGCATTTGTCAGCTCAGTTTGTTAGCATTAGATCACAGTTCAGCACTCCACTCTCTATGCTAAATGAGGTCACCACTGGCTCTTAAAAATGACCATGGTGGCAGTCAAAATGTTAACTTTGATGTTTTAGAACAGCGGTCCCCAACCTCCGGGTCACGGACCGGTACCAGTCCGTTTGTTGTTTGGTACAGAGCCACAAGAGTTGTGACTCGGGCATGAAATTTATGGTTTTCAGGGGTTTCATCAGTTTTTAGCTTTTTTTTTTTTTATCATTTTACACTTTAAAAGTTTAAAATATTTAAAATAAACCGGTCTGTGGTTCAAAAAAGGTTGGAGACCGCTGCTTTAGAAAACAGTCATTCCTATACAGTCGAAGACTGGAAATCAGGAGTGATTCTTTATGTAAATAGTCCTCATTCCACCTGTGTCAATACGCCATTGAAATCATTGCTGATTTATAATTAATGTTCCCATTATTAAGTTATTTGTGTTCATTATTTCCTTCAACTTCATGTTATAATATATTACAAAGCATATGCTTATCTTTAAAAAAACAAAAAACCCACCCATTTCAAAGTGACTCCAATCTTTTGAGTAGTAGTGTACAGCTTATAATATATGACACTGCATATATGACTGAATAACTCAGTCCATACTTATCTGTGCTATTTTCCAATCCATCTCTTTTTAAAATACCCAGCACAGGACCAAAGTGCTGTACAATAAATAAGTTAAGAACAATAGAATAAAACAAAACAGTAAAAAATAAAAAAACATAACACATAAAAAATTAAAACAGCCCTTTATTTTAAAAAAGGAATCTGGCCCTGTTGCCAACAGGCAGTCAGTTGTGTTTCTTATAAATGCTGTTTGATGTATTAAGTAGAAGAGAAACCGTAAAGACAATAAATGGAAACACTAAGGGAGCCAAACACAGACTGACTGTAAATATGAGTGATGTAAAATTAGAGACAAAAAAAGTCAACAAAGGCCAGTTTATCTCACTTACTTTGTGTTTGGCTGAGTGAGATGGACGCATTCACCAGCGACCTCACTCCTGAAACAAACAAAGCACCTGAGACATTCATCCATCTGTGCCATTCTGGAACCAGCAGACTGAGAGACTGGCGTCTCTACGTTTAGCTTAGGCAATGGTTAAAGCCAAGATATCATCTGCCCTTTCTAGAGCTCCGCGCAAATCCATAGAGGACTGTGACAATTATCGACAATCGATGTCTATTTACCTGCCATTCACACTCACTGAATACTGGTGTCCGAAAAAAGTCAATATCTACTTTCTTTTATTTTAATAAAAGGCAGTGTGCGTACGTGAATAGTTGTTTTTTTTCTCACAAAGACAAACAGACAATATAATGCAATCGTTAAACCGATTTGCAGATATGTGAATGATGATACCTGTAAAACAAGGTCACTGGGCCATTTGGATAGTAAAAGACAGCAGTACACAGGGACGTTTGTTACACTTTCAGTTCTCTCCTACTCTCACTTGTGATTTACCAGAACAGTGGGAACTGTATTTCAGTACTTGTATAAGCTTAAAGGGTAAAAATGTGCTCGACCTTAACTCAACCACCAGTGTGACTAACACGGTGTTCTCTTATTGTGTCTGTGTTCATTTTAAAATTTCCAGTTCAATTCAGTTGAATTCTTTTCAGATCTGTTTGTATAGTTCAGTTCACAACAACAGTTACATTATATTGTGCCTTATACTGTAAAGCCCTACAACATTTTAGAGAAACTGTTTGCAACTGTGGGCAGGAAGAACAGCCTTTGTCAGAAGGAAAGCACCGAAAAAACCCAAATCAGCGAGACGAGCCTTTAACTGAGAATGGTTGGGAGGTAAACGGAAAGAGAAGAGCGAGAAATTATTAAATAAAAAAGAACAAATTATTCAATTATTAATTATTAAATTGTTTTTAATCAGATCATTTTGCAGCCCTGGAAATGTTACAGCTGTGAGTAACCCAACATTTTAACGCAGAATTAAAGAGCACCTGAAATCGAAAGTTTCTATGACTTTTGCTTCTGAAAACAGTGAGCAGAACACCTCATCTTATATGTTTACATGTATAAAATGAGGCTTTTCAATCTTTTTTGGACCAGGGACACCTGAAACTTCAAAGGACCTTCTCATAATCCTGACATGGATTTACCTGACTGTAGTACCGTATTTCCCGGACTACAAAGCGCACCTGAATATTAGCCGCACAAGCTAAAATCAGGGGAAAATCCTGTTTTGTACGTACATTAGCCGCACCTGACTAAAAGCCGCAGGTGTTTCAATGTTGACTTATCATATGTAATAGAATATGCACAAAGCGAATTGTCAGGAAAGAGATGGCTGTTTGGAGACACACCCCTTTTATTAATATTTTGAAAAACAAGTTATGGGTACATATTTGCACATGTACTGTGCTTCATAAATGAGTAACAAATGAAGTACATAACAATAACCTACAGCACACCAGAAAAATAGATTCGGACTACCTTTTAGGCTCAGGTGCAGTGACACAACTTCAACAAGAAGAAAAGTCAGTCATTCACCACCATCTTCCTGCGCACTAAAACCACCAAAGTCCTCTTCTCCAGTGTCGGATACGAACAGGCTCAGGATGTCTAAGTCATCCACTCTCAGCTTCTTTCCTTCGTTGTCACTTTCAAAACCAAAGAAATCCTCGTTGTCAGTGTCAGAGTCGAACACCCTCTGAAGGGCCGTGGCGGTGTCCTCCTCTTCATCATGCAGCAGTCCAGCCCTTCGAAATCCGCTGGTGATCGTGGATGTTTTCACACTTTTCCATGCTGTCAGAATCCACTGGTGGAGTTGAGCATAACTTGCTTTTCGCAAGTTTATCGCCGCTGGTCATCCACGCCTCCCGCTGAATGCGTAGCGCTACTTTGAAGTTTGTTTTTCGCGCTACTTGTACGGCACTATGTTACCTGGCGGATGGACATGTGACCAACATACCACTCTTGAACCCCGATCCTTCCGCCAGGCAACGTAGTGCCGTACAACAGTGGAACAAACAAAACAAATCCTCTTACGATATCACGAAAATCATGGACAATCCATAGAAAAGTCGCACCTGACTAAAAGCCGCAGGGTTCAAAGCTTGTGCAAAAAGTAGCGGCTTATAGCCCGACAATTACGGTAAGTTTCCATTGCACCTAAAGAGCTACGAGTGGTTTCATGGCAGCTTGACATGATGTGTCCGTTTCTGACGGACACGATTTGCCTGTTTCCCACCTGTGCCTGCATCTTGAGGACCTCCTGGCTGTTGTTTGTAGCATGTGATGGTCCCGAAACCATACCTTAAGAAACCTATCGCTAAGATCATAGGCAACAAAAAAAAGGCAGTAATACATTGTGCTTTCTGTGGCTACTTCATAAGAAACCATTGTGTGTTTCCAGTTGATGATTTTAATTTGATCTAGCAGCAGGAGGAAATGTTGGGTTAGCTCTCCCACTAACCCGTGACAGCTTTCAAAGAACAGTCAATAGTGAGGCTGAGATTACTGATATTAGTCCTGCATCATTTCCTGTAAAACCACTGCATCTACACTAACAGCAGAAGCTACTCCACAGAGATCCTGATATAATGTAAATGCACAATCCCTATTGCTTAAAAAGGTCTCACTATTCCAATTTAAAATAGATGCATTATTATGTTACCCAGTTAGCAAACCACAAACCACTGTGAGCTACATTCTAGGAGCTGTATTTGGTGCCTTTTGTGTCAAATAAAATCAATTAAACTTTTTTTTAAATCCTATTCTATCACTTGTACAAATTTGTGGCTTTGTTGCTGCAGAATGGAAGGAGTGAAAAAGCCGTTTAAATCCTTCTGTGAGCGATTGAGGTTCAGGTTCCCTGAAATTAAATGAGACAAATTCTCATTTATCCTTTGCATCGTAGGTCATTTATACTTTAAAACATTCTAAATGGCCTCTTTTTCCCTCTCAGATGGGAATGATTTTTCTTATCTGAAATCGCTGGCTTCTTGCTTACATCATACTTTATTATAAGCACAAAACAGAAGCATACATGTACTGCAGTTTTAAACGCATTGTGATGAGTTTGGGCTTTTATGTAGGTTTGTTGGTAGTCAAGCCACCACAGCTCATTTCTGCAAAATTATGACCAGTGATTTAAGTCTTTATTAAAACTCGAGTTATAGGCTCCTAACATGAGTAGGCATGGTTCAAAGAAATAGCTGTCTTGCATCAGTTTATTAGAACTGCTTTTGCTTTTGACCAGTTCTTTACTCTCACAGGTCATCATGTTTCATACCACTACCCTGAAAAGACCAAGACACAGATCCCTGGATATTGAAAAGAAGAACTGAATAAAACTTGGTATTTGAGACTTCACTGTTTGCATTATTTCTCATTGAATGACATGGCTGTGACATGGCTGTGACCTGTCTGCACCCTGTGTTGCCCATTCTCAAGGCAATAAAGTGAAAGAGTGAAGGACGTGGTCCCTTGAACTGCTGTGTGCCACCAATAATACTGTGCAGAAGTGAGAGGCAGATACTTTCATTCAAGATCTTTATGTTAACAAAATTCTGTTGGTGTCAGAATCAGAATACTTTATTAATCCCTATGGAAATGATGTAATACATAGTAATGCTATAGTACATAAAATTCTGGGTTTACAGGTCATCAGTTCATCTTTTGTATATCTTTGTTTTGTCTTCACAAATGTCTGTTTATAGAAGCTCCTGAAAGTCAAACTGGATACATTGCAATCTGTTTTTTAGTAGATTCCATTTTTGTTGGTACTTTGACAAGAGAGGGAATGAAGACTTTGCTTATTTCTGACCAGTGGCCTGCCCATTCTCTTGGCTCTTTAATCTTTACATTTGTTTTCTAGTTCAACAAGTTTTGATGGTGAACCACAAGATGCAAGTTGCTTGGATCAACAATAGTGGAAGTAGTGATGGGATTTCTGGCTGTTTTTAGAGAACCGGCTCTTTCAGTTCGGCTCACTAAAGAGAGTCGGCTCTTTCGGCTCCGAACCGGCACTTCAGGTTGTTTTGTTGCTTTAATTAATTTATTATTAACAATAATATAAAATTATGCACAAAAGCAATTACTAATTTAAAAAAAAGTGGTTTTATTTATATATGTTTATACATAAATATATGAGGTGGCGCCTAGAGACAAAACACGTACAAACTTCCAAAACACATTTCTAGAGTTAACTGAACTTCCAAAACAGAGCTACCTAGATCACTCAAATTACACAATTGAAAGCATGAAAGAATGTGTGTATTGTGTGTATTTATACACAGGCACTCATATATATTCAAATAATTTAAAAAAAAGTTCATTTACCACACACCAAATCCGGTCGTTGGTACTTGCTGGCTTGTGTAGCCACTAGGTAACAAAAGCTCAACACTGCCCCTAGCAACCTGGAGCACTTCTGTTGTCCTTTGTATGTGGTTTGAGTTTTTACGTGTTTTGGAGTTTGTACGTGTTTTGGAGATTGTACGTGCTTCAGAGTTCGTACGTGACTTGAAGTTTGTATGTGCTTTGTCTGTAGGGGCCACCGTAAATATACTTTTATTTATTCACTCCACATAAAATGTAATAAATAAATCATATAATACAAAAATCTATTAGTCACATTTCAACTTTTAACTATTTAAATTTTTAGCTTTTTCCTTTTACAAATTTAAAGTGAAACAACACAAAACACTGCAAACCACAACACAATTAAATATAAATTAAAATATGAAAACAAAAAGAACATGCATATTCTCTGTCATATGAATCTGCATGAATAAACTTTCTGAATCCTTTATCATCTGCAACTGAAAATAGTTGTGGATGATTACTATACCTTTCTAATGTGACGTTGTTGTCCCTGGCTCTCTTTCTCTGCCTCCTGCTCTGTTCCTGTGCTACTGAGTGTAACTACCGCCCCTTCCCCCTCTTCCCAGCGTAAAGCACAAGGCTCGCGTGCTGAGTGAAGCGGAAAAAAAGTGCGAGAGAGAGGGTGAGAGAAAGAAAAAAAAAAAACCCACGGCTCGCGATAAGAAGCCAGCTCGTGTCGTTCACGTCAAAGACCCGGCTCTAAGAGCCATTTCGTTCGCGACCGACCCATCACTAAGTGGAAGACATTTTTGGTTGTTTCAGTTTCTGCAGTTTGTGAATTCCACAAAAGCAGCTAGATCATCAGTAGGTAGCCAAGTTTCAGTAATAAAAAGAAAGTCCAAGCCATGAGAGACAAACAGGTCACGGTATATGAAAGTCTTGTTCACCATGGACCTTGCATTGATTAATGCCAATTTAAGTGGTGAAGAATCCGAGACTGAATGTGTGACAGCACCAAGTGGTACAAATTCCAGATGCTGAAAATTGGTGGTGTTGGCACCTCTGTTTTTTCTGTCCAGTCTAGTTGGGAGACGACGGGAAGGTGTCCAGATCGATGGTATTTGGTGAGAAAGTCCGTTTCCTACAGGATGATTATACACATGCAGATCATGATGGCAGCCCCGGTGAAGCGTGGACGGCGAGTTATCCCCAAAGCAACACAGCGTGCATAAGTTTGGGGAGGCAGCCGAGTCCTCGTGTTAAGATGTTACATGTACGATGTTACATGTAAGATGTAATGATGTTAAGATATAATAGTCATGAGAGGCATTTTTCTGTTATTTGTAGTTTAGTTTTGAGTTATGACTTTCATCCAGTGCAAAAGAGTGTCTCTGAACCCGAAGAATATCCTGATAGAGGACAGTTTTAAAATTAATGAGTGAAAGGCGATCCAGCGAGAATGCCAAATATAACCACAGCCTAGGCTCACAGAAATATGTGTGACAGGAGTTTTAGGTCACAAGCCGGTTACTTTATTTCTAAAGCAAAGGCTTAACCTCTTAGGACCTGGTGTGGACATCATATTTTGGGTTATTTAGACTAAAATACTCAATTTTGCTCTACATGGGCCTGATATCCACTTAGGAGGACATTATACTGCTACTGTTCTATCAAAATTTTAAACGAATATCCTCAAATGTGGCTCCTATTTTTCTTAAAAACAAAAATAAGGTAAAAAAAAAAAAATCTGGTAATTCTTTGTTTTTACATTTATTGGTCCCCAATATGCCCAAATATCAAAGAGAAATTAACAATGCATGTCGTGGAAGAGTTCGGGTCTTAGGAGGTTAAAGCTATGACATGCCTTTATAGTTTTGTGTGGAAGGTATGGGGTTGGACACATGGCAGTTTATCAGAATAGAAATGGAACTTTGAAATGTTGCAAACTAGTATGTTTTAATTCAGGTTTAAGTTTTTTCTAATTTTAACTAACTAACTCAGTTTCCAAACTTCTTTTGCTAGGCCCCCCCTTTGTTTTACAAGAAAAATCCCCCCCCACCACCAAAACCCCCGCGCACAAACACATCCTCCAAACACACACGCCCATATTTTGTTTTTAAACTCCGTTGCGGTTTATTTCACACCTCAAACATTTAGTAAACAATTAAACAAATAAGAGTACACTGCAATAAATTACAGGTAGTAATAAAATACACTACTAACTCTTTTACGCTACGTCCACACCTACACGGGTATTTTTGAAAACGCAGCTGTTTCGTCCACACGTAAACGGCGTTTGGAATCACCGAAAATGGAGATTTTTTTAAACTCCTTTTTTTGCGTTTACGTGTGGACGAGGAATACAGAGTTCGTCACGGAACGTCAAAGGTATGTGCCTTTTTTCATGTCAAGCTGTGCGCCACGTTATTGTTTAGATGAGATGAATTGCAGAATGGCAGATAGAGACGAAATACTGTTAATCTGAGTATCTGCAGGTTTTACACGCTTACATACACACACAGTACTGTCTCTCCATTTAGAAAGACAGAGGCGTCACGATGAGATTATTTTACTTGTAGATGTTTTTTTCCTGTGTAATAATGTTCAACATTGCTATCAATACATTTTTCAAAAAATGCCTCTGTGCAAAATGGGCTTAACATAAACAACTGTGGGATACTGTTTGTCTGTGATTTGAACAACCCAGCGCTGCTGTCGATGAAGGGGAAACCAATTCTCAGTGTTGGTGAGTAACGGAATACATGTACCGCCGTTACATATTTAAAATACAAAATATGAGTAACTGTATTCCGTTACAGTTACCGTTTAAAAAGGTGGTATTCAGAATACAGTTACTTTGTTGAAATAAATGGATTACACTGCGGTACTTTCCTGTTTCATTTTGTCGCGGGTCAGGACTGTTTGGGTTTTGTTTGACAGCTACGTTCTGTTGTTCCAGGCGGCAGCGCTACGGTTGCCATGGTCACAGGGCGACGCTCTCTCTCTCTCTCTGCGACTGTGTGTTTCCTAGGTGAGAGCGCCTTTTCGTTGTTGTTGTTGTTGTTGTTGTGCTAAGCTAACAGGCAGAATGCTACAAGCATAGCTCTAAAGAATGTAGCATCATCAGAATCAGAATCAGAATGGGTTTTATTGCCAAATGTTGAGCAGGTTTACAACATTAGGAAATTGCTGCGGTGCTTCAGTGCAAACATGCTGTCATAAATTGCGCTTAAATAGACATGAAAAAATAAAAGTAAGAATAAGAATTAAAAGTGCTAAGTAGATAGATATATACATGAGTGCAGGTGGTGATCAGTGCCAAAACATGGAATCATGCAGTCAACACAGCGTAGGGTCATGTGTTAGTGGTGGGAACAGTCATACGGTTATTGTTCATGTGTCCAACAGCAGAGGGGAAGAAACTGTTCTTGTGGCGAGAGGTTCTGGTGCGAATGGACCGGAGCCTCCTGCCTGAGGGGAGCAGGTCAAACAGACTGTATCCAGGGTGAGAAGGGTCAGCTGAGATCCGAGCTGCACGCCGCAGTGTCCTGGAGGTGTACAGGTCCTGCAGAGATGGGAGTCTACAGCCAATCACCTTCTCAGCAGAGCGCACAACACGCTGCAGTCTCTGTTTGTCCCTGATAGTGGCTCCAGCGTACCACACGGTGATGGAGGAGGTGAGGATGGACTCGATGATTGCAGTGTAGAACTGCATCATCGTCCGTGTTGGCAGGTTGAATTTCTTCAGCTGCCTCAGGAAGTACATCCTCTGCTGGGCTTTCTTGATGACGGAGGTGATGGTGGGCTCCCACTTCAGGTCCTGGGTGATGGTGGTACCCAGGAAGCGGAATGAGTCCACAGAGGTAATGGGGGTGTCAGTCAGGATGATGGGGGGGAGTGGGGCTGTGTGCTTCCTGAAGTCCACAATAATCTCCACTGTCTTCTGGGCATTCAGCACCAGGTTGTTGTGGCTGCACCAAGACACCAGACGTTCAACCTCCCTCCTGTAGGCAGACTCATCCCCGTCCGAGATGAGCCCAATAACGGTGGTGTCATCTGCAAACTTGATTAGCTTGACAGACTGGTGGATGGAGGTGCAGGAGTTGGTGTACAGGGAGAAGAGCAGAGGAGAAAGAACACAGCCCTGAGGGGAGCCGGTGCTGATGGTCCGAGAGTCCGAGACATTCTTTCCGAGCCTCACATGCTGCTTCCTGTCCGTCAGGAAGTCAGTGATCCACCAGCAGATGGGATCAGGCACATTCATCTGGGAAAGCTTGCCTCGGAGATGGTCTGGAAGGATGGTGTTGAAGGCAGAGCTGAAGTCCACAAACAGGATCCTGGCGTAGGTTCCTGGGGAGTCCAGATGCTGCAGGATGAAATGTAGGGCCATGTTGATGGCGTCATCTACAGACCTGTTGGCTCTGTATGCAAACTGCAGGGGGTCCAGGAGGGGGGCCGTGAGGGTCTTGAGATGGGAGAGAACTAGGCGCTCAAATGACTTCATGACCACAGATGTCAGAGCCACGGGTCTTTAGTCATTTAGTCCAGTGATCCTAGGTTTCTTGGGGACAGGGATTATGGTAGAGGACTTGAAGCAGGCAGGCACATGACATGCCTGCAGTGAGGAGTTGAAAATGCCAGAAAACACTGGGGCCAGCTCGTTTGCACAGTGTCTGAGGGTGGCAGGAGACACACCGTCTGGGCCGGGAGCTTTTCGAGCATTCAGACTCTTGAACTGCTTCCTCACATCTGCTTCATGAATATGAAGAGTTGTGGTGGGAGGAGGTGGTGTGAAATCCTCTTTTGTCTGAGGAGGGGGGTGTTGTAGGTGAACAGTTTGAAGGTGGTGGTGGGTCTATGGAGGGGGGAGAGGTGGGGGAATTAGTGTCTAAAGTGTCTCTATTGTTGGGGCCGTTGGAGGTGTGAAGGCTGCCCGATGGCTCGTCAAAACGGCAGTAAAAGTCGTTAAGGGTGTTGGCCAAGAACAAGTCGTCAGTGGAGTGGGGGGTTTTAGGCTTGTAGTTTGTGATATTCCTAAAACCTTTCCACACAGAGGCCGAATCATTCTCTGAGATCTGCTGCTGCATCTTCTCAGAGTGCTGATGTTTAGCAATGTCCACTTCTTTAGTGAACCTGTACTTGGCCTCTCTGTAGCAGTCCCTGTCTCCGCTTCTGAACGCCTTTCTCTTTTCCAGCCACAGCTTTTTGAGTTTAGGAGTGTAGTGTAGTCAGTGTAGTCCATGTTGCAGAGAGAATGGACTGCCATACACGTTATGGGTCTGTGAGCGCGAGGAGGGAGAGAGAAAAAGGGGAGTGGAAAGGTAGGAGTTGTCATCGAGGAAAAACGGGAGCTGGAAGCATGTAAATATAATAATAACCACTTCAGCCAAGCTATTAAGACTCGACTGTACACCGTGTTCGTGTTTTCCTCCGAAAACAATAAGTTCCGTTGGAGCAGCCTTTCAACGCCTCTCTCTGTCTCTCGCAAGAAAAGTTGACCCACACAACAAAGTAAAGCTAGTTTTCGGCTACGAGCCGACAGGGACCCCGCCGTATTAGTCAGAGGTCCCTTTACTACAGTTCGGAGTCGCGGACCTTCAGTAATAGTAATAAATCACACGGCAATAGTACATTCACGTTGTTGTAAAAAGCATGATAAATATATTAAGTAATCCAAAGTATTCAGAATACGTTACTGTCATTGAGTAACGTAACGGAATACGTTACAGAATACATTTTGGGGCATGTATTCTGTATTCTGTAATGGAATACATTTTAAAAGTAACCTTCCCAACACTGCCAATTCTGCAGGGGAGACCTACCTTGGCACTTGTGCAGGTGAAGCCAAAGGGAAGATTTGCTTCACCATATTTTCTAGTCTTTGGCTTGGAAAGAAGTTGGTTAGGAAAAATATTTGGCAATGCTTCATCCCCTGCTTTGCGTTTGTGTGGGAGCCCCGTCAAAAACCTGTCAATTATGCTAGCAGTGTCCAAGAGTTCTTTTTTTTTTTTTTTTTTTTTCATACCGCCCCTGCAATGGCTCTGTCCACACTTTGGGAACCTCTGAACTAACTAATTAACTAATTTTAACTAATTACTGATTACTTCTCCAAAGAAATAATCCTGTCACTTTACCGATTACTTATTTTCAAAAGTAATTCGTTGCTTACTTTTTAGACACATGATCCACAACCTGAATACACAAGTAACAGTAATCTAATTACTTTTTTTGCAATGGTAATCCCTTACATTATCCGTTATTTGAAAAAAGTAATCAGATTATGTGTTACTGCCCATCTCTAGCTCCGAGTGGCAAAAATTTTGTCATCATGCATTTTAGAAATCAAATACATTTAAACCTATTTTGGGATTATCTCTAATCCACACAGGGTCAAAATTATGCAGTTAAATATATGCAGACACCTGCACTAATATTTGGTTAAACATTTCTAAGCAAATTGAACCTTAACGAGACACTTTTGGTAGTCATCGACAAGCTTCTGGCATAATTCTAGCCAGGTATTTGTCCACTCTCCTTGGCAGATTTCATGCACATAATGAGTGTATGTAAATTTCTTACCACAACTGTACGTATGCTAAAGAATAAGCTAAAATGCATCTCACACTTGTATTTACGAAAATAACACATTGTGTGCTGTGGCTCGGTTTCACACTCATGTTTTACAGATCCTTTGGAGAACACAAGATCATTGAAAAAGTTATTCACACACCAAGGCACACATTAAAATAAAAATGGATGCAGAAACACAAACATACATAGGTCGACTCTTCAATGAAAAGAGCTGCTGGCATAAACAAAACCAGCACACAAAATGCATGGAGGAGTGAAGCACATGCATGAAAGCAGGACACTAACTCTGTTTGACAGAGCAGAGTGTGTGTGTGTGTGTGTGTGTGTGCACACGTGAACCTGCTGTGAGTGCAATTGAGGTTCTAAGGTCACAAGCCTTAAAGAAATACTTCACTTCAAACTAAAGACACCCCCCTGAGAGAACACACACACATACACACACACGTCTCAGAAGTAGTTTAAGCCAGCAGACATCTGCAAATAGGACTCAGAAAAGAAAAGGGAAAGATGAATGGAGAGGAAATGGTAGCAGAGAAGAAAAAAGGAAGAATGGAAAGGTGAAAAAAGTTCAAGTGTTGGTGGGGGAAGTAAGAACATCAGCTTAACCCTTTAGAGCCGATCGGAGCGGACACGCTCTGTTTTGCGTAACTATTTTTAAATCCCGGTAGCACTGCAACCACGTAAGCTAGCGCAAAAATTTTTTTTGCATATGAAACCGAAGGAGTTGTACTTACATCTTATGCCATCAGCTTGTCCTAGGTCACGGTTTCCTTCCACATAATGCTTTGCAAAAACTGCATAAAAAGCGCTTGCAGGAACAAAAACATAATATTCCAGAAACACGCTTTGCCGATCCGATCAGCTGTCCATAACACTTCCTATGTTGGAATAGACGTCAGCGCGAACTTTTGCATTTCCGCCATTACCTGCCCGAAACCGGAAGTGACGTCATTTTCGCGGAAATGTAGTCTTTTTTACCATCAGGGCCTAAGGGCCTATACTGGTCTTTTTAAAAGTTATCTTTGACTTTATGACTTTCTGTGTCGTTTCTGGGATGCTTAGGACTCATATTGCACTGCTGGAAATAGTTTATTTTGATGCATATGCTGCTTTTTTGCAAATTTGCAGTATAATATTTATTTTCGTTTTTCCTGCAGTGTATAAAAATTGGTGTATTTCAAAAATAAAACTATGAAGACACTCAAAATAAATTTCCTGTGGTGGGAACCTATTTTGTGCAACTTTTTTGTATTTACAGTTTTGAGGGATAAGCCTCTTAAATTTCTCTAACTACAAATATATGTTAAAAAAGCAAAAATGATTTTCAATTTTTTTGTAGTTTATTGCACTTTGTTGCAATTTATGTAATTACTATGCACTTAATGAATACATATTCTTAAAATCTGGGCTATAATGGTTGTATTGATGTATAGCAAATTGAAATGCTCCCAAAAATGGCTCCACGGCATGTAAAAATATAATATAAGCTCTGGCGGACTTGGTTCTAAGGTAGGTCTTAAAGGGTTAATGGAAAAAACACTACAAAACGACAATGATGGCAGCAGCTGGACAAACATCAGATATGCACCTTATAGTGCACATCAAGCTGTATGCCAAACGTGAACGAGACATTACACTGATCCACACCAGCAGAACATACAGCAAGGACACTGGAATGTCATTCGGATTGGAGAAGTGTAGTCGGATGGTAACGAAGAGAAGGGTAGTCAGAACTGAGGGGATCAAACTACCAGAAGGCGACACTGCAGACATAGAGGGCAGCTACAAGTACCTGTCTTGATGGAGAAATCTGGATGGAAAGACAGCACAGAGGCACTAATCATGGCAGCACAGGAACAAGGTCTGAGCACAAAATCCATAGAGGATCTATCACACCAGGCAAGACCCCAGGTGCAGGCTGTGTAAAGATGCCCCAGAGACAATCCAGCACATAACAGAAGGGTGCAAGATGCTAGCAGGCAGGGCATACATGGAACGCCATAACCAAGTGGCCGGCATAGTGTACAGGAACATCTGTGCCGAGTATAACCTGGAAGTCCCGAGGTCAAAATGGGAGACGCCCCCAAGGGTGGTGGAGAATGACCGAGCTAAGATCCTGTGGGAGTTATATGCAACCAACCGGACATAATGGTGGTGAATAAGTGGAGGAAGCCGGCCGTAGTGATAGATGTAGCAGTCCCGAATGACAGCAACATTAGGAAGAAGGAAGACAAGAAACTCAAGAGATACCAAGGGCTCAGAGAAGAGCTCGAGGGGATGTGGAGGGTGAAGGTGACGGTGGTCCCAGTGGTCATCAGAGCATTCAGTGCAGTGATTCCCAAGCTAGGCGAGTGGCTCCAGCAGATCCCGGGAACAACATCGGAGATCTCTGTCCAGAAGAGCGCAGTCCTGGGAACAGCTAAGATACTGCGCAGGACCCTCAAGCTCCCAGGCCTCTGGTAGAGGACCCGAGCTTGGAGGACAGACTGCCTAGGAGGTACACCAGGAGTGAGAGGGGAATTTTTTAATTTCAGGTATGTTTGTTGTCTCAGTTGTAGTTACATGGCAGTAGCAACAGCCCTACAGCATGCAATTGCATAATATAAATCTGTTACAATTATAACTTACCAGTATGACACAGTCATAATCACATGCCTTAAGGCGACTGTTGTTGCTGATTTGGTACTATATGAATAAAGAATATATAGATTTTCCAAGATGTTGTTGAAGGTAATGTTTTTCCTTCTTTCATTTCAAGAACTGAAAAATCTTACTCAATTTTGGTCATATGTACTTTTTTTGTCATTTTACAACACAGCAGCTCACCATTCTACTGAATTTTTAATGTCCACAATTTGACTAACAAACCCAAAAGCAACATATACATCTATATAGTCCATTATCAAGATTGATTTTCGTGAACAATGGTCCCATGATACATTGCACTCATGAAAAAAAAATCCCAAACTCTGTTAAAACCAACGGTTTGGGTAGTTCTGACCCAACATACAGGCTTTTATCTTACTTTCAATGCAGATTATGGCTTTTAATGGTGAATAATCATACATACAGCATAATGCAATATGTATAATTGTGGGGTCGGCTGTGACTTACAAGATAGGGTGATTTTCCTAAAGGTTGGTGTATTGGTGTCACATTTGGGCACTATATTTCAACTGGTGTGTGTGTGTGTGCGTGGAATAACAAAAAGCCCTTGAAATCACAGTATTAAGCACTGTATGAATGTGTGGGTGAATGGGGCTTCTCTTGCTTGTTTTGCTCGTTAGAGTAGAAAAAACATTATATGAATACAAATCCATTTAAAATTCTCTTAACTGATTGTTCACATGGGTAAATTAGTGTTTTCAGTCTCTAATTGGAATCCTGACATTGTGTATGTGTGCTATTAGCATGTTGTTCCTGTAACATCATATTTGTAGTGCTCCAGGACCATCATTGCAGCTAATCAGTTACATTATTGTGAACTCATAGGTCAGGAGCTCAGGGGGAACAGTCTGTCCTGCAATATTTGTGTGGCAAAACAATTGCCACAAATGTGTGGTGGATACAAGGACCAAACCGAGGACCTGTAAAATTTGGGGGCGTGTCTTGCATGAAAGCAAGAGTAAATACTGAAATTTTATTTTAGACTTCAAATACCAGCGTTGATCAAGGAGCAGACATGCATACATGTTACACATGAGCAGTACAAGTTGCTTCAACTTACAATATGACTGTACACTTACAGGAGACTTCGTTTGTTACACATTACTGTTACTGGGTTGGATAATCTTTTTGCATTAAGGACTGCTTTAATTCTTTTTTGGCATAGCTGCAAAAGAGTGCTGGAAACATTCCTTTGGTCCATACTGACATGACAGCATTACATAGTTGACGCAGACTTGTCAGCTGCCCAGGCAATATCTGAATCTTCCCTTCTGCCATATCACAAAGATGCTCTATTGGATTGAGATCTTGTGATTGTGGAGGCTACTGTGAATTCACTGTCATGTTCATGACACCACTTTGAGGTCATTTTGATTTCAGCTTTGTGACATAGTGTGTTAGTCTGCTGGAGGCAGTCATCAGAAAATGGGTACAATGTGGTGATAAAGGGATGGACATGCTAAGCAAGAATACTCAATCTTGTTGTGTCATTTAAACCATGCTCAGTTGAGACTGAGGGGCCCAAAATGTGCAAAGGAAATATCACCTACATCACCAGCACCAGTCCGAACTGCTGATTCACTGGAACGTGAATGATATTTACTGCATTTTCTTGTTTTCTGACCATTCTCCATAACTACAGATGGTTATGCAGGAAAATCCCAACAGATCAGCAATTTTGGAAATACTCAGACTCAGACCAACCAGCAACTGTGGCATGTTCAGAATAAATCACCTTTCTTTTACATTTTGATGATTTATTTGAACTTCAATAGTTGTCTTGACTGTCTACGTGCCCCAGTGCTTTGAGTTGCTGTCATGTGACTGGTTGATTAGATACGTGTTAACACAAACCATTGAACTGGTGTACCTAACAAAGGGGTCATTGACAGTGCTTTCAAACAGTCTTGGTCCATGAGTTTAGTTTGTTTCACATTTCATTTGCTAACTGCCCCACTAGCACAAATTCATCATAAGACTATCACAAGAAAACATAACTTAGAGACCAAATGTGCTGTGTGTGAAAACACCATTATTCTAACTGGAATAAATTGGATTTGATAATGAAGCTATCATGCTTGTCAGACGAGCTATCCTGATTATCTCATCGTTTTACTCCCCAAAACAGTAAATTGGTGAATGAAAAGACAAGTGTCTCTGCATGCTCAGCATCCAGAGGCAAACAAATTAATGAACATGTTTAATTCTAACCAAAGAAAGTAATGAGGGCTGATCAAGAGAATAGCTTTTATCAGAGAGTTACCACTGATGTTTGAGTGGTTAAGACACAAAAACCTGCGTGTGTGCGATCAGGCCTGTCAGGCAAACCTGAAATGGGGAAGTGGCCAGAAAGAGACAAACAACCAGTTTACAGACTTTGAATTTCATAACATGATTTTTTTCAGATATCTGTGGGAATATGTATAACTGCCTTGTAAAATGTTCAGCATGTAGTGAATTTTATTGTGACTACTGGTAGACCAGTTGACTGGAGGGTTGGTAATGAAATGCAGAACATCAGTTAGTAATGTTTAAGGCTGACTCCTCTAGCCTTGTTGACGAAAATTGAAGAAGGGTTTGTTTAGGGGTCATTTCTTTGGACTTCCACTGTTAATTGGCACTCATTTGGGAGCTAAAGGGAATTGGCCAAACCCAGAGGTGAGCTCTTCCCATAAAAACTTTGATGGCATTACACCTTGGTCCCAAATTGTGTTTATCTTTCAGCTTGGTCTTGTCCTCCAGTATTTCTAGAGTTATTTTAGTGAGCGATGAGACAATAAAAAAGTGGCATGCCAAGACAATAATAAATTTAACATTTAAATATGAAAGCATTTAGTTGCTGTAGTAATGAAACAGTTAAATGTAATGCATGTATCTGTTTTCTTAAGCACTTATCACTCTGGCTTACCTCAGTGATGGACTTGAAACTTGTTGAGTACTTTGCCTCTTTTCAAAGTTTGGATAAGTGTTCAAATTAGACCATGTATAGTACAGACCTCTTACTCCCGTGTACAACATCGTGTCACGATTTAAAGGAATTAAATTAAATAGATTGTAACATTTACCTGAATCCACCTATTCAGTGTTTTTTATAAGACGAGTGGGTGTGACTGTGATGGATTTAAGCAACTTCAAGCTCTTGTGTTTATTTTCTTCTTCAGATCACCATGGGGTCGATTGGAGATGACAGCAGCATGTTGCTGATTGACACAGGGTGCTGAAAAATGCAAATTAGTCTACTGTAACTCAAAATCTGGTGATTTGTTTGTACTTGAACTAAAAGGCTGAACACATTCAAGTCACCTCAGGGACAAGAAAACCTTTACGAGCTCTTGGTAAGCATCTATGACCAGTGTGAATTAAGTGCTGATGTTCTGGAAAAAGTTGACTTGAAAGCTTTCATTTTTGTAATATTTTTTATTGCCATCTGTTCTTTCGTTTGGGACCTTGTGATTTGGACTGAGGTAAGTCCGTCACTGAACTGTCATCTTCCAGCATAATCTCACTGGTCACTGTGGTAAAATGACAAAGGTGGAAAAAAGAGGAGAGAAAAGTGCTTTACATTGTAAGGTAGACCCTACAATAATAGATACAGAGAAAAACCCAACAATCATATGACCCCATATAAGCAAGCTCTTTGGTGACAGTGGGAAGGAAAAACTCCCTTTTAACAGGAAGAAACCTCCAGAAGAACCAGGCTCAGGGAGGGGGTGAGAGAAGGAAGACAGGATAAAGACATGCTGTGGAAGAGAGACAGAGATTAATAACAGATATGATTCAATGCAGAGAGGTCTATTAAAACATAGTGTGTCAGAATCAGAATCGTGTTTATTGGCCAAGTATATGTGCAGACACATACAGGGAATTTGGTTCCGGTAGATGGTGGCTCTCAAGCACAGCAATGTAAATCACACACACACACACACACACACCACACACACACACACACACACACACGTGTCTATATATACACATTACACATACATACACAAAGCTGTGTAAACCAACTATAAATAACGAATCTAAACTTATATACATAAAATACAGAAATGAATGAGGTGGAATGAATACTACAAAATGTACATAAGGTGCAGCTGCAGTCTGGCAGTGGGAGCAGTGTGACAGGTCAACTGTTAAGAAGGGAGATGGCGAGGGGAAGGAAACTGTTCCTGTGTCGGGTGGTCCTGGTCTGCAGGCTTCTGTACCGTCTGCCAGAGGGCAGCAGATCAAAAAGTCTGTGTGCAGGGTGTGAGGGGTCTGTGATGATGTTCCCTGCCCGTTTCCTGGTTCTTGAGAGGTACAGATCCTGGATGGAGGGCAGGGGGGTGCCGATGATCCTTTCTGCTGCCCGTACAGTCCGCTGCAGTCTGCTCCTGTCCTGTTTAGTGGCTGCTCCATACCAGACTGTGATGGAGGAGCACAGGACAGACTCAATGACCGCAGTGTAGAACTGGATCAGCAGCTCCTGTGGAAGACTGTACTTCCCCAGTTGTCTCAGGAAGTACATCCTCTGCTGGGTCTTTTTGAGGATGGAGTTGATGTTGGTCTCCCACTTCAGGTCCTGGGAGATGGTTGTACCCAGGAACTTGAAGGTCTTCACAGTTGACACAGGGCTGTCTGATATGGTGAGGGGGAGCAGAGTTGAGGGATGTCTCCGGAAGTCCACTGTCATCTCTACAGTCTTAAGAGTGTTCAGCTCCAGATTGTGCTGACTGCACCAGAGTACCAGCCGCTCAACTTCTTGCCGGTATGCAGACTCATCACCATCTTGAATGAGGCCAATGACAGTGGTGTCATCTGCAAACTTTAGGAGTTTGACAGCCGAGTTCTTGGAGGTGCAGTCGTTAGTGTAGAGGGTGAACAGTAGTGGTGAGAGGACACATCCTTGAGGGGCACCAATACTGAGGGACCGGGTTTCAGAGGTGATCTCCCCCAGCCTCACTTGTTGCTTTCTGTCTGTCAGGAAGCTGGTGATCCACTGACAGGTAGCTGGTGACACGCTGAGCTGGGAGAGTTTGGAGGAAAGAAGTTCAGGCACAATGGTGTTAAAAGCCGAACTAAAGTCCACAAACAGGACCCTGGCATAAGTTCCCGGGCGGTCAAGGTGTTGCAGGATGTAATGCAGCCCCATGTTCACTGCATCATCCACCGACCTGTTTGCCCGGTAGGCAAACTACAGAGGGTCCAGCTGGTGGCCTGTAATGTCTTTCAGATGGGCTAACACCAGTCGTTCGAAGGATTTCATGACCACAGACGTCAAGGCGACAGGTCTGTAGTCATTCAGTCCTGTGATGGTGGGTTTCTTGGGAACAGGGATGATGGTGGAGCGTTTGAAGCAGGAGGGAACTTAACACAGCTCCAGGGATCTGTTGAAGATGCGAGTAAAGATGGGAGCCAGCTGTTCAGAAGAAGAAACACCCAGTGCATCATGGGAATCCCCCAGCAGCCTACAGCAGCATAACTAAGGGAGAATTCAGGGTCACCTGGTCCAGCCCTAACTATATGCTTTAGCAAAAAGGAAAGCCTAATCTTAAAAGTAGAGACAGTGTATCTCAGGCTTTTCAGGGAGTTTTTAGGACTTCCTGATAATAATGAATTACAGTAGTCCAGCCTGGAAGTAATAAATGCATGAACTAGTTTTTCAGCATCACTCTGAGACAGGATATTTTTAATTTTCAAGATGTTGCACAAATGGAAGAAAGCAGTCTTACATATTTGTTTAATATGTGCGTTGAAGGAGTTGTCCTAGTCAAAAATGACTCCAAGGTTCCTCACAGTGTTACTGGAGGCCAAGGTAATGCCATCCAGAGTAAGAATCTGGTTAGATACCATATTTCTAAGATTTCCCTCTGTGTGCATGTGTGAGATGATCGTGGACAGGACGATGCGGATGATCACCCACATGCATCTGATAAGCAATCACCATCTCCTTCTTAAGGCGGTGGTTGACAGCCAATCATTGCTGGACCTTCCTTGTTGAAATGCCTGCTCAGCCCAGTGACATCTGACCGTGTTTCTTGTGATTTCTGGCAGTGTGTTTCACTATGCACAGGTCTTCCCTGGTGTTCAGTCCTGGTGAATGGTGACCAAGGGTGCTCCTGTGTTGTGAGTTGTGTCATTTTTCAGGTTGGATATATGGATTTCTGCCCATGCACAGTCCCTCCCTCTGGATTAACATTTGACTGAAATTTGTGTTGTTTTTGTTATTTATAGGTCCCATGTCTGAGTCCAGCTCACCTGCTCAGGATGTGAAATCTGGACTTTTTATTTTAGATTATTTAATTGACTGAGTAAATCACAGAGCACAAAATTCAGAGCTCACTGAACAAATCTGTTAACAGTCTGAACATGGATCAAAAGTTGAACTTGGCCTTATCAAAAATAGCCAGTTTAGAATTTTCAATCATAGAAACCTTGGAACCAATGTACGTAATATGGTAGACATTGGAAAACAATGATCATGGTCACTCACACTAAACCAGTTCTGGCACCTACTGCATAAACTCCTCCTTGACTCTCTTTCTCTGTCCTTTACTGCGCCTCCAGCCACTGGATTTTTGTCCCATCATGCAATCTTTTATTCCAGCTCTCACCCTCTCTCCAGCTCTCTACAGTCAATGGTAATTAAAGTGGTCAGGGCCATTCCATTATCGGAGGGTGGGAGACTTACTCAAAGGCCGCCGAGATCAAAATGAAAACCAATTAGTGCTGGCTTCTGTCCTTTTATAATGTATTGAGAGACAGCTGGCTTATTGTTTGCCCTCTGTCATTCTCTAAATACAGAGAGCACCAATTGCGAGAGTTCTCAGGTTGGTTTGGGGTTAAGGAAGAAAAGGTGGAAATCTAGCTGGGAATTGACAAGATGTCTCTATCTGCTGTCATCAACGAGGGGCTTGTAGGGCCATATACGTACTGAAGGGCCACGAATAAAGTCTTTATCTAAGATACTTTAATGTTCAATCCTAGGGTGTTGTGACCTTAGCCATTATGTTACAGGTAAAGGGTCAGGACAAGAAAAATTAAGGAAATTGTGCTAAAGGAAGAAGATTTGATGTGAATTTGAAGGCGTAACACATTAAGACAATTTATTCATGTATTTGGGACTTGGGACTTCCGGCGCCCCCCGTGTGCGGCAGCCTGTTACAGCAGCTCTGCTCATTCTGAGTTTCTTTCTTTCTTATCTTTTCTTCTCGTAATTTTTTTATAACTAACGTATCAGTAATTAGACTCTGCAACCATGTTCTACCGTTTTGTGCTAGTTCTGGTCGTTTTTCTTAGTTTATTTCTACTTTTTTCACGCGTGTCTGGGGACCCAGAGCAGGGATCCTTTGTTTACAGTAAGGATCAGCTGTTAGCGCTGCGTCCCGCAGCGGTACTGCCGGCGGACAGACCCGACATTCCCAGCGAGCTGAGGAGGAAAAGACGGGGGTGTCGTGCTGGGAAGGAGCGCCGTCGCCCGAGAAGGAGACGTTATCGACCATCTCTTCCTTCTGTAATCATTGGAAACGTAAGATCTTTGCCCAATAAGATGGATGAGCTCACGTCGCTAACCTGGTCACAGAGGGAGTACCGGCAATGTAGCATCATGATGCTAACGGAGTCGTGGCTAACACCGCTAACTCCGGACACAAGCGTGACACTACCGGGATTTCAGATGCTGCGAGCGGACAGGACGAGAGAGAGCGGTAAGAGGAAAGGAGGGGGACTGGCAGTTTTTGTGAACGACAGATGGTGTAACCCTGGGCACATCACTGTGAAAGAACAACTCTGCAGCAGAGACATTGAGCTGTTAGCCGTTAGCATGCGTCCGTACTATCTGCCCCGGGAATTCTCGCATGTTATCGCAATAACAGCGTATGTCCCCCCCTCGGCCAACGCGGATGCAGCCTGTGACACTCTCCACTCAGTGGTCAGCAGACTGCAAACACAATCTCCGAGAGCCCTTCTCATAATATCAGGGGACTTCAATCATGCCTCTTTGGACTCCACACTGCCCACCTTCACCCAGTATGTGACCTGCTCAACAAGAGACAATAAAACACTGGACTTACTGTATGCCAATGCTGAAGAGGCATACAGTTCATCACCTCTCCCTCCACTGGGCAAATCTGACCACAACCTGGTGCACCTTGTCCCTGTGTATGAGCCCTTAGTGCGCAGGGTGCCACCAGCCACCCGCACAGTGCAGAGATGGTCAGAGGAGAGCGAGGAGGCTCTTAAGGACTGTTTTGAGTCGACTGTGTGGGAGGTGATCTGTGACGACCATGGAGAGGACATCGACAGCCTTACTACATGCATTACTGACTATATTAATTTCTGTGTGGATAACACCGTACCTACCAGGACTGTACGGTGTTTCTCCAACAACAAACCTTGGATTACCCCAGAAATTAAAGCTGTCCTCAAGCAGAAGAGGAGGGCCTTCAAATCCAAAGACAAAGAGGAGTTGAAAAGGGTGCAGAGAGAGTTGAGGGGACTGATAAGGAATGGGAAGGACAGCTACAGGCAGAAGATGGAGAACCAGCTTCAGCAAAACAACGTTGGTGAAGTCTGGAGAGGCCTCAGAACCATCTCAGGCCACAAACAGCAGAACTCTCTGCCTGGGAGGGATGTGAGATGGGCAAATGAACTGAATCATTTCTTCAACAGATTTGATTCAACCATGAGACAGTCTACAACATCGGCTGCAGACTCACCCACCCCCACTGCTGCTGTTCCACCTCTGACACCTCAGACACTTCACACCTCCTCTATTCACCCTGCTCACTCCTCCCCACCCCCAACAACAGCATCCAATACACACTCAACACAAGGCTCCAGCCTGTCTCTCTCAACCACCCAGGTTAGGAGGGAACTGAGGAGGATTAATGGCAAGAAGGCAGCGGGCCCAGATGGCATCAGCTCAAGGGTCGTCA
The DNA here is from genome assembly GCF_964374335.1 of Astatotilapia calliptera. Lineage (NCBI taxonomy): Eukaryota > Metazoa > Chordata > Actinopteri > Cichliformes > Cichlidae > Astatotilapia > Astatotilapia calliptera. Next base: position 18,878,299 of record NC_137423.1, read on the forward strand.
GGTCCTGCGCGGACCAACTGTGTGGGGTGATGGAGCACCTCTTCAACCTGAGCCTGAGGTTGGGAAGAGTCCCACAGCTCTGGAAAACCTCCTGTGTTGTACCAGTGCCAAAGACTTCACGCCCCAAGGACCTCAACAGCTACAGGCCGGTGGCTCTGACATCCCACCTGATGAAGACCCTGGAGCGGTTGGTCCTGGCTCAGCTTCGGCGCCTAACAAGCTCATCACTGGACCCACTTCAGTTTGCCTACCAGCCTGGCATTGGAGCGGATGATGCCGTCATTCACCTCCTACATCGTTCCCTCGCTCACCTGGAGACCGCTGGAAGCACTGTGAGAATCATGTTCTTTGATTTCTCCAGTGCCTTCAACACTATTCTTCCCTCGGTTCTGAAGGACAAGCTGGAGAACTCTGGAGTGGACCATCACCTCACTACCTGGATTTTGGACTACCTCACCGACCGACCACAGTATGTGAGGACTCAGGGCTGTGTGTCGGACAGGGTCGTCTGCAGTACGGGGGCCCCACAGGGAACGGTTCTGGCTTCGTTCCTCTTCACCATCTACACTGCAGACTTCTCCCACAATTCCACCCAGTGCTTCCTGCAGAAGTTCTCTGATGACTCTGCAATAGTCGGCCTCATCACTGATGGGGACGACAAGGAGTACAGAGGACTGACTCAAGACTTTGTGGACTGGTGCCAGCTGAACTACCTCCAGATCAACGCCAGTAAAACCAAGGAGCTGGTGGTAGACTTCCGCAGGCACAAGCATTCTCCACTGCAACCACTGAACATCCAGGGTATGGACATTGAGGCTGTGGACAGCTACAGGTACCTTGGTGTTCATCTGAACAACAGACTGGACTGGACTCATAACTCAGACGCCCTCTACAGGAAAGGGCAGAGCAGGCTGTACCTGCTGCGGAGACTCAGGTCGTTTGGGGTGGAGGGCCCACTCCTGAAGACCTTCTATGACTCTGTGGTGGCTTCTGCTATCTTTTATGGTGTGGTCTGCTGGGGCGGCAGCATCTCTGCTAGGGACAGGAAGAGACTGAACAGGGTGATCCGAAGGGCCAGCTCTGTTCTAGGATGCCCTCTGGACCCAGTGGAGGTGGTGAGTGACAGGAGAATGGCGGCTAAGCTGTCATCCCTGTTGGACAACGTCTCCCACCCCATGCAGCAGACTGTGACAGCACTGAGCAGCTCCTTCAGTGGGAGACTGCGGCACCCACGGTGTGGGACGGAGAGATTTCGCAGGTCTTTCCTCCCCACTGCTGTCAGACTCCACAACAAAGACTTTAACTGAACAAACACACACATCCACACATGTGCAATAACACTAAGTGCAATAATCTTTTCTGGCATCGTTGTATTTTTACTCAGTTGTATATAGCATTCGTATTCTATTTTTATCTTATTGTATATTTTTATTCTATTTTATTCTACTGTATATAGTATATTATTTTATTCTATTCTGTACAGCTGTGTACTGTATTTATTCTTATTGTATTCTAATTTTTGCGTCATAACTTTTGCACTGTCCACTTCCTGCTGTGACAAAACAAATTTCCCACGTGTGGGACTAATAAAGGTTATCTTATCTTATCTTATCTTATCTTAAATGTCTGTTGGTGCTATACTTCATATAGCTCTAACATTGTCTCATATTATTAAAAAAAAATAAATCTGTGGTTTTAAATGCCTTCTTAAAAAGCTAAGACTACCTACCTATCACCTGTGACAGCTGTCAATAGGCTCACTGGATCATGATTAGATGATGAACAAGTAGTAAATGTAATTGTGGAATTGTACTGCAGATATTTGTATCACAGTGATCCTGGTTTCAGGTTGTTATACTGCAATCAGTCCAGTGATTACAGCAATAGTTATGTTGGGACTGGCAGACTGATACTGCAACATCAGTGCCAAACTGCTAGTGTGCTAAAAATATCAAGGCAAAACTGTAGCTTAGCATTTTTAATTGACACCAGACATCTAGGAAGTATGGTGTGCCATGATGCTTTTTAATTCTGTTGGAAGGACACCTTTGGCCATCGTGTGGTTAGTAAATAAAGCTGTCTCTGTCAATATGCTTGGCAGAAAAAGGCAGATTTCAAACAGTGTGGTCATTTTGGTCAGGTTTAGATGGTCGAAAGTGTCATTTCTATTGTCATTCAAGAGCACAAATTACTGCCATCGTTAGCTTTTTTGACTATGAGTCCGTTTGTCTTGCTGGCCAATATCAAGTCCTGCTGCTTACTTTTCCAAAGCTTTACATTGCTTCCTCGCGCTCAGATCTGTTTTTCCATTCTTGTCCTCTGCTGGAATAAAAATTAGCTCAGTTGTCACAGATCAATGAAACCGTGCCAACTGCCTGTCCATTAGAGACCTTGGATGAAAGCCAGTATGCTTAATGTGTAGTTGATTAAAGGAATACCCTGACTCTTGGGCAAACAAGACCTTTGATTAAATTATTATGATCTGATGCTAGGACTGGTGACAGGTTTACCATTTATATTAAGTGCTGTTACACCTCTTAGATAATGTAAAGATACAAATAAACCTTATTTAAAAATCAATATTTGCGGTAGCATTTTATTCTATATGCAAAATGTAGGCTGCTTCTGCTGAGACAGTAAATTAGATGTACTTAGACTCATGTCCAAGAACACCTAAAACAATTAAGTAATCAACCTCTGATCTAAGCCAGTGTCCAATGAGACTATTAGATAAAGATTTGGACAAAGATTGTATTTAAAATAAATAGATAAAAACTTTTATGGTCTGCTGCTCGGGCTGAAGTAAAAATCTGGGCGTGCCATGGATGAAGACTTTTGATCTGTCTCAAAGTGATTCAGGCAAACCGTCAGGTGACTCAGGAGGGGAACATGGTGGTCTACTCAGATTTATATAGTATAGTGCGATATGGGTGCTGCTGACCTCCTTAATCCTCAGAGAAGTCTGTACAGGAAGCATAATCTCGGGACGAGGGAACGACCGGGTGCAAGATCACTGAAGTAGTTAAACAACTCCTTAGTGGAAGGGCTGCTGGGTTGGATGATGAGTTCCATAACCCCTTCAGTGTTGTAGAGCTGTGTTGACATGCCTCTGCAGTATCACATCTGGGGCTGTGCATTTGGACTGGCAGACTGGGGTGGTGTGAATCACAGTCCTCAGTATCCCTGGGAAGGTTTATGCTAGGGTACTGGGGAGGAGTGATGATCAGTTGAATCTCAGATTCATGAGGAACAATGGTGTTTTTGTCCTGGTTGAGGAACACTGTCAGTCTCCTGCTTCCCTCTAATAAAGAGCTGGTCCAGACAGGTTGGGGCCATGTTTGCAGTGACACACAGCCGGTGAGGTATTCCAGCGGCCCTGGCCAATCTGGTTGAGCCCAAAGATCGACCTGGCGATGAAGATTCATCTGCTCAACTCCATCATTATACCCACTGCCATCTATGCGTGGAGAACATCATCCAGAATCACCAAAACACTCAGTGTGGCCTAACAGCGATGGCTAAGACTGATCCTGTGGGTTGCTTACCTGGACCATGTCACCAATGACGAAATCCACCACTGGACTGCCAAAAATCCCCTCCATGACATTATGACTCAATGGCGTATGCGCTTTGGAGATCACATTCTACGGCAACTCCTGCACTGACTGCCCAAGATCGCCATCACGTGGAACCCACTCCATGGAAGACGCCAGGGAGTCTCCGAACAACAGAAAACAACAGAGGTAGAGGACTTTCATCGATGATCTACGCATGCGATGAGGCCGAAGCAGCTTGTAGCCCAATGCACCAAATGGTGCAAGTTTCTAATATTTTAAATTCTGTAATTCTTTTAGACAACAACTATAAGTTAGTGTTTCGTAGACATCTGCAGAACAGTAATAGAGGTTTTAGAGGTATAGTCACACAAAATTTACTAAAAATATACCAAAATATAGTCACGAAAAGGACCATCTCGAGGTTCTGTTTTGAATTACTGTTGTGAATTCTGTCGCTCAGGCATTCCCCAAATTAGATTTCGGAGGATAAATTCATGATAACTAGCCCTCTCAACTACAATAATCTTCATGAAAAAACCTCCAAAACAAGCAGGGTTGGTTTTCTCAAACAAAGGTATTTGTCAAAATAAGCAACATTTGCACATAATCCATTCATTCTAATTGCTTGGCTTTGCCTTGAAATTTGTTTGGTATTTAGCACTGAGTCACAGTTAAATCTAAACTGGCTGAGAAGTGACAACCTGTTCAAGCACAAAAGGTATTTTTATTTTTTGGACTGACTTGGAAGTTAAGAAGCTGATTGAATTGGAAGAAAATTGGGTCACGGTTATTATGGAGATTGAGTCATCAGTCTTTTTGAGACTTTTGTGTCCCCCGAGTGCTTTGCAAATCGATTTACAGCTGGAAGTGGTCAATGGTCAGTATTGCCTTCAATAGCAGTTGGTATTGGTAAATGTGAGCATGCATATATCTTTAATGGACTCAATCTGAAAACAAGCTGAGGTCATGATAAGGAAAAAGATGGAGTACTCATTTGTTTAGGGTCTTCCTCTGGCTCATCAGTTGACTTAGGCAGTGAAGGCAAAAGTGGCCAGCAGTCCTGTAAATGAGGTTTCACAAAACATGTCGTCATAAATCACTGTTTGTGTTACTGAAGCCTGCAGAGTGTTATAAATAAAGTGGTTGAAGGATCTATCCTCTTTCCTTCTATAACTTCAGTCTTGTTATGTAGTCACTTATTTACCTGAGTGGGTAAAATACACCAAGCTCTCATTCTTCTAATTAAGCTCTTAATTGGTTCAATAATTAGTTTCTTCACATGTGCAGTGTGGTTTTCATTATGGTGCTTTAACATCGAATGCAAATCGCAGGTTTGGTGCTGCACAATTACGTAAAGTCATTTATGTAATGAGGCAAATTAAGGCGAATGCACATGTTATCACACAAATACAAGTGAATCTATGAAACCCAGATTAAAATAACAAACCAATAAGGTGGGATTCTCCCACAGACTTAGGAATGTCTTCTGATGCCATGAAATCAGAAACAGAGGAAATGTTTATTAACACTTTTTGTCTCCTTTTTAAACTTTATTTTATTTCACTTACTGAATGTTTAAGCTGAGGTACCAAAAACCACTTGGTTAGATTTACGTTTGAGTTCAAATGTGCCTTTAAAAAAAAAAAAAAAAAGACAGAAAAAAGTTTGTACCAAGCAATCTCTCTTATATGCATCCATACGTGAACAGTTGGAAGCACAGTCCATTTCTGTACAGAGGTAATGTGGTGGGTCATGGCACTGAAGACAAAGGGCTCGCTGCTTCTCTGATAGATACGAGCAGCTTTAGAATAATGGCACTTAAATGAAACGAGGTTTTGTTTTGAGAAATAGGACGTCAGTCAGTGGTCCTACTTCCCCAGTCATAGATTACTTTGCAATGGAGGCTCATATTGACCTTTACAATTTAATTCTGTGTTTCTCACTGTTTGTGTAAGAATTAGACTTTGTTCAGTAACCTCATAGTTCATACGTTACAGTATTTAGTCTGCTAGTTGACAGCAAATTGAAAAACGGAAATACCAGCCACGTGTTTGGGTAGGATTCATTTACCTTTAACTGTTCACAAATAGAGGGCACAAAATATTTAAGTGAAAAGATCCTTGTAATAACATAACCAGAGTTTTTGTTTTGTTGTGTGGTCAGTCACGTGCATGTATTTTCTGCTATTCATGAATCTCCCAAGTGCTATTGTGGTGATTGCTTGCTGGGATGGATTTTACGAACTGATTTCATTTGATTACTTGTCAAAGAAGAGTTTAGTGTCTGATTATTTAAATACTACTTTAAAGGTTTTCCATCCTGTTTTGGCACTTTCAGCTGAGACTCTTGATTACTCGTTATCTCATGTGCTGACGAGCCTACTTCAATCAAAAGTTTAATTTATATCCATCAAAACCAATTTGAAAAGCAGAGTTCGTTACAATTGACAGCAGTTTAAAAAGTTGCAGATAATACATGAAACTTGAAGCAAATGAGCTTTGTGGAAATTACTGCAAACGAAATGAACATTTCACACACGTGCACACAAAAGAAATGAAGGAAATATGCTTCTTGACTTTAACACAGACATGTAAAAACGCAACTTACAGTTTAAATAAATAAATAAAAGCAAAATAATAATTACATACATTGCAGATGCACTTACAAGCAGACTGATATAGGCAGAGGGAGGAAAAAAGTGCATTGCTCAGCGGTTGCAGTTGCCTTTGGCCTGCAGACATGGAGAGGGTTGAAATTCATCAGTCACACTCTGGCAGGAGCCTCAAGTTTGTGTGTGTGTGTGTTTATGAAAGTGTGCGACTCTGTTTAAGTGTTTTGAAATGTGCAGATCTCTGCATAACATTATATGAGTGTGTGCAATATGTGAGTGGCTGTTCACCTGCAGGTATGCGAGCCTGCATGCACACACACCTGCATGAAAGCAGCCGTGCATGAGGGGGAGTTAATCCCAGTGAGTGTATGAATGTTATTTGTGAGAAAATGCAGTTCTGTTTATGAGTGGTTTTTCATACATGTGTGTGAGTGTATGCGTTTAAATGTAGGTATTGTGAGTGCTGAAGTTTCATTTTCATACACACTTTAGTCCCATATGGATTTTTTCTTTTTTTTTTCTTTTTCAGAGGCACCCAGGTGAGATGATGCAATAAAAATAATAGTAATTGTTTTGATCCATTCCAAAGCACACATGAATTTTTCACACAGAAATCCAGTGACTCTCTTTCTGAAAGAGAAATTACACGCGTGGGCCATTTTATTAGGTGGACCAGTTCAATTTTTCATTAAGTTAAATGTCTAATCCAACACATGGCAGTGACTCCGTGTTTTTAAGCATGTAAACATGGACAAAACATCCTGCTGAAGTCCAAACTGAGCATCATTCATTTAGTGATTTAAGAGACTTTTGATATGTCACAGTTTGTATGTGTTTGTGTTTCAAAAACTGCAGACATGTCAGACTGTTTTAAACTGATAGGAAGGGAACAGAATCCCAAATAACCACTCAGTATAACCGTGGTATGCAGAAGAGCATACCACGTTTTTTATTGTTATCTCGGTTTCCCTGGGTCTTTCTCATTTTGTAGTTGTGTGTCTTACTTTGAAAGAAATATTTACATGTTACCATAGCGACCAGAGAGCATTAAGGGGCAGAGAGGAGGATGTTACTCTCAGTGTTGTTGGTGCATTTCAGGAGGATGCTGCTAATAAAGTTACACAATTAAACAGTGAATTTACATTTATTATTATGTTTACAAATACCACAGTTTTTGTCTTGGTCGTATCATTTTATTTTGTTCTATTTATCCGAGACACCTTAAAGCTGGTCCATGAAAATATTGTTGGACATTAAACCGTCTGTGGTGCAGAAAAGGTTGGGAACTGGTGATTTAAAGCACTTTATACAACATGCCTCATTCACCCATTCATACACTTATTGTACGTGTATGAATGGGTGTAGTGTTCCTGTTGGAATTAACAGAACAATGCAAGCTTCTGCTTTTTTGCCCATTTTAAAACAGATTTAAACAGATTTTCTTTGGCAGCCCATGCAGCACGAGTGTCTACCATGTATTTCTCTTTGGGTACAGTTTCAGATTCCATATGTGTGTTTTGTGTGAGTGTGAGCATCCGTGTGTACGTTTCCATAGGGAGCTCCACCTCGGGCTGTCGGACTGAGTTTCTATCTTCTATACAAGCAAAGGTTAGCTCTCCCTGGAAAAACCCACTGTCAAATTGGCCTTTAAAATCACGCACACACACAGATGGTGTTATGTGCACACAAAGAACATCCCCAGAAATATGAATTCACAGGTGTGTACAGCCAGCTTTGTTTGACAGATAAAAGTTTGGAGAAAAACTATGGCTGACATTTGAAAATGCTGTCATTTGCAAGGCAGGACATGGATATATAAAAGTGCACCTCCAAGACCTGAAATCACACTAAACTTGTTTTAGACAACTCCGGCTGGTTTCTTCCTCACCTTCAATTCATTTTTTTGTACTCATTTGTTCCATTTGCTGCTTTTTAACAGTGTGTAAACTTTCTGTGCCTTTTTTCCCATTCTTTATTTCATGGATTGTCCTCAAGCCATGGTTTTTGCCTTCTCTTCATCACCATGACAACTAAATAAGATGGCGCCGGTGAGGTCGGCTGCCGTCACGACTGCTCCGACCACTTTTTCTTTGTCTTTGTTTTTTAAGTTAGTTTTCAGCGTTTCTAAATCGGCAAAATCATCACCATTGGGTACATTAGGTATGATAGTGACACTCTTGTTTCTATTGGTATACAATGTACTCACAATTCGAAGTTCTTAACTCCGGATCCGAGCTGGCCGAGTGAGATCTCGAGGGAGAACAAAGGGAAGCGGCGGCGGCCTAGAGGAACACAACAGGAACAGGAACAGGAACAGGAACAGGCGGAGAGCTCGTGCACACCGCACACCTCTGCCTAGCATCCTGCTCGCCAACGTCCAGTCACTGGAGAACAAGCTTGACGACCTCAGGGCCAGGATAAAGTTCCAGAGAGACATTCGGGACTGCAATCTCCTCTGCTTCACCGAGACATGGCTGAACCCAGCGGTGCCGGACCACGCCATCCAGCCGGCCGAGTTCTTCTCGGTTCACCGCATGGACAGGACACGGGACTCGGGGAAGTCAAGGGGAGGCGGCGTGTGTTTAATGGTGAACAACAACTGGTGCAACAGTGCGAACGTTGTTCCTCTCACACGCTCCTGCACACCAAATCTGGAACTACTGTCCATCATGTGTCGTCCTTTTTATCTACCTCGGGAATTTACATCGGTCATTGTAAGTGCCGTTTATATTCCACCACAAGCGGACACGGTCACCACCTTATGCGAGCTGCATGAGGCACTCACACAGCACCAGACAAAACGCTGCGCTTATTGTGACGGGGGACTTTAATAGCGCCAACCTCAAACGCGCAGCGCCGAACTTTTATCAACACATCACCTGCCCCACCAGGGGTGAAAGGACACTGGACCACTGCTACACTACGGTCAAGGACGGCTACAAGGCACAATCCCGCCCTCCGTTTGGCAAATCTGATCACGCCGCCATCTTCCTCTTGCCAAAATACAAACAAAGGCTGAAACAGGAAGTTCCGGTTCAGAGGAAGGTCGCGCGCTGGACGGATCAATCGGTGGCCGCGTTACAGGACGCACTCGATGACGCAGACTGGGGCATGTTCAGAAACAGCTCCGACGATGACGTCAACGTGTTTACGGAAGCGGTTGTGGGATTCATCGGGAAACTAGCGGATGATACCGTGGAGACAAAGACTATCACAACGTTTCCCAACCAGAAGCCGTGGGTGGATAAAACCATCCGCGACGCTCTGAGATCCCGCACCGCTGCCTACAACACGGGACTCACAACGGGGGACATGGACCCGTACAAAGCCGCGTCATATAACGTGCGGAGGGCGGTGAAAGAGGCGAAGCAGCGCTACGGGAGGAAACTAGAGTCACAACTCCAACAGAGTGACTCTAGGAGCCTGTGGCGGGGACTAAGGACAATAACGGACTATAAAGCACCAACAACCGGTATGACGAACGCGGCCGTGACTCTGGCAGACGAGCTGAACACTTTCTATGCTCGCTTCGAGGCTGCAGCTAAGGTCTCCAACAATGCTAGTGTTAGCGGCGCTAACGGCTGCAGACAGGAAGATACTGCCAGCACCGGAAACGTGCTCGTCATCTCCGAGCATGAAGTAAGGAGAGCCTTCAAAAGAGTGAACACCAGGAAAGCAGCAGGACCAGACGGCATCCCAGGTCGTATCCTCAGAGACTGCGCATACCAGCTAGCTCCTGTGTTCACTGAGATATTCAACATCTCTCTATCTCAGTCGGTGATCCCCACATGCTTCATTGTTCCTGTCCCGAAGAAACCCCACCCTGCTTCTCTCAATGACTATCGCCCTGTAGCCCTCACCTCAGTAGTGATGAAGTGTTTTGAACGCCTGGTCAGAGACTTCATCATTTCTTCACTACCAGACACACTGGACCCACTACAGTTCGCTTACCGTCCAAATCGTTCCACAGACGATGCCATCTCTCATCTCCTCCACACATCACTCACTCACTTGGACACTAGAAGGGGGAATTATGTTAAAATGCTCTTCATAGACTACAGCTCTGCATTTAACACCATAATTCCCTCCACACTCACCACCAAGCTGGAGCATCTGGGACTCAGCTCATCTATGTGTCTGTGGATCTCCAACTTCCTAACTGGCAGACCACAGGCAGTAAGGATGGGCGGACATGTCTCAGCCTCCACCACTCTCAGCACTGGAGCCCCCCAGGGGTGTGTTCTGAGCCCCCTGCTGTACTCTTTGTACACATATGACTGTGTGGCCACTACCAGCTCCACCACCATCATCAAGTTTGCTGACGACACCGTCGTGGTGGGCCTGATCTCTGATAACAACGAGACGGCCTACCTGAAGGAGATTAGGAATCTGGAGAACTGGTGCCAGAGGAACAACCTCCTTCTAAACGTCAGTAAAACAAAGGAGCTGATAGTGGACTTCAGCACTAAGCAGGAGAGGAACTACCAGACCCCCGTCATCAACGAGTGCCCAGTGGAGAGAGTGGACAGCTTCAAATACCTCGGAGTTCACATCACGCAGGACCTGTCATGGTCCTGTCACATCAACACCGTGGTGAAAAAGGCCCGACAGCGTCTCTACCACCTCAGACGCTTGAGAGACTTCCAACTGCCCTCCAAGGTGCTCAGGAACTTTTACTCGTGCACCATAGAGAGCATCCTGACGGGAAACATCTTAACCTGGTTCGGGAACAGCACCATGCAGGACAGACGAGCTCTACAGAGGGTTGTGCGGTCAGCTGAGCGCACCATCCGCTCCGAGCTCCCTGACCTGCACTCAATCTACAGCAGGCGGTGCTGGACCAAGGCCAGGAAGATCGTGAAGGACCTCAGCCATCCCAACAACAGACTGTTCTCTCTGCTGAGGTCAGGAAAGCGATTCCGCTCCCTGAAGACCAACACAGAGAGACTGAGGAGGAGCTTCTTCCCGCAGGCGATACGGTCTCTCAATCACACCACCACACAGTACTGACCCACACATGGTTCTTACACACACATTGGACTTTCTGGACATTGTTTTTGCACAACACTGGTCACTATATTCTTCATTTCCGGTTAATACTTGTACAGCTGCTGTTATTGTGTATATATTTATTTATATTTAGATTTCTTCATACATTCTTATATAGTTCTATATTGTGTATTCTGTTGTACAGTTATTTTATTTTCAACTTTAATTTATATATTTTATCTTATTCTTTCCCAGTTAAATTTACCCTTCATTCTAATTTGTGTTGTACAGTTATTTCATTTTTAACCTTAATTTATATTTTATTCCTTCCTAGTTAAATTTACCCTTTTTAATTTTTCATATTTATTTCCTATCTTATTCATAGCCTTTTCCTTTTTGTTTTCTTTAGGTCACGAGCAGTTGTCCAAGCATTTCACTACATATCGTACTGTGTATGACTGTGTACGTGACAAATAAAATTTGAATTTGAATTTGAATTTAAATTAGGAAAGGGGGAGGTAGAGTGCACTTAATCAATAGGAGGTTTAGCTTAAAAGATGCTTACTGGATTTATAGAACATACTTATCTGTACTCATATGCATGTCTGCTTTCATTTGTGTGTGTATCATATGTTTTTCTTGTACTGTAGCTATTTGTTAGTGCTTGCTAGCTAGCTTGGCCTTGGGAAGACTAATAGCTCCCCCGTCCATTGCTTCAGTGTTTAGTACTCTTCAGGGCACATTAGCTAATTGTCAATAATGCTGCTAATTACCATTAGCCTTTTCAGGTATATCTGCAGACGCCCACAAACAAGCATATACTGAAATATTTGTATGTGAGTTTGCACACAAGCTTAAATATTAATTGGTACATTTACCCACCACACACCATCAGTGAACACTGTCCATATAATCACCACCTGCCAGTAATAAGCCCAAGGATAATTATCAGACACAGGTCAACCGTGTCACCTCTGTCATTATGCTGAGGTCATTAATATGAAGTTAAGCACACAGCAGATTGTGTGTTTATGTGTGTGGGAGGGGGTGCAAAATAGACAAGAAGAGAGGCAAAGAGAAAGGGACAAAGGGTGGTGATGCAATTGACTGGCAACATAACAGCTCCAACAACTGAAACAAAAATCCAAAGCTTTGTTCTCAGAAGACAGAAAAATAATTTCTTTACTTTAATCTTTAATTAATCCCGTGAGGTCTAAGTGTTGATCTATAAGTCTTGATCTGTGATGTGAATAAAACCTTAGAAGGAGAAAATCCTTCTAACCATGAATTTCACAAGGATATGTGGAACAACCAAAGTGCAGAAATCAGCCTCAACAGCTGAAATGAAAAACTAAAATGTTTCTCTAGGAAATCCTCCTGATATTCATTGTTGATGTCACTTTGTAAAAAAAACATTTAAGAGGGTGATACATTTCAAACTAAGCACACCTTGCCCTGCATGGCCTGATGGCAGTGGTCTCCAAAAAAACAGGATAATGTCAAACCTATACGTTTCTCTGAGCTCAGTAAAGCCTATCCTGATCAGAAGGGGACTTCTACACACTTATGTCCACAGATATCACCCACTGGTGAACATTAAAGGCATTGTTGCGATGTCCGCTCGATGTCTCTTGGTCACTGTAAAATGCTGGCTGGATACAGTTTTCCGACCTGCAAGCTACGTCCATCTTTTATCTATGGGCTCTACAGACATCTCAAAGAGCACTCACTTCCATTGACTTGACTTCATGTTGATGCATCGCACATCCATGGGATGTGGTGCATAATGTACATGATGCTGCCAGAGAATCTGATGCCAGACACCACTGAACAAACCCAGAGGTATCTTGTTCACACACCTCTGTTTTGAGAAAGACAAGGCTACATAAGAACCTCCAATCTTGTTAAAGGATGAAAGGATTGGTGGTTTATGCAAGCTGTGAGCTTCCACAACTGGAAGAGTTCTGGAGTTCTATTGAGAAATGCAATGGAGTAGAATAGACCCAGAAAACGATAGGAGTCTGCTATCCCACACATACAAATAGCATATTAATTCCATTTTAGCAGTTTGTATTTGTTGAGCAGCCTGATACCATTTTCATTCCATCCCCCCTACATCAATCTGGTTCAAGAGAGGCTTTAATAAGATGTGTTATCTACATTGTCCCCACTAAATTTGGATAGACAAATAACTAGATTTTCTCTTTCATGAGAAAATAGTGCTTTGACTTGAATGGAATTAAATTGGGGTAAAGCAAAGACCGAGTACAGAAGATAACTATCAGTGTGAGAAAAGGAACAAAATGAGATAAGAAATTAAAAAGATTTCCTCAAGGGCTTTGATCCAATTGGAGACAAAAAGGGTTTTCCCCATCCCTCTCAACACTGCTCTTTTCCCCGCAGTCCAATCCTTTTTCACTTAGCGATTAGACTATTGTGTCCATCAATACTGTGTGGCTCAGAGGAAGAGAGGAAAAAGAAGAATGATTGGGTCTCAGCAGCTCTCGACAATGCTCTGTTTGCTCACTTCAGGACCATTTTGTGTTGAGGTGATTCTGGTTCCTCAGCATTTAATCAATACAAACTTATATGACTTAAATTCATTCTTTGAACCAAGACTGAAAATTTTAAGGAGTTATACCCTTTGGAATAGAGGTGCAGTAGGAGTCAATTATTGATGCAGTGTACATGGTTGGAACCATTAGTGTACAGTAACTCTCTAAATGCAGTCTGATGAACACAGAATACTTAAACATAGATTATTGAAAAGTGTCATTTATAAGTGGGTTAATTGCTGATTTAATTTAAAGCTCACATGTATGGTAAATGGCCTGCATTTGTATAGCGCTTTACACTACCTTCAGTCATTCACACACTGGTGATGGCAGCTACATTGTAGGCGCACTGACAGAGGTGAGGCTGCCGGACACTGGCACTACCAGGCCCTCTGACCACCACCAGTAGGCAAACATGGGGTTAGTATCTTGCCCAAGGATATTTGGCATGCAGCCTGGGATCGAACCACCAACCTTCTTATTAGTGGCTGACCTGCTCTGCCACCTGAGCTACAGCCACCCCCGAATAAGTATATGGCCCCTGGCCTCAGAAGAAGTGAGCCAGCTTCCTACAAGCAAATTCAAGCGTGCCAGCACCCACAGACGATTGGCGGGCTGGGAACCCGTGCCAGCCCTCCTGCATGTAAATGTGACAATCCACACAGACAATTGGCTGCCTGAGGACCAGTGGTTTACACCTCCAGGGAAAAGGACCAGTCAGCAACTGATTGTTCTACAAAAAGCTGATGAACATTCATTCAGGAGCTGCTGCTTTGGACTCAATGTGCAGTTCGACCCACATGCTTCTGTCTGAGCCTTGTCGTGAAACTCTGTCTAATGTGTAGAATTGGTTTGGATCGTGTTACTGCCCGTGAGGCTAGCTTTAATTTTTATTCGTACATGAGCAAGTTCTTTTTATATTGGTTATTTGCCTTGTGGTTTGCTATCGGTTTTTCAGTTCTGAGTTTTTTTCTGTAAATAAAACTTTGCCTTAAGTGATCTCCCCTCTGGGGGTCTCGTTTACGTTACCTCCCCTGTCCCCTAGCAGAGCTGGGTCGTAACATAAGTGGGAGCTTGTCCAGGATCCTTTTCGCAAAGTGATTCCCAGTTTCCAGAAATGTGAAAGCGTGTTTGCTTTAGAGTAGCCTTTTGCGGCAGAGCCTAAGTGCTATGTTGGCTGCATTTTGTTTGGAGCACTTTTTAGAAGCCCCATCTATTGAGCTCATTAACCCTTTAAGACCTACCATAGAACCAAGTCCGCCAGAGCTTATATTATATTTTTACATGCTGTGGAGCCATTTTTGGGAGCATTTCAAGTTGCTATACATCAATACAACCATTATAGCCCAGATTTTAATAATATGTATTCATTAAGTGCATAGTAATTACATAAATTGCAAAAAAAGTGCAATAGACTACAAAAAAATTGAAAATCGTTTTTGCTTTTTTTAACATATATTTGTAGTTAGAGAAATTTAAGAGGCTTATCCCTCAAAACTGTAAATACAAAAAAGGTGCACAAAATAGTTTCCCACCACAGGAAATTTATTTTGAGTGTCTTCATAGTTTTATTTTTGAAATACACCAATTTTTATACACTGCAGGAAAAACGAAAATAAATATTATAGTGCAAATTTGCAAAAAAGCAGCATATGCATAAAAATAAATGAGTCCTAAGCATCCCAGAAACGACACAGAAAGTCATAAAGTCAAAGATAACTTTTAAAAAGACCAGTATAGGCCCTTAGGCCCTGATGGTAAAAAAGACTACATTTCCGCGAAAATGACGTCACTTCCGGTTTCGGGCAGGTAATGGCGGAAATGCAAAAGTTCACGCTGACGTCTATTCCAACGTAGGAAGTGTTATGAACAGCTGATCGGATCGGCAAAGCCTGTTTCTGGAATATTATGTTTTTGTTCCTGCAAGCGCTTTTTATGCAGTTTTTGCAAAGCTTTATGTGGAAGGAAACCGTGACCGAGGACAAGCTGATGGCATAAGATGTAAGTACAACTCCTCCGGTTTCATATGCAAAAAAAATTTTTGCGCTAGCTTACGTGGTTGCAGTGCTACCGGGATTTAAAAATAGTTATGCAAAACAGAGCGTGCCCGCTCCGATCGGCTCTAAAGGGTTAATAGTTGCCGCAAGTGTCCTATTTGCAAATTGTGGGCCACCTTAAGCTGACTGGTCCCTTTCCCTGGAGGTGTAAACCACTGGTCCTCAGGCAGCCAATTGTCTGTGTGGATTGTCACATTTACATGCAGGAGGGCTGGCACGGGTTCCCAGCCAGCCAATCGTCTGTAGGTGCTGGCATGCTTGAATTTGCTTGTAGGAAGCTGGCTCACTTCTTCTGAGGCCAGGGGCTGTAACAATGACCCATTAGTAGTATTTAAGTAAAACACAAGACCATTCAGTTCAAGAGGGGTCAGGTTGAACTGAAGGACATGCCATTTCATTCTTTTGGCCTCTGCTTCTCTGGAATATCTCTTTAGCCTAGTGGCCATAGTTGTGAGCCTGTGCTTGACAGTTTCTAAAGCAGGGATGTCAGACTCATTTCACATCGTGGCCCACATACAGACCATTTTAATCTTAAGTGGGCCAGACCAGTGAAACTCTCTTTTCTGTCAGGATACACAAGTTTAACTGCACATTTAATCCTGGAGATCTCTTAGTGTAAGAAGAAGTACAATTACAGCAGCGTGTCATCTTTCTACACTACAGAGGAACACTGCTGTAGGAAATGAAAGAAATCTGTCAGGTGCACTCTTTGGGCGTAAAAAGACATAAAGCTGAAAATTATAGGAAACGTTCTGACAGGTAGACTGTCCTTGAATTATGAAAATGAAACTTTTTATTAATTAACAGAAAATGTACATTTTTTTTAATTGACCATACCATTTACCATTGTGCCCTGCGACAGATGAGTGACCTGTCCAGGGTTTACCCTGCCTCTCACTGGGTGAGACCCTTAGACGGCTGGGATAGGCCCCAGCCCCCTCCCCATGACCCTGAAGGGATAGACCTGGATGGACCTATTTTATTTAAAAAAAATCATATTATACAATAAAAAACACTTTTCTGTAATTGAATTGTTTATCCATTAATTAAATATTTCAGTGTGGGTGACTGTGGGAGAGATCGTCATCAGTAAGAAAACCTGCAAAAATTAAGAAAATACAGTTAAAAGCCTCAAATTTATGCCCTCCTTCACAATTTTCAAAGCAGTCCAGCAGATCTCCAGCTTCAGTAGCTACCTCCCACTGAGAAATATTTTTAATACAAAAATATATAACAAGTTCAATCTGACCCCTCTGTGTTTTACATAAGTAATACTTTTGTCTGTGTGTCAGTCGATAAAACAAAAACAAAAAATTCTTTCAGGAAGCACCACAAGACATTAGGAACGTGCAAAACACACAAGGCTGGATGCAAGGAGAAGTGAGTGGCTGTTGTTGGACCCTGTAGACAGAGAGCTGCTGCAGACTTCCTGTAGTGTGATTCCTGGCATCAGACCTTAACAGGAATCACTACAAACTAATTAAGCTGGTTTCAACCTTAACTGTTAGACAAAGAATGCAAAAAGTAAATGTCTGCAATAACTTCCACTCATTTTGGAGAAAGCAAGAGGAGTGAATTATATTCCCTGGCCAGAAACAACATTCCTCCTCTAGCTGCTATGGATATGGATCAGATGAGGAAGTAGGGATTCCAAACTCTTCTGGTCAATTGTCCATGCTCAAGCAGGGAAAGACTGCAATTTATAGATGTTGTTTAACCATCAGTAATCCTCTGCTACTCCTTGTTTTATAATTCACCTGCAAACCTTTGGTATAATCCTTTCTTCCAGGTGATCTGTATTCTCATAGCAAGCTCCACAAAAGCAACTCCAAAGGTTTATTCTGTTCATCTGGACATAGCATTTTCTGGGAGAAACGTTTCTTCACTCATCCAAGCGACTTCTTCAGTTTCAGCTGGTTGCAGGTTTCCCCAATCTTATAAATAGTACATTTGCATACTACTTACCTGGATGATTGAGCATGCATCAAGACGTTTATTATTAACAAACACTTTTTATATTCTTTTACAAACTCTACTCCCCAGCTGCACAACACTTACTGTACATCCTGTTTTAAACTGTGTGTATACTGTGACCCAGCCGACTTCCTATTCATTTTATTTCTCTCATTCAGAATAATTGTGAATTACGTGTAAATATTTCTGAAATCTTTACTTCATAAACTCTCCCAGGGCTAAATGTTAAGTCCCTTATTTGGACAGTCCCATGTGGATGAGGCTTTGGATGAGCTCCATCCATGATGGTTCGAAGTCTCTCATCTATACGGTTGCTGATCCCCTCCCTCTGGCTATTCTTTGAATCTTATACTCCCTGCTCACCCTTTCCATCATCTCCATCTGCTTCTAACTGCTGTTCTTCCTCAGCCTCCTCTGCCACTGCTTTATTCTCACTCATCTCCACTTCATCCTCTTCCTTCTCACTTGAAGCTTCATCTCCTGGGCTGAAGTCAAGAAAATGTGCACAGGGATTTATAAATTATTTAGTCACAATATTGTTGCAGTTAAGTTGATGTCAGCAGGTTTCCGATTCTCCGCTGTAGAGAAAATAAACTCTCCAAGTAACAACAACAACAAAGAGAGCTGGTTATAAACTAGCATTCAGAACCACAATTCAGACTAGAGTAAACACTCTTCTCCTGTGATAAACATTCACACATCATGAGAATTCATTAGCAACAGACTGACTCTAATGACATTAGCTCAACTTGAAAGAGAGCTTCACACAGGGCATCTTGGACAGCTGTGAGGTAAACAGTGATCTATGCTTGTCAGAGCATTTGAAGTGGCTCAATAAAAGTCAGATATTTCAAAATGTTTGATTGACAGATATCTGTACTCTTCATTCTTTATACCGTACAGTTACACACACACATGTTAACCCACACAAAGACAGACAAAGATAAATGTACAAAGACACACATCCGCATCCTCCCACCCTCAGATGTGGATAAAAATCTTTTGCAGTCAATGACTGTCAGCAGACTTCTATCCATCCACATCCTCAAATGCTGTTTTGTCCCTTGAGATGCTTTAGCAGGCCTGTACTGTAGCCAGCTTCACTTGTTGCTTGTTTGAGGGTCACTCTGCCTTCAGTTTTGGCTTCCATGACTGAAAAACATGTTCTATTGGGTTGCAAACAGCAGAATTCATAGTAGAATATCCCATTTCTTTGTTTTGAGAAACTTTTGGTTGCCTTGGTGATATGCATATGGTCATTATCCAATCATTCAGCCTGAGCAGAGAGCATAGCCCCGTACATTTCTGAATTCATCCTGTGATTTCTGTTGGCACTGCTGCCACACAGCAAGAAGATTCTGGGTTGTTGTTGTTTTGTCTCTCAGATAAAAACTCCAAGGGCTTTTTGTTTCCATGTATCAGTTAAGAGTGACAGACCTATTCCCAGGAGAATGTACAGTGTAAAAACAAGAATGTACCCAATGTTAAACAATGTTTAGATTCCTTTTGTATTGTTACAGGTTTGAGTTTTAAGATTGCTATTTTTCAGGTACAAACCATGAGAGCACAAACAGGCATCCTTTAACAAGCAGTACTTTCAAACGTACATTAAGTTATTTTAGTTTCTAAGAGGTCTGAGTGATCACCTTTTGTTCAGTTGCTTCATGAATTTCAATTTTGCAGGAATGCCCACTTGAGTCAGAGAGCAGCTCTACAATTCTTTGCACCCTGCATATAAAAGGTGACATGAGGACATCTTCAAAATAACATGACAGACAAGAAAAGCTGACAAACACATTCAGAAATACAGTAATTCAGTTTTCATCACTTGCTTTTTATATTTAAATATTTTTATGCCAAGTAAATATGTGAACAAAACAACATGCAGATTAAAACAAACTGTTAAAACATTAACTGTTTCAAGTTAATATCTTTTACAGAATACAGCACAACAGTCGTGAGCTAGGACAGTCAATATTCAACATTCTGTTACAGTTTTTTTTTTTTTATAGTAGGTTAATCTTTCTTTTTGCATGCTCCAGCCTGCCGCCGCATGAAGTATTTTTCCCCTTGAACAGCACAATAGAGTGAAGTTGGTGATAGAAAACCTGGCCAGACACGGCACTCATCACAAGCATTTCCTATCTGGTGATATGATGAAGTCAAGAGTGTGAGACTGGTTGCTCCCCACTGAAGGTGAGACACACCAGTGGCAATATTTGTATAACTGAAAAAAAAATAAACCAGCCAAACTAAGCTGAGCTCATAAATGAGCGCATCACCTTAAACATGAATTGATGTGTTTCCTTTTTCCTGTACACGACTATCAGTGTAACCTTGTCACAATTTTGCAAAGCTGTACGTAGGCTGGCTGGAGAACATTCACCTTCATTGCAGGATCATTTCCTGTAAAAGACATTTCACAATAAAACTAAATAATGACCAGTGCTGGTCAAGTTACTTGAAAAAAGTAATCAGTAATTAATTACTGATTACCTCCCCAAAAAAGTAATCCCGTTACTTTACTGATTACTTATTTTCAAAAGTAATTAATTACTTAGTTACTTAGTTACTTTTTAAAAACACGATTTACAACCTGAATAGGTGATAAAGGATAGCTCTTTCAGCCCAATTCTACTTTTTCTACATAATCCATCATACAAAATGTAATCAAATTGAAAAGTCGCTTTTTAAAACTTGTTTTATCAGTTTTAATCTTTTAACTTTATGCATCAAGCAAAAAATTTTATTATATGCAACATTCTCTGACTGGAAGAAATTTGTTTAATATTTAAACCTATTTTCTGCACATTCCAGCACATTATATATATATATATATATATATATATAAAAACACCCAGCACGCCCCTGCGGGCGGTTTATCCTTCAAGCTCGGGTCCTCTACCAGAGGCCTGGGAGCTTGAGGGTCCTGCGCAGTATCTTAGCTGTTCCCAGGACTGCGCTCTTCTGGACAGAGATCTCCGATGTTGTTCCCGGGATCTGCTGGAGCCACTCGCCTAGCTTGGGAGTCACCGCACCTAGTGCTCCGATTACCACGGGGACCACCGTTACCTTCACCCTCCACATCCTCTCGAGCTCTTCTCTGAGCCCTTGGTATTTCTCCAGCTTCTCGTGTTCCTTCTTCCTGATATTGCTGTCATTCGGAACCGCTACATCGATCACTACGGCCATCTTCTTCTGTTTGTCTACCACCACTATGTCCGGTTGGTTAGCCACCACCATTTTGTCCGTCTGTATCTGGAAGTCCCACAGGATCTTAGCTCGGTCATTCTCCACCACCCTTGGGGGCATCTCCCATTTTGACCTCGGGATTTCCAGGTTATACTCGGCACAGATGTTCCTGTACACTATGCCGGCCACTTGGTTATGGCGTTCCATGTATGCCTTGCCTGCTAGCATCTTGCACCCTGCTGTTATGTGCTGGATTGTCTCTGGGGCATCTTTACACAGCCTGCACCTGGGGTCTTGCCTGGTGTGATAGACCCCAGCCTCTATGGATCTTGTGCTCAGAGCTTGTTCTTGTGCTGCCATGATTAGTGCCTCTGTGCTGTCTTTCAGTCCAGCTTTGTCCAGCCACTGGTAGGATTTCTGGATATCAGCCACCTCCTCTATCTGCCGGTGGTACATACCGTGCAGGGGCCTGTCCTTCCATGATGGTTCCTCGTCTCCCTCCTCTTTCTTGGGTTTCTGCTGCCTGAGGTATTCACTGAGCACTCGGTCAGTTGGGGCCATCTTCCTAATGTATTCTTGGATGTTCGTTGTCTCATCCTGGACTGTGGTGCTGACACTCACCAGTCCCCGGCCCCCTTCCTTCCGCTTAGCGTACAGCCTCAGGGTGCTGGATTTGGGGTGAAACCCTCCATGCATGGTAAGGAGCTTTCTTGTCTTTATGTCAGTGGCTTCTATCTCCTCCTTTGGCCAGCCTATTACCCCAGCAGGGTACCTGATCACGGGCAGGGCGTACGTGTTGATGGCCCGGATCTTGTTCTTACCATTCAGCTGACTCCTCAGGACTTGCCTGACCCTCTGCAGGTACTTGGTGGTTGCAGCTTTTCTAGCGGCCTCTTCATGGTTCCCATTCGCCTGTGGGATCCCCAAGTACTTGTAACTGTCCTCTATGTCTGCAATGTTGCCTTCTGGTAGTTCAATCCCCTCAGTTCTGACTACCTTCCCTCTCTTTGTTACCATCCGACTACACTTCTCCAGTCCGAACGACATTCCAATGTCATTGCTGTATAGCCTGGTAGTGTGGATCAGTGAATCGATGTCTCGTTCACTCTTGGCATACAGCTTGATGTCATCCATGTACAGGAGGTGGCTGACAACTGCTCCGTTCCGTAGTCGGTATCCGTAGCCAGTCTTGTTATATATATATATATATATATATATATATATATATATATATATATATATATATATATATATATATATATATATATATATATAGTGTTTACACTCACTCTTTCAGATGCAAGTAAAACACAGCAGAAAAATAAATAAAGTCAAAGACTAGCGGTCCTTTTGCTCTATTTTCACCTGTAAAGCAGGAGTGGCGTAGGCGGAGGATTACCCTGGTGCAGGTGTGCCGCAGCGGTCAGTGGAAGAATCCGCGAGTTTCTCTGTGAGTTTCCCATTGTCGTAGCACACTCTGCTTGCTTGGAAGTTTAGGGGTTTTTTCGCTGTAAAAAGAAGTTTTCTTCCCACACACAACGGACGCTAATGTTTTTGTCACTTTTTATGGAATCAAACTTAAAGTAAGGTCAGTACTTCCACGCTTTAAACGCTGCATGCTCATACTCTCTCCCACAATCGATATATTATCCATTGTTGATCTGCACACTGGCTTACGTCACTGTCATGAGACATTCTTGCAAAAAAATCACGGTTTTAGTAACGCAGTAATGCAGCGTTCCTACGGGAAAGTAACGGTAATCTAATTACCGTTTTTGCAATAGTAATCCCTTACTTTTCTCGTTACTTGAAAAAAGTAATCTGATTACAGTTACTACCCATCTCTGATAATGACCATGAGCAGTTTAAACACATTTTCTGCAGATTCCCTGCAATTAAATGACAAGGATAACAAGGATGTTTCAGTATTTCCTGCATGACCAGGTGAACCCAATAGCATTTAAAGGATCATTAAATTAATGGTACGTATCAAATAAAAATTGTTCACAAACAGACAGATCTTTGAAAATAACAGCTACCTCACCTGTCAGGGTTTTAAGTATTGGCTGAGTTTCTTCCTGTTTTGCCATGTGCTCAGTAAGCCGTACAAAACCTCATTAAAATAGTATTTTCCTCCTTACCAAGGTTTTAATTTTTTAAAGACGCAAAAAATAAATGTTATTAAACATGCCTGATCATTTAAAAAAACAGGCCTTCATTTGTGTCACTGGAGCAGTTGTTAAAAGTTGTTGTTAAAAGAGTTTTCTTTGCATTTCACTCTGTAATATTTAAGGATGCACAGAATTTGAGATACTTCTAAGGTCTCGCCAGCTGCTCATTACAAAAATATGATATTCAAAAGACTACAATCATCACCCTCAGTCCTGTTTTGCAGCTTTTCTTTGCATTTCAGAACTTTGGCAGAATATTGACTCCATCACATTATTCATGAGCCTCTAAGGAAGGCACATAAAAACCAAGATAGCATACAGAAATTTAAAGTGGTGATTCATTTTTGTATGGAGGGCAGATTCTCTCTTTCTTCCCTCTTCTCTCTTCCTATGTCCCTCTCTCTTTCTCTCATTACCTCTGCGCTTCATATCTGCATGAGAATTGCATATCAGTAGCTCACAGAGACAGTGTTGTAGCTTCCTATGAGGCCCACAGAATATTCAGATAGCCTCCAGGAAGTCATTTTAATGTTGGGCTGGCATATATTTACAAGGTGAAGAAAACATAGAAAGAGGATGAAAGACAAGAAAGCAGAAAGGAAAGGAAAACAACATACCAGAACAAGACACCATAAACAGGGTGACTGTAGCTGTCTTACACCAACAATCTGCTAATATGGCATGCTATTTGAATTGGAAGCAAATGTATTGCGTAGAAAAGCACAGAAAAAATTCAATTATAGTAGAAAGATTAGTAAATGAGCAGGCAAACACTTCTTTGTAACTCAATTGATGGATTCTATCCTGTTCCAGGTCATTGTACTGGTATTGAGGATGGTTTATATTTTTATTAGATAAATGTAGGTCATTGTTTTTTCCCTTTTAAACAATGGACATTAAAATGTAACCACAGACGTGTAACATTATACAGCACTTAAAGACAGAGAGTATTCTTCAAGAGTATCCTCACAACTTTATTAGTTTAGAAAACAAGACGTTCAATATATTCAAAGTTCCCAGAACAGTGGCGGTCTACAGTCACTGCATTTTTGCAGCAGCTATCATTTATATAGATGCTCTCACAGGAGTTGCTGTTCCCATCATGAGGCCTGCTAACTCAATAGCAGAATCTGATATGGATGGCTGCAGCACAATGCAACAATCACAGAAACATTTGTTGGCTGCATTCTGTAACCTCAGTTTGTTGATTTTGTTTACTATGAATCTGGCACTGGAGAAGAAAAGGCTTGGGAGGAGTGGCTTGAATAGTTATCCATTTTTCTGTGGTAGTGGACCAGCCCTGCATCCTTTGTTTTATGTATGAACTCTGGAATGCCATGCAAGTGGTGATAGTCCACCATAATAATCCTTTCACTGCATAATCCCAAACTCAGAAGATCCTGGTGACTGTACGTAGATTCTACCAAACATACAGTTGTAGGTCCAAGCAAAAACACCACAACCACACGTTTACACACAGTGAAGAAAGCACAGAGAGTGTTTATGGATGTCACCATCTTGCAAAAGAATAGAATGGATATCAACCCAAAATCTAAAAAAAACCCCAACAACCACAAAACAAACAAACAAAACAAACAAACAAAAAGACTTTATATACGTTGTATATTGATTTGCATGTCATTGTGACTGAAATGAGATCTTGCGTGGAGCTCCAGTCTGAGGGCAATTGATGGTCATTTTATATTTCTAACATGTCAGAATAATCTCCTGACCAAGCTTCTTGCTGATGGTGTTGTAGCCCATTTGTAAAAGTCTACAATCTTGTCCGTGACATGCTTTGACAGCTCTGTGGTCTTTCCCACTGTGGCGGATAGACTGAAATGAAAGAAACTGATTCTGAGCTGAGATCAGGAGTATGTGTAATTGATTGATTTATTGTAGTCTGTGCGACACACGGGCACACATCCAGTCTGTGGGAATCAGAATACTTGCCAGGAGGACAATGACATGCAAATCAATTCATAACTTTTATGCAATGTGCTTTTTTTAGGTTGATTCTGTCTCTCTCTATTAAAATTAAACTGCCATAACAATTAGAGACTATTCTAAGATTCTGAGAGAATTAATTCTCCTGCTGAATTTGCAAATTAGCTCACTTACACTGTATCGTCAACCAAATGGTCCATGACAAGCTGACTCTGAACTGCAGTTTTGGGATAGATGAGTGTAGTTATTTGCTGATAAAAGACCATATCACACTCCTGTATAACATTCTCCCTTTCCATGTTTACAACTGGTGACCACTTGTCCAACGAGTTAAAGCTTGTGGAAATCAATTCAATTCAATTCAATTTTATTTATACAGCGCCAAATCACAACAACAGTCACCCCAAGGCGCTTTATATTGTACAGTAGATCATATAATAATACATACAGAGAAAAACCCAACAATCATATGACCCCCTATGAGCAAGCACTTTGGCGACAGTGGGAAGGAAAAACTCCCTTTTAACAGGAAGAAACCTCCTGCAGAACCAGGCGCAGGGAGGGGCGGGGCCATCTGCTGTGATTGGTTGGTGATCAGAGAATCAGCAAACTTAATTCTTGCAGTGTTTCTTCTTTCTCATGCACAAGGGTGACAACAGGCATGATATACTGCCTGTGACCTAATAATATTGATATAAGCTTCAACTGAAAAACCTAGAGTGACTGGGTGGTTTTTGTTTTTAAACCTAAGCAAGTATTTATATTTCTCAATTCTAAATGAGTTGTGGTGCCCAAGGCAAACCAAATAAACTTAGATTGTCAATGTACAGTTGCTTGCACACTGAAATTTGGAAGCAAGACCACAAAGGTGTGAAACTAAAGAAAACAATATACAAGAAAGAAGAAGAACAAAAATTATAAGAACACTATGTAGACCATACATGATGTAGGTGTCATAATAAAATATAATAAATAATGAATAAGGGTGGATATGGTCGTTCAGGAAATTGTGCCGAAATATTGCACAGGAAGGGCAGAATACTGTCCGGAAACAAAAAGAAACACATGCACAAAAAATAGTAATAATAATAATAAATAGCAAGTAGCAGCAACAGAATGATTGTAAGAAACTCTCAGTTTGCATTAAGAGTTCTGACAGCCCACGGGTAGAAGCTGATCTTTAGTCTGTTGGTTTTAAACCTGATGGATCTGAACCTTTTTCCAGAGGGCAGGATGTTGAATAGGTGGTGGTTAGGATGGAGGCGGCCTTTTATAATTGCTCCGGCTCTGGAGAGACATCTATAGCTGGCAATGGAGTCCAGGGAGGAGAGTGGACAGCCGGTCACCTTCTCTGCAGTTCTGATGACCCTCTGGAGTCTGTTCTTATCTCTCACCAGGGATGGCGAGCACCAGCACACTCTCGATTGTTGCTCGATAGAAGAACACTAGGAGGTCAGTCTGCAGCCTGTTCCATCCACAGGAAATGGAGGCGCTGCTGGGCTTTATTCACCAGGGCTCATGTGTTTGTGGTCCAAGATACTTCCTCGGAAATGTGAGTACCGAGGAACTTAAAGGAGGGACCCTCGCCACATAGTCACCTTTTATAGAGAGGGGAGGGGGGATCAGTTCTTGTCTTGTGGAAGTCCATGACCACTTCCTTTGTTTTCTGGGTGTTTAGGGTGAGGTTATTGTAGGTACACCATTCTGACAGTCTCTGTAACCTCATCTCTGTAGGCGGTGTCGTCATCGTTGGATATGAGCCCCATCAGAGTGCTGTCATCTGCAAATTTGATGATGATGTTGCAGGGGTAGGGGTGCTGAGTGACAGGGTGGATGATCTCTGGTTGCCAACCTTGACTGATTGTGAACGGTCTGTGAGAAAGTTTTTGATCCATGCACATGTGGGGGGAGTCCAAGTTTACCAGCTTGTCTATAAGGATGTCTGGGATGCTGGTATTAAAAGCCAACCTGAAATCAATGAAGAGCATCCTTACTGAAGTCCCAGGATTCTCCAGGTGATGCAGAGCAGAGTGGAGGGTGGTGGAAACTGCATCCTCTGTGGATAGGCAAACTGGTGGGGGTCGAAGCTGGGTGGGACGCAGTCCTTTATGTGCTTTAGAACCAGCTTCTCACAGCACTTTGCAACCCTTGGTGCCAGTGTGATGGGTCTGTAGTCACTGAGGCCACTGATGGTGGTGGACTTGGGGTCTGAGGCTATTGTTGCTAATTTCAGGCAGTGAGGGACATGTGTCAGGGGGAGTTTAAATAGTAAAACATTTCAAAACAGAGAACAAATCACACAAAAGACAGTGTGAAAATGATAAGTTCCTGTGATTGACGTCAGTCCCCACCCACCCTTACACACCACAACAAATGTAGACTTTTTAATATTGTTACGAAATTGCATGTTCATGTGTTTGTCTTGTGCTGGTGATATATCTTTTTATGTTAATTCAGCTGTGCCAGGGCCCTGCTCCGATTGGTGCGTGGATACACCGCCCCGACGTGACTGGTTCCAGCTGGAGGACCCGCCCATTAAAAGGAGACTGGAGCGCTACGGCGGGAGAGGTCCTCGTGTTTCTCCTCATGACCCAGCAGTGTTCCTGTGGCAGCCGCTGGCTGCAGTGCGGCTTAAAAGTTGTGGAAGTGGAGTGGGTAGGGGTGAGCTGCCGTTTCTTTTGATCACCCGTTTTCTCCTGTTTTGAATTGGTTGAGGAGGTCAGACTCTGTCTTTATTTTTGACTTTGTTTTGGTAAGGTCAGGGGTGCGGGATTTGTGTAGATTTGTTTTGTTTATTGTTTTGGCCTTGGCTCACCCTGAAGTGTTGACACTCCCGTTTTGTTCTTCCTTTCTTCCACATTGTAAATAAATCACATTATAACGAACGGATTTGTTTCCTGTGGCTGCTTGGGTCTTGGGGGGGAAGCGAGTGTCTCACTCATGTTATTGCCTGGCCCTAGACGGGTCGTAGATGAAAAGTTAACAATTTAAAAGAAAAATGGAGGAAGACTTTCTGCGACTTATTATTAGTATCCATCAAACAAACAGTCCCTAATAATTCGAGACTACAAAGTCCTAAAGAAGAGGTGAACATGTGTTTTAACAGCAAGTTTCTCATAACTTTAATTATGTTTAATGTTTATATTCAGTGGGATACTTTTTAAATTATCTGCAACAACTAAACAGAGACGAGGTTCTCTAAATCCACAGGAAGATGTATGCACTTCAATAATTTGATCACAGGATTTTCAACAAATAGGTCCTTTTAAGTGTAGCTCAGCCGGATATCTTTTGCTCCACTTTACTTCGTCTTTTCATCTTCCCAAAGAAGACAGCTTAGGAGGGACTGGGAAGCAGAATAATATCAGTGGAAGAGTCATGCTCATCTGTAACAAAGAGAAAACGCTCTTTTTTCAGAAGACTACCACTTCTTTTCAAAAGAAGAGGTAGTCTGTTTAAAGACATGCTCTCTTCTTTTTGTATAGCCTGGTTTAAACTAGATCCACAGGGAAGGGGAAGAAAGGGGAAGAGCAGAGAGCACGCGCTAAGAAAAAGAAGAGATTTAAAGAAGAAAAAACTCGAAGAAAGTGGGAGAGAGAGAAAACGAGAGTACTTGTGAATGTGAGAAAAAAATAATGAAAGAGTGAATTACAGAGCAAAGATACAAAGGAAAAAAAAGTGAGTGATGAGGACAGAAGAGAGAGGCTGAGAATGAAGATAAGTAAATCCATTTCGTCTTTGATTTGACTCAATATCTCGACACTATTTTTAAGGCAATCACAGGAGAGGAAGAGGTGACGGGTGTAAGAAGAGGTAGACATGAGAGCAAGAGACTGTTTGTCATAAAAAAGAGAGAGAAAAGCTTTCAAAATGTCTCCAGGTTTGAGAAAACACTGATATCGACTGCCTTTTGTGGAATACCCTGAAGCTTTTTCAATTGGGAAGTGAAACTACAGCTCCAACCTTACCCCGAAAAACAATTTAGACTTTATTGTAACACCTGGCCCAAGGCTGTTTTCTCCCGCCTTTGATTTATAGTTCCAGCTCTTTTTGAATTAATTGATAACCCTTTCCACAACATGCCAGGATATCGCGAAACATCTGAAGAAGCTTTGCGTAAAAGTTCAAAAGGTTTTCTACAGATTACTCAATTAACTGGTCAAAATCTACAGTTCTACCAATTAATTGCTCCCTCCATAATTCCTCTTCTACACCACTGCAATCGGGAAATATAAAATATTTAGGTATTAATGTTTCTCCCAAGCTTGCAGATCTAACTAAATTAAACCATATCCCACTTTTAAAGAAGGTAGAAGATGATCTGGCTAGATGGAAATGTCAACCCATATCACTCATGGGAAGGGTTGCCGCTATAAAAATGATGGTCTTACCAAAAATAAATTATTTATTCTCAATGATCCCAACTAAACCGCCACAAGATTGGTTCAGATCTCTAGATTCATGTATGTCCAAATTCCTTTGGAAAAATAAACCCCCACGTATAAGCTTAAAAACACTACAAAAGACCAAGGATAAAGGAGGACTAGAACTGCCTAACTTTCAGCACTACTTCTTAGCCAACAGGCTTCAGTTTATCTCAGGATGGCTAAAACACACCCTCTTAGATGAACCTTGGCTAGATGTAGAACAAGCACTCTGCAATAATCTAGAGATCTCAGACCTACCATTTATCAGCTCAAACATCCAACGACATGAATGCTTTAAAAGCATCAACAACAGCTCTTCTCTGACAGCATGGTGGGAGTTTCTAAAATTGACGGCGTCTTCATTAATCCCATGCAAACGTACACCTATCTGGAACAACCCTGACATATTACAAAACAATAATATGATAAACTTTTCAGATTGGAGTGATAAAGGAATCAAATATTTAGAACATATACTAGAAGGAACAGAATTTATTTCATTTGATGGACTAGTTACACAATATGGGATCAACAAGAAAAGATTTTTAGAATATCAACAAATTAAATCCATAGTAAAAAAGAAATTTAAACCGGGTCAAGTTGAACTACAAACACCACCAAGTGTGGTTCAATTTCTTACTCTTAAACCCCCCAAATTACTATCCAAAATATACAGAATGCTTTCTAAAACAGATGACTCAATATCACTTCCTATTGCAAAATGGGAAGCGGATTTATCAGTTAACTTAGACCTAAACTTCTGGTCTCAGATTTGCTTAAAAACCTTTCATCTAATTAGAAATCCCAGTCTTCAATTAATTCAATACAAAATATTACATAGAGTGCACTATACAGGTCATCGGATGTTCAAGATGGGCTTTACGTCTACCAACAACTGCTCACACTGCCAAACCAATTCACCGGACAATTATATCCATGCTCTTTGGTTCGGTCCACCAGTTCAGAAGTTTTGGCGCGAGATATGTGAAGACTTATCAAAATGTCTGAAATGTAACATTCCAACTTCCCCCTTAGTGTGTTTGTTGGGCAGCTTAGATAATGTCACTTCAGAAAAGAATATAGCCCATATGGTTTTCACTGCCCTATGCATAGCCAAGAAAACAGTCCTCATGAACTGGAAAAATAAAAATAATCTTAATTCTAACCAATATAGAAATTATCTATTAGATTACATTAGTCTTGATACAGCCTCTGCCACCACATCAGATCAATTGCTCTGGGCTCCTTTGATCAGCTCCATCACCTAGTGGGGGTGGGGGGTCATAGTTTGGTCCCGCCTTCACTGTTGTGATTGGTGTGGGGGTAGGGACAGGCTTAGGGCGTCGGGGGGTTCCCCGGAGGCATCTTCCTTGGGGGGCTCAACCCGGGGTAGCGGTCATGTCCGGTTAGGGGCTCTGTTGGCTCTCAGGTGACTGTTTCCTCGCGGCTGCGTGCAGCGGGGCTAGGGGAGGGTCTGTGCTGACGGACGTGGGTTACTGACCTGGTAGCCTGGCTGCCCCTGGGTGGGTCCGGGATGGGCGTGAGGTTCTGGGGGCGCTCCGTCTCTGGGCTGGGACCCGGACCGGGCCTCGGGGGCTTGGGTCCTGGTTGGTGTGTTGCCGGGGTTGTGGGCGGGTGGGTGCGTGGGGGCCCGGCCCTGGAGCAGGGTGCCGCCGGTGCATCGAGCCACCTGGGGGGCTCTTCAACTGGTGGGGGAGATTGTCACATCTTGCAGGAGCTTTCCTCTCCTCAGGAGCTCCCTCTGCAGGAGGGGGAGATACAGGAGAGGTGGAGGAAGATCTCAGCCTGGGTGTTTATTGTCTTATGTAGTCTGGAAGATGAGTGGATGGTGGGGTGGGTGCAGTTTTCTCTGTGGTGGGGTTGGGTGGACTGTCCCGGGCTCTGTGGGGCCGGGCGGCGCTGCTGCACTGGGCCCCGGTCTGGATGGGCCTGGGCCCCCTTTCCCTGGCGGGTCCCGGAGTGTGGGGGTGCCTACTGGGGTCAGCGGGGGAGCTGGCCCCAGGGAGGGGTCACTTGCCCCTCCCTTCCTTCCCTCCCCATCTCCAGCTGCCTCCCTCTTCCCGCTCCACCACAACCACCCACACATGCAGGGCCTTGGAGTAGGGGTATGTCACCAGGGTGCAGAGGAGGCTACCCCCCCCCCCCCCCCCCGTCCCCTTCTGGCTGCCTCTGCCTCAATTTTATCCCACAACTTAGACATTCACATTACTCACACTCTCATTACACATACATATAGGATCTTGGGGGTGGGCACGATACACGGAGTCCAAAGTACCATCAGGGTGTACACCCCACCCCTGGCATCGTTGCCCACCTCTCAATTTTAAATACACATAGACATTGAGGGCTAGCAGGAGGGACCATGCGCTTACCTGCTGCTCTCTGGCAGGTAGCTCCAAGCCCTCCTGGGTTTTAAATGCACCTTAAAACACACATGCATCAACACTACAATGAGCGGCTGGAGGGAGGTTTGGAGTCTTCTCTCACCCCCATTCTCTGCGACCTGCTGGAGCAGGGGGGCTAGGAGGAGGAGTTGGCCGTCCGACTGCGGTCTGGAGTGTGGAGCCTTCCTGCTGCTGTGGAGTCGGCGCGGTCTACCTCCCCCCACCGCAGGGAAAAGGGAAACACCACCTGGGTCTGGGTGCAGTTCCCCCCTCCAGGGGCGGGGGCACCTAGACCCGGTTTGTAGAGTACGCTTGGGGAGTGTGATCGTGTGTACAACGTCTCTTTATGTCTGTCTCCACGTTGGTTGAGTGTGGAGTAAGTGTATATGAGAGCATGAGGGTGGGAATGGATGTTTGTATCTGTGTGTGCCTGTATGTCTGTGTCTATATGTCAGGTTGGGTGTCAGGCGCCACCTCTCTGGGGACATCTCAGGACCTCCAAGGTTTGGAGGCCTATCTCCCCCTACCACCACTTCCCCTGCCAGTGGCGGACCCCCTCAGACATCGGTGCGTTGGTGGTTCTTTGTGTCCGGGGGTGGGCGTCCAGGTACACACCGGCTCACTCCTTGGCGGCCGCTTATCGGGGCCTGGAGCCTGGGGCTCGCTCGGGCCACTTCGGAGGTGGGGTGCCCCCGGCCTCTCGGCCTGGGGCTCGGTCACTCAGGCGCAGCTGGCTGCCGGCGGAGCTCACGGGCGCGTCACTGCAACTCCCCCTGGCTTCTGCTCCGCGGCTGCTGAGTGAGCCCTCATCTGGGACTCTCCTCAGCTCTTTCCG
The DNA here is from genome assembly GCF_964374335.1 of Astatotilapia calliptera. Taxonomy (NCBI): domain Eukaryota; kingdom Metazoa; phylum Chordata; class Actinopteri; order Cichliformes; family Cichlidae; genus Astatotilapia; species Astatotilapia calliptera. The sequence goes on from NC_137423.1 coordinate 18,911,019, forward strand.
GGACAGTGGCGCAGCTGCCCCTCTGTTGGTCTTCCTTGGTCTCTTGTGTTCTGGGGGCCTCTGGATGTCTGGAGTTTTGATCTCCTCCACACCTGCTTCATGCCCTGGAGGACGGGGCTGTGGCCCCCCCACACCCTCTAGCAGATTATTACATGAAGGAACCTTTTAAAAAACAAAAAACAAGCGCGTCCATGCTCACAGGTGTACACACGGGTGATCACACCCACAAACTACACCCTTTTTGGCTCCTACCTCAAAGCACACTGTGTTCTGTTGATCTTATGTGCTGCACAATAATGTTTAACATTTAGTATTTACTGTCATATTCCCATATATCATTGTGATGTTGTTTATTCTATTACTCTTGTTCTCTTCTGCTTGCTTTCTTTTTTCTTTCTCAGCAGGTGACCCAGGTGATCGATATATGCATTTTTTTTTTCTCTGCCCGTTCTGTTGGTTTTTGTCTTTTGCCCTTCTCCCCCGTCCCTCTTCTCAGCTGTTTCTCTTTCCCTCTTTCTTTCTCCCCTTCTTTCCCCCAGTCAAGTCTGTCCCGTATTCAGTAAGTGAAAATAAAATAAACAATAAAAGGTGAATCAAATGGACCATTACGGCAAGGCTGGGATGGTCAGTTTGGTAAAGTAAATCCGTTGGGCATCTTTGTTTGCCTTTAGACAACAATTCTGATGGCAAAAGAGCCAAACGGGACAGGCCAAAAAAAAAAAAAAAGAAAAAAAAAAGAAAAAAGAAAAAAGAGAAAAGGTTTTCTACAACTGAGGAAGCTTAATGTGGCGCTTTAGACTCAGGTCTTTATGTCTCCAGCTGACTTACTGTCAAAATGAGCCTGGTTCTGCCAGAAGTTTCTTCCTGTTAAAAGGGAGTTTTTTCTTCCTACTGTCGTCACGTTCTTGCCCATTATCTGGTCGTTTGGGTTTTCTCTTTATATTGTGAGTGTCTTGAGTTGTGATTAGCGCTATATAAAAAAATATATATATACTGAATTCAAAGTTGTCGCAATCTAAATAAAAGATATCAAAGTAGTATATTTAACCCTAAACTATCTCAGACTCATTGTTTTAAAAGAAATAATAAATTGATTGTAGAGCTTTGTATATCATGTAGTTCATCACCTCATAAGACGATTGTGAGTTCTGGATCTCAGATTCTGTTGCTTCAGCTCCAGTTTCATCTTGAACCAATTCCGGTTTGAGATAAATAAGGATTATTTTAAATGGTGAGTCATGCAAAGCTCCTCCAGTCGAGTCTGAAAATAGACATCAGGAGCATGAAATGAGCGTAACAGGTCCCCTTTTAAGCTGATATTCAAACTTGAAAAGAGGTCAAGTTTGACCTACAACAACCTAACAGACATGTTGCTCCCTGACTGATAGATATGTGTTTGACTGGTTACACTGGAAACAGCTCTTCCCTTAATTCCAAGACAGGGCTCTTTCCTGTAATATGCTCCACTGTTTGAACATCTTCACACCATCTTGATGAGAGACAGACAGTGTGTGGGTTGTAAGTGTCTGCATGTCTGAGGCTGAACTTTAAAAATCCAACTACTTTCAGCCAAGTTGGAAAGAAAAATCCAGCTCTGATCTCCAGCATTCGCCATTTTAATCAACTGAGAACAAGATCCAAGCACAGGCAGACCCGGCAAGATGCACGATCGCAGATGGCAGAAAAGTTTGAAGTAATAAAACCGACGAGCGGGAACAAGGCAAACCCATTCCCCCTGTCAAATTGGACATGATTTGATTCCATGCTTTCCACAAAGAGAACTCCAAAGGTCATTCATGTTTGTAACCAAGGGAAAGCATTTCCATGAAGATCCTGACACATTCTGTGAAAGCCTTTCTACTGCATAGGTTTCACAGAAAATATGAGTTGTTTCACCAGGGGCTATGCGTAATAAGAAACTCTCATTGTGCAATGTAATCATTTTTCCACCAGCAAGTCTGCCACAGTGTCTCGTTATACACGCACTATATTGTGTAGAAATAACCTGTTTCTCATTAGCGTACTGGGAAATGCCACGGTTTGGGCTTTGCTGATACATTTGCTCTGTGTTTAGTTGAAAGCCTCGGGCTCTAAACACAATGTCAGGACAAGATTCGCCAGCTAAATTTAAAAAGATGTTGTGGATGAAAACAACAGCAATGAACAGGATTGCTTTTACTGACTCTTGTCCACATCTGCACTTTAAAGTCTCTGTGGCAGTACGATTCTGCACGAAACACTGAGAACCGCATTGATTTGATACCAGCTGATCACAGGCTTATTGCACAGGTTAATCAACACAAAGTATATTTTTCTCTGATTCAGCCTTCCAGAGTTTAATGAAACCAATGTTCGACCGACTTCTTGATAAGATTAGCCTTGTTTTCATCAGCCAGCTGTTGCAACACTCCCCAGACAATCCAGAGAAGTTTATCCGACCCAATCAAAAGTACCTGCCCGGCGCTGCTTCATTTGTTTTCCATTAAAGCAATATTTCTCTGCACTTTAATACTGACACAGTGTGATAGTATTGATATCTTGCATCTTTGAAGTCAAGTTGCAGGTCTCTGTTGATGGATTTGCCCAGTTTTTATTATTGTGAATTCAATTTTTTGCTCTTTTTTTATTAAAGTAAATGCATTATTTAGATCTTGATTTTATTCTGGGAATAATGCTGACCGTGCACTCTGTTTCCAAGCGGTGCATCATATATTTACAAAATCACTTTCTCTGGGGAGCTACAAGCAGCAGTCATGTCGCAAAGTGTTAGTAACTTAGCAGCACCACAGAGGGACACACAGTATGGAATACAGCGCCAATCCCTGGAAGAAGAAAAATGAACAAGCAAACAAGAAAATAAAAAAAGGCAATCTGAGCTTCATATATTTACATAAGTATTACATAAGATCAAGTATTTGGGGGTTGTTCTTGATAAGACTCTGTCCTTTGAGTCTCATCGTGCTGCTACAGTGAAAAAGGTTCAACAAAGACTGTTTAAGGAGGTTGAGAGGTTTTAATTTTTCAACTGAAATGACTCTTTTTTACAAAAGTTTTATTGAATCTGTTTTAACCTTCTGTATCATTGCCTGGTGTGGTAATATGTCCCTGAATAATAAGACCAGACTTAGTAACCTGGTTATAGTGGCTGGTCAGATTTCAGGGAGATCTCAGGTCCAGCTCGTGGACTTTTATAACAGGCAGCTGCTGAGGAAGGCGAACTCTGTCCTGTTTTGTTCAGTTCATCCTCTCTTTAATGATTTTCAACTGCTTCCATCAGGTTGTCGTTATAAAGTGCCTGCAGTGAAGACAAAGAACACCTACTGCTATTATCATGGTTAATAACACTAAACCATAAGTGTTGTTGCCATTGCACACTGCACTTTTGTTGATGATAAAATTTAGATTGTTTTCTCAGGGCTTATTTTTTATTTTATGTGTGTATGTCTTGTGTTTGTTTGTGTGTTTTTTTCATATGTCTCTATGGACATTCTGCAAATCAATGTCCCATTGGGCACAATAAAGTTACCATTGACCATTGAAGTGATACAAATCAGTGCTATTGACCTTTTTAATGTGATTATCAAAACTGTCACGGTTTCTGACACTGCATTTCAGAGACAGGGATGATAAATTTGAGCAGATTTTCTGTCCTTAACTTTTTGGACCAAGCTCTGTGTTTGCATATGAACGATTACATGGTTATATTATGATTCTTTATGATGGCACTAAGTAGGAGCACGTAAAGGTTAAAGAGTAATGTACCAAGAACTGACCCTTGAGGAACCCCTGACTGATTTTTTGTTTGTGCAGCTCTAAAGCAACTAATAACACATCTTTACCGTACAGGTATGATGAGAATCAGGTGAGAACCTGACCTGAATGAAAACATGATCAACAGTGTTATTACTAATTACTGATTCATTTAGTAGCTGGTGATTATACGTCCTGTTTCATTCGGTGCAGGTGTCACTACATTTCTGAAGCCACAACCAAAAGAAAGAATAAAAAAGGTCCTTCACTTGACTGATCAGTATATTCTTCCAGACTTCAGATTTTACAGGAGAGAACGTGGCTGAGCTGTAGTTGTGATCTTGTCATTTCTTCGTGCACTCACAAATACTCAAAAATGTCAGCACACTAAGGTGAATTATGGAGTTCCACAGGGTGGTTCTGTTTACATTATACATGCTTCCCTTAGGCAGTATCATCAGAAGGCATAACATACTAGCACACACTGAGGTAAGCAGCTGTTCTTGGAGTGGGTGGTGTGCGTTTGAATCTTTTAGAGGAGGGGTAGCTCAGCAGGTAGAGTGTTCGCCCCATGATTGGACAGTCAGTGATTGGACAGTCAGTGGTTGAGGTACTGTTTCTACACACTGCTTCACTGAGTGAATGGGTTAATGCAGAGGACTAAGCAGTTTCCTATGGGATTAATAAAGTATACATTATTATTATTGTACTTTTGATTGCTATGCAGATGATATCCAACTTTATCTATCCAATAGGCCAGATGACACAGACTAGTTAGTTAAACTGCAGGAATATTTTAAAGACCAAAAATGCAGATGACCTGTAATTTCCTGCTTCTAAATTTAGATAAAACTGAGATCATCGTACTCGGCCATAAAAGTATTGGCAACAGAGTGTATACCCTGGTCTCCAGTAACACTGTTTTTGACCATAATATGTCCTTCATTAAGCAAATATATAAGACTGATTTATTGCAATATGTACAATATGTCTAAAATTAGAAACATCCTTTTTCAGAGTGAAGCTGAAAAATTAGTTCATACTTTACATCATTATTATTGGGTTCTTTTAAAAGCTCCCTGGAAAGCTTTCAGTTGATCCAAAATGCTAGCGTGCTGATAGAGTCTAGACAATCGTATTGCTCCTAGTTTGGCTCCTCTTCATTAGCTTCCTGTTAAATCCAGAATCTAATTTTAAATCCTTCTCCTCACATACAAGCTCACACAAAGACTATGGAGGTATCTTTTAGAGGGGATGCACACAGGCAATGAAAACACTCAAAAAAAGAAAAAAGATCTTTTTGAAAATGCTTCCAATGTGAGACTATGGCCTCAAGCTGCAGCTGCCCCTACAGTGACATTTCACATGACCTTTTCAGTAAGTGTCACTGGGAGAACATTGCCTGTGGTGATTTGTAGTACTACATTTTAGGACTTTACACAATTACTGTGTGTTTAAGCCTCGGCACATTCCTTGGCCTGCACTTGGGAAGATAATTGACTATCTTACTTAAAACGTGTGAATGTCAAAAGTGTTCATCATGGCTCCTTCTGACAGCACTGACACATACGTTTACGTTTTACAAGTCACACACTGGACTGTCAGTTACTCTTGTAGAATTAGCCATCACACGGGGGTAAACCCAGCTAAATGTGGCAGCAGGAATACCCCCCAGAGTCTCTCCAATGGAGCATGAACATTAATGCGTCTGTGAATACGATCAGCTGTTTCTCAAGTGCTGACATCGCCTTTCTTTAACATGGAGATTTGACAACAGGGACGAGTGAAGCAGCTACTTCATACAGCCCAACTTCTGATATCAAAGTGACACATCCACGACTTTAATTATTACGAGTAAAATCGATCTCATTGTCGCTGTTGGGCAACCTTTACTCCAAAATCTCTCTGAAAGTTGGACCAACACCGAGATTTCCCCCGTCTGCTAAACTCGAGTCAAAGTGTCATGTGACTCTTTACAGTGCACAGATGAACCCACTTTGCATCATGTAGTAAAGTCACAGCAATGTGACAGTCGGACCCACCAGACTCTGTACTGGAGTGTGAGCTGGACTGACCTCTGCACTTTAAAATCTCTTCTTATTTAGACAATAAAAGGAAACAGACAATGACAGGAATGCATTTGGATATTTTCACAGTCTTTCTGGATCAGTTCTAGTATTTATACAAGTTTACAAGGAGAGTCAAATCTTCCCCCAAAAGCCTTCATGTGTAAGAATGACACTCGTACACTGCAAGACTGGAAACTGCAGGACTTCTACAGGACTTGTGAATATGGTGTTGAGGCCAGTTAAAAATGATTGCAAAACATCAACATGTGGTTGATGCTATAAACAGGCAAAACTAGTATGTAAGTTTCTTTTTGCATTTGGTTCAGATATTTTAAGGATTAGGGTTTAGATTGTTTTCACAATGAAAGTCTGGCTGCAAAACACCAGAACACCTCTAGGTGTTTGCACATAGCTGTTGGTGAATGGCTGATTCTGTGCAGTGAGTTTGAACATTACATTAAAGTACAATTCAATAAAGCAGGAAATCTTCAAAAATCATCTTTTTTTTTAACCTTTATTTAACCAGGAAGATCCCACTGAGATTAAAAACCTCTTTTCCAAGGGGGACCTCGTCAAGACAGGCAGCAGCAAGTGTCTCACAGTTACAGAAATTACTCGGTTAAACACAGGCAGCAACAACACACATGCAAAAAAAATAAAATCAAATTAAATTAAATTCAGTAAAATTCAATAAAATTCACATAAATATAAAAAATCGGTTAAAATTACAATTAGTCTAATTGAAACAGTTGCATGTTATGGCCTCAAGGATTCGTAGTTTAGATTTAAAAGCACTTAATGAAATGAATTCAGTCATAAATTCATTTATGAATTTAAACTTGCTCCAAAATGAGTGACTGTAACAGGAGTGTGAACTGGCACAGTGTGAACTGGCACAGTGTGAACAAACGAGTGTTCTGCTCTGTGAGGTTTGTATTAACCGCCCATATAAACACCACTCTTTAAAAACACGTTCTTTCATGAATTTATCTGGAAACTATCCAGTTATTACATTTTGACACAAGGTCAACATTAAAGGATTATTGATTGAACATCTAAAATGATACATTGAAGGCTCATTCCCTGCAGCTACACAAGGACAGCCTGTTTAGCTTTTGAATCATTTATAATGCCGCGATGGATTTAGTGACAGAGGCTAAAAAAATAAAACACCACCATGCATATCTGTGAATGCACTAATGTGCTGCAGTTATAATACCAGAGTGTTTAAGGTCAAAACCTCTGAGGTGGTTGATTTGGCAACAGCGTTGGGATTAGCCCACTTTTCTTCACAGAGCAGTCAGGACCACAGGGAAGTGACATGGACAATATTCCCCTGTTATTCACCAAAATGAGCAAGAATTCCTGTTACCCCCCCGTGCCTTCTGGAGACCCCACTTCCCTGTGGTTAATTCACCCGACGGGCCCCCCCCCCCACCACAAAAAAGCCCTTTTTACCAGAGAAACCAACTTTTGTGAGGATGAGACACGTTTTAGATATGAGACAGAAAACGCTTCATTTTCCTGCTCGTCTGTCTGTCTCCCCCCTCGTTGCTTTGCCAGCTTCTCTAATCACGCTTTGCCACTCTCTCGCCACCCCCACCCCCCTCTCTTTCTTCAGATGCTTGGTTGCGAGCAATAGAGCACTTCCTCTCGGCTTTTGCAGGTTTTTCTGATTTTCCTGAAGTCCCTTTGATATGGAAATTAAATGACTCCACTCAATGTCAGAATAGCTGAGGCACAATCTCAGAGTTAGCAGTTTCGACACTTTCTGCCTTTTTTTCTCTTTTTCTGAGAGCAACACATTGCAGAGAGACACAAGCACAGTCAGATGATTATTGCACACTTTTGCTGAGCATTATTGAATTTGATATGTCCACCTGCACAAAGGGAACTTTTTCAAAAAAACCCCTCAGGGAGCAAATTTTGATAAACTCCAATTGTATCTGTAAGTCGCCTTCCCTGGAGAAAATTCGGCTCAGTTGCCTGAAATGTGACACCCTATAAAGAATAAAACAGAAATGTCGCAGTCTTAATGAGCTCATCTGAGCAGGACTGTTTGAAATCTGACAGCCGGAGCATGGAAACCTTAAGTGTTTGTTAGCCCTTCAGGCTAAACCCTGACTCAGAGAAAATGACTCAAGATAAAAGAAAATAGTCTTGAACTTTTTTTTAAAACATGGCACATATGGAAGCCTGGTGTAACATATTGCAGGATACTGATATCACAGGTGACACTGACTGCACATGTGGCAAATATGAGCTGCTGAAATGTATTTGACCTCAGGGCGTGCCTTGTTGAGGTAATGAAAATCTGAAATAAAACCATGTCATCAGGGAACCACCTTAATTTCCCTGTTCAGTTTAAAGTCTTAACTTTAACCTTCCCTGCTGCTCTATTTTATTACTGAGGACATTATAACTCTGGGATGTGACGGCACAGAGCGGGGTCCATCAACTACATGGCAATCAAGGCACAGGAAGTAACACTTGGCACCAGGTTCTATTTTAGTCAAATGTAACATCTTGTGAGAAAGGCTGGATTATTAAACACAAACATCCTTGTGGCTCAAAGCCTCAAGAAAGCAAAAGCTTACTGGATCTCAGAGGGTTTGTACTAATTTAATTAAACATTTGTTTGGAATATCCATCATCAAAGTGCCATATAAACTAAGAGGGACAGAACTCCAATGTAGGTCCTGTTTTGTAGACTCAGATCATCCACTCTGCTTTATTATTTTAGTTTGTTTCATGTTTTTTAATCAATATTTAGGGACATTTCCACACATCTAATCTAAACATTTCTATACAGAATCCCAGAATAGGGAAGTTTTTACAGACTGCATACAGTATGAATATAATCAGCGATATAAAAAATGTTGAGGCCTTGCTTTTCCTGGGTTTGTTGAGTTTTGACTTTTCCGTCCTTTATATAAGCAGTCGGAGGTGTGGTCCATGGCTCAGCTGCTCAGACCACACCCCGCTGCAATGGCTCCACTGCATGAAAGATGCAAACACCCGGATCACCCGGTGGTATCTGGCTTTACAGCCCTGTAAATTTCAGGAGATCCACAGGCCGGGGGCGCAGTTTTCTCTCCCGCTTGGGGGAGAAGAAGTAGGTTCGGCTGGATGTAGCCGCAGCTTCAGTCAGGGTTATGTGGCGGGGCTCAGCTGCAGGGGAGGGATGCCGCACTGAGCTCAAGGGGTGGTGCCAGGCAGGTGAGTGGACAGGTGGTGGTGATGACACTGACGAGCTCGCTACTGTTTTTAGAGACGCTGGAGTCGAGAGGTTTTCCTAGCTTTAGTTTTCTTTATGGTTAAAGCTATAGTTCACATTTATTCCTTGTTTCACTGTATCCTGCCCACCCTCTGTTCCCCATGTGTTCTGATAAAGTCTCCCGTTAGCAGTTCTCCTGTTAACGGGAGAACTGCTAACGGGAAAAAAAAAGTGCGACCGCCTTCGTTTGGCTCTCAGCGAAGGCGGTCGCACTTTTTCTCCTCTCCTCCTTACCCTTATCTTCCCTGCTTAGCCTCTGTGTGCTTGTCTTGTCTCGTGTGCATTACTTTCCCTGGAACAGTCTCTCACTGTTGTTCTCTAAAACCTAAAAGAGAATTGTGGATTTGATCAACTGGTCTTTGAATGCTATTGACACCCTTTTCTCAACGAGAAGTCTGGGCTCGGGAGAGCCCGAGTGCCCTGGAGGGACTTTCCCTGCCGGATACATGATGGACGGGTGGCAGAACTGGAGGGTCATGTGCCTGGCGGGACTGTCGATCGAGGACGCTGAAGATATCTATCTATTCGGAACCATGATAACAGGGTTCTTGCTGATCGGAGCTGGCTTGGCCCTGGTTTATCGGAGAAATAAGAGAGCAGAACCGGCTGTTCAAACCCCCCCAAGGCTGCCTGCTGGAATCGAAGCGATGGGACGAGGCGCGACCTCTCACAACGAATGCTGCATGGTTAACACCTTGGAGACGCTTACAGCTGCTGTGAAGGCTCAAAACAACACCATTGAGTGTATGGGGGGATACATCAGAGAGAGGTCTGCTCAGAATGAGACCCTTGAGCGAAAGTTGGATCACATCGCGGAACGGATCACTGCAGTTGTGAGGTCTCAGAATCAAAAGAATGACAACACCACGGAACAGAAGTTTGATACCATCATGGAGAGGCTCGCGGCTCTCCAACGGGAGATTGAGAGACCAGCGTCAGAGTGTTAAAGAGCAGCTTGAAATTCTCCTGAGCTGCTCGCATGAAAAATCAACAAAATCAACATCGTAATGCGGACACCACCACGGCGCCAGCTGCAGGCTCAAGGCTGGAGCCGAACAATCACTCCCTGATAACGACTGTGTGATGACTATTCTTCCCATCCCATGCAAGGCCACCTGGATTGGCTGGAGGACTGTTTACTTAGCCTGATAGGGCGAAGGACACTGTCTCAGCTGAACTATGGACACGCACACACATACACTTACACTGATAAGCACTCACTCATCCCCCCTCCCTTTCCAACGCCTTCGATGCTTGTTGCCCCCTGGGAACACGAGGCGGGTCTGGGCCCGCGCTGGAATCGGCGCCGTTGCTAGGATGGCTGCTGCAGCCAGGCAACATGTGTTGCCTGGGATTACTCCTCATCCCCTACCCAACCCTGTGGCTTGTCATGTCTTCACAATGTTGTGCTGTGGACATTCATGTGCTTTTTGTGCAGAGGAGTTTTTTGTTTCCTGTTCTCGTGCTGTCCTACCATGGAAGCACAGCATGAGTGGAGGTCTCTTTTTTTTCCTCTTGTACCTTCCCGTTGTTATGTACATTTCAGTGTTTTAAAATAAGATTTGGTATAATGTTCTTTGACCAGTGATCTGTTTGATTAAATCTTGGCAACGCTACCGATCTCCGACTTGTAAGCCCATGTGATGTCTGTGTTATGTGTGTAAGGTCGGGGGCGGGGGGGGGGGGGGGGGGGGGGGTCCCATTTCACTGCAGGGCAACCTGCTTGTGACAAATAAAGCTTTGATTAATTGATTGATTGATTGATTGTATTGATTTTTACTTTTTCATTTTAATTTAATTGCTTAGTGCAGAAAGCAATGCTGCTCATTATAAAGAAGCAAAACTTTCATCAACTCAGAGTTTCGTTATCTGCACTGAAAGAAACACACAATAGAAATATGCTGTTGGAAGTGATACTCTGATTACAATCAGCATAAATGCTGCCTGGGCAGGCCAAGATGAATTATTTGACTTTTTTCTTTCGTCCAGCAGGTTCAGGAGAAACGTCTTCCCTGAAGCTCTGACCTGGTGAACTCCACACTACAGCACTAAGCATTTTTGACTTTGCTTTTATTGCTGTGCTAATCACTCCTGCACAGGCTGAACGTCTTCAGGTTATTATTATTTATACACCAACAAACAAATGTACATGCACTATGCCATCTTTGCTTTACCTGCAACAGTTCCTTTCATATTCTGTCTACTGCATCTTTACACCAAAGTAAAGGCAAACTAATCACCTTGAAGTGAAATATGATTGGTGAGATATTGCATTTTGTCACACCATTTATTTTAAATTTGTAGTTAAATTTAGTTATTATGTAGTTATTTTCTGCATTCTATTTGTCTCTTATCAAATATTAATTTTCATTTTTTTGCATTTACTTTATCACCTCATGTGCTCACGTGATTCCCATCATCATGCAGTTATTACATCCAGCCCTGAGTTATGTGTTATTTCCATTTTGAAATAAGATTGAGAAAGTAAAAACATCCTGAAAGTATCTTCTTTCAGAGAAGCCTCCGTGTGCAGGTTAAGGTGGATGTGGGTGTTTGTACAGGTTCAGGTGTGGGTGTAAAGCTGCACTACACTCTGATTTGGCCTGGCAGAGTTTAAGATGAATGAGAGGACTCATTTGTGGAGGAAACAGCTTCAAGTTCTGGCTCCGGCCTCTGCAGCATGGACAGGCTGCTGGATGAGCAGCAGCTACAGTTAGAGGAGGATTTTTTTCTTTGTGTGCCTGAGATTTTATTTATTATGTTTTAGTCTTGAACACATTCAACATAAATATTCAGCATATTTTATTGCTAATGATAATGTACATTACATGTCATTCTTATGTAGGCAGTTTTCCCTCAACCATTTGCACATATTGCCAGTTACTTTAATACATCACAGTAATTTTCAGGATTGTCCTGACTGCACATAACCTGATTATATGAAAGCTCCATCACAAGGCCAACAAACATTTGAAAGACGTTCCAGCACTGAATCAGAACACTGTGCTACTATGTGTTCTTGTATCCACTCTGGTGTGATTCATGACTGTTATTACACAGTTATTACATTTTAAAAGTAGAGTTTAGATCTGGGGCACAATGTCATTTTCTTCTAAGGTGCACAAGCACGAGGCCAAGTCTAGATAAATGTAACCTTTTTTCACCCATATATTTGGTTTCAAAAGGATATTCTATTTCAAGAGTTATCTTTTATTATGTACCTTTAAATCATGTGTTTACAAAAGTGTATTCTTTTACAGTCTCAATTAAAGTGGATGGCCTAAAGAAGAAAGAGTCTAAAAACTACTTTCATTTTTACAATAAAAGGATTTACCTGAAGGTAAACTGCAAACTGTGCCCAGGACAGAAACAACCACATAATGCTGCAAACACAACTTTGGCTCTTTACAATCACCTTCATAGACAGAAGAAGCTGAGGGACTGAGTGAATGCAGACCTCATCCAGCAGCTAGACCCTGAACTTCAACAGGTAACAAACGGATGAGCAGCTAAACTATAAACTACAGTTACTTGAGATATTGACAGTTCTCTGAGAATTCAAAGTATTAACTAGAGTAATGTAGTATCAGGCAAAAAAAAGGGTTAAAAACACTCTTTTCTTACTTCTGCAAGTTCATACTTGTTCTAGGATTGCATACATGTTTTTGTTAGAAGGTGTTTCACTTTGTCTTGGTTCTATTTAGTTTTTCTTTTTGCTCCTAACAAGAGATGTCAAGAAATCTTCGAGATGTCTGTTAGAAATCCCTGGAGACTCTGTTCTGTTGGTTACTTTAAAAACATTTGTTTCTTTAAAAACAAATACACTGCACTTTGTATTAAGGTAAAAGGTCAAATTTGGACTATCATGAACCCTGTAGTTCAGTCTGGATCAACGTAATCACTGGCACATACAGAACCTAATGACAGCTTAAAGGAGCGAAAAGTTGTAACGTATATGGGAAATGCTCGTTTTTAGAGGTATTTGGTGAAGTACACAGAAAAACAAATCAAAAATTGTCTGAAGGATGTTGTTAAAAACCTGCAAATATATTTTTTATAGTTTAGTTTTGACTTAGTTCAGTTTTACAGTGTGTGCGTCTCAGCTGAGGCACACAGCGGCGTTTCTCTCTCTCTTCGATTACCTTGCTCGTCCCACTCTTCAGTCTTTTTCTTCTCCCTTTCTGTTACTTTCTGCCATGATCCTCGTCACTCTTTTCCTCCTCACAGTCTCTCTTTTATCTCATAACTTCTATTTTCTGCTACGCTACCATCACTGTTATTCTCCGTTCATGTCCCTCTTCAACAACTAATCATTCTCATTGGCGTTATCATCGCACTTCTTATCTGTGGCGCTGACATAACCGTCTGTCAAATCAAGTGGGAGCCATGCTGAGAATATATGCTGTTAAATGATTCAAAACTAATATGCTCACCGTTACACTCTTTCATTCATTTTCCATCCTCCTTCTATCATCTCATCTTCTCTCACAGATACACGCTACTCTTTAAATCCCATCCTCTGTAGCCTCCCTATCTTTACAACCACTTCTAGCTTTTATCTGCCATTACTTATTTTCATATTCTGTAGGTTTGTCTTAGTATTTGTTGGTGTTACTAGTACAAATCACAGCTGACACCTCAGGCCCTCCAAGGTTTGGAGGCCTATCTCCACCTACCACCACTTCCCCTGCCAGTGGCGGACTCCCTCAGGTGTCGGTGCGTTGGTGGTTCCTTGTGTCTGGGGGTGGGCGTCCAGGTACACACCGGCTCACTCCTTGGCGGCCGCTTATCGGGGCCTGGAGCCTGGGGCTCGCTCGGGCCCCTTCGGGGGTGGGATGCCCCCGGCCTCTCGGCCTGGGGCTCGGTCACTCAGGCACAGCTGGCGGCCGGCGGAGCTCACGGGCGCGTCACTGCAACTCCCCCTGGCTTCTGCTCCGCGGCTGCTGAGTGAGCCCTCATCTGGGACTCTCCTCAGCTCTTACTGGAACAGTGGCGCGGCTGCCCCTCTGTTGGTCTTCCATGGTTTCTTGTGTTCTGGGGGCCTCTGGATGTCTGGAGTTTTGATCTCCTCCATACCTGCTTCACACCCTGGAGGACGGGGCTGTGGCCCCCCCACACTCCCTAGCAGATCGTTACATGGAGAAACCTTTGGAATACAAGCGCGCTGATCCACACAGGTATGTGTGTGTGTGTGTGTGTGTGTGTGTGTGTGTGTGTGTGTGTGTGTGTGCAGTACAGCCCCTGCATGCTTAGCTTGCAGACACATTGCAGTCCAAACTGCACATAAACAGTTTGTGTTTGGTGGAAATATTTGAAATCACCCATCAGTTGCAAACATTACTCTGTTGATGCTTGTTTATCCTCTGTAGTACCTGCCAGAGTACTTAGATGCTAAGGTTCCCTCAACTTTATTGACACCTGCAGTATGAACACATCACAGCAATCAGAAGCTAAAAATGATGCACTGAGGGTTTAAGTGAGCCATGGGGAGACAATATTTTCTTAGTACTGAGCAAGTCTCTCCTGCTGTCACCTTGAAGCAACACCCGGCCGCAGTGCATGAAGTAATATTGCATTAACTTGCCTATCAGATTCAATTACTCATTAATGAAGGTTCTACATTTCCATATTAATATGTTCATAAAAGAGATATTAGTTTTTCTTTCACTATTATCAGTTATTACACATTAGACTTAACAACACGTTTAGAAGTCATCTTTAGAGATGTAGCTATCATCTAAGCAGCTGTATGTTCAAACCTTCCTAAACAAACTTTTCTTTAAAAATTAAAGTCTCTTTCTCTTTGCTGACAGGGTAGAGTAAAATAAAATAAAATCTCTGCCATCGCTCTGTGTGGAGGACTGTGTGTGCGCTGTATGTAACAACCTTATTGTTGTTACACACCTACAGCAGTATTTCTTCTCTCCTCTCTACCACCACAGACTTATACCCCCCTCAGTTTTTGTATCTCTCATTTCCTTTTCATCATTTCTCCTCTTATCATAGCATCCTCACTCTATTCCCTGAGTCATCTCTGCCACAGTTTTCCTCCCTTCCTCAGCCGGTCTCATCTTTCTGTCTCTTCACATCTTTGAGCCACTAACTGCATAGCCTTTAAAATATACATCAGGCACTATTATCCACCTGCCATTCCCTTTGTTATTAACTTTGTTTAACAGGAATGCCCCCTGATTTCTTTCTCTTATTTTCATTAGATCATCTTTATACCAGTTCATACACTGTTTGTTTCTCTGTAATTATTCAACACTGATGTCCCACTGAGCCAAAGAAGGCCACATCAAACTGGAGTCACCCCTTCGCTGCCACCTCCACATCAACCATTGGTCGCTCTGTATCGCTCTCGCTCATTATCTCCCTGGTAACAGTCCCCATGGTGATAGCGTAGCTGCAAATCCAGGACATCCTTGAGAAGAGGTGATACCTTTTTTCATAAAAGGAGAGAAGGAGACTGAGATGGAGTGGGGTGAAGAAAAGGATGAGAAGTGAAGTGAGAAAAACCGTGAGAATACCTTTCAGAGGAAGAGAAACACAGAAAGAGGTGAGTTAGCATACTGAGCGCTCAATGAGATTATCAGAGTTAGAAAACAGATATTGACTGTTAAAAGTCTTTTGAGTTGGAAACAATATTTGAGTAAAGTTTTTGAATGCCTATTAAAATGTAAGATTTAGGATTCAACTTCATGAACCAAGAAACCAAGAAACATACCGAAGATAACTGACACAAAATCAGAATAAAAACAACACCTCACCTCCCTAATTGCAATCAAACAAACACCAAAGCTATGTGCATGGTGAAAGCTACAAGTGGAGAACTCAGGTATACTCAGACAGATGAAACATGGAACGAGCTTCCTGGTAAAATGAAGCCAGTGTGTTATCACCGTAAACCTGTAGTCTGACAGATCTTGGTCACTAGATGGTGAAAACTATGGTTCATGAGAAGTTTATGTGCTTTCTGTCTTGACCTCTGTAAATGCTTTCCTGCTGGGTTTGGGTTCACTCGCTCATTTTGGGTCATATTGAATAAAAAATTAAATCCACTTTGCAAATCTTAGTCATACTATATTTCGAAATAGAGGATTATATGTGGTATGAAAGCTCACTGGCTAATAAGAGGTTTTTTTTGCAACCAAGCTGGGTAGAGTGGAAAACTCATATCTAGACTTGAGAAGACAGTAGATGAGGCCACAGTAATGACCTCCATCTTTAATAATACCTGTGGACAGTCAGGTCTGCATGTTAAAGTCTCCTTGTGCAAAATACTGAATCTTAATTTGGTCAAATTACATTTTTTGTGAGACAAGAAAAAAAGACACGAGAGACAAGAGAAGGGCTTACAAATGTGCTTTGGAAATTGATTTAATGTTGTTCAGTTTGTAGACTTTTTTGACTAATACAGGCATTTTAATCTGCTGCCTCTTCTTTTACCCACAGAGGCTCACCTGCTGCTGTGTCTACCTGTCACAGCAGCACTCTGCATGTCTCCTTCAGTACATCCATGAATCGTCTCTGTGTTCTTCCTCTTTCCACCTTCCTCGCCGCTCCATATTCAAAATCCAGCATATCCCTCCAGTGTCAAAAGCATCTTATCCTTACCTCTTTTGTCTCCAAACCGCTCCACCTGAGCTGTCCCTCTGATGTACCCCTTTCTAATCCTGTCCATCCTGATCACTCAAGTGAACATCTTCAACTTTGCTTACAGTTTTGCCATCACCTCCAAACCATTTATCATAGAAGCTCTCACTACAGGCTTGTAAACCTTCCCCTTCACTCTTGCTGCTATCCTTGTATCACAAATCACCCCGACGCTTGTCTCCACCCACTCCATCCTGCCTCACTCTCTTCTCCACTGTCTCCTACTTTGGATGGCTAAGCCCAGATGATCTGCCTTCTCTCCTCCTTGCATGTCCAACTTTCTACCTGCCCCTCTCTCATTCACACGTGCATACTCCTTGCTTTTACTGATTTTCATTTTACAGGATGAAATCTCAAAATCTCGTCCCGTTTTCAGTTCAAACAAAACACAGCATTTAGTGTCAGGCCGGTGAATGCAATAACACTTAGTCCTGTTGCAGTTGTGACTGTTTTATTCGCTTCATCCAGGAGAAGAGTGCAGCTGCTGCTGGCAGGAGGAGGCAGAAAGACGCGTGGCCAAGTGCAAAGAATGTAAAGGAGACTCAAAGGAAGGAAAGGAGACAAAGACGAGAAAGAACAAGCGACAGGAAGAGAAAGGAACAGGAAAAACAGAAAAGACAGCTTTTCAGGACATGAGGAGGTGGACACACACACACACACACACACACACACACACACACACACACACACACACACACACACACACACACACACACACACACACACACACATCATCTGAGCTCCTGTACTCCCAAGAGTCACAGAGACAGAGTGTGTTTGTGTGTGTTGGCTGAAATCCCAGGTATAGTGGGAGGGATTTGTGTATTTCTCTTACTCTTAATGTCAAAATGCCATCTCTCCATTTGTTTAAAAGTGATCTACATGTGTGAACAACTGTGTGTGTGTGTGTGTGTGTGTGTGTGTGTGTGTGTATGTATGTGTGTGTGTGTGAGTATGCAAGCTCATGACTTTTACTTATTTTTTGAGATGCCATTGTTTCTTTGAGTACCTCTGTAGATTTGTGTGTGAGGGATGACTGTGTATGTTTTCCTGTGCAAATGTGTAAAGTAAAAGAGATGGTACTATGTGTCCACATCACATACAGAAATGTAAAGGTACAATGTAACAACAGTGATAAACAATATGTTATAAGCTAACAGCGCTGTAACAATGTCTTATTTTTAAACAAAGGCTGCTGCAGAGGTGGGAAAAGACAGACTCTATATGTTCAACAGTACACTGGTAATTATTGATATCCTTCCTATCCTGTCATATAATGTACACAATGTCCACAGTTTTCCTTCTTGTGAATATGGGAAACGTTTAAACTTAACTTTCTATCATTTTTAAAAACTGACCAGACAGCAATTAAAACTGAAGGCACATTGGTAAATTAAAACATAACTTAAAAAAAAAAAAGTAATAATATTGAAGAAAGTGAAAAAGACAACTGGTCAAACTTGGGTCTCTTACTAATATATATTTTTGTTCGTTTCAGTGGTCATTGTGTAACATCAGGCTTGTTTTTCATGAGATGCATCCTGCAGTCCAAAAGGAGCCATGTTAATACAGCTTACATTTGGTTTCATTCACTTCAACACATTTGATTAGAGCTTTCAAACTATGCACATCTACATGATTTCCAAACTGGATTGGTTAATAATGCCACTGTGTGGGAGGTGAACGATATCTAAGAAATTGTTCATTGTTTATCGCAAAAAGTACGTTTTGTTGACCTGGACTTGGATGGTGTGGGGCCAGAAAAGTTCCAGTAGTATTAATTTGTCACATAATCGTCATGTCATCACAGTAAAGTTGACCGAGTATTAGGAATGGGGATCGAGCCCAATTCCTTGTACTTCTTAGTCTTGTAATTCTTAGTCTGCTTGCCGATCGATCCTGCTTCCTGGTTCACTTCCACTTGCTACAATCAGCTGATTTCAGCTCGTGTTCATGTTATAGACAATATTTTTTTTTATTGCACAAAAGGACAAGAGCACGATGGTGAAGTCCAAACCAGAACAGAAACAGACAGAAACAAGTGCGTTATACTGTCCAAGCAAGGCAAGTTTATTTGCCTTGCTTCTCAAAGTGAACTCGGTTAGCCCGGTTAGCTGTGGAGAAAGGCAGGGTTAGGTGTGCTCACATGTTGATGCCACACTCTGTGTCTTTCTGGCAGCTGTCAAAAAAAAGTTGATTATTGCCTCCGATACCACAGCAACTATCTGCGTTGCTCAAACATGTTAATGAGATGTAGTTCTGTTTTGGCTGCCAGATGGGCCTGTACCTGTAGCTCTGATGCTAAAGCATGCTAAAAGCGTGTTGATAAAAGATTTGATAGTTGCATGTTTCCAAGTATATCTGCTGAACAATCAGCTGTTATTGATCACTGTCCATTTATATCAGCTGATCTCCCAGAAGATGCCTCTGAGCTTGACTTTGAGGCTTACCTAAAGCAACAGCTCAATTGCTCAATTTCTCATTATTGATAAAGTTCCTGCTTGTTAAATTTGGTGTAATGAGAGTATTAATGAAGTTAATGAGTGATTTTAGAAACCCTTCTTTCAAAGAAGCTTTAAAACCACTTGTCATTAAACTTTAAAGGGCAGTTTTAAACTTTTTGACATTCTCAAATTAAAGCCGATAACTCACTATGCACGTGCTTATAACTGCACTAAATGATGTTTTCTACTTGTCTCCTAACTGGTGCAATACTTGTTTATTTAAGCCATATTTGGAGAATTTGCAAAATATGAAATTTCTACAGTACATAAAAATTGCACTGAGATAGAAAATGCACAGAAGCAACAAAAGGTGTGACAGTGAAAGTGCGTTAGCATCAGTGATGCATGATGTTTAGCAGCAGTGGTGGATTGTAGCACTTAAGTGAATGGGCAGAAATATTTGGTATCCAAGCCTGGGTTGTGCAGTAGTGTGAAGGATGCTCAAGAAGGTTTGTAAATGTCCTCCATGCTCACTGTTGATGCCCCTACATTAGCTGGAGACTCCCTACATCGTCTCCATTTTCTCTCTGTTTTTATTAGAAATTCTCGCCTCCTCTTCTGTGGACCTAAAAAATAGCGAAATGAGTGAAGGAGCAGAAGACAGAATAGAAAGAAGACAAGACATCTGGTAAATCATTTAGCAGAAAAGAACAGGTGGCTCTCTCATCCTCCGATGTCATCCATACTTTTACAGGGTAAAATATTTATTGGGCTGCCACAAAATGAGGCACTCATAATTTGGTTTTCGTGCATGATGATTCTCAGGCTCATTACAAGTAAATATTACGCGCCATATGCTTTCATTTTTACTGACTAATGTCCTACAGACTAATGTGCTATTACCAAGGGACATGAGGTGAGAGAGGAGGGTTGTCTTTGTCAAGACAACAAAAAAGAGGAAACAGGAGGACGTTGCCAGGTTATAGATTTTCTTTGTAAATCCAGAACAGTCTGATTCCAGATTGATTGACAGGATGTGCTTGACCTTGCAAAACGTAGTTGCAAAAGCTTATGGAAGATTGATAGTACTGCAGTTGTGTTATGTAGGTATCTGCCTGCGTAGAGTGAAGGATTATAGATGTGCAATCTGCACAGATGTGTTGAAATCTTGAAACGCAGTGAAGTCATTTTGTGTTTCCTCGGACTGAGTGGCCTGTTCCCACTTACAGTGTCAGTTCTGTCTGATAATAAATGACTGGAAAATCATGTGATCATTAAACAGGTAGGTAAGCTTATTAGTGGGGGACCAGAATCATTGGAGATGACTTTTTTATGACAGGCTGCTAAAATAATGTTTATCTTCTTTGAGCAATCTTGGCAGTTACCTCCAGCTTCAGATGCATCACCCTTCAGACTTGAGGCAACTCAAAAAGTAACTAGATAACATTATTTCTGTCCAAACTGCATAGAAAGCTCGTTCAGTTTCCTAGATAAGTGCATCTCCTTTCAAATGAACATCAGCACCGGTGATGATTGATGCTGACTCTGTTGTATGTTCAACAGTAAGGCCACAGGATTGAGAAAAAGCTATGCCCTATACAGTCACTCTTAATAGGGATGATTGTTCAGCACCCACCTATTTTCATTCATTCGTTCGTTGTCACGTCATTCTAGTTTTCTTTCTAGACTCTGTTGTTTTTCTTTCTCATTTCACTTCTTTGCCACACCTGAGTGTAATTAGCCACTCTCTCTGGTATTTTCCTTTTCTCCTTACATATTCTCTTTATTTATAGTTTCCTCGAGTGTTTAAATGTCCTCACTTCTTACTGTTGTGTATGGTCTCTTATACAGTTTTGCTGACCACATACTATAATTCTTAGCATTGCTAACTCAAAATTGGTTAATAAACATATATTCTATTAAAGAATTCAATTTCATGATCCAATCATTATCACCAACCACTGCCCAAAATAAAGATACAAATCAAGCAGTGGTTATTGGAAACTGTTACACATCTATAGACTGGTCAAGAAACTGAGACGGGTATATAAAGCTGTCATATGTTTGGAAAAACTGTCATGAAATTAGAGTCACTTACATTTATTAAAAAAATGTGAGATGCCATTGAATGGTCATAAAATCTAATAAATGGAAATTTCAACAACTACAAAAAGGCTGAAATGTGTTGATAGAAGAGATCCCAAGACAAGGAATGGGAGTAAAGGAAACACAGAGACTGGAAGTGGCAGATGGCCGGGAAGTAGCAGAGCAGAAATCAAATGTGTATACTCTTTCATTCTTTAGGGACGTGTGGACTGAAGCAAATATATGAACTAATTGACTTACTTTACATTCAAAGCAGGTACTGTACATCCTCATTTATTTTGTAATACTGCTCTGCTGAGCCAGTGGACAATGGGCGATTAATGGCTCCCACTGTAAAGGTGCCAAAAGGAACTACTGCTATGGTGTCTTAATGTGTAGAAATTATGTTTCTTCACTGGTATGTGTCCAGGAGAAAACGGACACTTCAATTATCCCAACCCTTCTAAATGCATTTTGACTGGATAAGCATTAAAAGAAAAGATCACAATTACTTATATTGTGTCGAGATTTTTACTGTCCTGACTGCAGCTGAACTGTCGCCACACTGTCTACGACAAAGAAACTGAGACCTTTAAAGAGGCTGTACTGCTTTGTGGGAAAATAGATCAGACAATGGGCACGTAGTGTAAAGGCACATAGACACCACTTGAGGTAGATACGACCATAAAATGACTCTACAGCTAACATTTTAGTAAGACTACCCAGAATAATCAAATGCATCACTGTGCAAAAGTCTTGAGCCACCTCTCATTTCTTTATATTTTGCTTTGTTGTTGTTATTAAAGTTATGATCTTGAAAAGTTGCAGCTGTGGCCGTTTAGAAAAAATCTAATCAATTTTATTTATATAGCACTTTTAAAACAACAACTGTTGACCAAAGTACTGTACAATAGAATAATAAGATAAAATTTAAAAGGAAAGTAAAATAAAAGATAAGAAAATAATAAGAATAAAATGATGACAAACTCACTCAGAATTAAAAGCCAAGGAGTATGTCAGGGCTGTGTGTGCGGGCAGGCGGAGATGAGGATCCAAACACAGGACTCAGCTTTATTACTGGCCAAAAACCAAACCATGAACTGAGCAATGATACAGGCAAGTGTGAGGGTGCAACACAACACTGACACAGAGAAACACGGGGATTAAATACACTGGGGCGAAATCAGAGAATGGAAAACAGGGGGGAGACACAGCTGGGAGAGATTAGGGCTAATGAGACAGCGGGGGGGGGGGGGGGGGGGGAACATACTAAATCATCATCATCATCATGGCCTGACAAGAGATCAAGAAAATAACCAAAAATACCAAAATCAAACCAGAACATAAGAAACTCATAATGCTGGGTCATAGTGACCGAGAACTGTGACAGAGTAAAAATGGGTCTTTAAACGAGTTTTAAAAGTATCCAGTGTTGGAGAGGTCCTGATATGTTAAGTCAGTTTATTCCACAGTTTCGGAGCAGTCACAGCAAAAGCCCGATCTCCTCTGTGTTTTAATCTGGACCTACAGACAACAAGAAACATTTGGTCCGCAGACCTCAAAGATCTCGGTGGAGTATACCAATTTGGAAGATCAGAAAAATATATAGGAGCTAGTCCATGCAATGTTTTAAAAACAAGTGTCAAGATATTAATTAATCAATTTGAAAACTAACCTGCAGCCACTGTAGCAAAACAAGTATAGGGAATATGTGCTCTCGCCTGTGCATGCAAGTCAATTGGCAAGTCGGCCAGTTGATGACGAGGTAACACCAGAGTAGAGCCTGTCTCAGAAGTCGAGTCGACTGAAAGTTATACCAGTGATGATAACTTCACAGGCATAAAATAGTATTTCTGCACCAACAAGGTACCAAAGAGCTATTAACTAATAAAATGGCATAGCTTGGTATGCTATATGTCCTTAAAAAAAGTGAAAAAATTGGACAAATGAAGGACAAAAGAAGAGCTGGCATATACAGCAGATAAAGAGATGCACCTGACCTCACCAAAGCATTATCAGAAACATCTTGCAGATGTTGGTTTGGTGGTATTCCAGTCAGTGGTTTTGGACATTTTGTCAAAATACATGAAATTATGAATGCATAAAATATGGTCAGATTTTGGTCGGTCATGTTCATCTGGATTGCTTGGATGTCATTCTGAAAAATGAAGTCAGTGACCAAAAATGCACTGTCCCAGCATTAAGAACATACATGTGTCAAAAGAAACACACAACAGAACACTATGAGTCACTATGAGTCATGGAGTGGCCTCCAAGGAGCTCAGACCTCAAGATTAATGGAGCAGCAAGAGATCATTTCACAGACAAAGACAGTCAACATCCAAAGAGAGCTTTAGAGTGTCCTTCAGGAAGCCTGGACAGCTATTGCTGAACACTGTAAGAAACTGCACTGACGTTTGCCTAAGAGAGCCCAGGGTGTGCTAAAGAATAGCGGTAGCCAAGTATATGCCTTTATTCTGTGCATATGTACATGTATCAACAAACCACTGCAGAAGAGAGCGGTGGCTCTACACGTATAGTAACTGCTTTCAGTAAGACAGGATGTTTTTTGTGCTTTATTGTATAATTGGATTTCTAAGAGTTGCACGACACACACTTTATGTTCAGACATATTATAGAGTATGATACAGACAGGGCAGGCCCCACTTTTAAACTTGGTCCAAGCACCACTGTCAGTGATATATTGAGTAATACTGGCCAGCTATAAAGCATGAAGCGCCTTGAGGCGACTTTTGTTGTGATTTGGCGCTATATAAATAAAATTGAATTGAATTGAATTGAATTGAATTTTCCATTCCCTCAATGTGTCTTGGAACAGCATCTTAGCTGTGTAGGTTGTATGCCAAATGAAGGATTTCAGTGAAGAAGTTCAGACACAGCTGCTCATGTCAAGGAAAGAATAATTTATTGGAAAAAGTTTTACAGTTTTGGAGGAAAAGGCTGTGCCCTTTTGGGGAGCTGGTCTACAGCAGCTCCCCTGCATTAGTCCAATCTAGCTTTTCTAGCTGGTTCAGTCAAAGTTCTGCATGTACATTATAGAACTACAGAGAATTCTGCAGTTATTGGTGAAACATCAATAAGTCATTCTTTATTGACCAAGTGACTCTCAGCTATTTAATGCGTGTCTGTGTAGGACATCTACAGACAGAGACATACAGAGACTTTGCAAACCGAAGGCAAGTGTTTTTAAAAGTGAATCACATCATTTTCTCTTATCCTAGTCGATTAATATTCATGAATATGAACAACCTCTACCCTGATTTTAAAAACTCAAAAATAAGTTTTTAAACTCCACTAAGATGAAGAAACACATTTCCATTGTAGTATGGATGTTTTAGGAAAAAGTGGTTAAGTTATGTTCCATCTGGCTGCTTTACGGTGGAAGACATTATATTCCACTTCATCCATTTAGTTTCTCACTGAGTCATTCACTGAACACCACTCGGTGAATCTGTGTTATGTAGGAGGTATGAAGTGATTAATGGCTCAAAATAATGGATTTGTGTTGTACTAGGAGGAGGGCAAACAAGTAACACAAGATTGTGTACGGCGCACAACGTACATGACATTAAAGACATCTGAAACACAACAAACTGCTTTTGTTTTGCAGACAGTCCTCTTTTTTGGATGTAGACTTTCTTATCTAACGCAGCACACACTCCCACAGTCTCTCAACTACTGTGGAAGATGGAACCTGCTTGATTATTTTGATCATGGCATTTATTAAAGGGGAACTCCAAAGATTTCACACATAAGCTAATAGCAGTGCTGTTTAGCCTATGGAAGCAGCTGGTTAATGTTTTCGTTGGCTCTGGAGAAGTATTGTCTGGTTGTGCTTGAAGTTTACAAGTTAGAGCTCTACTCTCAGAACGATGGGATTTGAAATGCATTAAAATTCACCAAACAGGGATAGTCTAAGGGAAAAAAAGGATGATTTCCATTATGAGAAATGTTTTTAAAAGTTGATCCATGCTAAGGATTAGAAGGGGGACTTACTCTGCTCTGTTCTTTTGAATGTCTTACATTGTAATTCAGGGGTGGGGAACTCCAGGTCTCGAGGGCCGGTTACCTGCAGGTTTTAGGTGTGTCCTTGATCGAACAGTGCTGATTTAATTGGCTTGAACTTGATCCCGTGATTTAGGTGTGTTGACCCAGGGTGAGATCTAAAACCTGCAGGACACCGGCCCTCGAGACCTGGAGTTCGACACCCCTGTTGTAATTTGTCAGGTATTCATAGTGCAGCAACACATTGTTCAAGTTACCGATGAACGCGAATCCAGTCTGTGAAGCTTAAGAGGTAGATCTGGAAACAATAAGTTGGTGACCCTTCCACCAGCAACCATCTACAAGACAAAGATGCTGGTAATACTGTGAGTGGTACTGATGGGACTGAGCTAAGAACTGACCAGGAATTTTGAAAGTCTCATAAGGTTGCAAGATCTGATCTCATGGATTTTTAATATTTAATATCATGATGCTGGAACCCCGCTTTATGTTTCTTATAACATGAAGTCAAGTCTCCTGTCCTTATACCGCAAAGCCACAATGCCAGGATTCAGTTGGATTTGCATGTGTGTGTCTGTCTGTGTATCTGTGTGTGTTATCATTCTGGCTGTAAACACAATAGCTTGAAAAAGATTTAAATCATTTCTAATAAAACTTTGACTCATGTTAACAATCCGTTCAAAATTGTCTTACATCCACCATGGTCTTTAACGTCAGCTCAATGACTTATTGGTCTAAAATTGACAAAAAGCCTTTTAACTTGTGTCGTTTGCATTGTCAATACATAGAAAGTGCTGTATGAAGATTTAAAATATCATGTCACATTTGACCTCTGACCTTTCCTTCAAGGTTGGTAGAATTATCTTAAGGTCAAAATGATAACATATAGGCTTATATGTGTCTACTGCATTACAAACTTCTTAAAGTATGTTTAAAAAGAACAAAGTGCACACAATGAATATATGCAAAATATAATACTATTCATTTAACAGCAAATACTGCCCAGAGAGTGAGCAGAGAGCTTTTTGTTTTATTAAGCAGTGATCATATCCCCCAGAAAAGGTTTCGTTAGTTATTTTCTGAGTAACCAGCCCCACAAGAACCCTGCAAACATGGATTCATGATATGAATCTTACCTGATTGATTGTGAGTGGTTGCTGATTGATAAAATCACACAGCAAAGATATTGCTGCACCAAAAACCTTCTCATGGATGACGTGGATGATCTTTCCAACTGCCAGCTGTTTTACTTTCCAAGCCGTAGTGAAACTTGAAAGTGAAACAAAACAGGAAGACACAATGTTTTTGGCTTAAGAGTAAAAGTTGCACCTTATATGATGGTTTGGGTTCCAATCTGCCCTCTGGCTACGTCAAACACAGGTTCAAACCCAAAGTTGTTCTATTTGCAAGAAGATTCTCACACAGTTCTTTGTTTCCACGATCATGAGCAGAAGAAAAAGGTTTATACACTAACACCACTATTTGCCAATGCCCTACCCCAGACTTGTCTTATAAAAAATGAAATTTTTGCATTGATTTGATTAATATTTAATATTATGCATGTTTGCAAGAGGAGGAAGCAATTATTTAAGAGTCCTCAGTGCTACTTGGATTCTTAGAGAGTTTCATCACAGATCCAGATGTAATTATAAGTCATTCAAGAGGGTGTCTCTGAAGTAATGGGGACAATCAGGTCTTAATGTTAATAAATACAACAGCAAGTGTTCACAAAAAGGAAGTTTGAGCTCCACCTGAGGCTGGCTCAGTATGAGCATATCATACTGCCACACACCTTTCACTTGAAAGGGGAAACTTTAACAGCAGCGAGATCAAACTGAAAAGGTTCACGTGTCCAGTCAACTGCTCTGAGTTCACCTTAAGGTTAGACGCTTTGCCAGAAGCCAATGTTCCCCAAATATAATAGTTTCTCTGGGGAGTTGTGCCACGTTTGATTTAGTTGATATGTGTTTGCACTCTGAAATCACTTTTTAAGTCCACTGAGATAACTCAGACAGCAGCTTCAAAGATAAGACAGCTGAGGCATGGCACAGGTCGGGCTGCTCAGCTTTTGGTCTTTGTTTTTTAGGGTGACTGACATGTCGCGTTGCCTCATCCTCTTGTGTTTACACCAACAAACAACCAAACCTTACCTTCCAGCTAGTAACCATTACTAAGGTGCTGCCCTTAATCATGCAAGGGTTAAGTGCTAAGGCAGGAGAAACACAGCCCTGCACTGTACTCTGTTTGATTTACTGAAGGTGCAGTTGATTTATACTGCTAGGTACTTGAAAAACTCCCTCGGGCAGGAGTGGTACTTGCAAGAAAAGATATATTGTGTTTTAAACAAATCATAGTAGGTTACTTAGAATCCCAAGAGCAGCTACAAACCACAGTGACTCTTAACAAAGGATTCAATGATGCCTTGAGAAATATCTGTAAACATTTTAAAGAGGTGGAAGCATCATTTAGGTGAGACAGTTTGACTTATTGCTTTGCAGTCTGTATTGCTTAAAGAGTTGTTTAATGTGACAGTTTTCTTGCGCTTTGTCACCTTAAGAAAACTCTCGAGTCTGTTAAAAAGTAAAAAATGGGATTTTGAGAAAAGGCAAAAAGTAGCTCTCCCTCAGTGCTGGCTGCTGTTTGATTTTGTGGCGGTGCAGTTGCATTTGTCATGTTGAACTTTTGGAACATTTCCCAAAATCAGAGAAAGAAACTTTCAAAGATAAAAGAAAAAACTGCCCAGGGACAGGCCAAGAAGTCCCGCTGGCTATAAAAGGATCTTCAAGCAGAACAAATGGTTGTTCTGTGAGTTGATGCAATCCCAGCTAATATTCCTTTTGATTCTTTAGAGTTAGCGGGGCTGTGATCTGTCAAGACTCTGCAAAGGTTAAAGTTCCAACAACACTTGTGAACAACTTGACTTTTTTGACTGACATGTTTTGACTTGCAGCCTTCATTAGCATGCTTTCAGTTTGTGGCCTTCATTAGGGTCATCATCAGCCTGACCAAGGCGACAAGCCCAAAGATGTGGTCAGGGACGTTTTTCTAAATACTTTAGTTTTAAACTTTAACCTTTTCTGTGTGCATGTTAGAAGAAAGGGATGTTGTGGTGGAAACCTCGACTCTTTCTACATATGTCAAGACTCTTTTATTTGGAGATTAACTATGGGAGTGGGATCATGGCTCCAGGCACACTCCTTCCGGTTCTTATCTACATGTGTTCCCCCAGTTCTACAAGCTGTTCATTCTCGTTTACGTACCCCACCATCGCTCCACTTTCCAGTTCTTTAACTTCTTCACTCCTATTCAGTACATGGGGATCTGCCAGGCCCGGGAGCCGTCGCCAGTCTCCTTCAAGGCCTTCACCAAACCGCAGCTCAACTCATGTCCAAGCCGTTCACCTTTACCTACACTGTTAAAAAAACCATCCTAAAACAACGGTAATATTCCGGCAGCTGGGGCGCCAAAAATACGACCGTAAAATAACAGAAAATAACTGTCCCATAAAAATACAGTTATTTCCAGTAATGAAAATACAATTAATTGCGCTAATTTGACATGGGATCTCGCCTTCTTCAAGTGCCGCTAAACGTTAAATCAGGAACATGTTAATGTGATTAAACAATGAAACCATCTATAAATAGGAAAAAAAAAACATCTTAAAAAAATGGTAATATTCCGGCAGCTGGGGCACCAAAAATACGACTGTAAAATAACAGAAAATAACTGTCCCATAAAAATACGGTTATTTTCAGTAATGAAAATAGAGTTTGTTGCGCTAATTTGACATGGGATTCTGCCTTTTCCAAGTGCTTTTAGACATTAAATTAGGAACATTTTTACGCGATCAAACAATGAAATTACCTATAAACAAGGTCACTGAATGTGGAAATATGAATCATAATACGTAAATGTACAGAAATATACAGTTAACAGTTGGTTTAAGTAATAATTGATTGCATGCCCTGGGACAGACTGACAGAGGCGAGGCTGCCATATCGCACCATCGGCCCCTTTGGCTATCACTAGTAGGCGGTAGGTGAAGAGTCTTGACCACGGACACAACGACGGGGAGTGTCTGAGCCAGGGCGCGAACCGGCAATCTTGTGATCACAAGGCAAACTGCCAACTCTTGAGCCACGAACGGCCTAACTAGCAATGATAATAATACTTATGTGATGTAACACAAGCTTATAGGGATCATGCTATATACTTTTCCATAGCATTACATTTGAATTCAACAGTTCAATCTTTCAAATAACGGACAGGTATTTGTGAAATCATGATACATTTGTGAATGTATTTTAACAATCTAAATATGCATATGTACAGACAGATACATTTAATAATCATGACAATTATGTTGTATTACATTACAGTGATTTAACGTTAATTTACATTCAAAATGTGAAGTCAAAGTCTATTTACGTAACTTTAATGATATTCTAGAAGAACAGAACATTACTGTAAAATGCACAGTAAAATACCTTCATATTAGGTTTTTTTCCTACGGTCGCAGCCATACCCGCGACCTTGTTGTTAGTTCACATTCATTGGCCGATGGTTAGCGTCATGTTATTTATATTAATTGCAATTCCTACCTCTACATTTCTTTTTCAAAATATATAATTAGCACAGCGTGTCCGTGCAATGTCTTACATTGTGGCATGCAGAGAAATCTTAACAAAGAAGCTCACAGAGAGAGATTGAGCTTGTTATTTAACCCCAAACTGGTAGGGGGAGCTCCTTAATAAAACACTTGTGGTGCTACAATATGCCTCAAGGTTCAACAACAGCACAACAGAAGTCACTCATGGTACAGCACTCGGTACCACTTTACAATAAGGCTCCCCTTATAGATGCTAATAAATAGTTTATAGCTATATTATTAATTAATTTGTAAATGCTTTAAAAACCATTATTAATGGTTTATTATGCATTAGTTAAGGGTGAGAAAGAGGAAAAAAACTGACCGGTTTCTTGCCAAATAGTGAGCCAAATGTGTTCACCTATATATTTCATCTAGAGTTGCTATATTAAACATTTCAGACTAAGTTACTATCCTGTAAGCACATCAGCATTTGTAAACATATTTTTTATCATATAAAATTGTACTTCAGAAATGCATTATAAATATCCACAACTATCAATCGGAGCTTTGTTGTAAAGTGTAAAGCATAAAACCATTTATTAATGAATAATAAATATTTATAAATGCCAAATGGGAGCCTTATTGTAAAGTGTAAAGCATAACACCATTTATTTATGACTACTAAACATTTATAAATGCCAAATGGGAGCCTTATTGTAAAGTGTAAAGCATAACACCATTTATTAATGACTACTAAACATAAATGACAAAAGAGAGTTTTGTTGTAAAGTTTAAAACATGTCAACATTTATTAAGGACTAATAAACATTTATAAATGCCAAATGGGAGCCTTATTGTAAAGTGTAAAGCATAACACCATTTATTAATGACTACTAAACATAAATGACAAAAGAGAGTTTTATTGTAAAGTTTAAAACATGTCAACATTTATTAAGGACTAATAAACATTTATAAATGCCAAATGGGAGCCTTATTGTAAAGTGTAAAGCATAACACCATTTATTAATGACTACTAAACATTATAAATGACAAAAGAGAGTTTTGTTGTAAAGTTTAAAACATGTCAACATTTATTAAGGACTAATAAACATTTATAAATGCCAAATGGGAGCCTTATTGTAAAGTGTAAAGCATAACACCATTTATTAATCACTAATAAACATTTATAAATGACAAAAGATAGCTTTGTCGTAAAGTTTAAAACATGTCAACATTTATTAATCACTAATAAACATTTTTAATTGCCAAAAGTGAGTCTTAAATGTATAATGTCACCATTTATAACACTTAGACCTAAATTACAATCAGTGCTTGAAATAACATTTAACTACTGTCAAAAATGGCAATGTATTGTAAGAGTAACACATGTAACATTAAATGTGTTTTTTAAAACACCAAACAGTCACCCACTCCAAAAAAAGTTCATGCCAGACTGGTTCAAACTGGAAATATTTTTTGTATGTCCTTAAATAAGCGTCCCAGTGGTCCATCAGGGTGTCGCGCTCCAGTTCCTCCTTAAGAAAAGTCAGTTTCTCTCGCTCCTTGTTAAGAAGGGCAGTTGCAGTAGGGGCAGGATTAGAAGAAGAATCTAAAGAAAAAACAATTATTAAATTACAATACTAAAATAATTTATAATCTAAACTTGGGAAACTCAAATAAAATATTGATTAAAAACGGTTACAACTTGAATTTATAAAAAGCCACTTTGTAAAAATTATGTTATATACACATGTGGTGGTTCAGACATTTCTAAAACAAGGCAAATAATTCTTATGTGTACTGCCTTACCAGGGTGTTTAATATAAATTTAATGATGCACATAAACAAAACTAAAAATATACAACTAAGTGATATCAATCGTTTGGAATAACCAATAGTAATAGAGCTATTCACATGTTATGTGATGTTAGTTAGCCACTGTAGCTAGCAGCCAAATGGCTCGGTAGCTAGCTAGCTAGCTAGCATTATACTCACCTTCATGTCTAACTGCTGACGTCGTTGGCTTAGTGCAATCTAGATCATCCAGTCTCTGCTTTTTGTATCTCTTCGAACGTGTGCTAACTGTGTAAGTCGCAGACGCACACAAATTTTTATCTTCTGCTCCATCCATGGTGCAGCAACTTGAACGAGCGCCTTCAGTGTGTCTGTTCGTGCCCCTTTGGCTTGACCTTCCAGAGCGCTCCACTGCCTGTCGCGCTCTGAGAGGAGGGGCTTTCCTTAATAAAGTTAACTGTGATTGGATGGTTGTATAAGCTCCTCTGCGTTTAAATTAAATTTGTTTTCCCTCCCTTTGGCGGCAGAACATATTTCTTTAGCATGAATCCAGCGGGTTAGATCTACATAACAAAGTCGGAGATACATTATAACAGGTGAGACAATCCTCTTTTTTGCGTGGGACTATTTTTGATTATAGGGCTTGTTTTATATAGCATGTGAAGTTCTTTAACTCTGAACCGATTTGCACTAGACTCCCATAGAGTATTTTACGGTGTTTCGAGGTGATAATAAAATAAATTACTCATTTTTTCCCACCAGAATGTCTCTGGGAATGAGATTGCGCGCCAGAATAGAAGGAAAACAAACTAAATATAAGGCACTAAGGCTCATTAAATGGCTGCAGAAGAAACACCTGCTAAAAAAGAAGCTTAGATGTCCTGTTTGTCACCATAAGATGAAAATGATTTCCGTGGTGAAGAAAGACCAATATATGTGGTATGTATAATGCATGATAATGTAGTGCATGTAGTAAATATAACAAAATATTTCGGTTATCAATGCAAGAGGGAGCATTAACATCTTTTCATTATTATTTTCTTCATACTTAATTTTGTGATTATCTTTTCAATTAATGCTCTTGTTTAAAGGTCCATTTCTTTACTTAACTCATTTGTATGTTCTCAGGTGCTGCAAAAGAGCAAGTCATAGGAAAGTTTCCAGAACAATTAGAACTAGCTCCCTCTTTGAGAAATCAAAAACATCTCTTTTCAGTTGGATGAAGTTCATTTACAGGTATATGTAGATGTAGACATTAATAGCAATGCACCTTTCATAATTGAACACCAATACGAGACTTGTGAAATAAAATTAGGGCCTCAGTAAGTAATAATTGCCTCAATTTCTATCACAGATTTTCACAAGGGCTCAGGCTCAGACAAATAGATATGATCGATGATGAAGTGGCTGGCAGCTCCAGAACACTAAGTAGCATGGCAAGACACATTCGACATGTTTGTATACGTGCAATTAAAAGACACAGAATAAACAATGGACACCGTCTTGGTGGTGACAGAGAATTTGTGGTTATAGATGAAAGATGTCTCCGTCATCAGCGAAAGGTTGGTAAACTCTCAGACAGGTTTGTTAGAATCAATGCAGATCTGAATGTGTCCTCTAAACATGGAAACCTTTACCATAAGTAAAAAAAATTAGTAGAAGCAACCATCTTTTTGAATGTTTCTTTGTAGATATTCTGTTTAATTTTATTCTTCTTGTTTTCAGTATGCACGTGGACGCTTTGGAAATGCATGGAAAAGGAAGAAATGGGTATTTGGAATGATGGGAATTAAAGACAAAAGGCGAAGGCTCGTGTTAAAACTTGTTGAAAAACGATCAAGGCGCCACCTTGTTCCTCTGATCAGACAGCATGCTAAGTTGGGTAGTGCCATTATCAGTGATGAGTGGAGAGCCTACAAGAATGTTTTGACAAACATAGGGTACAGACATTACACTGTAAATCACAGCAGGTGGTTTGAATCAGAATCAGAATCAGAATACTTTATTGATCCCTGGGGGAAATTATTTTTTGTTACAGTGCTCCATTTTGTAGATCCTCAATCTGGCAGTCATACACAGCATATCGAAAGGGCTTGGATGACCATCAAAGGACATGTCCGTAGATTAAGGAAATCGCACTGAGAAGTTGCTGGAGGAACACCTGATGGTTCTTGAGTGGTCATCTTGGCTTGGTTCGCGACACCCTGATGGACCACTGGGACGCTTATTTAAGGACATACAAAAAATATTTCCAGTTTGAACCAGTCTGGCATGAACTTTTTTTGGAGTGGGTGACTGTTTGGTGTTTTAAAAAACACATTTAATGTTACATGTGTTACTCTTACAATACATTGCCATTTTTGACAGTAGTTAAATGTTATTTCAAGCACTGATTGTAATTTAGGTCTAAGTGTTATAAATGGTGACATTATACATTTAAGACTCACTTTTGGCAATTAAAAATGTTTATTAGTGATTAATAAATGTTGACATGTTTTAAACTTTACGACAAAGCTATCTTTTGTCATTTATAAATGTTTATTAGTGATTAATAAATGGTGTTATGCTTTACACTTTACAATAAGGCTCCCATTTGGCATTTATAAATGTTTATTAGTGATTAATAAATGTTGACATGTTTTAAACTTTACGACAAAGCTATCTTTTGTCATTTATAAATGTTTATTAGTGATTAATAAATGGTGTTATGCTTTACACTTTACAATAAGGCTCCCATTTGGCAATTATAAATGTTTATTAGTCCTTAATAAATGTTGACATGTTTTAAACTTTACGACAAAGCTATCTTTTGTCATTTATAAATGTTTAGTAGTCATAAATAAATGGTGTCATGCTTTACACTTTACAATAAGGCTCCCATTTGGCATTTATAAATATTTATTATTCATTAATAAATGGTTTTATGCTTTACACTTTACAACAAAGCTCCAATTGATAGTTGTGGATATTTATAATGCATTTCTGAAGTACAATTTTCTATGATAAAAAATATGTTTACAAATGCTGATTGTGCTTACAGGATAGTAACTTAGTCTGAAATGTTTAATATAGCAACTCTAGATGAAATATATAGGTGAACACATTTGGCTCACTATTTGGCAAGAAACCGGTCAGTTTTTTTCCTCTTTCTCACCCTTAACTAATGCATAATAAACCATTAATAATGGTTTATAAAGCATTTACAGATTAATTAATAATATAGCTATAAACTATTTATTAGCATCTATAAGGGGAGCCTTATTGTAAAGTGGTACCCAGCACTCTCTCTACAAAACAACAACTGTCAGTGACGCTGCACCACGGCGTAAACACAACATTCAAGATAACAGTTTAAAGTAACGTAACCATAAACAATAGAACAAGAACATCTAAACAGCAGCACATGTCCCAAGGCATGATGGGAGACATTTCTGGATGTATTTTTACGATCTAAATATGCATATGTACAACAAAATATATTTAACAAACAAGTAAATTGTGTTTTATTACATTTACAGTGATGTTATGTTATTTTACATTTGACGTGTCAGATCACAGTCTACTTATGTAAATGTAATGATATTCTAGAGAAACAGTACACATCTGTAAAATACACAGTAAAATCATTTGACATTACTATTTTTTGGAACAGTGTACTAAAACGCTGTCAAACCTAAAATGAGGACGTGGACCCAGTGAGTGAAAGTAGTGTTAAAAATGAACATTGTGCAGTATTCATCTGGCAATCCTTGTTTTTTCCCCCTTTTTTAGCCATTTTTACATTGCTATTCTTGATATATCCTTGGCCACAGCGGTTCGTCTTTAACAATCTCCAACTATTGGATGCATGTGATCAGAGTCAAACACTGAAAGCTCAAGGACAGGAATAGTTTAGAGGGATTGCACAAATATCCAAAGTACAAGTGAAAGATGACATGGCAAGAGTTGTAAAAAGTGTCAGATTGGGTTTTATCCTTTATGGCACACCTCCAAGTAAGAGTCAAATATGATAGAATCACTAAGTTCAGTTTGTAGGGCCCCCAGAAGAATGTGCTCCCGTGCCTGTATAAAAAAAAACCCTGTGAAGCATATCTAAAGATGACAATGTACATTTTTTTAGGCTGCAGCCTGGAAAGAATATTCAGAAGGACATGCACAGCCGTTGCTGTGAGCATATGCAACTGTAATATCATTCCCTACATTCTGTCTGGTTGCGAATTTGCCACATCAACCCTGTCATATGCAAATATGCTCATGCAATGCTAATATGCGGTAGATTTAACATCATGCTTTTGGCTGAATACTGGAGGGTTTGCTTTGACCAGTAGTGTTTTCTTCTCTATGTGGATGTTGTTCTTTAGAGCGGAAGCGGATGGCTGCAACCATTTTCACTTTTCTAACATACAAGGATACGTTCAAAAGCCTTTTTGTCAAACTTCGCTTATGACAGATTAGATAGAGAGATTACAACAAAAACTTTCCTAGTTTTTACTGAAAAGAGATAGTTGAAGCAACTTTTTCTCTGTTTTTGGTGGTGAATCCACATTTTTTTGGTCCACTAATAAACCTGAAGACAGTTTTCTGAATAATAATAAACATGGAGTCTTTTATGAAGAAGTTGGATGGCCTTCACTGTCTGAAAGCTGTGATAACCCTATAGTAGCTTTCTGTATGGCTCTCTTTGGGAAAGTGCCATTGTATTAAAGTGACTGCAAAGTTTGCACTGAGCTTGGAAGAACTGTTTTTATTTCTTAGCCAAAGCTCTTTAAAAGTAAGCAAACAAGGTGTTATTAGAGTGGATTGTAAATTAATAAATTCATGAGGAATTTAGCTTCTAATAACATTAAAAATCTATGATTATTATAAATAGAAGTCTTCATTGAGAATTCTAATAAAAACGTGTTTTTTGTTGTTTTTTAAACTCTTGTTTTTGCCTTTTGAAAAAAGGGTCGGGTACCTCAAGTTCTCAGCTTTTGCCCAAACATGTAGCATCAGTGCCAGTCTTACAGCCGTCACTAAAGGGCACACAGAGGGTACCACCATTTTTCAGAGCTAAAAATGTTACAGTGAGCTTCTTGTGATATTTAGAGTACCTCACTCATCTCAGCCTACAAACTGTATCCCCCTGAAAGAAGCTGAGGTCAGATGACTGTGGAGACAAGTTCAAGAGAGCAACTTCGTGTTCAAGTAGTTCTCCTAAAGCTTTGACTCGTGTTTGACTTCAGTCAGGGTGGATTTTATCACCCACTGTGAAATGCTGGCATGTTTTAGACCACCCCAAAAGTCCAGCTTCATTCCCCTTCCTGAGAAATGGTTTTGAGTTTGCTGCTCATTCTCTCAGATTATTACGAGGAAACCTTTGGACTTTTGTTTTAAATAAGTCTTGTTTTTTTTTAAAATTCGCTTAGTTTTCTATCACTTCTATCAGTTCTCTTTGGTCCTCCCAGTGCTAATATGATCCATTTTATACAGCGTCTTAGAGTGCAAGTCATAATTTGACATTGACAAAGCCCTGCTTTTGTTTAGTGTCTTTGCACGAGAACTATCACAAAACAACATATCAGTGTTATTTTTCTAAGAAGTGAGCAGTGGCTCTAAGCTGATTTAGTGGATCAAGCCCCTGATGTGTAGGTTAGATCTGAGCTGTTGTTTGAAGTGCCTTGATAGAAGGATGCATGTCAAAGATTTTGTGGTCAGTGAAAGTAAGTTTTACATCAATAAGTTTGCAAGTAAAAATGTTTTTCTTGACATTTTGGATCTTGTGGCAAACACTGTTTATTAATAATGAAGTATAGGTGTGTGTGTGTGTGTGTGTTTCATTGTTTAGTGTCAAGGCAGCTGCTTCAGCCATGTATCAATCTGACTTCCTCCATTTGAAATTTCACGCAACTCAAGGATGACTTTCCATGCAACACTTTAAAAGCGAGGTGGCTCACTACACCCTCAGACATTCAGCTCATGGTGATTTTTCAGATTCACATCTGGTTACAATAATCCCTTACCCCTCTCTAAGGAAGCACGACCAATGTTGCCTCTGAAAAAGTGTAGAACAAACATGCAGCGTCATACAGTTGGATGAGTGGTTTGGACATTTCCCTAACATGTGGAAGGTCCCTGGTTTGAGACTAGGAGAAAACACAAATCCTCGAGTTCCTTTTCAAGGACGGCATAAAAAAATCTAACAAAGCAAATATGTGGAGTTATCTGTTGTGGCAACCCAGTGTGAATAAGAGAGCAGCTGATCGTGGAGGCTCTGGTGCATGACAATTTTGTTCCCTCCTTCAACACCAGGCGTTTTCAGTGTTCAGTGGAGACCAGTCTCCATCTGGTCTTTTATTTTGAAAATGTATTTCATAGTGAAATCCCAGGCACTGTCCCGAGTGAACAGCTGGACAAACTGGAGCCAGAGTATCCTACATTCATGCATAAGTCTCCATTACTTTTATATGTTCCCCAGTCATGTCATTATAAAAACTAACTCTAACACTTCTCCAATACTGGTGATGGGTTTGTGCAACAATCAGCTTGGGGATGAATCATCCCGCCTCTTCTCAAGGACACCTTTATGATGAGATTTTAATCTTGTGACTGCAGCACCTTTGGGCCTCGAGTCTTTGTAGTGCCAGTGCCATGAGCTAACCGTCTCATGGATAATGGAGTCAGCATGATGTACCTCATGCTCTGGGCTGAATTCTCGGTGATTCAAGGGTCATTATGGTGAGTGAGATCTTGACATTTACACAGAGACCAGAAGCTCTGGGGTTTGAACTTAATGCTCCCTTGTCCATCTCTATCTGTATGTGTGTGTGTGTGTGTGTGTGTGTGTGTGTGTGTGTAAAAGCAGAAATTCAATTATACAGTGTATGTCTTTTCTTTCTCTTTTACATAGCTATCTATGCTAGCTATGTAACCTTTGTTAAATACAACTAGTCATGTCAGCTTGCCCTTGCAATCCCATGTTTTGTGTTTTGCATGCATGCACCCTTCATTCATCCTCTCATCGTCGTCTCTAATTTGCAGCCACATCCACCCTCAGCCTGCACACTATTAGAGTCTGCCACACTCATCTATACATAGACCCTCCTCTGCTGGTCTTTTTCTTCTTTCATTCTTTCCCGTTCATACACCGACCCAGTCCTCAACCTCTGCTTCCCACCCATCCATCTGTCTCTCATGAAACTCTGCAATCCAGCACACCTCCTTAACCCAGCCCTCTCCTGGGGCCTAATTAATTTACTGAAATCTCAATCAGCCTTCCACTCCATTACCCTGATCCTGTTTGATACTTTCTTCTCAATGCTGGGGGGCATTAGGATGATTACATTCACCATCCAGTCTCTCTTCCACTATGATTTCATCGTCTTGTTCCCCCGATATAATGATGTAATGGTGGGGGGCACGCCCCTTGCTCAGGTCAGAAAAAACTGAATCATAACACAGAAGTTTAGAGGCTCCCGAGTTCAATCAGAGAGAACTGTGGGTGGGTGGCGAATCTCTTGGGGAGGAAATAAACTCCTCTGAAGTCAGGGGGGAGAGATAGAAAAGGAGAGATCGGGGCAAGAGATAGCAGACACTGGTCGGAAGAAAGAGGAAGTAAAAAAAGACAGACAGAGCAACTGAAGATTATGAGAGAAAAGGAGAACAGCTCTACAGGAGAACAAAGACAAAGGGTGGGAAAAGGTTCTAGGACACAGGCAGCATCATTCACAAGCCAAGGGTAGAAAAAGGCAAGTATGAGCATCATAGTGTCACGGGCTAGCACGCTAACATTTACTGAGTCACATGTTCAGGTAGCGCCTGTAGGATTGGTGGGAATGTCATTTGTTTTATAGTTGTCATGTGTAAGGCTGTCTTTTTCCCATGACTACAGATACAGTCCTAAATAAAACAGAACAGTTACACTGACCATTATGTCCGTGACCATTATGACCATTATCATTGAATGTGGCCTAATAATGGTTTTGACACAAAGTTATCAATAGCTGAAGTTAGCTTACTGACACAAATGCTGCTACCACACTCCTAATATTGTCAAATAAGAGGACAAACAGAAGAGGCAGTTTCATTAAGACATTTAAGGACTATACGTAAAGTGACTCCCCATAATGTCATGATCTGTAAAGTTATTTTAGTATGGAAATAAAAAACAGAAAGCTCGCCCAGAAATGAGAATTGAATGTAAGTCAGTCAGAAACAAACGCAAACTCCACATTCATTACAGCTTTGTGATTGGTTACCAATGCAATGGGTAGGAGCACCTCACTCTAGGTGGGAGGAGGGGCTGGATATGAATGCAAATGGTAATTATTTGAATTGTCCCTTTAAAAAGTATCTGGTTAGGTTGCAACCTCATCTTTCAGTTTGTTCCTCAGAGTTATGCAGAGTCGATGGTCAGTCAAGTCAGAACAGATCAGATGAGGGAATGATCTGTAATGATCTGTCAGTCAGAAACTCAGGCCCTGCAGCGCAAAAATATATAAGAATCAAAGTCTCGAGATTTTACAGTCTGGAGCAGCTTCACACTGGGTGCATTAACAGTCTGGAGTTCAGTCTTTTCGTCTGTCCACTGTTGCCATTTGGGATGACTGGTGGAATCCTACCAAAAATCAGATAAATCATTCACTGTCTGACTGGTTGTGCAGATCTGGATCCTGGAGGTCACACTGGGAGGATCGCATCCAATGGAATCAGTGGAATTTCATCATGAGCTCATAGCTCAATACAAGACCTGACCAGTATTTAGAAACAGGTTTATAGTCTCTAATCTGTCATTTCATTTTCAAAGAGTTCTACTGTACATTCTGTTTTAGAGCATTCAAGTGAATCATGAATTTAACAATTAAAAAATAACTGCAATTGGCAATAATATAACATCATGAGAATGTGTGGTACTCGGTAGTTAACGGATTAAATTGTAACTGTTGTTAGGACTTCTTCAGCCTAACCGACATAGTTGTGATAAACATACATGTAACACAATCATTAGACAAACCGAAATATGAATGTTAAAGCTTAAAGTTTCATACATTACAACTAAATTCTGCCCAAAAAGTTATCAAAGTACGTATGTTTGCTCATAACAGTAACATTGCTCATTGATATGACAGATACAGCAGAAAATAGCATTTTATGCGTCAATTGCTATAATTAGCATCATCAAAAGTAACATGAGTGCAATATGTAATTACTCTTGTTGCTATCACTGAACATAGAGGTTAGTTAGCTTACAGAGACACGTGGAACACCATTCATTTAGCCACCACTTCTGCTGACTTCAGCAGATCAGCCTAACATTCATCTCACTGTTGAGATGTTGGCCGATAACTTCTGAAAAGTTTTTTAACAACTTTTACGAAGCTTCTCCAGCTGGCTCACACAGTTTTTGCCCTGTGAATATGTCCGTACCATCAGTTTTTAAAAAAGAAATCTGTCTATAATTTCACAGTAATCTGCAGAACAGGAGCAGCCACTACCTTTATTACTCAGCATTTTCTTTCTTTGCTCAGCATTTTTTTTAATATGGAGAAGAAAATAAGCATTCAGCATTAGGCTGTGGAACAGTGTGAATTAATACTTAGTGTAAACAAAGGTGCATTGTTGGCTAATGAGAATCCATCCACTCAACAAGCTCGTGGCCTGAGTCATAAGTCAAAGTCAAAGTCAAAGTCAACTTTATTGTCAATTCTGCCACATGTACAGGACATACAGAGAATAGAAACTTCGTT
Source organism: Astatotilapia calliptera (assembly GCF_964374335.1). Taxonomy (NCBI): domain Eukaryota; kingdom Metazoa; phylum Chordata; class Actinopteri; order Cichliformes; family Cichlidae; genus Astatotilapia; species Astatotilapia calliptera. Next base: position 18,952,436 of record NC_137423.1, read on the forward strand.
ACTCTCAATCCCTAGATAAAATAGAAAATGAACATTTAAATATAAGAGTGATTAAAAATGCAAGTAAAATATTTTAAAGTAAAAAAAAAAAATAATATAATACAATTTTACATATGCGGAAAACAATATCAACTTTATTTCTCAATTTATTTAAAATTTATTTGAGGATGATTAAAAAAAAAACAGTCAGCAAAGTAAAGCTTTCTTCCTTCACACATGATGCAATGTGAATAGAGAGACGAAGCTTTCATTGGTTTAATGGAGACTGATGCCCTCTGGCTGTGGTGAAACTGTGGGCCAAAGGTGGAATTGCTGCAGGGTGTAAAATGAGTGCTCTAAACTAACATGATCTGAAGACACAATCAGCCAGCTGCTCCTCCATTCTTCCACAAGCAAGGAGAATAAACTAGATGTTCTGAGCCTGTATAACCTAAAGACATTGGAACATAAACACAAGTATTAAATAACTAAAAACTGATTCCATGACTTAAAATTTGTGCCAGTAAAATCAGAAGGTTTCTTTTGGATTCTCTTGCTAGCTGTACAAGGGTTGCTGTGGCTTAAGAGTGGGATGTCCCAAAATTAAGCACTTAAAAGCCCCACCAAATCAAAATCAAATCAAATCAAATCAAATCACTTTTATTGTCACATCACATGTGCAGGCACGCTGGCACAGCACATGCGAGTGAAATTCTTGTGTGCGAGCCCCACAAGCAACAGAGATGTGCAAACACAACAACACAAACGAGCAAAATACAAGAATGGCCAACCTGAAACTAATAAATATATGTACAATATATAATAGTGTATGCATTTCTGGATGTGTATACTAAATATTTTCCTACGTGTGTGTGTGTGTGTGTGTGTGTGTATACACATTTTTACAAATTAAATAGTAAAAAAAAATAAAAATAAAAATAAAAAAAATAAAAAATAAAAAATAAAATAAAATAAAATAAAATAATAATAATAATAATAATAATAATAATAATAATAATAATAATAATAATAATAATAATAAAATATATAAAATATACAGAGTTGAATATGTGCAAAACAAGTGGCATTTATATACAGTGTGGAGTGCATAATGTTGAAAGTCACCATGTGACTAAGTGGAAATTACTCCCAATGACAAGGCATTATGGGTGTGAATAGGTCACTGATGAACACAAGCTGAAAGGTGTTCCAGAAGCCCTAAGGTTAAAATGAAGATGATTTATTTATATGCAATCCACACAACATTGCTGAGATTTCCCCAAAAGACCAATATTCACCTCGGAGAACTGCAAACATCAATACGACTCATCTCTCTATGGTGCCTGACTGTTTGCCCAAAGGTACTGTGATAGTTCTTGACTGCCAAACAGACTTGTAATGCTGTTCCAGTCCATGGTTAAAATTGCAAGAATAATAAGTTTTAAGCAGCTTTTTAGAGCATAATCTTAACATGGATTAGACCAGCACTAGCTGTCAGTGTCTGAAGACTACAGAGTTCACATGTTGCTATAAGGCAAGTTTTGTCTTTAGTGGAACAAATACAGGAAAATGTGACCAAAGACAAAGACGTGTCCATAAAAGAAAAACTTATCAGGGGTCCATGACTGAAATGCAAACCAGCTGAGCGACACAGCAAAGAAGAAGAAAGGACCACACTGAAGCTTATACCACGACTGTGTCTATAATATTTTAAAACTATATCTAATTTAAATTTACCCACTATTCTTTTCAAAGTAGTCACCCTGTGTAGTGTTACACACTAGCATCAAGTGGAAGCAGGAAGGGTGGAAACTCTTGGTCAGGGACAAGCTGAAGTATCTCAGGCTCAGGAGATAGATGGACAGATTGGTGCAGCATCAGCAGTGATACAGATGCATCTGTTGTGATGAAGAGAGAGCTGTGGCAAAGAGAGAGCTGAGCAAAAGCAAAGCTGTTAATTTACCAGTGGTTACGAGTTTTGGATAATGACTGAAAGTCTGAGCTCACGGACACAAGAAATGAGCTTTCTCCAAAGGGTGGCTACCCCACATGTGTCGGAGGAGGTGTCTCGGGAGAGGGGGTCAGGGCTTCTCTGTTTAGGCTGCTGCTCCTGTGATCCAGGATGAATAAGAAAATAGAAGGACAGATGGAAAGAGAACAGGAGACACTCCATGAGAGTGGGTGTTAGTTAGAGTTTGGGAGTTTGATTGAAAAAAATAGGTTTGAAAAAATACTTTAATCACTAGTGTCAGTGACAATGTGGAAAAGATGCACAACTGTAGGTTTAGCTTGTGATACATAAACCAACATGCATTTCTGTCTCTAATTGCCTTGTGTTAACGTATTGTGGATGGTAATTACCCTCTCATTGAGGAAATCATAAAAGATTACTTGCATTTCTTTCCTGATGGTACTCCACAATCTGCCCTCTGCTTCAGCTCAACTGTAAATGTTCAACACTAGAACAGAAAATCTGTTTTTTCCATTGAGCGCTCCAACCATCTGTTTTGACTGTTCTCTGACTTATCTGGCATTTAAAGATGCAACACTGGTGTTTGGCAGGCATTACAAAGGGAACCGAGAGGAGCTGATTACCACTGAAGCATTAAACGAGCCTGGAAACATTCAAATAGACCTTCTTGTTCTAAGACAGGGAACAGTAATGGAGGATTCATGTTGAGGTAACATGCTTCTGAATGTTTCCATGAGATTTCTTCCTTGCCAATAAATAGCGTCCCAAGTATAACTAGCTAACTCTGATGTAGGTCTCTAGTATAGCTAGCTAATATTGATGTGATGCCGTTTTTTCCACATTGACCTTATGAAGGAAAGATAAAGGAAAGCAATGCAGAAATTGCGATTTTGTATTTTGTACAAATCAATCCTCTCTGTTTTGTAAGATGTCAAACTCTGTATTCAGTGTCCGAGGAGCTTGGAAAGAAAAGCGTCTGGACTTCTTACATCTCTCGAAGAAGAAGTCCAGACACTTTTCTTTCCAAGCTCCTTAGACTACAATGCCCTGGGTGACTGAGAACCTTCACAGACATCTGGATTCAGCATATTGTACAGAAAAAAATTTATAAAAGGGTTTCTTACTGTAAGCAAAGGATTGTGGGTAATTTTCAGATTAATGGAGGATTTCTGTACCAAGGTCGTTGTCCACGAGAGATAACCTTTCTGCTTTGTTATCCACTGTCACAAATGCAGGTGCTGATTAAAAAAGATGTTATTACAAATATAACCTGTTCCAGATTCTTCATTAAAGAAAGAGAAGACATCACACCTAAAGGTTACACACACCGCAGTGGCTTCAGCACTTGTTGATGGAAGCATCCTGCCTGCAGCATAACTATGCACTCTATAAAGTGGAAATCACTGCTCAAAGAGTGTGACAAAGAGCTTAAGGCGTGGCTCCAGCCTCTAGCCTCACTACTTCCCAATATGCCCATGCCTCACTGAAAAATATTTATTTTGGGCCTAACGTACAGAATCTATAAGATCCGCTGCCAGAATCCAGGTGCCAGGCAGATTACCCCCAGAGGTCCCATCTCCATGTCCTGACATGTTTGGTAAGAACACAAAGAGGGGCAAGATAATATTAGGCTTTAATGGTTTTATTGCTTTAGCTGAAATTTCAATGAAGTGACACACTGAGCGAAAAGCGGAGATTTTTCAATCTGGACAAAAGTGGTAAAAACAAAACTACTGTATTTCTTTGGAAAACATTAACAAAATAAATCATACAGTTCTGAAAAGATGAAAAGATCCTTGCACATTAGTAGGGCCTGAAACCTTTACATTGAAATATAGCATACGATATTGAAGACATTTTTTTTTTATATCTTGTTTTTAATTGTACCAACCACAAGAATTGGTGATCCATGGTTATAAATTTAATCAAGTTCAGACCTTAAACTTTAAAAGTTCTTGCATGAATGTTGTGGGCAGCCTGGCATAGAAAATATTCAAACTTACATTATTTGTTTCTGTGGGAGAGTTTGGGAATAATACACAACTGGGCTTCAAGAGAAGCTTGGAAGATATCACAACAATATTATCAGTTACTCTCTAAAGTCACATAATTTCACTCCAAACTTACTTTGTAACCTGAATAAATAAACATAAGGAGCAACTCTAAGCTGGGTGGTGATAGGAGTTTAAATTCTGAGGTTTATTCATTCAATTTTCTTGCAGTTTTTTATTTATTGTTTGAGATACTGAGATGATTCACTGACTGGCAGATTTTAATACAAAAAAAGTCCAGGAGTTTGGAAACATTCAAACAAATCAAATCAAATAAGTTTTCCTCTCAGGTGTTTGAATAACCAATGAAAAGACTCCTGTCTTCAGGCACAGCACTGATGAATGAGGTACCATTTAGTTCTACAGGGTGGGCCATTTATATGGATACACCGTAATAATCAGAATCAGAATCAGAATACTTTATTAATCCCGAAGGAAATTAGGGTTACAGCAGGCAGCACGCTAATGGCGCATGTGCACTGGGACCATACCCATAACATGGGAATGGTTGGTGATATTAAAGTCCTGTTTGTGGCACATTAGTATATGTGAGGGGGCAAACTCCTCAAGAAGGGTGGTGACCATGGTGGCCATTTAGAATTCGGCCATCTTGGATACAACTTTTGTTTTTTCAATAGGAAGAGGGCCATGTGACACATCAAACTTAGTGGTAATGTCACAAGAAAAACAATGGTGTGCTTGGTTTCAACGTAACTTTATTCTTTCATGAGTTATTTACAAGTTTCTCTTTGTTCACAGCCATTGACATGTTGAAGAGGTTAACACGTGAGGAGCGGATCGAAATTGTGTTGATATCTGGGGAACGCAGTAACAAGGTCATTGCAGCAGATTTCAATGCAAGACACCCTACGAGACCACCCATCTCCCATGCTACAGTTAGCAAACTGCTTGCTAAGTTTCATGAAACTGGTTCAGTGTTGGATTTGCCAAAATGTGGACGCAAAAAAACATCAGTGGCTGTCCTAGCTTCATTCAGCAAGTGTGTGAAGAGTGGGAGAAGAGGGTTGTATTGACAATCCAACACAATGGGCAGCACATTGAACACATGTTATAAGTGGTCAGAAACTTGTAAATAACTCATGAAAGAATAAAGCTACGTTGAAACCAAGCACACCATTGTTTTTCTTGTTACATTACCACTAAGTTTGATGTGTCACATGGCCCTCTTCCTATTGAAAAAACAATAGGAAGTGGCCACCATGGTCACCACCCATCTTGAGGAGTTTGGCCCCTCACATATACTAATGTGCCACAAACAGGACTTTAATATCACCAACCATTCCCATGTTATTACGGTGTATCCATATAAATGGCCCACCCTGTATATCAACAACACAGAAAAAAAAGCAAAGAGTGGAAATGTGCTATGTGCCCATGGGAGTCAAAGTTCTGAGCAAAGAGGTTTTAAATGTACCTCTGCTGCTGTTGCCTTATGGAGAAAGGACTGAAGGAATCGAGTGACTGACAGGTTTAACTGAAGTGGAGCACAGCTTTTAGCTCTGTGCTTGGAGTGCTGGAGCACAGCTACACCTGCATGGTGGAGGTGGAAGGTTAGCACACAGAACAATGCAGGGAAATGTTCAAGCATACACCACTATGAAAAGCAATAAGGACATTCAAAGAATTCTGAGGTTCAGTGCCAGAATGACCAACTGTTATGCATTTGGATGTATGAACTGATGTGTGCCCAATGCCAAAGCTTTATTCTCAGTGACAGTGTCACAGCTGTTGAGTGCGCTGTGCTCTGGAGGGGAGGTAAAGTACTTTTAGACATTTCTACCATGACCCTGCCACTCTGCTAGTACTTCCTTTTCCTCTTGTATGTTGGAAATGGGCAGAGTATCCAAAGCCTGGGTCTAGGAGACAACACAGCTGTCTGCACCAAGAACTTTTTAAGATATTTAGTCAAGTGCTAAAATTTCCCTCTGAAGGTCAGGTCCTTTCACTGTATACACTGACTGTTTTTTTGTTTTTTGTTGCATATTTCTCACACCTAAATGTTTCAGATCAACAAATAGATTTCAATTTTAGACAAAGATAGATAAAAACAAATTGGAATAATTTATTAGAGAAAAAAAGTTCTCCAAGCCCTCCTGGCCCTGTCTGAAAACGTCTTTGGTCCTGTTTTTAAATCATGAATTAACTGTGATTAAACCCAGGTTTTTGGGGCCTGAGTTCAATTTCACAAGTCCCATCTATGTTGTATTACATGTTGAATCAAGAAAACACTTTACCCTTCCTCACTGACAAAGTAAACAAGGGTTTTTCTTGTTTATTAGTTAGTTTGTCCTGGAAGTCAGAGGACAATGAAGGTAATCATTCTAACTGATAACACGTCACAAATCATTTCCTTTTTTTATTGCAAGTCCTTTTCGTCTCGATCAGGGTTTGAGTCTGGAGCTCGAGTTGGGGTGGTTACAAACGATGTCCCAAAGTAGGCGGAGTTTGTCTCAGTTGTTAGCATTAGCTAACATCTACCAACACATGACCCACATAGGCTGAGGACTGCTGACATCCTGGCATATCCTGGCACAAAAAACAGGCTTTTTTTGTGTTTTATTTTTCTTTCTGCAGCTGATGATCATATATTGGTGGTTAATTTTGATGTGCCACTCACAACAAAGTGATCAGTTTTCCCAATATTCACTGTTAGTGAAGGTTTCATAAACAGACTTCAATGATGGGCATGAAATGCTCACAAAGTCCTAACAGAGTAAGATGGCAATGAAAAGTTTTTGTGCAGGTTTATGTTTTTTTTTTTTTTTTAAATGTCTTTATTTTGATTAGCATTAAAATATCTCAATGAATACAGAACAAAGATCTACCACAAAGCAAGAAAGGACGAGACAAGGCTAATCAAAAGGTATTGGCTGAAGCATTTGCTTATTGCACCAACACTTTTAACAAAAGATCATTTAGCGTGCAGCTCATGTACAAAGGGCTCGAAGCAAATGAGTGAAACAAAACAAACAAAAACCTTTCCACCTTAGATAAGTAAATACATTAAATTAAATTTTATAACAATAATCAAAGCAAAACAACCAAGAGTTTCAGTATTATTATTTTTGCTCTTTTCATTCTTGATTTATATATTTTTTCTAATACTCTAGTTTTAAACATGGAAGGAAAATGAACTCCACCTTTTACACTCCACTATTCCACAAGTTAACTCCTCTAACAGAAACACATCTCTGCTTTATGTTTGTCCTTATCTTTAAGTCTGTTCCCCTTAAGTCATATTGACTCTCTCTGACTTCAGGCAGCTTCTGAGTACTGTGGCAAAACAAATTATTTTGTGTTATTATCTGTGCCATTTTCAACAAAATCATAAAATTTCAGTGTATTCAAATTAATAAACAAAATGTTAGTTGGTTCTATATAGTTTGATTCATAATTCTTACAGCTCTTTTTTGTAATTTGAAAACAGGAAGAGTATTGGTTTTATATGCATTAGCCCATATCTCTAGACAATAAGTCATATTTGGAAGCAGCTGATCATCAATTATCACTCCAAGAAATGTATTTTTGTGCACTCTTTCAATTTCAATTAAACTAACCTTGATTTTAAATTAACTTTTCATTTGTCTATTGCCAAAATTAATACATTTTGTTTTGTTTATATTTAACAACAACAACTTATTTAGAGCAAACCAATTTTTTAATATATTTAACCCATTTTCCACTGCAGTCAGAAGGTGTTCTAAGTTTTTCACCTGAGCAATACAGAGTGGTATCATCAGCAAACAATACACATTTTAAGAGTTTGGAAACACTACATATGTCATTTATATATAATATGAAAAATTTAGGGCCCAGCACAGAGCCCTGAGGAACACCACAAGTTACCTTCAACTGATTAGATTTTAGATTATTGATTTCGACATATTGATATCTGTCATCCAGATAACTTTTCATCCACTTGTATGCCATCCCTCTTATACCACATCTCTCTAGTTGTATTGTATCAAACGCCTTTTTTAAGTCTATAGAAACACCAACAGTATATTCCTTATTATCTATAGCATTAGATATCCCTTCTACAAGTTCCATCACTGCCATTGAAGTGCACCTTTTCACTCTAAAGCCAAGTCTAGTCTAGTAAGTCTAGTCAAGTCTAGTAACAAATAATTTTTCTAAGATTTTTGAGAACTGTGGGAGTAGAGATATTGGTGAGTAATTAGTAAATTGATATCTCTCTCTGTTTTTATGGATTGGAGTAACTTTTGCTATTTTCATTTTTGAGGGAAAAAATTAACTAAATTCCACTGCACACCTGGCTCTATCATAGGCAACACAGCGTAACATCACATTCTCCTTTTGGATAAATAGCTTCGTCAAGAGGATCTGGTCATTGTGTGAACCTTTTGTCAGAACAAAGCAGGCATACTTGCCATAATGAAACCAACAAAATCCAGGGAGGTATTTTTACTGGCTGACAGGCCAGCTGGAAAAACACAGGTGCAATAAATGACACTTACGCTGGTGGCTTTATTCCACTTCAGCGTGTAAAATCCAGAACACTGCATTGTGCCTGCTGGCTCACTGTCGGTGCTCACTGGCACACCTAAATGAAACAAAGATGTCATTAATGTCATCCAATGCCCTTGTGATTTCTTTCAGTGACCACTCGCGCAAGAAAACATTTAACAATAAACTCCATCAAAAAAATCTACAGTGGGGCAAAAAAGTATTTAGTCAGCCACCGATTGTGCAAGTTCCCCCGCTTAAAATGATGACAGAGGTCAGTAATTTGCACCAGAGGTACACTTCAACTGTGAGAGACAGAATGTGAAAAAAAAATCCATGAATTCACATGGTAGGATTTGTAAAGAATTTATTCGTAAATTAGGGTGGAAAATAAGTATTTGGTCACCTCAAACAAGGAAAATCTCTGGCTCTCACAGACCTGTAACGTCTTCTGTAAGAAGCTTTTCTGTCCCCCACTCGTTACCTGTATGAATGGCACCTGTTTGAACTCATCATCTGTATAAAAGACACCTGTCCACAGCCTCAAACAGTCAGACTCCAAACTCCGCCATGGCCAAGACCAGAGAGCTTTCGAAGGACACCAGGAAAAGTATTGTAGACCTGCACCAGACTGGGAAGAGTGAATCTACAATAGGCAAGCAGCTGGGTGTGAAAAAATCAACTGTGGGAGCAATCATCAGAAAATGGAAGACATACAACACCACTGATAATCTCCCTCGATCTGGGGCTCCACGCAAGATCTCATCCCGTGGGGTCAAAATGATCATGAGAACGGTGAGCAAAGATCCCAGAACCACACGGGGGGACCTGGTGAATGACCTGCAGAGAGCTGGGACCAAAGTAACAAAGGTCACCATCAGTAACACACTACAATGGCAGGGAATCAAATCCCGCAGTGCAAGACGTGTTCCGCTGCTGAAGCCAGTGCATGTCCAGGCCCGTCTGAAGTTTGCCAGAGAGCACATGGATGATACAGCAGAGGAGTGGGAGAATGTCATGTGGTCAGATGAAACCAAAGTAGAACTTTTTGGTATAAACTCAACTCGTCGTGTTTGGAGGAAGAAGAATACTGAGTTGCATCCCAAGAACACCATACCTACTGTGAAGCATGGGGGTGGAAACATCATGCTATGGGGCTGTTTTTCTGCCAAGGGGACAGGACGACTGATCCGTGTTAAGGACAGAATGAATGGGGCCACGTATCGTGAGATTTTGAGCCAAAACCTCCTTCCATCAGTGAGAACTTTGAAGATGAAACGAGGCTGGGTCTTCCAAAATGACAATGATCCAAAACACACCGCCCGGGCAACAAAGGAAGAAGCATTTGAAAGTCCTGGAGTGGCCTAGCCAGTCTCCAGACCTCAACCCCATAGAAAATCTGTGGCGGGAGTTGAAAATCCGTGTTGCTCGGCGACAGCCCCAAAACATCACTGCTCTCGAGAAGATCTGCATGGAGGAATGGGCCAAAATACCAGCTACTGTGTGTGCAAACCTGGTAAAGACCTATAGTAAACGTTTGACCTCTGTTATTGCCAACAATTTTATGTTACAAAGTATTGAGTTGTATTTTTGTTATTGACCAAATACTTATTTTCCACCCTGATTTACGAATAAATTCTTTACAAATCCTACCATGTGGATTCATGGATTTTTTTTTTTCACATTCTGTCTCTCACAGTTGAAGTGTACCTCTGGTGCAAATTACTGACCTCTGTCATCATTTTAGGTGGGGGAACTTGCACAATCGGTGGCTGACTAAATACTTTTTTGCCCCACTGTACCTCTCTCTCCCTATGTATATATATATATATATATATATATATATATATGAATGTGGCAGGATGAATGTTATCCCTCGGTCCAACCCACTTTCAGCCTGGCCCATTAGGGGGCGCTGGTATAAATAGTGGCCATTCGAGTGTCTCTGCATCGCTTGCCTGTGATCTCCTTTTTGGTCACCTGACTTCCTCGGTGTGGTAGAGATCGTTTGTGGGTTACTCCTCTGAAGTCTCCATCGCGGCTGGTCGTAGCTATAGAAGCCTCCTGAGCTATTCTGCTTACATTCTATGACACGGCTTACTTGGAAGTGTGGGCCTTAGTTTTGCACCAAGCTACGCGAACTGAAGTGCTGCTGTTTTGCCTTGCTGTGCTTTTATCGTCTGTTCCCGTTGTGAGATTTCTTTCCCTGCTGCTGTCAGCTTTTACAGTGGACGTCGGCGTGGACAACGGCCATATGCATGCCGGTTATCGGAGTCAGCTGGCGTGCATATTGATTGACTGTTAACTTGTCGTTGTGTGACGGCAAGTTGGAGCAGTACGGCGATTCCGTTTGCTCCAGATTTTAGAGTTTTATCCAGATTGTATGTTGTTTTATTGCTTTTGATTTGTAGTTTGGATTTTTGTTACACCACTGGTGGGAGGCCCTTTTTCTAGCTGTAGATCACCAGTGTGGTCTTGCAGTTGGGTTATCCCCCGGTGCTACACATTAGTTTGTTGTAATATATTAAAATTTTCTTTGTTTCTTTTATTCAGATGCGGAGTGCCGACGTGGAGGAGACTAGGGTGCCTTGGTGGTGGGATCCCTTGACTGTACACACCTGCCTTGTTTAGTTTATTAGTGTGAGTGTGTGATAGTGTGCTGCACTTGTGTTTTGGGTGTGTTTTCTTTTTTTAGTTTGTGTGTGTGGCATCCCTGCCCCTCCACTGGTAAGCCTCAGCTCTGAATACCTTTTTAAGCATATTTGTACTTGAATATTTATGATTGTGTTTTTATATGGTGTTTTAAATAATTATTAATAAATTGTCAATTTGTTGATCATTGAACCTCGTCTCTGGATTGAGTATAGCGAACCTAAGTGCCTTTTTGGTGATTTAGTGTTATTTCCAGTATTCTCTGGGTGAAATTCCCAGGGTGGCGTTGTCGTTCTTTAAAACTGAAGAGTATTTACCTTATATCCCAACCTCGTCTCGCCATATATATATATATATATATATATATATATAGAGAGAGAGAGAGAATTTCTCTATGTATTTATTCGTCTACTTGGTGGAAGCACAAAGGGTAGTTTTGCATTAAAAATGTTTACTTCTTTTCTTTACAGCAGGCACTTGATGTTGTCAAATCAGGGATAATGGTTAGTAATAACATTAACAATGGCTCTGTTCTATGCAGGTTAAGGCTGTGTGAAAATGAGTGGGCAGCAGCTGATGAAACAAATTGGAATTTGGCTTTTTATTATTTACATGTCAAACATCAAAATGTATGTCTGCAAAAAAAGGCCTGCAGTAATTATTTTCAACGTTTGAAGAAATCCAGGTTTTGCAATATTGTAAAAATGCAGTGACATCTTGGTGAGACAAGACAGATATTTCTCATTGTTTAAATGAACGGTTGAAGGTTACCGTGTCTACAGTGTTTACCCAAATCAATGCAGCTAACAGGGTACGTTATTGTTTTAAAAAAACAATCATCACTGAGTGTGATATCATGACAGATGTGTGCATTCATAAAAAGTCGTTACTTTCTGCTAATTTGAGTACAGAAACACTAGTACTCTTGTACTCTACTAGAATGATAGAACAAGCTTTCACTTTCTAATTAATGTTAAAACCTCCCCCCAAAGAGTTTCTCATTCACAGTTCATCACATTAGGCTTATGAGCACCTGTGGTCTCTTTAGCACACAGCAATCTGATTGGCCTCAGCCTCAAACCTTTAAACCTCGGCCTTTAACAAATCCTGGACCGTCTCGTATTTGACGCCTTCTGTCAGTTAGAACTGAAAGGAAATAACTTAAATTAGTTGTTGTTGTTGTTACTCAACAGTTCCTAAGACCTCTAATCGAGCATTTATCAGCCTCTGTTTGACCTCTGTTCACCAGTGATTTATGACAACTGCACAGGAAATGTTGTGTTGTGCTGCATCATTGCCAATAACTTGAACCAACTGTCACAGAAGTTGTGGAGGTCACAATGCAGCAGGATCTGGCAGATGTCCTGGTCTGAGCTAAGCCAGGTTTACCCCATGAAACACCTGCAGCCCCACCCTGCTCACATCAGAGTTTAAAACAAGCAGCTGAAGAACTGTGAATAAAATTTTAAAAATAAATGTATATAAGACTTTGTTTGTTTCTTCTGGGGACAAACATGATATTGGACAATTTCTAGACTCGTAGACAGCATTGTGAGTCATTTAATCGTCTTTCTGCTGCTCATTTTTTCTGTTCATTAAACTGAGGTATATCCAGTAGTAAAACCGTGGTGGAGAGGCGCTAATCATCAACACATCCTGCTAGCACGCCAACATTACTTGGCTCTGCTCCGGCTATCAACCACCCACTTTGTGATTTGGAACAGGTAACATTCCTATAGAGATAGAAACATGTCCAGTTGGTGGGAAGTTGTTAAAGCATGTGGGTAGAAATCACATGAGCTCATGGCTTGGAGAAAAAAACGTGAATATTAATTCTTTTTTTTTTTTTGTCCCAATGGTTGGAGATGAGTTCTGCCTTCTGCTGTTAAAGCATACACCACTAAATATGAATAATTTACATGTAAAAAGCTGCAGTTGTTGATGTTTTTAAATTCACTGAAGGACAGATGACTATCACATCGGCCTTATTGAAAAACTCATAATAAATTACTGTGATGGCAGTTCTGCTCAACCATAGATTTTTTGTTCTTTAGCTACTTGATTTGACTCTGGAATGAGCCAGCATCACTGTTGGACTCATGTTTTTCCAGGTGGAAACACCCAAACAATGATGACCTCACCATGCAATAATAAACAGACAACATTACCAGCAGTCCTGTGAAAAATTGACTAGACAATATGATTCAGTATCTTGTAGAACAACTTTTAGCAGCAATAATTTTAAGTAATGTTTTTGGGGAATTTTTGCCTCCTGTTCATTGATGCTTGTAGACATTTGTGCCATGCTATAGCATTTCAATTTGGCTGATGTCTGGACTTTGACTGGGCCCCCTTAATTCTTTTCTTTTTCAGCCATTCTGTTCCAGAGCTGCTGGTGTGGCTGGATTACTGCCCTCTTACGGTCCCATATTTCACTTCAGAATACTTTATGCCGAGGATTTCACGACTACAAGGCGTCCAGTTCACTTGGCTGCAGAACAAGATCATGATTACTCCTCCACAACTGTGGTATGAGATGTTTGGGCTGATATGCTGCTTGTGGTTTTTTATCAAATTTGGTGCTTTGTATAGCCAAACATCTTCATTGTGGTCTCAACTTTCCAAAGGACACTGATTCATAAGACATGTGGTTTGTTCAGAAACAAACCTAAACCTGCTGTCATGTTGTTTTTAGAGAGAAGAGACTTTCTCCCAGCAACCTTTCCAAACAAGTCATACTTGACTACTTTTTTCTAATTGTACTGTCATGAACTTTACAGGCTTTGCTTAACATATTAAATATTAGAGTCTGAGATGTAGCTATTGGTCTTTTGCAAGTTCTCTGAGCATTGCACAGTGTTTGGAGTGAATTTGCTGCAATGTTCACCCCCTGGGAAGATTGTTGCATTGTGTTAACTCACATTCAAACTCAATTAATCAAGTGAATTTGATTAGCAGCACATTTAAGCTACTCACCCTCTTAATTTCAGTGGGATCAGTAAGGATGTACATGGTTTTTCACATGGCTACAATTCCGAGCTTAAATAACTAAAATGCAAATGTTTGCTAACATTTTCATGATTACTGCTTCAGTTCTGTAGCATGCTGTTAAGCTAAGCGACCCTCCACAAAAAATACAAATGTAACTGATAAAGGTTAATTGATGCAAGTCTTTACTGCATGTTTTGTAGTGCAGAACATCGGGGCATGTACCGTCATATTCACAATAATGTGCTCTTATCTAGCTTCACATACTGGAGCATTAACGATCAGGCTTACTGTTGCACAAAAGTGCTTAACAGTTGAACGCAATGAGCACATTCAAATGAGATGGGTGGCATTGTCAGCATCTGACCAATCATAATCACAGAACCACTGAGAGCAGAGTTGTTTACAAATGAAGAGCAAACTATATTAACAATGGATAAGCACATAAGTCACACTATACAGCAACACATCTGTTGCAGCAAATAAGGAGGATGTGAAAGAACATAATTGCTGTATAGTATATAGTGTTAAATAGCACTGCATTAATTTGTGTGTACTTTAGGCATGTGTGAGTACTCTGTAGGACTGGAATAACACTACCCAACTATTTAAAGATAATAGTTGTGTAGTGTAAGTATAACAGCTCTATCTTTGAGACCAGAGAAGATCTGACTAAAATCACAGTGGTGGATTGTATTAAATTACAAAACAAAACAAAACATAACAAATTTAGTCTTTTTCTTTAACCCTTTAAGACCTACCATAGAACCAAGTCCACCAGAGCTTATAGTATATTTTTACATGCTGTGGAGCCATTTTTTGGAGCATTTCAAGTTGCTATACATCAATACAACCGTTATAGCCCAAATTTTAATAATATGTCTGCATTAAGTGCATAGTAATTACATAAATTGCAAAAAAGTGCAATAAACTACAAAAAAATTGAAAATCGTTTTTGTTTTTTAACATATATTTCTAGTTAGAGAAATTTAAGAGGCTTATCCTGTTAGAGTTTGTATTGTTGATTGTCATTTATGCTTAGAAATATTTAACCATAGATGCTTAGAGGTGTATAATCAATTGTGTAGTGATAAGTTGTGTGATCTTTAACAGGCTACAGAGGCTTGGTGTGCATTCCACACTAGAATGCACACCTATATCCTGGGAGCATGGGAAAGTTCGTACCTTGTTTAATTGTGTTATGGTAGGATTAACGTAGTTACGTCTGTTCTAGTCTAAGTGCTTTTTGTGTATAAATGAACTGCTGGACTTCCTTACTGTGTTATCTAGGATGAGGGGGGGTCTACCCTCTTCCTGACCAAGGATGTTTGCTTGTGTGCTTTTATGACCCTTTGATCAGCAGTACCCCCCCCCCCCCCCACACACACACACACACACACACACATCCACCACACACACACAGGCAAGGTACTCTTTGTGTGTATGTAGACGTCATATGTTAATGAACCTATGCATATTCATGTAACCTCAATAAAAGGACAGTGGAGAACGGACGAGAGCAACTGGGGTCAAGCGAAGGAACGGCGCCTGTCCGGTTCTCTCCCGTGCACGAGAAACATGAAGAACCTTGCCTACTTGTGTCTTGCTTTGCAGTGTAATTATATTGTCTTCAACGTTCCAGCCGATGGGTTCAAGCTACGAACCTATCATATCCCTCAAAACTGTAAATACAAAAAAGTTGCACAAACTAGTTTCCCACCAAAGGAAATTTATTTTAAGTGTCTTCATAGTTTTATTTTTGAGATACACCAATTTCCATATACTGCAGGAAAAATGAAAAAATATATTATAGTGCAAATTTGCAAAATAACAGCATATGCATAAAAATAAACTATTTCCAGCAGTGCAATATGAGTCCTCAGCATCCCAGAAACGACACAGAAAGTCATAAAGTCAAACATAACTTTTAAAAACACAAGTATAGGCTCATAAGGCCACGATGGTAAAAAACTACATTTCCGCAAAATGACGTCACTTCCGGTTTCGGGCAGGTCATGCCGGACATGCGATAGTTCACGCTAATGGACGTACGAAGTGTTACAAACAGCGTATCAGATCGGCAAAGCTGTTTCTGGAATATTATGTTTTTGTTGCTGCAAGCGCTTTTTATTCAGTTTTTGCAAAGCTATATGTGGAAGGAAACTGTGACCGAGGACAAGCTGATGGCATAAGATGTAAGTACAACTCCTCCGGTTTCATATGCAAAAAAAATTATTGCGCTAGCTTAGGTGGTTGCAGTGCTACCGGGATTTAAAAATAGTTACGCAAAATGGAGCGTGTCCGCTCCTAACGGCTTTAAAGGGTTAAGCAGACCCATTGGTAAAGAGTCTGTAGGCAAATAAAGAACAAATCTATAGACATAATGTAAATGGGTACGTATACTTCCTTGCAAATAAATTTATACAAGGTTAACAAGTGCAATGCTGCAGTTCTCCCTGTTTTAGAGTTATACTCAAATGTTAAGGCTTATAGATCAATAAAATATATTTAGAATAGCCTGCAGCCAACACAAAGAAAAAAAAGGGATATAGTTGCTCCTAAGAATCCAAGTTTCTTATTTGTGCTTAGATTGCAAAGGCAAAGATTTTAAAAGGTCTCTAAAAATAATACTACTGGCCCTCATACCACCACACCCACTGAAGTTCAGGGGATCTCCCAGTAGCAGACTGGCCCATTTTATATCAAGTGCCACCATCTCAAAGGGATGATGATGCACAGAATCATATCTGTTATTAATCTCTGTCTCTCTTCCACAGCATGTCTTTATCCTGTCTTCCTTCTCTCTCCCAACCAATCACAGCAGATGGCCCTGCCCCTCCCTGAGCCTGGTTCTTCCTGTTAAAAGGAAGTTTTTCCTTCCCACTGTCGCCAAAGTGCTTGCTCATAGGGGGTCATATGATTGTTGGGTTTTCTCTGTATGTATTATTGTAGGGTCTACCTTACAATATAAATCACCTTGAGGTGACTGTTGTTGTGATTTGGTACTGTGTAAATAAAACTGAATTGAATTGAATTGAATTAAACAGTTGTCGACCATTTCAAAGGATATTTAAGAGGCGGGAAATGCCTTTGAGGGAATACATTTAAGATAATGAGATTAAATGATTTGTTGGAATTATTCAGTGTTACTGCTGTAGGAAGGCAAGATCTGTACAGAAGACATTCCATCCTCTGAATTTTAACATAAAGAAGTTTATGAAAAGCCAACTTTCAACAACTGGAAGTAGCACAGGGAGGCACGGGCAGAAATGATAATTCTCTTAATCCAGATCAGACGGTGAGGTTACACAAGAGAGATCCTTATCTGTCAACGTGAGGGCAAAGCACGGTTACTGTGAATGAAAGTCGAAGCCTCACACATGCATAAACTCTTGAACCGCCCGCAAGTAAGCTAATGAATCAAACATAACATTTTAAAGTGGCAGCGTAATTATTATGATGGTTGTGTGGTAAATGGGGAAAGTCAGCGAATTGAGGCGTCTTACTGTGAGTATTGATAAAACTGCACAGACACTGCTGCTGAAATTAGATTTTTTTTTAATTTATCTTATCTCCAAAAAATTTAGCATCTACACTCTTTACAGTCTGCTTTACCTGTGTTGCTATCAAAGGCTTTTTTTGTTTGTGGCTGCTGCTTGCTGCTTTTCTTATTAACACCCAAAAAATAATAGAAAATAATTCTCTCAGACAGCTTCTTCATGTGTTGAATTCTGTTAATTGCCATTTAAAGAAACAGTCTTTCTTCTGTCAGCTGTAAATGATACCAGTGAAATAACTTGGGATTTTATCCAAACTGCACTTAAAAGATTACAGGCAGGGAGCACAGATCTCATTTAGTTAACTTTTTGGCTGCTATTGTTTCCTGTAGAAAGTGAATTTGGGGATTTGTGAGCAGAATTTGCTTACTTTGATACTGGCCCTTTCTAATATAGAGAGCCTTCTGTGACATTTCCAATCAGTAACTGGAGCTGCAGACTTTTTGTGCTTGAGGCAACTGATCTGCTGCTCTTACAAGATTGGCAGCCACTGCACCGGGCCACAACCCTGAAACCCCACACGGATATTAGAGAAACAATCTGGGAAATAAAGAAATAAGGAACTAAAGGTAGTCAGCAGGTCAACCCATTCACCTTGTCGTCCCTTTGGATTTCTTGGCCAAGCACCAAGCCAAAACACTGAGGGGCAACATGGAGGAAATGGGTTTCACCCTGATCTCACACTTTTAAACAGATGGTGCTTTTTTTCTGCAAAAGTTATTTAGTTGGAAATGTTTGCTGACCACGCGTTGCCCTTCAGTTTCACACAGGAGTTGCCTAGGAAAAAGCTAGGGTTTCCTTATGTTAATTTGGGAGGGGGTGGGGTCCATGTTTGAAGAAATAGTCATAGGATTTTTCATTTCAGTGCTGTGCGTCTTTTCACTTCTTATTTTTGCTCTCTCTCACGACTAGCTTAGGGTTAGACACTAAAACTCGTTTTAGGTTAAAATATCTCACTTCAAAAAAGCTGAAAGGTAATGTACAATTAAGATGACATCGGTTTCCATTTCTAACAATTTGGAAGGTAAACCTAAGCCTGGCACACTGACACAAAGGGCACATTGTGGAATGCTAGCAGTTTTTATAGGATGACAGTTCAATAAGGAGAGATCTGTTGGAGAAACTGAATATGATTTACTGAGATAACAAAGTTAGACTCCAATGGCCCATCATGGAACAGAATCCCAGTCGTGATAGGGTTTAAGACGGGACCCACCGGAGTCTAGATGCTCGTGGTGGTGTCAATGAAGACTGAGGTTTGGATAGGGGAAATGGGGAGGAGGTGGGTTGCGTGAAATATATTCTGAAAGGGAGAATCATGGAGAGCGCAGATTTAAACTCTGCAAAGCAGAGGCCTGTTGGCTCAAAGAAGGTGGGCAAGAACAGGATTGGACTAAAGTAATGAAGACAGCATTGAGCCTGACAGCAGGGAAAGCAACTTAACAGCAGGCAGAGGACTGATTACAGATTTTCCTTGTTGAACTTACACACAAGCTCCATATTAGACAACATGGCACCGACAAAGGTCTGGAATGAAATACTACACTCAACAAAAATATAAACGCAACATCTTTGTTACTGCTCCCATTCCCCATGGGATCGACGTAGAGACCTAAAATTCATTCCAGATACACAATATAACCATCCCTCCCAAACAGTGGTCACAAATCAGTCCAAATGTGTGGTAGTGGGCACATCTGCTATATTGAGATAATCCATCCCACCTCACAGGTGTGCCACATCAGGATGCTGATCTGACATCATGAGTAGTGCACAGGTGTACCTCAGACTGCCCACAACAAAAGGCCACCCTGGAATGTGCAGTTTTGTCTCACAGCAAAATGCCACAGATGCCACAAGCAATGAGGGAGGGTGCAATTGGCATGCTGACAGCAGGAATGTCAACCAGATCTGTCGCCCATGCATTGAATGTTCATTTCTCAACCATAAGCCGTCTCCACAGGCGTTTCAGAGCAACCAGCCTCACAACCGCAGACCTCGTGTAACCACACCAGCCCAGGACCTCCACATCCAGCAGGTTCACCTCCAAGATCGTCTGAGACCAGCCACCCAGACAGCTGCTGGAACAATTGGTTTGCACAACCAAACAATTTCTGCACAAACTGTCAGAAACCGTCTCAGGGACGCTCAACTGCATGCCCGTCGTCCTCATCGGGGTCTTGACCTGACTCCAGCTCGTCGCCGTAACAGACTTGTGTGGGCAAATGCTCACATTCGATGGCGTCTGGCATGTTGGAGAGGTGTGCGCTTCACGGATGAATCATGGTTCACATTGTTCAGGGCAGATGGCAGCTGAGAATGTCCCAGTTCTTGCATGGCCAGCATACTCACCGGACATGTCACCCATTGAGCATGTTCGGGATGTGCTTGATCGGCGTATACGACAGCGTGTACCAGTTCCCACGAATATCCAACAACCTCGCACAGCCATTGAAGTGGAGTGGACCAACATTCCACAGGCCACAATTGACAATCTGATAGACTCCATGCGACGATGTATTGCACTGCATGAGGCAAATGGTGGTCACACCAGCTACTGACCGGTTCTGGGTCCCCAGACCCCCAATAGCGCAAAAAACTGCACATTCCAGGGTGGCCTTCTGTTGTGGGCAGTCTGAGGTACACCTGTGCACTACTCATGATGTCAGATCAGCATCCTGATGTGGCACACCTGTGAGGTGGGATGGATTATCTCAATATAGCACATGTGCCCACTACCGCACATTTGGACTGATTTGTGACCACTGTTTGGGAGGGATGGTTATATTGTGTATCTGGAATGAATTTTAGGTCTCTACATCCATCCCATGGGGAATGGGAGCAGTAACAAAGGTGTTGCGTTTATATTTTTGTTGAGTGTATTTGGGCTGTTGTTTATTTCTTCTTTCCATTTTAATTTCAGATGCAATGTTTTTATGACACATCCATCGACCCCAGCCTCCTCCTGTCATGGACTACACATCCAATCACAATACCACCTGACTTCCTGCTTTTATTAGAATTTTTTTTGTCCTTTTTCAGGGAAGGCGTGTTATACCTTCTTTTTAAACAATAATAAGTTCTATGAAATGATTTTCTTTTGCATTGAAATTTTCAACATGGGTATTGGCCTATTTAATATCTATACTGACACTGTTGGCCTGTGCACAAACAGTCAAACTGTTCTCTCCTCTGTCACTTGTATAACTATGAGTTTACTACACTAAGCAGAAACACTTGGTGAATGTTTCTTGTAGTAATGATGGGTGTGTTTTTAGGTGTACGTAAGTTTTGACTACACAGTTAGATAGAAACAAGGTCATTATACACATGATTTCATAACTGGCTTCATAATTAGAGCAGCAACCACAGCAAACTTGAAAGTATTCTTACAGACATTATACACAGCGGCTATGAGACACAACAGAGGCTGAACATGTGAGGTGCAAGCTTAAGAAACAAATTCAAAATGAATAGATGTCCTTTATATCTGATAAACAGACCAAATATATGTCAGAGTATGTCAGTTTTGGCCGGCGGTCATAGGTTCTGTCCAATAATATGACGCGAGACTGGAGTAAAAGACATCCATGGATTGGCACTTTATTAAAGAAGGAGCACGATAACAGCACAAACACTAACTACAACTAAACAAAATGGCTTCCTTTTATATTCTACCTTTTCAGGTGAGTATCCGGAATAGCCCAAGTATGGGGGTTAACTAATCAACATGAAACATAACCCTCCACACAAACAAACATACAATAACATTAAAGCACATCACAAACATATACATATTTCCAACACATACTATAAACAAACCAATAACATAAGCTTCACTCATTTCTATCTAAATTAAAACCCTCTTTAACCATACTCCCTAACCCGGCACACTGGTCTGCTCCAAGAGCTCTTAAACAGGTGATTGAGCCGCTTTCACTCTTTTGCTCCACATCCTGCAAGAAGCAACCAGGACAGGTGAGTACCTTTACAAGTTCTCATTTCACATATGTTTAGGTTATTGATAAATGATTAACTGCAAACAGCTCTAACTTTGGCTCTTCTCCGACACAGGTAGGATGGCCAGTCCCACTGTCTCTTTTCTGTTACAAGCTGTCAATTTAATCGTATGTCAAATAACCTAATAAAAGACTCCATAAGAACTAATGTGTTTTCTTTAATACCCTATTTTAAATTCCCAATCCAACAATTTATTATTAACAATACCAACCAGGTAATGGAACCCCTGGTCTCCATTACAGAGTAGTACGGTTAAAGAAAACTAAATCTCATAAAACCCAAAATATGAAAACATTACTAAAACATCTATTTTCCAAAATGACCCACGAGCTACAACAACTTTTCCATTATTATGTTTTACTAGATTTTTTTGACTTTATTTACTTGGCTTTGATCTCATTCAATAAAAGACTCTGACTTCTTCTTAAAGTGTTTGAGCCCTTCAAAGATAAAAAAAATAAAATAAAAAAATAATCACTGCAAGTAAATGGGTACTATTAACACTCCCCCTGCAGTGCAGAGCTGGCTGTGTGGTGGTATGCAGGTTGCCCTCTCTCTGGCTTGTCTCTATTAAACGGATGGTGCTTTTGGCAACAGAGCCTGTGTGGCTGGTTTGCCCGGACTATAAATGATGTCTGGTCTCCCCAGCAGGTTACAGACACTGCAGAATACTCATTATGGGAGAAGATCCACCCCAGCACCACAATAGCAGTGCCTGTTTCTATGATCAATTAAGAAGGGCTCATCCTTAAACAGGACCTCACGTGCCACAGAGGGCTCGAGGGCTGATTTAGCCTGGCTTAAAACCAACATAGATTTGACTAAAGATGGGAAACCTACAAATATGTCGTGAGAGCCGGGAAGGGTGCACTTGTTTTACACCTGAGTAGCCATGGAAACAGGTTTCCTATAGTTATACTGTGAGACAAACAAAAGGATAATCAAAAGGAGATTTTTTTAAATATATTAGAATATAGTGGACTGATGGTGGTATGGACAATATCAGTCATAAGGGGACTGTGGGGGGCCACACAGGGGCAGACTGCATTAGAACAAACTGTCAGTAAAGTCTGAACAGCCAAGTGTCATTAACGAAAACTCTACATATCTCACTTTTGGAGCATATCTCAAGCAGAGATGGGCAGTAACACGTTACAAGTAATATGTTACTGTAATCCAATTACTTTTTTTCAAGTAACGAGTGATGTAATGGATTACTATTGTAAAAAGTAATCAGATTACTGCTAGTTTCCCGTCAGCACGCTGCGTTACTGTGTTACTAAACTGTGATTTTGTTTGTGAGAGCATCTCATGACAATGATGTACGACCGTGCGACGTTCGTGGCAGCAACAGATGTGTGCAGATCAACAATGGATAATATGGAGTGATGGAGAGAGCACGACCATGCAGCGTTTAAAGTGTGGAAGTACTCACATTACTTTGAGTTTGATTCCATAAAAAGTGACAAAAATATTAGTGTCAGATGTTCAACCTGCGTGGGAAGAAAACTTCTTTCTACAGCAAAAAATTAAACTTCTAATCTGAGCGAGCAGCGAGCACGCTGCCACGGGAACGTGATATTCACAGAGAAACCCCCGGATCCCTCCACTGACATGAGTGCTGTGGGCAAACCTCCACCCGCCCCACTCCTGCTAAACAGGTGACAATAGATTTAAGAGCTGCTGAGTCTTTGATTCTATTTATTTTATGTGTTTTACTTGCATCTATTTGAAAGAGTGTAAACACAAAACATTATTTTATTTTATATGGTGGAATATGCAGGAAATTGATTTAAATGTTAAACAATTTCTTCAAGTCAAAGACTGTTGCATATAATTTAATTTTTGCTTGATGCAATGTGCATAAAATTAAAAGATTAAAACTCATGAAACAATTTTTAAAAAGAGACGTTTCCATTTGATTAGATTTTTTATGACTGATTATGCAGAAAAACTAGAATTAGGCTGAAAGGTCTGTTGCTTTATTCTGTATTCAGGTTGCGGATCATGTTTTTTAAAAGTAACTAAGTAACTAATTACTTTTGAAAATAAGTTATCACTAAAGTAACAGAATTACCTTTTTGGAGAAGTAATCAGCAATTAGTTACTAATTACTTTTTTCAAGTAACTTGACCAACACTGATCTCAAGCATTACTTGTACTTATATTTTCTAATGTGTCTTATATACAGGGAGTGCAGAATTATTAGAACCCAAAAAACTCATTAATATCAAAGCTGAATGTTTTTGGATGTAGTTTTTAGTTTGTTTTTAGTTTTAGCTATTTTAGGGGGATATCTGTGTGTGCAGGTGACTATTACTGTGCATAATTATTAGGCAACTTAACAAAAAACAAATATATACCCATTTCAATTATTTATTTTTACCAGTGAC
Source organism: Astatotilapia calliptera (assembly GCF_964374335.1). Taxonomy (NCBI): domain Eukaryota; kingdom Metazoa; phylum Chordata; class Actinopteri; order Cichliformes; family Cichlidae; genus Astatotilapia; species Astatotilapia calliptera. The sequence continues at coordinate 18,976,536 of NC_137423.1, forward strand.
ACCAATATAACATCTCCACATTCACAAATATACATTTATGACATTCAAAAACAAAACAAAAACAAATCAGTGACCAATATAGCCACCTTTCTTTGCAAGGACACTCAAAAGACTGCCATCCATGGATTCTGTCAGTGTTTTGATCTGTTCACCATCAACATTGCGTGCAGCAGCAACCACAGCCTCCCAGACACTGTTCAGAGAGGTGTACTGTTTTCCCTCCTTGTAAATCTCACATTTGATGATGGACCACAGGTTCTCAATGGGGTTCAGATCAGGTGAACAAGGTGGCCATGTCATTAGTTTTTCTTCTTTTATACCCTTTCTTGCCAGCCACGCTGTGGAGTACTTGGACGTGTGTGATGGAGCATTGTCCTGCATGAAAATCATGTTTTTCTTGAAGGATGCAGACTTCTTCCTGTACCACTGCTTGAAGAAGGTGTCTTCCAGAAACTGGCAGTAGGACTGGGAGTTGAGCTTGACTCCATCCTCAACCCGAAAAGGCCCCACAAGCTCATCTTTGATGATACCAGCCCAAACCAGTACTCCACCTCCACCTTGCTGGCGTCTGAGTCGGACTGGAGCTCTCTGGCCTTTACCAATCCAGCCACGGGCCCATCCATCTGGCCCATCAAGACTCACTCTCATTTCATCAGTCCATAAAACCTTAGAAAAACCAGTCTTGAGATATTTCTTGGCCCAATCTTGACGTTTCAGCTTGTGTGTCTTGTTAAGTGGTGGTCGTCTTTCAGCCTTTCTTACCTTGGCCATGTCTCTGAGTATTGCACACCTTGTGCTTTTGGGCACTCCAGTGATGTTGCAGCTCTGAAATATGGCCAAACTGGTGGCAAGTGGCATCTTGGCAGCTGCACGCTCGACTTTTCTCAGTTCATGGGCAGTTATTTTGCGCCTTGGTTTTTCCACACGCTTCTTGCGACCCTGTTGACTATTTTGAATGAAACGCTTGATTGTTTGATGATCACACTTCAGAAGCTTTGCAATTTTGAGACTGCTGCATCCCTCTGCAAGATATCTCACTATTTTTGACTTTTCTGAGCCTGTCAAGTCCTCCTTTTGACCCATTTTGCCAAAGGAAAGGACGTTGCCTAATAATTATGCACACCTGATATAGGGTGTTGATGTCATTAGACCACACCCCTTCTCGTTACAGAGATGCACATCACCTAATATGCTTAATTCGTAGTAGGCTTTCGAGCCTATACAGCTTGGAGTAAGACAACATGCATGAAGAGGATGATGTGGACAAAATACTCATTTCCCTAATAAGTCTGCACTCCCTGTAAAAGTAAATGTTATATTTTATGTTGATATCTATTATGCCACGATGCCATTCATATCTAACAGGAAGGTTTGTGACACAGCAGGTTCAGTCTCTATCACAGACAAACAGACAAACACAGGCATTTACAAGCAAGCTTTCACTTTTTTACAAAATGCTTTAATAATTACCTTCATGCTAACTATGAAGCTATAATTTGCTCAGATCAAAATTCAAATCCACATAAAATGGTGAAATGTCACACACTCCTCCCCCCTCTTTTTCTTATTGTGCCCGTGGACACCGAATGACTGTGATCATAATGGACATGCAGTGGGGTGAGATCAACATCTTAAGTGGTCTTTCCTGCAGCCCTGCATCAACATTTAACCAAAATTGCTTGAGCCCACCTGCTGAGGAAAATTAGCCTTGGACCTGAAGTCATCATTTTTATAGTTTACCAAAATATTAATGGAGATTTTCACCTCATGGTGTAACATGATGGCAAATTTACTGTCTGCCTGTGAGGAAAAGATGAAATTAGTTGCTGTTGAAAATCAGTACATGAAACCAAGAATCATCACAGATAAAAAGGCAGTACACCAGATCTCCACAGTGGCTTTTCAGTAGTAAAAATATGCAGGTGAGGGATATGAATAAAAAAACAAAATATGTTCTTTTCTCACATGATTTCAAACAGTGATCATTTAACAGAGGTTTAAGAGCTTTGTTCAAAAAAACCCCAATCATTCAGGTACTACATCAGATTTACAAAGAAGCTTTCTCCACTCCATTTTGTCGTGTGACGTTTCCGATGCGACCCACTTTGTTTTTAACTTTTGGGATTTCTTTGGCTTTTCCCAGGTTTGTAAACAAAAATGTGTTTTTAAAAACTAGCCTTGTTAATAAAGTTTACATTGAACAAACTGGTATTACCAAAGAACTATTTAGTTCTTCTTTTTTTTTTTAATTCTAGTTCTTTAAAAGAATGTTTTAGTCATAAAAACATGATTTTGTGATGTTAATTTTTCAGGTTTTAAACACAACACACAGCTGGATGGCTTTCCAAAGACACGCCTTTCCTTTCTTCTTTTCCAACTTCTAAAATAAATGCTCACTAAAATGAAACTGTCCCTGGCCATAAAACAATGCCTCCTTAGCCAGCTTAGAGTGCTGAAAGGGGAATTGATAAAGGAGGGTAGAGCAGACAGGAAATCAAATGTTAGTACATTTAACAGATGCAACATAGCTGATGTAATGCTTAAAAATCATCTTTGGAGAATAAAATAAATGCTGCAACGCTGGCTGGCAAGGTTAATATGATGGCTAAAATATTGGAGGGGTGGGCTTTTATGAATCACGCTGAAATATTAACTGTGAAATACCAGCACAGCTGCAGCTGAAGTGACTGTGAATGTCACAGGAAACACAGGCCAGGATGCGTCTTTGTTTTTCCGCCTGTGCTTTTCCATCACCGTGGTTATTTCGGAGCATTTCATCTTCATTTGGGTGGACGGACACTTATGAGAGGAAACTGAATGTGAGAGGTGCAGATAGTAGCAGGCACTCAGAAAATAACATGCAGCTGCTTTGCTTTTTCTTTTTACCATGCTGTTTCATTTTTAATAGGCCTACATACGCTTGAGCTTTGTCTTCATTTTTCCCTACGCTAGTAACATAACAGCAGCACAGGCGAAAACAAAAATGTGAATCCATGCATAACCAGGAAGCAGAAGGGTCTAAATAAACAAGTTAGATTACCCTGGCCACAAACTTCCTTTATATTTTTCACCCTCTCTTACTCCTCCCTTGCTCTGTGAACACGGACAAACTGAGCCAGCCGCCCTCATCTCCTCACATCTCCCAGGTCCATTTAGAGGCTAAGAGCCCCAAACACTCGTCTGAATCTTAATTAGATGTCAATCTGCTTGGAGGCTTTTCAACATCATAAAATGAGAAATCAAAAATATGCTGATTCAGATGACTGTTAACCTGGGATCGTTCCCGTTTCACCTACACTTGTACAACACAGTCATTTTAGCAAATTAGCTGTTTCATCATCTTATCCTGAAGAAGGGAGATGTCAGCTGTCAGCTTTATTTTGTTGATATGCATAATCATTTTCTAGCATGTGGGGCAGTTTTCTCTGGACAAGTTACATTTTTGTGTAGTTAAGGTTCCAAATTTTACACCCCTGAATCTGCAAGTCATGGAATCAGAGCTCGGCTTTGAATTGCTGAGCCGGTGACTTCTGATGTCCATCCATTTTCTTAACTGCTTATGTAATAGTCTTAATCATGTGTTGTGTCTGTTTTTATCATAAATTAAGACTATTTTCCTCTTTCCTTAATTAGCAGTTAGTACCATATTAGGAAGGGATTTTTTTTTTTTTTTTTACCATTTAGGCCTCAGTTCAGTAATGGTAGACAAATATTTACACATACAGGTCTTGGATCTTTAATTCTACTGTCCAACTTACAGCCCTCCACAACACAAACGGTAAGCATAACATTAAAAAAAAGGCAGTGAACATCCACTAACTATTACTCTGCTACACTTACACAGTCAGGGTCTCAGACGTCATTGGGTGAGAAGCAGACAAACCACAAACAAGTGTCATCCTGGAATTACTGGGATTAACAATTAACACGAGACACATGGCTGTCATTATGTGGCAGGAAGTTGGAGCTTCCAGAGAAAACCCAGGGAGGACCTTTAAAATCCTAACCACAGTACTGCTCTGAATTTGGAATTATGCTAACTTTAAGACAGCCATATATAAACTGTCACCCCAGTCAAGCTCCAGAGCACCCTGAAGGAGCTTATTAGCACTAATAGTATTCTACTAATTAGTGCCAACATCTGCTTTTAGACCAAACCACTGCACAGAAACAGCTTTAATCAAAGGGATCAATGATCTGTTGGTAAATGCAGATAATGATCAGACCTCAGTTTTATTACTGCACTGCTAGATCCAAGCACTGCCTTTGACACTGTGGATCACTGTATTTTATTGGATAGGCTTGAACATTTTATCAGAGTTATGGGAAATGTTTTGTCATGGCTCAGATCCTACCTGTGCGGGAGATCTCAGACTGTTAGTTTAAAAATGATCTCTCTGAGACCTGTGCAGGGAGGCATGGGGTCCCTCAGGGCTCTGTACTTGGCCCATTGCTGTTTTCTCTGTATCTGCTGCCTCTTGGTGTTCTTCTGCGTTCTTTTAATGTAACCTTTAATTGTTACGCTGATGACTTGCAGCTTTTTTTTTGCTCCTTTAACCATTGGAAACTGTGCTGACTTGTCTCACTTAGAAGCTTGTGTATCTGCAATTGGGGCTGGTTATCTGATAATTTCCTGCCTCCAAAATTTGTCCGCAAAAATTGATGACTATGTCATAAATTGCAGGAACAAGGTAAAGAACTTGGGCGTGTGGTTTGACACGGTGCTCTACTTGAGTGAAAGAGACAACAAGAATTGGGTTTTATCACCTAAAGAACATCGCTAAAATCAGGCAAGTTTTACCACTTGACATTGCAGAGATTCTTATCCATGCATTTGTGTCTTCACACATTGGCTATTGCATTGTTCTTCTTTCTGGGAAGTGCGTTGCACTACCGAAGAAAGGTTTTTGAGGTTTACAGATGGTACAAAATGCAGCTGCTCACATTTTAGCCAAAACTGGGAAATTTGAGCACATTACCTGCAGTGCTGAAGTCGCTTCACTGGTCGCCTTGTCAGGTTTGAGCAGATTTTAAGGTCCTGTTGCTCACCTACAAGGCTTTAAATGGTTTGGCGCCTTCATATTTCTATGTTCCTTCCTGTGCTCTCCGATCTCAGGATACTGGGTTCCTAAAAGTTCCTAAACCCAGACCTGGTCTTAGTTCTGTCTACCAGGTTTTAAATTATACTTTTTTCTGTACTGGTTTTATTTTCTTTTATTTCTCTTTTTATCTTCAAATAACTGTTCAGCACTTTGCTTGAAACGGGCTTTATAAATAAAGTTATTATTATTATTATTATTATTATTATTATATTGCTGCATTCATCTTTCCCTCGACCCTGACTAGTCTTCCAGTTCCTGCTGGTGAAAAACATCCCGACAGTATGATGCTGCCACCGTGCTTCAATGTAGGGATGACATGATTCTTGTTATTCAGGCCAAAAAGGTCAATCTTGGTTTCATCAGACCAGAGAATTTAATTTCTTTCCTGAGAGTCCTTCAGTTTCCTTTTCCAAGCAGGCTGTTGTGTGCATTTTCCTGACGGGTCATTCTGTCTGCCCCCACACAGGCCTGATTAGTGCAGTGCTGCAGAAGTGGTTCTCCTCTCTATGTTGGAGCTCTGTCAAAGAAACCATCAAGAGTTTGGTCACTTCCCTGACTGAGGCCCGTCTACACCGACTGCTCAGATTGGCTGGGAAACCAGCTCTAGGAAGAGTTCTGGTTCTTCTTCTTTTTACGAATGATGGAGGTGACGCTGCCCATTGTGACCTGCAATACAGCGGAAATCTTTGTCATCTTCCCCAGGTCTGTGCCTTCATACAGTCCTGTGTCAGGGGTCCACACATAATTCTTTGAAATTCACAGCTTGGTTTGAGCTCAGACAGGCACTGCTAACCTTATGCAGACAGATGTGTGTGCCTTTCTAACTCATGTCCAGTCAACAGAACAAAACATCTGACAGATAATCAGTGGGAGCAGGATGCACCTCAGCTCAGTTTTCACCATCATGGCTGAGGCTGTGAACACTTATGTGTTATATTTTTGTATTTCATTTTTAATAAATTTGAGTTTCAAACAAACATTTTTCACTTTCTCTTTATGGGGTTCTATGTGTAGAGGTGAAGAAATGAATGTAATCCATCACAATTATGCAGAAATACAACAAAGGTAGAAGGTAGAAGAACACTTCTCCAACTCCAACCCCCGACGCATGTGGCAAGGACTCCAGACCATTACAGACTACAGGACCACCAAACCCTCCCCCGCATCCTCTGATGTCTCCTTCCTCAACGAGCTCAACAACTTTTATGCTCGTTTTGAGCGAGGGAACCCCACAACCACAACCAAAGCAGACATGACGCCAGACCACCAACCTCTGACTCTCTCCCCCACCGATGTAGGAGCGGTGCTGAGCAGGATCAATGTCCACAAGGCTGCAGGTCCAGATGGCATCCCCGGGCGTGTTCTCAGAGCGTGTTCTGGGGAGCTTGCAGGAGTGCTCACAGACATATTCAATCTGTCCTTGGCCCACTCTGTGGTACCGGCCTGCTTCAAATCCACCTCCATCGTCCCGATACCCAAAAACTCCAACCCATCTTGCCTCAATGACTACCGCCCAGTAGCACTCACCCCCATCATCACTAAGTGCTTAGAGCAGCTGGTCCTAGCACACTTCAAATCCTGTCTCCCCCCCACCCTGGACCCCCACCAATTCGCATACCGCCAGAACAGGAGCACAGAGGATGCAGTCTCCATCGCACTGCACTCTGTCCTCTCACACCTGGACAACAACAACACCTACGCCAGAATGCTGTTTATAGACTTCAGTTCAGCATTCAACACAATCCACCCCTCACAACTCATCAGGAAACTGACAGACCTGGGCATCAGCTCCCTCATCTGCAAATGGTTACTGGACTTCCTGACCAACCGCCCCCAACATGTCCGGCTGGATAACCACTGCTCATCTACCATCACAATGAACACCGGTGTACCACAAGGCTGTGTGATGAGCCCTTTCCTCTACTCCCTCTTCACCCACGACTGCAGACCTGCTGATGGTTCCAACACCATCATTAAGTTTGCAGATGACACCACGGTGATTGGCCTCATCAGTGACAACGATGAGGCCGCCTACAGGGAGGAGGTGGATCGTCTGGCTGAGTGGTGCGACACAAACAACCTGCTGCTTAACACTGAGAAGACCAAGGAGCTCATCGTGGACTACAGGAGGAATGCTGACCCACATCCACCCATCCACATTAAGGGGACGGCTGTGGAGCGTGTGAGCAGCTTCAAGTTCCTGGGAGTCCACATCTCCGAGGATCTCACCTGGACGACCAACTGCTCCAAGCTGGTCAAGAAGGCTCACCAGCGCCTCTTCTTCTTGAGGACCCTGAGGAAGAACCACCTGTCCTCAGACATCCTGGTGAACTTCTATCGTTGCACCATCGAGAGCATCCTGACCAACTGTATAACAGTCTGGTACGGGAACTGCTCTGCCTCGGACCGGAAGGCGTTGCAGAGGGTCGTGAAAACTGCCCAGCCCCAGTAAACACCAGTATGTGGGCCCCACATGGGCTATGGGGGTTCCAAGTGGGGATGGGCTTACAATGGGCATCCAATCTGGGACCCACCTGGGTTAGCCAGGTAGGACCCACCTGAGCCAGCCCAGATGGGCTATGTTCTATGGGCACCATATGGGTAACATATGGGAAGTTGCATGAACAGGCAACTGAGTTTAATGACCTTAGTTAAGTATAATTATTAGTCATGTGTAAGTATAAACATGAATTAAGATGAAATAACTGATAATAAATTATGCCACAGGCAGCATATGTATATTTAATTAATAACAAAATATACATATAAAATATATTAATATAAGTGAAACACAAAGAACAGATATGACTTAAAATTGTAAGACGCTTAATAAAATAAAATAAATGGTTTTACATTTGAGTGGGAAAAAAATTTCACTCCATGTAGGAGGGTTAGGGTTAACCCTTTTTGAAATCTCGCGTTATTTCATGAAATATCACGAGGTTTTCTTGAACCCCCCCCCCCCCCCCCCCCATTCTGGAACATTCTTCATTTCGCGCCCTTGGACAAAGCTGACAGTTAAGCTGACAATTTTTGGATTAAGTGCATCTTTGAGCTACGAACTTATCTGCAGTAAGGGTAAGAACTTTTTTGACTTAATTTGAATCCCTAAGTATAAATGAAATGTTTACAAAGTTATGATGCTGCAAAGTAATGAATGGCACAAGTGCTGGCAAACTTTTTCCTAGCACTCAAGCAATGCTAAGCTAGTTGAAATTTTTACGTAATGTTGGATTTAGCCAATTTTCACAGTTTGAAAGCATTTTCTGGTGTCCTGTATACTGCTTAACTAGCACCAAAATTAATTACTGCGTGTACTTAACATCAAGTTGTACTTAAACGTTATCTTGGTTTTTCTCTATGATTAGTATTAATAAAGGACTGTATTAGACCAATTTAACGAAGTTCTAATTTTTTAAGAGGAATATGGGAGGGTATTTTCACTATCAGAGCAACCAAAATTGCTTTGGTGTTGTCTTTATCAGCTTCATTCCTCACCGCTAAGTGATGAGGGTAGGCCATGGCCATGAGCAACTAGTCCCCAGCTTTTGCCCCTGTGTCAGGAGCATGCACAGCAGTCAGAGAGGCAGATCAGTGAGCACTCTATTTCTGTAGAAGACATCATCATTTTTCTTGCCATTGTTTTCATTTTTCCAGAAAAAGCAAATAAAATATAGGTGTTCTTGATTTGTTTGGGTTTTTTTTTTCATACACACTTTAGTATGCAACTTTATGTGTGTAGTTGTTTTAGTGAGAACTTAATCAGAAATAGTGTACTGACTCTAGAATCTGCCTCTCACTGTTGTGCAAGCTCTGTACATGAGGGAAACTGATTATTTAAGCAGAACTGATCGGTCTTGTTAGGGCCACAGTGCCAACTCCTTTTACTATGATTGCTGTGGCCCTCCTTTTTTCCTTTTGTAATGTATATTTGGCTAGAATCTACACATTTATTTATTTATAAAAAAGAAAAGCAATTGCTCTTTGGATGTGGTTCTAAAGATCTGTGATCTTTAAGTGTTTGTCTGGTGCCTGATTTGTGCATGTGCACTGTTATTTTAATTTGTTTCATTATGGCTTAAATTTGTTTGAATTTTGTGCATGCTCCTTTATCAACCTTCCTTCATGGACAGCTTGTGTGGTTATTGGCCAGGAGGGTTTGCAATGACCTCAAAACTTGAGATGTTTGTTGTTTTGATTATGACTTGGCTGACTATGGCTACTTATAAATTGCATAGTCACACTATTACATTAATATGTTATTAATATCTGTATATTGGTTTGATTTTGCTGTTGGACAGTGGAGTGAATAGTAGCAAGGGTTATGTGTGGTTTATCTCTTTCTTTATTTTTACAGACTTTGACATAAGAAGCAGTGTATATTTCAAAATTCATTTATATTCAAAATTTGATTCATGCCAGAAATATACTAGTAGGAATCTTTTTTTGAGTTTGTAACAATTAGAATTGTTACTTTATAAAGCGATGTCAGGGTCTTTTATTGTAATACAACAGCTTTTAAGGCTGGTGTAAGCATCACAGCAGATGTCTTTATGCCAAAGTAACTGAGGATAAAACACAGAAAAACATGAAGGAGATTTTCCTGGAGTGGCTTTTTAAATCAGATAACCTTAGAAATATTCTGCAGTTGAACAAAAACTGAAGAAAACCATGAATCAATATATGAACATTACCTGATGCTGCTGAAGTAAAGCAGAGCAAAGTTACAGAGGTTTTATTAGAGGTTTTATTAGAGGTTTTATTAGAGAACAAGCTGAGTTTTTTGCAATTTGGCATAATTTGGCACAAAAAAACAACTGACAACAGCGCTAAGCACAACCGTACACTGATGTATAATAAGCAAGGGAATAATGTGGAAAACAGATTTCAGATGGGGAAACTTTTCTCGAAGTACACTACGAGAGAGCTGTGCAGGAAGTGTGATTTTTCTTTTTTTTTTCTTTTTTTTTTTTAAATTGTGGTGAAAACAAGACAGCAAGAGGGAATTAATGACAGTATTTATCAAATATGAAGCGTAGTTTGGATCTTCTTTTGCTGCTGGTTCAGTTAATTTTGGTTGGAGAGTGATGAAACCTGCATCATCAGAATTAGTGAGCTGTCGGCTTTCAGCCCTGACGGAGTGTCAGTGTACCTGCCCTCGGCGAAAAAGCTGACATCTCACACATTTTGATGCATCGGTTCCGCGCTTTGTGTTTACGTCTTTGTTCCTATATTTCTAATACACAAGTGACAGCCAAATGCTAAAGCGAATGAAATTTAAGAAAATGGCTTTATTAACCACGATTAATAACATGTAAATGTGCTTTGGATAGTTGTCAGGCCCCAATAATATTTCTGAGTAAGGACCTGTTGATGTAGTTAGTGTAACCTATCCAAGCTGTTACCCAGGTGACTGAAAAATACTACATTTTATCATTTTTATACATTTTATCTTTCAGAAAGCAATGGAGCAATCTGAGAGGACAAAGAGAAGAAAAATAGCTGCGAAAGTTGTTGAACATTTACGTCTCGTTTCACAGCAGAATGAGTTAGATCATCATCAGGACTTAATTTTTTTCTCAGATTCTTTTGAGAATAAACCCCTTGTGGAAGAGTACCATGATTGCGATGAACATGCTGGAGTCAGTTCACAAAATGAACAATCTGCAGACATTTTTTATGATGCTTTGGACTTTGACGTGTTTCCTGAAGACTCTGAAAGTGCAGACTGAGTCAGATTCTGGAAGCAGATTGGGAAAAGGGAAGCGGAAAAGGAGGTAATTATGTTTCTTTAAAACGCCTTAAAAGCAACAATTTATTGTGGTGATTATAAGAAAAACAAAAACAAGCTGACAGTATCTTTAGCAGACCATTACTGCTCACCAGATTTAGATATGATCTTAAAATAGCACTTTGTAACTTTTTGACTTTTAAAAATCAGTTTTAGACTCCTTTTGATGCCGGACTATACATTAATGTTTTTAGTTTGTAGGACTAACCAGTAACTAAATTGTTTGTGGGGTTTTTTAATATTTTTTTAAATTCATTTTAAGGCCAGTGATCCAGTCAAGCTCGGATGAGGATTGGGACAACGCTGCGGAACAGCCAGAGACCTCATCAACATCAGCAATGGAGAATAGACATTCAAGTGAAACTCCCCACCAGAACGTCACTCATCCATTTGTTCAGCTACCACCACCCTCAACTCCTTCACCTGTGGTTTCACAACCAGTTCCAAGACAACTTGTACAAGCCACCAATACCAGCATGTTTGTACGTGTTCTAACCCTCCTGGAAGACATTAAGGAGACTCAGAGGATCCACAGTCGAATGCTACAGTCTCTCCTCAAACAACGTGATGGACCAGTTGCTGCAGTATTACCCGAGGGTGCTGTTTTTCCTCTCCGGACAGTCGCAGACGTGGAAGCACTGGAACAAAAACTGATAGACCCTGTCTTCCTGAAAGAAGTGGTAAATAATAATGATGTAATGACAATAATTGATTAATGCCTCAATCTGCGTTTTATGCTAGCAGTTATGATTAAGGAAAGTTGGTGTTTGTTCAAACATGGTCAGTGCAATGAAGTGGCGGAAGGTGAGCTCCACAAAAGTTGCTGTTTTTGAAAATAAAATAAGTTGTACTTTACAAGTTGTGCCACGCCAAACCTTAAGAAATTACTTTTGGTGGATCAGTCATTTAGCTCTTTGCATTTACATCAGACAGTGTTTGACTTTGACACTTAACTCTTTCTCAATCAAATAGCATCAAAATTATTAAGCCTAATTACTGTGTAGCTGTGCAGGTTTTCTTTTAGGTGTGACTGATGGTACTACTGTCGGTAAAATTATTGTCCTTGTGTGTCCTAAGGTTGCTGTTGTGGCAGAGATCGGAGGGAGCACTGTTGATGAAGCCACCAGAAGAATGATGGCCTTCATTATGGACAATGCTCTTTCCAGGCAATATAACTTCGTTGGGCGCCATGGAAAGCGGGAATTTCGAGGGCTTAAGATTTTTGAAGTGCTATATGGTAAGCTCATTAGTTGTAAGATATTTTGTTGATGTTTGAATAACAGATGCTCATTTCAGCTGTAGTCAGTCTTCCAATCAATTTATCAGAATCAGAATCAGAATCAGAATACTTTATTGATCCCTGGGGGAAATTATTTTTTGTTACAGTGCTCCATTTTAAACCAACATTAAGACAAGACAGACAATACGCTAACTAAGAATAGTACAATATATACATATATATACATACATACATACATAAGTCACTTATAAATAAATATTTGGAAAAGAAACATGTGTAGCTGTAGCAGCAAACAGTGTGTTAAGTGGATGCGTTGTACAGGGAGATGGCCACAGGCAGGAATGATTTCCTGTGTCGTTCAGTGGTGCTTTTCGGTAATCTCAGTCTCTCACTGAACGAGCTCACTGATTTAAGGTTTTAATACTTTGGTTCTACATTTATGTGAGATCTTATGCCGTGTCACAGTATAAATATAAGTATGTAACAAAAAAAGAGAATTACAGCTGTGTCTTTAGATTCAGTAATATAGTCTCACTTTCTTGTGGTCAATATCTGTGCTTTACAGGCAGCTTGAAAAAAAATGCTCTTACAAGCCAGATTACCAGAAAAGAGGCAGAAAAGGCAGCATCCAAGTGGTTTATTGGTGCAAGAGATAGAGGAGGAAATCGCATGGCAAGGGCACAGTGTCGCGTGCAGGAGAGGTATACCTTAGTGACTCAGTTTAGATAGACTGTGGAGATTAAATTAATTACAAATACTGTATTATTGAGGGAAATTATGTTTGGGTTTTTTATGGGGGGGGGGGCATCAGCTCATGTTGTTCTGGAGGGTGATGGCTGCTGCCAGGAATGACCACATATTTCTCTCTGGTTTGCAGCATACTTGAAGACAGCTCTCACTAAACCGTTTTTTGGTTCCTCACTGTGTTACGGTATGTGAACAATTTCCAGTTATGTTTAGCAGTTTGTGCAATATTCTTCTTTGCACAATCAGCTCCAGGAACTCCAGCCAGTCAAACAACTTGATCAGCACAACTTTCAAAACAACTCCAGTAGTATTGCAAATCTGATGTTATTTGTGAAAAAATGCACTTTTTTTTTTTCAGGACCAATGGATCACTGAATGAGTGAGAAGCTGTGTTTCAGTGCATTTCTTTTTCGTTTAAACTGTATAACATTGATTTGTTATTGTTTTGTGTATACTGGGGACCTTTTTTGTCAACATGTTCTCTAAACAAAAAAAATATTTGTATAGTATATAAAAAATTACTGTTATACTGCATACTGTTTTAAAATGTCATATTAATCAGTATTAATAAAAAAGATAAACTGACTTTGTTGTACAGGTGATTTAAATTTTAGCTTACTGTAGTATCCAAAATCCCATCTGGGCAAGCACACTTGGGGCCACCATGGAAACTGAGGACAAAAGTAGCTGGGTCCCAGGTGGGTAACCCAGGTGGGGCCCAAATATCAGACCCGCTTCTACCCATCTTGGTCCCACACTTGTTTATTGGCTGGGCCTGATTTGGGGCCCATCCAGAGCCCGTCATTAACCCATCTGGGCAAACACACTTGGGGCCACCATGAAAACTGAGGACAAAAGTAGCTGGGTCCCAGGTGGGTAACCCAAGTGGGCCCCAACTATCAGACCCACTTCTACCCATCTGGGTCCCACACTTGTTTATTGGCTGGGCCTGATTTGGGGCCCATCCAGGGTCCGTCATTAACCTATGTGGGCAAACACATTTGGGGCCACCATGGAAACTGAGGACAAAATTAGCTGGACCCCAGTTGGGTTTCCCAAGTGGGCCCCAAATATTAGCCCTGATGCTCCCTATTTGGGCCCCACGTATGTGTGTTGACTGGGGCGCATCGCCGGAGCACCACTTCCTGCCATAAAAGACATCTACAGGAAGCGGTGTCTGAAAAGGGCTGGGAAAATCATCAAAGACCCCAGTCACCCATCACATGGACTCTTCACCCTCCTGCCCTCTGGGAGGCGCCACAGGAGCCTCCGGACTAAGACCACCAGGTACCGGAACAGCTTCTTCCCCACAGCTGTCAGACTCCTGAACTCTGCCTCCTGACATCTGACCCACGTTAAACTCATGGACTGAACATACACACACCCACAATGGACAACTGTACCCTCAAACACACAATAATAACATGGAGTGAACCACCACTCACAACCACTAGCACTTTATATAGCCTCTGTAGAAACTATCTACACCCTCACTTATCTTAACTGCACTACTGTATAGCTCTGTGTAAATAATCATTCTGTACATTCAATAATCTTTAATCCTACAACTGTTTACAACTTGCATAGTTCCCATTTCTGTATAGCTGTATATCTCAGATTTCTGTAAAGTTATTTATTTCATATTCTGTATAGTTTTTCATATTTATTTCCTGTTCATAGCCTGTACATAGCTTGTACTCACTACAGCCTTTACATACTTAGTTATAGAATATTCACAACATACTTCATACCGTGTACATTATAACATACCATAATAGACCCATTTCTGTAGTATACTTACATATCTATACTATTGCTAATATATATTGTAATATATCTATATCACTAAAGCACTTCTGGATGGATGCAAACTGCATTTCGTTGCCCTGTACCTGTGCATGTGCAATGACAATAAAGTTGAATTCTAATTCTAATTCTAATTCAAATGTTTCAAGAACAGTGTTTTGGTGTGTGCAAGAGTAAAAGGAGCTCTCCGTGGGACTCGTCCACCTGAACATTTATTAGGTGGGACTTTTTTGTAGGTTTTATGATATTCTGGTCAAAGATGTGAAACAATGAAGCAAAATGTTAACAATTTTCCCAAATCCTTTCCTAATATTTAGTCCAATCACATTGTGTTGTGTGGCTTTGTTTTGAACATATTAAAAAATACAACATCAAAGAAAACAAACACACACAGCATGTTTACTAACACATTTTAAAAATAAAATAAAATTATGAAAGATATTTATTTGATAAAAAGTACAGAAAAATATTTACTCCTGCTCCAGTTGGCCTCATCCATGACACCCATGAAGCAGTTTTCACCAAATAGTCCTTTTATTGCTGTTGAATATTGATGTAGTTTATCTCAGTAAGTGCAGTTAAAATGAGGCTTTAATACCAAATGTTGAACTGCGTGACCAGCACTGGGACATCTGAGAGAAAAGCAAAGAATTGTTGGTTTTGGTTCTTTAATTGGGAAACCTGAAAACTTGTGCAGCTGTGTGGAAGTTCACACTTATTTACTTTGCTGCCCGAAACACGAGTACGGCTTTTATTTCTCTGGGAGCTGAATGAATCCGACCGTACCTGGTCATCAGTGTTCTTAGGCTATTAAGGAAAAAATATGTTTAAAAGTGAGCTTCAAAGGTACTCAACCGCAGACTGCAGTGGTTTTAGGATAGTTTATTTTTAAGATCTTTTATTTTCGTCAAATTCAAAGGCAAGAAGCCAAGTGAGTTCAGGTAAGAGGCTTTTCTGCAGGTGGACACCAGAGAGGACAGGTGAGTCAGGTGAGTACTAACATAACAGAGCAATGAGTTTTGATTTTCAGCTCTTTTGCAAACATGGGAGCAATGAGGCAATTCTTCAGGTTACAGGGAACTGAAGTCCAGCCAAAGCACACACTGGTGTTTAACTGGGAGCAGAGATGAGAGAATAAGGTCGAGGAACAGGAGACGCACACACGCACAACAAAAACAACACTCACAAGTTAAGCACCTGATTATCACCTTAAGAATAACAACAACCTGTATGGAGTGGAGACTTTTTTCTTCCCAGAAGCTGATGATGAGATGAAGACAAACAGGTGTGCGGGCTACCATTGTCTGCCCAACTACGTCTGAGAACTGACTCCAGGACTGAGTAATGCTAGTGTGGATGTATGTGATATGACATTGAGGCATATGACTCTCTGTGGAAATCTGATAAAAGTGTCCCTCCACTTTTATCGTTACGGTTACTTATATAATGTTTTAATGCTAAACAATGACTCTGACACATAAATTCTCAAGGCTAGACCTGCATATTAAAGATCACAAGCTCAATATGGAGCAATATGCTGTCAAGGCTGTGATGCATCTCAGACTCCAAACAAAAAGGGAGAAAAAGAAGAAGAAGAAGAAGAAATGGAGAAAAATCCAGTGACGAAAACACCAGAAGATGGTAAAACCAAAGGAAACAAACACAAAAAAAAGCCAGACAGGGAGGTGTTGTAGTTTGTTGCCTTCGGCCACGTCCTGTTCAGTGCACTAACTGCTTGTGTCACATCTCGACGACAAACACAGATGGGGTGACGGGGGGTTAAAAGAAAGGGAGGGAGAAGGATGAACAGGGAGACAGTGACAGAGAGGTAGTGTGCGAGGCTTCAGCCCTGTGTGATGTGCTCAATGCTAACTGCTTGACTTGGTTTTCTGCCAGAGGCTTATTCTGAACCAAGGACAGCTCCCCCGGTCTCGGAGCCCGCTCACTGGGGAGGGACACATTTAGATAAAAACTCTCTCTCTCTTTCCCGCTCCTGTTTCCCTGTCTCCCAAGCTCTTTCCATCTCATCGGGGAGCCCACATTTAGCCACGCTCTCTTTCTTTGTCAGTCTTTCTATTCAAAATCTCGGAGGAATGTCAAATTTATTGTCATCTCGCCCTCTTTCTTGCTCTTGCTCCCTGTGTGCCTCTAAGCTTCATTTCCCCTCGGTTCCTCTCCAGCGAGGCCGCATTTAGAGGCTGCACCATAGGGGAACACCACAGCCTTTACCTCCTATTCAATTAAGTTCACACAGACACACACAGACACACAGAGTCACACATGCAATTAGAGCCTCTGGAGAACGCTGGACACTGAGGTGACCACATGCACACAGATGCACAAAGACACATGCACCGCACAAGTGTATTGAACACACACACACAGATAATAATACCAAGCAATTACCAGCTGGAAAATCTCTGAGGTAATTTTAAAATTGCAAATCAAAGTGGTAATTTTGCAACAACTTCAACTTTACTTTTTATTTTAGTCATTTTTTTATATAATTTCGATTTTTTTAATTTAGATTTCCTGCTCTCTGAGTGGTTCCCTCCCTAATCTGCCTCAAGCATTTAGTTAAACACACACATAAATTGTTTTGGGCTCTCATCAGGAGACGTATCTGGCACAAGCCAATTGTCAGGATAAGATTAAAGGAAAAAATCCACAAAAGGTGATAAACTCTTTTCATTTTATTACTAACTTGATTGCAAAGGGTTAAGACTTCCAAATCAGTTTTCTTAGACAAGGAAACAAAGTCTGAGAATGGAATCACTTTCATTTGACCTCTGCAGTTGTCAACGCTGCGTGGCAGGCAGGTGATTGGACACAAATGCAGAACTAACAGCACACAGGGATGAACTCAAAATGCAGCTTTATTTGCTGACACAAAAGAGATGGTACAAAGTAAACTAAACTGCAAAACACACACAACAATGAGGGAAGATGGTACAAAGGACGGGAAGGAGACGTTGACCTAAATACACAGAGGAATAACGAGGAAGTGAGCACACAGGAGGAACACAGCTGACACGAATAACTATAACGAGACGGGAAGCTGGACTGAACATGGAAACACGGGACCTTCATAATAACACAGGAAAGATGATACGGAAGTGGAGGAGAGGCAGACGAGAGGGAGGGAGAGAACATGATGGAGAGCACAGACATGACTGGCTGGAGGAAATATGATGGAATAACACACGTGGGGGTAACAAGGCACAAGAAACTCACAACTATATAAACACTAACACACAGAGGGATACAACACAGGGGGGAATCGAACAAACCGAACCAAACTAAACAGACAAACCCAGGCACAGTAGAAAAAACCTTTAGAATAACAACGTGACTTAACAAAATAAAAATTAACAGAAAATACAAGAAAACTCAAAAACGGACCAAGACCACGATAGCAATCACATGACAAGCAGCGCGATGTAGCCGATCGGGCTGACAAAGACTACAAAATAATGAACAGCGTCATGATAAAGATGCTGTGTGTGGCTGTATAACTGTCTCTGTAGCTTTGTTAGGGTACTGGTACGGTATGGAGAAATCATCACTTCCATACACAAAATAATATGATTTATCTGAAGATCATAAGAAAATAAATGAACATATTAAATAAAAAATTCAGACATAGGTCAGAGCCTCAGGGGCTGCATGTAAATGAACCATGTCTCAACTATGTCTATTGGTTCGAAATCTGTTGGAAATTGTTCATCTCAACAGGCTGTTTTAGAAGCAGTTTGCAGTAAGTTCTGTTATGAAGCTTTAACATGGGTATTTTGGCTGTTGCTATCTCCGTGTAAAAGTGCATGTGATGAGTAATGGGTGGAGCTGACTCTAAAACTACGTGCTTGTTAGTCACAATCAGGCAGCCAATGAACATACCCTGTATGATCCTCCTTTCAGAAGCTTACAATAATCAAAGTTTACAAAATGGATAAGCAGCTGGATAGCTTAGTGGTAAGACTACACACCTTTGGGCCGGGGCATCTGTATCCAGTAAAGGTCCCTAGGCTAGATCCCCCATGCTCACCAAGCCTAATATTACATTAAAATGAAGCCATGCCGACTTGGACATTGCCCGGATTAACAAGGTCCACATCAGGTGTTGAGGAACCAGGACACACTGATGAGAAGTGGGTTACTGGAACCAGAAGGCACGAGTGGGCAAGAGATTAAAATAGGGTGCTGTTGGGATGCTACTATGCAAGTAACCCCAGTGGGAGAGGTTACATGAATAAGATGAAGGCCCTATGGAATCATCGATACCCAACATCCAGATTGATGGCGAAACAACTAGTAGCTCGGTGTTCCAACAATCGGAAGAAAGAACTGCTCTCATGGCTAGAGATTGATGAGCTACTACATAAATCCTATGGCAACTAGCCAGAACAACAGGTCAGGGGGGAGATATCATCATGACCACCCGAGATTGAGTACCAATCCTCAAGTGCAATAGAAGAAGTCTTGTTGAGTGCGAGAGGAACTGACCTGAAAGATAAGATCATGGTGAAACTTAAACCTGGACCCTCCATAGCAGTTACCAAGATTATGTGAGGTACCCTCTGAAGGTCTAGCTGATGTGAATGCAGCACTGCGGACAATAATTACTGTGACCATTACAGAGACTGACCACTAATATGTTCTTTTTTCTTATTTTTATGGATTTTACTCTGAACTGTTGCTTCATGTTTGTTGAAGGTTCAAACATGAAACTTTTGCCTCTGTATGATATCAATGACATGGGTAACCCTAATATCCTCTCTTAGGGAACTGAAGCCACACCCACCTGCTGGTTGAACCTGCTGGTTACAACTGACAGCCAATGAGAAGAAAGTTGGATCTATAGATCAATAGCAGCAGGAAGGTAGCTAAAACAGCTTGTTTCAGAGAGAGGATAAAGTGAAGGGCTGTTCTTAGGCCCAGTGTAAAGAAAATAGGATTCATAGTGGTGTGAATTCTGCATAGCTACTATTGTACTGCTGAACAGGGCAAAAACATGGTGGAAACTAGCATAGGACAAAGACTGTGTAGAAATGTTTGGGTAAAACACAGCCACAATCTGAACGTTTGTCTAGAAGAAGAAAAAAAGTATCCTGAATGTTGCACAGTCTTGTTGTCTGTAAATGCAAGGTGAATTATAATCAATTTCCACAGTACTGACAGCCCTAATATTACTAATAATACTAATAATAAATACATAAATACATACATAAATACCATATGTATACAATACTTTCCCTGTGACAGCTGGGGCAGGGTTACCAGCTGTCCTGATTTGGATAAGCAGAAGAACTTGGATGGATGGAATTTAATTATAATATTTTACAACACTCCCTGTGAAAGCTGGGATAGGCTAGGCTGTTGGTTAAGAAAATGCAGGGATATAATGATACGATGATTAAGATGTTAAGGACATCTTAACTCAAGCTGCCACATAGATGTGTCCCATGTGAAATACTGAACTAATGCAAAGCACTCTCACATTCACCACCACATGTTTCACGTGGCTATAAAATGTTGTAACAGCATATCAGAGAAAAATAATAAATAAATAAATAATTACACAATAGGTGCCCTTTAAGAATTCTATAAAACAAAGTGCACCCAATAAAAGCACATTGGACAGCTTTATCTCACTTGGGGTTGGCTTCAGTTGTAGAGTTGGTGCTAATCTTCATGTATTTCTGCCCAAAATAAGTTTTGTTGTGCGTTGTGTGTGGACCCTGGCAGAGAGATGACTCAGAGGCTGGACTGAGGCAAAAGGCTTTTTGCACAAAGCTCAGCAGGAGACATGATACAAAGCAACACGAAACCACGACTGACGACAAACTAAAGTCACTAGTGTATATTCCAGAAAACACACACACACACACATGCACACACAGGTGCAACAGTGACAATCAGATGCTTTCCCTCTCGGCCATCAGCTCACAGCAGCAGATCTTCTGCTCCCTGGGACAGATGACACTAAGGACCACGGACAGCTGCTGCACCGCTCTTGGCTGTTTGATCAGCACTCTGGATAGAAAACTACAAACTTACAGAACCCAGCAGAAGAAAAGAGATGATTGTGTGACCGTTGTTTGTAAAAAGTGAACGCTGGTCAAAAACAAGCTGTAGCTCAGCACTAAAGAAGCTCGGCAAGCAGTTTATCAGGAACACAATGCACATGCTTATTCATACAGTTATCCAATCAGCCAATCATGAAGCAGCAATAGAGTGGCTTAAGTCCTGCAGATATAGGACAGGTAAAGCAGATACGATCTGAGTGACTCTGACAGGGGGCACGACTGTCGCTGGCACTCAGTGGCAACTCAAGCAAAATTCACTCAAATACAAATTTCAAAGTTACTTGCAGGCGTTGCATGTGACATGTGAAAGAAACACAATTAAAAAGTGAATTAATTAAAGATTACTTTGCTGAGACCAATATAAAACCAGGAAACGAATCATGTAAGTCATTCAACTCTAGCACAGTTTACAGGTTACTTGCCATTAGACCTTGAGTTCAGTTTCAGATGGTAACTGTGTGAGCTTGATGAAATTCTGACCAATACTCCACGAGAGCTGGTGATTCTTGTGAATTCTGGACAGATGGATGGATAACAGATGTCTTCCCATGGCATAAGGTCATCGGGCCTTTAGCTGGATGAGCTAAAAATGGTAAATGTGATTGGAAAAAATCAGGGTTGTGTAGCCATGCTTCAAAACAATACGTGGTAATGCAGATTCTCAGTTAGGATTGTGCAGAATCAGTGAATCAGTTTCTCTCTCTCTGTCACCCCCCTCCCACACACACACACACACACACTGGGGAAAAAAGAACAGTTCCAGCATCAATACCCATCAGGGAAACACTGACCTTTGTGTGTGAGCGCACAGCTCTCAGCGCATTCATCCATATACAGCTGTAAGTGTATGTGTCGCTCACGTGTGACCATGTGTGCATGTGTGTCATGTGTGTGTGTGAGTGTGTGACCTTTCTACCAGCTGCTGTCTCTCTGTGTTTCAGACATCATGATGGTATTTTCCTCTCACCGGGGACCCATCGCCATATGAAACAGGAGAAACTGCTCTTCACTCCCTCTCTTCTCAGTCATAATGTTTTCTCCCCTCCTCATATCTGCTCAACTGGAAAGTTAACTGTTGGCAATGTTTTGAGAATAATAATAATAATAATAATAATAATAATAATAATAATAATAATAATAATAATAATAATAATAATAATAATAATGAATTGGAATGTGGTGCTTGCCTGAAATATGAATGTCTGTCCCTGACTGTCTGTTAATCAGTGTTTAAAAACACAATAAGAGGGAAAAACTGTGCTGATTTCTACAAGACTCCCACAGTGCCTTCATGTAAGTACCAGCTCGAACTGGTCTCATGACCAAAGGGAGGCTTTGAAGTAAAATATACCTGCCTGTCACTGAAATCCACTAGGACTGCTTTACTCCTGCATGTGTGATGACATTAAACTCTGCGTTGTGACAACCAGCTCCAGCAGTCGACATGCTGTTTTGACAGCCAATTACATCCAGCCTGTAGCCAGAATCGTTGCAGAGCAGGTGGATCTAGCTCTTGAGTTATTTATTTCAAGGTCACCTGGGGTTAAGGGAATATCCTTCCCTCCAGAAACACTGTTGGCACTAGCACATCCGAGGTTCCTGGGCTTGATTCACTTATGCCAGTAATATAATATGGTTGCTGGCGCATGGAAGAAAAGCTGAGAAGGTAATGCTTTCTCACCCCCCAACACACACACACACACACACACACACACACACACACACACACACACACACACACACACACACACACACACACACACACACACACACACACACACACACACAGAATCTAATGGGTGATTGCATTTCCAGGAAGGCTCTCTGCTAAATAAAGTGGCATCAAAGTGTTATAATACTGCAAATATTTAGAGAGCATTTGAGAGAGAGAGAGAGATAAGAAATGAGTGAAGATCAAAATGAGAGAGAAGATGAATTGGCTTTCTGCTCAGCTGTAGGTGTAGCTGTGTCTACTGTGTGTGTGTGTTTAACTCCGTCTCACCCTCACTGGCTGCGTAGCTCATTATTCTTACTGAGTCCTTTAGCACTCTGATACTTATTCCCACACAGATAACATTCCCCATTCACGCTCAGATACAAACACTATATTAATGGAAGACATTTATGCAGGTGCTAACTCACAACATGCTGCTAGAGCTGTGATTCATTTATACACAGCACGCTCTGTGTGAACGTGGGTAAAAAAAGAGACACTGACATAAACACATCCCGACACACACAAACTGGTAAATGAGAGTCTAAATGACACAGTTGATTCTCTCTGGATGGTACTCTCAGGCCACAGTAATCTACTGTAAGCTTTGGTACTATTGTGTCTTCTTTGTGTGCACAGAGGTTCTTGTACACACTTGTTGCTTTGCTGTGTTTTATGACTTTATGTGCAGAATATGTGCCTGCCTGCTCTCCAAAATAGAGCTTTATATATTTGCCCAGAGCAAACCCGGCCTTAACTCTGGCTCCCATGGATCGGTTGCTGGCCCCTGTGGCACACACGTGACAATCAACACATGTGGCAATAATCAGTTACAGATAAAGCTGATACTGCTGATCTCAGATCAGTATGTGCATGAGCCACATAGTCGAGACCAAAGAGCTGCCAAAAGAGGTCACAGATAAGACTGTAGACCTGCACAAGGTTGGATTGGTCCACAGGATCACCAGCAAGAAGATTGGTGAGAAGGTGTCAACTGTTGAAATAGAGCAAATATAAAATGATCATCACAACCATCTGTATGGAGCTCCATGCAAGACCATGCCACATGCGGTGATGATGGTTATGAGAAAGGTGGTTGTGGCATGGGTGTGGTCTCTGGCTGGCTGCAGAGGAGGGGTGACGCAGCGAGCTCCCGGGGCAGTGCAGGGGAGGGGTGAACAGGTGTGCTGGGACGTGAATGTGATTGTGACTCTTTATGTTCACAGTGACAGTCCGAGAGGAAGGAGAGTGGACGGGACAGCAGAGCGGGAGTGTCTGTGTCCCACTGTGAAACCACAGTAAATCGAATGTCAAAATAAAGACATCCGTGTGTTTACGCAAGTAAAGGGTCCAACTTCACAGTGGTGGATCAGCACAAAGAGTTACACTGGCAACACGCTACCTTAGAATGGGATGAAATGAGGACCCACGGTTGAGGAAGAGCTTCCAGAGCTTCCATACAGTGCAGGAAGAAGAGGGAACAAAATGTGGACATGGGTGCCTCTGCTACAAGCTGTCCTCAGTCATCATATTTTAACCCCAATGATACTATGTGGTCTAAAGGCTGAGCCCAGTTTTTGATCAGGTATAGTGAGAATAATCATCATAATGTAATATCATCCCATACTGTAAGGTAAAGGTGCAACGTTAGAGAGAAAACCCCAGGAATTAAATGATGGTGGGAAAGAAGAACTCCTTCAACACTCTACACCCAGATAGAATTCTGTCTGAATTTTCCAGATGCCTGAGAAAAGTACATTTTCATCATATCTTCCTCTTCCTCTTCACTTCTCTATCCTATCGTATCACATTCATCCTCTTACTCCTCATCTCCTGAAGTCAGGGCTGTAACATATAGTAGGGAAACATGTAAAATACGAGAATCTATAGCTGATACTTTTTACAATTAGTTATTGTTACCAGACAAGTGATGTGACTGTCCTATTGCCGGACAGCTGATAATGAGCCTGCTACTACAAGCTAACATTATCGTAGCTAATGTTAAACAAGCTAATACTAACTTTAAAGTCTCCTCAAGCGTAAACAGATGTCAGTGTTTCACACCTCGCACTTTGACACTGGAGGTAAAAAGTCATGTCAGCCTAAACTTACAGCGTGCTGGTCAAAGTGTTTGAACTGAATCTGTGGTAAAAATGTAAAATATTGCAATATATATATATATATATATATATCCTCTGGTAACTAGAGACCAGTGGCACAGTGAAACCCGATAATGAATTTATATCGAAACAAACGATAGCGTGAAATGTGAAATGATATGATGATGTTTTCATTTTGTCATCCAGTATATTTTGTCATATCACACAGGACTGGTATTAATAGTTGTCGAGCTACATGAGTTCTCAGGAGGTCCTTAAGTGTGATTCTGTTTCCTGTGAATTTCTGTTATTTTAGACTGAACCAGTGTGTTGGAGCCAACTGCCGGCCTGCTAAAAACACAAATCATTTCACACTAACAGTATCCTTGGGTGTTTTGAAAGGCTTTTTTAAATAAAATGTATTATTATTATTATTATTATTATTATTAACAACATTAATGCTGTTTCCAATTTAAAATTGCCAACAAAATATTTTTACAGTTTGCTGTAATCTGTACATTATTTCTGTATTTTATATCACAGCTGATGTAAATTAGAATATCATATCCTGCATACTTTACACTTTTAGAAACAATGGCCAGGGTTCTCACCCAAAGACCTTGCGTCCTTCAGTGGGAATATTTCCTACCACAGAGATGCTCTCAAAACAACATTTTTAGAGAATGTTATTTTGAACTTCTGAGAGCAGATATACCCTTGCTCCACTTCCAGAATGCATCACAACTCTCGAGGTGAGAAAACAAGATTTGAGCTGGCATTGCTAACCTGACCTCTGCACTTGTGGGGGTGGCCTGTATTCTCCGTGTGATAAAGCCTGGCCTGTAGGCCTGCAGCCAGAGTGCTCAGCGCTACACTGGATATGAAACATCACAAGTAATAACACTCCCCTGATGCAGCACCTCTCTATTTCTTTCATTTTCTTCCCCCTTGAATATGTTTCTACCTTGTTATCTTTTTATGCACCACCCTGCCTGTAATATTTTTCTATTCTTCGATGGACTTCTTTCGTAATTCTTATCCTTGAAAAGAAGCAGTGTACAAATAACTTTGCTCTGAAAGGTTCTCTTACAACATCCTCTCCACTATGTTTTATGTTCAACAGTGTAACAATGTGTAGTTGACAAAGCACAAATGTACTAATTACAGTACAATAGGTTTTAGGGTGGGGATACCACAGTCATCTCAATCAATACTATATTTTTTTAAATTAAAAAAAAAAACATCTGTCATACTCCAGGAAACCATGAAGGATGTATTTTTCCCCCTTGGAGCTCACAAAAAGTGATCCAATTTCAACTAGCTGGTTTAGTTACTAGCGAAGTCAAATAACTTGGTTAACTTTAAAACTTCTCTTTTTGTAAGTGAAGCCTTACACACAGTCACAATGAAAGTTATCATGCCCTGAATTTTATGCTATAAAAATTTTATAAAAGGGGAAATTAACTGTGGAGATCAAAACGTGTTTTACTTTGTAGTGTGTTTTGGGGATTTTTTGTTCTTTTTTCTGGGCTGTAAATATGTTAATTTGGAAGAGAGAAGGGGAGCATTGCTACACTTTGATCCATGGTACCCAGAATTTACTACCATACCACTGAATAAACCTTAGTACATCCAGAGCTGTGCTGCTGGTCTACTCACTCACTCCCACACATGCATCATTACTGTCCCACAACAGATCCACTTGCAAGCCCTTCTTTTAACCCTTGTATTATGTTGAAAAAAAATCACATAGATTATGTTGCGGGTCATTTTGACCCGTACTGTGTAAATCCACTCAGAATTGTCAAAAAAGTACAATAAAACAATAGCAACTTTATTTTCCATTAGAAAAAACATTTAGAACACAGACATACAATACAGTTTGAATTACCATAACTCTTTTTAAGAACAATTTAGTAAAAGTTTTTCCTTCTTTACAAACACATTTCTTTTGAACTTGCTCGTTTTTCTCAGTTTTTCAGTGTTCAACATTTTCAATTTTGTCCACATGATGGACAGAATGTGACTGTGTGCTTTCTGCAGATGTACTTTTTGCATTTCTCACAAACAGTGCTTGTTTTAATGTCTTCTCGTGAGGGACAGACCTGGCATCTTTTTCGTTTCTTTACACCTGTATCCACTGGATCCACTGCAGATTGGTTGGATGGTGCACACTTGACCTTTTCAATGACAGCTGCTGCTGCTGGGGATCGAGCTGGTCTGACTCGCATCTGGATCTTGGGAGTGACAAGACTTTTTCCCAGTTCTTCCAGGAAAAGGCGACGTCGGTACAATTTACCCGCATTCCAATGTTGGTTGATTTCAGTCCACAGGACATAGGCATTGTAAGCAGACACATCCAAAATGTTGTAGAAAATTACCAAGGGCCAACGAGCTGTCTTGCGCTGGCAGCTGTATGTCGCTGTGACTTTGTCAAGATTGTCCACTCCTCCTTTGGTGGAGTTGTAGTCTAGGATCATTTGTGGTTTTTTGTCTTCTCTTGTGCTCAGAGATGCATCTGTGTGCATTGTGCTCATGACAAGAACATTCTTGTTTTTCTTTGGGCAATATAAAACAACTGTTGCTTTCTCAGTGAAAACAAATATTGAGGAATGCAGAGATCTTCCCTGCATCTTCAAAATTTCACTGGGAAGTTCTGGCTTATTTCTTCTGATTGTTCCCAACATAGTCAGCTTTCTCTTCTGAAGTTCCTCTCCAAGCCAGTAGGATGTAAAGAAATTGTCACAGGTGATGTTATGCCCTTGCAGCCCTTCACTCATCTGCAGCACCACACGCATCCCCTGATTCTTCTCAGATGCTCCTCCAGGTAGCTGTCCAGTGTACACTTGCATATTCCATGCATAGCTAGATTTTGCATCACAGGCTGCCCATATTTTGATGCCATACTTGGCCGGCTTGTTGGGCATATACTGTCGGAAAGGACAGCGATCCCTGAATGGGACAAGGCGCTCATCAACAGTAACGTGGGGACCAGGGTTGTACAACAAAGGTAGAATTTCCACCCATTTATCCCATACATCTCTGATTGCAGCAAGTTTGTCTCTTTCACGTCGACCAGCTCTGGTTTCACGGTTGTCAAATCTGATCACACGAGATATCTTGAGAAATGTCTCCAAACACATTGTTGCTCGAAAGATTGGCCTTCCATTCTCTTCATTCCATAGACTTGCACTTGCTTCTCCCTTGGACCTGTATACTCCAGCTAATATCAGAATTCCAATATAAGCATGCAAGTCAGTCTGATCCAGTGGCTTCCATTTCTCTTGAAATACACGCCTCCCTTCCAGGTTAGTCATGTCCAGTATTATCCTCTCTATTGGAGGGGATATGAAGAGTTGAAATGCTGATTGAATATCATCAACTCGTGTGATGGCAAATCTTGTAGGACCAGGAGTCATTTTGATGATATTAGAAGATGACAGCCTGCCTTGACTTCGGTGTGGTGATAATGACCATTTTATATTACCATCTTTAGATGTCCATGTCTCCTCTGTGGATGATGATTGCTGCATTCCTTGGTTTTCATTTGATGTAGAGATGGCGGCACACTCTCCTCCTCGTCTGAAAATTGTCAGTCTGGATCATCAATAACATTGTCCTCAGTCTCTGAAACATCTTCTTCTTCATCACTATCCCAGTTGAAAAGCAGTGATAAAGCTTCTTCAGTCGTCAACCTTCTGGAGCTCATTTTTGGTGTGTTGAAATGACATGAGAACAGTGAAAAGAATAGGGGAGAGAAAGTTTCTTGCATGCACACCTGGGTCTGAATGTATATTCAGAAGCAGTCAAAACAAAGTACATCAAAGAGAAATGTTTATTTTGGATCTGAACAACTTTTTACTTACATAAAAGTGTGCGGGTCAAAATGACCCGCAACATCATCTTTGTATACAAACACTGCAGAGACATTCCAGGACACATCAAAGTGTCCATATTTTACACACCAGTTCATGACCCCAGATAAGGAAAAGTCATAAGCTTTCATGAAGAAAAAGAAAGGATGACCAGTACTTTGGTCAACACAAAAACTGGAATGGGTCAAATTGACCCTTAACATAATAAGAAGGTTAATTCAGAAGGACCAGTCCCACCTCACTGACCAACCGCATGACCACAACCTCTGCTCCTCTGATGCCAAGCTCCAGTCTAGACTAATCAAGGCCTGGGGCAACAGAGCATACTCGATAGCCACCATCTCAAACTACAGCTCTTACCTGTACAGGTCCTAGATTGCTTCTTTTATGCCATATAATGTCAAATCTGTCAAGACAAAATGTACGTAAAAGAGCCGATTTGAATTACCTTCTGAAACTATGCTTGTTTGGGTGACTTAAGTGCTCAGAGACTGAATCAGCATATCGTATCTTTCAGTACTGTTGAAGATTCAACAGAAATAAATCAACAATATTACAACAAGTTGATAAAAAAATGAAGAAAATATGTGGAGCAACATTAAAAAGAAAATACATAATTCATCCTGGACTTGTTGTATTGTGTCTTGTGGGTTCAGTTAGCATTCAGTAGGATTAGATCTTCCTTTTAGAAGTCCCACTTATCACTTCTCTCAGATGCCTAATGAGCTTCCATTTGTCTCCAATCATCTTTCTTCCCCCTCCCTGTATTTTAATTAAAGTATCCTCTTTTACCTTTACATGGAACATCAAAGGAGAAACACCAGTTCATGCTAATTGGAGGTAGATTTGAGGCTTTAACAATATTTTGTTTGGACTAATTTCCTCCCGGTGCATAGGTGTACAGAGAGGACAGATGGGGGAGGGGGAAATGGATTTTTATAGGTGGCAAAAAACCCAAGAAAAACAAAGTCAGAGAAATAATGAGATCACTACAGGTAAAAATAGGACACGATTGGTATTTTGTTTTGCTAATTTCCTGTTTTTCACAGGTGAGGCAGAGGGATTATGGGTAAGTAAAAATAGTGGCTCTTGAAAATTAAACAGGATGCACATAACCACTAAAATAGCAAGAAGGCAGAGAGATATGAAAGAGAATCATCAGCATGGGAACCATTAGCAAGGCACCAGAGCAAAAACAGCTTAAACCTAATTATAAATGCTGCTCAGACGGCAGGAAACACAATATTTTGCAGCACCTATTGCCTCTTGTTGAGTCAGTGTTGCAGGTCAGTGCAGCAATATCACAAAAACAAGGTTTAATTATCACCTCTTGTCTTGTGTTCATTGCATAATCACATATCTAAGAGATGAAGAAAAAACAAGGTCAAACATTTCCAAGAGGAATATGGCGTCTCTTTATTTATCAAGTCGAAACATTCGCCCACACGAGGACTTAGGGGTGAGCACAGCTGGCATTTAACAGAGCAGACTCAGTAGGCTGAGATGAACAACATGTTTGAGTCCAGTGCAAATGTGCTGCTGGACGCTCATGGCATGCAGCTGCCTTGGAGACGCTGCTGGTCAGAATGACGCCGATGTAGAATTTCAGGAATGTATCATAGCCCCTGATGCTCTGGAAGCAGAGGATGGACAGATTCAAAGTTGCATATTTGGTTAAGCTCTTTGAGGGTAAAATGACTATGACTGATTTGTCTCTGAGGGCGAGGCATTGGCTCAGTACACAGACCAGTGACTGGCTTGCTGACTCACTCTAAACTTCACAGCAAAAGGACAGCAGATTAACATCACATTCTATTTTCATCAGAACTAGAATTTAAAGCAGCTTGACTTCCAGTAAGAGAAAACCTTTTGTGATCTGTGGCTGAAAGAAGCTACCTCTGTGAAGTCAGCCACATATTCACATCTTTTGAAACTTCTGCATCATGGTTACTTTCAGTTGGGAAGTTGCAAAGAAAACCCTTTGTGGTTTGAAGCTGAGATTTAGGATTGACGACATGACGATATCCCTCATACAGGGTTGGGATAACATCTACTTCTTAAATTGAACTTTGTCCTGTATAGCAGCGCTCCCCAACCTTTTTTGCTCCACGGGCCGGTTTATGTCCAACAATATTTTCACAGACCGGCTTTTAAGGTGTAGCGGATAAATACAACTAAATAAAACCAGCACCAGTACCAAAAAAAGAAGATTTATTCATAACACATGGGAAAAGACCCAGGGAAAGAGTTAACGATAACAACAATAAAAAAATAACAATAAACCCCCCCAAAACATATATATGTTGCATTTCTCAAGGCCCTCATGGAGCTTATTAGTTGGGTCTTCTTTGTGATTTAGCTGGAAGCAAATAGCAATTTGCAAATTCAGGAATTTGGTTAAATTGGTAAACTTATGAGCTATATTAATATTACATAGAGTGCACTATACAGGTCATCGGATGTTCAAGATGGGCTTTACGTCTACCAACAACTGCTCACACTGCCAAACCAATTCACCGGACAATTATATCCACGCTCTTTGGTTCTGTCCACCAGTTCAGATGTTTTGGCGTGAGATATGTGAAGACTTATCGAAGTGTCTGAAATGTAACATTCCAACTTCCCCCTTAGTGTGTTTGTTGGGCAGCTTAGATAATGTCACTTCAGAAAAGAATATCGCCCATATGGTTTTCACTGCCCTATGCATAGCCAAGAAAACAGTCCTCATGAACTGGAAAAATAAAAATAATCTTAATTCTAACCAATATAGAAATTATCTATTAGATTACATTAGTCTTGATACAGCCTCTGCCACCACATCAGATCAATTGCTCTGGGCTCCTTTGATCAGCTCCATCACCTAGTGGGGGTGGGGGGTCATAGTTTGGTCCCGCCTTCACTGTTGTGATTGGTGTGGGGGTAGGGACAGGCTTAGGGCGTCGGGGGGTTCCCCGGAGGCATCTTCCTTGGGGGGCTCAACCCGGGGTAGCGGTCATGTCCGGTTAGGGGCTCTGTTGGCTCTCAGGTGACTGTTTCCTCACGGCTGCGTGCAGCGGGGATAGGGGAGGGTCTGTGCTGATGGACGTGGGTTACTGACATGGTAGCCTGGCTGCCCCTGGGTGGGTCCGGGATGGGCGTGAGGTTCTGGGGGCGCTCCGTCTCTGGGCTGGGACCCGGACCGGGCCTCGGGGGCTTGGGTCCTGGTTGGTGTGTTGCCGGGGTTGTGGGCGGGTGGGTGCATGGGGGCCCAGCCCTGGAGCAGGGTGCCGCCAGTGCATCGAGCCACCTGGGGGGCTCTTCAACTGGTGGGGGAGATTGTCACATCTTGCAGGAGCTTTCCTCTCCTCAGGAGCTCCCTCTGCAGGAGGGGGAGATACAGGAGAGGTGGAGGAAGATCTCAGCCTGGGTGTTTATTGTCTTATGTAGTCTGGAAGATGAGTGGATGGTGGGGTGGGTACAGTTTTCTCTGTGGTGGGGTTGGGTGGACTGTCCCGGGCTCTGTGGGGCCGGGAGGTGCTGCTGCACTGGGCCCCGGTCTGGATGGGCCTGGGCCCCCTTTCCCTGGCGGGTCGCAGAGTATGGGGGTGCCTACTGGGGTCAGCGGGGGAGCTGGCCCCAGGGAGGGGTCACTTGCCCCTCCCTTCCTTCCCTCCCCATCTCCAGCTGCCTCCCTCTTCCCGCTCCACCACAACCACCCACACATGCAGGACCCTTGGAGTAGGGGTATGTCACCAGGGTGCAGAGGAGGCTACCCCCCCCCTGTCCCCTTCTGGCTGCCTCTGCCTCAATTTTATCCCACAACTTAGACATTCACATTACTCACACTCTCATTACACATACATATAGGATCTTGGGGGTGGGCACGATACACGGAATCCAAAGTACCATCAGGGTGTACACCCCACCCCTGGCATCATTGCCCACCTCTCAATTTTAAATACACTTAGACACTGAGGGCTATCAGGAGGGACTATGTGCTTACCTGCTGCTCTCTGGCAGGTAGCTCCATGCCCTCCTGGGTTTTAAATGCACCTTAGAACACACATGCATCAACACTACAATGAGCGGGTGGAGGGAGGTTTGGAGTCTTCTCTCACCCCCATTCTCTGCGACCTGCTGGAGCGGGGGGGCTAGGAGGAGGAGTTGGCCGTCCGACTGCGGTCTGGAGTGTGGGGCCTCCCTGCTGCTGCGGAGTCGGGGCGGTCTGCCTCCCCCCACCGCAGGGAAAAGGGTAACACCACCTGGGTCTGGGTGCAGTTCCCCCCTCCAGGGGCGGGGGCACCTAGACCCGGTTTGTAGAGTACGCTTGGGGAGTGTGATCGTGTGTACAGCGTCTCTTTATGTCTGTCTCCACGTTGGTTGAGTGTGGAGTAAGTGCATATGAGAGCATGAGGGTGGGAATGGATGTTTGTATCTGTGTGTGCCTGTATGTCTGTGTCTATATGTCAGGTTGGGTGTCAGGCGCCACCTCTCTGGGGACATCTCAGGCCCTCCAAGGTTTGGAGGCCTATCTCCCCCTACCACCACTTCCCCTGCCAGTGGCGGACTCCCTCAGACATCGGTGCGTTGGTGGTTCTTTGTGTCTGGGGATGGGCGTCCAGGTACACACCGGCTCACTCCTTGGCGACCGCTTATCCGGGCCTGGAGCCTGGGGCTCGCTCGGGCCACTTCGGAGGTGGGGTGCCCCCGGCCTCTCGGCCTGGGGCTCGGTCACTCAGGCACGGCTGGCTGCCGGCGGAGCTCACGGGCGCGTCACTGCAACTCCCCCTGGCTTCTGCTCCGCGGCTGCTGAGTGAGCCCTCATCTGGGACTCTCCTCAGCTCTTTCTGGGACAGTGGCACGGCTGCCCCTCTGTTGGTCTTCCTTGGTCTCTTGTGTTCTGAGGGCCTCTGGATGTCTGGAGTTTTGATCTCCTCCATACCTGCTTCATGCCCTGGAGGAGGCTGTGGCCCCCCCCACACCCTCTAGCAGATTATTACATGAAGGAACCTTTAAAAAAAAACAAAAAAACAAGCGCGTCCATGCTCACAGGTGTACACACGGGTGATCACACCCACAAACTACACCCTTTTTGGCTCCTATTTCAAAGCACACTGTGTTCTGTTGATCGTATGTGCTGCACAATAATGTTTAATATTTAGTATTTACTGTCATATTCCCATATATCATTGTGATGTTGTTTATTCTATTACTCTTGTTCTCTTCTGCTTGTTTTCTTTTTTCTTTCTCAGCAGGTGATCCAGGTGATCGATATATGCATTTTTTTTTCTCTGCCCGTTCTGTTGGTTTATGTTTTTTGCCCTTCTCCCCCGTCCCTCTTCTCAGCTGTTTCTCTTTCCCTCTTTCTTTCTCCCCTTCTTTCCCCCAGTCAAGTCTGTCCCGTATTCAGTAAGTGAAAATAAAATAAACAATAAAAGGTGAATCAAATAGACCATTACGGCAAGGCTGGGATGGTCAATTTGGTAAAGTAAATCCGTTGGGCATCTTTGTTTGCCTTTAGACAACAATTCTGATGGCAAAAGAGCCAAACGGGACAGGCAAAAAAAGAAAAAAAGGTAAACGTATGAGCATTAGTTAAACTTTAAAAATGGCAGTACTACAGCCAGACAAGTGTTTAGGTTTATATTGTTGGATTGTCATTTATGCTTATAAACATATACTCATATATTCATACAATTATGTAATTGATTGCATATTGATAGGATTTCTGATACTTGTCTTGTCATTCCAGAAATAGGTCTGTGCTAGACAAACCTATCACAAGTCAGTTCAGTTTAGAGCTACTTGGAGTTCTCTAGAGCTGTCTCGATCTACCTTTCGGGTACTCTAAGTGTGAGGGTTAGAGGGTACTCCAACTGTGCTTAAATAGGGTTTAGTGAGAACTACATCATTGTTGAATGATGTGCTTGAAGTTTCAGCAGAAAGCTTTGATGCAAATTTCAAGTGTTTTTCAAAAAGCTTTTATTGTCTGTGGCTACACTCAGAAATAGCTTCCATCAGTTCATTATAGTCCCAAGCAGGATTTGACAGTCGTCCAGCAGAACAGCTCATTCAAAGTCACCTTGACTGCATAAAGGAAAGCATTACTCACACTCTGTGCTCTTTCACTGGTAGCCTAAGCATTCAAATTAGAACCCAAGGGGTTTAAATGTCATATAAGCAAATGTACACAACCTACGTCAGCTGAGTCACTGTACCCGACAGAGATCCATGACTCGGTTTGTTGAGTTCATTCATGACTCGGTATCTTAGACAGGTCTGTTCTAATAGTGCATGAACAGTAATGTCTCGAGTGAAATCGATAGCTTTGAACTGATTAATGTAATGTTGTAGACATGGAAGTGACTCCTCAGCAAGATCATCCATCAAAACTGTTGCAAACCATGAGGCATCCCTGCTGACTCAAAGGCACCAACTGCAGTTCTGCATGTGGTTTTTAATGTTTATTTAGATAGAATATTTATTTTGCCTTGCTTTTCATTTTTTGCAGTGGTATGTAGACAGTATGTAATCATAAATGATCCCAAAAATTGTTTAAAACCTGAGTGTAACTATTCCTATGTTCACTCCATCACTTGAAAGAACAGAGGTCTAGACTTACTTACTTAGAACAAGTCCCGTAAGTATGTAAAAAGTAGCCACTGAAAGGCCAGCTTAAGTACACCTACCCTTAAAAAGTTATCTATATTCTAACATGGATTATAAATATCAGCTTTTGACTCTAATGACCAGGCTTTGTAATAAATCTGCAGATTTCTTTTAGAGTTGAAAACTTTCTGTCATAATGAGTCAGGCCTTAGAATTTCACAGTGCCGAAAAAGTCCGACTTTTTGCTCCTAACTTTACTTTCTATATTGTATTCAGCTGTTTCTTAGCTGAATGAGCTGGTATTCAGCTGCAAACTCTGAGCAGAGCATATTCTGGGACATGTTGTTTCAGGCTGAGTCACCCACAACACAAATCTACTGTATCCTCTGTTTGCATCTTCCCTCAGACATCTCTGCATTGCTGATGTTGATGCCTGCTGTCGTAAACACATGGTGCTGTTGTTTGCACATGAATAGACCTGTAAAGAATCACATTTCCAACAGGTTTTGTTTCAAACTATTTAGAGCAAAGTGTTTGATGAGGAGGCACGGTGTGGTGGTTAAACCTATTTCCGCAGAGCAAGAAGTTTCTGGGTTTGAATCCAGGCCCGGAGTCTCTCTGTGCTCGTCCCAGCTTCCTTACTTGATCTCTGTGTGCTGGTTCAGTTAATAAGTAATCAGTGGTGATTCTAAATGGACTAATATGTCTCTATGGGTTGATTCTGCCTCAGTGTTGATCTGTCCACACTGTACCCCACATTTCACATTATAGCTGGGATAGATCATGTCTAATTAAGATGACATGATAGTTCTTTATAACAGTGTTTTAAGCTCCAGTCTTTCTTTTTTACAAATGCCATTCACTGAGCTGTAACTCAGTTTTAATCATGAGTAAGGTCTTACAGAGCCAGTCCGGTGCATTTAACAGAGTTTATAGAAGTTCTCATTTCATGATGATGATTTTTTATCTGACTGTGAGCTTTGTGTGATATTTTCAGGAAAGTCAAATAGTCTAGAAATATTTTTATATTGCTATAGAAATAATTTGTATTCTATCTCAGAAAATACATGTGGTGAAAACATACTGCATTTTTAATCATAAAGCTGCATCCACAGAGGAGGTGGTTTACAGCAGTTTTATAACCAGGGACTATAGAAAGTCAATGACATTCCCTCATCAGTGGAAAAAATACATTTTGACTGATGTGGGTGGGCTAAGATGAGTGATTGAAGAAGGACACCAATGATTGACATATGACATAAATATGTTAGAGGGTTAGGTGTCTAGGTGTCCGAAACCTGAAATGACCAATGGTGACCAACAGTCATCTTCAAAGTGTGGTCATAGCTAATTTGAGATCTGGGACTCTTTTAACACTCATTCTGTGTATTTTGAAGACAAGCAGAAAAAAAGTAAACAGGCTTAAGAATGATTATTTTCTTTGTCTCCTGACAGAGGAGACTAAGGAACTCTATTTTTAAAAATAACAAAAATGACACCTGGATGACTTACTGTTAGAGTCATCAGCGATGATGACTCAACCCTCAGAGACCTTATGAGTTATGCAGCTTTCTTCATAAACTCAACTGTTCTTATTGCCAAAGTCTGAACTGATAGACAATTTATAAGAAATAGAAGTTTCCTGACTCTCTCTGTTGCTCCAATAAACGACTTAGTTATGAAAAAGAGAAGTAACACTCTTGGTTGCTTAAATATCAGATTGCATCACAAACTAATGTGCGTGCTTAGCTAGTAGCTACTTTTGTGAGCAAGCGAGGTAATGCAACAATCAAGCTGCTGCTTTGTATATCAAGCAATTTCTCTTCCTTAACAAATAAGATAGCATTAGTCACAAGAAATACAAGTTATTTAATGAAGCACTGATTAATGACAGTCACAAATCATTAGCCAAAACACAAAAAAGAACACAGGAAATCAAATATATAGAATTACATTCTCAAATAACAAATATGATCAAAGAGCAGTTCAAAGAGCAGCATAAACTATAGAAATCAGAGTAAATACAGGAAGTAACTTTAGTACACAAGTGTAGAAAAAGAATATAAAGTTTCTTCTACCCCAGCCCTACAAAATGTCCGGTGGGAATTCACATAAACTCTGATTTTCACACATTTGTGATGAATGTTCCCTCTAAGCTGTGCATGTGCGCAATTGTGCACTGCTGGCACGCTCTCTGCGCACAGAAAATCTGTGTTGCGCACAAAAAAAGAAAAATCTAACCTGAAATGAAATTAAAATAAAAACGTTAACAATTCAGTTTTGCAGTGTTAGTCAGTAAGTGACTGGCTGCTCCCGTATGGGATTAGAACGATGCCACCTTATCCAATAGTCCAGCCAATGATGCAATTCACACTCGTATATACGCAGCTAATCAACGTCGCTGACAGGCTCTGACAGCGTCCTTATGGGCCGACACCGGTGTTTTAGCGAGCAAAGCGGCTGATGTGGAGTGAAGCCACGTTAATGACAACGTGTACAACCATTGGAGATGTGAGCAGGACAGACGGAACAACTGACGGAACAAGTGTGGACTTCATACCAGTTTTTAAATTGTGTTGACCGGCCACGTAAAACCAGAGTTATGATAAAAATATCTGCAATTTTTGTTTTTCTTCCTGAATACTGTCGTTGTTTATATTTACTGCGGGAAGAAATGGTAAAAACGGCATTTTATAAGGAAAACGCTCGAAAGCCTGTGAACAAAAACAACACCAAAAAACCTCAGCCTTTCCTATTGGTGGAAAAATCTATATCATTGTCAGATTGTGACAATGATGTCATCAGCACAAATGATCTATGAAAACACTGGAGATGTCATTATTGGGGATTACCAATGATGGCATCAGCATGAAACATCATAGTGTTAGTGCAGTCCTTGCCCTTAGGGCGGAGTTACCTGGTTTTAAATGTAATTTCTTAAAAAAAAAAAAATCAGTTACAGGCTAGCACTGCCAAAGAGCAGTGAGTCTACAGTTTATTTCAGCAGCTCATTTTACTCAGGGTTTGTTTGACTTTTTTAGGAGTTCAGTTCAAGAATTTAAGAATTGTTTAGAAGTCGATCAACAGCTAAAAGATAAAATAGGCATGTTTTTTGTGTGTGTGTGTTTTTCACAGTAATGTCCCTGTTAATGCTGTTTCCTGTGA
This sequence comes from Astatotilapia calliptera, assembly GCF_964374335.1. Lineage (NCBI taxonomy): Eukaryota > Metazoa > Chordata > Actinopteri > Cichliformes > Cichlidae > Astatotilapia > Astatotilapia calliptera. The sequence goes on from NC_137423.1 coordinate 19,014,749, forward strand.
TGCATCTTAAACTGAAGCATCGTTCGCCAGCTGGTTGTAAGTAGTGTGAAATGATCTGCTGCTCACCCGCACTGAAATGACTGGATTGGGACTCATTACATTTGAACACTTGAGCACTTGGTACTTTTGTGGGGATTTCCACATCTTCACTGCACAGGGAGTTTTTGACCTTTGAGTTGAAGCTCCTTCATATTTCAAAGGTAATCAAAAGGGCACACACACACATACACACACACACACCATACAGTAAACAGTGACACTATTTAGTAGGGCTGGGTATCGTCACTCATCTATAACAGATATTCTGTTTCACAAGGTCCCGCTTTGATTTGATCCCTGATTCGATTCGATTTAAATTTTGGCTCAAAAATATTATAGTTATGATCATTTATCAGTACATACCCATATTTTTACATTTACATTGGGGCAAAAAAGTATTTAGTCAGCCACCGATTGTGCAAGTTCCCCCACTTAAAATGATGACAGAGGTCAGTAATTTGCACCAGAGGTACACTTCAACTGTGAAAGACAGAATGTAAAAAAAAAACCATGAATTCACATGGTAGGATTTGTAAAGAATATATTCGTAAATTAGGGTGGAAAATAAGTATTTGGTCACCTCAAACAAGGAAAATCTCTGGCTCTCACAGACCTGTAACGTCTTCTGTAAGAAGCTTTTCTGTCCCCCACTCGTTACCTGTATGAATGGCACCTGTTTGAACTCATCATCTGTATAAAAGACACCTGTCCAAAGCCTCAAACAGTCAGACTCTAAACTCCGCCATGGCCAAGACCAAAGAGCTTTCGAAGGACACCAGGAAAAGTATTGTAGACCTGCACCAGACTGGGAAGAGTGAATCTACAATAGGCAAGCAGCTTGGTGTGAAAAAATCAACTGTGGGAGCAATCATCAGAAAATGGAAGACATACAAGACCACTGATAATCTCCCTCGATCTGGGGCTCCACGCAAGATCTCATCCCGTGGGGTCAAAATGATCATGAGAACGGTGAGCAAAGATCCCAGAACCACACGGGGGGACCTGGTGAATGACCTGCAGAGAGCTGGGACCAAAGTAACAAAGGTCACCATCAGAAACACACTGCAACGGCAGGGAATCAAATCCCGCAGTGCCAGACGTGTTCCGCTGCTGAAGCCAGTGCATGTCCGGGCCCGTCTGAAGTTTGCCAGAGAGCACATGGATGATACAGCAGAGGAGTGGGAGAATGTCATGTGGTCAGATGAAACCAAAGTAGAACTTTTTGGTATAAACTCAACTCGTCGTGTTTGGAGGAAGAAGAATACTGAGTTGCATCCCAAGAACACCATACCTACTGTGAAGCATGGGGTGGAAACATCATGCTATGGGGCTGTTTTTCTGCCAAGGGGACAGGACGACTGATCCGTGTTAAGGACAGAATGAATGGGGCCATGTATCGTGAGATTTTGAGCCAAAACCTCCTTCCATCAGTGAGAACTTTGAAGATGAAACGAGGCTGGGTCTTCCAACATGACAATGATCCAAAACACACCGCCCGGGCAACAAAGGAGTGGCTCCGTAAGAAGCATTTGAAAGTCCTGGAGTGGCCTAGCCAGTCTCCAGACCTCAACCCCATAGAAAATCTGTGGCGGGAGTTGAAAGTCCGTGTTGCTCGGCGACAGCCCCAAAACATCACTGCTCTCGAGAAGATCTGCATGGAGGAATGGGCCAAAATACCAGCTACTGTGTGTGCAAACCTGGTAAAGACCTATAGTAAACGTTTGACCTCTGTTATTGCCAACAAAGGTTATGTTACAAAATATTGAGTTGTATTTTTGTTATTGACCAAATACTTATTTTCCACCCTGATTTACGAATAAATTCTTTACAAATCCTACCATGTGGATTCATGGATTTTTTTTTTTCACATTCTGTCTCTCACAGTTGAAGTGTACCTCTGGTGCAAATTACTGACCTCTGTCATCATTTTAGGTGGGGGAACTTGCACAATCGGTGGCTGACTAAATACTTTTTTGCCCCACTGTACAAAAGCTGACACTGTGAGACTTCATCAGAGGTGTAAGCGTCACAGCAGATGTCTAAGTGTCAAAGAAACTGAGGATAAAGCTGAAAAACATGAAGGAGACTTTCCTGGCCTTTTATAGCAGGTAACTGCCTTAAAAATATTCTGCAGTAGATGAAAAACTATGAATCATCATATGAAAATTACCTGATGCTGCTGAAGTGAATCAAAGTTACAAAGGTTTGATTAGAGACACAGCTGAGAGTTTTGAAATGTGGCATCATTTGTAAAAGTTTAAATTTCTTTGGTATTGAACAGAAGAAACTAGGCTTTCTTGTCGGAGGTCATTTTTGAAATCAAAAACAAAAAAACAGTGGCCGACAGCACTGAACACAATGGTAGACTGGTGCAGAAAAAGCAAGCAAATAATGTAGAAAACAGAGATTTTTGATGGTAATTGATTTTCAAACCTACCCCTACTGTGTGTGTATCACGGTCCCTGTGTCTACCCGACCGCCTCAGTAAGGCTACATGTGCTCCCGCCTTTGGCCCGCGCTCCTGCTGTTAATCACACACCTGAGGCTCATTATGCGGCAGTCTACTGGCCGCCATTTAAGATGGTGGCTCAGAGCTTCTTGTTGCTGGACGTTGTATTGACTCACGTTAGTGTAACCCTGGCCGTAGTAATCTCTTGAGTTCCCAGTGATTTCCTAGTTGTAATTATTCCGTCTTTCTAGACTTCCCTGAACGTGTTCCTGAGGTTTTTCTTGCCGTAGCGTGAATGTGAGCTGAGAAGTGTAACCAGTTTGCGTAGAGTGTATTGGAGAACAGGAGTGGAGCCAGTGTAGGAAGGAGTGGAACGAGGATTGTGGAGCGAGTGTAGCGTGTGTGTTTTCCCCACATGCTGTGGATCCCTGGAGCACTGACCTTCCCACCTGACTTTGTACATAGTTAACGTGATGCTTTGTACATAAAGATTGTTTTGGCTGATTTCTGAATCTGTGTGTGAGTTCTTTACGTCAGCCCTGACAGTGTGGGCTTGTTTGGAAACAAGCATGCACTGTGGACTCAAAGAAACACTCTGTTACGTCCATCGAGTCATCCATCCATCGCTCTTTACTTCAAGTCCCACAAGCACACTCGCTGATCCATCTCACCAACAAGACAGTGTGTGTCAAATCTTAGTGAGGATATGACACTAAAACCACATTTTGAGCCTCAAAAATGTCTTCAAACTCGCATTTGGTCCTCATAAGTGACGGTTGGTCCCCACAAGCATAATACCATGCCAATTATCTGTCCTCACAAAAATGTCTAAACATGTACACACACACACACACACACACACACACACACACACACACACACACACACACACACACACACACATCATCAGCATCATCATCATCCTCAAGATCTTCCACTAACAAATGGCGGCAGCCATTATAAAATGTGCCTGCTTGTAGTTCCCTCTACTTAACAAGCTTCAGCTAACAAACCACTTTGAAGTGACGAAAGACTCGAATAATTAGAGAACAGTGAGGAAGAGAAGTGGCAGAGATAGAAAAGAAGCAACTACTGAGAAGCCATAATAATGCCAATAAACAATGAAAGACGAGATGATGAAGTCAAGGCCAGTGGGACATATATACATACACATGTATACTGAATGACAACAACATCAGAGAGAAGGAACAGGAGACACTTGAAAAGGACCAAGGGCTCAGAGAAGAGCTAGGCGAATGGCTCCAGTAGATCCCAGGAACAACATCCAGAAGAGCGCAGTCCTAGGAACAGCTAAGATGCTGCAGCTCCCTCAAGCTCAAGGATAGACCACCCGCAGGAGCAGGAGGGGAATTTATATATATATATATATTAGGGGTGCAACGATACTCGTATCGCTATTGAACCGTTCGATACAGTACTTTCGGTTCGGTACACATATGTATCGAACAATACAAAATTTTTAATGTATTTTATCAACTTTTCTTCTGACGATGCTGTCTGTGTTGAGCGCTCAGTGGATCCGTGTTGTGGCGTTAACGTCATTTCAACGAGATTTACGCTGACAGCACTAGTGGGAACACAACGAATATGACTGCACATTTACACCGACATCATCCTAGTGCAAAGACAAGTGGAAGCAGACAAAAACAACAAGCACGCATGCTACAAACTTTACCCGAGTCATTTAGACAGCCGTTAGCACATGATTCTCCTTATGGGGACCTGATATGTTTAATATGCTGCTGAGAATATAGCCCAGAAGAAGCGTATAGTATAGCTTTTATTTTGGAAAGAGCCATTTCTCTGTAATAAACTCTCTTTTCCAAAGATGAGTGATTCCTCAATCAGATACAGGGCTCGCAAAATCGCTAGCCCCAGGATGTTGGGCTAGCGATTTTTCCAGGCTACCAAAATCTATCTCTTCCCTGCCCGTCGGCCTATCGTAGGAAGGAAAAATATATGTCAATGCTTTTGCATTCTTTCGGAAATGTAGCTGGGTAATTATGTCATTGACATCGGTGAGCCACTGTCAATATGTGACATATTGAAATCGCGTTTGAATTTGCGCTTGTTTTTTGCTTTCACTTTGCAATCGCGCGAACTATGTATAGAGAGCGACAGCACTGATTGGTGAGTGATGATAATTTGTGCACCAATTCCTCTGACATCGTCTTATCAATCGTTAGCTTACTATGCAAACATGACAAGTGAAATCTCCCGCAGCAAGCTTAAACATGTGAGAGGTTGATCGCGCAGAGAATCGCTGAGCGTTATGTGAGTGCGTGTGTAAAAGCAGCAGGATATATATTTTAGTTCTGCTGAGCCAAATAAGACAGGTCAGGGTGAAGAAGTGACAGCCAAAGAAAAGCTTACCACAAAACGGAAAAGTTATGACAAATCAGACTATAAGGCAAAAAGAAAGTGCAGCCTTATGGTTTCATGGACAAAAGAATTTCTGTGGCTGCAATATGACGAGCTAAATAACCAGGGCTGCACATAAGTGGTCCGCAGGTGCGCATTCGCTGTCAAAATAAAAAACGCGCACAAGATAAGAAGTTGCAACGCGTGTTTGTGTACATAAGATTTTCAGGAGGAGGACAGACATTTGTTTAGAACTCTTAAAGATGTTGAAGAAGCTCCTTTAAGCAATTACTTTGGTTTTCCTCCACCTCCAAAGAAATGTCAGGAGTCCGAACCACAAAAGAAGCACGTATTCTCGGAAAAGTAGTTGCAGGAGGTGAGCTGGCTTCAAACAAATGATGAACGCACAGAGATGTGGTGCGGAATGTGCCGTGAAAATTTAATAAATGACAAATTAAAAAGGCATGAACATTTTTTTTGTATCGAAAAAATATTGAACCGTGACACCAAAGTATTGAACCAAACCGAACCGTGAATTTTGTGTATCGTTGCACCCCTAATATATATATACAGTATATATACAGGAGAAATGAAGGATAAGAGGGAAGAGGCAAAATACTGTAGTGGAGTGCTGGTACAGGAAGCAAGAGAGGGATTATTTATTTAGAATTGTTTTCTATCCGGTATCGCCTCTAGGGAGAAAAGAAAAGGGAAAGAGAAAGAAAAGGTAGAAAGAGAGAGAAAGCGCATAAGAGGGAGAGGAAGGATGCTGCCAGAACAGTTTCTGTTAAACACACAGGGAGGAAAAACATGCTTGCGGCACACAGAGAAACAAATACAGGAAAACACAGAAACAAATACAACGCCAGCACGCTCACATGCACATGTAGGAAAATACAGGATAATAACAGGGGCAAATGCACACAAATGGGTCTGCTTGTGAAAGTGGATGCACATTCAGGTAGATAAGAGAACAGCAGGCAGGACTATCAGTTAGATTGTATTGTGACCTCTGATCCACAAACTCAGCTGGTGGTTAGGGCTGAGAGAAGGAGAAACCAGAGAGAACACAGATGCAAACCCAGGAAAGCCGATTCCACACTCAGTCTAATCAGACAAATTGGGAAGAATTTTCTCTTCAGCAAAGATACTGAAAGCCTTTGTTTTCATTCTCTAATAAAGTTTTGATATGAATCAGCAGCCAGCTGACAGAATTCACGGTGGTATAGTTTATGGCTCAAGTATGCCTAATAAGGAAAACTCTCTATTCCCATTTCTTTATCCTTTACTTGTTTTACAACTGTAGGTCTTTGCTAGAGAAGAGCAGGGATAGTGCTACACTGTTTTAATGTCTAATTAAAATAGTTTGGCCCCATTACCATCTTTGACCTGTGGTAAATGGACTGATTCTTATATAGCGCTTTTCTACTCTCCCGGAGTGCTCAGGGCGCTCTAAATAACATGCTATATTCACCCAATCACAGCCATTCACACATGCACTGTCTTCTACGTTTCTTAGTGCTTCCTAACTACCATTCATACTCCGATGAACACATCAGAGAGCAGTTTGGGTTAGTATCTTGCCCAAGGATACTTGGCATGTAGACTGGAGGAGCCAGGGATCGAACCACCAACGTGCTCTACCTCCTGAGCTACAGCCACCCCAATGTATCGATTGTCATTGGTCGATGGTATCTAGTGAACCCAGTAGAGGCTTTATCACCACCTAAATCATCTGCATGCATGCTGCAACTCAAAGTTTATCTGTTTGTGTTGTTACTAAACACTATAATAATTCAAAGACTTGCACAGTTTGATATCTTCATATTATTGGATCTAGTGCCACTGGAATATCTTACATGTGTACTGCACTCAAAAACAGATCAATTCTTTAAGGTGTTGGAACCATACTTGAATTATCTGGAACCTGACGTTTCTAATATTATGTTACAAGGATTCTCTTGAGTGTTCAAACTGCAACGTACTACTGGGACCACAGGTATTGTACTGCATTGTATTCTCTCTTTATTTATTTATTTATTTATTTATTAGATGGAACTGAGCTGGTGTTCTGTGCTTAGTTATCAGTCTGTTTGTTTTGTTTATTTGTTTATTTGTTTGTTTTTTATTTATATATTTATTTTTTGTTCTGAATTGTACACTTTATTATGTTATGTAATTATGTATTATTTGTGAAAACAGAAAAACTAATAAAAATACATTATTAAAAAATGAATGGAAATAAACAGATGAATGAAAACCTGCAAACACAAATCAATAAATGGAAACGGCGTCTTGCTGCTGTCTCAAAGGATGTTTTCGGTTTTGAATTGGACAAGCTTCATATGAATTGTTACAGTAAAAGAATATCTTTAGAAGGAAACAAGGATTTAGCACTTTATTACTTTCACTTCTCAAAAGAGTTCTCAAAAGAAAAAACAATGTTTTTATAAATCAGCATTTGCAGGAGAATCTTGGACTCTGCCTCATATTCAATAGAAAGTACAGCATATTCCATTTTCTACTTAAGTCATTTTTCCTTTATCCATATATGTGATTTTTCTGGGGTTGCAGGAAACTACAAGAAACTGCTGTGGACCTCACATATAGGGATGACTGATCTGGACTGCCGCGTCAGCCTGATAACAAACTTGTTAGTGAGCATTGTTCAAAGGCGATTGCTGCAAATAAACTCATTAGTGTTGACAGGGGAGATTTCCGTGGAGGTCTAGCAGCTTCAGGCTTAACAGCCAGAAGGCACAGCACTGCATACAGAGATAAGCTCTGTGAAATAATCTGAAAACGTCACTGGAGAGCTGTTCACCTGAAGAAAAGAATGAAAGAAAAACACGATGTGCCATATATAGAAAAAAGCAGTTTGCAGTCTTAATATCTGCATGTGTGAACTTTTATTTTTAAATCCACCTCCTGATCAATTATAATGGCACAAATTTGCTCTCGCTGCATGAATGTGATACATCAGTGTGCATACTGAATGCTGACACAGCAGCAGTGCATTCTATTTTACTACCTGTTGCTTTTCATCAACACACTTCAGCTGTGTCTGTTTTCTTCCATCGTTCCCCTCACCAACTGAAACCAAATCTGTGGTGTACTCCGAGCACAATAAAGTCACCATTTAGAGATTACTTAGTCCCCGACTCTTTATCAGTGATGCGTAAATTAAAAATTCATTTGGGAGTCAAGCAAGAGAGTCCTTATTCATGAGGGTTTTTTCATTCTACAAACAAATCATTGCTTTGGAAAAAAAAATAAAAAAACCCACCTCTTGACTAAGCAAAACTGACAGTTTAATATGTTTATTACAGTTGCTGTTGCTGTGCTAAGCCAAGATGCTGTTACTCCCTTTGCATTTTTCTTTTTTTACACTTATATGTTTGCATTGCTTTGCCATTAAAATGAGCTATGAGTTACACTTAGAGCTAATTAATATCAAACAAGTTACTTTAACTAAAATCCAGGAAAGTGAGAAGATGTAAGAACCAATGGAGTTGAATTTGAAAGTCACAAGGTGTTGTATTTGCATTTTGAGTAAGTTATAGTCATAGCCCATAATAACCTGAAGCATGCTGATGTAGTGGGCAGCACTGTCGTCTTGGACCAAGAAGGCTCCTTGTTCAAATCTTCTGGCTTGCTTGGGTGGAATTTGCATATCCTCCTTGGGTTTCAAGTAGTCCAGCTTAGTGGAGTACTTAAAATGTCATTTGTAGTCTAAAGTGCTTTTTCAGTGCCCAGCAAGACTGAAAAGTGTAATTATATAAATGCACTTGTGTTATATTAATACCAACCAGCAACTTCCTTGGCTTAAAACATGAATAAATAAATAAAAAGAGTGTTAATGTCAAAGCAGAAGTTTGTTCCATTGAAAGGCTGGTGGACTGTGTTATAGAGACTTGCTCATTGGCCCTTTGTCTGCATGAAATGGGTTGAGATCAGGTGACTTACTTGGTCATTGACGAATACTGCACTGATTTCTCCTGAGAATCTCTTGGGTTGCTTTTGTGGTACGTTTTGGGTCATTAGCCATTTGCACTGTGAAGTCCGATCAGTTTTGGAGCATCTGGCTGAATCTGAGCAGGGACTACAGCCCTGTATGCTTCAGGATTCATTCTGTTACTTCTATCAGCAGTCACATCATCAGCTAACCTTACTGGCACACTTCCATTGGCATGGGCAGACATAGACATACAGTAGTTACGCAAAATGGCGCGTGCCTGCTCTGACCGGTTTTAAAGGGTTAAAGACCGGTTAAAGTCCAAAGATATGCTGATGTAAAGATGCTGTCATCAGGTTGAGACACAAAATAAACTTATCATACAGATAGCAAGGAGTGGTGAAAGCAATATCTGATACTTTCCTAAGAAAAGGAATGAACCAGACCAGCTCAGAAACCCCAATAAACCCAGAACACCACAGAAGACAAGTTTATGTTATGAAAATTATGATACCGAATTCACAGAATATTTTTCTTGGTTATAAAAAAAGAAGAAACATCTAAAATCTAACGTTGAAGAGGTAGACATATTGTTGTCAAAGTCGTCAATCAAGAGATGCTTTCATGGATATAAATGCAAAGGTTTTACAACAAACCCACCAAGAAGCATTGGTTACACTGAAGAACAAGAAATCTTTGGACAGGTGAACCCAAGATAACTGGAGAAAAACATGGAGAAGCATAGGAACAGGTCAAGATCCAAAAGGTACTGCATCACCTTTCAAACACACTGGAGCCAATGGGCATGTACAGTGGGGCAAAAAAGTATTTAGTCAGCCACCGATTGTGCAAGTTCCCCCACTTAAAATGATGACAGAGGTCAGTAATTTGCACCAGAGGTACACTTCAACTGTGAGAGACAGAATGTGAAAAGAAAATCCATGAATTCACATGGTAGGATTTGGAAAGAATTTATTCGTAAATTAGGGTGGAAAATAAGTATTTGGTCACCTCAAACAAGGAAAATCTCTGGCTCTCACAGACCTGTAACGTCTTCTGTAAGAAGCTTTTCTGTCCCCCACTCGTTACCTGTATGAATGGCACCTGTTTGAACTCATCATCTGTATAAAAGACACCTGTCCACAGCCTCAAACAGTCAGACTCTAAACTCCGCCATGGCCAAGACCAAAGAGCTTTGGAAGGACACCAGGAAAAGTATTGTAGACCTGCACCAGACTGGGAAGAGTGAATCTACAATAGGCAAGCAGCTTGGTGTGAAAAAATCAACTCAGAAAATGGAAGACATACAAGACCACTGATAATCTCCCTCGATCTGGGGCTCCACGCAAGATCTCATCCCGTGGGGTCAAAATGATCATGAGAATGGTGAGCAAAGATCCCAGAACCACACGGGGGGACCTGGTGAATGACCTGCAGAGAGCTGGGACCAAAGTAACAAAGGTCACCATCAGTAACACACTACAACGGCAGGGAATCAAATCCCGCAGTGCCAGACGTGTTCCGCTGCTGAAGCCAGTGCATGTCCAGGCCCGTCTGAAGTTTGCCAGAGAGCACATGGATGATACAGCAGAGGATTGGGAGAATGTCATGTGGTCAGATGAAACCAAAGTAGAACTTTTTGGTATAAACTCAACTCGTCGTGTTTGGAGGAAGAAGAATACTGAGTTGCATCCCAAGAACACCATACCTACTGTGAAGCATGGGGTGGAAACATCATGCTATGGGGCTGTTTTTCTGCCAAGGGGACAGGACGACTGATCCATGTTAAGGACAGAATGAATGGGGCCATGTATCGTGAGATTTTGAGCCAAAAACGAGGCTGGGTCTTCCAACATGACAATGATCCAAAACACACCGCCCGGGCAACAAAGGAGTGGCTCCGTAAGAAGCATTTGAAAGTCCTGGAGTGGCCTAGCCAGTCTCCAGACCTCAACCCCATAGAAAATCTGTGGCGGGAGTTGAAAGTCCGTGTTGCTCGGCGACAGCCCCAAAACATCACTGCTCTCGAGAAGATCTGCATGGAGGAATGGGCCAAAATACCAGCTACTGTGTGTGCAAACCTGGTAAAGACCTATAGTAAACGTTTGACCTCTGTTATTGCCAACAAAGCTTATGTTACAAAGTATTGAGCTGTATTTTTGTTATTGACCAAATACTTATTTTCCACCCTGATTTACGAATAAATCCTTTACAAATCGTACCATGTGGATTCATGGATTTTTTTTTTTCACATTCTGTCTCTCACAGTTGAAGTGTATCTCTGGTGCAAATTACTGACCTCTGTCATCATTTTAGGTGGGGGAACTTGCACAATCGGTGGCTGACTAAATACTTTTTTGCCCCACTGTATTTTTAAATCCCTATAGCACTGCAACCACGTGAGCTAGCGCAATAATTTTTTTTGCATATGAAACCGGAGGAGTTGTACTTACATCTTATGCCATCAGCTTGTCCTAGGTCACAGTTTCCTTCCACATATAGCTTTGCAAAAACTGCATAAAAAGCGCTTGCAGCAACAAAAACATAATATTCCAAAAACACACTTTGCTGATCCGATCAGCTGTTCATAACACTTCCTACGTCCATCAGCACAAACTATCGCATGTCTGCCATGACCTGCCCGAAACCGGAAGTGACGTCATTTTCGCGGAAATGTAGTTTTTTACCATCAAGGCCTCATGAGCTTATACAGTTTTTTTAAAAAAGTTATGTTTGACTTTATGACTTTCTGTGTCGTTTCTGGGATGCTTAGGACTAATATCGCACGGCTGGAAATAGTTTATTTTGATGCATATGCTGCTTTTTTGCAAATTTGCACTATAATATTTATTTTCATTTTTCCTGCAGTGTATAGAAATTGGTGTATTTAAAAAATAAAACTATGAAGACACTCATAGTTGCAAATAGTTGCCCACCTGTGGTGGGCAACTATTTTGTGCAACTTTTTTGTATTTACAGTTTTGAGGGATAAGCCACTTAAATTTCTCTAACTAGAAATATATGTTAAAAAACAAAAACGATTTTCAATTTTTTTGTAGTTTATTGCACTTTTTTGCAATTTCTGTAATTACTATGCACTTAATGCATGCATATTATTAAAATTTAGGCTGCAATGGTTGTATTGATGTATAGCAACTTGAAATGCTCCCAAAAATGGCTGTACAATATTTAAAAATATAATATAAGCTCTGGCGGACTTTGTTCTATGGTAGGTCTTAAAGGATTAAGTGATGATGTATGAACCCTGCGTTTATAAAGGCTGTTGTGTTTTTAACATGTTTTAATTTTTTGTGTCCTGCTCTGTTTAATTAGTCAGTGATCACTGCCTCTCTCAGTTTTTATTACCAATGTTCATTTTAAAGCTCAGTTTTTTAAAACCTTACAATGTAACTACAGCCCAGCCCATGCAGCAGTATATTAATAACTAACCTTGTATTGTGGATGGATTATCCCAGTTGTTCTCCTTACTGAAGTTTGGTCCATTTACTATGAGGTGCCGTAAGGGACATTATTACTGAAACGCTCTCACACACACAACTGAAACGCTCTCACACACACTACTGAAATTTTAGCTCTCACACACACAACTGAAACGCTCTCACACACACTACTGAAATTTTAGCTCTCACACACACTACTGAAACGCTCTCACACACACTACTGAAATTTTAGCTCTCACACACACTACTGAAACGCTCTCACACACACAACTGAAACGCTCTCACACACACAACTGAAACGCTCTCACACACACTACTGAAATTTTAGCTCTCACACACACTACTGAAACGCTCTCACGCACACAACTGAAACGCTCTCACACACACAACTGAAACGCTCTCACACACACTACTGAAACACTCTCACACACACTACTGAAATTTTAGCTCTCACACACACTACTGAAACGCTCTCACACACACAACTGAAACGCTCTCACACACACTACTGAAACGCTCTCACACACACTACTGAAACGCTCTCACACACACTACTGAAATTTTAGCTCTCACACACACTACTGAAACGCTCTCACACACACTACTGAAACGCTCTCACACACACTACTGAAATTTTAGCTCTCACACACACTACTGAAACGCTCTCACACACACAACTGAAACGCTCTCACACACACTACTGAAATTTTAGCTCTCACACACACTACTGAAACGCTCTCACACACACAACTGAAACGCTCTCACACACACTACTGAAACGCTCTCACACACACTACTGAAATTTTAGCTCTCACACACACTACTGAAACGCTCTCACACACACAACTGAAACGCTCTCGCACACACAACTGAAACGCTCTCACACACACAACTGAAACGCTCTCACACACACTACTGAAATTTTAGCTCTCACACACACTACTGAAACGCTCTCACACACACTACTGAAAAACCAAGTCATTTGAGTTGAACGGGAAGGCGTTTCATTTAAACAGGAAGGTGTTTCAGTTGAACAGGAAGGCATTTCAGTTGAACAGGAAGGTGTTTCAGTTGAACAGGAAGGCATTTCAGTTAAACAGGAAGGCATTTCAGTTGAACAGGAAGGCATTTCAGTTAAACAGGAAGTTAATTCTTGACAAGGAAACTGAAGGAAAAAGTGTTAGATTTCAAACAAACCACTACACAGATGTCTACTCAGCAACCTGTTAGTTAGGGGTGGGTTTTTATAATCATTTATTGATCAAAATCGATTCTGGCTTGGATAACGTGAAATCGATTCATTAAAATCCTGAATCGATTTTTTAATATAAATTTATTTTGCCCGAAATGCCAGAATCTCTGGTGAAACCTCACAAAATTTCAACAACCACCAAACAGCTAAGACAGTAAATGAGAGCAGGTACACGCTTCTGCACAAAGACGTAAACACACAGCGCGGACCCGCGGATCAGAATCAGTGAGATGTCGCCTTTCTCACCCGACAGCACGGACACGGTCGGGGCTGAAAGCCGACAGCTCGCTGACTCTGATCTGTCGGCAGGTCCGCGCTTTGTTTTCACGCCGTTTTTGCGCCGATTCTAAAGCTGTTAGTTTTATCTCTCTCCAAACAATATTGACTGAACCAGCAGCAAAAGAAGATCCAAACTGCGCTTCACATAAACATCGTCATGAATTCCCTCACTGTTTTGCTTCCACCACGATAAAATCGCACGTCATGCACAGCCCTCTCTCTCTCTTTCTCTCTCTCTGTACTTCAAGAACAGTTTCCCGTCTAAAAATCTGTTTTCTGCATTATTCGCTTGCTTGTTAGGCACAAGTCTACTGTTGTTTACAGCGCAGTCGGCCGCTGTTTTTTTTTTTTTTTCATTTTACATACTTCCGAAAAGAAAACCTAATTTCTGCCGTTCAATACTGAATAAATTTAAACTTTTTAAAATTATGCAAAATGCAAAACGTTAGCCGTGTCTCTAATAAAACCGCTGTAACGTCAGAGGTAACGTTCATATGTTGATTAATGGTTTTCTTTCGTTTTTGATGTACTGCAGAATATTTTTTATAAAATCCCAGGCCAGGAAAACCACCTTCATGTTTTTATGTGTTTTATCTTCAGCTACTTTGACACAAAGGCATCTGCTGTGATGCTCACACCTTTGATAAAGTCTTGCGTGTGTCAGCTTCCTTTTTTTAAATACAAAAATATGTAAATGTACTGATCTGAATTATAATATTTCTGACTGTCAAAATTCCCCATAATCAAATCGAATTGAATTGAATCGAATCGTGGAACAAATCGATTCTGGACCTTAGTGAGACAGCTGCATTACTTAACAATATATTAGCCTCAGCATAAGTCAAAATTTAGAATAGCGGGAGACGTGCATTATCCTGGTTATTTTTTTGGCATATGTGCTTTTTGTCTTTTTTAGCAAAGAAAAATATCTTAAAATCATCAATAAAACCAGGGAGAGAAGGCTTAGCGTTCCTCCATTTAGCACAATGGATATGATATTTACTCAAAAGTATGATGATGTTAATAATGTCTGAGACATCCAATGCTAGATGATCCATATAAAAAAAATTATGATGTAATTCAAACAGTGGCACATCATTAATATTTAGGGAAATCCAATTTTTTAAGTTGCACCAAATACATTGTGTGATAGGGCATAGGGGAAAAAAAGATGTTCTAGGGTTTCATTTTCATCAGTACAAAAAGAACACTGATCCACCTCAAAGCCAAATCTCTTTTTTTAGAAATTCTGCCACAGTATTAGTTTTGTTTAAAGTGTGTTTCTTTAACTTTAGGTAGAATAGGCTCTTTCATAAATTTTTAGTATGCTTTATCCAGTGTATATGAAATAACTAAATTAGAACCATGCCATGTAACCATTCTGTTGTAACTATGAAATATTTTGTCTTTGAAGAAACTACTAACAAATTTCTTATTGCATTTTTATCAAACAGCTGACATTGCCCTAGCAATAAATTTGGGAGCACTGATGAGAAATTATTGTATATCATAAAAATTTTAATCAAATGAAGCAGAGGCAGTGGGACCAGTTCACAAAATTTGTTATATTCTCTTTGAGAACAGTTTAGACAATATTTTTCTGAAAAGTCTGTGTAACTTAGAATGAAGCCGTTATCATCCAACAAATCTGTTATGAATATAATATTTTTGTTCAAACCAGTCACTCTTGAAAATTGATTTTTGATTAAGTGTTATTACCCTATTATTCCATAAGGTTGAATTATGGGGAGAAGTTGTGGGTAAATCTCATTTTCCCAAAAATGCAACGTCTGTTTTGGAAAGTTTGATATCTTTATGGGGATTTTATTTGCCGCAAAATCACATTTCAAAATAAAGTCTAATTCTGTATACTATTTTATTAAACAAGAATCATGGGATGTGGAGCTAAGTAGAGTCTGGCTGTGACAGACAAGATTTTAACCATTTAATTCTAAGGGTGCCAACCATAAATTCCAATTCTGGAGTTTTGATACCACCTTTATTGTATCCCTTCACAAGCTGAGATCTTTCTATGTAATGGGTTTTATTCCTCCACAAAAATTCGAACACATTTCTATTCATGGTTTTCATGGTATTTATCGTTTTTTTTTTTTTATATCATTTACGTGGCGCAAAAAAGGTTGGGGACTGCTGTACTAGCAGGTTGCTGAGTAGAAATCCTTGTAGTGTTTTGAAATATACCACTTTTTCCATCAGTTTCCTTGTCAGGAAACAACTTCCTGTCCAGCGGAAATGCCTCTGGTTTCAGTGGTGTGTGTGAGAGCGTTTCAGTAGTGTGTGTGAGAGCGTTTCAGTAGTGTGTGTGAGAGCTAAAATTTCAGTAGTGTGTGTGAGAGCGTTTCAGTAGTGTGTGTGAGAGCTAAAATTTCAGTAGTGTGTGTGAGAGCGTTTCAGTAGTGTGTGTGTGAGAGCTAAAATTTCAGTAGTGTGTGTGAGAGCGTTTCAGTAGTGTGTGTGAGAGCGTTTCAGTAGTGTGTGTGAGAGCTAAAATTTCAGTAGTGTGTGTGAGAGCGTTTCAGTAGTGTGTGTGAGAGCGTTTCAGTTGTGTGTGTGAGAGCGTTTCAGTAGTGTGTGTGAGAGCATTTCAGTAGTGTGTGTGAAAGCTAAAATTTCAGTAGTGTGTATGAGAGCGTTTCAGTTGTGTGTGTGAGAGCGTTTCAGTAGTGTGTGTGAGAGCTAAAATTTCAGTAGTGTGTGTGAGAGCGTTTCAGTAGTGTGTGTGAGAGCTAAAATTTCAGTAGTGTGTGTGAGAGCGTTTCAGTAGTGTGTGTGAGAGCGTTTCAGTAGTGTGTGTGAGAGCTAAAATTTCAGTAGTGTGTGTGAGAGCGTTTCAGTAGTGTGTGTGAGAGCTAAAATTTCAGTAGTGTGTGTGAGAGCGTTTCAGTAGTGTGTGAGAGCGTTTCAGTTGTGTGTGTGAGAGCGTTTCAGTAATAATGTCCCTTACGGCACCTCATAATTTACAGCATCCTGCCATGCGATTGCATTTGTCCCTAACCATCGGGAACCCTCACATTAACTTTTAATGTGAGGGTTCCCAATAGAGTGATGGTGGCTCAAGAGTTAGGAGTTCGTCTTGTAATCGGAAGGTTGCCGGTTTGAGCGCCGGCTTGGAGAGTCTCGGTCGTTGTGTCCTTGGGCACGACACTTCATCCGTTGCCTACTGGTGGTGGTCAGAGGGCCCGGGGGCGCCAGTGTCCGGCAGCCTCTCCTCTGTCAGTGCGCCCCAGGGCAGCTGTGGCTATAATGTAGCTTGCCATCACCAGTGTGTGAATGTATATGTGAATGGGTGGATGACTGGATGTGTAAAGCGCTTTGGGGTCCTTAGGGACTAAGTAAAGCGCTATACAAATACAGGCCATTTACCATTTTTTATCGAGTGGAAAAAAGTTAGCGTTCATCCTCCAGCTTCACTGTGTTTATGCTATGCTAACATAGCTGTGTCGCTAGCGATCACGTAGCACACCATTATATACCAGCTAGCCCAACTTCAGTAACCCTACAAACGTCACTGCTGTTTAGTTTTCTGTCTTCATTTATGTTGGAAGTGATAGCAGAGCTGTACGTTTTAATTTGTTTCAGAAATCTCTCAGTCAGGACATGCTATATCCTGTTTAGGTGGAAGCTAGCGAGCTAACTTCCTGTTAACTTCTAACTCTGTTAATTTAATATATTCTGTTTTCATGGATGCCTGGATGTTAAACTTAATTGTTACACCTGGTAAAGCAGCAACACTGATCATTTTATTAAAGATGAAAGAATTTAGACAGTTTGTAACTCTCAGTGATGCTGCAGTGTTCGTTTGACTTTGGGACCTGAAGAAGATGGAGTTTTGGACCAAGAAACAGCTAATGATGCAGAATTGAACTCCAGATATTTTTTATCTGATTTGCCATAGAATGATGAGGGAACACATCCCAGCTTGACAAGAAGCAAATTTATCTTTGTCCAAAAACCTTTGAACATAATTAGATATCAGCCAAACAACACTCATAGTTAGAAAGCATGTTTGCATTCCATAACTGGTCTGAAACTGATCTAACCAGCTCTATCAATCCAACAATCTCTTTCAAAAAGGTATATTATATATCTGAATTGGTGGTTCCATAGTGTAGTCATTTATATATTTCTTTGACAAGCAAAAGATTGCTGCTGGAGAGACAAATTGGGTGTATGGATCTGATACAAACCAGGCAAATCAAGTAGGTGGAGCTTCCTGCTATGGTAACCGCTTGTAAAAGGGAGCAACTGAAAGTAGCTTTATACTTTAGATCTGAACTACTCTCTAGCCTGTGATTAATTTTAAACAAATATGGCAGATTCTACCTTTAATTACATCTGCAGCTTATTTGAGAGCACATGTGCAATGTTTTGCTCCACTTTTTCAGGTAATTTAAATATGCAAACCTCATTTTCTTTTGAAACTACACTGCTTGTTGTTTTGGCAGCATTTACACACATTACTATTGACTGATTAACTGGATATTTGGAGTAATACAGGGGTGCAGATTATGTTATGTGCCGTGTGTAAATAAGTCTCATGTTTTGTCATGACCGTTGATCCTTCAGCATCTCATAGTTTGGCAACACTGCTGCACCTCAGTGTGTTAAGTCTGTGCTAATTAAATGAGCTGGCAACTCATTGTGCTTTGTTTGTCCCATTGCTGCTTTTTTTCTGCAGCAGACAAGAGGAAACAGGGACATGCATATTTATCAGTCCAGTACTGGATGCCGCTGTTTTATTTGTTTTACTTCTTTTCCGCAGAACTGAATAAAATGTAACAATATCAGCAAAACAGCCCAAGGTCAGCAGAATAACAAAGTAAACGATAAGCTATGCACGATTGTGTTATTGCTGAAGCACAAGGGAGTTGTGCCCTGGCTATAACTGCAAACTACAGTGGAAAAAAAAGGAAAGAAACAAAGGCAATGCAAAAGGGCTCAAACTTCTCATTCACAGACCTAAAAGACAGAAGTATCCTCTCAGCCAGAGGCCAGGCCTCATTAAAACATTTTGCCTTCTATGTCAATGTCATGTGGGTACAACAGGCAGGGCTCATTTTGGATGAACTCCTTCAATTTTGAAAGGGCTATTATTGCTTTGTAAAACCAGTAAATCATTAGCATGTGTTTTAGCAATCTTTGGTACAGACTAGTCCCCAGGTAGATGGACAGCCTCTGTTGTTGGACTACATGCAGTACTGTCATCCACCCATCAGGTTGGATTTGGCAGGAAATAATTTAAGCTGTTTTTATGGCAGAGTAATGTTTTTTCCGAGCAAATGAAGTGCAGAGACTTTTTTAGATGTACTCACATATTTGGTCTTCAGAGATATACACTCTCAATATAATCTCAACATTTCTTAAACCAAAAGCAACAACAAGCTGTGTATAATTTCTAGCTAGGTGTATATTAGCAATGGTGCTTTTACCTCTTCAAACATGACCAATGAGAAGTGCAGCATTGTCACAACATGTCATACAGCTTATATGAGCAGTCTACCAAGAAAATGAAAAAAGGAGGAAATATAGAAGCTCTCTGTGGGTTAAGGGAGAGCTGTTTACCCAAGAAACGAAGTTTATGTCTCTGGGGATCTTTTTCATCCTTAATGGGAATGTGGAGTGTGACATAGACCAATGGATTAGTGCAGCATCTAGACTGTGGCTAAGTGAAAGGCAAGCTGTGCTACTGTTGGAACAGTCTGCACAGGTATAAATTCTGTGCCAGTTATTTGTGTTGATTCTTCACAGAAACATTTGCCACAACAAAAAGGCATAAAACATGGTGTATTCAAAAGTATTTACAGGGGAGGGGAGTTGGTGGTCCAAAAGGTCATTCTGATGTGATGCTTAGTCTGAATTGTTTGCTCAGCATGAATCCCCTTATAGAGGAAAACACGGTAGATACCACTGGTTCATCAATGCTGATGTCTTTGTCTGATTTCCAGCTAAAATGCCTCTTTTGATGTTGAAACTTGCCGACAGCTGTCCAAGATCTTATTGTTGTGAATTATTTGAAGGAGTGACACCTTTGTAGACGTCATCTCACTTTGGACCCCAACAATTTGCATCCCGTCAGGCAATGTTCAAGGCAAGAAAAAGACTAGCCTTGACTAACTTGTTCTTAGAGTACAAACACCGATTTTTGTGTAATGTACCATTTTTCAATGAAGTTCTCGGTCTTGTCATATGGATAAGCAGCTGTTGACAACCTGCCAGTATTAGACAATTCTACAAAGTGATAATTAGTGTATTAGCCATCTCAATAAACTTGGGGTCCAAGCATCTGTCCTCTCCTCTACCAGCATGACTCTAGGCTGAATGGTTTTAACTTAGAAAAGATTGTAAGGCAGGAAGCCAACTTCACATTGGCCAGAATTGTATTTGTGGGGCATATCAGCTTATTAAATGATGTATCAGGATGCTGGGAAGAGGAGGCTTTGCAGATTCATCAGCAGATTTTCCATTACAGACACTACTGGCTTGAACTACACAATAGTTCTGAAAGGGGAAATGGAAAAGAAGCAGAGAGCAATAAGTAAGTAATTGAGTAAATTCCGTCTTGCCCTCAGATGCAGGCATGGTGATGGTGTCGTGTCTGGTTTCACACTGGGTAAATTTAGTCTTTCCACTGTGCGCAAAACTCAAAGGAACTTTTAGGGAAATCTAACTATCAGATGTCAAAGCCTGTCGGTATTACCTGAGGGTGCCAAGTGGAAAAACAGGATGAGAGGAGACGTTATTTAGATGGAAGCGTGATTTGGTTATTTTACAGTCACTTGAGTTTAGGGGTAATGCTTTCATGTACAGTAATAGTCTATCAGTGAAGCAGTAGGAGATAAAAACTCTTATTTTCACTGTGAGCTTTTGTACATGTGTGAGGAAGATGAGGTATCTAACAAGTACACGTCCATGCTTCCCTGTGTGTGTTTGTGTAGGTGTGTACTTAAAACCAGCTGTGTTGTGTAATTTGTCCTGTGGGGAATCCAGGTCAGGACTAGTCAACGTTTCAAAAACTCAACACTTTTCCTCTTTTACTGTTATCCTTTCAACGTGTTTGGTTTGCATTATGTATGAACAGAAGTGGATGTATAGCCATGTGTTCTTTTACCCCTTCAGCGTATACCTGTAACTGTCTACCTGGAGCCTCTTCGTGTGTTTGTCAAAACCTGAATATATTTTTTGCTTGCCTGCGTGTGTTTGCGCTGGCCTGAGGCACGGTGTGTGTGTGTGTGTGTGTGTGTGTACGAGACTATGTGTTTAGCCCTGGAGTGTGTACCTGTGAGTTCCTGCTGATATATACTCTTAGCGACATTCTTCCCCTTCCAGCTCCTTTCTTTTTATTCCTCCATTTCCTTATCCAGCCGTCTTTCTTTATTCCCGTGACCGTGTTTCTCTCTCTGCGGTCATGGATTGTATTTGTTTTTCTTTTTTACATTTAGATTCTCAATTGGTTTTGACACAGAGCATAATACAATAAAACTTCAGCTCAAGACAAACTTTGTATTACTGAGTTATGTAACAAAAATGAGTCAAAGTGTAGGGTTTGGGTTAACTTGTTACTGTTCGTACTTTTGTTGTTTAAAGAGCACAGCATGTCGTTCTCATACACCTTTGCCATCACTTTTCTCAGGCAGCTAAAGAAAACAGCAGTTACAGATGCAGTGTTCTGATTAAACATCGGCCGATAAAACTAGGAATTAAAAGTCTGAAACTGGAGAAAACACTGAAATAGCTGTGAAGGTTTAGGGCACGTCTATTCATAGTTTTCAAGTGATGGCGAATCATTACGAGAACGCCTGACTGGAGGGGAAAATTAGACTTTCTTCCACTGCCTGCCAGTTATTTTTACTACAGCTTTGTTTGGTAAAAATGTCAGAAAGTTGTTAAATCGGACTAATGACTAGTTACTCGGTTTGTTCACATCTGCTATTACAGCTCAGAGTAAGGCACTCCATTCTAACACACTTCTCAGCTGCATTGCACCCGTGCCGCCTCCTACAGATGGCGTTTTTATACTTTTGTAATTTTTTTAATTTTTTCACATTTTTACTTTGTTTCAGTTTTGTTTTGGTTAACTTTCAGACTAGATTTGCTTTGTCAGTTTAGTCTGCGCTTGTTGAGAATTAATTTTAATCATTTTGATTATTGTTATTATTTGCCAGGGGCAGTGACATGTGAGGATTTTTACACAAAGCAGAGATGAAGACTATTGTGGAGGACCGCACCAAGAATTTGCAATTTAATCTTTTTTATAAACTGCTATTGGTAAGAGTAGATGTTGTAATCAGACAGGGAAAATGTTAAATAGGCACAGAAAAAACACCAACATTTTCTGTGTAAGCTTTGGTGAAAGTCCATCCATTCTCTTCCACTTATCAGTGGTGTGGTGGTGGAGCCTCTCCCAGCAGCCATAGGGCAAGAGCCAGGGTACACCCTGCTAGTCTTTTGCAGGGCTAACACAGAGAGACAAACAAGCATTCACACCTACGCAACATTTAGAATCACCACCCCCACTGACTGCATGTCTTTGGACTGTTGGAGGACACTGGACCCAAAGACAGGGAGAACATGCAAACTCCACATAGACAGCAGGATTGAACTCAGCACCCTATTACTGTAAGGCAACATTACTAACCACTGCTCCACCATGCTGCCCCTCGACACAAAGTGCTGTTGCTATTTTGCTTTGTTTGCTTGTAGTTTAGCTACATGAGTTTTCTGTTTTGAGCTTTAAAATCAGGTTTCGTTTTGTCACTTAGGAGAGAATCGGCACCTGGATTTCTTAAACTTCATGATCCAGAATTGTTCATATATTTGTTCTTCTACGATCCATAAGTGGCAGATCCAAAGAGAACCAACAGCTTCTGAGCATGTCTCCTTATGTGTAGAAAGGTCTTCTCTTTGAGAGAAAAATCTAATTCCAGCAGTTACAGTGACATAAAGTGAGCCCTGCCAGTATTGAATCAAATGTACATGCATGTGATACTGTACACCTTCTTTGATCATTTTAAGTATTTTAGTCACAACATTAACATCACGCTAAACCTTTAATTTTCTAACTGACTTTAACAACATGGTAATGGCCTGCATTTGTATAGCGCTTTTCTAGTCCATAGGACCCCAAAGCGCTTTACACTACATTCAGTCATTCACCCATTCACACACACATTCACACACCGGCGATGGCAAGCTACATTGTAGCCACAGCTGCCCTGGGGCGCACTGACAGAGGCGAGGCTGCCGGACACAGGCGCCACCGGGCCTCTGACCACCACCAGTAGGCAAACATGGGGTTAGTATCTTGCCCAAGGATATTTGACATGCAGCCCGGAGGCAGCCTGGGATCGGACCACCGACCTTCTGATTAGTGGCTGACCTGCTCTGCCACCTGAGCTACAGCCACATGCGTCCATTTTCTTCCTCTTATCCGAGGCCGGGTCGTGGGGGCAGCAGCCTAAGCAGAGAAGCCCAGACCTCCCTCTCCCCAGCCACCTCCTCCGGGGGAACACCAAGGCGTTCCCAGGCCAGCTGAGAGATATACCGTACTTTCTGGACTATAAGCCGCTACTTTTTTCCTAGGTTTTGAGCCATGAGGCTTATACAAAGGTGCGGCTCCTCTGTGGATTTTTCGTCCACCACTAGGGGGACTCTAACCAGAATTAGAATAAAAAACAAGATAGATGAAAAATCAATGCAAAGAAGAATACGCTACTTTTTCTTTAGCAGATAGAACACGCACAACAAATTACCAACTGGTAATTATTTTCAAATCCTCACCCCTTCATCATGGAAACCATATGAAGAAGTTCGTATGATGCAAGTTTTAAGTTGAAGGCCATCGATCTTGCTATCCAGGAGGGAAACCGAGCTGCTGCACGCAAGCTTAGCGTCAATGAGTCTATGGTGAGACGTTGGAGGAGACAGCGGGAAGAGCTCATGTAATGCCAAAAGTCGAGAAAAGCTTTCAGAGGACATAAAAGCAGGTGGCCTGAACTTGAAAATGTCCTGGAGGATCCTGTTCCGTTTTAATCAGCAAAGTTGCTGCCGTGTTAAAAGGCATTGTTCGGAAAGAATCTGTTCAGGTACATACTTGTACATTTGCAGTACAAGATTGTTCTGTACATGCAGTAAATATCAGAATCAGAATCAGAAAGGGTTTTATTGCCAAATGTTGAGTAGGTTTACAACATTAGGAAATTGCTGCGGTGCTTCAGTGCAAACATACTGTCATAAATTACGCTAAAATAGACATTAAAATAAAAATAAGAATAAGAATTAAAAGTGCTAAGTAGATAGATATATACATGAGTGCAGGTGGTGATCAGTGCCAAACATGGAATGATGCAGTCAACACAGCGTAGGGTCATGTGTTAGTGGTGGGAACAGTCATACGGTTATTGTTCATGTGTTCAACAGAAGAGGGGAAGAAACTGTTCTTATGGCGAGAGGTTCTGGTGCGAACCTGAGGGGAGCAGGTCAAACAGACTGTGTCCAGGGTGAGAAGGGTCAGCTGAGATCCGAGCTGCACGCCCCAGTGTCCTGGAGGTGTACAGGTCCTGCAGAGATGGGAGTCTGCAGCCAATCACCTTCTCAGCAGAGCGCACAACACGCTGCAGTCTCTGTTTGTCCCTGATAGTGGCTCCAGCGTACCACACGGTGATGGAGGAGGTGAGGATGGACTCGATGATTGCAATGTAGAATTGCATCATTTCTTCAGCTGCCTCAGGAAGTACATCCTCTGCTGGGCTTTCTTAATGACGGAGGTGATGGTGGGCTCACACTTCAGGTCCTGGGTGATGGTGGTACCCAGGAAGCAGAGTCCACAGAGGTGATTGGGGTGTCAGTCAGGATGATGGGGGGGAGTGGGGCTGTGTGCTTCCTGATGTCCACAGACTTCAGGAAATATCTATTTTTTCATCATAGATATCTGCGGCTTATAGCCGGGTGCGGCTTATATATCTTTTTTTTAATTTTTAATTTTTAAAAATAGAGCGGATGCGGCTTATATACAGGTGCGCTCTATTGTCCAGAAAGTATGGTAATCTCTCCAGCTTGTCCTGGGTCTGCCCCGGGGCCTCCTCCCGGTGGGAGATGCCCGGAACACCTCACCCAGGAGGCGAGGTGGTTCGGGCATCTTTGTCAGATGCCCGAACCACCTCAACTGGCTCCTTTCGATGTGGAGGAGCAGTGGCTCTACTCTGAGCCCCTCCCGGATGGCTGAACCTCTCACCCTATCTCTAAGGGAGAGGCCAGCCACCCTTTGGAGGAAGCTCATTTCCACCGCTTGTATCTGCGATCTGGTTCTTTCGGTCCCACAGCTCGTGGCCACAGGTGAGGGTAGGGACGTAGATCGACCAGTAAATTGAGAGCTTCGCTTTTACACTCAGCTCTCTCTTCACCATAATGGACCGGTGCAGCGTCTGCATCACTGCGGCCATAGCACCAATCCATCTGTCGATCTCCGGCGCCTCGCCTCTGTCAGTGTGCTCCAGGGCAGCTGTGGCTACAATGTAGCTGCTATCACCAGTGTGTGAATGTGTGTGTGAATGGGTGGATGCCTGAATGTAGTCTAAAGCGCTTTGGGGTCCTTAGGGACTAAGTAAAGCGCTATACAAATACAGACCATTTACAATCACTCGCGAACAAGACCCCGAGATACTTGAACTCCTCCACTTGGAGCAGGAACTCATCCCCGACCCGGAGTGGGCACTCCACCCTTTTCCGGCTGAGAACCTCCAAAATCCAAAAACCTCCAAATCTGAGGTGCTGATCCTCATTCCCGCTGCTTCACACTCGGCTGCGAACCGTTCCAGTGCAAGCTGGAGGCCTTCACCCGATGAAGCCAACAGAACCACATCATCCGCAAAAAGCAGAGACGAGATTCTGAGGCCACCGAAGTGAAAGCCCTCCGCCACTTGGCTGCGCCTAGAAATCCTGTCCATAAAAATTATGAACAGAATCGGTGACAAAGGGCAGCCCTGGAGGAGCCCATCGCCCACCGGGAACGAGTCCGACTTATTGCCGGCAATGTGAATGCTTTTACAACAGCTACTCCAAAATGGTAAAAAATAAAAGGTATCAGTTTCATTTCTGCGTTCATCTCAGTCATTTTATCTTGTATCTACATTTTTGTCTCTCTTTCACCTGATGGAACACCTGCCACAAACATGACTTCTCTTGTCTAGAGCCAAAAAATATAAAAATGACAATTGTCTGCTTTGGTTTTTAGAGCTCCAGATTTCCAAATGTCTCCAGTCCATCTTTTTATGGATCACGTGGAGAGGGGAATATTTTCATATGCGTTTTAATCTCACATGGCGTATTAGCATGAGGGAATCCACCAAACATTGTTTTTGTTTTGTGGTAAATTGGTGATTTGGTAGGAAATGTTCCGATGTCCACTTTCCAGTCCTTTCCAGTCCTTTCCAGTCCTTATGCTTCTAATTTTAAGCTTAAACAGAACAGTCGGCTCTAAGCAAACAGCTTGCCCTCCCTTATATGTTGTCACCCATCTTATATGTTGGGTTCCTTTTGAACCTTGGACTTAAGGACTGTAACAAGCTCTAAATTCAGTGTGTAAATAATTGAACGTTCAGGGTTCTATGGCGTTATTTTTGTGTCACTATTCTGAGCGCACGTAAAAAAATAATGCCATAGGGTTCAGGGCAAGCAACCTCAAATATCATACATGTGTGTTCTAACAGACTTACAGTGAAGCTGCAGTCGCTCGCACATGCCTAAATATGTAAATAAAAAAATCAAAATAGCAGAAAGATTTAATTTATTCTGTACTATCACAAGTCATTTAAATACAGTTAAATGACTTAAATGCTTTGCTGTAAAGGATAGAGCCGACAACAGATGAGCCTTTCATGCCACATTAGATTCCACTGAGTGACGTTACCTGTGATAAAAATGTACATCTGACAACAAAAACATGATGTTCTCTTCGCTGAATTACACCTATCAATAAATCTACAAATAAAACATGTGGAAATCATCTTGAGAGGCAGATCCAAAAGCTGCCCGTGTACAGCAGTTCACTTATGCATGTTTCTTTCTTTATTTTTTACAGGCTTGTAAAAAAGTGAAAAAAATGGAAAATTTTCTTTTCTTTTTCAAAAATGTTCTCATTGATTGATACAAATGATTTCAGTGAGCCTGCAAAATGAACAAGATGATTTTTATTCTTTGTCTTTTATGTGACTGCCTTCAGGGCCTCTTGTGAAAAGAGGAATCCTCTAACCAGCACATTTTGTCTATACGATTCTTTGGCACTTTTGAATTGGAAATGTGATCATTTGGAACATTTCTATATATATTTATGCAGAGTGTGTGTGTGTGTGTGTGTGTGTGTGTGTGTGTGTGTGTGTGTGTGTGTGTGTGTGTGTGTGCGTGCGTGTGTGTCCCATGCTCAGCTGGTGGTCTCGTGAATAACTCCAGGCAACTTGAGGCTGGAAAGCAGACTTAGCATCACGTGCTTCCCGCTAACTCTCTCGTCAGTCTTTCCCTCTCTGTTTGCTACTACCCAGATTTCCTCTAATTTCTTCCGTTTCCCTTTTTCTTTACTTGGCTCTCTGATCCTGTTTCCCTTTAATTCTTAGTGTTTGCTCTTGTTGGAACCATCCAGCTAATTTTAGTAGCAAATAACAGCTGGGAGGATGAACTCTACATTTTGAACATGCCATACACACTCATGCGCACATACACAAAGTTGGAGCAGTAGAGACATTTCTCGACTCTGATCTCAGCGTTCTGCAGAATAAAACATCAGGCTGAATAACACTCCTTTCCAAATTACTTATTCTCCGCATTAATTCCTAATCAATGAAGTAACAAATTCTTTTCCATCGTTGTAATAAGATTACTGCAATCTAATTTCTTGTGATCTATTTTAACATGTAAACGTAGGGTGAACTCTCATGGCTGTTTTCTTTACTAATTTATTTTCCTTGGGTTGCAGTCATAATGCATTCCTATATTAACTTTGTCAAACGTGAGCACGAGTGAGCTTATGGGGCTGCATCTGAGATTAAGAGTAACAGCAATAACCTCTGTGCCATTTTGCTTTGTAAATTGTCCATTAATTTCCCAGGTATAACTACAGAAAGCTGAAAGTGGGAAAAGGTAATTTAGTCCTCACGAATAATGGAGACTACCAGAAGAATCTATTTACACGACAAACCAGGGTTTTTAAGGAATAACAGCAAAATGAATGGACACAAATCCCTGCTAATTGCCACGTTTATTGCTCCTGAATATTGCCATCTATAAAAATGCTTACAGAGAAGTCTATTTTCAGCACATGTGCTTGGTCCCTGGAATTCAATAACAAATAATATTGTCCAGCAAAAAAGTAGGCATTGAAGTAACCATGGAATATAAATGCCAGGTGCTTGGACCCAGAAGAAAAGTAGTTAATAGATGCAAGGCTGGTATGTTTGTGCTTAGAATTATTTTAAAAAGACTGCAGCAGAGCAAAAACAAAATGCTAAACAAAATCCTCAATGTTGCACCTAGTGGTAAAAAAGAGAATACACTGTGAATTAATGAAGCATACAACAAAGACGGATAGCAGATTTAAGAGTTCTTCAAAGGATTTCTAAATAAAAACACAATTAACTACGGGAATAATCGAAAGAGCAAAAAAAATCTGAAAATGTTTAATCTGCAGCTCAGTTGAACTTAAATACTTAATTTCCTGGATATTGACCAAAAAAAAAAAAAAAAGGCAACACACATTAAAAAACAACACATCCGATTTGGATGAAAGAAACATCAGTGAAAAATCTTCACTGACAAGCATTCTGTTATTTCTTGAGAACAAAGCGATGTAACATTGATCTGCTACTAACCATTTAGCACCAAAACAATCAAAGATTATTCAGGCGTTCCATTAATTGTTTTTGAGCAGTTGTTACATTAAAGGTGCGAGAGGAGTGTGTTTACCGTCTGTTTTGTGATGCTGAAAAATTTAAATGTTGCTAATCAGACTCCAGGTAATGCTAGCATGCACACAATGTCTTCATTTCCCATTTTCCTGGCAAGATATAAAGAAATGAGGTCTGCACAGTAATATAACTGCTCTGTAATGTTTTGTGAAGCATCTTAAAAAACTCTATCTGGAGTGATAGTCAGGTAGGGCTGATCTTTTCAGTCAGAGGTTTCTGCTCCTCATCACAGCAGATACATTAATACTAGCATACCATAGTATAACACCCAAATGTAGCCAGTCTTAATTGTCAACCCTTAATCAAACTGGCTAATGACTTGTCAGTTTGTCATTAATCATTGTAACCATTGTGGTAATCTTACCACATTTGTTTCACCTCCCAGCTATACACTAAGGCTCAGATTCTGAAAAGCGACTGACAGTTTTAGATCATATTCTTAGACAGCAACAGAGATTAAGATTGAAAATGTCAGTTTCTTTTAGTTTCTGTGAGATTTATCTAACACCACACATCAAACAGGGTTATTATTTTTAATTAAAACTCACTTGAATTTACAGCATTATGCAAGTTTCTCTTAAGCGCAAACACAACCTCTTTCATTCTCTCCCTCTCTCTCGTTTTGTCAGTTGACTGACCCTGTAGAGGACTTGGATGTATTTATTATGGAGCTGGCTGGTCTTTGATCTGTTGATCTAAAAGGCTTCTGTCTGCAAACAACTCAGACACACTGTCTGCCTTGTGTTTTAAAGTCCTTTGTGCAAGTCACACAGTGTGCATACACTAATATGTTTCTAATATTTACCAGCAACTGGGCCGTACGCTCAGGATGAATTTTTAGTTTTGTGGGAAGCTTTTAACAGTTAGTTTTGCCTTTGATTTTGTAGTAAACATGTGTAAAAGTCCAAATATTCTTTGGTCAGTATGCTGTGAATTTCAAATTAATTTCAATAATTTCAAATTTAATAACCGCAACGTTTATCATGAACAACACTGACTTCCATGGAGACACTCTTGTTTAAACATGTCTCCTTGCTCCCATTAAAAAAAGGGAACATAGATATAAACACTGACATAGCAAAGTACAGCCAATGAGGATGTGCCTTATTGCCATTCTCTTTAATGCACAGCAGGAGGCGACACCAGTGGTTGCTCAAGTAACTTTTTAAATAGAAGTCTATGGAAAAAAAAAACGCTCCCTTCCCTGATGACCTCAGTAAACATTTGTCAGATGATTTCATCTCAATTACGTAATTTGTCTGACACATGATAACTTGTAGTAGTGCTCAGACTTACGTATTAGATTCCTGCTACCAGCTCAGCTCTCTTTGCTGTGAAGACTCACTTGAGAACACGATCCTCAAAAACCCAACAAAATAAGAAGGTATGATAAAACTACAGCTTATTGTGGAAGTCATATATACAGCTCTATGAATTTCCAACAACGAGGTGCCTCCCGAGCAGTGGCTTCTGCATGCAGACGACAGTGTTTTCTCTGTCTTCTCTGTCATATTACAACGTGTTAAGGGGAAAAATAAAGCCAAGATACTGTTTACATTTTATGGGAAAAATATTTCAAATCTTAATGTAACTTTACAAAAATGAATTATTTTTACGACAACAGTTTTGAAAAGAGGCAGCAGGGTTGAAAACTGTATAGTTTGCAGCTGGAGGATGTTTCTTTGCTTTCTTTTTGTCGGACTCCTGCAGCCCAGCCTGAAGCAGGTAATGAGTTCAACTGCGGTAACAATGATTGAACAACAAATGACTAGTTTTCCTGATGACACACCTGCTAAGCTTCATTTAGCCTATAAACAGTCTGCTTCAAGAATATTTCGATATTTCATCGCTTTATGTTTTGGCCATCATGTGTAATCAAGTGTGTAATATAAGAAAAAGGCACATATACCTGTATGAACACCAATGCTATTATATAACTTTTCGGCTGCAAGAAAAATTCAGCCATTCACAGACAAATTCACGCTCTGGGGAATGTATGGTCCACTTTTTCTTTAAAGGTCTCATTTGAAAAAGGAAGAAAGAGGAAAAAATATTTAGGATTTCTTCCATGAAAAATTAAATAAAATATTCAAAACTCAAGTGTAAGTGGGACAAACAGAGATGTTCCACTTAATTTGCTGTTGTACCTTAGTACAACTGTGCAAGCCTTTAGGAGTTTTTAAATAAGATGATTTAATTTTAAAACCTAAATGATCATAGCCAATGTTCACAGCCTCAGACAATGTTTCAAAACCAGTATCACTTTGTTACTAAATAGGTAAAGAAAGAAGGGAAACATTAAAACTGTCTGACTACAAACAATGACAATGATCTGTTTGATTTCTATTTTATTTCCTTTCCTTTATGTCGTCATCTCAAAGAGTGTCTGGATCATGCTGACCTGATTTGCATCACAGGAGTTATTAAAGTGAGTACAAAACTGCAAACATCTGCCTGTGCCAGTGTTTTACTACATGGCTTGGAAGAAGCATGTCTGTGTGTCTTTATGTCCCAGACCTACTGGGAGGAATAGACCCTCTGTCTACATGCTGGCATCTGGCATTAACAAGCATCCTGGGTTCTCGCGCTGTGTTCAGACAGAGCAGAGACACATCAAATACGCATGCGAGTGCACCCAAGATGCTCTGCGGATTCTCCCAAGATTACCACTGGAGGTAGTTACCGACTCATTAAAAACAAAGTGCACTGAAATGGAATCAAATGTGTCACTCAAGGGGGAGTCAGCTACTTTTTCTGGTACAATTTTCCTTTTATGCTTTATTATTATTATATTTACTACTAAATATAGTAACATTTTATTTTTTAAAATGTCTTGTAATCTGTATTTTAGTTCTGACATCTTTAGTGCTTGAAAAGCATCTGGATCTAAAAACTGCTGAGGCACCGTAGAGATTTACAAATGGCTGCTGTCCCAGGTGTTAGTTTAATGTCCAGGCGACCAGGTGAAAAAGAGGATTTACAACCTTTAGCAGAGTTACAAGTTAGTTCCTCCTCTTGCTTTGTGTTAACTAAGAGTAGTCCCAACCAGGGCTTCACTTTGGAGTGGCAATGTGCTAATTTCCCATCAGCCTCTGCTTTTCTGCTATACATGCTTGTAAGATCTGGGCTGTCAATATGCTGAGGTCATTTGCGTCTCACTCCTCTCTCCTCCCACCTTCCTATCCTTCTATAAATAGAAACCCCCAAATTGTATCATCTACAGAAACAAGCCTATATTCTGCCTGTCCTCCTGTGATTTAACACCTACCAATGTTTGACAGCTGACCTGAAGGGGCCATTTTTCCCCTGCAGTCGGTATATTCTGAGCATGGGTCCGTTTGCACTGTCAGATGTCAAACTTTAACCCAGTACATCCCTCTGATCATGTGTATTCCACACACACACACATATATATATTGCATACATAAACGTTTCAAATGCCAGCTGTTGGATAATGAACTTGTATCGGAGACGGAAACTGTCTCTATTCCTGAGAACAGAGAACGCATCTTGTAGTTAAACAAGCGCTTAGGACGCAGTCTCCGATTTGTTGTTGCAGTCGTACCTGTTTCAGAGGTATTCCCAGGCTTCCACCTACTGCTAAGATGCACCACCTAAAGGAATAACAGCACAGGTCTAATGAAGGCAAAAACACCTCCCAAAGAGCTGAAAAAAGATAATCTGCCACCGCCACAGGCTTAACATTCAAACTCTCTGACAAGTAAAGAGCGCGTGGGAGGCAGGAAGTCAGATGTTTTTCTTTTCTTTTTTCTTCTTCTTCTCTGTACCGGCAGTCTTTCAGTCTTTAGACCTTTTTCAGGATGTTTTAGATGCTGTTCCTTCATGCTTCAAAAGAAATTGTAATTGTCCCTAATGGGAGATGTGGTTCGAGGCAAGGCGTATATCACAATAGAGTCAAAATATACACTGAGAAACAGTCAAGAAACATAAAAGAAACATCCCTCTAATTGAACTCTGGAGCTTTTAGCCTCGTTCTTTTTTTAGCTTTTCATTCTGATACAGCCACAACAGAATCATGAGGCCGGCAACAGCCCAACCTTTCTTCTTCTTCTTTTATTTGGCTCCTTCGAATTGAAGGATATTTTACCATCTCTACTTTGGTTAAAGTTTTTTTCAACTGAATGACTAAAGCTTTACAAAGAATGCAAGCATGGACCCACAAAATGTAATAGATGGAGCATGACGTTATCCCTAAGGGACATTTTAGTTTCTAAGTAGTTCGTTCAATCTTGGTGTTGCTAGAATGGCTTTGAATGGTTTTTGGACTCTGACCTGTGCCTGTCCCCTTGCTGCATGCTGCTTGAGCAGCAACTGGACAGGTTTTAGATGTTGGACTTGCATCACTTCTTCTAGATTAGAATTTCATTGACAGGAAGTACAAATGTGTACCTTCTACTGCATAGGGGCATACATGTACCTCCTGTGTTGGCTATCCAACAAATAAGGCAGTTTCCTCACGTTTTTGTCTAAATGTTCCCTCTTTACCTTTGGGTACTTGTTATTACTGTGGCATGATTTGGGGATTGCACCACTGATTGTATACTCACCAGTAACTTTATTAATTAGCACTAATCCAGTAGTAGCAAGGTGTACCTAACAACACGTTCAGTGAGTATACTTTTTTGACTCTTATAGTTTTACATAGTTAAATTATACATATTTACACTTTCAGAAATGGACTTTTACTATATTCCTATCTGTAAGAGTGTGTAATGTCCCTCACTGGGAAGTTGCCAGACATCACACACTGCTGCTAAGACAGCAGCTGCGTGTCCTCTGCTGCTGTGGAGTTGGGGATATATGTTGGGGCTTGTTTGGCTTGCAGGGGTATTGTATGGACATTCCTGAGCAGCTGTGCAGTGTGGTGGGTTTGTTGTCCTGCTAGGGAAGATCACTGTTGTGTTGTTAAAGTGACGCCCCATGCCCAGTTTCTAAGAAAACCTCCGTGGGTTCAGTGGTTCAGGATTTTAAGAAATAATTAAGATTCATATTGTTTGATTTCCCAGGCCTTGTTCTTAGTTTGCTTATACATTTGTAGAGTAATCAGCCCTTTGGATGTAGAAGATGAGTTTTTGGACAAGAAAGGTGCAAAGGAGAAGACAGACGGCTTGCATTATGTTTTCCTACTTTTATCTCCGTAATATTAACCATCTTCGTCCCTCACTCACTCCACACAGTACCGCCATACTTGTCGATGCTCTTGTCACATCCCGTCTGGATTACTGTAATTCTCTTCTCTATGGTCTACCTCATAAATCCCCCCATAAATTGCAGTTAGTTCAAAATACAGCTGCTTGTATTATTTCCTGAACTAGATCCAGTGAACATAGCATGTGAAGAGCGTGTGAATGTGTGCGTGAATGGGTGGATCACTGGATGTGTAAAGCGCTTTGGGGTCCTTAGGGAATAGTAAAGCGCTCTACAGGCCATTTACCATTTGCCATATAACACCTGTTCTTAAACAGCTCCATTGGCTCACAATTCACCTCCTTGTCAATTTTAAGATCCTACTTCTCACTTTCAAAGTGCTTCATAACTTTGCTCCTCCTTATCTATCCGATCTTCTCCATACATACTCACCCCCTCGTACACTCCGCTCTACTTCAGGTTCCCTTCTGTCTGTTCCACCTGCTCGCCTGACTGCCATGGGACTCAGAGCCTTTAGTTGTTCTGCCCCGAGACTTTGGATGCACTTCCACTTGTTCTCTGGACTACAGACTGTCTCACCACTTTTAAATCACATCTCAAAACTCATCTATTTAGAATTGCATACAGCTGATCTTAGTCCATTTTTACCTGCTCAGTTTTTATACTTGCCTTTATACTTTTATGACTGTTTATGTCTACATTTTATTTTACCATGTTTATTATATTAATTAATTTTTTTAACCTTTTTTTTATGCTATTGTTCACGTGTTATTGTAAGGTGACCTTGAGTGTCTGAAAGGCGCCTATAAATAAAATGTATTATTATTATTATTATTATTATTATTATTATTATTATTATTATTATTGTTGTTGTTTTAAAGCAGAACACACAGTACAGCTTGCCCCATATGCAGTAAATGTACACACATACACACACACACACACACACACACACACAGAGCATGCACTACAAAGCAAATTCACACTACAGAGGAAAACCAGCACGACAACAGGAGTCATCACTGGAGTCCTGAAGCAACCTAAACCCAATTATGTCAGTTTCTTCTAATATGTAAAATATATTTCAAAGTCAATATTTTACGGTAAAACAAACACACAAAAAAATAATTTTTTTCTGAATATAAAACACAAAACCCTTTCAAAATAATTCTGCTTTTTTAATTATTGGGATATAATTTATGATCCCACAGGCACAAGGCAAAGTGTGGTATGTATGATTAATTGATCATCGAACTTTATTCTGTTCACAGCCAGTTGTAGATGGAGTCCATGTGCATGTAGAGATTGTGCCCTGAGCATCAAGTGGCTGCCAGCTGGCAAAGACTCATGTACAGCCTGGACAGCACCCAGCATGAGGGAAGGAAGTGCTGGGTGGGCGGACAGATGCAGGGCAGGCCAGAGACTTCTGTGTTCATCCCAGTGTGAATCACACAGCAAACATGGCTGTCATATTCATGTCCATGACTTCGCTGTGACTTATTGTGTGGCTACTGTAGATACTGGGTTACATCTAATTAGGAAAAAAGTGACAGCAAAGTCATATCAGCTCCAAAACTTTTCTTTTACTATCGTTTTGTAAGAATGCCCCCGTGTGGTTCATGCTAATGAAGATAACACAGGTCCTGTATATCTTAATTTAAATAATTTAAATCCTAAATCATGTACTTCAGTGCAGTTGCCATATTGCAGTCACATCTTTTAATGCATGTTTATGGAGGGAGATCAGTCCACTCTCACTGACTGTTTAACAATTTGTCAAGAGGATTTCTATTTGTGGGAGATTTTTTTTATTTACCCTGAAAGTAAATCTAAAGCTATAAATTATATTAAATAAGTATTGACATGGGCTGCCCACATTCAGGTCCAGACCAAAAAGGCTAGGCAGCGCCTGTATCACCTATGACAACTGAGGAAGTTCAGGGTCTCTCCAAAGATTCTCAGGATTTTCTATACAGGCGCTGTGGAGAGCATCCTCACACAGAACATGACATCGTGGTTTGGGAACATCTGTGTGAAGGACCAAAAAGCTCTCCAGAGAGTGATCCGTACAGCAGAACGCTGCTGCAGGATTGCTCTCCCCCCGCTTCAGGACACCTACACCAGGAGATGCCGGACTAGAGCAGCGCAGATACTGAAGGACCCGTCCCATCCTGGCAACAAACTGTTCCAACTTCTGCAATCTGGTAGAAGGTTCCGCATCTTCCGGGCAAGGACAGAGAGACTCAAGAAGAGCTTCTATCCCCAAGCCATCCGTGCCCTAAACACACACACCCGCCCTCTCACATCATCTATAATTGACTGAGACAGGACTCTCTTCCAGACACTCTAAACCAAGGCACAATGTACATTTCAATTCCTTTAATTTTAAATATGTTTATATTGTCTATCCTGTAAAATAGTCAGATGTCTATTCATATTAATGTACAGAATTCACCTGCTTGCTGCTACTACTGCACATTCACCCAGTGTATATACTATATGTCTGTATATATATATATATAATGTTCTTCCTCTACACCCCCCCAATTTTTGCACATGTCGAGGAGCGTGTCAGGCTACATTTCACTGTGTGTTATACTTGTATAACTATGCATGTGACAAGTAAAGAACCTTGAACCTTGAACCTATTATATGGCAGCACGGTGGCATGGTGGTTAGCACTGTTGCCGCACAGCAAGAAGGTCCTGAGTTCAATTCCAACACCAGGCCGGGGTCTTTCTGTGTGGAGTTTGCATGTTCTCCCCGTGTTTGCGTGGGTTCCCTCCGGGTACTCCGGCTTCCTCCCACCATCCAAAGACATGCAGCTTGTGGGGATAGGTTAATTGGATAATCCAAATTGTCACTAGGTGTGAATGTTCGAATGAATGTGAGTGCGAATGGTTGTCTGTCCCTGTGTGTTGGCCCTGCGACAGACTGGCGACCTGGCCAGGGTGTACCCTGCCTCTCGCCCTATGACAGCTGGGATAGGCTCCAGCGCCCCCCGCCACCCTGAAAAGGATAAGCGGAAACGAATGGATGGATGGAAGTATTATATGATTAACAAAACTCGTACCTTGTCTTTAGTGACAGAGAAGAGTCATGTGAGATAAATAAAATTGCTGCACAATTAATGACAGACAACACAGTGAATGAAAATATGACTTTGAATATGAAATTAAATAAATTACCTTATTTCGTTCCAGTGTCTGATCTTCTGAACAAGATCACTGTGAGGTTTCAAATAACATTTTTGGCTGTTTTGTAATTTCGTGCTGTTTCAGAAATAGATCTTTATTTATTTATTTTTTTAAATATGATTAATTTAAGTTACCAAAAAAACAAAAACAAAGCTATAAAATAGTAAGGAGTGTTTGGCTCACTGTATATTCACAGGGCCACAGAGGCTGTGATGGCTGAGTCTCTCACAAAATGAGCATCCTGTATTTCCCAGCTAATTAGAGCTCAAACTGTTTGACCAGTTTATTGCTGTATCTAAAATCCTTACTAATGTACACATCCTCCAGTGGATTTACAAGACAAAAAATAAATGAGAGTAGCTGACATGTTAGTCTCTGTATTAAAAGGTCTGTTGGTCATTTTAGAGCAGCCGAGTTGTAAATTAGATTCAATAGAAATTGTGCAAGTGAAAACTGCAGATGTAACTGGAATTGCACACAAAATGTTGCCTCCTCTGCTTTAAAGAAAAAAAGGAATTGTGAAACTAGATGGCTTTAAAAAATAAAATACAAACAAATATGGATAAGTGAGCCTCTTTATGTCAGAAGGGTTGACCTTATACACCGAGCAACATTTTATCAGTCATTCATCAGTTTTTGCTTTATAAAATCCATCCAGACCATTTGGCACAATTACATGCTTATTAAAACTAAGATCTGAAAAGCTTTAATGACCGGCAGTGAGTGAAAAGGTACAGAGGCTTAGTTCAGTAAGTACAACAGCTGCAGTGGGAGAGCTGTCAGAGCTGTCAATACAATTAACAGCTTTAAATTCATTAAAGAGTAATGAAATAATCTGGACGCACAGCCCTTCAGTGACACATTATGACAAAGAAACCAGAGCCCACTACCAGTGGAGCTTTATACACATCTGTTACATGTTGTAGACTTCATAGCTAAATCAGGTGGAGCAATACAAACTTTAGAAGATATATATATATATATATGTGTGTGTGTGTGTGTGTGTGTGTGTGTGTGTGTGTGTGTGTGTGTGTGTGTGTGTGTGTGATATGTTTAAACAGTGACCTTGTTTGGAAATGTAATTTGTTTCAGTTCGCCCTTTCTGACAGGACTGTTGAGTTGCACTTCACGTGCAGAATCACACACGCTCTCTTCCACTGACTCACCCACACACCAAATCAGTTCTTCGCAGCAGCTGCTGCGTTAGCATCTTATTTTCCTGAGGTATTGATTTCTTGCTTGGCATTGCGCCCTCCTCTTCCCTCGTCATTATGCCCACTCTGCCCAGAACATAGCAGAGAACAGCCAACACTACCGTTGGACTGGAGGTTGTATCTCTTGCAGATAAACAGGAACAGATCAATGTGTAGTAAACTGATGAAAATTTCTTATTTGGCAAAAAATAAGAAACAAAAAAAAAAATCAGTCACCCTCACTTTGTCTCTTTCAGGGTTTTCTGTACCAGTAATGGTCAGTTTAAGAGACCTTGAGGAAGCAATGTATTGGAAGTCAAATCAAAACATTTTACCCTATTTCAAAGCCTGGAACAGCCCAGAATTAGTCAGCATACAGAGGCCTTCACTGTGAAAACTGGCTCGCCTGGAGACAAGAAACATGGCAGAATATGTCATTTCAATGGTGGTGTTGGACATGAGGCATATCCCAGGAGGTCTGATTTAGAGCTTTGACCTCCAAAAACACAAACATTTTGACAGTGTGCTGCATGAAATACTTGTTAACACCACACTTTCAAACAGTGAAGTCAATCAGGAAGCACCTTCTTCACTCACTACTAATTTGTTTAGTGTCATTATGCCAGAGGTCTACATTACCAGTTTTTAACAGCATATATGTAGCACAGTACATACTTAGTCAATAGCTCTACTTTTGCTAAAAGAACAAGTAGCTTCTGTCAGCAAGTTCCCACAAAGAAAATAATTTCACTTCATTTCAACATATTTCCCATCAGTGTGGCTACTGAGAACATGTTGGCAGCTCAATGATATTTATTGTAAAGATAAAGGCATTACAAAACAGGCACATGGATTGTATATCAAGACAAAATATTTAAGCTTCTTGCAACTTTCCAAAAAGAACTTTTTTATAAATGCAAAACTTTAACAGTCTGGCTAACTGGAATGGCTATTTTTACCAGTGTGTAAAGGAACTCCATGTGTCTTCCTTTGTTGAAACAATATTTCATATTTTAGTTTGTAGAAGTTTTATTAAGCAAAGCTTTATTTTTGGTTGTATACATCACCTAAGAACAACAGAAAAGGTCTTATAAATAAACATAGCAATTATATAATTATTAAGTAAATTATTACTTCATATCTTTCTTTATACTGTAGACAGAATGTCTGTTAAGAGAAGATTTGTCACGGTTTTCCATGATCCCAACCCACATAATCAACTCTGCTGCTCAACCCAAACATGCCTCCATTTAAGGGGAATAAACAGGCTTTCCAATGGCAGAAGATTTAATGTGAAAGAAGTATTGTGACAATAAAAAAATAAACAACCAAACACAAATTTCCTTACTTTTGTTTGTGCTAACTTTAGATCTTACCTGTCTACAGTCCAGGGCCGGGCAGAAATTAGATAATAAATTAGGTATAATCTCATCTGTATTAATAACTTGAAAATGTGACTAATTTATTGTCAACAGCAATGAGGATGAATGAACCAAATAGTTTTTGGACCCCTTAATCTTTGATGCTCATGGGCAGTTACTCACACTGACTTGTTCTAAGTAATAAAGCTTTGTGCTTTCCACTCTAACAATGTCCCTAAAATTTTCAAACAGAAAATCCCCGTTGATGTTAAGAGGATTATTTGTCTTAAGAAGCTGTACTTGTTTTGTTATCTGTAGTTTTTGATTGATTGTGTTTATTTGTTACAAAATTTACAAGTATTCATTCATGCATAACAACATTAATCTTCTTAGGACGCATGAAAAAAGAATAATCTTAAAATATGAACTGTCACCAAAACAGACCTGTTTCAAAGATACACAGTTTTTATGGTGCATCAAAGATCAGGTCAAAGCTTGTAAATGATTCTAATTTTGCAATAAATAAAAAGTACATAAGTGTTCTATAAACTGGATATTATGCGGCTTGTGTGAAAAGTGTGAAAGTGTCATAAACATTCTTTGTAATGGCCACTCAGTGGTAAATCCTCTGCAACTGCAATAAAGTGAAGCCCATGAGACGATGACCCTGCTGATCACTTGATTTATGACCTTGGTAAGTATTTTCCTTGTGATGGTCTAGCTAACATGATCATTTTGTAAATTATGCTCTCATTTAGACAGTATTCGACCATAAAGACTTGGACTTTGACCTGGTTTTCACAAACTGTATCAAACATAAGCAGGCAGTGTCTTCTTAGCCACATCCACCCTTCACTTATTTCAACAAACCATGCAGCCAGAATAGAAAGCTTCAGAGTGGGAGCATACAAACCAATGAGTGACATCAAGGTGGCTATAAGTCAGTCTTATATTTACAAATTTATGGAGATGAGGAGTAATTTTTATCTGCAGCACCACCTGTCATGGGTTTGAATCCAACGTCTGGCTGGAGCCTTTCTGTGTGGAGTCCTGCCCATGTCTCTGTGGGCTCTCTCAGGTAATCCAGTTTCCTCCTCCAGTCCACAGACATGCAGTTAGTGGGTTTAGGTTAATTAGTGATTTTAAATTGCCCGTAGTCTGTCTCTCTCTTTGTTAGCCCTTCA
Source organism: Astatotilapia calliptera (assembly GCF_964374335.1). Classification (NCBI taxonomy): domain Eukaryota; kingdom Metazoa; phylum Chordata; class Actinopteri; order Cichliformes; family Cichlidae; genus Astatotilapia; species Astatotilapia calliptera. Next base: position 19,055,642 of record NC_137423.1, read on the forward strand.
ACAAACTGGAGACCTCTCCAGGGTGTACGCTGCCTGTCGGCCTATGACGGCTGGGATAAGCTACAGCCCTCCAACAGCCTTAAATTAGTGGAGGCAGTAATTACACTGAATTATGTTCATGGTATAGTCTAGTAACAATATGTCCTATTAAAACTGTTACAATAGAAAACGTAGTTGCTATAGCGATTCATCAAAGCAGCACTAGGATAATATCATAAAGTAGCACGTGTGGTTTTATCCTACTTTTCACACTTACCATTGAGATGAGGATTTGTTTTTAAAGCCTTTGGCATGAGGCTCAAACTCCCCGCTTGTCTCTTGTTAGTGAAATGACCCATTCAGTATCTGCACGTTCTCTTTGAAGTTTTTTTCTCCCTTTGAAGAAAACTGACATCCTGCAAATGATAGCTCATCTGCATAAACAAGGGTTCATAAACCTCACTTACATTATTTTCTCTGACTTCTACCTTGTTTACTGCAGGTAATAAAAGCAACATGAACAATTGTTTGTTTATTCATGTGTGTTTGTTGTTTTGATGTTTGCTCAAGGTCGAACCTGGACTTCATCCTTATTTGTAAGAATGATTAAAGCTCTTTATTATTTTTGTCTTCATTCTGCATTTTTTTTTCTTACAAACTGTTTCATCTCAGTGGATGCTAATTGGTAGACTGGAGTGAAAAGTTATTTTGGTTTATTTTCATTTTTAATAAAAATGAGCACTAAGAGCTAAAAACCATCAACACATGAATATGTCAAACAAGTCAACATCAACTTTTCTTACTTGTAAGCTGGGCAGTACTTTACGAAATCCTGACATAAGCAAACTTACATCCATAATAAGATGATGTTTAGCAGCTAAAGTTAATTTTAACACCTCACAGAAAAACAAGCTGACACTGATGCCAGTGCTAATGAGGAGATTTGAGGGGTTTAATTTTTGGCCTGTTAATAGTGAGGATATTGCCAAAGTCACAACAGTACAGCCAAGGAGCTACAGGAAAGGTTCTTCATTACACTAAAATGCTTATTCCTGTACTTTATTCTATATATTTTATACACTGCTTTTAACACACCATTTCACAGAAAAAATGCACTTTTAAAACTATGACACTGGAAACTCACATAAATTCTGACATTCAGAAATGTAGCTATTTCTCTATACAACACAAATCATCTGGCAAAATATGTAGCTAAAAGGTAAAATCTGCTGCACCTGGGTAACAATTGTTGATTCATCCTTGGGGACCATGAATATATGTCTAAAATTAGAAAACTGTAAATGGAAGTGTTGGATGAGTCATCAAATTAGTATTACTACTTCTGAAGCTGTTAGCTTGGCTTAAACAAAAGTGGACAAATAAGCTATTTTCTGTATTTTAGCCCTTTTGCATTCAAATAAATAAAAATTTCTTAAGGTTGCTTAATACTATGTATTACTATGTAATACTTAATTCTATGTAATACCATACTACTACCACCAGTGGGACTTGAAAATATTAGCTCATGCCTCTCCGCTCTAGGTGCTTCTTTAGTAACTGCTACTACAAACAGCAACACATAAGATATACCAGCTTCAAAAACAATAAGATGGATAGTTTGAAAGACATAAGCTTTACCTATTTTGCTTAGACTTTCTCATTTCCTCACTAACAGAAATCTGGAATACTGGAATCCTCTTCTTGTGAGAACACGAGCGTACAGTGGTGAGAACTACTGTCGTTTCACTTTATAGGCAATGCAGCCAATACAACCTTTGCCAATTCTGAAGGGGGCTACCAAATACTGATGTTTCTTGAATGTATTATCCAGTCAGTCTTTAAGTTCAAGCCTAAGGCAGAATATGATTGAACCAAATATTAGGTCAAATCTCTGACTGCTGGATCACAGGGAACAGGGAGAAAGGAAATGTAAGGAGTTGAAAGGTAAGGAGTAAGGAAAGGAAAAATAACATCTTCCAAAAAAAAAGAATAATTTTTACAAACCCTAGAATTTATGAATTCAAAGTCCATGAGAGTGGGCACGGCCATCTTCAACACATGGGCATGCTGAACATTTTGTTTTACTTCAGAGAGCGGCCACATACTTGGATCACTAATAGTGCTTTCAAACTATATATGACAATTTACTCCATCTCCTTTCTCCATTTCAGTTCAGTATTATTCTGTCACATTTATATAGCGTCATTTCCCCTTCATCATCTTCTCATCTCCTGAACTGAAATCAGGGCTCTATCACACAAAATCTTGCATACACATACTTATTCATTCTCGATATTGTCACAGCTAGTTATTGTTAGCAGACATGTGACCCTCCGGTTTCTTGTCAGCTGACAAAAAGCCGGCAAAACAACAACAACGGCTGGTTATAAGCTAATCTTATAACAGCTAATGTGTGGCTCGAGTACCTTAAAATCCACACTTTCCCTCTAATAAAAGTTTGATTACATTCTCACATTAGGGCCCGGATGACTTGGGGATAGAAGCTCCTCTTGAGTCTCTTTGTCCTTGCCCGGATGATGCGGAACCTGTTACTGTCTCAGAAAACCAGTTGGTGGTTTGAATGCAGCAATACTAACGCCGACGTTTGCCGATATCAAGTCCGAAGGAAATTTTTTTGATTGCAGAAGTTGGAACAGTTTGTTGCCAGGATGGGACGGGTCCTTCAGTATCTGCACTGCTCTAGTCTGGCATCTCCTGGTGTAGGTGTCCTGAAGCGGGGGGAGAGCAATCCTGCAGCAGCGTTCTGCTGAATGGATCACTCTCTGGAGAGCTTTTTGGTCCTTCACACAGCTGTTCCCAAACCAGAATGTGATGTTCTGTGTGAGAATGCTCTCCACAGCGCCTGTATAGAAAATCCTGAGAATCTCTGGAGAGACCCTGAACTTCCTCAGGGTCTCTCCAGGCGCTGCCTCGCCTTTTTGGTCTGGACCTGAATGTGGGCAGACCATGTCAAGTCTGAGGAGATGTGGACACCAAGATACTTGAAGGATTATGCACTTCTGTTTTTTGGTAGGGTTAAGAAAACAAAATTCAGTTGCAGTCCATCATCTACTGAAATCTAGTTGTAATAATTTGCACACTACCTTTAAAGAACTTTGAATGGCCACATAGGGCAAAGGATTTCTCTGAGAAGACTTGCATTGCTTGCATGTACATTTGTTGTACTTTACAGTTTTAAAAGTATCTTAATACAGTGGCTTGCAAAATTATTCGGCCCCCTTGAACTTTTCCACATTTTGTCACATTACAGCCACAAACATGAATCAATTTTATTGGAATTCCATGTGAAAGACCAACACAAAGCAGTGTACACGTGAGAAGTGGAACGAAAATCATACATGATTCCAAACATTTTTTACAAATAAATAACTGCAAAGTGGGGTGTGCGTAATTATTCAGCCCCCTTTGGTCTGAGTGCAGTCAGTTGCCCATAGACATTGCCTGATGAGTGCTAATGACTAAACAGAGTGCACCTGTGTGTAATGTAATGTCAGTACAAATACAGCTGCTCTGTGACGGCCTCAGAGGTTGTCTAAGAGAATATTGGGAGCAACAACACCATGAAGTCCAAAGAACACACCAGACAGGTCAGGGATAAAGTTACTGAGAAATTTAAAGCAGGCTTAGGCTTGCACATCACTCTGAACACACCATCCCCACTGTCAAATATGGTGGTGGCAGCATCATGCTCTGGGGGTGCTTCTCTTCAGCAGGGACAGGGAAGCTGGTCAGAGTTGATGGGAAGATGGATGGAGCCAAATACAGGGAGATCTTGGAAGAAAACCTCTTGGAGTCGGCAAAAGACTTGAGACTGGGGCGGAGGTTCACCTTCCAGTAGGACAATGACCCTAAACATAAAGCCAGGGCAACAATGGAATGGTTTAAAACAAAACATGTCCATGTGTTAGAATGACCCAGTCAAAGTCCAGATCTAAATCCAATCGAGAATCTGTGGCAAGATCTGAAAACTGCTGTTAAATAACGCTGTCCATCTAATGTGACTGAGCTGGAGCTGTTTTGCAAAGAAGAATGGGCAAGAATTTCAGTCTCTACTGTAGATGTGCAAAGCTGGTAGAGACAAACCCTAAAAGACTGGCAGCTGTAATTGCAGGAAAAGGTGCTTCTACAAAGTATTGACTCAGGGGGCTGAATAATTACACACACCCCACTTTTCAGTTAAAAAAAATGTTTGGAATCATGTATGATTTTCGTTCCACTTCTCACATGTACACCGCTTTGTGTTGGTCTTTCACATCAAATTCCAATAAAATTGATTCATGTTTGTGGCTGTAATGTGACAAAATGTGGAAAAGTTCAAGGGGGCCGAATACTTTTGCAAGCCACTGTATATGCTCAGTTTACACATTCTATATGCTTTTAATTCTTTTTGAGACTTTAAAAGGCTGAATAGATAAATAAAACACCTCCATTACTACCTCTGGTGATGCAGTAAATGTACATTTAATGAGGAAAAACAGCATGGATTCAAACAGACATTAGTTAGTCAGTATGAGATCAGAGAAAATTTCAAACAGGCTGTTGTTGATGATTTTAGACAATGCTAGATTCACCATAATAAGAGACAGATGGGCAAAAGGAGAGAAAGAATTGTTTTGTGCAGGCAATTTGGGAGGTTGAACCCCTGACCTTCAGTGGTCTTCAATCACTTGCTGACTCTTCAAAGGCGTTCTTTACAGATGTAGCACTTCGCTGGCTCTGAGCATGTTCACTTCACAGGGCACTGCTACAAATGAATTTGTAAGTCAGGGTTCAAAGATTGAGACCCTGTCACATTGCCCTGAACAGCACAAAGTAGCCCCCTTGTTATGTAGATCTTATACAACCATCAAAGAAAGAGCAGAACATAGCATCAGGGTTGGTCACTTGCAGAGCAATAGCAGCACCCGACTGCCAAACCACCAGGACTCCTTTCTACTGATTTTCTTTTATTTTTATTTTTTTTTCTTTATAGAGAAACTTTGCAACCCTGCTGTTGTGAGGCAGAGCAATTTCTTTGTTATTTTGGTTGGTTGGTTACAAATTCTATGAAAACCTTTAGATGCAAAGTTTCCTGGTTAGATGCAGTCTGGAGTGGAACGCCATCAATGTGGCGTGGTCAGATCTGGTGTTTTTCAAGGGTCAGGGTCAGTTATTCAAATGTATTCATTATATTAACATTTTTTTTCAACCATGCAATGTCACATTTATACTGATACACTGTTTTACACTGCACCTTTCATTACAGTTTACACTCTTGCGTTCAGCCACTTTAATGCCATCTGACATTATCTCTACTGTTGTATTTTTGCTTTGTTTGGCATAGTTCCACCTATTGATTCATTATTTTATAGATTATAATTTAATATTTATATTTATTATTTTGGCTTTATTGTATTTATTTGATTCATTTGGTCATACTGTATTCTGTTTTCCTGAGCTACACACTATTCAGATTATTTAAACTGTTTGTTTTACATTCACATTATTAGGCACACCTTGCTGATACCATGTCATTTCATAAGAGTTCAACATCTGAGTTCACCTCTATGCACTCTGTGAACATGTCATTTTTGCCTAGTCGCTTTGTTGAATTATGAACAGTGACCCTAACAGAGTTAAGTGAGGTGCTTTAGATGACCTCCTGGATGAGCGGTCAGCTGTGGTATTAGCTCTAGAGAAAATTTGGAACAGTTTTTTCTCCAAGAGAAAAAAAACGTACTCCTTTTGGGGATAATCGGTGTCCCTCATTGACTGGATTCCCAAAGACTTAGAAATGGCCATGGTCTTGTACAAAGGCCGGCAACCTGTGGCTCAGGAGAGCTGCGTGTGGCTTGTGAGCCTTGGGTTTAGAATTAGGGTTAAACTTAACCCTTTTAATGCATATAGTCTATGTATTTATTTATTCTTTCCCACTTACATCTGAAATCCGCTCACCTGTTGATTGTTAGTAGGAGCTAAAATGGCCTGTTTGATGGTAGCTGACGCCTAGTAGGTCTGCTTCATCTGAAACAAATATGAAAAAAAAAACCAAGAAATTAGGAAGAAGGCAAATACGAAAAATGAAGAAGAAACTGAAGAAGCCCCATTTGAACTGCAACTAATGTGATCTGTTAATGCTGTTAACGTGTTTTGGACTGTGGTTTTGTTGCAACACCACTGCATTTACACTGTACTGCAAAGTCACATACACTCCAAATACAGATGTTTTAAGTTGAAAATGAAGTTGGTTAAATTGTCAGACTTGACAACAAAAGATAAAACAGGATAGAAAGGTTCCAAGGCTTTTTATGTCTTTAAAGGCTGCTGGTCTGAATCCTTAGAAACCACATAATACCTAAAAAATACTCAGACTTACGATATCTTCTCAGAATGTGCTGAGACTTTACAGTTAAAAATAGATTTTATATATGAGGCGATCATGGCTCAAGAGTTGGCAGTTCTTCTTGTAATCGGAAGGTTGCCGGTTCGAGCCCCAGCTCTGACATTCTCGGTCATTGTGTCCTTGGGCAAGACGCTTCACCCATTGCCTACTGGTGGTGGTCAGAGGGCCCGGTGGCGCCAGTGTCCGGCAGCCTGACCTCTGTCAGTGCGCCCCAGGGTGGTTGTGGCTACAATGTAGCTGCCATCACCAGTGTGTGAATGTGTGTGAATGTGTGAATGACTGGATGTGTAAAGCGCTTTGGGGTCCTTAGGGACTAGTAAAGCGCTATACAAATACAGGCCATTTAAAATGAGATACAATATCAATAAATGTATGTTTTGTATAAATTTACAAATGTAACTACCCAACAATACATTGCACATAACACCTGCACATTATTGCTAATATAACATCATATAATAAACTCCAGCAGATTATTGTTTGTGGCTAAATGCCTCATTTTGGATATTTTAAGCGCAATTAAATACAGCAATAATTCCACATTGATACAATATAAATGTGTGTGTAAGATGTGCTTCTTTTACATGATAAAACAACATTTTTGTTATTATTATTTTTAAATAAAGAATGCTTTCTTCACCCCTGTGATTTTACATTCGTTAGCGCAGAGCTTCTGTGGAATATGTCATTTCTGTAGTTCTGTAGAAGTTTTACTTCAAGAGGCATCATAAATGAGGCGGTTCTGTGACAGTGTGGTCTTAAAACTTCAAAGGGTGTCCTCGAATATGTACCTGTAATTGTGATTCACATATATAGCTCATTTGAGCTCTCTGAATTAAATAGTGACTGTAGGCTATGCAAATCAAGGGGTCCTAAAACAATCCACAATACAAAGGAACCTTCTGGAAGCAGTCAGGCAAAAACAAAAGACCAGGCATTTTAGAACTTGCTGTCCTGGCAGAGGTATTATCATGTGGTCAATTAATTATGACTGCACTTCAAATTAAATCAGTTCGTTACACTGTCTATTAATATGCTGTTTGGCAAGGGAGCTAAAGTTTTAAGGCAAACTTAAGAATAAAAGCTCTGAAACATGAACAATGAGAAAAGTAAAAAATAAAACAAAAATAGATGTTATAAAATATTAAACATGAGAATAAAATTAATTGGTCTAATTTTGTTAAAACCTAAAAGAAAATGCAGTTAACTTTCTATTCCATTTGCTGCTTCAGAAACCCGAGTGTCAAACAAACAAAGATCGCCTCAGTTATGGTCTGAGTAATGCAGAAAATCCGCAGGAAGCTTGTGTCCACAGATGAGAGAAAAAAGTCTTTATAATGTGAATGAACAAAAAGTAAATAAAATCAAAACTGATGCTTCCCAGTACGCTGACTTTGTTTTTATGTTATCTCAAAATACGCAACATGTTTCTGTTCTGTTTGAACCAACGAGCTCCGAACCCTATTCTAGACTTATGTTTTCCAACAGAAAATTGTTCTTATTTTGTTTTGTCAATGTCAAAAAAATGGAAAGCAATGTAATTAGAGGAAAAATTACATTTCCTGTTTGCCAACAGACTGGGGCTAAAATGAGGGTGAGGCCCTTGTTGATGAGAACTTAGACCTCAGAAAGTAAAAGTTGTGCAGCAACCGATTCACATGAAATGGAAATAAAGGCAGCTCTTATGTATATTAAGATAAGCAGGAATATTATGCTTATAGAATATAACCAAACGTCAGCCATGCGCTTCTTAACCCTGAGGTATGAGTTCTCATTATTAATGTCCAAACACTAACTCATTTGAGTTCGCGTTGAGAGAGCAAAGGAAACAGTAATTGTAAAACAATATTTCCTAAACTAGTCATACTAAAACTAATTCTTAAAAGAAAAGTCTCTCTTTCCTTTCTCCAGATCATCTGTGTCTATAACAAACCATAATGTTGTCTTGTCCCATCCCCACCTGTGGCCTGGGTGTTTAGTAGGTTACTGTCACTGCGTAGCTTGGCCTCATCAGCCTGCTCTACTCACAATGTCTCCTATGAAAATATCGGTGTCCTCTGGGAAAGTAATTAATTATTCAGAAATGATGGTAGACATCCAAAGAAAGTTGGAGCAAAACTTTTTTTCTCAAACATACAGTGGGAGAAATAACTATTTGATCGATGGCTGAATTTATAATTTTGCTCAGTTACAAAGAAATGATCCGTCTCTACTTGTTATGGTACTTTGATTTAAAGGAGAGAAGAATATCACCCCACCCCTGAAAAAAATCAAGAAAAAAGAAAACAGATTAAATAAAGGTTTAAATTAGTATTTGATAAGTATTTGATCCACAAAGAAAACATGACTCAGTACCTGGTGAAAAAACCCATGTTGGCAAGTGGTAAGGTCGTTTTGTAGCTGGTGACCTGGTTTGTATATATCTCAGGAGAGATTTTGTCCCAGTCCGCTTTAGAAACTCTCTATATCCTTCATGGTTCTTGGCTGCCGCTTGGAAACTCAAAGCTTCAGCTCCCTCCACATCAATGACACATTTTCAGTGTTCTGGCAGAGAGAAGGCAATTTTCTACCAAGATGTTACGATAGGCTACATGGTTCCTCATTGCCATTGCCATTGCCATGAAGTCCCAAACATGATGTTTGAACTTTGATTTATAGGTAACCTTTTAATCTGTGTGCCGAAACCCATCAATCTGTGTGAGACCGAATTCTGTCTGTGTTACTTATTAAAAATTCCACAGGGGATCAAATAATCATTTCTCCCACTTTATCATATTGTTTTATCTGTTCAGCTGCTTTTGTCACAGCTGGTGAAACCAGTTCATCACGGTCCACTCAGTCTGACCAGTTGTACTACTAATGAGGCCATGTGGGTTCAAAATCACTAATGTCATTTATCAGTGAATTTTCAATGTGCTCATTGCAGTACTGTGAACATGTGATGAAATGATGAACAATTTCTCGAATGCCATCTATCAAATTATTGATCATAACGCTCCTATCAGAACTGCTAATATACATAGTCAACCAGCTTGGAGAAGACGATGATAAAGAATCTGCTGGAGAGCTGAGAGAAAATATAGATAAACTACAAACTGGCTTTGAAATTTATAGAAATGTATATAATTGCTACAACAATGAAACAAAATTAGCCAAACAAGCCTACATTTCCCTGCTGACTAACAATAATATAATTCTGCTGTTTTATTCTCATCCATTCAAAAATGACTTAATTCTTCCAAAACTGTGTCAACAGAGTTTCAATCCACAAATAAATGTAACAAATTTGATGCTTTCTTCCAAAGTTTCTAATACAGGTATAATTAGAGGTAATATCTTAGCCTCCTGTAGTACTTTATTTGACATTGTCTCATATTCTGCTCAGTTCCTACATTCTTACCTGTGCAGTCTACAGATCCTGTAGATCTGGAAATATATACATATATATTTATTTGAACAATGAAACAAGTTTTTTTCACCTGTTTACTGAAACATATTCCAATTATAGTTATATATCATGGACATGGACATAATGTGTAGACTGTCAGCTTTCATTTGACAGTGTCCACAAATCAGATGAAGGGTTTAGGAGTTTCAGCTAACATGTGCCACCCTGTTTTTAAAGAAACCAAAGGTAATCGGACAGTTGCCTCAATAACATGCGGCAGGTGAAACAAGCCATCCTTAAGCTGCGGAAAAACTGAAAGCTGACAGAGCATTAAAAGGAGGAAACCCAGAATCTGGTGATGTCCATGAGTTCAAGACTTCAGGCCGTCATTGCCAGCAAAAGGCTTTCAAAAAGTATTAGAAATGAACATTTTATTTTCAGGGGCAAAGAAAATGAATGCAGAAAGGAAGGACATCGAGTTAGGAACCTGAAGATTCTGATTTATAAACAGCCTTTTATTTTGAAATTCACCTTCAATACTAATATGGTAATAAGTCCACAGATGGCTGAGATCTAGTGGAGAAGATTGGTGGTTTTGTCCGGGTGGTGTTTTGAAATTATAAGCAGCTCCTAAAATGCTCTGCACAGGAAATGGATGATTTATATCCATTCTGCTGCTGACTTGTTCAGCCATTGTTTGTGTTTGTACCTACTATGGATAATTTGTTGGAAACCTGTCGCTTACACATACATTAAGAAAGTCATTACTCAGGTGGAGATCAGCATTGTAAAGCAGCTACAACTCTCTCTCTCTCTCTCTCTCTCTCTCTCTCACTCACACACACACACACACACACACACACACACACACACACACACACACACACACACACACACACACATGTGCAGAAACCATATAACTCTCTCACAAACACACAGAAACATCATCTCTGAATCAGCAGGATTTATTTCTGCTTACATGTTAGGAAAAGTTGAGCATTACCTACTGAAGAGCCAAAGGCAGCATTTTAAATGTCTTTTTTAGCTAAAAAGACGAGTCTCCAATATCGTATCTACCTCATTAGTGTCCCCCAAGAGCATATAATGGTTCCTGACCATGGAAGCCAGTAAATATCAGTAACAGATTAAATGCGCACTGCGTATCAAATTACACAGAAGATAGAAGGGAATGAAATATTTTGCCTACCTTTGGCACAAGAAGACTCTTCTTGACAAATACGATTTTTTCAGGTGACAGTATGATGCTGGTTACAGCTGCATTCTTGAAAGGCCCCACAGCAGAGCCCGAGGGTGACACACATTTATCCCCTCACCCTTATTAAACTGTTGGCATCTTTATATAAAAACCTATGTAGAAGTGTAGTAATGGTAATACAAATAGACCAACCATGTTTGGAAACTAGCAGCGCAGTGATACACACAATTAATTGTAAGTGCACACTAATTATTCCCAGAAGTATGCAGAATAACACACTATCAGACACTTCATGGAGAAACCTAAAGAACACAGTGTGTGTCTGAGTGCCTGCTTGTGTGCACATCTATCTTGTTCGGCTGGGGCCTTTAAACATATCTTGCATTAGGAGCGCTGCATATGCACATGTTGGTTGTTGTTGTGCTTTCTCTGCTGTGTTTTTGTTGTTGTTTTTTCTTCAGCCGGTGTCGAAGCAGATTTCCAGTGTTTGCTCTCCCCTCTTTCTCTCCTTCTGTGAACTCTCTCCTCAACTTCTCTTTCTTTCCTCTTTTTCTTTTCTGTCCGTAGTGATTGTAATAACTCAAAAATCCAAATAAAGTTTGAATAAAATATGACTGTTAAGTAGACCATTATGGCAAATGGTCCACTTAGCAAAGTAAAGCATGTTTTGGCCTTCAGACAAAAATTCTGAGGCTACAAAAAAGAAATAAATAAATACTTGAGTAAATTCTTTGATCAGAATGTGTGTCATACCAAAGGCCTGGTGTAGTGAAATGCATATTACATGAATGGCTCTACGTTATGTTTGCCAGTCAGTCTCTGTTATCAGGGTTAGGCTCAAACCTTCCTGTGATTCTGAACTAGATGAGCGTTTAAGAAAACAGATGATTTCTCTTTGCTTTCTGCGCAGCATTTTATGCTGTGTAGTCTTTCCCAGAACACCCACCTGACTTTACACTAACCTGTACACTACTTCATGTGTCATTCAGCACTGTAAAATGACTATGTAATGATTTCATAAATAGTCAGTGTAAAATGGCCAGAGGCAAGTACGCTGGAAGAAACAGCAGCAAGCTACAGTAAATCAGTCTTTATTACACCGTCTCTGTGTAACAACCTGGCAATTTTAATTTATGGTGCACCTCTGTTCTCTTCATTCTCAGGTTATGGAATGGGCTAGTAAAAGCTTAGATTTGACACCAACTGAAACACTGTGGGAGGATTTGTAAAGGGCAGTAAATGGACACTGAAACATTTTGCATCTGGAGGAATTTTGCATCTACGAATGGTCAAAAATTACAGGCAGTGGATGTAAGTGACATGAGGACTGCATACAAAACATCTTCAAGAGGCTTCCTCTGTTCAACAGAGCAATGGTGGATACTAGTACAAAGCATGTTCTTACTATTTTCCCTAAGAAGAATATATTATCTATTATTTATTTCTTTGGATCAATTGATATTTGTTTACATACTGCCAAAACACAACATCAGTCACCTCAAAGATTTATACTGTAAGATAAAGACACTAAAATAAAGCATGGTCTACGGTGGCCCTCAGAGGTCAAACTGCAACTTATGAAAACACCAGCAAACAGAAAAACTTTCCTCAAATCTTTAAAATTAGCCAATAATTTTCATAGAACTGTTTAGGTCCTGTAAACTACCATTCAAATATTCAGGATTGTTGAATTTATTTTTAAATTACTTTTGGAAAACTCAGAAATACATTCAATATATCTTATGTAGAGCAAAATTGACTTGTTAGGATAAAAAAAACATTATTTGTTCCTGATGTCGTTCCACCATCTCTGGGGAAACAAGGCAGAACACTGCTCATCACTTCAGTATCGAGATGATAAAATAACACAATATGTCAACAAATTGCTTAAACAACCTGATTTGTATTAGAAACAAGCACATATTTTCCTTACCTCACTGGCACACTTATCCATCTGTTGTTTAATTAAGTAAATGACGATTTAAGACTGAATAGGCAACTAATTACTGCAGCTGATTATTCTTGATTACTGCCTGAATGGAAGAGTCTTTGGGATCTCAGGGAGTGGGCATCCCACCACTAACCCCTCATACAGTTTCCCAGTCTAATGCAACCATTAAAATCAAATCATGACTTTCTGTCAGATACCGTAAGACTTTAGAGGTGTTGGTGATACTAACTGCTGTCTCTTGTCATGGGCAAGATGCCCAATTTAAATCTGGCTGTCCTTTAACATTTCGCCTAATCCTTTCTAGTCTGGTTTGCTCTGCCTTGTTCCATTTTCCGCCTCCATGGAGGCAGAAAAATAAAGAGCAAAAATTTTATTTGTATAGCACCTTTCAAGATAAAAATCACAAAGTGCCTCACAGAAAAGATAAAACATAGAAACAGAAATCAAGTCTACAGATCTCAGGCTCAAAGGAAGGGAGTTCCAGAGTCTGGGGGACACAGGTACAAACGCTCTGTCGCCTTTTGTTTTCAGCCTCGTATGTTGGATGACCAGCAGACCCTGATCACATGACCTCAGGGACCTGCTGGGGATGTACAGATGTAAAAGATCTCTGATACAGGTTGGTGCTTGTCCATGTAGATCCCTGAATGTCAAAGTCAAACTCTTGAAGTGGATTCTGAATTTTATGGGGAGCCAGTGCAACTGGATCAGCAGAGGTGTAACGTGGGAGTACTTAGAAGACTTGGTCAGAAGTTTTGCGGCAGACTTGGAGACGATCCACGGAGGCTTTACATAAACACGTGAACAAAGAATTACAATAAGTCAAACGAGATGAGACAAATGCATGGATGACCATTTCTAGTTCTGAGCGTGATATAATGGGACTCAGCTTAGCAATATTTTTTAAATGATAAAAACCGGAGCGAACCAATAAATTAGCATGAGTGTCCAAAGTCACAGCTGAATCAACAGTTACACCAAGGTTCCTGACAGAAGGTTTGGCAAATGTACTGAGAGGGCCTAAGCTATCCATAACCATAAGTACCAATTTTTGGGAGCACAAACACGGACTTCAGTTTTCTGCTCATTTAGCTGAAGAAAGTTATCAGCCATCCATCCCCTAATGGAATCTAAGCACCTATGCAAAATCTGTAGTTTGAAAACATCTTGGGGCTTAAAGGAGACATACAACTGAATATCATCTGCATAGCAGTGATAAGAAATATCTTTAAAAGTGCTCAATAAGTGCTGAATAGGGAGTATATACTGCAAAAACAATGAAGGCCCCAAAACAGAGCCCTGTGGCACACCATATTCAAGAGAAGTCGAAGAGGACCTGTATTTAGAGTTAGCCACAGAAAAAGATCGTTCACACAGATAGCATGCCAACCAGTCCAAAGCAGACCCCGATATACCCACCCAGTGTCTCAGCCTATCTAGCAAAATGTGATGGTCAACAGTATCAAAGGCAGAGGTCAGGTCCAACATCAGCAAGACAGAACAGTACCCTGCATCACAGTTCATCAAGATGTCATAAGCTGCTTAGCAACAACCTTTTTCTAAAATCTTAGCAATGAATGGTAATTTTGAAATTGGTCTGTAGCTGCTAAGAGGCAGCGGACCACTAGCGGACGTGGTATTGGAGCGATGATTTCGTTTTGCCGGTCATGTTCTTCGCCAAAATCCGGAACGACTACCGAAGATAGCCATGTCGTGGAGACCCGCCCGGGGGTCACGGAGCCGCGGACGACCAAAACAGACGTGGAGACGGTCATTCATTGAGGACCTGAAAGCGGTCGATCTTTCATTGGACGAGGATGGAGATGTGGCTGCAAACTGAGCCCGTTGGCAATCCCTTGCCTCCCAAAGGAGGAACTAAGTCTAAGTCTAAGTAAACTGTAAGAAGACAACCGTCAAGGTTAGGTTTTTTTAACAGTGGGTGAATAACAGTTCAAGTTCAAGTTCAAGTTGGCTTTATTGTCACTTCAACCATATACATTTAGTTCACAGTGAAACGAAACAACGTTCCTCCAGGACCAAGGTGCTACATGCAACATAAATTTACAACATAAGTTAACACTAAACTAGCTAACTAAGAGGCCTAGTTAGCTGGCTAGCAGAGACAAGATGGACTGACCTAACATAATTACAACATAAATTAACAAAAAACTAACTATCTAACTATCTAAGGAAGACTAGGAAGTAAAGAAGTTAGTGCAAAAGAGCATTTACAGGTTGGTGTGTACGATAGTTTGGTGGTGTAGGTCGGTCTGGGTCGGTGTGTTTGTGCTTGTGTTGATTAGTCAGTCTAGACTCAATGCTTGAGGTAGTTAAGTTAAGCTGAGTGATAATGTTGTGTGTGTGCGCGTGTGTGTGTGTTTATCAGTCCAGTCCCTTTTTGTTGAGGAGACGGATGGCTTGTGGAAAAAAGCTGTTGCACAATCTGGATGTGTGTGCCCGAATGCTTTGGTACCTTTATCCAGATGGTAGGAGTGTGAAGAGTGTGTGAGAGGGGTGTGTCCGATCAGCCACAATGCTGGTGGCTTTGCAAATGCAGCGTGTAGTGTAGATGTCCTCAATAGAGGGGAGAGAGACCCCGATGATCTTGTCTGCTGTTCCCACTATCCGCTGTAGGGTCTTGCGGTCCGATATGGCACAGTTCCCAAACCAGACAGTGATACAGCCACTCAGGATACTCTCGATAGTTCCTCTATAGAAAGTGGTCAGGATCGGTGGTGGAAGCTGGGCCCTTCTCAGTCTTCTCAGAAAGAAGAGACGCTGTTGGGCTTTCTTGTGCAGGGAGCTGGTGTTGAGGGACCAGCCGAGGTCCTTCTCCAGGTGGTGAGACACAGCACCTGGTCGTTTGGAGGAGAGGTGGACTTCCTCACCGCCACGTCGTTCTGCCTGTCGAACCGAGCGTAGAAGCTGTTCAGCGCAACTGGAAGGGAGCCGTGGCTCCTGGTGGCCAGGTTTTGATCTGCTTCAGAACCGGTTTTGATCACCTGACGAGTGGTCTGTATGCTGGAATTAGCATAACAGAGATGTGGTCTGAGTAGCCAAGGTGGGGGCGGGGCTCTGCGCTTTATGCGCCGGGCATGTTTGTGTAAACAAGATCCAGCGTGTTTTCCCCTCTCATTGCAAAGTCCACATACTGATGGAATCTAGGAAGCACTGACTTGAGATTTGCATGGTTGAAATCTCCAGCAACAATAAACAGTCCATCCGGGTGTGTATTTTGCAGTTCACTGATCTTTGTATACAATTCCCCTAGTGCTTCCTTAGCATTAGCGCCAGGTGGAATGTACACGCCGATAATAAAAAAAACAGTGGTGAATTCCCGTGGTAAATAAAAAGGTCTGCATCTAACAATCACAAACTCCACCAGCGATGAGCAATAACTAGAAACTAGCACAGAGTTCTTGCACCATTTCGCGTTGATGTAAACACACAAGCCGCCACCGCGAGTCTTACCACACAGAGCTGAGTTTCTGTCGGCGCGAAACGAGGCCAGCCCGTTTAGCTGAATAGCGGCGTCCGGTACTCTGTCGCTGAGCCATGTCTCCGTTAAAACAAAGACACAGCAGTCTCTAACCTCACGCTGTGTAGCCTGCTGGAGTCGGATGTAATCCAGTTTATTATCCAGGGAACAGGCGTTGGATAAGATGATGGACGGGAGAGCCGGCCGGCTAGGGCTTTTTTTTAAAAAAAACAAAAAAATAAATAAATAAACACGTTACACACAAAAACGATGTAGCACCAAATTTTGGCTCCGGAGCGGCCGCTGCATGCTACTGCCGCGCCGCCAGCTGGGTTAGATCAATCAGCATTCTTACAATAACCAGGGACCTGACCAGAAACCAATGAAGTATTGATAATTGTAAGCATACAGGGACTGATTGACTGAAAGACATTTTTTAAACAAAGATCCAGGGAAAATATCAAGAGAGCAGCAGGACGCTTTCATCAAATTAACTAATTTGAGCAGCTCAGATAAGGACACAGGTAAAAATATTTCTAAAATAATAGGCCTAGGTGGAGTTGGAGCAGACAAGAGTGACACAGAAGGAGAGATATGGTTCCTGACATTAATAACTTTTTCAACAGAGAAAGAAAGAAAGTTTTCACAATCTTCATTCGAGGTAACTAAAACAGACTGAACACTCCTTCAGTCAAATATTTTGGGTTTTCTTTTGGTAACCTCAACAGAAAACTAATAAGTCTTTACCTCCCCCACTTCTCTCTCTGTGCTCTCACTCTGTTTTTAAAAAAAATATCAATCAAATTCATATTAAAAATAAGAGAACCACATGAGTGAGGGAAAGCACACAGCGCATCAGCTCTCACCTCACTTCCTGCTATCAATTTCAGAGCAATTAGGTCTTGCAAAGGGTTTTAATTTCAGGTGGGAAATTGAATTCTGTCAAGATATGATCTGCATTAAGACATGTTCACAGCCTAACACTATACTCTGCATATCTGTGACTGTATTGTACTGCTTCAGACACTCATCACACACACACCCACACATTCAAAGACCATTTTATCACACTTTGACAGAATGGGATCAATAAGGAGATACTGGGATATATTAATTGATAAAGGAATCTTAATAAGAAAGTCTATAGAAAAGCTGATAAGTGACATAACTGTTAGACAGCCGCAGCTTTTAAACACCAGACCCTGCTGACATGACTGCAAGCCTGCCTAATACAAAAACAGGAAGTAATGACTTAAATAAATATTTTCACATATTTTTAGTTTCCTTTAGGAGTGAGGTGAGTTTGTATGGTGCAGAGAGCATTGCTCAGCATTTTAACACATATGCTGGGGCTGAGAAATTAAAGTGGTCCATTCTCCAAAGCACAATTAGAAACAGTAAAGTATACAACAGCATCACAAAGTCAATCCATCGAGCTTTGTTCACTGAAACACGAAAAGCAATTTCATGGAATCCACTAAATCAAGAACACTGTCAGAGAACAGTTGTGAAAAAAATGCTATAAAGCAGTAATTTAAGAGGATGATTAGCACCCACTTTTTCTGAGGGGAGGGCAGAGTATTTTGCAGTGGATAGTAGTGTCACGTTGTTTTAACACCTCAACCAGAATGAGACCACCATTGTTGAAGAGAATAAACATTTAACAACAGTCAGTCACAATATAACCACGTCAAATAAAACACTGCCTCTGAACTAATGTGACTTTATTATGCGAGATCTGATTTATCTCCAGTGACAATGGTGTGATGGAGAAAGTAGGTTCTCAAGGTGGAACAGCTTTAAGATCCATCCATCCAGACCTCCCTGGCTGGGGAGAGGGAGGTCTGGGCCTCTTTGCTTAGGCTCTTTGCTTAGGCTGCTGCCCCCGCGACCCGGCATCGTCATCCGAGGCCGGGTCGCGGGGGCAGCAGCCTAAGCAAAGAGGCCCAGACCTCCCTCTCCCCAGCCACCTCCTCCAGCTTATCCGGGGGAATACCAAGGCGTTCCCAGGCCAGCCGAGAGATATAATCTCTCCAGCGTGTCCTGGGTCTGCCCCGGGGCCTCCTCCCGGTGGGACATGCCTGGAACACCTCACCCAGGAGGCGCCCAGGGGGCATCCTTGTCAGATGCCCGAACCACCTCAGCTGGCTCCTTTCGATGTGGAGGAGCAGCGGCTCTACTCTGAGCCCCTCCCGGATGGCTGAACTTCTCACCCTATCTCTAAGGGAGAGGCCAGCCACCCTTCGGAGGAAGCTCATTTCTGCCGCTTGTATCCGCGATCTCGTTCTTTCGGTCACTACCCACAGCTCGTGGCCATAGGTGAGGGTAGGGACGTAGATCGACCAGTAAATTGAGAGCTTCGCTTTTACACTCAGCTCCCTCTTCACCACGACGGACCGGTGCAGCGTCCGCATTACTGCAGCTGCACCGGTCCGTCTGTCGATCTCCGGCTCCCTTCTCCCATCACTCGCGAACAAGACCCAGAGATACTTGAACTCCTCCACTTGGGGCAGGAACTCATCCCCAACCAGAAGTGGGCACTCCACCCTTTTCCGGCTGAGAACCATGGCCTCAGATTTGGAGGTGCTGATCCTCATTCCCGCTGCTTCACACTCGGCTGCAAACCGTTTCAGTGCGAGCTGGAGGCCCTCACCCGATGAAGCCAACAGAACCACATCATCCGCAAAAATCAGAGATGAGATCCTGAGGCCACCAAAGCGAAAGCCCTCCGCCACTTGGCTGCGCCTAGAAATCCTGTCCATAAAAATTATGAACAGAACCGGAGACAAAGGGCAGCCCTGGCGGAGCCCATCACCCACCGGGAACGAGTCTGACTTATTGCCGGCAATGCGAACCAAGCTCTTGCAACGGTTGTATAGGGATCGAATGGCCCGTAGCAATGGGCCAGACACCCCATACTCCCGCAACACCTCCCACAGGACACCCCGAGGGACACGGTCGAATGCCTTCTCCAAGTCCACAAAACACATGTAGACTGGTTGGGCAAACTCCCATGCACCCTCAAGTATCCTCGAGAGGATAAAGAGCTGGTCCAGTGTTCCGCGACCAGGACGAAAACCGCATTGTTCCTCCTGTATCCGAGGTTCGACTAGCGGACGAACTCTCCTTTCCAGCACCCTGGCATAGACTTTCCCAGGGAGGCTGAGGAGTGTGATCCCCCTGTAGTTGGAACACACCCTCCGGTCCCCCTTCTTAAAGATGGGGACCACCACCCCGGTCTGCCAGTCCACAGGTACTGCCCCTGATCTCCACGCAACATTGCAGAGGCGTGTCAACCAGGACAGCCCTACAACGTCCAGAGCCTTCAGGAACTCGGGGCGGACCTCATCAACACCAGGGGCTCTGCCACCAAGGAGTTGTTTAACTGCCTCAGTGACCTCGCCCCCGGAAATTGGCCGGTCATTCCCCTCATCCCCAGACTCTGCTTCCTCCTCGGAAGACGTGTCAGTGGGATTAAGGACGTCCTCGAAGTATTCCTTCCACCGCCTGACAATTTTCTCAGTCGACGTCAGCAGCGCTCCGCCAGCACTATACACAGTGCAGGTAGAGCACCGCTTTCCCCTCCTGAGACGCCTGACGGTTTGCCAGAATCTCTTCGAGGCAGTCCGAAAGTCTTTTTCCATGTCCTCTCCGAACTCCTCCCACACCCGAGTTTTTGCTTCAGCCACTGCCCGAGCCGCATTCCGCTTGGCCTGTCGATACCTGTCGGCTGCCTCCGGAGTCCCACAGGCTAACCAAGCCCGATAGGACTCCTTCTTCAGCCTGGTGGCTCCCTTTACCTCTGGTGTCCACCATTTGGTTCGGGGATTACCACCACGGTAGGCACCAACCACCTTGCGGCCGCAGCTCAATGCAGCAGCTTCGGCAATGGAGACGCTGAACATGGTCCATTCGGACTCAATGTACCCAGTCTCCCTCGGAATGCTGTTGAAGCTCTGCCGGAGGTGTGCGTTGAAGATCTCGCGGACTGGGGCCTCTGCTAGACGTTCCCAGCACACCCTCACTACACGTTTAGGTGCACCAGGTCTGTCCAGCGTCCTCCCCCGCCACCTGATCCAAGTCACCACCAGGTGGTGATCAGTTGACAGCTCAGCCCCTCTCTTTACCCGAGTGTCCAGAACATATGGTCGCAGGTCTGGTGATACGATTACAAAATCGATCATCGACCTGCGTCCTGGTGCCACGTGCACTTATGGACACTCTCTAGCCATTTCTAAACAAATGCAAATTTCAAGATGATCGGTTTAATTGTACATAAGTACAGGTGTGGTGGGATGTTGTATGTCGATTGGCTGCACGGGAGGGGTGGTGCAGTGCATTTAGGAGGTGGTGCCAGGGGGAGGCTGTCAAGCACAGCTAGAGAGTGTCTATATGGGTCCACTCCTCTGAGTGTTAAATACAACACTGTTGAGTGTTAAATTAACACTTTTGACAGTGTTATATGTTTAAAAGTAACCTAGTCAGATTTGAAGATTAACAAAGACTAACACTGAGCAGTGCTGATTTTCTAATACTGGAATATTTCTAACATTTTGAGTTATTTTCCAGTGTTAGAAAATCAGCTAGAAAATCAGTTAGTCTTTGTTAATCTTCAAAACTGACTACTTTTAAACATATAACACTGTCAAAAGTGTTAATTTAACACTAAACAGTGTTGTATTTAACACTCAGAGGAGTGGACCCATATAGACACTCTCTAGTGTTAATTTAACACTGGAGATTTTGCTGTGTAATCATGCCTCCCATATTTCAGTATAAGAAGAAGGAGCCGTGAGCATAAAGCTGCACATGGATACATGAGACTGGTAAAGGAACGTGAGACTGAAAAGACCATAAATCCTAAAGTCAACATTGTGCTTGTTGTAACATATAGTTGTGTTAACACAACTATATGTTACAACCGTTTGGTTTCTTTTTGCTCAGATGCAGAAGAAGACCCAAACTCAGATGAGAGGAAATTGGTACGGGTGAGGAATAAAGTGCTTATATAAAAAATGGACCCCAGTAATGACTTCAGTACTGAAAAACCGTCAATAACTTGTGAAGTCCATGTAGCTGCTGCCATTAAAGCAAAAGTGAGAACAATTACTAGGATATATTGAAACTTTTTATGGAAATTTAACCTTTTAAGCCAACATGATCTTCTGTTATGTAAAAAAAATTAATATGACAAATAATTTTATCTTATTTATCTTTATTCTTTATCCTACAGTGTGCTCTGGGGCACATTAAACATTCTCAACATGAGCAAAATCAGAAGTTGTGCTCCTCTAACTTCTTGACTTCACATTTGTTAAGCAAAGAAATGCTGTTGTTAAATGCTTCTCAGTGCATTTAAGAATCTGTTTGAAGATTTAATTGTTTATAAGTCATTAAATTGTTTAGTACCTTTCTGATCTTTTAACTATGCATATTCATAAAAGCTCACTATCCTTTATGACCTCCCTACGTTTGTCTTCACTGATTACAAGCTTGTGGTCAGCTTCAGTTACGAGAATGTTTCTTCTCCTTCAGTGGACATCTTGGCTGACACATTAATCATCGAGAGGATACTTCTGTAGACCGCCCAGTGCAGACAGATGATCATTAACACTCAGCATGTTTCTCTGGATCTCTGAATATTTTTGGATAACACATGTGGTCACAACTGATTGACCCCAAGCCATTAAATATGCAAATCTGATTATGTAGCGATTAATCATCATAAATGTGGCAATTACAGCCATGTCACTGAAGTCATCCAAACCCCAGTACAGGGTTACTGTGGCATTTAGACAGAGTTACCTGAATCATGATGTAAGAACAGACCATGAAAGACAATATTTCGTATCTTTGCATAGCGATATGGTTCATTACTTGATCCCAGTGATCCTCCTAGTCTGAAGATGAGTGTGAATTCATTCAAGTCATGACTAATGAAAATACATTACCAGTAAAAAGTTTTGTCACACCTTCTCATTTAATGTTTTTTCTTTGTTTTCATGACTGTTTACATTGTAGATTCTCACTGAAGGCGTCAAAATCATGAATGAACACATATGGAATTATGTCGCAAATAACACGCGTGAAATAACTCAAAACATATTTTATATTTTAGATTATTTGTAATATCCACCCTTTGTTTGATTACTCCTTTGCACTCTTAGCATTCTCTCCATGAGCTTCATGATGTCGTCACCTGAAATGGTTTTCCAACAGTCTTGAAGGAGTTCCCACCTGTTGGCCCTTTTTCCTTCACTCTGCGCTCGCTCCCATCTAATCTCAAACCATCTCCATAGGGTTTAGGTCAGGTGACTGTGGAGACCAGCCCATTTGCCACAGCACTCCATCACTCTACTTCTTGGTCAAATTGCCCTTACACAGCTGACTCAGATGACTGTATCCTCAGCAGCATAGGTGAGTCTCGGTCTTCTTTTCCACACGTGAGCCAGTTTCTTTGTCATGGTTTTTCCAACAGCAGTTGGGGACACATTCAAAGTGTTTGTAATTTTCCAGACTGACTGACCTTCAGTTTTTAAAGTAATGATGGACTGTCATTTATCTTTACTTAGAACTCATATTATGGCAGGAACCAATCAGCTAGCAGTCAGCTGTCAGCTCTGTACCAACCTGACTTCTGTACAACATAACTGACAGTGCCAACCCCATTAAGAATGCAAGAAATTGACTACATCATGTAGCTCATTGAGAGAAGGAAACAAGTCAACAAAGCAAAGGGTGGCTGCTTTGATAAATAACTCTATATAAGTTTTATATTTAAGATTCCTCAATGTTTTCTTTGCTACATAATCCCATATATCTTGTTTTATATATGTCTACAGTAAGATTTAAGATTTAAGACTCGACAAGTTTATTGTCGTGTCGTATCGTACCTAGCCTGAAACGAAATACTGTTTCTCACCAGCCTCTACAGTGCAATAAACAATGTAGTTTAAAAAAGAATAATTTTAAAAAGAGCAGTAAAAAGGCAGTAATAAATTGCAACAATAAATAGGGATAAATAACATCAAATCTAAATTCTAAATTCTGTATCTACATTGTAGATACATTGTATGTATCTACAATGTAGATACATTGTATGTATCTACATTGTAGATAATGTATCTACAATGTAGAAAATAGCAAAAATAAAGAAAAAACATGGAATGAGAAGGTGTGTCCAAGGCTTTTGACCATGTGGGGGCAGCAGAACATGTTCTTGTAGAAACAGTTAGCTTCACCTGTCCGGATAACCGGTTACTACTGTGTATGTATTTCATGCTCATTCCATAGGTTGCAGTTTTTCTGTATAGCTGCATCTTGATCAATTTGATGGTCATCATTAGCATAACCTGGCGACAAACTTGACTACAACATCAAATTAGGCAAAAATCGTATTGGATGACTTGTTTAAACACAGCTCAAGATGATGCATATTTATGTAATATGTCCAGTTATGTTCCCTAATTATTTAAGGGTGAATTATTTTTTCCACTGTATTTGAAGTCTGAGCTTCAAGACCACAAAGAACAAAAAGCCTGTAGTATAAAGTTCTTCTGAACTACCACACGCAGTATGTGGTAATATGAGGTGATAATGCTCTATTAATACCCCAGCAGCATTGTTTGCCAGTAACAAGAAATGTTGAGTTTGCATTTGAATAAAGTTAATATAATTTAATATTATCATAGAGATGAATTACAGTTTAGCTGGATGCAACCTCACGCTTTGCAAGGGAATCTGAATCTAGTGCAGGAATTAAAGTTTAACATTATAAATGTTTAATACAGTGATAGTTGAGTATAAATGCATGGACTTCCTTTTCCAGGAAACATTTGAGGTCACAGATTTTTGGACTGAGGGCTACTCAAATGATTTGTAGACATTGGGTTAAAATTCTCTGTGGTCTAATCATTGCAAACTTAAAGGCTAACTTTAAAATTATTCAGTTAAGATTTTAAGTCTTTAAAATGATTAATGCAAACTGAAAATAAGTTATTTACTACATCATAGAACAAACTGAATCCTAAATCTGCAGCTCGGGATTGGACTGCTGATTATGACCATGACTCATCAGTTATGTTTCCAGCTGCTGATGAATCTGTTCCTAAGTCTCCTCTTGCTTACAAAGTCACCACCAAGTATAAGGAGAAGAAAACTGAATGTGTAATTGGGTTTGCATAGGTTGTTAATATATTCCTCTGACTATTATTCTTTCTGCAGGCATCCAGCTATTCTCACGCATATCTCATCTGTCCCTCCTTAGTTATTCCTATTGATCCACCTTGAACTCCTGTTGATTCCTAATTATTCCCATTCTTTCCAGGCATCTTAGACTTTGGATATTCACCATAATGGGTGCTGCTCTGACATTTGATTAAATTCGCAATAACCACACTTTTTGTTGTGTGTGCATGTGTGCATGTGTGTGTGTGTGTGTGTGAGAGAGAGAGAGAGAGAGAGAGAGAGAGAGACTGTACGTGATCACCTATGTTCGTCATCAGAATTCTAGTAGTTCATGCCACTGCCCCCTTGCCTCTGTCACGGTCCAGACAAATGGTAAATATAACCTTTATTGGTCCAGACATGCTTGCTCTCATATATACACACACACACACACACACACACACACACACACACACACACACACACACACACATTTACAGACAAGGGGGAAAAGAGTCAAAATGGTTCTAAAAGTGAGTGCTACAACTTTCTTTCACTGGCTCTGCTATATTAATTTCTAGACTTGCTGGCCATGTTTAATGCATCAGGCATCAGATTAGCCTGGTGGTTAGGGAGACAGTCCCATAATTAGACAGAAGCAGGTTGGATCCCCCATGCATGGAGATATTATAATGATGGAAGTTTTGACAAATGTGGGCTCAAAGTTTTAAAAATTTATAATGTTCATGGCCATAATCTCCAATTGCTAAAGTAAAATTTCCAAGTGAATATTTATATTTAGAAAATCAGGAACTTTGCAGAGTCAAAGCAACAACTCTCAAGCGTCTCTACATCTCCGTCTTTTTACAAACAATGTCGGGGATTCCAGAGTCCAGCACTGTGAGCGCTGTGCTGCTGTAAATGTAGCTGCACTGCTGGCCACTTTATTTTGTGGCACAGCAGAAAGCACGCTGAAATAGCTCATATTTAAAGTTACACATAGATGTATGGATAGCTATCACTGCATTACTTTGACACAATTTGAAGACTGACAGGAAAGTTCTGTAGGAATAGTTGGTATTTATTATGATGATGAGTGAAAACTGAATCATGTAAAAAACATGTAAGATAATAACATCAGAGGAAATTACAGTGAATTAGAATAAGAATGTGTGGATTCTGTTAGGCTTTATAATTAACTAAGTACGAGCTCGAGTAATGAGTGTGATCATTGATGGGAAATGCTAAAAAGTTTTACGTACCCCAAGTGCTTCCAACACCTGTGTTTCAGGGCCACTGAGCCGCTCAGGCTGATGACTGAATTGATTGATGCATCAAAAATACATCATGCATCACAAACAACAACAACTATCTATGCAGTTAAGAACATGCCACAGACTTTCATCTGAGACAGTGTCTGTATTAGCCTGGGCTCTACAAGCCTCTGATCTACAACAGTAAAGGCACACAATCTAGACTAAAGACTATATCATTATATTCAAAGCCATGTTTCAGCTGGTGTATCACATTTACAGCAGGTCTGTGTCCCTGACTTTGTTTTTCTTTTACTGAAAACAAACCTGATTCTCTATGCTGGTCTGTGGTGAATTTATTAGCCTCCATTTTTTAAGTCTGGCTAAATAAAAACATTGTTTTGAGAAGCTGAATTTGGCCCATAATGTAGCCAGAACAGCATGCAGTCACTTCCATGTGTCCCCTTACTGTTGTGAGCTTTTTACCTGGACCACCCAAAATATTCAATATTGTATGCACTGGAAATGTTTAACAGTCGGGTTAGGTAAGTAAAAGAGATGGGAATATTTCAATTAAACTGGAATTTCACTCTTAAATTTAAGGTTTAGTCACTGCAGCCAAGACTGAGATCTGCTCTCCGAGAGTCTTTAGGCTCAACACCGAGGGTCATTCTCTAATTTTCTCTAATATTCTGCTTTGAAAGGAGTTTCTTGAAAGTTCCACAGGTTCACTCACCGATTGGTTATGCTGTGATGTCAGTTAAGTATTTCCAAAAGGGTGAATTAGGTAGGCAGGTTTCCAGAGTAGGCAGCCAAATGATCAACTGAGTAGTTCAACAATCTGGTGAGGGGTGACAAGGAGGGCTGAGGTTAAATGCTGCAGGTGAGTATGGAGAGGAACAGGTGCATCAAACTGGAGCCCAGGCAGCCAGCCATACTTCTGGGAGGGAGATCAGTCAAGATCGCCAACTAACAAGCCCTCCATTCCAGGGAGAGACCGAGCAAACAGAGGCGATCCAGAGACTGGCTGGGTCAGCACAAAGAGGAGAAGAGACCATGACATTTCCAAGTAGTTTTTAGTGCCTAAACCTAACAGATGATGTAGTATCCATCATGCTTATGAGCTCAACACACGCTTAATTGGTCAGACATGGTGGGGTGGCTGTAGCTCAGGTGGCAGAGCAGGTCAGCCACTAATCAGAAGATTGATGGTTCGATCCCAGGCTGCCTCCTGGCTGCGTGCCAAATATCCTTGGGCAAGATACTAACCCCATGTTTGCCTACTGGTGGTGGTCAGAGGGACCGGTGGCGCCAGTGTCCGACAGCCTCGCCTCTGTCAGTGCGCCCCAGGGCAGCTGAGGCTACAACGTAGCTTGCCATTGCCTGTGTGTGAATGACTGAATGTAGTGTAAAGCACTTTGAGGTCCTTAGGGACTGAGTAAAAGCACTATACAAATGCAGGCCATTTACCATTTACCATGGTGGAATTAATATTATTTCATGAGCATGTATGACTGCCAGGGGGTCACTAGTGTTTATTGATGATGTGGCTGCATACAACATACTGTACTATCAGCTGAGATTCAGGCAAACACTGCACAGCTGATTGGACAGCTTCACAGTACAAATGATAATCACCTATTGATCCATTGGTGATGGCTTCCATGGCGTCCATGGCTTCTAGGCTGTAGGCAGTCATTGACTACAGCGGAGTATGAATGACACCAGGCTTAAATAGGAGAATAAGCAGTTTGGCATCAACAGAGAAGATTTGACAGGTTTTATTAATGGACACAAACCACATACTCAACTCTACTGCTAAACCCACAAATACATTTTCCTTACAAATAACGCACTATTTCAGAGGGACAAACAGGCTGTCCAGTGGTACAACAAGAAGAATCTAAGGAAGATTGTTACTACAAAGATATAATCAACCAAAGACAAAATTCTTTACCTTTTTTGCTAATTCATATGTATAAAAATGGCTAAAATAACTAAGAAGTTAATGCAATATCTTTGTTAAACTTGATTTGAAACATACTGAGGTGGTGTACTGGGGCAAAATTACATCATTGTCCAATTACCATGGATCTACCTATAACCTGCTTCTGTGTGTGAGGTAACAGGAGGTCAGAACTCTCTTTTTTTTGATGTTCCTACTTATATAATATTTTGTTCAGTTAATCTAGCATTTTTGAACACAAGCATTTTCTTTTTAACAAAGATGCCAAGGCAGCATTTAAGAAATACGTTCAGCCAACTGTGAACTGATGTCTCCAACATCATGGTAAATGGTAAATGGCCTGCATTTGTATAGCGCTTTACTCAGTCCCTAAGGACCCCAAAGCGCTTTACACTACATTCAGTCATTCACCCATTCACACACACATTCACACACTGGCAATGGCAAGCTACATTGTAGCCACAGCTGCCCTGGGGCGCACTGACAGAGGCGAGGCTCCCGGACACTGGCGCCACCGGTCCCTCTGACCACCACCAGTAGGCAAACATGGGGTTAGTATCAGCACAGCTTTCATTTTGGAAGCGTTTTTCAGTAACAATAGGCCAAGAAAAAACCTTTTATTTAACATTAAAATGTTTACTGGAACATAAATAAGAAGTGCATAAAGTTGTAAAGTAAAGAGTAACAGTGGGTTCTTGTTGGATATGGCCCTGAATAAATTATAAAACAAATTACAGGTTGAAAACGTACACTTTCTAAAGTAATTCCTACTTACATAATAATATACAGACACTTTATTAAAGTAGATGACTGATGATGGCTACAAGAAGAGAGAAACAGGTGCAAAGAGTGAATTTGTCTAGGATGTAAAAACAGCGTAACAAGCTCGTCCACTTCAGGGTGATTGCTTTCCCTATATTACCTCCACTCTCTGATATCATGCACACCTGTTTCTCCTCACCTATACGCCACGCTCAAGGAAGCAGATATTGGTCTCACATCTGATCCACTGAAAAAAAAAAAATTCCCAAATGACAGAGGAAGCTTGTTTTCCTGGACTTTACTCTTCATGGTTTTCCAGTTGACAAAAAAAAACAAACATCTGCCAGTCTTTGTCAATTACAAGCACACGGGTGATAAACATATATATGACGTAGAGAAATTATTTCAGTATATCATAGACAATGTGTTCAGTGTACTATAGTACTTTCCTTTCTTAATTTACTTTTTTGCATGACTCTGTCCAAAAGCCTGCAATGTAAGAGATGTCCCTGAGTTATACCAGAGATGTTTTCTGGAATTTCAGCCCTACTTTGAAGGCCCATGTAAGTGAGGGTAGTGGGCTGCATAAATGAACCTTTTAAATGTATTTTTCATGGTTCTTGATCTGACAGTCTTTGATGCCTATGAACAGCCCATTGCACAGACCGCTGACAGGCTGGTTTGACTCTGCATGCTCATTTCTGATTTCTCAGGATGTCTTCTATCCGTCTCTCTTTTCTGTTCTCTGGAACATTTGAACATGACAAGGGTCATTTTGTGATATATGATATACACCAGAGAAAAGTTAAACAATTAAATATTAACAATATTTTTTAATCGTTCACTTCTACAAATAAAACAGAAATCTTGTTTCTTTCTTTTCATCAGTTCCATCATCTCCAAACGACCACCCATCTTGCCTCTCTGCTTCTTTCTCACTCCTCCTCATCTGCTCACCCTAGGGTTTTTTGCCTTTCAGCTCAAAGGCCACAATATTTGCGAAGAAGAGGCAGCGGCACAACAATGCACAGCAGACTCCCCACAGCATTCGTAACAGCATCAGCTGGAAGTCAAGAGGAGGAGAGAGGGAGGGGAGAAACATGAGAAGGGGATGGAGAAAGAGTAGGGAAGGAGAGGAAACATCATTGCACAGCCTTTGGAGGACACACAAACCACATCTCATGCCTCAGCAATAGAGAGAGAGAATGGAAACCTCCTCCCAGACCCCTGTAGGAGCAACAACAAACTTTATCACTTTGATATTAAGCCAGTCGATTCAAGGGAAGATGAGAAGAAGAAACGAGGCAGCAGACCTTGCCATTAGTGCAAAGCTACAACAGAGGGGAGCTCGGGGAACATTTGCATGTATTCCAGCCATTTCTCTACAGCTGGCAGCAACAACACAAGTTTTTGTTAACATTTTTTTATTGTTCTGAGAGGCAGAGTCAGTGAGACACAAAGGAAACAATGGCTTTAAACCCCTTGAAGCTTTCACAGCAAAACATATTATTCTCACTGAGACTTTTATTCCATTTTGTAGCCTCAAGAACTGATTTTGGCAACAAAAAAACTGTGTGAAAATGTAACTTTGTTACCAATGCAAAACAGCTTATTCCAGTAATTGGGAGAAAATTAATCAAGTGTGAAAAATAATTGTTTTTTTCATTCAATATTATTTAAATATGACTTAAAATAATTCCAGTTGGAGCTAAATATAACTGTTGATGCCTCATAAGTCTGTGTTGCCCTGGCCGACTCAGAGGTGGATTTAAACTGGCTGTGTATGCTTGCAGTAACTCTCATTGTTATTTCACATAGATGTTGCTGGCTCTCTGTTGCTCAATTCAAACTCCAAACAACTGAAAAAAGTATTTTTGAGTGTATGTAGAGGACCTGGTGGGAGAAGAGAAAGCTAGAAGAAGGAAGCTGCAGGATGAAAACGGGGACACAGAAGAGAAGTAACGACAAGGAGAAAAATCAACTTGCCTGTTCTGAACATACTTTAACTCCAGCCATCGCTACCTCTCCTTTCCAGTTTGCATTATTCTGGTTATCACTAGTGTTGTTTGGAAATCGGTGTCTCTACTCAGTTTCACTTTCAACTGTAACGTTACATAAGCCCAATGAAATTCTTACTTTATCTCTAAAAATATGCAGCATTATGTAAGAGTTCTGAATGCCTTTACTGAACTCCATAAAGTAGCCAGCTCAGCCTAGTTTATAACAGACAAGTCTACAATAAGAAGAAAACGAAGAAATAAAATAGTGTCTTTTTTTTTTTATACTAAACACATAGATATTAAGCTTTTATGGGAATTATTAACTAAAACACATTGGTGCAAATTCAACAAAAGCAAAGATGATAGTAGATGAATAACCTCTAAGAGGGAAAACCATCCGAAAGCCTTACTTAGGTCCAAAATCAGTAAAAGTTGGTAAAGCTGCTGATTCTGTGTATAAGAAGGTTCATGAAAGCCAGGAGGGGGTTTATGGGCTGCATAATGTGTCCTGAACTTATACTGGATTTAATGGGTTATCCAACAGCCTATACTTCAGAATGGACCAACAGCTTTTCCAGAATACAACGATTAGCTAATGTGTTAATTTTCTCAATCTGCCTGCAATCCTACAATAATTATAAAGTTTGATTCTGTAAATAAAAATGCTCTGAGAAGAAATAAGTTTAGCAATTATTATTATCCTGATTGCTTCTTACAGTAAATTGTTCTTGGGGTCCCCTGGGACCCAAGTGGGGGTATGTTAAGTATGTTGGTAGGATGAGGGTAAACAAAAGTCATAACAACCATAAATGCATGTTATTACAGGTGTGCATACTGTGTATGTTTTATATGTATGTTATTTAAAGAAAAAAGATAACTATTTTTGCAAGGTTTATGCTTTTGAAGTGTGAACCGAGCTCTGACTGTAGAAACTTGCTACCTTCTTGTCTTTGTTTTGGAAGCAAAGGCAGCAGCTGTTTCTAGTAGATTTTCCAGTTGAGCATCGGACACTTACATCTGCAGGTAGACTTCCTTGGATTGGGACTTGCAACATCAGCTCTGCTTTCAACCATGGCACGAAAAAGGAACCCTCCATCTGTCTCAGTGTTATGACCCAAGATCACATGTGTCATATGTGTGTGTGTGTGTGATAATATGCGACTCCTCCCACTAGAGGATGTGGTTGCAGGTTTTTCTCTTGCCTCCCTTCCAGGTGTGTGCATAGGTGTGTCTTGATGGAGACAAGTGCCTGCTGAGTGGCTGGGTTGAATTCATTCCTGTTCCCATTGGATAAATGGTTGGAAAGCAAGCCCTTAACAACCAGATGACAGGCACCTCACCTCCCGCCAGGCCCCCACCACCCAACAAACAGCCTGTGGGTCTGATGGTTGCTCTCAGTGTTTCTGTGGAAGAAATCTTAGTCAAACAGTTTGTTAGTGAGTGTCTGTGGATATGAGTGCTAGATGAAACCTTTGTAAATAGTTGTAAATTTTTCTGTAAATTAGATAACTTGGGGTCACATTTCTTATACCCAGCTTATCCCTAGGCTAAAAACAAGAACGAACAGCTTGTAGAACTACTGAGATATATAGATGGATAAGAACTAGAAGGGGCGTGTTTGGAGGCGTGGTCTTGCTCCTGAAATGTATCTCCAATTATAAACTGCATGTCCAGATTCTCCTGAGTGGAAAGTTTTCTCCATATCAGATAGGTACAGTTGCTGTCTGTTCACAGATTGTGGTTAGTGATGAGGACTTTATAACCCACTTCCACATTACGTTTTTTGTTGGAATGTGGCAAAAACTCAGTGACAGCTAAGGTAAAGTGTGTGTGTAATCAAACACACTGGAACTGGACTTTCCTCTGTATCCTCTCCCTTAGTTTTTGCCAAGTTTGTTCAATTTTCTGTTCATTATTGTGGATTGGTTACCATGACATCCATATTTTGATAGATTTGGATGTAACCTAGCATGCACCATTCATCAGATACAAAAGAGATGGTTTGTGAAAGCTCTAGTAGTATGAGGTAACATATACCTGCTTTCTAACTGAACTGGACTGGCTTTCCCCCACATTTTGAACTTTGGTTGTACCTGACATATTGATCATTCCCTGTGTTTTTGTGTAACAGAGTTCAGTTTAGAAAACAGTAATTCACAGAAAAATTTAACTACATCTTAAAATCTTCATGTGAGAGGTTTGGAAGTCAAACTCTTGCAGCATCCTGCTCAAGGCCAGATTTTGTAGCCTGTATGGCCTTTGTGACACATGGATTGTTAAATCTGTCAGGAGGTGTTTTTTACATGATTAGAAGTGCAGATAGTCAAGTTAGAGGGAGAGCAGTCTGTTATGTACCACACAGAGCGCTTTGCAGAAGCAGAGGTGAAAGACACCAATATGAGATTTTTGTTATCATTGAGTTTTCTAGCAAAAAGTGTCAGAGGTTTAAGGATAGATGTTTCACATAGGAGGTGTGTTGTCTTGTTAAATAGATTAATACAAGGGGTTAGAAACAAGACGATACCAGAACAGAGAAGGTCAAGATGTATGTGAGGAGCAAATACAAGCAGACATATCAGGACTAAGAGAATGAGGACAGAGAACAACGAACGCAGTCCTACATAAAACATAAGTATTGCACTTTTTTTGTCAGATATGTTTTTGGTAGAAGGAGCGTTGTTAGCTGGTGTTCAACAGCCTTTTATGACTTTTTCATTTGTATTTTTGATTAAACTACAACATGCATCCCAGAAGACAGGAGTGTCTGTAACAGGCACAAGAGGTTGGATGTTTTCTGATTTCACCAGAAGCAAAACATGGAGGCTTAATAGCACAGCACATTTTATGCCATATAAGAAAGGAGAGGGAATGAAAAACCAAGACAACAAAGTTTGTGTTCTTTTGATTGCAAAAAACCTCCTTTTGCAGGTAGTGGGATGGAAAAAAAACATAAACCTTCATCTCTTAATGCCCCCCTGAAAAAATAAAATGGCCCAAACCAAAATACATGCTTGTGATTTCCACCTATGATGATTTAGTGCTGTGAGGGTTTCAAGGGGTAGCAGATTTTAGGGTTTGTGTTAGGTTTAGGCAAAAACAACTATTTGCTCAGGTTTAGGAAAACACTTTATTTTCACCTAAAATTATTCACAACAGTACTGCAGGCTGAAAAATGAAGAGTTGAAAATGACAGACACCTTTAATTATTGCCATACTCAGTTGCACCACTGGCAATGGACACCTTGTGAGTAAATGTGACAGGAGCTTTGATAAACCAACATTAATTATCACAGAGAGCAAATTTGGACTTACCAGGATTTTAGTTAAATTACATCTCATATCTTGCATCATCATCCAGATTCTCATATGCAAAATAATAGAAAAACATCAAAAAAAGGGTCAATTTTCAACACAAATTCACAGTTTCCATGATGTATATACTTGATAACAAAGTTAGTATAAAAACAATAACATCATGATACTCATACTGTTAATATCACTGTTTCAGTTTGTAGCTGCAGTCCTCTCTTGACTTTGTGACTTGAGAGATTGATGGCACTGTTGGCATAACCTTCACAACTCACTGACAGTTTGTCATGATGGTGACATTTAACCCACAGCAGTGAAGATAATGAGCACCTTATCCTTTAAGGGTGATAAACATCAGAACAACAGTATTACATTTTTTCCACATTATAAAATAAATCAAAAAGCACAGCACCTAAAGACATCAGTGTTTCAGTCTCACCAGGGAGTCCACATATCAGTCCTGGGAGTGCGAGTCATGCACCAACTGTGTAGAATGCCACAATATACAACTTACATCTCACTGATTGTTAAATTTAGTCTGCCAAATTATGCATGCACTTTGGTATTTCAGTGGTTAGCCGAAGGTTAAGTAAGGAAGGATTCATGTTTCAGACAAATCACCACAAAAAAAAAAAAAAGGTTTAAATACATTTGCCATGTGGAAATGGAAAAAAGAGGGAAAAAAATAAACATTTGATATTGGAGACAATATGACTATTTTTTTTTTATTTCCCTTCATTGTTCCTTATCTTACACATGTGTTGTTTATTATGAGACAGATGTGAAAGTGGTCATGTTGATGACTAAATGGTGAAGAACTATAGTACATATAAACATTATATAAGACAGACAATAGCTTACATATAAAAAACACCAACATTTACTATAATGTTCATATAAGGTGACAATATTTTCCATCACATTGTCTGACTGTGAGCTGTTGAAATTATCTTTAGGGAACTACTGTGAATTCATATATCCGGGTTTCCAATATAGAGATTTATACTATATTGTTAAAATTTGCTCAAATATTTTCACTTAACCATCCAAATAATTAAATTCAGGTGTTCCAATCATTTCCACATCATAACCACAGGTGTATAAAATCAAGCAGACTGCTTCTACAAACATTTGTGAAAGAATGGGTCGCTCTCAGGAGCGCAGTGAAGTCCAGCATGGTACCGTGATAGGATGTCACCTGTGCAACAAGTGCAGTCACCTCTAAATACTTCACAGCACACTGCTAGGGGTATTATAACAAAGTGGAAGGGATTGGGAACAACAGCAACTCAACAATGAAGCGGAATGACATAAAAAGTGAAGTGAAAGGATGCTGAGGTGCACAGAGGTCACCAACTTTCTACAGAGTCATTTGCTGCACAACTTCAAACTTCATGTGGGCTTCAGATTAGCTCAAGAACAGTGGCTACAGAGCTCCATGGAATGGGTCTGCATGGCCAAGCACCTGGATCCAAGCCTTACATCACCAAGTGCAATGCAAAGTGTCAGATGCAAGCCACGCCATCACTGGACTCTGCAGTGGAGATGTGTTCTCTGGAGTGACAAATTATGCCTCTCTCTGTCTGGCACTGGGTGAGTCTGGGTTTTTGCCATGAGGACGGGACTTGTCTGACTACATTGTGCCAAGTGTAAACATTGGTGGAGGGTAGATTGTGGTGTGGGTTGTTCTTCAGGAGATGGGCTCAGTCCCTTAGTTCCAGTGAAAGGAACTTAAATGTGTCAGCATGCAATGACAACTTTTTTGGACAACTTCATGCTCCAACTGTTACTTTTTTTTTAAGTACTTGGCAAAAGCTACATGTACCTAAACTAAAACAGGGTCACAGCAGCTGCTGTGACTCAATCACATCACAAGAACAAGTGGCTCCCCAACCTTATAAACAGTCAGTGGTGCCAGTCATTATGTAAATGTACTTACAATGGGGTGTGAGGACAGTGTCATGATCATTAATTTATATTAATAAATGCATTTATTATTTACCATTCACAGAGAACTGGTGCAATCACAGCATTGTAGATAGAATTATTCCTCCTTCCCGGCTCAGAGATGGTCTTTCCCGTTTCACAAAAATGTCCCTTTGATTCTTTGCTCAAACCAGCGTTCCTCCCTGTCCAGGATGTGGACTCCTTATAACTGGAACAGTGGCCACTGGCCTGTAGGTGTAAGCAGACTGAAGTCCTGGCCTGACAAGTTTGCCAGTTTTCGGTTTGATTTTTCCAATGTATCAATCACAGCAATTGACCTAGCTCTTAGGAGTGCACACTATATTATGCTGGTTACACCTGATCTTTGGGATGCACCAATTCTTGACATAGAGTGTTTTGGGGTGTGAAAGCCACAGCGTCACAGTGTTTAGAGAAAATGCATCTCAGCTGTTGTGATACTCCTGACACATAAGGGATCACACTAAAGTTTTCTGCTTAGGCAGCAGTTGTCCTTCTTCTCTCCAGGATCGGCTGGAGGGTTCTTCAGGCGCCTTAAAAATGTCCTGCTGGGATAACCACATTTACTCAGGGCCTTCTTGATGTGATGTTCTTCTACCTCCCTGGCCGCTGTGTCAGTGGGGATGGTGTTTGCTCTGTGTTGTAAACAGTGATGCCGGTAACGCGTTGCTTAGTAACGCGTTACTCCGAATATGACCACTTTTTCAGTAACGACTAATCTAACGCGTTACTATTTCCATAACAGTAGTCAGATTAAAGTTACTTGTCCAAACCACTGTGCGTTACTATTTTTTAAGCAAAAAGATTTGGTTTCTTCTTTTCGTCTCAGCGGATGACAAACGCATACGTGTCGTGAAACGTCACATAAGCGAGAGGTCACGTTTCCCGCTCACAAGCAGCCAGCGACGTAAAAAAGTGTAAACAACAATGGAGGGAGAGAGATGTTCGTTCTTTAGCTGGAAATATGGTCACTATTTTGAGTTTCTGTCAACTAAAGATTTAAATATTAAGGTTCGTTGTACACTCTGTGTTGGCGAAAAAGTGTTATCTACCTTCAAAAACACTACGTCAAACTTAAAGAAACATTTGGAGTCGCAGCACAGCACAGTCAAACTCACAGAGAGAGTCCCACCAAGTGGTCCGAAGCAGAGAGCCGTGACTTCCGCAGAAGGTCCTACACCCCCCAAACAACAAAAGTTGGACTTTGGTGCAAAACCAGTAAGTGATGAAGAATTGAAGAAGTTGGTCGCGCAGTATATTGTAGAAGAAATGCTACCTATAAACACTGTTGACTCGCCCTCGTTTCGTGCCATAATAAAAAAGATCCCTACTTCTGTTAATGCCGAGCTGCCTCACCGAACGACTTTTACTTCTTACTTGGAGGAGGAGTTTACAGAAATGGAGAGAAATTTGAAGGCCACACTGAATGAGATTGACTTTGTTTCAACTACCGCAGATATTTGGACTGCTAACAACAGAAGCTATATGGGAGTAACGCTCCACTGGATCAGTAGAACCACATTAGAGCGTCACAACGTTGCATTAGCATGTAGGCGAATTCGTGGTAGACACACGTATGATGTCATTGGTACAGAAATCGAAAAAACATCCACTCCTCTTATGGATTACTCAACAAAGTAGTTGCAACAGTTACTGATAATGGATCCAACTTTGTTAAGGCGTTTCAAGTTTATCATCCTGTCACAGAGTCCGATGATGAGACAGAGGAGGAAGAGTCCAGCCCCAAAGACGATGATGTCACTTCGCACACCATCAACATAATTTGCACACGTGATGTGGAGAAACATTTAACAACCAATGCAGAGAGCAGGGCTGTGTATAGGAGCAGCACAGCAAAATGCACAGCTCTTTGGACCAAATCGAGTAGATCTACACTTGCATCAGAAACAGTGGAAGAAATCAGCAAAAGAAAGCTCCTAATACCAACATCCACAAGGTGGAATTCCTTTGTTGATGCTGTAAAGAGAATTGCAGAAATCCCCATGGGTGAGCTGAATACTCTGTGCACAAAGTTAGGACTGAAGTGCTTCAAAGATCAAGAATACCAGTTCCTGCATGAGTACTGCATGGCCATGAAACCTCTGACTGCAGCACTGGACATTTTACAAGGCGACTGTCCATATGGAACTTTACTACCAACACCTGAAGTTCTGATGCAGAAGACCCAGGCTGTGAAAGATGACCTCTCCAGGATGACTGCATGCCTTCCAGATGCCATTGTACAGGTACGCTCCATCTTGAAATTAGTCAGATTTTTTGCTTCATACAATTCACAAACATGGAACAGAATATTAATTATCATTGAAAAATAAGATTAAAACAATTAAAATGTTTACAAGTAACCTAAAACAAATCCATAATACTGATCTCATATTAGGCATGGTTTGCAAATAATTCAATATCATAATAAATTGTAGGCATAAAAATATCGATTATGTTTTTTAGGCTATTCAGACTCGTTTCGCCGGTGTGCTGGACGACAAAGATGCCCTTCTTGCAGCTGCCAGTTGTCCAAAATTCAAACTCCGATGGCTGAGAGATGCAGGAAGGAGGGAGCGAGTAAAACAGCTTCTGATAGCAGAGTGTTGCACCACTGCTCCTCTGGCAAAAAACCCTGCCAGTGTGCCCAGTGCTACTACATCTAGTAGCCAAGGTGAGATGGACTTTTTCACTTTTGAGGCAGAGCCAGAGGAGGAGACCTATTCTGCAGAAAAAGAAGTCATGGACTACCTGATGTCAGGCTACGACCTTCAGATTCTGCACAAGTTTTCAAGCATAAAGACAATTTTTTTAAAGTATAACACTCCAACCCCATCAAGTGCTCCTGTGGAGCGACTTTTTAGTCTGGGAGGTTTGGTGCTCACGCCTAAAAGAAATCGACTTTCTGACAAAAGGTTTGAGAAGCTTCTGTTAATGAGGTACAACCACTGGTTTACTCGCTCCACTCTACTGTTTCCCCCATAACATGCGATGACAACATATACTGAAAAAAAGAGAATGGGGAATCCAATTTAAATAACTATTTACAAGTAATTTTTTTTTCATAAGATTAGTCCAAAGTTACAAAAGCGGATGATAGGTTTGTAACATAAACCTATTCGCTGGAACGTTAAGGACAATCTGCTACGCAGCAAAAGCAAGACTCAAGGCACCAAAGTTCTCTGGTTACTCATGCATGAGGGAGACCTGGCTGGAGCCAAGCGTCGTTCCACCACTTGACCACTGTCAGACTCTCAGCCAGGTTTCCTCACAGCACTCCTTTTATTGTGGTTACATGAATATGCATAGGGTCATTAACATATAACATCTTACATAGGTATACATGTGAACAAAGAATACTGTGTGTGTGTGTGTGTGTGTGTGTGTGTGTGTGTGTGTGTGTGTGTGTGTGTGTGTGTGTGTGTGTGTGTGTGTGGGGACTGCTGATCAAAGGGTCAAACATCCTTGGTCAGGAAGAGGGTAGCCTCCCCCTCACCCTAGATGGTTCATCCTAGATAACACGGTGAGGAAGTCCTGCAGTTTATCTAAACAAAGAGCACCTAGACTAGAACAGACGTAGCTACGTTAATCCTACCATAAAACAATAAGACACGGTATGACCTCTCATGCTCCCAAAGTGCTGTCTAATACACACAAAGTTTGCAGACTATCAAGGATCAAAACCTCTACCAATCTACAACTAATTACAAAACTCTAAGCATATATAAGTAAATATTTCTAAGCATAAATGACAATCAACAATACAAATCTAACATTTCCCCCCTTTTTGACCTTTATGCCTGAAAAGTTCCCAGGTATGAATACCTCATGTCTGACAGTTTCAATGCAAACCTTTTTATACTCAGCATATGTCAAATCACCCTAAATTACTGAAAGGTACACAGTTTAATAAATGTATTAGCAGTTACCCCATTCATTGAGCTCATCTCATGGCAAACTGCATCTTACGAGCAACCAAAGAAATTGTTAATTTAATAGTGAAACTAAAAAAGTAACATTTTCAAAAACATCTCAACTTGGTGGTGCTTCCTCCGGGTGTGCACATCACATGTCTCTCTGCAGAGTGGTTTAAGCTCTGCAGGGCGTCATGAATGTCTCTTCCAGTTGTTTCCGTCACTGTCCATAGGACCAGAGTCCAAATGTATGTAGAATAGACATTCAAACATACTAGTTGGTTTTGTGGTTCGTCAACATGGGTCTC
The DNA here is from genome assembly GCF_964374335.1 of Astatotilapia calliptera. Classification (NCBI taxonomy): domain Eukaryota; kingdom Metazoa; phylum Chordata; class Actinopteri; order Cichliformes; family Cichlidae; genus Astatotilapia; species Astatotilapia calliptera. Next base: position 19,095,700 of record NC_137423.1, read on the forward strand.
AGCTATTTCCAAGCTGCAGACCTCTCAGCACTCTAGTTTTATGGCCTCTTACCAGCCCCCATCACCTGACTTCAGACCTTCGTCTTGTGAGGGGGATATTTATGACTCCTTAATTGTCCACGCTCTGCAGGAAAAGCTCTCTGTGGAAAGGGTGCTGGGTTCCGTCATCTTACTGCTGTTATGATCCCAGCAGCCTTCAGAGTGTCATCGTATGCACAGTACAGTGGCACAGCGTTAGGTGATGTTCATAGGAAACTGCTGTTATCACCACCATAGCTTCTGGTTCCTGTGCTTTCACAGAATCATGATGTCATCCTCGAACTCCTTCTGCGCTGTCGATGGAGCTTGGCACGCTCCCCTCATCCCACGAGTTTTCATGTTCCAACGCTGCTGAAGGTTTAAGGCAGAGCACGTCGTACACCTTAGTCGTCTTCCTCAGCGTCAATATTGAATCTTTCATTTTATTTAAAATCTTGCTGTGGGAAGTCTCCTCTTGATTTCCTGGAAGCTTAGTAGCACAGCTCTCTGTGTGATGTCTGCTGTGCTGAAGATGATCTCTGATCCTCCTGAAGCCTCTCTCCCATCTTGTGGACGATCCTCTCCTCTATTTTGCAGGCAGTTTCATGGTCCTTGCTGTGGCTCCAAGGTCTGATTTCATGATGGGCCCCAACCAGCTTGACCTTTGACCTCAACCACTGCCTGGCTGTCAGCTATGCCTGGAATGGTTCACGCTTCTCACTGGGCCTCTGAAGATTTCTCAGGAGATTACTGCTGCACCTGTATTTCCTTGCTAAGAAGAAAAACTTCTATTTGGAGAGCATGTCAACAATCATCAAACCACATTCTTTAGTTCAGTGAACTTCACTTATAGGCCATCAAAGCCTCATCTGAACATGGATGCACCACTTGCATAGGTTTAATATTTGTAAATAAACGGCTAATCACACAAATCACTGCAACAATAATAAAAAACATTGTTTAATGTTAATCCTTGGACCCCTCCTCTTGACGCATGGACACACCCATGCGTCAACTCACCAAACCTGGATTCCAGTCTTAAAGAAAAAGATTAGCTAGATCATATCCCAGGCAACATCAGGGCATCTCCTCCCCTGGAGCAGCACCACCCTGGACCTATAATCCTGCAATGAAAATGTTAGTGTGCTTTGCATATTAAGTTTGCTTAACACCTGGCTCTCCCAGGAGCCTGCATACACACCATCATGGCCTGGAAAACAAAATCTGGAAGTAAAATCAAACTTCATACCTGTAAACAATTGTATCATAAGGACAAGAAGCATTCAACATCAGCAAGACAAGTGTCATGTGCAGGTTTTCTCAAATCAGTAAACTACAATTATTTTCATAAGTCGCCTCAGACATGGATCATCCCATGTACTCAGGCAACATTAATGTAATCGGTGACTGCTCTTAAGCAAAGTCACTCCACTTATATATTACTATGGGCTCAAAAGTGGCCAGCTAATGAGCCCATATCAAACTATCCCAGAAACACTGTATCTCTTATTTGTTTTACTCATGTCACTTGTCCGTTTCAGCTGAATCTTCCACAGCATTCTCAAAGAAATTAACATTAGCAATACACATTGACTGTAGTCAGACAGAGGTCAGACACAGGTCAACAGGTTCCAGAGGTGCCATAAAAACACCATAAAGTCAACCCTAGCTGTGGAAAGAAGTAACACCAGTTCTCAACACAGGAAATTTCACACAGGTTATTCACATTATCAAAGTAACCTTCACATTTTCCCATCAACACAATGCAACAGCATCACCACTCATAACCTGTAAACACAGTTTTCCTCACACATAAACCCAGAAATCCTGTAGTAGGAAAAAACATCAACCAGTTGTCCTGGTATAAATCGCATCATCAATTCACATGAAGAACTGGCATGCTGTAAGAAAAGAAAATGCAAATATTAGCGCTTGCGCAGGCGTATGCATACTTTGTCACAGATATCTCTGTGAGCAACTCAAGCCTATGAATAACACACCTGATAAATGCACAGACACAGAAAATGGCATTTAAAAGGTTAAATCATCATGCAACCTCGAGTGTTGCTGTCATCTTTCTGCTCCTGTAAAAGGAAACACATGGGTTCATCTGCACCTTTGTCAGGTGGGGGTTAGCTTCACACAATCATGTTCAGTCAGTCAGTCAGATATTTTAAAATTCTTACTCATTCACTCAGTGGTTCCTTCTTTTGCTAATTGTGGAAATTATCATCGCATTCGTTTCCACGCTCAGCAAAACGACGTTATTTCAAAAAGAAAAATAATTTAGACTGGATTTCCTCGTTGAATCCTTTTTGGGGGGGACTCTCATTTCCTAATTGTCCCAAATAAGTGGCTTTCTCCTGAACCCATTTTAAATGTGGAGAAACTCACTTTCAACAATTTTCTTGACGACGTGTAACGCTTTTAATTCCCGACTTGCAGATCTGCTCAAAGAAAAGAAATTCACAACCAAAAATCAGTGCTTGTTCAAAAATGAAAAATAAAAAATAACAGAGATTATCAAACCAAACTCTCAGTGCACTGTGAAAGTATCAAAATAAAAAGGCCTTGTTAAGTCATGACACAAGCTCCTCATCTCAGGAGGGTAAATCATACCATTAGCATGGTTTATCATACCATCATACTAATCGGCAGGCTCAACTTCACAACAAAAGAAAAATCATCAGCTAGATTCACTCCAAATCAACCATCAGCTGCACAACACACAACATAACCCTAATGTCATATTAGCTATGAGTTTAATCACCCGGTCTGTGCTCTTCACTCATTTAAGCCACAGATCTATTTTATTCAATTTTTCCTTTTTCCCTTCATCATAAAACATGTGACATGCTGTCATGCACTTCACAAAACAGTCTGTTCTGACGTATTCAGAGTTGTGGATCTAAATACAGGATTCACTCGCACATCAAAGCAGGAAACTCAGTGTTTTAGAGTCTCTACTCAACACACAACAACTCCAACACATCTCATTCACTCGTGCTAGAATTCAATCACCTTTCATTAATCTAAAACCAATCAACTAATTTGCATATCAGCTATTAACCCACTAAGTTGACAGGACGACAGAAAAGCATGTTCAAAATAGTATCACAAAAGACAATTTCCCTCATACAGTAAATTACTTATGCTGCCTCAATCAAGCAGGAAGCTTCTCCCAATTTACTATATTAACAACTAAATTTATTGTCTGATCACTGGTTGGTCAAACCAGGATCTTTTTTTTTTTTTCCACAAAAGTTAAATTGTTGTCCTGCAACTTGTAGAGTCAATTTTTTTTCTTTAGGATAAATTCAGCATTTGATAACAAGTGTCTGCTAAATTGACACTATTGTAACACTGATGAAAGATAACAAGCTAATTTTCATTGCATGGGTTTGTGTTATTAGGCAGGTCTAATGCATGTCTGTGGAGCTGCATCTCCAGCAGAGCATGTTCTTAAAGCTGCCTTTCCTACATACTTCTCTGCTATTATTTAATCATTTCTTAACTAATGTGCTATGAGTCTTCATGAGTCATTTTGTGTTTGGAATTGTTAGTAGGGTTAATGCATGTTCTGCTTGTGTGTGTGTGATTTTGTATATGTTTCTATTTTCGCAATGTTTCAGACTCCGTCTCAATTTTCCAACTTAAGCAGTCAGTTTTCTTTTCCCCAGGTTTGCTAACCCAAATTTTGATTTCCCACATTAAATAATTCCTATGTGTTCTCACCTAGTCTTCTCACTCTGTTGTCCTCTCCCACTTCAACAGTCCAACAGCCGGCAGTTCTCCTTCAGCTTTGTCCTGTGTCCCACTGTCTCTTCTTGCCATTTTACTCCACAGGTGGCAAATGTCAAACTCCAACTGTTCAGTTCTCCTCAAACGTTTTCTTCACATGCACAGTGAAGTCACAGCCACTCTCACTATTGTCCTCTGATGCGGTTGACTTCGTGCTAGTGGCTGAAGTGCTGCTGCTGCTGCCTTCCTGGGCGACTTCTTAGCAGCTGCTGCCGGTTTCTTGGCTTTGGCCGCGGCGGGCGTCTTAGCTTTGGTCTCAGTAACCCTGTTCATCTTGAAGGATCCGGAGGCCCCGGTGCCCTTGGTCTGCACCAGAGTGCCCTTCGCCACCAGACTCTTGATGGCGGTCTTGACACGGGCCTTGTTCTTGTCCACATCGTAGCCTCCGGCAGCCAGAGCCTTCTTGAGGGCAGCCACGGACAGGCCGTTGCGCTCCTTGGAAGCGGCCACGGCTTTCACAATCAGCTCGCCCACGCTGAGGCCGACCTTCTTGGGCTTGGAAGTCATCGTCTTCTTCTTCTTGGCCTGAACCTCGGCGCAGGGCGCAGGGCGTGTTTATGATGGAGCCTTTCCCACCACAGCGCTGGCACGTTGAACGCATCATGAAGGGTCCATTTCTTTCATGTCGCTAGCCAGCATGCTAGCTGCATGTGGCTTGCCCGAGTCACTCAGTCCTTTTTGAGCATTTCAACATGCTGCCACCGCCATCTTGCTCGCCCCTCCGTGGAATTCATCCAATCAGACAGGAAGATGGGTTTGCTTTCTTCTGCTGCTGTTTATCCACATTGCTGCTGCTTTGCTGGGACTTTTTGTGCTCAGGACTTGCTGCTGTCTCTTTATCATGGAGCTGCATTCCTTATCTTCAGGGAGGAGTGAGCTCGCTTGTGAGGTTGAGAAACACATGGCACTGTAAATAAGTCAGCCAGAAACTTGGCCTGCATGTTTCCAATGATGTTAAACTATAACTTTCTTCCGCTGCATGTGGAAAATTGATTCAGGTCTGCTTTTCACCTGAAAGTGACAAACTAAGACATTTCATTATTATCATCACTGCTTAATCAACACATATCTCTCTCTCTCTCTCGCTCTGTGTTTTTGTGAACAGTCCTTTCTTAAAAGCAGAAAATGAAATTATAGTTGGTTTTTTTTTGGTTGATCAACACAAAACCTTTTTCCTATGATTATTTTTTTCTACAATATAAATTCTCCCTCTTATTCACTCTTTTTTTTTTTTTTTATTTACAATAGCTGGTGACCTGCAAAATCACCGCTGTCACTCACAATCAAAGGCAATTACTCTTGCACAGTGCACAAAAACACTGTGATGTCAGACACATTCACACTCACTTCGTCATCTGCAAAAATAAATCACATGGCTGATGATATGTGCCATGGTGATCCGTAAATATGATCACCAGTTTATTTAACTATTTTTCAACCCAACAAACAAATAATCAAAAACATGATGCTGATGTTATGAACACTCTACACACAAGTCAAGATGCAGGAAAACTGCTCATGGAAACGTTGCACACTCCAGTTATCACAGTTATCATAGCGCTGTTTCCCTCTCTTAGAGTAGTTCTCAGACAGCTCTCGATCTGATAATGTGTAGCCTGCTCATCAGCTCAGAAGAAAAAAAAAAACTGCAACGCAACATCACACAGTAGTTGCTCTGCCCACAGTGGCAAAGTCTTACACTTTCATATTCAACTCAGCTTCTCCATCATGTACTTTTAGATGTTTCATACAGGGTTCAGCATATTAGTTGTTTTCACAGATGTGCTCTATATCTCAACAATGGCTCATAATAAGACGACAGTCTTCCACACAGGTCAAGTGCCTCTATGCACTTCATTAGTTTAAATATTTATCTATATCACTTCACCTCACATGTCATCGTACTGAATTTAAGCAACCACAAGCTTAATGTAGATTACTTTTAACAACTATCCACCTCAATTAAATCTATGGTCTGGCACACAGGCTGCTGTCGATCAGGGCAAGCTAAAGAATAAACATTGTGTCAGCAAGGGGTGGGGGGAAAGCCATTCACCAGAGCATATCTTAAGTGCTGCTGATGTGGGCTGGTCTTCTCCACAGCTCTCCAAGGCTGGTGTGTTTTCTGAAAACTTCTAACATTTGAATCTCTTCCATTTATAAGCCTGCGATTAACCGCACGGCTCAGGTCCGCGTGACCGCGCTCGCGTGAACCCGCGCAGCTGTGGAGCCGTCGCTCTCTCTCTTTTTTACATAAATACTTTGTGCTGCCAGGAGCAAAGTCCAGCACAAACGTCTGTCTCCCTCCGACTCACTCTTGGTTGCTTAGAAACCCATGATAACAACAACAGTCGGTGTCACAGACCACATGTTCTGCTCCGCACACACAACAACAACAACAACGACGACGACAATGACAACAACACAAAATAGGCCTACTGTCCAGCACAATCTGGACCCCGCGGAACTTCTCAACACCCCACTGAGCGGTGGAGAACTCACTACAGTACCCCACACAGCGGTCTGTATTTCGCCCCACTAAGACGGCGAACCAAAAAAAGTTCGAACTGCGCAACTCTGCGACTTAATGCTTCTGTACAAAAAACCCCACTGAGCGGCCTTGTACATCGCCCCACTTAGACGGCGAATTTTAGCCCCACTGAGCGGCCACGGGCAACACCCCACTGAGCGGTGAAGACGTAATTATAGCTATAAACTCTTTTTTTTTTTTTTTTCTTACTTGGAGTTGCTTATTGCGTGTAGCATCAGTCCCGAATCCCATCAATCGCCATCCATCGAGGAGAAAAAAAACAGACGGCTAATCCACCGGCCCGATGACGAATTCTCACGCCTCAGGACTTTGTTGCAGGACCTCTATAAGTCCTGGCTGACGTCAGTCTTTCGGTGTGTCTCTTTTCCCCTCGGTGAACGTCGACTCCAGGGATCCGGCTCTCGAAGGACCAATTAATGATAGGTTTGTAACATAAACCTATTCGCTGGAACGTTAAGGACAATCTGCTACGCAGCAAAAGCAAGACTCAAGGCACCAAAGTTCTCTAGTTACTCATGCATGAGGGAGACCTGGCTGGAGCCAAGCGTCGTTCCACCACTTGACCACTGTCAGACTCTCAGCCAGGTTTCCTCACAGCACTCCTTTTATTGTGGTTACATGAATATGCATAGGGTCATTAACATATAACATCTTACATAGGTATACATGTGAACAAAGAATACTGTGTGTGTGTGTGTGTGTGTGTGTGTGTGTGTGTGTGTGTGTGTGTGTGTGTGTGTGTGTGTGGGGACTGCTGATCAAAGGGTCAAACATCCTTGGTCAGGAAGAGGGTAGCCTCCCCCTCACCCTAGATGGTTCATCCTAGATAACACGGTGAGGAAGTCCTGCAGTTTATCTAAACAAAGAGCACCTAGACTAGAACAGACGTAGCTACGTTAATCCTACCATAAAACAATAAGACACGGTATGACCTCTCATGCTCCCAAAGTGCTGTCTAATACACACAAAGTTTGCAGACTATCAAGGATCAAAACCTCTACCAATCTACAACTAATTACAAAACTCTAAGCATATATAAGTAAATATTTCTAAGCATAAATGACAATCAACAATACAAATCTAACAGCGGACAATAGTGCTTAAATGTGGATGGTATAAAAAGTATCTTAAGGGAAGTCAAGAAAGACTCTGTTTCTTTGTTTCTTTGTTTGTTTGTTTTATAAAAAGTATTTATGTTAAGTGAAGTAACAAGACTGTCTTTATTTTCATACAAACAAGTATTTCTGTCAGGAAGAAAGTTTTAAGTTCAACTTCAAATGTCAGGAGATATATTGTTGACATTACTGTTAAAATACACTTCCAATAAAGTGAGTATTGGCAAAATCGGTTGATGTTTTTATGTTGAGGCAGTGGGGAGTGTTATTGGCAGCTTCTGAATGTAACTAATAAAGTAACTAGTAATCTAACTTAGTTACTTGAAAAATTAAGTAATCAGTAAAGTAACTAAGTTACTTTTGGAAGGAGTAATCAGTAGTCCGTAATATATTACTTTTTCAAAGTAACTGTGGCAACACTGGTTGTAAAGTCCTGATGACACCCAGTTTGTGCTCCAGTGGATGATGAGAGTCAAACCTTAAATACTGATCTGTATGTGTTGGTTTCCGGTACACATCAACTTCTAAATGTCCCCCATTAGTGATGGAAATCTCATAGTCTAAGAAGGCTAACCTGCCACTTTTCATATCCTCCCTCTGAGGATATGAAAGGTGAGATTTCATTTTCACCTGGGTTTATCCACATATGTGGAGCAATGTGGTGGTGTTCCAGGGTAGGATTACAGAGCCCTCTTTTTCATGTCCACTATAAACAACAACAAAAAAAAATACAAATTGGCCACAATGTTTCTGCCTGTAGTATTTGTCTCTTGTATGTGAAATATATGGAATGAAGACACAGATCCAAGAGCAAACACATTTGGTCAGTGCTGAGAGTGGTCCTGTTGCTGAGGTTGGGGTCATCTTGTAATCTCTTACAAACTACCTTCACTGCTTTGGTGACTGGAACACAAGTGAAGAGAGGTGTAAATCGTACGAGACCATGGTTTCATCTGCCTCCATGATGACATGATGATGATGAGATGAGCTGAGATAGCCTTTATTTGTCAGTTGCAGTTGCCCACAACTAAGATGACAAACCTTGCAGACCGTACATGCAATCAATGTTCCCCTAAGCTGTGCGCGTGCGCAATTGCGCACTGCTGGCACGGTCTCTGCGCACAGAAAATCTGCGTTGTGCACAAAAAAAAGATGTGAGAGATTTGCAACATTTAGTGCAAATCTTGTGTAGTTAGTGTGTAGTGTAGTGAATGGTTTTGTTGTGTGTGTCAGAACAATGAGGCGACTGCTGAATGTTACAGGAGTTACAGGAGTGATACATCTCCTGTTGTCAGGCCTGCAAGTATCAGGCTGCTGTTCTCCTTTATCTCATAGTGGACAGAAATTATTTCTGGAGTGGTACAAATAATTTGTGTGGCATCAGATTTGATGCAGAACAGCTGATTGTTCTGTAAATAGTGTGAAATGTTTATTTTTAAAAAATGCCTTGACTGTAAATTTTAGGTCATTGTGTCCAATCAGCCAGAACTCTGTTATCGTGGTTCCGAATTGGTAGATGTCATTCAGTGTCCTCCATCGAGAGTGTCACCAGACACAAGATGCAACCGACCATCCAGTATCTGTCAGCAAACATCTCCGCAGGACAATCGGACTCTCACAAGCCCAGGAAGGTGTCAATTCCTTCACGGGACCAGTTGATCAAATCGATAATTATTTTGGTTTTAGAGAACAAGACTGAGAAACTCTTTAAGGGTTAGAGTTAGACGAGACTAGACAAAGACATAGAAGCTGCAGCTGGGAAGATAAGGGAGGGAGAGGGTGAAAGATGTGTCCGCCTCCTCCGAGAGCCAAAGAGGGAACTGACATCTCTCACCTTCTTAACAAAATCCAAGCTGTTCTGGATGTGGTTTTCAGAGCTGCCTACCAGCGGGTTGAGGACCAAAGCCAGAGACTTTGAGATGTTACAGGTGACTGAGTTAATCATACAGACAATCAGTCTTAAAGGTACACCCTGTTTATGTATATCTTTGGTAAAACTTACAGATTGGTGTAGCGCCCCCTGGGTATAACCTGTGATATGAGGTCCAGTAAATGATATTGTCAAGTCAAGTCAAATGGCTTTTATTGTCATTTCAGCCATGTACAGTGGAATGAGACAGAGTTCTTCCGAAAGCTATGAGTGTCCGTGATGGAGGGAAGAGAGGCTCCAATGATCTTCTCAGCTTTTCTCATTATCTCTCATGTTCCAACTCCATCAGACAATCTATCATTATTATGATAGATAATGATATAACCAATACAGAGATATCAGATACACCAGTCTGCATTTAATAATTAGCTATTATTATTCTCCTGTTCTTCTCCACAGTGATCTGTGCTGTTTATGGTTACAAACGCACCCCGTGCTCTGCACCCTGATGCTTTTTCTACTGACATCCGATTTTATGTTTTACTCTCCTAAATTCTCAGTCTCATAACCCAGTTTATTTAATGAGTCACTGTTCTGGCCAAACTATTTTTGGCCAATCAGCTTATTTTAATAAGACCAGCAAACTGTCTTTCACTGTTTCTTAAAAACCATAAACTGTCACGGATCTGGGTCATTTTATTCATTTATGTTCTAATTCTTTACTTGTGCTGTTCTGATTATTATTCTAGGTTTAGTTCAGTGTCAAGTTTGCATCTTTGTGATTTGTTTCTCATTTCCTGTTTTATTTTGATAGTCCCAGTCCTATGTCAGTGTATTTAGTTTTACTTCCCCCCTCTTGTTAGCTCTAATTTCTCCCAGCTGTGTCTCCCTCCTGTTTCTTATTCCCTGAATACTCCACTCTTTATAAGCCCTGTACCCGCCGTTAATGTTTCCTACCCTCTGTAATCTGTATGTTTGTCTTGTTTTCCTGTTTAGTTTCTCTGTTCAGAGTTTTGTTTTTGTAAGTTTTATTTATGAGGAGATTTTTCCAGCAATAAACCTGCTTTTTGAGTTTAACCTCCCAGTTTTGAGTCCTGCTCTTGGTTCCACCTTTTCGGCCTGCCTACCACACAGCCTATCATGCCATAAACACGTTTTTTGAACAGTGATTCACTGCTGATGCATCTACAGGAGATATTAGTTAAATATGTGTTCAAACTTGTTGCCACACAAGGTTGTAAAGACTTGAGCTGCACACTGAGTACTGTATGGCTCAGTGGTGCATTGTAGTGGTGCAATTTTCAGATCATGCATATGACCAGTTTTAAAAACACATAAAGGTTGGAAAGGTGGAAGGTTTCAGGAAAATATGTCTTTGCTGGCTCCTTTTAAAAGCAGAACTGGGAAAAAAATATTTTTGTCCCATTGCTCCATTTTTTCGTCCTCATTTTTCAGTTTTTTCTGTCACTTCTACCTCTAGAACTATTTCCTCTCACAGCTGCCTGTGATGAAAAAAGAACAGCTGCTTTTCTTGTTTCATTGAGCATGAGAGTGAGTTTGTTTTGCAATCAGTGGCTTTATTGATTGGATAAAACAGGGATGGTAAGGTGTGTATTTGAAATCAGGACTGAAGACAGAGGCAGTCTGTGTGTTTTACATTGAAAACTTTATAAAAATATTAATCAGGACACATAATGAAAAAAAAAATACCAGCTGAACCTAAGAAATTTGCTTAAGGCATCTATTTTGGATTTAGGGAGCGGAGATTCTAGACATGATTTATTCATCTTTCTGGGGAAATCCACTTAGATTGTCCAAAACTGGCCTCTCATAATTACCAGCCCTCTGAATCCTTCTTTCTCTTTATTTTTTTTTTTATCTTCTCCACATCCCTCTTTTTTTCTTTTCGACCCTGCCTCCCCAGAGCTCCTCTTTACCCAGTTTGTCCAGCTTCTTTTTCTGCTCTCTCTCAATTTACTTTCTCCTCACTTCACCCTCAGTAAGTACTTCTTGCTCTCATGTTTTCCATCTGTGCCTTCTTGTTTACGTCACTCAGTTTCTATCTTTCTGTTTACACACACACACACACACACACACACACACACACACACACACACACACACACAGAGCCATGCACTTTCTGCCCTTTCACGACTCGGCCTATATGACACCCGTCACAAAGCTTGCAAATTGTGTGTGTGTGTGTGTGTGTGTGTGATCCGTAAAGGCAGCAGCCTCCACTTATATAAATTAAAAACATTAATCAGATTAAGGCTGGGGTGTCAGGTGTGGCATCGGGCCAGCGACTCCATTTTCTTTCTAAAGTAAATGAGAGTAGTCACAGAAAGGATGGAGAGAGCGAAATGCTTCAAAGGGCAGGGGGAGGAAAAGGAAAGTGAGGAGTGAGACCCCTGGCTGTTTTATCCAGGGCTGTCAGTCTCTCTTATGCATCATCATCACAAGTGCACTAGCAGTGAGAACTACATGCTCTGTAGATGAGCTTAACCAAAATGAGTATCCATCAATTTTGTTTTATGCATTCCTCATATACATCAGTTAGTCATAACATTATGGCCACCTGCATATTGTGTTGGTCATCCTTTTGCTGCCAAAACAGCCCTGACCTGTCCAAGCATGTGCTCCACTAGACTTGTTAGCAGCAGATCCTTTAAGTCCTGTAAACTGTGAGGTGGGGCCTCCATGGATCACACTTGTTTGTGCAGCACATCCCACAGATGCTTGATTGGACTGAGATCTGGGGAATTTGAACCATTTTTGCTTTGTGGCAGGGCCCTTTATCCTGCTGAAAGAGGCCAGCCACAGGCATCAGGGAAAAGGTGGTACATGGTCTGCAACAATGGTTTGGTAGGTGGTAGTAACATCCACCTCACCCCTCCAGGTCTTACTTCACTGCCCATATAAGTCTCCCAGTAGTACGATGGAGTGACCATGTGGGCCAACCTCCGGCACTGTACCTTTAACCCTTTAAAACCAATCGGAGTGGGCACGCTCTGTTTTGCGTAACTATTTTTAAATCCTGGTAGCACTGCAACCACGTAAGCTAGCGCAATTTTTTTTTTTTTTTGCATATGAAACCGGAGGAGTTGTACTTACATCTTATGCCATCAGCTTGTCCTAGGTCACGGTTTCCTTCCACATATAGCTTTGCAAAAACTGCATAAAAAGCGCTTGCAGCAACACAAACATAATATTCCAGAAACATGCTTTGCAGATCCAATCAGCTGTTTGTAACACTTCCAACACTCAAAAAAATGAAACGTTGACTTTAATTAAAATTATTTTGTCAACAGGTTCCACGAAATTGCATTGTGTTAGTTTAAAGCAAAAAATCTTTAGTTCATCTAATTTTAAAAAAACTACTTAAGATTAACAAGAGATATTTAAGACTACCTAAATCAAGTTATGTTGTATGAACATAGATGATATATTTACAGGTTAGATAGTTTAGATTAGTTACTTCAACACATTTCTTATTTGTGGCAGTAAAATGTTAAATTTAAGTTAGATTAATTCAAATATTATATTTTCAGCCACCTTGTGCTTTACTAATTAGTTTTACATAAATCTATTTTGTCAACAGGTTCCACACAAATGAATTAAGTACATCCAACTTGTTTTTTAAAATTTCTTTTATTGCCAACACATTCAGTGAGCATTTGTGTAAAACCGGTCCGAAACAAAACACGACAGCTCATTAGGGTTAGTAACTAACAGTATGTAGACAGATGCAACACCACGACTTTAAATTAAATGTCTGTATCTGCCAGAAATAGAAGAAAAAAAACATTGAAGACCACATAACATGTTGATAAGATGACACTTGAGTTATGCACATGTGATGCTAGTAAGGTCTGTGGAGTGTTTTTTTCTTTTAGTGTCTAAAATGGATAGCAAAGTTGCTATTTGCAATGATTGCTTAGGGTCAGTCCAGTAACACAACGCCAATGAAGTGCTTTCCTTTAACAATGCAAAGTGAAGTGTCCACCTCAACACCCACAATTAAAAACATTAATGTAATAATAATAATAATAATAATAATAATAATAATAATAATAATAATAATAATAATAAATAGTCCACTGATATTAGCAATGAAAGAAAATTATATCACCATCCCAAATAAAACTTTAATAAAACATGCCAACATTATAGTCTAACAATAAAACAGCTTGTCAGCGTTCAGTTTTTTTGCAACAGGACAGCAGTAACCATTTAACACTTGCCACTGTCAACATTTATTTTACCAGTGTTTGGACAAAAAGCTTGAGTTGTAAACCTTTTAACATGGAAACAATTGTTTGTCTTTAAAAGTCCGCAAAATATACATTCATCCTGTATTCCTAACTTACCCTTATTCTTAGTATGTATTGCAATTACCTTTACAATGCACACAATGTAGCACAAACAGAATATGAACATATTTCCACCTCATAACAATATGCCCTGAACGCTAATATACACACCACCCTTCAAAATTTCTGGTGCAGTATCATCTCTCAATTAAATCCTTTGAATCTCAATTAAATCCTCCCCCCCCCCACAAGAGTAAAATCTCTCAAATTGTAGTAGTTTACAAACTTTTCTAAATTTCTCTTAAATGTAATTTTCCCTTTATCTGTCATTTTCAACAAATTACCATTTTATTCCCATTCAGCCTCCGAAAAACTTCTGTCCATCTGACAGAGCATTCATCGTCCAAATTAAGGGTTGGCTTATTCATTCAGTTTATTCTTGAGCATCTGTACCTTGGTCAAGAGTCTGCTGACATACAGATGAAGGAAGAGCTTCTGAAGTACTTCAAAGAAAGCTTTCAGTCTTGAGGTTAACTGAGATTCAGTGCATATGTCCCACCCATTAAGAGTGCACATGTAGAGGCCAGGTCTTCCAGGTCATGCAGAACAGCCGAGATGGTTATACCCACATCGGCTGGAGGAGTGCTGGCATCAACTCTTTCGATGGTGAAGATAGCAAGGGTAATTTGTTCCAGCTCCCTCTGAACAGCTGTAGCTGTAGCTTAGACACAAAAACATAGAAAAATGGCGTCCAGTTTAAGTAAACTCAATATTAGGAACATGCACCCCAGTGAGCCACTATTTTAGACTACAGATTCAACAATAAATATAAATAGTTTGGGTATACAAGAAGATTTCCCAAAACATTTAAACAGGTTCCATGCAAATTACAACAACAACAACATTACAACATGCAACAACATTAGTTATTCAAAATTTGGTTTAATACAGATAAAAAACTAAACTAAAATTATCAACCAATTATTCTTTGAAGAGGATGCTTGGGTCTTCATTCAGGTAAAAAGGTAATGCCCTGAGGACACACTCCCTCCCCTTTTTTTTTTTTTTTTTTTTTTTGTGTCCCGTTTGGATCTTTAGCCATCAGAATTGTTGTCTTAAGGCCAAGAAAGATGCCAAGCGGATTTATTTTACCAAGTGGATCATCATGGCCTTGCCATATTGGTCCATTTGATTGACCTTTATTATAATCATGAATTTATTTTATTTTCAGTTGCTACAAACGGGACAGACATGACTGGGGGATAGGACAGGGAGAAAGAATGAAAGAAAGAGAGGGAGAGAAAGAAAACCAAAGGGGAGAAGAGACGGTGAGAAGGGGGGGAAGAAAGAAAAAACAAAAACAAAAAAAACCAAACAAAACACCTGGATCACCTGTATGAAGAAAAAAAAAACAGAAGAGAAAGCAAACAACAAAGAGCAACATAATAAAAAAAACAGCACCATCGCAATAAACTAGCTAGCAGTAGATAACAGTAGATACTAAATAATAAACGATATTGTGCAGCACGCAAGATAGACAGTGCACAATGTGCTTTGAGGCAGCAGCCAAGAAAGGTGTAGTCCGCGTCTGTGAACACCCGTGTGTACACCCGTGTGTACACCTGTGTGCATACCTGTGTGGATCAGCATGCTTGTATTCCAAAGGTTTCTCCATGTAACGATCTGCTAGGGAGTGTGGGGAGCCATAGCCCCGTCCACCAGGGTATGAAGCAGGTATGGAGGAGATCCAGGCCTCGGATATCCAGAGGCCCCAGAGTACAAGGACCCGAGGAAGACCACCAAAGGGGGGAGAACCATGCCACCCTCCTGGGAAGAGCTGAGTAGAACCCCAAAGGAGAGGTCACCCCGCAGCTACGGAGTAGAGGCTAGAGGGGGTTGCAGTGGCGTGCCCGCGGGCTCTGCCGGCAGCCAGCTGTGCCAGAGAGGACCGAGCTTCAGGCCCAGAGGCCAGAGGTCTGAGGGCATCCCAACCCCCGGAAGGAGCCCAGCCGGGCCACAGGCGCCCGGCCCCGCCAATCGGCCACCAGGAGTGAGCCGGTACATACATGAGCGCCCAGCCCCAGACGACAAGGACCACCAACACACCAACGTCTGAGGGCATCAGCCACCGGCAGGGAGTGTGGTGAGGGGAGATAGGCCTCCGTACTTTAGAGGGCCTGAGATGTACCCAGAGAGGTTGAGTCTAAGACCCAACCTGACATATAGACACAGACGAACAGGCACACGCTGACACTGACGTGCATTCCCACCCCATATGCACAACCAAATACTCGGCACTCACCCAGCGTGTAGACAGACACAAATAGACACTGCACAGACAGTCACACTCCCCAGTACCCCCGCCCTCAGAGGGGCAAGCCGCACCTAGACCCAGGAGATGTAACCCTTCTCTCTGGGGTGGAGGCAAGCGGACCACCTCCGTATCTGCAGTAGCAGGGAGGCCCCGCATCCCAGACCCCAGTCTGACGGCCAGCACCTCCTCCCAGCCCCCCAGCCCTGACGGCTAACAGAACTGGGGTGAGTGAAGACCTCAAACCTCCCTACACCCGCTCATATGTAGTGTTGCTGTGTGCTGTTCTAAAGTGCATTTAAAACTCAGGAGACCATGGTACTAGCTTCCTCTCAGAGAGCAGCACGGCTCTTCCCGAAAACCCTTAGTGTCTAAATGTATTTATTTATTTATTTATTTTTTATTTATTTATTTATTTTTGCCTGTCCCATTTGGCTCTTTTGCCATCAGAATTGTTGTCTAAAGGCAAAGAAAGATGCCCAACGGATTTACTTTACCAAATTGACCATCCCAGCCTTGCCATAATGGTCCATTTGATTCACCTTTTATTGTTTATTTTATTTTCACTTACTGAATACGGGACAGACTTGACTGGGGGAAAGAAGGGGAGAAAGAAAGAGGGAAAGAGAAACAGCTGAGAAGAGGGACGGGGGAGAAGGGCAAAAGACAAAAACCAACAGAACAGAACAGCAGAAAAAGAAAAAAAAATGCATATATCAATCACCTGGATCACCTGCTGAGAAAGAAAAAAGAAAACACGCAGAAGAGAACAAGAATAATAGAATAAACAACATCACAGTGATATATGGGAATATGACAGTAAATACTAAATATTAAACATTATTGTGGAGCACATAAGATCAACAGAACACAGTGTTCTTTGAGGTAGGAGCCAAAAAGGGTGTAGTTTGTGGGTGTGATCACCCGTGTGTACACCTGTGAGCATGGACTCGTTTGTTTTAAAAGGTTCCTTCATGTAATGATCTGCTAGAGGGTGTGGGGGGGGCCACAGCCCCGTCCTCCAGGGCATGAAGCAGGTATGGAGGAGATCAAAACTCCAGACATCCAGAGGCCCCCAGAACACAAGAGACCAAGGAAGACCAACAGCAAATGCATTTAAAATTGAGGGTAGGGCACCAGCGCCAGAGGTGGGTTGGAGTACACCGACCATCCTCTGGATGCTGTAAAACGTGCCCACCCCCAAGGCCCTGTATGTATGTGTTATGTGAGAGTGTGTGAGTAATGTGGATGTCTAGGTTGCAGAATAAAATTGAGGCACAGGCGGCAAGAAGGGGACAGAGGGGGAGTGCCTCCCCTGTACCCTGGTGACATACCTGCACCCCAAGCCCTGCGTGTGTGGGTGGGTGTGGTAGAGTGGGAATAGGGAGGCAGCTGAGGATGGGGAGGGAAGAAAGGGAGGGGCAAGCGGCCCCTCCCTGGGGCCAGCTCCCCCGCTGACCCCAGTAGGCACCCCCACACTCTGGAACCCACCAGGGCAAGGGGGCCCAGGCCCATCCGGACCGGCGCCCGCAGCAGCAGCACCGCCCAGCCCCACAGAGTCCGGGGCAGCCCACCCGACTCCACCCCAGAGAAAACTGCACCCACCCCATCATCCAATCATCTTCCAAACTACACAAGACAATAGACACCCAGGTTGAGTTCATTCTCCACCTCTCCTATATCTCTCCCCCCACCTGCAGAGTGAGCTCCTGTAGTGAGGAGACCACCTGCAAAGATATAACAACCTCCCCACCAGTTAGAGATCCCCCTAGGGCCGATGCACCAGAGGTCCCCTGCACTGGGGCTGAGCCCCCCTGCACCACTGCTCCGGTGACACAACAGCCAGGACCCAAGCCCCCAAGGCCCGGCCAGCACCCCAGACCGGGGGGCGGAGCACCCCCAAGCCTCCACGCCCGTGCCGGACCCTCCCAGGGGCAGCCAGGCTACCAGGCCAGTAACCAACGTCCGCCAGCACAGACCCTCCCCCATCTCCGCTGTACGCAGCCACAAGGAAAACACCATCCAAGAGCCCCAGAGCTCCTAACCAGGTCATGGCCACATCCCCCAGGTTAGTCCCTCTAGGGAAACGTCCGTAGGGACTCCCCAGACGCCCTAAGGCCGTCCCTACCCCCATATCAACCACAATAGTGAAGGCAGGACCAAACCATGACCCCCCACCCCCACTAGGTGATGAAGCTGATCAAAGGAGCCCAAAGGGATTGATCAAATGTGATGGCAGATGTTGTATCAAGACTAATGTGATCTATTAGATGGTTTCTATATTGGTTAGAATTAAGATTATTTTTATTTTTCCAGTTAATAAGGACCATTTTCTTGGCAATGCATAGGGCCGTAAAAACAACGTGGACTGTGTTTATTTCTGCAGTGACCTCATCCAAGTTGCCCAGCAAGCATACTAAAGGGGAGGCTGGAATGTTACATTTCAGACACTTTGATAAGTCTTCACATATCTCACGCCACAATTTCTGGACTGGTGGACAGAATCAAAGAGCGTGGATGTAATTGTCCGGTGTATTTGCTGTGCAGTGTGAGCAGTTGTTGGAAGGTGTATAGCCCATCTTGAACATCCTATGACCAGTATAGTGCACTCTGTGTAATATTTTGTATTGTATTAATTGCAAACTGGGATGTCTGATCCATTGAAAGGCTTTTAAGCATATCTGAGACCAAAGGATTGGGTCTAAGTTGATTGATAAATCTGCTTCCCATTTTGCAATAGGAAGGGATATTGATTCATCTATTTTAGAAAGTGTTCTGTATATTTTAGACAATAATTTGGGGGGTTTTAGACTAAAAAATTGTGCCACACTTGGTGGTGTTTGTAATTCAGCTTCACTGGGATTAAATTTCTTTTTTACTATGGATTTAATTTGTTGATATTCCAAAAATCGTTTCTTGTTGATCCCATATTTTGTAACTAGTCTGTCAAACAATTTTATTTAAAAAATTAAGTGTGTGATTTAACAAACTGTAATTTATGACTATGTTGATATGTATAACTCCGCTAGGAAACATGTCCGCCATGACCTGCCCGAAACCAGAAGTGACGTCATTTCCCGGAAATGTAGTTTTTTACCATCATTAGCTTATACTGATGTTTTTAAAAGTTATCTTTGACTTTATGACTTTCTGTGTCATTTCTGGGATGCTTAGGACTCATATTGCACTGCTGGAAATAGTTTATTTTGATGCATATGCTGCTTTTTTGCAAATTTGCACTATAATATTTATTTTCGTTTTTCCTGCAGTATATAAAAATTGGTGTATTTCAAAAATAAAACTATGAAGACACTCAAAATAAATTTCCTGTGGTGGGAAACTACTTTGTGCAACTTTTTTGTATTTACAGTTTTGAGGGATAAACCTCTTAAATTTCTCTAACTAGAAATACATGTTAAAAAAACAAAAAAGATTTTCAATTTTTTTGTAGTTTATTGCACTTTTTTGCAATTTATGTAATTACTATGCACTTAATGCAGACATATTATTAAAATCTGGGCTATAATGGTTGTATTGATGTATAGCAACTTGAAATGCTCCCAAAAATGGCACTACAGCATGTAAAAGTATACTATAAGCTCTGGCGAACTTGGTTCTATGCTAGGTCTTAAAGGGTTAAGGAGGCAAGTCCAGACTGGAGCAGAGTCCTGCTCCTCTCCAGAAGATGTGTTCTGGTATCAGCTGAGGTTAACCTGACTTTATGTAACCTGTTTATCTCAATCTCACTACTTCTTGAAGAGCTCTACAACACAGCAGCCAAAGTAATTCAACCGATAACTCAACTTTGAAAAACACCAAAATGCACCAACAATACAAATACATTGGTCTATTTCAGAGAACCCATTTTCCAATCTGAGGGTTATAGTTGAGTCAAAAATTTGGCAGTAGCAATTCTTCATATACTGCTACAGCTATGTGCTGCTTCTTTTTTTTTCTCCTGTGAAACTTGTGAAATGCTGCTTGTTTTTCTCTACAGCCAACACTGTGGTGGAGAACTCACAGCGAACATGCAGAGATAACTGTGGCGTCAGGTTAACTGGTGACTTGAAATCCACTGTGAGTGTGAACGGTTGGTTGTCTGTGAATGTTAGCCCAGTGACAGACTGGTGAGCTGTGCAGGGAGTAGCTTGCTTATGACAGCTGGGAAAGCTGGAAATGGCACGTCTACACTGGCTTCCTTTTTTAGGAGGTTTTTTGATACATTATGGTTACACTTATGCAAGCACTCTGTAGCTAAACTTACCTGTCTCACTCGTACATACACACATTTGTTACAAAGAAAAAGAAGTTATAAGTATAGTGAATATTCTATAGTTACAGTGAGAGACTGCTATAGAGAGACTGCAGGGAGAAAATCGAGTATTTTAGTAACTGAAAAAGGCAGGAGTGTGTCAGAGTGTGAGCTTTCAGCTAAAGTTGAGGATTCAGAGGATTCGGTAGAATCTGTTCAAAGGTTTTATTACAACAATGCTGTTGGTGTGGCTGTGGTTAGGAGGAGCTGGACCAACTGGAGACTTGTTAGGAGGAAGCAGAGGAGTTCTGCTCGGGGAGAGGTAATGGTGTGCAGTATGCTGTTGAGGTTTAGAATGTGCATGGCAGGTCAGAGTGGGCAGGCAGGCTGAAATGAGCAATGAGGCAGAGTTGAAACTTGGGCACAGTTCAGTCAGCAAAGAGACAAACTAACAGAAAAAAAACTAGAACAGAATAAAGTGCCAACAAGCGTCTGTTACAACGGTTTCAGCTGTGGTGAGGACAGGGTTCAGCTCAACCAAATGTGTATCTTGCCCATCCAATTAAAAGTTAAGAAAACTATTTTTTTTGGTTTTATTCAGCCAGTGGAAAAAAATGCAGCATTAGTATGGTTTCTAAGTTGCAACTGGCTGGGCAGCCTGCAATGCCAACGTCAGCCACAGGATACTGTCTTTTCTAAATGCAATCAGTGGTGCCAGAGAGATCAGAAGAAGCAAACCGCTGTGTCTTACAGAGCGTGCACAATTGTTATTTTATGAACTCAGGACAAGGCCACAAGTGCACACACACACACACGCACGCACGCACACACGCACACACGCACACACACACACACACACACTTGCTATAAAAAATATATGTGCAGATCAGTCAGTATGTTGCTCATGTTTTTATTCTCTCTTTCTGCAGCTTTTGTGCTGCAACATGTGCAGAGGCCCCATCTCTCACTTTCATAGTTAAGCTAAGACATTAAACAGAACAACAAATCATTTCTATTGTGTTCTACTCAGAGAAAACAGTGGATACTTAGGAAGTCTTTTTAGCAGCTTGCCAACCATCTTGGATTGAATCCATTTATTTATCTACGCCAATAAATGGAAGAGGAATTATATGTTTAATGTCAGTGTTTATGGACACATATATATTGTAAAGTTAAATACAGTAAAGATACTTTGATAACAGATAAGATAAGATAAAACTTTATTAATCCCTCGGGTGGGTTCCTTTGGGAAATTCGGTTTCCAAAAGCACAGCACCGACAGAAGTCACAGAGTTACAGAATATTATATATATATATATATATATATATATATATATATATATATATATATATATATATATATATATATATATACACACACGCACACATATATATAAATACAGAGACATATATAAATAAAATATATGAAGGGGATAAATAGAATAAATAGGAATAAAAACAAAAATACAAGTGAATTGCACATTTCAAGTATTGAGGTCTATTGCACCATTGACTATTAACAAAAGTATTGCACAAAAGGTATTGCACAGTGAGGTGAAGAGGCACTACAGCTTAGTTGTTCCCCCCTCCTTTGTCCTCCTGTTTCCCCTCCCTCTCCCCTCCAGAGAGGAGTTAAACAGTCTGATGGCGTGTGGGACAAAGGAGTTTTTAAGTCTGTTAGTTCTTGTCTTGGGGAGAAGCAACCTGTCACTGAACAGACTCTTCTGGTTGTTAATGGCCGTGTGCAGAGGATGCCCAGCATTGTCCATAATGTCCAGCAGTTTCTTTAGTGTCCTTTTCTCTGCCACTGTCACCAGAGTGTCCAGCTTCATGCCGACCACAGAGCTAGCCTTCCTGATCAGTTTCTCCAGCCTGCATGAGTCATTCTTTGCTGTGCTGCTCCCCCAGCACACCACAGCATAGAAAAGTACTCCAGCAACCACTGACTGGTAAAAAATTCCTCAGGAGCTTCCTGCAGATGTTAAAAGACCTCAGCCTCCTGAGGAAGTACAGTCGGCTTTGGGCTTTTTTATACAGGTGCTCTGTGTTGCATGACCAGTCCAGTTTATTGTCCACCCACAGCCCGAGGTACTTGTACTTGTTGACCACCTCCACCTCGTCCCCCTCTATCTGAACCGGCAGTGGACCTTCTCTGGACCTCCCGAAGTCCACAACCAGTTCCTTAGTCTTTGAGGTGTTGAGTTGCAGGTGGTTTGTGTGACTCCATGCGACAAAGTTCCTCACCAGACTTCTGTACTCCTCTTCCTGATCATCCCAGATACACCCCATGATGGCTGTGTCATCTGCAAACTTCTGAATGTGGCATTTGAGTTGATGAGTTGATGAGTGTGTGCCCAAATAAGTTTTTTTTCACCTTGTTATTGTCCTGTCAAATAAGCACAAGGAATAACAAATAACATTGTCAACTTTTACTGTGACGCAATTTCTCTCAGCTTCAATAAAACCACCGCAGCTGTTCTTTCATGCTTTACAGACTAATGTTCAGACATCCATGAAAGGTTCAAAGTTAGCACTTCAAATGTTCTGATGGACGTTAACAGCAGGACTGGTGACCTGTCCAAGAGGTTCCCCCATGACCGAAAACAATCAACACTTCAGTCAATTGAACATCTGTAATAAGCTCACTCAGAACACTAGTTTAGTCATTAATATTTTTCTTGCGGGACACCAACAACAAAGCCTCTTCGAACACACGTGGACCAGAAACAGTGCTGTGGTATCTTTGCTAATCCTCCCATTGATTAATGTTCAGCATTCTGAGTGCTGTGTCTTCTTGTTTTATAATGTTTGAGTAAATGTTTCATTTACTCTCATTTCAGTCTTTTCTCACAGGCTTCAGGGCACTGGCTGCTATGAGCAGGCTCACTTATTGCTGTAAAATATTTGTGAACATATTTTCTGACATGTCACGTTCTTCTCTTTCTCCATCTGTCTGTATTTCTGCCCTTACAATTGTAGTACACAGACACACACACACCCCAACCAAAGTGGGGGGGGGGGGGGGGGGGGGGGAGCAAGTCCAGAGAAAGAATGAAAATGAGATAAAAGCAGTGATGGGTGGTAGTATAGCAGGAACCTGACAAACACACACATACACACAGTTGCACTCACTCACATACAGAGAAATAAAGAGGGCCTCGATATGCTTCGAGAATAAAGTGTCCTCAATAAATCACCAGTAATCCAGTTTGTTTTCATGCAACAACTCAAGTGTCACTTCATCAGCGAGAGGAATACTTAGTCTTCCAGTTTATTCCATTATTCATGTGTTTCACTGATGGAGAGAGAAAGGAGGATGAGAGGAGAAAAAAAAAGACAAAAGGCTGAAGGATAAAGGCCAAGTAGAAATATCTCATGGATACTGCAATCTGCATTCTACTGACTTAATTGGCGTGACATACTGCCAACAACAGGCACAGCAGTCTGCTAGAAACTGACACTTAGAATATGAGAGACTTATGAAACAGGGAGAGAGGGGTCTTCTGTTTCTTAACAATCTTATTAATCAATCTAGGTCAGGTTGCTGAAACCTTAGCAACAAAAAAATCCTTTCTTTTCTTTTCCTTTTGATTTTTCGTCACATCGCGTGGATACTGTGAAAATGGTAGAAAACCACAAGTAACAATCATCTTGTTGCAAATTGAATATTTTTGTTAAATGCTGTTTTTTTGTTATTTTCATACACAATTATAATGCTTAAACATTGAATACTGCCACTGTAGTTTTGCCAGTTACAGTGACAAAGGAGACCAGACATTCTTGTTTCCAATGTGATTAAAATCAAGATCCAATTTAGCGTCGCATCTGAGTCGCAGTTAAATTAAAAAGGTCAAGATTTCAATAGTAAAAAAATGATTTATGATCTTCTCTTGGTTGGAATTAAACGTAGCATAACTTCTTCCCTTTGGGCCAAACAAGGTTAGACTATTGCACTTTAGAGCTCAGTCACTTATAGTGGCCAAAAACTGCCTCAGCCCATGGAGGTGGCTAGGGCATCTGGCAGGGATACCTCCCTGTCACCTCTCGGGTGAGGCTTTCTCGCATGTCTGACCAGAAGTAGACCCCGGGGCGAACTCAGGACAGGCTGAAGAGATTATGTGTGGCTAGCTTGGGAATGCCTCCGTGTCCCATGAGAAGAGCTAGAGGCAATGGCTGGGGAGGAGGTCTAGATGCTTGTACTTAAACTGCTGCCACTGCTATCCAGAGGAATGCACTATTCTTGTAGAGCTATACAAGCAGCATTTGATGCAATTTTTAAAGTTACAGAACAGATCAAAATATCTGCACCACAACCCTGTTAGAAAAAACATCCAGTGACACTCGGGAGCAAAGAAAGAAAAAAACAAAAAGACTCCACTGAGATACTACATTGTAACAGGTCAGAAAAATCTCAGCAACTGAGACAGGAACAGGAAAAGTCGAAAAATAGCAGAAGGGCAAAAGAAGAAAATTAACCTACGCTTACATCGTTCTCATTTCTACACCAACTTGGTGCAAGACAGTTAATATAACGAAAAACCTGAATCTACCACAAAGTAACAGGAACAATCTAGCACTTATATATATATATATATATATATATATATATATATATATACACACCCAGCACGCCCCTGCGGGCGGTTTATCCTTCAAGCTCGGGTCCTCTACCAGAGGCCTGGGAGCTTGAGGGTCCTGCGCAGTATCTTAGCTGTTCCCAGGACTGCGCTCTTCTGGACAGAGATCTCCGATGTTGTTCCCGGGATCTGCTGGAGCCACTCGCCTAGCTTGGGAGTCACCGCACCTAGTGCTCCGATTACCACGGGGACCACCGTTACCTTCACCCTCCACATCCTCTCGAGCTCTTCTCTGAGCCCTTGGTATTTCTCCAGCTTCTCGTGTTCCTTCTTCCTGATATTGCTGTCATTCGGAACCGCTACATCGATCACTACGGCCGTCTTCTTCTGTTTGTCTACCACCACTATGTCCGGTTGGTTAGCCACCACCATTTTGTCCGTCTGTATCTGGAAGTCCCACAGGATCTTAGCTCGGTCATTCTCCACCACCCTTGGGGGCATCTCCCATTTTGACCTCGGGACTTCCAGGTTATACTCGGCACAGATGTTCCTGTACACTATGCCGGCCACTTGGTTATGGCGTTCCATGTATGCCTTGCCTGCTAGCATCTTGCACCCTGCTGTTATGTGCTGGATTGTCTCTGGGGCATCTTTACACAGGCTGCACCTGGGGTCTTGCCTGGTGTGATAGACCCCAGCCTCTATGGATCTTGTACTCAGAGCTTGTTCTTGTGCTGCCATGATTAGTGCCTCTGTGCTGTCTTTCAGTCCAGCTTTGTCCAGCCACTGGTAGGATTTCTGGATATCAGCCACCTCCTCTATCTGCCGGTGGTACATACCGTGCAGGGGCCTGTCCTTCCATGATGGTTCCTCGTTTCCCTCCTCTTTCTTGGGTTTCTGCTGCCTGAGGTATTCACTGAGCACTTGGTCAGTTGGGGCCATCTTCCCAATGTATTCTTGGATGTTCGTTGTCTCATCCTGGACTGTGGTGCTGACACTCACCAGTCCCCGGCCCCCTTCCTTCCGCTTAGCGTACAGCCTCAGGGTGCTGGACTTGGGGTGAAACCCTCCATGCATGGTAAGGAGCTTTCTTGTCTTTATGTCAGTGGCTTCTATCTCCTCCTTTGGCCAGCCTATTACCCCAGCAGGGTACCTGATCACGGGCAGGGCGTACGTGTTGATGGCCCGGATCTTGTTCTTACCATTCAGCTGACTCCTCAGGACTTGCCTGACCCTCTGCAGGTACTTGGTGGTTGCAGCCTTTCTAGCGGCCTCTTCATGGTTCCCATTTGCCTGCGGGATCCCCAGGTACTTGTAACTGTCCTCTATGTCTGCAATGTTGCCTTCTGGTAGTTCAATCCCCTCAGTTCTGACTACCTTCCCTCTCTTTGATACCATCCGACTACACTTCTCCAGTCCGAACAACATTCCAATGTCATTGCTGTATAGCCTGGTAGTGTGGATCAGTGAATCGATGTCTCGTTCACTCTTGGCATACAGCTTGATGTCATCCATGTACAGGAGGTGGCTGACAACTGCTCCGTTTCGTAGTCGGTATCCGTAGCCAGTCTTGTTAATGATCTCACTGAGGGGGTTCAGGCCTATGCAGAACAGCAGTGGGGACAGAGCATCTCCTTGGTAGATCCCGCACTTGATGGTGACTTGTGCTATGGGCTTGGAGTTGGCCTCTAGTGTTGTACGCCACATCCCCATTGAGTTCCTGATGAAGGCTCTTAGGGTCCCATTGATCTTGTACAATTCTAGGCATTCCAGTATCCAGCTGTGGGGCATTGAGTCATAGGCCTTCTTGTAATCAATCCAGGCAGTGCACAGGTTGGTCAGTCTGGTCTTGCAGTCTCGGCTGATTGTTCTGTCTACCAGTAGCTGGTGTTTTGCGCCTCTGGTATTCTTGCCAATTCCTTTCTGTGTCCCGCTCATGTATTGACCCATGTGCCTGTTCATCTTAGCCGATATGATGCCTGACAGGAGCTTCCATGTAGTACTGAGGCAGGTTATTGGTCGGTAGTTGGAGGGGACCGGTCCCTTCTTGGGGTCCTTGGGGATCAGGACCGTCCGGCCTTCAGTTAGCCATTCCGGGTGTATATATATGTATGTATATATATATATATATATATATATATATATATATATATATATATATATATATATATATATATATATATATATATATATGTTACGTCCCCTGGCTAGTCTAAGGGGTTGAAGGGACGAACATAAATGTGGATAGAAAAGGAGGAGCCAAGATGGTAATTTTAGAAGGTTTATTTAATACTGGTGATGGGGTTCAGACCGAGGTGTAACGTCAGGGAGAGCCAAGGCCAACATAACAAACAAAACATCCCTGACGTAGAAATAAAAGAAACTTACCTAACTCCAAAGAAACAAAATATACAACCTATAACCATAACCTACCTAACAACACATAAACAGGAGAAAACAGGGTGTCAAAACAAAAGGCAGCTCTCCCCTACAAGCAGTCTGAACATGAAACAACAATGCTCACACAAAATACAAAGGCATGCAAGCCTGCACAAGTATGCCAACCAAAATGGCCAGAGGGCACAGAAGCACAGCTCCACAGGCCTTAAGTAGTGCTCTGCCGATTACCAATTAGCTGGACTCTGCGCAACATCCAATCAGGACAGAGGAGGTGGAGCCTGGACAAAACAAAGGGTTAATAGGGAGAAGAGACATCCTCCTGGGGGATGTAACATATATATATATATATATATATACCGACTACGGAATGGAGCAGTTGTCAGCCACCTCCTGTACATGGATGACATCAAGCTGTATGCCAAGAGTGAACGAGACATCGATTCACTGATCCACACCACCAGGATATACAGCAATGACATAGGGATGTCGTTCGGGCTGGAGAAGTGTAGTCGGATGGTAACAAAGAGAGGGAAGGTAGTCAGAACTGAGGGGATCAAACTACCAGAAGGCAACATTGCAGGCATAGAGGACAGTTACACGTACCTGGGGATCCTGCAGGCGAATGGGAGGAACCATGAAGAGGCTGCTAGGAAAGCTGTAACCACCAAGTACCTGCAGAGGGTCAGGCAAGTCCTGAGGAGTCAGCTGAATGGTAATAACAAGATTCGGGCTATCAACACCTACGCCCTGCCCGTGATCAGGTACCCTGCTGGGGTAATAGGCTGGCCAAAGGAGGAGATAGAAGCCATTGACATAAAGACAAGAAAGCTCCTTACCATGCATGGAGGGTTTCACCCCAAGTCCAGCACCGTGAGGCTGTATGCTAAGTGGAAGGAAGGGGGCCGGGGACTGGACAACGAACATCCAAGAATACATTGGGAAGATGAACCTAACTGACAGAGTGCTCAGTGAATACCTCAGGCAGCAGAAACCGAAGAAAGAGGAGGGAGACGAGGAACCATCATGGAAGGACAGGCCCCTGCACGGTATGTACCACCGGCAGATAGAGAACGTGGCTGATTTCCAGAAATCATACCAGTGGCTGGACAAAGCTGGACTGAAAGACAGCACAGAGGCACTAATCATGGCAGCGCAGTAACAAGCACAAGCAGAGAAGAGCTCGAGAAAATATGGAGGGTGAAGGTGACAGTGGTCCCCGTGGTAATCGGAGTACTAGGTGTGGTGACTCCCAAGCTAGGCGAGTGGCTCCAGCAGATCCCGGGACAACAGTGGAGATCTCTGTCCAGAAGAGCGCAGTCCTAGGAACAGCTAAGATACTGCAGGACCCTCAAGCTCCTAGGCCTCTGGTAGAGGACCCGAGCCTGAAGGATTGACCGCCCGCAGGGGCGAGTGGGGAATTTTATATATATATTAGGGGTGCAACGATATTCGTATCGATATCGAACCGTTCGATACAGTGCTTTCGGTTCGGTACGCATATGTATCGAACAATACAAAATTTGTAATTTATTTTATCAACTTTCCTTCTGACGATGCTGTCTGTGTTGAGCGCTCAGTGAATCTGCGTTCGACTGCTCCGCCTAGGGTCGACAGTGCAGCCTAGGCTGAGTAGTCAAACGCAGATTCACTGAGCGCTCAACACAGACAGCATCGTCAGAAGGAAGAGCGCAGGGCAAGCTAGCGAGACAGAAGTTAAGCTCTCCTTACAACATGGACCTCCCCCACCCTCATTCAGATCTGGCGTTTGGAATTATTTTGGTTTTCATGTGACGTATGACCCTGAAGGTAAGCGAGTCATGGACTAAAGTAAAACAGTATGTTGGATGTGCCATGCAATGCTCAATTACATGGGTGGGAACTAGTGTGTTAGCGCAGTTAGCTCGTTAACGTGTTGGCCGTCTAGCCCCATGCACGGGGCGATCGGCGGTAGCTCGTTAAAGGAGATTTGCCGTGTTGTGGCGTTAAGGTCATTTCAACGAGATTAACCTGAAAGCACTAGTGGGAACACAACGAATATGACTGCACATTTACGCCGACATCATCCTAGTGCAAAGACAAGTGGAAGCAGAAAAAAAACAAGCAAGCATGCTACTAACTTTAGCCGAGTCATTTAGACAGCTGTTTAATATGCTGCTGAGAATATAGCCCAGAAGAAGCGGATAGTATAGCTTTTATTTTGGAAAGAGACATTTCTCTGTAATAAACTCTGTTTTCCAAAGATGAGTGATTCCTCAATCAGATACAGGGCTCGCAATATCGCTAGCCCGACGTCCCGGGGCTAGCGATTTTTTCAGTCGGGGTACCAAAATCTATCTCTGCCCTGCCCGTCGGGCTTTTGTAGGAAGGAAAAATATATGTCAATGCTTTTGCATTCTTTCGGAAATGTAGCTGGGTAATTATGTCATTGGCATCGGTGAGCCACTGTCAATATGTGACATATTGAAATCGCGTTTGAATTTGCGCTTGTTTTTTTGCTTTCACGTTGCAATTGTGCGAACTGTGTATAGAGAGCGACAGCACTGATCTGTGAGTGATGATAATTTGTGCACCAATTCCTCTGACATAGTCTTACTAATTGTTAGCTTACTATGCAAACATGACAAGTGAAATCTCCCGCAGCAAGCTTAAACATGTGAGAGGTTGATCGAGCAGAGAATCGCTGAGCTTATGTGAGTGCGTGTGTAAAAGCAGCAGGATATATATTTGACTACGATGACCTGGATGACTGAGAACCCTCACAGACAGATATATATTTTAGTTCTGCTGAGCCAAATAAGACAGGTCAGGGTGAAGAAGTGACAGCCAAAGAAAAGCTTACCACAAAACGGAGAAGTTATGACAAATCAGACTATAAGGCAAAAAGAAAGTGCAGCTTTATGGTTTCATGGACAAAAGAATTTCTGTGGCTGCAATATGACGAGCTAAATAACCAGGGCTGCACATAAGTGGTCCGCAGGTGCGTATTCGCTGTCAAAATAAAAAACACGCACAAGGGTTAGGGTTAAATTTAAAAACTGTACTTTTGAGTTAAAACATATATTTATAATTTTAATAAATGACAAATTAAAAAGGCATGAACATTTTTTTTGTATCGAAAAAATATCGAACCGTGACACCAAAGTATCGAACCGAAACGAACCGTGAATTTTGTGTATCGTTGCACCCCTAATATATATATATATATATATATATATATATATGTGTGTGAGAATCATGTTCTTTGATTTCTCCAGTGCCTTCGACACCATTCTTCCCTCGGTTCTAAAGGACAAGCTGGTGAACTCTGGAGTGGACCCCATCACCCCACTACCTGGATCCTGGACTACCTCACCGACCGACCACAGTATGTGAGGACTCAGGGCTGTGTGTCGGACAGGGTCGTCTGCAGTACGGGGGCCCCACAGGGAACGGTTCTGGCTCCGTTCCTCTTCACCATCTACACTGCAGACTTCTCCCACAATTCCACCCAGTGCTTCCTGCAGAAGTTCTCTGATGACTCTGCAATAGTCGGCCTCATCACTGATGGGGACGACAAGGAGTACAGAGGTCTGACCCAAGACTTTGTGGACTGGTGCAAGCTGAACTACCTCCAGATCAACGCCAGTAAAACCAAGGAACTGGTGGTAGACTTCCGCAGGCACAAGCATTCTCCACTGCAACCACTGAACATCCAAGGTATGGACATTGAGGCTGTGGACAGCTACAGGTACCTTGGTGTTCATCTGAACAATAGACTGGACTGGACTCATAACTCAGACGCCCTCTACAGGAAAGGGCAGAGCAGGCTGTACCTGCTGCGGAGACTCAGGTCGTTTGGAGTGGAGGGCCCACTCCTGAAGACCTTCTATGACTCTGTTGTGGCTTCTGCTATCTTTTATGGTGTGGTCTGCTGGGGCGGCAGCATCTCTGCTGGGGACAGGAAGAGACTGAACAGGGTGATCCGAAGGGCCAGCTCTGTTCTAGGATGCCCTCTGGACCCAGTGGAGGTGGTGAGTGACAGGAGAACGGTGGCTAAGCTGTCATCCCTGTTGGACAACATCTCCCACCCCATGCAGCAGACTGTGACAGCACTGAGCAGCTCCTTCAGTGGGAGACTGCGGCACCCACGGTGTGGGACGGAGAGATTTCGCAGGTCTTTCCTCCCCACTGCTGTCAGACTCCATAATAAAGACTTTAACTGATCAAGCACACACATCCATACATATGCAATAATACCAAGTGCAATAATCCTTTCTGTCATCGTTGTATTTTTACTCAGTTGTATATAGTATTTGTATTTGTATTCTATTTTTATCTTATTGTATATTTATTTTATTTTATTCTATTCTACTGTATATAGTATTTTATTTTATTCTATTCTGTACAGTTTTTATCTTATTGTATATTTATTTTATTTTATTCTATTCTACTGTATATAGTATTTTATTTTATTCTATTCTGTACAGTTGTGTACTGTATTTATTCTTATTGTATTCTAATTTTTGCCTCATAACTTTTGCACTGTCCACTTCCTGCTGTGACAAAACAAATTTCCCACGTGTGGGACTAATAAAGGTTATCTTATCTTATCTTATATATATATATATATATATATATATATATATATAAAAAAACACCCAGCACGCCCCTGCGGGCGGTTTATCCTTCAAGCTCGGGTCCTCTACCAGAGGCCTGGGAGCTTGAGGGTCCTGCGCAGTATCTTATATATATATATATATATATATATATATATATATATATATATATATATATATATACTAAATGCTATTAAAGTAGATTTTTATCTGGATGAGAAATTAAAATTTGCACCTCTTAAATGAGTAGTTGTATAAATATAAGTACAACTGCATCTTTCTAACCCACCATTAATCTTCCCTCGACTGTAAAAACCATAAAAAACATTCTTGCAAAAGAACTCTACAACGCTGAGAAAGCACAAAAAGATTAATTTTGAACTGAGAGGTAATTTCTGTTTAAGGACAAGTTTAAACTTCGTTGTGAAATGTTTTACACAGAAATATTTAAAGCATGTTCTTCCTCTGTTTCTTCCTCTGGAGTTCGGATGTCCTCCCTCCTTTTTCCTCTCTGTTTGTGCTCTACATGCTGATGGATATTTCCAGTGCAGAAGAAGTGTTGCCCTCCCACCAGAGTCCATCCATCACAACCAGGCAATCCGGCACTAAGCAGCTCCTCGTTTGACATTTACCTCCCGACGACTTCTCATTTCTCAGGAGCAAATGTTCAGATTTTTTTTTTCTGTCATGCTTTGTTTTGTTACTACACTTTTCCATGCTATCCTTTTTCCATATTTTAATACAAATTTACAAATATATTTTTTTACATTAGGAACTAGGATACAAAAAAATATCCATAGATATATATTTTGGAGACATGTCAACGTCTTCACTTTCCGTAAAATATGCCCATAATTTTATTATGGAGATTGCATTTCACAAAAAACATGAATTGCATATTAAAGCGCCCCCTCTTCTACAGTATAACTCAGATGTCCATTAGGAAGCAACAGGAACAAACAACTTTGGATCCAAAAAGCATATAGTCAGGGCGATTTGAAGTCCTCATTACTGACAGAGTTTCATGCGCTTCTTTGAAATAGCTTTCTAAACTTTCTGGTAAAAGCCTCTGGTTATATTTGATCCTTGTTCTGTTTTGTTCCCAAATTCAGACTAGTCTTTTTAGGTTTAAAAGAATAGTAACAACTCTGGGCAATGCACTCAGTTCCCCTTAGCAGAAGCAGATCTCTGATTTTTAAAAATCAATAAATATGGATGCTAATTCTTTAAATGATGTTGAGATTACTGCTGCCTAAACTGTATTTAAAGATGTAGCCTCGATGACATTAGTCAATGGCTTGATTTGTGTTGGCTTGGCTCGTGTCACTTTGCATTTCAAGCTGAAATGAAAAGATAGTGCTGGGTATTTGGGCAGCACTAACACTGGCTAACGAGCTTTTGTGAGTAATTACGAGTGGACTGAAATGAAATGCAGATGTTGGTTAGCTAAAAATAGGCGTATGACTAAATATGCTTACCTCAAGTTTTTAGCTGTTAAGCATTTTCAGTGTTTTGGCACAGTCACCTGAAAACTGACATGTTCTTATCCGTGCATGACTTTAAAACTTAAAAAGCATTTATCGTATTGTTTTTAAGAAAACAATATAACACTTTAAAAATGAACTATAGCTTACTAAAGAATTAGTACAATGTCATTGGTATCAACTGTCCCAAACACATATGCATTGTATTGAACATCTGAACCTGAAGTAGGACTTTAATGTAATATCAGTTTTTACCACAAGATGTTCAGTAAATGTGACCTTTATTTAAGGTTCAAGGTTAACCTATATAGTAACAAAAACTGTTTGTCATGACAGTGTAAAATATTTTACCATTGCACTCAGGAAGAGCTTCTCTAGATTCTAATCAAAGTCAGCTATGATAAGCTGACTTTAGGCTTAAGCACCATTAGACCTTCCTGTGTGGATAGCCTCATATTTAAACGCTGTCGGATGTTTATATTTTCTTTTTTTATCCATCCTAGTAGAACTGGCATTTTAACTAATTTCTACAACGATAAAAGTTAAAGGGGTCCTTTCTAGGTAACAACTTATGTTCTCAAAGGTGGTTAAGAAACATGATGGTATTTGTTTGTTAAAGACATTTATGTAAAAAGCAGTTGTCTACTTTCTGGGCTGCTATCTTTGAGCCTCTTGCTGACAATCAGCCTCATCTATCCATTATCCTAGTTATATCCACTAGAGATGGACCAATCGGATATTCTGTATCGGTATCGGTCCGATATTGACCAAAATTACTGGATCGGATATCGGAGAGAAATAAAAAATGTAATCCGATCCATTAAATATCAAAAAAAGCACCTCACAAAACTTGCAACAAGGTGTAACTCGGCTCATAACCGTAGCACGTTCGTCACGTGATAGAGCGGCTGTGTGTATTTGTAGCCTCGCTACCAAACCAGCATTTCATCTCCGAGAAAGGTTATCGCACAGAGAAGTAAAGCAAGTGTGTAAGTTCATCTCTGAATGTTTGTAAAGCATTCCCATGTTAAGCTTAACAACCGATATAAGGAGCGACTCCCTCTCTCTCCTGCTGCTACTTCAATCGTGAAACTGATTAATGATCAGCTGATCGGCTTTTCAGTCGCGACTAGAGAGCATCCTGGCGGGAAACATCTTAACCTGGTTCGGGAACAGCACCATGCAGGACAGACGAGCTCTACAGAGGGTTGTGCGGTCAGCTGAGCGCACCATCCGCTCCGAGCTCCCTGACCTGCACTCAATCTACAGCAGGCGGTGCTGGACCAAGGCCAGGAAGATCGTGAAGGACCTCAGCCATCCCAACAACAGACTGTTCTCTCTGTTGAGGTCAGGGAAGCGATTCCGCTCCCTGAAGACCAACACAGAGAGACTGAGGAGGAGCTTCTTCCCGCAGGCGATACGGTCTCTCAATCACACCACCACACAGTACTGACCCACACATACAGTTCTTACACACACACTGGACTTTCTGGACTTTGGTTTTGCACAACACAGGTCACTATATTCTTCATTTCCGGTTAATACTTGTACAGCTGCTGTTATTGTGTATATATTTATTTATATTTAGATTCCTTCATACATTCTTATATAGTTCTGTATTGTGTATTTTGTTGTACAGTTATTTTATTTTCAACTTTAATTTATATATTTATCTTTATCTTATTCTTCCCAGTTAAATTTACCCTTCATTCTAATTTGTGTTGTACAGTTATTTCATTTTTAACCTTAATTTATATTTTATTCCTTCCTAGTTAAATTTACCCTTTTTAATTTTTCATATTTATTTCCTATCTTATTCATAGCCTTTTCCTTTTTTGTTCTCTTTAGGACACGAGCAGTTGTCCAAGCATTTCACTACATATCGTACTGTGTATGACTGTGTACGTGACAAATAAAATTTGAATTTGAATTTGAATTTGATTTGACTCTGTCTCTCTTGTTTGTTTTTGGCCCACTTTACGCCAGAAAGAGGAAACCAGCGGCTGAACAACAGCAGCACGTTTAACCTTGATAAGCTGTTGTTAGAATTTATTTAATATTACTTTCTACACCAGGATCCTTTTCTACGTAGCTGACAGCTGGTAACTGTGCAGGGGCGGATCTAGCAAAGTTTAGCCAGGGGGGCCGATAGGGCATGAACAGGGAAAAGGGGGCACAAAGACATACTTTTCTTTCTTATTCTCATTTAAAATGTCTAGCTTTTAATAAAAAATTATCCGAATCTGACACCCAAAGTTTTGAAATGATGTAAAATGTATAGAAGTCCATTACTGTATATAGTAACTATTTAGTCTAATATACCCTAGTAAGCTATAGTACTTTTTCCTTTGGGAAGGTACCATCTGTGCAGTCTGCAATTCTGTTGAAGAAAGACGTTGAATCTATTTAATTATACTTGAAAAATAATTGATTTCTGTGCATTTTTTTTTCACACTGCATCAAATTAAAGTTGATTACGTCGATTAAGCATCATGAGGTGGAGGGTGGTTCCCTATTTTTTTTTTTGCTGGGAGTTTGCAACCCTATTAGTTAGGTTGGCTACTCTTTAAAATACCAGAATAGGGAGGATAGAGTAAGTTTAAGTTCATTAGATTGATCAGTATTGCTGAACTATGAAATATTTTGGGTGCAGTGTATTTTCTGCATACAGATATAACAGAATAGCTTTAGTGATTTTTTTTAACTTGAGTTTGAACTTATACAAAATGCAGCAAGATATTAAAAAAACAGTTTTATTGATTAAAAAAACACACTATATCGGATTCATATCGGTATCGGCAGATATCCAAATTTATAATATCGGTATCGTATCGGACATAAAAAAGTGGTATCGTGCCATCTCTAATATCCACCATATACAACCAGTATAGGGCAGCATAAAAGGGCCACTGGGAAACATAGGTCACATATGGTGCATTTAGCAAGAAGTATATTTCTAACTCAGAATCCAGCATACAATTACTGAGTAAAAGTGTGGACCCTAAGGAGTCAAGGCTTCAAGGAGATAGAAACGGCAAATTCAATGCAAATACTCTGGACTGGTGCCACATGGTAGACAGACTTCCTGTAATTAGGCCCCATGGAAAAACTGGGTTACAGTGTCTTGATTAATTTTCATATTTTCCATTACTGGATTAATCTCCTTTATGTTCCACTTTGCACATCTTCCTGTGAGGGTGCAGCAGTATCTCCCATGCAAGGGCCGTGTGCCAAGTGTTGATATGCTCCCAGCTGGGGCCATATAGTATGTGCAACACTGTCCCATATAATTGTGTAGCCCTTTAACCACAAATATGCTGTTTCAAGCTGTGGAAAAAGCACTTTGTGGCTATACTGACGTGAACTGTGAACACACATTTTCAAGTATAATCCAATGACTAACAAGGATCTCATCCTGAAATTTCAAAAGCACAGCTAATGTGATTACCATGTTTGACTTTGTGTGTTTCATATTGTGCCTCTCTCTCATTTGTAAGATTACAGTGTTGTCCCATGCTGCCTCCGAGCCAGCTCCCACACTGTAAAGCTCCAAGCATGTAACATATAGAACAGATGGCATCATATTGTCACTGGCCTTTTTGGCATGTGGCCCTAATAACAGTAAGGGTGGATATGAGCAACCTGTATTTTGCAGTCCCAGCAGGGCTCCTCAGAAACCCTTCATTGAGTCAAAGTGGAACGACAGTTGCTCCTCCTTTTGGGCTGCATTTCAAATGCAAATGATTCATGCAAGGACTGGATCTTTATTAACCTTCCCACAAGTTTTCATGTTGGCCATACATGAATCACACTAACGAGGTTTAATACATATAACTCCTGGGAGAGGTAATTGACCCTGACCTTATAATTGCCTCTAATTTCATAGAAATAATAAAGTCTTAGTCTTCAATTAACTTAAAGGTCGTTTGCAACATCCTAATGCTGCTAATAAAGCATCCATGCATTTCTGCTACGCTGATGCTTATGTGGCAGATGGTTAATTACCTGTGACTAACCTCCGGCAAAGAATTGTGCATCAAAACAAGAGACAAGACAGTCAAAACTAAAAAACCTGCTGTGGCAAGGAGGGAACATACAGTAGGAAAAAATGCCTTTCAAAAATGGGGAGGAGGCTGCTTACAAAGGCAGAACCTTTAAGATGCCAACCAGAAGGTCAAAATGGCAATCAAGCAGGAGGCCTGCGATCAAGACAGAACCTCTCCACAAGCTGTAACAGTGGAAGAAATCTTTGCTGTCTGCCACAAGGCTTGGGAAAGGCTGGCCAGTTTGCTGAGACAGAAGGCCTACATGTGCAGATCTGAACCTGGACACTTCAGTTTGACAAGGAACATGATAGAAATAGAAAACCAGAACTTGCTGAGTAGACTCTTCTGAAGAGACAGGCATTGGTTGAGCAAGACATAATATGTAATGTTGGCTCAGTGAGTCCTGGCAGCACCTGGTTTAGTCAATAGAGCTAGAGCTTCTGAGTAATGTGAGGCATCCCTGTAAAGATTAATTTAGTTGTATGAATACAGTTAAAATCTTATCTTGGGTAAGATACGGCACCACAAACTTTCTCCAATTCCCTCATTGGCATGTGTGTGTGTAATGGAGTGTGCTGTCTGCATAGAATAAATGGGTGTGGGTCAATGTGGCTTGTAATGTAAAAGTGCTCAATAAATCTAGAAAAACACAAAATCAAATGCAGTCGAAGAGGTAAAACAGTTAATGTCTTTTAGTGGAGGTGACAAGAATACAGAATAACACCTGTCTAAGTTATATTTGAATAATACATGGAGGAGAAAAAACAACAGCAAGATTGGTTTTCCTCTTTTAAGCTGATTCTGTAACATCTGTTGTTAAATGTTTAAATCCATTTCTCAAGGGTGAGTGCATAATTGATGAGGAATTTTGCAGGGAGATTCATGTTTTTTATCCTAGCTGGTGAAATAACTTCAACATAATTTTTATCTTGATACCTTTTATCATGAGATGACTAAATTGGTGCAGACCATTTTTTAAGGAAGGTTCTCTGCCTTTATCTCTACACTATAATATTGTTGTACACTTTGATATCAGCAGGCAAAATATCCAAATACTGCCACCGACTCACAGCTCTGCTGCCGGCTTTTAACACGTCACACAATTTGTAGAAATGAGTTTTAAAATTTTTGTTTGTTTTTAAAGCTTTAAATGCTCTCATCTTCAAATATATATGCAATCTGCTAACTGCTGACTTCTTAAACCCTAAATGCTGCCTGAAATCTTTTGCCAGTGTCACTTTTTTCATTTAATCCAAATTCATCTTTTTAAAACCATATCTGATTCTCAAACTGTGGTTCTTATTTCCTTTTTCATGAGCACATGTTGTATGGCTAAAGAAAATGTCACTGTGAACCAGATATATAAAACTTACCTAGAATATCTGTAATCTACATAATAAAGGTTGTCTTGGAACTGACTTGAATATTTGCATTACCATTTTTGAGCCACGTTCTAAGTAGCAATGCTAAGGGTACCAACCTGTTTTAGAGCAAAACAAATCAACAACATTGATCCAGCCATTTATTCTTTCAGCCAATTCAGGTTTGTGGGAGAATTGAAGGATTTTAGATTTTTTTTTTTTTCACAAAAAGGAAATGTGTTTTATTTTATTTTCAAAGTTTAAAGAATAACTACAGAGGACAAAAAAGTTGAATCCAATGTAATTCTGCTGATGTAATAATTTTAACACTGGCAGAATGTATTAACACTCCCAATTTGTAATAAAAAGGAAAGTTATTCTTTCTGTGGAAATAATTAAATCATTAATGAATCTAGTTGTCACAATCTGAAAGCAGGGACTCAAGGTTGACGTCTCAGAACACCGTTTATTTACACACCAGTGCGATAATATATACAGTGACGGGGAAAAATCCAGGGTTCCAAGGGAAGGGGAAGGCTCTCTCTCTCACGCTCGCTCACGTCCTCACATCCATCTCACACACGTTTGTACAGCTGGGAGGTCACAGGTCCGGGAAGCTAAACTGGAACAAGAAAGGGAAAAATCACTCACAAGTCACGAAGGTAGGGTGTAAAGGTACAAGACCACGGGAGCTGGGAAGAGAGACTAATGTTAGTAGCACAATCATCCAGCGATGAGATCTGTGGCCCAGCCTCAAATAGTAGTCGGGAAATCAGCTGATTGCCAACTGGTGTGTGAGCCAAGGGCGGGAGCCAGCAGTGAGCTCCGCCCAGGCAGGGAGGTAGGGGAGAGAAAGAGAGACAAAGCAAAAACACAAGAGTAGCCTTGTGAGGCCGGCTGGGCAGGCACGGGGACCATGACACTAGTCGCAGTGTGTAATAACTTTAGTGCAAATAGAGAAGGACATGTTGTTTTTCGCCTCTTTGTATTCAGCTTTTGTGTGTAACAGTTTCCATATAAAGAAATAAACTTCGCCCAGTCAGCCCACTCTCTGGGGAGGATTTACTTTTAAGGAAATAGTATTTTATTTTGTATGTATTCATTCTGTTTTCTTTTGTTCTTTTTGAACATCCTTTAAGAAGTTTGTCATTCAATAAAAATGTGGTAAAAATAACATGACAGACGTTTAGTTGGTTGCACAAACTCATTTGTACACAGCAAAATCTCCAGTGTTAAATTAACACTAGAGAGTGTCTACTGTATATGGGTCCACTCCTCTGAGTGTTAAATACAACACTGTTGAGTGTTAAATTAACACTTTTGACAGTGTTATGTTTAAAAGTAACCTAGTCAGTTTTGAAGATTAACAATGTCTAACACTGAGCAGTGCTGATTTTCTAACACTGGAAAATAACTCAAAATGTTAGAAATATTCCAGTGTTAGAAAATCAGCACTGCAGTGTTAGTCTTTGTTAATCTTCAAAACTGACTAGGTTACTTTTAAACATAACACTGTCAAAAGTGTTAATTTAACACTCAACAGTGTTGTATTTAACACTCAGAGGAGTGGACCCATATAGACACTCTCTAGTGTTAATTTAACACTGGAGATTTTGCTGTGTAAGTAACTGCATATGAATAACTTGAGATTATTATGTAATGTCAGCGCCCTGACCCACTGGTGTCAAGACAACCATCTCACCCTCAACATCGCAAAGACAAAGGAGTTGATAGTGGACTTCCGGAGGTGCAGAGAAGTACACACCCCCATCACCATCAACGGCGCTGCTGTGGAGAGAGTGAGCAGCTTCCGGTTCCTTGGGGTACATCTGGCTGAGGATCTTACGTGGTCAGTACACATAAATAAAACAGTGAAGAAGGCGCAACAGCGCCTCTTCTTTCTCAGGAGATTGAAAAGATTCCGCATGAGCCCCCGCATCCTCAGGACCTTCTATCGCTGTGCCATTGAGAGCATCCTCACTGGATGCATCACCACCTGGTATGGCAACAGCACCGCTTACAACTGCAAAGCTCTCCAGAGAGTAGTGCGGTGCTCTGAACGGATAATTGGAGGTGAGCTTCCCTCCCTCCAAGACATCTACAGGAAGCGGTGCCTGAGGAAAGCGGGGAGGATCATCAAGGACTCCAGTCACCCCAGCCATAAACTGTTCAGACTACTTCCATCAGGAAGGAGGTTCTGCAGCATCCGATCCCGTACCAGCAGACTGAGAGACAGCTTCTTCCACCAGGCCATCAGACTGCTGAACACGTCATAGACACCTCACCTTTACTACTGGAACTTCAACATTATGCACTCTGTACTGTACAGTAATGCCACTGTTTTG
The DNA here is from genome assembly GCF_964374335.1 of Astatotilapia calliptera. Lineage (NCBI taxonomy): Eukaryota > Metazoa > Chordata > Actinopteri > Cichliformes > Cichlidae > Astatotilapia > Astatotilapia calliptera. The sequence continues at coordinate 19,136,739 of NC_137423.1, forward strand.
CACATTTCTCAACTCTGTATATTTTTATATATTTTATTTTATTGTTTACTCTATTTAATTTGTAAAATATGTATACACACACACACACGCAGAAAAACATATTTAGTATACACATCCAGAAATGCATATACTGTATGCATCTATATATATATATATATATATATATATATATATATATATATATATTAGGGGTGCAACGATATTCGTATCGATATCGAACCGTTCGATACAGTGCTTTCGGTTCGGTACGCATATGTATCGAACAATACAAAATTTGTAATTTATTTTATCAACTTTCCTTCTGACGATGCTGTCTGTGTTGAGCGCTCAGTGAATCTGCGTTCGACTACTCCGCCTAGGGTCGACAGTGCAGCCTAGGCGGAGTAGTCGAACGCAGATTCACTGAGCGCTCAACACAGACAGCATCGTCAGAAGGAAGAGCGCAGGGCAAGCTAGCGAGACAGAAGTTAAGCTCCCCTTACAACATGGACCTCCCCCATGGACCACCCTCATTCAGATCTGGCATTTGGAATTATTTTGGTTTTCATGTGACGTATGACCCTGAAGGTAAGCGAGTCATGGACTAAAGTAAAACAGTATGTTGGATGTGCCATGCAATGCTCAATTACATGGGTGGGAACTAGTGTGTTAGCGCAGTTAGCTCGTTAACGTGTTGGCCGTCTAGCCCCATGCACGGGGCGATCGGCGGTAGCTCGTTAACGGAGATTTGCCGTGCTGTGGCGTTAAGGTCATTTCAACGAGATTAACCTGAAAGCACTAGTGGGAACACAACGAATATGACTGCACATTTACGCCGACATCATCCTAGTGCAAAGACAAGTGGAAGCAGAAAAAAAACAAGCAAGCATGCTACTAACTTTAGCCGAGTCATTTAGACAGCTGTTTAATATGCTGCTGAGAATATAGCCCAGAAGAAGCGGATAGTATAGCTTTTATTTTGGAAAGAGACATTTCTCTGTAATAAACTCTCTTTTCCAAAGATAAGTGATTCCTCAATCAGATACAGGGCTTGCAATATCGCTAGCCCGACGTCCTGGGGCTGGCGATTTTTTTCAGTCGGGGTACCAAAATCTATCTCTGCCCTGCCCGTCGGGCTTTTGTAGGAAGGAAAAATATATGTCAATGCTTTTGCATTCTTTCGGAAATGTAGCTGGGTAATTATGTCATTGGCATCGATGAGCCACTGTCAATATGTGACATATTGAAATTGCGTTTGAATTTGCGCTTGTTTTTTTGCTTTCACTTTGCAATCGTGCGAACTGTGTATAGAGAGCGACAGCACTGATCTGTGAGTGATGATAATTTGTGCACCAATTCCTCTGACATCGTCTTATTAATTGTTAGCTTACTATGCAAACATGACAAGTGAAATCTCCCGCAGCTTAAACATGTGAGAGGTTGATCGCGCAGAGAATTGCTGAGCTTATGTGAGTGCGTGTGTAAAAGCAGCAGGATATATATTTGTCTACGATGACCTGGATGACTGAGAACCCTCACAGACAGATATATATTTTAGTTCTGCTGAGCCAAATAAGACAGGTCAGGGTGAAGAAGTGACAGCCAAAGAAAAGCTTACCACAAAACGGAGAAGTTATGACAAATCAGACTATAGGGCAAAAAGAAAGTGCAGCTTTATGGTTTCATGGACAAAAGAATTTCTGTGGCTGCAATATGACGAGCTAAATAACCAGGGCTGCACATAAGTGGTCCGCAGGTGCGTATTCGCTGTCAAAATAAAAAACACGCACAAGGGTTAGGGTTAAATTTAAAAACTGTACTTTTGAGTTAAAATATATATTTATAATTTTAATAAATGACAAATTAAAAAGGCATGAACATTTTTTTTGTATCGAAAAAATATCGAACCGTGACACCAAAGTATCGAACCGAACCGAACCGTGAATTTTGTGTATCGTTGCACCCCTAATATATATATATATATATTTATTAGTTTCAGATTTAGCCATTCTTATATTTTGCTTGTTTATGCTATTGTATTTTGCACAACTCTGTTGCTTGTGAAGCTCGCACACAAGAATTTCACTCACATGTACTGTACCAATGTACCTGCACATTTGATGTGACAATAAAAGTGATTTGATTTGATTTGATAATATTGTACTACAGTATATTTTTAACTAGCCAGGCAGATCATTTTATTTCAGATGTGAAACGTAAAAGGCAGATCAGAAATCATCTGACACAACATTTGGAAACTGTAAAGTGATATTTAGAGTCCCCGTATTCAGTATCATTTTCAACCAATTAATAGCTGTGTTGACCTTGAAGGCCTTGGTGGATACAAGGCTAATTTTAATGGAAGGCTAAACTGAGGGCAAATTTCCCCGACTCTACACAACCTTCTGTCATATTTCATAATTCATGAAATTATTCACTCAAAATGTTTCAAGCTATCGTGTTTACAGAGAGTGACACAGACGCACAGATGCAGACATCACCTCCTTGGCAAAGCTAACTATTGTGCACAGACATTTATGTAGCCCAGTGACAAACTCCTGAATAACACTGTTACAGTCTGGGTTATTGTCACCAGTCTTCTAGACACTGGGTTGTGTGCTAACTAGGTTCACTTGGGTTCAGGTAGGAATATGTTCCAAACCAAAACCCTAACCTGGAATACAGCAGCAGGGTCTGCTGGATATCGATTCATATCAACTGATTCGGCTTCAGAGCCAGTCCCAAGTGTCCATTACAGAAGCTCTCCTTTTTGACCTGTGATTTTCATCAGCTTTGTTTCAGCCGTGGTAGGTGAGCTTGGTAAAAACTATCCAGTCCTAATCTCCAAGTTGGAAACAATGGCTTTATGTGTTTGTGGTTCAGTCTAAGTTGGCGTTCCTTATGGAAGCAGCAGTGCATAGTAAGAAAATACAAGACGAAAATATCTTCTGCATGTTTGAGCAATGATGTGAATATTTTATCCTATGAGGACCATGTGGTGTGCAAAGGTTGTTACATAAGTTGGGGAGATGTGTAACCAGCTAAGCTAATCTGGTTTACTCTTCTTTAACAAGCCTTCCTTTCGGTATGCCTAATCTGACTCTCAATCTCATCTCGCTTCCTCTCTTCCCTTTTCTCTCTCAGGGGGATTGTAAAGTGATGAGTCCAATTGCATATACCCACTTCCTTCTCTTTATCACCCCTTCTCTTCCTCTTCTCTTCCTTTTTCTCACTCCCCCTCATCACATATCTTGGACCGGTGGTAATAACCTAAAATGTCGACAACAAATCATCTTCTCTATTCCGATCAGTACATGATGCACGGTGACCTTATGCTATAGACCACTGGTAGAAAATGAGAAAATGAGTGTCTGGAAGAGGCCGTTTCTTATATTCTAGGAAGCAAGATGGTGCCACAGAGGACTAATCTGAACACTGTTCAGGTCAGAGAAAATGTCAATACAGATCAGCATTGGAAGAGAAAAATATAACAGTGGTTAACACAGTGTATTAGTCTGCAGGCATAATGTAGACACATTGCATTTTACACATCATATGGATTAATCACAGTTATTAAATTCTCATGTGAATGTTTGGTTTCATTTAGATTTGCAGCCAACGTTTGATGGGGATTTTCTGATGATTTTCAATAAGGCTGCTGGCAGTTTGGTTATATATGTGTTTCTGCAATAAAGGCTTGAACTCAAAGTTCCTGAGGCTGATCTCTGTACACCAGATCGTAATAAGGTATTTACCCTGTGTTTGACTGCAGCAGGGCAGAATCTGGCAGGTGTAACTGTAACAGCTGCAGATCATCAGCAGTCAGGTTTGAACTGTTTATCTCCAGCCAGCTTAGTCTGTCTTCAGAAAGAAATCTGGTTGCAAAGTTGTTTGGCAAGCTCCGGGTGTCTGAGCTGTACGGTAAAGTGCTGGCAAAAGGAATGCTTACCCAGGCTTTATTTTTAGACTCTTTCTTGGCTCATTTGTCAGCTAACTTGATGCTTCTTTTGGGCTAACAATGTGCTTTGATTTGTGCTTCATTTCTTGGCTTGCTAATTAACGGGATGCACCCAAGAATGGACTAAACAGGAAAGAACTGAACAACAGAACTGGCTTGAGGACCCACTGATTTGCCAACTGCCCTAGAATCCCCCTGGTGCATTACTAGCAGTGTTGGGTAAGTTACTTTAAAATAGTAACTTAGTTACATTACTAGTTACTTCTCTCAAAAGTAACTCAGTTACTTCAAGTTACTCGTTACTTTCAAAGTAACTAGTTACTAGGGAAAGTAACTTTGGTTTTACTCAGAATTCTCTTGTTAATGTGTTGCTTCCATAACTTTGCCAATCTTCTAGCTTGCTTACTTGCCACAAGTGCACTGTGCCACCTACCAATAGAAAGGAAAAGATAATGTGCATATTTCCACAAGCGAAATCCCACGCCTGGACCGTCATTAACTGCTGCCATGATTCTAGCCTACGTCACAGCATCATGTGCGCCTTTTATATCCAACACAAAAACTGCAGTTGTGGTGCTTTGATTGTACTCAGAACTCGGAAATTCTGCCTTCTGAATAGGAAGATGTAGGCAACACCAGACTGCAGATGAGCTGCATACAGAGCTGGACTGGGACAGAAAATTGGTCCGGGCATTTTGACTAGAGACCGGCCCACCATTATAGGAAAAATCATAAAGCCTTTGAATGAAAACAAACGCTGTTGTGACAGTGATGTTCACTGACTTGATGGTATATATGTATCAATCTATTAATCGTTTGTTGTAAGACTCAGATAATTATTTTTTAAAAGCTAGACATTTTAAATGAGAATAAGAAAGAAAAGTATTTCTTTGTGCCCCCCTTTCCCTGTTAATGCCCTACCTGCCCCCCTGGCAAAACTTTGCTAGATCCGCACCTGCACAGTTACCAGCTGTCAGCTACCTAAAAAAGGATCCTGGGGTTATTTGTCTCTCAGAAACAGTTCATAACTTCCCTTCAACTCATTCATGTCACCTAAAAGGTAAACCTGTTTCTCCATCACCTGTTCAGCTCTGGTGATCCAGTAAGGGCATCTCCTGGTTTCATCTTCATGTTTCCCTCTCACCAGATAACCAAACCATATCATGACCAGCAGCTTTACAGCTGTGGCTCCAGCAAACATCAGCTGATACTAGAAATTAATATTAAATAAATTCTAACAACAGCTGATCAAGCTTAAACGTGCTGCTGTTGTTTAGCGCGACATCCGCTGGTTTCTTCTTTCTGGCGCAAAGTGAGAGATAAACAAACAAGACAGCCGATCAGCTGGTCATTGATCAGTTTTCATGATTGAAGTAGAAACGGGAGAGGGAGGGGGAAGAATGAAAGAAGAAGAGGCAGCTGTGCAGCAAAGACACAGAATAACTCCAGCTTTGTGCCTTTTTCATTGTAGCTGAATTACGGGACAAACTGTTCCTTTTCACCTCAATAAGAAACGCGTAATATTTTCTCTGAATACCAGACGGGACGGTTGGCAACTCTAATAACTTATGAACAAAATAAAATTCTACATCAGTAACTTCATAGCACCCACCCAGCTGTATAGAAACTCCGTCATGCTAGCTAGCACGCATTACGGAAAAAGTCAGAATAACAAAAATAAACTCCACCTAAACTTGGTTTATATCTGACCCAGATAGACTGCAGGTCATAAATTCTTACCTGAAGTTCAGTTCACACTTGGACCGCCTCGGGTCTCTTTTCCTTCTGCGTCCCTTTTCCTTCATCCACCTGCTGGCCTCCACCACTTGCTAATGTTACTGAATCTGTGGAAGCTCCGCGATAGCCACCACACGAAGTAACGAGTAACGACCCTATCTAAATCCCAGTAACGACTAACGCGTTCTTGATTTTGGCATAATAACTAGTTACCGTGCTCGTTACCACAATAATAACGTAGTTACTGTAACGCGTTACTTAATAACGCGTTAGTCCCAACACTGGTTACTAGTTACTCTGTTTGTCTTCAGAGCTGTGAGACACTGCCTCCAAACCATGTATTTTTAATTGTTATCGAACCAAATCTGTGTCTGTGCACAAACAGGACAAGTTTGGGGATATTTGGTTGAGCAATTTCTTTCCATTCCTGGATGAGGGCAGCTGTGCACTGGTGATTGGCTACAGCTGCCTCCGATGAGCATGTCGACTAAGCACATCCCTGCTGTGTTCAGTAGGAGACATATCAGACTAAATACTGGCCGCAAGAATGGCAAAATCAACGTTTGAACACCTCATCTCATTACTTCTGTCCAGTAGATTTATACCAAGAACAATCAGATTAGCAATGCTGCTCTCAGACATGTGTGCCACTATACAGCGTGCTGATATCCTAACCATGGTCAGCTTCCTAACTGTGGCAATTAAGTTCAATGCAATTCAATTTTATTTATATCATGTCACAGCTGCTACCCTTAGAGGTTACTCAGGCCTTTCTGTCTGTGTAACTTCATTTCTGCTGCCTAACTAATTGGTGGCTGATGGCACCAATGACAACACTGCTTTCTTTGCATTCCACTTGTTATTAGAGAATGCAGCGAACGTGGACTGTCAGACTATGTAGCGCTTTTCTTCTCTCCTGGAGTACTCAAAGCGCTTTATACAACATGCCACATTCACCCACTCACACAGGCACCTTCTTCTATGTTTCAAGGGCTTTCTATCTAAGCATGCATACTTTGAGGTTAGTATCTTGCCCAAGATGCTTGGCATGCAGACTTGGGCAGCCAGGGATCAAACCATAAAACTTCCGATTAGCAAGTGACCACAGGCACCCCACTTCATCAGTTCAGAGGTGTACAATGAGTTTGTTTGTCTTCGATAAACTAATTACCAGTCCCACCATGGACTAAAACAATCAACCAGAGCTAAAAACTGGTCAGAAGATGTCCTAACAGATTACAGTGATTTACTGAGAAATGAATACAAAACAAAGGCTAAAAAATTTAATTGATAAAAAACTGTTTGTAAAAGTAGATGTACGCTACCTACCACAAGCCCCGCCCACTAACTATTTAAATCCAGTCACAGAAAGCGGTGGTCTTTTCCCACACATGTTGTACTGACACTACATACAACGAGACAGAGCACTGTTACCTCCTTTTTTAGTGGTTTTTGTTCCAAGTTGTCAGGCCCCACAGTTTTATGAAATTACTGAAACTTTTGTAAAAACAAAAGTCCCTTTGAACAGCTGATGTCAGGAGCAGGTGCACATATATTTGAGTGCCACAAAAAAGACAAAGCTGTAAATGATGGACGACACTCTGAAGCATTGTCTGTTCTCATTGTTTCTGTGGAACTTGTGTCCAACAAAAAAAAATGCAAACAACACGTTCTTTGCTTCGGGTACTAATGAATAATAAAATTATACTCTGGCTTTAAGGAATACTGACACAAGGCCACATCTAACCTCACTTCCATTTTCCAATGACACCTGAGTTTTTCCCAGCCATTCTTTAAAAAGTCCTCTTTCCTTTCTTTTACAGCCTTGAAACTGCTTTTGATCAAAAGCATGGCTGAGCTATTCATGGTGCTGAAAAGACAGTGACTGCTGCTATTCATGGTAGCCCTCTATACTAGACTGTTGATTTAGACAGATACATGTACAAATGTGTATATATCTCGAGCTGCCTTTTGATTCTGCAGAAATGTGTTGCACTTAGTAGGTAACTCAATCTTACACAAACAAAAAGACATATTTGGATGTAGCCATACTGACATCACCTCTGACACCAGAGCCAGTCTACAAGAGCCATTCAACTTCCTATTAAACCCACTGTACAGAAGCTTTTCGCAATTAAGTGGGGTGTGTAGTGTGTTCCAGTACAGACATAAAATCCACAGTGAATTGGAGTCAGTGAAGCTAAATGGCTAAAATACTTATTTGCACTCCTAGACAAAAAACAAAACAAAAAAACAAATATTTTATTTTCATTTTTGTTGTCTGCAATGAAAGAAAACAGCTTCCTTCATTTTTGTTACAGGGCAGAGACAACAAAGTTCCAGATGAAGGCCATAGACAGCATTGGAAAAATAAACACAAATCTGTTCTACGGATTATTTATTATGTGAATAATCAGCTGTAGAAGTATTAGGAAACAAGAAAGAGACTGCTAAACAGGTGCATACGTCCCACTTAAAAACACTGCTCATAACTGTTACAATATGGGTCTTTGCAACATAGTAATATAATGATATCACCATTTCTATTGATTTTTACAAGCAACTGGCACTGCACCGACTTGAAGAGTTTTTCTGGAGAGTTCATTTGCCGTTCACTAGACTTAGGACATCTAAATAACTGGCTCTCACATTGGTTTGCTGAATCATGCAGTGCTGTCAAATGAGTCTGAATGGTACTGCTGAACAAGTCCCATCTGTCTACTACTGATTGCTGTAACTCCATCAGTTCAAATGAACGCCTTTTTCTTCAGATCCATTCATCTTTCTCTCAGCACACGCTTGAAAGGCACAAATATGTTCTCCCCATCTGTCTGGTGATCAACCTGACTGGTCTTTTCAAAAAAGAACAAGAACCTTTAACCCAGGTGTGTCATCTGACACTGCAATGTTCTCTTTTGAAACCCAGCAATGTATTTGAAAAATACAGAATTGTTTTGTTAAGTGGTAAATATTTCCACTTCATTAAATAAATTTAAAAAGTCAAAGACGTATTTTTTTTGATGCTGTTGCCATTGGTTTTTGCGTAGCACTGTGCAAAAGTCTTGCCACATCCCTCATTTCCTTATATTTAGCTAAGAAAAGGAGAAATAGGTGCAGTGATTTGCTGAATTTTAGTTAACTACAGTGTTCCTACATTTCTTTGAGCAAAGTATAGCATCAAGTCACATATACTGATATATGATAGAGGTTGTGCAGGTAGTCCAGATCCTGGGGCGCCCACACAAACGCAAAGCAGGAGATGAAGCATCGCTGAATATGTTTCCAAACCAACTTCATTCTAAGCCAAAGACTAGAAAATATGGTGAAGCATATCTTCCCTTTGGCTTCACCTGCACAAGTGCCGAGGTAGGTCTCCCCTGCAGAATTGGTTTTCCCTTCGTCGGGAGCAGCGCTGGCTGTTCAAATCACAGACAAACAGTATCCCACATTTTTGATTTTTAGTTCACAAACACTTCTTGTAATGACTAACTACTCCTGAAATTTTGGAGATGTTTGCTATTTATACAGTAAAGTTACAGTGGTATACAAATAACATCAGGCTGATCCTGCCACGATTTGTTCCCCCGGTTCAAATGACAGACAAACAGTATCCCACAGCTGTTTATGTTTTTAAACCCATTTTTCATAGAGAGGCATTTTCTGAAAAATGTATTGATAGCAATGTTGAACATTATTACACAGGAAAAAAACATCTACAAGTAAGTAAGTAAGTAAGTATCTGCTTTTCTAAATGGAGGGACAGTAACTGCGTGTGTATGTAAGCTTGTAAAACCTGCAGATAGTCAGACTAACAGTATTTTGTCTCTATCTGCCATTCTGCAATTCATCTCATGTAAACAATAACATGGTGCACAGTGTGACGTGAAAAAAGGCACATACCTTTGACGTTGTGTGACGAACTCTGTATTCCTCGTCCAGGCATAAGTGCAAAAAAGGAGGGGGGGGTTCTGTTTTTTTTCTTGTAAAATGAAAAAAAAGTTTGGGAACCACTGATGTAACGAATGGGTAGGGCTATATGTGATGGATCAAATGCTTTCTGTTGCTTAATGGAGGAACACAGCGGTGAGCAGATCTATGTGGAAGCAGCAAGTGCCTATTCACAGAAAACTGAAGTGAACTTATTTATTTTTCTGTTCAACTCAACAATCTAGAGGCCAGCCTATCAGTGACAAATATTAAAAAGTATGTAAAGTAGATGGAACTATAATTGAGCCCTGTTAAGCAGGTTTTAAAATTGTTGGTTTGTTGTTCCCATTCACAAGCACTTCATATTCCCCTAAATTAAATGATTAAAAAATAAGCAGACCTTTTAGCAACATTTTGATCATATTAGCATTTTAAGGCCTTGTATTGATTATGTTGTTGGTGGCACAGCAAAGAATCTCCTGTCCTGGTTTAACTTTACTACACAAATGACTACACGGTGTGTTTCAGGGTGTTTTGGGGTTTTTGTAGCTGAGTGGATCTTCTTTATGCAATCTCAGCTTAGACTAAATGTAGAACATGTGACAATAACTTTACAAATAATATCTTATGGTCAAATTATTCGTGTTCATTATGAGCCCAGTTTGACTAATACCTTTACAGCAGATCACACTACAACCTGGGTTTGCCACTTATCTGTACTTTAATTTTAATAACTGTACATTAATGTTTTGATAACTATTGTCCATGATATAAATATGTAAAAAATTTGTATGTTTCTGTCCTGTGTCCTGTTCTGTTTGTATGTGTTGTTTTGCTGCTGTTACAACCAAATTTCCCCTGTGGGGCAATTAAAGGATTATTCTATTCTATTCTATTCTATTCTATTCTATTCTATTCTATTCTTATGTGATAACCAAGATACTGAAAGTGAATTGCCTATATACAGTATATACATTTGCCTGTTGAAAGTAGCAGAGTTTTATTTAAAATCAACATGGGCAACAACAGGAATTTTTAATGTAATTGGTTTGAAAAGAAATCTGCCTTTACATGGGAGGTTTGATTAAGCCCCTTAAAACAAGACTTTCTAGCATCGCATATCTAACCAGAAATGTACCACCTAACTGCAGTATATTAGCTGTGACCTTTCGGGATGTACTAACAAGGCGGCCAAGCTGCAATGAGTTGTCAGCAATGCAGTGCTGAAGCCTAATCACCCAGAGTAACCTTAGCAAGAGAGAAAAACAGGGAATCTGCAAAAATAATGAATCTGCCTGATCACTCTGGGGGCTGCAGCAGCTTAGAGAGTCTCTTCAAATGGATGAATGGGACTCAGAACTATTAGTCAGCAAACACCTGCTCTGCTGAAGTGTCCTTGAGCAAGCTGCATAGTCAAAACATGCTTCACTGAAGAGTTTCTGAACCTTAAAGTCTCTGTAGCGGAGACTGTGTGAAGTCTTTCCTTACATGCTTCAACTGCATGTGGGTGTAAATAAAAGATCACGTTTGAGTCAAGCAACTGATAGGTTCATATCAAAAAAGAGAGAAAGAGCAAGTGAAATATAGATAGATTGAGGCATATGAGCTAACCAGCCAGCATTACCATTGACCTTTCCCAGTGGCTGGGCAGAGCCAGCCAGGGCTAATGCAAGAACGGGTGGTACTCAGCTAAATGCTAGCATGTCACAACCTATCTCATCAAATTCTTAGTTCAACCTTTCCTCTGCCCCAGTGGGCTCTGGGTGTAATAAGCAATATCTTTATAGTGCAAAAAGGCCGTCGTACTAACAGGGTTTTGTGTGAATGGGAATGCTTTGTGTGTATGTTTCACTATTGTAATAATCCCACGTACAGACAGTGAAAGGATATGACATAGCATCACCAAAGGAGGCTGACATTCACCTTTGGATAACGTTTTATTTCAGGATTGAGAAAACGTGTGAAAAAGACCCTAATTCAGATTTCATGGTAGCTAAAATAAGATCCTAGTTTATCAACCTTTGAGCTGACCTCTTCCAGAACAGCAGAAAGGCAAACAAACATAATTTTTCACTTGTCACCAACAACTTTATGCTACCTAATATAGCATAAGACGTCAGGGCACGGGCAGCAGGTGTGTTTGTTTAACCAAAAAAAGCATTCTTGACTTGATTAGCTCCAAAAATTCTTGTCTTCAAAGACAAAAAACCAATTATCTAACATACACATGCTTCACTGACGGTTTATGTTGCGCATGCATGCGCCTGTAACATGCATGCGCCTGTAACAGTTGCTCCTGCTCTTTCTCTTTCTTACTTATTTCTTTGTTCTTACTTCTGCTTTTGTCTGTTTTAGTGTGTAATTTCCTTCGGGATTAATAAAGTATTCTGATTCTGATATAAACTAATTAATTGCAACATGTGTCATTAGGATTCATATAGAGTCTTTAAACTGATACACATAACTACAAAGCTGTGATGTCTGTGAAAATCAAATTCATATTTACCGTGACTAAGTCTTGGCTCTAAATGTCACATGATGAGATTAACATTTCTTGACCCAAAGGTTTTTGTGTATGTTATAAATAGTTTTCATGTTTTGATGTAAGTCTGATTGCGCTCTTTTTTGTGCAATTTTAGATGCATTAAGAAAACTGAAAAGTATTCACAGCACCACTTTTTCCACATTTTGTCGCAATTTAGTTTTTGCCATATTTTATTCATATTTGTGAATTTCATATTTAAAACTATTCTACATGTTATTCCGTAATCATGACCGGAGTTGATGAAGGTTTTTTTTATGACTCATATTTTAGATTTTAAGAAGCCAATGCTTGGACACTTTTTGATGCATCTCTCCCAAATTATAGATCCTGATTCTTTTTGATCACAAGAACGACCGGTGACAATTTCAGGCTTTTACCTTGCCTCAAATTTCAATGTGCAAAAAGAGAAAACAAAAAATTAAAAATGTCTAAAATTGGGTCAATGGACCATTTTTCAAAAAAATCTGCCTTGAAAAGTATTTGATGCATGAAGGAAAAAAAATAAATGTTGAAATTTCTTGCAATAATTTTATGTTTTATGTTTTTTTATGTTTTAAATTTTTATTGTTTTTATATGGAATAAGAAATTTATTTTTGTGAGAATAAAGACGACTGAACTATTATTGTAAATATACTCATAGTGCTCTGTAGGACCTTGAAGTTAAACAGAATTACGCAGCTTGTCTCTAATTTCAGCCATTTGTTCCAGAACAAGTAAAACACAAAAATAAACCCATGATTATTCATTAGATACAGTAAGTGAATGACTGTAGGTTAAACTGAAAATAACCTGGGCTTCCCCATGTTGCTCCTGAGGGACCAGGTCATTCTCAACAGGTATCATGAGCTCTGCTCAATTTATAATTGGCAGGTCAACTGGCTGATGCGCTACACTAGTGTACTACTGACTCCTTTGAAGTGAATCTATCTAAATGTAATGAATTTGCCACTTTCTTCCACAGTAAAGTTGATAATAATTTAGGTAATAGTTTAGAATCTTGTTGTAATGTATCTCGCACTGCCTCATATTATCAAATTACTGCCACAAGCATCTACGTTCACATCCATAAAATCTAAAGACCTAAACGTTATTCATCAGCAACCCCATCAAACTGTTCAAATCTGTCAGTGTTTTATAAATCCATCCATCCATCCATTCGCTTCCGCTTATCCTTTTCAGGGTCGCTGGAGCCTATCCCAGCTGTCATAGGGCGAGAGGCAGGGTACACCCTGGACAGGTCGCCAGTCTGTCGCAGGGCTAACACATAGGGACAGACAACCATTCACGCTGACATTCACTCGCACATTCACACCTAGTGACAATTTAGATTAATCAATTAACCTATCCCCACAAGCTGCATGTCTTTGGACGGTGGGAGGAAGCCGGAGTACCCGGAGAGAACCCACGCAAACTCCACACAGAAAGACCCCGGCCTGATGGAGGAATTGAACTCAGGACCTTCTTGCTGTGCGGCAACAGTGCTAACCACCGTGCCACCGTGCTGCCCCTGTTTTATAAATCATTTAGTAAATATTACCAACAGCTAGCATTTCTCTGTTTCTCACAGATGGGCTGTGATCACACCGCTGCTAAAGAAAGTACCTTAGATCCACTGGTAAGTAATAATTAAACACCAACTTCTATTAGGTCTTTTCTCAGCAAAAGCTTGAACTGAATAACAACTAAATCAACATCTTCCAACTCACAGTATTTATAACAGGCAGGTTTCAGAACCAACTATAGCACAGAAACAGCCGTCATGGACATGAAGATCAGCTGTGACTTGCCAAGAGTCTCAGTGTTCAGTGATGTCGTTGCTTTCCACATGCTTGATGGTTTCATTTTAATTCAAAGGCTTCATGAGTCACATAGTTAACAGGTCAGGTTCTCAGCTGGTTTTCATCATATGCAAAGGGCAGGCATTCTTATGTTTCAATTAGTAGACTCAAACTTGTTTGTTTTTATCATAACTTCCTCTAAAACTCTTTGAGCAAATCTGGGATTATTTTAGACAATGAACTCAGTTTTGATAATCGCATTAATAAGTTCACCAAAACCCTGTCCACCATTAAAAAATATACAAATTTAAGTCAAAGTAACAGAGAAAATGGTCCATGCAGTCATAGAAAGTAGATTACTGTAATGGTTTATTTGCAGGATTATTCAAATCATCAGCAGCCAGTACTGAGTCTGTTATTTGCCTCCGAGGTCGATATAGAATTACCTTTAAAATACTTCTTCTAGTTCCTAAACATCTGAATGGTTTGACTCCCTAGTACATCACTGACTTGCTCAGTGTCTGTAACCCAATTAGACTGCTCCAGTCAGCAGCTGCAGATCTGTTCCTAGAATTAGATGTAAGTGTGCTGAGGGTGCTCTCACCACGGACCTGCTCTAAGGAACAAACTGCCTGTTGGTGACCTGTGCTCAGTTAAAACCGCGTACATTCAACAGCACTTTTAATTCTTACAGGCATTATAACTGTGTGTGTGTGTGTGTGTGTGTGTGTGTGTGTGTTAGTTTGTTTTATTGGCCTGGGGCTTATGGTAAGCACAATAAGTTTAAATACAATAAAACATGAATATAAGTACTGTTGATATTGAGATTGTATCAGAGCACTTAAAAACTGTAAAAACTGTAATAACATATTTGTTTTTTTAAGAGCTTAAGCAATTAGACATATATATTGGGGGTGGGTGGGCAGCTGTGTCACTGTGGCATCTCTTACTGTTGTAAAATCCTGTGTAAATATAGCAACTCTTATTCCAGTACATGCTGTGTTTCTGAGAACATCAGTAGAGGAAGGGTCGAAATATGAGCCCTGAAAGCTAAACAGCCTTTGTAGAGATTACCGTAAGTATATGTACTGAATATATGACATACAGGACAGTTATAAATGTTACACAGCTGAGAGCATTTTGCCAGGATTTTGGTGAGACTGACCGCAGGACTTTATGATTTTGTCATTTTTGTTCCTTGGTTGTCTTACTTAATGACTTCACTTTACATTTACTTTAGATCTTCAAAATAAAAACACCTGCTTGAATGACTTTATGTTTGTGAAATGAGCCTTTAACCAATTTTAATTCAAGAAGAGAACATGTTTGCACCAGGAAGATAATGACTTGAACCAGGCTGCTCTACAAAATTATTTTTGGAATCATAGACTCTTCGATTATTGGGCTCTTAGATATGAGTTTGTCACAGCTTTGTGATAAATGCTACTTTCAAATGGATTTTGTGCTCAAACTGCACATAATGTAATTGATGTCATCAATACACATTATTGTCCAGGTTTAAACCCTTAGAATTTACTTTCCCTGCCAGTTGTGCTTATTATTTCACAAGTATGCACACAAAAGGCAAATGCCTGGCCACTTTGATGAGCACCGATGAGTAGAGTGTTATTGAGTGTTTCAAAACACACAAGTGACATCAGATTGAGAGGGCGGGTGGGGGGGGTCAGTGATGTCACTTGTGTGTTTTGAAACACACAAGTGACATTGTCAGTGAAGACAATTCACCAGAATAAAAACTGTTTACATGCACTGTAAAAAAAAAATCCTAGACAAACAGTAATATTCCAGCAGCTGGGGCGCCAAAATAATACCAGAAAATAACAGAAAATAACTTTCTCATAAAAATAGGGTTATTTTCAATAATGACAATACAGTTTGTTGCCCTAATTTTACATGAGATTTTGCTTTTATCAAGTGCTTTTAAACATTAAATTAGGAACATTTTGATGTGATTAAACAATACAATTACCTATAAACAAGGTCAATGAATGCAGCAATATGAATAATAATACTTAAATGTACAGAAATATACACTTAACAGTTGGTTTAAATAATAATGGATTGCATTTATATAGCGCTTTCCGAGACCCTCAAAGCGCTTTACAATTCCACTATTCATTCACTCTCACATTCACACACTGGTGGAGGAAGCTACAGTTGTAGCCACAGCTGCCCTGGAGCAGACTGACAGAAGCGAGGCTGCCATATCGCACCATCTGGCCATCACCAGTAGGCGGTAGGTGAAGTGTCTTGCCCAAGGACACAACGACCGAGAGTGTCCGAGCCGGGGCTTGAACCAGCAACCTTCTGATTACAAGACGATCTGCCAACTCTTGAGCCACGATCGCCCTAAATAACATTAGTTGATGTAAAAAAAAGTTTATAAGAGTCATTTTATATATTTTCCATAGCATTACAGACAATCAAAATATAGTTAGGCTCTAACAAGATCCTCACACTTCAGTAACTGAACAGAACCATCTCAGCTGTCATGGGGCAAGAGGTGGTGTGCACACCTGACAGGTTACCAGTCCATTGCAGAGAGGCAGAAAACCTACCACTGATTTAAAGTCACCGGTTAACCTAACATGTGCATTTTGGACTGCGGGAGGAAGCCAGGGTACTTAAGGAGAGCCCACAAACCAGTTCCAGACAGGGGAGCCCCATCCGACCAGTGGATTTAAACTTTCTTGCTATCAGGCAACAATAATACCCACTACACCAACGTACCAACCTTTTATGCTATCTTGTCACCAAAGGCAAAAGGGTCCTCAGTGAGGCAGCAGGTGTAGAGTGATTGATAAAAACCCCTGTAAGGAACCAGAGACTGAACCAGTTGGACTTATGTATGTTGTGATTTTTTTTTCCCAGCACTTTTGGGTCAGGCAAAAGGTCCTTGCTGCTGTTTGCATGTTTCCGTCCAGTGACACCTTCTTTGAATCATTGGAGTCAACTTGCCAGAGTGGCCCAGCTACCCACCATTGTTCCCACTGGGAAACTTAAACGCTCATGTGGGCAGCGACAATAAGACTTGGAGACTGGGCAGCACGGCCTGCGCGATTTGAACCCAAGCAGTGGTCTGTTATTAGACTTCTGTCCAAATTACAATGTCTCTATAATATACACCTTGTTCATAAATGAGGAAAGAGGGGAGCAGGAGATACTGTGGAGATTACATCCCCAGCCTTCCCCCTGATGAGCTGGAGGAGGTGCGTGGGGAGAGCGAGGCCTGGACTGCTGCCATTGTGACCCGGTCATTAATGATTTACCAATAATAAAAGATGTACTCTGTTATTACACTGTCTGACATAGCAGTACAACACAAGGCATGGACAATTTAAAAGAGCAGTTGTCATGAGGTGAGTTGACTCACTGTTTATTTAGTCAGTCAACCACCAGCCTACTTTGTTTGTAGTTTGTTTAAAGCTGCCTTTATTCCTATTGTGATATTGCCACCTCCACCAGATCAGCGGTGAAACTCTTACATGTAAGGTCAGTGTTAGGGGTGGCCACATGCTAAACATTTCAAATCAGCTCTTAATCAGCTATTAAGAGACTTTAATCTAACCTGACTGCTGATCAACAAGCCGGTGGTGACCTGGTGGATATGGACTCATTAAAGAATCATATATCACTGACTATGTTCTCAACTATTACCTGGTGGTGCTCATGAGCACTTTGTCTATTTCGATTTGACTCGATGAATGTTATCAGTCGGCTCGCTGTGTGACACATTTCTTTAGGAAAAAGAAGACTGAGAGACAAATTTCATTGACACAAAGTGGCACCCCATTAAAGTAGACAGCCATGGGGTGCACATTGGCATTATTAATATTTAACAAACATGTGCAATCCTGAAGTGGTGCGTATGTGTCTGCATATCATTGCACAGGGTAGTTTGATATCTTTTTTATGCCCCTAATGTTTCTTAGAAAGTATAAAATAAATATATCCTCCTTAATCTGCTAGAATGTGCATGTTTGCTTCATATAAAAGTTTAATGGCTTGTTTACAACATGCACTTTTCTATTTCGTACCCCCAGTCTTCCCTCTTGACACGTCTAACCAACCTCCTCGTTCTCTCTGAAGGCCCATTAAAACCAGCATGGTGCTTATACTGAGAAAAACGAATGGGCTCCACAGACCATTAGCAAATAGCTTATCAGTACAGACCAATGAATGTTACATGGACAATGTTACCAAAGCATCTTTCTAAAGGTATCATATCCAAAATCCTTTTATCAGTCTCTGTATTTGGGCTGTGTCTTAATCAATTTCTGCCACTTCAAAACCTCAATTACCCCTGCCAGCTTTTTTTCCATGATCCTCCAAAGATGAGTGTTTTCATAGATAACACTTCAGTCTTTCATTTTCTCCCCCGTGTCTTTATCTTTCTGGGTTTATTTAGTCTTTTGATATGATGGCGTTTTTCATCAGTGATTTCAGTGGTGCAAAGAAAGCTGCCTTTAGGGAGTGAGGTGTGGGAAAGAGAGTTAAACAGGTAAAATGAGGGACAGAGGGTAAACAGATAGTAATCACTATAGACCAGCTACTGGTTGATTTTCTTAGATTCGCTTTTTGAACATAAATGATGGGTTGGGCCTTAGACCAGCGGTCCCCAAACCCCGGGCCTCGGACCGGTACCGGTCCGTGAGTCGTTTGGTACCGGGCCGCGAGAGTTGAGGCTCTGGTATGAAATGTATGGTTTTTAGGGTTTTTATCGGTTTTCAGCGTTATTTTGTTATCATTTTTATCGTTAACTCGGTTTTCCTGGGTCTTTTCACGTGTGTTATGAATAAATCTTCTTTTTTCGGTACCGGTACTAGTTTTATTTTGTTGTATTTATCCGCGACACCTTAATGGCCGGTCCGTGAAAATATTGTCGGGAATAAACCGGTCCGTGGCGCAAAAAAGGTTGGGGACCGCTGCCTTAGACCACTCAGGCACACCACCAGACATGTTGCTTTTGTTCTCCCCCCCTGAAAAAAAAGACCCAGAATAGAGACAATGGATTTCTACATTTGTACAAATGTTCTTAGCAGTCAGTGCATGCTGTTGTGCAGTGTAATCTTATATGGCTGTGATTCAATAAAAATACCACCGTGTCTGTGTAAGTGATTTACAATACTCAGTAAACTTGTGCGCACTATCTGCAGTCTAATGTCATGCCTCAGGGTTTTGTTTCAGCTCAGTGCCAAATTACAACAACAGATGCTTCAATTACATTGTCAGGTAAAAATCCTACAATAACAGAGAGAAACCCCCAACAATCAAGCAACCCCCTTTGAGCAAACACTTGGTGACAGTGGGAAGGAAAAACTTCCTTTTAACAGGTCAAAGGAGCTTGCAAAGAAAAGCGTCTGGACTTCTTTAAGTTGCTTGAAGACGTTTCACCTCTCATCCGAGAAGCTTCTTCAGTTCTAAGGTCAAAGAGGACAGAGAGGACAGATGGTTTGAAAGAGGAGTGAAAGAAGCCATCTATGTCCACTGTGAGCGACCATCTTTGAACAGAGGCGGGGGTTTACGACACCAACTCTCTGCCATCTATAATCCAGTTTTGAGATCCCTTCCCAGACGCCTTAACGCCCACTCACATCCTGGGCCATCTGACCTCAGGAATTTGCATGATAAGGTGGGGCCAGGTTTCACAATGAACACACCCGAAACTCTGGCTGATTGGGACCCACACCCAGTTTCCCACCTTGGCTCAGGCGATTAGAGGATCATCAAGGGGTCCTTTTGTCCCTCTGTGGGGGGTCACTCCCACTAGGTTTATATCTGGGACTCTCCACCATTTGACCTTAGAACTGAAGAAGCTTCTCGGATGAGAGGTGAAATGTCTTCAAGCAACTTAAAGAAGTCCAGACGCTTTTCTTTGCAAGCTCCTTTGACTACGATGACCTGGATGACTGAGAACCTTCACAGACATATTCCTTTTAATAGGATGTGACCTCCAGCAGAACTAGACCCACGGGGTTGTGGGTGATGGGAGGAAGCCTGAGTCTGGTTCTGCCTGTTAAAGCCAGGATAAGACACCAAAACAGCCACTTCATAAATGCATGGCACAACATAGAAGAGCCACCACTCAGCGGTTCATCTGCATCTAAAGGTCAAAGGTCACTCTTTCGAGGATGCCAATGTTCACATTTTGGACAGAGAGGACAGATGGTTTGAAAGAGGAGTGAAAGAAGCTATTTATGTCCACTGTGGGCGACCATCTTTGAACAGAGGCGGGGTTTACGACACCAACTGTCTGCCATCAACCCGTTCTCACTCCCAAAGCGTAACATTTTACGCTAGGTGACAAATCGTCACCATATTACGTTTTCGGCTACCCACCACGTTCCTAAATGACGACCTCGGAAAAAGAGGAAATATGAGAACCGTCTGGACTGAACCTACAAATGTTCGCTCTTTTTCTTCAAATCGCTTAGAAACACGCTATTTAACAACATTAAAGTCCTGGATAAGGTCAGGAATAACGTTATGGTCAGGGCTAGGGATAAGGTTAGGTTTAGGGCTGGAATACAGGGCTGGAACGTCTACTCCCGCGGGAGCGTCATTGCACTGGATTCCAGCCATAACCCGCCGCGTACCATAAGAACGCCGAAGGTCTCCTTTCGCGTTCCTCAGGAACGCCGCGGGACGTGACAAAACGTCGACATGTTACGCCTCGAGAGTGAGAACGCTCTGCTGCCATCCATAATCCAGTTTTAAGATCCTTCCCCGACGCCTTAATGCCCACTCACACCCTGGGCCATCTGACCTCAATAAATCACATGATAGGGTGGGGATAGGTTTCCCAATGGGTTCACCTGAAAACTTGGCTGATTGTTACCCACACCTGTTTTCACACCTTGGCTCGTGTAATTAGGAAGAGCAGCGGTCCGCAACCTTTTTTGCACCAGGGACTAGTTTATGTTTTACAATATTTTCACAGACCGGCCTTCAAGGTGTCACGGATAAATACAACAAAATAAAACCAGTACAGGTACCAAAAAAAGATTTATTCATAACACACGGGAAAAGACCCAGGGAAACCGAGTTAATAAAAAAAACGATAAAATAATGCTAAAAACCGATAAAAACCCTGAAAACCATGAATTTCACACCAGAGCCTCAACTCTTGTGGCCCAGTACGAAATGACCCACGGACCGGTACCGGTAAGTGGCCCAGGGGTTGGGGACTTCTGAGGATCAGGGACTCCATGACCCTCTTGGGGACACTCCCATAGGGCTTAAATCTGGGACTCTCCATCAATTGCTATTAGAACTGAAGAAGCTTCTTGGATGAGAGTGAAACATTTTCAAAAAACCCAAGAAGTCCAGACACTTTTCTTTCCAAGCTCCTTAGTCATCCAGGTCATTGTAGTCTAAGAACTATCACAGACATAGAGTCACGGTTCTGGGTCATTTTGACCCAGCATTTTCAGTTTCTTATATTCCTTTGTATTATGGTTTGTATTCTGATGTTTTTGTTATGCTTGTTGTTTATTAGCATAATTCTATGTTCCAGTTTATTCAGGTTTAAGGTTTTGTTCTTAGGTTTAGTTATGTCTAGTCTGCGTCTTCGTGAATTGTTTCCTGTCTTATTTTGAAAGGTTGTGTCTTATGTCAGTGTGTCTTGCGTCGCCCCCCTTGTCTCGTTAGCCCTAATCTCCCAGCTGTGTCTCCCTCCTGTTTTCCATTCTCTGATTACACCCCAGTTTATTTAAGTCCCGTGTTTCTCTGTGTCAGTGTTGCGTTGTACCCTCACACTTGCCTGTGTGTTTCTGTGTGCAGTACCTTTGCTCAGTTCATGTTTTGTTTTTTGACCAGCAATAAAGCTGAGGTTTTTTGAGTTGCAACTCAGTGTCCGAGTCCTGCATTTGGATCCTCATCTCATGCTTTGAATTCTCATGTAGAAACGTGGTAAATAATGACTAGTCCATTTACCATTTAAGTAAATGGACTAGTCATTATTTAGCCTTATTTACCACTTTAGCCTAAACCTAAACACTGAGTGAAAGTGAAACTAAACAGTAAGTGGGTCAAAGACCACCACTAAATCAAGCTGTGGGTAACAGGGAGACCCAGGCAGTGTTTACTAAAATACCGTTGCCTGACACCCATGAGGCCATAGCCAACTGTAAAGTTGAATTCATAGCACTGCAATATTTGAAAATATTGTGGTAACAATATAATGCCACTGTAAGTAATGTTGCCAGCTGACAAAATGTTCCCATGATGTTCTACTTTTCTGCTTTTTTCACCCACATCACAGTCTTCATCTCAGCAAATTTGCCTTGATGTTAGTGCTGATGTACAAGCTCAGTAACTATTATCTTTGTTTTCATCAGAGTTCATCATCTTTCTGAGGCTTAAGGTAACATCCACTGGTCTGTTGCTATTTGTTGTCATGATGTTATATGGCCTTCTTTTTAAAAAAAAAACGTGCTTGTGGACATTGACTATGTTTCATTATTGCTTAACGTCTAGCAATGATTACTGCTATTTTCTGAGTGAATCCACAGAATGAGCAATATGAAGACATGGTGTAATACAGACTTCAGCTTGCCTCCAACTGTGGACAGAGAGTAGTTCCTTTTATAGAGGCCTGGGTATAATTTAAGCGATCACATATCTGTAACAAATGCTGACTGCTGCTAAAGTCAGAGGCAAAGAACGAAAAGGAGCAAGTGTTAAATAGATCTCTATATCATTAGAGCTGTAAATGACACAGAGTACCACGCTGCTTGGAGTAGAAGTTAGCACGATGTAGGAGGGTGGCAGGTAGGGGGAGGTGAGGAGAGGGAAGATAACAAGAGGAAGCGTTTACAGACCTTTTTATTTTCCCATCATCCTCAGCCGTGGAAAGCAGAACATCCACCATCACCGACAACAAAAGGGACAAAAACATGTAATCACTGCCTGTCAGGAGTATAATAAAGTCAAATTTATTAATATCTACACATGCACACAGCCAACAATAAAGAGCATAAACAGTGGAGGAGCACACCCACACAGGAATATCTTAGGACTATATTTCAAAATGACCCTTATTTTTACAGCACTTTACAAACGCACATGCTCTAAAAACACGCACAGCCGAGATGCCTCCACTCTGCTCTAATATACCCCGATCAGACACAACATTATGACCACCTGCTTGTTTTGTGCATGCTCCCCTTTTGCTGTCAAAACGGCCCTGGCCCATCAGGTTATGGACTCCACTAGACCTCTGAAGGTGTGCTGTGGTATCTGACACCACGTTATAAGCAGCAGATCCTTTAGCTCCTGTAAGCTGTGCGGTGGAGCCTCCATGGATTGGACTTGCTTGTCCAGCACATCCCACAGATGTTCAACTGGACTGAAATCTGGGGAATTTGAAGGCCAAGTCAGCACCTCAAACTCATTGTTGTGTTCCTCAAACTACTCCTGGGCCATTATTGCATGATGAAGCTTATCCTGCATAAAGAGGCCACAGCCATCAGGGAATACTGTTTCCATGAAATGATGTACATCTTCTGCAGCAATGCTTAGGTTGGTGGTACGTGTCAGAGAAAGTAAGTTTCACTACAATGTGCATTAAGTGGCTGGCCGTAATCCTGTTGTTGGTTCACCGCTGTTCCTTCCTCCAGTTTTAATAAATACTGACAACTGCAGACGATGACAGCCCCACAAGAGCTGCAGTGTTGGAGATGCTATGATCCAGTCGTCTCCATCACAGTTTGGGCCTAGTTAAACCACTCACATCCTCTGCCATTATTCCTGCTTCTAACACATCAGTTTTGAGAACAACATGTTCACTCGCTCCCACCTACTAGGTGGTGCCATGATGAAGAGATAATCAGTGTTATTTACTTCCCTGTCAGTGGTCACAATGTTAAGTCTGATTGGTGTACACACACTTTTCTTTGAATTTCAAAGAGTAAAAATTTCTGGGAGGATGATAAAATACTGCAGTAGGTGTGTACCTGTTGTAATTCTTTGTGTTCACCAGAGGAGAAAAGAGCTACCTCAAAGCAAGCAGCTGATGTATGGACTGCAATTATGATGAGGATGGGAGATGTAATATGTATGTATGAGTACACATAAGAGTGTGATTGTAATTAGACTGTGGGGATAATGATAGCACAGGTACAGTACAATTTCCTTTGTGAAGAAGAAAAGATGAAAGAGAACAGGTACGAGGAGAGCGGGACATCCATCATGAGGCGGAGAAAGAGAGATCAGCTTAACTGGCAATGTAATAATCCCTGTGGGGAGGCGGGGTCACTGCAGCAACCAAAGGGAAAAGGTGAGCGTTAGACAAAACGCACGCTTTAAAGATGATCCTATCAATCCCAGCAGTCTATCCATGTGAATAATGATCAAATACATTGATTGATTTCAATACATTGGTACTGGAGTTAGACAGGGACCATCCATACTGAATGTTTACAGATCAACAGTATGTCTTATTAAAGAAGATTAGTGAGCAAAAATGGATCATTTGGTTTTCCTTAGATGGTCAACTTTCTGTGGTTGTTCCTGTTATTCTTAGTTTGTAATGGTGGTATTTGAATGATGTTGGTTTTATTGTTCAAACAACACACTGATGACTGTCTGCAGTATATAAAAAAGTATTTGGATTAGTAATTGGTTAACTGGTTAACTAATCATGGCAGAAGTGACTTGGAATGTAACATGAATCTTGACTTCGCACCACACATCAAAAAAACAAAAAACAAATAACATTGTTTGTGTTCACATGTTCACAACATGAACAACTTGGCAACTTGTTTGATAGGAAGGCAATTTACTGTTTCCTTTCTATCAGCTCAAAGCAGTCAGGCCATTCTCCTTTGACCTCTAGCATCAAAAAAGGGTTTTTCACCCAGAGGGGTACAGCTCACTGGATATTACCGCATTTTTCTGACCATCCTCCACAAATCTCAGAGATAGCTGTGCTGTGTTGTGTATGTTGTACCAGCGTTTCTCACCACATTGTGTATCTGTAGCCTAGTGTAAACAGTTCAGTTTGAATGCCACAGAAATGTTTTCCCGAGAGACAAAAAGGTCTCAAACCACATAGCATAAAAACTGTTGGCAAGGTAACTGGGTCACTGAGTCAAGTAACCACAGAGCTTATGAATGACCAAAACAGGGGCCAAATTTACCAACACAAACTAGGTTTTGGCATTTAAAAAAAAAGAAAATCATTGTTGGTATTTACAGAGAAAGCACGGTCACAAGATTGTGTGGAAGATTTGTCTCCCTGATCCTGTTGCACATGTATTTCTGGGAGTTTCTTCTCAGAGCTGTTAGGTGATATTTGAGGATTGTCCTCAGGCTCAGTCTTCTTGTTCCCTTTAAAAGCCCCACCACACTGTCTGCACTAAAACTAAACATGTCTAATATCTATGTTTGTTATCTTATTAGCACAAAAATACAGTCATCATTGAAATAACACAAAAATAAACCTTTACCTGAGTAGTAGATTCGTAAATATCTTAAACAGGGTGTCAAACTTAAATATGAGCCACTTTCAGCCCACTTTGATCTGCAGCGGGCCACACCAGTGAAACTGCCCTTTCTGTAACGACATGTAACACAATGTCTTATTTAATATAAGAAAAAGAAGTACAATTTCAACAGCATGTCTCAGTTTCTCTACATGATTAAAGCGTAATTTTCACAGATCTGGGTCAGTGACTCAGTGCTTTGTGGTTTCTTGTTAAAGTCATTTTGAGTTTGAGAATTGAGCCTTTTTCGGTTATTATGTTGGGTGTCTGTTTATTTTCCCGGTCTCTTAGTCTTGTCTCTGTGTTTCATTCTTTAGTGTCCTCCTCCTGTGTTCTTACTTTCACCTTTATGTTTTGTCCTTAGCGTCTTCCATGTGAGGTCTGTCATGTTTCCATGTCTCCACAGTCTGTTGTGTTTTATCCTCGTCCTGGGGTCAAGCCAGTTGTCTGAGTCCTGCTGTGGGTGCTACTTCCCGTTTCATCCTCATCTCATGTGCTTGTGTTCAGTTTTACTTCCCTTGTCTCACTAGCTATGCAGCCACTACCATCAAAAGAGAAATCCCTGTAGTAGATTTAATTGTTTAACTAATACTATTACTACTGGTGTAGAATAGCATGAACAGCATTGTGGGTGGAGTCTTTATCAATAAGAAAAGATGCAAAACTTGTGACAATACCATACCATACCACCTTTATTTATAAAGCACTTTAACATAAAACCAGAGTTCACAAAGTGCTGTACATGCTAAAAGCATAAGTAAAGAAAATTAAAATGAGATAAGATAAAATAAATAACTAAAAAACTAAAATAAATTGAAACATGTCAAAACAAATTGAGTCAACCCCTCTAATCAATGCCAAAGGCTTCAGCGAATAAATATGTTTTAAGAAGACTTTTAAATTCAGAGAGAGAAGAGGCCTGCCTAACATGCAAGGGTAGATCATTCCACAACTTTGGAGCAACTACAGCAAAAGCACGATCACCTTTAGATTTATACTTAGTTTTTGGTACCTTAAGGAGCTGCTGATTGGCGGACCTAAGGGAACGGGAAGGTGTATATGGTTGTAGTAGCTCCGAGAGGTAGGGGGGGGGCCCAGGCCATTAAGAGATTTAAAAGCAAATAAGAGAATTTTAAAAACAATCCTAAAATGTACAGGTAGCCAGTGGAGTGAAATTAAAATTGGGGTAATGTGCTCAAACTTTTTTGTTCCAGTTAAAAGACGTGCTGCAGCATTTTGCACAACCTGCAGGCGCCTAATGGACGCATCACTAACCCCAAAATAAAGTGCTTTACAATAATCCAGCCTAGAAATAACAAAGGCATGGATTACTGTCTCAAAATGCTGTTTCGATAAGATAGGCTTTATTTTGGCTAATTCCCTCAAATGAAAAAAGCTAGATCTTACAGCAGCTCTGACCTGGCTTTCAAGTTTAAGATTTGCCTCTATTTTAACTCCCAGATTAGTGATGACTGGTTTAACATACTGTGCCAGTGAACCAAGATCTATAATAGTGGCCTCAGAAGCGCCACCAAAAACCATCACTTCTGTTTTCTGTTCATTAAAATGTAAAAAGTTCAAAGCCATCCAGGCCCTTATATCATCAAGGCATCTGAGCAGCGGGTCTACTGAGAAGCCATTTATCTTTTTAAGTGGGAAATAAATCTGGGAGTCATCGGCGTAGCAGTGGAAAGAAATCCCATGTTTCCTGAAAATAGACCCAAGGGGTAGGAGATATAGAGAGAAAAGAAGCGGGCCTAAAACTGAACCCTGTGGGACCCCACATTGAAGAGAAGCAACAGAGGATACAAACTCCCCGAGTTTCACAGAGAAAGTTCGCTCTGCCAAATAGGATCTGAGCCACTGCAGTGCGGTACTCCGCATACCCACCAACTGCTGTAAACGGGAAATTAAAATATTATGATCCACTGTATCAAAAGCAGCAGTTAAATCTAACAGCACAATAATAACACAGTCACCTGAGTCATTTGCCAAAAACACATCATTAAAAACTCTTAAAAGGGCAGATTCGGTACTATGTAAAGCTTTAAAACCAGATTGGAAAACTTCTAAAATACCGTGTTCTTCTAGGAAAGACATTAATTGCTTGTAAACTACCTTTTCAAGAATCTTTGAGATAAAAGGCAGTTTGGAAATAGGTCTGTAATTCGCAATAATATCAGGATCAAGAGCAGGTTTCTTGAGTAGAGGCTGAATCACAGCATGTTTGAGATTGACAGGTACAACACCAGAGGACAGACTACTATTTACAATGGATTGTACAGCTGATGCTATAGTGAGAAAAACCTCTTTGAAAAATCGAGGAGGGAGAGCATCATAAGGGGAGCCTGAGGGCTTCATGTGAGCAACCAACTCCTGCAGGCAGAGCAAGGAAACTGGCTCGAACCTGTCAAAGACAGCAGAACTAGGGACAGGGGTAGAAGGGTCGAGAACGGACTGGGAAGTCTGCGCTTTGACAGATAACACTTTATCAATAAAAAAGTGTAGGAAGTTTTCACAAATTTCCTGAGAAGACTCGACACCAGCAGTCTGTGGAGCGTGAAGGACCATGTCAATAGTCTTGAATAAGACATGAGGCTTACGACAATTTGCCTGAATAATAGCAGCAAAATGTTTCCTCTTAGCATCTTTTACAGTTTTCTGGTAAGAATTCCAGTAGTCTTGTAACATTTGGTATGACACCTGAAGTTGATCCTTCTTCCATTTACGTTCAGCTCTCCTACACTTTCTTCTGGCAGCCCGGGTGTCTTCATTCAGCCAGGGTTTGTCATGAACCGAAGTTCCGAGCACAGGCAGGACCCAGTAGCAGAACACACACACTAGGGTAGGAGCGAATAAAGAAAGTAATTTTTATTGCAACTAAAGGTGTCCCGTGAGGGTAGCCTGAAAAACAACGTATGGAACCAGAAGAAACCGAGGGACCGCGCAGGGAACGCCGAGAGCGGGGCTGTGAGAGGCTGTAAAACAAAAAGAGAGACAGATTACTGGGGTGCGGAAAAAAGGCAGCATACGAGGGAAGGTGGAGTGTGCGTCTCACGGTGATAGCCGGGCCGAGTGAACCAGAGGGGGGTGGAGCTCCAAAAAGGGGTCGAGACGGCGAAGCTGATGGTGAACCAAATCTCAGGCGGACAGGTGGACAGGCAGGTGGCTCGTAAACAAAAACACGCCGAGTTGTGATCTGGGTACACAGGGAAAAAACAGTGTTAGGTCAGATGGAGAGTTTGTCATAAGAGTTCTTTTCCCGCAGGCGTACGTTACCGCTGAGAGGCGACTACGGACTGGCGTGGAGCAGCAGGTAGGGCAGGATTAAATAGACCACCTGATGATCGCCTAGGATGGGATGCAGGTGTGGGGTTAGCAGCCACGCTCATGGGCGTGGACATCCCAGCAGCACCCCAGACGCCGGGCCGCGGACCATGACAGGGTTCAGATTTGGCTTTTACTTGCCTAAGCTTAAAGGGGGCCACTGAATCTAAAGCAGTTTGGCAGACAGAGTAAAACCACGTACTCAGCTCTTCTGTATCATTGCATATGAAATCAGGAAGGCCGCCGTTCTGATTAAAAGCAATAGAGAACTGTCCAGCAGAGGAAGGGTTAAAAATACGACAGCTCCTAGCAGCAACAGGAGGAAGATTAACTTTGGTACAAGGAAGGAAAACCTCAAACAAGACAGGCCTATGGTCTGACCATACAACATCACAAACCTCTAAGTTAGAGACAGGTAAATTGTGAGTTAAAACAAGATCCAACGTGTGCCCATATTTTTGTGTAGGCACAAACACAGGTTGCACAAGATCAAAAGAGTCAATAAGATTTAAAAAGTCCTTTGCCATTGGCTTGTCAGGGCAGCACACATGAATATTGAAGTCCCCAATAATAAGGACATGATCATATTTTGGCATAATTTCAGCCAACAGATGAGAAAAGTCATTTAAGAAGTTCTTATTGTATTTTGGGGGTCTGTAAACCACAGCACAGAGCACTGTGTGAGAGCGACCTAGCTCAAACATGCTCAGTTCAAAGCTACTAGGTGAGGTTGATAATGGCAGTGGTTTACATTTATACTGCTTCTTAAAAACAACCGCTAGTCCTCCTCCTCTGCCTGATATTCGAGGAGAGTTTAAAAAGCAGCAGCCATCAGGTAAGAGATCTGTGAAAGCGCTGGACTCACCGGCCCTCAACCATGTCTCAGTTATACAGAGGAAATCCAGTCCTTGGGTCATAAATAAATCCCTTAAAATAAAAGTTTTATTACTCAGCGAGCTAGTGTTCACCAATCC
Source organism: Astatotilapia calliptera (assembly GCF_964374335.1). Taxonomy (NCBI): domain Eukaryota; kingdom Metazoa; phylum Chordata; class Actinopteri; order Cichliformes; family Cichlidae; genus Astatotilapia; species Astatotilapia calliptera. The sequence goes on from NC_137423.1 coordinate 19,166,472, forward strand.
AAACCTGGTGGGGGTCAGCGTGTTCGTGGCTGACAGCGAGACCCGACGCAGCGGCCGTAGGTTCTGTAGGTTCGCACCGCGCCGACGAAGATGAGGGGAAATCTTTCGTGGCTGGGACATCTGATCCAAGCCAACAACGGGCACCAGCCAGGCATCGATGGGCTCCAGAGAGCACGGAGAAAAGGCATGACAAGGTACAGATCCACGTTCGTTCCACGGAGCCGGGGAAGAGCGCGCCAAGTACGCCTTAAGTTTCACGAGTAGACCGCTACGTTTGCCCCGGCGTTTGAAACGCTTTCGCCGTGAGGCTGGGGCCAGGGTCCGACAAAGGTTAGCTGGTATCCCAGACAGGAATGGAGGTAACGCCTTATGTCCATTATAAGTTGCATTGATAAGATCACTGGCAACTCGGAGGTCCAACAGTTTTTGGCGATTGTACATTAAAAGAGAGTTGACTCTAGCAATAAAAAACAACATAAGCAAACACAACAGAGGAAGAGCCAGATGGCGAGCCACACACACTGGCGCCATCTTGGAAAAAACTTGGCAAGATGGCCAAGTTTTTTTTGTCCAGTGACAGAGCTAAAGGTTCAAAATCTGTGCACTCGTTCACATTTTCCGAAGCACTCAGAGTCTAATTCAGTAAATGCAGCGATCATTCTGTATGAAAAAGCTGTTTCATGTTTGTAGTTTCACAGTACTCTAACACTTCACTGAATTACATTTTTAATGGAGTGTATACATCTGGACAAATGGATTTTCACCATGGAGGTTTGAACAAGTTTTTTCCTTCCATGAAGCACAGAGGAGGAGTGTTAATTCATTAATCACTTAATGCCACTACATGATCCCTGTCCCATGTGAATAAGGGCTTAGCATGGGCCTCCGGGGAGTTGCGCCTCCGTCCCATGACAGAGGACGGCTTTTCTAGCACTTTGCTGAGCCTGCAGGCATCTCTGCTTCTCGTACTGCGCTGGTAACTAACGTTTACAATGCGTACAGTTTCCAGGAGAGCAGCGGGCTCGGATCTGGTTTTAATTCATCGAGAATGCTTTGGAACTGCATGCGTGCTCTTGCCGTGTAATGAATGCTTTGACACTCAATTATTATTCATGTGAGTAGATTTATTTTAATGCACCACCTCTTGATTTTGTGTTTTGATTGTGCTGTGTGTCAAGTTGTGCATATTACATAGCTCTGAACAGATTTATTAAGCAATTTGTTTTGTTTCACCCGATATATGGTTTGCACACCCACAAAGAAAGGCAATTATTTTCACAGGACCTAAATACAAGTGAAAATGACTTTAGCTAACATTTCAGGATGAATATTCCTGTCTAGACAGGACTTTAGTCACATATACTATATTTTTGGTACTGCCTGTGCTTGTGGAGCAGGTGAATTCAGAAGATAGCTATGATCCTGCATCAATTTCTACACTGCAAGCATGAAAAGAGCGTTTGGGTTCAGGGAGGGGAAGAGGTGAAAGGAAGGTTTTTCAAGCCTTAAGACAGTGCAAAAAGGTTTAAACTAAATGTCAAAACATGTCTGCACATTCATTTTTTAACATTTAACCATGACTGTGGTAGCATATTTGCATCTCATATTGCTCCATTAAATACACATACATCAAAAGAAAAGTGTGTTGATATATATTACAAAGCTGGTTGTGGGATGCTGCATTCAAAGTGGCATGAAATCATTATTTAACACACGCTTTCCTATGTGGGTTGACTGAAGACACGTCTGTATTTACAGCAAAAGCCCAGAGGGCCAACTTCATGCCTCTAGTTAATTTTAACATGTTGTGCCAGTGATGGTGAATCCATTGCAAACCTCTGGAGTTCTTCAGATATTTGGCTGCAAGCTAATTTACATAAATTTGCATGTGAAATGAGATGCCTGGAATAAGGGCAACATTATGCGAATTGCTAAAAAATAATTATTAAAGCTTTTTTATTTTTGGCTTAATTGGAGCTTATTTCTGTAAATAAACTGTGGTCTTAAACTGCATGCAGTGGTGAGTGTCCACAGTCATTTTTTATTTCCTTGATGTTAGCATACTTCTTTAACTAGCTCATTGAACACAAATACTGATCCATAGGGACATAAGAAGCATGAGTGCTTACTGAGGTTTGGATGACTTGATGACTCTGAGGTAAATGCCTTAGTTTTGTTTATGTCTTGGATTTTACATTCACTGAGCAGGCGTAACATAACCTCCTAATATTGTGTTGGTCCCCTTTTTGCTTTGACCTGTCAAGTAGTGGACTCCACGAGACCCCTGAAGGTGTGCGGTGGTATCTGGCACCAAGACAGTTTGAGTCCTGCAAGTTACAAGGTAGGGCCTGACTGAGAACCTTCATAGACATAGGGCCTGCATGGATTGGATTTGTTTGTGCTTGATTGGATTGAGATCTGGGAAATGTGAAGGCCAAGGCAACACCTTAAACTCATCAAAACAATGCTCAGGTAGGTGTTATGTGTCAAAGTGACATCCACATGAATGGCAGGACCCAACCTTTCTCAAAGCATCGTACTGCTTTCATCTGCTTAACTTCTTCCAATAGTTCCTCCTGTTGCCAGGTGTTCTCCAGGTAAGCAGTCCATATGATGTAAAAGAAAATGTAAGTCATCGGCCCAAGCCTCCTTCTTCCATTGCTTTGTGGTCCACTTGTGATGTTCATGTGCCCATTGCTGGCACTTTCTGTAGTGGACATGGGCAGCATGGGTACTCTGACTGTTCTGGAGCTATGATCTGCTAAATAATATCATCTTATGGACTGGTTTGTCTTTCACAAGGACACAAGTTAAAAGGATAATATACACAGAAATAAAATGCACATATCTACTGTATTTAACTGCTTTTTGTTTTAACATGTTATCACAGCTCACCTAAGCAACAGACTCACCAAATATGAGCTAAAACACTTAAATATTCATCTCCATCTTTTACTTATTGTTATAATCACTGTGGAATACAGGAAGCAGGTGGCAATCCCTGCCTCCCCCCACCACAAAATGTTCCCTTTCTTATAATCTCATGTGTGTACCCCATTGGTGAGAAAAGCTTGAGAGACAGTGCACTTAGTTCCTAACTGGTTTCTAAAAGCCTGTTTGACGTAATGATGCTCGACCAGGTGAGCAAGCTGCTGGTCGCCTCACACATAGAGGACAAAAAAAAGAACGTGTACATGCACGTGTGTGTGTGTGTGTGTGTGTGAGAGTGAGAGAGAGAGACAGCCTGCTGTGCGTCATGCTGCTGTTGGGCTATTCCTGCGGTGAGCTGCAGCAAACATCATAGTCGGCTACAAGAGTGACTCACCAGGATCTCCAGCAGGGTTTTTGTCTGCCACACTACTGAAGGTCCCATGTCATGTCTTCCACCAGTTCATATGTTTCACCCAGTTTTACCCCAAAACATACTGAGGTGAACTTTATAGTGCTGGAAAATGGATAATACTACTCCTTATTCAGCAAGTACATCTGAACAGGAAGTGTTGATGTTAGTGAGCAAATTAGGTCGTGGCATTGTTGATGCTGACTGAAATTCAATGCATTGTTACATCAGTCACACTTTTTTTTTTTTTTTTTTTTATTATTCAGTCATTTCCTTGGAGCTCTAAAATGTATTGAAGGTGAAAAAAATCATTGCGGTCACTGGGCAACCATACATTTATCCAAGATGCAAAAAGGTTGTTGTCATATTTTTATTCTAGTGTGACAGATCCATTAATTTTAAGAAATCTTGAGTCAGTAACAACTTCTGGCATTTAAACCCTTGGGGTGCATAATTATTGGAATAGACTGACTTTAAGTATTGGATTGTTCATAATCTTCCAGTTCTTTGAAAAACCAAGTATTGAAAACTGAATTTTTAAATTGGATCATTTAGTCTGTGCTCATATTTATGAAAAATACTGAGCTCAGCGTGAGGTAGACTGGGTAAGCCCAGTCTCACTCTCCACATGTTTCATGTAGTTCAGCCACCTTAGTGTCAAATTTGAATGAAACCCTTAAGAATCTTTGTTTTTAAAGAGTTAATCTTCTATAAGCACCAAAACCATGATGTTCTTCTACATCCTAACAAATACCGTCTTGCCAACAGGGAACATTCTTCACACATGAGGCCTCATCTTATCTTAAAGACCTCATAGTACCATATCACCTCAGTAGGTCACTTAATTTTATGAGATTGCAAGCACACTTGTGGTTCTTAGAATATTTAAAAGTAGAATGGGAGGCAGAGCCTTCGGCTGTATGACCCCTCCTCTGTGGAACCAGCGTAGATGACCCTGAACCCTGAAGTAAATGAAAAAACAAGTAAGGGCTAAAAACAAAGGCCCCACAGGTACACTGCATGTTTGGCAGCCTTGAGATTTATAATAACACCACCCCTTATGCATCCTTATGCTTAGCTTAGGTGCACTGTTTTCCCTTAGCATCCAGCAGTGCAGCACTGACACCAGAGTATGCTTTGTCTGTACCTCTCAGACAAAATAGCAGTTTTCTGACACTCTTGCCGGGATGACGCGATAAATGTTTTAATTTGTAAAAGAGGGGGAACAAAGTCCGGGACCAAAGAGCGCAGTTTAAATGCATGACTTTAAAGTGTACTAACAGATTTAAAATGTGTCTTTTTCCAAGCATATTGAGCAGGGGCAGTCAGTGGTTTCATTTGTATTCTCCTCTGGGCTAGTCCTTCATCATTGTGTTGTTGTACTGGGCCACCTATGAGCAAACAAGCCATCAGAAGAAAACAGTGCATCGCCTGCTCCTGATCCTAATGGAAACAAATGACAAAAATAGCATGTTGGACCCAGAGATTAGAGGGGAAGGATCTTGCAGAGTCTCCGGCACATTAGGAAGGCAACGAAGGGAGGGTGCAACAAGCTACTTCTTTGAAGCTGCCGTTTGCAATTGTTGCTAGGCTACTAAAAGAGTGTAACAGATGTCACAGATTGACCAACATGAAAGTGCTGTTTATGTAGTAAAATGCCAGCTTGTAAAGATCAAACCTCAAGTGAGATCAGGCCTATATTTCAATCCATTCCCTCAGATTAGATGTCAAACATTTAGAGCAACTTCAGTCAGTTTTTCTAATATTAATGACATTTAATGAAAGATCACGACACAAAATTAGGCACCACTTGATTTTCAGCCATTGAGATTAAAAACTTACAAACTGCAACTAGAATAATGATCACAATATCACAATTCTGTGGTACAATATTTCCCATTTAGTGCTACTATCAATTGAAACTGTGTGAGCTCAAGAATTTTGAAGCCTGCTTCAATAAAGCTATAATTTTTGTAATTGGTAATATACAAAAAGTACAGCTAAGGCTTTGAAAGTCTAAGGATCGTCCAGTTACTGCAGTTCATCTCGAGGCGAACATTTTTGTAGCAAACGCCTGAACAGCTGTATTTAAACCATTAGTTTTATCTTCTGGTTGCATGGGGAGAACATTTCATGATACTGCATACTTTAGGCTGAAGCACAGTTAGACACCACCTGACATATAAGTGACTTTTTTATGTGTTTGATGCTAGTATGGCTAAACACAAAAGCTGGTGAGCCAAAGGATTGCTATTTGCCCAATAAGCTCCTGTTTCTCTGTGTGCAGCCAAAACAGTCCTGTCCTCACCTGCAGTTGATCCAACAGGCCCTGTAATGCTCCATAGCATCACACTCTCTCACTTGTTTGTCTGCCCTGGTACAATTACACTTATACCCGCTTTTTTACATGATGTCCAAGAATACAGAAAACTCAGTGGGACAGACGATGTTTCTCTTTTACTCAAGGTTCATTTGAAACCCTTACAAATTATAGGCACATTTAAAGACCAGCAAGGTCTAAGTCCTTGTTGATAGTAACAACACTAACCCTTTGTTTTTGAATAAAATGCATTTAGGCATACAGACATTGCCAAGATGGCTTGATGAAGTCTAAATCAAGTATTAGAATAAGGAAAAAAGGTGAGGTGTTGCCAAATGAAATCAGAATCTATCTACTGGGATTTATCTACACAACCATTTCTAGTGTTTAAAAATATTGGTACAAAAAAGAAAAAGATATCCAACGAGATACTGGGAGTGAAATTCTCAGGGCAGAAATGGCTTGTTGATGTCACAGGTCAAAGGATAATTGCCAACGTGGTTTAAGGTGACAGAAAGGCAAAAGAAACAGCGGAGAAGAGGGCCGTCCCTCAAACATTCAGCTTTGATATTAATGAGTTTTTTGGGTTCATTGAGAACATGGTTGTTGTTCAATAATAAAATTATTCCTCAAAAATACAATTTGCCTAATAATTCTGCACTCCCTGTATGTCTGTCTCCACGTTGGTTGAGTGTGGAGTAAGTGCATATGAGAGCATGAGGGTGGGAATGGATGTTTGTATCTGTGTGTGCCTGTATGTCTGTGTCTATATGTCAGGTTGGGTATCAGACGTCACCTCTCTGGAGACATCTCAGGCCCTCTAAGGTATGGAGGCCTATCTCCCCCCACCACTTCCCCTGCCAGTGGCAGGCGCCCTCAGACATCAGTGCATTGGTGGGTCTTTGTGTCCGGGGATGGGTGTCCAGGTACACACCGGCTCACTCCTTGGTGGCTGCTTATCAGGGCCTGGAGCCTGGGGCTCACTCGGGCCACTTCGGGGGTGGGCTGCCCTCGGCCTCTCGGCCTGGGGCTCGGTCACTCAGGCACAGCTGGCTGCCGGCGGAGCTCATGGGTGCGTCACTGCAACTCCCCCTGGCTTCTGCTCCGCGGCTGCTGAGTGAGCCCTCATCTGGGACTCTCCTCAGCTCTTTCTGGGACAGTGGCGCGGCTGCCCCTCTGTTGGTCTTCCTTGGTCTCTTGTGTTCTGGGGGCCTCTGGATGTCTGGAGTTTTGATCTCCTCCATACCTGCTTCATGCCCTGGAGGACGGGGCTGTGGCCCCCCCACACCCTCTAGCAGATCATTACATGAAGGAACCTTTTAAAAACAAGCGCGTCCATGCTCACAGGTGTACACACGGGTCCTCACACACACAAACTACACCCTTTTTGGCTCCTACCTCAAAGCACACTGTGCATTGTCAATATTACGTGCTGCACAATGTTTAATATTTAGTATTTACTGTTATATTCACATAGATCATCGTGATGTTGTTTATTGTATTGCTCTCGTTTTCTTCTGCTTGTTTTCTTTTTTCTTTCTCAACAGGTGATCCAGGTGATTGATATATGTATTTTTTTTGTCTGCTTATTTAGTTGGTTTTTGTTTTTTATCCCCGTCCCTCTTCTCCGCTGTTTTTCCCCCTCTTCCTTTCTCCCTTTTCTTTTCCTCATTCAAGTCTGTCCCGTATCTAGCAAGTGAAAATAAAAAAATAAATAAAATAAACAATAAAAGGTGAATCAAATGGACCATTACGGCAAGGCTGGGATGGTCAATTTGGTAAAGTAAATCCATTGGGCATCTTTCCTCGCCTTTAGACAATAATTCTGATGGCAAAAGAACCAAACGGGACAGGCAAAAAAAAAAAGAAAAAAGGCAAAAGAAACTCATGAAATTCATCACAGCCTACCTGACCAAGTCCATGCTCTTATGACCACAGTGTACCCATGTCCTCATGGCTGTTTCAAGCAGGATAATGAACTAGGTTGTTGAATATGACAGTGTTGAAATAGCTTTCACAGTCGAGATCTGAGTCCAGTAGAGCGCCTTTGGGATTGGTGGAATAGGTGATTCACATCATGGATGTGTAGCTGTTAAAATTCAAAGAACTGGATGCCGTTATCATGTCAATATGGACCAAAATCTCTGAAGATCAATTTAATCCAACCATAGACAGGCCACTGGTGGATGTTAAGAAGTTAAACTGTCAGGTTCTGGAGAAGGCTGGATGGTTTTTTATATTTTCCTTTTCCAGGCGGTTTGTGGTCAGCTCTTTCTGTTTCTACCTTCTGGTGGAGTTTCCTTCCCAGGCTTACTCTCCCCTGTGCCTGCAAACCATTATCCATCAGGAGGCTATGTACGGCTGTGGCTGTCGCTGGTCCTAACAATTTGAGCCTTATCAAAGTAACTTGGGTCTTTACACCTTTCACATCCAACTAATAAGATCAATAAGCCAATAAGAGCCTCTTTACCTCTTTATGGTCTAATTTACCCTGGACTTTGACACACATCATTGTTCACCATCTGTGGTAACATTTTGGTTCATCATATGTGACACTCTTAATCTGCTCAGTAAGCTATAAAGCTTATGGAACAACAGAGAAGTAGATGAAATCTGGGAGGATAGAGAAATCATTTCACTGTATGGCTGTAAAGAGCTCGAGAGGTGGGGGAGTGAGAAGAAGCATGCATAAAGGAAGGAAGGAAGAGACAGAGTGGAGAAAAGAAGCATGCTCCTATATGCTCTCACACACACCAGCCTGCTCCACTGGACCACCCTGCATGATGCTGCTACTAATGAAAGCAAATAAAAGTGATCCCTCAGAAGAACAAGCAAAGAGCTGAAGGGTGAACGTAGCACATAGTAGAATTAGGTAGTTGAGATGACTGATAAAGATGCTTGACAGTGGCTGATTCTCACAGACAGAAAAAGTCCATCAATTTTTGGATAAATAACCCCAAAAAAGAATAAATAAATAAAGCAAAAAAAAGAAAAATCCCAATGCAATCAGACAATGTTGCCTCGCTGAAAAGAATCAGCGTTTTGATTTAATGTTGATGAAAGAGAAATAAGGTTATTTCTGATGTTTATACCCAAATTATGTAGTGGAAAACAATTTCAAATGTCTCACTGTTGAGTGTTTTCATGCGAGGATGGTTAATGTCAAGACCTATAAGAATAATTAGTTTGCTGTGCCCTCGTTGAATAAAGCAACAAGAAAGTTGTTATGGAAAGAGATTGTTACATAAGGTGTATGAAAGAGATACGCAAACTTTATCTCAAACATAAAATTATAATTATTAGCATCAAATTGCTTCTTTATTGAAGACTCACAGAAATTAGATTTTATATTCACTGTTATTTTACAGTACAGTCCATATCAAACGTTTAAGACGGCTTTGAAAAATGGCAAAAAATCCTATTTTGCATGGTTGGATCTTAAAAAGGTTCCAAGTTGAGCTTCAACATGCAACAAGAAGAAATGAGAGTGAGACAATTGATTGAAAACAACACCATCACTGCTGAGGTGGGACGCAGTAAGACGGTCATTTGGAATTTATTAAATGATCCTGGGGGTTGTGGAACAAAAACTGAATTGACCGACCCAAAAAAGTTGCCAGCACTGAGCCGGAGGATCCAATTGGTTGTCTGTCAAGACACTGGATGATCCTCAACCCAAATTAAGTCCGTTACTGGTGCTGACTGCAGCCTCTTAACCATCAGACGGCATCTGAGACTGAAAAGGCTTCAAAAAAGAAAAACGTCTTCAAAGGCCTCGTGTTCTTGAACGCCACAGAACTGACCGTTTGGACCAAACATGGGACATTGAGAGGTGGAAGAAAGTTTTCTTCTCTGATGAGAACAAATGATGATGATGAATGATGGTCCTGATGGTTTCCAACATTACTGGCATGACAAGCAGATCCCACCTGAGATATTTTCTACACTCCACAGTAGAGGAGGAGCCATAATGGTCTGGGGTGTTTTTTCCTTGAGTGGAACAGTGAAACTTCAGGAGGTGCAGGGGCATCAAACTGCTGCTGGCTGTGTCCAGATGTTGCAGAGAGCATCCCTCATGACTGAGGGCCCTCGTCTATGTGGTGTTGAAATCTCCCAAGGAGGTGGCTCTTCTGTGTTGTGCCATGCGCTTGTGAAGTGGCTGTTTGGTCTCTCCAATCTCTACATTGGAGAGACCATGGCACAACACAGAAGAGCCACCTCAACAGGACAAGACTCAGCAGTCCATCTGCATCTTAAGGATAAAGGACACTCTTTCGAGGATGCCAATGTTCACATTTTGGACAGAGAGGACAGATGGTTCGAAAGAGGAGTGAAAGAAGCCATCTATGTCCACTGTGAGCGACCATCTTTGAACAGAGGCGGGGTTTACGACACCAACTCTCTGCCATCTATAATCCAGTTTTGAGATCCCTTCCCAGACGCCTTAACGCCTACTCACATCCTGGGCCATCTGACCTCAGGAATTCGCATGATAAGGTGGGGCCAGGTTTCACAATGAACACACCCGAAACCCTGGCTGATTGGGACCCACGCCCAGTTTCCCACCTTGGCTCAGGCGATTAGAGGATCATCAGGGGGTCCTTTTGTCCCTCTGTGGGGGGTTACTCCCACTAGGTTTATATCTGGGACTCTCCACCATTTGACCTTAGAACTGAAGAAGCTTCTCGGATGAGAGGTGAAACGTCTTCAAGCAACTTAAAGAAGTCCAGACGCTTTTCTTTCCAAGCTCCTTTGACTACGATGACCTGGATGACTGAGAACCTTCACAGATTTATTCTGCACAGAAAATGAACTCTAAATCATGAAACCCTTCTATTTATTGGACTCTTAACTGTAAATGAAATACATTGGTACCAAAGCATATGATTTTTAAACCTTTTATCAACTATTCATATTTTAACCATTTTTTTATAACAGTAGACTTTTTTTTCTTTGTACTGCAAGCCTGAATAACTGCAGACAGGGCTACACATAGAAATAAGCTCAGTGGAAATTACGTGGCATGTATGGGTTTCCTTGTATGTCTGAAGATACACTGCAGGCACAATGTTTTCTTTGCAGCAAAATTCTGGCAGATAATTTGGTGAAGGCAGCCCATCGTCGTAGCAGCACCAAGCACTCAGGGGGTCTTGGATTCTGACAGTTTTACTTCAAAACCTCTTCAGTTTTACCAAGTCAGAAGAATAGACTGAAGAGTATGAAGCAAAACTCTGGAGGAAGTTTCCTCTGTTACTACTTGTGAAACAAAAGCCAAACTCAGTTGTCAAAAAACTCATTCTCTCTGCGTTTGGCTCAAACTATGTAGAATACATCCATGAACATATTTTGCTTTGCTAGTTAATTACAGAAGCTGTCAAAGTCCATTTTCCATACGAGAGAACATTTGAAAAGTGTGGATGTACTGCAGACAATGGCAGAGCACACATAGGTGTGTGAAGAAGGTGAATCCAGATATAAAGTGGAAGCTTTGTATTATTCACTACCAGAAATTTACCAGTAAGACCCAAACAGTTAAATGTTGTTTTATGCAGTTTACAGTGGTTATCTTTGGAAATCTTTGTCATGACAGCTACTCATTTGGCAAAAAAACATCATGATGATCCACAAGACTTTTGGGAGAACATTCTGTGGACTGATGACAGAATACTTTAGTGTTTTGGATGGTTTATACCCTGGTACATTTGGTACAAAACTAAGAAGAGCATCAAAGGAACAGTCAAGCATGGTGGTGGTAGTGTGATGGTCTTGGCTGCTTTGCTGCTTCAGGAATGGACAACTTGCTATGAAACATAAATTCAGCACTTTACCAGAAAATCCTAAAGGACAGTGTCCATCCATCAATTCTGAAACATGTGAAAAAAAGCAAATAAAATGAAGGGGGTAAATTTAAAGCAATGTGTTTATGTCATGGATCTGCTTCTCCCAGTGGATTCTCCTTTTCTTTCTCCCTCACTCTCTTGCCCCCTCTGTTTTGGTGTGTGTGTAGTGTTGACAGTGGGCTGGACTCTTTCTGAGTCTCTGCCCTTCTCACCTGTGGCTGATCGCTCACCTGTAGAGGATGAAAAATCACAGCCCTTCTTAAGGCAGAGATAGACAGCCATTCATTGCTGGAACCTTGACCCACAACCCCGGCTCATTCTCTAGTTGAGTCCTTGTGTGTTTCCTTGCAACTTCCTTCGGTTACTGTTTGTCTTCCTTGTGTGCAGGATGTTGTTCCCTTCAGCGTTTCCTTTGAGTGTGATGAGAGAGAGAGTCTTCCCTCAAACCGTGAGAGTGTGCGTGGATCGTGGATTTTTTCCTTGTCTGTTAATAAATATTCTAGTTTAGCCATGACAGTAAAGATCAGTATCGCCTGTGTGACAGCAGCCAGTCATTAATGTACTCATTTTGTGTGTTAATGCTAAATTATCAGCTAGCACTAGTGGGTTTGGTTAACAAGCTGTATCTATAGACTGTACATGCTCAACACACATAGCATAGCTCTGATTAATAAAATATGATAAAGTACAAAGAACTTGGATGGTCGCTGTCCCACAGTAGGTTATTTTATTTGTCAAATAGTTCCATTAAAAATGTTCCAAAAGACTAATACAGCAGTTACTGGAATGTGGGAACATCGCATTGATTTTAAAATCTTATTGGTCACTTTTAAAATCATAAATAACACCACGCCCAGCTATCTTATGGATCTCCTCAGCTTTTATACCCCTGGGAGAGCGCTTAGATCAGCAGGCCAAATGCTCCTGGTGCGACCTAGATCCCGCCTTATGACCAGAGGTGACCGCACATTCACCTCTGTTGCACCCTACCTCTGGAGTAATCTTCCTCAAGCTATCTGATTCAATTCAGTCTTTTAAATTTTGTTTAAAAACATGTTTATTTAGCCTTGCCTTCCCTGCCTCCTAGACCCTGCATTTTAACTGTACTGTAACCTTTTTGCTTTTATTATTGTTTTTATGTTTGAACCTTCAGCCTTTCAGCTCGTGCCTACTATGCCTGCTATCTTTGGTTAGTTATGTCTCCCACCTGTTGGTATATTCTATTTGTACGTATATTATTTACTTGTATTTATTATTGCTCTCATTTGGTTTCTGTGAAGCACTTTGGCATACACCTTGTTTTTAAATGTGCTATATAAATACAATTGTATTGTATTGTATGGGAAGGTGAGGTCTACCAGTGAACACATGCCACGTCAGTGTATCTGCCACTCAAACGAGTCACATTCCTCACTAAAACATTCGCCTTGTTCTAATCAATGATTTATTCAAAAAAATATTATGTAAATTAACCCTCTGTACAATTATGAGGGCAGATCCATCCACAAAGACCAAAAGCTTCTTAGTAAAAGGCTGTGAAGATGCACGTTGGTATTCTAATATTGGAGTTTACAGAGACTGCCTCACTTTTGGCGACAGCTTCAAGTGGTCAATAGAAGAGTAGCAGTGTTATACAACTAATAAAGCTTTAGTTAAATTTGTAAGGTTCCTAGATCTGTCTTAAAGACTCTCGTCATAACAAGCTGTCAAGTACAAACATGTACTTCATGTGGCAATGGTGTGCCTTGCAAATAATGGCATTGTTTTGGACTAGATGTGCAAATAAACAGTTACAATAGCTTTAAGGTCATCTGGGGTTATGTAAGGTCTTTTTTGCAGAAGGAGCATGCAGCAGTAAATTTGTACAGATGCAAGAACTGGAGCGCTGGGGCTGTGGTATGCATCCAATTCTATTATGGATGTCTGATGTAAAGGACATTTGTTTCCATGGTGCATCATGCTAAAGCCCACATATAGCCACAAAAGCAATGAGCTTTGACTTGTGGAACAATACAGCGATGGCATGGATTTACAGGGAAGATGTGTTCCAGCAAATCTTGTCTGGGTGTCGACTTTTGGTGCTCTGGCTTCCTCAGTGTGAGAGCAGCATGACAGGAGTTGTGTCACACTATGCTCTCTCTGCACGTGTGTGGGTGGTGTATATGAGCCTGTGTTTGGCTCTAACTTTTTTCTCTGCCATAGACAACAGGCTATGTGTGTGCATGTGTGCAGGCAGCCACACAACCCCCTGCAAGTTTAAATGGCTTTGTCTCTCTACCTTATATCACCTGGTTGTCTGTGGCATGTTTGTGCATTTGTGTGAGATAGCTACTGTGGAGTTAGCCTAAGGTACTAAAATAGCTTTACTTAATCCCTCAGGTTTCAATAGCTGTCGCCATACCTTATATCACCTGAGCCAGGAAGGGGGAACAGCAGCACAAACTAAATAAATAAATGAGAAAAAGCAAGAGAGAAATGGAAAAGAGGGAAGAGAGAAAAAGAGATGGGAAAGGAGACGACAGGCGAGGTGAGGGTATTAAGAAACCTCAAGTCAAGAATAGAGAAGTTAACAAAGACTGCATGAATGTAATGGACAATCTGTTTGTCTCCTTTTCTTTCTCTGTTAAGCACGACTGTCAGTCCGTCACTCACCCAGTCCTTTAAACAGTGAACCTCCATCAATTATTTATCTCTAGCTCTTGTACTTTCCACTACAGATTGCAGGCTTATTGCAGAGCCTTGTAATCACATGTCCTCTGTGTCAGATGGGGCTGAAATAGTTACAGAGGACGCATAACATCTGAAACCACGGCATTCTGGGATGTGATCCTCGTTGTCAAGCCGTCAACACCTACAGGGTCAGTCATCCCGTTATGACTCACTCACTGTGGCCTTGCTTTAAAATAGCTCATAATGGCCTGCAGCAAAGGCTTGTTGAACAATGTCACACACAAACAATTGCATCTAGCTTGTGTATTGTAAACAGAAGCTGAGCAGATCTTTCAGTTCTCTTCATATCATTGAAAAAGCTCTGATATGGGTAAAAACTGCCACCTGTGTCTCTCATCCAGGAATCCAACTGTTGGAAATATTGTGGTTATTTTGCTCCGTAGACATAAAATATATGTTTTATCACAACATTAGCACTAATACATAATGAGATGCTGATGGGGTATCATTACTACTAAATTCCCACACACCATACACCTTCCGTTTCATGGAATGTACGGAGCATCCAAAAAGTTGTACCATATAGCCCTGTAAATCCAACTCTCAGGAGCATAGCTCTGTTGCTTATTCTTGGGTTAAAATAGAGACATTTCCTCATTACAAAAATAGTCATAAATATGCTTTTAAAGGTTTTAGGACAGGCACGATTAAACCACATCTTTCCAGCAGGAAATAAACAAATGTGTGATACTTTCAATAGTAGTTTAAAGTTTTGTTGAGCTACCATCCATACAGAGCTTCTTTGATGCGTGTGTAGTACACGCATAGCACAGCTACAGCCCTTAGAGGATCCGTTCATATAAAACATACCAAAGGTTCAGAACAAGGTGCTTTATGGGAGGACAGTTTTCTTTTGCAAATAGCTAGCTTCCTCAAACACCATGAAGCAAAGGTAGTTTTAAGTGTCTTTCTTGATTCAGCAAGTAAAACCCTCATAACAAGGAGAGAAAGACAGCATCAGCTCATAATGGCAACATTAGAAATAGAAATATACAGACAGACCTATCAGGCAGAACCCTGCAGTGTGTTTACTGTAATTCATGCTGTGGCATTAGTCCAATTTGGACACACATTCAAACTTATTTTGTAATTCTTATTTGTATAGTCTTCCGGTTTGATTATGAGCAGCTGGTTAAAGTTAGAGTTGGTGAGACTTTGTCTGATTTGTGTTGCTGCAGTGATAACAGTTGGACTGGAATATGACTTTTGCTATCTCCTGCAAGCAATTTGTCCCACTCCTGATCCTGTAGTATTTTGCCAGCATTAGATTTAGGGACAGGTTATAAATTGTAATCTCACATATTATTATAGTTTCAAAGTTGTGTTGACTTCATTTATCCTTTGCACTTGCATTTCAGGGCCCTTTGCAGAGAAGAAGCATCATCACACCATGTTCCTGTCATGGGAGAATTTTTTTCAAACACAACTTGAAACAAAAGAACTGAGAAAAACCCAAGTGGTGAATACTTTATGTAGTCTCACACCCACAGTCACATCAAATTCTAATGTAGCACTTGCAGCACTCTCCAAAAGTGTGTTAACAGTGTGTGCAAGTCAATGGTTGTGGGACTTCAGGCATTTGAATTTGAGATCAAAATGCCACAATAAGATAAAAGAGGCTGTTTATATGCACATATATTTAAATTTTGAGTCCCTCTGTATTAGATCTGCTAAAGTAAGTTAAAAAGATAAAGTATTATATGTAGTGCAATGAAAATAAGTTGTGTGACTCCATCCATGAAAAGCAAAAACTGACTCAATTAAAACTTTGCTGATCTACTTTTCAAGGCCATCTCTTTGTGCACCTCTGGACTGCTTTTGTGAGATCCTGAGAGAAGTCCTACCGGTGGCTGGACAAAGCTGGACTGACAGCACAGAGGCTCTAATCATGGCAGCACAGGAACAAGCTCTGAGCATAAGATCCATAGAAGCTCCGGGTCTATCACAGCAGGCAAGACCCCAGGCTGTGTAAAGATGCCCCTGAGACAATCCAGCACATAACAGCAGGGTGCAAGATGCTAGCAGGCAGGGCACACATGGAACGCCATAACCAACTGGCTGCTTAGTGTACACAACCATCTGTGCCGAATATAACCTGGAAGTTCCGAGGTCAAAAGGGTTGAGAATGTGAGAATGACTAAGCTAAGATCCTGTGGTGCTTCCAGATACAGACGGACAAACTGGTGATGGCTAACCCACCGGACACAGTAGTGGTGGACAAGCAGAAGAACACAGTCATTTAGCTATGCCAAGTGATAGCATCAGGAAAAAGGAACATGAGAAGCTCAAGAAGAACCTGAAGGTGATATTTTCTGGAAGGAAAAAAAGAAAAAAAAAAAAGGAAAATATGTGTATACACATATAAACACATATTTTGCTTTTCTTTTCCTCCAGAAAATATCATGGTCAAATAATGTCACATACTACACACGGTTAGAAGTGGTGCATTTTTCTAAATGAGCTATCAGCTAATATCACCTGCTATCACAACTGCATGAAAAAGCTTTTTTTTTTGTTATTTACAGAGGAGAATAATGGACCATCCTTTAAACTCTTACATTTGTCCCATTGTTGGTCTCATATATGTGTATTTCTCCAAGCTGGATTAAAAACATGATAATGGACCACCATTGTCACGGTCAACGAGGCGAGCCGTGTGGAATTTATTAAAGGACCCAAGATGCAGGCATACGTGATGAGAGTGGGCTTTTATTGAGGAGGATTACAAACAGAAATGGCAAAGGAGTGGGCAGAAACTAAGCAGAACCTAGACTGGAGAAAGCTAACAAAACACAGACCCGAATGGCGAAGCAGGGAGACGCAGTTAGAGGACACAGAACCAAGCAGGGAATGACCACAGATGACAGAGGGCGATAACGCAGACAAACTAGCAACAGGCAGGAGAGCACATAGGGTTTAAATACACATAGCAGCAATCAAGGGATGAGCAACAGGAGGGGAACACACCTGGGAGAAATCAGAGCTGACGGGACAGGGGAAACGTAAACTGAACACACTCACATGAGGCAGAGACCTTCAGAATAAAACAAGAAACTCGCAGACACAGAACCAGACAAGACACTGAACTAAACAGACAGATTCACAAGCAGACAGTGTGACACCATAGACAGAGTGAACACAGAGAAGTGGGAGCAGGCAGGCACAGAACAAAACCTCAACAAAAGATAAAACAGGATAAACAAGCACAGGAAATAATATAAAGAAACACAAAACACTGAGTTGACAGACTCTGGACCATGACAACCATGACACAAACCGACTGACACATCTGTCCTTAAGCAGTTTAACATTAAAATTAGGCAACATTTTTTTTTTTTTTGGGAAAGGACACATTTTGTTTTTGAGTTGCCTAAAATATTATCCTTATTATCCATATTTCAAAATGTTTTGTATGTCTTGACTGCTGTTGTCTTAAGACACCTTGTAGCTGGAAGACTGGCAAACTTTTTAAAGGTTTCATAATGAATTTGCTCACCTGCATTTGCCTGGCATGTTGAAATAATGCGTGTAAGCTGGTATATTTGTCTCAGCAGAGCAGACTAGTTCAGTTAAGCTTTGGCTGTTTCTTCTTGTCGGGGTGGGGTAGTTGCATCATTGACATACTTTAGTTATATCAGAATGTGGCACAATATTTTCCACATTAGACACCCACCTCCAGCACAGTTCAACACCCCCAACTTCAAGGCTCATCCCACGGCTCTGAGGGGAGGTTTGCATTGCACACTCGGAAAAATATTTGGAACAGTGTGAAGGTGAAACACAAAGTGCTCTAAGGCTGAATGAATAGCAAGCACTTGGACAGTTTCGATTGAAAGAATTAGACCGTGGTATGATTTCAGTGAGGCTATCAAAGGCATTCATTTTAGCCTCCGTTCATGGATCTGAATCAATTAAGAAGACATGCCAACAGGGCACAATCTACATTGACTATCTTCCTCCTGTTGAGAGATCAGCAGTTGAGAAGCTCTTCAGGGCACAATAGTTGAAAGGGATGAAGAGGACCTGCTTGACCTTTCTAAAAGGATGGGTTCCCAGTTCCTACCTCTTAAGAGCAACATGTAGCCTGGCATTGAAACAATAGCTGATAATGCCAATGATCAAGCTCTAAAATACAGAGTGAATTGCTTCTCCACACCTATTGCATATCTACAGCTAAAACTGCCAGACAAGGAAAGTATATCGTGTTTGTATGTGAGAAAGAAGGCCACAGGGAAACAACAAAGAGGAAACAGACAACCCCTCCATGTCTTCAATATGATGTCAGAAAAACCAGGCAAATCAAAGCTGTAAAAACACATCTGCACTGGGTCTTTTGTCATCTGTGCTGACAAAATTCTGGTGTGCTTAAATGCTAAAATTAGGCTCAGCAGAAAGCTTGCTGCTACATTTAAAGAACTCGCACTTACAGTTCTTATCCTGAATTTTGCACCAAGTTCAACAGCATCCTCTCCCAGCAATACTTTGAAATTGATTGAATTCCCTTTCAGAATTGATAACTGCAGCTGTACACTACAGTTTGATTTGATATTCTGATGGTTTTGTTGTATGTTACCCTAGTTTTTAATTGTATTTCTTAAAGGGGTGTCTTATGTTTTGAAAATGACTGGAGGTTTCACATGCCAGGGTTGAGGCTAGTGTTAAAGGAACACCTCATACAAAAACAACTACACAACAGCTATGACTAAACATTTAGCTACTATTTCCTAAAAAAATACTACCAAGCCTCCAAAGAAGCTGCACTTAGTTTATGGGAGTCTTTGTTTGTTAGTTTGTTGTCGCCACAGATAAAACCCTAACCCTCCAATGTGATAGCAGGAAGTAAAATAGCTAGACAAAAACTTTCTGCCTACTTGTGACTGACCGCTTGCCGCTCTTTCATTTGTAACGAAAAAGTATCAGCCAGATCAAGAAGACCTGCACACGATACGACATGACCTGCTCCGTGTTTTACTGATGAGCTACACTGTCTGGATCATGAAACATAAAGATTACAATGGTTCATTTTGTTGTTCATTCCCTCAACTTTGACCTGTCTAATCTTTGTAGCTTGTCCTTGTAATATTTGGCATATTTCAGAATAGACTTTGGATTTTTGCTCCTGATATAAGATTTCTATCTTCCACCAGAGTCTTTGTAACTGTAGTGTGACTGTTGTGCACACCAAAACCTCATATACACACTCGGCTTGTGTTTCAGTGACTGATGTGTTGACATTATTGACTATCAAGTGAACTAACAACTATGTGTTTGTGTGTGTGTGAGTGTGTAAAAGAGAGAGAGACAGAGGAAGGAGTCAGTTGATATCAGCAGTGCAGGGTTACAAAGTGATGATAGACTGTCAGGGGCGTGTTCAGGGTTTTGTTTAAGTTCTCTGAAAGGAAGTAAACTTTTCCAAGGACAGAAAACAGAGGAACTGAAGAGCAAATTACATTCTGCAACTGTTGCTAAACTCTAAACAGGTTTGTCTTTAAATTAGTCCTCGTGGTAATGTCTATACAGTGGGGCAAAAAAGTATTTAGTCAGCCACCGATTGTGCAAGTTCCCCCGCTTAAAATGATGACAGAGGTCAGTAATTTGCACCAGAGGTACACTTCAACTGTGAGAGACAGAATGTGAAAAAAAAATCCATGAATTCACATGGTAGGATTTGTAAAGAATTTATTCGTAAATTAGGGTGGAAAATAAGTATTTGGTCATCTCAAACAAGGAAAATCTCTGGCTCTCACAGACCTGTAACGTCTTCTGTAAGAAGCTTTTCTGTCCCCCACTCGTTACCTGTATGAATGGCACCTGTTTGAACTCATCATCTGTATAAAAGACACCTGTCCACAGCCTCAAACAGTCAGACTCCAAACTCCGCCATGGCCAAGACCAAAGAGCTTTCGAAGGACACCAGGAAAAGTATTGTAGACCTGCACCAGACTGGGAAGAGTGAATCTACAATAGGCAAGCAGCTTGGTGTGAAAAAATCAACTGTGGGAGCAATCATCAGAAAATGGAAGACATACAAGACCACTGATAATCTCCCTCGATCTGGGGATCCACGCGAGATCTCATCCCGTGGGGTCAAAATGATCATGAGAACGGTGAGCAAAGATCCCAGAACCACACGGGGGGACCTGGTGAATGACCTGCAGAGAGCTGGGACCAAAGTAACAAAGGTCACCATCAGTAACACACTGCAACGGCAGGGAATCAAATCCCGCAGTGCCAGACGTGTTCCGCTGCTGAAGCCAGTGCATGTCCAGGCCCGTCTGAAGTTGGCCAGAGAGCACATGGATGATACAGCAGAGGATTGGGAGAATGTCATGTGGTCAGATGAAACCAAAGTAGAACTTTTTGGTATAAACTCAACTCGTCGTGTTTGGAGGAAGAAGAATACTGAGTTGCATCCCAAGAACACCATACCTACTGTGAAGCATGGGGGTGGAAACATCATGCTATGGGGCTGTTTTTCTGCCAAGGGGACAGGACGACTGATCCGTGTTAAGGACAGAATGAATGGGGCCATGTATTGTGAGATTTTGAGCCAAAACCTCCTTTCATCAGTGAGAACTTTGAAGATGAAACGAGGCTGGGTCTTCCAACATGACAATGATCCAAAACACACCGCCCGGGCAACAAAGGAGTGGCTCCGTAAGAAGCATTTGAAAGTCCTGGAGTGGCCTAGCCAGTCTCCAGACCTCAACCCCATAGAAAATCTGTGGCGGGAGTTGAAAGTCCGTGTTGCTCGGCGACAGCCCCAAAACATCACTGCTCTCGAGAAGATCTGCATGGAGGAATGGGCCAAAATACCAGCTACTGTGTGTGCAAACTTGGTAAAGACCTATAGTAAACGTTTGACCTCTGTTATTGCCAACAAAGGTTATGTTACAAAGTATTGAGTTGTATTTTTGTTATTGACCAAATACTTATTTTCCACCCTGATTTACGAATAAATTCTTTACAAATCCTACCATGTGGATTCATGGATTTTTTTTTCACATTCTGTCTCTCACAGTTGAAGTGTACCTCTGGTGCAAATTACTGACCTCTGTCATCATTTTAGGTGGGGGAACTTGCACAATCGGTGGCTGACTAAATACTTTTTTGCCCCACTGTACATATTCTGCCTAAATGTTTCAGACAGGCTCTCTATAAGCTATGATCATACACACTGAACAAACGTTGGTTCAAAGAAAAAAGAAACATTTATCTTCACATTGTACTCAATTTTTATTTTAAATGAGCACATAGAGAAATTGCTTTTGCCAATCATGAGTGGCTGGCGAAGGCACTCAGACAAAATTCAAGAGCAGATTGAATTATGTGAAAATATCAGATTTTGACAAACACTGTGCTGGTTTAAAGCAGAAGGAGAACAAAAAAGTTGGCAAATAATTGTGCTAAAAACGTTGTCCTTCACCTCCCTATTCTTAGCTTTTCATTAGAAACAAACAGCAGCTGCAGTGAAAAGAGTGCACTTCTAAGCACTACGACTGATCATGAACGCACCAAGGACTTCAAACTTATTTTGATCATAAAGTCCTGAACTTGTTTGGAACCACTGCAGTATACATCAGATCTGACAAAGCAGCCCAGCAGATCATCCTCTCAACAAAGCTACAGCGCCGTTCCACCAGCAGGTAGAACTTCAAAATAAGCTCGCCAACAGTCTTTCAAAATCTTTTGTATAGAAAGGACGAAACCCAGTAATTTTCCGCAAATATGATGAATGTTTGTGCATCTAAATTCAGCTAGAACTGTTCTCTCAGTTATCAGTGAGGTTAAAGAAGGTGTGTGGCGTTTTATTATCTATATATTAAACATAGTCAATTTCAACACATCATATGTGATATATATGAAATAAGAACAAATAATCCCCTGTAGCTGTGGATATCCATTATGGTGTTCATCATTGCCATATGTGTAATATTACTAAACAATTTTACTTAGTTACATCACTTATCATTCGTATTATCTGTTATTTTTGTGCAGATTAATTCAGTTCCTTTTACAGTCAAGGACCATTTTTGATGGTCAGATGTGCTAATAGGACATTTCCTGACTGTCCTTCAGTTTTGCCTGATCGGGAACAAACCTTTGAATTTATTACTGTTCTCCTGCCTGTGGATTTGCTCCTGCATGCTTTTTACAAGAAACTAAAGGTGTGTGTGAGCCTCAAATGGTTAGAATTACCATAAAAGGGCACACCTGCTACAGATCGGCCGTGAACAAGGCAGGAAACTCTGCTTGTTGCACAACTTGATGAGGAGAGAACAAAAGAAATGATGAACCAATAGATCCAATAAAGGTAGTATTGATGGTCAGCATTATTACTATTACTTTTAAGGTTAAATATGAAAGTTAGGCATAAAAATATGATGACATCTTTTGTGATGGTTTTCTGCACATTTTGTCTTTTTTTTTTATTTATTCAGATCATAAAAAGCAGTAAATACTTGGAGAGAATGAAGCCTAAGTTTCTGCTTGGTTTTATTTCCTAAGGCTTTGGAAGTTACAAGTCATAACCTATGACTGAGGGTGGGATTAGCATCTGGCAGAACGGCTGTTCGCTGAGGCAGAGGTAGATTTAATTAAGGATGGAAGAAAAAAATAACTTGTGTGCTACAGCCTTGCATTTTGATTCCATTTTCCTGGAAAATGTGTGTATTGTATATGAAGGCCTTTGGAAAAACAAATTCAGGACAATAAACCAAGAAGTGTAGAAACACATAAACATGATGGTAAACATGTAGCTAACTTAAACTGATTGTTGGCCAGCTGGAAAAGGAGAGTTAAGCCATCAAAGCCGCGTCGGCCATGGGTTCAGGTTACAGGACCATGACACTCTAGAAAGTTCAGACACATCTTAATGAAATTGAAGTCAGTGTACGAGAGAGCAGCACACACACACACACACACACAGACACACACACACACACACGTACATACACAGCTACACAGAGGGGAGATGGCTGCTTACAAAGAAACAAGATAAAGGGAGAAATGAATTACCCTCGATCCTGTTCAATGTGATTCAACACCTCATGGATAGATGTGTGCACACTAACGATCCAACAGTATCACATGATCCGAGAGGAAGTACAGGTGCTCAGCTCAGTTCCCCTTTGGATCAACTTCCACTGTAAAGAATAACTATGAATAAAACAGCAGCCAAACAGATCGAGTGTTGCTATCTATGTCTGTGTGTGTGTGTGTGTGTGTGTGTGTGTGTACAGCTGTGTATATGTGACACACACGTCTTCATGTGTGTGTGTGCATCTGCGCACTCACTCAAGCATGCGCCGTGGGTGTGAACGTGTGGAATCGTGCTGCCCTGTTGCGGTTTTCCAAAACAACCTTATGACAATTTAATGATTTAATCAAAGCTTATGGGCTCCTTGTTGTTGGATCATGTTCAGCTTGTAGCAGGTGACACAGGGCCAAGAAACACTGACCTAAAAATAACAAAAGCACCTGATCCCCTGGCACTGGGCTGGAGTTCTCATGTTGAATTACTCTGGATTAAATGATAGAGGTCGCAGGTGAGGCAGATGCATTAAAGGAGAATTATTCGGCACGATTGAAACTTTATTCCTACCTGCTTGTGTTTCTCTTTCAGGCTGATGAGTCATTGCAGAAGGAGCATCTTTTTTTAACAACACTCTGTTAAAAGTTTCAAAGTAAGACATTTCACAGGCGCTCGTGAGACTGGCTTCTGCCCACCAGGGTTGTGCATGTTGGTGTGCTTTCTTTTCCTATTGTTACATAGTTGAGACATCTCTCTCTTCATTTTTATAAGTTATATCTACAAGGAGCACAAATCCTTAAGCATGATGTACAAAATCCAGTTAGTGTGATTCAAATTGACTGCATCCTATATTATCACAATGTAATACTAGTCTAATAAATAAGCTTAACCCTTTAATAATCAATGCTAACAATAACAGTAAAGCCAGTAAATAAAATATATTGAGTTCTATTGCTATGAAGCACTGAAGAGAGCTTTCAAATACCGTGAGAATCTTCTCTATCATCACTCCTGATATAAGAAAACTTCAGTAAGTTCAGAAATTCCTAAATTAAACTTTACCAAACTTGAAACAACTGAGCTGAAGCTAAATAATATCAGTAGTCCAGTAAATACAGCCAGCAGCAGTCTTTAACTATTCACCATTGTAATGTAACAACCTTATTATTGGATTACATCGATTTTTCACCTAAAAGTTCTACACACAATAACCAATAATGTCAAGGTCAAAAAGTTTGCATTCAAGTGTATGAAAAATAAAAAACTAAAATATAACCTGTTTGAGGTGACTAAATACTTATTTTCCACCCTGATTTACGAATAAATTCTTTACAAATCCTACCATGTGGATTCATGGATTTTTTTTTTCACATTCTGTCTCTCACAGTTGAAGTGTACCTCTGGTGCAAATTACTGACCTCTGTCATCATTTTAAGTGGGGGAACTTGCACAATCGGTGGCTGACTAAATACTTTTTTGCCCCACTGTAGGTATTCACTGCCTTTGTTACAACACGATAACCATGACTGACATGATTTTTGACATGATGTTAAAGCACAAACAAACCAAGTCATTAAGTCCAAGAAACTTTCTGTAGACCCATAAGACAAGATTGTATCGGAGCATAAGTATGGCAAAGGGTGTAGAAAAATGTCTGCAGCATTTCTGCAGGTCCCAGTGAGCACACTGGCTTCCATCAGCTCTAAATGGAAGACATTTGGAATCACCAGGACTCTTCCTAGAGTTCGCCAGCTGGCCAAGCTGAGCGATTGGGGTGTTAGGGCCTTTGTCAAAGTGACCATCAGGTTCTTGGTCACCTCTCTGACTGAGGATAGGGCAGCTATTTCTGCAGCACTCCACCAATCAGCCCATTTGCCTGAATGCCAAAGCAATCAGGCACTGCTCATCAGCTGACCAATACCATCCCTACAGTGAAGCATGGTGCTGGCAGCATCATGCTATGGGGATGTTTTTTGGCAGCAGGAACTGGGAGACTAGTCAGGGTGGAGGAATGGTTAATCCATCTTGATAATAAACTGCTTCACAGCACTCTGCACCTTGGACTCAGGCGAAGGTTTATCTCCCAACAGGACAACAACTCTAAACACACATGCAACAAACGAGTGGCTTTGGGACCACCAGTGAATGTCCTGGAGTGGCCATAATCATAAACCCTCCTTGGTTAATGTTGTCTGCTTGTATGTCATGCAGTTCAAACAGCTGAATTTGGCTTATTTTTGTCAAAAATTACTTTCTAAAGATACTATAAAGATCATTCATTCCATTATGAAGAACTGCATCCATAAACCTGCACTACATCTTAGCCTGCAGCATGTTATATGCCATCAAGGTCACAGCAAGCCCAACACTAATTCTTTCATTTATCCCTCCACCCCCCCAACACACACACACACACACACACACACAAACACACACACACACACACACACACACACACACTGTGCCTTCTGTTTCATGATAAATATTAGCTGGTTGTAGCCTTATCTGATGATGTGTTTCAGTAATGCTGATGGCGATTTTGTTCCGGTTATCACCTAGCAACAGTGCTAGAAAGTCCAATAACTCAATGTACAAATGAATATTAAGCTCAATTTCTGGGGTGGAAATGGAGATGAAACACAGATGTGAGTCTTTAAATTGCTAATTTAGATGTTGTGAATTACTTTTCAGGACAGGTGATTTGTAGGACGCTGACTTTTGAAAACAGTGTTTTATTTTTTGTTTTACTTTTATTTAAATCTACATTTTTTTTTGTCTCTGGTGAATTTGTAGGCCACACAGTGAGAAACACAAACATGCTTCTTTCTCCCTACAGCTGGTTCATAATTTATTAAGGACACATTGATATGCACGGCACTGTTCTGCTCCTACTTCATATTCACTACACTGGCACAACAAAATGAAATGGGGGGAGAATGACCTCATCAGTGTGTGTGTGTGTGTGTGTATGTTTCAGGTACATGAGTTACCTATTGTACAGTAGTGTTAGTTCAGTGCTATTCAGCTTTATTTATACAGGCCAGTTCCCAAGAAAAATCACCTAAAGGCATTTTATATTGTAAGGCAGAGACCCAGCAGGTCAGCTGTTTCACCTTTGAGCTAAACTGTCCTGCATATTAATTAATTACTGCCATTATTTAACAAGGATGACCCATTGTGCCATTGATATCCATTGAGACTCCGTAAAATGCTTTGAAATAATTCACTTATTTTGTATAATCTAGATTTGCAAATATTCAGCATCACTGAGTGTATATGAGTAAGTCACATGACAGCATCAGTACCCCTAAACAAGGTAAACTTTTCTTGTAGAAGTCACAGTATTTTTCTTTGTCACAAGATGAGTTAAGAGCACTATTTCCAGCACTCCTCTACACATGATCTTCCCAGTACCAGCAGATACATTACTAACTAGCTTGTGAACATATGTGACCTTTTCTATAGTCATTGTTGGAAATCAAAACAGAGGGACAATAAGGGACAATAATACTCTCCCAGACCCAGGCCCTCCCAGGCCGCTGAACTATTCACCCTATCTCTAAGGGAGAGCCCAGTCACCCTTTGCAAAAAGCTCATTCCCACCACTTATATCTGCAGTCTCGTTCAGATGAAGCTCATGACCATAGTTGAGGGTAGGGACGTAGATCGACCGGTATATCGGGAGCTTCAATTTTACGCTCAGCTCTCTCAGCTTTCAGTCCCCAATTCTGTGAAACCAGCTTAAAGTCTGGATTTGGGAGACAGACACCCTCTCTAATTTTAAGATTAGGCTTAAAATGTTTAAAGCATAAAGTCAGGGTTGGATCAGGTGACCCTGAATCCTCAGTTGTGTTGTAATAGGTCAAGGCTTCTGAGGGATTCCCACAATGCATCTTTTTCTTCTTCAGTCACCCTTTTTACTTACTATGTGTTAAGACACCTCTCTATGTTAAATTATTTGTTCTCTGGCTCTCTTGCAACCAGTCACAGCAGATGTCTCTCTCCCTGAGCCTGGTTCTGCTGCAGGTTTCTTCCTGCTAAAAGGGAGTTTTTCCTTCCCACTGTCACCAAACTGCTTGCTCATAGGGGGTCATATGATTGTTGGGTTTTCTCTGTTTTTTTTTTCTATTGTTATTGTTATCATTATTATCATTATTATTATTAGGGTCTTTACCTTAAATATATAAACTTTATATATTTATATATATATATAAATATATAAAGTGCTTTTGGGAAACTGTTGTTGTAATTTTGCACTGGATAAAAAAATCTGAATTGGATTGTGTTGCGTTTGCAACACCGTTTCACTCCTTCCTGATTTCCTATTTCTTCTTATGTTTGTCACACTTAAAAGTTTTAGATCATCAAACATATTCAAATATTTAAAAAAATATAAGACTACAAAACACAAAATGCAGTTTCTAAATCAAGGTGTTTTTGATTAAGGGGATAAAACGTGTGTGAAAAGTGATTGCCCGCTCCAACATTAGAACATAAATTAGCTGCGGTGTATCACATGTTTGGAGAGTTGAGTTGAGTTTCTCTTGCCACACCCAGGCGTTACTACCACACCTGTTCTCAATGAAGAAATCACTTGAATAGGACCTGCCTGACAAGGTGGAGTAAAAAAGACCTCCAAAGAACGAAATCATCACCGTGATCCAAGGAAAGAAAATAATTGAGATCTCTGAGTCTGGAAAAGATTAGAAAGCCATTTCTAAAGCTGTGGGACTCCAGCAAACCACAGGAAGAGCCATTATCCACAAATGTTGAAAACATGGAACAGTGGTGAACTTTCCCAGGAAATGTTGTTACATAATAAAATGCACAATTAATGCATAGATTACATAGAATTCATTAGATGCCTCTTCAAGATAAATCCTATTAAAAGAAGAAGACTGTTTCCGACAGGAAAGTCTGAAAAGTCTCTGACAACAAAAAAATGTGCCAACCTGTCATTGGTGAAAAGACTGTAATGCCAGTAGAGCCCACCCACTTCTAACCTGCTTCTTCTCTGGGGAATGTCAATTGATCTGAATGGTGTGGGGCTGTAAGTGTCAGACCCACTTGTAGTGTTTGTTCTGGTCCTCATGGCACAAAGAAGAAGAAACTGGCTCCTACAGCCCTGTCCTGCTCTCTTTATCTCCTGATATCTCCAGCACACTCTTGAGACTGTGTTGGGAGACACAGCAAACCTTCTTGCAACTTCACCTATGGCATCACCTATGGCATCCCACGAGTAAAATTCAAAACTAGAAAAAAAAGAGTCCTGATCGATTAGGAGAGAGCAGTGGTCTTTCCTCGAGGACAGACATTTTCAGGGTAACTTGCCACGTTCAGTGTGACTCTAAACTGAAGATGCCTGTGGTTTAATTGACACATTCTTTTCCTGTTTTGTGTGTATGGCTCATTGACTACTATTTGGAACAGAGCGCTTAATAATATTGTTAGAAGATGATGCTGTGTTGTGTTTGTGTAGCCAGATGGGCTACTCGCCTTCCGTTGTTTTTCTTCTCTCATTCTCTCTCTCGCTCGCTCGCTCTACCACCCTCGCTCTCTTTCCACTGCACTCGCTCCTTGTATCAGGTGATCGGGTTAATTGGGAACCCACCTGCACATTGATTGCAGGGTGGCGCTAGCCTGTATAAAGCTAAGCCGATGTCTTGTTGGATTAATTCCTCCCGAGCTTCTGGTACGATACAGCAGTAAATGCTGGCGTACTGCGATGGACTGATCAGCAAGAGCCGATTATACGACAGCTACAGGTATGCTCTCGCTTAACCTTGGATTCCCTCCGAATACTGGAATTGGTGTTAATATCCTTTTCCGGCCTGTTGTAGCGCAGCAGTCTGTTTAATTCTGCCATTGCGGAGAGAGGTGTTCGTGGTATCTCCACCAATGAGAGTATAGTGCCTCCGGTCCTGGGGTAAGCTGTTAGAACTACTTTTATTAGCATTCATAGCTATAAGAGTTTAAGGTTACACTTATCTGTTTCAGGGTTCACTGCTGTACTCACCTCTCCATGGTAAATTGTCCAACCTAAATTGGAAGAGTGGACTGCCTTCTCAGTTGCTGTTGTGAACTCCTCCTTGGTGGAGTCTGCTGTCTTGTCTTGTTTTGTCTTATCTTGTTTTTATTAAGTAGGCTTACCTTTTTTTGGGTTCGCCTGGTGTTCTATTTTACCCTGGACTGTTGCTCGTACCCACACTTCTGTGATCGGGCTGAAGTGATTCTCTGCCCGAGTGTCGTGCTGGGACTCTAAATCGCCTGGGTGGCCGGTCTCAGCCGGTGGGGAGCCAGACCGGCCTACGCCTGAGAATAATTATTACCAGCACGAGTGGTAGTTTGACCCGTGGGGAATAAGCCTTTCGTGTGTGTGTGTGTGGGTGTGTGATTTCTTTTATTAAAGTTATTAAAGTGTGTTTTAGTCTTTTTATGATTTGTAGCGAGCCTGACGCTCAGTGTCCTTTTATTCTTTTAACATACTTTTCTGTGTTTTATTTCAGTGGAGGAGGACGAGCCAGTGGCCCTGGGACCTCAGGTGGTGGGTCGTTTTCACACTTTCTTTTGTACAGCACTGGGTGGTCTGCAGTGATTCTTTTGGTGTGATTTTCGCCAGCTATTACCGGCGCTTTGTGGAGGGGTTTGCCGCATTGGCGGCTCCCCTGCATCAAGTGGTGGCTAAATCGGCTGGCACAAAGACAAAGAAGGGCTCGGGACAGAGTTTGAGTGCTATTTGGACCCCTCAGTGTGAGGAGAGCTTTGAGGCCCTGAAAGCAAAGCTTGTGTCTGCACCTGTGCTAGCATATGCTGACTTTACGCGCCCATTTATCTTGGAGATTGACGCCAGCCACAGTGGTTTAGGTGCAGTTCTCTCCCAAGATGTAGAAGGTGTCGTTAGGCCAGTGGCTTATGCTAGTCGAGGTCTTCGGCCACATGAGCGCAATATGGACAATTACAGCTCCATGAAGCTGGAGTTTCTTGCACTCAAGTGGGCCATGGCCGAGAAGTTCCGGGAGTACCTGCTGGGGCAGAAGTGTGTGGTTTACACCGATAACAATCCACTCAGTTACCTCTCTTCAGCTAAGCTGGGTGCCACCGAGCAGAGGTGGGCCTCCCAGCTGGCGGCATTCGATTTTGAGATCAAGTATCGCTCAGGCCGCAGTAATAGGAATGCTGATGCTCTCTCTCGACAGTATGAGACGAGCTCCAGCTTGGCCGAGGGTGTGTTGCCTGGGACTTGTGTCCCGACTTCACTTCGGCAGGCTCAGTGTCCAGCCGTTTTGCCCTCCGTTACTCAGTTGGAGATTGGGGCCTTTCCATCTCACTCCCTGGAGGATATTCGTGCTTTGCAGGAGGCTGACCCCCTCCTCAAGGATTTCTTGGTACACTGGAGGAGGCACACCCTGCCCTCTTCGGAGGAAAGGAATCAGCTCCCCAAACCAGTCATGGTTCTGCTGCGTCAGTGGGATCGTCTGGTGGAGAAGGATGGCATCCTTTATCGCCGTATTTTGCGTCCAGGTGGAGGTGAGGAAGCCCTCCAACTTGTTCTCCCAGAGGCTCTGAAGCCTGAGACCTTGAGGCAGCTGCACCAGGACCATGGGCACCAAGGTATTGAGCGCACCACTGAACTGGTCAGGCAGCGTTGCTATTGGCCCGGGATGTCCTCTGACATCAAGCAATGGGTTCAGCGTTGTGAACGCTGTCAGGTCGCAAAGGACTCAGGGTTGGGGCCTCATAGTTATATGGGTCACCTGTTGGCGTCTAGGCCAAATGAAATCCTGGCCATAGACTTCACGGTGTTGGAACCTTCCCGTAGTGGAGTTGAAAACGTTTTGGTTATGACTGACGTTTTTAGCAAATACACTGTTGCAGTCCCTACCCGGGACCAGTGGGCCTCTACTGTGGCCCAGGCCCTGTTAACAGAGTGGTTTTTTAAGTTTGGCGTTCCAAGCCGCCTCCACTCTGACCAGGGTAGAAATTTTGAGAGTTTGGTGATGCAACAGTTATGCGAATTGTATCGGGTAGCCAAGTCCCGTACAACCCCTTACCACCCAGCGGGTAATGGGCAGTGCGAACGGTTTAACCGAACCCTCCATAACCTCCTCCGGACTCTGCCATCATCTCAGAAACGCGACTGGGCTGCATGCTTACCGCATGTGCTCTTTTGCTATAATAGCACGCCACATCAGGGCACCGGAGAGTCACCGTTTCTCTTGATGTTTGGCAGGGATCCTAGGCTGCCTATTGATTTCCTTCTAGGCCGCGTTCAGGACCCAGTGCCTGGAGAGGTACAGGACTGGGTGGCCGAGCACCAAGCCAGGTTAATGGTGGCTTTTGAGGGAGCTCGGGCACGGTTGTCGCTGGCCGCTGACCGCCGTAAGGAACGGCATGACCAGAGAGTCCACCCTGTTCCTTTAAAGGTCGGTCAGCTGGTGTATCTTCGAGATCATAGCACCCGGGGCCGGCACAAGATCCAGGACCTTTGGAGCTCTGTGGTCTATCAGGTGTTGAGGGCACCCCAAGAGAACGGGGCTGTTTATACCATTGCCCCCGTGGGAGACTTGGAGAAGGTTCGACATGTCCATCGTGACATGTTAAAGGCACAGGTCAGCCTAGGGCCACCTACACCTGGTCCACCGGTTCCACCCCCACCTGTACCCGCTGACTCAGAGCAGACCTCTCTGAGTGACGACGAGTTGTGGCTCCTTGTCCCTGAGGTACCCTCACACCCTGTCGCACCTGTGGTGTCACTTCCCGAGGCCTCTAGAGTTCCATCGGTGGAGCTCAGGTCTACTCCCAGTGTGATTGTAGCACCCTCGACCTCTGCTCCCCCAGGTTCTTCCTCAGGCTCTGTTGAACAGTCTGAGGTGAGTGGGCCACATTTGCGGAGAACAGCACGTTCAACAGCTGGTCATCACTCAAATGTTTATCACTTGCCACGTCCTGTTGAATCTGCGTCAGTTGCTAATGCTCAGCTTGCCATATTCAGGCCATGGTGTTAGGTTCCTTGAGTTATTGTCGGGGCGCCAATACAAAAAAAGGGGGGTAGATGTAGCCAGATGGGCTACTCGCCTTCCGTTGTTTTTCTTCTCTCATTCTCTCTCTCGCTCGCTCGCTCTACCACCCTCGCTCTCTTTCCACTGCACTCGCTCCTTGTATCAGGTGATCGGGTTAATTGGGAACCCACCTGCACATTGATTGCAGGGTGGCGCTAGCCTGTATAAAGCTAAGCCGATGTCTTGTTGGATTAATTCCTCCCGAGCTTCTGGTACGATACAGCAGTAAATGCTGGCGTACTGCGATGGACTGATCAGCAAGAGCCGATTATACGACAGCTACAGGTATGCTCTCGCTTAACCTTGGATTCCCTCCGAATACTGGAATTGGTGTTAATATCCTTTTCCGGCCTGTTGTAGCGCAGCAGTCTGTTTAATTCTGCCATTGCGGAGAGAGGTGTTCGTGGTATCTCCACCAATGAGAGTATAGTGCCTCCGGTCCTGGGGTAAGCTGTTAGAACTACTTTTATTAGCATTCATAGCTATAAGAGTTTAAGGTTACACTTATCTGTTTCAGGGTTCACTGCTGTACTCACCTCTCCATGGTAAATTGTCCAACCTAAATTGGAAGAGTGGACTGCCTTCTCAGTTGCTGTTGTGAACTCCTCCTTGGTGGAGTCTGCTGTCTTGTCTTGTTTTGTCTTATCTTGTTTTTATTAAGTAGGCTTACCTTTTTTTGGGTTCGCCTGGTGTTCTATTTTACCCTGGACTGTTGCTCGTACCCACACTTCTGTGATCGGGCTGAAGTGATTCTCTGCCCGAGTGTCGTGCTGGGACTCTAAATCGCCTGGGTGGCCGGTCTCAGCCGGTGGGGAGCCAGACCGGCCTACGCCTGAGAATAATTATTACCAGCACGAGTGGTAGTTTGACCCGTGGGGAATAAGCCTTTCGTGTGTGTGTGTGTGAGTGTGTGATTTCTTTTATTAAAGTTATTAAAGTGTGTTTTAGTCTTTTTATGATTTGTAGCGAGCCTGACGCTCAGTGTCCTTTTATTCTTTTAACATACTTTTCTGTGTTTTATTTCAGTGGAGGAGGACGAGCCAGTGGCCCTGGGACCTCAGGTGGTGGGTCGTTTTCACACTTTCTTTTGTACAGCACTGGGTGGTCTGCAGTGATTCTTTTGGTGTGATTTTCTTTTGGTTCCACGGCTGCTGGTAAGTCCAAGTTCCACGATTGTTTATTTTTACTGTAGGACACTGTCAATAATGACGCTACATCTTGACTTTTAATATTTTATTTATAAAATATTATTTATAATATTTTATTTATTTCTATAAATAAAACTGTTTTAATATTGGAAGCCAACCTGCCTCAGTGTGCATCCTTGAATCTGTGCGGTCTTCTTTTATTCCTTTTATTTATTTTTCTTAAATATATTTCCTGGGGGTGTAATTCCCCTAGGTGGCGTTGTCAAGTTTATTTATTTTGTGCATAACCCCGCCGACCACTTGGTCACATTTGCTTACAGAGTTAAATGTACACACAGGAAGGAAGTGTGCTCTAACTGTTTGAGAGTTGTCAGCATCAGAGATGGGCAGTAACGCGTTACTTGTAACGTGATTACTTTTTTCAAGTAAAGAGTAAAGTGAGGGATTACTATTGCAAAAATGGTAATTCGATTACCGTTACTTTACCGTAGGAACGCTGCGTTACTGCGTTACTAAAACCGTGATTTTTTTGCGAGAATGTCTCATGACAGTGACGTAAGCAAGTGTGACGTTTGTGACAACAGCTGTGTGCAGATCAACAGTGGATAATTGTCATGGCTAGACGGTCCTCACTGATCGTCTTGCCAATTTGTTGTGGTGTTTGTGTGTACTGTGTCGTGTTCTCCTCTCCATCCTGGGCATGTGTTTTTCTGCTGGAACATGTACTTCCGGAAGCCGTGGCACGGAACGGCAGTTGACCGGAGGGGAGTGTCCTAAGCTAGAATCATCGCACCTGTGCAGAATTACCTTGCCAGCGCAGACCTATTTAACGGGGCGGTTGAGTCACAACCAACGCTGGAACGTTGAACTAAACCGGGTAGCGTAGTCATGATTAGCATACCCGGTTTGTGAAGGAGAGGACGTTTTCGTTATTGAGCGTGTGTTTTTTCTCATCTGCCTCCAGGGTTCAAGGATTGGAGGAGGAGCCGGCACCAGGAGTTGTTGTGGATTATTACTGCACTGTCACCGTGAGGAGAGGTCGCCGTATCACTGCACTGCCCTTTTTGGATTATAGACTCGAACTGTTAACTCACCTTTTCACTGTAAATAAATCCACTGTCATTCTGCAAGGAGTCTCGCACCTGAGTCCTTTAATCCAATTCACCATGACAGAACGTTCCAGCCAAGTGGACTCAGCAGACTCGGCACCTTGGCGGCGCGAGCTGTCGCTCCAGGCGGCGCTACTAGAACGCCATGAGAACATGTTACAACATTTCTCCAAGGAGCAATCAGCGCTAATCCAGGTTGTGACAGAGCTAAAAGGTATGTTGCTATCTCCACCTGGAGCTGCTGGGGGGCCTTTACCAGTGCCACCTCCGATCAACGTCGCTGCTGCCTGCCCACTGCCCCCCTCCCCTCCTCCACCACGGCGTGAACATTTGTTGCCAGTCCCAGAAAAATTTTCCGGAGATTTGGACAAGAGTAGGGGGTTTTTAATGCAGTGTGCCCTCACGTTTAGGCAGCAGCCTCAGGCTTACGCCACTGATTGTTCTAAAATCACCCTGATGGTGGAGCTGTTGACAGGTCGAGCCTTGCAGTGGGCACAAGCGGTCCTAAACTCCCAGCCTCAGATTTCCTACACTGATTTTTTGAGCAAATTTCGAAGTGTTTTTGATAAAGGAACTAACCCTGACAGTGCGACACATAGGATGTTTGTTTTGAAACAGGGCCGGAGGAGTGTCGCTGACTTTTCGGTGGATTTCTGGATTCTTGCTGAGGAGACTGGTTGGGAGGAGACGGCGCTCCGGGGAGCTTTCTTGAACAGTCTGAATGAGGGACTGAAGCGTGAGTTGGCTTCCAAAGAATTGCCTAAAACCTTGAGTGCATTGATTAATTTATGTATTAAGTTGGACGATCACCTTCGGGAGTTCAGCAAGCGGACACCGGGAGGCGCTGGGTGGCGGACTGGATTACCGGCCCTGGAGTGGAAGGGGACGGACCCGCGGTCAGCGGAAGAGGAGGAGCAGCCGATGCAGTTAGGCGGAGCACGGTTGAGCTCCACAGATTGGAGGAAGAGACGCCAGACGGGTGAGTGTTTTGCATGGGGAAAGAAGGGACATTTTGCTGACGCATGCCCCTCTCGGGGAAACGACCAGGCCCGTCAGTAGCTGTGGGAGTACTGACGGGTGCGACCATGAACATTGCTCCCCATCTGAGTTG
Organism: Astatotilapia calliptera; assembly: GCF_964374335.1. NCBI lineage: Eukaryota > Metazoa > Chordata > Actinopteri > Cichliformes > Cichlidae > Astatotilapia > Astatotilapia calliptera. The sequence goes on from NC_137423.1 coordinate 19,202,163, forward strand.
TTCTGCTAAGTTGGTTTTTCAATCTCACACTCACCAGTGCCGTGCATTAGTGGACTCTGGAGCTGAACAAAATTTTTTGGATGAATCGCTCGCTAGGCAGTTGGGCTTCCCCGCGGTTCCTCTCCGGGAGCCTCTTCAGGTTTCAGCTCTTAACGGCAGCCCGTTAGCGGCAATAACCCATCGCACTGTCGATCTGACTTTAGTTCTTTCTGGTAACCATGTTGAGAGAGTTTCCCTGTTTCTGTTTAAAGCCCCCGGCACCCCATTGGTCTTGGGGTTCCCATGGCTCAAACAGCACAATCCGCAGATCGACTGGGCTCAGGGACGCGTGACAGGCTGGAGCGAGTGGTGCCATGAACATTGTTTACGTGCAGCGGTGCCCAGTTTAGTGCCCCTAAATCCGGCGGCTCAGGTGAAGGCACCCGATCTCTCAGCCGTCCCTCCAGAGTACCACGACCTGGCTCAAGTATTCAGCAAAGACCTAGCAGTGTCTCTCCCGCCTCATCGCCCTTATGATTGCGGGATAGATCTGCACCCTGGCGCCCCATTACCCACCAGCCGGCTTTACAGCATCTCAAAGCCTGAACGTGAGACGATGGAGCACTACATTACAGACTCTCTCGCTGCCGGCTTAATTCGCCCATCTACATCCCCTCTGGGGGCTGGATTCTTCTTTGTTGAGAAGAGGGAGACGGTCTCTCCGCCCCTGTATTGATTTTCGGGGCCTGAACAAGATCACCGTCAAGAACAGATATCCCCTCCCTCTTCTTGTCTCAGCGTTTGAACTACTCCAAGGGGCGACTATCTTCTCCAAACTCGATCTCCGTAATGCATACCACCTGGTTCGTGTTCGTGAGGGGGATGAATGGAAGACGGCGTTTAACACCCATTTGGGGCACTTCGAATATCTGGTCATGCCATTCGGACTCACCAACGCCCCCGCTGTCTTCCAAGCAATGGTTAATGATGTGCTGCGTGACTTTATTAATCATTTTGTGTTTGTCTATTTAGACGACATTCTCATCTTCTCTAAGACTCGAGCCGAACATGTGAAACAGGTGCGACTGGTGCTGCAGCGTCTGCTGGAAAATCGACTTTTCGTCAAGGGTGAGAAATGCCAGTTTCATGTTCAGTCTGTGCCGTTTTTGGGGTTTATTGTGGAGGAGGGGCGGCTACGAGCCGATCCTGCTAAGGTGAAGGCAGTGGTGGAGTGGCCCGAACCCAAGACGCGTCGAGAACTGCAAAGGTTTATTGGGTTCGCCAACTTTTACAGGAGGTTCATCAGGAACTTTAGCCAGGTGGTTTCTCCCCTCACACAACTCACTTCTCCCAAACTGCCCTTTCTATGGTCTAGTTCCGCGCAGCAGGCATTTGCTCGTTTGAAACAACTGTTTTCCTCTGCTCCCATTTTGATCCAGGCTGACCTCACCCGACCATTTGTGGTGGAAGTGGACGCATCGGATTCGGGGGTGGGGGCCGTTCTCTCCCAGCGGGTGGGTGGCAAGCTGCATCCATGTGCCTACTTCTCTCGACGGCTGACCCAAGCGGAACAGAATTACGACGTGGGCGATCGGGAGCTCCTCGCCATCAAGCTGGCCCTGGAGGAATGGAGGCACTGGTTGGAGGGAAGTGAACACCCCGTTGTGGTTTGGACGGACCATAAGAACTTGGCGTATATCCAGGCAGCTAAGCGTCTTAACGCACGTCAAGCCAGGTGGGCCCTGTTCTTTACACGTTTCAATATCACTATAACCTACAGACCAGGATCACGCAACACGAAACCCGATGCTCTCTGACGCCAATTTGCACCACACACGGATGACGGAGAGAAGCAGAGACCCATTCTGCCCGCCACTTGCATCGTGGGAGCTATCACATGGGAGATCGAGAGGATGGTTAAAGAGGCCCGGAGCCGGACCCAGGGACGGGCCCTGATGGACGACTGTTCGTCCCCACAACGGTCCGGGGCAAGGTTATACACTGGGCCCATACAGCAAAGTTCTCCTGCCACCCTGGTAAGAACCGCACCATGAGTTTCCTGCGACGTTTGTTTTGGTGGCCCTCTCTTCTCAGGGATGTTCGGGACTACGTTGCGGCCTGCCCTACCTGCGCTCGCAATAAGACCCCCAGTGCCCCCCAGGCCGGTCTCTTGCACCCTCTGCCAGTCCCCAAGCGCCCCTGGTCGCATGTTGCTTTGGATTTTGTCACTGGTCTACCGTCGTCATCAGGTAACACGACCATACTAACTGTTGTAGATCGTTTTTCCAAGGCGGCGCACTTTGTGGCGTTGCCCAAACTCCCGACTGCCTTAGAGACGGCTCGGCTCCTTACCGAGCATGTTTTTCGGTTACATGGGATTCCACAAGACATTGTTTCTGATCGGGGCCCCCAGTTTACTTCCCGGGTCTGGAGGGCGTTTTGTTCAGGACTAGGGGCCCGTGTGAGTTTGTCTTCAGGTTTTCATCCTCAGACGAACGGTCAGGCGGAGAGGGCGAATCAGGAGTTGGAAACCATGTTACGCTGTGTGGTTTCCTCGAACCAATCCACCTGGAGTGACCAGTTGGCTTGGATTGAGTACGCCCACAATTCCAGCACGTCGGCAGCCACTGGTGTGTCTCCGTTTGAAGCGTCGCTGAGGTACCAGCCACCATTACTTGCCATCACTGAAGGTGAGCTGGCCGTTCCCTCTGTTCAGCATCATATGAGACGCTGCAGGCGGGCGTGGCGCGCCACCAAGGCGGCTCTGTTGAGGACGACGGCGCAGAATAAGAGGTTGGCCGATCGTCGCCGCACTCTGGCCCCTGCCTATCGTGTTGGACAGCAGGTGTGGCTCTCTTCCAGGTATATTCCCTTACGAACTGAATCCAAGAAGTTGGCCCCGCGTTTTATTGGGCCCTTTTCGATCCAAGCTGTGTTGAATCCGGTGTCTGTTCGTTTGGCCCTTCCTCGCAACATGAGGATTCATAATGTGTTTCATGTTTCCCAGGTGAAACCGGTCCGGACCAGCCCTTTGTGCCCGCCTTCCAGGCCCCCGCCGCCCGCCCGGGTTGTTGCCGGCGCTCCTGCTTATGCCATCACGCGGATTATGGATGCCAGGCGCCGCGGTAGGGGCTTCCAGTTTTTGGTGGATTGGGAGGGGTATGGTCCGGAAGAGCGTGCTTGGGTGCCGCGGTCTGCGATTCTGGATGATGCTATGGTGAAGGAATTCCGCCGCTGGCACCCTGACAAATTTGGTCGGTCGCCGGGAGGCTCCCGTTAATGGGGGGGTACTGTCATGGCTAGACGGTCCTCACTGATCGTCTTGCCAATTTGTTGTGGTGTTTGTGTGTACTGTGTCGTGTTCTCCTCTCCATCCTGGGCATGTGTTTTTCTGCTGGAACATGTACTTCCGGAAGCCGTGGCACGGAACGGCAGTTGACCGGAGGGGAGTGTCCTAAGCTAGAATCATCGCACCTGTGCAGAATTACCTTGCCAGCGCAGACCTATTTAACGGGGCGGTTGAGTCACAACCAACGTTGGAACGTTGAACTAAACCGGGTAGCGTAGTCATGATTAGCATACCCGGTTTGTGAAGGAGAGGACGTTTTCGTTATTGAGCGTGTGTTTTTTCTCATCTGCCTCCAGGGTTCAAGGATTGGAGGAGGAGCCGGCACCAGGAGTTGTTGTGGATTATTACTGCACTGTCACCGTGAGGAGAGGTCGCCGTATCACTGCACTGCCCTTTTTGGATTATAGACTCGAACTGTTAACTCACCTTTTCACTGTAAATAAATCCACTGTCATTCTGCAAGGAGTCTCGCACCTGAGTCCTTTAATCCAATTCACCATGACAATAATATATCGAGTGCGGGAGAGAATATGAGCATGCAACGTTTGAAGAGTGGAAGTACTGACCTTATTTTGATATTGATTCCACAAAAAGTGACAAAAACATTTGCGTCCGTTATGCGTGGGAAGAAAACTTCTTTTTACAGCGCAAACCCCCCCCCCCCTAAACGTCCAAGCAAGCACCGAGTGCGCTACGACGTAATGGGAAATTCACTGAGCGCTGCGGCACACCTGCACCAGGGTAAACCTCCGCCTACCCTACTCCTGCTTTACAGGTGAAAATAGAGCAACAGGACCACTAGTCTTTGACTTTATTTATTTTCTGCTGTGTTTTACTTGCATCTATTTGAAAGAGTGAGTGTAAACACACACTAAAAATATTTTATGTGCTGGAATGTGCAGAAAATAGGTTTAAATATTAAACAAATTTCTTCCAGTCAGAGAATGTTGCATATAATTAAATTTTTGCTTGATGCATAAAGTTAAAAGATTAAAACTAATAAAACAAGTTTTAAAAAGGGACTTTTCCATTTGATTACATTTTGTATGATGGATTATGTAGAAAAAGTAGAACTGGGCTCAAAGATCTATCCTTTATCACCTATTCAGGTTGTAAATGGTGTTTTTAAAAAGTAACTAAGTAACTAAGTTACTTTTGAAAATAAGTAATCAGTCAAGTAACGGGATTACTTTTTTGGGGAAGTAATCAGTAATTAGTTACTGATTACTTTTTTCAAGTAACTTGACCAACACTGGTCATCATTCAGTAATAAAAATCTGTGTCACTTTAAGTAATGAAAATGTGGAGCAGTGTTGAGGTGGTCTTACGGCACCAGTAGAGGTTTTTAAATAATTTTTCAAGGCAAATATAAAAAATGTAAATGTAGTAATTTTGTGTTGGTATGATGATATTATTAAACTAAGTTAAAGAAATTCTTTACTAAACGTGACTCGTTGGTGTTCTTATCTTTAAACACACATGGATGTTTGTGGAAACATACTAGTATGTACTTCATGCAATCTGTTATTGGATATTTTTAAAAAGAAAACTTTATGTCAGGAACACGTTTTAATAGTAAAGATAAATATACAATAGAATATATGAAAATACTGTACTTTTTATTTAATTATATCAACTGTGACAAATATGTTTTTTATGTTTAATATAAAGAGATATTTCATACTTGATATAATTAAAAATGAAATGTAGATCGTTGTAGTTACTAGTTTACCAACAGGATTTTGACTTTTTTAAGTGTTTTTTTTTACATTAAATTAGATAATAAAACACTATAACAGTGTTTTTCTGATTAACTGTATTACAGCAGTGTTTGACCACATCATCAGGTAATTTCATTGTTGTTATACATGTAAATATCTTTTATGTAACATAAAAAAATACCACGTTTCATGTATATACTGTCTCACAAAATACGTTTTTTTATATAGATCATTCAAAATTTCTTTGTATTTATGCGATAAAAAGAATTCTGTTATTTTACAGTATTAATCTATTTTTTACAGTGTAGTGCTACAGTGATAGATGGTCTAAATTAGTTAGTTAATTATTTAGTTTTAAATAATGAGGTCAGATATATACAAATAATCCCTATGAATCAAAGGTCAGGCTTGTTTAAATCAGGTTTCACTACTCCTTGTTGTCAAAGAGGGGATATTCCCAATACGGCACAGCGCTACCTGGGAGAGTAAAAATATGTTGAAAATAAAAGAAAAGGTATCCTTCACTGAGTAACACAATCCTGAATATGATGCATGGACACTGAAATGTATATCCTAAAAGGATTTTATTCCAAAGTACCCACTGCCATTAATTACTAGTTACTTCATGACAACAGCTCTGTCTCCAGGAGAAAAAATGACAAAGAAACATTTAACTTGCCTGCATGTTTCATCCTTTCATGAGCAAATTCGGGGAAAACACTTCCAGTTGATAGCACGCTGCTTGTGAACCTGAAACCAATCACTTGTTGTTTCTGAAACCTTGACATGGCTTTGTACCTTCAGGTACTGTCAAACACCTATCGAAAACATGACCACTCACTCTCTTTATGAAACCCCGGAGCACACAGTGGGGACAATGTAATGCACAGCAGAGTCAGGTTTCCTCTGAGAATGGAGCAAACCACTGGCTTACTGAAGAGGAAATAGATTTGCCACAGTGCCACAGGGGGGAGAATGCTCTCCCACCTAGAGAGAGCCTGCAGCATTATTAGGATGTGCAGTCCTGCACAGTCGTGCGATTAAAGATGGATTTCCCTTTCTCAGTGTGGAACAAGGGCTTGATGACCCCTATGAGCTCCAAACCCAGCACAGACCAACCGCAGCAGCTATCCAACTGTGTCTCCCTGCAATGCACCATCTTTAAAATGTCAAAGTGACTGCACATGTGACTAACTGAAATTCAACTGAAATATTAAGTAGACTTTGATACTTTGTGACCTTTACAAGACATAATGTGGATTGCACAACACTGGTCACTACATTCTTCATTTCCGGTTAATACTTGTACAGCTGCTGTTATTGTGTATATATTTATTTATATTTATATTTCTTCATACATTCTTATATAGTTCTATGTTGTGTATTTTGTTGTACAGTTATTTTATTTTCAACTTTAATTTATATATTTTATCTTATTCTTTCCCAGTTAAATTTACCCTTCATTCTAATTTGTGTTGTACAGTTATTTCATTTTTAACCTTAATTTATATTTTATTCCTTCTAGTTAAATTTACCCTTTTTAATTTTTCATATTTATTTCCTATCTTATTCATAGCCTTTTCCTTTTTTGTTTTCTTTAGGTCACGAGCAGTTGTCCAAGCATTTCACTACATATCGTACTGTGTATGACTGTGTACGTGACAAATAAAATTTGAATTTTTTGATTTTTTTTTTTTTTTACAATGTCAGCACACTCATCTCTCTCCAATGAATTGAGATATATCTTTATCTCTATCAGTCCTTCTGTTCTTTGCATACGTCAATAACTCTAAACACAACTTGAATGGTTCATTTCTAAGAACCTGAGTAGGTGCAGTGACACATTTGAGTAGTGATATCATTTTATGGCACTTGGTCAATGGCAATCAGCAAGTGAGCTTACCACACCTCTACTGCTCGGCATCATCATCCAAACTGCATGCCATGGTGTGTCTTCATCTGGCTCCAGGAATAATATTACAGGCATCAGAGAGGATCATATTAAATGGACGCAGCTAAAAAAGTGACCATGGAAAAGAATCCCAGTGATGTCACACAGATATCAATGACAAAACCCCAGTGTGCTAACGTTAGCTTATCTGCTAACACTAGAAGTTGCTTGTTACCCAACTATAGGCCAAAACAAGGTTGGTGTTCTCACCTTAGCTCGTCAATAGCTTTAATGCAAAAATATTAAATGTAATGGATACTATTGCCCCCATTAAGGTGAAGGTTATCTCTGGAAGGAAAAAGTCTCCATGGAGAAACTCCACACTAGTGAAAAATGAAAAAAGAGAGTGTAGGAAAGCTGAGCCCAGATGGAGAAAAACAAACCTCCAGGTCCATTATGACATCTATAAAGAGAAACTTCACAATTATAATTTACAACTGAGGAGTGCAAGAAGGTCCTACTTCTCTGACATCATCACTAAAAACAGCCATAATGCTCGGGTCTTATTTTCTACAGTTGACAGGCTAACAAACCCTCCTGTGCCAGTGGCAGCTGAACTTCATTCAACCATGGCCTGCAATGACTTTGCCAAATTCTTCACAGACAAAATCCAAAAGATTAGACAAGCAGTTGGTACATCAACAGCAGATCCAGGATATGTACTGTGTCCACCGAAAAACTGTTTAAACACCATCAAACAGTTTCACCCGATTAACAGCAAAGACCTGGAGGACATCTTAGGTCAACTGAACTCCTCCTCTTGCTGTTTAGATGTCCTGCCAACAAGTTTTTTCAAAAAGGTCTCAAAGACTTTAGAGTCAGACCTGTTACAGATCGTCAACTTTTCCTTAATGTCAGGTGTGTTTCCAGAACCACTAAAAACTGCTGTAATCAAACCTATACTGAAAAAGGACAATCTTGACAAGACACAAATGAAAAACTACAGGCCGATCTCAAATCTCCCATTTTTAAGTAAGATCATTGAAAAAGCAGTTTCTCAACAGCTCAATTACTTCTTAAAACAGAATAACTGCTACGATGCCTTCCAGTCAGGTTTTAGACAGAACCACAGCACTGAAACCGCTCTGACAAAAGTGTTTAATGACATATGTCTGAACACAGACAGTGGAAAAATGTCAGTCCTAGTTTTACTGGATCTCAGTGCAGCATTTGATACAGTTGACCACAACATATTACTCAAACGACTGGAGAACTGGGCAGGTCTTTCAGGAACTGTACTAAACTGGTTCAAAACATACTTAGAAAACAGGAAATACTTTGTATCAATAGGTAACTTCACATCCGAGCAGACAAGTATCACATGTGGAGTTCCCCAAGGTTCCATCTTGGGACCCCCTCTGTTTAACATTTACATGCTCCCACTGGCACAGATTATAAAGAACAACAAAATAAACTACCACAGCTATGCAGATAACACACAAATATATATCACAATGTCACCAGGAGACCGAGGCCCTGTACAGGCTCTTGGTAAATGCATTGAGGAAATTAATGACTGGTTGTGCCACAATTTTCTCCAACTAAACAAAAACAAAACTGAAGTAATAGTCTTTGGCGCCAAAGAAAAACGATTACAGGTCACCAGAGAACTTCAATCTATACATCTAAAAACCACAAACCAGGCGAGAAATTTGGGTGTAGTGATGGATGCAGACCTAAACTTAGAAAAACACATTAAGACAATAACAAAATCAGCTTACTATCACCTCAAGAATATTTCAAGGATAAAAGATCTGATGTCTCAACAGGACCTGGAAAAACTAGTCCATGCATTCATTTTTAGTAGGCTTGATTACTGTAACAGCATCTTTACAGGTCTACCTAAAAAATCAGTCAGACAACTACAGCTCATTCAGAACTCTGCTGCTCGAGTCCTCACTAAGACCAAAAAAGTGGACCACATCAGTCCAGCTCTGAGGTCCTTACACTGGCTGCCTGTCCGTCAGAGGATAGACTTTAAAGTTCTGATGCTGGCCTATAAAGCTCTGAATGGTTTAGGACCAAAATACATCAGTGACCTCCTGACCCAGTATGAACCTTCCAGATCCCTCAGGTCATCTGGATCCGGTCTTTTATCAGTTCCCAGAGTCAGAACCAGACACGGAGAAGCTGCATTCAGCTTTTATGCTCCTTATATCTGGAACAAACTCCCAGAAAGCCTCAGATCAGCTGAAACACTCAGTTTATTTAAATCCAGGTTGAAGACTCACCTATTCTCAGCTGCATTTGAATAAAGCACCAAATCCACACTTTTAAGCTTAAATTTCAAAACTTACACTAACTACTGATCTTATCTATTTCTGATTTTATCTGTTTTGATTTTATATACTGTTTTGTTTGTTTGTTAAGCTTAAATTTCAAAACTTACATTAACTACTGATTTTATCTACTGTTCTGATTTTATCTGTTTTGATTTTACATACTGTTTTGTTTGTTTGTTTGTTTGTTAAGTGGGTTTAGAGCTCTGGGTAGCTCCCCAGCTGGGTCTAGACTGGGTCTAGAGAGTATTTTAAATTCAGGGAATTTAAAATAGAAAGTAGCTCGTCCACAGAAGGACTGGTAGCTCCCCTTACGATAAGGGTTCAGATCGCGCGAACAGGTGTGAAATGTGTGTGTTTAGTTAGTTTGTTTGTTTGCTTGTTTTAATCAATTTTAAATCATGCTTTTTATTTGTTTTTGTTTCTAATGTCTCTGTAAAGCACTTTGAATCACCTTGTTGTTGAATTGTGCTATACAAATAAATTTGCCTTGCCTTGCCTTGCCTTACGTGCGTTGTTGTAGCCTGAATTTTACTGAAGCCACACCCATGTTAATCTTTTGCCCTTATAATCAAATCAAATCACTTTTATTGTCACATCACATGTGCAGGTACACTGGTACAGTACATGCGAGTGAAATTCTTGTGTGTGAGCTTCACAAGCAACAGAGGTGTGTAAAAATACAATAACATAAAACAAGCAAAATATAAGAATGGCTAAATCTGAGAGTAATAAATATATGTACAATATAAGAGTGTATGCATTACTTGATGTGTATACTAAATATGTTTTTCCACGTGTGTGTGTGTGTGTGTGTGTGTGTGTGTGTGTGTGTGTGTGTGTGTGTGTGTGTGTGTGTCTGTGTGTCTGTGTGTATTCATATTTTACAAGTTTATATGGAGTGTGTATAAATTATAAACTGACATTTTTTTTCAAGAATTTCTTCAGTCACTCTTCAGCAACATGTTTCACTATTTTCACCCCGTAACAGCATCTGTTACCGCACGCTGCTCCTGGACCAACAGTGGACCAACAGACCTGGTGATTAAACTGAAGTTTTAAGAAAGCAAAAAGGCTGCATTGTGTTCATTATCCTCTAAACAGCTCTATAGACTTGACTCGTGTATGAAATTAGTTGTGTCAAATCTTCCACCTGAGAGCTGCTGGGCTCAGGTGACGTCAGTGCTCTGCAGAACACAGCTGTTCGTTCTCTTTTAGGAAACTCTTGTAATCAGACCTGATATTTTGAATTATTGTCAATTTTTTTTCAGTGATCAAAGTTTATGTTGCAGACCGCGTGCTGTGAATTGCTCTAGGACTCTGCACTGAGCAGACATCAGCATAATCTGCTGCGCTGTGCATGTCCATAATTTCTTTACCTAATAAAAAGCAGCTTATTTTTATATGAAGAAAAAAGACTTGCCTGTTCATCCACTGTGCAATGGCTTAAAAAATAATAAGCACAGATTTAAGAAAAAGCTGAGTAGACCTTACCCTGATTGAATGCTGGTAACTGTTAAATGTGGACTAGACAAAGATTGTTGTCCTTAACGAATAATAATCAGAATTATATTAATGCTGTGGTCTTTCATACATCTATTTATATCACAATAGGAATGAACGTAATCTCTGTTTGTAGCTTACGTAATTCCATGATAACTGTCTCATGCTTATAACAAGGAGGTGTAAACAGCAGCTTATACTATAGATATGTTCTTGTCTGTACTTTAATCAACACAAATGTAATATGCATTTGGTCCTGGGTTTGTTATGCAAATCACATTCACAGAATCACCAACCATAGCAGGAACCTGTCAGAAATATAGTCCACAGGGCAATGCTGTCAGGCCTCTGAATGGATGTCATAGACTGGGAGAAGTTTGTCTTGAGGAATAATATGAAACTTTGACACCAAATGCACGTAAAGGCACCCCAAAAACACAAGCTGTCAACCGGTGCCCCTTTTTGGTTTTCCTCTTTTTAAAAGGTGCCGTAGTGTAGACCAGCGGTCCCCAACCCCCGGGCCTTGGACCGGTACCGGTCCGTGAGTTGTTTGGTACCGGGCCGCGAGAGTTGAGGCTCAGGTGTGAAATGTATGGTTTTCAGTGTTTTTATCGGTTTTCAGCTTTATTTTGTTATCGTTTTGATTGTTAACTCTGTTTTCCTGGGTCTTTTCACGTGTGTTATGAATAAATCTTCTTTTTTCCGGTACCGGTACTAGTTTTATTTTGTTGTATTTATCCGCGACACCGTAAAGGCCGGTCCGTGAAAATATTGTCGGGCATAAACCGGTCCGTGGCGCAAAAAAGGTTGGGGACCGCTGGTGTAGACTATGTCAGACCTACATCTGAGAACTTGCTGTAGTTTTTATGTTGGGGATTTACTGGCAGAGTTACAATATGTGTGGGCTTTGTTTTATATTCTTTAATTGGTAGCAATGGAAGATCTTGCTCCTGTAGTGACCTCACAGCCCAATCCAAATATCAAAACCTCAATGAAAAGTTCATCATATGAAGTGAAGCATGACTTCCTCCAACAACAGTTCCTGCAAAACTGATAAACTTTACAGTGGCACAGGAGCTGTTCGGATCATCTCCAAAACTGACCGGGGCTCATCATTCATGTCTCGCACACTAAAAGAACTGTATGAATTGCTGGGCATTAAATCATTTTGGACCAGTATCTACCACCCTCAGACTGACTGATGGAGCAGCTGAAGAAGACCAAGTCCATGAAGTTGATTCATTAGGATGAATGAATTTGGGATCCCGGTTAGACCCTCTCTTTTTTCCAGTGCGGGGAGTTCCCCAGGCCTTCACGGGATTTTCCTCCTTTGAATTCCCATTCGGGAGAGACCCAGGGGGAATTTTCAGCCTAATTAAAGAAAACTGGGAGGTAGGTGGAAGCCCAGCAATAAATGCCCAGTGTGTGGAGTGGACCCAATAGCAGACGCAAGAGACAGGATTAAACTTAACAAAACACGTGCTGTTTAATATGGCGGAAAAACACAAAACAAAAGGCAAGGTGAATCACGACAACACTAAACAATAACCTAAACTGGAAAAACCAGATCTAAAAGGAGGAACATGAATACCTGGAACTTGGAGACATAGAAAACAGACAGCCTGACAAAGAACAGAGTGAAACTGACAGGACATATACACAGAGGGGTGATGAGGGAAAAGGAAACACACAGTCAGTGGTCAGTCAGTGGTATTCTGTGTTGTCATTGGTAGTCACATCACTCACCTTGAAGTTTAACTTGGGAACAGCCCATTTCATGTCACCAGTGGTTATTTTTTCCATCTTTGCTTGAAGATGTTTAATGTCATTGATGTCCTTATTGTCTCTTGTTGCCTCATTTCTGCTAGTCCTGCGCATTGTGACTTTTTTGACACTAGAAACAGTTTTATGAATCTTTTTAGCTTTTAGTGTGCTTTAGTTTACTGATGGGAGCAAGCACAACGCTACATGCACGACCTAACAGAACTATGGAAAACTGTAGGCTTGTTAAATTGACTGATAACTGCAGAGGGTGCAGTGCTTGTTTCTAAATGAATGGGAATTGTTTTTTTGTAACACTGTAAAGTCTCATTTAGATTAACACTGGTAGTGACTGGATGTGAGACTCATCCAAACTGGCCTTGGTGACCCAGAGGATGGAGAAAGTGATCAGCAGCATTTACACCTGACAATTAACATTCTCAAGCTCTCCTTAATGACAAATCACAAGTGTAAACACTAAAATGAATGAGGGCTGGTTCACTTTCAGGCCCTGGTGATGTGCTTGCTGGCTCATTGTCACACTGTCACTTGAACCAAGCAGACTGATCATTTTTCCTACTATGAGTCATAGACAGGCCTGCATTTTATGTCCTGCAGTTACACAAAATAAGATATGAATAAAAAAATTAAAAACTGCCTAATTGTATGAATAATTATTGCTTCCAAAGCAAGAAGTTGAGTGAGACCCACAGCTATCTGTGTGCTTGTTTATTAGGAGATTATTTTTTTTAGCTTGATGAGTCGTGACAGAAGCATAAAGACATGTTGTCAGTAGTGTCCTTGGTGCTAAGCACAGTGATTTACAACCTTTATGTGGAGCCACATCTCTCTCACTACTGCTCCTTTTCCTTTCTCTCCATGTTCTATCTTTTTTCTTCCTCTCTTTTTCACTGCAGCAGCTTTCTGTCATGTTCTCTGCAAATCTGCTTTAAAAACCTTTTTTTATATATAAAAAGCAAACTTTCATGTATTTCAAGTATTGACAGCGTTATCTCTTACTCCTACACTGGATTAGATTTCCCAAGGTAAACAGACACAGCTCTACATATTCCCTTCTGCTGTACAATTCATTTTAACCACTTAGAGCCAATAACTGAGGTGAAGGTTTTCTTCTCTTGTGTGGCCTCTATGTTATCTTTCATAATCTTAGTGGTAGAGAGAAAGTCATTGATGTTGTTCCACATCAGTGTTCTTTATCTGTTTTTGTAAATTCCTCACCTGATACTTTTAAAGTGACTAAAGACCCTACTCCTGGACGAACTCTTTTCCTGTCATTTTAAAAAGCTTTCCAATCATTTTTCACTTGAGTGTTGTGGTATTTTGATGTTCTTTATCTTTTCAACGAGAAAAAAAACAGTTTCAATGAAATGGTAAAAGTGGTGATAAATTAAAAATAAGGTAAACAAAATACAGATAATTCATCAAATAAATGAGATTATGCAGTGAAAAAGTGTATATAACTGGATGCTCACTGTTACCTATGTATATTTTGTACAATCAGAAGCATACTGTAATAAAAAACAATAGAATGAATACACAGTAATGTTACAGGAGCAGTGATGTTTACAGAATCTGACATTATTACAAAGATTAAGATGATTAAGATTCTTTGTTATTATCCTAATAGTACACACTGAAAAGTCATCACAAGCCACATTGCTCAATCATTTTGTTTTACCTTTTCTAAATTGCTTGAGTTCACCCATCATACTGGATGTGCTCCAACATCATCAGTGTTTAAAAGCACTAAAATTTTTATGCTCAGTTTCAGTTGACTAGATCCTGAATTATCATTTTATCTCATTTCTGCTTGTGTGGAGTAATTTGCCTTTTATTAATGATTTTATTGACGTGATTTTAATTGTTTTCAGATTGTATTTCAGTTTCTTTTGTGGAGTCATCCTCTGTGGTAATGCAGCAGCACTGCAACCCCTGCAACATCTGGCTATCAGCTGACACTGACTGTAGTCTAACATGAGCCATGCAGTTAGCATAGCTTTGAATTATTGCCACTTTGGTAACTTCACTGAGCACTGGATGACTGATATTTTAGCCTTTCATTTTTTACTTTCCTCTGTCTATATTGAGTTAACCTGTTATTATCCTTACCTCTGTGTGCTCTTTGTTGCTCTTTCTAATGTTTATATGTCCCTGCGTTCCTGCATGTGTTCCCTGCCTTTTGGATAGATCCTGTTGCTTTTTGGATTTTATTTATTTATTGGATATTCCTATCCCCCTACTGGCATCATGCATTGGTATGTGTAGCTACATTAAATGTTCATGTCAGTGCACCTGCCTGCCAGTCCTTGTGCCTGCATATTGTGTCCTTTGATAACCATTTTCAAAAATGTGACAAGGTCAGAGGAAGATGCACATATGTCAAGATGTCACTGGGACTGGAACAAACAATGAATGAAAAGTAGAAAAAAAAGTTTCAAACCTTTGCAACACATCATGTACTGTATAAAGTATGTGGAAAATGCCATATTTGAATTTTTGAACATGTTAGTTCTTCCCAGAGGTGGGACCAAGTCATTGTTTTGCAAGTCTCAAGTAATGTCAGGCAAGTCAGAGTCGAGTCTCAAATCACTGGTGTAAAAGTCCGAGTAAAGTCACAAGTCTGAAATTTTGAATTTCAAGTCCTTTCGAGTCTTTAAAAAAAAAAAACGAAAAAAGAATGTTGCAGTTATGCTAAATGTAAATATTAGACCATGTAATTTTTAAATCTGTGTTTTTCTCAACACATGACAAAATATTGAACTTAGAAAATATACACAAATTGTGAAATTGCACCTCTTTAAAATGCAGCTCAATTAAACCTAGCTCCAACAATAATTTTCACCGACAGTTCTGAGATAAGCTGCATGTTATTCTTGGATGCGGTTGTAGGACCGGCTTTAAAATCGCATGACAAAAATATCATACACATTAAAAAAAACTGCATCACCAACGTGGCCTGGACAACATTTGCTAGTTAGATGAAGTCAGCTATCTCATTGTAGCATATTTATATGCATATTTATAATTATATGGTTCTTGGAGTGAGTGCATAGACTCATGAAGTTTAGTAACTTCAGGTCACTACAACAAGCCCAGGTACCGTTTACCAACGGATGGGTACAGGACCTTGAAATGCACCGTGTAGAACGAAAGACCATCGTACCTATCATAAGTTTACCAGTCTCACAAATCGTCTTCATGAATTCACATTCGTTAAACGTTTATTAATAGGACCTTTGAGCTCAACGGTAATTAATTAGCAGTGGAAATAATTTCTGGTACGCATCACAGAAATGTAGCAGTGACAATAATACTGTATGCTGTAATCGTACTGGGCAATTGGTGATACAAAAAAACTGTTTTATCCTGTGAATAAAAGTATATGTTTTTGTCAATGTACCATAATAACAGAAGCGAAACACAATATTGTGTCAGGACAATTCACTATTTATGCACAATAAACAAAGGAGCATAGCGTGACAATTTCTGTTCAGCGCCAGACTTGCTTGTAACCTATATCACCAATTATGTTATGAAAATGACGTATTAACTACTACAGCAGACTGACCTTTGTGGAAATGCTTGGAGCAGACTAACCTGTGAGCTGGAGTGTTCTGGGACGTTATATTTGATCTTTGAATGGCTGCAATCCAGGCCATCCGTCGCCTGTTTGTCACTTCGGAAACATGGCTCGAACAATTTCTCTTCAACGACGTAATCCGATAACAACAGATCTCTTTACCCGTCGGCTTCCCGTGGCTGTCATGCGACCGGCTATTGCGGTTAATAATACAACAGCTTCTTGCCATTTTTGTGTTTCTTTTTATCGCTGTGTGACTGATTTCAATTGGAAGCCTGCGTGCGCTAGTACTTCTTGCCACGAGTTCCCAGAATCCTTTGCGGTTTTACCCCTGAATGACGTCACATTTTCAATCTCTATATAATATGCATGTTAAATTTTATATTTGGGGTGAAATATCAAGTCTTTTCAAGTAAACCGGTTCAAGTCCAATTCAAGTCCCAGGTCATTGGTGTAAAAGTCCAAGTCAAGTCACAAGTCTTAGAATATTTTTTCAAGTCAAGTCTAAAGTCATAAAATTAATGACTCGAGTCTGACTCGAGTCCAAGTCATGTGACTCGAGTCCACACCTCTGGTTCTTCCCCGTGACATGATGATCCAAACTGCAATCCAGTTCAGTCAGGATGAGCTGCACTAGTGCACTCATTCACTGACATGAGTTATTGATTTCTGTGTTTTACAGTGTCACATAGTCACATAGTTGTTTTCCTAAAGGAAGATTTGACATCCCTGAAAGTAATTGCATCCATATAATTTTGATTGCATAGTGGAAAGAATTATTGTCAAGGATCTTATTACAGATTGGCACCACTCTAGTGCTAAAAACCATGAATGTCCTTTCCATTTAAAGCCAGTGTCAGTCACATTCTTGTATAGTTCTAACTCATTTGGTTTGTATCTAAAAATGTGAAGTCTTACATTCTTTCATGGACTAATATCACATTTCTCATTGGGATTATTCTCCTTAAAAGAGAAGAAATGGAAGCATCTATCCATTTTTTATCCATCCACTTCCCCTCCTGCATTATTGTTTTGAACCTCCATCCATTCATTCTCTTCCACTTATCCCTATCAGGGTCACTGGAGCCAACCCCAGCTACCATAGGGCAGGGTACATCTTAGACAGGTTTATTCAGGGTAACCAGAGAGACAGACAGCCATTCACACTCACACCTACGGGCAATTTAGAATAGCCAGACTAACTGCAAATCATTGAACTGTGGAAGAAGCCAGAGTGAATGCAAGAACCCATGCAAACATGGGGAAAACAAACAAACTCCACCACCATGTTACCCTAACTGGTTTTAAGCTGACCACTGGATTCAATCCCTCTTGCTATGGGGCCTCAGTGCTAATGACTGTCTCGCTGTGCTGACAAAGAAGAAAACAGAAAGCTATTAAGAACAGATGAGCTCAATACAAAATCAAGCTCAACATTTAAAACCGAGGTCCCTTCACAAAACAAATATCTGCTCACGGTTTCATTGAGTGGTTCAAATTTACAACAAATGCTTTGAACTACACCTTGATCTTTGTGGTCCAGGACTCCTAGTCTAACCTAGATTACAACCTGCTTCATCTTAACACATGAAAACAAGACGCAGCCTGCTGCTTTCACTGTACAGCAAGAAGTGCAGGCACTGCAGATGAAAATTACATGTAATTGGCTGGAATTCAAAGAATAAGATACAGCATGACTTCTTTAAAATGAAGTTGGTTGTGCTCGAGGCAGACAGTAACCTCTCAGGGAAAAGGCTGGGAAAGAGTAAGTACGACAGAGACAGGGAAGAATGCCCCGCCGCGATGGGGAAAAGGGGGAATTTGATAAAAAAAAATTAAGGGAAAGGAATGGTTGAAACACAGTCAGGTAAAGAAAGAAAATAGATAAAGTGTGCACCAGGGTGCTTAAAAAGAGATGTGACATCCTACAAACAAAAATAAATGAGGTCTGGAACAGGGGCCATTATAATCTCCAAAATACATCCAGGTTCTTGTTTGGCCCAGTCACAGTCGCATTCATATTTTTCTCTCCTCGCTATCCATCATTTTCTCTGACTTCCTCTCCCACTAAGTCTTGCTGTCTATTCCTCACATTTACCTCTTTTTCATTCCGTTTTGTTTTTTTTTCCTATTCCTCAATGAGCCACACACACGCACACACAATCCTAATACCATTTCCAGACAGGCATTGTTAAAATCCAGCTAGGCTGAATGAATACACAGCTCACTTCTGCTGGCTGAGAGCTCAGACTAAGGAACTGATTGTTTGTATTATTTTCATGTTGAGGCGTCCAATAAAATGAATTCCTCAGTTTGCAGAATACTGAATGACATAGGTGTC
Organism: Astatotilapia calliptera; assembly: GCF_964374335.1. Classification (NCBI taxonomy): domain Eukaryota; kingdom Metazoa; phylum Chordata; class Actinopteri; order Cichliformes; family Cichlidae; genus Astatotilapia; species Astatotilapia calliptera. The sequence continues at coordinate 19,220,648 of NC_137423.1, forward strand.
ATTTTTTGAGATTGCCTGGCCTCATATGGGTTTTTTGTGTGGAACTGCTTTTGAAAGGACTCAGGTGAAAGTACTTGATTACAGCGTGCCATTTTGCAACGGTAATTCCATAAGACGAGTTTCTTCCTAAGAAATTCTGCGATCCGTGTATATGTTCTGCTAAAACCCACCTCGAATCACCTGATTTACAAAAACACTAATCAGTTTTTGGATTTAAAACGAGGCCTCTTCTTTACGTTGCCAGTCCCACAGTCACCCCTGATACCTGCTCCGCTGCTGTTGACTGCTTTTTCCACTTCTTGTCAGCACTGCACAGATCAACTCTGTTTCATTGTTTTCATCTACAGAAACTGCTGTTTGTGGTTCCTTCATCTCTGTCTTCTTTTCAAGGAAGAGTTATTCTGGGTAATTTGGCAAATGAAAAACCTGCTGTAACAACTGTCATCTGACAAATAGAAGCTCCCCACTGCTGTGTGTATACAATGATCTGTCAAAGCAAAGACGCCCAGGCCCAACCCTTCTGGGTCACCCTCTAAGAGCAAGACTCAAAACTTTTATATGACTCCAACCCTGAGAGGCTTTTATAACGTGCTCATGTGCTCAGGCTGTGCAGACAGTTTCTTTCCACTGCCCTGCTGCATTTCCAGGACCTTTTGTCACAAAGCTTATATTTAGCTTTCTCGCTCTTACATCTGTGCCATGCACTGATGTCATGTAAGCATTAAGAAGGCTGGAGTCTAAATGTAGCGCTTCCACCTTTCACAGAATATTAACCTTTAGCATTAGTGCTGTTCTTACCATATTGCAAATAGATTTTTACCCAAGTGCACTTTTGACTCAATATAAATTATTAATAGATTTTCCTATTTTAAATTCAAAATACTTCTGCAATGTGTCTCAGTGTCCATTTTTGGCATTTTAGTGGATTTCCTGACAAGCCACTTGTTGTCACCTTAAAGAAAACCATTTGCATTAAGCCTGCAGAATACTAATAATACCTGTTTAAGGTATTTTGCTTCAGAGGCGTGTGTGTGTGTGTGTGTGTGTGTGTGTGTGTGTGTGTGTGTGTGTTTGTGTGTGTGTGTGTGTGTGTGTGTGTGTGTGTGTGTGTGTGTGTGTGTGTGTGCATCCTTTTCTCACTCAAGGTCAAAAAAACGGGATTTAAGAATTAACGGCCCCTACTGTGCACTGGTTTTTAGCTTTCCCAGTGTGCTGGTCACATATGCCGAGTCCCAACCACTTTATATGTCAGTTAGATTAATCCCCATTTATGACTCATGAAGTTTATGTGTAGTAGTCTCTTCATGTCTGCTTATAGAAAACACTTTATAGTGAGATACTCTAACGCGGTGTCCACTGTAACTGATGTGTTTGTATGTTGTCTGAACATGGAACATTCGTCTGGCGGAAACGTCTTGACATCTGATGGTTTTTCCATAATATTAATATTCAAAGTTCTAGAAGACGAAAGGCCATAATGTCTTTGGTGCTCATCTAGACTACCTAGTACCATCAACAACTCAATCTTCCAATGCAAAAGAAACAGAAACATCTCATTGATTAACTGGAACAAACTTTGGCTGAGACATTCTTGGTTCCAGATGACATATTCATGGGATTCCCCGAGTTTCACTCCACCACCAGCATCAGACTGACATTTTTGGCCCAATGTGAGGCATCGCAGCTATTGTATGAATTGCTTTAGAATCAAGTGCACACATTCTGTTCATCCGAGGATGAAATGGAATACATTTGGTGATCGTCTAGCCTGTAATTACATCCTGTAGCACCACTATTGGATTACCTTTTAAAACGAATAATATTCCCACCAGATAGATAAATACAGGAAACATCTCAAACTGACCTGCAGTGCCCTAAAAAAAGGTAAAATGTTCCCCAAATCCGTAATAATATGATGCATAATTAGGAATCTCGAGGTGAATGCCTGCACTGAGTCTGTACTGCTTTGTTCTAATCCAGAGGAGTGGGACCTGTGCAGTGATGCATGTCAGACAATCTGGAAGATGCAGGCTGCTGAAAATGCTGATATTGCATCTTAGCATTTTATTATGTTTGCAGTACTGTAACCGGTGACATGTCTTCATTTAAATTGTCCAGTGTGTATCCCTTCACTTACTTTATCGTAGTCAGCTGAGCACCCCTCAGTTCTTTATACTTTGTCTTTGATATGAACATTTATTCAGAGATGCAAACATCCACATCTTCTCAGACTCGCCTCTCTAACGTTGTTTCCAAACTCCTCAACCTGAGCTGTTTCTCTGATGTACTCATTTCTAATCTTGTCCACTCTGTCTCAGTCTTAACATCTTCAGCTCTGTCTCCCGTCTTTTTCTTAGTGTCACCGCCTGAAAAACCACTGCCCTGCTGTCTTTGTGTCCTGCACCACCATGTCAAACATCCCTGCCAGGGCTGCATTCCTCATAAAGTACCACAGTTCCTCTGTTGACACCTTCTCATATGCTTTCTCTAGATCCACAAAGACAAAGGGCAACTCTTTCAGACCTTCATCTGTATTTCTCCACTACATCTACTACATCTCTGCACATCACCTGTACAAGTACACTTCCTCTCTATTCTTCAGGCATCATCTAATTCTCCAGAACTCCAGGCTAAACAATCTGGTTAATCTGCCCTCTTAGCCAAACATCTCCACAGTGATGTCATCAGGACCAGCTGCCTTGCCATCACTGCCTACATCCATCCTTATTTCTCTCTGAGTTTCTTCAATAATCAGTTCGTTAACACAGTCTCTCATGTCAACTGTTTTTCTCCTTCCTTAGTGCACACCCTCACATATAACCCTTACCATTTCCCTCTGCCCTCTCACTCTTTGTTCTACACCTAGCCTCCCAGTACTCCCGTCTAGTTTGGCTATCCCACATTACTTCCGTTCTTTGAATAACTCTCTTTCTCCTCGTTCCTCTGTCCAGAGGGCACACCAAACACTTTCTAGGGAGTTTCTCTCAACACCACAGTTCTACTTTCCAAGTTATCAGCCATCTCTTCTCTACCACCCAGAGCCTGTCTCAGCTTGTACCTGAACTCTGAGGAACATACTTCCTTCTTCAACTTCCACCATCCTTGGCTTTACCTTCACTGGCTTCCTGGTTTTGCAAGTTAAATAAGAAAAAAAGAAAGTAAAAAAGGTCAAACATCAAGAAAACGCAACCCCAAAATGCTCCTACTGAGCTCAGCAGAGGAGAGCAAGTTCAAACTGATGATTCACTGAAACAAGGTGGATGATTTCAATTTTCAGCACCCCATTCACCTCTGGTTGGGATAATGTTGCTTACTGCTTTTTGTTAACTCGCTCCTCTTGTCCTGTTTAATTCCTTATCTGTCAGCATCTACCATGTTTCTATAGACCTGACTCTTGAAATGATGCATTTTTCATAGCTCTGTGATTAATTTCTGCTGCTCCCACTCTGTATATCTCCAGGGGTTTGATTGCTCTCCCTGCTGCTTGAACACAGCATATACAAAAAACAACTGGATAACGATTAGGCCAGCAATTATTTCATCATGAGAGAGCATTTCTGACAAAAGTATTGCAAAAAAAAAAATACACCCTAGAGGACACATATATAGTGCTAACCTCATTTAATGACTTATTCAAAAACACTGCCTATGGAAAAGTGCATTTTCTAAGAAGCTTTTATTGATTTATTTCATACATTGCAGCGTTATCCTTTTTCAAATTATCCTTGTTAGGGCCCGAGCACTAAAAGTGCGAAGCCCTATTGTATCTGCTCCGTTTATTAGGGCCCGAGCACTGAGAGTGCGAAGGCCCTATTGTATCTGCTCTGTTTGCAGCCTCAAATTTCTCCAGGAAAGCCTTAAGGAGTTGGTCTTGGGTTACAGTGAAAACTGTGACTTTTCGCGAAAGGGTGTTACCCCAGCAGCATGGCGAACTTTCATGTCTCGCCATGAAGACACAAATTAGTATAACTCAATGAAATCCAGTCTGATCAGTACCAGACTTTACAGGCATGATGTCAGACCCGCCCTGAACAGATTGATGTGCCCATTGTTGGGAATACGCACAGCGCCACCTAGTGGCAACAGGAAATATCATGGCTTTAATTTTGTTGTACTGATTTTCACAGGTTCATCGTGGCCACCTCAAAAGCGGTGAATATCACCATCAGTCCTTCATGATGCTTTAGTGTGAAAATTGTGATTTTAAACTGAATGGCGCACCCTGATGGCAACGCGGTTCATCATGAACAATGGCGTTGCTTTTCAGGGGCTTGGAAAGTTTAAAAAGTCTTGAAATTTGGTGCATACCTCCAAAGTGATGAGGGCTTTTTTGTTATGTGATCATTTTCATTGAATAGGGCTTTGGAGCGTGATGTCACGGGGGGTGGGCGTGGAAAGGATTTTGGCCCGATCCGCCATTTTGGGGGTCTAGCGCAAGTGAAAAGGGAGCGAAGTCACACACAACAGCCATGGTTCATATTTGCTGTGTGGTCGGCTGCAATGTTCGATCACACGACCGGCAAGAGAATAAGGTTGAAAATGGTTTATCTTTTCATTCTTTCCCAACCTGGAAGCAACATGAGCAGTGTATTGATGTTACCAAACGAAGGCGTCTAGCCTGGATAGCAGCTGTGAGACGAGCTGACGTGCAGTTCTCTTCCATCTCCAAATATCTGTTGGTGCTCCAGACATTTTCATTCCGGTAAGTTCTAAATATGTTCATATCACTCTTTATAGCCTATTAGTTTCATTTTCTATGCGCTCTGAGGTCATAGCAAATTTGAACAAACATCCTACTGAGTGATTTTGCAGAACTACCTTCTATCTATATGCGCTCTGAGCTCATAGCAAATTTGAACAAACATCCTACTGAGCAGGGGCGGAGCGGGGGGGTGGCTTACGGGGCTTAAGCCCGGGTTGTTTTGTCAGAAGCCCGGGGTATTTTGGAGTGTAATTTTTTCATAGTTAGATGCCTGGCTGACAACTGTATAAAACAAAAAGTACACACAATATTCGAAGCACATAGTGCACACTGTGGGAATTTACGACTGTGCGTGAATCCCCCCCTGATATTGGTATGATCCAAGCTCAGGCACTAAGCGACTGAGCGAGGGGGCGGGGCAGCTGCTGCCCGTGAGTGCGCTGTTGTAGAAACGGAGCCAGCCATACTAAGGAGAGCTTAAGTTTGACCAGGTACCAAAGCAAATCATTCGTACCGTACAAATAATGTAAATATGACGGTGCATCACGAAAGATTGATATGAAACTGATCACTTGACCAATATTACGTTACTTGCTCTTCAAGTGAATCAACAAATGGCAAAATGAAAAGCCGAACAAATGCTATTTTTTTTAGAGAGTCTTAGCTTACGTGTGTTTATTTCATATTTTCAGTTCTTACCCTCCCCGACTAAATCGGTTTCAGTTATGTACTGAAACATAAGAATGGACATAAGGAGCTTCTTTCAAAGAAAAAACTCAGGTAAATGTTATTTTATATATTATGCTTTGTATGTTGTTCAGTATATTTCTATGCAAAACAAGAGGGATTTCAGGACACAGCAGGATATTCACATTTGTAACCAGATATTTAAATACACTTTAGGGGGAAAACATAAAACATTTTTACTGTACAACATCAATTTAGAGTAAATTTTTGTTTTAGATAAATATTGAAATATATTTTGAATTAGTTAAATGTCAGAATAAAGAGAGACAGAGCTATTTTTATCACTTTCATCAAATTTAGGAGTACATGTACACTAAATTTATTGTTAATTAATAAGAAAACTCCAGACGATTCCATTCTGAGCTGAAGAAGCTTCTGATAGGTTAGTAGAGTCCATGTGAGTAAATTGGTGGCACACCTGTGGATGCATATAAGGCAAAACACAGAGCCTGTTTCTTTGACATGGGAAAATCAAGAGATGTCAACCAAAACACCAGGAAAAGAACTGTGGAGCTCCATAAATGTGGCTCAAGTTTGAATACAATTTGGTGCCATTTTCAATTAAGAAATACAGATAGTTTCTCTCTTTACTCTTAAAGTTAACAAATATGTTTTTATATTTATCAATCTAAAAAAATAAACATTTAGTCTGATTTGATGTTACAATTAAAAAAGTGTTTTTATCTGAAGAGTAAATATCTGGTTTCAACTGTATATTTGATGATTGTCAGCACAAAGAGGGAGAGAGAGAGGAACAGAGAGGGAGAGAGAGGAGAATGAGGACAGAACAGATGAACAAGAGCAGGTGAGACACACATGTTAGTCAAATGGTTGTTTACCAAAAGTATCACCGTATCATAGGTACTCATGTATCTCGTACCTAGTGTTTCTTTTTAGGTTTGTTATTTTTCAAATTCTGTATTTATTAAGTTCTGCAGGCTTGTTTGCACAACAAGGCTAAATAATTATATAAACTTTTCTCAATCTAAATAGTGGACTTTGGTAGAATTAAAAAATAAGTGTAGTGCAGGTCTATGATGATTTTTAGTGCTATCATCTAGTTCTGATTCTGGTTCTGTCTTGGTTAAGTCCTCAGTAGTCCTGATTTTGAACTGTTGTAGTCCTGTTTTAATTCTGGATCAGTTCTGGGTCTGGTTGAATTGGGGTTTAGTCCTCGTGTCTTGATACAGCCCTGACCTTGTTCTGCCTAGCTGCTTAATTAAAAAACTAGTTTAAGGTGTCCTGCACATGTGATATATATTTTTCCCTATATGAAGTCATTCTTTTTTGAACAGAGCCTATTAATCTTTCAGTCATTTCTACACCCCCCCCCCCCCCCCCCCCAAAAAAAAAAAAAAAAAAAATCCCACATGCATACTACTCTTTGGGCTAAGCCCCGGGTGTTTCAAATGTCTGGCTCCGCCTCTGCTACTGAGTGATTTTGCAGAACTACCTTCTATCTATATGCGCTCTGAGCTCATAGCAAATTTGAACAAACATCCTACTGAGTGATTTTGCAGAACTACCTTCTATCTATATGCGCTCTGAGCTCATAGCAAATTTGAACAAACATCCTACTGAGTGATTTTGCAGAACTACCTTCTATCTATAGAGATGCTAATTATTTGGCATTATTGCAGCAAACCAGCCTATGAAATGGATGAAACATCGTGACTGGGTTCCAGCGCTACACAAGGGACCTGCTGCAAACATACCACCATGCCAATCAGATTACTTCTTCCATGTGAGGGTGAAGAGTTGACCCTTGTGGATAAGATGGTGAAGGTTTGCTGCGTTTTGGTGAACAGTGTGATAATAAAACCAGGGAAGAATGAAACCTGCTCCTGTTAAATATTCTTAAGTCTTGTGCTGTTAAAATTGCTGTATTTTTTCAAAAGATACAGTAAATAAAGTAATGTTAGTAGTGGGTGATGTCATGTAAACACTCATGATTTTGTGTAAACATTTTGTCATTTGTAAACTATAAATGACATGGATTCTACATTGTAACTGGTGTGATGTTCTATAAGGTGGTTTCAATAAAAAAAAAAAGAGGCAAAAATTAGTTTGTTTCTTTATTCAACTTTTGAACAGTGGTACTCAGTCAGTATATATTCAGTAAATGCAAATTATTTACACGGCAGTGCACTACAGGCATAAATGTAGACCCCTAGATAAAACATTATGGGTCATTCCCACAACCCACAGCTTTACTGTCACAACGGGACTGAACGGACTCACGCGCAGGCTCTGAGTAGGGAACAATAAAGGTTTTTATTTACAGAAGCACCAGGTGATCTATTTACACAGTGGGGAAAAGACGGGTTCCAGGAATCCACACACGAACAGGGGGGGGGGAAAGACACTTGCAGTCCACACACGCTCCAAAGTCCTCACTCCATCCACGCTCCACGCTCCTCTTCACACTCCACAAGAAACACAAAAGCTCGCTCCAATCCTCACACACTTGATCGCTCAGGTAACACAGGGGTAGGTCCAGGGAAATCTATTCACAGAGAAGCAAAAGGTTACTGTAAGAAGATCGCTAGGGAAACACGAGAACGAACTGAGCTGGGGTTAACACTAACGAGAGTCGGCAACGGTCCAGCGACGAGAAACACAGGGCTGCCGTCTTATGAAGGAGCTGGATCACTCGTAATGAGCCACAGGTGCGTGGGCCAAGGGCAGGAGCCCGCAGGTAAGCTCCGCCCAGGCAGAGGGAGGAGGGAAAGAGGGGAGAGGAGAGAGCAGGGAAAAAATAAAAAAGGAATACAAAACATATGTAGCCGTACTGAGCCGACCGGGTAGGCACAGGGACCCTGACAGTACCCCCCCCTCAACGGGAGCCACCCGGCGACCCACCGGGCTTACCAGGGTGCCGGCGATGGAAGTCACGGAGCAGGCGCCGACACAAAACAGCCGAGCGAGGCACCCAGGAGCGCTCCTCCGGCCCGTAGCCCTCCCAATCGACCAAATACTGGACCCCCCACCCCCGGCGCCGGGAGTCCATAATGCGGGAGACCCCATACGCCGGCAGCCCATCAACGATCCGGGCGGGAGGCGGGGGCCTGGAAGGAGGGCACAAAGGACTGGAGAGCACGGGCTTAATCTGGGAGACATGGAAAACGTCGTGGACACGCATGTTGCGCGGAAGGTTCAACCGAACAGACACAGGGTTCACAAGCGCACCGATTTCGAATGGCCCAATAAAAGTTGGAGACAGTTTCTTGGACTCCGCCCGGAGGGGCACATAGCGGGTGGACAGCCATACCTTTTGTCCGACCGCATACTCAGGAGCCGGTGTCCGATGGCGGTCCGCGAGCTGTTTGTTACGTGCCGTCGTCCGGAGGAGGGCAGCTCGGGTGGCTCTCCACACCCGGCGACATCTACGCAGGTGGTGTTGGACGGATGGCACAGAGAGGTCACCCTCAACGGCCGGAAAGAGCGGAGGCTGAAATCCTAATGACGCCTCAAAAGGTGAAACTCCAGTGGCTGAGGAAGTCAGGCAATTGTGGGCGTACTCAATCCATGGCAGCTGGTCACTCCAAGTCGTTTGATTTGTGGACACCACACACCGCAGAGCAGCCTCCAGGTCTTGGTTCGCCCGCTCAGCCTGTCCGTTGGTCTGAGGGTGGAAGCCAGAGGACAGACTAACCTTAGCGCCGAGGGCGGAGCAAAACTCCCTCCAGACCCGTGAAGTGAACTGGGGGCCACGGTCTGACACAATGTCCTCCGGAATTCCATGGAGGCGGAATACATGTGTGGTGAGGAGGTGAGCGGTTTCCAGGGCCGTAGGCAGCTTGGGCAAGGCAACAAAATGGACAGCTTTAGAAAACCTGTCCACAACGGTTAGAATGACTGTGTTACCTTTTGAGGCCGGTAATCCGGTGACGAAATCCAAGGCTATGTGGGACCAAGGCCGTCCCGGAGTGGGCAGCGGTTGTAGCAAACCGGAGGGAGGTTGGTTGGACGACTTGTTACGGGCGCAGGTCGTGCAGGCGGCGACGTATTCCCGTGCATCCCGAGCCAAAGTGGGCCACCAGAAGTAACGCTGGAGGAATCGTATGGTGCGGTGTACTCCCGGGTGACAGGTGAGCCGGGCGGCGTGTGCCCATTGCAGTACCTGAGAACGAACAGAGGAGGGCACAAACAACTGACCTGGGGGCCCGGTCCCGGGATCTGGTTCTGTTTTCTGAGCTTCTTTAATCTGAGATTCGATTTCCCAGGTCACCGTGCCGATGGAGCAGGAGGCAGGAAGAATCGGACCTGGCTCGGGTTCCGCTTCAGAGGAGTCATACAGTCGGGAGAGGGCGTCTGGCTTCACATTGCGGCTCCCGGGCCTGTACGTAATTGAAAAGTTGAATCTCGTGAAAAAGAGAGCCCACCTCGCTTGCCGGGGATTGAGTCGCTTTGCGGCTCGGAGATACTCAAGGTTTCTGTGGTCTGTCCACACGATGAATGGTTGAGTGGCTCCCTCTAGCCAATGTCTCCATTCCTCCAGTGCTAACTTGATAGCCAGAAGTTCCCGGTCTCCAACGTCATAATTGCGCTCTGCTGGGGAGAGACGGTGAGAGAAAAAGGCACATGGGTGGAGCTTACCCTCCCTCCGTTGGGACAACACCGCCCCGACCCCGGAATCCGATGCGTCCACTTCAACGACGAACTGTTGCTGGAGGTCGGGTTGGCAGAGGATAGGTGCTGTAGCGAACCGTTCTTTGAGACGTAGGAAGGCCTCCTGCGCGGACTGGTCCCACTGAAAAGACACTTTAGGAGAAGTGAGTCTGGTTAAAGGCAGAGCGAGTTTACTGAAATCTCGGATGAAGCGGCGGTAGAAGTTGGCAAAGCCTAAAAAGCGCTGGAGCTGTCGACGGTTTGGGGGTTCGGGCCAGGTAAGCACTGTTTGGACCTTCGCCGGGTCGGGTTTCAGATCACCCCGCTCTATTATGTATCCGAGAAAGGCCACGGAGTCCACGTGAAAGTCACACTTTTCGCTTTTCACAAACAGTCTGTTTTCCAGCAAACGCTGCAGAATCTGTCTGACGTGTGTCTCGTGCTCTGCCACTGTTTTAGAGAAGATAAGGATATCATCCAAGTAGACAAATGCGCACCGATTGATAAAGTCCCGGAGGACGTCATTCACGAGGGCCTGGAAAACTGCTGGGGCGTTAGTCAGCCCAAAGGGCATCACCAGGTACTCAAAATGCCCCAGATGGGTGTTAAAAGCTGTTTTCCATTCGTCGCCCTCCCTGATCCGAACTAGATGGTAGGCATTGCGGAGGTCTAATTTACTGAAGATCGTTGTCTCGTGCAGAAGTTCAAAAGCCGAGGAAAGGAGCGGTAGGGGGTATTTGTTCTTAACCGTAATGTTATTAAGGCCGCGGTAATCAATGCAAGGCCGGAGGGACTTGTCCTTCTTTTCTACAAAGAAGAAGCCGGCTGCCACAGGGGAAGAGGACGGCCGGATTATGCCTGCTGCCAGTGAGTCCGTGATGTATTTCTCCATAGACGCTCTCTCAGGTTGGGAGAGACTATAAAGGCGACAGGTGGGGAGTGTGGTGCCTGGGAGAAGATCAATGGCGCAGTCATACGGCCGATGAGGTGGTAACGATTGTGCAAGGTCTTTACGAAAAACTTCAGCCAAGTCGTGATACACAGGTGGAACAGAGGTGAGATCCGGAGGCTCAGACAGGTTATTTGGAGGAGACGCGGAGGGCGGAGTTGCAGCCCGGAGGCAGTTCATATGACAATCCACTCCCCAGCCTACCACGCATTCAGATTTCCAATCGATATGAGGGTTATGCTGTCGCAACCAGGGGTGACCTAAGACAAGCGGTGTTTGAGGAGCTTTAAACACGAATAGGCTTAGAACCTCGGTGTGGTTGCCGGAGAGTGTGAGTGACACGGGCTCTGAGACATGGGTTATATCAGGCAGCCGCTGCCCAGATAAGGCGGTGACATGTAAACGATGAGGTAGAAGGTCAGACCCAACCCCTAATTTTTCCGCGAGGGCTGAATCGATAAAGCTCTGTTCCGCGCCAGAGTCAATTAACGCCATCACAGAATGGGTTTTTGTGTGAACTGTTAACTTGGCCGGTAACGTTAAGCGTGGAAGGGAGCTTTTACTAGATAGGTCGCCCACCAGTACTCCCTTAACTACGGGCGGGCGCCCCCTTTTGGTCGAGATGGACAGGTGGCAATGAAGTGGCCCTTACGGCCGCAGTACAGGCACTCACCAGAGACCATGCGTTGCTGACGTTCCGCGGGTGTTAGCCGTGAGCGACCCAGCTGCATGGGCTGCTCGCCTTCCTCGCTTAGCTCGCCACTGTGGGCAGCACTGGGTTGGGCCCTCCATTCCCCCGCTGGTGGGCCCAAGAGCGCCCGTGGCTCCTGAAAGGCCCGCCCCCGGAGGTTTCTGCGAGCCTGAAGGCGATCATCTAACTTAATGCACAGAGTCATTAGAGAGTCAAGAGAGGCAGGCAGGTCATGCATTATTAGTTCGCCTTTTAATTCATCACAGATGTTATTAAGCAAGGCACTCTTTAGCGCCTCCTGCCCCCACCCCGTTTGCTCAGCCAAAACCCAGAAATCGACAGAATAATCCGACATCCTGCGTCTACCTTGTTTAAGATTTAACAGGCGTTGAGCGGCGGCGGCAGCCTCGGATCCTTTGTCAAAAACGCACTTAAACTTAGACAAAAACTCGGGGTAGGAGATGTCGGGGTGGGATCGTAGCACTGCCTGGGCCCACTGTAGAGCGCGATCACGTAACAGTTGCACAAAGAAGGAAATCTTATCTCCATCGCCCGGGTACCAGTGAATTTGCTGACGAAAAAAATAAGTGAGTTGTGTGAGAAATCCTGCACACTTATCCAACTCACCATGAAACAGTTCAGGAGAGGGAGGCTGCTGCCCGACGACCACAGGTGTAGTTTGGGCCGCGCTTGCGGGCTGAGACGCGCTCGCGGGCTGAGACGCGCTCGCGCCCGGGATGGGTTCGTCTGCCGGAGGGGCTGGCGGGGGCGGAGAGTCAGTCAACGGGGTCCGCTGGGCGAGAGCCAGGGACAAAGCGGCAACGTCTTCACTGAGCCGCATCAACATATGCTCGTGTCGCTGCAACAGCTCATCCAACGAGACCGGGGCTGGGGCGGGTGACGCCGAGCCTGCTGAGTCCATCGTGGCTGGACCGTTCTGTCACAACGGGACTGAACGGACTCACGCGCAGGCTCTGAGTAGGGAACAATAAAGGTTTTTATTTACAGAAGCACCAGGTGATCTATTTACACAGTGGGGAAAAGACGGGTTCCAGGAATCCACACACGAACAGGGGGGGGGAAAGACACTTGCAGTCCACACACGCTCCAAAGTCCTCACTCCATCCACGCTCCACGCTCCTCTTCACACTCCACAAGAAACACAAAAGCTCGCTCCAATCCTCACACACTTGATCGCTCAGGTAACACAGGGGTAGGTCCAGGGAAATCTATTCACAGAGAAGCAAAAGGTTACTGTAAGAAGATCGCTAGGGAAACACGAGAACGAACTGAGCTGGGGTTAACACTAACGAGAGTCGGCAACGGTCCAGCGACGAGAAACACAGGGCTGCCGTCTTATGAAGGAGCTGGATCACTCGTAATGAGCCACAGGTGCGTGGGCCAAGGGCAGGAGCCCGCAGGTAAGCTCCGCCCAGGCAGAGGGAGGAGGGAAAGAGGGGAGAGGAGAGAGCAGGGAAAAAATAAAAAAGGAATACAAAACATATGTAGCCGTACTGAGCCGACCGGGTAGGCACAGGGACCCTGACATTTACTGTGTTCCAGCAAAGTATCCAATAGCAGTGACAACTCCTCCAAAGTAGCAGGTGGGATTTTTCTGTTTTGAGGATGGCTCCTTTTACCTGTCACTACAGATGGTCTGTTTAGGTTTTGATCAAGAGCCTTTTTTTGGGCAGCTGAAGAGGAGAAGTCTATCTTATGGCCAACCTCTGGCTGTATCTTGGTCATATTACCCAGCAAAACCCAGTATGCAGGTTCATCTGTAACAGTCCTTGTGCCACGGATCAACACTGTTGCTTCTACATTAAACAGAAGAGCAGCGACATGGCTGCAGGTCTCTGCGACTCCGGCCTTACAGGTGCAGTGGGCGGCTTCAACCTTCCCTGCGATGCTCACGGTGACCCATGGCTGCAATGCTGGTTCATTCAGTCTTTGAGAGTGCAGGACCTGAAACACACACAGACAAAGTTCATTTAAAGACAAGAACTATGAGCCAAGGCCGACGTAAATGTGTTTTATCTACTTTATCATAAATGTAACAAAGTGTTTAGAAAGTTAGCACATACATGTAATTTTTCATTTCTTTATGTGTCCATCTATAGAACGCTGCATGTTATAGTGTTAATCTGCCTGCAGAAAATGAACCTAAAGTATGTACCGGTAATCACTTTAGAGATGGAGAAAGCATAAAGTGACAATTATGAATCCCTTAATATGATAAGGAGATTCTGCAGGTCATTGATCAATATATAAAATTAAAATAAATTGTATTTTTAGTGACACAAGATACAAACATGGAAGCAAGATGTTTAATTAGGATTATTTATAATAAATATGAATAAAGTGCAATTTCTTTAACCATAAAGAATAACAATCCTTCAGGAGAATGTCACATCAATGCACTGAACTCGCTATGTTATCCACCTAACAGCCTCCACATGTTCTCACTGTAATTTCCCCTCATGAATGAATTTATGCTGCACTAATCTGAATGTTTGCAAGGAAATTAAACGCATTTCACTCGCAGTACTCGAGCTGACTTACCTTTGCTTGAATGACGACTTGTTTGCGCTGATTCCACAGATAAGGTACGAAAATATGTCAGGCTACGTCAGTAGCGGTTGGTCTTCAGGGTTTCTACTCCACGGCCCTATTTCATACTGGTCCACATTTCCATTGCACGCTATTTTCTGCAAGTACCGCTGCTTCGCCTCTGAATGAAATCGGTCTCTATACAGTTCATTCTCTTTTGAGCTGCTTTTAAGCATCTTTCTTGTAGTTGTCGTTCCAACACAGTGTGTTTGGTTTGATTCGTAGACCCCGAAAATGGCGCTGCGCTCCCATAATGCATTGCGGCGTGATGTCAACTCCAAAGCCCTATATCCCAAAATGGCTCCACAGCGACCCCTACAAAATTTCAAAACATCAGCCCCTGCTCTGTGTTTTATGTATGAGTCTGAAACCTGGTAAGCTTATAGGAGATATCAAGATGTACAAAAAAGTCTCTTGGAGCAATATCCCAAATCCAACAGGAAGTCAGCCATTTTAAAATTAATGTGCAATTTTGACGACATTTTCCCCTCTTTTCAGGCACCGTTCTTTGACTAACTCCTCCAAGGGATTTCGTCAGATTGGACCGATCTGCAGTGCGTGGCATCTAAAGACCTTTGTGATGTTAAATTGCGAAGGTTTTTACAATCAGGGAAACGGGGTGGTCATGGCGGCTCGTAGAGTTTCAATCACTCGCCAAAAAGCAGTAATCTGCTGTCACTCAAAAAAACAATGTTCAATCTCTCCCAAAGGTCATAGGCGTGACGAGACTCGAGCTCGGAAATGTTTGTTATGCCATTTGTCAGTAATGGTTAGAGCGCCACCTAGTGGGACGACTATAATCATGATTGAATGAGATGAAATGTTAGCTGGTGGTTAAATGCATAAATTCCATCAATGTGACATCAGATTGGACGTGCTGGTTGTAGGTGTTGGGCGTGGCTCGATGCGCGGGGGGTGCGAGGGCCCTCATAAAATTTAAGCTGCTTGCAGCTTTAATTTGTTGTTGTAATCCTTAGTTCCCGGTTTGATTACGTCTCTGTGTCTCTTCCTTTTTCAAGTTTCTGCTCTTGATTGATGACATTGAAGAGTTTCAGTGTTTTCAGCTTGTTTCAATGTCTCAGGTGACTCTTAATGGTATAGTTCCTCTGGTTGGAGTCAACCTGTCTCCAAACAGCCGGGATTTTACTTAGATCAACTGCAATCACTCTCAGATAGATTGGCAAAGGGCTGCAAATAATTTTTATATAATTGGTTTAATATTTTGCAATCATTCTAAGTCAGCCCGTTCCTCTTCTGTAAAGTGTCTCTTTGCAATCAGGGCATTGACTCATCTGGTTCCCAACTATCCTATTCTAGTTATATTCATATGAAAAAGCAATGCTGCAGAGTGCCTATTTTATTTTTCCTCTCACCATTCTGCAGCAATTATGTCACAATTTCTGGAGGAGTTTCTATTATCGCAACTAGTTTACATGCAACTGCCAACTTTATCCCATTTAATTAAACTAACAGCAGACTGACTTCAACAGTTTTACTGCCGTCACTAAAGCTGCTGGTTGAAGTTACCTGGTCCCCATCTTTAAAGCAAGCTTTTGAAAGGTGAAGACACTCTAAGTTCACTGAACACAGCTGCAGTGATTTTGTTTGAGCTACAGTCCCCAACCACTGTGTAACCAAATGTAACTGTAGCACTGTGAAGCTTTCCCATTTAATGGATGTTCTATCCACTTCCAGATATGAGTTCTGAGTGATTATTTTGGGCTGTGTCCATTAAACAATGAAACACATTTTCTGGAAATGTTGTACAAAACTTTGTGCACATGTTTAAAAAGTCATTTCTAATTCAATCATGAGAAGATGATGGCGCCGTTGAGTTCGGCTGCCGTCCTGGTAGCTCCGCGACGACTGTGCTTTTATTTTGCTCTATCTATGTTTTTCATTGGTCTTTTTGCTCGTGCTGCACAAGGTCTGACTCAATATGACCTTGGCACACTACTGGACATAGGACAATACTTCCCACTTACCTCTGCTACGGTGCTTGATACAACGTCGTGGCCGAAAGAGATCCTCCGTGATGAGAACAATGACCCCAGAGGTCGCCGGAGTCAAAGGAGACGGCAACACAGGGGACGAAGAGCAGGGGTCCGGAACAGGCTGCGTACCAGAGCACACCGTCCTCCATTGCCTAGCATATTGCTAGCCAACGTCCAGTCACTTGAGAACAAGCTGGACGATATTAGGGCGAGAACCAGGTACCAGCGAGACATCAGGGACTGCAACATCTTCTGCCTGACTGAAACCTGGCTGACCAGCTCTGTGCCGGACCACGCGATAACCCCGGCGGAATCATTCTCTGTTTTCCGCACGGATAGAACCGCGGAGTCCGGTAAATTGCGGGGTGGAGGGGTTTGCTTTATGGTCAATAACAGATGGTGTAACCCTTGGAATATCACGGTCCTGTCCCGGTCATGCTCACCCCACCTGGAGCTTCTCACCATTCTCTGTCGGCCATTCTATCTCCCCAGGGAGTTCACTGCTGTGATCATCTCTGCGATTTACATCCCGCCACAAGCGGACAACAACAAGGCGCTATCGGACCTCCATGATGTGTTGAGCGGCCATCAGGCTAAACATCCAGACGCCGCCCTCATCGTGGCGGGGGATTTTAATAGGGCTAAATTAAAACAGGTCATGCCTAACTTTCACCAGCATGTCACCTGTCCCACCAGAGGCAACAACACGCTGGACCACTGTTACAGTTCTTTTAAAGGCGGCTACAAAGCCATCTCTCTACCGGCTTTTGGGAAATCAGACCACGCCGCCATCTTACTCGCACCGGAATATAAACAAAGGCTTCATCAGGAAGCCCCGGTGACGCGAAAGGTCAGACGCTGGACTGTCCAATCAGAGGCGACGCTGCAGGACGCACTCGGTGACGTAGACTGGGATGTATTCCAGGATACTTCCGTAAACATTGACGAGTTCGCGGACACAGCGATTAGCTTCATTGGAATGCTAGTGGATACCATCATCCCCTCGGCTACAATCCGGATTTTTCCCAACCAAAAACCTTGGGTTGACTCTACTGTCAGGAGAGCTCTCAAAGCACGGACCACTGCCTATAAAAATGGGCTCACATCGGGTGATATGACCAGCTACAAAGCAGCTTCTTATGGTTTAAGGAAGACTGTGAAAGCGGCTAAGAGGCGCTATAAGGACAATGTGGAGTCGCATTTCCAACACGGTGACTCCCGACGTATATGGGACGGGCTACGAAAAATCACAGATTATAAACCCAGCACTGTGAGATGTATGAAACCAGAATTAGCTGACGACCTCAATGCCTTTTTTGCGCGTTTCGAGGTGCCTGCTGTGGCAGCAATTCAGAGCTCCGCACCTGCCCCCGCTGCTGAACCAGCACCATTGATACTCTCTGAGCATGATGTGAGGAGAGCTCTGAGGGCAACAAACTGCAGGAAGGCAGCGGGACCAGATAGCATACCGGGACGTGTGCTAAGAGTATGTGCAGATCAGCTGACCACAGTTTTCACTAGCCTCTTCAATGCCTCTCTGGCTCAGCAGGTAGTCCCCACCTGCTTTAAAACATCAGTGATTGTTCCGATCCCGAAGAACACCCGCCCAGCCAGCCTAAATGATTATCGCCCAGTAGCCCTAACATCTGTAGTGATGAAGTGTTTTGAGAGGCTCATGAAACCCTTCATCAGTTCCCTCCTTCCTCCCGACTTCGACTCACTGCAGTTTGCATACCGGACAAACAGATCTACCGGAGATGCTGTAGCACAGGTCCTGCATACCACACTGAGCCATCTAGATGAGGGATGTGGGAACTATGTGAGAATGCTGTTTATAGATTACAGCTCAGCATTCAACACCATAGTTCCCCACACCCTCTCGGGTAAGCTCCAAGATCTGGGATTCAGTACATCTTTGTGCAGGTGGATTTATAGCTTCCTGACCACGAGACCACAGTCAGTGAGAATAGGGGATGTGTACTCCCATACACTCTCATTGAACATAGGGGCCCCCCAGGGATGTGTACTGAGCCCCCTTCTCTACTCCCTCTACACCGCGGACTGCACGGCCAGACACCCCACTAATTCCATTGTGAAGTTTGCTGACGACACAGTGGTGGTGGGACTCATCTCTGGGAACGACGAGACGGCCTACCAGAGTGAGGTGGATGGACTAGCAAAGTGGTGTGAGGCAAATCACCTCTCCATGAACATCAGTAAAACAAAGGAGATGGTGATTGACTTCAGAAAACAGAGAGGTGAGAAAACTCACACCCCAATTCAGATCTATGGAACCCCTGTGGAGAGAGTCTCCAACTTCAAATACCTCGGTGTCCACATCAACAAGGACCTCACTTGGAGTACACACACGGACTTCCTCATTAGTAAAGGCAGACAGCGCCTCTATCACCTGAGGCGTCTAAAGAGGTTTAAGATCTCCAAGAATATACAGAGGAGATTCTACACTGGTGTCATTGAGAGCATCCTGTGCAACAACATCATGGTGTGGTACGGGAACTGCACAGTACAGCAACAGAAAGCCCTGCAGAGGGTTGTGCGCACAGCTGAACGCACTATGGGAACATCTCTACCAGCACTGCAGGACATCTATGCTGAAAGGTGCAGATCCAGGGCCATCAGGATCATTAGGGATTCTAGCCATCCCGCCCACAAACTGTTCAGGCCACTGAGGTCAGGGAAGCGCCTCTGTAGCCTGAAAACAAGAACAGAAAGGTTCAGGAGGAGTTTTTACCCACAAACTGTGAGACTCCTCAACCAAAACACAAACCGGACAACATGATGGACAATCTCACACACAGTACATAATTTGCACTTTATCTTTCTTCTCTGAACCTTATCCGTACCTTATTATATACATCTGTACTATGTAAATATGTATATTTTTATAGTCTTCTCATTCAAATCATTACAGTGCAATATCTTGCACGTCATGGATATATATTTATAAGCACAAACATATGGACTTTTACACTGTTTTTTTATATATTTTTTTACTTTTAACTTTTGTTTCTTTTCCTTTTTTTCTTAGCTTATGTAAAATCCTTTTTAGCATGTTTGCACAGTCGGGGGGAGTACTTTTTTAGCCAGAAAAAACATTTCACTGTATGTTGTACCAGCTATAACTACATGTGACAAATAAATAAAGAATTGAATTGAATTGAACTGATGTTATATCGGATGAATTCCAAAGTGTTACTGTAAACTGAAACTGAAACAAAAGGTGTTATCACAAATTTGATAGACAGCATGTTGACATAACCATCTGAAGTTCTTGTTTCAGAAAGGTGCGAGCATGTTAAAGCATGTGCGTGTGCTCCCAACCACTCCTTACCTTTCAGGGGCAAAATCCTTCTAGGATTCCCAACCTGCACTGCAACTGTTTGCCATCCGCTGATCAGCCGCCCACTACTGTTAGGGAGAACCTTCAGTCTTCACCTGAGTGTTTAAGTAACCACGTTAGTGAGACCAGCTCCAATCAGCCTGTGGCCTGCCTCACTGATCACTTACCTGTTCTTCTCTTCTTTACAGAACATGCTGGTCCTGTTCATGTGATTTGAGCGCTGAGCTCATTAATGGACTTTCCCCTTCTATGGACCTTGTAAATAAAGACTATGGATTTGTCCCTTGACAAAGATCTGATCTCTTGAGTTCTGTGTAAGCACGGCCCGCCTCACTGATTATGACACTTAGAGGGAATTTTAGAGTTAATAAAATTTCAGATAAAATTAAAACCATGAATCTGAACAACGGAAGGGGAAACGCATGACGAGGATGAGGATAAGTGTAGTCAGATAACTTTATAGCTCTCATAAAACCTAATGAAATGCACAATATAAAGTGTGCTCCTCCTCACGGGAGCAAGTCATTCAGTGAATTTGAGAAATAATCTGTTGAGTGGATTTGGATATTTCAATGAAATGAAATGAAGGAGGATCATCAAAATCACAAGCGAAGCGCATACGTGCAGCAAAAGAAATGTGAAGACTACAAGATCAGCAGACTCATTTCAGTCACTGTCTCTCAAATTCAAACATAAAAAGAGGTGATTCTCAGCTACAGTTGAGGGATTGGTAGAAAAAACCCTCGTGGATTAGTCATCGTCTGCTGAGAAACATGAACACCTGCTGGCAGTTTTTAAAATAGCAGTGAAATTGATTTTAGTGTAACTGAACCCTGCAAACCACAAATGCACATGCTGAAGTTCAACAGGCTCATTTGCACCTTTCACTTCCTTTACTCCCATCTCCCCTAATTCTGTTAAGGTCAGAGACATTTTAGTGACCCACAAGCAGGAATTTAGCCCAGGCTGGCACTGACTTCAAATAGCTGCTGGAGTGGAGATGGAGTGGATGGTTGAAGGCCTGGCGTTGCAGATAGCCGAGCAGGTAGAGGACTGTAGATTGGGAGTGTGGTGCGATTGGCTGAGGTCCGGCAGGCAGACTAGAAGGCCAAAGGTGAGTGAGGTAGGCTGGAGAATGCAGTCATAGATGAGCTGATGTAATAACATAACAAACTTAGCACTGACCCTGTATCTACTACACAGCAGTAAGTCGGGAGGTGGAGGGACATTTAGTGCTAGTGATGATCGTATGAAGCAGGTATGGATGCTGACTGAAGGAGACCAGTAAGGCATCGACATGCTGACATTTATACATTTCTGCACAGTGACCCCAAAAACCACCCTGGACCCAGCTGTTCAAATATGCGCAACAGAGCTAATCGCCACCACTCAAGAAAATGCTTGTGATTCCCCCAGACAGAATGTTTTAGACACTTCCCAGAAGCAGCGCTCCGGTCCATGTTGCTAAAAATAGAGTCGGGTC
The DNA here is from genome assembly GCF_964374335.1 of Astatotilapia calliptera. Classification (NCBI taxonomy): domain Eukaryota; kingdom Metazoa; phylum Chordata; class Actinopteri; order Cichliformes; family Cichlidae; genus Astatotilapia; species Astatotilapia calliptera. Next base: position 19,241,796 of record NC_137423.1, read on the forward strand.
TATTTTTTTTCACAGGAGCCGTGTTAAGCAGCGCAGAGCAGGAAGTCAGAGGCAGGAACGGCATAGTGGGATTCATCCCATCTTCATGTCAGTTTCACTGGCAGCAGCTTTAAGTTTTTGACAAAGAGGCATGAAAGTGAAGTAAAACTCAACCAACTTGTGGTATTTTTTTGCCCCAAAGCATCAGCCCATGAAACTAATTTGGTAACAGTGCCAAAAGCCAAATGTTCAAAACCTCAAATATATATACACACACACACACACACACACACACACAGACACACACACACACACACACACACACACACACACACACACACACACACATATATATATATATATATATATATATATATATATATATATATATATATATATATATATATATGTATATATATATAGGGGAGACCGGGGATAGTTGTAACATTTTTGACATTTCTGTCTGTAAATTGAAGCTCTTTTAAGGTAGTGGATTCAAAATGTAATGCAAAGTATTTACATGTCTCTGCTATTAAATAGTGCAGCTATTTTCTCTGCAGCACAATTACCCATTGCATGGTATGCTCTCAAACACGAAGAGTGAAATGTTACAATTAACCCCATAGTCTGGGTTAGTTGTAACATATCCTGGGGTGAAATGTAACACAATGAAATAAGGGTACTAACAAAATATTAACATGTAATCTTTGTTTATTCAACACATGAATGCACTTAGAGCCATTTATGTAGCTATGTGTGTGTGTGACAGAATGCAGAAATCTAGCTTTTGAACATATTCCAACCCCCCAAAAAAGACAAATTATGGAATTTTCTGCAACTGAATATTTCATTAATTTTGGTTGGTCTTCCTTGAGTTTGGCCTCATTGGCTCAGTGGGCATTATAACCTACAACTCTTGCACCAATTTTGAACATAACAATGAAGCTGAAAAAATGTAGTTGTTCACCAGCATTGCAATTCCATTACTTTTTATCATGGCTTACCTTGGTGTGGTTTGCAAAGTGCTTCAGAAAGATGAGGAAATCTGTTTCGTGCACCCATCCTGATTTATTTCCACTACCAATACTTCCTACTGGTCCATCTCTGACACAGTGGTCTGCATAATGTATGTGTGGGAACACAAACAGTGGGGGAATTGTGTTGCCAATGGCATTAACCGCATATACAAAAGCGACCAGTGAACCTCTCTCTGCTGATGTCGTTGCCCCAACTTGTTTAATATAAGTTAAAGTAAAAGTGTGGTAAGTTGTAACATCTGCATTATTGTTACAACTTACCCAGACTGTTGCTGTTACAACTGACCCAGACTCCTATAGCCATGAACTAGCTAACATTACAGCCAACGGCTAAAACATTAGCACTAAAGACCTACACAGAATATATCCCCACAGACATACAAATAACATAATTTAGGTTTGATGAGTTTAACTGCAAAGCAGATAATGCTATTAGAAATTGAAATAAAGTAGAAAAACTTACTTTTTGGCATACAAATTACTTTTTTTCGTGTTAAATTGTCTGTGTTTGACGAAATGTGCTGATTTTTCACATGTGATAGCAGAACTGAGTTGGGCATGCACAGGATGAGTCACATCATTTGAAACTTAGCCCTGATTGGAGAAATTGGAAGTGTTACAACTGACCCACGTTACAACTATCCCCGGTCTCCCCTATATATATATATATATATATATATATATATATATATATATATATATATATATATATATATCCCTGCACGTAACTAACACATATATTGCATTATATTAACAAATATTTTGGTATGTCACATTGGTTTGCCCCAGGAACTCTCACATAGATGACTGGCCTCTCCTTCCCACTGCTATATTAAATCCCAAAATATCAACTCAACTCAATTAAGAATCATCCCAAAACATAACCGCAAGCTAAATGAGCATTTACACACAATCAGTCATGAACTAATAAACCTATATGATAACATCTACTGGTCTCCCATTATATTTCATAATGAAGCTCAGCACCAATGCTGCTCTTCTGAAAAGCTCCCAGTGGGATTTGAAGCCTCGCCTGAGATTTGTGCTCACAGACACACATCCAGTGTGTTTCCAGGAAACATAGCAAACAAAACACAAAAGACACGAGGAGAATGAAAACGGGTCGTGGTCAAGTCACATTCATAAGCTCTTGATGGTTAACAGTCTGTGTAAATCATAACCCATTCATAATACATACATTTCCCTTATGGCCTTGACCATCTTTATGCAGCTACTCGGTATCCATTCAGTGATGTCTAAACTTTCTTAAAATGCACCTCAAGTTTTCCCCTCAGGTGACAAAGTCACTGATTTGTTGGGAGTTTGGAAGTGTTTAGATTGTATGTAAGTAGTATTTGCTGATTTTAGCAGGTATCATGGTTAAAATGCTCCTCATATGGAAAGAAAGTGCTTGGCTGAGTGTTTTCATGATCAGCACAAAATGTGATTGAGGCAGCTTTTTCTTCGCCTGGTGTTGGGGGTAAAAGAAAAAAAAAGTTGTGGACATGCCCTGGAGAGACCCAACTCCCAAATATCTAAAATAAGAGATTACAAATTTGAGACTTGAGATGAAGCTTGGATGTGGCCACAGCAGCCCCCTTCCCTTCTGGATGTTCTCCCATCACTAGGAAGCTTTGCAGCACTATAGCTGCTCTATCTCGCCTGTGACAGCAGCAGGAGCGGCCACGCTAATCCAGTTAGAGAAAACTTGCTCACTCACTCTAAATACCAGCTGCAGAGATTATTCCTTTGGGTGAAATGGCACTGTGTATATTTGTGTGTGTGGGTCCGTGTGTTATGGCATGTGTGTGTAGGTCCCTGTGGAACACACAGTGTAATCACAGGAGGCGATTACTTGGTAGCCGTCAGGTGTGTGTGCATGCAAGTCCTGGGAGAGCAACACACTTTAATCACAGGAGACTGTTACTCAGTGGCAGTCAGGTGTGTGCATTAAATGGTTGTAGTGATAAGGACGTATGCACTAAGATAAAATGATTGCTCTGTAGATAGGGCAGGCAGCTACAGCACTGCACACAGACACACACACACAGTCCCTATTTATCTGCATCAGCACTTTGGATCTGAAAGTGCACTTCAGTTTGCAGTGAGAAACATCTCCACTGAACATCAACAGGCTTTACGCTGAAATGGCCCTAAATGGTTATCAGAATCCTAATCATACACTGATGAAGATCAAGTGATGTAATCCTGTCTTATGGCTGAGTCACACTTGAGTAAAAATATGGTGGAAACCTTCTTTGTTTGACTCGGAACATTTGCTTTTGCATTTTTTTGTTGTTAATATTGAAAGGTTACCTGGTGGGAAGCAACCTGTTACCAACTTCATCAAAGGAAGATTGTCAAAATCAAGGTTGTCAAAGTTTCCAAATAACTGTTTCTAATTCAAATGCAGTATCACGGTACAGCGTGTAATAGACGTGGTGTGTCTCCAAAGTATGAAATGAACACGCTTGCAGAAGTTGCAATAAGTTTCAATAAGTTGCAGTACCAGCAGAGCAGACCAGCATTTTAGTTTAAGGCAACAGACATTATTAACACATTTACATGTATATACATATTAGTGGTCTAGTTTAACTGTTTGTGGTATAGAAGAATGCTTCATACCTTCCTAAGAGTCTTTAACTCTTGTCTTTACCCTGCTGGTACTGCAACTCCTTCATTATCAGTGATGAAGGAGTTTAGCTGTGACGATAACTTCTCATCTGACTAAAAATCAAAAAGATGAGCCTAGTCCTCTCTCAAATGTAACTGTGGAATTAAAAGTCTATGATTTGGGGACAGTTTATAAGAGAGAATCCGTTGCTCAGCCAAGAAAATCTTCCTGTGAACTACAGACTCAGAATCCACTGTGACATAAACACAGAACATAAAAATAAATTATAAAGAATCAATGGAAGTTTGGTTTACTAATTAAGTGATTTTTTTAAATACATATTAAGCTTCTCCTTATTACCTACACCTTATCCCTATGAGACAACAGCTCAGTATTCAGACCTCCTCTAAATACTTTGTTTTGGTGTTTTTCCATCTCTGGATCTGTATGATGTCAGTGATGTCAGCTAATAATAATATGGCTATCTGCAGCACACAGCTTTAACTGTGAGCACCTGCTCAGGTGGACTCAAACCTATTTGTGAGCAACAGCCAATCAGAAAAGATTTAGATTAAATTGCCCAAAAACCTTCAAAGACAAAAAGGATCATTTTTAAACGTGAATCATACATATTAATCCTACTGGAGTCTAAGAATGAAAGTGTTGATGTGAAAAAGAGCGCAGTAGGTATCAGCTGTAATTTTCACACAGACAATCTACAAATGCCGTAAACTTTATTATTCCATTTAAGGGCGATCGTGGCTCAAGAGTTGGGCGTTCGCCTTGTAATCGGAAGGTTGCCGGTTTGAGCCCCGGCTTGGACAGTCTCGGTCGTTGTGTCCTTGGGCAAGACGCTTCACCCGTTGCCTACTGGTGGTGGTCAGAGGGCCCGGTGGCACCAGTGTCCGGCAGCCTCGCCTCTGTCAGTGCGACCCAGGGTGGCTGTGGCTACAATGTAGCTTACCATCACCAATGTGTGTGTGAATGGGTGGATGACTGGATATGTAAAGCGCTTTGGGGTCCTTAGGGACTAGTAAAGCGCTATATAAATACAGACCATTTACCATGAACATCAGTAGAAGCCCGTCCACCAACTAGATACAACTTCAACATTCATATCTGTTTGTGACTCTTTCAACCACTTTTTTACCTCTTTAGCAGTTTTCTTCCTATCTGTCTTAGTTTCCTTTCCCTTGAGTGCACACACAAACGTTGGTTATTTTCAGTTTGCATAATTCAAAGCCATAACATGTGACTTCATAAAGCATGGTTTCCAGTCATGTTGTCTCCAGTGTATTACTACTTTGGCTCCTTTCTCACAGCAAATCCAAAGTGCTATTTTTGATACCAACTCATGAATCTCTCCCAGCTGTGGCAGTGATAGACATGTGAAAACCTTTTTTCTTACTTCCAGTTGTCAGCTTTCACATTCTTTAACATCTGACTTTCCTCTTGTATCTGGGCACCTCATTTAATTTTTACCTTGTCTAATTTTCATAATGCTGATTAAAGGAACGAGCAAGTGTACATATTTGTTCCTTTATCATTAAAAAAAATTTAACTTCTCTTATTAAAAAATATGACACTAGCATGATTGTTTTTCCTCTCCTCACATACACTGACTAAGAACCTAGCTTAAAGCCAAGGACATCCATTGACTCTGCTTTTAGATGAGATGTAATAAAAGTCACAAATAAACCTTGTGCCTCCATGAAAAATAAGAAGATAGCACAACTTAAAAGGATGTGCTGCAGGCACAAGTGCAGAAAAACAAAGGAGCAGCTGTATTATGGCATTTTAAAGGACAGCCTTGGAAATTCCAGCTTTATACTATTAGAGTTTCCAGGCAATCATCCTTCACCTCACTGGGCTGGCTTTTTCTAACCATAAACACCACAACAGCAGCATCTCACAAGTCTTGTATTACTGAATATTTTAGCATTTATTCCTCACTTTTTTTTCTTAAAGAATTAACTTACATTGAGGTAAGAGACAAATTCTTCTAGAGCTTTAACAAGGCTCCTGCACTCCTTATTCACTGAAAGTGTACTTAACACCGAGGTCTACGTCATCATTACTGACGATCTTAACCCTAACCTCAAGTTTAAAATATGTCAATTGTAGTGCTGTCAGCGTTAATTTTGTTAAAATGACGATAACATCATAACCGCATTAACGCAGCAAGTCTGCGTTAGCGAGTTAACGCAGATCGCCCTGTGCATGGGGCGATCCATGTCATTTTAACAAGATTAACACTCACAGCACTAGTAAATTTTCTTTTTAAAAATAATAATAATACCAATTCAACATTGTAACATATTTGCAGAGGTATTCTCCAGTATGTAACTTGTATATGTAATTTAAGCAGTGTAATATCAGCAAAGCTAACATGATAGCTAATTTGGAGAGAACAAAAGTAGCTGATAAGTAGTTAAGTATAACTGCTAGTTGAAAGTAGCAGTTACTAATCATGTTTTAACCAGGAACAAGATGGCAACAACTACATGAAGTTAAAGGATGGTATGCTCACACAGGTCCTTGATACAGACTCACATAAAGTCAACAGAAAGCTGGTGGTTGTAAATTCAGAAGTGTGCAAATGCCGCACTTGCATACAATGGAAAGTGATGTTTTGCATTTTTAAACACTATATGGACAAAAGACATTAGAATTGCTCAGCGATTGAAACCCATAGATGGCACAGTGTTTATCTAGGAGGGAAGGAGCTTGACAAACTGATTTGTTACAATGGTGGCATCCTATTACAGTCCCAAGTCTCAAATCAGTGAGCTTCTTAGAATGACTTATTATTTTACAAATGTTTGTAAAGACTGCATTACTGTGTGGTTGATTTTTATACACCAGCAGCAATAAAACTTAAAAACATCTGTTATCTTAGAGAACTACTGTGCAAGTTGTTCCGTCTTCCAGCTGACCCGTTGTGTTGCCGACATGCTGTGTGAGCATTAAACACATTCTTTGGCTGTAGTGATTTGAGAAAAGACCGAGAAACAGTGAATTCTGCACATCAAACCTGACAGATGTAATTTGCCTGGTTGCGGAAAATCTTTCTCAAGATGTTTTCACACAGGATCATTAATCACTTGTCAGTTCTGTTTTCCACACCTTTCTTGTTTAACACTTGATGAGGTTGTTGTGTGTAAAGTCAAAGATTTTGGAAGGCTTTGCAGCCAGCTTGCTAAGCACCACTGAAGGCACCAAAGACTGTTATTCAGCTAATTCCAAAGGCCACTTCAGTCTGTATTGATGTTAGACACATATTCCATGTGGCATCCTAAGCATAGGTGATTTTTGTGAGTACTGCAGTCACATTGCACTTCTATTGAGCCATGTTCCCAGACATCATTTTTAACCTTTTGCCCTGAACATTTACAGGAATGTTCATGCATTGATTTGTTAGATCTGCATACATGAACGTTGAAAAGGGTGACATATATCACTCAAGTTCCACTCTCAATGCTTTTTACACTTTCTTTGGTATTTCTTTTATATTTAAGCTATATTTTCTTCCCTGTTTAATGTTGTTTTCAGTCAGTTAGCTGATACCTTAGCTGGTGCCTTTTTCAAAGCTCAATTTTCTTGCTTACTTTGTTCAAGACAAACATTCATTCAGTTGAAATACTTTCAAAATCATGGTGACTGTAACAAAGAAACCTGTGTCCCTGTACATGAACAAACAGATTGCATTTTCACAAGTATTTCTAAACTTGCCAAGAGACCAGGCCTAAATGTTGAGTATGGTCACCATGGGTGTCTATGTGGTATTAAAGAAAACTCTTCCAGATTGATTGAAAGTTGATGTTGTTCAACTCATCTCAGAAATGTAGTGATTTTCAAAAGTAATTGTTTGGGGAAAACAGTAACAACTAACAGAAAAAAGACAGAAAAAGAAGATCCAATTAATCCAATTTATACCGCCAACACACTTAACCCTGATTAGTGTGTTTAGAATGACTGATGAGATTATAGATTACTGCTTTATTTACTAAATATACTTGCAGACACCAAACTTGGTCTACCTTTTGTCTCTCAAATGAAATGTGGAAACATTTCTGTAATGCAGTGTCATGTACTGGATGCACTTCATTACATTCCTGTAAACAGACAGATTCTGCTGGTTGGCTGCAAACATATTTGATCAGATCTGATGTATCGATTTTAAACAGACACTGAAACGCAGAGAAGTGGTCGATTTTCTGTTCCTGGGTTTTTCATCAAAACTGAACAGGTTAATTTCCTCTGTGAGCTTTGTTAACCTGGCACAGAATTAAAGAGATCAGAGTGATAAGAACCAGAACTTCCAATGTTTCTCTGCCTATTTGTAGAGACTGTATGTTGTCTTGGTTGATTTTATTTAAGAATTTTTAAAGATCGGCACATAAGAATTGCCAACTGTTTGTTATTTGTTATTTATTTGTTATTTGTTATTTAAAACTGTTTGTTATTTAAAACTATTTAAAACTGTCATCTGACCACCAAAAACACAGGAAACACACCAAATACATCAAAAGGAAGACCGTTTTTAGAACAGGTCTAAGCGTACTAATTGACAGTAATATGCAGAAAATATAGTAAATTACACATTTGATGTTTTTGGTTTTACTGAAGAGATGATGAAATGTGGCAGAAAGAAAACAATATATCTGTGGAACATCTATACACTGTGTAGCAGCCTTGTGTTTAAATAGTTGCCTTGTGAAGTTATTCTCTAAGCTAAGTTGTACACAAGTACAGGATGTCATTTGAGAGTTGTTTTTTTTTTAAGTGTCAAGTGTCAGTTGCTGCAACAGGATTTAGAAAGAAGCAGCAGTTAAAATGGGTTTTGCAGGTAGGAGAAGATCTGGTGTAGAAGGGCAGTGAACTTCATTGATACACTTGTTCAACTGCCCATTGACACATAGAAAACTCATATCATGTGCCGCCAACAAATCTGCAAGAACTGCATGGCATTATCACGTCAACATCTCTCTGGAATGTTTCCAGCACCTTCTTGAATCTACGCCATGGAGAATTAAGACATCTGAAGCCAAATTGAGGCCCAACCTGGGACTAGCAAGGTGTTAGTAATTAAATGGTTGGATGTGAAACAGAGAATGTTAGAACTCAATGGCAGGAATGTGTAATTTGTATTTTATCTGCAACTTTAAATGTGTCATCTATTTTTGTAAGGGTGTAATGGCCTCAAAATCCACTTTGATGTGTTCATTGGCTGTTATTCAATTTTGTTTGGGAAACTTGGCAAGAGACGTCTTTGTTTTCATGCTTTCAGTACACGGTAATGTCATAGTGACATTGTGTGGTGAGATCTAATCTATGAGTCGCGTGTAAATGCTTTACTTAGCAATTTAGACTTGTTAATAAAAATTTTATTGCCAGCAAATTGTCATTTCTTATCGGTAATTTTAAAGTCATTGTCAGTGCTCTGCCTGAGAAAATTTCAAACTATCTGCTCGTCAAAAGGAAAAGCTTTTTCATGGTAGTAAAAATCCTCATCTGAAACACAGTGAAGGACAAAAATAAAGATTACTGGAACAAAAAGGCTTCCACATGACCTGTGTCTCTTGGCCCATACAAAAATCAAGCCTCAGCACTCCAAGAAACCAGTACAGCATCAAAGATGGATTGTTCTGGAAAGATATTTAGTTTATTTCAAAGCAATTCCCTCCCAATTCACAGGTCTCAAGTGAAAAAGTCACACTGACCATCACGTGGAAAGCTGTGAAATTCCCAACGGAGCAAGAAAACCACACTCACACATTCACTCTTGATTGCCCTTAGTCATCGATGCGAGAGCAAACACGCTGTTCTTGTTCATTTCGGTCCACAGTATACCCCTGAAGGTATTCCGGAAACACACACACACTGCATCCACCCACCATACACCATCTCCAATAGTTTCAGACTGTGGGGGAGAGACTGTCTGACAAGGTGCCAAGCTGAGTTCACTTGTCTCACAACTGACTGGGTGTTGGGGATTGGCAAGGGATCTGCAGTGATTGGTCAGTTCTCTTGAGAGCTGCACATATCTGCTAACAATCTAAGCTGCACTTTGGGCCTCACCGAGAATAAAGTTAAAGCTATAAATGAAGCTGTATACATCTAAGTCTGCAAGTAAGTCTACAGCCTTTAGCTGCGTTTTGTTGAGATTTTCATTTAATACAGTTGTAATTGAAAAGAGTTGCACTCTATGACAATGTCAGCCATTGTTGATTAAAATAAAACTGGTTATTAACAAGGAAAGGTCAGGATACTGCCAAAATATTAGCAATATAATTGTTTTTAGCAATCCAGGTCACATTTAAATATTTCACTGAAAGCCACAAATGTCACTTATGTTGGTGTGCTATGAAAAGTCAAATACAGCACCAAAATGATTACGATCGATCGTCTGGGAACCATGAATGTATGTAGCAGATATTACACTCCATATTAACCAACAGAACACTGCATGGGCAGAACACTGCATGGGAAAATGACAAACATTGCCGGGGCTCGAACTGGCAACCTTCCGATTACATGGTGAACTCCCAAATCTTGAGCCACGATCCTTTAACTACATACATCCTTGGAAACAGATAAATGTTTGTCCCAAATTCTGTCCAATTGTTGCTATGACACAATAACATACAATAAATAATTGTTTTTTTACTCTCTTTTGCAAAATTGGTGCCTGTTTAAAAAGAAGAGTTTCTCCTCGTAGTTAGGGAACCAGACTGTGCTGTGACACTCGAGCTTATTTCATAGCTGATGTTAGACACAGCATGTTAGAGTTCAGTTATATCGGCTCAGTTGCTTTAATATTAATTGTTCGACAGCCATGAGCGCTGGCCTCGTGCCAACATTTCCAGGCCAAATGATGATTATCACACTTGCTGCGTGAGACCTGCTATGTCTGGCGCCACTGTGTGAACCACTAACTGTCCACTAGATTAGTCAGTGTCACTTTCACTTCCTGCACACATTCAGGGAGATGTTATGTCACTGCTGGTGGGTTGAAGCAGACCCGTTCAGGACAATATTGTTCTGTTCTGGTTCACTTGCCTTTTCCTTTGCCTTTATCTCTCTTTGCTGTGTGCCTGTCCTCACAGTACTCCCCGACTACCCAATGTTTCTTTGATGCTCTTCTTCTTTGAATATTTTCTACTTCCTCATTACACCACCAAGTCTCCTTGTCCTCTTCTTTGGATTCACCAAAACCTTCTTGGCAGTTTCTTTCAGCACTATAGCTGTACTTTCCCAGACAGCTGGTAACTCTTCTCTACCACTCACTTTCCCCAATTTAAGCTTTGGCTCTGCTTTAATGTGCTTCCTCTTCTTCATTTCCAAAATCATCCTAAAGACGACCATCTAATGCTGCTTTGCTACATTCGCCCCCTCCAGAACAACACCTTACAGGATCTTATCTCTTCCTGATTGCACCTTCTGCAAAATGTAGTCCACCTGTGTCCTCCTCTTTTATACATCAGCTTAAAAAAACTGAATAAAAAACTTTAGCATATTGTTACAAGTATGTTCAGGTTATGGTACACATTAAAAGTGTTTGTGTATCGACTGTATTTGAGTTACTGAAACAACAATAAACATTACAATTATAAGGCATAGGGGAAAACACACTCTGCTTGTCTGGTACTATTACATAATTAATTTAGAACATGTTTGATGCATACATACAGCCATACTTCCTATTTCTGGTTCTTTGTTGTTTAGTTATTAGAACAGTGGCTGTTTCAAAGTGTTACAGAAACTTGACAAAGAGGGATTTGACAAAATCTCCATTCCAATGCAGGCGATATGAGCCACATCTTTACATCAGTCTTAGTTTATTCTAGAAATCCTTGCCCTTGTCTGCTGTCTTCTTCTCGGCTAGATCTGTTTAAATATTCCTCCCACTGTTCAATTTGACTGTGTCAGAAAACTCACTGCCAATTCTCACAAATACCATCAGAAAGTAACACGGGAGGCTTTGCAGAAAATGAGCAGTGAAAATTTTCACTGATATGGGATGGGTCCGTATTGATCAAGACAATTATCTGCGACAGGGAAGGAAGGCACTGAAACAGCATTAGTCAGGGTTTAAGTACAGTAAATATTATGGCTGACATAACTACTATGAACAGGAGAGGAAGGGGTGAGGACAAGGGGGTGATGGAGTGTTTGCGTGGGTTCTCTCCGGGTACTCTGCCCTCCTCCCACAATCCAAAGACATGCAGTTAATGGGGTTAGGTTAATTGGAAATTCTAAGTTACCCATAGGTGTGAACACCTTACATAAAAGGGAGAACAAATGCTAGAGACACAGTCACGGCTGGTTGGAGGTGTCACATCCACACACTGCCCACTCAGCCAGGGAACAGCACTGTCATGTATTCTCAAACAGCGGAGGGAAGTAGTGATACTTTATGGGCGTGCATGGATGTGACTGAGACACTTTGGTGTCAGAAACACTGGAGCATAGCATTATGTGTTCAATCTGTGTCCAGCTGCGCTGCTGGTAGCATAATGCCGTGCTGCCTTTGTCACTGTCCATGTTTTTCTTCATCTGTTGCACCGCTTCATGAACTCCCATTTTGCCTGCATCTCCTTTTCTTCTTCTAGTTTTCTCAGAGCCGGTTCTTTCTTCTCATTATTATCTCTGTATTTGACAGAAAATGCCAATGCTCTAGGTGTTAGCTGTGACAGTGACAATTGTGCTTAAAAAAATAAACATATATTTTTCACCCATTTTTTATTCCTCAGCAAATCAAGACCAAAACAAACAAATAATAATAAATTCAACATCTTTAAAGTGCTTGTTTTGGGGGAAATTGGTTATTCACCCAAAAATTCAAACATTGGTTAAACTGCTGGATGCAATAATACGTGGTATTTTCTATTTCAATTGCTTTATGAGAATGAAAACAGTAAATGCCAATGAACAGCACAGAGCTGCGCTGCTTCTCAGTTCATCCCCTGCATGAAGGAAGCTGTTTTAACTGATGTCTTTTTTTCTAAGCTTTCTTGTGATTGGCTACCCGTGTGTCTATGCTCTGCCCACGTTGGCATATTTGCTCTCAGTGACATCATACAGGACTGTTACGGCTCTTAGCAGGCCCGTGTGATTTGTGTGGGTGTGTCCTGTTTCTCTTTCCTCGGCTGCCCTGTGTATCCATGAGGAGTCAGTGTGCAGCTGGCTCCACTCAGCAATCAGCCACCCAACAGTTTAAAAGCTGGAGGAGAGCTGCTCGGTCAGTGTGTGAGCCAGCCCTGAGAGTAGCGAGCTGTAGCGGTGTGTCTTGTTTAAGTGGTTTGACTGTGAGATTAGTGTTGTTTTGGGAGCTACTGATCAGCTAGTGTCTACTGGCAGCACAGGGATTTTCCTTTGATTTGTATAATCACCTCTGCTTCTTCTTAGGATGTCTGCGCCGTCCTTTATAGTGGTGTAGCCGTCTTTTTGAGGCGAGTCCTTTTCAGCAGAACTGTATTTTTACAGTTTTACCCTTCAGCTGTTACTCCCCTCATCCCCTAGCCCTTATTCAGAGACATAATGAGGGTCATGTGTGAAGTCTAAGCTTTTAACTTCTCTACCAGGAAAAGTTAGGAAAAAGCAGAACAGACCCCCTTTAACAGTAACTACAACACAAAACATGGGCCAACAATAACAATGTCAGAAAACCCATTCAGATTGGCAGTTCAGGCTGTTATATTTGCTGAAATGCATGTTTTAGTCTGCAAGAGAAATGTGTACACTGAAATCTTTCACCAAGCGTGGGATTTAATCCGGGACCTGGATGGATTCCTACTTTGATGACTGTATATCTCATTCAAATAAATCATTAAAAACTAACTTCACTTGTAACATATGTACGCTCTCTTTGTGCTGCACATTCAAATATGTGTGACTTGTGTTTCCTGCTGTCTATGAAATAAGTCATTAGTTACTGCAGTGTTCTTGCATTTGTTCACCGAGGTTTGAAAGTTATAACTAAAAGTGCCAGAAAACACACAACAGGGTGCAAGAGGCACAAACTTGATATCAGAGCTCAATCAACGCAACGCCATATATCGGCGTTTAGTCCCCCACTGTAATTCAATTATTTTCTGTTCAAGAAACAAAGTAAAAAGTGCACGAAATAAAACTCCCAGACCCATTCACCACTGTGATCTGCAGCAGGAAGCTGCTCAATTAGAAGAAGCACTTTACTCTTGCAACTTTGATGTTATCCCACTTCACCTCTAAGTATACAGGCTGACAGGAGGGGAGGACTTTATTATTTATTTATTTAGTTATTGCTGTTACAAAAATCATATCTACCATCTTACCTTCTTCAGAAATGATCCATTTGGTCTTGAAAAAATCCAACGTGCTCATGGACCAAAAGTTAAAGGAAAGGCTTAAAAATGTGGCAAAAGCAAAAGGGTGACACAGTCGTTGCATTATACAGTCCACGGTCACAGCATAGTGTGCTTGGAGCTTTTTGGATTCTTACCCATTTCCTGGGAAAGATAAAACCGATAACAAATAATAACTACATTGGAGAACAGCATTAGCACTCCAGAGGCATTTCAGCTATAGCGTTCTGGCCATGAGCCCAGGGTCATAGCACGCTCACTGCAAAATAAGCCAAGAAAAGAACTCTCAGCTTGTCTCAGCTTGGCTCCTGCAACACTGCACTGTACCCACACAGTCTTCATACATGCGAGCCACAGATTTACTTTAAGATTACAATAATAGTATCTGGTGATGCTTTTTTCAGTTGTAATAAGCATTTTTGGTGTCAAACAAAGGGTTGCCTTTTCATTAGTCTTCATTTTTCTCTGCACTCTTTGATTTGATCATATGTAAGGAGACTGCTTTTAAAAATAATGATATATATATTGTGATTGATGGTAAATATGCACACTCCATTGCTAATTACTCCTTATCTGTGGCTCTCTGTAACCATGTAATGTGTTGAATTTGACAGAGTGCCAACACTGATGCATTTTGTAAGCCAACATCAATGATGGAAAGTATCGATGATAGCTAGGTGAAGCTAAAGTGAAGAGAGCAGCAGCAAAAAGAAAAGCAACTAAAAGTCTGTTATTTTTGGAGATACTATGGATTTGTACCCCTCTTAAAATACTTTTATCATATTGTTATGATAGGATGTTAGGTCAACGGTATGTACCATAGACCAGTGGTCCCCAACCACCGGGCTACAGACTGGTACCGGTCCATGAGTCGGTTGGTACTGGGCTGCGAGAGTTGAGGTTCAGGTGTGAAATTTATGGTTTTCAGGGTTTTTAGCGTTATTTGTTTTATCGTTTTTATTGTTAACTTATGAATAATACTGGTTTTATTTATTTGTATTTATCCGTGACACCTTATTTATCTGTGAAAATATGTGGCACAAAAAAGGTTGGGGACCTCTGCCATAGATCAACTACAGAATGGCTGCTGACATTTTCTTGTCATATTCAAATTAAGACTAAGGCCATGTTGACCCTTTAGCAGTGAAGGATCATATTTGATCAGCCATTTGTGAAAACTGTATTTATTCTATTCTAGAGACAGTGACGTCGAGTATCAGACCCTAATTAAAATAGAAAAGTAACCTTTTCATAAAGTTCAGCATATCTCGTATCATTACTGTTTCACTTAAATATGTGTTCAGTTTTTTATTTTTATTTTTTATTTTTATATTGTTTCAACTTTGTTTTATTAATTTCAACAATGACATACAAAGTTAGCAACAGCTAAGTCAATCTTGATTTCAGAACAGTGGTATGTCCATTATACCCTCCAACCCCCCAACCCAAATTCTCCCCCTACCAGGTCTACAATAGACAAAACACTGCAGAAAACCAGTTTCTACACACACACACACACACACACACACACACACACACACACACACACACACACACACACACACACACACACACAAAAAAAAAAAAAAAAAACCAACAACAACACCTCAGGACCCATACACATAACAAGCATAACCCCCAAAAAACAACAACAACCACAACTCCCCCCCCTCTCCCCCCCACCCCGTAACCAAACAGACAAACAAAAACAAACAAAACAAAAGCAGAGAAAACAATAGCAGAGTTCAGTTCTTATTCATCGTCACTCATGTACTGTCATTCGTCTTGTTGTTTGGATATTTGGGTATTTTTTCCTATGCACTAAATGAGACTCTTGTGGAAACAAACATAATAAATAAAATAAAGTTCAGTTTTAACTCTCAGCATTAAAATAATTCCAGACATTGGCATTTTAGACTGGGAAATGACTGTCTTGTCCTTGATTGCTGGACTCCCTATGGAGTCCATATTTAGCTGCTTGTACTCAGTAGTCTGGCACCCTTGTGCCAGCGACTGAAATAGTGCCGGTCGATAATTTCTGTGGGAAATAGTGGTTTGTTTGTTTTTTATTAGATAACACGCTGCGTTTCTGGGTTGGAATTAGCAAAAAGCAGAATAAATATTTTGTGCCAGTATAGAGACTTCAGGGAGACCATTTCTAAATAAGGCTTTGCTGTTATCTGATAGTATTCAGCTTTTAAAATAGCTAGCATTATGGGTAGTGGCTGGGTCTCACTAGCACTCAAACTTAAAACAGATGACTGAAACGCTGAAACACAGAGCGTTAGAAAGTCACTCCTTCTGGAAAGGTTCCAAAGGGTTAAGCCTCGGGACTGTGCTCTGCAACAGCGAGAGTGGATTCTGTTGGTGGCCGCAAAGCCTGTTACTGGCATCTGTCTGCAGGTTATGAAGACTCTTACTGGAATAAAGAGATGAACACAATATTTGTATATATTTACATCTATACAGCCTGTATAGATTTGTGGCTGACCTGGTTCTTGATACTAAGTTTACAGCAGATACTTGTTAAGCTCACATCTGGATCTAAGTGTTCCATGTGAGGAAACTGGAACTCATCACAGTTTATGAAACAGCAAGTTACTGCTGCTGATTAAAGCTGGGTATATTCACTATATGTAAAATATGACATTTGTTCTGTTTTTACCTTGCAGGTCTTCTTTTGGCATATTTGTGGACTAACATATACACAAGAACAATAAACCGTTGGAACACATGTGAGTGCAGCAGCATCGACGGTCGAACGGATTAAAAAAGATTTGTCTTCGTGTCAAATAAGCTCCCATTTATTTAAATTGGAATCTTTTGTGTTTGACTTTGCTCTCGTTTGCCAGTCGTATCACTAACATTGCTCTGAGCTGCCTTAGTCTGTCATGTCTGGGACCAGCCAGCAGCACCAAGGTGGGTGGCCATGTTTGTGGGCCTTTCAAACAGAAGGATGCTTGATTACCAGCTGTTAAAAGTCTATATCCAGTAAATTACACAATTATTACATTTTCTATTAATAGTATTTATATGGTGTAATATTTAAAAAGTGACTTTACCAAAAATGCCTAATCTTGTGGTTATTCAGTAAACTGTTGACCGGGGTAAATGTAAGCAATCACACTGATAAAATCTGTCCACATTATTAAACTCAACCCAAAATAGTCAAAACTGGCTCTGTGGTACTTCCCACTTACATTCTCATAACACTGAAACAATACAGGGAGCACACTTGTGGCTGATAAAAACATAATTGGCTTCTGTTATTCAGCACAAGTCAACATCTTGTGTAATCAAATTAATTCACAGACTTCTGTCTAGAAAAACATTTGTTGGACTGAAAGGACATAAAAATATTTACTACCTCAGAGCATCAGTGCAGGGCAGGAGCGTGCTGTTCTCAACGCAACAGAATTGATGTCAGTGACACCTGTGTTACATTAACAGTGCTCACCCCACCCACTTCCCTTTGCTCCTTCCACTTAAAGCCCTCTTATGTAATGTTCTGCTACACTGGCTAATATATCACAGCTACATAATCTATCGGTGCACTGCTATGAGTTTGTCACATGTATGTTTTCTTGTCTTACAGCCAAACATAAATTCTACATGTTCTTAACAAACTCTGGTCCCTCAAGTCTGGAGCTTGTTACATTGTAGACCACTGTTGTACCACTGAGATACAGTATTCACAAGAATTACAAACGCAATGCAGTTACACAGTTACTCATGCACTACTGCTCATGGCAACACGAGAGTGCTTAAATGTTGCATTGGAACCGGTACTGTTAGATAAATATGTCATGTGATGGTGAATAGTTTAGTATATTTTAAAAGCACATAATAAATAAATGTACACAGATACAGTGGTAGTTGCTATAAATATGAAATGCAACCTGGCTTTGTCAAAATGCGTTGGGTTAAACATGTTTCACATTCTTATCAGCTATGAAATCATTTATAGATATTAAGTTTATGAAATCTCTATATTTATATTAGACAAAACTGTAAAAAATAAAATTAGGATATATCTGTGTTAAGTTCAAATATTAAATGTTTGTCATTTTTGTTTACCATTTGTACATAGTTTTAAAAAATTATTTCTGTCCTCCCCTCCCCAGATCCTTAAGATTCTGGGAGGGGAGGCGGTAGTGTTTTTATCACAGGAACACCCTTGTTTGATGTTGGCAAACTTCCTCCCCTTTGTATGGCTTCACTGTATTATCTAGGGTGAACCATCTAGGGTGTGGGGGAGACCCTCTTTATGACCAAGGATGTTCCTCTTGTGCTTTTATGTTATATGACCCTTTGATCAACAGGATCACACACACACACTCTCACTCTCACATAACACACACACACACACATACACACACACACACATACACACACACTCTCGCATAACACATTCTTACAGAAGTTCACACATATACATACAAATGCCTTGTCTTAGGACCATGTGGGCGTGGTTCTGGCATGTTTTGTGTGAACTGTGTCTCAATAAAAAGGGCAGCAAGGGAGGTCGTGGTTGAGGTCATTTTCGTGGTGGACACAGGCCTCCCTTGCGCAAGTGTTTGATCGATCGACTGTCTTGTTTTCTTCATGATGAATAAGTCTCTAGAATTAGCGGGGCTTGTCGAAACACAGACCCAACAATCTGATAATTAGTAAACATTTCATGGTAAAAGTAAAACAACTAGTTGAACATTATTAAGAAATTTAAGATATTAGAGAAAAGCCAAACATCCCAAAATATGGACATTTCAACATTTCTCTTGATGTATAATTTTTTGGGGTTTTCAATCATATCTGGTCCACCAAAAATGTGCAAATATTTACATAAATAAATGGAGCAATAGGATTTTTACACTTTCAGAGTTTGGACCTAAATAGTAATGAGACAGCATTGTATGGAAATAGGCTAATCTAAATTTTATTTGACCAATTTTATAAAAGCTTGCATTGTATATTTGCTTTATTTAGATGCATTTGTGCAAGTAGAAGTAAAAAAAAAACCCGAGCGCTGTCTGACATGGATCTGATGTCTGATGTAGAAAAACTGTAAACAAAAAACAAATCCCATTAATGCAAACTAAAAACAGTTATGTAAAAGTTATGAAACCATAATATACCTTAATAATAATATACCTTCTGAGAAATAGAGATAAATGCCAAACAAGGATGAATCCAAATAAAACTGAATGGGTTACATTGGCCAACCTTCATAAATGACTCATCGTGTGGCATTGCTTGAGTAATACCATTAGCAACATTATGCAAAGAGCAACAAAGCTAAAAAGTAAACACTGTAATGGCTTTCTTGAACACAGTTTTCAGTCTTAACATTTGTGAAGCACAGATTTCCACCATCAAGGTTAATCATTTTGCTTTCACATTATGGGAGAAGTGATGACAAATTATTGATGTGCATTAGTGTTTTCTAAAACACAAGCTGATTATTATAAATATAGCTAATGGGAAGCAATATAATCTATTGTGTGTGTATGCAAACCTGGTGTCTGTCTTTAGTGGAAGAAATCAAAGAATAATCTGAAACTGTAACAAATGCCAGTCGTAAAAATGAATTGATAAACTCAAGAGTGAAGCCAGAG
The DNA here is from genome assembly GCF_964374335.1 of Astatotilapia calliptera. Classification (NCBI taxonomy): domain Eukaryota; kingdom Metazoa; phylum Chordata; class Actinopteri; order Cichliformes; family Cichlidae; genus Astatotilapia; species Astatotilapia calliptera. The sequence continues at coordinate 19,261,390 of NC_137423.1, forward strand.
GCTGTCTGGTCCGGTTAAAGTTTACTTGCGCTTCAAATCTGATCAACTAAATAAGAACAAGTGTAAAACTCAAATGAACCTGTTTGCCTTTTGCTGGAGGAAAAAGCAGTTAGCAGTTATCTGACTTTGTCTATTTGTCGGTACTTTAGAAGATGCTTGCCTTCTCTCCTTGTCTACATTTTTATACGCTGCATCCACCTCATTAACCTGCTTTCATATGTTACGGCTTGATCTCTGTTACCCCGAGGCCTTTTAGACTACTGCACAGTTAGCCTTCAGACTTATGTCGGATTCATCAGATGCATTTATAGCATGCAGTTTCTATTTCGTGTACTAAGTCATAAAAAAGTGGAATGTGAAGCAGTAAACGGGAACTTAGACATAAATATGGAATGTAGGAAATTATACAGCAAATTATAGCTGTGCTTTAACAATACTAATATATGTTTTCTCCAAAAGATAAAATGTGGTAGGGTTGTTTTCCATTGCAGATACCACACCTGTTTTATTACAAAGTTAATGCAGTTTTTTAAATGTGTTTGTACTTTTATTTTTAGTTGAATTCTTCTTGAATTTCTTTGCAATCCTTTCTTACCGTAGCATTTTAAAAGACTGAGACAGTAATAATTATCAAGCTGACTTATAATGTTTAAAGTTAATCATGCAAACTGTGGTTAAAGCTGTTTCTGTAACATTTCTTATCACTGATCATTTTCCACTTTAGTTTTCCTGTTAGTAGCTTTAAGGTTTGTCAAATGTTGACAGAAATGTTGGACAGCTGTTTGGTCTTCAGAATCAACTTTTATGCCACGTGTGTGTGTGTGTGTGTGCGCGCGCGCGCGCGCGCGTGTGTGTGTAAAAGATCATGAAACAAGAGATTTTGGGGGTTAGGTACGGGCTTTGTTTGGGTCATTAAAGAATAGTCTTCGCTCCATCTCTCAGCTCACTGACATGCTCAGAGGGACGGTGCCCAGTATCCGGCCAACTGCACTGTGAATCACGTTCTTGTATTTGATGGCATTTTTTCTTCTGTCAGTTCAAACCAGCCTTCCTACACCAGAGAAGTGATGCCACAGTGTGATGCTGCTTCCCCCATGCTTCACCACAGGGATGATATCAGGAGTATTGTTTGGTATTTGCCTGACTAAGTGCTTGGGGATCTCTCCAAACAGTTGTGTTTTTGTCTAATCTGAGGAGAAAATCTTTGTTTTTCTTGGTGCTGTTAGGATCATTTAAGTGCCTTTAGCTAAAGATCAAGTGGGCAGTGTCTTTTACTCAAATTCTGTCTGGCATAAAAACCTGAGTGATAAAGTGTTTCTAAGTCCATGACATGTTGATGTTTGAGTACCAGTCAGGATCCTGGATCCTGACAAAGGCTTTTCTTGTTTTATCGCTCAGTTTAACTCCTTAAGGTAGTCCTGCTTGTTCTGCAGCATTTCCACCAGCCATCTTGTAGCTGCTCCTGATGCCTGAGACTGAAATACCTTATCGTCTTGTCAAGATGAAAAGGATCTGGGTCTAAACTGGAATCTGTCAGAATCATGTATTCTGCCTCTTCCTTTCACTCCCTCTATTCCTCCTCTGAACTCCTCTTTTACTCCTGTCTTACTTTTTATGCGTTGAGTCTCCTAGGACCAAGTGCAGGAACAAAATGACTGCACTAATCTGTCACCTTCATTCTTTTCTGTTTTTTACACATAAAGAACATCACTCGCAGCACAGCGTAAGACATCTACTCACATCATCTTAGTACGTGGATGAGGAGAAAGCCCTCTAGCAGATAGCCCACTACAATATCTATATAACAGCCTGTTGGAGCAGAACTTACACAGGATTGGTTTAGGCTTCAAAATGGCAAAAACACTAGTGAATGTCAGTGTTGAACCAATTAAAATTTCCCCAAGTTCTTGAAAAAGGGTTTCTAACAAGTAGCGAGTGAATGCCTTAAAGTGACTCACACCTCATTTGAATAACAACAATGTGTATGCGTTTTTTTTTCCCACTGTCAAGTGGGCTGTCAGGGTAGTTTTGTAATTTCAGTATCACCAAGGGAATACCTTGAATCAGTGAGAGACACAGCAGTGTATTAGTATGGAAATGAAGGGTCTACAGAAGAGGTGTGAATTCTATTAGTGTCAGTGTCAGGATCAGGGGAATACAGCAAGTCAATCAACGAGAAATCATGTATTGTTAAAATAAAAATGCTGTGCAGTACCATAACAGCTTGTTCATTTACAAAATCAATCAATCAATAATAATAATACTAATAATAATACTAATACTAATACTAATAATAATAATAAGGCGTTTATCAATAATCTGTTTGTTGAAGGCTTCAGCATGAGTTTATTAGTTACTCGGCAGATTGCAGCTCTACACAGAGTCACAAAAAACCTAAACAATTTCTGTTGGCACATTTTGACTGATTTGAAATGTTTAATGTGTTTTTTTTAAATGTACTGAGTGATACAATAATTTCATGAATTAACTTACATTTGGGGTTTAAACCTGCTGTAGGTACCCAAACTGGCACTGGTACAGTTTGCATGCTGATTTAGTCCCTTGATGACGTACACGTTTTAAAAACATGATGAGATTTGAAACATTGATAAATCATAAAAGGAAATGTTAGAAGCTGGTTGTGATGGCTGAAGCTTTCAGAAGGATACTGTCAGGAATTCTCCTCTGCAGCTCGCTTCATGGCTGAAATAAAAATAGTGGATTTCATGAAGCGGTTCATCCTGAATACTTACAGAAATGCATTTTACAACAATTCAACCCAGCAGAAAATATACGTTACATAATGTCTGAACCCTTTCTGTCAAAGGGATGATGAATCATTTTGAAAAAAGAAAAAAAAAACACTTCAAAGTGTGGCTTAATAGAGCCCCATTCATTCATCCTTCCGCTGAGGATCTCTTGCAAAATCAAAAATACAAAGAGTGGGAGTTCTTCCTTATATTGGAAATGATCTAAAAACATCTACAAATAAGCCAAATAAATTGTTAACAACCACAAAGTGCTCCTCAAATTGTGTGTAGACTACTCTTTCAGAGCCCTATGCCTCACATATACACAATCACTAATGAAACAGTCATAAACTGTCACTTCCTGCTGTTTCAAAACACAGAACATCAGTGAAATGTCTCACCAAATCCAAGAAAAACAAATGAGTCATGATAGGAAGTCACCATCAACCAGAAAATTACCTTATAATATATCTGAAAATACAAAAAAAGCTGCTTGCATTAGGTTTAGACATTAACAGTCGTTTTGATAAGGCAACAAAAAGGACTTTCTTTAATTTATGTTTTTCAGCTGCTGTAAGCATGCAACATCACACGAGCAATACCATCAAAATAACTACAAAGTTCAACAGTCAAGCCTGAACGTTCATTATAATAATAATCAGGACTCTGTAGAAAGTGAAGCTAAGCCATGACCACAGCTGATTGACTCATTTCAAGGCTGCACCACATCAGCTCATGGCTGGTAATTGGCACATCTCAGAAAGGATGCACTATTTAAGCTGCTTAAGCCTGCCCACAGTTGTTCCAGCGAGCCGCTCTGCAAACTCCATCCACCCTGCTCCTACTTTCAAGCTTTGTTTGACTTTAACGAATGTTAAATCTGTTGTCACTGATCTGTTATGGACTGCTTTTTATAGCACTTCTCTACTCTGAGCCCTCAAAGTACGTTTTGTAGAAGCTGTATTCACCCCTTTATACACACATTCATACAGCACTTTATTCCACGCCTTTAAGCAGTTTCTGTCACACACAGACTCTCACAATGATGGATGCATTGAGAGCAACTTAGAGGGAGCCATGGATCAAATCGCAGACCTTCCAGTTGGTGGACAACCGGCTTAATCTCCTGAGCTACAGGCCCTCACAGCTGCCTGTTCTGTGCTGGAGTTTTGGCCACCAGACCTAAAATACTGAAGACGGAAACAATCTTTTTAAAACGGTGGTCCTAACTGAACCCAATATTGGCCTTTTGCTGGGAGTTGTAGAAGTGAGGAGAGAGGTGATAAACGTGTGAAGCCAGAGAAAATATTCTGGGCGTTAATCACTCAGACTGTCCTGTAATTATAAATTTAGATTCTAAACTTTGCATACTTCACAGAAAATGTGCATGTGGTGTAGTTAAAAGTTCCTTTTTTTTTCTTTTTTTTTTTGCTTGTCCTCTTTGGCTCTTTTGCCATCAGAATTGTTGTCTAAAGGCAAAGAAAGATGCCCAACGGATTTACTTTACCAAATTGACCATCCCAGCCTTGCCGTAATGGTCCATTTGATTCACCTTTTATTGTTTATTTTATTTTCACTTACTGAGTACGGGACAGACTTGACTGGGGGAAAGAAGGGGAGAAAGAAAGAGGGAAAGAGAAACAGCTGAGAAGAGGGACGGGGGAGAAGGGCAAAAGACAAAAACCAACAGAATGAGCAGAAATTTAAAAAAAAAATAAAAATGCATATATCAATCACCTGGATCACCTGCTGAGAAAGAAAAAAGAAAACAAGCAGAAGAGAACAAGAGTAATAGAATAAACAACATCACAATGATATATGGGAATATGACAGTAAATACTAAATATTAAACATTATTGTGCAGCACATACGATCAACAGAACACAGTGTGCTTTGAGATAGGAGCCAAAAAGGGTGTAGTTTGTGGGTGTGATCACCCGTGTGTACACCTGTGAGCATGGACGCGCTTGTTTTTTTTAAAAGGTTCCTTCATGTAATGATCTGCTAGAGGGTGTGGGGGCATGAAGCAGGTATGGAGGAGATCAAACCTCCAGACATCCAGAGGCCCCCAGAACACAAGAGACCAAGGAAGACCAACAGAGGGGTAGCCGCGCCACTGTCCCAGAAAGAGCTGAGGAGAGTCCCAGATGAGGGCTCACTCAGCAGCCGCGGAGCAGAAGCCAGGGGGAGTTGCAGTGACGCGCCCGTGAGCTCCGCCGGCAGCCAGCCGTGCCTGAGTGACCGAGCCCCAGGCTCCAGGCCCCGATAAGCGGCCGCCAAGGAGTGAGCCAGTGTGTACCTGGACGCCCATCCCCGGACACAAAGAACCACAAACGCACCGATGTCTGAGGGAGTCCGCCACTGGCAGGGGAAGTGGTGGTAGGGGGAGATAGGCCTCCAAACCTTGGAGGGCCTGAGATGTTCCCAGAGAGGTGGCGCCTGACACCCAACCTGACATATAGACACAGACATACAGGCACACACATATACAAACATCCATTCCCACCCTCATGCTCTCATATGCACTTACTCCACACTCAACCAACGTGGAGACAGACATAAAGAGATGCTGTACACACGATCACACTCCCCAAGCATACTCTACACAGCAAAATCCGAAGTGTTGATGTGAGTTAAAATTACTGGTGTTAAAAATTTCGAGTTGAAAAGTGTTGGTTTGAGAGTTACAGTAACACTAACGGTGCTGAAAAAGCTCTGTAGCCGGAGTTATTTCAAAGAGTCAATACTATAACACTCATTTGGAGTTGATTTCCACATCCGGGTTTTTCGCGCTCATGGGCATGAGGAGTCCGCCAGAAGTTTGCTGTCAAGATCGAGGAGGTTGTTCAGGTAAAAACTATACAACAAGACCTATGTTATTTTATCATTATTAAATATTGTAACTAACTAGCCTATAACATTATTTATCAGAAGCATGCAATATTTTCCTAATGTGGAGTGTATTCATCTGCGGTAAGAGATGGGATTCGTTAGCTTAGGTAGCTAAACTATCCTCTATAACAAGTTAATATTGCAGCGAAAATAAATGCGTGCTCAATATAATTCTCAATTCTAGTTAGTTCTAATGTCATAAGAGAAATGCTTTCCAGTGTTCAATGCTTATTAAATGAAACGAGGGAGGAGTTAGCTATCCTCTGGATATGTTAAATGTAATGTTAAAATTTGAATTTGTGGTAGCCTAGCTGGCAGCTAAGACAAATGCGTTTAGCCCACTGCTTTTAAGGGAAGCGAACATTCGCCTCAGAAATATCCTATTTAAAAGTGAACTAAACAATCACATGGAGACGTTCAAGTCAAGTTTTGGAAAGCGTCAAGATAGGCTAATTACACGTGCTACCAGCGAGTTTAGCAGTAGCCTAGCCTACAAATCTTTGAAGTGGCAGGGGGTTATGGAATTCTGTTAGATGTTAGTGACCAAGCAAGGCGCGCTGCGTTTGTGCATGGATTGCTTGCTAACGGTTAGGATATATCATACATGTTGTAGTAGGCCTAATCTAAGGGAACATTTTCCCCTTTTCTACAGTTTTAGTGAAATAGGCTACCATCCAGTGTTTAAGACAAAGCGGTATAACGACTGAGGGTCGTTGACGTCGCCTCCACTGATAATCCTAGCATGTCGTGTCACAAAACAACCACCACAAAGTAGCAACTAGCCAGACGGCTGTGCATGTGTCAGAAACTCCCGATATAAATGTAAGACTTGCACTCATTAATTTACAGTATAAGGGATATTTGTTGTCATAAGTGAAAGCGTGATGAAGGCAGGTGTGCGTTCAACAGGAAATTTTATGTGGATTATCATCCTGACATGGTTTAAACAGAGATGCTTTTCCCCAAGTAGGCTACAGCGATTTACTCGCAACATAGCAGAACTAAGTATCTAGCCTGCGTGCAGACGAGAAGATCGCCGTTGTCGTCTTATAAACATGTGGATGGGTGGATAATTCATTGGATGCTATTTCTGTGTACCCAAGTTCAGCTATTTTAGTGCGCAGGGGGAAGCCAAATTATGTTCCTGAGGTTGAAGTGGTCTGTCACCCCTTCACAGATCATCACACAATGTATAGCCTAATATTTTCTTAAAGTTGTCCGGATTTGTTGCCACTTAAGCTATGGTTTAAATATATGGTAAAAAATATTCTGTGCCCCCTTCTCTCCACCAGGTGCTGTTGTAAGACATGTTGCTGAAAGTGAAATACCTCAATGTAAAGAAGTACATTAAATTGCACGCAGGATTCACTTATCTAGAATTCATCAGTGAAGGTAAGATAACCTGGCAGAACAAAATGTGTTGCACATGTATCAGTTCATCATGTTTGCATCTCATCTATTTAAAAAACGAATTAAATGTTAACACATTTTATTTTAATGTGTGACATTAAAAACAGTACAGAGCAGTAGGCCTAGGCCTATATTGTTGCTGCAGACTTGTCTAATTTAACCATTTTAAAGACAGGTAAAACAGCTGTTAATAAATATTAGCTAAATAAAAAAGTCAAAATTAGTTTTTAAAAAAGTTTTTCAGGCGTTTTAGGTGACATTATGCTTATCTTTTTGTAAAGCCAAAACCAAGTTTGGACTTCCGGATGCTGCTGACCTTGATATTTTCGATGAAACTGACACAGCTGTCGAAGAAGACATTTTTCTGGAGTTACTGGAGGCCCAACCAGACCTATGCCTGACAATACGTGAAAAGATTTCAGATGAAGGTAAATGTTATCATAACTTAAATTTTCATAGTATAGCCCACTCAATGTAGAGCCAAGTTCTTTTGCTCTTGATGCAGATGACATTGACCTGTCTTCATGCAATATACATGACAGTGGACAGGGCTGGGTCATATTTGTATAGAATGTTGTCTGAACATGAACATTGAAATTGTGTTATTAATGGCATTGTGGAGTAGCCTAAAGAAAGTTAACCAAACCATCTCTCCCAAAGATTTTTGTCCTTTAGCTCATTCCACACCATCCTCCTCGGATACATTATCTTCCCTCACGGACACTATATCACTTTCATCAAGTGACAGTGACCTCAGGGAAAAGGGCATTCCTGCAGGCCGCAGTAGATCCAGCAAAGACAGTTCTGCACCAAATGTTTCTGTGTCAGAGGCTGCAAAAGAGGTAATTGAGAACAGAAAATGTCTTTTGTATTTTTGAGTTGACACCATTTATACTGTAGATTGTTATACAAATTGAAATTCAAAACATGGTGGTTCCCAACTTGCCCTGTATGAAAAAATGTTAGTAGAAGTTAGTGTTTCTTGCTAGATATGTCTTTCACAGGTTTGTTGACATTCCTCTAAACTTTCACCTTTACTGACAAACAAGTTTTTATTGTTATTATTTTCCCTTTTATATGAGCAGATGGTTAAAAATGCCTTGACTAGGAAACCTGGTGGAGAGGAAATTCTTGAAGAATACAATGCCGAAAATTCACTGAGCCACCGCACCCGGCGGCAGCTTGTTAACATATTGGCAAGTGATATGACTGAGAGACATGGGTAAGAGTAATAGTACCTAATAAAAAAGTAAAGATGGGCCATATGGAATATTCTTGTAATGTATACTGCAGTAAAGACACATACTTCTGATTTAACATTGTCAATTGTATTTCCTCTATAGCAGAATTCCCTCCCGTAAGCAGAAGGAGAAATATGCCCTTGGAATAATTACACTCTTTCCCTCATTGAAGGATCCATTTTCTCCAAACGGCTATGTAAGTCATGCAGTGATTGTAAAACAGCACATTATTTAGTTTTCATCATGGAATAATTACATCAGCTAAATGATTTAAAAGAAAAATCTTAATTCCTCTTTCGTAATAACTATTGTCATAAAACTGTATTGAAATTGTGGATGTTGTTTAACATGTATTGCACCTGTTACATGATAATAGTCCTTGGGTTTCTTTTTGCTGAATCTGCAAAGTCTGTAAGATCGCATTTGATGTTTATTTTTCATCTATGTTTAAATGTGACAGGAGCATTTCTACGACGGAGTGAAAGGCACTGGATATGTAGCGTGGCGCCTCAAAACCATGTCCAGGTCTACAACCAAACGGCCAGTGAAGGAAGTCCCAGTGCATCAAGAACAAGGGCCTAAGCGCAGAAGATTAGCAACCACATTGCCTCAGCAACTTGATGGAGATGCCTGCAAGGAGGCCATCTCATTTCTTGTTCACTCTCCTGATGAAGCAAGTGTATTTCAGAAGATGAAAATGACGTTCCAACATCGCCAGGATCTGGTGCATGATCCACAAAGAACTGCAGATGTCTTCAAAACATTTCCACGCTTTTTGGATGTCAAATCACTTGATATTTTCAACTGTTAATCCTTTTTTTTTTGTTTTGCTGATGTGGATGGCAACAGTAAAAGATGTGATCATTGGTCATCCCAGTCAGGCTATATCCCATATTGGTCAAAATCACATTGCAATGTAAACAATGTTGAGCACTGTCTTTATGTCCTGTGTGTATGATGAACAGGTCAATCAAGACTTCCTGCTGCTGTTTGGTGCTGAAACAGCCACCAAGTTGCTTGAGAAGTGGGACATGTCATTCAAGCCAAAGGTTATTAAAGAAGCCAAACAGCTGACTCAGTCAACTGACCTGTGTCGTTTGATAAAAGCTGCTGAGAAACCAACAGAGAGTGATGCAAATGGTAGGCGTCGCACCATGCTTGTTTGATTTTAATAATATTTATTTTTACCTGTCATTTTGAAATTGTTTTATAAATTCAACCATACACAGACTGGGACAGTGACATGGCCTCTCTGCTGCTACTCCTTCAACTTTTGCCACCCACAGCTGGACGAAAGAGGAGAACCAAAATAAGTCCAACTGATGCAGCACACAAAATGGTGCACTTTCACAAGGTAAATATGTTGTCTCACTTTTTAAAATCCTACAAAACACTTTTTCAGTTTTTGCACTTTTTAGTTTTCCTCTCCATGAAGTATGTGTCTTAGTATTTTGTAATAAGTTAGCAAGGCACATAATGTCAAACTGAATGAATGGTTCATACTCAGCAAGTATAAGCTAGGCCTATATGTCAATATCTCATTTGTTTTTAGTCATGCTACAGCATTGATGAACACTTGCAAGCAAGAGATGGTAAACAACCATACATCCTCGCTGTTGGTCGAACCCAGAACAGCATTGACACCTTCTACATCGCAGTGGACAAACAGCTCATCCCCTGCCAAGCCACCAGCTCACTCAGTGCTTTTGATGAACTTTTCAAATCCCACTACGTGTTCAACTTATCTTACGACGAGTCACTGGTTCATCTCTACAGTTTTGTGCAGACCACCATATTCAACATTGATGCCACCTCAACAGATGAGTCACCACGTGTTCGTGAGTTGCGTGCCAAAATGTTGAATGAAAACCATGTTTAAATGTTTTATCTGTCAAACTCTGCATAGCACCAGTCAGGCTTTGATAAGTCATTTGCGACTAGGTCACAGTTTTTATCCAAGCACCAAATTTAAGTTGGCTTGTTCACAAGATGGTTGCAGCCGTCAGTTCACTACATATTCTGGTTTTAAAAAAACATTTAAATAGTGTTCATGATGAAGATTGTTGTCAAAGTGGTGATGCAGAACCCTCAGAGTCATTTCAAGCTGATTTTGACAGATTACAAGATACAGACATAGCAGTTGCAGGAACAAGTGTTACTCAGAGCCTAGAGGTTGGGTGTTCTGAAAACAATGGGTCAGGTCAAAGAATTAAAAAAAATTCTGAAGCAATTTGCACTAAAATTATTGGTAAACTCAATGGTAGTGGTTTGGCATATAGTTTTGTGTCATCACTTGTTTGTGATTTGGAAGATTTTGCAGATGGACTGCACTGTGAGTTTAAACATAAAGTACTGAACGTTGTGCCAACAGAAAATCCTGTTAGATCTCCAGTGGAAAAATGTCTTGAGACTTTTGACAATCCAGTTGAGAAGTTCGACACTGAAGCTAAAAGAAAGTCATATTTCCGTGAAAAATGGGGAATTGTGGATCCAGTGGAAAAGACTTTAGGAATACGCTATGATACAAGGTTAAATAAAAAATCAGGCACTTATGACCAGGTACCAGTAAAAGACACTTTTGTGTACATTCCAATTTTGGAAACAATCAAATTTATATGTCGCAATTCTTATATTTGCGAGCTGCTTGCTAAACTATGTGTATCAAAAGAAGACAGATATGAAGACTTTTGTGATGGGAGTTACTATAAGTCTCATCCATTGTTTTCAAAACCACAGACTTCTTTGCAAATTCAGCTTTATTATGATGACTTTGAGACTGCTAATCCACTTGGTTCCAAACGTGGTGTTCACAAAGTTGGTGCAATCTATTTTGTCCTCAGAAATCTGCCTCCAAAGTTAAATTCTGCATTGATGAACATTCATTTGGTTGCATTGTTTCATGCAGAAGATGTGAAAAAATACGGCTTTGATCCTATTTTACAGCCTCTGATTGATGACATAAAGTTTTTGGAGAGCCATGGCATTGATTTACCCTTCTCATCTGAAAAGGTCCATGGCACTATATGTCAGATAACTGGGGACAACTTGGGGATGCACTCAATTTTGGGTTTTGTTGAGTCTTTCAGTGGACGTTACTTTTGTCGTTTGTGTTTAATTGCAAAACAGGATGCACAGAGTGTGTATACTGAGGATGATCCAAAGATCATCTTACGAGGGAAAGAACTTTTTGAAATGCACTGCAGTGAGTTGCAATCTGATCCTCAAAAGCTACATGTGTTTGGCTTAAGAAAGAATTCTACACTGAACACTCTTCAATTCTTTCATGTTTGCCAGAACTTTTCCTTGGACATTATGCATGATATTCTCGAAGGGGTAGCACAATATGAGATAAAGTTACTGTTGGAATATCTGTCAGACAATTTTCTGCCGAAACCTGCTCTTTTGTCACGGATCTATGCTTTTGACTATGGCTACTTGGAGAGCAAAAATCGTCCAACAAGGGTGAACTTAGACAGTAGTGGTAATAGTATAGGCCTTAACTCCATTCAGACTCTTTGTCTGATAAGAAACATTCCTTTAATTTTTGGTGATATTGTGCCAGAAGGAAATCAGAACTGGACTATGCTATTGCTATTGTTGCAAATAATTAACATCATATTCTCTCCATCTGTTACACATGGCATGACTGTGCTTCTAAAACATTTAACAATGGAACATCATGACTTGTTCAAATTGTTGTATCCAGGTAGGAACATGATTCCCAAACACCACTTTATGTTGCACTACCCAACTTGCATCAGAAAAATTGGGCCATTATTGCATGTATGGAGCATGAGAGGTGAGGCTAAACATAAGGTGTTCAAAGACACCCTTAAGAACTTTAAGAACATCACAGTGTCACTTGCCAAAAAACATCAAACATCCATAGCATACAAGTGGGAGACATGTCCTTTAAGCCATGTTGAGTATGGGCCCTTGAAATCATTTGATGTTGATAGTGAGGAAAATAGTGAAATGATCTCCCTAGGCTTGCCTGCTGTTGCAGAAGAGGCTTTCTCTGCTAATTGGGTTAACATTAATGGGACTGAGTACAGAACAGGATTGGTCATTTGTTGTGGTTCTGAACATGAGATGCCGGTGTTTTGCAGAATAAAAACAATAGTTTTGGTCAATAGTCACACCTACTTCATAGTTCAGAAGCTTGTGGTTGAAAATTTCAGTGAACATTGCCATGCTTATAAAGTGTTTGAAACGGATGAAAAAGATGTTGTTAAAGCAGACTGTATTGAAATATACAAGCCCTTTGATTTGCAAAGTGCTTATGGTGATGATGATGGTCTGTACATTGTGCCATTATTTTTGTTGTGAACGTATGCTGTATGGTGCTTGGAATTTAATATTTATTAAAATGCTTATGTGACCAATTTTATGTTTTCTCCTTTTATCCTGTAAAGGGACTTAACAAGGATTTTCACTGAATGTAACACAGTAGTCATACAGTAATTGCACTTTAATGCATTTTTGTATTCAGACAATTAATACAGACTAGTATTTAAAAGCTCATATATGTCACTTTAAAGTGCCAAAATAACACTGTAAAAGTTACAGAATAACACTCTAAGTGAAAACAGTCAACACAATCCAGTGTGAAAATAAACACTTAAAAGTGTCATAAATAACACCATAGTTGTTGTGTAGTAACACCCTCAGTGAAAAGAGTTAACCCAAGCCAGTGTAAAAGTGAACACTTATCAGTGTCCTAAAACAACACTATAAATGTTAGGTAGTTACACTCTGAGTGAAGACACTTCACACCATACAGAGTGAAATTCTAACACTATGGGTGTTATATTTTTAACACTACAATGGAGTTAAAATAATAACACTTTGCAAAGTGTAACTCTAAACGAGTGAGAATTATATAAACACTGGAAAAGTGTAAACTTTGACACTATAGGAGTTGAATTAACACTGGAGATTTTGCTGTGTACAAACCGGGTCTAGGTACCCTTGCCCCTGGAGGGGGGAACTGCACCCAGACTCAGGTGGTGTTACCCTTTTCCCTGCGGTGGGGGGAGGCAGACCGCCCCGACTCCGCAGCAGCAGGGAGGCCCCACACTCCAGACCGCAGTCGGACGGCCAACTCCTCCTCCTAGCCCCCCCGCTCCAGCAGGTCGCAGAGAATGGGGGTGAGAGAAGACTCCAAACCTCCCTCCACCCGCTTATTGTAGTGTTGATGCATGTGTGTTCTAAGGTGCATTTAAAACCCAGGAGGGCATGGAGCTACCTGCCAGAGAGCAGCAGGTAAGCGCATGGTCCCTCCTGCTAGCCCTCAATGTCTACGTGTATTTAACATTGAGAGGTGGGCAACGACGCCAGGGGTGAGGTGTACACCCTGATGTTACTTTGGATTCCGTGTATCGTGCCCACCCCCAAGATCCTATATGTATGTGAGTAATGTGAATGTCTAAGTTGTGGGATAAAATTGAGGCAGAGGCAGCCAGAAGGGGACGGGGGACGGGGGGGACGGGGGGTAGCCTCCTCTGCACCCTGGTGACATACCCCTACTCCAAGGTCCTGCATGCGTGGGTGGTTGTGGTGAAGCGGGAAGAGGGAGGCAGCTGGAGATGGGGAGGGAAGGAAGGGAGGGAGGGGCAACAGTTAAAAGTTCCAAATCGGAGCGTTCCTCCAAGTTTTCTAAAGATATTGGAGTTAGAGATCTGCCACACAGCCATACTGAGGGGAGGAGACGGAGATCGAATGTGACCCTTGGGACCTAACATATGTGCCACTCTGATGCGATTACAGGAGCTTCAGACCTGCTGGCTGACAGTAATGAATGAGACCATACTGCTGTAACTCACCAACAATGCACAGGTGAAAACTCCATAATAAAGAAAATTCCATTATACATCAGAATCAATTTATCATATGGCAAAGCTCCATAATAGCATTCACAAAATTCACTTATCCCATCAGAGCCAAAAGGTAATTATTGGACTATGGACTTCTAAATGTGTCAATACACACAGCTGCAGTAACATTGTCATATGTATGTCACAGAGCAGTATAGGCTTAAGAGATGACCAGCAAAGAACATGCAGTGAGCAGCTGTGGTATCGGTGTCATCATTAAGCCGTTTAGACTTTCAGTTATGTGTCTCATTGACACCAAAGAACCAAAGAACAGCTGCAGATATTAAAAGGAACTCCAGGGGACCAGGCCAAAATCCCTGGATGTGGACACAGAAGGAAAACAGATACTAGATGAACCAGAAGGATGCTTTAAATAGTGGAAAGATAACAATACTGATATCAACAGTGTCTGGTTACCACCATGAACTGTGTCCTGATTAATGACCCATTACATGTAGCCAGCAGTTTTTCTAACAATGACCTAAAATCTAAATAAATATTGGGTTTTTTTGTTTGTTTTTTAGGAAATTGTGACAAACTATCACCTGAGAATTTATATCTTTGATTATGATTCCACATCCACACATGGGGCAACATGATCCATACTCTCACCTCAATAACTATTTGCTCTGAAAGTGTATTATTAACATGTTCAGATTCAGAACTCTTTATTAATCCCTGAGGAAACCGTGTGGTTACAGTTGCTCCAAAAAACAATAAGACAGTATCAGACTGAACTAAATGAAATAATAGAAAGAAATACATAGTTACAAAATAAAAGAAATGGCTCTAATATATGCAAATAGCTCAATTATAAATATCCAGAATATTACGGAGATTACATATCTATGATTGACATTTTACTCTAACATTTTACTCATTTAACTCTCCTGTAAAACTTTGTTATTTTACTGTAGAGCATGTGCACAGCAGTGTGTACTGTGCATTATGTGGAGGAGCTGTACAGGAAGATGGCCACAGGCAGGAATGATTTCCTGTGTCGTTCAGTGATGCATTATGGGTAATCTCAGTCTCTTGCTGTGAAAATCCCGAGCATTGACTGACAGATGTTGAAAGACCCCTCTCTCCCTCAGAGTCATCAGAAAACTTGATGGCAGATCTCTGTGCAGTGGCTGAAGTCTGTGGTGTAGAGGTGAACAGGAAAGCGGATAAGTCTTTCTTGAAGTGGGAAATCAGTGTCACGGGTCTGTAATCCTGAAGGTCGCTGGGATGTGGAATCTCTGCAGACATTTAGGATCATCATGAACAGTTAATGAAAGACCCCACAAAGCTCAATGGTATCAACACCAACACTGGTATCAGTATTGGATCAATACTAGCAATATATAGAAATTTAATTTTTGTTTTGGCTTATTTTCTATTGATTTACTTGGTGCCATATCGATAGTATCAATTGAGCAAGGGTTGGTATCATCAACCCAACAAATGATGATGGAGAGTTTCGTTTGTGTTATTTTTAGTTAAAAGGACTGCCCACATGTAATGTTATCAACATCATTTATGTTTTATAAAAACAGGAGAGGGGCATGTGCCCTCTGTTCCTCTACATCAGTGAATGCAGTTATTATATTTAAAACATTTACCCACTGATTTAAATTACCCTGGTTACAGGGAGGTCCCACTGGAATAAAAGACGTGACTAAAATAATCCTTATTATTTCAGACAGCAGCATATCTGCTGTCTGAAATAAGCCATTTTAATTCTGCTAAATAAATAGCATTCCTTCTGTCTGGCCAGTAGGTGTGCTCACAGTAAGAGTTGTATGCCTCGGATGACCATGTTAGAATTAGGAATTATTCGTACATACACTGACCTCGATACCTGAAACTCAGGCCATATGTTATATGAGACTCCACCACTATGACTAACATTATTTTGTGTGTGTGTTTGATTTTCTAAAGGTACCAATACATTTGGCCACATCTCTGTCTCTCTGCTGGCAAAATGGAGAACCTGGCAAACTCGCTGTGACAACAAGACACTGGGAATCTGTGCACAGTGACTGTGCCCAGCTGTTACCACCAAAATGTATTTCCAGTGCATATCTCCTGAACCACAAATTGCTGTAGAGGGGTGGGTTGGCATGTTTGCGAACACTAGGCAGCTGTTTTCATCCTGTTGCAGTCACTGTGTTACATTCGAGTAGCCACATTCAAGCAGCAGCATATTGCCACTAAACATAAGACCTGCAGAATAAGAAAAACTATGAAGAACGTGTGCCACAGGTGTCTTGGAACAAAAGGTTGTGTCCCTACTTCAGCACATCTTTCTTTGCCTTCCTGCAGATTTAAGACCTGAACAACCCTCTCGAGAATGAACAGACTACAGCCATCGCAGAGATTCACAAGTGAAGTATCTGCAGATCAGTTTTCTCCTTTTCTTCCGAGCCTCTTTTAAGACCCACGTGCTAAGATTTAAATCTTATCTTTTCACCTTGTAATTGCCACCGACCCCCTCCTGCTCACGTAAAGTGCCAAACACATGATTGACTTGCTGTTTTCTGTGTCACCTGGGTGAAATAAACTTAATCTAAGTTGGCAATGTAAATGTAGCGTGTCACACAGGAGACCGGGGGAGATGGCGAGATGGAAAGAGCTTATTTGAGCTGACAGGCACTCGTGTCATATACTTTTTTCATCAAGTGAACGATCATCTTCCAACCCTGCTCTCCGTCTGTCTGTCTCTCTCTCTCGTACAGGCACACACGGTCAGCTGTGTTATTGCCTAAGTCCTTATGGTTTAAAGCCCCAACCAACATCAATATCCATGTAAGTCTCCATAAGCCTGCGGTAATGAAAGAACAACATAGATATGGAACATCTCTCAAGATTCCTGTGATATGATGTGGCATAGACAACCGAGAGAGAGAAAAAAAACAAAACACAAACGGACAAATTTAGTCATTAATGTTCAAATCAGCAGTTTGCAATATAATGGCAATGCAGTTAAGGTCATAGAGTACCTATAGTTTTATTTACCATCACATACCTGCTGATTATTCCTACTTTAGTGAGAACAAACTACAGTGATCTTATACTGGCTGAGACCTCTGACTCATTTTTAATTGCCAGACATAAGACTGAGAACATCTGTCTTTCTTATTCAATAAAGGCACAAACATGGAAAATTCTGTTGGATTTCTTCTCCTCTTAAAAATATTTTTCCAGGTGATTGTTTTTTTGTTGTATAATTTGTGTATTATTCATTATGTTCTCTTAACTGTTTATCCAGTTTAAGGTGGGAAGAATGGAGCCTATTCCAGGTGATGTAGGCAAAGAAGTGGACTACACCTGGACTACACCCTGGACATGTGTTTTATCATTTTGCATTGTTCATGACTGTTTTTTTCCCTTTCACACAGATGTACAGCACTGTGCTCTCTTTTGGTGACGTTAACATTGTGACCAATACGATACACGGGAGGCTGGTGTGAGAAGAGCAACATGAAAAATAATAATATGTTTTAAGTGTTTTATTTTATAACAGGCACGGGGAAGTTGGTTAGTACACAAGGGAAGGTTTTCTTGGTGGCTACACAAAGGTGGTTTTTCCTGACTGTGGGCAGAGGAAGAGGGAAAGGTGATTTGCAGAGGTAACTGGATGGATGATGTGAGGACTGAGATGAGGAGATCTTACTTGGTGGATGAGGTGAGACTGCTCCGGGGAGGTAGATGGCCAGGTGAGCTCCTGAGTCAGAAATAAGAGAACTGTTTCCAACCTTATCCTTTCAGTGATCCGCGGGAGAAGGTGGCAGGTGGAGAAGGCGAGAAGCGTTTGCCTGAAGAAGCGTGAAGTGATGGCACTCCCTGTTCGATTGCCTGAGAAAGGTCAAAGATTGGCTGTCAGATAATTCCCTAATTTTAAATGAGAAAAACTGAAGTTATGGTGTTCGATAGCCATATACCTCGAGACCAGCTTGTTGTCCTGCTGGGGCCCCTTGCTAACTCTCTCTCTCTGATTCTGTACGTAACCTGGGTGTCTATTTGGACAGCTCATTTATGCTCGATAAGCAAGTGTCATCTGTAGTTAAATATGGCTTCTTTCAAATGCGCCAGATTTCAAAAGCTAAGCATTATATACCACGCAGGGACCTGTAAAAACTTATCCACGCTTTTGTGACCTCCAGGTTAGACTATTGCAATTCTCTCTGCTGTGGTCTCCAAGCCTTCTCTCTTTGAAGGCTGCAACTCGTTCAGAATGCTGCGGCTCGCCTTCTTACTAGGAAAGCTGGGAAATTTGACCCTCTAACTCCGGCTCTTGTTGATCTACACTGGTTACCTATCAAATATCGCATTGAGTTTAAAATCTTGCTGCTCACTTGACCTCCTCAATCTGTACACTCCTTGTCGTGCATTAAGATCATCAGGTCAGTTACTCCTGGCCCAACCTAAGTTTAGACTGAAGACCAGAGGCGACCCTTTGCTTCAGCTGCACACAACCTTTGGAACAGCCTCCATGCTTCTATTCGTGCCTTGGACTCTATCCAATCCTTTAAATCAAGATTGAAATCATACTTATTTGACCTGGCTTTCCTGACCAGTTAATACCCTTTTTAAACTTTTTATTAAATTTATTATGTTATTATTAATTTTACTGCTGTTTTTATCTTCTTAGTAGATATTTTATATTCACGATCTGACCTTCCTTCTGTATTGAGGTTTGATGCCTATTTTATTTAACTCTTCTGGTCTATTAGTGCCTCCATTCTGTCTGTGTTAATGCCCGATCTGTACCCTGTTATTGACTTATGTTGTTTCTCTGTATTACTGTGAACCACTTTGGTGTGCCTACGGGTTTTTAAATGTGCTAAATAAATAAAACTGTATCGTATTGTGATGGCTACGCAGAAACTAGCGTCCAGAATCCTGAGCTGATGAGGTATTATGGGAAACAATGCAACTAGAAGCACAGAGAACAACAGGTAAGTACAGGTCTTTAAACAACAAACATGAGGCTAGGTAGTCGGTTTCCATGTGGTTAGAGGACAAACTGGCGAAAGAGAGATGACGACGCAAATCTTAAATACCATCTGTTGATTAGTTGCGGATCAGAAACAGGTAGGTAGTGCAGGTGATGAGAAGTGGCGGATACCTTGCAATCAGCAAATATAATGCAGTTTGCAAAGATAAAATTAAAAAATGAAATAGTGTTTGTATGGCAGCCCCAACCATACTCATGTGAAACTTGACTCACATTTAAACAAAAACCAATCAGAGCAGCCCAGTGTTTCAAAAGCTGTCAAAAAGTGCGCTTGGGTCGAATCACTGCTCTGCTATCAGGCTTTGATTGACTGACACAACTGGCATTTATTCATGGGAAAATGTCAAGGATTATTAACTCAGGTTTAAGCTGTGATTGTGATTTTGTGCACGCTGCACAAGCCCATTTCAATCAACAAACTTTGCTGCATGCATGAATATATGGAGGGAAGGCGCAGAGCTGGGTCACTGACTGTCTGAGTAGAAGGGATTCATTTGTGTGAATAAGTGAGTTAATGAGTCCTTGAAAACCCCAGTAGCATTTATGTTGTGATTTCACAGGTTTTGACTTCCATCAGTATGAATCTGTAAGCTACCTGTGTTGCTATCTCTGTAGATTGGCCTGATAGTGTGGCACTCACCCATTGATTAGGTCTATTTCAGGTCTTATCAACACACATCGCTGCTGTGCCTTCATTGAGCGAATATTGTACTTGACAGTGTGTCTGAAAACATCATCATCAGCTTAGGTCAGCTGGATTAACAGAAATGCTTTGAAGTGACGAATGCTTTTGGCTTTTTATATGCATTTTCTTTTTTTTGTATCCAAGGCAGGTAAGGACTCGGCGAGACAATGCATGCATGTCTTAGTTATGCATGCAATGCAAGTCAATCATGGGTGTATTGTAGGAACAATTGTTGGCTGAGTGAAACACAGACACATCTATAGTCACTTTAACGAGTATTCAAATGCTTTCACGCGTCACACATCATTGCGGTTCTCATTATGGAGTATTTCTCATGGTTGTTTTCACTAAATTTCACCAGGTTTCCAGTGGGTTTTCTGAGAAAGCACAGCAGAACCTGATGAATTAATCTCATACATGCATTTTGGACTTACATTTCTTTTTTCGTAAGCTTTTCCGTTTGGTCTAGTAGTTGAGTTCTCGGTCAGCACCCTGACCAAGGTCCTTCTTGCTCTGTCGGTTTGGAAAGACATCCAATTCTTGAAAGGGTCTTAATGGGTCCAACCTTCTTCCATTTCACGAGTCTTTGTGTCAATGTGCTTCTGGGTAAACTCAAAGCTTTGGTAATAATTTTGCACCTTCACCCAGATCTATGTTTCATTATAATCAGAGGTTGAGAGAGATTCCAGTCACTGACCCCACTAACCTGCTTGTTGTTTCTCAGAGAGTTCCTTAAACTTCATTTCATGGTTTTTGACTTCACATGCTGTGAGAATTACTCATGCTGTTCCCGAGGCATGAAATGCTGCTATTTTGTCAGACGCCAGTGGGATCACAGACATGCAGACAGGGTGGCGTGTTGTATTGTGTCTCAGGACTCTTGGAAACCAAGCGATAACAGCCTGTTTTTAAATATATACAAAGTCTGCATTATGATGTTGGTGGTCTGGTGGTGAAGTAACCCAGCAAGCACAGCGAGGTTTATATCAGACCTGGCACCTTTGGGTATTGTACTCACTGGCTTAGGCATAAGGTTCAGGAAAGGTAATAGTCCCAGAATAAATCCTGCATGTTGAAAAGTGGTGCTGACACAGTCTATTTAAAGGTGACGTTGAGAGTTCCTTAACAAGTGTTCATATATAGTAGTTCGAGATTGCGTCCCTCTGCTGCCGTAATGCAGTGATATACCTTTGTGAGTATCCCATCTGAAATGTCTGACAGGTTTTCACAAAACACCCCGGGAATGAAAACCACCCCTTAAATTCTTCAAATGGGAGATTTTAGTTTTTTCCTTGTGAATAAATTTGGCAAAATGGGCTTTCATTCAGAATATATTCATAACTAACTATATATCACCCAGATTTGTGCATGCACACAATTTCAGTGATTATAACTTCATCTGAATATGTATGTAGACATTAACACAGACGTTGTCAACATGACCTTTATCAGAATTATGAGATATGGGGAATTCGTTAAGCACTGTTGAAGCTGACTTGTTCTCTGACTTAATCATACAAAAGAAATTGAGATACGGGTTTATCAGCATCAAATTATCAATTTTAATACTTATTAATCTGATATTTCACTGAGTTCACAATTCGTCATTCTCTTTGTCAGATAGAAATCCTGTCAGTTATACCATTTTTTTAAGTTTGTCAAAGGAATAACAGAATGTATTTGGAGAACAGAAATAAAGACTTTAGCCAATAAGCCCACAATAAGCGTGTGGGCTGGTGCACATGGACAGCTAATTTTGGCATGAGTACATAGACACAATATAAACAGACTTGTACCTTTATCTGTTCTTCAGCAGCCAAAGACAGGTCGTGTTTTAAGCAGTGATAGTGGACAATAAAGACAGCCTGGAATAATTTAGTCTCTAAAAACACAAACTACACAATAAAGCTCAAGGACATTATTATTTATTAGTGTAAGACCACCCAACCTGTCATCTAACTGAGCTTAAACCACTCACTGTTCTTATTTGTCTTCTTCCTAATACATCAGCCAATTGATTGGATGATCATCGGCAACAAGACCAAGCAAAGACATGAAGAGAAGAAGAAACTAAAGTCAGCAGCCAATAGGCAGGAATTCTGAAGGACTGTATTTCTACTTCCCACCTTTGCTCTTGTTTCCTCTCCTTGTTTTGATTAAATTAGACAATTAGTACCCGTCTGCCTGCTGACTCCCTATCTGTGCTGTGTCTGTATACTGGGTCCTTAAACCAAACTATAGGGACATAAATTCTGGAAAGAGGAGAACAATGGAACTGGGGAGATTTGGGAGAAGTGGATCCAGATGTAGAAGCCAATGGTTTGTTAGACAGTAGGTGGCTGGAATTCAGATGTAAAGAATCCTAAAGGAAGAAAAAGCATCCTGTCTCCCCCCATCTTCCTCTGTTCACCATTCTAATTCACCAATCCCACAACCATCTATCCATCCTTTACCCATCCTAGAAAGATGTGACTCTTCTCTCATATTTTGTACATTTTCTTCTCTGCCCTCTCTTTTGCTTTCTCCTGCAGAGCTGCATGTGTCTGACATCCAGTCACTGACCCCACTAACCTGCTTGTTGTTTCTCAGATGCTCATCTTTACTCTCCTCTCACCCCAAAAGATCAGGCCAGATAGCTGCCTGGTTCTGCTGGAAGATTTTATGTGTGGATCAAATGAGCTAATAACAAACCTTCATTTATGGTAATTATAAACCCCCAAAAATGGGTAGGGTTATATGGGACACACTATAGCTCATCTCATCATGCAGGCAACCCCTATGCAGAAGGTTAGGAGCCTGGGTTTGAATAAAATTGAATTGAATTGAAAGGTGTCTCATTGATGGCCGTAGAATCTAACAGGAACACCAAAACTATGTAAAAGTTGCTGGATCATCCAGGTCTGAAACATGAAACAAGCCAGTGAGGAAGTGGCTTCAACCTGCATTCTTTCCAAAGGCAGGCAGTAGGAGAATCCCTTGGCTACAAATAAAGTCTAGTTGATGCATGCTCAGTAATTCAGGTAAAGACCAGAACGTTGGTTCAGTTCATCAGGACGTAGCATTTTCAGTGGGAGAAGTGTTTCATCACTCATCCAAATGATTTCTTCAGTCTCAGCTGACTGAAGCTTTCCCCAGCCTTATAAACAAAGCAGCTGCATAATGATCAAAACTACACAGCAAATCCAGCATGTCCAAATTAACACTGTTGGATTTGATTTCAACACTATTAAAGTGTCTATAGAGGTCCACACCAGAGAGTGTTAATTTAACTCTTTTTGGAGAGTTGGTACGTTAACTCTGATTTAGTGTTAAACACCAAATCTGTCTGGAGTTGATAATTTAACACTTGGTGTTAAGAGTTTATATATTAACTCTCAAAGAGGATTTTAGTTTAACTACGTAAGAGTTATCTTCTAATTCATTCTAAAAAGCGGGAATTTTACTGTTCTGAACTTCTAGAAATTTCTTTTGGAAATAAACATTTACTAAAAAGATGCAATGGTTTTTGAAAAACATTTATTCTGAACTGTGCACCACAATTTCAAAACATTTTCTGAAAGATGTAACAGTGTACATGTTCTCACTTTCATTAGAATTTTGTTTATCAAAAGGTCTGACATGGTAAATGCAAATAACAGCATTCTCAACACTTATTTCTTCAATACAATATGCATGTCCTTCATTCATCCCTTTGTGGAACTTCAACGCACTTCTGCTCTCCCCCATATTCCATCTTCACAAGCATATCCTGTGTGGAGATTGAATAAAAATTAGTTGACACTAATTAACGGCACAAATAATCCAGTAAACAATTGCAGCACAGTAAAAAAAAAAAGGAATCCTCTTTGAGCCATTACTTGTGTAAAGTATTTTCCCAAAAGACAAGGACACGGGCAACAGGTAATACTGAACTAAATGTAAAACCTCAACCTTTTTCATTTTTACCTAAACCGTGTGCACAAAACTCTGGAGGGATCTATGCTAACGTAGAATCCAGTCAGGACGTCTGCTACTGCTGTTTGCTCGTTTTTTTTTTTTTTTTTATGGGCGATCGTTTTCAGGCTTCAAGTAGCACCATTATACCAACATTTCACATTCTAGACATTGTTTTAGGTGTATTTGACCAAAGGTTTGACTGAAAATTCACATGCAAGCTTTTTTCCAAGGCTGTGGTATTTGCCCGCAAACAATACCTTTCAGCTAGCTAAAACAGAATATTATGCTATCACCGAGCAACATGGCTAATGCCTTTCACACAGCTTTGTCTCAACTCCAAAGAGCCACAGAAGTAAAAGCTCATAATAATAATTGAAACAATCCTTGAAAAAATGACTTACCAAGCAAACAACTCAAATATGTAGAGCAAAATGTTCTGAAAAGGCTTCACTTCAGCTTCGATTGGAGCCGTGCTGGGGGCGGAGTCTGTGAATTTACTCTATTGGTGTCATAGCCCCTGTCGGAGTTCAGAGTTAAGAGGTCAAGAGTTAATGTTTCCATTGTAACACCTCCAGATTTGACATAGAAACATTCATTTTTAACACTCGATTTTAACTACTATCATTTTACACCTCAGAGTTACATTAAAAGAATATGACTCTGCTTAGAGTAAAATTAACTCTACTTTTGCAAGAAGACTATTAACACCAAAACATTTAACACTTTTGAATTTGCTGTGTAGCACCGCTGCATAGCAATGAGCCGTGAGGTCAGTTTCATGATCGCAGATATAATTGCCATGACCATTTATTCTCACAGAGAATTAGAGAATGGCTGCAATCACAGCATTGTAAGATGGTGAAAGATGTACTCTTAGGCCCCTCCACCATTCAGCGATGGTCATTTCATTTTTACATAAATGGCTTTGATGTTCCACCACTCAAACCAGTCGGCCCAGGATGGGCTTAACTACACCATATCTATTTATGCAAGGGATCCTGGGGACTGAACAATTTCTGGTTGTTACAGACGTCTGCAGAGATGCGGCTCAGCAATCACCTTCTTGACAAGTCTCGATTCCCAGTATTCAAGTGTCTCTGATCAAGAGAACACTGTGATATCCCATTAATTTCCACAATGATCATAAAACATGGTTTGGTTTAGAGTAAGCCAACTTTGTGACCTTATGACGAACCTTATTATTATATTTGATAGTGAGAAATACCCCTCTAAATCATTTAATTATTAAAAACAAGTACTGGCAATACGAATAAACACTGAATAATGAAAAACTAGATATCATATTATTTTGAATATTAATTGCAGAACTTTGTGGGTGCATGTATACCATGTCAACAAAGGTGGTATCAGTTCTAAAAACTTCGCACATTGTCAGGGCTTCTCCTTGCGACGCACAAACAGCTGTGCTTATCTTTGTCCTTGTGTGTTCGGCTGTGATTAAAAGGGCTCTTCAGTCTAAAACTCATTATATCCTCAAAAATTCGAGCCGCTGGGTTTTAGATTATTAGTGGTGATTTTCTCTCACTCCACATGTTTGCAAGAGTGCTTTTGTGCTAATGTTTGTGTGTGTGTGTGTGTGTGTGTGGACAGGGAGGAACAGATCTCAGTAGACGTTATTACACTGATAAACTGAGTGAGTATGTGTGTTCTTCATTATGTTTTCATCTGTGCCTACACTCATAAATGTCCTTCAGCTGAAGTGAGCGGGTATTTTGCATTTATGAATGTGGCTGTATGCGTGGGTTGTGCTGAATTTATGCTGTCATTTATAACAGGATGCATTAAGTACAATGTGAAAACTCAGCTGCATTTGCATGGCAGACGTGCACGTGTTCCCATGTAAACTAGTGAGCATGTACGGTGCATTTGCATTTCTGTGTGCTTCTCTGCAGTTATTTCCGCATTTCCTGTAAAGTAAATTGTCAGTACCCAAAGAGAACAGACTGCTTGAGCAGATGTGCAGGAAACACCACCATTTCCATAATTACCTACAGAGAAAACATTCTCTGCAAAAATCTATTTAGTCCTCAAACGAATGTGCTCATAAAGTGACTGAGACAAACACAGTGAGCTGCAGGGCGAGGCTGTTCTTGAACCGAGTTAAATGGCAGCATGCTCCACTAAAAACTACTGTTTTAATCAATTTAATCTAAAGTAGTTCTAAAGTAACAATGTATGGGATTTTCATGTAATAAGAGCAGTTTTTCCATTTCATAACAATCTTACAAATGACCTAACATTTGTTCTTCTGAACTCCTTTGAGGCAGGGATTTGCATTTTTAGCCGAGTTTGGCCAGTTTAGACAAAATCCTCAAAATATAAAGTTTACTTTCTTCAACTGTAAAACTACTAAAACACTTACATGCTTTTACAACAACTGAGCATGTAAAAGTTGGTCAGAACTGAAGAGATTGGAATACCAGGAAGCAAGATTGCAGACATAGAGGACAGCTACAAGTACCTGAGAACCCAAAAGGCAAATGGGAACCATGAAGAGACCAGTAGGAAAGCTGAATCCACAAAATACCTGCAGCTAGTGGTGCAAGTCCTGAGGAGTCAGTTGAATTCTAAGAACAAGTTTTGGGAAATTCACACGTATGCCATGCTGGTTGTCAGATTCGCTGCTAGCTGGCCAAATGAGGAGAAGCCACAGACATCAAGACGAGGAAGCTCTTAAGCATGCATGGAGGGTTTCATCTCAAATGAGACTTTACACGAAGCAGAAGGAGGGAGGCCGAAGACTAGTCTGTGTCAGAACCAATAATTAGGATGAGACGATGAACATCCATGAGTACATCAGGAAGATGGCCACAACTGACCATGTGCTTAGTGAATAACTTGGCCAGCAGAAACAAGAAAAAGGAAGAGAAGCAAGAGGAGGAACCATCATTCAAAGACAGGTCCAGGCACGGCATGTACCACCGTCAGGCAGAAGTAGTGGGTGATATAGAGAAATTCTTCAAATGGCTGAACAAAGCTGGAATGACAGCACAGAGGCACTAATCATGGCAGCACAGGAACAAACTCTGAGCACAAGATCCAAAGAGGCTGGGGTCTATCACACCAGGCAAGACCCCAGGCTGTGTAAACATGCCCCTGAGACAATCCAGCACATAACAGCAGGGGGCAAGATGCTAGCAGGGAGGGCATACATGGAACGCCATAACCAAGTGGCTGGCATAGTTTACAGGAACATCTGTGCCGAGTATGGGCTGGAAGTCCTGAGGTCAAAATGGGAGACGCCCCCAAGGGTGGTCAAGAATGACAGAGCTAAGATCCTGTGGGACTTCCAGATACAGACGGACAAAATGGTGGTAGACAAACAGAAGAAGACGGCCATAGTGATAGATGTACATAGGAACATGATAAAATGCCAGGAGGTAAAATGACTAGTGTTAAAGTAGCCATACATAGTACACCATGCATGGCAGCAGGATATACACTCCTTGGTTTACTTGAAATAATTTTCTCAACGAAAATGTGACCTACAGCCCTGCAACAACAAAAAAGCATTCAGAAATTTACGTTTAAGAAGAAATCTCGTTCCAATATGAAAGAAAATATCTGAAGTGTTATGAGAAGCAGTGTCTACTGTAGATACCAATTTAATTAAATGTGATGACCGAAAGGTTTTATATTGTTAACTCAACCATTGTGTGACCAACTATTGAAATATTTCTTTTCATTGGACCTTGACAGAAGGCTTCCTGGTAAACTTGTCAAATGTAGCTGCAAAGTGAATGTCTTTTTGTTGCTAAGGGAGAGACATTTGCTGTCCATAAATGAAATCCATTATGAACATGGGTGACTGGCAGTGGTTGCTTGTGCACCTATCAAAAAGACAAGACAAATGTATTTCCCTCAATTGCCAAAGCACTAATAACCTCTTCACTCTGAATCATAAAAAAGGAAGCAATTACATTGGGGTTTTTTTCACCTTTTATGTTGCGATTCTGTGGTTCAAGAATAATTTGTGCTTTCATTACCTGTTTTAAAGTCAGTGGAATAAACATCTAATATGACTTTAATATCATGGAATTTCATCCACTAAACACCTTCTCCTGGGTCTTTTCACACAGTAAGTTTGTCTTTGATGTATCCAGTTTAGAGATAATGCAATAAAATGAGGTACCAAAGTAATATGTCAGATACCGCTTTGCATTCTAAATGAACCTTTGACACCCTAAAATCAGCACACACCAGATATTCATGAAATTTCTGCTGCCCTCAGGTGAATGTATGGCTATTCACCCTATGCAGCGAGCTTAACATAAGAGGAGATGGTTCCAGGAACGACAGGACACATCGCTTTGTCTTTGTGTCTTTAACGGACCGTTTTTTCCTCTTTTAATTTGTAAGACTGTGAACATACGTAAGCATCAGTATCAACATATTTTGTAAACAAAACAGAAGTTAGCAACATAGCTTTCCTTATGCTTTACATTCATCACTAACATCTTTCCTTATACGTTCAAATAACCTTTTAAGTAACATGAAAGTAACAAATCTTACAGAAAGTGAAGTTAGACATTGCTTACTTACAGATTATGGCTCAACAAACTCCCCAACGATGTAAACTGAGCTTAAAGTTGTGCAGCTTGTTTTCTGCTCCATGCATTTTCTCACACTGCCTGTGTGAACTTTTCCTGCTGTTTTCAACACATCACCAAAGGGGGCAGTGTAGTGCACACCAAATAACCAAAGAAGAAGCCACAAACTGAAGGGGTAATACTGCCCACTATTGGGAAACCCGAGAAATGCGCCAGCCAAAGAAACCCAACAAAGTAACAACCGAGGGGCAGAATAAAATTAATTATTATTTTAATTTTGCCATACCTCTATACCTTCACTTTTAGGGTTACGGTTAGGCAAGCTGGGATATACTAGGTGAAAAGTAACGCTGCATTAAAATATGAGATGATTGTATGAACATAAAAACACATTAAATAAATTAAATAACAAGAGTTCCAACAGAAATAACTTGGTCCATAACTGTTTTGAATTTGATTAATATACTAATTGTTACTGCTATGGTTACTACATGCAATTAGCTGATTGACTAAAATTAATGGGTAACTATTTTAAGAACGGATTTCAGAAGAGAACGCAACCAATTCCACTGGTTTCAGCTTCAGTGTAAATGTGTTATGTTGGCGTTTCAATGGTAAACCAAAAGCCAAATATAGATGGGTGTGCTTGTTTAAAAGGTGTATTGATAAAATGTTATCTTTTGGCTCAGGACTTTTATTGCAGTAAGATTAAAAAATGTTTAATTAATAAATGATATTAAAACACTAAAAATTATGTTCAATGATCCAGTAGTGACAAACCTAATCGGTGCTAGAGCTTTTAATATCTAGTTTTAGTGCCACAGAGTGAAAGAATGCACCAAAAAGAACCATTGTCTTAATGTTATTATAATGTTATATATGCCAACTGGGTATAATAAATACCAGATTATCTCTATAAATCTAACTGGCTAATATCATACTGGTTTTGTGTCTGGGTAGCCTTTGTCGTTTGTTAGACTGGGCAAAAGCAGCCTTTGAGGTTAACAGCAGGCCCACTGGTTCAGACTTATTCCCGTGAACAAAGCAACACAGAACAGTTCAACCAGTTTTACTTGCTAGCAAGGGGAGCCCACCCGGCAGCACCTCTGCCCTCGGTGTCAAAACCCGCTCCAAAGAACCAGCACCCCCCTGCAGCCTTTTATTGTGTGACACACAGTTTACAGAAACACCTATTGTAAAACCCCCCAAGTTTTAAGTTTTATGGTGCGTCATAAAACTCAGGCACTGAGTGTGTGTGTATGCATGTGCGAGCATGTGTGTGTGTGTATGTGCACGTGAGTGTGTGTGGATGCGGGTGCATTTGTGTGACTTCCTACTGAGAAAGGGTCATCTCTCCTCACCCTGTATAGAGATTGAAAATGTGACGTCATTCAGGGGTAAAACCGCAAAGGATTCTGAGAACTCGTGGCAAGAGGTACTAGCGCACGCAGGCTTTCAATTGAAATCAGTTACACAGCGATAAAAAGAAACAAATAAATGGCAAGGAGCTGTTGTATTATTAACTGCAATAGCCGGTTGCATGTCAGCCACGGGAAGCCGACGGGTAAAGAGATCAGTTGTTATCGGATTACATCGTTGAAGAGAAATTGTTCGAGCCATGTTTCCGAAGTAACAAAGAGGCGACGGATGGCCTGGATTGCAGCCATTCAAAGACCAAATATAACGTCCTAGAACACTCCAGCTCACAGGTTAGTCTGCTCCAAGCATTCCCACAAAGGTCAGAGTTTTGTAGTAGTTAATACGTCATTTTTCATAACATAATTAGTGATATAGGTTACAAGCAAGTCTGGTGCTGAACAGAAATTGTCGCGGTATGCTCCTTTGTTTATTGTGCATAAATAGTGAATTGTCCTGACACAATATTGCGTTTCGCTTCTGTTATTACCATGGTACATTGACAAAAACATGTAGTTTTATTCACAGGATAAAACAGTTTTTTTGTATCACTAATTGCCCAGTACGATTACAGCATACAATATTATTGTCACTGCTACATTTCTGTAACGCATACCAGAAATTATTTCCACTGCTAATTAATTACCGTTGAGCTCAAAGGTCCTATTAATAAACAGTTAACGAATGTGTATTTATGAAGACGATTTGTGAGACTGGTAAACTTATGATACGTACGATGGTCTTTCGTTCTACACGGTGCATTTCAAGGTCCTGTACCCATCTGTCGGTAAACTGTACCTGGGCTTGTTTCAGTGACCTAAAGTTACTAAACTTCATGAGTGTATGCACTCACTCCAAGAACCGTATAATTATAAATATGAGCGTGGTGAAAGTTGGGCAGCACGCTAACGTATTTTGTCCACTCTGTGTGCTCGTAAGGGTCTAACCCTTTCACTCCTTTAATTTTTTCCTCGTATCTTTTCTTTGACTTTTCATCAAGTCTGTCTTTGTACGGATCAGCATTGTTCTCCTTTGTTTTGTACATACCTTTTTTTTGGGGGGGGGGCAAAGAAAAAGCAAGAAGGTATTTGTGTCATGGTCCTGGGTCGGTGACCCAGCGCTTTAAGTTTATTATTATCATTTTCCAGTTTATTATGATGATTGTTGTTTGAGTTCTACGTGTTATAGTCGGTCTGCATCTGTATCTCTGTCTGTCTATGGTGTCACCCCGTCTGTTTGTGAATCTGTCTGTTTAGTTCAACGTCTTGTCTGGTTCCCTGTGTCTCAGTTTCCTGTTTTATTGTGAAGGTCTGTGTCATATGTCAATGTGTTCAGTTTTCCCTTTCTCCTGTTTTGTTAGCCTAATTTCTCCCAGCTGTGTCTCCCTTCTGTTGCCCATTTCCTAATTACTCCCCTGTGTATTTAAGCCCTGTGTTTTCCTGTGCTCCCTGTCGCGTCGTACCCTCAATTAGCTGTGTGTTCTGCGTCTATGTTTCTAGTGTTTAGTCTCCTGCCCCAGTTTAGTATTTCTTTTCCAGTGTTTCAGTCCTTGGTTCCGCTGTTCTGACTTTTGGTGAGTTTAGTTTGTACGAGGTTTTTCCCAGCAATAAAGCTGCACTTTAAGTTTCACGTCCGTGTTCGAGTTCTGCATTTTGGGTCCACCACTCCTGCTTGCCTGCCACACAGCGATTCATGACAATTTGAACCGGAGAATGAACGTTTTGCGGTGCTGCAAATGCTTGCGTTTGATGCGGTACTTGGATTGTTTTGCCACGAGTTCCCGGCATGCAATGCACGAAAGTCATGTGGTCTGTCAATCTCTATAACGCTTAGTTTCCTCTAACGGTTTACCATATACAAACACAGGTGAGGAGATAAAGAGCAGGAAGTAAAACATCCTCACTAAATAAGAAAGCAGAACCTTCACATATGATGTGCCTACAGTTACACTATAGCCCCCCTCACCATTCAACAGGCTGGGGAAGACAATAGAAACAAAGAATGTCTTTGATCATGCAGTTTAAGGAAAGGCTTACAAATTTAAGTACAATAATGGCAACATTTAAAAATTTCAACCTAACATTAAGTAGTTCAGTTACCTCCCTGTACATGCAGTCCAGGCTATTTTACTGGAATCCACAGACCAGACCATCCACAGACAATACCACACATTCACCCCTCCATGAACAATTTTTCCTTTTTTGTTATTTACTAGTTAGCTTATAGTTAGGCTAGCTGTCAACGTCATCACTTCAGTCTCGGATTTTAAAACACAATTTCCTACTAAAGGTTTAGGGTTACTATGGATTAAGATAGTTAGGATCTCTGGCAAGCAAAACTCAATACACAGAAGTATTTGTGTCTGTCCCAGTATCCTTTCAGATGAGGAGCTGCCAAGGCAGTACTGCAAATCAGTAAATGTAAAATATTTGTCATGGTTCTGGGTCTTAGAAAACGTATGAGCACGAAAACACTGGATCAGTCATATTATGCATCTCTTGGGCCTGAAAACTACGTGAGGTCATTTAGTTTTTTTAAGGGTTTGCCCTCATCTCTGTCATGATCACAATGTCTTGTCTCCATGTTTACTTATCTCAATTTGTGTCCCTTGCTCTCGCTCCATTGTTTGCTCTCTTCCCAAGTTGCATGTCTTAGTCCTTAGATCCTAACAACTTTAACAACCTCTGTCCAATGTCTAATCTACCCTTCATCTCTAAAATACTCGAAAATGTAGTTGCAGCTCAACTTGATTCACACCTGGTTAATAACAACATCTATGAGGGATTTCAATCTAGTTTTTGCTCATGTCTAATTGGAGCTGACTATGGTCTTCTCAACATTCTCGTCCTTTTGGATCTGAGCTCAGCCTTCAGCACCATCTCTCACTCCGTCCTTCTAAGCAGACTTTCCTCTCTTCATATCTCTGACACACCCAGCTTGGTTTCAATCATATCTCCTTGACCGCTCCCAGTTTATTCAACTGAAATCATTCTGCTCTCATCTATTCCCGGTCACCTCTGGTGCACCCCAAGGTTCAGTCTTAGGCCCTCTTCTCTGCATAATATACATCCTCCCTCTAGGTACCATTTTCTGCAAATTTGATTTTGACTTTCACTGTTTTGCTGATGACACCCAGTTATATCTCTCCTGCCGGCCTGAGTCCTCCCTCCCTCCTTCTTCCCTTACTATCCAAATTAATATCCTGGTTTAGCTCTAATTTTCTCAAGCTCAATGAGAATAAAACTGAAATCCTCCTTATTGGCACGGAATCCAACCACTTCACTGGCTCCCAGTGAAATTCCGGATAATATACAAACTTCTTCTGCTCACCTTCAAGGCCATTCATAACCTTGCTTCTGCTTAGCTGTCTGACCTGTTAAGCACTATCTCTTCTGCCCGCTCACTTCGATCTTCTTCTTCTATCCAGCTTGCTGTGCCTTCTTTCCGCCTCAGCACCATGGGAAGCAGAGCTTTTAGCTGCTCTGCTTCCAGGCTGTGGAGCTCTCTACCCCCAGATATAAGAAACACTGGTTCTCTCCCCCAGTTTGAATCTCAACTCAAAACGTATCTGTTCAAATCTTCATATTCACTGTGAACCCACTGTTTGTTCATTTTATCTTGTGCTTTTGTTTTTATTGTTCTTCATAATGTCATTGTTCTATTATGTGTTTTATCCTATTAAATGGGAGACGGAGGCTAAAATCAACATATCAGAGGACAGTTGGCTAAATATATGTAGGACACAGATGGAAACTACTAGTTTGGGTTATTGGAGGGAATTCACGTGGAAAATTTTTATTAGGTTTTTTGTAACACCCAAAATAAAATACAAACAAAAAGGTCAACTTACAGATGGATACTGCTGGAGAAACTGTGGAGAAAACATGGCAGATCATATATTTTGGAAATGCCCAATAATCCAACCATACTGGAGTGAAGTGGTCGAATCAATTTACTTGGTGCTGCGTGGACAGTAGCAAAAACCTGACGACATGGGACCTGAAAAGAGGTGGAGGGGAGCTCCCCCAGACTGGGCAGATCTGAGGGTTTCCCTGTGCCATTATGTTATTGTCAGTGCGTATTATATTTGTTTGTTTGTTTTTGTTTTTTTGCTGTTTTTGTTTTTTTCATATGGATGACTGTCATAATTACAAAACTTTCAATAATAAAAAAAAATCCTATTGTAAAGTGTCCTTGGGTGTCTTGAAAGGTGCTTTATTAATAAAATTTATAATTATTATTATTTCGTCTGGGTCTCAGTATATTTCCTGCATTTCCTTGACAGTCCATTATCTTACCTGCACTGTGTTCAGTTTTGCTTCCCCTGTCTGGTTATGCCTGATATGTTTCCCATCCTTTCATTTTCTGGTGTCCTCTATCTTCCTCTGCTTGTTGTTGTGTCGTGCCCTCATGCTATGTGTTCCCAAGTTATCTGTGAGTTCTTTAGTCTCTCTGTTTTGGTTTCCACATTGCGTGAGTTTATGTTTTTTTGTGTCTTTGTTTTTTGTTGAGCTTTCAAGCTACAGCTTTGTTTCCAAGTTAGCAGCTCAAGAGACTTTCAGTGCTTTCTTATAGGGGTGGGTTTTTATAATCGATTCATCGATTAAAATCAATTCTGGCTTGGATAACGTAAAATCGATTCATTAAAATCCTGAATCGATTTTTTAATATAAATTTATTTTGCCCGAAATGCCAGAATCTCTGGTGACATCTCACAAAATTTCAACAACCACCAAACAGTTAAGACAGTAAATGAGAGCAGGTACAGGGATTCTGCACATAGACTTAAACACACAGCCCAACCCGCGGATCAGAATCAGTTAGATGTCGCCTTTCTCACGGTTGGGGCTGAAAGCCGACAGCTGCTGATTCTGATCTGTCGGCGGGTCCGCGCTTTGTGTTTACGCCCTTTATGCACTGATTCTAAAGCTGTTAGTTTGATCTCTCTCCAAACAATATTGACCGAACCAGCAGCAAAAGAAGATCCAAACGCTTCACATAAACATTGTCATGAATTCACTCTGACTTTTACTGTTTTGCTTCCATCGCGATGCGCAGCTCTCTCTCTCTCTCTCTCTCCCTCTCTCTCCCTCTCTCTCCCTCTCTCTCTGTACTTCAAGAACAGTTTCCCTTTCTTCATTATTCGCTTGCTTGTTACGCACAAGTCTACTGTTGCTTACAGCGCTGTCGGCCGCTGTTTTTTTCCCTTTTACATTCTTCCGAAAAGAAAACCTCATTTCTGCTGTTCAATACTGAACAAATTTAAACTTTTTAAAATTATTCAAAATGCAAAATGCTTAGCCGTGTCTCTAATAAAACCGCTGTAACGTCAGAGGTAATGTTCATTAATTAATGGTTTTCTTTCGTTTTTGATGTACTGAAGAATATTTTTATAAAATCCCAAGCCAGGAAAATCACCTTCATGTTTTTCTGTGTTTTATCCTCAGCTACTTTGACACAAAGGCATCTGCTGTGACGCTCACACCTGTGATAGTCTTGTCAGCTTCCTTTTTATTGATACAAAAATATGTAAATGTACTGATCTGAATTATATTTCTGACTGTCAAAATTTCCCAGATTTAATTCGAATCGAATTAAATCGAATCGTGGATCGAATCGATTCGGGACCTTGTGAATCGGAATTGAATCGATTCTAGAAATCAGTGACGATACCCAGCCCTACTTTCTTACCTGCTAAATTCAAGGGTTCAACTGTTACCAGTGAGCTCAATACAACACTGTACATTGAGTCCCTGCTCTTTCAAAGAGTTACTAAACTTGCAAATCTGGAAACTGTATATTTAGAGACTCTTCATGATGCTTTGCCACCTGGCCAGTTCCCTCTGAGACAGTTTGTAGCGCTACTTAACTGGTTTCCCCAGAGACAGAAACTCAGACCTAGAGACTGACTTTGTGGCCTCAGCCAACTCTGGACCCTCAGAGGCTCTAAAACCAATGCAGACTAGGGATGGGTATCGTTTAGGTTTTATCCGATACCGGTGCCAAATCGGTACTTTTGAAACGGTGCCGGTGCTCAAACGGTGCTCAAACCGGTGCTTAAAGAATGGAGAACACAAAATTGGTCCAAAAACCTCTCATGTTCAGCTGGTTTTTGTAAAAAGATAACAATGTTAGCCTTTTCTGCAGGTATGGGGCATATATGGTATCACTCTTGGCTGGAAGCAGTGCTTAAAGAATGGAAAAAACACAAACTTTGTCCAAAAACCTCTCATGTTTAACTGTTTCCCACTTTTTCTTTGGTCATTTTAGCCTTTTTGGCCAGGGTGAAGGGAGTATCTGCCATCAAACAAGAAGACAGCCGCATGTAGCCATGATGATGTTTGCTAGTTCACCTTACATGCATTAATTTAATAATGTGGTTAGCCTACTCAACGTAAATTACACACGAACAACATTAAGCTACTCACTCAGAGAAGAACGGCTGCTGCTGCCATCATCATCCGTCATCATTTCTGCTACACTGGCAGGGCTAGGGGCCAGGACTCTCCTCTTCGTGTTTTTGGGGATGTTGCTAACTCTAGGTCTGATAACAGGCACCACACCCGCAGTAGATGCGCTCGGTGTGAGGTCTGGCAGCAAGCTATCAAATACGGCGCATTTCTCGGCTTTTAAAAAAAAGCCCGCTATGCGTCGCCAGGTGTTTCATCGGATTTGAGGTGTTACCTCCTTTGACAGTATCACAGTAACAGCTTAAAGCACTTGTTGCAGGCTGCTGAGTTTGCATATTTTGCTGTGAAGTACAGCCAGACTTTTGACCGCATTAAAAATGCCCAAGGCGGGAAAAAAAAGCACCGAAATGTGCGCTGCTTTTCGGTCTGGTTACTACCGTTTATGTCAGAACCGGTGGACACCGGTACCCATCCTTAATGCAGACTCAGCCGAGCCGTCCAAGCCTCCTGCATCTGCTAGTTTCCTGACGCCACGTGCCACGGACCCACACTGCTGATTGACATGGAGTCTGCAGGGTCCTGGCATGGGGTTCTGAGCCTGTTGTGTGCCCTGTACAGTGCCAGTCTGCTCCTTCTCAGCCAGAGGTCTCTGCACCATCTGGTCCTTTTGCACCTGAGGTCTCTGCGTCATCTGGTCCTGACCTGCCAAAGGTCTCTGTGCCATCTGGTCTCATTCTACCTGAGCCAGTGGTTTGTGCTCTGCCGTCTGATCCCGCTCCACTTGAGCCAGAGGTATGGGCTTCTCCATCCTGCTTTGGTCTTACTTCCCCTGAGGGCACCATCTCTAACGTCGGCCTGTTTTGGACTCCTGTGGTCCTGTTTTTTTTTTGTTTCTTTATATTCTGAGCCCTCCATCCAAGCCCCCTCCACCATATTATAGTTTCTTTTAACTGACACTTGGACAATATTTTCTTGTCCTGGTATTCAGGAAATTTTGCATGACATGATATCATGCAGTGCTTTTAGAAAGTAGTTTTCTTTAAATCCCGAAAAAACTTAAACATGTTTATACTTCAGTACTAATGTTGAGATGTGGCTTTATAGTGATATAGTGATTTTCATACACTGAGAAATAGACCATAAAACAACATCTTGGATTGGAGGCCCACATACATACATAGCATGTCAGCTTAGTTTACTGGGCCTTGGTCTTCAAAAGAAATATAGATTTATAATGATATTCTTACAAAGCAGATATGGCACAAGCGCCTTTCAGTCCAGTGTTAGAGATAAGGGAAATATTTCATCATTTAGAAGCCTTATTCAAGTATAATGCTAAATATAATCGGTTGAGTCAAGGTGAGTTAATTTGTCAGTGCTGTAGAGAACAGCTCAACCAAAAGAGAAGTGGTCCAACAGTACCTGTAAAAGTACATTCGGCTCATTTTAAAGAAGTACTGTCATGTAGACAATAGAAATACTGTAGATTTAAAACAAAGATGCTGATTCTATGAGCTCTAATTACTTTATGCCTATCAATTCAATAAACTGAAAAACTTTGCACCTCCTTACGAATAACATTAACCAAACCAAAAGAGTCTCCGTAGTACAACCTTAATCCAAGTACATCTGTATGTCAAACTCATAAATGTCCTTCATGGCAGTAATTGTCTTTATTTTTACCTTTTTAATGGCTTTGACAGTGAAAACACCTCCCCTCTGAGCTCCTCACCTCAGGTAAATTAGAACACATGCCTCCTGACGTAAAAAGCAATTATCTAAAACCACATGAACTTAATAAAGAAGTGACAAAGTCTGCCTCCCACCCTGTGGCTTTATATCTCTGTCTCTCATATATACTAAACATAAGGTGTGTGTAATCATTCAACAATTACTACTGTACCACAAATTGTATTACCTTTACCTTAATTTTTTAAGGGAGAAAAAACAGTTAAACTGATATACTGCTGATATTAAAGGGTAACAAGGTTGTTACTGCTATCAAGAAGATATTGATGGTTTTGTGAGTGCTTTTTGTGAGACATCACGTCTGACACAGTGGTCAGCAGCACAGGAGCACCACAGGGAACTGTGCTGTCCCCTCTTCTCTTCACCCTGTACACCTCTGACTTCTGCTACAACTCTGAATTATGCCACATTCAGAAGTTTGCAGACGACACGGCCATCATGGGGTGTATCTGGGATGATCAGGAAGAGGAGTACAGAAGTCTGGTGAGGAACTTTGTCGCATGGAGTCACACAAACCACCTGCAACTCAACACCTCAAAGACTAAGGAACTGGTTGTGGACTTCGGGAGGTCTAGAGCAGGTCCACTGCCGGTTCAGATAGAGGGGGAGGAGGTGGAGGTGGTCAACAAGTACAAGTACCTCGGGCTGTGGGTGGACAATAAACTGGACTGGTCATGCAACACAGAGCACCTGTATAA
The DNA here is from genome assembly GCF_964374335.1 of Astatotilapia calliptera. Lineage (NCBI taxonomy): Eukaryota > Metazoa > Chordata > Actinopteri > Cichliformes > Cichlidae > Astatotilapia > Astatotilapia calliptera. The sequence goes on from NC_137423.1 coordinate 19,300,026, forward strand.
AAAAGCCCAAAGCCGACTGTACTTCCTCAGGAGGCTGAGGTCTTTTAACATCTGCAGGAAGCTCCTGAGGATGTTTTACCAGTCGGTGGTTGCTGGAGTACTTTTCTATGCTGTGGTGTGCTGGGGGAGCAGCACAGCAAAGAAGGACTCATCCAGGCTGGAGAAACTGATCAGGAGGGCTAGCTCTGTGGTCGGCATGAAGCTGGACACTCTGGTGACAGTGGCAGAGAAAAGGACATTAAAGAAACTGATGGACATTATGGACAATGCCAGGCATCCTCTGCACACGGCCATAAACAATCAGAAGAGTCTGTTCAGTGACAGGTTGCTTCTCCCAAAGACAAGAACTAACAGACTTAAAAACTCCTTTGTCCCACACGCCATCAAACTGTTTAACTCCTCTCTGGAGGGGAGAGGGAGGGGAAACAGGAGGACAAAGGAGGGAACAACTAAGCTGTAGTGCCTCTTCACCTCACTGTGCAATATCTTTTGTGCAATACTTTTGTAAATAGTCAACGGTGCAATAGACTCAATACTTGAAATGTGCAATTCACTTGTATTTTTAATTTTATTCCTATTTATTCTATTTATCCCCTTCGTATATTTTATTTATATTGTCTCTGTATTTATATATGTGTGTGTGTATAACTCTGTAACTTCTGTCGGTGCTGTGCTTTTTTGGAAATCGAATTTCCCAGAGGAACCCACCCGAGGGATTAATAAAGTTCTATCTTATCTTATCTTATCTTATCTTTTGCCGTCCCAGTAACTGACAAAAACAACTTGGTAAATGTTGTAGGTACCTCTACGTATCATTCATCAGTCTGTAAGATAAATGTAAAGAAGGCTATGCCAATCATGTTTGCTATTATGCCAACAAGAGTGTGCATTTTTTTCAGCTGTGTAATCTACTACTTATTCATGACACAGGAATGTTCTTCGTTATGTGACTGAGACCTTAGCATTGTTTTTACTGGCATACTGTATCCATAATGTGAATTAGTTTGCATGGTGAGTACATTAGTAATTTAATCACAGATACAAATGATGGATGAGATCACCAATTGGTTCGTGCTTTGTTTTGATGCCTCAGAATTAGCATTTTGAGAAAAAAGTAGAAATGACCAAATCAAGATGAGAGGTGGAATGCTAAGGCCTCAGTTATTCTGGCCTAGAGACCGGTTGGCAAACCCCGGCCAACCTCTGATCACTCTGGAGAAATGTTTATTCCTCAGCCAGTTGATGAGTGCTAACTTCTGACTATCACTGTCTGAAATCGGTCACAAAGAGGGTTGCCACAGGGTTTGTATCTCATTTCTCACAGATTCACAACCGCTGAGTAGTTGAGCAGTGTTTGCAGAAAACTTCATCTTCCATCCAAATCATCAATCGAGAAGGAGGCAAATACTTTTTCACAGCACTAGAAATACGTGGAGACCCTGTGAAGACTGTCTGACTTTTAATTCCTCATCCCCCAGGACCTGACATGAACTCTAAACACAACCTCTTTAGTGAAGAACACACTGCTTCTCAAAGAAACTGAGGGAAGCCAGCCTGTCCTCACAGCTGCTCGTATCTTTCAATAGTAGCTCAGTGACATGTATACTCAGAATTTTAGTGTGGTTTGCCAGCTGCACTGGGACTGACAAGAAGGCTCTTGAGAGAGTCCCCACCAACACTCAGCTACCTTTACAGATGTACAGAGAATGGTGGTTACGTCGGGCCACAAACACCATTAAGGACACTTCTAATGCTGCCTACCACCTTTTCACACTCTGGAAGGTGCTACAGAGCCACAAAGCCTCATACATCCAGAATACATTAAAGTGCTAAACGGCGTGTCATAATATTGCACACTACTGCCACTCTGTGCAGTGCATATGTGTGTATTTCTTGTAATTGCTGTGCGTGTACAGAAATAAGAACTTACATCAAGGTTTTACTTTATGTGTCTAAATTGTGTGCAGTGCTCAGGGAGCTTCTCTGAATTTCATGGTATACCTGTATGATGACAAATAGAGTTCTTCTATTCGATTCTATTCGATTCTATTAGCTTATTAGTGTTAGGTAACAAATCAAATCAGTGGTGAAACTGGTTTGACTGGAACAAAGCCTGTATAAAACTTTTATAAAACTCTTAGAAAATTGCCTTTGACCCTCACCTCAGTAAAACATTCCCTTCAGAGTTTATGGGCTCAGTTAGTGGTTTGACATATCTGTGTGTCCCCAAATCACTAACTAGACATTTTGTATATTTTTAATGGTATACTCATTGCTCAAATCCATCCCTCACTGGTCACATCCAGCTTTAGAGTACAAAGGTGGTGATGGCAAAAATGCTCATCTCGAGGCTTATAACAGTCCATCTGTTAGCTGACAGTAATCAGCCACAGATCCTTGACATCCCAGCCAACTAAGTTGATCGACCTCTAACTTTAAGCCTTCACAAACTCCAAATGGATAAAACGATGGACGTTTCTGGTTAGATTTCTAATATTAACTCAGTACTTGCTGACTAACATACATACAAAATCTTAGTATGTACCGTATAACTGACAAACCAAGCAGTCTATTAAAATGCATGATTTGCCACACATATACCACAATCACCTTATGTTGCATTATGTCTCAAGACCAGTTGAAACAACAACATCTGCCCAGGTTGAGATGCACTGACTGAGCCGGAGACATAGAAAATTTCATTTGTCATTTTTTATGATCTTCAAAAGATGAATTTAAGGAAACAATGAGCACTTCAAGCACAACCAAGTACTTGATGACTGATCCCATAGATTTCTGCAGACTACAAGAACAATTCAACTTCATTAATCCTAATTCCTCATGTGGACAAAAAACCGTCAAAGACTGGGTATTCTTTTTAAAACACAAGCTGCACCAAAGGCTTCAACTGATCTCAAAAACCTTTTGACTCGTCTTTCAGTAAAGTTGGAGCAAAGTCACATTACTGTATTTCTGATCCATGCATGTATACTTAATTAAAAAAGACAGTTTGAGGACAGTTTTGTGTATGTCGCTATATTCAGGATAAAAAAATAAAAAACAAACAGTTGATCTCATAAGTGCACTTCTTTAACCAAATCCTCTTCCCTCATCTTCTTACCCACTGATGTTTTTACTTTCAGAAAGGGAAACCAGGCTAATCTGCTGGGTACTTTAAAGTCACAAAATCAGAATGTTAACCGACATAACAAGCATTTGAATAAAATTAGCTGAATTAAACAAGGCAGCCTAAATTATCCCTCAAATTTCAATCTTTCTGCTCATTAATGCTTCAGATTTGCTCTTGTTTCTCCCTTTTTCTTTTGGTTTAGAGAAAACTAGGCTAATCTCCCGACTCTGTGGACTGAGGCAATTGGCCAGAAAGCCCAATTTTCAGCCAAGGACACTGTCACATGTTTTGTGTGTGTGTCTGTGTGTGTGCGTGTGTTCTTGTACTTGTTTGCAGTGGTCCTACTTGGAATGGTCCTGCCCTACCACACTGCTCATAATTACATCTGTCTGCCTCTTTTTGTCCATGTTGTTCATTAACATGTACAGACAGACCACGCTGCAACCACACATGCACATGTGAGTAGAACTAAAGCCTGTTTGCACATCATTAGTATTGCCATCTCATGCGATTTAGGAATTACCCTCCTGCTGTGTTTTATGTGTCACATTCACACGGGACAAGGAGACCCTGTGTTTTACACAAATTTACCAACATCTGTGGCCACCAGCTACAGGCTCAACATTAATATTAATGTGTTGCCATGCAATAAGCATAAAGTCCGTTGAGAGACAACACGAATGTCATCCATCTCATCGTCCTTCTAGATTTTGCTTTTTGGATGTATTTAAATTAGTTTCTAATTATATGAAAAAAATGCTGCCTAAATTGTCATTTTCCATAATTGCCAACGGGGCCTCGTTAACGTTTGTACATGAACGAGGCAGCAGAAGGATGTGGAGAACACAAAAGACTTTTTGTCTTGTGCACCTGTTCACAAATATGAAAATCTGTTTGGCAGATCTGTTCACGAAGAGCTTCAAATAAGAAGGTTGCTGATTCATGACCGACTCTGTGTTTGTTCTTGAGTTTCATTTTTCTGTATCAAGCCTTTGTTCATAAACCTGCTTTCAGACTAAATACTTCTGGGTATCATTGGAATCTCATTTCAGCTCCTTTATTTTCTCCCTGCATTACTTTCCTATCTTGGTCAATTAGGACGTTCATTGTTAGCTGATATTTTATGGTTAGCGCTGACAAGTCAAATGAGTATTTCCTCCATTGCATATAGAGCTTGGGATCATGACATCATGTCAAGTGCAGTGCATTATGGGACTGTTTCATGCAAGTCCAAGTTGATAATGGAATATACTTCTTTTGGTAATACAGTGGATACAGAGCCAAGTGTTTTTCAAGGTTTATTAACGTGTTTTCCTCTTTATTACTTGTTAGCTTCTGTTTGTTCAGTTTTGTGTGGAAAACAACATGGGAGCAACTACCCAGAATGCATTGCAACTTCTAAGCTCTATAGGTTTACTGTGCATTACAGATTAAATTGGAATGCCCGAGTCCCAAGTCAAAAGTTTCATTTGGAATATTCCCTCAAATCAGATTTCCAAACTGAAAATTGGATCAGCCCCACCAACTCCAAGTTAATAATCAAGGATGGCGTCAGTGCACGCAAACAATAGTAAAACTGTAAAACCTTTCATCTGTACTACCACTGTATTCGCCACTCACTAAATATACCATGCACAGACTCCATCAGTGGGTGTCCTGCAGCTGTGTTTTTGACCATTGACACATTTTAATGGAATTTTCTAGTGATTCATCAGTGCATAGATGCTCACAGGGTACTCACTCTACGGCATGCTTTTTATTTTATAAGCAAATTTCATATTAGGAAGATACTGATTTGACATTTGGGATGAACAGCAGTTTAATGCTGATGGAAAAACTCAGCTGTGTATCTGTGAATATGTGAATCTATTGGGCTGATGAGTCAATGTTCTTCTGTGTTGTTTCTTATTTACTGCACCAGTTTTTAGCAGTAGTAACATACAGGTAGCAGCATGGAAGAAGCTGACAGCGGTATAGAGGGATTTGACCTGGTGTGGCAGCAACTTTTGTTTGTAATAGTTTGTTACTCTAACCACAAACCACCGTTCAAGTTGACACAGTGATCATGTCCATGCGGGCTTCACTTTGTATCATTTGTTATGAGTGCCCAATTATTGTTTGGCTTCACATGTGTTGGGAAGCCTGTATTGCACTAACGGGAACATAAGTATTGATTACTTTGCTTCACCTGTCTTAGGCACCTGTCAGTGATACTTCATATGTAACGTGAGTGTAAGGAGGTGCACTCACAGTGAGACTCACAGAAGCTTGACGGGCCATGAATGGCACAGTGCGTAGTGTATAAGCCGTGAGACCAGATTTCCCGTGCTTCACTCGCGTACGTCAGTTTGAAGAGGAAAAAGAACTCCACGGGACTCCGATGTGAAAAGATGTAACAAAAAATTTATTCCACAGTTTGCATCTTACAGGAGTGGTCAGGTTTAACTTATCCTCAACAAAATAACCTACTACAGTAGGAAAACCGTGTGGCTCTGTTCTACCCTGCTGCCGCGTATAGCTTATGCCGTGTTAACTCTTTTTCTCTCTCCCCCCTCCCGCACCGCATGCGCTAATTTGCATACATCCGTGATGCCCGGATTTTACTATAAACACGAGTCTTTAAGGCACATGTATTCATGGTACTACGTAACCAAACCAACACAGCAATAAAATAATTTTAGTTCCACCATAAACATGCATTTACTTCCTAAATTATTAATTACACAAACAATCTTAACAACAGCAAAATATAAATACTAAAACATATGAACTATCTTAACTTGGCTCCCACACGTATAGCAATGATTAAAAGTAGTGCAAAAAAAAAAAAAAAACCCGGAATAAATACATATTCACATCTTTCATTTAATTTATCAAGACCCTGATGTGATCGAATTTTTAGCAATAAATACCCACTGATATGAATTTAAGTGAGTCACATTTTATTTCCAGATGTGCCATTGAGCCTCATGTTGCAGTGCTCATAACTGTGGCATCCAAGTTTTAATCTCCAGTCATGGTAATACAAAAGTACACAAGTTCTTACTTCTAAGATTATACATATTGAGCCATAAAAAATAATGTTGTTCTCATCAGGTCTTAAAACTGGCTAAAAATGACATCAGATAAACTGCATTATTAAATACATATTAAATACATAAATAAATGTTAAAACTAAGTATACCCTTACACTTCTATTTGTGGGGTCACCTGTTGATGAATACGTTGAGCCACTTACCTAGGACACGCTAACCTCTGCATGGTACCTTGTTTTTTAAAATGTTTGCATTGATTGTTCAATTGAGGACTAATTGATTAACTGCTACCAGAAATTACATTCCCACAAATCTCTTTTGCGTTGGCAATAATACCTGTTATCCTGTGCAGTTTGAACTCTGTATGCTGGTTGGTAAACTGTTCCAGTGTTCATTGTAGGTGTTGAGGTAATGTTGACATGATTAAACAATGACTGAATTGAATGATGGTTTGTTTTCACGCCCATTCACAATGTCAGATTATCCCCATGTTCCCTTCATAAGCAGAACAGGTTGTGCTTTTGTTGGATAGAAACACAAAAGAGGAGTCAAGAGTTGCTGCAATCCATCCGTGAATGTAGATGGAGTCTTTAAAAAAAACAAAAACCTTCAAACACTTGTTTTCTTTCTGCTTGAACTGTGAAGCTAACTGGAAATAAACTAGTTTCAGGTTTACTGATAATTCATCTTTACAATGAACATGCCTGAATAATTTACCATTAACACTGGAGCTTTACAGCGCCAGTGTTCTATTTGTCTACCTGTCAGTTTGCCTTAACTCGAACCAGTAGTCCACCAGCTTATTTTGACAACCAGCCTGCCAGCATCATTCTGTTTTTGTTGTGTTGTGATATGATACAAGTAAGAAATGATGTACCATTAAGCTCCCATTAAACGTGGAGTCTCAAATAGAAGCGTGTCTCTTCTAATCACAAGAGAAATGTCATGTTTTGGCAGCTAAAGCAAGTGCTTGAGCTCAAAAAAAAAAAAAACCCCGAGTCAAATGTTATTTTGTCTGCTTGTCATAGATCTACCGTACACATACACAGCGAGCTGTCTCATGAAATAAATGCCTGCCTTTGTTAAGCATCAGATGACCTTCATTGTCAAAAGAAAATAAAGCCTGGCTGATGAAGTTATATGGTTGGTATACAGCCTGTAAGGGAAGCTGCTGAGTATTGGCTTATAAAAGAAAGAGGCTCACACGAAACAGTTAATTTCACATTATTTGTGTTGTCATACGACAAAACACCGTTCAATATGCAGGTTGATTCCTTGAAGGATTCATTTTTTTTATAAATCCCTGAAAATCGCATGAGCTGTCACGTTCATAATTTGCTCCCTCAGAACCTCGCACATCCAAGCTACACATCCACCCTGCCTTCTGTTTGAGGCTCTTCTTACCTGACTGATGTTTGGGATCAAGCAGCACAGTGAAGCAGAACAGGATAAGCAGCTGGAGGTGTCACAGTGACGAGTGTACACCTTTATTATACTTTCAGATCTGCTGGTGAACTGTTTGACTGAAGCATTTTGTTGCTTTAGCACGTCGTATGTGGCCAACATGATCCTGCGGGGGAACAGTCCATGGCTGAGGTCATTTCACGCCATTCCACTTTTTTACTTCCGACAACATAAATGTAATTCTAGACAAGGGTTGCAGTTTTTAATACAAATTTACATTCGGCGGGCCTACATACACACACAGTGGACACTTCACATCACATAGCACCAACCCAATGTCTTTAGGCATGTAGATGTGGTCAAGATGACCTGTTGAAGTTCAAACTGAGCATCAAAATGGGAAAAAGAGATTTAAGTGACTTTTATTACAGTATTATATATAATATATACTATAATATTATAGTACGGTTGTTGGCACCAGATCTTCCAGAACTTATTTGGCAATAAAAATCATTGCAGACTGTATATTTTGTTAGTAATTTCCCAAATCATTCCAATAATTACCAATAATGCACGTTATTGGCACATTATTGAATCTATGCCATGAAAAATTAAGGCAGTTCTGAAGGAAAAAGCGGTCCAATCCAGTATTAGCATTGTGTATCTAAAAAGGTCTTTGGTGCGTGTTTACCTTCTTTCTTTATTTCTATTAAAGTTCTAACTATATGACTAGTTTTGTCCTAGTTTAGTGCAGAAGCTGTGACCAAGCTAAAAAAAAAAAAAAAAAGCTTTAAAATAAGCTACCAAGGAGACTATTTTTTGGCTCCCTTGAAAATGAAATGACACTTTCCATATTGCTGATGGGACTTTTCAATCAACAAGCTGTGCTGTGTTGCCTGACAATGCCCTATGCCAAGTGTTATGAAATTGCCTCTCAATGGTTATGGCTTTAAATTTCCTTTTACAATTTAGCGCTTTCATTAAAACGCTTGTGTTCTGAGCAAGGCATATAGTAAGTGCATTAGCTCTGTGAACTTTTATATATTTATTAAAAAAGGTTTTCCGGGAATGGAATACAGTGAGCTGAAACAAGGGAAGGATTTCATTAGTGCTTCTTGTGCCGGTGCTGCACTCCATAAGTATGTTAAATCGTCTTCATACAGTAAAGTTCAGTTTGAGGACAGTGGTGATGGTGCTGCTGGGCTACACTGCTTTGACCTGTGATTAAATGCTGATGCCAGTTCTTCTGCGTCACATTCACAATTTAAAGTCAAATTTATCGCTAACTGCATTAGAGGAGAATGACTTAAGATCACTATCCTAAAGCCTAAAGCTAGTAATTGTATTTACTATTACCAGGCCCATTGGTTTTCTGGAGCTGTAGAAAAAGACATATGCTTCCGTCAACTGATGACATAGACTCATTATTAAAAGCCTATGGATTTATGGCCACTTTATGACCAAGTCAATATGGCTGTAAAGGAGCTCAAAGCAATGCTCTCACTGAGCTGAATCACTGACTCTGTTGGATGTAATCCCACCCTTCCAGAATTTATTTGGCAATAAAAATCATGTAAGTACACTATATATCTGCAGTGCCCTGGAAAAATGCAAAATAAGCTTCTTTGCAATTGTCAGAATCCAAATGACTGACATAGGATTTTATTCCAGAGTCTGCAGATCTGGAGAGACCAACTATACAACTTAGAAGCTGACAAACATCTGATTTCTTTTGTGGTGAGGATATTACATGCCTGTCTATGTCATACTTCAGTGATGGGGGAGATGTTACCATGTGGATGCTGCTAGTTTAAAATAACAAAATACTGGGCCCACGTCCTCATTTTAGGGTTGACAGCATTTTAATGGGTAAACGTGAATGGCTTGGACATGAACTGAGCTTCAGTTTGGGGAAGGCCTCGAAGGGGACTGGCAGTGGCTCCCGGGCCTGGCAGATCCCCACGCACTGAATCGAAGTGAAGAAGTTAAAGAATTGAACAGGGTGGGGCACCTAAACGAGAATAAACAGCTTGTAGAACTGGGGGAACACATATAGATAAGAGCCGGAAGGAGTGCATTCGGAGGCGTGGTCCTGCTCCTGAAATTCCGATACTTGACCTCCAAAATATTTAAAAGGTGACACATCTTGCTGAAAATCATTTTTGCACACTGACACACATACAAGGTTTTGGAATACTGTATAGATGAAAGGTGTGTTTCTTGTTGGTCATCAACACTACTCGAGTTGTCAGTAGGCAAAATCCCTCCTCACACCATCACACGCTGTTCTGATCTACTATCAAGAGTCTCAGCAAAAACTGAGATTTATCAAACTGGAGATATATGAGTGAACTTGTCCTCGTGTGCATGCCTGACACACAGTCTATAAACAGGCGACCAATCATCAAAGCACTGCCCCACAAGTCTTGGTGAAAGAAATCTCTGAGGGTTACCTTTAATGGTAGTTTGACCTGCTAAGCTTTCCTTTGCTTCACACTACAAATAAACTCTAATGAAATGAAAACTTTTGAAAATCATTAAACACTGTTAGACAGGACTCATTCTCACTGTTCGACTAATAGATTTTGTGTTAAGCAACCTCACTGCACTGGCAGAAAGAGGTACAATGACCCATGGCCCATTCATGAAACCTCATTTTTAATTTTTAGTATTGAGTATGTGGGAATATTCTCATCATATGTGATTTAGAAATCTTAACACTTCAGAAAATAAATTTAACAGAGACAGAAAAAGTGATTTCAAAAGCCGAGGCATTTCACTGTGTTGAGTAATATTAGAGCCATAGTAAGCCCCTCCCGCTGAAAATACCTGTGATGCTTTTCATTTTCCAATCAGCACCAATGTCTGGCTACATTTTAATGCAGGCAAAAACATGAGTATCAGGGTAGCAACAGTAGTATGCATCTGCTTCAGGCTTTCATCTGTGGCGCATAAGCAATTTACATGGTGAAGGAGTAAGTAACACTTTAAGAACATCAGACAGGAGAAATAATGGAAAATGCAAATGGTGAGCAAATCATATCGACTATAGAAAGCGTGCATGGACACATCCAAGTATAACCATTAGGATGACACATTAATGGAATTCCACATGTAGAGGAATCATTTACTCAGTGGGTTAGATTATGGCATAGAACAGCATGCCGTACAAGTTGTTATACTGTACATTCAGCACTTTCAACAACTGCTTTTTGCAAATGAGACAGAATAAGTATGGACACCAGCAGAGAAATTGCATAAAACTTTCATTAAGCAGCAGAGAATCATTGCAGAAGTACACAGAAAAGGCCATTTTAACGTTTTGAAAGTCTAACACTGCCCATGTGCAGGTGTGGAGTCTTGAAACTGACTGAAGATACTCGCAGGTTTCTGGACAAGTCAATACTGTAACAGCCTCACAGATTTCCCTTTCTTAGGCACACACACAATCATCTGTCTATTGCTGCCAAAGTTTTACTGTTTTTCTGATATTTTTATTATAACAATTATCGTTACTCTTCACTCTGTCAGAGAGAGGTCAGAAAAGATTAACTGGAAACACCAACGCATCAAGCAGTCACATTTTCAGCTAGCCAGTCAGTCAAGTATAAGCTAAAAACAGCTGATAGGATACCATATGTAGTCAGCTAGTTAACAAAATTCAACTTTTAACAAAATAACATAACGATAATCAGCAGTTTGTTATCAGTGTCACTCTTTCCTCTTCCTGTTTCTGAACCTGGACCAACATTAATTATGATAATCCAGGAGCACAAACACGGGGATATTAGACACACTGTCTTCGCACATGTTCCACTTATACCAGCAGACAACAGTTTTGCCCAATAGCACAAGGGCGCTGTTGTTAACCTGGACTCTGATCCAGTATAGAAATCTCACTCTTGTGTTTGGGGCCCTTCTGTGGATGTGTTAGTATGTCTCACTGCACATACATGAAACAGAATTGGTTCAAAAACACATTTCACAGAATTAAGGTACAAAATCAGTAAATGCTGCTGCACTGCAGTAATGTCATCTAACACCGCATTGTCAACTATAAATCCATACATTCATTCTCTTCTGCTTATCCTCATGCAAACTCCACACAGAAAGGCCCCGGGCATAAATCTAAGATTTTTAAATACCATCTCCCAGTCTGCTATAACAACGGGACTTTACAACCTTACAGCTGTCAGCTGTATGAATCTGTCTTATTCAAGTGTCAGAAGACTTACAGGGTTTGATCAATATTTTATTTAGATTTGTAATTTCATTCTTAACCATAGTGATGGAAAAGATGAAAGTCGACATGTTTTCTTCTTGCTATTTTACTTTTGGCCTTTTATGGGCTTTATTAGACAACAGAGTCAAGAGAGACAAGAAAGCAGATTTAAGATGTCTTTTCTGGCCAGTTGTGGCACAATTTTTTTTAACATTCATGCTTGAAAAATGCTCCAATCTGGCTAAATTTTTTATACTTTTAGGTTTTGATGCCTAAACCTAACCAAAGAGCAATGAAAAGAAAACTACACAGCACATGAAAATTGAAGCTAACAGTGAGTGAAAAAGCCACAAGGTAGCAGCGTCGGTATGAGCAAATAATCAAAGCAGTTAAGAGGAAGATTTGTCATGGTCCTGGGTCGTTGACCCAGCGTTTTGTGTTTTGATTATTTTCCTCTGTTCTAGTTATTATGTGTCCTCCCCTCTTGTGTCCGGTTCGGGTCCTAGATTTCCTGTTTTGTTCTGAAAGTCTGTGTCTGTTGTCATTGTGGTCAGCTTGTCTCCTCCGGGCCTCATGTGTATTAGGTTCAGCTGTTCTTCCCTCCTGTGTGTGATTACCTGATTACCTTGTGTGTGTATATTTAGTGGGTGTCGTCTGTGTTCGTTGTCGGCTCGTCTGCATTCATCCGTGTATCTCTGCGGTCAATGGTGTTCCTGTTCCTTAGTCTGCGTCTCTCTGCTCTCCGTTTCGTTAAGATTTCAGGTTTGCTCTTTAGTTTCTCCCAGTTTAGGTTTCCGTTTGTAATTACTCACGCTTCGTTGCCTGTTTTTGCCACTGCCACTTTTGTAAATAAACATCACTCATATCATCAGTCGGCTGCCTGCATTTTGGGTCCTCCTTTTCCTCCACACCACACGGCTCACTCCGCCAGCCGTGACAAGATTATGGAGGCAAGAGAAAGAAAAAAGGGTCGTTGGCTGTTATGTCAGTTTTTGGCAGGTCAGAAAAAATCAGAAATTGGATTCAGCCAAGAAAAGCTGAAGTATCTTTAATAAACATCAACTTTAACTTCATAATCATCCTTTAAATAACATGTATTGACTCACTATATACGCTACCAATTAAGTATAATCAAACCTGCCTCCACATAGCCACACCAGTTATTTTAGCAGGGGTATATTCTTATATGTGGAATGTCTGTAATTCTAAAGAAAGGGCACATTTTATTACGCTAAAGTAGCTTCTCTCTGGACTCGTCACATGCATTTCAGATCAGCTTTTCACTAACTATCATTAACAGTCATAACCACAATGTGTTTAAGGTTAATTGATGTCTCCATGTGGAGGCTCACTGAAGTGTGTTAAGTGATAATTGGCAAACTGCATACAGTGCAGTGACGGTTTTGTTACTAATTGATATCTTGGTAGGATTCACTCAAGTGTGTACATGTATGGTTGCTCTGATATGTGTGAATGCATGTGTGTGTATGCGTGTTATATTAATTGATGACTTGCAATGGGAGCTTTAACAAAGCTTCAGTAGCACTCAAAGAGTAATTAATGAGATTTGTGGAAAAACACATCACATGTAGCTTAGTTGCATCTAATTGGCCGTCATTTTATTCTAAAATTCTAAATAAAAGATTATTAAAATAAAAAGATACATAATATGTATCTTGGGCAAGATACATACCGAAAGAACATCTGTGCTATTAGGATTAATCAATTGATATGGTTACCGTGTAAATCTGTTTGAAATATGGAACTATTTGAAACTGAAAATATCCTAATTGAAAACAGCTGACAGTCACTTCTTCCATCATTAATCTTCACTGCAACTGCAATGCAAGTCATGTGAATGACTCGTTTGCAATGAAACATCATTGCAAACGAGTCATTCACATGAAGAGTAGGGGCCACAAACATGTGGTTCACATTTCAATGTTACATTTATCTATTAATACGACCAAGATTTAAGACACAGTTAATGGAATCTGCTCCCAAATGCTGCATACTGTGAGTCACAATACCTACAAAAACAGGAGACTGATTATTGAAAAAAGAAACAAGTAAAATAGAGAAGATGACAGAGAAGAGTTTATCCAAGCCGGAGGATTTCTGCAAGTTAGCAGAGAGTCAATTATGTCTGAGGTACTGCTATGGGGAGCCATGCCATGAGCGATGTGAGACAACCTGGTCTTTGGCATGCAATAAGTTGCGAAAGAGCAATTCACTGTATGCAAATAATGTAGAAATGATTTTTCTCTGCGGTTGGATTGGAAAATGAAGCGGCACGCTACATTCACTGATATTTTACTTTAAAATCTTAGCTTCACTGAAAAAGTTGTGGGATGTGTTTATCGTTTCATGTCTGTGTGTTGCAAAGAGCAGCAAAGTGAGACTCAAGTACAAATGTTACAACTGTCCCCTACTGTCACCACCATATGGATTTACAGCTTTAAAGGGTATTGCTACATCACTGAGTGATTTCTTTTCCTTTTTCAAGGTGCGTCTGTGGCCCTGCTCTGCAAATTGGCATGCATGAATGTTGTTCCACGTGTCAAAGCTCAGGTTGACACCAGCACTATAACACACACAGCTTGTAGACATCTGCATCCAAACGCTCCTTGATGTGACCTTATTATCATGCTGGGTGATTGTCATCTTCACCAGCAGCTAAACATCTGGCAGACTCGATGGTAGGAGTCGCACTTCCACACACACACACACACACACACACACACACACACACACACACACAGAAAAAGGCCCAGATATCAGACGCTCATGCGGGAAACAGTGTTTGTTTTCTCTGCAGGATAATTTAAACAGGAAGTCGTGTTTCTGAAGCTTCTGGCAGGGGGAGGCTGGTGGATGGTTGGAAACAAAGCCCCAAGACACCAGACACACTTTCTATGACCATAGAAAAAGAGCCACACGGATCCATTTTATGGTGATTCAGTTGGTGTCATATCCAATCATTCAAAGACTTAGTTGAAATTCATGAAGTCTTGTTCAGTTTTTGTATGTTGAACTTGAAAAAGTCTTCTGGGAGAAAGAATGCCTGCCTTTAAAAAGTTCTGCTTTAACACTCACAAATTTCACTCATAGATTTTATGAGTATGTGAAGAGTTAACCGTCTAAATTCTAAAACTTTGTCTTCACATCATCTTGAAATAGCCTATATCTGACATCCTATAGGTCAATAATTTGCTCTGACTTTTACATAAAGGCCCACATTAATGATGATGAACCCTTCCCTCTATCGCCATCCCCTAAATAAAAGACTGTAACTGTTTTGTTTTAACTTTAATTGATTTTCTCTGTTTCCACATATTGGCAGATGGTAACTGATCTTATGGTAGTCAAAACAGAACCAGTGGCTGGTTGTCTTGTATGCTGGCCTCCATCAGTTTCCCATAAAAGCTTTGCTGCTGGAAACTCAGCCTGACAAGCTCAAGATATTTTCAATATGACTTGGATGTGCCTTGAAATCGAGATGTGCTACAGGTTCAAATGTAATCAGAGACAAGTGGTGTTAAGCCTGTTTCCACAGACAATAGCCAACTGTGGCCACAGGATGGCAGTAATTAAAAGATGGTGTGAACAGGCAGGAACTATTATGTGTTTGAAGAGTGATCACTTTCAAGTTCTAACTAATGCCTATTTTTAGAGTTCAAGGAGTCCTTGTGACAACTGCTATCAAGTCTTCTTTTGTTGGTATTTTTGAGTGGTGGGTTGTCTGCACTTGGGTTAGTTAATTTAGTGTGTAACATGTCACATCGGTCACATAAGGATGGCAGCCAGCGACACTGGATGAATGAAGAGTGTCCATCCATCCATCTTCTGCCACTTATCCAATCCAGGGTCAAATGTGCTGCAGCTTGAACCAATCCAGATGACACGGAGCGGGAGGCGAGGTATGCCCTGGACAGGTCACCAGTCTGTTGCAGGGTCAACACAGCGACACAAACAACCAATCACACGCATGGCCAGTTTAGAATCACCAATTAACCTAACCCAACTAATTGCATGTTTTTGGATTGTGGAGAGAGCTGGGGTAGCTGGTGAGAACCCACGCAGACACGAGAAGAACATGAAAACGCCACACAGGAAGGCCCTGGCTAGATGGTGGATATGAACCACTATTAAGTTACAAATTTTACAAATACTTAAAAAGTATTTGGTAAATCTTTGTGTCTAATCGACTTTTGTAAATGTATTAAAATGATTGTTTTCCAGAGACAACCATATGGTAACATCTCTGTGACAGCTTTGACAGTTTGCTCTGTACCTTGAAATATAAATCACACTATTGTAGTTTGTGCACCTGGAAGTCACTATTTCAATCCTCTGGTTTAACACTAACACTAAACAACAGGGAACACTGAGGAAAAAGAATTCAGTTACACCTTTTGCACCCAAATTCATTCCATTTTCCTTTCTAACTTTTTCCTTTACTGCTGACTATAGAGTAAGAGATAAGTGACATTTTGGAGTAATGGATCAATAGAGGCACTTTGGTCTTGTCATGAGGAACAGACTATTTCTGCAATATGGGTTTCTCTCTGTTGCTCTCTCTGATTTTCTCTTTTAATCTTTTTCTCTCTGCATCACAATCTGCCCTTCCTCTTAGATCAGGTGTGAATACCAGCAAATGGACTTTAAGAAGAGGCACACAAATAGCAGGCCTATTGTGAAACTGGTGAAACTTTGTCCGTCATCCTACTAAAGCAGCAACAGGCTAGAAAGGCTAATGTGATACATTAGGTTACAACACTACTCCAGTGTGTCTGTCACTCCCAACTCATCTCCATTAATAGTTTTATTTTCTATATCCAACCAAGTAGGCTTGGTTACTTAATATAGAGTAAAAATTAAAAGAAAAAAGTGTGTGTGTGTGTGTGTGTGTGTGTGTATCACCTCTCTAAACTGTCACAGGGTTAGCAGGTTTCTATAATGTAGGTGGTATCTCTAGGTAGCCAACACTGCCAAGGCCGATGTGCCAAGACATCAATACCAAAAAACATCTTCATCATCATCACATGCAGCATGGTCATGATGCGAACACTTTGTCATTTCGGGTTAGATGGTTAGGGTCAATATGAATAATGAGAAAAGGGAAAAACGAACTAGAAAAATAAGAAAATAGAAAGCCTTCACTTTTTTATTGAGTTTTCTTTTCTAAAAATGTAATTTAATTGAGCATTTTCATATGTAAAAGAAAAATGTAAATTAAGACCTGGAGGAAATCCGACTAGTGTTTCAGTGAGAAGAGAGTTGAAAGAAAAACACTAAAAATGTTTTGTTGAGATAGAGAATTTCATTAATGTATAAGGTGTCCCATCATGGCAGGACAGAAACCAGTGGTTATGGGATTTAGGACAGGACCGATGTCTAAATGCTGGTGAGGACGAAGACTGAGGCTTCGTTTGAGCTCTCAGTGAGTCTGAGTGAGGCAGACATGAGGAGGAGGTGGAGCGCACAGACAGGAGTCTGAAAGGGAGAATAAATCTCCATCAAACCACACAGAGTGGAGGCTGATTGTCTCAGAGAAGGTGACAAAGAAGATGACTGGACTAGAGTAATAATGTCACTATTGAGACTGACAGTGTGGGAAAGTGGTAGCGATGTAAAGAAGAGACAAGCAGCCGAAAGCAGGCAGATGAGTGATTACAGACCTTCCTTATTAAACTTATGCATAAGCTTTATTACTCCTCCTTCTTCTCCTATTAATAATAATATAAATCACAATAATGATTGTTAGTTTGTACATCTGGAAAATATTTGTGTTTTGTGTGTGAAAAAACTGCATTGCTGTAACAAACCACAATAATGGCCCATTATGTGACTGACGATACACTGAGTGGTAAAACTGCAGGGAGAAAGTTAGAGTCAAAAGTTTGTCCTCTTACCAACTATTACATTTCAGCTTTGCTTAATCTAATCCTAAATGCACAAAACAGTAGCTGTGCTTGGTGCTGTTTAATAAGGCAAAATGTCAACTTGACAATCCACTGAAAGAACACAACAAAGAACTTGTGTAATTACTGTATTTACCAAAAGAAGAGCTCACAGGCCTTTTCTAAAGCGGCCCAGTGTACACCAATATTTTAATTTTACTTTACATGTTTTTGCTTCAGTTGTCTTTTACTAATTTGTGTCTTATTATGTGGTAGTTATATTTTTTATTTTCTAACAACTGGAAAAGATAGATTTGAGTAAGTGTTAGTGATTTAGTTAGTGAAAAAAATTGATTGAGGATCCACAACTGCTATTTAACACACACACAGACACACAAACACACGTGCAGTGTTAAACCTTGAAATGTCGAGCTATAGAACGCATGGTCATTGCAGTACTCCTTCTGCTCTTCTCCTTGTCATAACAACCAGCCGAAGATGCCCTTGTGAAAAAGGTTAAAATCAATATAGCTACCAAGGACTCTCAAGCTAATGCATCTCTTCTATACTCCCACTAATTCTGCAATAATGCATACCTCTCTCACTCTCCCTCTCTCTCTCCCTTTCTGTGATTGGATCGGAGAAAGCCCACCATCCATCTCTGTCACCCACTGACTGCCATGTTAATAGCCTAAACACACCCTGGCAAGCGTGCACAAACACAAGTACAGGAGCAAATACACAACAAAATGCTATCGAGTTTTTCCATTTCATATACTATCTCTGTTATTCACACAGATATAGGGAACACACACACTGATTTAAGGGTCAGACTGGGGAGTTTTGTGTCCTGCTGTCTTGCCATCCTGAGAGACAGATCAGTATCTTAACAACTTTAAATTACTCCTGGCTCTCAAAGGGCACAAAAGTCTGTGTGTGTGTGTGTGTGTGTGTGTGTATACTACTGATAAAAGAGAAAGGATGAAAGGTGGAGGCAAGGAGCTACTTGGCATGTATTTACACTTTTAAAACTGTATAGTATTAGTTTATAGATGTTTTTTTCCAACAAATGTTTATTCAGAGACTTACAGCTTTAACTTAGACCAGGTGTGCTTGTAACACATTTTGCTCCAGTGCCATAAAATATGCCATTTAAAAATATACTCAATGTTGTTGTTTCAGGAAGAGAGACAAAGTGTTAAAAGGACAACTAAGGCAGTATAGTAATACCATCCGATGTGCCAGCAGGTGCATAAAGCGTCGATTTTATAAACTGTAGATGTAACCACCATGATATTATTTATTTCTAAAACATGAGCATTTTTGTAAACACCATAAATACATTTTACAAGTGATCTGATTGAGAAACAGACAGTAATGTAAGTAGCCATAACCTAAAGCATACCCTTTATTTTCTACAAGGTCCCACAAGTTATAAGATAAATATTTAGGTGCTAAATAAAGTGAGCCATGTTTCTCCAAGGCTTGTATGAAATCACATTTCTTTTTGCTTCCAGAGGACTCACCCATTGCTGGACATTAAATCTGTCTATACATTTTTTTTGATAAACAGTTCGAGTTTTAGAGTAGATGTTATTAACTGCAGACCAAGAAAAGTCAGACAGAAAGATAAATTCCATAAAAAGGTGCAGTTAGCTCATACCATGGTCCAACTTTTTGCTCTGTAGCAGCAATGATGTAATCTCCCATCTACTCACCTGACAGGACCTATTCTTCTCCAGCAGGTGTACTGACAGCAGCTGGCAGCCCTCGTGCTGACGAGCTTATTTGGTTAGGCGGTTAGTGAAGGGTTTATTTTTAAGTATTGATTTTTTTATGCACAGTTGCAATGAAATGAAAAGTAAAAATGTTTCTGTTTGTTTAGTGGTAGAAACTTGTTTACACACCACCTTCAACACTCAGCATTTATACTTCGAGTTTATACTCAGAGGTCAGAGGGCACTGTGCTGTCAAACTGCTGTCAGAGGGTACGACAATGAAGGATGTGGGTCTCTCTGTGTCGCTGCTGTCTTAAGGAAGGTTACATATGTGCTACTTGGCATCAGATGGAAACGTATCAGTTCACATCCTCCAAAGATGTATTCCATAGAAAAAAAATACAAAAAAATCAAATAAAGAAGAAAAAACATTTTCTCTTTCGAAAGGTTTAACTTTAGTTTGGTGCAATGAAGGTCCTGAGTTTGACTCTAATATGTGGACTTTGTATGGAGTTTGTCTACATGTTTGCCTGGTTTCTCCCCGGGTACTCTGGCTTACTCCCACAGTCCAAAGAAATGTAGTTAGTGGAGTTACCCATAGGTGTGAATGTGAGTGTGAATGGTTGTCTGTCTCCTAGTGTTAGTCCTGCAGCAGGCGATCTGTCCAGGGTGTGCCCTGCCTCTTATCCTATAGTAGCTCCACCCCCACCCACCCCAAATTTTGTGAAGGAGTTGATGGGTCGGTGCAGGTCATTTAGCACCGATGTCAGTGAGACTGAGGTGAGTTATAGATGATATATTAAAGTTTTCTTTCTGTAAGCTCAGCTGAAGTTAGCTACTGTTAGCCTGTGTTAGTTGCTTTTATCCTCCATTAGTGAAACTGTCTTTATGTTTCATATCTTGAATCTGAAGGTCCATGGAAAGTGGATGGATAAGACTTCTCTTCTACTGTGACTCTATCCACATAAATAAAACACTATTAGTCAGAAGTGAGTGTCCTTCCCAGCCACAGTTTGTTGGAAGATGTAATTACACACTAATCTATGTATCCCTATGAGCAGAGTATGCTTTTTTGTTATTAAATAACCTACAGAGTTCAGGGTGCCCTTGGCTTTACATTGAGCCATACATTGTGGTATACAGAGTATTTCAGTCGTCATGCACACCACTGAGCAAACGTATAAAGAACACTCAAACTGGAACATAACAAGTTAACATTTGGTTCATTGAACTGAACAGTTGGTGTTGGATGTAGGAAGATGAGAAGGTGTAAAGACTCCAACTCCAGCTCTGCCAAAAGCTAGAATCCTATAGCCAAACGACTTGGTCAAGGACTCTCACAAATGCTGAGGCTTGTTTGGCATCCCCACTCAGCTGTGGTGGGTAATTAACTATTAAACAGAGATACGGGAAGGACAAACTATGAACTGGCAATAGGATGTCTGTAAGGCTTTGAGCTGTTTTCTTGTCATGCAAAACAACCAACAGCATATCAATCAGGTAATTATCATTATGCTTCAACCCATCAGTTCATTCTCAGCTTTGACCAAAGTCTACAAGACTGTTGTCAATTTTATACTGAACCAGTTTAAAGGCATTAAATTGTTTTGGCAGCAAATCTATTAAACGTGGAACTTTCCAAAGTCTATTCAAGCAGTGTACTAGTAGCTCGTGGGAATCTATTAAACATAGTGACTCTTGGATTAAAACTGTCAAACCTGAGAGGTATATGTCTAATATTTAAAGTCTTCACAAGCAATGTCATGCTATGCAGAACTGTGATCATGAAGAGTCTAAACCCTGAGATACTGAAAGTGTTTCAGTGGTCTGCGAGGTCCTTCCCCAGAGTGATGGCATCTCAGTAACTGGTGTAACTGGCTTATTTAGCTGTTAAACTAGAAGAAAGGTGTCAGTTGAAATACAGGCCTTGAACCCGTTTTTGTCTTCTTGTACTCCTTGGTGATGTGCTTTTAAATATGTATCCACTCCAATCAGCCTGCTTTTAATGGGCTGTATACATGCGGAAATAATAATTGAGTTCTTTACTCCCTGATGCGCCCAATAAAGAAGAAACAGCTACATTCAGCTGTCATAGAGGCATCTGTCTCAGAACCTGGTGAGAGAGAACGAACACACAACATAATGTATTTATAATAACCAGCAAATATTACAGTATTAACTTCCCATTTTTTAATGTTATCACAAACACTTTTAATTCTTGAATTTATATTTAGAAATACATTATTTTTCACATTTAACCAGTAATAGATAAAATAATCTTGGAAATATCCATTATATCTATTAAAGAAATATTAGACAAATATTTAGCTTCATTCTACAGAGCTTCACTGGTTTATATGATCTTGGAGTACAACCTTTACACTTTTCACTCCCACATAGCATGTTGCAGGAGAAAGCAACGTGGAATTTTGCAGGCAGAACAACATATTTGATCACTTTTACAAGCTGCAATCAAAACAGTGTATCATTATTTTCTTCTACCAGATTAAGTTGAATTTGCAGAATGATGCTAGGTGTTTTTTTACTCTTCTAAATCATTTACTGTAAACTTTTAATAGACCGAAGCAGTTGACATTTACAGTGTGCCCTTTAAAAGTAATTGAATTGATGGCACAATACGTTACACCCAGTGCGTGAGAAATACAGTTTAACCTTAGTGACCAACAGAAGCGATTATCAGAATACACTGATATTACTGTTAGAGTTTGTTGTTGTTGGCATTTTTTATATCATCAGGATTGTTTGTGCCCCATATGTCTTGAATATTTCAGCTTTGTAGCAGAAAATGCAAATGGTTTTGCACTGTTGGTAATTAAAATGAAACCTTCACACCTCATGTGTGACAGGAGTGACACATGCAAATTGTGTAACACATTCACACATGCCATATGAACAAGGCTCGATTGTATATGGAGCAGAATTTATTGCCACCTCACAAAAGTACCAACAAAAAGTCACCCACGTACTGACACGCATAGGTACACCAATTCACACACAAGCATACAAGAACCTATTTGTCATTATGGCAGCTTATATTTCATGCAGCCACACACAGGGACGTCAAACTAAATTTAGTACAGATACTACAGAAATTTCTTTCAGGCTCAAACAAACAAACACAGACACAAACAAACACACACTCAGCAGCTCAGGTATTAGGGAGTATTTACTGCAGTGCAACATGCCGGTGTAATTCAAGTGGAATGTCCATTAGAGCAGAGAACGGATCTTTTCACAGTATAAGTCATAGTAATGAACTCCAGCAGAACTCCCTGCTGTGTCATACATCAACACGCTGAACAGCATGTAGACTCTCAGAGACAAAGTAGAATTGTAAAACCAGCGCGTCTTGGTAAAGGAATGTTTTAGCAAATTTTAGTGCTTCTAAAATCTAATTAAATGTGCTGAGAACACCTTTAGGGTGTTATATTTCACAGCAACAAGTTCTGCCTGCAAGATCTCAGGACTCAGTAACACTGCAATTTGCATTTTGCAATGAGAATTATACAACTTAAGGTTTTTACTTTCAGTGTCATATGGTTTACATCATTAAATTGTGCAACAATGTAACTATACAGCACATTTTATCTTTTTTTTACAGTGTAATTTATAATCAAGTACTTTTAGCAAGTCCATTTGTTATTTTACCGTTAACAAGTGTTTCAACTAATTTAGAAAGCAAGACTGTGACAGTCGGACCATATACTGCCCTGATCATACTCCTTACACTGTACCTGTAGATATATTTAAATATTTAGTTTCTGGATATAACCTGCCTCACCTCGTAAACTTAGTTTATCTTCATTCATCTCATTCGCTTATCCGAAGACTGTTGAATTTAAAGACCTACAAACTGCAAACGGAGAGATGCCAAACTGTGTTTCATTGTTCTGGTAACAGTGACAATAAAGATCTGTGTATTTACACTGTACAGTCGTTATACTCACGTTCAGCTGCTGACATTGGCCTGTCCCAGTTGTTTTTTGTAGATTAGGCAGCAGGCCAGTGTAAACATGTATGTACAATGTTTAACCAAGTTATTAGCCCACCACTCAATGTAAGACTTATGCGATTTAGCTGCCCTGTACTAACAGTGTTGGTTGTTAGAGCCAGTGGTTCTAGGTTTTTTGACCCACTGATTCATTTATAGACTTTCAAGTTAAAAAAAACAAGTCTCTCTGAATCTGAATCCCAGGCTGTGTGCAGGACGAGCCCAGAGACTGTTTTCTCTAAACCAGGGGTCCCCAACTCCAGGCCTCGAGGGCCGATGTCCTGCAGGTTTTAGATGCATCCTTGATCCAACACAGCTGATTCAAATGGCTAAATGACCTCGTCAACATGTCTTGAAGTTCTCCAGAGGCCTGGTAATGAACTAATCATTTGATTCAGGTGTGTAGACCCAGGGAGAGATCTAAAACCTGCAGGACACCGGCCCTCGAGGCCTGGAGTTGGGGACTGTTGCTCTAAACCCTTGATGGTTTCTCTGCTGGCTCCAAAAGGCTGTTGCTTCACCTGAGGCTTCCCTCGAGACTTTGCTTTCTACTTCTGCTAATCCTGAGTTCTCCACGTATACTGAGGCAGCGAACAATGAGCGACCTCAGCGGTAGGAATCTACTAGAGGTAACATCTGCTATTTGATTCGCTTGATGAGATGATGGTAAATGCTACATGGCCTGTATTTGTATAGCGCTGTTAGAAGGAAGAAACGTTTAGAGTAGAATCAGAAGAACCGGATCTGAGCACTGTACGCAATTCTGAGGCTGAAACCTGTAAAGGAAAACCTGTGGGTAGCTACAAAATAGCTGTCTGAAAAATGCAGAATCAAAAGGAGGGAAAAAAGAATTGAACATAACATCAACTAACCTTTTTTCTGAGGGAAATGTTGGCTTTGAGAGAACAGAGGAGCAAAGAGGGAGATTTTGTAGTGAAAATTGTCTCTTTTGCTAATCCCATTTCATGCCAGCTCAGTCCTACTCTCTGGAATATTCTGAAATTGACACAAAGCGCCTGAGGAGGGAGAGAAAGATGGGACAGAAGGGTACAGAGGTAAAAAGAGGAAAAAAATGAGTGTGAGAAACAGAAGTGAGTGGAAATACTTTGAGAATGACAGAGCCGGAGGGACAGGAATGGAAAATGGCCACAATTGAAATTCTGCTGCTGCAGTCCATCAAAGCGTGGACTGGACATGGTCTACTTGCTCTTAACCCCTGTAGCTCCAAAGGGAGCAAGACAATAGGTTTAAGCCTCTGCTATATTTAACATCACTTCCTGCCTTGGACTTCTATACAAGTCTTCCACTCTTAATGGAGCTATGCACTGGACCACTACTAACAAGCACTACCATATCGTGTGTTTATCCTTTATGAGATGTTAGGGTAGGGGAACGAGAACGGGAGCTCAAACTGTCTCATGACCCTGATAATGTGTGCTCAAGCACCGGTAATGTAAAGTTTGTTTGCTTTAGTTCAGCTGACCTGAGCTAATCTATGATGTGTCAAGTGTAACAACAGCGCTGCACTTTAGCTCTGGGAGATTGTGACAAAGTGGCTAGGACTGAATTCATTTACCATTTGTTACTTCCATATATTGTTATTTTTTCTTGTGTTATCTTATAATCAATCATAATGCTTTAATGTAGACGCTGCAGATGTAACCTTGGCTCTACATACTATCCCGGGTCTGTTTGAGTTAGCATTGGTTACGTTCATTACATTTATGCAAGTGTTCTTAAAGCCAAATGTCACTTAACCCTTTAAGACCTACCATAGAACCAAGTCCGCCAGAGCTTATATTATATTTTTAAATGTTGTAGAGCCATTTTTGGGAGCATTTCAAGTTGCTATACATCAATACAACCACTACAGCCTAAATTTTAATAATATGCATGCATTAAGTGCATAGTAATTACATAAATTGCAAAAAAAGAGAAATAAACTATAAAAGAATTGAAAATCGTTTTTGTTTTTTAACATATATTTCTAGTTAGAGAAATTTAAGAGGCTTATCCCTCAAAACTGTAAATACAAAAAAGTTGCACAAAATAGTTTCCCACCACAGGAAATTAATTTTGAGTGTGTTCATAGTTTTATTTTTGAAATACACCAATTTCTATACACTGCAGGAAAAACGAAAATAAATATTATAATGCAAATTTGCAAAAAGCAGCATATGCATCAAAATAAACTATTTCCAGCAGTGCAATATGAGTCCTAAGCATCCCAGAAATGACACAGAAAGTCATAAAGTCAAACATAACTTTTAAAAACACCAGCATAAGCTTATGAGGCCTTGATGGTAAAAAAAAAAAACGACATTTCCGCGAAAATGACGTCACTTCCGGTTTCGGGCAGGTCATGGCGGACAATGCGATAATTCGTGCTGAAGGACGTAGGAAGTGTTATGAACAGCTGATCAGATCGGCAAAGCGTGTTTCTGGAATATTATGTTTTTGTTGCTGCAAGTGCTTTTTATGCAGTTTTTGCAAAGCTATATGTGGAAGGAAACTGTGACCTAGGACAATCTGATGGCATAAGATGTAAGTACAACTCCTCCAGTTTCATATGCAAAAAAAATCGGGCGTTTCCAGTCGTGGCGCCTAAATTGTGAAATGATTTACCTCTCCACATTAGAAAGGCCCCGACCGTCAGTTTGTTTTAAATCCAATCTGAAAAACATTTTCACTCATTGGCTTTCAAGACAGCATAAGAGTTATTTACATATTTACTTATTTATCTGTTATTTTGTATTCGCTATTTGATATTGATGCTATTTGATTTTGTTACTTCATGTTATTGTGTAATTCCTATCTTTCCTACAGCGGCCAACACTATTGTTGTAATTAAAAGTGCTATATAAATAAATAAATGATAAACGATATTGCCGGGTGACTTCCTGTTCTTCTTCTTTGGGTGGAAAGATATCAGATCCTTAATTTAATAGTACACTTGTGTAATTTAAATAATAATATTTTTAGGTACAGAAAATTAATATTCAGTGAATGCATTTGTGCTGTAAAAGAGAAAAAATCACAGCTGAAGTTATTTCAGTTCTGTGTTTTGTGTCTTTCTGTTCACTCCAGCAGTGGCTGCTGAATATCATCT
This sequence comes from Astatotilapia calliptera, assembly GCF_964374335.1. Taxonomy (NCBI): domain Eukaryota; kingdom Metazoa; phylum Chordata; class Actinopteri; order Cichliformes; family Cichlidae; genus Astatotilapia; species Astatotilapia calliptera. The sequence goes on from NC_137423.1 coordinate 19,326,559, forward strand.
CCCCCTTTGAACTTCTTCTGAACTTCAGACGGCTCCTTCTTTCATGTTTTCATTTTACATCAACATAATGACATTTTCTTTGTTGTTGCTGTGACTGAAAAAAGGAAATTATTTTCTCTTTTTTTGATATTTTGTTTTCTGTTAAGAATCTGAGTTGTTTGCTGACCTTGTGCCAGTGTCTGAGCCTCCGTGTCCATTATCACATCTGTACATTCATGGAAAGTCAAAAGGAAAAAGTAAGTAATACAATAAAAACATAACAAAGGTAGAAAAATAAAACATTACAAAAGCTGCGTTACAAGCAAAAGCGGGTTTAAGAATTGACTGATTTGCAGAAAGTAGGGAAATGGCAAGTCACATGTTGCTTTATTTGCACACATTACATATGACAAGAACATGGTACCTATCAAAATGCTTCTGGAGTAATTATATATTGTAGTGTTCCACATAAACATATCATTATGTGCCCACCTGTCGTGCATGTACACCTTAAATAAACCTGCACGAATCTTCAGGTGTTTCACACAGTGCAGGGCTCTAGACTAACTTTTTGCCACAGTTGCACTGGTGCACCTATTTTTTTTTTTTGGGGGGGGGGGATTGCTGTCCACACAGACAATATTGATTGACTAACAATCTTATGCTTAAAGTGCGTTGGCACTCTTTGTCAATATTGTAGACAATGTTAAACTTAATCATCATCACGTCCTCCTCTGACGACCTGTTTGCTGCTGCCTGGCGCTGAAAGGCAGTGGTAGAGGGGACACTTGGGCAGTGCATTTATTGCTGCATATAATGTGTTTTCTGGATACACTGCTGCTTTTTCAGCATTCAGAGGTTAATGGCTCCATGTCAGAGCACTGGCTATGAATTTCAGAAGGATCAGGCCTTAACTTAACAAAGAAGTTATCAATTGTTCTTTTCATTTTTTCGCATTACCCACAGCTACATCCACCTCTGTCGGGCCTAGGCTGCTCATTAAGGTTGGGTATCATCATTGATTTCTAGAATCCATTCGATTCTGATTCACGAGGTCCCAATTCGATTCAATTTTGCCTCAGACAGTCAGAAATATTATAATTCTGATCATTTATCAGTACTGATACATGTGAGACTTCATCAGAATTGTGAGCATCACAGCAGATGCCTTTGTGTCAAAGTAACTGAGGATAAAACTCAGAAAAACATGAAGGAGATTTTCCTGGCCTGGCTTTTTATAGCAGATAACTTTAAAAATATTCTGCAACATTCTGCAATTTTGCATAGTTTTAAAAAGTTTAAATGTCTTCAGTATTAAACAGCAGAAATTAGGCTATCTTGTCCGAGGTCATTAAGTTAAAAAAAAAAAAAGACAGCGGCCGACAGCGCTGTAAACAACGGTAGACTGATGGGTAGCTCGGGGTGGCTGTAGCTCAGGTGGCAGAGCAGGTCAGCCACTAATCAGAAGGTTGGTGGTTCGATCCCAGGCTGCCTCCTGGCTACATGCCAAATATCCTTGGGCAAGATACTAACCCCATGTTTGCCTACTGGTGGTGGTCAGAGAGCCCGGTGGCGCCAGTGTCCGGCAGCCTCGCCTCTCTCAGTGCGCCCCAGGGCAGCTGTGGCTACAACGTAGCTTGCCATTGCCAGTGTGTGAATGACTGAATGTAGTATAAAGTGCTTTGAGGTCCTTAGGGACTGAGTAAAGCGCTATACAAATGCAGGCCATTTAATAAACAAAGCAGATTTGAGATGGAAAACGGTTCTTGAAGTACAGAGAGAGAGAGATGTGCATGAAGTGTGATTTTTATCGTGGTGGAGGCAAAACAGCAAAAGTCAGAGGGAATTCATGACAATATTTATCAAATGTGAAGCATCGTTTGGATCTTCTTTTGCTGCTGGTTCAGTGAATTTTGGCTGGACAGAGACAAAACCTGCAGCTCAGAATCGAGCGCAAAAAAAGACATAAACACAGAGCGGACCCGACACATCAGAATCGGCGAGCTGTCGGCTTTCAGCCCCGATGCCGTGTCCATCTACGGGCCGTCGGGTGAGAAAGCCGAGAAAGACAAAGCTGATTCTGATGCTCTGCGTTTACGTTTTTGTGTGGAGTCCGTTACCTGCTCTCATTTACTGTTTGGTGGTTGTTGAAATAGTTTTGTGAGCTTTAACCTGAGATTCTGGCGTTTCTGGCAAAACACATTTAAAAGTCAATTTAATTCATCGATATCGCTTTATTCAAGCTACTCACTTCTCTCTGTCCACCCGCCCTGCACTTTCAAATGTACACACGGACTACATGAATATCTGGACCACGACCAATCAGAGAGGTCCCGCCCCTGACTATCTCTGATTGGTTTAGACCACGATAGGGGCATAACGTGTGTCTGCTGTTGACCACACGGAGACTTTCAGAGTTGCGGAGTATTTTTTTTTTTATGTTACTCGAACAGGTGGTCGCACTGGTGCGACCTAAGATTTTTTTTAGTCGCACCATTGAAAAATTTGGTCACACTCTAGAGCCCTGCAGTGACTGGTTTAAAACCAGTCTACAGCACTGGGTGCACAAATAGATTCAATCAAACACGTTTACACACTTCCAGTAAGGCACAGCTGTGAACCATCGCAGTGTGCCAGCCCACAAATATGATGAATTATAAACTTATAATTATAACGCATTAACTTTGATGGTTTCCATTTTGAGGGGCAGCATAGACACAGTGTATAATTTAATCAATTGTTTCCAGGTCAACTTATCTGTTTCCATGTCAGTGTAATTACTGGACTCTGCACCGCCACATCCTAATAATAAGTGGCATGAAAATAGAAGGAGACAAATTGCCCACATTTGTTAGGGGCCGGGGTGGTTGGAGTTCTGTTATTGTTTGGTGTCAGATTATTGTCTCAGCATCAAGTGTTCACGAGTCGACTCGTACTTGGCGTTTCACTGCCCTGCCTCAGCCACCTCCTTCCCATCCTCGCCCCAGTCTGTTTGTGACAAGTACGCTCCCTATACCTACCCATGCCTTCTGTGGCCATAGACTGTTCAGTAACTGTCCATCTACTATAGTTTACTCGAGTGTCCACGTCAGCTCACCGTAGGATAGGACCAATAGCAATTGGTATTATAAAATCATGTGACCCTGTAAAGATAAAACCCAGAAATCTGCAGAATGTGTGATAAAGAAAAAGAAAAAATACAGCCAGTTATACCTACATGGGCAAAAGATGTAATTTAGAACCCACAGATATCAATTTAAAACAACAGCTGTGTCACACATCTGGTTGATGATGGATGTCTAGGGAACTAATGTGAGCTGCTGGAATGGAGACAGATGTGTTTGATAAACTTCTACTGTTCCCAATAATTCATTATTTTATTAAAATACAATAACTTGTAAAAGTATGATTACCATCTCATTTTGTCCACAGTTCAGCGTATGGACACAAAGTGGAAGCTGCTGAAATCCTTTGTCTCTTTCCAGAACACGTTTCCAGGTCATGGAGCTTTCAAAGAAAACATAACTACAGTCGGTCAACATGATTCATTGTAACAGACAAAAAGTTCATATAATAGTAATATTTAGTAGGATTAATGATGAGAATAAGATAATGATTCAGCTGTTTAAACTCCATTATCAGTATCAGTTTCAGTGGGTTCTCATTGAATCCACTTTTAGTCCACCATCACATGAGCAGCATGTCAAAGATTTTGCTAAGTAATTCCTGTGCAGTCAAATATTTGTGCATGTTGGAGTTATTCTTTGTTGTGATCAATGTTGGGTCATTACTCAAAAAAACGTAAGCAATTGCACATATCACACTTTTCATAAAAGTAATGCAGTATGTTGCTTATTTACTCCCAGGAGAAAGTAATTTGTGACATTACTCTTTACATTATTTCTGCTTGTCTCCTGAAACGCCTTGTTTCATCATTATTAACTTCCACACACACCAACACAAATCCTAATGAGGACCAAGGTTATTATCGTTAACGAAAACTAACGAAATAACGAAAACTAGAAGTGAAAAAACATTTTCGTTAACGGAAATAAAAATAAAAACAAAAAAAAGGAAAACTAACTAAAACTGTAATGAGTGTTCACAAAACTAACTAAAATTAACTGAATTTATAGCAAAAATGTGTTTAGTTTTCATTGATGTGTGCGTGTCATACAATAGTCAAGAAAGAAAAAGAAGTTTCGTTTCCAGATTTTTTTTCTTGCTGTGTCTCATTATGCCAGCAGGTGGCAGTACGTTAGTCGAGTCGTCTGTGTCGCTGCTCCGTCCACGCGCAGAATCATTTCAGTAAAAGTCGGGAGAAAGCGCCAGAGTCCAATTTGGGATTACTTTGAATATGACCGTGTTTTGGATAAAGCAAGTGTCTTGTAGTGGAAAGAGACAAATTATGAGGGACATTTCTAAAGGGAAAAAAAATCCCACAAACCTTAAAGTGCGCTTGAAAAGCTCACACAAGAAGGCTAACCTAGCTTACCTTGAGAAGGTAAGGGAGCACACTCAACCCTCATCCCCAGAAACAGAAGCTAACACCAGGCAAGGCAGCGTGAGGCATCCCGAGACAACAGGACTGGGATATCTACATAACTGTGTGAGTCAATTGCCTTAACACCCGGTGCTGCAAGAGTTAATAGTCTCATTGGGGCCAAGATATCCATTTTATAGTTGCCTGGTATCAATGGTTGTTCATCTGCCTTTATTTATTTATTTAAAGAACCCATAGGTGGGAATGTGAGTTGTCTGTCTCTGCGTGTTAGCCCTGCGACAGACAGGCGACCTGTGCAGGGTATGGTAGCTGGAATAGCAACATACCCAAGGATAAGCAGAAGAGCATGACTGATATGATGAAACTGGGATTTTGTTACACTTAATTATTGCAAACACAACTAAAACTATAACTGAAACTAATCAAAACTAAACTGAAACTAAGGATTTTCAAAAAAAATAAAAACTAAACTAGCAAACAATTGGTAAAAACTAATTAAAACTGATATAAAATTGAAAATCTGAAGTCAAAACGAAATAAAAATAAAAACTAATGAAAATTGCAAAACTATTAAAACCCTGATGAGGACACACATATGAGCTTTCTCTCATTATTCAGGTAGGAGCGCAGAGCAAAAATGCAACCAGTGCAAAGAGACTTTAACGTGGTCTCCATGGTGATTCTACTGTAGAAACATGGACAGGTAGTCAAGTTGCTGACTGATCGCCAGCTTGTGACCTGTTGAAATGGCCTGTAAATGGCCTGTATTTATACAGTGCTTTACTAGTCCCTAAGGACCCCAAAGCGCTTTACATATCCAGTCATCCACCCATTCACACACTGGTGATGGCAGCTACATTGTAGCCACAGCCACCCTGGGGCGCACTGACAGAGGCGAGGCTGTCGGACACTGGCGCCACCGGGCCCTCTGACCACCACCTGTAGGCAACGGGTGAAGTGTCTTGCCCAAGGACACAACGACCGAGACTGTCCAAGCCGGGGCTCGAACCGCCAACCTTCCGATTACAAGGCGACCTCCCAACTCTTGAGCCACAGCCAGGCCCTGTTGAAGTTTATAGTTGCACATAATCTGCACATACTAATCTTTGAGAGCGTGTGTGGGAAACCGTCCAGAAGTGGTGGCTCGTCATTTGCGACCTCTCGAAAACTCATAAGTTGATGTTTTTGAACCGTAGCGGTGAGTGAGAGGAAGGACGCTAGCATCAACTAGCTAGCCGGTCGTCACGGCAAAGCTACAAGAGCGTCTCTCAGCATGGGCCCGAAAAAAGTTCTGTCAGCCGAGGCAGGAGACGATATTAAGAAGTTGCTGGAGTTTATGACAGAGGAGATTTCTACTGTCAAACTGCAGCAGAAAGCCATCCTGGACCTGGTCGAGGAAGTTAAGGCTCTCCGCATCCAGAACGCCGAGAAGGATCGGCGGCTGGCGTACCTGGAGAACAGAGTGGCGGATTTGGAGCAGTACACCCGGATGAACGATGTTATCATCACGGGGCTTCGCATCAAACCCCGGTCATACGCCCGGGCGGTCGCCACTGACAATGTAGGAGGGCCAGGAGAGGAAGATGTCAACTCCACGGAGCATCAAGTGGTTACCTTTCTACGGTCCAAAGGTGTGGAAGTGGATTATAACAACATTGAGGCTTGCCACCCTCTACCCCGAAAAAATGACAGTGACAAACCAGCCATCATTGTGAGATTTGCAAACAGAAAACAGAAAACAGCACTGTTAAAACAAGGAAAGAAACTGAAAGGATCCGATGTCTTCATGAACGAACATCTGATAAAAAGAAATGCGGACATTACCAGGAAAGCACGTTACTTGAAGAAACAGGGAAAAATTCAAAATACATGGACCACCAACTGCAAAGTATTCATTAAACTCAATGGAACACCGGAACAAGCCAAAGTGTTGGTCATCAGAAATATGGAAGAGCTGGACAAATACTGAGGTCAACTTACTCTGGAGGTATGAATACACATGTGACGTGACACACAACACAACACATGGCACAGTCCAAAAGAACTTCATCTGCATCCGGCAACAATATCAACATAACTCATTGGAATTCTCTGTATGATAATCTGGAACTGAGAACATTTCGATACACAGACCATAATGTTCTAGACTTAGAAAAGGATATAGACCCGGAAAATAATTTCTTCTACAACATCAGCTGTAACTGCTGCTACTTCACTGATGAACAGTTTAAGCACACCAACAACACGGAAAATAAATTATCAATAATCCATTTTAATAGCAGAAGTCTGTATGCCAACTTCAACAATATAAAGGAATATCTAAATGAGTTGACAAATCCATTTGGAATTATTGCCATTTCTGAAACATGGATCAATGCGGAGAAAGGAATGGACTTTGGACTGGAGGGATATGAAGTGAATTTTGTAAATAGAAGGAACAAGAGTGGAGGGGGAGTAGCTGTGTATGTGGATAAAAACCTAAACTACAAGGTGGTAGAAAGTATGACAACTGTAATTGATAATTTACTAGAATGTATAACAATTGAAATTTATAAGGAAAAAGAAAAAAATGTAATAATTAGCTGTATATATAGAACACCTGGCTCTAGTATTCAAGTATTTAATGACTTCATAGAGGAAATATTCTCTAAAACAAATCAAAAAGTTATGTTTATCTGTGGTGATTTTAATATTGACCTGTTGAATCCAAAAAAGCATAAAATGACCGACGAATTCCTAAACACTATGTACAGTTTGAGTTTACATCCTAAAATAACCAGGCCTAGCAGAATTACACCACATTGTGCCACCTTACTTGACAATATTTTCACTAACAATATGGAAAACAACATTGTGAGCGGAATATTAATTAATGACATCAGTGATCACCTACCAGTTTTTGCAGTTTATGACACTAATTATAAGAAAAATCAGCATGAAGAACAACTGAGATACAGACGTGTAAGGACAGAAGAAACTATGACTGCATTTAAGAACAATCTATTAAATCAGGACTGGGACAATGTGTACAAAGAAGCTGATATTGATATTGCATATGGCATATTTTTAAGAATATTCATGGAGTTGTACGATAAAAACTGTCCAACAATAAAATACAACAGAAAGCACAAATATTCAGATAGACCATGGCTCACTAAGGGTTTACAAAATGCATGTAAAAAGAAAAATACACTCTATAGGGAATACCTAAAACAAAGAACAAAAGATGCTGAAAATAAATATAAAAAATACAAAAATAAGTTGACCAATATTATACGTGTATGTAGAAAGGAGTATTATAGTAAAATATTGAACAACAATAAACATAATATGAAAGGAATATGGGATGTTTTAAACGGTATCATTAAAAATAATTCTGGACAACAAAGTTATCCACAATACTTTATCGATAATGGCAATATTATGGAAAACACTGCTGATAAGGTCAACAGCTTTAATCATTATTTTGTAAATATTGGACCAAAACTGGCAGAACAAATTCCTGAGTCACTGCCATCAGTAGAATGTAGTGAAAACCTGATTGATAGGAACCCTAACTCAATGTTCCTCACATCAGTGGAGGAAAAAGAAACAATTGACATTGTACACATGTGTAAATATAAAACATCTACTGATTGTAATGATATTGACATGAAAATCGTCAAGAAGGTCATTGAAGGAATTGTAGGACCTCTAACATATATTTGCAACTTATCATTTCAGACGGGAAAAGTGCCAAACAAAATGAAAATAGCTAAAGTTGTGCCGCCGTATAAAACCGGGGATAGACGCCACTTCACAAATTACAGGCCTGTTTCTTTACTACCACAATTCTCCAAAATCCTAGAAAACCTGTTTAATAAACGATTAGACAAATTCTTAGATAAATATAAATTACTCTCTGACAGTCAATATGGATTCAGATCAAAAAGATCAACATCTCTGGCATTAATCGAATCAATTGAGGAGATTACGAATGCTATAGATCAGAAACAGTATGCAGCTGGAGTATTTCTGGATCTCAAGAAAGCATTCGACACAATCAATCATGACATATTAATTAATAAACTGGAACGGTATGGGATTAGGGGGGTTGTACTGCAATGGGTGAAAAATTATTTAAGTGACCGGAAACAATTTGTGAAGCTGGGTGTCCATTCCTCATCATGCTTGGACATTGCTTGTGGTGTTCCACAAGGCTCTGTACTGGGTCCAAAATTATTTATTATTTATATAAATGATATTTGTAAGGCATCTGATATATTAAAATTAGTATTATTTGCAGATGACACAAATATTTTTTGTTCTGGGGGGAATCTAAAGGAGCTGCTGGATACAATTACTTCAGAAATGTGCAAAATTAAAAAATGGTTTAACAGGAACAAACTATCGCTAAATCTAAGTAAAACTAAAATTATCTTATTTGGGAATTCCCTTAGAAATGCACAAGTGCAGATTCATGTAGATGGTGTGGAAATTGAAAGAGTACTTGAACATAAGTTTCTTGGTGTGATTATAGATGATAAATTAAACTGGAAGTCTCATATAAATCATATACATAACAAAATTTCAAGAAGTGTCTCAATCTTGAGTAAAGTAAAACACATTCTGGACCACAAATCACTCCACATTCTCTATTGTTCCCTGATTGCACCGTATTTGAATTACTGTGCAGAGGTTTGGGGCAATACTTACAAATGTTCGCTATCATCAATCTTTATATTACAAAAAAGGGCCATAAGGATAATCCATAAAACTGGTTACAGAGATCATACAAATCCACTATTCTTAAAATCAAAAATTCTAAAATTCACAGATCTGGTTCATTTTCTCACAGCACAAATTATATATAAAGCAATAAATAACCTGCTTCCTGACAATATTCTAAAAATGTTTTCTAAAAGGGAACGGGGATACAATTTGAGGGGGGAATTAAATTTAAAACATCCTCGTATCCGTACAACATTAAAAAGTTTTTGCATCTCTGTGTGTGGAGTGAAGCTGTGGAACAGACTAAGTAAAGATATGAAGCAATGTCCAAGCATGGCGCAGTTTAAAAAGCGGTTTAAGGATATGGTTTTTACAGGGTACAGGGAAAAGGTAGAGATTTGATAGGGTGTTCTTGTCTAATATTTTCATGTGTGTGCGCATGCACGGGTTTGTTGGTATATATATATATATATATATATATATATATACATATATATATATATATATATATATATATATATATATATATATATATTTATATATATATATAATTGTAGGTTGTGTATCCTTGAGGTGTTAATGGGGTTATTGAAAATGTGTATATGTGCGTATGTGTGTATATACGTATGTATGGATAGATAGAAACATATATGTGTATATATTAAAAAAAAAAATTACACATAACATATAATGTAATTGCAAGGAGGTATTTCTGTAGTCTATTGATACTAGATAGTGGAAAAGGGGTGGGATTAAATAAGCTTATGCTTCTTCCTGCTCCTTTTTGAACATGGACGTTATTTGGAGTTGTGGTTGCTCGTTTTCCTTTTGTTTGCTTTGTTCATTTGTCTCTTTTAATTCTATTTTTTTTATACTTTTTCAACATGTTCAAAATAAAGATTCAATCAATCAATCAAGTTCAGGGCCTGGCTGTGGAGCCAAGAGCTGAGGTTAAGATAGCAGGATAATGCAGCTGTTTGTCTGTATCCACACTGTGGACTGTGCCTGCCACAGCTGACTGTGCATCAACTGACATTAGCTGATTATTGTATAAGTGGAACTGATAAGCAGGATCAGGCAAGCAGATTAACAAGCCCAAAGAACTGAACTACTCAGAACTGGTTCTTGATTCGATCCTCATATAGGGATATGTATGAAGTGGATTTTGAAACAACCTCCCAGTTACCGTGTTTTTTTGTACACACCCAACTCCAAAATAGGAACACTGTGTGAGAAAAAAAACAAAATGCGATGATCTGTAAATATTATAAACACTTATTTTATTCACAATAGAACATCGAAAAAATCAAGTTTTTAAACCTCTTGGCTGAATGGCATAAATCACCGTCAAAGGAGCTTGCAAAGAAAAGCGTCTGGACTTCTTTAAGTTGCTTGAAGACGTTTCACCTCTCATCCGAGAAGCTTCTTCAGTTCTAAGGTCAAATGGTGGGGAGTCCCAGATATAAACCTAGTGGGAGTATCCCTCCACAGAGGGACAAAAGGACCCCCTGATGATCCTCTAATCGCCTGAGCCAAGGTGTGAAACTGGGTGTGGGTCCCAATCAGCCAGGGTTTTGGGTGAGCTCATAAATCACCCTTTTTGTTTATTTTTTATTTCATCTTTAAAAGCGTTTACCTCGCCTTTGGTGTCATCCTTGTCAGCACAACTTCACATGTGTGGGTCTAAAGAGCTTGGCAAGAAAAGCATCTGGACTTCTTTAAGTTTCTTGAACACATTTCACCTCTCATCCAAGAAGCTTCTTCAGTTCTAAGAGCAACTGTCCCTAAGAGGTCCATGGGCCTCATAAGGGATGACAACATTGTTCCTTTTGTCCTTCTGGCCCTCCCTAGTTGGTGTCTTATCTTCTTTTCTGTGCATCTTTGCTGACTTGATGAAAGCTCAATTAGGATGACCGCATGTTTTAAGAGCCTCCATTACATGTGTGTGTTTCCTCATTTTCCCTTTTCAATTTAGGTGTGATCACCAGATTTAGTGATACTTCAATAAAAAACAAAGACGTGATCTAAATTTAGCTAATGGTCCCTTCAGGATCATCTCCTTGTGCACAACTGGACCTGCTATGATTTGACCACCTACTCTGCAGAAGTCCTGTTCTGGCTAATTAGCTACATGTATCCTTAACATGACTGAGCAGATAAACAAACCTAAATGCTCTTCATGTTTGTAACTTTAATTCTGTTTACTGTTATTTCCCATGTGAACCCATGTGAAGAAAAGTTCTTAGGTTCACTCTTTTCTTCATCATAATTGCTCCTTTGTAACTCTATTATCTACCACACACACACACACACACACACACACACACACACACACACACACAGATACACACCAACAGGATTGCATCCATAAACCCACGTGTCCCTCTTGTAATTCCAGTATCGCTTTTTGCCTCGTTGCAGTATCTCAGCCACTCTTATCTCTGCATCCACATGTTCTCTGGCTCTCTCTCTCTTTCTCTCTAGGATCATTGGCTGTCTGTCAAATGATACCAGACCCAGGGATCACACACACACACACACACACACACACACACACACACACACACACACACACACACACAAACAAACAAACAAAGGGATCTGAGTTTTCTGGAGTTCTTCTTAATCCAAGGCACTCAAATGGGTTTCAGCCTCTTTGTTCTGTTGTTCTGTTGTTCTGGGCCAACAAAGATTAGGGAATACTTGTACTGATTCATCTGTAAGTAAAAGTGTAGATGTCTCCACAGTGGCCGTTGTTATTGAAATGAAGAGTAATAAATCGCTTGTGTGACAAACAGGAAGTGACCTCAAAAGTTAAAAATGAATGCTGTAGTTTTGTGGCCTGGATATGAAAAGAAACATTGGAAAATGACAATGAAGACAACAGCTGACTTGGAGGAGACAGAGAGGGACAGTTGTGATCTCAGTCACTGTTCATTCTATCAGGAAATGGGAGACATCTATCTTGTGGGAACGGCAGCCTACGTGGCTGTGGAAACCTGTTGGTGTCCAATACTGAGTGTTCTGCCTCTGACAGCATGGATGACCCTGCCAGAAACAGTTCAGATTAGGAAAAGCTTTGTAACAAGGTTCTCATGGCACACACACTTTTCACATGGACATGAAAATAATTAAAGCAAAGAATAAAAAAAATACTGTGGCAGAAGTTCACGCACGTGAACGGACATGAACGCTGTGGTAATTCAGATCTTTAAATGATTTTGTTCAACTGCTCTTGGAACGATTTTACAAGCACAGTGTTGATCGAAAGGTTCATTACTGTTAGTTCATTAGTGATCATGATTGACTACAATTAGTATTTTCTATAATGGTTACTCCACCACATGTGCACACTCTTTAACAGAAAGCTTTTTTAATACAAAAATATCGTGATTAACGATGAATTTGTAAAATTTGCTTTTTCGCTAACAAACAGAAAAAATCTCACATTATTATAATGTTATAATTATTAAATTGTATTTTATTTTTAGTATATATAAGTGTAATGTAGATGGAAGTAGCATTTGAAATATGTGTTGTGTGTGTAGTTATTTTTGTGTTTTGTTTTCACATTTTCATGTAATGAAATGTGCTATAAAAATTAAATTGTCATTGAGACACATTGAGATTCTGGGACATTTCAGATGACCCAAATAAAAGAAGGGATGGAAATCGAAATAAAAATTAGAGTTTTTTCTTTCCTTTTTTCATAGCCAGCAAGTACAAATAGTAGAGGAGATTGTATGATTCAGAGGGGATGAGAGATACTTCTTTAAAAGATGAGCTATCAGGTGAGAGCAGCTGCATCTCCATGCATAAATCAGGAGGAAAAAGGGACAGATAGTCAAGTGGTGTGATAAAGCCAGACACAAAGATATAGACCGAAAGTCATCACCAATTCAAAAGACTGAAATATAAGTGAGAGCAAAATGAGATGCAAATAGGAAAGCAAAACAACCCACAGAGAGACTGAGAGGAAAAACAGACGATGGCCCAAATAATCACCCAGTTCTATCAAACGCTCGCCTGGGCGTTTTCATGTCAAAACTTTCAAAGCGAAGACAAGTCTGAAGAAAAGAATGCAAGGGCATTATCTACCACAATACAAGCTTTATCGACAAACTCCCACCTTTTCTGATAAAGGAAGCCAGAACTACAGGGTAGACAGGCAGAGGGAAAAGGCAGTGCAAGGACATTCGTCGCCAACAACGATTTTGACAAAAACCGTAAACTCCTCAGTGTTTCTGTTTGGGCCTGTTTATCTGAGCACCACAGGGACATAAGAAAGAAGAACACATACTTCCAGATATAAGACTCTTCTCATTTCTTTGACTCTGAGGACCTGCTCGCCTCTATCTAATAGTCCTTCCTCTCCATCTCCAAACCGCTCGCCTCTCTGCTGTGTTTCTCTCTTGCTCTACCTCTTTCTTTTGCTTGCTTCAGTGTGTCTCACTCTAACACATGGTATTATTTTTTTACGTGTTTTCTCAAAGGTTGCACTCGTTTGTCTGGTGCTCAAATTTATTTTTCTTGCCAGTTATTCCAGCTAGTCTTACGGTGTGTTCACACCGAACGCGATAGAGGCAGGCAGAGCGTCAGGCTTACATGTAAAGTCAATGGAAAGGCGCGATGACCCGCGATTGCGGCTCCCGCGAAAATTCGGAAGCAGATTTGTGTCGCGAAAACGCGAAAACGCCTGAAACGCGCGTGAGTGTAGCGCGTTTCAGGCGTTTGACTCGTGAAAAAAACCACGCGCGTGAGTTTTTGTGTTGCATTTTGTGCATACACGCGTTTCGCGTCCACCGCTCGAGTTGGAAAAATCTGAACTCCAGCGTCAAATCGCGCCGCGACAACCAATCAGGAGCCTGGTGACGTGGCTGTTACCTAGTTCAAAGGGGCAGATCCAGCCAAAGCCCTTTATTCTTCAATAGAAGGCTAATCAATGCCGTAGCAAATAACCTGGAGCCATACGACACCAGCTGCTTTCTGGACTGAGACAGGAATATAAAGGACCGAGCTTGGAGGAAGATATGTAAAGAGATCGGGCAACCTGGTAAGTTCATTCATTTCTCTTAAGTTTTGTCTAAAGTTTTCACTGACCCGGGGAAGCCGCACAAAAGCTAGCAAGCCACCGCTATTTTCCCACTGACGTACAAATACCGTTCTGCTTTTAGGCATGTTGTCATTTAAGAATATATTTTATTGTTTATTAATAAACAGCACACAGCGGTCCCGCTGTTCATCCGTCACTGCCTCTTTTTTAAAATTTTCTTTTTCTTGCACCCCACAGCATTGCATTCTGCAGCCTGATCGACAAATCTGCTCCGTGTCGTGTCTCCTGCGCTTGCCAAATTTATCATGTTTGGTTTTGATAACCCTCACGTCCAATAGAAAAAAACAGTACAAAAACACCCATAACTATGAGCCTCATTCGGAAATAGACACCTGCACCGCGAGGGAAAAAGGCACACGAAAGTGGCAGGCAGATGAAGACAAACGGCGACATAATAATACTTTTACGTTTTGCAATCTACAAAGGTTTGCACTTTGAGAATCAATTGTGAGAACTGTGACCAATGTTCATGTGTGTGTGTGGAAAAAAGTGTATAAAGTGCGTGACCAGGGGCTAGTTATTCTGAGAACCCCTGCTGCAATAAATGAGGGACCACTGTCTACTCTATGATTATTATATTCAACCTGTTAACATTTAATACTGTATTGATAGAACCAACTGATTCTGAAGCAGAGCATCCCCTGTTGCTTCTCCTGGCTGCCCAGTCCCTGAGCTCCTGCTGCTGCACCCACAGGTATGTACAGCAAGCACTGATACCTTTTTACTCGGTGGGATTGCCTTGTGATCACCTTTACTAAATGTCTACAACCAATCTGATTATATCCTGTTTTTGTTTTTTTCAATGTTGAAATTAAAATCTAGTAGCAGTCTTCTCATTTCTTTGTGTTTTGTGCTGTTTTACAGGCCCACAGGGGAGGACGGCTCCGAGGCAGATGAGGGACAGGTCCCAGGACAGTCCATCGGTGGTGGAGCTGGAGCCACACCAGTCTCCAATGGAGCATTTCCTCCTCAGCCTTTTTCCTGCTCTGGAGAGCAGCTGGTCCTTTTTATTCCTGTCTCTCTGTAAATACTTATATTTTATATATTTATGTTTAATGTTTTTCTGTTTGAGAATTCTAATATTATTTCAAATAAATTTTTATAATGACTAATGTCTCAGTTCTACTACACAGCAAATGTTGGCACACGACTTGACACATGTAGAATTTATTTCATATTATACTAATGACAAAATATACTAATACAGTGGGATGCAAAAGTTTGGGCAACATTGTTAATAGACATCATTTTCCTGTATAAATCGTTGGTTGTTACAATAAAAAATGTCAGTTAAACACATCATACAGGAGACACGCACAGTGATATTTGAGAAGTGAAAAGAAGTTTACTGGATTTACAAGAAGTGTGCAATAATTGTTTAAACAAAATCAAGCAGGTGCATAAATTTGGGCACCACAAAAAAGAAATGAAATAAATATTTAGTGTATATCAGTGTGTGTGTCTCCTATATGATATATAGGGTGCCTTTGTCTGGACGTGCTTCCCATCCAGAGCTGCACAGCACAGAGGGAAGTTCCAGCGCTCCTGGAATCCCTCTGTGATGGACCGCCAGTCTCCAGGTGAAGGCACAGCCATGAAGTCGTCCACTAGACAGTCCCAGATGGCCGTCGCTGCCTGGGGGGTGATCTGACACACCGACTCTGTAACTGAACGCTTGGTGCTGAAGGAGTCCGTGGTGACAAGGAACCTGGACAAAATTGTTCAAAATCAGTATTATGTGTACTGCAGTTACAAAATACATTATTCAAATTCCAAAATACTTTTGTGATGTCAGATTTAAATCAAAAAACTTAAATCTTACATAAAACATTTTGTAATTATAAGGATAATTACAAAATGTATATTAGATAATATCTAAAACAGTTGTGTTTTGTTTTAACTTTAACATATTATAATTTGATTGGTAGCAACTTTTACAACTACAGTGAGCCAATCACTCATAATTCCTAAACATGTCAATCAGGTAGGAATGAAGTGAGACATTAATAGAAATAAAGAGTTGTATGTTGACATGTAGCCCTTTCCTTGCTTAAATCATTAATATTTTTGAAAAATTAATCTGTGATAAGACAGCTTATCAAGATAGAACCATGTAACTAAAGATGAACCAAACTGTTCAGTTTTATCTAACTCTGTTTTAATAAAGGCTGGTGACCCCTGTTATAGAGTCTGACAGCTGCAGGGATTATATACAAATATTCAACTATCCCAGAATCAAACCAGGTCTAAATAAAAAGGAGTGAGTATCACTACAAAGGTTAACTCAGTGGTCCTAATGCTACAGTTTGATATCAGCAAACACCGAGCGCATACATTGATAGGACACCACAGCCATGCTATCATTCAAACACTGTTAACAGCATAAATCGAATTAAATCGGGACTTGATGAGACCTTCTGAGTATCACTAGAAATATTATAAAGAGTCGTCTCTGTACCACAGTTTGCTTTCAGTAAACACCGACAGCATTCACTGTTAGCATAGCACATCCATGTTAGCAGTGTATAAATGGATGGTTTAGCATATATTAGCACAGGTATCAATAAAGGACTACCGTATTAAATACTTTTACTAACCTCAGGCAGATGGACAGGCGCTCTGCAGGTGGGATTGAGCGCCTGTAATTGGTGTCTAGACGGGCGATTCTGGGACCGACGCGGGACAGCAGGTCCTCAAACTGGCCGAGTGAATGACGGTGATAGCGCTGGAATCTGCCGTCATCCAGGCGCAGCTCCTGGAGCAAGTGGTGAAACTCACCAAACTGCTCACACCTCTGGAGGACCTGATGGACCCAGGTACGGCGAGGACGTCCTTAACGCCGCTGCTCTGCTCTCCACAGTAAATAGAGAAGGGAGACTTTCTCTTCAAGCGCTAGCTCGACAGCTGATATCTTGCAAAGATACCGGTCTGGCACAACTTCCTCCCACATCCCTCCCACATTTCCGGTTCACGCGCGTTAAAATATGATATTTTGGGGCGCGATGGATTTTTCTTGGACACGCGTAGAGGTGCGAATGTGCACGGGTCAAATTAGGGGCGTTTGGGGCTTTTTTTTCGCGTCCATCGCGTTCGGTGTGAACACACCGTTACTGATAAACAATAATGGTCATCCAACATGTCCAGGTAAGAGTTTAGCACTGTGGTTTTGCAGAACATGGGTTGTTGGTTTGAACCTCCTTGCTGTCTAGCTCTATCTATGTTTTTCTTGCACCTCTGTGAGCTTCCTCTGGCATCCTCCTATAGTCCAAAGATATACAGATTAAATTAACTAGTTATTTACTGTAAATGTTATTCTTCTAAAAAGAAATACACATTTAGTTTGGTTACCCTGTCAAATATACAACAAGTTAACAAAGTGTGCAGACTTTGTCAAGAGAAAAACAGTCATAGGAGAGAATCCTAAATCCCAAAGGAGAACAAGGGGACCCACATTTTTCCTTGGATCTGGAGCTCCAGAAGGACACAAGAACAGAGTGTCACGGCCAAAGCCGCTCCCCTCCGTGAGGCCGCGGAGATCCACGTCCTCATCACCGGAAGCCTCCACCTGGTGGGAGGAGCTCTCAAACACCTGGACCCAGCTTCCTCTTGGTGGCACGGTTGCCCCCACAAGGCTTTCTAGCCTGGACACAACCAACAGAATGTTACCAGAGCAAACTAACTGGAGATTAAAGTTACTATCACAGCACAGTGTAGACAATCAAAATACCACCAAAAAACTGCTTATTTACACACTATTTTGTTTCACTCACGTTAAAATGATCATTATGATGGTTTTATTATATTACTGGATTATACACAGGTTACATGCTAACTTATAATGATACTTATTATACTGCATGATTCGCTTTAAAATGAGTGTCATATACACAAATCGGGGTGCGAATGCACGTTTGTGTCTGTGTGCGCCTGTTCGTCTGTGTTTATATGTCAGCTTGGGTCTTAGACTCTCTGGGAACATCTCAGGTTCTCCGAGGTATAGAGGCCTATCTCCCCTCACCACACTCCCTGCTGGTGGCTGATGTCCTCAGACGGTGGTTTGGTGGTTCTTGGTGTCTGGGGCTGGGCGCTCATGTATGTACCGACTCACTCCTGGTGGCCAATTGGCGGGGCCTGGCACCTGTGGCCCGGCTGGGCCCCTTCCCGGGGGTGGGGTGCCCTCAGGCCTCTGGGCCTGAGGACCGGTCCTCTCTGGCACAGCTGGCTGCCGGCAGAGCCCCGCAGTCACTGCAACCCCCTCTGGCCTCTTCTCCGTAGCTGCTGGGTGACCTCTCGTTTGGGGCTCTTCTCAGCTCTTCCCAGGAGGGTGGCACGGTTGCCCCCCGGTGGTCCTCCTTGGGTCCTCGTATTCTGGGGCCTCTGGATGTCTGGGGCCTGGATCTCCTCCATACCTGCTTCATGCCCTGGGGGACGGGGCTATGGCTCCCCACACTCCCTAGCAGATCGCTACATGGAGAAACCTTTTGAATACAAGCATGCTGATCCACACAGGTGTGCACACAGGTCTTCACAGACACCAACTACACCTTTCTTGGCTGCTACCTCAAAGCACATTGTGCGCTGTCGATCTTGCGTGCTGCACAATAACATGTAATATTTAGTATCAACTCTTACCTACTGTTAGCTAGTTTATTGTGATGGTGTCGTATTTATTATGTTGCTCTTTGTTGTTTGTTTTCTCTTCTGTTTTTTCTTATCTCCATACAGGTGACTCAGGTGTTTTGTTTCTTTTTTTTCTTCCCCCCTTTCTCACCATCTCTTCTCTCCTCTATTTTTCTTTCTCTCCCTCTCTTTCTTTCATTCTTTCTCCCTGTCCTACCCCCCAGTCATGTCTGTCCCGTCTGTAGCAACTGAAAATCAAATACATACATAATTATAATAAAGGTCAATCAAATGGACAAACATGGCAAGGCCATGATGATCCACTTGGTAAAGTAAATCCACTTTGGCATCTTTCTTGGCCTTCAGACAACAATTCTGATGGCTAAAGATCCAAACGGGACAGGCAAAAAAAAAAAAATTACAAAATTAAAAAATAAAATGAGTGTCATAGAAGAGCGAATGCTGCCAACCTCTGCTATTCAGAAGTTTTCTTTCAACCTTTGTATAACTCAGAAATTGGAGCTATGTAATGTTGAGGTTAAATCTGTGGATGCCATCTTACATTCAGGTTGGATTTGCACTTTTCTAAAACCAAAATTTTGTTTGATTCCAGCTGAATTCAAGTCATAAACATGGACTTGTTGCAATTAACACCTGCTTATTATAAAGGTACTAAGACCGAGGCCAGTTCCTTTCTGGGCTTGCTCATGCACCCATGTCATTTCAACATTTGCTTCTATTCTTGATAGTCTTTGATCTTTTCTTTCATCTGTTGGTCCTTCCCAATCTTTTCTCTCCCCACATCATATCATTTGACAAAAGGAAAGAAGATTTGACAAAGCAAAGAACAAAAGAACCTCCAGGGGATTCTGTTAAAGCCAATTTAAAAAACGAAGGGGCCACAGGCTTGCTGGAAGACAGAAAAATGAATGGAAAGGCTTACTGTGGTATAAAGCACAATCCAACCATACATGCTTAAAAACACACAGGTGGAGACAGAGCTCCATGTCTGCAAGCTTTTGCGTAACTTGTCAGAGTGAGCCAACTGCATGAATGGGAGGATGTGATAGACTTAAAGGGTATAAGATAAAAACGAAAAAGACACACATACACACACGTGGATGGAGACGAGACAACACATCAGTGGCTTTTCTGACTCTTTGGGAGGTGCCATAATGTGTTTTTTCCTCTCGCCGCTCATCTTTTCATCTGCCTGCTTTTTTCTTTCTTCAGTTGTCTGACTGGGACCCCAGAGTGGATATGAAACCGTCAACAACTTATCATGGATGCACACACCTTTTGTTCAGCTTTCACACATACACAGGAAAGCACTAAGTCGCTTATTGATAGAAGTACACACACACTCACAATGATCTTACACTGTATATATGAATACAACAACACAAATGGTCTTCCTCCGCTACACACACACACACACACATATATATATATACATATATATACATATATATATATGTGTCAGACGCCAGCAAGGTGGAGGCGGAGTACTGGTTTGGGCTGGTATCATCAAAGATGAGCTTGTGGGGCCTTTTCGGGTTGAGGACGGAGTCAAGCTCAACTCCCAGTCCTACTGCCAGTTTCTGGAAGACACCTTCTTCAAGCAGTGGTACAGGAAGAAGTCTGCATCCTTCAAGAAAAACATGATTTTCATGCAGGACAATGCTCCATCACACGCGTCCAAGTACTCCACAACATGGCTGCCAAGAAAGGGTATAAAAGAAGAAAAACTAATGACATGGCCACCTTGTTCACCTGATCTGAACCCCATTGAGAACCTGTGGTCCATCATCAAATGTGAGATTTACAAGGAGGGAAAACAGTACACCTCTCTGAACAGTGTCTGGGAGGCTGTGGTTGCTGCTGCACGCAATGTTGATGGTGAACAGATCAAAACACTGACAGAATCCATGGATGGCAGGCTTTTGAGTGTCCTTGCAAAGAAAGGTGGCTATATTGGTCGCTGATTTGTTTTTGTTTTGTTTTTGAATGTCAGAAATGTATATTTGTGAATGTGGAGATGTTATATTGGTTTCAATAGTAAAATTATTCCTCAAAAATACAACTTGCCTAATAATTCTGCACTCCCTGTATATATATATATATATATATCTATATATATATATCTATATATATATATCTATATATATATATATATATATATATATATATATATATATATATATATATATATATTAGGGGTGCAACGATATTCGTATCGATATTGAACCGTTCGATACAGTGCTTTCGGTTCGGTACGCATATGTATCGAACAATACAAAATTTGTAATTTATTTTATCAACTTTCCTTCTGACAATGCTGTCTGTGTTGAGCGCTCAGTGAATCTGCGTTCGACTACTCCGCCTAGGCTGCACTGTCGAGCGCAGATCCACTGAGAGCTCAACACAGACAGCATCATCAGAAGGAAGAGCGCAGGGCAAGCTAGCGAGACAGAACTTAAGCTCTCCTTGCAACATGGCAAATTGAACCTTCCCCACCCTCATTCAGATCTGGCGTTTGGAACTATTTTGGTTTTCATGTGACGTATGACCCTGAAGGTAAGCGCTCATGGACTAAAGTAAAACAGTATGTTGGATGTGCCACGCAATGCTTAATTACATGGGTGGGAACTAGTGTGTTATCGCAGTTAGCTCGTTAACGTGTTGGCCGTCTAGCCCCACGCACGGGGCGATCAGGGGTAGCTCGTTAACGGAGATTTGCCGTGTTGTGGCGTTAAGGTCATTTCAACGAGATTAACCTGAAAGCACTAGTGGGAACACAACGAATATGACTGCACATTTACATCATCCTAGTGCAAAGACAAGTGGAAGCAGACAAAAACAACAAGCATGCTACAAACTTTACCCGAGTCATTTAGACAGCCGTTAGCACATGATTCTCCTTATGGGGACCTGATATGTTTAATATGCTGCTGAGAATATAGCCCAGAAGAAGCGTATAGTATAGCTTTTATTTTGGAAAGAGCCATTTCTCTGTAATAAACTCTCTTTTCCAAAGATGAGTGATTCCTCAATCAGATACAGGGCTCGCAATATCGCTAGCCCGACGTCCTGGGGCTAGCGATTTTTCCAGTCGGGCTACCAAAATCTAACTCTGCCCTGCCCGTCCGGCTATCGTAGGAAGCAAAAATATATGTCAATGCTTTTGCATTCTTTCGGAAATGTAGCTGGGTAATTATGTCATTGGCATTGGTGAGCCACTGTCAATATGTGACATATTGAAATCGCGTTTGAATTTGCGCTTGCTTTTTTGCTTTCACTTTGCAATCGCGCGAACTGTGTATAGAGAGCGACAGCACTGATTGGTGAGTGATGATAATTTGCGCACCAATTCCTCTCGTTAGCTTACTATGCAAACATGACAAGTGAAATCTCCCGCAGCAAGCTTAAACATGTGAGAGGTTGATCGCGCAGAGAATCGCTGAGCTTATGTGAGTGCGTGTGTAAAAGCAGCAGGATATATATTTTAGTTCTGCTGAGCCAAATAAGACAGGTCAGGGTGAAGAAGTGACAGCCAAAGAAAAGCTTACCACAAAACGGAAAAGTTAAGACAACTCAGACTATAAGGCAAAAAAGAAAGTGCAGCTTTATGGTTTCATGGACAAAATAATTTCTGTGGCTGCGATATGATGAGCTAAATAACCAGGGCTGCACATAAGTGGTCCGCAGGTGCGCATTCGCTGTCAAAATAAAAAACACGCACAAGGGTTAGGGTTAAATTTAAAAACTGTACTTTTGAGTTAAAACATATATTTATAAATTTAATAAATGACAAATTAAAAAGGCATGAACATTTTTTTTGTATCGAAAAAATATCGAACCGTGACACCAAAGTATCGAACCGAAACGAACCGTGAATTTTGTGTATCGTTGCACCCCTAATATATATAAACACCCAGCACGCCCCTGCGGGCGGTTTTATCCTTCAAGCTCGGGTCCTCTACCAGAGGCCTGGGAGCTTGAGGGTCCTGCGCAGTATCTTAGCTGTTCCCAGGACTTCGCTCTTCTGGACAGAGATCTCCGATGTTATTCCCGGGATCTGCTGGAGCCACTCGCCTAGCTTGGGAGTCACCGCACCTAGTGCTCCGATTACCACGGGGACCACCGTTACCTTCACCCTCCACATCCTCTCGAGCTCTTCTCTGAGCCCTTGGTATTTCTCCAGCTCCTCGTGTTCCTTCTTCCTGATATTGCTGTCATTCGGAACCGCTACATCGATCACTACGGCCGTCTTCTTCTGTTTGTCTACCACCACTATGTCCGGTTGGTTAGCCACCACCATTTTGTCCGTCTGTATCTGGAAGTCCCACAGGATCTTAGCTCGGTCATTCTCCACCACCCTTGGGGGCATCTCCCATTTTGACCTCGGGACTTCCAGGTTATACTCGGCACAGATGTTCCTGTACACTATGGTTATGGCGTTCCATGTATGCCTTGCCTGCTAGCATCTTGCACCCTGCTGTTATGTGCTGGATTGTCTCTGGGGCATCTTTACACAGCCTGCACCTGGGGTCTTGCCTGGTGTGATAGACCCCAGCCTCTATGGATCTTGTGCTCAGAGCTTGTTCTTGTGCTGCCATGATTAGTGCCTCTGTGCTGTCTTTCAGTCCAGCTTTGTCCAGCCACTGGTAGGATTTCTGGATATCAGCCACCTCCTCTATCTGCCGGTGGTACATACCGTGCAGGGGCCTGTCCTTCCATGATGGTTCCTCGTCTCCCTCCTCTTTCTTGGGTTTCTGCTGCCTGAGGTATTCACTGAGCACTCGGTCAGTTGGGGCCATCTTCCCAATGTATTCTTGGATGTTCGTTGTCTCATCCTGGACTGTGGTGCTGACACTCACCAGTCCCCGGCCCCCTTCCTTCCGCTTAGCGTACAGCCTCAGGGTGCTGGATTTGGGGTGAAACCCTCCATGCATGGTAAGGAGCTTTCTTGTCTTGATGTCAGTGGCTTCTATCTCCTCCTTTGGCCAGCCTATTATCCCAGCAGGGTACCTGATCACGGGCAGGGCGTACGTGTTGATGGCCCGGATCTTGTTCTTACCATTCAGCTGACTCCTCAGGACTTTCCTGACCCTCTGCAGGTACTTGGTCGTTGCAGCTTTTCTAGCGGCCTCTTCATGGTTCCCATTCGCCTGCGGGATCCCCAGGTACTTGTAACTGTCCTCTATGTCTGCAATGTTGCCTTCTGGTAGTTCAATCCCCTCAGTTCTGACTACCTTCCCTCTCTTTGTTACCATCCGACTACACTTCTCCAGTCCGAATGACATTCCAATGTCATTGCTGTATAGCCTGGTAGTGTGGATCAGTGAATCGATGTCTCGTTCACTCTTGGCATACAGCTTGATGTCATCCATGTACAGGAGGTGGCTGACAACTGCTCCGTTCCGTAGTCGGTATCCGTAGCCAGCCTTGTTAATGATCTCACTGAGGGGGTTTAGGCCTATGCAGAACAGCAGTGGGGACAGAGCATCTCCTTGGTAGATCCCGCACTTGATGGTGACTTGAGCTATGGGCTTGGAGTTGGCCTCTAGTGTTGTACGCCACATCCCCATTGAGTTCCTGATGAAGGCTCTTAGGGTCCCATTGATCTTGTACAATTCTAGGCATTCCAGTATCCAGCTGTGGGGCATTGAGTCATAGGACTTCTTGTAATCAATCCAGGCAGTGCACAGGTTGGTCAGTCTGGTCTTGCAATCTCGGCTGACTGTTCTGTCTACCAGTAGCTGGTGTTTTGCGCCTCTGGTATTCTTGCCAATTCCTTTCTGTGTCCCGCTCATGTATTGACCCATGTGCCTGTTCATCTTAGCCGATATGATGCCTGACAGGAGCTTCCATGTAGTACTGAGGCAGGTTATTGGTCGGTAGTTGGAGGGGACCGGTCCCTTCTTGGGGTCCTTGGGGATCAGGACCGTCCGACCTTCGGTTAGCCATTCCGGGTGTCTCTCGTTAACTAGCAGCTGGTTCATTTGTGCTGCCAGGCGCTCGGGGAGTGCAGTCAGCTTCTTCAGCCAGTAGGCGTGAACCATGTCGAGCCCTGGTGCTGTCCAACTCTTCATACTGGAGACCCTTTCTTGGATATCTACCACTGTGATGGTTACTGGACCCTGTTCAGGGAGGTCGCTGTGGTCTGCCCTCAGATCCACTAGCCACTGAGCATTGCCGTTATGGGTTGCGTCCTTCTCCCATATGCCCTTCCAGTATTGCTCCGTCTCCAGCCTTGGTGGTGCTATTCTCTTATTGTTCCCTTGCCACTGAGAGTACACCTTTGCTGGTTCTGTGGAGAACAGCTGGTTCATTCTCCTGCCTTCTATCTCTCTGTTGTACCTCCTCAAGCGGCTGGCCAAGGCTATGAGTCTTTGCTTGGCAGTTTCCAAGGCCTCAGGTATGGACAGCTTGCTGTATTTCTTATGCACCTTCTTTGTCGCACCTTTCTGCAACTCCGTTAGTTGGCTAACCTCCCTCCGTGCTACTTTGATCTTGTCCTCTAGCCTCCTTCTCCATGGAGGGTACTGCCCCTTGTGGCTGTTCAACTTGTAGCCAAGCATCTCACTGATCACTGCTGCCGTATTGTAGATCAGCTTGTTAGTCTCGGTAATCGTGGTTGTAGGTATTGTCCGTAGTGCTGCATTAACATCATCTAGCAGACCTTCTGAGGGTACTTCACGTAATCTTGGTAACCGGCTACGGGGGATCCAGGTTTCAAGCTTGGCCACGATCCTATTTTTCAGGTCAGTTCCTCTCGCACTCAACGATCCTTCCGGAATGGCTAACCGAAGGTCGGACGGTCCTGATCCCCAAGGACCCTAAGAAGGGACCGGTCCCCTCCAACTACCGACCAATAACCTGCCTCAGTACTACATGGAAGCTCCTGTCAGGCATCATATCGGCTAAGATGAACAGGCACATGGGTCAATACATGAGCGGGACACAGAAAGGAATTGGCAAGAATACCAGAGGCGCAAAACACCAGCTACTGGTAGACAGAACAATCAGCCGAGACTGCAAGACCAGACTGACCAACCTGTGCACTGCCTGGATTGATTACAAGAAGGCCTATGACTCAATGCCCCACAGCTGGATACTGGAATGCCTAGAATTGTACAAGATCAATGGGACCCTAAGAGCCTTCATCAGGAACTCAATGGGGATGTGGCGTACAACACTAGAGGCCAACTCCAAGCCCATAGCTCAAGTCACCATCAAGTGCGGGATCTACCAAGGAGATGCTCTGTCCCCACTGCTGTTCTGCATAGGCCTAAACCCCCTCAGTGAGATCATTAACAAGGCTGGCTACGGATACCGACTACGGAACGGAGCAGTTGTCAGCCACCTCCTGTACATGGATGACATCAAGCTGTATGCCAAGAGTGAACGAGACATCGATTCACTGATCCACACTACCAGGCTATACAGCAATGACATTGGAATGTCATTCGGACTGGAGAAGTGTAGTCGGATGGTAACAAAGAGAGGGAAGGTAGTCAGAACTGAGGGGATTGAACTACCAGAAGGCAACATTGCAGACATAGAGGACAGTTACAAGTACCTGGGGATCCCGCAGGCGAATGGGAACCATGAAGAGGCCGCTAGAAAAGCTGCAACGACCAAGTACCTGCAGAGGGTCAGGAAAGTCCTGAGGAGTCAGCTGAATGGTAAGAACAAGATCCGGGCCATCAACACGTACGCCCTGCCCGTGATCAGGTACCCTGCTGGGATAATAGGCTGGCCAAAGGAGGAGATAGAAGCCACTGACATCAAGACAAGAAAGCTCCTTACCATGCATGGAGGGTTTCACCCCAAATCCAGCACCCTGAGGCTGTACGCTAAGCGGAAGGAAGGGGGCCGGGGACTGGTGAGTGTCAGCACCACAGTCCAGGATGAGACAACGAACATCCAAGAATACATTGGGAAGATGGCCCCAACTGACCGAGTGCTCAGTGAATACCTCAGGCAGCAGAAACCCAAGAAAGAGGAGGGAGACGAGGAACCATCATGGAAGGACAGGCCCCTGCACGGTATGTACCACCGGCAGATAGAGGAGGTGGCTGATATCCAGAAATCCTACCAGTGGCTGGACAAAGCTGGACTGAAAGACAGCACAGAGGCACTAATCATGGCAGCACAAGAACAAGCTCTGAGCACAAGATCCATAGAGGCTGGGGTCTATCACACCAGGCAAGACCCCAGGTGCAGGCTGTGTAAAGATGCCCCAGAGACAATCCAGCACATAACAGCAGGGTGCAAGATGCTAGCAGGCAAGGCATACATGGAACGCCATAACCATAGTGTACAGGAACATCTGTGCCGAGTATAACCTGGAAGTCCCGAGGTCAAAATGGGAGATGCCCCCAAGGGTGGTGGAGAATGACCGAGCTAAGATCCTGTGGGACTTCCAGATACAGACGGACAAAATGGTGGTGGCTAACCAACCGGACATAGTGGTGGTAGACAAACAGAGGAAGACGGCCGTAGTGATCGATGTAGCGGTTCCGAATGACAGCAATATCAGGAAGAAGGAACACGAGGAGCTGGAGAAATACCAAGGGCTCAGAGAAGAGCTCGAGAGGATGTGGAGGGTGAAGGTAACGGTGGTCCCCGTGGTAATCGGAGCACTAGGTGCGGTGACTCCCAAGCTAGGCGAGTGGCTCCAGCAGATCCCGGGAATAACATCGGAGATCTCTGTCCAGAAGAGCGCAGTCCTGGGAACAGCTAAGATACTGCGCAGGACCCTCAAGCTCCCAGGCCTCTGGTAGAGGACCCGAGCTTGAAGGATCAACCGCCCGCAGGGGCGTGCTGGGTGTTTTTATATATATATATATATATATATATATATATATATATATATATATATATATATATATATATATATATATATATATATATTCTTTGCCTTGAGTATGGCCTCCTCTGCTCTTGTCTTTTTATCTTTAATGCTCACACTTCCCCTTTGCTATCACCTCTTTCCGCCTCAGCCTCTCTCTACACCTTCAGTCTAAACCTGACCACCTGACCTGTTTCCCCAGTTCATCAGCCCTCTGCACTGGGTTGTTCTGCAGTATCACAGTGGCAAAATGTGAGCATCAGGTGTTTTATCTCATTTCATCTGTGTGTCTCTCCTCTGTTCTCTTCTTCTGACTCTCTGAGCCCTGTGGGAGTAGTAGTACTAATACTGACAGTACAGAGAAGAAAACTTTGCTCAGACGTGTTGGTTTTACTAGTAATATCTTTGTTCTCTGGTACAAGGACTGTTCAAATGACTTTCTGAAAGTGGGTTAGCCTAGCCTACAATTCCACTCTTACACAGAAATTATTTATGATGAAAGGCTGCTTGTTTCCTCTTTTTCCTTTTGTTTTCAGCGTTGTGGTGATTTTCAGTATCTTTGGGGTGTCTTTATTTTGAAGCTTTTAGTCTGTTTTTTCTTGAATCTGGCATATTGGAGCTGTCATTTACAGTCTCACTTGTGTGTGCCCTTGCATAAGTATCTGTCATTTTGATATGTTTTATCATTTTGATTATTATTTTAAGACTATTAGTGTCATGGTCCCTGTGCCTCCCCGGCCAGCCCAGTGTGGCCACAAGTGTTTGTTGTTTTTCTCTCGCTCTCTCTCTCCTACCTGTCTGCCTGGGCGGAGCTCTGATTGGGCTCCTGCCCTTGGCCCACGCACCTGCAGCTGATTTCGAGCGAATTGCAGTTCTCTGGCTCTTAAGGCTGGGGCTCTGAGCTATTCGTCGCTGGAATATTGAGTAACTCTCGTTAGTATTGCCTGGCTTCCTTGCGATTCTAGTAAGTAAGTAAGTAAGTAAAATTTATTTATATAGCACTTTTTAAGAC
The DNA here is from genome assembly GCF_964374335.1 of Astatotilapia calliptera. NCBI lineage: Eukaryota > Metazoa > Chordata > Actinopteri > Cichliformes > Cichlidae > Astatotilapia > Astatotilapia calliptera. The sequence goes on from NC_137423.1 coordinate 19,355,357, forward strand.
AAAAACGCTGTTACAAAGTGCTTCACATGAAGACATGTCAAACAAACAATATAGCAACATAGAGGAAATATAAAAGCATATCAAACAAGCAATAGTACAATATAAATATAAAATAAAACAACATATTACGCATTAACATTACCCAAATGCCTGTTCCCGTGTTTGCCTTCGACTTACCCTCGTCTGTGTAAACAGGTTTACCTGGATCAGCCCTTTTGTGACCCCTGGACCCCGTAAGTAGGAGAGTGAGCTGAGCTGCTTGTGTGGAGACTGTTTGGACGAGGAGCAGAGCGAGTGCGAAGAAGTGTGTCTCCCCAGCCTATTGATCCCCGGGACCCTGGTGTTTCCCCCCTCCCTTCACGTGTATATAGCGCACCAGTGTGATTAATAAAGTGTCGTTGAACTGTGCTACCTCAGTCTGCGCCTGAGTCCGTTCCACCCCCGTGACAATTAGAGTTATTCAGAATCACACTGTGGTGGTTTTGCATATTTTTGTGATCATTTCAAGTCATTTTGGATAATTTCACAAATGTTTGTGGACACTTTGAGTTTCTTTTAGGTCATTCAGAACCCTCTTCTATTTTATTGCATGGTTTTGTCATTAACTTGATCTTATTGTGAAACACTATGAGTCACATTGCTATCATTTTAAGTTATACTGGGCTTATTCTGGAAAAATATTTTTGAGTCTCTTAGAGTAATGTGATCATTTTGAGTCAGTCTGTGTCTGCGGCTCATTTCAGTTGTCTTTGTAACTTTATATAGTGGCCCACTGTGTTACCCATAGCCTTACCCACTAATCCACAGATGTGCTGATGATTTTGTTTCTGGTGTAATAAACAGCCAGATGGACATAAATTTGAACAATCTTTAAAATGTGTTTACTCAGTAGTTAATTTAAGACCTTATTGTTTGTTTGTTGGTTTTGATAAATCATTATTAAAGTGATAAGGCAAAACCAAGACACAAGACAAAAATAGTTTTATAACCAAAACCTAGTCCAAGTGAGTGTCCATCAAGACGCTCACATTCAGCATAAGTTAGAAAAGCTGAGCAGGTTGGTTTGGTCTAACCTAATGTGTAGCTTTCAAATGTGAACGCCCCCTTTGATTTTTCTTCAACTGAGTTTTTTGCTGTGACACAATAAGCTCCTCGGTTTAGCTTAAAGGTGCTGGTTAGAAGAATAGAGAGAGTCACTGAGGGACCCTGAAAGTCAATCTTGCCCCTTTAAGTGCTTCTACTTCTCCCAATCTTACCTTCTCGCATCATCTCACTTCTTATATTGGCTCATTTTCAGTGTTTTCCTTCAGTGTTCCTTCATTGTCTGTTTTCTGCCCTTCATGGTGACTGAGCTCAGTTTCTGTTTCTACTGCTATTATCTCCTGATAAAGACCTCTATAACGCATTGGATTTTTAGCTATATTCTCTAAGTGGATGATTGAATTCTACCTGGTGGACAAGGTGTGTGATAGTGAATGTATATAATTGTCTGTGAGTGATTATATGAATATTGTTTGGACCTGATGAAGGCCAGGTGGACGCCATGACTCAGTAAAATAGTGGTCAGCGAGACAGTGTGGTGACTACAAGCACATATACAAGCACTTTCGGAAAAGTGCGATCTGATGCGCTACACTTGATGATTCTTAAACTGAGTCTTCAAACAGCTGGACAGGAGCAGGCTCTCATTTCCCTCCCAAGAACTCTTTTTGGTTTTTGTTGTACCAATAACTGGTGATTTTTAAAGTTCGGGATTCACTGGTTCGTCACTAGTGCACCAGTGCAATGCATTATAGAGCTGCTGTTCATGCCAGTCCAATTGATTATTGAATACAGAGCGATAGATGCTGCTTTTAGGACTGAAAGATCAGAAACTGATCAGAATGGTAAGCTGCTGTTTTGTAGAATGACACACCCAAACATTTGACCAGAATAAAAGAGGGAAAAACAGCACCTTAAACAAAAAATATTCATGTGATCACGGCACTGTCGTACATATAAGTTATAATTATAACACATTTAGCTGTTACATCCTGTAGGGCTGTCGCTATGTGACATGCCTTAGAGACAGCAGTTATCTACATATTTGCATCACAAGGATAAATGAAAAACCTTTACGCCTTTATTTTTTAAAAAGACACCTTTTGAAATACAACAGTGTGATTTGACTGAGCACTATCATTACACTTCAGACACACATCTAGCTGTTACATGGTTGCAGGCTACAACATTACGAATGGAAAGAAGATATTTATGCTTTAGTTTAAGGCAAAGCAGCTTATGAAATGTAACAGTTTGATCGTGACTGTCACAGTGTATCATCACTACATCTAAGAGAGACACAGAAGTCATTGTGAGAGACTCCAACTGGAACATGAGATGTTATCATGAAACACTGTACTATAATAAATTATATAAAACTACTTCAAGTCTCAGTAACTTAACACATAAGACTATTATAATAGTACAACATTAAATACCAAAGAAAACTGAATGAAATATAAAATTATCAACAGAAATACACAATTGAAAATGACACAAAAGGTTTAAGTACAGTGTTAAATATGAAATAATATTATATAGAAAGTGTATTTGCAGAGCAAGAGATGTAAAAAAATATCAGTATTAATCACAGAACTATGGCTCAGTAGCTGAGGGTCCGACATGCATGCTTATAAGTTTGTAACCATTCAGAATTCTTAACTCGTTTCATGTAAAGCTGCTTATTACAAAGTATCCATTGTCTGTGTTCATGTGGATCGAGCCCTCCCAATAACACCCCTTTGCCTTGTTATTTAGCTTCTCCCTGTATCGTATACTGCTGCTTATCTTGTCACAAGTCTTTTTTTCAGTGTTTGCTGGTGTGTTTTCCTCATTGTTACTTGCTGGCATTTGTAGTACAGTGTGCAAGTCATTTAAAAATCAGACCAGAGTACTTTGCACAATTATAAGATGTAAATTAACTTTTTTTTATGTCAAAAACCAGGATAGTCATTAAGGCCTGCTGTAGTAGGTAAGAAGCCCTGTCTGATGGTTAACAGGGCATGACTACAATGGAGAATCACAAAGCTGCAGAACACTGCATTGATAAGGTTGGTGCTAAGATCTCCTTTCACTCCTTTCAAACTCCCAAAAACAACTCTACACTGTAATGCAACCTCTAACAAACTGGGCACAGTGCAATTGGTATTGCTCTCCCTGCATCCGCCAAACCCAGACTGCCAGACGGAGAGGCGTGATTGGTCATGGCAGAGGACACGTCTCTACAGCTGTAGTGACTCACTCATAAATGTTTGTAGAAGCAGTCTGTCTGTCTGTCTGTCTGTCTGCCTATCTATCTATCTAGATCTATATACAGGACACCAAAGAAATCAGTGCCAATCAAAAATGATATAATGTCATCTGAAAGCACCTAAATTAAAGTCTGAGCCAGTGTATCAACTCCAAAAATGTAAATTTGACCAAAGAGCCTGATTGTTAATTCAGGATTGAACACGACTCAAGTAAAACTTTATAATTTCTCAGTTAGAAATAACACTAACTGTGCTTCATTTTCCTTATATAAGCCTTGACTTTAAACTAATACTCATCAAAGTTTCTTTTTCAACTTGTGCCCACTTTTTCTTGCCTTCAGTGACCAAATCTTCTGCCCCTTTTTAAACTCCTTTCTCTTTTCGTCTCACCTCACCTCCTCCATCTTCTCATCTTGTCCCCTCTCTCTTGACCTTGCCTCACTTTGCGCTGCCTCTTTACTCTCTTCCCTTGGTCCCCTACATTTCACTTGCCTTGTGGCCGTATCGGTTGTGTCATCTTTTATTTTCATCTAAGTCCGCTCACCCACACATTTTCAACAAGCGATTTCGACTGGGAGTGAGTCAGTCATATTCTCACTGGTGCATTCAGCTCCCGTGCTTCATGGGATGGGGAGAATGTGGGAGTTAAAAGTGAAAACCGCCGACAATCCCTTGAGCAAGGAACCTGACTTTCATTTTGGCAACCCCTCTTGAGCAGCTCAGAGGTCAACAACAGAAAACTGGGGTTGCATTGGGCAACTCTCAAAGGTGAAAATGTGTAAAGCTCGAATATAAAGCAGGGTTTTGGCTGCAACACTCACTTGTGGGAAAAAACGGTTTCAAATATTAATGCTGATGATCTGTAAAAAGATAAAGCAGAAGAATGTGTGAAATGAAAAACTAAGGTGGAACAAAAGCAACAACATCAAACAGAAGGAGTTGTTTAGGAAAGAAAGCCTCTTCGGGTACATGCAGTCAAAGAGAGCAACAAATGGCCTGAGCTGAAGATAAGTGAAGAGAAAAGTGATATAAAACAAATACAGCCTAATCACACTGCAGGCCAACGCCTCTTGAAGAACCTAACGAGCCCCCAGCTGAGCAGTGGAAGGGAACAAAGAAGATTGTGTATATTGAATGAGGGATTGAATGATGTTTAATCACAGCAGTGAAGCAGCAGTTCTAAGAGGCTGGGAAGTTTTGGAACTGTTAGGTACTTGATTTAGGATGTCTCCATGAAAGACTGACCTCCCTCCTACCTCTGTTCTTTAAAATGAAAACAGAGGGGCTGCAATGCTTCCATTTGCCTTCTCCTCTGCCTCGTTTTAATCTCTTCATTAAAAAATACAGTCAAAGCAGTCGTTTGCCAATAAAAGAGTTTTTCTAGTCATTTCTATTGGGTCATATGTTAAACTGCAGTAGGGTACAGTGTAGTTTGTGCCAGACTAATACACTTGCTTTGATGCAATTGTCACATCAGAAACATCATTCTCATCGCTCATAATTAGGGCTGGGTATCGTCACTGATTTCTAGAATCGATTCGATTCCGATTCACAAGGTCCTGAATCGATTTGATCCACGATTCGATTCGATTTGATTTGAATCTGGGAAATTTTGCCTCAGACAGTCAGAAATATTATAATTCAGATCAGTACATTTACATATTTTTGTATCTATAAAAAGGAAGCTGACACTTTCCAGACTTTATCAAAGGTGTGAGCATCACAGCAGATGCCTTTGTGTCAAAGTAGCTCAAGATAAAACACAGAAAAACATGAAGGTGATTTTCCTGGCCTGAGATTTTATAAAAATATTCTGCAGTACATCAAAAACGAACGAAAAACATTGATCACCTTATGAACATTACCTCTGAAGTTACAGCGGTTTTTTTTACAGACACAGCTGAGCATTTTGCATTTTATATAATTTTAAAAAGTTTAAATTTGTTCAGAAGCCTATTGAACGGCAGAAATTAGGTTTTCTTTTCAGAAGTAAGTAAAAGGAAAAAAAAACATTGGCCGGCAGCGCTGTAAATAACGGTAGACTTGTGCGTAACATGCAAGCGAATAATGCATAAAACAGATTTTGGGGATAGACGGGAAACTTGGAGTCTTGGAGTACACTGAGAAAGAGAGAGAGAGAGCTGTGCATGAAGTGTGATTTTATCATGGTGGAAGCAAACAGAAAAAGTAAGAGGGAGTCCATCACGATGTTTATGTGAAGCGTAGTTTGGATCTTCTTTTTCTGCTGATTCAGTCAATATTGTTTGGAGAAAGATAAAACTAACAGCTTTAGAATCAGCGCAAAAAGGGCGTAAAGACAAAGCGCGGACCGCCGAAACATCAGAATCAGCGAGCTGTCGGCTTTCAGCCCCGACCGTGTCCGTGCCGTGAGGTGAGAAAGGCGACATCTCACTGATTCTGATCCGCGGGTCTGTGCTTTGTGTTTACATCTTTGTACAGAAGCCGTGTACCTGCTCTCATTTACTGTTTTAAATGTTTGGTGGTTGTTGAAATTTTCTGACGTTTTACCTGAGATTCTGGAATTTTGGACAAAATACATTTATATAAAAAAATTGATTCAGGATTTTAATTAATCGATATCACGTTATCCAAGCCAGAATCGATTTTAATCGATGAATTGATTATTAAAACCCACCCCTACTCATAATGCAGTTCTGGAATCAGGAACGAATTTCCCCACTCACACTCTCTGTTTCCTTGTGTTTGTCCACACTGCTGTTGTTTTTATGCATACTTCAGACCTAAAACATTTTGTTCTTGTATTGATGCACTTCCCATCTGAATCTAACAACTCATCAAAACGAGTTGTACTTTTGTCAGTCAGAACTGTGATCTCTCACTTGCTTTGATACTGTCCATCATTGCATTCATGGTTGCAATCAATCAAGTCACTCAAAACATTATAAAATATGATCCACTTATTTGCAAGAGTTGTCTTCTGCTCTGCTGAGACAGCGATGATGAAAACTGGGTTAACCCTTTTGCAAAACAAGCAGCCCAAAGCCCACTGTTTAACTATGGTAACCAAACAGAAATCACCTATTCCAAACTATAAGAAACTACGACGAGCAGTATGGGATCACTGAAGCACCTGTTTGACACAAATCTTCAATTAGCACTCAGTCTGCAGGCCTTAAAAGGTGCCACGTCTGCGCTGTTCTTTACCAGCATGGATGGAGGAGGTCTAAGGCAGAGGTACAGGAATCTGTGTGAGGTGGACGTATAGTTGGAAGAGCTCAAGTTTCAGAAGATATTCAGGCAATTGTTACTGATCATGTTATCAATTGTGGCCTTTCACTTAGAGAGGCTGGACAACCTGTTCTAAACAGAAACATTGCTCCATCCATTGTTAGAATGTTTCGACAGGAGAACAGTTAGTGTTGCTGTGCAGTACATACAGAAATATCTAATATAACTGTTTCCTCATTCCCATTACATGTATTCTTTATAGAATCCAAAGGCTGCCATTCTCTGGCGGTAGAGGGAACATTTTCAGTGCTGAGCAGGAGGCAGCTGCTGTGAACATGGTTGCAGAAAACAATGCCATAAGGCTGTGTGAAATCAGGGCAGCAGTGATCACAGATCAGGGCATATTTAGGAACATCAGCAGTGAGCCTGACCACTACTGAGCACGTCATAAGAAGCAACCATATGGCCATGAAGCAGATCTGCACAGTTCCTATTCAAAGGAACTCTGATGTTGTGAAGGAGGCCAGATGCCAGTATGAGGAGGTAAGGAAACATTACAATGCCTGTCATATCATGCAGTTGGAGTCTACTGGTGTCACATTTCATTTTTGCTTTTTTCACGTAGAGAATAATGGAGCTTGAAGCTGGGGGGCACATCACCTCTTCATTTATGTTGATGAAGCCAGTTTCAATCTCTGTAAAGTGAGGAGTGGTGGAAGGAACCTCGTTGGGTACAGGCCACGTTCACAGTTACAGGACAGAGGGGCACCAACATGTGTGCTTCCTTCTCCAATGACCATATTCCCACTATTGACCCATACAACACCAAACGCCTCATAACCTTCCTAAATGCACTTCATGAGAGGCTGATCCCACCTGAGGAGAGCAGATAAGATAAGATAGATAAGATAAGATAAGATTAGCATTTATTGATCCCACAAGGGGGAAATTTTTGCGTTACCTCAGCTCAGGTACAGATATCAGAAGGAAATACAAAAATACAAATAAGTACAATCAATGAAAAAAAAGTAAGATAATACACTATATACAATGGTTGCATACACAGTATGTGATTATGGATATGGTTGGAAGGCTGTTGCCTTCTGGCATGCCACTCTTCATCATTATCTGGATAATGACCACTCTCGCCTTGTCAATGAGTGGTTTGCAGTACACCCTCGTATGATGATGCAGTTCCTCCAAGCATATTTCCCATTTTTGAATCCCATGGAGGGATCACCATCCCTATGATGCCTTTGTTGTCCGCTATGACTGCTGCTGCCCAAGAGAAAGGTGCAGAGGAATGTTAAGGTTGGATACGGCATGCAAGAAGATTTTCCCCTCAGTGCATTTCAAGACACGGTATTGAATGTGATGTGGATGAAGCCACGTGGCCCCATAGACAAGACAGTAGACACTGAGGATCAATAGTTTCTATTTCTTATACTGTAATAGATTTTATTTTGGTGTACATATATTTTCTGTAATATTTACAGTATTTCCTTTTTCAACCACAGTTTGAAAAAAGTCATGGGATCAATAAACGTCGTATCAAAGCACTTCTGATTCTGGATCCAATTCATTGCAAGAAGGCGATTTTGACACAGCCTATGGAGAAAGATAACAAATTGCACCGGCATGAAGGCTATGCAATGGGCTACTATGACAAGCAATGGTGCACTGACTCACACTGACTGCTGTATTTTGGATTTTGTTGTCCAAGTTTGGTTTTGTTTCATATTCTAAGTGTTTTGGTGTGTTTTGGTACGGTTAGAGCCTTTTGCAAGAAAACTGTGTCACTTGTGTCTCTGTATAGGCCTGTGTGTTAACTGTTTGGACAATGTGAAGTTTGAGTTAACTGTTGCATGACAACAATCAAGAAAAGACATTTTGCTCTAAGTATTGTGCTAAAGTAATCAAGGAACATGCAAACTCTTCAACTCTGTGACGAATGAGAAAAAAATGAGTAAAAAACATTTCGCTAGTGTTTTACAGTTTTTCTAAATCACCTTAGCTTTGGATTCTCACAGCAGAAAAGTCATTGTCACTAGTGCAGTTGTCAAATCAGGAACGTATTTCCTCAACCATTTCTCATTGTTTCTGCACATACTTCACTACTAAAGATATTTGTTACTTTGTTACTTCTCACTTGGATCATAACAGTCTGTACTTTTGTCAGTCACAACTCACTTTCCTGTGTAAAATAGCCTCAGTGTCCTGGCCTCGTGGCTTCCAGTGTGGTCTTCTGTTGCTGTAGCCCAACTGCTTTCAGAGATGCTCTTCTGCATGCTCTTCTTCTTCATTGATTAATTGCCTCCCTATGAGTTCAAGGTGGTCTGGCCATTCTCCTCTGACCTTTGACAAAAAGGTATTTTCATCCATGAAACTGCTGCTTGGTGTATATTTTCTCTTTTTCGGAGTGTTCTTTGTAAACCTGTGAGATGGTTGTGTGGGAAAAACTCTGACTAAGAACCTGCCACTTCCACTTACCTTTCTCCCTGATGCGTGTTTGAAGCCCATCAGGGTATGCTGACCATGTGTACATGCCTAAATGCTTTGACCTGATGTGTTTGGGTGATTAGATAGACGCAACAGGCAGGTCGAACATACTAAGAAAAAGATTCAGAATGTGCATATTTTCTGTCTGTTTTATGATGCATATAGTTTCATGAATATTATTTTGTTTTTCCATTTCAGCAGTTTTTCAAATAAATCCTTCACATTTCATTTGTTTTCCACATAAGGCATATATTTCTGAAAAACCTTTTTCCAAAGTCGGTAAAGTTTTGATAAAACTGAAAGTAAGAGCGATGTAGCTGCATCAAACAGTATACTATCATTCCCACAGCCAGTTGTCTGCGCATCAGGTAGTGTGGCTTAGTGGTCTAAGGTCCTGGATTTAGGCTCCAGTCTCCGTAGAGGCGTGGGTTCAAATCCTGCCAATGCTTCTGCTTTACACTGTTTTTCAAGCCACCTTATTGTGTGGGTAAGTGTTTGTTGACGCATTCTCATAACTATATACAGAGCATGGCCTTTTTAATTATTAAACATTTAAAATATAACCAACTCAAGCATAATGTATTGCATAGTACTGTAGATTTATCCCTTCCAACCATCCAGTAGACTTGTAACTAAAAATATTATTGATCCCTAATAAGGGCTGTGCTGCATGTCTCATGTAGTTGATGTGAATGAGGAATACTTGGGAAAAACTAAGAGAGGAACAAAAATTAAAAAGGCTACAACTTAATCATGAAGGTCTTTGTATATTAAAGTTCTTTTTTTCACTATTGCTTTGATAATGCTAACCTGTTGCACTGTTTGGTACATTGATATTTGTCAGTATTCTTTGAAATGCACATGCCTTGAGTTGTAACAATGGATTTGGTGGTAGAAATATGGACTTTGGACTTGGACACAACAATAGTGTTTACTCTTGCAGCACATTGACATCTTTGTATTTCAGAAAGCCAATTACATTGACCCGACCTTGCAACTCTCACCGGCTCCAGAACATTTCCTGTATGCCTCCAAAACCACTGTAACTATATCCTGTAAATGTTTTCTTTCTATGGGACGTTGTGAACACTATAAAAGTTACAAAGGTAATTTCAAAATGTCTGACACAATCATTTCACTGTGTCACCTCTTGCCCTCCACCTGTTTTTGGTGCTTTCTAGCTGTATTCTCTCTGATGCTTCAGAGTCCATGTGTGTATGTGTGTGGGTGCCTGTGTTAGAATGGCTACTTTCTTATCTTTTTTAATTACTGTGATCTGTCGGCTTCTATCTCTATCAAAACCATCTGTGTGTGTATGCACAGTTGTATGTGTGCTATGTCTTTGAGTTATCTGAGGTTATCTTTTTGCTAAATGTGAACCACTAGAACCTTATCCAACCCGTTATTGATTTTGTGTCTGCCACACTTAGCACAACATAGCTCACCTGGTTGATCACATGGTTTGAGACAAGGCGTTGGGGAACAATTGAGGGGAGAGAGGGCAGTTAGCTTTTTTTTGTTTGCTAGTGTATCCAGTCCATTCTTGTTGTTGGCGCACACATTAGTGTCGGTTTGTCAGAGCTGCTGGTATGGCTAATTAAGCGTCTGTATCCAGACACAAAGGTCATGATATTTGCCAGATTGTTCTACCAGCTTATTAACTTTGGGGAAAGGGTATACTCTACCACAAACCACAATCTTTTCCTAAACCAAGCCAACACGTGTCAAAGGCTGACCAACTAGCCTTTGAACTAAATACTCGAATGTTGTTGATTTCAAAAAGAGACCAGAGTGGTTACAACAGTAGATGACATGTCATCAGGGTAAGGGTAAGAACAAATTATTTATCTCAGTATGTGAACATGTGCACATCTCCTTCTCATTAACACAAGCCTTGCTTCTACTGACATACATTCTTCTTTTTCCCAGTGTATACCTCCACTTCTCCAGCCTCTCTTTGACCTGTTCCCTAATAACACTATAGATTACAATGTCATCTGTGGACGCCATAGTCCTCATCTGTTGAAAAGAAGGGACTCATGTAATCCCATCCCAATCCCTTAAATGCACCTGTAACTCTTATTGCACACCTCATGGCTGTCTCACTGTCCTCATGACATATTTGCTTCATTTCTCTTCCCATCTACACAACTATAGAACAGTTTTAATGCAGTTTTAATGTTCCTTGCTTTGTTTCCTTTTCACCCGGTTTCTTGCACAAACAGTAGAGTACTGTCCAAACTATGAAGCCACCCCTCATTTCCTGATATTTTGCTATAAAACGGGAAATGCATGCAGCAATGTATTGAAACGTACAAAAATACATGGAAATACGGGAAATACCAACATTTGGTACGACCAGTGTAGGGACTAGCACGTTATTAAGTAACGCGTTACAGTAACTACGTTATTATTGTGGTAGCGAGCACGGTAACTAGTTATTGTGCCAAAATCAGGAACGCGTTAATCGTTACTGGAATTTAGAAAGGCTCGTTATTTGTTACTTCATGTGGTGGCTATCGCGGAGCTTCCACAGATTCAATAACATTAGCAAGTGGTGGAGGCCAGCAGGTGGATGAGGGAAAGGGGAGGCAAGAGGAGAGACCTGAGGCAGCCGCCGGTCCGAGCGTCAGGTGAACTGAACTTCAGGTAAGAAGTTATGACCTGCAGTCTATCTGGGTCAGATATAAACCAAGTTTAGGTGGAGTTTATTTTCGTTGTGCTGACTTTTTCATACTGCGTACTAGCTAGCATGACAGAGTTTCTATACAGCTGGGTGGGTGCTATGATGTTACTGATAGTGAACTTTATTTTATTCATACGGTTAGTTAGTAGAGTTGCCAACCGTCCAGTAAAAAGACGGAATCCTCCTGCATTCAGAGAAAATATTATGCATTTCGTGTTGAGCTGCAAAGGAACAGAGTTTGTCCCAGACTTCAGCTAGAATGAAGCTCTGTATGCAGCTTATCTGCAGTCTGGTGTTACCTACATCTTCCTATTCAGAAGGCAGAATTTCCGAGTTCTGAGTACAATCGAAAGCACCACGACTGCAGGTTTTGTGTTGGATGTAAAAAGCGCACATGACGCTGTGACGTAGGCTAGAATCATGACGGTGGTCAACGACGGTCCAGGCGTGGGATTTCTCTCGTGGAAATATGCACATTATTTTTTTCCTTTCTGTTGGTAGGTGGCACAGTGCACTTGTGGCAAGTAAGCAAGCTAGAAGACTGGCAATCTGGCTGGGTATCCAGTTACAGAAGCAACACATTAACAAGAGAATTCTGAGTAAAACCAAAGTTACTTTCCCTAGTAACTAGTTACTTTGAAAGTAACGAGTAACTTGAAGTAACTGAGTTACTTTTGATAGAAGTAACTAGTAATGTAACTAAGTTACTAATTTAAAGTAACTTACCCAACACTGGGTATGACCACCTTTATTCTTCTACACATAACAGGATGTACTCAGCTTTCTTGAATTCTCCCTGCAATCTTCACGAATAGCTCTCCGGGGTTCTTGAAGGACATTCCAAAACTTTTAGTTGGTTCTTTGATGGCTTTGGTTCTATTCTCTGTCAAAATGATCCCCCACTCTTTAATAATGTTGAGGTCTGGGTTTTGACAGTGCTCCCTCAAATCATGACAGAGTCTCCAACACAGACACTCAGTGTCTGCAAACAAACTATGCTTAAAGAAAATAATTCTGAAAAGAAACTCAAGTTTATTTAAACCAAGAAATTCATAAAGGAAATGGACATTTAAGAAACAAATGACCTTGTTGAAAATGAAGTTCTAATAACTGCATACTTACATGTTTTCCTGTTCATACATATCACTGATATCAGAAAGAACAGTGAGATGGATTTCTAAAATGTCCTTCAAACAAGGCCTTTCTGCGACCTCTGTTTCTGTGACTGTACTTTTATCAGTTACGTTTTAAAAAAAATCAGTGCAGCTTGTACTTCTCGTATTTTTGCAGGACATGTATTATTAAATCAGTGTCAAAGGAAGCAATTACATGCTTAGATAATTGTTAAATACTGCTGGGAGTTTCAAGTCTAGACCTAATAGGATATTTCTTTTTTTTACGAAAGGTCGTAGGGGTAATAACTTGAGTTCTTTTTGGGTCACTGGGAATACCATCAACATACATAATGTGTGCCAGCGATAGAGGTATTTGTGGAGCTTCAGGACTAAATGGAAGGTGTGTGTTTGTGTGTTTTGAAGGGTGTGAGGGTAACAGGTGCTTGTTTACTCTTTGGGAGGGGGAGTTAATGGCCTTATCACCATAGTGCAGTGGAGTGTGAAGTCTCATCACAGCAACTTAGCTGTTTATTCATACATACATATTCTTAGCATTGATGCACGCACACAAAAATGCAAATCTGCACCCACAGACACATCTTCCTGCTCCAGTGTGTAGGCATGGATACAAGATTACATGCGAGCAGACACACTGAGAAGCACAAATAAAACTGAACACAGACAGATGATTAACCTCATGCATAAAATTATTAACAAACATACATAAACACCATTTAAATTCAGCACCTGTTGCTCTGATGACTTTAAACATAATTAGCCACTAAATGTAATCGTTAGCTGTCAGCTAATGAGCAGCTCATGTGCAAGGCTAACAGAACCAACCTGTAACAGCACTTTATTGATCTATGTACCTCTGTATTTGTAATGACTCTCCTGGCTGTATTTGTCAGGTGACACAGACACAAAGGGGATTTCAGAAAACTAAGATAGTAACTAAGATTTCTAACAGTACAGTCTCAGGGTGTATCATATGAACACTTTGAAGTAGCTTTACAGAAGTCAATTTGGATAATGTCAGAAAACAAAAACCAGTTACATAACATACCGGTTAGTATTATGTAATTCCTGTCATATGTCATGGGAAAACAGTTGTCCATTTGAAATCACTCACTCAAGTGAATTTCAATTTTTAACAGTTCTAAGTATAAGTGCTCAAACACACTCGAACCACAGCTGCCAGGCCTGTACACAGTAGCACCAGTAAAGTGCCAGGATTGGTCAGAGGAACAGTTAGTTTGTCTTCCCCTGCTACACTACACCATCTGCACTGAAGTAAGAAAGTTAACCAGGAAAAATGATTAGGAAGTGGTTAATGGAGGGCTCCTCTTTTGCAGTGAGCCAGTGGATTAACATTGTGCACTGCAGAGATGGTTTCATACCTACTGTTGAGGTGAAGTCTTAGTTTTAGTTCCCAGAAGGCCACCAAAAACTCGCAACACAGTGCCTCTAGGCTGATGCCGCACAGTTAAAGTTGCTGCCACTTTACTTTTTGCTGTGAGTGTTGATAGGCACATTAAGAAGTTGAATAATTTATGTATATGGAGTTATCTATCATCTGAAAACATATTTATTCCTAATAGCTTACCGTCTCACCCAAACAGACGCATTCACAAATTTATGGAAATAGGTTGGAAAGAACGAGCTTGCAATCTATTCTGAGACATTTTTGGGGGATGTGAATGTCTTTTGTGATTGTTCCTTGAGGATGAATTTTCAAATCTTACAGGGCATGTGTGCTGTCATGCCTTGGTTGCATTATTACTGTATTACAACAAACGAAAAACAAAATGAAATGATTTGCAAATTTCACAAATCCGTATTTGATGGCAGCAGTGTGTCTAAAAAAAGTTGGGATTGGGGAAAAAAACATTGGAAAAGTAAAGTGTACTAAAAAGTAAAAAGTAATGGCTGGATGAACATGAACAGTAACATCACTGGGTATAGAGAGGCAGAGTTTCAGAGCAGTGAAGATGGGCATTGGCTCATTTATTTGAGAATATTCTTCCTCAATGGAAAATTGCAAATACTCTGAAAGTTTTATCATGCATAGTATATAAAATAATCCAGAAAGGAGCAAGGAACAAGACAGACAATTAAAATTGTATAATGTAAAACCAGGAATGATTGTGTGATGAAGTCAAGGGGCTGAATCATTCTCTGGCATCCAAAATGCAGGTTGAAGCTTTATCGTGTGAAGAAAAAACATACATGTAAAGATGACTGAAGAAAACTGGTCTGTTTCAAGAAATATATTTCTTGAAAGTATTATGCATGAAACTGAAAGTGATAGAAAAACTCTTTGTATTTATTACAGATATTTGACCCATGAAGGACTGCACCCATTCACATATTTTCAGAGAACCTTAATTACACAAATGGCCATGGGTAGCACTCTCTTACAGTGGAGGATATTTGCAGCAGTAGAAATTGTAGCTAACCTTGAGAAGAGCCTTCATGTGTAACAATATGTCTGTAAAAGAAAGAAGATTGTGTTCCTTCTAATCTATAGCTTTTAATAATACGGAGAAAGTAAGCAGGCCAGACAGAATGAGCAACGAGGGGACATCTATATGTCCCAGCACTCCATATTAGACTGCCTGTAATTAAGCCAATTAGCACACAGGAACAACACAGTAATACCTCAGGGAGAGATAAGAGTAGGGAGAGTTTAAAAATACAGCATCAAAACACACCCACACTGAAAGTCATCACTGCGTGTTTTGTTGTCTGGGGATGCCCACACAGATGGTTCAGGTGCATTTATAGGGACGTAAAGTTGTTTTGATGGCTTTAACACAATCAGGCTAATTAGTATCTCTTCTAGTGGTTGCACACAATGGACAATTCGATATGCACATGGGATGTCTTAAGGTGCTGGCATATTAATGCGTCACTGTTGACACACAAGCTCCACGTGGCATTAACTTTGGCTAATATTTAGTTTAGCTCCATTAGAGCTTTATTCTGCCTAAATGTCCCCTTTCTTGACTGATTCAAAGAATCTTGGCCAAATGTGTAAAATGACATTGAATCAAAAACATAATAAAGCTAAAGTAACCAACAGTTACAAGCTTTTGATTGATTGATTGATTGAATCTTTATTTTGAACATGTTGAAAAAGTATAAAAAAAAAAAAAATAGAATTAAAAGAGACAAATGAACAAAGCAAACAAAAGGAAAACGAGCAACCACAACTCCAAATAACGTCCATGTTCAAAAAGGAGCAGGAAGAAGCATAAGCTTATTTAATCCCACCCCTTTTCCACTATCTAGTATCAATAGACTACAGAAATACCTCCTTGTAATTACATTATATGTTATGTGTAATTTTTTTTTTTTTTTTAATATATACACATATATGTTTCTATCTATCCATACCTACGTATATACACACATACGCACATATACACATTTTCAATAACCCCATTAACACCTGAAGGATACACAACCTACAATTTTATATATATTTTATATATATATATATATATATATATATATATATATATATATATATATATATATATATATATATATATATACACACATACATACACACACATACACATATATATATATACATATATATATATGTATATATATATATATACATATACACATATATATATATACATACATACATACATACATATACATACACATACACATACATATATACCCATACCAACAAACCTGTGCATGCGCACACACATGAAAATATTAGACAAGAACACCCTATCAAATCTCTACCTTTTCCCTGTACCCTGTAAAAACCATATCCTTAAACCGCTTTTTAAACTGCGCCATGCTTGGACATTGCTTCATATCTTTACTTAGTCTGTTCCACAGCTTCACTCCACACACAGAGATGCAAAAACTTTTTAATGTTGTACGGATACGAGGATGTTTTAAATTTAATTCCCCCCTCAAATTGTATCCCCGTTCCCTTTTAGAAAACATTTTTAGAATATTGTCAGGAAGCAGGTTATTTATTGCTTTATATATAATTTGTGCTGTGAGAAAATGAACCAGATCTGTGAATTTTAGAATTTTTGATTTTAAGAATAGTGGATTTGTATGATCTCTGTAACCAGTTTTATGGATTATCCTTATGGCCCTTTTTTGTAATATAAAGATTGATGATAGCGAACATTTGTAAGTATTGCCCCAAACCTCTGCACAGTAATTCAAATACGGTGCAATCAGGGAACAATAGAGAATGTGGAGTGATTTGTGGTCCAGAATGTGTTTTACTTTACTCAAGATTGAGACACTTCTTGAAATTTTGTTATGTATATGATTTATATGAGACTTCCAGTTTAATTTATCATCTATAATCACACCAAGAAACTTATGTTCAAGTACTCTTTCAATTTCCACACCATCTACATGAATCTGCACTTGTGCATTTCTAAGGGAATTCCCAAATAAGATAATTTTAGTTTTACTTAGATTTAGCGATAGTTTGTTCCTGTTAAACCAACTTTTACTTTTGGTGATCTGCTTCCAGCTTTCATTTGGGTACAGCAGCAGTACAGCTTGAATGGCCTGGACCACAGGCTGTACGTACAGCAGGGAAGTTGTTCCTCGGTTTGACAATCTGTGCAGAGCTGCAGCAAAGCCAAAACATGATCGATACCTGAGAAATAGCTTTGCAGCACTCCAGACTGGAGCCGAGAATTTTTAGAACAGATTTGATAACATAAGTGTTTACTGACTCGCTGGTTATGAGGCTGTTATTTACTCTCCAAGTACATTTTTTGATGAGGTGGAAGAAAAAATATCATTGTTGCTGAAGTTTTCAGACCTCTGAACTGGAGATGGGAACAAGTGCAATTACTCTGTTACTGTAAGAGTCTCATTGAGCCAAGGCTGTTCTCTTCAGTAGGTAGGGACTAGGACTAGGACAGGATTGGAATGATCAGGAGTTTGTTTGCTTTTGTCATTTTTTCAAGTGTCTCACTAGCTTGAGTCTTGAACTGTGGTAAAGCAGCCACATGAGTTATGTAGAGCACGGGTGTCCAACTCCAGGCCTCAAGTCCAGATATCCTGCAGACTTTAATTCAGTTCAATTCAATTTTATTTATACAGCGCCAAATCACAACAACAGTCACCTCAAGGCGCTTTATATTGTACAGTAGATCGTACAATAATAGATACAGAGAAAAACCCAACCCCCTATAACCAAGCACTTTGGTGACAGTGGGAAGGAAAAAACTCCCTTTTAACAGGAAGAAACCTCTGGCAGAACCAGGCTCAGGGAGGGGCGGGGCCAGACAGAGATTTATAACAATGCAGAGAGGTCTGTTAACACATAGTAAGTGAAGAAGAAACACCCAGTGCTTCATAGGAATCTGGTTAGGTTATGCTACACCTATTGCAGCATAACTAAGGGAGGATTCAGGGTCACCTGGTCCAGCCCTAACTATATGCTTTATCAAAAAGGAAAGTTTGAAGCCTAATCTTGAAAGTAGAGATAGTGTCTGTCTCCTGAATCCAACCTGGAAGCTGGTTCCACAGAAGAGGGGCCTGAAAACTGAAGGCTCTGCCTCCCATTCTACTTTTAAATACTCTAGGATGTCAAAAACCGTTCTTGATCCAGCACGGCTGATTCAAACGGCTAAATGACCTTCTCAACATGCCTTCCTCCAGAGGCCTGGTAATGAACTCATCATTTCATTCAGGTGTGTCGACACAGGTTGAGATCTAAAACCTGCAGGACACCGGCCCTTGAGGCCTGGAGCTGGACACCCCTGATGTAGAGTAACCGAGCAGGTAATGACTTCTCAGCCCAGACTTCATGATGCATGTGTGTATTTATATAGAAATGCTGTGTATTTATAATCTTTGTAAAGTGTCCCTGGGTTTCTTGGAAGTTGCTATACAAATATAAGTTATTCTTATTCTTATTATAATTATTTATAAAAGGCTGATGACCATTAGCAGTGGGGAGTGTAGATAAATATTTATATTATCCCTTTAAATGTGGATAAGTTCAGTAGTGTGCCTCTGTACTGATGTTTTTACAGGATTTTAAATATTTTCAGACCTTGACCTAGTTATGAAAAATCATCCCACATCTCATCAGCTCACGCTGGGAGCCACTCTCATTAAAAACTATTATTACACGATCATGTAAGGACCTAACGGCAGCACCCCCCACAAACTGTTTTCAAGGCTTATGAGACACTGTCATTGTGCGTTTTGCTTTAGTTCATTAAACAGACGGCTGATAGTTGAAAACAGCATAATGCATTCAAGTAATTTTTACTCCATCAAGCTAAAATGTGCTTCTTTTCATTTAAGGCTACAAAAGCAAATATTAGAAGAACAGATGCTGTCTGGACCTGTTTTAGTGTGTATGAAAGAGAATACATTTTGCTAGTTAATGGGTTGCGTGCAATATAATGACTGCCTCTGATATTTGTATTTCCTTGAGTGGTGAGTGTGGTGTTTGGACATAAAGCCACACTGTACAGCAAATGTGAGTGTCTATAGAATAAGCAACAATAAGAATATGTCTTTTGGTTTAAAAGTGCACAGTACACAGATGTCAGCAGGAAAGAGCGAACTGATTTTGATTCAACAGAGGCATTTAATGAAGGTCTTTACATCGCGGCTTGTATAAATGTTCTTTGATATGTTTTCCTCGATTTACCTTTTAAGCATGAATTTTGTCCACTTTTACTTTAACAGATGTTCCTTTTCTGTAAATCTTCCTCTGCTGTTCAAAAAGACTGGATCAGGTCAATCATAGCACTTTGCCCTCCATGTCATTTAATCATTTAGCATCCTGCAGCATGCTGTTCGCTTCCTGCCCAAACAATTGTAAAATACTATAATATCATCACCATCTAAATGTGTACTATTAGATGACAATGATGGGCAGTTGAGCATTTTTAGGACCATTCCTTCAGCAAATGTAGCAATAAAAGGCCTAAAATACCTCACTACACATCAAACCCATAATACTGGCAAATTGTGCATGTAAAAGTAAATGTTCCCCTTTAGTGTTATATGGATATTATTGCTGCAGATGTTTAAGGTTAAGCTCATTTTAAATACTATCTTTTTTTATTATTTACAAAAATTTGTACAATAAATACCCTGCTAAGAAAAATTAAAAAAATTAAAGGAATGCATATGACAACAGGTGCTCCAGAGGGACGACAATGAGACAACCTCTAATGCAGGAATGCCTTTACAGGTGACGTTCGTTTCCTTCTAGTCTTTCCTGGCTGTTGTTTTTGAAAGTTTTCCATTTGGCTGTTGTCACTGTCGCTACTGGTACCATGAGGTAATACCTGGACCTTACAGAGGTTACACAGGTAGCCCAACTCCACTGAGATGGCACATGTTCTTGCTAGAGGGGTTGCAGTGTCTCCCAGCAGAGAGCCTGGAGGAGACTCCAGGAAACAGGCAGGTACTCTAGGAGAACTGGACAGGGCCGCAGAAGGTCACGGTGGAACACATCAAATGCTGCACGTGTGTGTGTGTGGAGAGCATAAAACTACAGCATCAAATTCAGTGCAACAAGACTCAAGGCTCTCATCATTAACTTTATAGTTGTGTGATAAATGTATAAGAAGTCACACGGTGTGCAATAATGATAAAAGTCCCATTGGAGCATTGTGGAGCCGAACAAAAGAAAAGGACCATGTATTGTGTGAAATTAAAAATTAAAAAAATAAAACAAACATAATCAATAAAGATGATCCTCATCTTGATTCACTTGACAAACCTGAAAAATGCTCGGCTGTAATCAGAGAGCGAGCTTTCATCACCAGCTCTCTGTGCAGGTTTGAGGTTTGCAGTCATATCGCAGAGTGCAGTGGTGAGAATGGGACACCAGGAGGTGATCCAAAGATAAAGGGAGGGGACTCGTAGAATTGATTTTTATGGACTCATTCCTGGAACTTTACATTTAGCATGTCAGTCACACAAAGTGCATCTTGTAGTCTCGATATTTCATCAACCGACATAAGTATTTCACTGAGTCCCAGGGGAATGCATAATAGCTTTGACTTTTCTAACTGTTAAATCTTTTTTTGAGTTGGCTGATTGAGGCTTTTGAGCCGCTAAATGGTCTGTAACCACACCAGCAATATGTCCTATTCATGTCTTGATAGAGCTGAATGAATGTGGAGCTGAAAAATCAAAGAATGAAAGAACGATGCACTGCATTTATAGGCTTATACTGTGGAAAGTGTTTCAGATGAACAAAAACACACCAATGGAAAGATTTCTGTTTTCTCACTAAGTTGCTCTTGATTGCCAGTTAAGAACCTTGGTGTAACATGAAGGGCCATAAAGTGCTGTTTATTGTACCATTGATCTTTGAGAAACACACACAGATGGGGCCGCATTAATCTGTGCTTTTATTTGCATATTTGCATTTTAAGAGGTTTTCTTTTGGGTCTGGAATAATTTCTTTTTGATTGATTCATCTTCTCTGGCTTAGCTGGGTGATTATTATTATTATTAAATTCTCTGTTTTAAAGAAAAAAACGTTTTTAATTCACTGTGCCGTGAGAACAAGATGTGATATCGTGACTGAAAGTCATCTTTTGTATTACTTTATTTACATATTTCATGCAAATGTTCTGGTCTTGGAAGAAGATCTTTATGAGCTGATAACTGTAGTTTGTTAAGTTGTCATAAACTCTCAAAACTGAAACATAATAAGTTAATGTCACTTGTTGGTACTGAGTAAAAATACGTGCTTATATTGATGAAGACCATAAACACCTTTTTTTTTTCCCCAAAAATCCAAAACAAAATGATAAATCATACATGAAATTGCACCATAAAACACAATGAAATTAATTATTGTCACTTACAGTTTATATCAATACATATAAATAATTAAGATTAAAACAAATCTCTACCTTTTTCCTGTCCGGTTCTACCTTCAAAATCACCATGTAATATTTTTACAATATTTACTATTATAAATCAGTGGACTGACAAAAAATAAAATAAAAACAACAATAAAAAAACTAACTGACAATTATTTTCACACATAAATCTATCCATGTGCACTGAACTGTGTACCTTGCTTTTAAAACCTGCAAACAGCAACAACTTGCAAACAGACTCGTGGAGGCTGAACGGCTCCTTCAGGCCTGACGTGCAGAATTGGGTGAATATTATCTTTGGGTCACCAAATGGAAAATCTTTCATTTAAGACTGAAAATGTTTCCTGACAAGACACTGACAGTAGTAATGACACTTTAGAGAAGCAGTTAGCATTACTTCCTGTGATGATAACGTGTAGCAGCAGATTAATTGTAGTGGAAAGGGAAAAATGGATGCGAGGGCAGCATGCTCTTGTGTACCAGCCTGAAATAAAGAGCACAAAGATGTCCCAGCTCACTCTTGCTTATGAAAATATGTAAAGTGAGATGACATTGTGTAGAGGAATTTGAAACTTTTCTACATCATCGCAGCACTTGCAGTTCCAGCATGTTTTGGTACTGAATTTACTTCAGAGAAACACATGTACAACTATTCTACCAAAGTGCGTGGACAATGACTCTTTTTTTGTTTGTTTTTTGTTTTGTTTTTATACCAGATATGACAGCCCTGAAGTGTTCCACAGCAAATTCAAGGGTGTGTAGCATGCAAAGTCAAAACTGTAAGGCCTTCCTGCAGCAGACTCAAAGAGACAACAAAGAAGTTATTTTAGAGCCGAGTTGCAAACTCATTATTGAATGGAGAAACGAGGGGAAAAACAGATGTTAGCAGACTCCTGTTTGCTTTAGAAGGTGTCAGAAAGACAATAAGAGAAAAGCGAGAGGCGCTCTGTGGAGCAAGGCAAGCTCCATGCTGCGACAGGAGATGTAATTTTGCTCCTATTTGCACTGATATATCAACGGCAGGACAGCAGCGTAACCGCCTACACAAACACAGTCCCACTTAGCATCAGGGCAGAAGGTCCACAGAGCACAGCAGAGCTGGACACAACCTCAAGGTATAGTTCAAATGCTCTCTAGCATAAGCCTCCTAGCTTCTGATTTAAATTAGCGAGATCAGTGACAGCAGTGACCCACTTTGACACAAATATGTATTGTTTTGTTTATGTCATTAACATTTCCGTCTAGTTCTCAGTGGTGATAGCTGCTCGTTTACAGGATGGATTTACTCCAATCCTCTTAACATGGATAAAATAATGACAGTGCGGTTTGTTTTTTTCTCTCTGCCTAGTTTGTCCGTGCTGTTTGTTGTCCAGTTACATCATGTTCTTATCCTGGGGTGTCACATACTGTTGTTTTTGCCACCAGCTGCTTGCATAACAGAGCTGGTGCTGAGTTTGTTTTTTTCTTCATCCCTCCTTTAAAGGTTACATTTGGGGGGGGGGGGGGGGGGGGGATGTATTGGTTGGGTTTAGGACAAGATTGTGGTTTGCACCTCCTCTACCTGATTCCATAAATATGCAAACATCTGGATGTGATGAGCTGGGAGTGACAAGAGCTTAAATCTGTTTCTTTCAGAGAGTCAGCAGAAATTAGGTAATATTCCTTTATTCATAACTAATTACCTGTGATATGTCATACAAACCAGAAAACTTGTAAGTCAGTGGTGTTGTTACGTTATCTCTATCACTGTGTCATTGTTTTCCTCCACACAGCAAATTCTGGTCTTTGGAATAAACTCTCAGGGAGTTCAGATTAACTACATTTGAGTGTACATGCGTGACCATCGAATGAACTCTAGTGCAGAGTTAGAGTAACTCTTTTCCGGGAGTTGATTTTTCAACTCTTTATAGGAGTTAAAACTAAACTCTCACGGAGTGAAATTTCTACTACCATATAGAGTAAAATTTAACTCATAACTAGAGTTAAGTTTGATATTAACTCTTTTGTAGTGTTACTCATCAATTGAAAAAAGTTTTAGGTTTTTGGTGCAAATTACTACAAAAACACAATAGTGATTATTATGAATGTATGGATTTTATTTATCAAAAATAACATATTCAAATATGAATGCTGCATGGATTAACATACATTCTGTGTAACAGTACTGTAATAGCATAATATCCACCATTATTGGCAGCTAAACAGTTGAGGTCAGAAAGGCCTAACATTGGGCGAAAAGAAAAAAAAAAACAGAATTAAAGGAAAAAAATGACTACAGAATAAGCACTTCTTGTAATGCAGTGTTAACGTGAGGAAGACTCTGTAAAGTCTCCATCAAGCCAACAAATTAAGTAATGCAACTCTCTCACAGAACATAAAATTGTGAATCACACCCATATGACATTTGGGCATCAAAACATTTGAAATGTCTTACTTTCTCCCTTTCTAGGACCAGTATCTTCTTAAAAATGGTTTCATTTACCTGAAAAGCAGGACACTGATCATGGAAACACGTTTCATGGTTAACATGCATAACAAAAACAGAGAGAGAGCGAGAGAGAGAGAGCAAGTCTTATTACACACTACAGTTGCAGAGCAAACTACATGAAATACTATATTAAATTATTTTTCTCTAATCTGTTTTATCTTCGTGTTTAAGCTTTTTCAAGTAATGGCAACTAAAGAGTCAAGTATAAGTCAATTAAGTACTGTATCTACATTTCTTTCATGTATGCTGTCCAATAGAGGCTGAACCATTTGAAGTCCGGCATCACTTGTGTCACTGCTCTGACTGCTGGTGGTTGAGACAGACAATGTATCTGTTAGACTTGGAGAGGAGGGCTCTTCCACATGTTGCTTCAGGACAGTCAAATCTGAGGGTGACAAATAAAAATATTAGAATACAAGGTATATACAATCAAAAACACAACACAACAAAGATACCATTTATGCACACAGGGCCAGTAAATTGCACGGTTTGATTAAATTATACTTTCTCCCAGGAGAACAGATGGTTATTTTGTATTTTATTATGGTAATATACAATTTACATACCACAAGGTGTGAGTGTCACATAGTGTGTTAGGTCTGAGCAGTCACGCAGCTTCTTGGATGATTGTGTTTCCAGGATGTCTGAAATGCATGTGATAAATCCAACTTACTGTTGAGCCATGAAAACAGCATTTTGTGATTGTTACCACAGGATATTAGACAAATTAAAAATGTTTATTTAAGAGTAACTGTACAAATAAAATCCTTCAAAATCTATCAGAGCATATATTTACTTACCTTCAGCTGTATAGATGACAAAACACACCTCTTTGACTGCTGCAAGTTCAGGAAAGATATCCTCATCCACCTCTATACCCTGCTCATCCGTGACTTTCAGTGCTGCATTTTCTGGTATGAGAAACTTCTGCTGCACTGAAGTAAAATCATCACTTAGTTAATAACAACATTATCATTTCTTCTTTAATGACTTAGTACAAACCATAACTTACCTGCTCTCACAAAATCTGTGAAGCTGACTTCTTCCAATTTTGCATATTTCTTTGTCTCTCTGTGTTTTACTTTTATCAACATCTTGGCCACCTACGTAAAAAAATACCTTTACTACTATGAAACACAACACAAGAAGAAGAGGTTGTTTATGGTAACTCTATGTAAACTGTGTATAACTTAATCAACGAACACTGTCTTACATTGAGTTAGCCTGTCCACACTAAATATTGCTTAAAATCTATTTAGCTAGGCTGGTTTAGCAGACAATGTGACTGCATGTTTGCTGTGTCCTTGTCTTTACAGTTCTGGAGACAGGGTTGTGTGCATGTCTCAGTGTGCAGCAGGACTAACTAACTGATGTTAATGGTACCTCAACATCTCATCAGTGCAGGCTGCACCTCTCTTTGGTTAAATATGGCCATTACCATGAGTCTAAACAGAATATTACTGTAGTTAGCTAACGTTAAATTAAACGTTGGTGTTAAAATTAAGAAATAGAAATAAACGTTTTCATTGACAACGTGAAATGTGTATCTTAAAATACAGTAAGATAAGTAAGTTAGCTAACTTTTGACTAGCATTAGCCTAGCTGCTATCTCCAAATCAGCATAACATACAGAAAACACATGTAGTGCTAGTTAGTTAACTTTATATTTTACTTGTGCATCCATGTAACTGAATATATATATATATACCGTATTTCCCGGACTATAAAGCGCACCTAAATATTAGCCGCACAAGCTAAAATCAGGGGAAAATCCTGTTTTGTACATACATTAGCCGCACCTGACCAAAAGCCGCAGGTGTTTCAATGTTGACTTATCATATGTAAGAGAATATGCACAAAGGGAATTGTCAGGAAAGAGATGGCTGTTTGGAGACATCACTTTTATTAATATTTTGAAAAACAAGTTATGGGTACATATTTGCACATGTAGTACATAACAATAACCTACAGCACACCAGAACAATAGATTCGGCCTACCTTTTAGGCTCAGGTGCAGTGACACAGCTTTAACAAGAAGAAAAGTCAGTCATTCACCACCATCTTTCTCTTCTTCCGCACTAAAACCACCAAAGTCCTCTTCTCCAGTGTCGGATACAAACAGGCTCAGGATGGCTTCGTCATCCACTCTTCTTCTCTCCTTCGTTGTCACTTTCAAAACCAAAGAAATCCTCATTGTCAGAGTCGAACACCCTCAGAAGGGCCGTGGCGGTGTCCTCCTTTCCATCATGCAGCAGTCCAGCCCTTCAAAATCCGTTGGTGATCGTGGATGTTTTCACACTTTTCCACGCTGTCAGAATCCACCGGTGGAGTTGGGCATAACTTGCTTTTTGGGCATAACTTGCAAGTTTATCGCCGCTCATCATCCACGACTCCCGCTGAACGCGTAGCGCTACTTTGAAGTTTGTTTTTCGCGCTACTTCGTACGGCACTACGTTGCCTGGCGGACGGACATGTGACTAACATACCACTCTTGAACCCCGATCCTTCCGCCAGGCAACGTAGTGCCGTACAACAGCGGAACACACAAAACAAATCGTCTTACGATATGACAAAAATCACGGACAATCCATAGAAAAGCCGCACCTGACTAAAAGCCGCAGGGTTCAAAGCTTGTGCAAAAAGTAGCGGCTTATAGCCCGACATTTACGGTAAATAACATCACTACACTCACAGAAAATTCCAAAGTAAATAAAGTATTTTTACCTCCTACATGTCGGAGTCCAAGAAAGAAACACAGATAGGCTCTGTAACGGTCGACAGACAAACAACACCAGCAATGTGTTGAATTAGACTCCTTAGCACCCAGTGAATGAACACCTAAATATTACACCGCTTTAGAGTACTCCCCAACACTGACTGTAGTATAAGGTGAAAAATAAACTCCCGGAATGTAACTCTTGCGCACTTTTATGCCTAACTCCAGAATATTTAACTCCAGTGATTTGCTGTGCACCTAAAGTGATACGAGTTAGCCTGATATCCATTCTTTCATTCTGATCCTGGTGAAACTGCTCAGTTCTTCAAAGCCAAACAGGGTCCGGTCACCTGAGATGATCGACATGGAGAAATGAAGGGATCGATCTGTGGCTGGGATGGAATGGGAAGATGTTCCCAACAATGGACTTGTTTTGACCTCACGGACATATCTGCATTGAAATAAAGTGTTTAAGCAACGTTCCCATGAGTTAAACATCATAATATTAATATTTGCTCAAAGCTCACAATCATGTATATCTTCTGTGGTTTGAGGTTACTACGTGATAAAGCAGATGCTTATTTTTTTCTAGGAAAATGTTTTAAATGATTAAAGAAGAAGCATGAAGTAACTGTGGACACACAGAAGAGACCACAAGGAAGAAATAGAAAATAAATGTGACAGAGGACGCAGCAGCAGTGAGGGATCGGTCGAGGGCATGGGGAAAGTAACAAGAGTATGAAAAGATTGTCAGCGGGGAAGGAACAATAAAAGACTCAGGCTGACTGAAGCGCTGAGAGATGGATGGGGGGTCGGAGATAAAGGGAGAGCCAAAGAGAACGACACAGAGGAGACAGCTCCACCGTTTAATAGCAGTTTGGTCACAGCAGGTTGCTCAAGTCAGACATCAGGGAAGACAATGCAAGTGCATGTGTGTGTGTGTGTGTGTGTTTGTGTGTGATTTTTTGTGATTCTGTGTGATTGTTTCCCGAGTTAATTGCAGCATTGTAGCCTGCAGGGAGCAAAGCTTAATTGTTCCCGTTCATTTGCAACTCATCTCTCTCAGTTTTTCTCTCCTCCCAACTTTTCCTTTAGTCCGTTACTTCCTCTTTCCTCCGATCTCTCTCTTGTTTCCTTCATACTTTATCTTCTTCAGTCCAGTAACTCTCTCCATCTGAATCCCTTCTCTCTCTTCTCCTCAAGCCCCTTTCGTTTCCACACTTTCATCCTGTTCGTATTGTCTTCCTTCTGTCGTTCCGCCCTTCATTCATCTTAGTCTCCAATTTCCTCTAAGTACCACTTGAAAAATAAAACTAATGGCTGCCCTTGTATCAATATTTTCTTTCTGCGCTGGTTGCTCCTTTTTCAAATGGCTAATTAACAATCAAAATGAAATACAGTGAAGTTATTGTGAAATTGGATCAAGCCATTCGTTCATTTAGTCATTAGTCATTTTACTGAATCAGACACAAATCAGCCCAAATCGTTTATTATCAGTTTAATGATGAAGCACAGCTCATTTAACCACAGTGTGACACGGAGTCAGTCCCCTTATTCTACTTCTATTAGAAGTAAAAGGTACAGAAATTCTGTCAGTGTGTGTGTGTGTGTGTGTGTGTGTGTGTGTGTGTGTGTGTGTGTGCGTGTGTGTGTGTGTGTGTTTTATTTGCAGAGGTTGAACATGCACTCACACCCATATTAACTAGCCTAACAGTGTTTTTTAGCACAGACTAGATGAGAAGCAGTGTTGTCATGTTTGCTTTTGAGAAGACTAATTTGTGATGAACAGCATGCAGCCATTGGCTCTGTTATGCACAATGTTGTATTTATTTATTTTTCACACTACAATACCTTTGGGTCAATATGGCAAACTCAAAAAAGATTAAATGTTTGTCTCAAATGTCTGAGTTTGTCTTTGTGTTGTTTGACCAGTCTATCAGAAGGCTAACACAAACAGACACACAACCACACTCTCACATGTTCAACACTGCAAGGAATTCAGAATATTCTGACTGTCAGAGGGAGAAGTGATGCCACCACCCTTAAATACCCTTAAATAAAAGATTGTAGATTTATGTTCAAATATTTTTTTAAGATGGAAGCAAACCCTAAGATGAAGGATAACTTCCCCTACAAATTGTTTCAGTGAAATTATATTGAATGAACAGTTTATAGCAGGATTTTACAACCTCAAACTGCTAGTTGGGTTTATATATTTGCCTAACAAGCCAAAGATCCCAGGAGGAGGAATAAATCCATCTGGGGTTTTGTCGGGGGGGCATATTTGGTGCAAAAAATCTGTCAAACAAAAAGGCTGCCTGCTGTGGTAACGCTTTATCAATAAGGGAGAAGCTGAAAGCAGCTTTCAAAGCACCCACAGATGTACAGAGAGCAATATGTGAAGTTCTAAAACACTTATTTCAGTCAAGGATTTTAGCATTGAGGAGTATTTAGAACAAGAAGCAGCACAGTGTCACTGTGGTTAGCACTGCTGCCTCACAGCAAGAAGGTCCTGTGAGGTGCATGGACCATCATCATCAGGGTCTTTCTGTGTGGAGTTTGCATGTTCTCCCCGTGTTTGCGTTGGTTCTCTCTGGGTATTCCTCCCACGGTCCAAAGACATGTAGTTAGTGGGGATAAGTTAATTGGTAACTCTTGCCCATAGATGTCAATGTGAGTGTGAATGGTTGCCTGTGTCTGTGTGTTAGCCCCGCGACAGACCTGTCCAGGGTGTACCCCGCCTCTGTATTCCAAAAACAAATAGAAATATTCAGGAGCGCTGTACATATATTCAAACTGTTCTCTATTTAAAGAGTTACTTGCTATTGCAATGTACATAACAAGAGCTATGTAACTGCCCGTATATCATTCCCTGTATGCCTGTGTGTTGTCAGTACAAACAATAGAAATTAGAAACACAATTTTAAATATTTCTATGTCACAATATTGTTACTTTGACATTCAGATCAGCCTACTGACCTCGGACAGGCCAGAGGTCAAATCTCATACATGACAATAGATACTTTATTTGTAAGAAAGGTAGATGCAATGCAAGGCAATTTTAATGCATCATGTTAACGATGCAAAAATTTTCAAGCTGTTGTGTTTACAGACAGAATGACACACACACTACCACAAACACAACGAGGTAATGAACACAGATGGATGGACTGGAGGATATCCTCAGAGTAGGTCACACTGTTTTCTCACACAGTTTTTTTTATAAAAGCCTGCGTGAGCTTTCTCACTCTCCTTTTCTCTTACCTGTTTACCTCTTTTGCTGCCAATCCATCAAAAGTGACAATGCCAAAAAGAATATTCCCAAGTCCTGGAGTGCAGGACTGACCCGTTCATCTTCCTTTGTCTGTCTGAATGTATTAAATAAGAGAGTAATTTCCTTTCTCACGTATTCTCCCTTTAAATAACACCTCTTACACTAATAACTTTAGTAGAACATCCTCAATGTCCTCTATTAAAAATGGGAATAATAGAATAAGACCCACAACCCCAGTTTCCTTCACTAGGTTTATAACTAAGTGATTGAAAAAGAATTGCCTCCTACAATCCCACACTTAGTAGACAGAATCAATTTTCTGATTACATGGTTCAAGGTACAAGCTGGAGCCACTAAGCTTATTAGCCCGGCTGCCTGCAGTTTGGCTACCTCTGTTAGCGTATGTGTGTTGGTCGGGTGGTTTACTCCTGGATGAATGCCAGGGAGCGAGAGCCTAACATGTAAGTACAAAAAAATGGTCTAAATGGGTTTGGAGAATGAAGACGGAGAAAAAGCAGGTGGAGAGATCGCCAAGGAGGAACTGTCAGCCCAGGGGTGTGAGCATAATGGAGGCAGCAATGCCTCTGCTACAAGATGCTGACAAGATTAGATAAGATTACACTGGGCAGTACACAAATCCGACCTTAAAACTACTATTTAGAGGCAATACTGATCCCCAATGTATCTTAACGAGCCATTTCAATATGCTTGTGGAAGATGCAGTGCTATCGGTAGTTTTAGAGTAAACTGACTGGCACCCTCAGAAATATGTGGATGGAAAACGTGGACAA
Organism: Astatotilapia calliptera; assembly: GCF_964374335.1. Classification (NCBI taxonomy): domain Eukaryota; kingdom Metazoa; phylum Chordata; class Actinopteri; order Cichliformes; family Cichlidae; genus Astatotilapia; species Astatotilapia calliptera. Next base: position 19,386,305 of record NC_137423.1, read on the forward strand.
GACTAAATATAGCGGAATGCATTGGTAACAGAAATAATGGTGGGTTAAAAATCCCTGACTGCAGTTTCAGAAAACATGATTTTAAGATGCGGAGAAGAATTCATATGGACTTATGGAGAAACTGGCTGCACTTACACAATGCTAGTTATCTACTGTTGATGTATTTCTGCTCTTCAGTGCCTACAAGACAGATGACAGAAACCATAAACTGTGTGTTTTGGGTTGATATATCCAAGGTCTAAACGTTACACCATAGACTCCTGCTCTCAATACCTGGCATAGATTCAACACAGTGTGTGAAGCTGGATTTAAGAAATAAGTGCTTAAAGGTTTTAAAACATTTTAGCGCCATCTTGTGTCAGTACAGAACATGACATCACGGGTTGTAGGTTGTAGGTTGGTAGCAAACGAAAGACTGACATTAGTTTATGTTAGCTAATAGGAACAGAACCAATAACTCAGAGGAAAATAACGATGCTAAAACTATAAATTAGTCTAAGCGGATCACTTTTGCACTGCCCCTGGCTGTAACAGTGAGTTTTATGTTAAGAAAGCAAAGATACAGTCTTTCACTACTTTCACTCTGTGTCTTTAGCAGGAAGTGGTTAAATGTTGTTTGGCTAGCTGCACTCAAACAGGAAAATTCACCTGTTAGCCATAATGTTAAGGTTTGTAAAGCATTTATCTTTATGGGACGGTCTGAGGAGAATCTCTGACTGCTAAAGAGAGACAGAGATAGACTCCTGTTTCAGACTCAGGATCACAAAGAGCTAGCACGGATCCTCACAACCTTGGGGCTGAAACCATGAGGACCAGCAGCCTTGCAGTTTCTCGAACTTTCACTGAACTTGTACAAAAGTCATAGCTGTTTGTCTCAGATATGAGGCGTTCACAAGGTTCTCCTTTGGAGGAAAGAAGGAATGAAGGCAAAGCTATTCAATATGTAGAAGCTTTGGTATATGGAGACGGCAGCAGAGGACGATTTCATATCCATAGTGCCTTTCTACATGAGAGTAGAAGATTCACCCAAGCACTTTTTTTTCTGACTGCTTTCATTCACACTTCAGTGAACACATAAGGAGCAACTCCGGGTTCAGCATCTTGTCCAAGATACAGATGCAAACTGATCAAGTACCAACGTTGTGATTAGGACAGGACCTGTCCTACCTCTTGAGTCACAGTCACAATAAACAGGAAAATGTTTTCCTCGTTTTATGTTTCCAGGCTGCCCACTGGTTTCTTCTTCATTCCACTCCACATATCTCTTGTGTTGTAATGTTTTTATGTGGTTAGGTTAACTGGATAAAATAAACTGCCCATAGGTGTCAATGCGGGAGTGAATGTGAGTGCGAATGGTTGTCTATGTCTATGTGTTAGACTGGCGACCTGTCCAGGATGTACCCCCCCTCTCGCCCTAAGACAGCTGGCATAGGCTCCAGCGCCCCCTGCGACCCTGAAAAGGATAAGCGGGTTGAATGGATGGATTTCAGTTTTATTTATAAGGCACCAAATCACAACAAAAGTTGCCTCAATGTGCTTTGATATGATGATAATAATGAGAAAACCACATGAGACGGCGCTCTGCTAGCAAACACTTGGAAATAGTGAGAAGAAAAAAAAACAAAAACAGGACAATCGGCAGGCTATAGTAAAGAGCCAGAGGTTAATAAAAACTAAATGCAGAAAGGTGTGTAAACACGTAAAGACTGAGAAAGGTGAGTGAAGAAGAAACACGCAATGCATCATGGGAATCCCCCAGCTGCCTAGACCTACAGCATAACTAAGGGAGGATTCAGGGTCACCTGGTCCAGCCCTAACTATATGCGTAAGTTTTAGGCCTAATCTTAAAAGTACAGACGGTTTCTGTCTTCCAAATTGAAACTGGAAGCTGGTTCCACAGAAGAGGGGCCTGAAAGATGAAGGCTCTGCCTCCCATTCTACTTTTAAATATCCTATGAACCACGAGTGAATGTGCTGTCTGAGAGCAAAGTGCTCTATTAGGGTGATATGGTACTATTAGGTCTTTAAATAAGATGGAGCTTGATTATTCAAGATCTTGTATGTGAGGAGCAGGATTTTTAAATTCCATTCTGCATTTAACAGCGTACCAGTGAAGGGAAGCTAATATAGGAGAAATCTGCTCTCTCTTTCTAGTCCCTGTCAGGACTCTTGCTGCAGCATTTTGGATTAACTGAAGGCTTTTCAGGGAGTTTTTAGGACATCCTGATAATAATGAATTACAATCGTCCAGCCTGGAAGTAATAAATGCATGAACTACTTTTTTCAGCGTCACTCTGAGACAGGATATTTCTAACTTTAGAGATGTTGCACAAATGGAAGAACACAGTATTAGGACCCTGGAATGTCCTTATTAGGTTTTTTGCTCACTATTGACTTTATGGCTTTAAATATGTTAACATGCCCTGCGTGCAGTAATGCAACTTCTGCATCCGTGTCCATTTCACATTTTGGAGAGGCAAAGCATGAAATGGACATGGCGGATGAGCGCTTCTATTGCAGGCTTTGCCATGATACTGGGTTGGATTGTTCATTCATCCATTCGTTTCCACTCACGAGGGCTGGAGCACATCACAGCTGCCATGGGGTGCGATGCCTCTGTGATTGTATCTTGCCAAATTTAAATCTTGATACTCTTTTTTTCTTTATCCATAATAAAAAAAAACTTCTGTTACTTTCAGAGACTAAACTCAATATGATGTTACAGTCATGAGAGGGTTCGCTTGGCTGTGTTTACTGTGAAAACCAAAAAAAGCAAACTTTTTGAAATATCAGTTGAAGGTACCTCTAGAGCATCTTCTTTGATTTCATTTCTGTCCTATTCACCAGTGTATCTAGTATCCGTATTGTTTGCTGCTGCAGAAATCCAATCTCACCACAGCGTATTTACCCAATGTAATCTAATATCCAGTGACATTACTTTGAATCTCGTCCTTGACTGTTTGTTGTGTAGTTTCCTCCTCTCTTGATAACATCCATTCATGCATGCATTACAGAGCATCCCATCAAACCTAATGTGAACACTCCCTTATCCCACCTCCACCTTTTTTATCTTCTCTGTTGTCACACAGGAGAAACTTTTCAGCCCACTAATTACGAGGCTGCAGCTCTCGTTTATATAAAATAAGAAAAGGGTAAATAACATGTATGACATGAGCATCTGTTGTATGCTTCAGTTAAAGAGGATACTGGTTACTGGCTTCCAGTACATTTTAGAATTGATTTTAAGTTATTGTTTGTTTTTAAGTCACTAAATGGGTCAGCACCCTCTGACCTTTTTACTTCACTTGACTTGAAAATGAATTGTGTATCAACGCAGTAACGCAGTAACGCAGTAACTTTTGGTTAGTGAAGTTGCAGTGAAGCCATCTGGAGAACAGGAAGAGCTCTTCAGGATGCTCTTCTTGGACTCTTCATAATCCCAGACATCCTCACCACCAGACTGGACCACCATGACATCCGCCCTGCCACCTGCTCCTGGATCAAAGATTTCCTCACAAACTGGCCTCAGTCAGTCAGCACCCACATCTCTGCCGATCTCACCTGGACCCACAACACCACCACTGTGATAAAGAAGTCCCAACAGTGGCTGCACTTCCTCTGTGTCCTGAGGAAGAATAACCTGGGCCACAAGCTGCTCTTGGTCTTCTACTCAGGCCATGTCCACACTAATATGTTTTTGTTTGAAAGTGCATCTTTTTCCCCGTTTTGGCCTCCCGTCCACACTGAGGCGTTTCGGTCAAGGAAAACGCAGCGTTTTGAAAACGCTCTCCAAAGGGGATACATTTAAAAACGCCGTTTTTGCGTCGCAGTGTGGACAGCGAACCCGGAGCCTTTTCGAAAACGATGACACATTTTAGTCATGTAATGCAGTCATGTGACCAATTAGTCTAAGATAGCGGAGGGCATTACACAGCAGTTGTTTTGTTTGCTCTCAATTTTGACAGATTAATATCAGTCTGTACGTGCTCCAGATAGTTTTTCTTTAAATTCTTTAATTCTCATTCGTTTATGCAACTTTGTACTTTTGTGTTACTCGCAGCAACAACTCCACCTCATTGTTAGTCCATTGAAAAAACTCTTTTCCTCGACATTTTTGGTCACGACGTTTCAACGAACTGTAAAGTAAATAAACAGCAGACAGAAATGAGGCAGGTCAAACGGTCTTGCGTTTCACGCATGCGCAGGACTGGAACGTAAGCATTTTTGGCCATTTCATTGTGGATGAAGAACTCTGTGAAAAGGAATGAAAACGATAGTGTGAACATGGAGTGTTTTCAGACGTTTTCAAATTTATCCGGGCTAGTGTGGACGTAGCCTCAGTGGAGTGTTTGGTAAGCAGGGGCCACAACTGAGAGCAGGAAGGCTAATTAACAGGAAGGGTAATTAACACCAACCAAAAAAATCATTGGATGTCCTCTGCCACCCCTGGAGGACATTGCCAGATCCTCCTGTCTCAGGAAAACCAGAACCATCACAGGTGACCCCGTGCACCCACCCACCACCTGTTTGACCTGCTGCCCTCTGGTCAGCGCCTCAGGCCAATCTGGTCCCACACAACCAGACTCATTAACAGCGTCTTCCTCTGAGCCATTCAGACTGTTAACAAACACTATAAACATTGTTTCGTATATAGTCGTCTAGTTTGTATGTATTTCTCATGTGTGTTATTTATTACTGTCTTAATATTTATATTTTATTCCTGAACAGTTGACGTTGAGCACCTATAATTTCATTGTACATGTGCAATGACAATAAAGGGGTATTCTATTGTATTGTATTGTATTGTATTGTATTGTATTCTATTCTATTTGAAAGCAGGCCTGACACATGTTGGGTTTTACAACAAATGAAGGATTGAAGTGGCCACAACAATTTGTAAAAGCATTTTAATGAGAAATTGAATGTGACAGGGGATTGATACATAATAATATCACAATAGTTCATTTTCTGTCTGCTGCTTTGCTTCCAGTTGATGCCATGGAGATATTAATGCAAGAAATCAGAGAGTAATGTCATTCCAGGGTCCTGCCTACACACTCAACACATCTTTTCTTCCTTCTCATCACTGTCAAGCACTCCCCCCCTTTTTTTTTTTTTTTTGAAGTGGCAGTTAATTTTAAAAGCAACATTTCAAACAGCTCGAGAAATGTTACTAAGCACACAAGCTGTTTCTATGCAGTTTCCCACACAGTCTGCCTGCACACTACAGATACTCGAGTTACAGTTGCTGTTACATGGGAATAAAAGCTTGAATGAAGAAAAAGAAGAAAGAGAGGACACGCGATAAAGATGAGAGGTAGGTAAGGTAACATGGTGGTTGAGTGTCTGTTTATAAAAGACGCTCAATGTCTTGGTTTTTACTTGGCAGTTATGATATTTAGCACATAATTACATTAATACAAAAATATCAATAATCAGCGTAAAAATATTCTACTAGGTAGGACAAATGCATGATAGTTGCATCATAGCTTGAGTGTATACTATTATGGGATATTATATAATGTTAATAATAAGCACGATCAGCGCTTCATTACTAATATGATTATGTTCACATGATAGATTTGGCTTTAATATGTTAAGCTGCGCTTTCATTTCTCTTGCTGTGGTAATCGTGTTCTGATATTCTAGTACAGTGCCTTCCTCTAACAGATTTTCACATTTCGGGTGACAGCCCGAAATGCAAAGACATTGTTGTAACGAGTTCCTGTAACTGAATCAGCCAAGTAGTGGGGATAAGCTTGTCAAGCCTCTGTTGCTTCTCACACAACCACACAGCACAGTGGAGAAACGGATACAATCCACACGCCGTCAGCTCAGCGCGTGTTTAAGCAAACTTTGCTGTGTTCTTTGTGCCCGAGCCGTGATGAGCAATACTGAGGAAGGATCCACAAAAAGGATATGAATTTGATAAATGCGTGGCTATGAGAATACATGAATGTGCGTTAGATTGTGCTGTATCTGAAGCTGAACTGTGGCCTGCTGCTTCTTTCTGTATGATTAAAGACCATCTCAAACTTTGTAACAGTGCTGACAAGATACCCAGAAAGATGACATTAATCTAACCCTTCTTGCTTTAATCGCTATTTAAAGGAACACACTGCAACCCCGAGACAAGCTCACTGCTGTCAGATTAAAACCTCATATAGCCAGGAATATTTTTGGCCTAATTTAATCTTCAAGTCACAATTTAAATTCAAGTCTGAATGTGACGTCAAACAAAACATCAAGTGTAAGACCTTTATATAATCTAAGGTGGTCCAGAGAGTGCCTCACAATATGGGGTAAAATTAGCTGTATTAAAATGATGATTGCACCCATGATCTATTGTATTTTATCTAATATTCCATTACACATTCACGATAAGTATTTCAAAGATCTAGTTTCTTTGATCCAGCAGTTTCTTTGGGGTAACTCACCACATCGTTTGAGTAGTAAGAAACTTCAAGCATGTGCAAAGCGAGGAGGATTTTCATTGCCTAACTTTAAATGGTATTATTGGATGATGAATGTGAAACAGCTTAGAGCTTGGATACCTACTGCACCAGTCAAACTCATTTGGTCCCAAATAGAGATGGAAGTTAATGGCAGTATTTCTCCTTGGAGGGAGCTGTTTGATACTAGTCACAAACTTACCCATCCTATAATTGCAAATGCGAAGATATTGTGGTGTAAATTACAAAGGGCGGGTATTGGGATTTTGTTAAATCTCCTTCAGCAACTTTATGGGGGAATAAAGGAATTTTTTTCTATGTATCAGAGTTATTTGACTGTGGAACCAAATGTTTTTTAAGCTTTGGTCAAGTTGTGGAGGTATATAAGTTGAAGCGTAATCAATTTTGGAAATATGTTCAAATACACAGCTCATTATCGAAGTGGCAGGGAACCCCCTTGAGTTGTCCCGTGGCCAGCCCTGTGGAAGTCCTGCTCTCAAGATCATCCTTGGGTAAAGGTATCACTTCTAAGATTTATCATTTATTGCAAGATCGGTTAGCTGACCCTCTCCTTAAAGTTAAGGGCTATTGGGCCCAGGACCTAGCATTGGACATATCTTTAGTTGAATGGGACTCATGTCTCAATAATGTTAATACAATGTATAAAGAAATACGTAGTAGATTTATCCAAATTAAGATAATCCATAGGTGGCATCGAACGCCCCAACAACTGTATAAATGGAACTTGGGCCCCACAGACGATTACTGGAGATGTGATGGTCAAAATGCTTCGATTTTACATATCTTATGGGGCTGTTCAGAACTTCGGGATTGGTGGGAAAACATAATGGAGGTCATTTTCAGTGTTTGGAAAAGAAGACTTGGTATCTCACCAAAATTGTCCATACTTGGTATTACGGAGCCCCGCAGGGGACATGGGAGAAAAAAAAATTAAGACGGACTTTTGCGAGATCTCGCGAAACTTTTGCGAGATCTCGCAAAACAAACTCGGGATCTCGCAAAACTTTTGCGAGACCTCGCAAAAGTTTTAGCCGCATTCTTCCCGTTAGCTCGAGACCCACTATAGCCGGGAGGAACACCACTTTCCCGGCACATCGTGCCTCGACCTCCCGGTCGGCTTCGAACCGGCGTCCGAAGAATGCGGCTAAAACTTTTGCAAGATCTCGCAAAAGTTTTGCGAGATCCCGAGTTTGTTTTGCGAGATCTCGCAAAAGTTTCGCGAGATCCTGAGTTAGTTTTGCGAGATCTCGCAAAAGTCCGTCTTAATTTTTTTTTCTCCCATTTCCCCTGCGGGGCTCCGTATACAGAGACTTTGGAACTTTTCCTGCTATACAAAGAAATGGATTACCCTGGCTCTTACCACAGCAAAACGAGGAAAAAGAAACCCCTCCCTAATGACGACGGTTAAGTTGGCATCTTATGAAAAAGTGACTTTGTGTCTATTAGAGTGTCTGTTAGATAAATTGTTTCAATATAATTGTATTTGGTTTCCCTTCACTTGCTGGCTTTCTGTAACTTGAGGGGCAGAGGGGTAATGAGAGATTGGTTGGTGTGCGAAAAAAGAATTTGATATTTTTTTTTTCGTTTTTGTTTGTTTGTTTTCTGTTTTTGTTATTGAAACTCGAAATAGATTGAAAGTCAGTATTTGATACGGTCACCTTTATTCTTCAGTGCAGCCTAAACTAAATTAGGCAAACTTTCTTGTAAATTCTATAAGACAGTGGGCATGTGTGAGTGTGCACATGGTTGTAATAAAAGTGTTAATATATGTGTTACTATTCTTTTATGACAAGCCTCATTCACCCTGTAAGTCCAATAGTGCTGTGGACTAGTCCATTTACCATTTTGTCCCATCAGCCGTCTGGGTCTGGGTTCTGGAGAAGCCAGTCCATGTTCCAACGTGTGTTTTGCAGGTGTCCAATTACAAATTTTTACTACGGTCTCAATAGAGCACATGATAGAGCAGAAAAGGACACGATTTCAAATGTTAACAAAAATAATTAAATTGATTGAAAATAATTGATTGTAAGAATATTTCTATCCTTTGATATAAAATAGAAATGTAGTTCCCAGTGATTCCCAGTTTCTGGCTTTATGGTATCCTGGTAAGCCCAATAAGTGATTTTAAAACTGAGTATAATGGCTTAGTGACAACCTTATTAAAACCTCTTCATCCTAATTTAGTAATGCGCTTAGGGCTCGTGAGCCGTCCATTGAGTTAAACGGTAACGTCAGTCGCTGCTGTCATGAGAAATTATGACTGACACACTAATAAGGCAGCCATAACTGTCAGCTGTTTAATCATCAAAAACCATAACTGTTATCCAACACAAAGACAAACGCATATGTGGACTGAGACAGAAAAGCAAGCATTGAACACTCACATTCATGATGATTTTAATTAAGCATAAGGTCACAGAATTTTGTAAAAGCTTTGACAGTTTTATTCCTTTATGTATCCATGTTCTTCGCAGACCTTAGAGAGTTAAGAAAGTCTTCATAAACATAATAACTATAATCTATTCATCCATGTGTTACTAACACAGCTGTTAAAGCAAATGATGCCTTTTAGTTAAAGCAAGGAAAACATTAACAGATAGAAATATTACCACTTCACCACATTAACTCTTTTCACTCTGTTCGCTCTGAGACATAGCTGATGAGGATTTGGTAGCACCAACTGAGACACAAAATCTCCAACTGCTGTAAAAATCAGGATCTTGTTCAAACCTAGAATCTGCCATGAAACACGACTTTTGATTCTCTTGTTTTTTCACTTTAAATCATAACCAAAATGATTTAAAGTGAAAAGTCGAGGAGTTGTTTAGTTAAGTGGAATGACTATCTGCGACTTGGAAAAGTATGCCTACATGTGCCGCAGCAGTGGTTTCCTTCCATTTATTCAAATGTTTGGGTTTTTTGGCCCACTGGTTAAATTGCTAACTTCACTGGGTTTTGAGAAACACTCATGTCAAAACATTTGTAACAAAGTCATGTTATACTCTGTGGGATTTAAAACACACGACTCAAAACAAAAACAGGACGTACAGGGAATGAGATGCATATTCATAAACCAAGCAAGACAAAAAGTTTGAAGCAGAGGAGGGAATTAATTGGCTCACTGTGCCTTTTTTAAATGCAGCATAATTTGACTTTATTAGATTTTCTTTGAGAGAATGAAATTGAGATTTCCCTGTTGGAGCCAATGTTCCTGCATGTAGTCATTCTAGGTAATAATGGAAGTAAAAATGAAATTTTTATTTGACTCTCTTACTAAGAGTGCTTGTGTTTATGAGTAAAATTAGTTTCATTCCCCTTACTCTGCCAAATCCAAAAACTGTTTCCACAAAAAGAGAATCGCTGAAAAATTGATTATAAATGGGCTTTGCATTTTCGTGCCACACTTTCTGGAGCCTGTCCTAGCAGTCACAGAAACATGTTTCCTTTTTTAATGATGATTTCTTCTCTTTGTTGTTGTTTTTTTACTGAGTAGCTAAAAAGTAAAAGAACAGAATTACAAAAGTGAAGCTGTAAATACACAAACTTCCAGATTAATACATGTTTCAGTTCAAAATAAACATTTGCCTCATCAGCCATGGTGTTACAGTGATCCAGTCTCACCCTCGTTCTGTTCTCTTCTGCCTGCTCTGTTTTTCCTCTCTCTGTTGTGTGTGTGTCAGGGTGAGCACTAACTCTGCTTCCCCTCCCAGTAATACACATGGTTGTTGCACCAGTCTCCACAGGCACACCCGATTCTCATCTCCAGCAGTATTTAACCCAGACTTCACCCACCAATATTATTCGATTCCAAACAAGTTCAAATGTGGAGATTACAGTTTCAAGTAAAACAACTGCCACGGCTGCTACACCCTCCATGAAGTGCCCTGCATGTTTATTGAAACTTGATCAGCTGTCTTACCAAATCTTGTGATACAGTTTACATCCTATTTATTTTCGCAAGAGTGTAACCATCTGTATCCTTGGATCTGCCCACTGGCCGCCATTTCATTTTGCATAAATCCGTCCATCCAAGTTTGTGTGTTTTCTTACTTCTGACCAGATGCAGCTTTCTGCATCAACCTTACATTATTCTATTATACTTATCATCACGCTGTGTTTATGTGCCAAAAGAGAATTGATTTCTTTGTTAGTAAAAGTGATTCTGAAGTACGACTTCATTAACTCATCTATAAAGGGTATAGCTGCTGTGGCTGTAATCTCCACATTTTGACTATTTCTTCAAAACTGTATTTTGACTTCAATCGTAGCAGATTTCGAATGGAAGACTACGTTGTGACGACAGACACAGACTGATTGGAAACTGGATTTATTTTCTAAAAGACAAAGTGCAGCAGCAAAGTCAGTGTCACACAGCAACAGCAGGCCTCTGCTCATCCCAGTGTGGAGTTCATGCAGCTCTGGCTGGGAAGCCCTACACATGCAGCATGTTTACAAGTGGTGTTACACTGATTAATGCCCCACTACAACAGTGACATGTGGAACCTCAGTATTAAATTTACACAATAAACAAAATAAACTATGTACAATGCAGTTTTGAGAATGTTCACTGTGACTCACTCAGTACATTATATCTCAGCTACAATTAGTAAAATTGTTTTTCTTAATGTGGCCCTAACACTCCTATCCTCCACATTGAAATGTGAAATCATTGTCCTCTTTGTGCGACACCACATGAGGCCCTTAACTGGAATAAACTGGATCTGGATCTATGCTTCACACACTGTAAACACAAATAAAAGAACACTGGGTTCATAAATCAGAGATCCTTTGAGCTAAGTCATTTTCTGCTGATTCAAAATGTTGTCATATCAACTTTTGAGATTGTTTAGTTTCAAAAGCACATTTTCAAATAAGCACTCATTGTACAAATCGTCTTTTTTTTATTTTCACACTGATGAAAGTGATACAGGAAAATGTTTGAGGCCCACAACCTCAAAGGTTGATACATCAATACACATCCTACGTTGTTTCCAGCTGCTTGGTCCTCTTATCATTTCCATATAAAACAACGTGTTACTGACATTTTATCATCTTCTCCTTATTCTGATGTAGTACGGCGTGTACACACATCTACATTTCTTTCTGTTTGTGTCTATCTCGACCTTTTTAACAGGAAAAGGGTCAGAAGCACTTCCTCTTTGCCAATCATACAGCTTTAGTCAAGTGACCGGAGGGTAATGGCGTTTATATCAAGACCGATTTATTGAGCAATAGACCCTGTGTGTTCAGCATATACATAAATAGATTGAGAGTTAGCTTCATAACAACTGACATCAAGGGGCCAAAAGTGCAGCACACAACACTCGAGAGAAAAGAAAATATATTTCTCAAAGTTGATGGGATATGTGATTGCATAGACATTTAGTCGGATTCAGTGGAGTGGCTCTGTCATTTATTTTTTAAATAGGTGAGAAGATGTGAGTTGTGTTACAGAGAAAAAACCAGCAGGTTCTCATCCTAGGTATATGACCAGATTTACAAATGGGAGTTTCATAAAGGCTATGTTCTCAGTATGTGAATTATTCTGATTTTGTGAGATTTTAGTCAAGGTTGACACATAAAGATGCAAATTTCTATGAGAATTTCCACCAAAGTTACCAAAAGTCTGCCGAGGCCCACCAGCCTCCACTGCGAAGAACGATTGTGTATGTAGGTATTTGTATATGTTTACCTTACAGTAAAATGGTTAGAAAAATAAAAATGACAAAGTGGCACTTCTGTAAAACTACCATTTGTGAGAGCTTCATGCAGAAAATTCAAAGGGATCATGGAGTGAGTGAAAGTGGATAATACAATGGAAGGCAAGTGTCACTAATGGCCTTATTGACTCACCCTCCAGGTACATATTTGAATGCTTTTTGGCATGTCAACTGGAGACTCTTGAAAAACATCTAAAGAAAGAAAAAATGTCTTTTGTTTTTTTTCAAGAAAACTGTTTCAGTTGTCGCAGTCACAAGAAATATATTCTACAATAACTCTTCAGTTTTGCAGTTAAGGCTTCTTGTTCAGTGAACAAAGGCTGATTTAATGGCTCCAGTAGGATTATAGGTAAAAGCTATAATGAAGCTGCTGACTAATTCTGACCCTCAAATAAGCTACTTTAGATATTCTCGAGTGCAAACTTGGAGCACGCTCTGATTAATTTGAAATATGCAAAAGCATGCTTTGAGTTTTTACCGACTAAACCTGGAGTCATTATGAAGGGTAAAACATGCAGATTAGCATATGATGTAATTGTCTCTTGCCTTGAGGGACAGCTGGTAATACACAAGGTAAAAGTAGGACTGCCTCTACTCTGTGTGACTCAGTATTACTGTGCAATGCAGGGCTTCTAAAGAGCACTACCAGCTGTACACAGGGTACACAACGTACATGTACACTTACCCGCTACTTTGTTAGGTATGCCTCTTCAGGTGTTCATTAACACAAATATCTAATCAACAAGCTGCATGACAGCAATTTACTGTATTTAGGCATAAAGACATGACCTGCTGAAAGTCAAACTGAGTATACAAATGGAAAAGAAAACATACCTGGTTATTGGTGCAGTTTGTCTACACTATTTTCTGCTATTGTTGCTAATATGTCAATATTAGCTTCATTTTGGGGCTCCTTACCAAAAGAGATTCATATAAAACACCACAGCCACCTGTTGTTGCTGACCATATTCCTTTCTGACCACAGTGTGATTTGGCATGTTATACTGCTGGAAGCAGCCATCAGAAGATTGGTACAAAGCTCAGATCATCACCATCTTGTTTCTTAAACATGATAATGAGTTCATTTTACTCAGGCAGCCTCCGCAGCTACCAGTTTGCAATCCAATATAACACATTTGCAATGTGCTGGTAAGGATGAATCGATGTACAGCCAACCAATCTGCAGCAACTTTACCAAAATTTACCAAATTCTCAAAGGAATGTTTGGAGCTCCTTTTTGAATGCATGCCATGAAGAATTAAGGCTGTTTGGAAGACATAAGGGGGTCTAACCTGGCGCTAGCAAGGTGTACATGCGTCTATGAGTATTAAATTATAGTATTAAACCACAAGTTTTTGTATTTCTGTTATTTGCAACAATTTTCAGGTTGGTAAAAAGTGTATGTGAGCTGTTTCACAGGGAAAATACACTGAATGTCTTATTCCAGGAAAATAGTACAATTTCCAGCTCTTGTCTAATGTTCTGGATTTTGATCTCGGGACATGCTGAACACACGATTAGTTGGGGCCATCTTCCTAATGTGCTTGCTTGTGATGTTTGTTGTCTCATCCTGGACTGTGGTGCTGACACTCACCAGTCCCCGGCCTCCTTCGCTCTGCTTAGCGTACAGCATCAGGGTGCTGGACTTGGGGTGAAACCCTCCATGCATGGTAAGGAGTTTTCTTATCTCGATGTCAGTGGTTTCTATCTCCTCCTTTGGCCAGCTTATTATCCCAGCAGGGTACCTGATTACAGGTTGTAAGTGTTAATAGCCCAGATCTTGTTCAGCTAACTCCCCTTAATGGTGTCAGCTCCACAGTCCAGGATGAGGCAACGAACATCCACGAATACATCAGGAAGATGGCCAACTGCATGCTAAGTGAATACTTCAGGCAGCAGAAACCCAAGAATAAGGAGAAAGAGTAGGCACCATCATGGAAGGACAGGCCCCTGCACGGTATGTACCACCGGCAGATAGAGGAGGTGGCTGATATCCAGAAATCCTACCAGTGGCTGCACAAAGCTGGACTGAAAGACAGCACATTTGAACATATGTTACAAACACACCATTTTAATATCTGAAGAACAGAACTGAAAGTAGGCTTTACTTTCATACATCAGTCTGAAAAGTTTTGATGTAATTTTGATGAAAATCCATTCGTTTTGTATCTACCGGCTGTACTGCAGTGTCTCAAGTCTTTGCCTCTAATTAGATTCATATTAAATACCCACCATGCTGTGTGCTATAAATGATGTTGAAATTTGCCCCTCACAGAAAAAGTAATCACTGTGTTGCTGCAGCGCACACAAAAAGCACAGCATAGTCAACTGAGACTGTAAATTGTATTTGCACTGAATAGTTTTTGCATAGCACGGGAATTTAAATTCACTTACGCTTTGCAGTCGAGATCATTCGATCAAGGTTAGCACAGATGTACAAAAATTTGACAGATGGAATGAGAATTATAAAGTAGACTGGGAGTAGGAAAGGGAAACTAGAGAAAACTGTTTCATATAGCACACAACATGTCTCTAAATCAGAATATTCAAACAAAAGCAATGCACAAGTTCAGCAAAGATGAAGAAATGCATATTCAAAGATAGGCTCAGTGTTCTCTTGTGTATTTTAGAAACAACAGAGCAGAGTGAGCATCCATAGGGCCAGATGGCAGAAAAAGCAACATCATTATTCAGACCATTACCTCAGCTAATTGAGGCACTCAACACTCACACACACACTTTCACAAATCACATATGCATTCACACGTGTACATAGCTTCATCAGCTTCATACAACTCTATCACAAATCTGCACGCAGTTATACTGGCTAAACCTCAGTTACAGAGCTGTTGTTTGTGGATTTGTCATATACCTTACATTAAGCTAGGTGTATTTACAGAATCCTGTATTCATGCAGGGTATATATATGTTCTTCTATAATCATTTTATGTAAATGAAAGGAAATCTGACCAAGAGGTTGCCAAGTGTTATGTTTTACACTTTATCATGGATGCTATAACAAGTCACAATTTAAACTAACTTTTTAACTTATTAAAATTCACTTAACCCCCCCCTAAAATTACACTTTTCAAGTTGTTTCAGTGTTACAAAAAATGTCCAATGCTGCAATAAAGTCAGAACAGTTAACATGTGGAACGCTCCCACCATCTTCTTAGACGGGGTCATGAAAGTCAGTCTTTTTCTCACCCTTCTTCTAATAATGCTGTTGCTTCTCCATTGTTTAACAGGATTTCTTCTTGTGCATTTCTACCATGACCACAACTGACAATAAAAATAAAATTATATTTGTAAGATATTCAATTAAAAAAAACAGCTTTAGAAAGTCTTTGGAATGTCTGAAAGCCTCTCACATCTAAAGGGGTCTTTTCAAAGTCTTCTAGTGTATGGTAGGCATTAGTTTTATTGTGATTAAACTTCTGTTATGTTTAGCACTAACTGGTATTCTTTGCTATGGTCAAAAGCATCCTTCCATCCATTTTCTTCTGCCCCTCCAGTTCAGTTTCATGGGAGGTACTGAAGACTATCCCAGCTGTCATGGGGAGAGAGGTGGGGTACACCCTGGATAGACCGACAGTCTGTTTCAGGGCCCAAAAGAAACCAGTATGGACAATGGTTTTGTTGATAAGAACAGAAAGGAGTGACGGGGGTTCTAAGAGGTGTACTAACCCACTTCACACAAGAAAAATACAACAGTGAGTTATTATGTGGTTAATTCTGATAGTCAAACAATTTCACTCAGACAGATGACTGATTATCCCCCCATATCTCCGTATGTGCAACATCAAGGACAACCTCAACTAGTCTGACCAACCACTACTGAATCCCCGCAGGGCTCGGTTTTCAGCCCCCTACTGTGTGCCTGTACAGGACGCCCTATGACCGAATAGTTTTCAGTTTCTAATGAGTTGCTTTCTAATGTTCTACTTCATTTTCACAAGAAATGCATTGATATTAAAAATAGCAATGCTGTATAGATAAGTACTGAGAGTTTGCAAGCAGTGAAAAACAAACCACGATGCAGGAACAGAGTACAGAGAGTGTGTAACGTGTATAAAACAGCAGCAATGGAGTGGCTCGCTGTGGACAGACAGACAGACAGACAGACAGACAGACAGACTATAAGCTCAGAAAATTAAAACTGATTTGATTTGTTAATAAAAACTAATGGATACACATCTATAACAACTCCTATCTCAAATGATTGTGTCTGCAGTCCCTGGTTATAGAGACCATGGATTCAGAAGAAAAGGATTTAGTTATAGAACATATCATTACATTTGAATCTGGTAAATATTTAGTCTTAATTAATATTTAGGACTTAACAGAGACGTGACTTTCTCATAGACTTTATTCAAACGATGTCCGGGGCAGACCTCCTCGACTTCAAAAAGAAGTCAGGATATATAAAAATCCTGCTCCATGACATCAGCAAACACATTTCTGATGAGATTTGGTCAGTCTCTAGAGAAAAGTCATACTGAATACAAAATGAACCTAATCTGGTAATTTATGGTCCCCATTAGAGTCAAACAGAATAGAATTTAGCCTTTCCTGTGATTGAGACGTCACTACCATTTGACGTGCGGTGTCCTTCCCTTTTCCATTTGAATGCCTTCACTCACTCTGGCATTGCATTTTATCTGTTAGGATCTTTTCCATTTGGACATTGCAAAGATGCAGTGCTTTATAAAGCAGATAGGTCACTAATGACCTGGTGGATGTTAAGGGATAAAGAGTAGTCACTGATGCATGCTAAAGTACATAGTTGAACACTAGACTGGTGAGTCATTGTTTATAGACATTTTTGGCTTTGATTATAGTCAAGCTTTAGCCAGATTTATGAAACCATTCCTTCAAACTAATGGTGAGCCATTAAAGCACCAGACTCACCTGTAAATTATTCTCACTTCAAAGCAAACCCTGACCATGAGACAGGACAAAAGTTCAAATTTCACCATCTATATCTACAACCTGATACTATATTAGATTTGTTTTAAAACTCTAACAGTTAAGAATATTTTACACAAGTTGAAGAAACTTTCAAAAGACAATAAACAAGGTAAGGATGAGAATTTTGGATGCTGCTAGTGATGTACACAGCTCGAGATACTTCAAACTGCCATGTTTTATGCATGAGAGGCTGGATAACAAATACGAGCTGAAGTAGAAAAACACAAAAAATAAGAGACTGAGAGGAAACAGTAGAATCCTACAAGTTGGCAGAAATCAACATTTCAAGCTTCCCAGACTCTTAAAAACATGTTCCCAGTGGAGTCATGTTCAGAGAGGATGCTTAGAAAGACAGCAGATCTGATTTACTGTGCACTCTTCTCTCACTCCTCGCCTCTGTCTTATTCTACTTCCTCTCTTCAAATCCGTCATACTGCTTTGCTCCCTGTTAGGATGAAACGTGTTGATATGCCAGCAATACCTGACTGTAATTTGTAAACAATAGTAAGTATTCCCGTTGGAGCAATACTCTTCTAATCAGCCAAACAAATGGGGGAAAGAAAGAGGCAGGGAGGAAGAAAAACACATTCCTGAAAACATCTTGTACTTGAACAATGAAATAATTTTCTCCTTGAAGCAAAATTCTTTTAGTAAGTCATGGTGGAAATGAACTTGGACTGTTAAACTGGAAGGTGGGACTGGTGGACAATATCTCTGGGCTGCCTCGGTGTGGAAAAGGCTGTTTCTGCTTAGACTGCTGCTTCTGTGATCCTGGCTCAGGTAAGTGGTAGAAAATTGAAAGTTAGATTGGAGGATACTTTGTGACTGAGAGAATACTTCAGCTGCCTCTTCAGTAAGTCTTCCATCCTGTACATCAGGGGTCGGCAACCTTTCTGATGGTGAGTGCCATTTAAAATTTCCTCAGAAGTCAGTGTGCCATATGATTGCATTAGCAATAAATTTAAAAACACTCTAAATTAACTATGTTTGTTTGCAGATGTTGGCAGCTATCAGCGAATAGTTATCAGCTATTTTGAAGCAAAAAAAGACTCTTTATCCATAACAGCAAGTGAACTGGACAACAGAAAATACAAATGCTATTTATGGTCTTGTAACAGGAAGGCCCTTAGCGGCTGGAAACACAGTGAGCTGGACCAAGGCAAGTGTAGTGGAACAAAGTACTTATTTGCTATACAGCTCTCCTTACAACAATTAACTTGTCGATCCTCTTCACAGCACAAAAATCCACCTCTAATGAGGAACTGGCAGCCTTAAATATGTTCAGCTGTCACAGACTTAACCATTATTCCACTCTCAGGTAAATTCTTAAATCCCAACCTTCCACCACAGTACACAATATATAAATTAGAATAAATAAATACATAAATACATTTCACATTTACATATTAATAAATATTTCACACTTTAATGTTACACCAAACCCACTATTATAAAAACCCAGAAACCCAAGCACAACAAGATTCACCACACTCTCTTTACCAATGGTCTCTCCCGGAACCTTTAAATGGTGTCTGGACCCCTGAGGAAACATTTGCCCAAACACCTTGAAGAGGACACAGGCAAGAAAGGTGAGTAATCATTATCTTCCAAACGCTTATTTGCACCGCTTTTATCCCTAGATTTCACACACACATTTGCATTAATTTTCCTTGCTGGTAAACCTTAATCACAATCTCAATCCCCATTCTTTTCTCCTGACAGACAACCACCACATTCCTTGATGAGGAGCAGCTGTGCAGGATCTGAAATAAGGCTACGAACCGATTTTAAAATTCCCAATAAATAGTCAATAAATATTTAAACTTCTTGTGTGCAAATCCATGCTTAAAGTGCAATGCTAAATAAGGTGCTTGATAAAGTGCTTTTAATAAAGTGAAAGGTGTGCTCTAAAGTGCTACACAGATAATATAATATAAATAAATCTACTAAGGGAGTCCTCTTCCTTACAGGTCTCCTCACAACAATGATAAGAAAAATAAACTAAGCCAGTATGACATGTTTGTTAATACAGAGACACACATGTTAATGTGATCTCTGGGCTCCCACTCAGAGACACAGGTCTCTGAGTGCTGGACACTCAGAGACACAAGTCTCTGAGTGTCCAGCATTCAGACGGCTACCTGAGGACACTCATGTGAGAGAAAATCTGCTCACACAGATATGTAGAGCCAAATACTGTCAATAAGGCCTCTGCAATGTTCTGAAGACAGTTTAACTTGTCAGGTAGTGATGTCCAGCAGGGCCATGAACATGCACAGCAGTGGATTCCAGCTGCTTTGATGTTGCATCAACCGATATTAACTCAACCAGTTAATGCGAGACAAATCCAGCTGCTTATTAAAGCTTTCTGGTTTGATCAGAAAATAAAACATTGGTCCATACGCCTGAAAGTCCCAAAGACGCATTGTGAATTCTGTCTCGAGTCTACGGATGTATCCGTGTATTTCCGTGGTGCTGATGCTAAGCTGCTGAAGCATTTTGAAGTGTTGGAATGTGGAAAGCTAACAACGTCCCTCTGACCAGTAGGCTAAGTTATTTTTAGCTAATTAAAAGCTGAATCTGGTAGCTGGGGTTGTTAGCTAAGATACTGTCATTAAGAAGCGGCGCAACTAATGTGTCTATGTGAGCTGATTTGCGATGTGCACCGCTGCCGCGGCCATTTATTTTTTGATGCACCTTCTCAGATTAATTCACTGCGTGTCGTGCCCAGGGCTGGACTGGGACAGAAAATCGGCATTTTGACTGGAGACCGGCCCACCAGGTATTAAAGCCATAAAGCCTTTGAATGAAAACAAACGCTGTTGTGACAGTGATGTACACTGTCTTGTTGGTATATGTATGATTTCTATACATTTTACATCAGATAAAAACGTTGGTTGTAAGATTCAGATAATTATTTATTAAAAACTAGACGTTTGAAATGAGAATAAGAAAGTATTTCTTTGTGCCCCCTTTCCCTGTTAATGCCCTACCTGGCCCCCCCTGGCAAAACTTTGCTAGACCTGCCCCTGCACAGTTCTGTTCTGCAGCTTCTATGAACTCAGCCTACAAACACATAAATGAACCAGCTGCTGCATGTTCTGGTTAAAGTGGTGCTCCACTTCACAGGTCTCCAGTGACTTCCAGATGCAAGACAGGGGGCCTGGAGTAACTTTGAGTGTGGGACGAGTCCTTTTTGGTTAAGCAGCTGAGTTATATTTCTATTGCCTTAGAGAGGTGGCACACTAGCAGTAACTGAACTTTCAAATTAAGAGCAAAGCTTAAATCAGTCACACACTGACAGTTACTTTTGACCTCTGCTTTATTTACAAGAGCAGCTCACATGTTTTAGAAGATTTCTACATCTGATCACCTTCCTGACACAACCCTCTACGAGTGTCCTAGGACTGTACCAGGGATGGTTCGTTTCTTAATGTAGATGTCCCTACACGATGGAGCAACCAGATCTGAAAATGTATAAATAACCAACTAAAAGGTCCATTAATACACGTGTGTGTGAACCCTCCATATGCTGCTATATGTACTTTTGCCTCTTTTACACATCTAGTTTGTACAATCCACTTTAGTTGATGATCAACATTTCATCTCAGCTCTTTTCCACCAGTTCCTAATAGTCCAAGAACCCAGCATTCCCAGCTGGATCCAAAGTCTACAGTGAACTTCTAGAATAGTAAATGGTAAATGGCCTGTATTTGTATAGTTTTTCTAGTCCCTAAGGACCCCAAAGCGCTTTACACATCCAGTCATCCACCCATTCACACACACATTCACACACTGGTGATGGCAGCTACATTGTAGCCACAGCCGCCCTGAGGTGCACTGACAGAGGTGAGAGAACTAGAACTTCACCGCTTTTTTTTTCATTTAAAAAAAAAAGTATTTAATTTTATGACTAGATTCAGTTATTTTACAATGGAACAACACATCATATTATATACTCTTTTGAATTTTAGTACAAATGCCAAAGACTGTAACTTAAACCTGCTCTACACACAGCATGCATTTGGAAGGCTGCGGTTGGTCAAAACTGCAAGAACCTTTAATCTACTTTTGTACTGTTGCACTTCATTTATCCAACATGCTGTGTGGAAATGTACAGTGTTGCTGAAGCTTACTTATAGCTTAGTTCACTGAAGTGAAAATGTATAAATAACCAACTAAAAGGTCCATTAATACACGTGGAATTACTTCACTGAAGTGAAGTAAGCTATAAGATTTCAATAACCATTTTGCTTTATTGCGCCAGAAGAGTAAGGACAGGGCAGGCGGTCTAGACTCAAATTCAGTTCAGGGTTACATTAAACAGTATTGTGGGTATGTGCAAGTATTTACGGATGCTTCAAAGAATCCATCTAGTCAAGTGGGGTTAACAGTAATAATTCCAGACTGAAAGAGGATTAATGATGGAGTGTCTGTGTTTACAGGAAAAATGATAGCGATTCTATTAGCAGTACAGTGGGTGGAAGGTTTGAGGCCATTGGAAGCAATTATTTGTTCAGATTCAAGTGCAGCCTTGGTCACTCTACAGAACGGTCATTCGAAAGGTAGGTCAGATATTTTAATAGAGGTTCAGCAAACTCTTTTCAGGATATATATGATGGGTCTGTCAGTAGTGTTTGTATGGGTCCCGGCTCACTATGGGGTAAGAGGGAATGAAGCAGCGGATAGGTTAGCAAAGGAAGCCACTAATCATAGGATAGTTGATCTGGCCCCTAGAAATGAGGGGTAGATGGCAGAAACAGTGGGAAGAAGAAAGGAGGGGAAGGTGGTTATATAAAATTCAAAGGGGGGTGGGAGTAAGGAGAGCCACAAGAAGGAGTAGGCGAGAGGAGGTGGTGGTGTCAAGACTGAAATTTGGACATATTGAAAAACACTATTCTTGATAGGGAAACAATAATTCAGGGAAATGTGATTATTGTGGAGAGGAGGAAACTTTGGAGGATGTTATTTTGCAGTGTCGGAAGTGTAAGGTAGAGAGGAGACGATGGGTCCAAAATCTCAGTAACATTAATGTGAAATTGGATCTTGTTGGGTTGTTACAGAAGGAGTCGGGGAATAAAGGTTATCAGGCTTCATTTCAGTTTTTGGGTGAAGGAAGATTGTTTGGAAGGATATGAAGTTTGTTTTTGTTTTTTGTGGGGGGGGGGTTAGCGTGATTCCTGTCCACACTCCATACCAGTGGTGGCGGTAATGCACCATGCAGTTGTTTGCCAACCGCTAATAATACTTACAAGAAGAAGAAGAAGCCCCGGCTCTCTCCAACTCGTGTGATCTCTTTACCTTCATCGTTACTGGATTCTAATTGCCTGTCCAGATTTCCCTGGACCTGTCCCTGTTTCCTCCCTGGATACCTGAGTGTGAGTTTGGAGATTGTGTGTGTTTCTGACAGTGTGGGGTGCACAGAAGAGGAGAGTGGTGTGTGTGACAGTAGCGGAGTGTGGTGTTCGCTTTTTCCTTCCACGTGGACTCCTGGAGCCCCTTTTCCCATCGCACTGTACACTTGGTGGTTGTCGTAAGAAACCTTTGCCTTCTAATTCCAAGTTCACAGAGTCCTGCGCTTGAGTCCTTTCACGCTTTGTGACAGATTCACAAACAGAAAAAAATGAAACAGTCATGAACGTTCCCAGGAGTGGCTCGTTATCTTTGTGTAATATTAAAATTTGTTTGATGATCTGACTCGTGAGTGGGACGAATGGGGGGAAAAATCATCAAAACCTTGTTTCAGAGCCAGAAGCACACTGTAGAAGCAACCTAAGAGTTTCTCAATGTAAGGAAACGGGCTATCGTTAGTGGCTATTTCAATGATTTGATGCTTTTCAGTTATAGAATAACTCAGAGAGAGTCTGCAGTGAAGGCCTGGCAGAGCATCTCGGGGGAGGCAATGCATCATTTGATTATGTTCATGGTTTTGGCATTCCACTTGGGCAATAATTGACTCAGCCAAGTGTTACAAATCTTTCTTATATTTATAATGATGTTAGTTTGTTTGATTACTTTTGAGCCTTTGATTTTCATACACAGTCCCCCAATTTTCAATGTGAAAATGCTAACCTGCTAACTTGTTAATGCTAACAATTTTAAATCCCTCGAATAAAAGTTGAAAGTCTGCACTTGAATCACACCTTAACTGTCTTACTTAAATCCACTGTGGTGGTGTATAGATATGTGTCTGGCTAATTTATCATGGTTAATACTCCTGTGTATACTTAGACATACAATAGCATCAGCGTTTTGTAGAGCTACAGGTTGCACAAACACTTACACATCCCCAAGATTTTAAGCTGATTCTCCCCTCTGTCATAAGAAAACTAATGGCTCATGTCAGAATGTAATAATACCCATTAAAAGTACACTTAAGACATTTTCCAGTGCCTCTATAAATAGTGTGAACGCTCAGGTTACACATCAATGATTTCATGCTTCAAGTGTGGCAAATTAGGAGGATTTTCTTATTTTGCAACATGTGCCTACACACACAAAACACAACCATCCATTTAGTTTAATTCCAAAAGGTACAAACCAGAATGAATCCATGTTTATGAATAATTTAAGAATTTTACATAAGAGCCTTAGTCTCTAAGTGGATTGAATTTGTGTGCATGTGTGTGTGCACTGTATGCATGTGGGGGTGGTACTTGGTTGGAATACATCTCTATCAGTGTCCAGCCCCATAACAAATAGGGTTTGGCAAATCTGAAGGTCAAATCGAACAGCAAACAGTGGCTTTCAGCCTTGGTCCCTTCTCCTATGAATCCCTAACAAGCCACTCAGCATACAACAACGAGGCAGAGTTTTTGGAAGGCAGCCTATTTCTCAGCTTGTGGCATCTCTCTAATAACACAATCTATTCACCATCATAAATAATGTAGGTGCAAGACTTATGATTCTGTTGTAGTTTTGCTGCAGTAACCCGCATTCAAGGCCATTCCTCAGCTGAGGAAAGATGAGATAATATTGAATATTTTCAGATGGATAACATTTAATTTTTCTTTCAAAGATTTTTTTTTTTGTCTGGAGGCACTTTTACACATTTTTCAGTGTTGTTCATGATGAACAACCCCAATTCCTACAAAAAATACTGGGTAAAGTTTAAATAAAAGGATAATTCAATAATTTGCAAATCTCATAGCCTCACATTCACAACAGAACATAAACAATAAATCAGATAGTCATTCATTTTCAATTGGACGACAGCAGCAGGGCCATGATTACTGCTGTGTAGTATCCCGGCAGGCCAGTTCAGCACCCACATTTCTATTCTATTACAAATCCGTGCTGCTGTAATAAATGCAGCGTACAGCTGAGCATTGTCTTTCTGAAATATGCAAGATCTTAGCTGAAAAAGATGTCATCTAGCTGGGAGCATATATTGCTCTGAACCTGCCTTTCCCCACTGAGAAATGTGTGCAAGCCCTCCACTCTCCAGTGCAGATGATGCACTGTTCATATATTCCAAAACAAATTGATTCAATTGACCACAATGGAGTGCCCACCTTCTCCTTCACACAGAGATGCCATCAGATTCTCAGAAGTTTAATGACACTGTGTGCTGTAGAGGATGATGTATTTCAAGTCTGGCCTTAAATTCAAAATGAGATATTATTTTATTATTTTATTTTATATGATACAAAAATGTCTTAGTTTAAACGTTTAATGTGTTTTCTGTTGTTAGTTATGAATAATACAGGTTTATAAGATTTGCAAATCATCACATTTTGTTTTTACTGACACTTTACGCAGTGTCCCATTTTTTTTTCTGAAATAGGGTCGTCGACTGGTGTTAAAAAAAATGTAGTCTCTGTCACTTTTTTTGAAATCATGTGTTCTTGTACGAAATCTCGAAGAGGTCGACTACCTCCTTCAGCTAAAAACAGATATTGTTCCAAAATGTTTATTAACTTATAAAAGTTCAAAAGCTTTATAAAGTTCACATAAAGTGGAAATTATATACTATTCATTCTTCTGGAACAAATGGCTGTGGTTGCTGATGGTTAGCCCCACCCCCACGCTTAGACTGACATTTTAAATGCCAAGTTTACGTTCGTCCATCAGTTACTCCACCAATTAATCTAGTGTTTTTTCTTTGTTTTTTGAACCACCACTCAAAATACATTTTATTTTTTAAATAACCCATAAACCTTTTCTTTTAAAAAAATAAATAAAAGGTCATAATTTATAATAGGACGGTTCAATAAAAACAGCAAAAAAAGTATGCATGTAACTGTTGACTACAGCTGGTTTTGGCTACCAGAACTAGGGCTACAAGGACCCAACCCAGGCTCTGGACGGTCGCTGACCAACACTGTGCAGCAACTTCCATATTTTTATTCCAAAAAGTCCTTGGAATATAGTTTTAAGCCACGGTAACATATTCTCTCACACACTTTTTCAGAATTTCTCTATGGCAGAGCTGTCAAGGTGAACTGTCACTACCCCAATATGAATGTAGAAAGAGGGGCTCGCTGAGGGGATGAATGTTGTTTGGGTAGAGCTGGAACTTGTCACATTGCATATGTGGGCCTTGTTTATGTGGTGCTTCTCTAACTGCCAAGAGTTAGAGACTACTGGAGATGGCCAGGTGTACATGCCTGTTTCTGTCATGACCAGAGACAAGTTCATGGTAATTAGCAGCACTGTTCACATGGGCAACCTACAACATGACATAGAGAATGGTTGTCATGGCCACACTAGAACGTAAAAGCCAAAATTAGAGTGAGATCGGACTGGGAAGTAGGCATGCATCTCCTGAGAGATGGTGGAATCAGTGACTACTATATGCTAATCACACTTTTTGCAAATGCATTTTGTGTAGAACTATTTAAATATATATGTTTTTTACTTTTATTTGGACACCTTGTTCGTACACTGTAGTACAAATACTGCATGACTGCCAAAATACACAAGGAGACACGGTCATCAGTACAAACAGTAGATTCTCTGTGGTGCCTGTTCTTATTTCTTTTGATCTTAAAAACTGATTGGTCAACTCCTCATCACATATGTAACTTCAGTCCAAGGTCATATGGTCATTCCTATCCAAGAACAGTGGCTATGACCCTTGTTTGTACTGCCACTGGCTGTTCTCCAGTGTTGTTTCCACTAAGAGTAAAAGCTAAATGGCTGAAATCTGCAACTCTCATATTTCAAGCTCTCTGTGTGTAAATAACAGTCATCTGTGGTTTGCTAACGGTATCATTTTGCTAAATAAAAATGAAACATGTTTTTGATACTAATTCAAGGCAGGATTTGCTCACCATCATATCCTAATTTAATCAGAATCTTAGTACACTGTTATTTATGCTGCATTTGGCCACCTGCTGTATATCGTTTTCAGCGAAATAACTTGCTGGCAGACATTGATCATATTTATTCAGCAGAAACCAGCCACAGAGAAAAAACACCATATTTTCTTTTAGGAAAGATAACTCTATTTCCCCAGCGTAACAAGCATAGCTAGACAGGAAGCTCGTGGGAGCAGGTGAAGTAATTATGTCACGGTGGAACTGGACACTGATTTTCCTAAATGATGTCAAGGCCTTATATTGCAGAACCAGCCGTGACCTCTGATTATTGCTGAGAGCCTTGAAGGACGAATGGAAGAACGCTAGTACTGGTAACAATAAGGCTGCAGGGATGAGGTTTAGATAACAATGTGCAGTCACACAATTCTATGTGTTTCCTTCAAGAAGATCAATAAGAATGTCCAGATGCACCCATCTATTTTTTTAATTTTTTATTTCTTCTCTCCTCAGCACAGAGGACAACTAAATAAGTTGAAGTCTAAGAATGTCTGAATGCAGTCAGACAGACAGTAGCGTGGTGTGTTTCACTAGGAGGAAAACATCTTTTCTGGAGAGAAAATAGCAGATATGGTCTAGATGTCTTCACAGCAGCAAGACACAATACACATGAGTCTCTCGAGTCAAACTGTGTAGCCCTCGTAGATTACAGCAAACAGTGGGAACATTATTCAAAGTTAACGATGAGAAAGTTCCAGAACTCCAAAGAGCTGCTGTCCCATTCATGTTTCTTGTGAAGCACTGAGGCCTTCCAGCACTTTTGTTATTATGAGACCACTCCCTGAAATTCTCATACTGAACGCTTGAACATGTCCATTCCTAATGTTCAGCCCACTTAGAAAGCAACCCCATAAATTGTAACCCAATATCCCACAAACTTCCTTGTGCTCGAACAATCCAAGTTTGAGGGAAAAGGGGATCTTTTTCTTGTCTTTAGTGGGTGAGGTTCCACTATACTCAAACCAAACCAACTAAAAAGCAGAGTCAAACTGGGGCTCTGTCCAAGGTGTACCCTGTCTGTCGTCCTGTGGTAGCTATGATAGGCTCCAGCACCCCTCCAACGATCCCGATAAGGATAAGCTGAAGAGCATGGACGGATGAGTAACTGCATGATAGGACACCATGCTGACAAACAATACTGACCCTACATGGTTGCTATCACGTTAAATGACAATAATCCCTCTACTTGACCTTTCAGTCCCTTGCGTCTGTAATTTTCACAGTAAACAGTGAACATTATGACTAAGAGGATAATGATTCATCAACACACCCTTTCATTCAACTCTCCTCAACATTTTTGAATACTGCATGCTGTGTCTACAGCAACAGGGAAAAAGTGACTAACTGACCACATTTATATCTCTGGTGGTTGCCAGCGTGCCATGGACGATAGAGCTCTTAATGTTTTTCAAAATGATTTTAAAAAAGATCACTTTAGAAGCAAGTGATGAGAGATGAGAGACAAACAGAGACCCAGCTCCTTTTAAGAGAATGAGGCCATGCAACAAACACTTTCCATCATTTGACATAGAAAAAGGGTGCATGTGCCACTGAATGAGCAGGTGTTCAGATGAGCTTTGTGTGTGTGCATTTACATGTATGATGGTGTGAGTGTTTGCTCATGCATACTCTCCCTCAGGTGTGTGTTCACACCTGCTCATGTGTTGGACCACAGAAATCACTCCATTTCTCTGCAGAGGGACCACTTCCTCCCACCTGTCATTCCTGGCATCAGTTTTGTTAGTGTGTGTGTGTGAGATGACATGTCTGTTATGTTGGAAGCAGTGAGTGTGTGCTCACGCTCGCCGCACTCAGTGGGTGTCCACACTGTATGACAGTGAAAGCTGTCTAAAGTACTCACTCCAAAAAACAATACTCTGTATGGATCTGCTCTGGTTTTCCTCATTTTATTTTATACATTATACATGAATGTAACATATAATGTATGAGGATGCTCATTTTAAACATGGAGGGGGGGCTGGAGCCCATCCCAGCTACCATGGGGGGAGAGGCAGGGTACACCCTGGACAGGTCACCAGTCTGTCTTTAACACATAGAGACAGACAACCATCACCGATTAGCCTGTCCCCAGTAACTGCATGTCTTTGGACTGTGGGAGGAAGCCCGGAAACCAAATTTGATTTTGAGTGTATTTTCCGTTAGCTATAATAGCCTGAATAACAGATCCCATTTAAAAAGGATAGATTTATAAAGTGTCATTGGAGTTGACTGATGTGCTAGCAGCATGACAAACATCTGTATTTATGTACACCTACAGTGTACAATCAAAGAATGCAGTGCAGTTTGATGCATGTCACTGCTGACAGCACAAACAGCGCTGCTACAGCTTTGGTGTCAACAACATAGATTTCGAATAGAGAAAGTTTAGTTTACAGTTATTCCCAGGTGGAATGCAAACCCAAATGAATGCATATATGTTATTAAAAGGCAGAAAATAAAAGAAACATAATCCACCTGTATGAGGGCGGAGGGCTGCACACGATCATTTTACAAAACCTGGAAATGTCTCTGTTTCCGAAGCCTATTTATTGCTTGTTTGTTGTTTTTGTGTGGGGTTTTTTTTTATTATTATTCTTCAGTTCAGTAAAATATTTAAATCTTTTGATTCCAGATGATAAGCTTGCTCCAGACTATAGAGTGGGTGTGCATAGTGGGCACTTATATATAAACTGTCACCCTGAGAGCTCAGAGCCCTCAAACCTAAGAGCAATTAATTTAAAATAAGAGGACAAATTGTAATCCAAACAATGCTGTTCCCTCAGACAGCCTTTTTGCCAAAGTGTTTTATGAAGTTAAAGTTGATTATTCTGTAATACAGAAACTGAAATATAGGAATTTTAAATTTCCTTGCTGTAAAGAATGGGACATTTTGGTTTCCGATTTCTTATTTCTATGTTGTATTTATTCATTTTTAATATTTCCGTGTCTGTAGGATGTTTCAGCATTATTGTGTTTGTATCAGAAACTAAAGTATCAACCAAGTTATTCATGACAAATTTGACTCTTTTTTTGTGAGGATGAGGAGGCCAACCTCTGGTGCAGAGGTAGGTGGTAAGAGAAGTATTAGTAGATATAGTGATGAAAAATTAAAAACCAAAATAGAAAGAGAGAGTTTGAATATTTGCTCTTTTGCTTTATAAATCTTTGGCAAACATCACCACATAAGCAGAGGTGAACATAAGTGCAGGTGCGCATTTGCTGTCAAAATAAAAGACGCGCACCAGACAAGAAGTTGCAACGTGCGTTTGTGTACATAAGATTTTGTTTTGTTTCAAACATTTGTTTAGAACTCTTAAAGATGTCGAAAAAGCAAGCTCCTTTAAGCAATTACTTTGGTGTTCCTCCACTTCCAAAGAAATGTCAGCAGGAGTCCGAACCACAAAAGAAGCGCGTATTCTCGGAAAAGTGGTTGCAGGAGGTGAGCTGGCTTCAAACAAATGATGAACGCACAGAGATGTGGTGCGGAATATGCCATGAAAATCCCACTCTAGCGGACAAAAACAGTGCCTTCTATATGTACGCAAACACGCGTTGCAACTTCTTATCTGGTGCGTGTCTTTTATTTTGACAGCGAATGCGCACATGCGGACCACTTATGTGCACCCGTGCACATAAATTATATGTACCTGTGAAAGCACTTTTAGTGTAAAATAAGTTTGTACACCACGGCAGTTTTCATCACTGATAGCAAAAAGTGTTGGCAGAATTCATGAAACACTACCGGCCTTCAGTTAAAGTCACAAACAGCTGCATCCGCCCGCTCACAGTACAGTTATATCTTAAAATGCCTTCACAGGTGGTGTTCTGTATACGTAACTGCCTATGTCTTCAACATCAACCAGTATCTGTGCAACATAAGGAGATGAGACTGGCAGTGTTGTTATGGCCTTTGGATAAATTTACTTTCTGCAACACACAGAAACTCTTTCACACACACACACACACACACACACACACACACACACACACACACACACACACACACACACACACACACACATTCACACATACTACAATGTGCACACTGCACACCCTGGAGCATCTTTTACAGCTAAAATTGTTTAGTGTCTAAAACTGCAGCTCCTCTGATGGACACTTGGGCGAGGCTCAAAAAGTCATGGCTGTAACTTCTATGTTAAAAAGCCCCCCTTACATACATGTGTATAGCTGAAAACGAGCTTCTGTCTCTATAGTTAATTCTGCCTTTCCTTCACTATATGGAAAACTATTTTGTGCCAAAGCTTCCATTGCCACAGGTGTATAAAATCAACCACTTTGCCATGCAGTCTGCCTTCACTTTAACATATTTGAAGGAATGGGGTTTTCTCAAGAACTGACACTGTAACAGCAAGAATAATGTCAACACTTCAGTTTGTAAATTTCCTTCCTCCTAGATATTCCAACTAGGGCTGAACGATATATCGCATTTGCGATAATATCGCGACATGATCAAGTGCAATTTTCTAACCGCAAAGGCTGCGATTATACTCTGGACATGTCCAAATTCATGGGCTGCATCCTCCTGAGGCCGCATTTGTAGACCGATTACGTCACAGCGACGCGCCGAAGGCTGTCCAAATTACTACCATATCCCAGAATTCATAGCGCGGCCCAGCCAAACTCCAGTTTCCAACAATGGCGGCCGCTACTAAGTTTTAAAATTACTCATACTAATCTTTCTGGGTCACAAAATAAACTTTTAACATATTTTCAGGCGAGAAAGTAGTTGTGTAAACATCAAAAATCTGCTCGGTTTATCAAGATATCCCATATTTGCAAAAGTGCTTCGACGTTTTCAGAGGCGTCTGCTACCCACCAGCTCGACAGCTAGCCGGGAGCTCGAGGGTTACTGATGCGGCCGAGAACGGCACAACTCCCGGCACGTCATTTTCAGATCACCGCGGAGTTTCGCTGCTCGGGTTAAACGTAATATATAAGTCACTTAGACAACCTAAAAATGTTATTGTTGGGCTTTTTTCAGTGTTTTGTTTGTTCGTGAGTAAATCGGTTTGGCTGAGATTAAAGTTATTAGATTAGATAAAATAAAACTTTATTAATCCCCCGGGTGGGTTCCTCCTTGGTTTTCACACAGCTGACTAAACGTCAAACAGAAAACTTATTAAACAGAAGTATGAGACAGTCGAGAATTTACACCAGTGTCTGGTTATATTTTAGATAGCAAGAAGCAGACGGCCGAGTTTATTAAACTCCACCGAGACAGCGGTGACGCTAATCAGAAGACTAGACCGTCCAATTTCACGCCTTTAAATTTTAAAGGCGTGTTTGTGTGTGTGTTTATACAATTGCTATTATGTTTGCACTTTATGTGTAATTTTACTGACTGCAGAGATCAGTAAGATGTGTGTATTTTTTATTTATTAGTTTTATTTATTTAATATTATTTTTTAATTGAATGACTGTCTAGTAGTTCACAGATGTCGAAAAACTGAGTGTGGTAAAGCCACTGATTTTGTTTATGTATATTTCTGTAATCTGCACATTGTACTGACTTTCATTTTAATGTTTACACCAGGGTTCCTTGTCAGCAATTTATGCTCAGATGTTTGTAAGCTAAAAATAAACTATTGTGTATGTTCAAATATACTGTTGTGATTGAAGAAGTTAAATAAAAATGTCAGTCATCAATTCATGCATCACCTCATGTCATCATAACAGAGGTCTGTCTTCCAGGAAAGAACAGTTTAAAATTAATGTAATATAGTATTGGCCATACTATATGATGTATTGCTTGTCTTTGTTTAATAATACAGAAGACAAAGACCTTAAAAAATAATCGCATATCGCATCGCAATCGCAATATTGGGGCAAAAAATCGCAATTAGATTATTTTCCATAATCGTTCAGCCCTAATTCCAACTGTAAGTGGTGTTATTGCAAACCACAGCAACCACAACCTTGCAGACCACATAAAGCTAAGTCACCACTGCTTTCCTCACTCAGTAACTGCAGTAACTGCCTCAATAGATGTTAGCATCACCATAAGAACTGTGCACCCAGAACATCAAGGCCAAGTATCTCCTGCTGGTGTAAAGGTGGCACACTACTTTTATCACTGCATTGTAAGAACTGTACAGTTTTGTTTTTGTACAGTTTCTGATTTTAAATCAATGCTGGTGCAAGTTTAATGTCCAGGATGAAAAACAAAAAAAACAAACCCTATTTTAGGCCAAATTCTGGAAACTAAAGTCTACCGATACAGTTTGGTAGGTCACAAGTTCACATTCCAGCTTGTCATCCAAATATGGTCACTTGTGTCATCAGCAAAACCCCAAATTACTAATGTAAAAAAAAAAGTTCAAAACAGAGCTTCACAAATCAGCACGCTTTGTTGTAGTGACTATGTTAATTTATTATACAAAGTCTTTCATGTTGCCCTAGATATGTCCTGCAGTGTGT
Organism: Astatotilapia calliptera; assembly: GCF_964374335.1. NCBI lineage: Eukaryota > Metazoa > Chordata > Actinopteri > Cichliformes > Cichlidae > Astatotilapia > Astatotilapia calliptera. The sequence continues at coordinate 19,419,227 of NC_137423.1, forward strand.
GTGTCTGCATATGTTTTGGTGCATTTAGCTATAAAAATACATTTCTGCATTATTTCCCTAGTCAAGTAACCCTAACATGTTAAATGGTTGTCTCTAAGCTCTCTCCATTATAGATAGCTGTGGTAAAATATAAATGACTGGGTTGAGTGGCTTCTCCCAGCGTAGTATGCTGAGCTATGTTGAGTGTGGAGGGGGTCAAAAGGCTGGGAGAACTGACGTTTTGCAGAGGTTGTGAAGGAAAACCCACAAATATGATAAGTCTCAAACATGCTGCATGTATCCTTGCAAACATGAAAGATAATGTTGTTGTTTAGACGGTAAACTTGCTTCATTCTTGTCTACAAAGCTGATCTATACGTGCGTTTATACAGTGACACGTGGCGATACTGTAAAAGAAAGTAACAATATCTGAGACAGATTATTATAATATGCTAAGCATACTTTTTAAATCAATGCCATATACACCATACAAATACCTCTAAGAAAGTGTATTATACTTTTTGATGCTTATACAGTCCATAATATATAATTTTATATAATTTATATAATTTTATAGTATAATATATACATAATTTTGTAAGCATATTGGTAACTGTAACTAATAAACTGCCTTGACCCAGTGGTTTTTCAGTACTTAATGATTACTAGAGTTTGTTAAGCAAAGTGAAAAAAATCATTGACGTGTTACTCAGCAGTTACTACTTAAGATACATTTTCTTAATAATCTTAAGAAATTTGTTTAGTTCTTTTCTTTAAAATTAAAGGTAATAAGAGAACAGCTGAAAGTAGCTTTATTGGTGTTGTGTAAGGGCAAGCAGGCTGGCTGTGCTTGTCCTGTGAAATCTAAAAGTGAACAAAAAAATGAAGCACCAATTAAAAGCAATCTCTTTGTGCTCAACAGCGTTCTGTCAAAAAAGTGTATCATTTCTTTTCATCCATCCTTTAAATTACTGCCATCCTGTAGTTGCAGTTGTTTAATCCAACTGTGACTATGAGCTAAGGAAATCTGCATGCGGCCAGCGTTTCAATGTCCACATCCCGTTAAGAAAGCCTGAGCTTGTCAAGCTGAGAATCCAGCAATTTTTTATACGACTTGCACGTTTGAGTTGTTGATAAACCTCCAGTGTTTGACAGAAAACTGAAAGACCAGCATGCCAGACAAGCTTCCACTGGCTCTGCTTTCACTGCTCTGAGATCAGCAAAGAAAGCCTTGGTTTTGACTCTTGCCATGTCTGCTTTAGTAAGACAAACAAGTTGAATAGGTGCATACTTGGTTAGCACTTTTCAATTTAGATACCCTGAGAAATTACTTGGTTGAGAAAAAGTTTTCTCAGCTGTTTTGCTACATCATCTTTATTTTTTATTGTATTAATTTTTAATCTCCTGCAGATATTGACAGATCACCAATGTGCAGAAGCTGACCAAGAAAGAATCTTTTTGCTGTAAATTAATCAGAATCCCGTCAGATCCTGTCCAGCTCCTCATCATGAGGTTTCATTTAAGTGAATTATTGATTACAAATTGAAGCTTTTAACATCCTACTGGGAAACTCCTCTAAACTATTGTGTTTGCACCTCGGCTCCGCCTCATTAGCAATCTGAGTAGTCACAGCAAGTCTGTCTAATACATCTAATACATCTGCGTATGAGTGTGTGTGTGTGTGTGTGTGTGTGTGTGTGTGTGTGTGTGTGTGTGTGTGTGTGTGTGTGTGTGTGTGTGTGTGTGTGTGTCCACATCTTGTTGATTGTGTCGTAGCAGAACTCTGTTGCACTATTTATTTAATCAACACAGAGCCTTGTTGAATTACTTAATTATTAGATCAAACTGCTTTTGTCCCACTAAATCACCGACCGAGTTTGTGTGTGTGGTTGTTTTGAATATTGAACAACCTCAAAACCTGTGAGTGTGAATGTGAGCTGTAATGATCACTAGTACTGAGAGTTCTGAACAAAAACACACACAGTCTATTATTGATAAGCATAAAATGCTCTAATTCACCAAGCCTGAAGTCAATACAACAAATTATGGTTTAGACTACAAATTCGCACTGGCTTTTGCTGAGTATTATAGTATTACACGACACACACACACACACACACACACACACACACACACACACAAACAGTTGTATAATAAACGTGCTGTCATGTCATTAAAGAAGAACATGCCACTTCTTCTGCTTTCACTTCAGAATAACATTGCTTCCATGCAATGCCGGCGTTTGCAGTGTTCATTCATGCAGTCAGGTACTTTTGCATGCTTGCTCTGTGCCTGACAACACAAATGCATGTTTGCTTGTGAGATTGAGTGTGTGTGGGAGTGTGAGTGAGTCATTATGGGTGTGAGGCAGCGGTCGGAATCCATGGAGTCTCATTAATGGCTTCATTAAGGCCAGTGAGATCTCATTTGGGCCGAGTGAATTATTCAACCTGTGAGTCAGTCAGACCCCCACAGACACCTGCAGACACCACCCAGGTAGAGAGCGAGAGAGGGAGAGAGACAGAAGGAGGAAAGTGGCTGAAATAATAATTTAATCCAGAAAAACCAAGAGAATATGTGGTAGTGAGAAAAAAACTGAGGTTATTAAATGTACAGATACTTGATTTAATGGTTCTGAATAGACTAGTATATGACCTATTACAGTTTTTTACAGACGCTAGGACACATTTCTCAATACTTAGGTCACGTTTGCAAAACTCCTCACACAGTGAGCACAACAGAAGTCTATGTGGGCTAAACTGAGGACCAGTTATCATTGTTTTGGCACAAAATGCATTCAATGACTACATCTCTCAAATTTCATGAATTATCTTCTCACTCAGACACAACAACTGCCAAAAATCTTTGTACGGACAGGACATTTTGCATGTGCTTACATACTGTTTTCAAAACTGTTAAACTTATGGCCAAAACAATAACACAATGCAAAACTTGAAAAGACAGCAAAATTCAACAACAATATTTTATTGAAACATATTTTAAATCTAAAAATGCAGTTTAACCAGCCACAGCTGATTCTCATTGTAGATGAACATCTACACAGGTGTTACTCCTTCAATTTTTCAACTCCTTCAATTCTGGCATGCCAGAAGATTCTTTCCTAGGTGTATTGCCCTAGATGACATGAGATGTGATGTGGATGAGAACCTGTGGCCAAATGGAGAAGACCGAGTAGATTAGCATTACTATTGTATGTGTATCAGTGGATGGTGTGTATACAAATTCTTGTATTTTGGGATTACTTAGTGCAAAAAAATAAAAAATACATAAACAAATATTAACGAATTCTGCATGATGTCTGATTCATTCCAGTAACATATATTGAAATTATAAACAGAGATGTGTCCTTGTTTTACACAAGTAAACACTGTGTAATGCTACATGTTGTTAGTGTTTTTTAGGTCATTGTTTTGTGGGTGACAAAGTGTGTTTGTCGGCTGTCAACCTTTGCTAGTGTTCTGGAAGAATGAGTTTATTTGAGACCTGAATGAAGTGTTTTGGTAGTTGTAGTGCATTTTGAATGTGAAATGAACTGCTTTGCCAAGCTGACGGTCAGTTAGGAGGATTGTGTGAAGTGTTTTGCAAAAGTGACCTAAGTATTGAGAAATGTGTCCTAGCGTCTGTAAAAAACTGTAAACATAATGTACACATATACTGTACATAAAGTATTGTGAACCAGTGAGCAACTCTTGCATGTAAACATAAGGCCGGTCTGTTACTCAGATCATTCTTTGATTCTCTTCCGTCTCAGCACAATCAGCCACTTTGGTACCAAAAAGCAAACTAAGAAAAAAAGCAGAAGAAAAAAATAAGCAGTTTGACTGAAGATTGAAGAGAAAAGAAAAAAGATATTTATAAAATACAGAACAGCCGTCACAACTGGCAGACCAACATCTGGTTCCTTTCATTTGAGTTGTTTTGCGAGACAACCAATCCCCAGAATAACCCAGAATAGTTCACAACCCATAAAGGTTTGTGAAACAGTTACATTTGTTGAGTTTTTTGGTTTAAGCAATTCATTGTGGCCATTCTTTGATCTTTTGACCTTTTATAATATAATTATGGTCCAGTGAAAATCTTTATCAACTCTTCCTGTTTAAATAAAGGTAGGCAGTGCCTCATATGGCAAACGAACACAGTGTAGCCACCTGGTAAGAGCAGTGACTTCACTTTTCCTGTCTGCATGTGCAATAAGGTATCGCCGTTGACATTTTAGCTGTGGATATGTTGAGCCTCCTTATTATTTTTGCTTTCCTATCTCCAAAGGTTGACCTGGCTGAGTAACTGCAGTGGCAAAAGCTATAAAAAGAAGACCAGTTGTAACCTCTCTCCCTTTCTCTGAAATTCACCTCCATACTTCACTCCTTCCAATAATTGGCCAGTGCTTTAGTTCCCGTGGACAACAACTGACACAGAAAAGACTGTAAACACAGTCATCTCAACAAATACTTTTCCCCTTCTATAACGTGAAAACCTCTTTGATTTATCACCCTGTTTGGAACTGCTTTAAGTGAACTTTCTTTGGGTTGATTTAACTGCATGAGAAGTTTGTGTCTGTTGTTCATTTTTCAGTATATGTTCAAACAAGACATTGCTGTAAAAGACCATAATGCTCAGCCAAACTACATTACCAAAATTAAGTTTAAATGAATTCATGTGTATTGTCATAGAATGGAAATATGAAACATGTGCAACACTTACAGACACGCAAATGTAACAAACAACCCAATAACATCCATCTTTATCAATTTGAAACGATCTAACGTGTTACGGAAAAACGATATCGTCTACATTAGGATGGAGTTTGGAGCACGTGCTTGTTCATTTGCTGTAAGCATGGCTGTGTTGCCAAAATACAAGATCTAACACATAATAATGTTTTAACTAACCCTGAATTTTTGGGAACAACTGCTGAAGTAATTCTTTTTCAGCTGTTGATAACATTTATAAAGTAAGAAATAAATGCACAGCTTTCTTTCAGTCAGGCTTCAACTCTGGTTGGATGGCCAGACTTTAGCCACGCTCACCGTTTGGCTCTACGTCTGCTGCAGAAGCCCTGAGTTCTTATCTCCACTTCACTTTTCAAAACTAGCTTGGAAAGTTCTTGAACATACATCCAAACCTTCCAGTTCCTGCTGTCCCCTCGCTTCTCAAAATGCCACAAGTCATCATTCAAAAATGACATCGCAACTTTTAACCTCAAAGTAATCTTTGACTTTGACCACACACACACACAGACAGACACACACACACACACACACACACACACGTTTCCTTATCATGTGTTGCAGCTGCAAACTGCACCTGTGCCACACGCTCGCACAAAAATGAAATGCACACCTGCCATCCTTCAGTGGTCACACAAGGAGTCCACACAAACACATGTGTGCACACATATGTGGGGTAATCAGTGTGACTAAACAACCTGCGTGTTGCAGTGAAGGCTCTATCAATCATTTCGAAGCTGAGAGCAGGTAGGGAGCCCTAATGGCACTTTGTATGTGTGTAGGCAGTATCTAGTGCATGTTTGTGACAAAGAGCAGGGCGTTAGGGATTACTCACCCTAAAACTGTGTGTGTGTGTGTGTGTGTGTGTGTGTGTGTGTGTGTGTGTGTGTGTGTGTGTGTGTGTGTGTCTTTCCAGAATGAATCTCTGGACTTTTCCCTCCCCCTTCGGTTACTGGGCCCTGTTTCAGGAAGCCGGTTTAGTGGAAAAACTGAGTAAGTATAGCCTGAGTTAACGAAAACTCTGGGTTTTCGGTTTCACAAAGCGAGTTCAGCTGCAGCCTGAGTGAGTCACTATGACGACACACGCCGTGAAGCTAACCTGCCCCCTAGCAGGTTTACTACAACTAACCCTGACTGTCTCCGCCCCTTTGTCGGAAACCTGACAGTAGGAAGTGTCGGACATGGCGTACCACTTCCTTGAAGAGCCAGTAGATCGTGAAGCCCAAATTCTCCGCAGAGCTCTCCGCCGGGAGAGAGTGATCAGAGCGCGTTTGGACATTTTATCATTTCCTGATGATTTTCTGTGCGAACGTTACCGTTTCTCAGCACAATCTATAAGTTATTTGGATAACATCCTCAGGCCATATATTACGCATGTGACACATCGCGGACATGCTCTCAGTTCATTGCATATTATTTGTATTGCACTTCGGTTTCTTGCAAACGGGAGCTTTCTGTATAATATTGGTGACGCTGAGCACGTTTCCAAGGCTACCGTCTGTCGGGCAGTCAGGAATGTTACAGTTGCACTGAAACGTCTCCTGTACTCATTTGTGGTGTTCCCCGGTCATAGACCCACAAGATTTATCAAAGAGGGATGCCACAAAATTGCAGGTATCAGGATGACCAAAACTTACAGTTTTTCTCGATTGCTAAAACACATTTCCTGAAACTACGCCTCATATCCTCACAACAGTAAACACAAATCCATAACATCTCACTCAATTTCCCAAACATCCTATTTCCAGGTCAAAATGAAGCTCTACACTCAAAACTATTCACTCTTGCTGAAAAACCAAACTTTGCCCTCAGACATCAAACACAAGCCCTCAAAAACACATACACTACAACAGAGTTTTGCACACTGGTACAATTAATTCAAAACAATAGTTCCAAAACAATTAGGTTGCTTATGGTTCTCCCCTTCAAAAACCTTTTCACATGATAAACACAAAAGACGCAACCAATGTATGTACAGTGGCACATTTTTATTCATGTACTATACAGTACAACACACACCAAAAAACATTATTCCACCTCAGCATCTTGTCTTTGGTCTGGGTCAGGCCAGAGAATCTCATCCACATCACAGGCTATATTGGCCCTAGCCAGGCAGCGGGGGTAAAATCCTCTTGCATGCCTGATCCACCCCTGGCATGCATCTACTGATATGTCTAGGCAGGCTTCTTCCATGGCCTGAAGGAGGTGAACACGGACATAAGGTTCTCGGTCATACACTTTCCACCGCCATGCCGAAAATAACTCCTCTATCGGGTTTAGAAAGGGAGAGTATGCAGGCAGAAAGATATTAGAAAACCTTGGGTTATTGGTAAACCAGTCACGAACCAGAGCAGCGCGATGGAAGCTGACGTTATCCCACACAACAACGTAGTGAGGCTGCTCTGGCTGTGCTGGTTCCCTGTAGTCCAGCTGGAACATATGTTGTCTTAAACCATCAAGAAAAGCAAGGAGAAGCATAGTGTTATAGGGTCCTAGTACGGCATGGCGGTGGAGTACCCCTCGTTGGCTGATGGCTGCGCACATAGTGACATTCCCTCCACGCTGACCAGGGACATTTACAATAGCCCGATGGCCAATTATGTTCCTCCCCCTTTTCCTTCTTTTGGTCAGGTTAAAACCTGCCTCATCCACAAAGATTATTTCATGGGGAACAGGCCGTCCTTCAATCTCAAAGATTCTCTGCAAAACACATAACACAGTAGAGTCAATCGGTACCCTGAACCACAGTTCAAGAGTGCTGAAATGGCAGCATAAACTGCCATGCTGTGATGGTACACAATACTTTATACAGTATCAAAACTCATACCTGAACATATTCCACACGTTGGTTTTTCACTCTGTCAGAGTTTCGTTCGAAAGGGACTCGGTATGCCTGTTTCATCCGGAATTGATTCTTTCGGAGGATGCGGTTAATTGTGGAGAGGCTGATGGCATTTATGCCTCGAAAAAGATGATCATCCTCAATCACTCTCCTTTGAATCTCTTGCAGGCGGATTACATTATTTGCAATTACCATGTTTACAAGTTCCCTCTCTTGCTCCTCCGACAAAAGCCTTAACCTGCCTCCACCAGGTGGTCGTCTCTGTGTCCTACAAAAATAGAAGCACTCATTACTGTAACTGTCACACATTCTTTTTACAGGAAAATAATGGAAACATACTGAAACTCAAGAAACATAAGTTCAGTAACTTAAAAGTTACTGTACAAAGCAGTCTTACTGCAAGTACACCTACCTGTTTTCCTCCCTGAAGGTTCTGATGATGGAGGCAACAGTGAAGCGACTCAAATTTGGTTGTACTCGTTGCCCAGCCTCCCTCATGGACAAGGACATGGTCAACTAAAGTGGCTCGAATTTCATCCGAGACTGACTGTCTTCTTGCCCTTGCTCTTCCCCTTCCTTGTCGCCGTCGTTCTCCACCTCCTTCACCACGTCCTCCTCCACCTCTCCCTCCTCCCTGTTGTCCTAGACCACCTCCTCCTCCTCTTTCACCACGTCCTCCTCTTTCACCATGTCCTCTTCCTCCACCACGTCCTCCTCCTTCACCACCTCCTCCTCCTCTTCCACCACGTCCTCCTCTTTCACCATGTCCTCTTTCTCCACCACGTCCTCTTCCTTTGCATCTCTTTGGATCCATTGTTTCAAACCTGAATGAGCTGACTTTGGCCCTTTTATCTATCCATCGCAGGTTCTGATTGGTGTGTGCTAAATTTTGACTCCTAGTGTTTCCACCTGGTTAATTGTGTGCTAATTGAGCTCAAGCTATGCTGACTTAAGTTAACATTATTGCATGCTAGTGCTTTCTAAATGACTACATGGTGTAAGCACTGTAAAATGTAGGGATTTGTGTGTAGAGTTTTGCAGTAACAGTTCACCAAATTTGAGTCATGTGTCAAAGCAGGGAATAGTGTTTATAGTTCAGGGAAATGGGTGAGCTTTTTGAACAATAGCGTTACGGTTTTGAAATTTTAGTTTAGAGGCCTGGTTATAGTGTTTAAGCAATCGAGAAAAACTGTAATGTATGATGTGGTGATACTTGGACTACTACTTAAATTGCACATTTATTTTCAGGGTTCCCAGGCGTGATTGGCTGTACAGATGGCACTCACATTCCAATCATTGCTCCTTCAGTAAATGAAGGAGACTATGTGAACAGGAAGTCTTTCCACAGCATTAAAGTACAGGTACATAGTTCCCTGTAGCATGTCAAACTAACAAATTATTTCATCATAGTAATGGATGCTAATTTGTGTTCTCTGCACTGTGAAGATCATATGTGATGCTGCCAACATTATCACAAATGTGGAAGCCAAGTGGCCAGGCTCTGTCCATGACTCACAAATATTCCGTGAATGTACACTGAGCACAAAATTTGGACATGGTGAGTTGAGAATACTTTAAAATATATAAAGACCAATTGCTTCAGGGACATTTGAACTGAAGTGTATCCTTCTGTCTTAGGAGAGTTCACTGGCTACTTGCTTGGTGATAGGGGGTATCCATGTTTACCCTATTTGCTTACCCCTTACCCTGACCCTGAACCGGGCCCACAGCAGCGATATAATCTGGCTAATTGCAGGACAAGAGCCAGAATTGAAATGACTATCGGAATGCTTAAGGCCCGGTTCCAGTGCCTGCAAAGACTCAGGGTCACCCCAGAAAGGGCATGTGACATTATTGTGGCATGTGTGATTCTTCACAACATTGCCACAATTAGAGGAGAACACTGTCCTTCTGAACCAAACATCAGCAGTGATCCAAACCATGAACATCCTGACCCTCCCACGGACATACAAGATGGAAGCGCAGTCAGAGACACCATATGTCACAATCATTTCCTTTGACCCATCACCTCAACATGTTGAAAGAAGAATAAACAGATTTTTTGTTCAACTGGCTTTATTGGTCGCCTGTATTGCCTGTACACAAAGTATTAAAAGATGTAAACCTCATAAAGTGTCTCTGTTGCTTCCTCCTCTGTAACAGCTGTCAATGTTTCTTCATTATTTTCCTGTAGTAAAGAAATAAACAACATTGCTGTTCTACTGTAAACTCATATAATCTGTGGAGTATTACTCACAACTGCATGTTGGTCTGGCTCAACAGGAGGCTGCACCAGATGCAGTACACCACCACCATCAACTGATAGAATATGAGGTTCATACAGGTCACTTATAACTTACAAGGGACCAAATGGCAATTAACAAACATACCAATCACCTTACACTTCATTGTCATTATGCTCTCAAAGACAACCAAGGCTGAGGGAAGGCAAAATCAGTAGGAAAATAACTTCACTACAAAATAATTCATTATGGTAAAGAGTTTATCAAATGAATGAGTAGCACTGCAAAGGTGACTGTGAAGAAAGGATGTATGCACATCATGTATTATTTTGGATTTACCCCCTATGTAGGCACTTGTGTCTTGCGGGGTTATTGCCTCAGAGGATGTCCCCGCAGAGATGCCTTCGGCCACAGGGCGCCCACTGTTTTGGCTGAGGGCCAACTGCTCAGCCTCTGTGAGTGGTGGTGGTGGTGGAGGACCCCCACCTGTTTTTCGGGCCTCCGCTTTTTTTCTGTTGGCTATAACGGGCCACATTTGAGCATACAGAGTAAGCAAATATGTACTTGTAATGTGCTCAGATAATTTCAATAAGTGCTTACAGAAAGAAAATTAATGTAGCCTCTAACTGCAATTGATTTACATCGGACAAACAGATCAAGCACTATGGCTCATAATACAATTACACCTTACCTGTTTGGACTATATTTTTATATTTCATTTTTACTTGCTGCCAGGAACGTTTGGGGCCTGTTGGGTTGCACCTGCGCTCACATCACGTCACAAAATAAAATGTATAAAATAACAAATAAAATAACATATGATAAAATAACGTGTTAAATGGGTGGAAATCCCTCGATCAATGTTTATATTAACACTCACGCATTGACTCTGTCGGCTATGTTTTGCCATGCATGCTCACTTTCTTTTGCAGCTGTGGCTGTGTTACTTTTTTCCGCGGAATTTGCATGTTATCGGCATATGCTGCCATCAGAATTTCGGCCTCAAGCGCTGTGAAATACATTGACCGCGCCTTCTTTCCCTCCGTCTCCATGGTGACTCGCTTAATCTGTGCTCCGCTTATCAGGGCTTTATGTATCCTCGTCCGCGCGCTTCACTTGGGGTTAAAGCAACTCCGCGTTGACTGAACTAATTGTTATCAGCCTTTCTGAAACCGAATATTCCGAGTTGGACAGTTCGGGGTTACTCAACCGTGAGTGTCGTTTTTCACTCTGAGTTTTCCAAACCGGCTTCCTGAAACAGGGCCCTGGACATATAACATAAATGGGATTTCTGACTGAGATAAAAGAGGGTCTCCAAACTTAACTGAATTATTTTCATTATTTTCCCATTTTAATTAGAAACAGGAAGATTGTGGGCTGCATGTTAGAGGCAGTCCTTAACCTTAACCTCCTGCTCAGCTGCATTTGCAGTTCAGGCTAGGATTTGGTTGTCTTTTTTGTAAACAACCATAATATGGTAAAAAAAAAAAACAGAAGCACATTCACAGAAATTCAATTCCATTTTATTTATACAGCACCAAAACACAGCAAAAGTTGCCTTAAGGGCGACTTTATATTTGCTGGTGCTTTATATTGTAAAGTAGACCCTACAATAATATGAGAAAAACCCAACAATCATATGACCCCCTATGAGCAAGCACTTTAGCGACAGTGGGAAGGAAAAACTCCCTTTTAACAGGAAGAAACCTCCGGCAGAACCAGGCTCAGGGAGGGGCGGGGCGTAACCACCCTGCAGAACTTTTATAATAAGGTTTTTCATTTGTTTATAGCAAAGCTTTGCTATAAACAAGTTGTAAAAGGAGAAATGCCAGTTGTGAGGATATTTCCTATTTTCATTAGTCTGCTCATGTTAATTAAAAGCACATTGATGGATTGAACATTTGACAGCAGCCGCTGCTGCCTGGATGATGTGTAAGCTTTGCCTCTCTCACTGTCACATTGAACAAGGACAAGCAATGCAATTCCATAAACTGAAGCAATGTGCCATTATCCAATTTGTAAAATAAAACTTGAACAAGCTTGCACAATGGACAGAGACCATTAGTCTTCAAAGTAAACGCTGCGCTTTTTGCATAAATCGAATGTGTTTGAATATATTGTGGATGCTGTGATGCAGGTTGATAAACAGATGGATTTATTTGATATACTAACACAATCTTGTAGTTGAAACCTGTATTCATTCATAGAATTCCCAGTTTACTGCAGCTTATGCCTTTATAAAGTTTCACAGAAACACTAATCTTTCCTTTTTTCGCACTAGTCACACAGCTACTGTATGGAGATATTGACAAGGAGACCGAGTATTTGCATGGTTAGAATAATCCCTATGACTGTTTGATCTTTCCTGTCTTTACCACATGACTGTCATTTCTGAAGCTGATGTTCCCGATGTATTTGTCACAGTCAGTGCTCATGTGTTATGCTTTCACCTAATCACATCGACTACTGCTTACCAGTTCACTAAACTGTAGGTTGTAGAGACTCTCCTCAGTCTGATTCATATGCAGAAGAGTCCTTAAATACCTTTGGCATTTGGTATTGCACTTGTCTCCTTAACTTGGTGCTTCTTTGAAGTCATACTGCCCTGAATTAAACCATCAGTTGTGGTTAAATAAGTTTAAAGGAAGTGAATAAGGCAAAAGTGCCTCATGTAATTTGAAAAAAAAAATGTCTAAACAAATTTTTGAACACTGTCAAGACTTCAGGAATGAAATATCTTTCCAAAGAAACACTTTTTGATTTCTATTCATTCCAACAGACCAACCAAGCAAACTTAGCTCTGTCCTTCACCTCCCTGCTGCTATTTTTCCTTTGTCCTCTTTTGAATTTTGGCCCAACAATCAAATCAGCAGTTAAAGCCTTTTGTTTGTTTTTTTTTAGTTACGACTTTTAAATAAAGCTATTCTTTTTATTTTATTTTAATGATGCTGAGATGCTCATTTATGCTTTTATTGCAATTCATTATGTGACTATAATGATATAGATAGATTCATTATATATAAAATTATATATATAATTATATATTTATTCATTCAAATAGTTGCTGTTAGACTCCTGACTGGTCATATTTTGCCTGTTCTTAAATCGTTGCTGTATAGGATTATGTAACCAGTATGTACCAAAATATATAAACAATGGGCAAATCAAAAGATTTCAGGAACAACAGGAGCCCAGAGGATGGGTAACCACAATGAAAACACAACTGCAAATGATGAAGCAATAGTTCAACTGTATTTGAAATTTGTGCACTGTATTGCATTTACAATAACAACCAAAATTGTGTGTGCGCACACAGATACCCAAAATAAAAAAGAAAAGAATGTTAGACCCGGGTCTTTTAAAGTGTCAATAGGATACAGATCAGGCCTGTTTGGTGATCTGGTGAGTTATTGGTGTGAGTTCAGTCCACGATCGATGTATGGTTTGCACTGTTTTGTCCTACCACAGTTCAGGCAACCAGACTTCAAGATTCAATTCCAAATGGGCTGTGGCTCGCCATCCATTGCAATGGAAAAGTATTCCTCTTCTGCGGATTTCCACAAAGTCTGTAATCCAATGTTCTCCGAGGAGTCTCGGCTCCTTTCTCCAACTCAAAAAACCTGACCAGTGCAAAGCACTTCGTATTCATAAAACTAGCTTCGGCTATCCAAATCTGGCGGCTAATCAAGCAGACACCAACAGCTTCGCTGTTTCAACAGCTACCACGTTTTCCCCACAGGTACAGCTATGGCGCGTGTGGTCTAAGCAGCCTTAGCAGCGCAACCAAACATGAAAAAACAAGGCGGGACAAACAATCCCATTGGTTGGACTGCATTTGTATCCAGGTAAAAAAAAATAACCTTTGAGAAACAAAAATAAATAAATAACACAAATAATGCAATTCCATACAAAATAATTTGGATTTTTTCTTTAGAGTCTCGCTCCAATCATGAGTGTTTTTAACTGAACAGAATAAAACACCTTTAATAATAATTACAATAAACGGTCTCTAATTCCATCTGTTTGCCACTGGGCTACAATTAGATTTAAAGTGCTGCTGATCACAAACAGATACTTGAACTTACTCTGGTTATCAGTGAGAAGTTTAGAAAGCAGTCAAGATCAATCCAAACAAGTTTTGATGGCAATAATTGATATAAGTTTAACATGAATTCAATTAATCTCTAGTTTATGACCCAAGTTCAATAAACTACCCAAACCCTGAGGCAATGTCCCCAGGCCAGGTGAAAGAGCCTATTCTCTCACTACCTTCAGGTGTGCAATATTCATAAAGCCAGCAGGGCCCATGTTCATTTATGAAGGTTTTTGTACTTCTGGGACTGGTGCAAATAATGTAAAGTGACAGTTCACTGTTAATGTATTTGATTTAGGCCGCACGGTTTAATTATTTTGCACAGTTGACGAATGCAACTTTGAACCTGTGTCAGCTCAAACAGATCCCAGATATAGAGAGCAAATAAATTCACTGAGAAATGGTAGAAATATATTACAGTTTTTCTCGATTGCTTAAACACTATAACCAGGCCTCTAAACTAAAATTTCAAAACCGTAACGCTATTGTTCAAAAAGCTCACCCATTTCCCTGAACTATAAACACTATTCCCTGCTTTGACACATGACTCAAATTTGGTGAACTGCTACTGCAAAACTCTACACACAAATCCCTACATTTTACAGTGCTTACACCATGTAGTCATTTAGAAAGCACTAGCATGCAATAATGTTAACTTAAGTCAGCATAGCTTGAGCTCAATTAGCACACAATTAACCAGGTGGAAACACTAGGAGTCAAAATTTAGCACACACCAATCAGAACCTGCGATAGATAGATAAAAGGGCCAAAGTCAGCTCATTCAGGTTTGAAACAATGGATCCAAAGAGATGCAAAGGAGAGTGATTGAGGATGATCATCTTTTTCGAGGCATAAATGCCATCAGCCTCTCCACAATTGACCGCATCCTCCGAAAGAATCAATTCCGGATGAAACAGGCATACCGAGTCCCTTTCGAACGAAACTCTGACAGAGTGAAAAACCAACGTGTGGAATATGTTCAGGTATGAGTTTTGATACTGTATAAAGTATTGTGTACCATCACAGCATGGCAGTTTATGCTGCCATTTCAGCACTCTTGAACTGTGGTTCAGGGTACCGATTGACTCTACTGTGTTATGTGTTTTGCAGAGAATCTTTGAGATTGAAGGACGGCCTGTTCCCCATGAAATAATCTTTGTGGATGAGGCAGGTTTTAACCTGACCAAAAGAAGGAAAAGGGGGAGGAACATAATTGGCCATCGGGCTATTGTAAATGTCCCTGGTCAGCGTGGGGGGAATGTCACTATGTGCGCAGCCATCAGCCAACGAGGGGTACTCCACCGCCATGGCGTACTAGGACCCTATAACACTATGCTTCTCCTTGCTTTTCTTGATGGTTTAAGACAACATATGTTCCAGCTGGACTACAGGGAACCAGCACAGCCAGAGCAGCCTCACTACGTTGTTGTGTGGGATAACGTCAGCTTCCATCGCGCTGCTCTGGTTCGTGACTGGTTTACCAATAACCCAAGGTTTTCTAATATCTTTCTGCCTGCATACTCTCCCTTTCTAAACCCGATAGAGGAGTTATTTTCGGCATGGCGGTGGAAAGTGTATGACCGAGAACCTTATGTCCATGTTCACCTCCTTCAGGCCATGGAAGAGGCCTGCCTAGACATATCAGTAGATGCATGCCAGGGGTGGATCAGGCATGCAAGAGGATTTTACCCCCGCTGCCTGGCTGGGGCCAATATAGCCTGTGATGTGGATGAGATTCTCTGGCCTGACCCAGACCAAAGACAAGATGCTGAGGTGGGATAATGTTTCTGGTGTGTGTTGTACTGTATAGTACATGAATGACAATGTGCCACTGTACATACATTGGTTGCGTCTTTTGTGTTTATCATGTGACAAGGGTTTTGAAGGGGAGAACCATAAGCAACCTATTTGTTTTGGAACTATTGTTTTGAATTAATTGTACCAGTGTGCAAAACTCTGTTGTAGTGTGTGTGTTTTTGAGGGCTTGTGTTTGATGTCTGTGGGCAAAGTTTGGTTTTTCAGCAAGAGTGAATAGTTTTGGGTGTAGAGCTTCATTTTGACCTGGAAATAGGATGTTTGGGAAATTGAGTGAGATGTTATGGATTTGTGTTTACTGTTGTGAGGATATGAGGCGTAGTTTCAGGAAATGTGTTTTAGCAATCGAGAAAAACTGTAATATGCTCCAGCAACAGATTCTGCCTTTATGGGTCAGTATGTAACTTGTTTCTTTTTTTTTCTGCATTATTTAAAACCATTTGTTGTAGCTCAACTAATGGATGGAGAGATCAGCACCCCGCCCTGTGACAACAATAGCAATGACTCAGGAGCAACTCCCAGGTTGATGTCTGTGAAGGTTCTCCCAGGTTGATATTATCCTGATAGATGGCAGCAGCATCCTGCTTTCCCCTGAGACATCTGCTAGAATACATTTTATTCCTGTTTGTTTCTTTGAAATAGTTTAAATTATTTACAGAAAATGTTGATTTCTTGTTTTGCAATATTAGGTCATATGAATATCTGAAAGAACTAATTTCTTCTGGAACTGAAGAGCAAATCCAGCCTGACTGACAGCAAACCGGCTGATTGGTTTGTCGTTTTAAGGGACTGGACCAAGAACTGCTTTGCAGTGTAACTAAAATTAGAACTTAATATTTGTTCGACTGTATCATGTGAAGCAAAATAAAAGTACCAGTTAATCACCTAATTCCTGCATTAAAATGTTTCTTTCTGTGGCCTCTGAATTTCATGAATAGTGTGCAAATAAAAGGCAGAGATGTATTCACATCTTCCTACCACTTCAGACCTGCGATGATTCTCATATCTTGAATCTGTGTTTCCAGAGAAGAAAAAAGGTGAATCTGATTGAAAGTGACTCACCAGAACAGATTTCATGTGTTCACTTATGTTCTGAGTGGGCCTTTTTCTCAGGGCACGTTAAAAGCACCAAGAATGAAGTCAACTGGTCAGTTATCTAACCATGATTTCATGCACAGTTACACTCTCATTACCTGTTATCGAGACGTGATGAAAGATGATTATCTGATTGTAAAAACACACATATGGACATTTTGAAAGGAGAGAAGCAAACTAAGAAGGCAGAAATCAGGAAGGGTTACCAGGATAAACATGGAAATGGAAGGAACAATCACAACAGGGACAGAGATAGATTTAGCTGAAAAATATTACAGTAAAAATGAGAGTGTGACAGAGATGATCAATAGCTCTTCCCTGGGTGTATTCATTTCTCCACGCTGATGATATAATGTGCATAATATGAGATGGATGAAATGTAAGAAATATGGTAAAATGGGAGAATGATAAGACAGAAAGGATATTCAGCTGAACCAGTGCTCTCTCTCTGTGTGTGTGTGTGTGTGTGTGTGTGTGTGTGTGTGTGTGTGTGTGTGTGTGTGTGTGTGTGTGTGTGTGTGTGTGTGTGTGTGTGTGTGTACAAGATGGGGAAACACCCAGAAGAGCCACAGAGAGCCTGTGTAAGAGTTTGACATTAAAATCTCATTAAGAATCCACAACAACAGAGTGTTAAATGATGACTCTTATATTTTCTAGTAATTTATGTTGTACTAGTAAAGCTACCAAAAAGCTCTCGTCTGATGTATTTAAATATCTGGTTTGTTGTTCCAGTCCACACTAACCACAACACTTGTGCCTGTTTTTGTCATTTTTCTTATTTGTTGTTGTACATGAGTTTCTGCTGTTATGGTATGCACACAAACACACACACACACACACACATGCAGTGGCATATTAAAATTGATCATGGGAAATAATGGCAGCAGCTTATGCTCAAAAATCCAAAATCTCAGGCTTCAGACGTCCCACTTTGGTCCATTTTCGTTTTTCTTTTTGTAACTCTTACCTCTGCATGATGTCATAGAGAGGGAAGATTTCTCATTGGGGCATCTCAAACACACAGTTTTGCCTGTAAGCCCTCAAATCCCACCCACCTACTGTTTGAATCTTTTGTTTTCATGGGGCAAGAGAGGTGACTTAAGGGGAGGGTGACCTTAAATGAAGATGAGCTAAAAGTGAATGAACTGAGAGGCTGCATAAAAAACGGGGTCCAGAAGCATTATTTTGAGCTGTAAAGTATAAAGTAGAGTTCAAGGGTAAAAATACTGCACCGGAAAGCATAATAGCTCCTCTTTAAGCAAAAGACTCTTCAGAGACTACAGAAAAGAGAGATGACAGCACTTCACATAATGCATTTATTGCTCATTACTCATTTTAAAAGACCAATCTATGGCAGTTTATAGCTGCTGGCTGTGGGTGAAGCTGCAGTTGCTCTGCCCGGCTGTGATGCGTGAAGCAGTGGCTGGATATGTGGTTATTGAACAGACTTCAGCTGCACTTGTGGTTGTACACTGCGTAATGGAAATTTCCAGCTGTACTAATATTTGCGCTTGCAGTGGTTCTTTGACAGATGTGCTACAGGTACACGGTGAGTGCAGAAATATAGATAGTAGACTTGGCTAGCAAAGTAAGCCACTGTAAATCCATTACTGTTTTTTTTTTCAATAAAGTCACCTGATATTACTATATCTTACCTGTATATACAGGTATATACTGTATATCATTATCATTCTGCCACATTAACCCTGGAGAACCCATGGAGTCAAATTTGACCCCATGGTTTCCCTAGAAAACCAATGGGGCCGGCTCTGACCCCATGGGTTCTCCAGGGTTAAAGACTGTGTGCTAGTTATAAATGCCATGTGTTTGTTGTACACTGATAAGACTAACAACTGCAACAGGCCTTCTTCATTTTAGGAGAAGAAAATGCAAAAGTGTAAAAAATGTTGTTAATGACTAAAGTTGACTATAAATGCATTACTTACATTTTCTACATGAAGAAAAGCAACCCTGAGTGTCTCACCTCGAGGCATTCCTCAGGACACCGCACAAGCACTCAGAGACTGCAGAGAGACAAACAAAAAGTAGGTATAACACAATGTAAATAAAACTTCACTTTTTCTAAAGCCCACGGGCACTTTCACATTCAAATTAAATCATTATACAACTCTACCTTACAATAAACTTATTGTGGAAACTGTTGTACAGAATCTACTGGGTCAAGCAACCAACATAAAAAATGCTTATTTATTTATTCATTTATATTGGGAGAGCCCTAAATGATCATTGAACTTTATTCAGCCGTGCTAGAATCTCCGTTCACCAAAGAAAATAAAACCTGCTGAAAACACATCGATCAGAATAATAACAGCTGTCAAACTTCTCCTGACTGCTGCTCAAAATATCTTTGTGAGGTCAACGAGAATCTGCCGACTCAGCAAAGTAATCATAATGATTGCAGGCAGAATCCTGTGATGGAAAGTACAGAGTACTGAAGGCATGTGGATAACAAGCACATAATGATTACATTATCTGAACTATCGGATCATCCCTTTAACACCCCGAGAGCATAACGCTTCTTTGGACTTCATTGTAAACATATATCCTCATTTTACTCTGTGTGCACCAAACCAACCTCAGAGTCAGATGAGTCAACGTTCATCACTTTCACGTTACACATCCAACAGTGATGCTCGTCCTCACAGAGAAGCACAGAAATCAGAGTTATCACAAGAGCAGAATAACACCTAAGTGCACCCCATGATTCAGTAGCTTACAGACTCACGTGTAGTAGCTCTATCCTGAAGTTATTTATGATGATCAATTAATCAAGTATGAGCGTACTTCATTTCTCAGAGTGCTTTTGCATTTGGGCTTTATTATTGTTAAACGGATGATGACATAACATGTAATATGTGGTATGTTGATATTTATCCAAAGTTGTATTTCTCTCATTTCTAACCTGCTGAGTACCAGATGTCATCAAACCAAAACCATAGACCTGAAAGAATGAGTGCGTCCTTTTTTCTCTAAGTAAATGCATTTTTTCTAAAGGGGATATTAACATGAAATCCTCACCAGATGTCTGTAACAACCCATCCACATGCAAAGAAATCAAACATAGATGCCCATAAATAAAATGTTGTTTAATAATGAGAAATAACACAGAGAAAAAGTATTGAACACATGAAGAAAGGGAGGTGCAAAAAAGGCATGGACAGTCATGACATCAGCTGAAATCTATCAGTGATTAAAAAGCAGTCCACTTTCATATCAGTAAATTAATATCAGCTCTCTCAAGACTTTCACAACCATATTGTAAAACATCCTGATGGAGCCGGTTACAGATTTTCTGAACTGCTGAAGGTTCCAGTGAGATCAATATTTCAGCATGAAATTTTAGTGTTCCCCGAAAGATTTCAAGGAGGAGTGAAAAGAATTATCAGACGAGTTTTCCAAGAACTAAGGAGCATTTGTGGAGAACCAAAAAAAAAAGACAGCAAGTACAACTGTTCAACTTTTCAAAGAAAACAAGAAGTAATGTGCTCAACCACCATGGCCTGCATGCACGTTCACCACACAAGACTCCATGGTTGAAGAAAATCATTTAGACAAACCAGTGGAGTACCGGGAGAATCGGGTCAGAAGAGACCAAAACTGAACTCTTTGGGTTTCATCATACACACCATGTTCAGAGGTGAGAATGCACTGATATCACCTCAAAAACACCAGACCAGCAGTGAAGTTTGGAGGTGGGAACATCGTGGTGTGGGGCTGTTTTTCAGTATATGGCACTGGCACGCTTCGTATCATATCAATCCGTCAATGATTTGAATTCTGTCAAACAGTCTGGAGTCTGTTGCCATCGACTAGGATGATGAAGATGAAACGAGGTTGGACATTTTTCAGCAAGATAATGATCCCAAACATGCAGCCAAGCAAACTCTCAAAAATAAAGCTGCTAGAATGGCGCGGCTAATCACCTGACCTGAATCCAGCTGCAAACAGTAAGAACTAAAGTTCAGAGTTTATAGAAGGGGCCAAAGCAACCTTCAGGAGTTGAAGAGTGGGCCAAACCTGAGCAATGAAATGCTAGTTTCTCCATAAGAGGCATCTTCTGAAGCTGCCATCACCAACAAAGACTTTCATATGAAGTATTAAATACATTTCAGTAAATGTGTTTAATACTTATTATCATTTATTATTACACATAACTTAACTTATGGACATCTACAGTTTGACTTCTTTGCATGTGTGGATTGGACGGGTTGTTACCGACATCTGGTGAGGGTTTCATGTCAGTAGCACCTTTAGGAATATATTCACTTTACTTCAACTGTGTTGAATAATCCTGAAGCTTGTAAAGCCAGGACTGACAAAAAGCTAACTGCTAGAAACATATCCACATCATGGAATTAATACTTGTGTATCCACAATAAAATGTAAAATGTTAATATTCTCTAATTCAGTGGTTCCCAAACTTTTTTTTGCTAGGCCCCCCTTTGTTTTATAAGAAAAATGTTCGAAAATGGGTTTAAAAACATAAAAAACTGTGGGATGCTGTTTGTCCGTGATTTGAACCGGGGGAACAAATTGTTTCAGGATCAGCCTGATGTTATTTGTATCACACTGTAACTTTACTGTATAAAGAGCTAACATCTCCAAAATGTCAGGAGTAGTTAGTCATTACAACAAGTGTTTGTGAACTAAAAATCAAGAATGTGGGATCCTGTTTGTCCGTGATTTGAACAGCCCAGCGCTGCTCCCGACGAAGGGAAAACCAATTCTGCAGGGGAGACCTACCTCGGCACTTGTGCAGGTGAAACCAAAGGGCAGATATGCTTCACCATATTTTCTAGTCTTTGGCTTAGAATGAAGTTGGTTTGGAAACATATTCAGCGATGCTTCATCTCCTGCTTTGCGTTTGTGTGGGAGCCCTGTCAAAAAAACTGTCCAGTATCTAAGCGTTGTTTTTTTGTTTTTTTTTTCCCCCATTGTCATACTGCCCCCCCCCCCCCCCCCCTGCAATGGCTCTGCGCCCCATGTAGAATCATCCACAGTGATTTGTGGTCTGCCACCTTTCTACTTAATATTCTTTAGTTTTGGTCTTTGAGAGAAGTAGAAGCACCTGTGAACTGCATTCTTTACATTCATACACTTTTATTTCTCAGAAATAGCTGCATATGACTGGAGACAGAATAGGAGAAAGTGTTGGTCTGCTATTACAAGGTCTGAAGCCAAAGGCTTGAATTGATACAGCTTGAGACCAACGTATTAGGCGATTTGTCACAATAATGTCTGCTTAAGAGCATTCTGAAGGGAAAAATTCCTCCACCTTAAAAGTGCCCTCTGAGGGCAGAAGGGCCAACTCTGTGTCGCTCTCCATTTTTCTCAGTTCTGAGGATAACCAAGCGACTTCTGCCTCACTACCTTGTCTGCTTCTGTGGCTCATACATAAACCTTTGGCCTGAAAACACTATATTCAAAGAAAAAATAATTATTGTTTTCATTCCTTTAGCTAAACCTAACTTACCTTTAGACAGCTAGAAGTCTAAACCCAGCTCTCGTGTTTTAGTCAAATCCTTGAGCGCGCTAAAGATTTAGGCCTACACGTATGTATACCATTTTCAAGTATAACGTGCAGTTTTATGAAATAATGCAAAGTGACATGATTCATTATTGAAGAATGTGATTAATGTTTAAAATACCTGTGTTTGGACAGTTTTCTACATTCTTAAATTTAACTTGATATCTGAGTATTTTTTTGTTTTAGAGGTTTTTCAATCCTATAGTTCCTTCACTCTGGTCCACATGAGCTGAAGAGTCTGTGAACTTGTAGATTTTTGGTTGATTTGTTTTCACACAGAGAAAAATTCAAGCAACTCCAAGCAAACCAAAATGCGTCACTATAAATCATGTGAGAATGTTCAGCAAGCTCATTGGCCAGATGTGTCCAGGGTAGGAGGAACAAAGCTAAATACAGGAAGACTGTAGATACGTGTGTGACTGCCTGCACCTAAATACAGGTTATTTTTTTTATCAAGTTCTACCTCAAAGAGTCAGCACCTGAGTCTTTCGACAAGACAGGTATCATTAAAATATACAGCAGGCATAATTAGCCTATGTCTTTCTTCTCTCTCCCCAACCAGTCGTAGCAGATGGCCCCGCCCCTCCCTGAGGCTGGTTCTCCTAGAGGTTTCTTCCTGTTAAAAGGGAGACTTGTCGACAAAGTGCTTGCTCATAGGAGGTCATATGATTGTTGGGTTTTTCTCTGTATGTATTATTGTACGATCTACTGTACAATATAAAGCGCCTTGAGGCGACTGTTGTTGTGATTTGGCGCTGTATAAATAAAACTGAATTGAACTGAATTATCGTAGAAGCTGCTTAATGAATGGCCCTGAATGTATACACACTTCTATAGATATTTGTGATATGCAATCTTTATAATTACTATTAAATTAATTAATTACTCTGATAAACTGTACAAATGTAAAGTAGATGGATGCTACTGGCCCTATGAAATAATAAAACACTATACATGTTAATATTAGAACCTAGTGCAGTCATTTATGTATTTATTTATTAATCACCACATATGGTCAAAATGATGTCCTTGGTGGTTCTGGGTAAGAGATTGTAAAATTTATCCCATACCCCCCAAAAATCCCTATATGATGAATAAAGGTGAATATAGTGTTGAACCCACATCAGGAAAAGTTGTGATATGTGAGATGATGGGATTTCATTTTAAGATTTACAAGATCAGCATGACCCCTTCACAGTTTTAGTGTTAAACATGAGAAGGCCGTCACTGAGGAATGTTATAATAATACTGTGAAACTGTCAGAAGTGTTGGCGTTATTGATTCAACTTTTAATATTGTTCTAACAAAACATTTCAAAATTCATCTTAATCCTCCTATTGTATATCATCATATATACATGCACAAGTTAGTTTTTAATGACCACTACTTTAAATAGATAATGATCTGGTCTCCTAGCATTCGACCTATCTGCTGACCACACCAATAAATTGATTAAAATGAGGTATTTTAGCTTTGTTCTTTTACCTTGACCTTGTAGGGTCAGAATCAAGAAAGACTTTGACAAAGCATGGGAAAGAGGCACAAGGCAGAGAGGGCATGAACAGGAAGTATGGAAATTAATTTTATTCCCTGCTGAGTTACATTTCAGTCTCTTTATTCTAGTTGATCATTATCTTCTTCCCCAACTCTGCCAATGAGAAGCCAATTACATTACGTATGGGTACAAATATGCATTTCAAAGACCTTTAGAAAGTGGCTTCAAATGAGGAAGGTTATTGAAAGGCATGTCTACTTAACACGACACAAGCAATCTCTATGCTGCAAACGGTAAAATTCTTTCAAGGGCAAAAGACTCAATTATTCAGTAGGCTATTTACTGCAGTTAAGAGGTAAAAATTCATTCCACATAGCTGTGTGTAATCTCAGTGGCTCTAACATGTGACTCTGTTAAACACCGTGATTGTAAATAACAGCTAGAAATATTAAGGAAACATCTGATTTCTGAGCAAGTCTGTCCAGATGGAGGCTGCTGGTGTCCAGCAGAAAACACATCAAAGATTGTTTATGCACAGCTGGAAAGGTCTCGAAGGGAAAAGAAAGCCAGTTTGATTGTGCTGAGATAAATGGCAGCAGCGATGTTGTGTAAAGAAAGGCCACACCCTGGTGTGAGAGCCACAGTGTTGGTCTGCTGATTCTATCAAGCCCAAGGGGGGAGTTACATGAGGTGCAATAGTTCTACAGAATGAACCTTGAAGCTGTAAATTGCCCTTTTCACATTTTTCAGAAAATAAACTCTTCTGATGGCTACAATCATGTTAAACTGATGATGACTGGGATCTTCCTCTTTAGGAGGTTATGGAAATAGATGAAAAACCGTGTTCTTGGTAAGATGCATACAAACTCAAATCCAGTGGTTTGTTATTACGCTGCTGTGGTGCAGCAATGACCAGCAGCAAGGTTAACTTATGTTAATTTTAATACTGGGTGCCTCAGGGCTTTGAGCAGACAACCACATGCCATATGGGTGAGAGCGGCCGGCCCGGGTTCGAGTCCGACCCCTGGCCCATTGCCGCATGTCTTTCTCCCTCTTCACTGTGTCTGTCAATACAATGAATATTAGCAGTAAGTACATAAAATGTTAAACTGTTGCAAGAATAATTATAATCTAATGTGGGCATAGCAATGTTCCTCTCTGTCAAGGTCTCATTGCAAAAGTGTTCACTTATGATCTGTCACCAAGATTCACCAATTTCAATTATGTCACCAATTTGTAACATAGTGTCTTTATTTTTGCAATATCTAAAAAGAAAGAAACATGGACACATCTAGCAACTGAAAACTTCACAAAAAATAGTGACAAATTAAGAAAAAAACACATTTACAAAATGATCAACACCGATATCAAGTTCAAATATAATTTTAAACTCAGTTTTGACAAGTTAAACATTTGATGCACATTTTAATTATTATAAACAACCTTTTAATTCCCACCACCAGAAACAAATTTGCAGTATATGTTTAATGAGCTACAACGACTCTGCTTGAACTTTCTCAATGTGGAGTCATCAGAAATCCCTCTGCAAGTATGAGGTTGACCTTCTACTGACACCCGAACAACAATGATGTTTAACCAAAATCTTTAACAATAACCTCAAGAGTACTAAATGCATCATGACACTGTTCTCTAAATACTAAATAAGGGTATAGTATTTCCAGTTTCAGTTACCCATCATCATTTATAATTTAGAATAATATTAACAATTAGCCTGATCAGGGTTAATTGTGTTTAGGAAGGTGATGCATTTTCTCCCTCAATATGATGTTTGTCAAAGAACGATGACGTCTTGATATGATATACTATGGGTCCAGAAATTGAGAAAAGGGGATGACTGAAAGACAAAATCATTTGTGGCAGGTCTACAGAACTACTGCATCTATACATCAGGCCCCTCAATTAATCTTTTTCTAAACTGATTGAATTATGAATGAGAAAAGTCCTATTATTTTGATCAATCATGCAATAGGACCTGGAAAGTGTCTGCCAATGGTTCAAGGCAAGACATCATCATTCATGACATTTACCCCTTACACCAGGGGTCGGCAAGCTTTCTGATGATGAGTGCCATCTAAAATTTCCTCAGAAGTCAATGTGCCATATGATTGCATTAGCAATAAATTTAATAACGCTCTATATTAACAGTTACACAATATATAGCACCACTTTAAAGAATTATATTTGTTGACAGATGCTGGCAACTATCAGCGAATAGTTATCAGCTATTTTGAAACAAAAAAAGATACTTTTTATCCATAACAGCAAATGAATTGAACAGAAAATGCAAATGCTATTTATGGTCTCCTCACAACAGCTCCTGAAGCATTTGAAGTGTCGGAATGTGGAAATTTCAACATCGTTATTTATATAACAAGTTATTTTTAGCCAACTATAAGTTGAATCTGGTAGTTGGGTTGTTAGCTAAGATACCGTCATTAAGAAGCGGCGCAACTAATGTGTCTATGCGAGCTGATTTGCGATGTGCACCGCTGCCGCGGCCATTTATTTTTTGATGCACCTTCTCAGATTAATTCACTGCACGTTGTGCCCACGGCTGGACTGGGACAAAAAATCTGCATTTTGACTGAAGACCGGCCCACCAGGTATTAAAGCCATAAAGCCTTTGAATGAAAACGCGGTGTGACAGTGATGTACAGTCTTGTTGGTATATGTATGTGTCATGGTCCCCGTGCCTGCCCAGCCGGCCTCACAAGGCTACACTTGTGTTTTTTCTCTTTCTCCCCCTATCTCTCTGCCTGGGCGGAGCTCACAGCTGGCTCCCGCCCTTGGCTCTCACAGCTGTTGGCGATCAGCTGATTATCCGTCTTCTATTTGAGGCTGGGTCACAGATCCTCTCATCGCGGGATGATTGCGCTACTGACGTTAGTCTACCTTTCCAGCTCCCGTGGTCTTACACCTTTATGCCTTCGTGATTTGTGAGTGATATCTCCCTTTCCCTGTTCCAGCTTATCTTCCCGGACCTGTGACCTCCCCGCGGTACGAACGTGTGTGAGGACGTGAGCGAGCGTGAGAGAGGACGTGAGCGAGCGTGAGAGAGAGAGAGCCTTCCCCTAATCCCCTGGAACCCTGAATTTCCCGTCACTGTATATATTATTGCACGGGTGTGTAAATAAATTGTGTTTTTGAGACATCAACCTGCTCTGTGCTTGAGTCCCTGCTTTCAGCCCGTGACAGAATCATCCCGCCAGGTAATGGACTCAGCAGACTCGGCGGCCTCCACTCCCACTCTCGCCACCCTGGCCGCAATGCTGGAGCGACACGAACAGATGTTTGTTCATCTCCGTGGCGAGCTCGCTGCTCTCACGCAGGCTGTGGCCCAACGAACACCCCTGCCGGCAGTTCCACCTGCCGCCGCTCCTCCCCAGGAAGCCTCGGCCTCAGCAGTAAGTGCCACACCTCCTGCTTCTTCACTTTCCCAAGCTAACAGATTTCTACCCACACCGAAAGCTTTCTCCGGAGAAATTGATAAATGTGCTGGCTTCCTCACTCAATGTGCCCTTCAGTTTCGTCAGCAACCGCAAGCTTTTGCTAACGATGGTGCTAAGATTGCATATATAGTTCAACTACTCCAGGATCGGGCTCTGATTTGGGCTCAAGCTGTGCTCCACGCCAACCCTGACATAACGTATTCTGACTTTTTGGATAAGTTCAAAGGCGTCTTCGATAGAAAATCCACCACGCTCACAGCCGGCCAGCGCCTGCTCGCGCTCAAACAAGGCAAGCGGAGTTTGGCTGATTTCTCTATTGACTTCTTCACCTTAGCTGAACAGACAGAGTGGGGGGAGGAGGCTTTAAAAAGTACTTTGCTTTCTAATGTTAACGAAGACATAAAGAAAGAACTGATGCTTCGTGAACTGCCTTCTTCCCTAGACGCGCTTATGACCCTGTGCGTTCGGCTGGATGACAGAGTACGTGCACACCGGAGCGCGCACACACGGACGGGACAGGAATCACTGGATTATCACGGGGCCTCTCCAGCCGGCCGCGGGCCGCGCGACTCTGACGCCGGTGATGAGGAGGAGCCCATGCAGCTTGGACACTCGCGGCTAACGCCTGCAGAGCGCCAGCGCCGTCTGGCCGCCGGTGAGTGCGTCTATTGTGGCCGTAAGGGTCACTCTGTCTCCTCGTGCCCGACGCTGGCAAAAGGGCGCGCTCGCCAGTGATTGAGAGGGTGCTGGTGGGCGATCTGTCTAGTAAAAACCCTCTCCCCAGACTTCTCTTACCGGCCAAACTTCAAGTACAATCTGTTTTTCACTCGCTTTCAGTACTCATTGACTCTGGGGCTGAGCAGAACTTTATTGACACCTCGCTCGCCGCCAAGCTGAACATCGCTTTGGAGCCCTTGTCACGCCCTCTCCGCGTGCACGCGCTCTCTGGTCACCGCCTGCCCGATATCACTCATGTCTCGGAATTCCTTTCGTTGTCTCTCTCGGGCAATCACACGGAGAGGATTTGTTTTTTTGCATTCACGGCTCTGCTCACTCCGCTGGTTCTCGGTCACCCCTGGCTTGTGCTCCATAACCCGCACATTGACTGGGAGAAGGGTGACGTCCTGGGTTGGAGTGTTAATTGTCACATGTCCTGCCTTCGGGCGGCCACGGCGCCCATTCCGCTTCTGCCCTCTGGTTCGCCGTCCGACCCCCCAGATCTTTCGGCGGTTCCGCGGGTCTATCGTGACTTGCGTGGCGTGTTCTGCAAGGATCGGGCGCGGTCCCTTCCCCCCCACCGCCCGTATGACTGCGCTATCGATCTCCTTCCGGGGGCTCCGTTGCCGTCTAGCCGCCTGTACAGCCTCTCCCAGCCGGAGCGGGTCGCTATGGAGCGTTACATCTCTGAGTCGCTCGCTACGGGCTTGATCCGTCCCTCCTCCTCCCCGGTTGCGGCTGGGTTCTTCTTCGTGGACAAGAAGGACGGTTCGTTGCGCCCGTGTATCGACTTTCGCGGCCTTAACCTGATCACTGTCAAGAACAAGTATCCTTTGCCGCTGCTTTCCTCTGCTTTTGAGCTGCTCCAGGGCATGACTGTTTTTACTAAGCTGGACCTGCGCAACGCCTACCACCTGGTTCGCATCCGGGAGGGGGATGAGTGGAAGACGGCCTTCAATACTCACCAGGGGCACTTTGAGTACCTTGTTATGCCCTTCGGCCTCACCAACGCTCCCGCTGTTTTTCAGACCATGGTGAACGAGGTGCTTCGTGACTTTGTTAATCGCTGTGTCTTTGTGTACTTGGATGATATTCTCATTTTTTCTAAGTCACTCGCGGAGCATCAGGTGCATGTGAGACAGGTCCTGCAACGCCTCTTGGAGAACCGGCTGTTTGTGAAGGGGGAGAAGTGTGTGTTCCACGCGCCTGCGGTGGCTTTCCTGGGCTATACAGTTGAGAACGGAAATCTACGTACCGACCCTGGGAAGGTGCGTGCGGTGGTTGAATGGCCAGTCCCTCCTAATCGCCGCCAACTGCAACGTTTTCTGGGATTCGCTAATTTCTACAGGAGATTCATTCGCGATTTCAGTAAGATCTCTCTCCCTCTCACTAGACTCACCTCTCCGAAGGTTCCTTTTCTGTGGGACCCTGCCGCTCAGCGAGCCTTCGTCCATCTCAAGGAGAGGTTTTCCTCAGCGCCCATCCTCCGGCAGCCGGACCTCACAAGGCAGTTCGTGGTGGAGGTCGACGCTTCTGACTCCGGGGTGGGGGCGGTTCTCTCACAACAGGAGGACGGTAAGCTTCACCCATGTGCTTTCTTCTCTCGCCGTCTCTCACCCGCAGAAAGCAATTACAACGTCGGGGATCGGGAACTCTTGGCCATAAAACTCGCCTTGGAGGAATGGAGACATTGGCTGGAGGGGGCTGCTCACCCATTCATTGTTTGGACGGATCACAAGAACCTGGAGTACATCCGTTCGGCCAGACGCCTCAGTTCTCGGCAAGCCAGGTGGGCATTGTTCTTCGCTCGCTTTGATTTCACCATCACCTACAGGCCCGGATCTCGCAACGTGAAACCGGATGCCCTGTCCCGGCAGTTTTCCACCACGGAGGAGGAGTCGGTACCCGAACCAGTTCTGCCGGCGGCCTGGGTGGTTGGAGCCGTTTCCTGGGAGATTGAATCCCTCATTCAGGAGGCACAAGAGACTGAACCGGATCCTGGGACCGGCCCAACGGGCCGCCTCTTCGTCCCCTCGGCGGTCCGCTCCCAGGTACTCCAGTGGGCTCACACTGCCCGTTTCTCATGCCACCCCGGGGTCTTCCGTACCCTGTCCCTCCTTCGACGCTACTTCTGGTGGCCCACCATGGCGAGGGATGCCAGGGAGTTTGTGACCGCCTGCCCCGCCTGCGCCCAGAACAAGCGGTCAAACCAACCTCCGTCGGGCCATCTTCTACCTCTCCCTACGCCGGCTCGACCATGGTCACACATCGCGCTGGACTTCATCACTGGACTGCCTCCTTCTGCAGGTTACACCGCCATACTAACTATCATCGACCGTTTCTCTAAGGCTGCACACTTTGTCGCCCTTCCTAAACTCCCTACGGCTCTGGAGACGGCTCGGCTCCTCGCCTCACATGTGTTCAGGCTCCACGGGATCCCCGAGGACATTGTCTCGGACAGGGGACCACAGTTCACTTCCCGAGTATGGAAGGAGTTTTGCACCGCATTGGGGGCCAAGGTCAGCCTCTCTTCTGGTTTCCACCCACAGAGCAACGGACAGTCCGAACGGGCTAACCAGGAGTTGGAAGCTGCCCTCCGGTGTGTTGCCTCCCACAATCAATCGACCTGGAGTGAACAGCTGCCATGGATCGAGTACGCCCACAACAGCCACTCCTCCGCCGCCACGGGCAGGTCACCCTTTGAGGCATCCCTGGGCTACCAACCACCCCTGCTCCCAGCTGTCGAAGGTGCGCACTCTGTCCCCTCTGTTCAGGCTCACCTCCGCGGGTGCCGCCGGGCCTGGCGTGCTACTCGGGCCGCTCTACTCCGCACTAAGGAGCGCAACAAAGCCCTCGCTGACCGTCACCGGACACCGGCCCCTGAATACTCCATCGGTCAACAGGTATGGCTGTCTACCCGTTTTGTGCCGTTGCGGACGGAGTCTAAGAAGCTGTCACCTCAGTTCATTGGCCCCTTTCCCATAGACTCCATTGTCAACCCTGTGTCCGTTCGCCTCAAGCTGCCTCGTACCATGCGGATTCACAATGTTTTCCATGTGTCCCAGGTCAAGCCGGTGCTCTCCAGCCCGCTGTGTCCTCCTGCCAGGCCCCCGCCGCCCCCCCGGCTTGTGGGTGGTCAGCTGGTCTATGACATCTCCCGCATCATGGACTCCTGGCGCCGCGGCAGGGGTTTTCAGTACCTGGTGGATTGGGAGGGCTACGGGCTAGAGGAACGTTCCTGGGTGCCTCGGGCGGCTATTCTGGACAGGAATATGCTTCGGGACTTCCATCGCAGGCATCCAGGTAAGCCTGGTGGGTCGCCGGGAGGCTCCCGTTGAGGGGGGGGGTACTGTCATGGTCCCCGTGCCTGCCCAGCCGGCCTCACAAGGCTACACTTGTGTTTTTTCTCTTTCTCCCCCTATCTCTCTGCCTGGGCGGAGCTCACAGCTGGCTCCCGCCCTTGGCTCTCACAGCTGTTGGCGATCAGCTGATTATCCGTCTTCTATTTGAGGCTGGGTCACAGATCCTCTCATCGCGGGATGATTGCGCTACTGACGTTAGTCTACCTTTCCAGCTCCCGTGGTCTTACACCTTTATGCCTTCGTGATTTGTGAGTGATATCTCCCTTTCCCTGTTCCAGCTTATCTTCCCGGACCTGTGACCTCCCCGCGGTACGAACGTGTGTGAGGACGTGAGCGAGCGTGAGAGAGAGAGAGCCTTCCCCTAATCCCCTGGAACCCTGAATTTCCCGTCACTGTATATATTATTGCACGGGTGTGTAAAAAAATTGTGTTTTTGAGACATCAACCTGCTCTGCGCTTGAGTCCCTGCTTTCAGCCCGTGACAGTATGAGTTCTATAAATTTTACTACATTTTATGTCAGATAAAAACTTTGGTTGTAAGATTCAGATAATTATTTAATAAAAGCGAGACATTTTAAATGAGAATAAGAAAGAAAAGTATTTCTTTCCCTGTTAATGCCCTACCTGGCCTCCTGGCAAAACTTTGCTAGACCCGCCCCTGCACAGTTACCAGCTGTCAGCTACTTAGAAAATGATCCTGATGTTATTTTTCTCTCAGAAACAGTTCATAACTTCCCTTCAACTCATTCATGTCACCTAAAAGGTAAACCTGTTTCTCCATCACCTGTTCAGCTCTGATGATTCAGTAAGGACATCTCCTGGACATCTTCATGTTTCCCTCTCACCACATATCCAAACCAACATCATGACCAGCAGCTTTTACAGCTGTGGCTCCAGCAAACATCAGCTGATAGTAGAAATTAATATTAAATAAATTCTAACAACAGCTGATCAAATTAAATGTGCTGCTGTTGTTTAGAGCAACATCTGCTGGTTTCCTCTTTCTGGCGCAAAGAGAGACGGAGTTGCATCAGAAAAGCCAATCAGCTGATCATTGATCAGTTTCATGATTGAATGAGCGAAGAGGCAGCTGACAGCGTAAAGACGCAGAATAAATCCAGCTTTGTGTCTTTTTCATTGTTTCTGAAGTCCGGGACAAACTGTGTTCCTTTTCAGCTCAACATGAAACGCGTAATATTTTCTCTGAATGCGGGACGATTTCATTTTTATGGCACGGTTGGCAACTCTACTGACTCTATTAACTCTGTAACTTCTGTCGGTGCTGTGCTTTTTGAAACCGAATTTCCCAGAGGAACCCACCCGAGGGATTAATAAAGTTTTATCTTATCTTATCTTATCTTACTAACTAACCATGTGAATAAAATAAAGTTCATTATCAGTAACATCATAGCACCCACCCAGCTGTATAGAAACTCTGTCATGCTAGCTAGTACGCAGTACGAGTTATTGTAACTGACGGTAAAAAGTCAGCACAGCTAAAATAAACTCCACCTAAACTTGGTGTCATGGTCCTGGGTCATGTGACCCAGTATTCTGAATTTCTTGATGTTTCTGTTATTCCTTTCAGTCTAGTTTCATTTCAGTTTATCTAGTAACTCTGCCATTGCCGGTCCCAAGCCCGGATGAGAAAGGAGGAGGGTTGGGCGTGGGGCCAGCAACCCCACCCTGTAAAAGCTCCAACTGTTACGGAAACAGCAAGTGAATCTCATTATCTACATCCCCTTGACTCTTCCTGTTGGTAATTGACTTCATTATGCGACGATCAGTTGACCAAGCTGGCATCGGTGTGCCCTGGCACGAAGCGCGTAATCTCACTGACTTGGACTTCGCAGATGACATCGCCCTGCTGGGCTCGACTCAGGAAGACCTCCAAAAGTTGACCGCGGCCCTGCAGAGGGAGGCGACGAAAGTTGGATTAAGAATCAGTGCCAAAAAAAAACAATTTACTTCGAGTTGGCTATGCACGTGCCCGCATTCCTGTCATGATCAACCAACAATGTGCTGAAGAGGTGGAGAATTTTACATATCTTGGCAGCATCATCTCGAATGACGAGGTCTCTGATCGGGATGTCGACGCCAGAGTAGGGAAGGCAGTTGGTGTCCTGCGACTTCTCCAACCTATTTGGAACTCGACCTCCCTGAATGTCAGGGTCAAGATCAGACTACTGAACTCTATCATCTTCCCTACTGCACTTTACGCTAGTGAAACCTGGCGCTCAACAAGTGCAATGATTCAACATCTGAACGTGCTTCAACAACGTGGCCTGCGGCGAATCCTGAGAATTTCCTACCGGGACCGAATAACAAATGAGGAGGTCCTACGAAGAGCAGGCACCCGCCCATTAGCCGATGTTGTTGCAGAAAGGCGCTTCCGCTTTGCGGGCCATATTTTATTTACGCCTACCCCCTCATCGCCCAGCTAAGATTGCCATGACATGGCGTCCACGCACTGGCAAGCGAAAGCAAGGCTGACCAAAGACCACATGGCGTCGAACATTCATGGACGATCTGAGAACTGTTGACATTGCCTGGGACGAAGCTGAAGCAGTTGCTGCTGACCGACATTGATGGAGATCACTAGCTGACCGATGCGGCGCCCGGTGTAGGAGGAACTAAGTGCTAAGTAAGTATCTAGTTACATTCTGTCATGCCTAGGTTACAGTTTTAATTCATGATTTATCAAGCTCCCCATTTGTCTTATCCCTGTGTGAAGTTTTCTGTGTTAAGTCTTCGTGTGTTTATCTGTCATGTTTCATGTCCAAGTTTTCTTTGTTTGTCTAGTTCGAGTCATGTCTGGGTCTCATTATGTTTCCCGTTTTATTTTGAAGGATCCTTGTGTTTTTTGTTCATTGTATTTAGCTTCATGTCCCCTGTCCTGTCATTATGTTAATGGTTGTCAGCTGTTTTCCCCATGTGATTCCGCTTCCCCTGATCATTCCTTATGTATACTTAATCCATGTGTTTCTGCTCAGTCGGTGTCAGATCGTCTGTTAACCTCACCACAGTTTTCATAGGTTTACCTCATTGTTTCACTGTGTGTCCTAGTTTACTCAGTGTTCATAGTTTTGTCATAGTTCTTTCACTGAGTGTCACAGCCTTCTGTTAACACAGTGTTCATAGTCTCCTCAGTTTCCCTAGTTTCATGTTTTTTCTTCTGCAATCAGCCAATAAAGGCTCGCTTTATTTTTGAAACTACGTTTTGTCTCCACCGTGTCTGCATCTGGGTCTACCTCATTCTTCACACCGGCGCACCCCGCCATGACACTTGGTTTATATCTGACCCAGATAGACTGCAGGTCATAACTTCTTACCTGAAGTTCAGTTCACCTGACACTCGGACCGGCGGCCGCCTCGGGTCTCTCCTCCTCCTGCCTCCCCTTTCCCTCATCCACCTGCTGGCCTCTGTGGAAGCTCCGCCATACAACTGAGTTATTTTTACACATTGACATTGGCCAATCCACCACCTTTCATTGTTTATACCGTTACAACCCCCCCCCCCCCAAAAAAAAACAAAAACAAACAAACAAAAAAAAACAAAAACAAAAAAACATCGGCCCATAAAAACAAACAATCACCATCGGCCCACCGTGCAATGGTGGGTCAATGACCAGACCAGCTATGGTCGTGCCATCAGTTAACCCTTCGCGTGCCAGCTGTGGCACACGTGCCCAGGGTTGCCAACCCCTGGCTTAAAGAAATGTGGATAAAATTTTATCTAAATTAATACAACATAGTTTGCACCGCACATTTAAAAGTCTGCAATAAAATCTATTCGTCTAAATCACGAGATTACATAGCAAATACAGTTTTGGTAAAAAGAAAGCACACACCCTTCAAGGGAAATGTGAGAAAATAGCAGCAAAATTCTGCTAATCCAAAGAACTGATCTGTGTGAATGCAAATGTATTGGCAGTTTGCTGGTCTGGAGCATCCAGGTGTATGTTAACGCAATGTCAAGTAGGAAACCATCACCAATGATCCTAAAAAAGGCCCATCAAATTGGGAAGGGTCATCAGAGAATTTTCAAACAAGTTCAGAGCTTTTGTTCTGTGAGGAGGATTATTCACAAGTGGACAGTTCAGTTTTGCTGGCATTTGGTCAAGCACTGGACAAACTTAAACTTTTGTATATATACTTGTTACATCTCTGGAGCAACTCTGGACTAACAGACTTAAGATGTGTTATTGTATCCTGGGGCTACACCTGAATGATTTCCTGCTTCAATGCCAGATGCTAACAGCAGCTACAGACAGCTGCTGGCTGAGAGTCTGAGGAGCAGCGGCACAGTGATGATCTTGAACCAATCAAATCAAACCCAAACAAGGCTCTGAATCTAACTAGATGCCTGTCATGCAGCTATCTATGAAGTGGAATTGATGAATTTTCTGCTAATTTTTCCTCCTGTTTTTTTGCTGCACAAATTCAATTTAGGTCTTAGATCTTATTGCTTCCATGGTTACTGTACATAAGTATAAATTTTAGGAATTTACTTATTAATTTTTCTGATCAAATCCAAGGTGAACCTCTTCTCATCTGTGAAAAGCACAGATTGGACTTGCTAACTCTGGTATTTCATGGCAAATTCAAACAATTCATTGTGTATCCTGTTCCTCCTTGCACAAAGGAGCAGACGGCCCTGTCCAGCTCTGTTAGAGTAACTGCCTGTCTCCTGAAATATCCTCCATACTCTTGATACTGTACTGGGAGACACAGCAAACCTTCTAGCAAAGGCCTGTATTGATGTGTGATGCGCTAGTATCACTCCATGATGCCAGTAGTGACAATGAACCTAAACAAATGCAAAACTAGTAAAAAATAAATAAATAGTCAGAAAAGAAAGAGAGGAAAAAACGTGAGTGGCCTCCACCTGTAGAACCTTTCCTGTTTTGCGGTTGTGTCGTTGATCCTCCTCGGGTGCACCTGTTTTTAATTTCATTAACACCAAAGCAGCTGAAACTGATTAACAACCCCCTCTGCTACTAAACTGACCAGTTTAACGACTTGATGCTATAATCTGATAATTTATTTAATATTTTTGAGCAGTGTGCTACATGATAGTAAAAGCTTATACTTGTGTCTTGTTGAATTTAATTGGCTACATCCACAAAGAGTAGTAGCACATGTAAGCTGATCACAGTCTGTACATTCTAGTGGAGCTAAATTTAGAAATTATTGTGACTTATTTCAACTGATATTAGGGTTCCTTGCACCTGCTGCAACCCTTTGCTGCATTCATTTTTCTGTGAATGTGTGGAGTCACCCTACTTTGTAGCATAACAGCAGTGTTTCTTTCATTATTGTTCTCTGTACTTTTTCCCTGCTTGTCTTCTACAAAGCAGATGTATAAGCCAGGTACATTCATTAGAATTGAAACAAAGCCATAGTTCGTATATGTGAGGATATTTTATCTTGGCAACATCTGATAGAAATGTCCTCCAACGAGCTGCTTTATCATGAAAGTTTTAAATGACTTTAAGTGCATTTCACAGCTTGTACTTTTCCCATTTTTACTTGAGTAAAGAAGTAGCAGTACTATTAGTAGTTGAGATTTTACCACATTATTTTTTAACACAAGTATCTGAACTTCTACTTGGTGACAAATGTGTATAATTTTGCCTCCTCTGTTAATATATATTGCAGTGGATGGTGAAGGGCTCACTATCACCAGTATAAGGTAGAGGTCGCCTTAGAATCGTCGGTTAGCCATCCACATCAAAGATTCAAAATCCAAAGGCATTTCTAAGTCTTCTTCATTAAAACTTTAGTTTTCTCTCTCCATGCCACAGAATGCAAAGTAATAAAAATGTATAACCCTGCAGAATGTAAGTGCCAGCTCCCTGAGTAGCATGTCGACACTTACTTAAAGTAGCTGAAAAAAAAAGAGCCACAACGCACATACAAAAAAAGAGTGTGCATTTTTGATCAGAACATGTTTATCAAAAATAAATGTACAAAACAGCCCTGACTGGGGAACAAACGAGGCGAGAGTTTTATTATTCAATTTTGAAGATGAAGATAAAGTAACATCGGCGATCAAAATGAACAGCGTCCCAGCATCCCAGGGATGATAAAAAATTGATTTGGAACACACCAAACAACATTTGGGACCAGTTCTGGATGATTAGACTGCACGCTACACAAATGATACAAATGAGTAATTCCTCAAAACCATCAGGCGTAGACATTTGGTGGGATGAATTTTATGGCACCTTTTTATGCCAATCAAACAGGAGGAAACAAAATGTATCGCCCTACTTCTGCAGGTTGAGCGGAGCTTTATTAAAGCAGGAAGTTTGAAAAAAAAAAAGGTAAAATAATGGCGAAAACACTGGGATGAAGGTTAGCGAGGAAAGAGGAGAGTATTAAGTGATGTGGAGACAGCGAGCTCGAGCACATTTCTCCTGAAGTATATGCTCGCCCTGAGTATCGAGGCATCTGCTATGCTAATGTAACCTTCTCATTTACAAGAATAAGTGGTAGATGTGTGCAGATGTTTAATTCATGGTAAACTAATGACTGCAAATGAGGCTAAACTCCAAAAGAAAACATTAACCTGTTTAGAACATCAAAAATAATGATGCAACATATGCTCAGGACCGTGATGACTCTTTCATGCTAGCCTGTGGTATCCTCTGCTCTTCACTGGCTCTTGTCTTTTCCTTAAGCCTTACAGTTCATAGATTTGTTATTAAGGCCTTCTTATGATATTTGCTTCCACTTTACTGAGCTTTACTGTGAGTTTCAGCCAACACGTTCTCATCCCAAAACGTAACATACTGACGCTATCTGACAAACCGTCGGTATGTTACACGTTCACAAACATGAGACACGTTTGGAATGAATCTAGACATCTACATTTATTTTACTTACTAATCAAGAATCGCTTCGGAAAATGTATCTAATACAATTAGGGTTGTGGTTAAGGTTAAGGTTCGAATTGGGGCTGGAACACACGGCTGGAACGTGAGTTACTGCCGGGAGCATCATTCTATTAGATTCCTTCCACAATCCAGGGTGTATCATAAGGACGCGGTTACCTTTCGCGTTACTATGAGACGCATCGGGATGTGACAAATTGTCAGTATGTTACGCGTTGGGAACGAGAGTGGTTCAGTACATCATTTAGATGCAAGACTAAAACTTTATATTTTTGGTCAACTTTGCTCACTTTTCAAGCATTTGGTTGCTTCTACTGCTTTCATTTCCTGATATCTAAATGAGACAACAAACATCTTTCGTTGGCAGTGTGCATTCGAGCTGCAAATGTCCTGTGAGTTTGTTGTAGCTACTAAAAGGATCACAGCATGATTAGAGAATGTTGGAAATTGATTTCTTGTGACGTTTGGCCCCAGTAAAGCTCAAAAGAAGTCATCCTTGGTTTTGAAATCATTTCTCAAAGTTAAAGGTTTGTTTGGCCCGATAATCCTCCTTCTCCACAAAGATGCGATCCAGAGCAGAAGCGTGTCGCTGAGGACTGGAACGGTCGGGGTCGAGTTTATTCTGTGGAGATGACTCCACAGTGTTTCACATTTTGATCCACTGAAATCTGAAGGCAATCTCTTTCTATTTGCCTCCTTATGCACACCTGAGGCAGTAACACCTGCTACTACCTTACGCTGATATGTCTTAGCCCGCCCCAAACCTTTGCTCCTTTAGCCTCTCTATAATGGTGTTTGGTGACCACTTGGAGCTACTACAGACAGCCTTCTTTTGACAGAATTGTTGTTATTCAGAGTATTTTGCAAAATTGTATCTATGATGAAACTGCTTTTGTATTTTTGTGAGAAAAGCTTGATTTCTTGATCTTCTGATCATGTGGTAATCTTTAGTCTTCTGGAAGTAATAGATGGAAGACTGAAAGTGCTGAAAAAACATGCTGATCAATTTGAATAGTGACACTTTTATTCATTGAGATTCTTTGTTGTTCATTATCTCATCTTCTACTTGACTCAGATCCATATTTATGACAGCTGGCTGAAAGCTGATGTACTTGAACTTGCTTCTGTTGAGTTGATCCAATCTATCTGAGTATTGAGGTGTTGAAAGTTCAGAAATCTGTTTCAAAGGAAAGGCGATTTGATGCTGTTGTAGCCTTATGTAGCCTGGTTTCACATGGCTGATTTCCCATGGTTGGTAAGGTAAGGTAAGGTAACTTTATTTATACCTAAAGGCAAGGTAAATTTGCTTTACAGAAAAATGACAGCATTTGACATCCCTTTAAAAACACACATACCTAGTAAATATATAAAACTCACTGTGACACATACTTTAATATTTCGAATCAAAAACAGTTCTTATTTAATTCAGTGACAGCAACGGGGACAAAGCTATTTTTATAACGCTTTGTCCTGCATCTCGGAAATAGAAACCTCCGTCCTGAGGGAAGAAGCTGAAATTCACCCCTTAGAGGATGGGAACCATTTTTAAGGATTGATAAAGCCATCCTCTGTACCTGCTTAGAGTACAGGGAGGCTAAACAAGACTGTGGCTCACCTATCAGACGACTGGACCATCTCACTATCTGATTTAGAGAGTTTTTCTCTGTGACAGAGGTCTGACCAAACCATGCCACCAAACAAAAGGATAAAACAGACTCAATAAAAGAACGATAAAACAAAGTTAAAATTTTTTGGTCAATGTGGAAATGAACAAGTTTCCTAAGGCAATAAAGGTGCTGGTGACCCTTTTTACAAACTGATTTGCAATTTTGATCAAAGTTCAGTTTTTCATTTATTATGGTCCCAAGATATTTATATGATTGTACTTGCTCTATTTTCTGACCTTTAATTAAAGTGACTGCTTGCCCATTTTGTTGTTTCCTAAAATCAACAACCATGTCTTTTGTTTTAGATATGTTCAGCTGGAGATAAGACTCCTCACACCACTGAACAAAGTCATCAATGACTGGACCGTGGTTAGTTTCACCCTCTTTCAGTAAGCTGACAATAACAGAGTCATCTGCATATTTAATGATGGCCCTGTTTTCATGTCTGCTCTGACACATATTTGTATAGAGAGTGAATAATAAGGGCGATAGGACGCACCCTTGAGGAGAACCTGTGGAGGAGAACACTGGGTCAGACAGAACCCCATTTATTCTCACTCTTTGTGACCTGTCAGTTAAAAAATCTAAAATCCAGCCCACCAGGTTTTTCCTGATTTCAAACTGTTCTAAAAGTCTTTTAATTAAAATATGGGGCTGTATTGTATTAAAAGCCGAAGAAAAATCAATGAAAAGAAGTCTTGCAAAAGTCCCTTTACTCTCTACATGTTTAAGAATTAGATTTAGTAAAGTCAAAAGTGCGTCCTCCACTCCTCTGTTGGGCCTGTATGCAAACTGCATTGGATCTAGCTGACCTTCAGTCTCTTTCATAATCACATTTCTGATGATTTTTTCAAAGACTTTCATGACAACTGAAGTGAGGGCAACAGGCCTGAAGTCGTTTAGAATTTTTGGACGACTAGATTTGGGGACAGGAACCACGACTGCTTCTTTCCAAAGAGAGGGCACATGTTGTGTTTGCAAGGATTTGTTAAAAATAACCTGAAATATAGGACTGAGTTCATCAGCACAAGATTTAATTAGGCGGCCACTAATATTATCAGGACCCTGGCTCTTATTCACATTGACTGTATGAAAGGCCTTTTTAACATCGCTGAGTTCAATGATAAAGTGCTGAGTATCTCTCAGTTTCTGTTTCAGTTCCAAAATATCCTCGCTAAAATCAGAAGAACTAAAACGAGCATAAAACATGTTTAAAGCATTTGCAAAATCTCTGTCTGAATTAAAACCATCTAAAATGACCTGACTGCTGCTCTGGGGATTTTGAAACCCTGCTATGGTTTTCATACAAGTCCAGGCAGACCCCAAATTTTTTGCAGCAAATTTGCTTTCAAGAAGGTTTTTGTAGCTCTGTTTTGCTTTCAAGATCTCAATTTTCATTTCCTTGGTGGCTGTCTGAAAATCGGTAACAGCCCCCTCTTTAAAGGCCTGTCTCTTTTTCCTTAAACAGGATTTGACACTTTTAGTGACCCATGGCTTATTGTTAGCGTAAATTTTAACGCGCTTACGGGGTATAATCATGTCTTTACAAAATACTGCATAAGAGCTAGTAACATCCACCAAAGCGTCGAGATCATCTCCACAAGACTGAATAAAAACTTCCCAATCTGTACACTTAAAACATTCCTGCAAGGTAAGCACAGATTCTTCTGACCATATGTCAACATCCTTAGTCTTTGTCTTCTCTCGTTTTAAGACAGTTTTATAGATGGGCAGAAGATGCACACAGTTATGGTCAGAAGATCCCAGAGGAGGAAGCGGGAGGGATTTATAAGCATTCTTCACCGATCCGTAACAGAGGTCCAACATTTTATCCCGTCTGGTAGGACAGGATACATATTGATACAGATTGCCCAAAGTTGATTTAAGGGAGACATGGTTAAAGTCCCCCATTATAAAGTTTGGTGCATCAGGAGAAAGCGCCTGCAGCTTCTGCACTAAGTCTGAAATGATGCTGCAAGTGGAGGCGGGGTGAGCCTTCGGGTGAATGTAAACTACGGTTATAAAAAGTTGTGGAAACTCACGAGGGAGATAAAAAGGGCGCAGTGACACAGATAAAAGTTCAACATCTGGTGTACAAATACATTCTCTAACAGTCACAGCGCTACAATAACGTTTGTTCACATACAAGCATACTCCCCCTCCTTGAGATTTCCCTGTTACCCGTGCATCTCGATCCCGGCGGAAGGGAGCTCCAAAACCGTTGATTGAAAAATCGGCGTCCTGATCCAGCTCCGTCAGCCATGTCTCGGAAAAAGCCATTACACAGCTGTCCCTGAAGTCTTTCTGGAACCTGACGTTTCCCTGGAGTTCATCTAGTTTGTTCCTAAGAGACTGAACATTTCCAAGGATAACAGACGGCAGGGGAAACCGACTGACCTGTTGTCTCCTCATACGCAATTTAACACCTCCACGTCTCCCTCTTTTCCTCTTCCTCTTCTCACTCGTTCTGTTAGAGTCTTTATGTATAAAATCCGGTATACATGAGGTGAGGTCCTTACCATCATACGGTAAGTTAAGTTGTAACAGTTCGTCGCGGGAGTAAACAATCCTCAGCTGACTCACGGCCTCGCCCACCTCATTGGAAACAAGCCAGCACAGTAGAAATCCAACCAAAATGAAGAAGAAAGAATCCATGACGTTCTCACTGTTGTGGAGCGTGTGTCACTTTGTAAGAAACTGTCACTTCTTTCAACCAAAACACACGGCAACAAATAAAACCAAAAAGAAATAATAAAAACTTAAAAACTTAGGATGCCAAGCTCTCACTCACTGCCGGTCGCTGCGTGCGCATGCGCCCATTTCTGGTGACCTAGAAATAGGGCAGAATCTGAAATATTGCCCCCAAGCACCAGACATGGACAACAAATAAGTGAAAGCT
This sequence comes from Astatotilapia calliptera, assembly GCF_964374335.1. Classification (NCBI taxonomy): domain Eukaryota; kingdom Metazoa; phylum Chordata; class Actinopteri; order Cichliformes; family Cichlidae; genus Astatotilapia; species Astatotilapia calliptera. Next base: position 19,462,099 of record NC_137423.1, read on the forward strand.
GACATGTTATATCCTCAGTCTATTAAAAAGACTCAAATTTCATGCAATATAAAGTGTTTCTCAGCTAATGTTTAGCCAGCGGTCTGTTAATTAAAATTCTAAAAGATGCCTCGATAGCAAATACAGTAGCCGTCAAGGTTAACAGGACAAACATGCTTTAAAAGTTCAGTAGATATCAAGTCCAGGCCAGAGTTTCATAAGTTTAAAATGGAAACATTTGACTGACACTTTCAATGTGAAATTAAATGGTTATAATCAGAGAGCCACACAACACACTTCAAATACAAAATATATTTCCATAGTCGGTCTCATTGGTGTGGGAAAGATAATGCAAAGTCTTATAGGGACATTTAGTTTCCTGGAAATATACAAATATATGTTGTTGTTTTTTTACATTATAGGGTTTGATTTTATTATAATTTCAGCCAAGCAGTCACTACAGTCAGGTAGGCAATGAGTAAAATTTCTGTTTTCAGGCATATTTGGACAATGTTTGAAGCCCAGTTACCCGAATACTAAATTCCTGATCTCTCTGTGTGGATTAACAGTTGGTAGCTTTTAGAAGCAGGTGCAGTTTAAGGCAAAATATTCCCTCAAACCAGCCAAGTATGGCATAAAGATCTGGTGGAAATATGATGCCAAAACTCATTTTACAAAACTGTGCTGAAAACCACTGATGCTCACATTATTAGAAATGTTTGCATCTATTATAGATGGAGGAAATGTAGGCAGGGTTAGCTCATTGATTGTATTTTGTATTGTAACACTGGTTAGACATTCTGGAGCAGTTAGCCAAGCCAGGCAGGGTTGTTCTGACTATGCCACCAACTGCACAGTCGTCCTGTTGAAAGTGTGACTATATTACAACACTTTAAGGTAATTTGTCAAAGGTGTGCATGTGCCGAGAATAGTGAACCTTGGGATGAGGAAGCCACACACAAAGACTTTGCATGACCAGTTCAGCAAATATCACACATGGGTGCTCATGCACACACATGCAGTGGTGTGCAGGCAGAAATATGGGGGGTGCAGGCAGCCAAATGAGTAAATATCACAAACACGGGGACACGCATCTTTGCACAGCCACGTGCACTACATGAGCAAATATCAGCTGTAAAAAATTGTGATAGGCAGGAGGAAAAATCCATTTGTGGGTAGACAGGGAAAAGACATCCCGTTCAGAAGTTATGAATAATGTAACACAGTAATCACAGCCACTGGTAGAACCTTCTCACTGCACATATTCTTACTTGAATTTTCCTTCTGTGACTTCTCAGGATGTGTTTCATGACAACGGCTTACTCGAGAATAACGTTGTAACTGCTCGCAGCTCTGAGGATACATCGGTTTAATTGGGGTGTTGATTTTTTTTATTGTAAAAGGACACAATTATAGTGGAGCCAAGCACCCGCCCTCATGAACCTTCAGCAGTACTGAGGCATTCATCTGCCTTACTAGATGCTTACTTATTGCCATACTATCGAGGCGCATCCACTGCTTAGGTTTCATGTTACCTTCAGCTGAAATTTAGAACCCAATCTTTCATTGATAGACAACTGGCCATGTCAGCACTTTTTACACTAAGTTCTTTAAAAATCTATATGGCTTTGATGGCACTATAAGGGAAGACTTTAATCCAGAATTCCATAATTTAAAGCTAATTTACAATTGCTACCAGCAGAATGTGGTAGTAAACCACTTATTCTGATCGTTTTCAGGGGGAGCTAATAAAAAGAAGAAGAAAATAAATATACGCTTAAGTCTTAAGAGATCGAGAGAAGTTACAATTAGAATTTACAATTTACAGTTTGGGGTGGTTTAAAGTGTAGCAGCTTGTAAACCTGGAGTAAAAAAATTATCCATAGATTTTTTTTGTTGGAAAGTTAATAACAAGATAAAATGGTGACGTTTGTCACAATGAAGAGACCTTTAAAAATCCAACCTGTCATGTTCAAGTTAATAAAATAAATCCGGCTTTACAGGCTCCAGGGTATAAATTAGCTTCCAGACTGCTAAAAGCATACATCTGGTCAACAGTGTTTTCAATATAAAGCTACAGAGTGGTTGTGAGTCTGAAGGGAAAGTGGGTTTGTTTATAGCTCTGAAGACCAGTTGTCCAGTCCCTGCTTCCACCAGTCTGTATGTTACAGAGTGCAGATGTATTCATCTGCCTGCATTCTGGATGTTTAGGCTTCTGGTCTATTCTTTGTATAACTTTTGTCCATGAAAATTCAATTATGTTGTTATCATTCAAGCCCAATGATTTTCTCCGAGCCAATGAAATTCTGTTCCTTGTGTCATTCTGCCTTTCAGATTCTGACTCGCTTCTTCCGGCTCCACCTCATCCTGATCAGCACAAGTGTCAAGACTCTCCTACTTCTATTGTTTGACTCTATTCTGCTTTGTAGCTTCTTCTGATTCTAATCGCCAATTTATTACTTAAACGCTATAATTCAGTAAATGAAATGAAGTTATTTTAAATGATCTCACCTCTGAGCCAAGCCTCTGCTATAATTTGAGCTAATTACTGAGCAGCTAACCTTAGGCTGAGAGTAAGTGAAACCTCCTTAAAGACACCATTGCTCCTTTCATTCTTCATGTGGCCACTGGAGGTCACTTACCTTTAAAACTACTTTTAGACTGCTGTGTCATGTGTGTCTTAGAGGGCGTTTTTATGTTCATACATGAACTTTTAACTAATTTGTGACAATTTGTTTGGGAGATTTTCCACAGTTGTCCATTCTCAAGTGTGGCCCACAGCAGGAGACACTCTGAAGAAGTGTTCATTCTACTGGAAACATGTAAGGTCGAGGAGATGGAGTTTCCTGTATAGACTGTACAGGAGGCATGCACTGGACTGTTGTTTAGGATGTTCTGTTCAAACAGAGAGCTGACAGGTGAAACACAGACTAACGCCCGACATGACTGTGTCTTACATTTGTGTCCTCAGATGAACCTCCGTCTGCTGATATCCATACAAGTTCATGTGTGACAGTGGTTTCAGACACAGAGAGACCCTAGAGTTGCAATAAGTCTGTAAATGTGCTTAAGTCCATTGTTAGCTCACTGCTGCCTTGTGGTCTGTTGAACTGGCAAATACAGCAGAGTGAAGAATAACAACATAAGACAGAGTCATCTGCTTTCTAATGACTGCAACTAGTTGTTATTAGTCTGTTTACTATATACTGTATGGAAACTGGATACATAGGGTGGGCCATAGAGAACTGAAATCAGACAAAAAGTAAACAAACATTTGCCATCTTCATGCTTTTATGACAAGCAGGGAGGTTTTACAAGCTGTTCCAAGCCGTGTTGCAGATGTGCAGAATCCAAACAACCAGTCAAAACCTGGAGAGGCTCACAGGCTGTACAGTACACTCCAGAAGGAGACCGTCCTCCTCACTCGAGTGTGTTACCTAATTGAACTTTAGCTGCATGAGAGGCATGAAGCTGTATCTCATTAAGGCAGCGAGCATGAAGGATAGATCTCCCTCATATCTGTGTTTTAATTGCCAGCTCTCCTTTATAATCAGATTAGCTGGGAGAGCAGTGAAGAGGCAGATAAGACAAAGGAGTAATTGAATTAGAGGCAAGGCAAGAGGGAGAAGGAGGGAAGAGACCAGACAGGAGAGGATGTTTAAAAGAATGAGACAATAGTACACTGACTGCTTGTTAGTAAGAAATGAGGAGTGCAGGAAATGAAAAAGAAACCCAAAAACTAGAGACAGATGCTCTCTGTCTCTCTGCCTCAGTGTGTTGGTCGGCTCAAAGTCTTGCAAGGTTCATGCGTAAGCGTTGGCTGGGGTTTGGGCATCATTATTCAGTTTATTACAGGGTTATCGTTATAGCAACAGCTCTGTCCGCCTCTTGATAAGATAGTGGTTATCAAACCCACTCATCATCTGATGAAAGAATTGAGATGGCTGCAATGATCTGATCAGCAGGCAAAGTAAACACAGCTCTGTTTTATTTGTATGGATGCAGGCTGAGTGATCATGCAAGCCTGCAATGAAAAGTCCTGTTGAAAAATCAAGTGCAGTGCGTGCAGTATTAATGTGGCTACACTGGGAACTGCTACACACGACATACAGCACAGAATCATTTCACGAGTTATGTCCCAACTCATTAACAGCAGGTTTTATCCTGAAATCAAGGAAGCAAACAATTTACCAAGTTTGTCACGTTGTCTAAATAGCCTTGCAGGAGGTTGTTATTACTCCGTCATAATATGATTGTGTCTAATGCAAGTGTCTTGCTCTAAATGTAATTTGGGGTTCAGTTCAATTGGCAGGAGGATGCAGATCTGTAGCTGGTTGATAAATGTGTCTGACACGTGTGCCAACCTGTCAAGAGCTGTCTGCTAAGCTTCGCCTCTGCTAACTCGAGTCTCTGGGCTTGCCTCCTGGAGCATTTTTAGTAAAATATTATAGTAGCCAAAATGCTAACCTCGAGCCTTTAAAAAATTCAAATCCAGTGGGTGAAGATGTTTTGAGATGGAAGAAATTACACTATATATATATATCCGTAGCCAGTCTTGTTAATGATCTCACTGAGGGGGTTCAGGCCTATGCAGAACAGCAGTGGGGACAGAGCATCTCCTTGGTAGATCCCGCACTTGATGGTGACTTGTGCTATGGGCTTGGAGTTGGCCTCTAGTGTTTTACGCCACATCCCCATTGAGTTCCTGATGAAGGCTCTTAGGGTCCCATTGATCTTGTACAATTCTAGGCATTCCAGTATCCAGCTGTGGGGCATTGAGTCATAGGACTTCTTGTAATCAATCCAGGCAGTGCACAGGTTGGTCAGTCTGGTCTTGCAGTCTCGGCTGACTGTTCTGTCTACCAGAAACTGGTGTTTTGCGCCTCTGGTATTCTTGCCAATTCCTTTCTGTGTCCCGCTCATGTATTGACCCATGTGCCTGTTCATCTTAGCCGATATGATGCCTGACAGGAGCTTCCATGTAGTACTGAGGCAGGTTATTGGTCGGTAGTTGGAGGGGACCGGTCCCTTCTTGGGGTCCTTGGGGATCAGGACCGTCCGACCTTCGGTTAGCCATTCCGGGTGTCTCTCGTTAACTAGCAGCTGGTTCATTTGTGCTGCCAGACGCTCTTGGGGTGCAGTCAGCTTCTTTAGCCAGTAGGCGTGAACCATGTCGGGCCCTGGTGCTGTCCAACTCTTCATACTGGAGACCCTTTCTTGGATATCTGCCACTGTGATGGTTACTGGACCCTGTTCAGGGAGGTCGCTGTGGTCTGCCCTCAGATCCACTAGCCACTGAGCATTGCCGTTATGGGTTGCGTCCTTCTCCCATATATATAGATCATTAACAAGACTGGCTACGGATACCGACTATGGAACGGAGCAGTTGTCAGCCACCTCCTGTACATGGATGACATCAAGCTGTATGCCAAGAGTGAACGAGACATCGATTCACTCATCCACACTACCAGGCTATACAGCAATGACATTGGAATGTCGTTCAGACTGGAGAAGTGTAGTCGGATGGTAACAAAGAGAGGGAAGGTAGTCAGAACTGAGGGGATTGAACTACCAGAAGGCAACATCGCAGACATAGAGGACAGTTACAAGTACCTGGGGATCCCGCAGGAGAATGGGAACCATGAAGAGGACACTAGAAAAGCTGCAACCACCAAGTATCTGCAGAGGGTCAGGCAAGTCCTGAGGAGTCAGCTGAATGGTAAGAACAAGATCCGGGCCATCAACACGTGATCAGGTACCCTGCTGGGGTAATAGGCTGGCCAAAGGAGGAGATAGAAGCCACTGACATAAAGACAAGAAAGCTCCTTACCATGCATGGAGGGTTTCACCCCAAGTCCAGCACCCTGAGGCTGTACGCTAAGTGGAAGGAAGGGGGCCGGGGACTGGTGAGTGTCAGCACCACAGTCCAGGATGAGACAACGAACGGTCAAGAATACATTGGGAAGTGACCAACTGACTGAGTGCTCAGTGAATACCTCAGGCAGCAGAAACCCAAGAAAGAGGAGGGAGACGAGGAACCATCATGGAAGGACAGGCCCCTGCACGGTATGTACCACCGGCAGATAGAGGAGGTGGCTGATATCCAGAAATCCTACCAGTGGCTGGACAAAGCTGGACTGAAAGACAGCACAGAGGCACTAATCATGGCAGCACAAGAACAAGCTCTGAGCACAAGATCCATAGAGGCTGGGGTCTATCACACCAGGCAAGACCCCAGGTGCAGGCTGTCTAAAGATGCCCCAGAGACAATCCATCACATAACAGCAGGGTGCAAGATGCTAGCAGGCAAGGCATACATGGAACGCCATAACCAAGTGGCCGGCATAGTGTACAGGAACATCTGTGCCGAGTATAACCTGGAAGTCCCGAGGTCAAAATGGGAGATGCCCTCAAGGGTGGTGGAGAATGACCGAGCTAAGATCCTGTGGGACTTCCAGATACAGACGGACAAAATGGTGGTGGCTAACCAACCGGACATAGTGGTGGTAGACAAACAGAAGAAGACGGCCGTAGTGATCGATGTAGCGGTTCCGAATGACAGCAATATCAGGAAGAAGGAACACGAGAAGCTGGAGAAATACCAAGGGCTCAGAGAAGAGCTCGAGAGGATGTGGAGGGTGAAGTTAACGGTGTATATATATATATATATATATATATATATATATATGTATATATATATCCCTTGTGTGGTGTTCATATTTTTGTTACTCAGCCAGTGTTCATGGGTCTGGTGGACCCGCTAGAGTTTTGGCTTTCCAAATTAACACTATCAAACAATTTTATGTTAAATTACTCAACAGATGTTTACTTCATCCCAATTACAAGCCATATGAACAGCAAACATGGTTAATTTTTTCCCTTTACCTTTGTTAGATCACATTTATGAATTAATGTGCTTCTCGTTTTTGTTTTTTGTTTTACATAAAATGTTATAAAAAAAAAAGCCCAGTTATAATCAATTGGAGTGAGTGGAAAGACAACACATTTACACGTGAAGCAATATGTTTCACAACTAAATGGGATCAGCTGCTCATCAATGGTGAAATTAGGCCCAGGGTTGTAAAACACGGGGAGGTGGTGCACACACTTATCCCACACTGTCCTGATGGCAGCTAGCTTGTCTCTCTGCCGTCGAGCTGGTCTGTCGTCTCGGTTATCAAAATGGATAATCCTGGAAATTTTGTGGAAGTTTTCCAGAGACATTGATGCATGGAAAGGTTCTTGCCGGTTTCTGCATCCCACAGGGATTCTGTGGATTCCCCTTTGGACCTGAAAACTCCTGCAAGGATAAGAACCCCAAAGTAGGCCTTTGGGGTTCTTAGATGAATTTGGTCCATCTCCTTCCACCTCTCTCCAAAAACATACCTTCCTTCTAGATTACTGCAATCCAGAATAATTTTCTGGATGGAATCTGGGATGAAAAGCTCAAATGAAGACTTGATGTCCTGCACATGAGTAACTGTCAGCCGTGTTGGCCCTGGCTTATCACAGTAACAGCTCTGCAGGGTGGCTCATTTCTTGGGCAAGAAGACCATTCAATTTCACCAGTTATTGACATCCATATTTCTTCACTTGCTGTCTGGTGGGCTTGTTCTGGTCCTGGAGCTGGCTGCAGATGGGGTACTCGTCTTCGTTTTGTTACTAAATGGTGCTCAACCTCATCCTCTTCTTCAAAGTCACTGTCAGACTCTGAATTTTCAGAAATGTCAAATATTCTGAAACGTCTTTGTCAACATCATCATCCTAAGCCCCTCTCTCTTCCAAAATCAATTGGATGGACCTCGCAGCGGATAATATTTTACCATCTTGATCAGTTGTGATAAAGAACCACACTGGAAAAGTCTTATTTATAGTATTATGCCCCTAATTTGCAGGTGGGACAGGGTATGAGAAAATAAAATTTGGATCCCTCAAGAAAGAGGGTAAAATGTGTGGGAATGTAAGAGCAGACGGTGTCGATAGTTGAATTTTCAACAATGTTGCAACTTTGTGCGGGAGCAGGAGGGGAAGAAAACACTATCAGCAGCACCAGAAGGGAGGAAGACAGAGTGTGGGAACACAGGACCTACACTTTCAACACTTTTATTAGACCTGGGTCCAGTGGACCCGAACACCTTGTATGTAATGTAAATGCGTGGGGGGAGGTACAGTATGAGGTCATTGAAAATTAGTTCGGATTTATGTTCTTCACAGAAAATAAGCCAAAGCCAATGAATTTCAGGTTGAAAAAATTATTAATTGTTTAATTTTTCTTTTGAGAAAAACTGAAAACGGGTCTCACAGACCCGAACACCATACAAGGGATGGATATATATGTATATATATATATATATATATATATATATATATATATATATATATATATATAAAATTTGTTGCTCAATTGAATTGTCAAATTTGGAAACATATATATGATTGTATGAAAGCCTTGTATGTGCCATATACAGTAGATGGGTGATTTCATGAAAGGTTTCATTGGTCCACTTGTCCAAGAACTAATAGGCATTATCCAGTATCTTTATAGTATCATATAGAATACAACAGTTCTGTTGCCTGGAATATTTTGCACCATGCCAAGTGTCTTCTTGAACATAACTCAACAATGGCAATCAGCAAAGGCACTTGGACGAATTTGATTGCAGCACCATGAAGGGCTTACAAGGAGCTGCCTCTTTGACCTGAAATGCTCTATTCATTTGGCAGTATGTGCTTAAATTGGGTGTTGAGTGATGGTTTTTATTTAATTTGTGCTTGAATTTTACTGACCTCTTCTCTTCCAGCAACCTTGAGAGCACATTGCTCTAAACAGCCTGGGTCTGTGATCAGCCAGAAACAGGAAGTGAGTTGATGTCATTATCGGCTGAATTCTGCTTTTACACTTTTAGGAATTTAACAGTTTGGCCAGGACGATTTCTGAAGCAGCCACCTTCATTGCCTAGTTAGAACATTACTGAGATAAGACATTTAAAAAATGTTCAAATTTGACATTTACATTACTTTTTTTGAAATACTGTGTATACAATATTTGCATGAAATGCATTAGATTTTAAACTTTATTTTCATCTTTGCTGTATAGGTACTGTATATGAAGAGACGAGATGTTGAGACTCCAGTTACATTCAGTGCAAAAAACACATCAAACATAAGAAAAATAAGAAATAAATAGCATGATAATAAAGTTCCTTTGTTTATTTTCCCTCTTATTTTATTTATTTATTTATTTATTGTGTGTACAACCAAGAGCAACACTACAAATGGCTTTGAGGAGACAGTGTATCTTCAGTGTCTTCAGCTTCATCTGCAATAAGAACTACAAAGTCACATGAAAGACATTAAATTCTCGGAGAGAGATCAGCTGTGAGATGAAGCTGGAGGCGGCCATTACAGCCGGCTTTTTGCACTCCCCTCCAGTGTGGTGTTACTGATGTATACTGAAGTCTCTCTGGACAGAAGACAGTGTGACAAGCGACGCAGCGCCATCAGCTCCAGAACACCACACGTGTCTGCATAGGGATGCATTTAGGAACTTGTAAGTCACGTGCTTGTTGAAGGTGCTCAGATGCCATTACACAGTTGCTGCAGGTATGCTAGCAAAGCGAACAAAAACAGAGTTGGAGTGTAAAAATACAAATAACACAAAGGCCATTGAGTCAGCTAGCAGTTAGCATGAGCTAAACTAGGGTTAACATTGTACTCAACTACCACTGACTCATAGGAAAAGGCAAATCTCCAGTGAGCATGTAGCAGTGACCACAGCTTTAGATGAATGCTGATCTGCTATATTTCAATGGCCAACTGAAGAAGAAAGAAAGGGAAAAAAGAAATCAAGTCTTATAATTTTGTTCAGAATTTATTTGATGATTTCAAGGCATCTGTGAACAAAATTTTCAGTAGAGTGGAACTGGTGAAGATGATGTGATTAATTTTTGAGTAGCAACACGCTTCAAGACCTGGTGGCAAGGAAATTGCTGAGTGCATTAATTATTACTCACTCAGTATAAAACAGATGTCTAACCACAGCCTAGATGTATCAATTTTCTTTTCAAAGTCAAGAGCCAAGCAAATACTTCAGTCAGTGGGAAAGCCTAAGCAGACAGCTTGTCATCTCTTTATTGGAGTTGAGGTAGATGTAAACAAACACTTAAAAAAATCAAAAGATTAAAAAAAGACGTCCTTCTTGATCGCCTGTTGCATTGAGGTTTGTCCGTGTTGAGTGCATCATTAATGTTATCTGGGACTTCAGCCTCTACTAATTTTCATGTGATTCTGCTGGAGCAGTAATGATCTTTAAAGGCAAAAATAAAAAGGTACAGTATTTAACTGCAAGTTTAAAAATCCCCAATGGGAATGCTGTTAGCAGCAAAACAGCCAACAGCACGACTGGCTAGCAGACATGAACACTGAGAGTTTGTTTTTGCCAAATTCGTCCTATAAAATATGGTATTTTGGTCAAACTGTAATTAGACATCTGTTCAGTATCAAACATATAGTCACTTTAGTGCTCATATTGAGTATATATGTTTTACTAATGACGTAAGTCCAGGAAATACCATCTCAAATACAATGTGTCCTTCCCTTCAGCAGTTATGGGGAACAAATCCTTCAGGATGTAAAGAATGATACAACTTTTGTTTGTGCATTTGTTACCTTAACATGAAGACTTTAAACAGGGAAACTCTACACACTCTACTTATGTGCTCATTGAAAAAGGTAAGATGGTGTTTCTGGGAAATGAAAAATCACTTGGTAATGGTTCAATACCAAAATTTGCAGTATGACAGCACAAATGTGTTTTGTTTGCACTGATTTTCACTATCTTTGGATGGGTCCTTGTTAGGTTTGGGTTTGTGAGCATGTAGTCTAAGGTTCATATCGTTAACAGGTTATTTTGTGACAGTGAATCTCAGGGCACATTGCACAAATGTCAGGTAGTGTAACAACTGGCTTTCTTCTCAAGCTTATGATAAGTCCATACTCCCAGTGTTCCCTCTGAGACGCTAGCCTTTCAAAAGTCACATTGATCACCTGTGAGTATGTGGATTGAGCAGCACTATCACTTCTTTATCTGTTTCATGTTGCATCTTTAACTTTGACATTTCCTTCTTTTATAAAAAACACTTCCTACAACTTTACATAAACAGAATCCGTGCAGAATAAAGTTGACAGTGACAAACTAGAAGAAAGCAGCAGGAAAAGGAAGTAGGGATGGCATGACAAAGGTCAAGACTCAGCCAAGTGTACTTAACCTATGGCACAGTCCCTCACCCGCTGAGCCACTGGGGAGACCCCATCATTGTCACAGGCTGCTTGAAAGAGAACAGTCAGCAGGGCACAGTGGCTGCCCCTGGGCAAGCCCCGGCATAAAAAAAATCAAACGCACCCCAGCAGTGTGAGTAATCTCACGGCTAATGTCTAATATCTAATGGCCTTAATCAAAAGCCCCTGCTACGATCCTCTCAGCACTGTGTTGATAAATCACAGCGCTAATGAAAAATGGTCCGTATAACAGCACAGCGCTGGTAGGCCGCGGCACAGCCCCATTTGTTAAAGCAGCTTCCTGCGGTTCTGGTGTCAGTTTAGCTTCCTGTCCGCCTCCCTCTCTACTGTTCGCCTCATTTGTATTAGCATCTCTCTCTCATTTGATTTAACCTCTCATTCTCATCTGTTCTCACTTCTCAACATTTTGTTCTAATTCCCATTTATTCCTCCACTTCCTGCGGGTCTCTCCCATCTTCCCCCATCACGTCCTTCCTCTTTCTCTTGCACTTTCTCTCCACTCTCACCTGTCTTTCCCTCGCTTTAGTTTGCTGGCTAGCAGTGTCCAGTTCTTTAATCTCTTCTCAGCTGCCCCCCCTCATTAGTTCCCTAACGCTGTTCTGTTGTTCCGTCGTCTCCCTCCCTCTCTCTTTACCTCTCTGTCTAATTTGTTAACCAGAGGTGTCATGTTGTGATCTGTTCTGTGGTCTTGGTGGGTAAAGCTGCATGGTGAACAGAGCTGCTGTGAGGAGGTAATTAACCGCTCCTCATTTAGACAACAGGCTCAATCAGTGAGACAGAATGACTACATGTGGGCTGGAATGCCAATTGCAGAGTCCTCAGGCAGGCAGACACACACACACACAACCTCCTCAAACGACCTTCAGAGGAAGAAGAAGAAAAAACCACCAGATAATGAAGAGTCTACATTCATGCTGAGGATGTATAGATTTTTCAGAATATGAGATGAGAACATTTGTCGATGCCTTTAAAAGAAAAAAAAATTCTACTTTGCATTTAAGAACATTGGCGGCTCCACATGGCAGCAGCTGGTAAGTGTTGGTGAAGCGTGTTTGAACTACATTTCCCAGGGCTCCTGCGAGGCAACATCAGTAAATGACACTTGTGTTTACACGTCCATGCAGTCCGCTACGCCTTTTAGCTCAAGGCAAGCACGGTGGTGGGAGGGGAGAAAAGGGAGGGAGGTTTCGGGGGGGGGGGGGGGGGGGGGGGGGGCATATAGGTTCTTCTCTGAGAGCCAAAAAAATAATGAAAATATGGGTTTGCTTTGGAAAGCAGAGGGAGCGTTGAGTGGTCCATTCCTGGATGTTTTCTTTTCTTTGGCTTTTTGCCCACCATAAATAGCAATAAAGGCAGACTCCAGAGACCTGGGAGGAAGAGAGAAAGGGGAATAACATGGAAATTGCTGTGGCCTCATTATTAAGAGAACAGTGCTGCATAACATTCAGCTTATTAGGTTTTCTTTATTATGTTATCTTTCATGGTTTTATGTGATGTTTTAACATGTCTGTTCCATATTTGGTGTTTTGCACTGCAACACAATAAATCAAAAATGGAAGCGCTGGTAGTTCGTGTCAGTCTGTGTGCTGTCAGTAACAGTACCTGCATGCTCCTCTATACACAAGAAGGATTTAACCTTCTAAATCCTGAACAACGAGATGTGTATCAAACCTTCTGACAATAATAAAAATAAAAAAATTAAATATCAGTTTGCATATATGAGTTTTGATCATTTTTCTAAATCCTCCATTTTTGTGCAATTTATTGCTGGAAATTGTGCAATTTGTTTGGGTAAAAAAGCAAATTAATGTTGTAGAGGTTTCAAAAACTCACAGAAACACATGTACTCTGTTAAGTATGATACCGTGCGCATTGTAACGCTACAAACTTCCGTTGATGACGGTTTTGCAAAGCATGTAAAGCATCTAAAAAACAGCACGAGCACAATTTCTTACAGTTGGTGGGAAGAAAAAAGTTTTTTTTATTATATTGGATTTTGGTTATTTCAAAGCTAATCCTGATTCCTCATGTTGTACAAAAATCATTTCTCCTCATTATAATTCATCCAGTTTCCTAGAACAAAGAAACCATCCGGCTTTGCGTTACCGTAAATCCACTGACGTCCGAACGAGCATCCATCGAATCCACTCACAAAAAAAGCAGAAATGAAAACCAGTGCCTTCCTATATTAAATGACATGAGCAACAGTTTCAAACTCATGTGAGGAGACGTCTTCCTGGTTTGTATCAGCTCCACACAAACACTGTTCAACATGAGATCGGCATTGCTATGTTCTAAGAAAGTTGGCAGTGTTGGGATTTGAACCCAGCCCTTCTCCGCGGTGTAAGCCTTTGTCCACTCAGCCCATTTGAATGAACCTGCGGTACTAAGAACTAAATTTACACATTGTCACATTGCAGTTGTTGATTAATGGGCTTCTTGCATTGGAGCAGTTCTTAGAGATCAGTGAGTTCTGAGCTTTTGCTCTGCAGTCAGCTGACTTCAGTTCCTGTGGAGGACGAGGGCAAAGAGCCGAGGCCTGTGTCAACAGAGAAAACCCTGGACAGGAGTCACCAGTTGTTATTTCCTCTGACGAACAACTGCAGAACATTTTAAACTCAGTGTTCACATCATCTTTATTTAATCTTGTTGATGTATCTACATTAGTGACTTTTCCACATGTTTGAAGTACCCAGAGTTGGTGATAGCTGGAGCCATAGCAGAGGATAGTTTCAGTCTTCTGCTCCTCTTGAATTATTTACTCAGGCTGTGACTTCGTCCTGTCTTCCTCCCCTCACTCCCAGCCAGTTGCAACAGCTGGCTGACCCCACCTGAGCCTGGTTCTGTTGGAGGTTTCTTCCTGTTAAAAGGAAGTTTGCCCTTCCCACTGTCGCCCAGTGCTTGCTAATAAGGGGTCATGTGAATGTTTTCTCTGTGATATTTCAGGGTCTTTACCGTACAATATAAAGTGCCTCGAGGCCACTGTTGCGATTCGGTGGTATATAAATACAACTGAACTGAATTGAACTGATGTCAGAGATGTTCTGTATGCAAACTGCACACGGTCAAGACATGTTTCAAAACATGAACTTTGGATGACGGTCGTTGAGGTGATTTTTCCCAGTTTTCAGTAAGAGTGAGATAAATCACATAAACTTTAGCTACTAGCTCAATAGTTTGGGACAGTTTGCATCAATCAACGGATTCAGCTCTGTGTTCCATACAATTAAATCTGTGTACATGATTTAATTAAGGACTGGGCAGTGAAGGAAGAGAATCACACCGTGCTGTGCACAACAACAAAGGCTCTGCTATCAACAATACGTGATCTAAAAATGCGTTTTTAGGTTATCAGGAGCTTCCTTGTGACAAGGTTGTAGTCACTGAGGCCTTAGGTTTTTCAAAATCAGTAAAAGCTGAATATAAAACAGCAGAATGTACTTCCACTTTTTAGACTGTGTCTCCTAAATGGGTGGGAGGCTGTAATGCAGGGCCTGGCAGGAAAGCTGCCTGGGCTCCAACCAAAGACACTGATTTCCATCTGTAGCTACTGGCACATTTATTATCTCCTTTTGTTTCAGTTTAGTCCTAACAGTGCTGCCCTATGTTTTGTGTGTTTGTGCGTGCATGGGATTCTGTTTGACCTTGTCAAAGTCCAGTTTAGCTGTGAGTGTACAACATGGGCCTTTTTAAAAGTCTGTTTTGGGTTTCCACTCACATTCATAGACTCCCAAAGAAATGAATACTACATATGATGAATTTTGATTTGTTTTCATGGTCATAAAAACTGAGACTGCCTGGTTTAGGCTGCCTAGTCAGGCATTTTTCTCTGGTAGGACATTGGTCATTTATCCTACCAGCACGCAGCATGCAGAAAATTGGTCTTAAGTTTGGAGTTTCAGTTTAGAGAATGATTTTCATTTAGAGTTGCTGGAGGAGGAATAATAACTTTGCCACTTCCTCTAAAGCTCGGGTCGCATTGCTCGGCTAAATTTCAGATGGGCTGCAAGAAGTTGCAAAGGGCGCTCCATGAAAGCGATTAATCATTGTCAGAGATCTTTGATTTAAAATGCTGACATAGCATATTTCCTTGAATATAAAACAGTGTCTATTCAAACGATTAATACTGGTTGCAAAAGTGAGTGGTCTTAATGCATTTTCACAGGGCATTTCACCCACAAGAAGTTTGAAAAATGGAGCACACACTCAAAGCATTTATTTATTTCTAAGCTGACCCCAGAACAGCGTGTCTGTGTGAAACTTTATAGAAAAGAATGATTAATTACTGATTTGTTTTATTCCAGCTTCAAACTGCAGTTTACATCTTCAGTCATTTAAAAGTTTAGTTTAACCAAAAAGCAGATTTTAAGATAAGATAAGATAAGACTTTATTGATCCCACAGCGGGGAAATTTTTGCGCCACCTCAGCTCAGGTACAGATATATGAAGGAAATACAAAAATACAATTAAGTACAATCAATGAAAAAAGTAAGATAATACACTATATACAATGGTAGCATACACAGTATGTGATTATGGATATAGTTGGAAATATGGAAGACATAAACTATATAGCTTGGAAGGTCATGGAAGGTCCATTATGCATGAAGTGGTGACCGTGGATGTTCACAGTGTCCAGTGACTTATGACATCGTGATTGAGGAGTTATAGAGTCTAACTGCTGTTGGGATGAATGATCTGAGAAAGCGCTCCTTCCTGCAGCGAGGGTCTCTGACTAAAGGAGCTGCTCAGCCCACTCACATACTCATGCAGTGGGTGATGTGGGTTGTTCATGATGGATGTCAGCTTTACGAACATCCTCCCCTCACCAACCACCTCCACAGACTCCAGGGGACATCCCAGCACGGAACTAGACCTCCGCACCAGTTTGTCAATCCTGCTCCTGTCCCTGTCCGTGCATCCACTCCCCCAGCAGGCCACTGCATAGAAAAGGGCAGATGCTACCACAGTGTCATAGAATGTCCTTAACAGAGTCCTGCAGACTCCGAAGGACCTCAGTCTCCTCAGCAGATGGAGTCGACTCTGGCCCTTCTTATACAGGACGTCTGTATTTGTAGTCCAGTCCAGTTTATTGTTGAGGTTAACACCCAGGTACTTATAAGAGTCCACTATCTCAATGTCTTTCCCTTGGATGTTCACCGGTGTTGTATGGGGTGACTTCCTCCTGAAGTCTATGATCATCTCCTTTGTCTTGCCGGTGTTGATTTGGAGTACGTTGGTCTCACACCAGCCAACAAAGTCACTGATGACCCCCCTGTATTCCTGATCATTCCCGTCTGATTTGCATCCAATGATGGCTGTATCATCTGAGAACTTCTGTATATGGCAATCGTCCGAATTATAACAGAAGTCTGAAGTGTAAAGGCTGAACAGGAAAGGTGAGAGAACCGTGCCCTGTGGTGCCCCCGTGCTGCAGATTACCACCTCGGACACACAGTCATGGAGCCTCACATACTGTGGTCTGTTGGTAAGGTAGTCGATGGTCCATGCAGTCAGCTCCGGCTCCCTCTAGCTTCCCTCTCAGTAGTGCGGGTTGGATGGTGTTGAAAGCACTGGAGAAGTCAAAAAACATGATCCTCACAGTGCTCCCCGCCTGCTCTTAGTGATAGAGGGATTGGTGTACCAGGTAGATGACAGCGTCATCCACCCCAATTCCAGAACGGTAGGTGAACTGCAGGGGGTCCAACACTGAGCCCACCAGTGGCTGAAGGTGGTGCAGTATGAGCCTTTACCAAGTGTTTCTAGTCAGGACTTAGCATGAAGCCTGTTCATTACACCTTACTCACATGAAATGGTTGCTAATCCATTTTCTTATTTCCGTTAGGCATGTACTGTATATCCATAATTGGATTTGGATGGATTGTGTTCAGTTGTCAGTTGCTATTAGAGGCTTCGGAGATAACGAGTCAGTGGGCGATGTGTTTTATTTTATTTTGTGAAGCGTATTCACTTCCTCTGCTCCCAGTATACGCCACCTTAAAAACAAGATCAAGAGTGGATGCTCAAAATGCCCTTCACTCCATTCCTTGTGACTAGGATAATACAGTCCCCATCAAAAGTTTAAGACCACTTGAAAAATGGCAAAAAATCCTATTTTGCATGGGTGGATCTTAACAAAGTTCCAAGTAGAGCTTCAACATGCAACAAGGAGAAATGGGAGCGAGACAAAATATTTTATTGAAAACTATGCTTAAACTGAAACAGGCTGTTTTACAGCTGATCAAAGGTTTAGGACTACATGCCTTTAAAAGGCCAAATCTGTGCAAAAATTCACTGTCATTGTCTGTCAAGTAGTCACACTGTCACGATGTTCTGATGGCAAAGGCAAAACAAGCTCTCCCTTATTGAACGTGGTCGGGTTGTTGAACTGCATAAGCGGGGTCTCTCACAGCACCATCACTGCTGAGGTGGGACGCAGTGAGACAGTGCTGGTGAAATTTTTTGTTCCATAACTCTCAGGATCATTTAAGAAATTCCAAATGACTGAGCTGGACGATCCCATTGGCTGTCCATTTTTCAAGTGGTCTTAAACTTTTTATCGGGAATAGATGTCAGAAGCTTATCTGCATATGGATATTTTGTGATATCTTATTCATTTCCCAGTTTTTCTTCGTTCAGTTTCACATGCATTTGTTAAGGGGAGGCGGCTTATCCAATTTTGCCCCGTCTCACAGAGACGTCTCCCAAAATGCTCTTGATATTTTGCCCCTTTTGGTGATGCTGTTGATGGTTTTCCTCATGTCTTAACAATGTATTTCCAAGTCTCTTTCTTCTTCTTGCCAGTCCTAGTACAGTAGATGTCGATTACAGTAAATCATCGACTGCTCCATCATCTACCTACTTGTTGATCCTGAGATTAATCATCGATAGCTCTGCAAAAATCGACATGAAATCAAAAAGCCAACAGTTTACAAAACTTTAAATGATTCCACCTCAAAGTGTTTCATCATTTCAGAACTTTTTGCCCTTGGTGACTTTGTGTTAACTTTGTAGGTTTGTTCTAATACAGTGACTTATAATCTGGCAAATCTCTGAGAGACACTAATCTTTGTCTGCAGCTGCTGACTGACTGACTCTCACTATAATCTTTCAGGGGCTGACAGCAGCACCACAACATGCTTTTGCTGGAATCTCAGCAGAGTTTGTTCGAATTTGAAAACAATCACCAGTCAAGCACCAAACAAGACAGCCTCACTGACATGGCTGCCACAGAAAATTGCACTGACCAGTCTCCAAATCAATGGCTCAGGCTCACAAAAAGGCATTTATTACCATCTGTGGACATTGGCACTGATTGCCTTCCTCTCTTCTCTGGCCTGATCAGAATGATTCCTCTGTATGACTTTATTGTCTTGCCCAATTGGGAGTTCTATCCCTCTTCTCTCCCCCTCTCAGTCTCTCTCTGTTGCCCTGTCCAATCATTTTTTTTTATCTTCAGACAACTGTGCTTTACCAAGCGCCAACACCAAAATAACTCTAAGCCAGATTTTCATTGCACGATTAACCTCAAATAAGCATCAGTATAGTATAATTATGGAAACATTCAAAAGCTTAAATTAAACATTGGATGCACAAATAACATTTCCACAAAACCTGTCATGTAACATTATGTTTTACATGCCAGAAAATCATTTCTGTGTTTATGTTTTTTAAGTCTGATTGCATTGCTCATATCCACATATCTCCATTGTAAGAACTGCTAGTGGCTATAATACCTACAGAGTTGTGTTTATCTGTTTCATTTTAGCCTGATGTATTTTCTAGTTTCAGAGATGAATCAACACAAAATATGTCTTAAATGTAACACAGTTCAAATGTGAGTGTCGCTTGTGATTTTTTAAGGACACATACATTCAAAGCATCACTACTGTGAAACACTTCACTCTGCAGTAGTTTTGTTTGCACAGTGTGAGAATGCCAAATTCTGACATTTCCAAAATGTCCCGACCAGAGGCATCCTGGTACTGGGAAGACTTGAGTGGAACTGGTTAAAGTTGTCCTCAACCACGATGACAATGTCAATCATACCGAGTGAAAAAAACAGTCATGAAACTCAGATCAGATATTTGTTTATTTTTTAGCATCTTTGTTAGTTAGCATGCTAACCCGATACCATGGGATGCTAATACAAAATATAATAAACCTTCTGTCTGTGGGTCAACGTGTTCCAAAACCGAAGGACTTCTCCATCAGTGTCAGCTTCATTTTATATTTTGTAGCAAATTTTAACATTTTTCAGTGTTTATCAAAATAGTGAGTGCAATGAAACTTACCTCTTGATAGAATCTCTTTTTTCTGCTTCCACTTTCGTTTGTGATATTTTGCAATGTGTTCTGTCTGTAGGTCTGTAGTTTTTCATGTAATGTTATGAGCACACTACTTGAGAATTATCCAACATATTGAACACAATGTTTTCACCAGTAGCAAAGGGGAAAAGTGTATTCCCTGACTCGTTGCCAAGTGGCTCCTAACTTGCTAACTGTTGCTTGATGAAATTGGTTGGTGACCAAAATCACCTTGCGATTACTTTGGTCACCAGCAGACTGCAGTTTCACTACCACTAGGACAGTAGCTGCTAATACAATCACTAGTATTCTGGTACTGTACACATATGCTGCACAAATATAAATCCATACAATGGAATCAGCCAATGTGGTATAAGCTGTACAGTACAGCAACTCAACAGCAGTGAATCATTGAACTCATTCTGAGAACTGCCTGAAGAAACGCCGACTGGATATGCAAATGCTAAGAAGGCCAGGTTCAAGTTCATGTGCAAAGCTGTGAGCTGAGCATATGTAAATGTTGGTCTATGCATGAAGAGCAGGAATCATGTGTTACCTTACTGTACAGTATTAAGGTCATAAATCATGACTTATTCTGTTCAAATGTGTCATTAAAATATATTCTTTGGCTTCATAAAGTATTGATCGCTTTAAGTGACACGACTGAACTGAGACATCAAGCCAATGTCAAATTTCTAAGTTTGAAAACTCACAGTGTAAAATAGTACATCAACCCAATCACATCCTTTCCTCTCCTTAAATAACTCGACTCTCGAGCCATTTCCTCTGTTTTTCTCTTAACTTTTAAAACCCCTCATTAACTCGAGATGGTGTCCTAAATCCTCCATGATAGAAGGGAATATATTCTCCGCTTTTAACTTATCCTAAGGGATGAGATGAGCCACTGGACAGTTGGATGGAGGAACTGGGTGAATTAGAGGAGGCTATGAAGTTTTATTTCTCTCACGTGGATGCAATGAGTGAATGGGCTGATGAAGAGATGGATGGCAAAAGATAAAAAATGAACTGAGGAGGCAGGAACCTTTAGAAGGACTGAGTCCTTAACACGTGGATGATAGTTGGAGAGCAAAGATGAGTAAGATGAAGGTATAAAATTAAATTTCACCTTCGTTTCTTTACTGCGCTGTAAGATTTTGATTTGATAATTAAAGTCTGTAATCAATCTCAGGGACAGTGTGCATCAATACATTGTTCTCCAGTCATAAAGAAAACAAGGCTAACCACAGCATCCATAAATCCTGCTGCTTTATTGTTGAAGCTAGCGTGAGTTATTCCACAGCTTATCATCAATAACTTTATTCCCACTGGACATTAAGTTGTTAATCCGCAACTGCTGTAATTAACACTCTGCGATCTTGAATACTGCTTGGTGTCAGATTTTTAAAACAGCAGCTTTTTATACACTTCTCCTAGTGCTCCTCTACTCTCATGAGTAGAGAAGAGACAGGAGAAAGACAGAACCTTAGGATTCCACAGTGGGAACATGGAGAGAATAAAGGAGGTGCAAATCACTGAAGATTTTAAGGACCAGCTAAAGAACATGGCTGATAGAGAGCCAAATGCCTACCAAGAGCCACAAATCTAAATTCAGGACTGTAGTCCTCTGTAAATGACACACAGGCCAAAACTCCACTAACAGTAATTAATGTATCTAACTGTGAATGTGTTAGATAGGGTTTGTATAGTCAAATAGTTTTAGGGTAAAGAAAAAAGACTTGTGATTGGCAAATCATTAACAAGTGAGTGTATTTGGATAATGCTCCTTTCTGATTCTAAGAATGACCGTTCGGTTTAGTGTTTATTCTAAAACATGTGATTAAGCCCATAAAGTTATCAGGACAGTCTTTAATGAGGTCACATGTCAGTGCAGCAATGGCCTGTTTTCCTAAATAGGGATCGCCTGTGGTTACATGTATCTTCTTGACAAGAGATGAACATAATCAAAAATCCTGTCTGGAAGTGTCTGAAGATGTACCTGCTCTGTTAAAAAAACGTTATATTTCATAGAGGGCAAATCATTTGTTCCCATGTGAATGAAATACAGGAAAACTGTCTCTGTCATGATCTGGAGGTATGACTGGAAAATTCCATCAGACACCTGAGTTCCTTGGTCTCCACCCCTGGGTGGAGCCATCATCCCTCCTGCAGTCCTGCACACCTGAAGCTGATTCTGGGTAATAGTACTACTCTCTGCTATGAATTAATCAGTTTTCTTAATAAACACTGTAAAACGTCTTTGTTGTGGTTCCCTGCATTGCCTGTGGCCATTGTTTTCCTCCAACAAGGTTTCTGGGTAATGTAGGTAAACTTACATACTGTTACTTTTTATACTAAAAAAACAGGGTTAAAAAGAGTTCAGCACAGTCAGTTAAAAAGCACATCATAATGCAGAGAGTGGCATATCACATTCACTCAGTCACTCACAGAGAGTGTGGGAGGAACAAACAGTCAATATCACATAGTTCTGGATGAGCAGGCATCATATTGAGCAGATCCATGAATCAACATCTAACCTTCACCAGCTCTGCACTCACAAGTACGGCTGCGTTTTGCTTCAGGCAGTCGGCCGCTCGGAGAGATGCGCTGAGAGAAACGCATGAACCCAAATAAAAAACATCAAAATGTGGAGCTCTCCCTAAAATCACTCCCTATGTCAAGGATTAGGACAAGTGTGGAAGAAACGAGTTGCCAACTTTGCCCAAGATGCAGCGTTAAAGAACATCAATCTGGTTACCTTACCTTACGTTTCCTTGTTGTTCCCATTTTTCCTCCGTATTACACTCTTATTGCAGGTGGATTGAATTCTGCTCCACAGAGACTGCTTTTGTTCGAGAAATCCTTTTATTTTCTTCTGACAGATTTCTCCCTCGGTTTCCCATAGAAACAGTGATAAGCTGTTCAACAGGCTCCAGACTGCAGCTGCACTTCTTATTCTCATTTCGGATCAGTCTGCCAATTATTTTATGTATGTTCTGTATAATTTAAAAGCTACTACTCAAACAGCAGCCAGTTGTACATTTGCTGCAGTTTGCTGAGGATTTGCTACATTAGGATCTCTGGTATGCACCACATGCATTTGGGTTTTTTGTTTCTTTTACAAAAAAAGAACATGCTATGCTAAAAATCTTTGTTCAAAATCAAGTTGTAGGTCCAAAGTTTCAAACAATACAATCAGCGAGTAATGACATTAGGAACAGATATCGCTTACATCATAGGTGTCAAACTCTGGCCCGCGGGCCAAATTTGGCCCGCAGCCTAATTACATTTGGCCCGCGAAGCCATACCAAATTACTATTAGAGCTGGCCTACTGGTATTATACAGCTAATATATATATTGTTTAGTATTAAGCTTTGCTTGTTCCATATTCAGTTTTTCAGCAAACCTTGTTTGAGTCCATAAGAAAAGATTCATTCTTATATCTGGAGGAAGATTTTTTTTTCTCAATAAATATTAATGTTAGCCCGCGACTTTATTCCAGTTTTGAATTTTGGCCCACTGTGTATTTGAGTTTGACACCCCTGGCTTACATGGTCAGGTCTTAGGCCTGTGATCATAGATGCCCCATCCACCTGTTGTGGAGGAGCAATCACAAACAGTAGGCTTAAAACTGAACTGCAAAAAATATTTCCAAAAGTCCAAGTAGACTCCAGAAATAAATATATAAAGCAGGGAAAGAAACACTGAAAACAACAAAAACTGTGAATTCAGGCGCCACACAACAAAATGCCCTCAGGTGGTTTCTCACTGCTCAGTTCATAGATCCAGTTCTATGCACTCCTTGCACAGCTGGAAATATTCAGTTTTGATCATTGCTTCTTTTTTTTAATCCAACAAATAGTTGTCATAATTATATTCATGCTCTGCTAGAGACTAGCGCAAATGTTCCTCATCTTCCACTCAATTTACACCGCTGTAGTTTCACTCCCTCCCTCGAATCCACTCTAGCCCGCACACTTACATGCACATTCACAAATGTCGTCCCAAGAAAGTCATAAACCATGAAATTATTAGATTACAGCAGAAAAAGAGCTGCAGGATGTTATGGTCATCTCGGCCTTAGCCATGCCCCAAACAGAATTTTTATAACTCTATGCTTGACTTGGTCCTGATGAGAACTAGCCTTAGCTCGCGCTGAGTGTTAGCTTGGCTGCACAGCATTACGCCGGCCAAAGCACAAAATGGTACTCAAGTGTTGGTGTCCTGGCAAAAACAAAACACAAGCAGACACCTGTTCGCCTTCATAAACGCAACTCCCTGTGAAAAGCTTTACCTCTGAGCCCCGATTAGCTCTTCACAGATTTAACATCTAATCTGTCGGCTTCTGTTCCTCCTTCTCCCTCTGGGATTTTCTAACAGGTCATGTACATATTTGTTTCGCACTAATCTAACACAGATTTCATGGCTAATGAACCCTGCTCCTCTCTGCTTATTTCCCAATCCCTCTCAGTCTGTTTTAGAGGCCTTGTGGAAGCTCACTGCTTTATTATTGGATCAGGGTGTGTTTATAGCAAGACTGGTATTTTCTAATAATAATCCACTAGACAGCATTATGGTCTTGCAGCGTGGAGGCCAGTGCACAGAACCCCATCTTGTCACCACGCTCATGAGCTTAAACGCTATGCTTTGATTCTCTGAGACAGCAAAAACTTGCCAAGATCACATAACACAGAAAAAGTAATAGGAATCACATCAATGTGGAAAAATATAGTAAGGGTTAACAAAGGACTTAAGGACCTCAAGTGGAGATGAAATAATAGAAAATGGCCCAGTGAGCCAGAAGTTTGCACTTGTCTGAGGTCGATATCCTCCTGGTCAATAAGCAGAAATAAAACATAATGAAAGGATTAAGAAAACTGCGTTTTGGGTGATTCAGCTTATGAATTCATGCTCCACTGTGACTGCAGGTCACTAAACAACTATGGTTCTGAAAAATTATTGTTTTAGCAAATTTTATTTAAAGCATCAAGAGTAAAGATGTTTTTTTTTTTAAAAAAAAAATCTCTGACAGTGTTTTACTGTTATACACAATGTTTATGGATGAATGTTAATGATGTAGTCCATTGTACTGTTTCAGATACATGGAATTAAGATTATTTTACATTTTTTTTACCTGTGATGTTTGATGATGTCAAATAAGCTGCGAAGCTTATTAACTTAACTTTCATTTCAGGATTCAAATAAAGTAATAAGGAGGTCATAAATACATGTGATAACTTTTAGAATTTGTTCAGTACAACATCAACACTATTGGGTTTTCTGTCTTGTGGCCATTAATACATGAACTGTTATGATCTGAGTGGTTTTTATGTGCCTCCTTTAACATTGTGTGTGTGTGTGTGTGTGTGTGTGTGTGTGTGTGTGTGTGTGTGTGTGTGTGTGTGTGTGTGTGTGTGTGTGTGTGTGTGTGTGAAATAATTAACACATCAAAAACCTCAGGCAAGGTTGTATTATTTGATCTTCCATCACAGCATTAGCATGGCTAGAACCAATATTTGTTTCCATTGCTAATTAACAAAACGATTAAACAACAGATACCCCCAAGCCAGATTTTCTAATTTAGTGTTTTGTGTAACTAACGATGAAAAGTATAAAGGTGTTGAATTCAGTGTTGCATATTCAGCATATGTAGCTTTAATTTTTGGTTTTGCAAAAATCAAAGAATCCTATTACATTTTATTTTCTTAGTCATATTAAGAAAATTATTCATGTAGAGGAAGAAGAAAAATGGTGAAGCCGGGCTAAAAGTTTGGAGGTGTCGTGAACACTACTACTATTAAAATGCACAAAAAGGACAAGCGTGAACACAACACTGTTAACAACTTGCAAGCATATGCAGAGAGTGATGTTAAAACTGAACGTATGCTGACCCGGGCCCAGCAGCCAGAGCCTGAACTGTAACAAGTAGCAAAGGCAGTGATGACCAGGTTTGTAGCACTGTAGCCGTCTACTTGTACATGTTTCTGCAGCAGAGTTTCAGCAACAATCGCTTTGAAGTTTCTTTGGGTTATTTTTGTTCTTAAACTTTTTATTTGTATTGTCAACTTTGTGTTCACATTAAAATAAACCTTGTATGTGTCCTCATTAGGTTTATATTGTAACACATCCTGTAACATAAAGCTCATGTAAGTAGTCCAATGAATCATTTTCTCTGGGGCAAAATTAGGTAAAGTAACGAATTCAAAAATGAATTCAATACAAATGAAATAAATAGCAAGCGATTGTAGGTGAGGGGGAGGGATGAACCTGGCACCTTCAGTGGCTGACAGTGGGGACTTAGCAGCAGCCATCATTTTGGTGGTGTTTGGCTATCTCAGCCCTCAATCATCTTTTAAATCATCAGAGGGGTGCAGCTGCCTGCAGAGGAAAATCTTCTCATGGTTTGGATAAAACTGATCCAGTTTCCTCAAAGTGTTTTAAAGTGCCACTCACTGCTCCCTCCGAGTCGTGATTTGATGCTGAAAAAGCCCTGTGGCCTCAGAACACCAATTTCACTTCTCACACTTTCATTTAGTTCTTATGTGTAGTTGAACAAGTCTCTGATGAATGCACCAGTAAATTCTCTCTGAATAGCATCTAAATTCTGCCTCACTGAAAGCACACAGATACTCAAAATTTGCATTAACTTTATTGTTCACCTAGAAATATTATACGATCTATACAAAAAAGATTTCTTTGTATGACTCCTTTTGATGTGCTCCTAGGGTTTTGGATGCTGTATTTCTAATACATCCTTAAAAACCTAGCACAAGTGGGCAGTCTACATCCATTTATGATAACTGGGTGCCTTGAAAAGCACTATATAAATCCAATTCATTATTATTATTATTATAAGTCAGAGAACCCATAGCCTCCTATTGAAGAGAAATGTGATGGATTTGTTGACTACTGGACTCATTCAGCAGCTACAGAAGCAGCAAATACTGGGCTGTATTTGTTTCAAGGATTAAAGCAGTTTATTTCAAAAGCACAGAAAACAAAGAGAAAAGAAACAGCGTGCAGCGTGTTCTTAGAGGACTTCAAGGACTCCCGTCTCACAGTACAGTGAGTATGTTCAGTTATGATCAACATGATACCTTTCATTTTCTGTCAGCTAAAGAGACAGAAAGGTGATGCATGACAAGAGGTAAGAACAGTGCAGGGACAAAATGTATCTGAGACAAGTTTGAAATAACAGAACAATAAACAAGGTGCTTAATATTTAGGCAGATAAAAGTCAGTACTATCTCACTTGTTTCATAAATAACTGAAGTCTCGTGTTTACGTACTTTAACAAGGTTAACATGACGATAGAGCAGTTATATAATGGAGTAGTGGATTAGAGATATTGATCTGAAAATAAGTGAGCACGCATACAGTGGGGTAAAAAAGTATTTAGTCAGCCACCGATTGTGCAAGTTCCCCCACTTAAAATGATGACAGAGGTCAGTAATTTGCACCAGAGGTACACTTCAACTGTGAGAGACAGAATGTGAAAAAAAAATCCATGAATTCACATGGTAGAATTTGTAAAGAATTTATTCGTAAATTTGGGTGGAAAATAAGTATTTGGTCACCTCAAACATGGAAAATCTCTGGCTCTCACAGACCTGTAACATCTTCTGTAAGAAGCTTTTCTGTCCCCCACTCGTTACCTGTATGAATGGCACCTGTTTGAACTCATCATCTGTATAAAAGACACCTGTCCACAGCCTCAAACAGTCAGACTCCAAACTCCGCCATGGCCAAGACCAAAGAGCTTTCGAAGGACACCAGGAAAAG
Organism: Astatotilapia calliptera; assembly: GCF_964374335.1. NCBI lineage: Eukaryota > Metazoa > Chordata > Actinopteri > Cichliformes > Cichlidae > Astatotilapia > Astatotilapia calliptera. The sequence continues at coordinate 19,489,462 of NC_137423.1, forward strand.
TATTGTAGACCTGCACCAGACTGGGAAGAGTGAATCTACAATAGGCAAGCAGCTTGGTGTGAAAAAATCAACTGTGGGAGCAATCACCAGAAAATGGAAGACATACAAGACCACTGATAATCTCCCTCGATCTGGGGCTCCACGCAAGATCTCATCCCGTGGGGTCAAAATGATCATGAGAACGGTGAGCAAAGATCCCAGAACCACACGGGGGGACCTGGTGAATGACCTGCAGAGAGCTGGGACCAAAGTAACAAAGGTCACCATCAGTAACACACTACAACGGCAGGGAATCAAATCCCGCAGTGCCAGACGTGTTCCGCTGCTGAAGCCAGTGCATGTCCAGGCCCGTCTGAAGTTTGCCAGAGAGCACATGGATGATACAGCAGAGGATTGGGAGAATGTCATGTGGTCAGATGAAACCAAAGTAGAACCTTTTGGTATAAACTCAACTCGTCGTGTTTGGAGGAAGAAGAATACTGAGTTGCATCCCAAGAACACCATACCTACTGTGAAGCATGGGGGTGGAAACATCATGCTATGGGGCTGTTTTTCTGCCAAGGGGACAGGACGACTGATCCGTGTTAAGGACAGAATGAATGGGGCCATGTATCGTGAGATTTTGAGCCAAAACCTCCTTCCATCAGTGAGAACTTTGAAGATGAAACGAGGCTGGGTCTTCCAACATGACAATGATCCAAAACACACCGCCCGGGCAACAAAGGAGTGGCTCCGTAAGAAGCATTTGAAAGTCCTGGAGTGGCCTAGCCAGTCTCCAGACCTCAACCCCATAGAAAATCTGTGGCGGGAGTTGAAAGTCCGTGTTGCTCGGCGACAGCCCCAAAACATCACTGCTCTCGAGAAGATCTGCATGGAGGAATGGGCCAAAATACCAGCTACTGTGTGTGCAAACCTGGTAAAGACCTATAGTAAACGTTTGACCTCTGTTATTGCCAACAAAGGTTATGTTACAAAGTATTGAGTTGTATTTTTGTTATTGACCAAATACTTATTTTCCACCCTGACTCACGAATAAATTCTTTACAAATCCTACCATGTGGATTCATGGATTTTTTTTTTCACATTCTGTCTCTCACAGTTGAAGTGTACCTCTGGTGCAAATTACTGACCTCCGTCATCATTTTAGGTGGGGGAACTTGCACAATCGGTGGCTGACTAAATACTTTTTTGCCCCACTATATATATATATATATATATATATATATATATATATACTGTATCTTGGTGGGGGACCAAATTCTGAAATTTACTATACTGGTGGGGACCAAAGTGGATTTAGTGTCAGGGTTACAATTGGGTTGTGATTAGGCATTGAGGCCATTTTTCACACTCAAAATGTGGTTTATGTGTGAAGCTACATTTGAGTTAGGTTTAGGTGTAGGGTCATTCATTTTGGATTGTTAGGGTAAGCAGCTAGGGAAAGCATTATGTCAATGGGATGTCCCCACAAGGATAGCAAACCAGACGTGTGTGTGTGTGTGTGTGTGTGTGTGTGTGTGTGTGTGTGTAATCTGCAATTGGCAAGTGTTAAGCTGTAACACTGAGGTCAGAGGTCAAATGTGACACATAGGTGGAAAATATAAATTTGATATTTACAATCATCATATACCAGTATCATTTTCAAAATGTTGCCAATGCTAACAAAAGCAGGAGAATTTTAAGCAAAGTTTTCAAGATAAAAGAAAGTTCGACCTTAATTCACCCTGAGAGGTCAGAGGTCAAATGTGACATGATAATTACAGTCAAAGTTGCTTTAATATCTATATGATGTCAAAACAACCAATGACATTAGTTTTATTATCACTTTGACCTTCAGATCAATCTGTTGACCTTGTAGTTGAGGTCAGAGGTCAGATGTTACTTTATATTTTACATCTTACGTGGTACTTTTCATATGTTTACAATATACACACCACAGTCTACAAGACTCTTTGTTCACCTTTAAGATTCTTGGTGGATGTAAGCAAAATGTTAATGGATTGTTAACTTGACTCCACTCTGCACCCCTGCAAAGTTTTATTATAATTCATTCAAACTTTTCAAGCTTGCCATGCACACAAACACAAACTCTTTGTCAGATGTAATTATACTATGACACATATCACTGATTTCCATAGATTTGTAAAACATAAAACAGAAGTTGTTTAATTAGAACCTACTAAAATAATTCATAAAACACCTTTCAGAGAAAACCTTAGCATCCAGGCAGGGTCAGGGTGAGCAATAAATGGGTACATGCTATAGTCACATATAGTCTGAAACAGTCTCTTTAGTGACCATCAACAAGGAAACTCTTAATCGGGTCTGTTTATAGAACTTTACCTTCACCAACAGAGACTGACAAAGAAAAATGACTCCAGAGGTGAATAACGTAAAAATAAAAGACTGCACATAAAAATCAGAAACAACAGCAGTTCCTGACATCCACATATAGTTGCTGACTCTTGTCTTTGAAGTTCAGCACTCTTGAAGAAGTACTTTAACTAAGTATAATTGAGCTGATAGAAAAAAAAAAGTCACTTTGACATTTGAAAGCTGTGTTCTGTCATCCTGTTACTGTAATGGAAAGGAAATTTTGTGGAAGCTTGAAGGAGGGAAAGTAGGGAAACCTGACATGGAAAATTATGTTGGCACATGTAAATAAAAAGTGCTCTTCTCCATGACTACGAATTAGTGTCAAGCAAAGATTATGATGCAGAGCAACCCTTCTCCATTTTCTGCTCTTGTTTCTGTCAGTCGTCCAGTCAATCTTACTGTCTGAGGTTAATAAAATAATCCTTCATGCTTTGGTAAACAGTTTGACCTCATGAGAATCCATCATGTTTTTTTTATGTTTAATAAAGATGTTTAGGCATAGCACTGACCTTCAGACTGCTATGTATGAACATTTGATCCAGTTAATGCATGATGAATGTTTAACACACATGCTGCTTCTGGCAGTGGGTTCATATATCAAAGCAAGACAGAGTGTGGAGCCGTATACCTTGTAGTTTCTATATTGCCATCTACCCAAATATTTGCTAATTAGCTCAGAACAAACATTACAACAGAGCAAATCTGAAAGCAAATCAGCCCGAAAGGAAATGCCTGGGTATCGTCAAGGTCAGTGCTGTGCAATGGGACTCATGCTGTTGATGCGCCACTCAGTCTCTGAAGACACTTTTAGTGCTTTTACGTCAGTGTTTTACATCAAGTGTTATTCCATCCAGGAATGGCAGCGCAAAATGCTCCAAAGTTAGGCAAAATAGGAAAAAATAAGTGTAGCTACTCAAGCTTTGGCATGAAGGCGAAGCATCTGTTGGGATAACAAGCCTTGAGTCGAGTTGAGTTGAGTGGCACTGCTATTTAGTTTAATGTATTTATTTATATAACAAATCACAGCAACATTCATCTCACATTATATTTTAAGGTAATGACACCACAATAATACAGAGAAAAGCCTGATAATCATAGGACACTTATGAGCACGCACTTGGCGATAGTGGGAAGGAAGAGCTTCTTTTTAACAGCAAGAACCTGCCAGCAGAACCAGGCTCACCAAGGGCCGCAACTGCTACTGCAGTATCGTTCAGGGTGCCGAACATTTGAGCCAACGTTGGCTTTAACCACTGCTCGTTCTTTCTAATAAGATGGGTTTCCAAACTGGGACCAGTGTAGCCAAAAACCGCTCGTGCTACTTTCTTAGGCTGTGGATGCCTGTGGATCCTGTATTGTATTGATTCTTTCACCTTTCACAGGAGCTTATCGCTCTGTCATTACTTCCTGTTAATCAGTCAACATTTTGCTTTCAGTAGCCTCATGTTTGGGTCCTTCAGTACTTTCATATACATATCTCTCCAGAAGTATTTTACAAAAGAAAATTGGCGGTTTTGTGGTGTTTTTTCAATTATTTAGACTTAGTGGCGATGTTACAGACATGGCCTGGTATCGAAGTCTCATGAATATGCACCTTTATTAGTTGATCGTTGACAGGTGAGTAGCAGGGAAACATGCCCCCCCCCACTCACACACACACACACACACACACACACACACACACACACACACACACACACACACACACACACACACACACACACACACACACACAAACAGAAAGTGAGAAAAACTAGCGGAGGAAAAAAGAAAAAAGAGGCACGAGTCAGCAGGGACCCTGACAAAGGTGGCATTAATCAGGGTGAAAAAAGTGCTTTTCAAAAGTTTTGTTTTATCACATCTATGTTACAAAAAAGATTTTTTTAACGAAACTTGTGTTGTTAAAAGAGTGCCATAAATCTGCGTGAGGGCATTTGCATGAGCAAACCTGCTGTTCAGCTTGAACCACATGCCTCCTCTTTGTTCCTCTGAATAACGACAGTTCCTACTGATACATAAAAAGTGACAAAAAACAGAAAAGCTTGCTATAAAAATTTGATCATCAGTTCAGTTTTATAATTGAATTCCAAACCCCGGCTCATTCGATATTACGCACCACTCAAAGTTAGTCCTCTGCATTCTTTCTTAGCTGGCTGACACAAGCTTGTGCTTTTCAGGACTCTGTTTTTTTTTTAAGACTCCAACTTTCAGAAGATGGAGAAATGAAATGAAGCCATTTGTGGCACATTAAACCAAATCCATGTCAGACATTGTGCCTCTCACTCCCTAGGCATAGAAATTTAGGCATTTGGCTCTGAAAATCCTGGCCAAATAATGTAGCTGCAGCTTTTATCGTGTGATCCCCAAGAGCCATGCATTCAGCTAGCTGTCAAATTATACATGCAATGAAAAAGCACATAGAAATCTGATCCGCTGAATCACCACATTTATAAAAGCCCCAGGAGTCATAGTCTCAGTTTGTTTGCTGAACTCATGAAGGTGTATATGTGGTTGGTGAATGAAGGCGGATAATGAGTGCTTTTTGAGCATACTGATGGATCACTTTCATACTGTAATGATGAGAGCTGCTGTGAACGGCTCCAACTATTTTACATACAAGTGATAAAATATGCAATTAGCTGGACCATCCATCACACCCATTATGCATTTATACTCTGAGAGTAAGAACGCATTGATTAAATGCACCACCGTGTGTTGTATTCCAGGGTGAGAGGTTTTGGTAGCCTGACCAGCCATGAATCATCCTTAAATGTTTGGCACGTTTTGTAGTTTTGCTTCTGTATGCCACCACTGTGAAGTCAAACAGTCAATATTTGGTCAAAATGCAGACTTTCAGCTTCATTCAAGGTGTTTTGCAAAACTGTTCTTTTTACGAATTGCAGCTATTGTTATTGTTATGTCTTCCATGGTGTTCTTCTCATGCATCTCCAAAACTATTTCAAGGTATTTATTGATGACCTATGAGCAAGCACTGATGACAGTGGGAAGGAAAAACTCCCTTTTAAGAGGAAGAAACCTCCGGCAGAACCAGGCTGTTGTTAGTTGGAGTGAGGGAAGGGAGACAGGACAAAGACACCCGGTGGAGGAGAGCCAGAGATTAACAATAACTCATAATTTAATGCAGAGTGGTCTATAAACGCGGAGTGGTTTACACTACCAGTGCCTTCATTTCATCTTTTGCAGTGAGCTGAACTGAAGGCAGTTTTATTTGGCCTCACCAACACCATGTTTGGCCATTACATGCCAACACTAGCTGGATTTACAAATCCTAAAATGATTGTACTTAAAAAAAAAAAGAAAACCACATTGAAGGGAACCAACGTGCACTTCAGAGACACACATGCCAGGAGACAGAGCTCTCAGAGTACATCTATGAGAAGTCTTCGCCTTTTTATGACTCATTTACTAAAGATTCTGATTATACCTTACATTATACACTAAGTCATTGGTTTGAAGTTCACTTATATATAATAATAAATATTTATTAAGCAATTAAGTCATTTCACATTATTAGATCCACAAAAATAAATCTTAGACATCATCCCATCGTCCAATCAGTGCACACCAGATTCTTGGATCACGTCATACATTTTCAAAGAGGATCTGCATGTGCTAAAAAATGCTGCAGAACTGGAACAGGACCATGTTTTAAGCTTATTTTTTTGAATATTTGGTGTGTAATGTAAAACCTTGATCAACTACCATAAACAACACATGAACAGAAAGTGTGAATGTTTTGCTAAAGAGTCCAAGTTACTCAGTGGCAGAAACTCATAGACCTCACTCAGTCTAATTTGCAGGCGGTGTGATATGTGGTGGAGTAAAATTCTACTTTTACTGGTTGTACAGCCTGATAGTTTGGTCCGTGTGTGCTGCTCACAAACTGATATATTTAATTAACGGTAGTAATGATTCATTCGCATGTCTCTTTTTAGATGGTCACTAGGCAACACTGTGACACCATAATATATTATGCATCACTCGTTACTGAAATTAAATTAAAATGCTGTGATGTTTGCATCAGGTTCTAGGTAAATGCCACAAATGAGTCATTATAGCCCATTAGCTGACAGTTTCTAGGTAACATGTTGATGTCATAGCATGTGATACGTACAGATAAAAACCTTCGGGGGGCCTTAGGTGTACCTGTGTACACACCTGTGTGCCAGAGATTTTGTGTATTCAGTAAGATGTTTTGTAAATCCACTTTTTATGTTCATACATTTGAAAGCAAAAGCAATAAACAAACTCAAACAAGAAGCAACAAGAGAAAAGGGCTTGACCTCAGGGAAGCTCCATCATTCATTATATGATCAGGGTCACTGTCAGTGCTCTCCTGCTGGTGTGTACCTCTTACTTTCACTTTATGTTGAAAGTGGGAAATAAAGTCCACAGTGTCTTTTTTGTGTTTCTCTAGTCAGTCCTCTCATGTAGAGAGCTGCACCTACACTGCCTATTATTTTCTATGCTGTCGCACAATGAGCAATTACATTTTTAGTGCACAATCATCGAATGCAGTTGCTTTTGTTTTCAAATAAATACCGTCTTTGCACTTGAACTCCATCAATAATTTTGAAATATTATATTGTAATATTGTTTTTCTTGTGGAGAAAAATGGATTTATTGCAGTAATTGTATCGCCCTAACAAATAAGGTAAGGCAGGGCTTCAGCCTCGCATTATAGGGACCAAGGGAGCTTTTCCATTCAAAGCCAGCAGTGAATTGAGAAGGAGAAGATAACAGAGCAGAGCTGAGGGTTGAATATTGCCTTGAAAGCCTGAAACATGAATCACTTTAAAAAGGCCCGCCGAGACACAAAGAAATAGCTGGAACACCAGCTTGGACACACACAAATTCAAATGTATTAGTGGATGAAACTACACTATGAAAGAAAATAACAACTTTAAAGAAGAAAATCAGCTCCTGTGTGGTGTCTTTCCTTGTTTTCTTTGTTCCTTTTTGTTCTTACATTGTGTGTAGGTTCTTGCTTCTCCTCCTCCTCCTCATTCTTTCCTCATCTTCATCTTCTTCTTCATCCCCTTTTCTTCTTTTCCCCTCTCTCTGTTCATTTTATCACTTTGGATTTCAGCTGCCTCATATATTCCCACAGATAGCAATACAAAGCAGTGAGCGGGAACTAATCTCCGATGTAGTTCATAAGGAGTGACATCTTTAGAAACAGTCTAACATATGGGAGGTGGGGCAGGTGGGGGTGAGGCGGAGGAGGATGCCAACGAAGCCCGCGGATTGCAGGAAGACAGGAAATTGTGGTAATGGTACACAGGGGAGTAGAGGGTTGAGGAAAAAAAGATAACGGAAAAGTTTTTGACTGTGACAAAGCCTATTACAAGATGTCTTTTCCCATTGTTTTCTTCAGACACGACATTACCCAGCATTCTCAGGACGCTTTTTAAAAAAGCAGTTTTAATATACAAACATTTTTGTGACCTTTTCTCTTGGTTCTCTTCTTTCTTGTTCTTATTCTTTTTTTATATAAGTAGCACTAAAGTGCAAAATCCTACCAGTTTGTGGCTATGGCTGCATGTAACACTCTATGGTTCTCAGCAGGCTTTCACTTTTATTTTTACCTCTGAGAATGTTCTCCACTCTGCATGCAAAATGTCAGACTCAAAAATATGTATACAAGCAAGAATGCTTTTCGAGATTGAAGCTGTCATGAAAAAACATAAAATTAAAACTAAAACATGCATTCTATTTGCTCATTTCTCATGTTTTCATTCTAGCTAGCATCACTTTATAACCACCTCATGTTCTTTAAAGAAAATACAATAAATCCTTAATGTCCTAGCTATTAATATTTTGTTAAAAAAGAGGCAACCCCCAGGGCTGAAAACCGCAGTTCTCCTAATGGCCACTTGGGGCTTTTACCAAACGTAAATAATAGCACATTTTAGATCCACTTTACAGCAATATTGGTCTCAGTCAAAAATGTTCCTGTATTGGGCTATTTAAAAAAAAAACACAACTTATGAGTGACTAATCTGATGATATGGGGATACAATCAGTAGCTTTAAGGGAAAATCGGCATTCCACAACTGGGTGAAATCAGTCACAAAAAACATGCTGCAGGAAAACACTCCATGTGATTCCTTTGGTTGGTAGCAGATTGCCACTGTCAATTCAATTCAATTTTGTTTATACCAAATCTCAACAACTGTTGCCTCAAGGTATTGCATGAAGACAGAAAATTGATACACAGGGGAGTAGAGGGCTGCGGGAAAAGATAATGGCAGTCTGTTTGACAAGATGAGATCCTGCAATAACATAGAGAAAACAGAAAATGAGATGATTATTATGAACAAACACTTGGTGAGAGTAGGAAGGAAAAACTCCCTTTTAACAGGAAGAAACACTTCAGCAGAACCAGGCTCAGGGAGGGACCAGCATGACTGGTTGGGGGTGAGTGGAGGGAAACTGAACAGAAGACACACTGTGGAAGAGAGACAGAGATTAATAATAACTAATGATTAAATGCAGAGAGGTCTATAAACGCAGAATCAAAAGGGGTTAGTGAAGAAGAAACACGAAGCCCCCAACAGCCTAGGCTTCTCGCAGCATAACTAAGGGAGGATTCAGGGTCACCTGATCCAGTTCTAACTAGATGCTTTATAAAAATGGTAAATGGTAAATGGACTAGTTCTTATATAGCGCTTTTCCACTCTTCTGAGCACTCAAAGCGCTTTACACAACTTGTGCATTCACCCATTCGCACAAGCACAACTGACATTCACACACATTCATACTCCGATGAATGCATCGGAGAGCAATTTCGGGTTAGTATCTTGCCCAAGGATATTTGGCATGCAGACTAGGGGAAGCCGGGAATCGAACCACCAACCTTCCGATCAGTAGATGACCTGCTCTACCACCTGAGCTACAGCCACCCTGTAGAAAGGAAAGTTTTAAGCCCAATTTTAAAAGTATGTCTGTCTCCTGAATCCAAACTGGGAGCTGGTTCCACAGACTGAGAGCTGAAGGCTCTGTCTTCAATTCTTCTTTTAAATACTCTTGGGAACAACGGTCACGTGGTTTGCATGGAACTTGTCTAGTTGAGTAGTTGTAAAAGCTGAAAAAGTGCAACATGAGCCAGAAAAGGAGAGCGTTCACCTTCAAAGTAAAAGTTCGATTTCCAGTGTCTTCCATGCTGGTTTTTGCCAGCCATTTGGGGAATACTAATTTTCCCTCATGGTGGCTACAGACTGATCTCTAGACTTGTGTGACTGGGGCCTCGTGGCAGACAAATTAGCATTGTGGTTAATGGTCATGTGACTACCACTGTCTATAAGCATCATCTCCATTAACTTTACCATGTTTGGGTCGTAGTTATCATCTGGAGTTTTTTTTCTTGGAGCTTTCTGACAAATACATTTGGCACACGTGTGCGGTACCAACCAATGAACAATTTTGTACTTCTATTTAGGTGAGGGAACTTACACTCAGTCTGCATTTGTATCGGTCGGGGCTGGATTGACATGAATTTGACAACAGATTACTTTTCAAACTCACTTCAAATCTTCTATCTTGAGCAAAAGGAAATACACAGAAAGCTTTTATGCATCCTGTCTGAGACATTTCTGCTGGAGAACAGAATCTATCTGCTGCTCCTGTGTTGTGATGTCCACAGACCCACCTTTGTCTTCACTGCACTGACGGTGCTGATCATCTGCATCCTGTCCTGAAGTTTTTAATATGCCACAGATTTCAACTGATTCAACTTGGCAGTGAGTAGCTGAAGAAATACAAAGTCCATGAGTGGTTGTTTGTGCCCTGCAGCACAAGTAGCTCCCGAGATGCAGTACTGCAGTTCACACAAATACGAACACATCGCCGCTTGAGTCCTAGTGTAAAACAGTCATCTTGATGGAAAATTATATAGCTATAGATGTACAATTATGTAGAAAAAATATAGCTTTATATGTTGTGTTTTAAAAGCTTAAATTGATGAAAAAGTAGATAATGTAGGAAGAATATTATTTATTATTTTCTCTACAGTTTGTAAAGACCAACCCTGCTCGGCAGCTTCCCACGTGCAATGACACAGTCACGTGCATCTAAATAATAACTGTATGTATGGATTGTAAGTATGTATTGAGTTCTTTCTACTGCACATATATAGCATTAATTACACTGCTGAGCTCTTGCCATGCTTTGTACTTTGTACTTGTCCCCACTGTTCACACTGTTCTCAAGGAAACTGAAGTTTCTATCTCTGCAGGAGAATCGTTCTCATTTCTGCCCCTGGTGACATATTATTGTAATTTTTTGTGTGTGTGTGTTTCTTGTTTTTATCCGAGTTTAACGTTAGCTGTCAAATTTCAGCAGCTTGTTGTTTTATGTTACGTTTTGGACTCTGTACTTAAGTCTGCTGCCCTTTAGCTACGCTGCCAGAAATGCTCAACAAATTTCAAAATCAACCATGATTCATTTGCAACAGTTAAGAACCTACTTGGCTGCTTCACAAATCCCACACCGGATTTTTCTGTTTGCTTCTTATTCCATTGTTCAAGAACCAACACAGAACTATTCAAGCTTGACATTCATTATTTAGCTGCATGACAGTTTTGCATGTCTTAGTCTTTAATTACTTATATGAGATAACTTACCTATATAGTCACAGTGTAACACATTCAGGTAACCCCAGTCTGATCTGCCCACAGCTGAGCAGCTTTTGTGCAGTGCTTAATGTTAAGAGCCTTGCTCAAAGGCAGTGGTGTTTGTCTTAAGGCGTCAATGCTCAGATTTGTATCCTGCTGTACAAGAGACTGAACCCATCACAAACTCCATATTTTATTCTATCTTTTAATGCTGGCAGAAGTATGTAAATATGAAGCAGTTCACAAATGAAAAAATAAGCAAATTAATTCTTGCATGCTTGTAATGTAATTTCACACAGGACAAATTAACTACTTTGGTTTTTAATCACACATTTAAACATACTGTCTCTGATCCAATCATGTGGCAGCAACACAATTCTTGTAGGCATATAGAGATGGTCATGACAACAGACTTAGCAAGTGAATAGAGAAGAAAGGTGATTTACGCAGAAGAGCATCTCTCTTCACTGAACACCTGTACACAATATTTGTGAATTTCTTGAACAAAATAGCATTGTGTATGATGAACAAAGAATTAGCTGAAATAATATGTGTACATCTGCAAGCAGATGTTTCACTTAATACTTGAATTAGAACATGTTAAATTCTGTTAATATAAAGTGCTACAGGGAGGACATATTTTATTCTTATCACATTAGCTCCCTTAACAAAATGCCACTGTGATTGTTCCACAGGCATTTGGATTATCACAGGAAACAGGCTCTGGGAGAAAGAAAAGTTGATGACTCTCAGTGCCTGTGGAAAAACAGCTAAAACTAGCAAATAAATAAATCCTCTCCTCAAACAGGAAGTCTCCTGCAAATCACTGTGGTCGAGATGTGCGATGAGGAGGAGTCAGGGTGGAGGCGTTTAATAACTCTATTTGCACTTAGAGATAAGATTGAGATGAATTTTCCCACATTGGGTTTGATTAAACAGGCAAGTTTAGCAGGTGCAGGCTCCACCAGGTATTCTCAGATTAGCACATATTTCAGCTTACCTGGTGTGCTACTCTACATGAGCTGTTTGGATAATGCCTTGTTGAAATGTGTTTCATCACTGTGATTGGCGCTTAGACCAATACGATACAATAATACAATAAGGTCACAGTAATTGAAACAGCTCTACATCCTACAGCTGTGGTAGTGTGGCCGAATGGTCAAAGGCGCTGGATTTAGGCTCCAATCTCTCAGGAGGCGTGCCAATTATATACCAGTTAAACATTATTCCTTCCATAGGAAGTTGTTCTGTATAGGGGAGCTGCTTCCATCTCACCCTGGTCTTCTCTTCTCTCACAACCATCCTCTGCATATCCAGATTCTTCTCAGTGGTGTTTCTCTTCCTTCTGTCCCGCAGCTTCAATATCTTCAGTATCCTTCATCCAGTGTATCCTCCACCCTGCCTGCACTTCTTCTCGTCTGTTGAGCCCTCACATCTAAACTCATCAACCTTCATTATCTCCATTCCTTGTATTTTCATCTTTCCACCTGTCTCCCTCTCATCCACACACATGTATTCTGTATTCAACTGACTTTCATTCCACACCTCTCTCTTTCACCTGCTCCCTACTCTCAATACAGATCACAGTGTCATCTGCAAACATCACAGTCTACCTAGAATCCTGCCTGTCCATCACCATTGGACACAAGAAGGGGAGCAGACCTCATTCCCAATTTAATCACACCCCCACCCTAAACCGATCTGTCCCTACTCCTGCATGCCACACCACTCTTTCACTGTCCCCTTACATGTCCTGCACCACCCTCTAATACTTTGCCACTCCTGACTTAATCATGCAGTACCACATTTGATCTCCTGGCACGTTATCATGTGCTTCCTCTGGATCCACACATCACAGCTCCTTCTGACCTTCTCCATCAACAATTCAATTCAATTCAATTCAATTTTATTTATATAGCGCCAAATAACAACAAAAGTCGCAATTAAGACTTAACACCTAGTTTAAAAAAAGCTTAAGCTGGTGTGAGCTCCTAGCCACTTAGAACCATGATGGATTACTTAAAAAATGAGTTGGAAACACCAACTGCCAATTTAGTCTGCGTTTTCAGCATTGTGAGAGCAGGCACACCATCAAACCGACACACTGCAGGGTCAGAGGCTGGGAAAAGGTTTGTTTGAACACTCTGTATGTGGAAATGACACCAAATACTCAGAAAAGGTCAGACAGAAATATACGTGCAACTTGGGATTATGTCTGCATAGTGGCTCAGTACTATGCAAAAGTCTTTAAAAGGCTTCAAATTTAATCTTTACCAAAAACATTTATGATCCATTTATTTTTTTATTTAAAGTCTACAGGGCATATTTCTGTATATATATATATGATATATATCATATCTTATATCATCTATATCATATATCATTATATATGATGTCTATCACTCCTTACTCTTTACTTTCTGCAGGTTTTGAATGAGTTACTATGGCAACACAGATACCGAATGACTTGCTTGCTAAAGAGATGGGTGTGGGAGAGTTAGTATTTGTGTACCAGCACAGACGGAGCAGAAAAAGAGTTTAAGAATGTAAGCAATCACTTCTGAACAACAGAGCTAGACTGAATCGTTTGATCCACAGACTAATCTCGCATCTTCTCTACTTGCACCTTGAGTTTTCCGCCTAATACACAGTCAATGCATGAGAAGCTTTTTTTCCTACTTCTGAGTGCACAGAATTCCCAAGCTGGATCAGCACAACCCGTTCTCACTCCCAAAGCGTAACATTTTACGCTAGGTGACAAATCGTCACCATATTACGTTTTCGGCTACCCACCACGTTCCTAAATGACGACCTCGGAAAAAGAGGAAATATGAGAACCGTCTGGACTGAACCTACACATGTTCGCTCTTTTTCTTCAAATCGCTTAGAAACACGCTATTTAACATCATTAAAGTCCTGGTTAAGGTCAGGAATAAGGTTATGGTCAGGGCTAGGGATAAGGTTAGGTTTACACTGCAAAAACTCAAAATCTTACCAAGTATATTTGTCTTATTTCTAGTCAAAATTATCTCATTACACTTAAAATAAGACACAATCAGCTACAGGGCAACATTTCAGTAAGCTAAAGGAACTTGTTTCAAGACAGTGAATCTTGAAACTAGAGAAAAACTAGAGATTTTTCACTTGTTCCACTGGCAGATTTTTTCACTTAATACAAGATATTTTAGCTTAAAATAAGTGAAAAAATCTGCCAGCCCTATAGGGCTGGAATACAGGGCTGGAACGTCTACTACCGCGGGAGCGTCATTGCACTGGATTCCAGCCATAACCATAAGAACCCCGAAGGTCTCCTTTCGCGTTCCTCAGGAACGCCGCGGGACGTGACAAAACGTCGACATGTTACGCCTCGGGAGTGAGAACGCTCTGATCAGCAGCAGCGGTGGTGAAGAACGCTGGTGGGAAGTTTGAGCGGCTGTGGCAGAAATGGAAAAAGGCATTGATATCGCTTAAGCTTCTCATAGTACAGCTTGTAGGTGCTTCATCCCACAACCAGTCACATTTTTTTTAGCAAAAGTTGACGTCTTTTCCAACTGTAGCAGTGGGCAGTGGGTTATGTCCTGTATCCTTCTTATTGCCATGGTGATTGGCCCACATGCTCTCCTGCTCCTCACATTAGTTTCCTGCCCACTGGCCTATTCAACATTTGTGTGGAGTAAAAGGATCTTCAAAGAACTTGGTTCCTTCCATTTGCAAGCATTTATATTTCAGTATAGTTTATTTAGTAGTATGACTCCTTATCTGAACAATTGTCCTGCTGTTATATGGTCCTTATACTGTCTCTGTAATGGTGCCTTTATTTAGTTTTAGCACTGAGGCTACATTTTTATGTGGTCATCATCATCATTTCTCGCTCTCTCTCTCTCTCTGCACATTTAAGAAAGAGAAATAAAGGAGATAATCAGCAGCTGCCCCTCAGACTGGTGTACTGCATCCTTCCACCTGTGACATGGAATATCTGAAAACAACTTTATAAATACTGGCTTAATAAAAGGCTGTGTGGTTACTCCCAATCCTTCCCTCTCACTCTTACTGCCATCCTTCTGTCACAAATCACCCCTGACACTCATTTCCACCCACTCCACCCTGCTTGCACTCTCTTATCTCTTTCAGACTCCAACTTCTGGATAACATGTACTCTAGTCCACTTGTGTGCACCTTCCTCCACTCTTATCCATCACCCTGTCTAAGTATTTGTTCAACACAGCTATTTCTGTCCACTGCCATCTGTCCTTCTACGTTTCTCACCTTAACACCATACCAACCCAACACCTCCTCTGTTCCCTTCACCTACATGTCCACTGAATTCTGGTCCAATCACCATTCTCTTCCCCAGAGAGACACCCTCTACCACATTATCCAAATTACTCAAGAGTTCTTCTTTGTCTTTGAACTGACATCCAGCTCATGAGGTGTACGAACTAACAACATCCACAATCCCTCCTTCAGTTTCTTCAAACTCGTGATGTCTCCACTCTCATCTCCTTCACCTACCTTTCCTTCTCTCCCACTGTGTCCTAACATGCCTTCTTCCTTTCTTCTTCCCTCATCTT
The DNA here is from genome assembly GCF_964374335.1 of Astatotilapia calliptera. NCBI lineage: Eukaryota > Metazoa > Chordata > Actinopteri > Cichliformes > Cichlidae > Astatotilapia > Astatotilapia calliptera. Next base: position 19,505,045 of record NC_137423.1, read on the forward strand.
TAGCTAGCAGTGGCACGATTTCCACTGGCACCCTATGGGCAAACAGCAGCAGAGGCAGCCGTTGTGAACCCAAGCCACGAATTATTCAGTATGGAAATTTCATTCTTTATGATGCACATGTCTGATTTGGCAACAATGTTTCTGCTGGATGCCATCTGTTTATGTAACCCTCTCCCTTTGTCTAGGCTTGAGATCGGCACTGTTAAGTAGGGCTAAACATGGAATTCAAAATGTTTGTGGTCCTGAATATTCTAGTTACAGAGATTAAGATAACTCGTACTGGTTACATGGACTAGTATTTATATAGCACTTAGTCAAGACACATTTATACTACAAGTCACATTGATATAGAGATTCATTCTATGTCTTTTTTCCCACACACAGAGTAACAACCGGATTCAGTACAAACCACTGTCCTTCCAATTACCGTATTTCCCGGACTACAAAGCGCACCTGAATATTAGCCGCACAAGCTAAAATCAGGGGAAAATCCTGTTTTGTACATACATTAGCCGCACCTGACTAAAAGCCGCAGGTGTTTCAATGTTGACTTATCATATGTAAGAGAATATGCACAAAGGGAATTGTCAGGGAAGAGATGGCTGTTTGGAGACACACCTCTTTTATTAATATTTTGAAAAACAAGTTATGGGTACATATTTGCATAACTTTTTAGGTATATGTACAAATAGCGGTAATTACAAGTACAAAACATGTACTGTGCTTCATAAATGAGTAACAAATGTAGTACATAACAATAACCTACAGCACACCAGAAAAATAGATTCGGACTACCTTTTAGGCTCAGGTGCAGTGACACGGCTTTAACAAGAAGAAAAGTCAGTCATTCATTACAATCCTTCTCTTCTTCCTGCACACTAAAACCACCAAAGTCCTCTTCTCCAGTGTCGGATACGAACAGGCTCAGGATTGCTTCGTCATCCACTCACAGCTTCTTTCCTTCGTTGTCACTTTCAAAACCAAACAAATCCTCGTTGTCAGTGTCAGAGTCGAACACCCTCTGAAGGGCCGTGGCGGTGTCCTCCTGGCGGTGGACTTCAGGAAGCACACAGCCACACTGCCCCCCCGTCATCCTGACTGACACCCTCATCACCTCTGTGGACTCATTCCGCTTCCTGGGTACCACCATCACCCAGGACCTGAAGTGGGAGCCCACCATCACCTCCGTCATTAAGAAAGCCCAGCAGAGGATGTACTTCCTGAGGCAGCTGAAGAAATTCAACCTGCCAACACGGACGATGATGCAATTCTACACTGCAATCATCGAGTCCATCCTCACCTCCTCCATCACCGTGTTACCGCTGGAGCCACTATCAGGGACAAACAGAGACTGCAGCGTGTTGTGCGCTCTGCTGAGAAGGTGATTGGCTGCAGACTCCCATCTCTGCAGGACCTGTACACCACCAGGACACTGGGGCGTGCAGCTCGGATCTCAGCTGACCCTTCTCACCTTGGATACAGTCTGTTTGACCTGCTCCCCTCAGGCAGGAGGCTCCGGTCCATTCGCACCAGAACCTCTCGCCATAAGAACAGTTTCTTCCCCTCTGCTGTTGGACACATGAACAATAACCGTACGACTGTTCCCACCACTAACACATGACCCTACGCTGTGTTGACTGCATCATTCCATGTTTGGCACTGATCACCACCTGCACTCATGTATATATCTATCTACTTAGCACTTTTAATTCTTATTCTTATTTTTATTTATTTATTTATTTATTTTTCATGTCTGTTTAAGCGTAATTTATGACAGTATGTTTGCACTAAGCACTGCAGCAATTTCCTAATGTTGTAAACCTGCTCAACATTTGGCAATAAAACCCTTTCTGATTCTGATTCTGATTCCATCATGCAGCAGTCCAGCCCTTCGAAATCCGTTGGTGATCATGGATGTTTTCACACTTTTCCACGCTGTCAGATTCCACCGGTGGAGTTGAGCATAACTTGCTTTTCGCAAGTTTATCGCCGCTCATCATCCACACCTCCTGCTGAATGCGTAGCGCTACTTTGAAGTTTGTTTTTCGCGCTACTTGTACGGCACTATGTTGCCTGGCGGATGGACATGTGACCAACATACCACTCTTGAACCCCAATACTGTGTGTCTGATCACATGCCCTTCCGCCAGGCAACGTAGTGCCGTACAACAGCGGAACAAATAAAACAAATCATCTTACGATATGACAAAAATCATGGACAATCCATAGAAAAGCCGCACCTGACTAAAAGCCGCAGGGCTTGTGCAAAAAGTAGCGGCTTATAGCCCGACAATTACAGTACTGGATAATCTGCTCTACCACCTGAGCCACAACTGCCCAGTGTATCCTAAGATGACACTATGTAAAATAATATATACAAACCAAAGAATGCAATCATGGACGAATGGCTTGGCATCTGATACATATGATTTTTCATGAGGTCAGGCTAGTGCGACACATGGAGCGATGAAAGCTCTTATTCCAGAACTCTGAAACCACTTTGAGTAACTGTGTGAGCCTTTTTCTGAGTCACACCCATTAGGTTTGGGTTTGTGTTCATTTTAGGATATACGAAGGAGGAAGGAAAAACTCAGGGAGGGGCCGCCATCAGCCAAGACCAGTTGGGGATGAGGGGAGGACAAAGACACGACGTGGAAGAGAGCCAGAGATTAATAATAACCAATGATTAAATGCAGAGTGGTGTATAGACACGTCAATAGCTTGTTCTCTACTCTGTGCCTTTTCTCTTATTTTTGTATATATCCTTCTTAATTGTCTGTGAAGGTTCTCAGTCATCCAGGTCATCGTAGTCAAAGGAGCTTGCAAAGAAAAGCGTCTGGACTTCTTTAAGTTGCTTGAAGACGTTTCACCTCTCATCCGAGAAGCTTCTTCAGTTCTAAGGTCAAATGGTGGAGAGTCCCAGATATAAACCTAGTGGGAGTTTCCCCCCACAGAGGGACAAAAGGACCCCCTGATGATCCTCTAATCGCCTGAGCCAAGGTGTGAAACTGGGTGTGGGTCCCAATCAGCCAGAGTTTCGGGTGAGTTCATTGTGAAACCTGGCCCCACCTTATCATGCGAATTACTGAGATCAGATGGCCCAGGATGTGAGTGGGCGTTAAGGCGTCTGGGAAGGGATCTCAAAACTGGATTATAGATGGCAGAGAGTTGGTGTCGTAAACCCCGCCTCTGTTCAGAATCAGAATACTTTATTGATCCCTGGGGGAAATTATTTTTTGTTACAGTGCTCCATTATAAACCAACATCAAGACAAGACAGACAATACACTAACTAAGAATAGTACAATATATACATATATATACATATATATACATATATACATACATAAGTCACTCATAAATAAATAGCTGAAAAAGAAACATGTGTAGTTATAGCAGCAAACAGTATGTTAAGTGGATGCGTTGCACAGGGAGATGGCCACAGGCAGGAAAGATTTCCTGTGTCGTTCAGTGGTGCTTTTTGGTAATCTCAGTCTCTCACTGAACGTGCTCCTGTGACTGACCAGTGAGAGACTGAGATTCAAAGATGGTCGCTCACAGTGGACATAGATGGCTTCTTTCACTCCTCTTTCAAACCATCTGTCCTCTCTGTCCAAAATGTGAACATTGGCATCCTCGAAAGAGTGTCCTTTATCCTTAAGATGCAGATGGACAGCTGAGTCTTGTCCTGTGGAGGTGGCTCTTCTGTGTTGTGCCATGCGCTTGTGAAGTGGCTGTTTGGTCTCTCCAATGTAGAGGTCTGGGCATTCCCCGCTGCACTGTACAGCATACACCACATTGTTAAGTCTGTGTTTTGGCGTTTTGTCTTTCGGGTGAACCAGTTTTTGTCTGAGCGTGTTGCTGGGTCTGAAATACACTGGGATGTCGTGCTTGGAGAAAACCCTCCTGAGTTTTTCTGATACACCGGCTACATAGGGGATGACAATGTTGTTGCGTCTGTCCTTCTTATCCTCCCTCGCTGGTGTCTGATCTTCTTTTCTGTGCCTCTTTGCTGACTTTAAGAACGCCCATTTAGGATAGCCGCACGTTTTGAGTGCTTCCTTTACATGTGTGTGTTCCTTCTTTTTTCCTTCAGGCTTAGAGGGAACATGTTCTGCCCGGTGGTGTAGGGTCCTAATTACTCCAAGTTTGTGTTCCAGAGGGTGATGGGAGTCGAACAGGAGGTACTGGTCCGTGTGTTTGGGCTTCCGGTAAACTTCGATGTTGAGTTTGCCTTTCTCTTCAATGTGCACAGCGCAGTCCAGGAAAGGCAAACAGTTGTCCTTTGTGTCTTCCCTGGTGAACTTGATGTTTTTGTCCACAGAGTTAATGTGCGCAGTGAAGGATTCCACTTCTTGTGTCTTGATTTTGACCCAGGTGTCGTCTACATATCTGTACCAGTGGCTGGGTACTCTTCCTTTGAAAGAGCCAAGAGCCTTCCTTTCCACTTCCTCCATGTAAAGGTTGGCTACAATAGGTGACACGGGGGAGCCCATGGCACAGCCATGTTTTTGTCTGTAAAAGCCTTCATTGTACTTGAAATATGTAGTGGTGAGGCAGAGGTCTAACAGTGTGCAAATCTGATCGGGTGGTGTTGGAGGAAAAGGAGGACCCAAAATGCGGCAGTGACTGATGATTCGAGTGATGTTTATTTACAAGTGGTGGAGTGGCAAAAACAGGCAGTGAGGCATGACAAAACAACTGAAGAAACCTAAACTGGGAGAACTAAATGACAAACCTAAGAGCATAGAAAAGGGGTGCGGGGCAGCGAGCCGCAGAGACAGGAACAAAACACCATAGAACACAGACGAGCCGACAACGAACACAGACGACACCCACTATATATACACACACAAGGTAATTGGGTAATCGCACACAGGAGGGAAGAACAGCTGATCCGAATACACATGATGACTGGAGGACACAAGCTGAACACAATGACAACAGACAGAGACCTTCAGAATAAAACAGGAAATCTAGAACACGAACCGGACACAAGGGGGGAGGACACAGAATACCAAAATCAGAATAACTAGAACAGAGGAAAATAATCATAAAACACAAAACGCTGGGTCAACGACCCAGCACCTTGACAATTCTATTCTATTCTATTCTATATACTGTAACTGTAATTATCTATCCTTGGTGTTCATTAGAATTGGGATAAATGAAAGCACTTAGAGGATGTTGCCTGCTTTTATGCATCAGTGTAACCTGGCCGTGGCTCTGCCAGGATGCTGTGACCATGCAAGAGTATTGTAGGTTGATCTGCTTTGATCAGGTAGCTAAACTGCAGATCTTGATATGCAGCTGAATGGAATCTCAGCTGAAAAAGATTGACCCCACTTAACTCTGTTGAATCAGGCTGAGTACCAGCAGTCAATCCAGAGGGTTTTAGCCAGCTCCCCTCTTAATCAGCAGGACCCGTCAGCCTTTCCAGCCTTTAGTTTTAAACTTTTGACCTGATGCTTTTTTTGCTGACAACCCAGGGAAAAAAAGCTTTTGTCTTTCCCAGTCAGTCTTTTTTCATAACTCTTAACTTTTCATCTTTTGCTGAGCGCTGTAGAGTTTGAAGGATATTTTAAAACATCAGCATCCTGCTGGTAGCTTCTACATATTTAATATTCATCTATGCAGGAAGCATCAGTTTTATTCATTGACTGTGACAAATTTAAGTAAACACAAGCCATGTTAAGTAATTTTAAGTTTTCATATTGAACTTAAAGTGTAGGTGAGAAATATGTGAAAATAAATTCCAATAACTTTGGTTTAAAAAGGTGCGAAACTTTCTACTCGCCCTAGGCCTGGGATTCTGAGGGGCTGTACCTTTGCTGTTCTAAGGACTTAATTGTGATGGACATATAGTTTAGATGAACTGTGAGTCTACTGAAGCCTTTCCCCCAGTGTAGGGGTTCCAGCTCATATTACCCCTGGCAACAGTGGAACTTAACCTTCTCCATCTTTTCTCGCTGCCCCTTTAGCAGCTTCTTCTCAGTCTTCTCAGGTGGGTTGCCTCTATTACAAATGTGATCTTCAGCTCCGTGTCAGTTACAACTATGTTACTTTTTATGAGAAATCACCTGCTAAGATGTCAGTAAATTAAAGTGGGTGAGATCTGTCCAGGATGTGACCTACATCTTGTCCTGTGAGAGGACAGACTTCAGCCCCCTTGGAGTTCCAAGTTGGCTAATCGGTTGAGCGGACAAGTCTTTGACACTAACATGTGAGTTAATCAAGCATTTTTTGATTTTATTGATCTAAAGTGATATTCCAGAGATAATCAGAGATGTGTTGGCCTCTAACTGAATTCTTTTATAGGTTAATATGACAAAGATACAAAATATTTGACCCTTGTAAGATGAAAAAAAAGTTTGTGAAACCTGATTTTGTCTTCTGTCAGGTGTATTTAAAGAAGTTTTCATCAAAACACCAGCTGTCGAGCTCGTTTTTTTTTTTTTTTGGTTTTTTTTTTGAGACAGCTAAAAGATAATTAAGTAATATTGGACCCACTGCCCACAGATGGAGATCTTTGGATCGAGATCACTGACAAAAGTGCACCATCACCTGGCCAAAAGCTTTTCACATCACTCGTCTTAGAGCTCTGAGTGAGGGATGCAATGATGAAAGTCTCTCGAGACTGTATCATTGAGGAGGTAGCTTATAATCCTCTCATTTGTCATCATTTTAGATTTCCATAATATCAGACATATTATTACTTAACAGCTCAGAAGCCAGAGTTGCAATATATAATCTACTGCTCACCACTTTGAAAATTAAGAACAGCGAAGATAATGATGTGTTTGCCCTTTACGAGAAAAGTTAGGCCATCTTCCAAAATGAGCCCTCATAAAGCTTGGATGGTCACTGGGCACTATTGTCTATAAAGAGATGAGGAGAGGAAATTAAGGTATTCTACTATATTATTGTAAATGTATTACCATGTTTGATATTTACATCAGTGGACATATTCATTTTTATTGTCATAAAGTTAGAAATAAATGTATCACATTGGCTAAAGTTCATTTTAATTTAGTAAAGTAATAGAAACAAATGTTTTATGAATGTGATTTGGCTCTCAGGCTCATGCACGTCACGAAAACCAGAAAACCACACAACACTTTTTAATTGTCTCACATACTTTATACGCTGATCTTGCTTTGAGACACTTTGGGGACTGTTTTCTTTATCCACAGCGACCGATTACCTTTGTATGGAAATGGAATCAGATCTCTTTTGGAAGAGTTTCTGTGAAGTTCATCACATCAGTGTTGAAGAAAAGGTAAAAAAGTCTTCAGGACATTTCACCACTTTCTGAAAAATTCAAGCAAACATCATTGAGACAGTAGTAAGTAAACATATTTTTACATCTATCCTAAGTCTACAAGCACTCTGGTGTTTCTGTGATGATATGGTCACGAATGAGAGTGACACATTCACTTCCCCCTCAAGTGAAAACTGACATTCACATGTGTTCTGGTAATAGTTGATATTTCAGAGTCTTGAAACCTGAAAAATTGAAATAATCAGTCGAATCTAAAGGAAAGGCTGCGCTGCCAAAGAGAGCTACAGAAATCTTTTTCATTCCCGGTGCACAAACCAGCACTTGCTTCTCACTAATACGTACAAGGTGTCCTTCTAGAGTGCTGCTGTTTTGTGCTGGGTAATGGCCACACTGACATAGGTCTCTAATTCTCACATGGATGTAATATGGACGCTTGTGAAAGAGTCCTTGGTGTCACATTTAAATGCACTGGTGAATTTTGACCTTACGCTCGTCTCCTCTTCCTTCGACAAAGACTTTATGGCTGTTTAAAAGGGGGTTGTTATGTCTCAGCTTTCAGTACTTAGGTTATAGCAGTCTGCCAAATCATCACTGCTCAGTATACTCCAGCAAATCTGGAGCTGTGCAGATCACTTTGTGATGGGTTTGCATTCAGCTTTAACATACTGCTGCATATTGTTCAGCTGATAAAAAACCATTAGTACTTTGCTTAGCAATTGGCCATCACAAAAACAATGAGCCCGACAGGTTCAGATCAGCTGTAATTATGGCTTTGATAGCTGCAAGGCTAGACATAGTTAAGTAGGCATACTGTACCTCCCTCAGAGGAGTAAAGTTGAAGACGTGCAGAATACACTACTGTTATCCACTTCCCACAACACATCATGCAGCAGTTACTGTGTCCTCTTTCTTTTTCTGTGTGTTTGTCATTCATAATAAATTTTCTTCTCTGACGTCCATAGTCAAAAAGGAAACTGATGAAGACCAAGCTGCATGGAAAAGCAGGTACAGCTACTACAGATACATAAACGTGGCTAAAGTAGGGTGACCATATTTTGATTTCCAAAAAAGAGGAGCGTCTGTGAGCACAGAACAACCACTCACAAAGCAGCAAATTGAGGATGATGTCACACATAAGTAAGTAAGTAAAATTTATTTATATAGCACATTTTCACAGATAAAAATCAAGTTAAAATTAATTAAAAGCCCGATACCTTAGAACCATTAGAGTGTGTTAACAGCTCTGACACACTCATCATTCATGCCATTCCCGTCATTCTGTGTACCTGTAAAGTAGGAAGAGGATTATCATAAACTACACAGACTTTCTGACAGTCAGTCCCCAGATGCTACAAACATATTTGAGTCTCATTTTCAACACAAGGACTCCCCAGAGCTGTTTAGATATACAGGGAGTGCAGAATTATTAGGCAAGTTGTATTTTTGAGGAATAATTTTATTATTGAACAACAACCATGTTCTCAGTGGACCCAAAAAACTCATTAATATCAAAGCTGAATGTTTTTGGAAGTAGTTTTTAGTTTGATATCTGTGTGTGCAGGTGACTATTACTGTGCATAATTATTAGGCAACTTAACAAAAAACAAATATATACCCATTTCAATTAGTTATTTTTACCAGTGACACCAATATAACATCTCCACATTCACAAATATACATTTCTGACATTCAAAAACAAAACAAAAAAAAATCAGCGACCAATATAGCCACCTTTCTTTGCAAGGACACTCAAAAGCCTGCCATCCATGGATTCTGTCAGTGTTTTGATCTGTTCACCATCAACATTGCGTGCAGCAGCAACCACAGCCTCCCAGACACTGTTCAGAGAGGTGTACTGTTTTCCCTCCTTGTAAATCTCACATTTGATGATGGACCACAGGTTCTCAATGGGGTTCAGATCAGGTGAACAAGGAGGCCATGTCATTAGTTTTTCTTCTTTTATACCCTTTCTTGCCAGCCACGCTGTGGAGTACTTGGACGCGTGTGATGGAGCATCGTCCTGCATGAAAATCATGTTTTTCTTGAAGGATGCAGACTTCTTCCTGTACCACTGCTTGAAGAAGGTGTCTTCCAGAAACTGGCAGTAGGACTGGGAGTTGAGCTTGACTCCATCCTCAACCCGAAAAGGCCCCACAAGCTCATCTTTGATGATACCAGCCCAAACCAGTACTCCACCTCCACCTTGCTGGCGTCTGAGTCGGACTGGAGCTCTCTGCCCTTTACCAGTCCAGCCACGGGCCCATCCATCTGGCCCATCAAGACTCACTCTCATTTCATCAGTCCATAAAACCTTAGAAAAACCAGTCTTGAGATATTTCTTGGCCCAGTCTTGACGTTTCAGCTTGTGTGTCTTGTTCAGTGGTGGTCGTCTTTCAGCCTTTCTTACCTTGGCCATGTCTCTGAGTATTGCACACCTTGTGCTTTTGGGCACTCCAGTGATGTTGCAGCTCTGAAATATGGCCAAACTGGTGGCAAGTGGCATCTTGGCAGCTGCACGCTTGACTTTTCTCAGTTCATGGGCAGTTATTTTGCGCCTTGGTTTTTCCACATGCTTCTTGCGACTCTGTTGACTATTTTGAATGAAACGCTTGATTGTTCGATGATCACGCTTCATAAGCTTTGCAATTTTGAGACTGCTGCATCCCTCTGCAAGATATCTCACTATTTTTGACTTTTCTGAGCCTGTCAAGTCCTTCTTTTGACCCATTTTGCCAAAGGAAAGGACGTTGCCTAATAATTATGCACACCTGATATAGGGTGTTGATGTTATTAGACCACACCCCTTCTCATTACAGAGATGCACATCACCTAATATGCTTAATTGGTAGTAGGCTTTCCAGCCTATACAGCTTGGAGTAAGACAACATGCATGAAGAGGATGATGTGGACAAAATACTCATTTGCCTAATAATTCTGCACTCCCTGTACTGGCTGTGCTTTTTGTTTTGCTTTATTTTTTATTATGTGAGCATATTGATTTAAGCCTTCTCTCTCTACACCAGCTCCAAGATGTTGGAGACATCTGGGTGGGGGTTCAATGTCTGTGGAAACAGAATAAATTCTTATAGATTTTTGGTACGCCTGCTGCTGTAGACAGCTTACTACAGCTGTTTGGGTTTTCTTGGGAGAAGGTTGTTTGTCTTTTTTATTCGTCAGAGGCCTACCTGACAGCGCTGCATGACAGCTAAGTATGTAAAGGCCACCTAGTTTCCAATAGTGCAAGGGTAAAGAGCTTGCCACAGTGTTACCAAGACAACAGCATCCTATTGAACATCAGCTAGAGCGAGGAAAATGCTATCATGCTATCTTGTTTCTTCAAAGGCACAAGTCAACATATGACACTCTGCTTAGTGTATCAAATAAACACACGCATATATTCATACTAGAATTGCACTAACATAAGCTGGAGATAAATGCATTTAAAATGCTGGAGATAGAAAACCAGGAGTTTCAGTTCACATAATAATGCAGAATTTAAAGCATATTGTGGAGAAGACAGGAAATGGTTATAGAGAGAAAAACTACAGCTGTAAAGTTTTAATGTGGGAATCTAAGTACTGACTCACTTTTTGAGAGTTGCCCAAGTGGCCCTATTAGGAACTGCACTAATGTAAAACTTTACCACTTTTCCCAACTGTTGGAACTTCTGCAGTTTATTTATTTCCAGTTTAATTTTTTGCCCTGGAGGTTCCAGCTTGGTTGAACAACTTAAGAGGTGCCTGCCACTGATGTCAGGGGGAAAAAAAGGGACCAAGAATTACTTTTATCCCAGTCTTTAGACGTCTGAAGGACTTCCAGATTGCAGTCCTAAACTATATGCACCATCAAAGGTGTCCCTTTGAGGAGTGCCAGTTCGCTGTATGGATTCAACACTCAGTAGATGATGACGCAGCTTGCTAAATGCAACTCAAATCTGATGGAGCTGGATCTATACGAGGTGATAAAGGCCCTAGGCAAAGAAAAATATTAAGGACACAAAGCACCTTAGCAATGGCCTCTCTCTTCAGCTGTGGTGTGGGAAATGAAGCCTGAAGACCAGACAAAGAGTCTCACTAGAAGCTCATTTCCTCAGGCCATCAGAATTCCTAATGAGGACGATGCCCCAGGCCTGCATGGTGGGCCTGTAAGCGCAGACAGGGAAAATGCTCTATACCTAGTGTAGTCTCAGCACTTCCTTGAATAATGAATGCACAGTCACTGTTGCCATAATGCCACGAGCTTGCCACAAGCACTGCATCTGTATATCATCTACCTCAAGATAAATATTTAAACCCACATGTTGTTGGTTTTTTTTCTATTGATTATCAGTTAACTGCTTCAGTTTCTACCTTTGCATTTTTTTACACAGATTATTCATATTTTGTATGCTTGCTCCACAGTCAGTGATGAAAGAAAGTTAGCACTTCACAGCAGTTTTATGGTACGCTGTTGACATATTTTCCAGTAAAAGCAAGTGTGAATATGACAACGGTGGAGTCCTGGTTTTAAAAAAGGATCAAAATGACTTGCAGTATGGTGCCGATTTGATTGTGTCAAGTGAATGAGGTGCAGACGTTGTTTTATTGGATTAGGCTGTGAGCTGATAATTAAAATAATTAGACTTGATTTTGTAAATATTATATATCACGCGCTCAGCAAGGGAAATCGTTGCAGCAGTGCAATCATAAATTGTGTGCCGTGTCACCAGCTTGAGATAAAACTAATGATTCCTGCAAACAAATTTAATTGTTCCAGAAGCAGAGAAAAAGAAAAACACTTTACTTTGAGTTGAGAAGTGCATAAGTGAGAGCAGACTGTGGACATATTTGCAGCCTGCTCTGTTTGTATACTCTCGCTGCAAAGGGGAAAATGAGGCCATGAAACTACCACTATATCATCTCTGTGCATTTATCACTGTGTTACAAGCAAAGAAATATGCACACTTTACTACATGGAGGCTACACACATAAAGGTGAAAACCTGCAGAATCATTAGCTGAATGTTTCTCAGAACAAAGAAATGATGCAGTGTGAAGTGGGCTGCATACTGTTTGTTTAGAGGAGTCACTGTTTCACTTTCTTTTGAAATCTCAATGTGTATGAGTCACATGACGCAATAAGTTAGAGTGAAGACACCTGCCTAATATTGTGCAGTTTCCCTTTGTGCAGCCAAAATGACTTTGACATTTTGAGGCATGAACACCAGGTCTCTCGTGGTGTTCTGTGTTGATAATGCTCTGATCCCTTTGGTCCTGTGGGCTGGATTGTTGGAGCCTGAGTGGATTCGTCTTGTTCCTGCAACGTGTGACCGCTTGATTGGATTGGAATCTGGGGTGTTTGGAGGCCTGGTTGACTCTGTGTCAGGTTCGTTGAGCTGTTCTTGAGAAGTTTTCACAGCCTAGAGTGCTCTCTGAATCATATGATAATACACCAGACATCAGTCACGAGTGCAGAAAATGAAGATGCTTGTTATTTTCCATGAGCATTACTTTTCTGAATTGAAAGGTAACACCACCCTTTCTCAAAGTATGTTTGATTATCATGTGGTTAAATGTAACCGAGCATTTCCCAGCATTCCAGCATTAGTATAGTGAAAAGATAGTATAGCTCTCTCGTAATCGTGGTCACTCCAGTGCTTGGAATTTGGAAATGCTCCTGCTTCATAAGCATCAACAATTCTTTTCTCAAGCCTAAACTGATGCCTTTAATTTTTGGTGTGATGCTTTCTCACACCAAAAACTGTGGCGGATCTACTCTGGTGACATCATCTCCTTACGGTGAAGATTCAGGGTGTTTATTGTGACGGACAAACGAAGAGAACAGGAGATGGCTGACTGACTGAACAGCTGACTGACGGAACTGAACACACGCAATGACATGACATTAATGCAAGATGCTGGACTGAAGAAACCGAGGAACTTAAATCTTGAGATGTTGAGAGGTCTTGAGACTGGTTCTCTGTGGTGTCTTGTCTAGTGTGGACCTGGTAGGGGGAGAATTCGGAATAGGGGGTTGGGGGGGATTGGAGGGTATAATGGTTGTTACAGCTGTTCTGAAATCAAGATCAACTTTGCTGTTGCTAACTTTGTGTGTCATGGTTGAAATCAATAAAACAAAGTCGGAGAATGAATTCTAAATATGAGTGCATTCATAACGTTACCCCCCTACACACCTTCAAAAAGTGGTTCAGCCCATACTCTTCCCTGAAATTGCTTTCTAAAGAAAAACAGTATGATCAGGAACATTGCGTTAAAAATCCTTACTTATTCAAAAAAGCACTTGGGAAAATTTGGACATAAATCTTATGCTATGACATTTTTTCCACTAAGTACATTGTAAACCAAACTGTTTGACATGATGTCTGATGCAAGCAAACTGTACATTTGAATGTACCCACTGAATCACAGGTACAATTATGCTTCCTAACCTATTTGTTTCCATGGTTCACCGTTGCAGTCATAATACCAGGAGGACACATTATCAACAAAACCTCTTCTGCATATAACCAGACTTTCCATTTTCTACAATTCTAATGGAAAGTTTCACATTTTGTTCATTTTTTCCGACAAATTCTGTCTGCTCTTCAGTTTTCCATAAGATTCCTGTACATCACTGAAATAGTCCTACCAACCTGGAATAAACAGCATCAAAGGTCTAATGGTCATGAACCATAAAGCTCATGAACATAAAAACAATCCTGTCCTTTAATTTTCTATTTAATTATCTCAGTTATTGCCTCATTACCTCCTCTGAGGAGGTTTGGTTTTTGGTAGTGTTTGCGTGCACGTCACTCTGTCTATAAACCTGATCCTGAGTGATTTCTGACTAAACTCTGCAGGCGTGTCGAGCGGTGTCATGTTACAAATCCATTAAACTTTGGCTCACATCCACCAAAGTCTTCAAGGTCAACTTAATTTGATTTATTGGTCAAAAAGTGACTTAATATAACTAATATAATCATTCTTACAATGTGGTGTGTATTGCTGACATATAGAAAGCACTGTATGAAGATTAAAAACATCACCTCACATTTGACCTCTGACCTCACTTTCACCTGCTTTTCCTTTCTTTCACGTTGACCCCAAAATGTATCTCTATCTTTGAAGAAAGTATTGCCAAGAGAAAGAGAAGCTGCCCAGTTATCTCAAAGTATTCTGTAGTGTAACATTATACAATAATATTATTTAATATAATAAACTTGAGTTATGTCCATGATCAACTCCCACATATGTTTTATGTATGTTGTATATCTTTCTCTAAGTCTTATAGCACTACAAACTATATTCAAAGTAAATACTGCCCAGAGAGTGAGCTGCCTCCGAGGACTGTGTCTTGTTTGTTTAAGAACGTTGGGGTTTCATTCCCATCATTTCTGTGGTGGCTTCAGACTGCAGTGGTCTGACACGTGAAAGCTCCCTGGTTTGATCTCAGCAGGAGATGCAAATTCCTTGGAGGTTGAGTCAGGAAGGGCATCTGATGTAAAAATCTACCTGAGCAGTGAGCGAATGTGTGAATAAAGGAATAGCTGAAAGTAGCTTTTTTAATTATTATTACCAAACTTAATTTTTGTCTTCTTTTTTCTGTTTTCCAGCATCTCCTTTGTCCGGGATAATCTCAGTATTGTTTACCTGTGTTGTGTTGGATTGACAGTACACACATGTTCGATGGTCACAGATGAACTCCATGTTGGATATGATGAAACCCTGGAGTAAGCAGGATGCACTTCCTTCCCTGTCACAGTCATACCTGAGACACTGAGAACCAAGGTGACAGTGACAGATCTAATCTGGAGCCGGCCGCTAAAGTGCTTTTATCTCAACTCTCCGGAGCCCTGTGACGAAACCGGCCTCAGCGTTCCTTCGTGTTGCAGTCTCCTCTCCATTCTGTTTGTTCTCACCCACTTTTTCTTCCACCTGTTTCACTCCATCCTGCAGCTCCCTTCCATTGACTATTTTCTTTCCTTTTCACCCTTCTTATAACTTTGAGGTTCATTTATAGTCCAGCCTTTGTGTTTTCTCTTCAGTTCAGTTTGTCTTTCTCAGCATCTCTTCCTCTGTCATTTCCAGAATCTATTCTCTCATGTTTACTTCCTCTTCCTCCATGTGTTTATCTGTGTTTCTTTTCCCACCCCCTACTTCATATTTACCACCATCCCTACATTGTAACATTTTAACATTTCTTTCATTGCTCTGTCCCTTTAGTCCCTTCTGTTTCTCCATGATGCCTTTTACCTCATTCTCCCCTTCACTGCTTTGTCCTCCCTCTTCACCCCCCCCCCCCCCTTTTCCCTTAATCTCACCCCTCCAACAAGTTGGGCTCCAACAGACCTGATCAAACAGTCTCCCAAACCTCAGACCAGTCTACACAGTCGCTCTAGCGCAATCAGACCTGTTCACACCTCCTCCGTTACAGTTTCATGTGTGAGTAAGCATTTTATCACATAGGATGGAATAGCACGTTTGTGTATTAATAAAGTATGCTTGTGTTTGCCAGAGAGAATGAAAAGATGCTTCCTGCGAGTGAACACAAGGAAAAAGTAAAGCAAATTTGAGTTTAAGTAGAAAGTTCATAATCTCGGGTGTGTAAAAAGTGTTCACTTTTACTCGTGGTACTATATGACTGGATATTCCTACAGTAATAGGGTCATACCCACCTGACCTCCCACCATTTAAACCTCCTGTGCTGAATTAATATTTACCCACAACTGCGTTTGTTCTCGATTGATGTGGTGCAATTATCACAGCAGAAAAAAGTCATTGTCACTACTCTGACACATCAAATCAGTTTGTACTTTCGTTGAGCATAGCACTAGATCGCTCACTGTCCTGAATACTGTCAAGCTTTGTATTCGTGTTTTCAATCAAAATACTTCAAACTTTTGTCAAATGTGAATGAAAGAGCAAGGCCGGTAACACCGTCAGTGAAACTGCCCTTAAACCGAAAGCAGAGATAACCACATGTTCTCAGAAGAGGTTCAGATGAAACTAACAGAATTGCAGGACATATTGTTGTGCATGTCATGGCTGTGTTAATTACACACAAGCATATACTACAAATATGCACTCATCAAACTACATTGTTAGGCACACCTTGCCAGTAAAAGGTTGGACCCATTTGCCTTGAGAGCTGTGTTCATTCATTCATTGGAAACATCCCTCACTCCCACAGACTTTCTTCCATGTCGACACGATAGCGTCACACAGTTGCTACAGATTTGTTAGTGGCTCTTCCAAATTTCCCATCCAGCCACATCCCAGGGATGCTCTACTGGATGGATATTTGGTGGCAGTGGAGGACATTGGACTACAGTATTTTTTCAGTTTAATTGAATTCAATTTTATTTTTATCGTGTCAAATCAATGAGAATCACCTCAAGGTGTTATTTTGTAAGAGGACCCTACTATAATACTCAGGGAAAACCAACAATCCAACAACCCTCATGAGCAATCAGTTGTTGACAGTTTTTTACAGTTGTTGTTGATCCCTTTGGAGAAAAACTATAACAATGACCAGTGATGTCACACACGTGACTGTAACTTGTTGTTATTGGTTACAGCGGATAATTTTATGATGTTTTAAGAATGTGCTGGATTGGATTTTGGGTTTACTGAATTTACTACTTTGACCTGAACTGAGCATTATTGGCTTTAAACGTGAGCTTTGTTCACTTCACCCTGTATTAGATCTTCACCTGAGTCTTCAGTTTGCTGGTTTGTATTTTAAACTTGATTTGAGAATCGATAGTCAAGACTTTAGTCAATTAATAAAGGTCCTAGGCTGTTGGCTTAATGGGATTAGAGATAAAGAATTCTCAAAAACTCATGCATTAAATATAATACACTTGCAATTACAGGGTTAAGGAAAAAGGAGTAGATTTGATCTGTTTTGACTAAAAAAAAAAATCTAAATTATTTTAAATGCCTCATATGCTGTAAACTGGGATCTTACTTATAGATTGAGTTTTAAAATCTACATCATTCTCACACAAGTAGGAAAGCATATGCTGTTATATATTTCTACAACATTACGTAGGTTAGAATAGGTGATTCTCCAACTCACTGGCTGATCTGATCAAATTTGTCTCGGAATGACATTGTCTAGGAATCTATCTCTGTTAGAAAGCATCACACCAATCCAGCTAAGGAAACTGGCCATGAAACTTTTGGTTCTGTTCAATATATTTTTCAGCTTGTGTCAGCTCATCTATAATGCTTTTGAGACCCAAGGTTGCCATCCACTGTAATATATTACAGCATTACTTTGAACCTTGCATTATAGGGAAAAATAGCTGACTCAACTCTAGACTGACCATTTCATTTCATCTATAAATTAGAAGAAAAATGTTCTTGGCAGAATATTATTAAGTACAAGTATCAGTAGGAGTGTTTGAAAGTATAACGTGAACAAATAACGTTGCTTTTGTCATTTATTCATAGAGTAATTCAATATGCAGTCAAGTTGGTGGCATTTGCATCATGCAGCTGTGAGTATTTGCTGCGTTGTTCTTAACTAACTCCATTCCTCTGTTACTGCTCAAGTGGTCTTGATGAGCTAGTGTTTGTATTCACAAGATAATCTTTGAGTATATTGTTGTGAAAAATGAAAGTTTGGCCTTGCTTTTAGTTGAAAAGCTCAGATTCAATGCAAAAACACTCAATCTGTTCCAGTTCAACCAATCCTTTTTTTTCTGATACTGACCTCCATCCTCGTAGTGCAGAAAGTGAGAGAAAAGTGGAGGACATGAAGAGTTCAGAGAGTGTTATATTGAGAAGGATTTTGCTTGGATCTTGGCCTTAATAATAAAACCTTTTACCAACACAGTACGGTATGTGCTGGGTGAAAGAACAACATTTTGCAGTGGTTTGGAAAAGAGATTTTTCAATTATGTTTTAGGGTAAGCTCCAAGATATAAAATAGGATATTAAACAGAGTTAACACAAGCAAGCCCTGTGAAATACTAGATAAATGTCCAATATTTCATCCCACCTCTCGCTTTATGACAGCTGGGATAGAATGGATGGATGGATGAATGAATAATGACTAGTACACTAAATCAAATGAGATTTTTTTTACTCCTAAGTTCTTTTATGTCCCTCCTCTTGCTCCCAACCAGTCACAGCAAGTGGTTGCTCCACCCTCAGCTTGGTTCTGCTGGAGGTTTCTACCTCGTTGGGTGTTGTCTGGTTAGTGCAGCTTTCTCTCATATTGTCTGTATTTCTACTTCATTTTTGGTTCTTTACTCTTGGTCTTCAGCAAAGTATTGACATTTGTGAGGTCAGTCAACAAGAAGTCCTGGCTCACAGTCCCTGCTCTAACTCATCCCAGAGATGTTCTCTTGGGTTAAGTTGAGAACAGTCAAGTTCTTCCACACCAAACTCGACCTTGCTTTTTACACTTGTATGAAATCATGTTGGATTCTTTACACCACTGGATCTGACACTTTGCAATCACTTGGAGATATAAGTCTTGGATGCAGCTTGTTTGCAATGGAAACTCATTTTAATAAGCTCTCTGTGCACTGTGTTTGAGCTAATCTGATAATGGAGTTTGAGGTCAATTGAGTCAATTGCTATAGACCTCCAATGTCTGCTGACCCAGCTCTGTGATTTTACGTGGCCTACCACTTTGTGGTTGAGTTGCTGTTTTTCCCAGTTGCTTCCAATTTGTTTTAATAACACTTACAGTTAAAGAATATTTAGTAGAGAAAAAATTCCATCACTGGACTAGTTGCACAAGTGGCAACCTATGATGGTACCATGTTGGAATTCACTGAGCTCCTTAGAGCGACCCAATCTTTCACAGATGTTTGTAGAAGAGTCTGCATGTCTAGGTGCTTTTGTACACGTGCAGCCATGGACGTGACTGGAACACCTGAGCTCAACAATTTATAATTGGGAGGGTGAATACTTCTGGCAATATACTGTAGCATTATTTACCCCTTATGTTACCAAATATTTACCCCTTATGTTACGGGCAGCACGGTGGCACGGTGGTTAGCACTGTTGCCGCACAGCAAGAAGGTCCTGAGTTCAATTCCACCATCAGACCGGGGTCTTTCTGTGTGGAGTTTGCATGTTCTCCCCGTGCTTGCGTGGGTTCTCTCCGGGTACTCCGGCTTCCTCCCACCGTCCAAAGACATGCAGCTTGTGGGGATAGGTTAATTGGATAATCCAAATTGTCACTAGGTGTGAATGTGCGAATGAATGTGAGTGCGAATGGTTGTCTGTCCCTGTGTGTTGGCCCTGCGACAGACTGGCGACCTGTCCAGGGTGTACCCCGCCTCTCGCCCTATGACAGCTGGGATAGGCTCCAGCGCCCCCCGCGACCCTGAAAAGGACAAGCGGAAGCAAATGGATGGATGGATGGATGGTTACCAAATCATTGTCTGGAGCACATATCCCTGAGGCGTACCATAACTCTGCCTTTTTGTGTAAATTCTTCTACTTGCATTGTTGCCTTGGAAACTGTTTGTCTATGTGTTTTTTACGTCAATTTTTAGATACCACCAGGATCAATCATTGCTTTATTATTGGTTTGCTGCTAGCACAGCTGCTAATTACTGCTTGCATTGTATCTGAAATAGCTACAAAGCGTAAATTTACTGCTGATTTCTTATTATAGTATTATATTATTAGAGATTTACATTTTTGCATCTCCCTTAACATTTACACTATTTACAACTCGAATAACGATAACGCATTGCAATATTTCTCCAGTTGTGCATAAAGAGCAATTTTTGTGTTTGTTTTTCTTATTTTTAAATCATTATGCCAAATACAAAGTAATATAAACATATGTGTGTAAAGCATATTGTGTATCCACCAATGGGCACTTCAGCTTCTTAAGATGATATTACAGCATACTAATGTTCCACTTCACATTTTTATCCTTGGAGTCTAAGTAGGACCATATGATTCACAGTTCAAAATAATCCCTATTTATCTTAGACTGGGCTTTGAAGCAGGTCCATAATTCATCCAAAATCTGGAACGAGAATTTGAGCTGGCTTCACCCACACATTAAGCAAACTTTCATCTGACTGGCTGATTGGTATAAAGGCTGAGATGACCATATTAGGATATCCCGCTGATATCAAACAGAACCACAAGAGTAATGGAGCCCTTTGGGTCTTAGGTGTAACTTTTCCATAAATCAACAACATTATTTGGAATCTATTTTTAAACAAACAGATCCAGTTTATCTCCCATCAAAATTGGTCCTTTTCTAAGGCTACGTTCACACTGCAGGTCTTAATGCTCAATTCCGATTTTTTGATCAAATCCGATTTTTTTGTCTCCTCGTTCACACTACAAATAAAATGCGACAGCAAACGCGCTCTAGTGTGAACGCTCAAAGCGGCCCGCATGCGCAAAAGAAGATGTCACACACAACGCGCTCTGTTTAGACCAAGAACAAACAGTATTGTTTGACTGATGGCCGTTAATATAAAGACTTCGGACTTTACGTTTCCCAATTTTTGCTTTAAGTTATTTTGTTATTTACATAATAATGTAAATAACCTAATAATGATCCTTATTGCTGTTTAACCCTTTACAGCCGATCGGAGCGGGCACGCTCTGTTTTGCGTAACTATTTTTAAATCCCGGTAGCTCTGCAACCACTTAAGCTAGCACAATAATTTTTTTTGCATATGAAACTGGAGGAGTTGTACTTACATCTTATGCCATCAGCTTGTCCTAGGTCACAGTTTCCTTCCACATATAGCTTTGCAAAAACTGCATAAAAATCACTTGCAGCAACAAAAACATGATATTCCAGAAACACGCTTCGCCGATCCATCAGCTGTTTGTAACACTTCCTATGTCCATCAGCGCGAACTATCACATGACCGCATGACCTGCCCGAAACCGGAAGTGACATCATTTTGCGGAAATGTAGTTTTTTACGATCGGGCCCTTATGAGCTTGTGTTTTACTTCTTATGTGTTTTAAAAAGTTATGTTTGAGTTTATGACTTTCTGTGTCGTTTCTGGGATGCTTAGGACTCATATTGCACTGCTGGAAATAGTTTATTTTGATGCATATGCTGTTATTTTGCAAATTTGCACTATAATATTTATTTTCGTTTTTCCTGCAGTATATAAAAATTGGTGTATTTCAAAAATAAAACTATGAAGACACTCAAAATAAATTTCCTGTGGTGGGAAACTAGTTTGTGTAACTTTTTTGTATTTACAGTTTTGAGGGATAAGCCTCTTAAATTTCTCTAACTAGAAATATATGTTAAAAAAACAAAAACGATTTTCAATTTTTTTGTAGTTTATTGCACTTTTTTGCAATTTATGTAATTACTATGCACCTAATGCAGACATATTATTAAAGTTTGGGCTATAATGGTTGTATTGATGTATAGCAACTTGAAATGCTCCCAAAAATGGCTCCACAGCATGTAAAAATATAATATAAGCTCTGGCGAACTTGGTTCTATGGTAGGTCTTAAAGGGTTAAGAGAGGAGCGGTGCTTCAAAGGATAGCTGCAGATTTCTGTCAGAATCTGCAGATTATACAGTACAAATAAAATGTTTACGTTGTCTTCCCAACAGTTTCACTGACATCTACACTGGATGGCTAGGAAGCGTTCGCGATGTCTTCTCGGGCGCTGATAATTGGCTTCAGTCTTGTGTCGGTGACGTAAAAGGCGGATTTAATGCGACTTGACCGTTCAAACAGCAGTCGCTTTCTAAAACATCGGATATGTATCGGATTCAGTACCACATACGAAAGTGACCCAGATCGGATTTGAAAATATCGGATTTGCGCCGTTCACACTGTCATAGCATGATCGGATATGGGTCGCATAGGGTCAAAAAAATCGGATTTGATGCGCTTTCGCCTGCAGTGTGAACGTAGCCTTAGATTGGCAGAATACACAGTGGGGAGTGTTGTTAGCTCGCCACAGAGGAGAATGGAACTTAAGCTGTTTAATTGGATCAGGCAACAAAAGAATTGTTTACTGTTGTTGAAGCTTAAGAAGATCTGATCAAATCAAATCAAATCAAATCACTTTTATTGTCACATCACATGTGCAGGCACACTGGCACAGCACATGCGAGTGAAATTCTTGTGTGCGAACCCCACAAGCAACAGAGATGTGCAAACACAACAACACAAACGAGCAAAATACAAGAATGGCCAACCTGAAACTAATAAATATATGTACAATATATAATAGTGTATGCATTTCTGGATGTGTATACTAAATATTTTCCTGTGTGTGTGTGTGTGTGTGTGTGTGTGTGTGTGTGTGTGTGTGTGTGTGTGTGTGTGTATACACATTTTTACAAATTAAATAGTAAAAAAAAAATAAAATAAAATAAAATAAAATAATAATAATAATAATAATAATAATAAAATATATAAAATATACAGAGTTGAATATGGGCAAAACAAGTGGCATTTATATACAGTGTGGAGTGCATAATGTTGAAGTTCCAGTAGTGAAGCTGAGGTGTCTATGACGTGTTCAGCAGTCTGATGGCCTGATGGAAAAAGCTGTCTCTCAGTCTGCTGGTACGGGACCGGATGCTGCAGAACCTCCTTCCTGATGGAAGCAGTCTGAACAGTTTATGGCTGGGGTGATTGGAGTCCTTGATGATCCTCCCCGCTTTCCTCAGGCAGCGCTTCCTGTAGATGTCTTGGAGGGAGGGAAGCTCACCTCCAATTATCCGTTCAGAGCACCGCACTACTCGCTGGAGAGCTTTGCAGTTGTAGGCGGTGCGGTTGCCATACCAGGTGGTGATGCATCCAGTGAGGATGCTCTCAATGGCACAGTGATAGAAGGTCCTGAGGATGCGGGGGCTCATGCCGAATCTTTTCAGTCTCCTGAGAAAGAAGAGGCGCTGCTGCGCCTTCTTCACTGTTTTGTTTGTGTGTACTGACCACGTAAGATCCTCAGCCAGATGTACTCCAAGGAACCGGAAGCTGCTCACTCTCTCCACAGCAGCACCGTTGATGGTGATGGGGGTGTGTACTTCTCTGCACCTCCGGAAGTCCACTATCAACTCCTTTGTCTTTGCGACGTTGAGGGTGAGATGGTTGTCTTGACACCAGTGGGTCAGGGCGCTGACCTCCTCCCTGTAAGCCGTCTCATCACCGTTGGTGATAAGACCCACCACTGTAGTGTCGTCCGCAAACTTCACAATGATGTTGGAGCTGTTAGTGGCTGTGCAGTCGTAGGTGTAGAGTGAGTACAGGAGAGGGCTCAGTACACACCCCTGTGGAGCACCAGTGTTCAGTGTGATGGGGGATGAGGTGATGCTGCCCAGTCTGACCACCTGGCGTCTGTCAGACAGGAAGCTAAGGATCCAGGGATCTGAGAGACTGAGGAGGAGAAAGAAACAGAACAAGAGGAAATGAAGAGGAAGAGAGAGGTAACAGAGAGTTGGTAGATAATACAGGAGGGGAGGGGAGCGCTTAAAAGTAATGGCGACAAACAGACAGGATGGAAAAGAAAACATGCAAAGGAATACTGTTAGGAAATCAAAAAACAGGTTTAAGAGAGACATCAACCAAGAATAAAAGATGAGGAAGAAATGGAATATATGTGATTACTTGCACTCTGAGCCCCCGTCGGTAAATTAGAGGCAGGCCCCCGTGCAGACAAACGTGATGGCTTTTTTACTCTAATCAGATTGGAGCTCAAGGTTTGAGAAAAAAGGCCCAACATTCCTCTCTCTCTTTGCACACTATGACTGAATGTAAAATGCTGGTGTGTGCATATGGAGAGAATGCTCTGGGTGTATGTGTGGCAGATATTTTGTTTGTGAGTGATGAACTGGAATAGCCCCAACTAGCTGCAAATTCACGATAGACAGTAACAATCCCTGCATTCTGATTAAAGTAGCTTTCTGTGGACAACAGACATTTGAATATTATTTTTAATCAAAACAGTCTGACAGCATCAGAGGAGATCTTGAATGAGTTTCAACCCATGCACCAAATGTTGCTTCATCAAAGGGTTCTTTGCCTTCAGTGCTTCTACACTGACTGTTTAAATGGATGTAAAGCTGTAAATCTTATTCAACATAAGATTTAACATTATCAGGCATCATTGTTAAAGGTACTGTCAGACAGACTTATGACAGTGACACAGAGTGAAGAAGTGATATATGTGAAAAAAATTTTTTATGGGACTCAATCCTGTGGAAAAACTCAAAACCTTCATTCTATAGAAACTCACTAGTAAGTAACAGCCAGGTGTTGCTAGTCATATGCACTTAAAGAAGAAAATAAGTATTCCAGTGTCAAATGTGAGGTCATCTGTTTGACGACTAAAGACTGAATCATACATTATGACAATGATCCCAAGAAAATCTAAAACAAAAGGACTGAAAAAGAAAAGAATTGAGATGTTGGAATGACCCAGACACCATCCAGACCGGATTAAAATGCTGTGCTTGTGACTGTAGTGTTTCAACAGGATTTGATTCATAGCCATTATATGTTATTAGGTATGACTTAAGCACCGATTATATGTTAAATGTACGTGAGTCTGCTAGGGTCCACTCAGGTCTCGGTGATGTAAATTTTGTCATCAGATGGTTAACATGCCCAAGTTTTCTTGGGCAAGATACTCAAACCCGAGTTGCTTCCAAAGCATTCATCAAAGAGTGACAGAAAGCACTTAGAAATAGAAAACGTGGGTGTGTGAATAGGTGAATGAGGCTTTAGTGGTGGTGGTGGTGGTCAGAAGGGCCGATGGCGTGATATGGCAGCCTCGCTTCTGTCAGTCTGCCCCAGGGCAGCTGCGGCTACAACTGTAGCTTTCCTCCACCAGTGTTTGAATGTGTGTGTGAATGGGTGGATGACTGGGTGTGTAAAGCGCTTTGGGGTCCTTAGGGGGGACTAATAAAAGTATGGAAGAAATATAGTATCATCAGAATTCAAGTATTTTTAGACATTGAATTTATGACACTGAATTTTTATCCTCCAAATTTCCCTGCAAAAATATTCACAAGCAAAAATTCACCTGCAAAAATTCACCTGCAAAAAATTCACCTGCAAAAATTCACCTGAAAAAAATTCACCTGCAAAAAATTCACCTGCAAAAAATTCACCTGAAAAAAATTCACCTGCAAAAATTCACCTGCAAAAATTCAACTGCAAAAGTGATGAACTTTAATGACCCAAGCCAGAGCACTCAGCACCAGATCGAGTCGAGTGGCTCTCGGCCAATTAAATTACGCTGTTTGATCACATGACACCGTTAGCCAGCAGTTTGTCTCCTAAAAGAGAGCTGTTTAGAGGTGAGTGATTAAGTTTTTCTCCTAAATAGAGATCATTACAGAACGCCTAGTCCTACTTAAAATCCCATTTATTTTTATTTTATCATCTACTCGAACTAAGGAAAACGTTTGACTAACTCAAAGACAATTTCCACGACTCCCCTGCCTGACTGCAGAGGCAGTTTTGAATTTAGGAGCAGCAAGATGGAAGCGGCAAACCCTGGCGATTCTCCGGTAAGTATATTGTTTTTTATCTTCAAGTTTGTCTTTTGAAACGTTAATTTTATTTAAATCCGTTGCTCACGTATAAAGTACACAGACGGGGTCTTTGCTCAACTCGTCTGAGGCGTGTCTCACTAAGCGCTACATGCTAGCATCCTGCTAACCGAGCTACCCTTTACATGCTGTGCTTTAGAAAATAGGATACTCGTTAAAAAATACTCCGCAGATATTGATAGATAGACGAACACTGCAAATATAATGTTGTAAACGAAAACGGCCTTTGGTGAAGTGGTAAAATACACCATGAATAAAGCCATAGATTGAATGGCTGCCATGGTTGCAGAACGGCCTGATTTAATGACAAGAATGGGGAAGAGTGAGGCGAAGTGAACCAAAGCCACAAAACACGGTCAGACAAGGCGGCAAAAGGGCAGTGATCTGTCCGTCAGTATGAAGTTGGTGTGTGCTTTGGTGAACAAAAACTCGAGACCGGTAGCAGGAAGGTGGGAGACTCGTGTTTCACTGGAATAGTGGTGAATTAAAACATCCTTTGTTGGGGACATTTAGGTGTAAATGCATCCATAAAGGTGAGACAGAGGCAGACCAGACAGTGAAGAAAACAAGGCAAACATTAGAAATATTAAAACGGAAATATAGGATTAATATAACATACAATTGGGGAAAATGTAAGGAACACAATGTAAATGATATTGTAAAGTCATTAAAACAGCATACTCTGATTAAAAGAAACAGATAATTGGGTAGGAGGATGATGATGATGATAATAATAATAATAATAATAATAATAATAATAATAATAATAATAATAATAATAAAATAAAAAAAATGTACAAGATGGGTATGTATACTTGTAGCCAGAACTTAACAACTATAAAGTTGTAGCATGTCAGTACCTTACCCCATCCATTATATCCACACTTTCAGAAAAGGATATGGTCAATATCTTTACAAATACTATCTAACCTTAAACTGGATATCCCCTCTGCTTCTTCTGCTTCTCGTATACACCCTCAGGGTTTGTGATCAGCCAGCGGCTGATATGATCATTAATCCTGTAAAATAATATTCTTTCGGTTTATGAATCTGTTTGCATGGATTTCTTAATCTGTTTCCACTGTTAGCAGAAGTTGTGCATGCAGTTTTGGTGTGCTGCTCTCCAAGACTACAAGCTGCGTTAAAGTTGGAAGTAACTGGCCGATGTTCCACTGTTGAAGATAGCTGTGCCCATTTGTTGCACATTGTGGGTATGGAGAAATTGTGGCTACCCACAATTTCCCCAAACTGAGCGATTATACATCTTCCTTCCATATTTGTATCTTGTGTCACTAAAAATAATTTTATTTAATTTTATACATTGATTAATGACCTGCAGAATCTCCTTATCATATTAAGTGATTCACAATTGTCACTTTATGCTTTCTCCATCTTGAAAGTGATGACATCCTTGCATTACATCCTTTAGGTTCATTTTCTGCAGGCAGGTTTCTGACAGAGAACAGGCAGATTTACACTATAACATGCAGCGTTCTATAGATGGACACATAAAGAAATGAAAAATTACATGTATGTGCTAACTTTCTAAACACTGTTACATTAATGATTAAGTAGATAAAACATTTATGTCAGCCTTGGCTCATAGTTCATTTAAAGACAAGAACTTTGTGTGTGTTTCAGGTCCTGCACTCTCAAAGACTGAATGAACCAGCATTGCAGCCATGGGTCACTGTGAGCATCACAGGGAAGGTTGAAGCCGCCCACTGCAGCTGTAAGGCCGGAGTCACGGAGACCTGCACCCACGTCACTGCTCTTCTGTTTAATGTAGAAGCAACAGTGATCTGTGGCACAAGGACTGTTACAGATGAACCTGCATACTGGGTTTTGCTGGGTAATATGACCAAGATACAGCCAGAGGTTGGCCATAAGATAGACTTCTCCTCTTCAGCTGCCCAAAAAAAGGCTCTTGATCAGAACAAACAGACCATCTGTAGTGACAGGTAAAAGGAGCCGTCCTCAAAAAAGAAAAATCCCACCTGCTACTGTGGAGGAGTTGTCACTGCTATAATGCCATCATGTTTTATCTAGGGGTCTAGATTTATGCCTATAGTGCACTGCCGTGTAAATAATTTGCATTTACTGAATGAGTATCACTGTTCAAAAATTGAATAAAGAAACAAACTAATTTTTGCCTTTTTTTTTTTTTATTAAAACCACTTTATAGAACATCACATCAGTTACAATGTAGAATCCATGTCACTGGAGAATTTTGATTCAATAAACAGTAAAAAGGTGAGCTGTGAAGACCAAGGACAAGTGCAGCTCACAGGTTTTCTATCCAAGGAATCCCAGAAGATTGCATGGTGTCATTGCCCAGCAGTTGTTCGCAGGACATATGGACTCAACCTCAACAATCCCTCACACTGAGCAGCATGAAGTGACAGTGCAGAGGAAAAACTCCCCTTTAACAAGAAGAAACCTCCAGCAGAACCCGGTTCAGTACCAGCAGCCATCTGGGTTTGGAGGAGAGAGAGAGACACAGAACTACCAAAAGTATATTTTTTTTTATGTGATTGACTGTTGTTGTAATTCAAGCCCTGAGTGTAGAGCAGGTAAGATATAAAGTTGCATCCTAAATTCCATGCTCATGCAGAGTGTTTAGTTTATGACTTTTTCACCTGGTCATATCTTGATGAACAGATGGTCTTTTAGGGTTGACCAAGCTGGTACCTTGACTCTGTTCTCTGCAAGATGTTGCAAAAAACAAAATCATATGGAGACAATATTGGACACAAAATATATAACAATTTAGTTAAATGTAGCATTAACTCATAGGTCTTGCTAAAGTAAACCTTGTATTCTGATTCATCACAGCAGCAGTTCAGTTGGATGATGTCAGTAACTGCAGCAAGTGTCTTGCTGACTGAATAATTACATCTTGCATAATCTGAAACAAACACAAAGACAGAAACAATTTATAAATTAACGTTTGATAAAATCTAAGAATTAATCATTTATTAGATACCAATATGAATATGTCTACCATAAAAGCGAAGTTACATTCAATCAAGATGGTCTGGCATGCTACAACTTTGTAGTTGTTAAGTTCTGGCTACAAGTATACATACCCATCTTGTACATGTTCTTTAACATTATTATTATTATTATTATTCTTATTATTATCATCATCATCATCCTACCCAATTATCTGTTTCTTTTAATCAGAGTATGCTGTTTTAATGACTTTACAATATCATTTACATTGTGTTCCTTACATTTTCCCCAATTGTATGTTATATTAATCCTATATTTCCGTTTTAATATTTCTAATGTTTGCCTTGTTTTCTTCACTGTCTGGTCTGCCTCTGTCTCACCTTTATGGATGCATTTACACCTAAATGTCCCCAACAAAGGATGTTTTAATTCACCACTATTCCAGTGAAACACGAGTCTCCCACCTTCCTGCTACTGGTCTCGAGTTTTTGTTCACCAAAGCACACACCAACTTCATACTGACGGACAGATCACTGCCCTTTTGCCGCCTTGTCTGACCGTGTTTTGTGGCTTTGGTTCACTTCGCCTCACTCTTCCCCATTCTTGTCATTAAATCAGGCCGTTCTGCAACCATGGCAGCCATTCAATCTATGGCTTTATTCATGGTGTATTTTACCACTTCACCAAAGGCCGTTTTCGTTTACAACATTATATTTGCAGTGTTCGTCTATCTATCAATATCTGCGGAGTATTTTTTAACGAGTATCCTATTTTCTAAAGCACAGCATGTAAAGGGTAGCTCAGTTAGCAGGATGCTAGCATGTAGCGCTTAGTGAGACACGCCTCAGACGAGTTGAGCAAAGACCCCGTCTGTGTACTTTATACGTGAGCAACAGATTTAAATAAAATTAACGTTTCAAAAGACAAACTTGAAGATAAAAAACAATATACTTACCGGAGAATCGCCAGGGTTTGCCGCTTCCATCTTGCTGATCCTAAATTCAAAACTGCCTCTGCAGTCAGGCAGGGGAGGCGTGGAAATTGTCTTTGAGTTAGTCAAACGTTTTCCTTAGTTCGAGTAGATGATAAAATAAAAATAAATGGGATTTTAAGTAGGACTAGGCGTTCTGTAATGATCTCTATTTAGGAGAAAAACTTAATCACTCACCTCTAAACAGCTCTCTTTTAGGAGACAAACTGCTGGCTAACGGTGTCATGTGATCAAACAGCGTAATTTAATTGGCCGAGAGCCACTCGACTCGATCTGGTGCTGATTGCTCTGGCTTGGGTCATTAAAGTTCATCACTTTTGCAGTTGAATTTTTGCAGGTGAATTTTTTGCAGGTGAATTTTTTTCAGGTGAATTTTTTGCAGGTGAATTTTTGCAGGTGAATTTTTGGCAGGTGAATTTTTTGCAGGTGAATTTTTTTCAGGTGAATTTTTGCAGGTGAATTTTTGCAGGTGAATATTTTTGCAGGGAAATTTGGAGGATAAAAATTCAGTGTCATAAATTCAATGTCTAAAAATACTTGAATTCTGATGATACTATATTTCTTCCATATAAAAGCGCTTTACAAATACAGGCCATTTACCATTTTAGTATAAAGGAACCAATCTATAAAATGAAAATAACATTTTAGAACTGAGTAGCCACTATTATTTTCAACATAAATGTAGACAACACTAAGACTGTGATGACACTTTGATCACAGGGGAACTTTATCATCAAAGTCTGGGCTCTTCTCTTTGACTCAAACACACCCACAAACATACAGCAGCCAATAAAGAAGCAGAGATATAACCAGGACAGTGAACTGAGCTGAAAGCAGCACAGCTCATGAAGTTCACAGGAAATAGCCAATAAGAGTCTGTTATGACACCACAGATTTAACAAGTGAAGAATATGTAGTCAAGTGACAGTGCTGTTTAATTAAAGACAGGTTACAGCAAAAACTCTGCCTGCCTGCAACAAACTACTTGTTTAGTTTGCCACTTGCTTTAATTGGTTGCAAATAGAAATCCAGTGGCAGAGGATAAAGTGAGCCCTCAGTTCCCTTTTGGGTGAACTCAGTAAACGGTGTCCTGATGAGTTTATGCTCCCAGTTGCTAATTTCAAGCATACAAGATGAGCTCATTTTGTAAATTACAGTCCCCATTAGAGCAAAAAAAAAAAAAGAGCTGGGTATGCTTTAAGCTGAGCTTTGACAGTCACGACCCTAATAGCATACAATGTGCCACCGTTGTTCAGATAGAACTTCATGTCATAACACCAAAATGCTCAGCTTAGGGCCTCACAACAGGACATCATTAACTAATGGGTGATGTTACATCCAGCATTTACAGTCCATTAGTACACTAACACTGAGTTTTATTAACTTGAAATCATTATTACAGTTCCATTTAATTTTATGTGTATGTAGTTCTGAATCACAATCAAGGTCCTTTGTAAGGTAAAGACCTTCTTTGAGCAAGCACTTGGTGACAGTGGGAAAGAAAATCTCCCTTTTAACAGTAAGAAACCTCCAGCAGAACCAGGCTCACGGAGACATGCTGTGGAAGGGAACCAGAGATAATTAATAACTATGATTGAATGCAGAGAGGTGTATAAACACACAGAGATTGAAAACAGTGAAGAAGAAATGCTCAGTTTAGCATGGGAAGCCCCGAGACGTCTAGGCCTATTGCAGGGTAACTTAGGGTCACCTGATCCAGCCCTAACTATAGTCTTTATCAAAAAGTAAAATGTTAAAGCTAATCCTTAAATGAAGCAGTTGTTTGTGTCCCAAAATCCAAACTGGAAGCACAGAAGAGGGGACTGAAAGCTGAAGCCTCTGGGAACCTGAGAGTCTGAGACCAAAGTAAGATGTAATAACCTGAGTTTACTCTGAAGATCAAGCAGGAAATTAGAAGTCATCCAGGTCTTTATGTCTTTAAGATATTCCTGCATTTTAACTAATTAGTATGTGCCATTTGGTTTCATGGAAACTTCATGCACAAAGGCCCCAGCCAGATGACGGAGTCAAACCCAGAATATTCTTGATATTAGTTAACAGTGCTAACACCCGTGCTACTGTGGCGTCATCATAGAGAGCTGCTATCTCTGAGATGGTCACCTCACACCCTGTCAGTTAACCATGGGAGAGAAGTCCAATCCACCTGCAGTTCAAACCTTTGGTTTAACAAAGGCAGCCAGTCTGGGGAACGCTGGCTTAAGGTGAAGGGGAAAGGATTTAAACTAGCTTCTTTTAGATTACTAAGTAAGGGACTGCACAAAGCCCCGGTGTAATATACAGGATTTTGAACAGTGAATAAAAATATGGAGTAGAAAAAATCTGAAGAAAATGCTTGAAAATGTGTTAAGATCTGACATATTTATGAAGAACACATTGTTAACATGATTTTAAGCATATTGTTGGATGTATGTTGACTCACAGCAGATTTGACTGACTTAGAGACACTGTTACTGGCGTAAAAAGAGGCACTCTGGAGAAAACTAAGTTGTTTGGTATTATGCTGCCTGAAGCTAATCTCCTCTAAACTTCAACAGAAAGTGATATTCAAACTCCAATACCTGCCCCACAGTGATTTTGCAGACAGCGTAGTCTTGAGCCTCATTTCAATTTGCTTGTGAGTTTCAGATAATCTCAGATTTATTATTTGTTTGGTTGTTTCCACTCTGAAATATGTGGTTTGACAAATGACACGCTTGTATCACACCATTTCACTTGTCGGTACTCTCTACCCCTTCTTATAAAGTATCTCTTCACTGCCTCAAACCCTATAACGGATGATGCAAGTTCACACCAATAGATGGCAAGACTCATTAAAGCCAGAAGACCTTTAATCAGTCCCACAGATTATAAACTGTGAAACTCTAAAAGTAGATACTGAATTCAGTGAGAAATGAACTTTATAATTACATTACCATATCAGAACGAGTTTTTACGTTTTATGACACTACACTGGTGGCACTAATCATATCAGAGGGAGACGGGTCCGCCAATAGGGCTGAGGTCCAACAACTGGTCACGTGGTGCTCAGAACAGAATCTGGTTCTTATACTAAGAAGAAAAAAGAAATCATCATGAAACTGGTCTGCCAACGCTACAGCTGCAGTTCAGCACCACCACAGAAAGCATCCTGGTGGACTGTGTAACAGTGTGGTATACTGGATGCTCTGCAGCAGATACAAAAGACTATCCACAGGGTAACAAGCACAGCACAAAGACCACTGGTACAGGTGACACACCTCCCAAGAGCTTTAAAAACACTAAGGATAGTTCCCACTCTAGACACTTGCTGTGTGACCTGTTGCCCTGTGGTAGATACTACAGGTCTGTCAAGACAAGGACAGTTTTTTATCCAAGTACAGTCACTGTTAAAAATCACTTTTATCACAGTGCACCATTGTACTTTTTATTTGATATTTGACTGAATATCCATAGTTATTTATTATATTCCACTTGAAAAAGCCTGCCTTGCTGCTCAAATTACTTTGTTTTATTGTGTGAATGGTACTTTTTTATTTAATCTTAGTGGCACCTCATTGTCACAGTGTCTTATAATGCAGTGATCCAGATCCAGCTTAGCACAACTGAAATTATAATAGATGCCTAAGACATAATTGATGACTACTTTATGATGTAGCATAGAAGACCCCAAGGTGAGAAGCTGGGCTGCTGCATGAACAATCAGAAGCACTCTTCCTCCTCCTTGATAGTGGTACGAGTGAATCAGGGCAGATACGAGAGCTAGGTCCAATAAGGAGGAGACGAGGGGTGCAGCTGAACACTGAGCTTTTCCTAAGAAGGTCCTAAATGAGTGAAGTGACTTGGAAGCATCTGCGTGGCAGCCGTTATAAGAGCTGTTCAAATTCTCCAGAAACTAAGGAAAGGTATTTTAGTGCTTCCTCTTATCGCCTCTTTTAACAAAGGATACACTAGACCTTTATCAAAGGAGATAATTACAACCCATAATTCATAGCGACATACCATCTGACTGTTAATTAAAATGACCAACACAACTGACAAAGTGGTGCAGATCGTGTAAATATTAATTAACAGTCTGTTTTCCATTTCATGCCATGACCTGCTGATATGAATTTCTGAACATCACACAGCTGTAATCTGCTTCTTGTTGAGGTATTGAGTTGCATTTTTATGAGCTTTCTAAATCAAGATAATGAGCTATATGAGTTGATCACAGGGCATTTGAACTTCACAGTAGTCGAGCTTGCATTAGTCTCTCTCTTTTTCTTTAATAAGCAACCTTTGTAATGAAGTCAACGTTTTGCAGATTGTTCACATCTTGATGGCGAGTTTGAAACAACACAGAAAAAGCACACTGTGGTGAAGTGAGGCCCATATTTTTGTAGTTCATCTTCTGGACATTGTAGTTTCAGCACAGCAGACTTATTAATTCTCCTTTACACCTTTCCTTGGCCTCATAACATTTCCCTCCGATGTCAAGGAAAAGTGATTAGGAAGAGAAGGTAGGAGGTAATTTTTTGGAGTATTTGACCACATCCCAGGTAATCTAATACAACAGTGGCTGCAAGTTTAGGATGCTGCAGACACTGACAGTAACCTTGTTTCTCTTTATGAAGTGGTGGGGAAGCAGGCTTAGATGGAGGAAAGAGACAAGCCAGAGCTGGTGATTTGCTAGGGGGCTGAAAACTTAACCAGCCAACCCTAACTACTGGGTGGAATAATAAATAATAATAAAGAAAGCTTTGCTTGTATAGTGCTGTCCAAAACCTAGCTGCAAAGGGCTGTGTGCAATAAAATAGATAACAAAGAAACTTCGTAAAGAAAACTGAATCCGTGAAGGCCCTTAGGACCCACAGCCAACTTCTTATATGCGTGCTGTGCTATAAAAGTATTTGCCCCCTTTTGCATATTTGTCAGAATTATATGCTTCAGCTCTTTAATACCAGTATTTCTTTCCTGACATTGTGTTTATCACATCAACATTATTGTTCACTTAAAGGAGTTTCACACTGTGTATCCTCACTTCACTGTTCTCCCACCACCCTTTGTTCATCTTTAATCTTCCCCACAATCTAAGCTCTCACATGCAAATGGAGACAACAATGACACAGAGGAAAGGTCTTCTCCAGAGTGTCAAAGTACTTTGCATGGCAGAGTGAAACAGCATTAGGTGGTCATTCCCAGTCACGGTCATGGCTCCTGGTGTCTGTGCCATTTACAGAGTCATAATTCCAACGCTGGTCTCCCTCTGCGCTGCCACCTTTGGAGCTTGGCACGCTCTCTTCATCCCTCGATTTCTGTTCCAACGCGGCTGTAGATTTAAGCCAGAGCACGTCGTACACCTTAGTTGTCTCCCTCAACGGCGAGACTCTTTCATTTTATTTAAGATTTTGCTGTTCTCAATCTCATGACAATCTCCTGGAAGCCCAGTGGTGCAGCCCACTGTTGTTTGTCTGCTGTCCTGCAGATGGTCCCTGCTTCTCACTGGTCCTCTTGAAGCCTTCTCTCCCAGTCATGGTCTGCATCTGCACCTCAATCTCTTCTTCTATATCCCTCATGTCGCGGTCTCTGCAATTTAAAAATGAAAGCTTCCCCAGAAAACCCTCTTTTGCCCTCTGTCAGCTTAACACAATTAGACATGCACAATGAAGTTGTGCATTGTCTCTTAAAAATTCCAGGGCTTCTCCCCTGGAGTAGTTTCACTCCAGGCCCTGTTGTAAGAAAAAACATTAGCCAGTGGTGTGTCCTGCTGTAAATCATGTGATTAGATCCCACGATTAACCCTCTGCTGTGGAAAAAGTGATGTAGATGTTAGCGCAGCGCATCTGTATGCACACTTTCTCACAGTGACCTCTGCACTGTAAACAATACAAGGTCATGAATAACACACTGCTGGTAAATTCACAAAGACACAGAAAGTGGCAATCAAAAGGTTAAGTCAGCCCAAAAGCTCATGCAACCTGCTGCTGTCACCTTTCTGCTCCTGTAAAAAGAAACATACATACATACATCCACCCTTTGGTCAGGTCTAGATGGAGGTGCAATCTTGCATACTGGTGTCAAGTCAATGAAAGCTTTTGTCAGTCCAGTCAGTCCCCATTTTTTATTTGCTGACAGTAGAACCTCTCGTGACGCAATAAGTTTCTACTGCCAGCAATGACGTCATTTCAAAAAAGGGAAAAAAAAGAATTTAGAGTGGATTACCTCGCTGAATCCTTTTTGGCCGGGACTTGTTTTGTGATTGTCCCAAATAAGTGGCTTTCTCCCGAGCCCATTTTAATTTTGGAGAAGCTCACTTGCGATTGATCAACATGTTGTGTAGCGTTTTCGATCCAGATCTTGCAGGCCTGCTTGAAAAGGAGAAAATTGCCAAACAAAAATCTCAGTGCACTGTTAAAATCAAAAAATATGAAGGCCTCTTTTAGAAGTTGTCTAAGTGTACTCTCTTAGAATGATAGACAAACACATGGAAGTTAAGCTGTAAAACAATTCAGCCAAAACCTGGCTTGAGTGTTTCTAATGGTGTTAACCTATAATGTTCTTCCGACTGCTGCACGTGGAAAATTGATTCAGGTCTGCTCTTCACCTGCAAGTGACACACTGAGACATTTTGCTCATTCTTCTCATTGCTTAAAACAACACGTCTCCCCTCTCTGGTTCTGAACTCCCCTTTCTTAAAAACCCAGAGAGATTGTAGTTGCCCTACGTTGAAAAACACCAAACCCTCTTCCTATTTTAATCAACAATTCTACTAATTTTGTGTGTGTGTGTGTCCACCCTAGGGGAGCTGGTGTACCACCTTCTCCCGCTAGTTGGAAACAACTTTTACACACATTTCTACACTCCTCTCTTTTTTTTCTTTTCTTGTTTTTGTTTCCAATTTTCTTTTTCTTTCTCTTTTTTTTGCCTGTCCCGTTTGGCTCTTTTGCCATCAGAATTATTGTCTAAAGGCAAAGAAAGATGCCCAACGGATTTACTTTACCAAATTGACCATCCCAGCCTTGACGTCCATTTGATTCACCTTTTATTGTTTATTTTATTTTCACTTGCTGAATACGGGACAGACTTGACTGGGGGAAAGAAGGGGAGAAAGAAAGAGGGAAAGAGAAACAGCTGAGAAGAGGGACGGGGGAGAAGGGCAAAAAACAAAAACCAACAGAATGAGCAGAGAGAAAAAAATGCATCTATCGATCACCTGGATCACCTGTTGAGAAAGAAAAAAGAAAACAAGCAGAAGAAAACAAGAGTAATAGAATAAACAACATCACAATGATATATGGGAATATGACAGTAAATACTAAATATTAAACATTATTGTGCAGCACGTAATATCGACAGCGCACAGTGTGCTTTGAGGTAGGAACAAAAAGGGTGTAGTTTGTGGGTGTGATCACCCGTGTGTACACCTGTGAGCATGGACGCGCTTGTTTTTTTTAAAAGGTTCCTTCATGTAATGATCTGCTAGAGGGTGTGGGGGGGCCACAGCCCCGTCCACCAGGGTATGAAGCAGGTATGGAGGAGATCAAAACTCCAGACATCCAGAGGCCCCCAGAACATAAGAGACCAAGGAAGACCAACAGAGGGGCAGCCGCACCACTGTCCCAGAAAGAGCTGAGGAGAGTCCCAGATGAGGGGTCACTCAGCAGCCGCGGAGCAGAAGCCAGGGGGGGTTGCAGTGACGCGCCCGTGAGCTCCGCTGGCAGCCAGCCGTGCCTGAGTGACCGAGCCCCAGGCCGAGAGGCCGGGGGCACCCCACCTCCGAAGTGGCCCGAGCGAGCCCCGGGCTCCAGGCCCCGATACGCAGCCGCCAAGGAGTGAGCCGGTGTGTACCTGGACGCCCATCCCCGGACACAAAGAATCACCAACTCTTCTCTTTCTCTCAACAGGTGATCCAGGATATTTTTTTTCTCTTCATTCTCTTTTTAAGTTTCCTTTCTCACTGTCCCTCTTCGCTTCTGTTTTTCTTTTCCTTCATCTTTCTTTCTCCCTTTCCTATCCCTCAGTCATGTCTGTCCCGTCTGTGACAACTGAAAATAAAATAAAATAATTAATAAAAACAAAGGTCGATCAAATGGACCAATACGGCAAGGCCGTGGTGATCCATTTGGCAAAGTAAATCCATTGGGTCTCCTTGTTGGTCTTCAGACAACAATTCTGATGGCTAAAGAACCAAATGGGACAGGCAAAAAAAAACCCAAAAAAAGTGAAGTTGACTAAAAGATCTCAGAAAGCAACATCGTGGACATCTAAAGAAACAGCTAAGAAACACTGAACTCTATCAGTCTGGAAAGGGTTACAAAGGCATTTCAAGCGCTTTGGGAATCGAACCACGATGAGGGCCTTAATCCAGAAAATGTGGAAAACCTGAAGGCCTCACTTGGAGGTTTCTTTTCCTACTGCTGCCAGCCTTTAAAGTGGACGTCGGCGTGGACAACGGCCATATGCATGCTACGCCAGTCGGCTGGCATGCATATTGATTGGAAGATTAACTTGTAGTCGGGCAGACGGCAAGTTGCTGCAATACGGCGATTCCGTCTGCCCCCATACTTTAAAGTTTTATTTAGGCTGTATGTTTGTCCTTTTTTCCGTCGTTTGATTTGTAGTTTGGGTTTTTGTTACGCCACTGGTGGAAGGCCCTTTTTCTAGCTGCTGATCACCAGTGTGTTCCTGGAGTTGGGCTATCCCCAGCGTGTGAATATTAGTTTTTGTTGTAATATATTAAAATTTTCTTTTATTCAGACGCGGAGTGCCGACGTGGAGGAGACTAGGGTGCCTTGGTGGTGGGATCCTTTGAGTGTACACACCTGCCTTTCTTAGTTTATTAGTGTAAGTGTGTGATAGTGTGCTGCACTTGTGTCTTGGTGTTTTTCTTTTCTCTTTTTTTTTTTTTTTAGTTTGTGCGTGGCATCCCTGCCCCTCCATTGGTAAGCCTCGGCTCTGAATACCTTTTTAAGCATATTTGTACATTGATATTTATGATTGTGCTTTTATATGCTGTTTTAAATAATTAATAAATTGTCAACTTGTTTTATCATTGAACCTCATCTCTGTACTGGGGTGGCGTTGTCTTTTAAACTGAAGAGTATGTACAGTGGGGCAAAAAAGTATTTAGTCAGCCACCGATTGTGCAAGTTCCCCCACCTAAAATGATGACAGAGGTCAGTAATTTGCACCAGAGGTACACTTCAACTGTGAGAGACAGAATGTGAAAAAAAAAAAAATCCATGAATCCACATGGTAGGATTTGTAAAGAATTTATTCGTAAATCAGGGTGGAAAATAAGTATTTGGTCAATAACAAAAATACAACTCAATACTTTGTAACATAACCTTTGTTGGCAATAACAGAGGTCAAACGTTTACTATAGGTCTTTACCAGGTTTGCACACACAGTAGCTGGTATTTTGGCCCATTCCTCCATGCAGATCTTCTCGAGAGCAGTGATGTTTTGGGGCTGTCGCCGAGCAACACGGACTTTCAACTCCGCCACAGATTTTCTATGGGGTTGAGGTCTGGAGACTGGCTAGGCCACTCCAGGACTTTCAAATGCTTCTTACGGAGCCACTCCTTTGTTGCCCGGGCGATGTGTTTTGGATCATTGTCATGTTGGAAGACCCAGCCTCGTTTCATCTTCAAAGTTCTCACTGATGGAAGGAGGTTTTGGCTCAAAATCTCACGATACATGGCCCCATTCATTCTGTCCTTAACACGGATCTGTCAGGGCTCTGTGTGCGGGCAGGCAGAGAGGAGGATCCAAATGCAGGACTCGGAAAACGGAATGCAACTCAAAAACCTCAGCTTTATTGCTGGCCAGAAAACAAAACATGAAGTGAGGACTGAACACCGAAACCAAAAACACACAGGCATAATCTGAGGGTATGACGCGACACTGGGCATGGGAAAACACAGGGCTTAAATACACAGGGTAGTAATGAGGAAATGGGCCACAGAAGGGAGACACAGCTGGGAGAGATCAGGGCTAACGAGACATGGGGAACAAAGCTGCACACACTAACATAAGACAAAGTCTTTCACAATAAAACAGGAAACATGAATCACAACTCAGAGACATGGACTCAACACAGAGACAGAAAATGAAACATGGAACTGAACTATACATGAAACCACCATTCCTAAAACATGGATAATAGAAACATGAAACTCTAATAATGATAATAATAATAATAATAATAATAATAATAATAATAATAATAAACATCACAACAAGAGAATGAGAAACAATCCAAAACACCAAGATAACTGAAACACAAAGTACCAGAGAAACAAAGAATAATCCATGATGCAAAAGTGAACCAAAACATAATAAACTCAAAATACTGGGTCCAACGGACCCAGAACCGTGACAGTACCCCCCCTCAAAGGGCTGGCTCCCGACAGCCCCAAACAAAAAAAACACAAAGCACCAGGCCAGGGCGGGCGGAGGGGGTCCAGGACGGAGGGACAGAGACCAAACAAAAAACAAGGAGCTCTAGAGTCCACGACGAGTTCAGGGGGCCGACCGTGCACACGGCAACGGCGGCGACGGGCGTACAGTTCCGGAGGGCGACCGTGCACACGGCAACGGCGGCGACGGGCGAACAGTTCCGGAGGCCGACCACTTGGAAGGCAGTGGCGGCCACTGAGCAGGTCCGGAGGGCAGCCGCGATGCCAGCAGCGGCGACAAACCTTTTCCGGAGGCCGTCCCCGAAGGCCATGATGCCACCTTATAGGCCTGGAAAATGGCCGGCAGAGGCTAGGCGGAACAGGTCGAGCTGGCTCTGACGGCGGTGTGGCAACCGCAGGACCAGGCGAGGCAGGACCAGACGAAGCTGAAGCGGAGGCTGGACCAGACGAAGCCGAAGCTGAGGTTGGACCAGACGAGGCCGAAGCTGAAGCGGAGGCTGGACCAGACGAGGCTGAAGCTGAAGCCGAAGCGGAGACCAGACGAGGCTGAAGCTGAAGCCGAAGCGGAGGCCGGACCAGGCGTGGATGAAGACACGGAGGCCGGACCAGGCGTGGATGAAGACACGGAGGCCGGACCAGGCGTGGATGAAGACACGGAGGCCGGACCAGGCGTGGATGAAGACACGGAGGCCGGACCAGGCGTGAATGACGGCAGCGGGACGGCTGCGGAACCTGACGGCAGCGGGACGGCTGCGGAACCTGACGGCAGCGGGACGGCTGCGGAACCTGACGGCAGCGGGACGGCTGCGGAACCTGACGGCAGCGACGCTGCAGGCGGTGATGCGAATGGTGATGATGTGAATGCTGTAGGCGGTGGCGTGAATGCTGCAGGCGGTGATGTGGATGCAGGCAACGGTGTAGGAGTCACAGGGGATGATTCAGCAGATGGTAGCTGAACAAACTTCCCCGGACCGCCAGCAGATGTGAGGATATGCTGGCTGGGTCCTCCAGGACCCTCAGCTAACGAGGCGTGGTGCTGGGTGGGCTCCTCGGGCCCTCCAGCAGACGTGGCTTGAGGCTGGACGGGCTCCACGGGCCCCCCAGCAGACGTGGCTTGAGGCTGGACGGGCCCCTCGGGCCCTCCAGCAGATGTGGCTTGAGGCTGGACGGGCTCCTCGGGCCCTCCAGCAGACGTAACATGAGGCTGGCTGGGTTCTCCCGAACCCCCAGCAGACGAAACATGAGGCTGGCTGGGTTCACCCGAACCCCCAGCAGACGAAACATGAGGCTGGCTGGGTTCTCCCGAACCCCCAGCTGACGAAACTTGAGGCTGGACGGGCTCCTCGGGCCCTCCAGCTGGAGCAGATGCAGGGCCAGAGGCAATAGGGACCCCTGACTGAGGGTGGAGATGAGAGGCTGATTTAGCAGAAGACAAAGCTAACGATTCCTGCACTAGCTGCGCTACTGACTGGGCCATGGACTGTAATAAAGTCTGCAAAAAGTCTGATTGAGGTAGCGACTGAGCCATGGATAACTGAACTTGAGGTGATAGTGGTGGTGGTGGAGTTGGTGACTGGGCTACAGACGGCTGCTGACCAGGTGACACTGGAAACTGTGCTACAGACGGCTGCTGACCAGGTGACACTGGAAACTGTGCTACAGACGGCTGCTAACCAGGTGACACTGGAAACTGAGCTGAAGGTGGCTGCTGATCGGAAAACTGAGCTGAAGGTGGCCGCTGATCGGAAAACTGAGCTGAAGGTGTGGAAATGAAAACTGCACCAGTCCCTACTACAGGTGAGAATGGAAGTGTGGTTGGATGATGATGGCGAGGGTTGCATTTCTTCCTCAGGGACGGATCAAATGATTTGGTGATAAACCGTGGCAAAAAATGCTGCTGTCACTGAGAGTACCAAGTGGCGAGGGCCTCCAGGAGAACAGCTGAATCTTCTTTGCCTGGGCCGCCCATGCCAAACAGTTCAAAGGCTAGCCTCGCTCTTAGAGCTGTTATCATTTGCTTAAGTCCGTTTATGTGCAGAAAACTGACGGTGGAGGCAGTAGACGACAAGAAATTATCAAAAAACACTACCTCCATATGCCTCGTGTAGGGGCTCGCAGCGTGGATTATCCTCCGACAGTAATCCCATAGGTGCGCGAGATTCTCTCCCTTAGAGGTGAAAAGTGAGTATGCTGGATCCATACTGGTCGCGTCGTTCTGTCAGGGCTCTGTGTGCGGGCAGGCAGAGAGGAGGATCCAAATGCAGGACTTGGAAAACGGAATGCAACTCAAAAACCTCAGCTTTATTGCTGGCCAGAAAACAAAACATGAAGTGAGGACTGAACACCGAAACCAAAAACACACAGGCATAATCTGAGGGTACGACGCAACACTGGGCATGGGAAAACACAGGGCTTAAATACACAGGGTAGTAATGAGGAAATGGGCCACAGAAGGGAGACACAGCTGGGAGAGATCAGGGCTAACGAGACATGGGGAACAAAGCTGCACACACTAACATAAGACAAAGTCTTTCACAATAAAACAGGAAACATGAATCACAACTCAGAGACATGGACTCAACACAGAGACAGAAAATGAAACATGGAACTGAACTATACATGAAACCACCATTCCTAAAACATGGATAATAGAAACATGAAACTCTAATAATGATAATAATAATAATAAACATCACAACAAGAGAATGAGAAACAATCCAAAACACCAAGATAACTGAAACACAAAGTACCAGAGAAA
Source organism: Astatotilapia calliptera (assembly GCF_964374335.1). NCBI lineage: Eukaryota > Metazoa > Chordata > Actinopteri > Cichliformes > Cichlidae > Astatotilapia > Astatotilapia calliptera. The sequence goes on from NC_137423.1 coordinate 19,547,949, forward strand.
CAAAGAATAATCCATGATGCAAAAGTGAACCAAAACATAATAAACTCAAAATACTGGGTCCAACGGACCCAGAACCGTGACAGGATCAGTCGTCCTGTCCCCTTGGCAGAAAAACAGCCCCATAGCATGATGTTTCCACCCCCATGCTTCACAGTAGGTATGGTGTTCTTGGGATGCAACTCAGTATTCTTCTTCCTCCAAACACGACGAGTTGAGTTTATACCAAAAAGTTCTACTTTGGTTTCATCTGACCACATGACATTCTCCCAATCCTCTGCTGTATCATCCATGTGCTCTCTGGCAAACTTCAGACGGGCCTGGACATGCACTGGCTTCAGCAGCGGAACACGTCTGGCACTGCGGGATTTGATTCCCTGCCGTTGTAGTGTGTTACTGATGGTGACCTTTGTTACTTTGGTCCCAGCTCTCTGTAGGTCATTCACCAGGTCCCCCCGTGTGGTTCTGGGATCTTTGCTCACCGTTCTCATGATCATTTTGACCCCATGGGATGAGATCTTGCGTGGAGCCCCAGATCGAGGGAGATTATCAGTGGTCTTGTATGTCTTCCATTTTCTGATGATTGCTCCCACAGTTGATTTTTTCACACCAAGCTGCTTGCCTATTGTAGATTCACTCTTCCCAGTCTGGTGCAGGTCTACAATACTTTTCCTGGTGTCCTTCGAAAGCTCTTTGGTCTTGGCCATGGCGGAGTTTGAAGTCTGACTGTTTGAGGCTGTGGACAGGTGTCTTTTATACAGATGATGAGTTCAAACAGGTGCCATTCATACAGGTAACGAGTGGGGGACAGAAAAGCTTCTTACAGAAGACGTTACAGGTCTGTGAGAGCCAGAGATTTTCCTTGTTTGAGGTGACCAAATACTTATTTTCCACCCTAATTTACGAATAAATTCTTTACAAATCCTACCATGTGGATTCATGGATTTTTTTCTCACATTCTGTCTCTCACAGTTGAAGTGTACCTCTGGTGCAAATTACTGACCTCTGTCATCATTTTAAGTGGGGGAACTTGCACAATCGGTGGCTGACTAAATACTTTTTTGCCCCACTGTACATACTCTTCAGTTTAAAAGACAACGCCACCCCAGTACAGAGATGAGGTTCAATGATAAAACAAGTTGACAATTTATTAATTATTTAAAACAGCATATAAAAGCACAATCATAAATATCAATGTACAAATATGCTTAAAAAGGTATTCAGAGCTGAGGCTTACCAATGGAGGGGCAGGGATGCCACGCACAAACTAAAAAAAAAAAAAGAGAAAAGAAAAACACCAAGACACAAGTGCAGCACACTATCACACACTTACACTAATAAACTAAGAAAGGCAGGTGTGTACACTCAAAGGATCCCACCACCAAGGCACCCTAGTCTCCTCCACGTCGGCACTCCGCGTCTGAATAAAAGAAAATTTTAATATATTACAACAAAAACTAATATTCACACGCTGGGGATAGCCCAACTCCAGGAACACACTGGTGATCAGCAGCTAGAAAAAGGGCCTTCCACCAGTGGCGTAACAAAAACCCAAACTACAAATCAAACGACGGAAAAAAGGACAAACATACAGCCTAAATAAAACTTTAAAGTATGGGGGCAGACGGAATCGCCGTATTGCAGCAACTTGCCGTCTGCCCGACTACAAGTTAATCTTCCAATCAATATGCATGCCAGCCGACTGGCGTAGCATGCATATGGCCGTTGTCCACGCCGACGTCCACTTTAAAGGCTGGCAGCAGTAGGAAAAGAAACCTCCAAGTGAGGCCTTCAGGTTTTCCACATTTTCTGGATTAAGGCCCTCATCGTGGTTCGATTCCCAAAGCGCTTGAAATGCCTTTGTAACCCTTTCCAGACTGATAGAGTTCAGTGTTTCTTAGCTGTTTCTTTAGATGTCCACGATGTTGCTTTCTGAGATCTTTTAGTCAACTTCACTTTTTTTGGGTTTTTTTTTGCCTGTCCCATTTGGTTCTTTAGCCATCAGAATTGTTGTCTGAAGACCAACAAGGAGACCCAATGGATTTACTTTGCCAAATGGATCACCACGGCCTTGCCGTATTGGTCCATTTGATCGACCTTTGTTTTTATTAATTATTTTATTTTATTTTCAGTTGTCACAGACGGGACAGACATGACTGAGGGATAGGAAAGGGAGAAAGAAAGATGAAGGAAAAGAAAAACAGAAGCGAAGAGGGACAGTGAGAAAGGAAACTTAAAAAGAGAATGAAGAGAAAAAAAATATCCTGGATCACCTGTTGAGAGAAAGAGAAGAGTTGGTGATTCTTTGTGTCCGGGGATGGGCGTCCAGGTACACACCGGCTCACTCCTTGGCGGCTGCGTATCGGGGCCTGGAGCCCGGGGCTCGCTCGGGCCACTTCGGAGGTGGGGTGCCCCCGGCCTCTCGGCCTGGGGCTCGGTCACTCAGGCACGGCTGGCTGCCAGCGGAGCTCACGGGCGCGTCACTGCAACCCCCCCTGGCTTCTGCTCCGCGGCTGCTGAGTGACCCCTCATCTGGGACTCTCCTCAGCTCTTTCTGGGACAGTGGTGCGGCTGCCCCTCTGTTGGTCTTCCTTGGTCTCTTATGTTCTGGGGGCCTCTGGATGTCTGGAGTTTTGATCTCCTCCATACCTGCTTCATACCCTGGTGGACGGGGCTGTGGCCCCCCCACACCCTCTAGCAGATCATTACATGAAGGAACCTTTTAAAAAAAACAAGCGCGTCCATGCTCACAGGTGTACACACGGGTGATCACACCCACAAACTACACCCTTTTTGCTCCTACCTCAAAGCACACTGTGCGCTGTCGATATTACGTGCTGCACAATAATGTTTAATATTTAGTATTTACTGTCATATTCCCATATATCATTGTGATGTTGTTTATTCTATTACTCTTGTTTTCTTCTGCTTGTTTTCTTTTTTCTTTCTCAACAGGTGATCCAGGTGATCGATAGATGCATTTTTTTCTCTCTGCTCATTCTGTTGGTTTTTGTTTTTTGCCCTTCTCCCCCGTCCCTCTTCTCAGCTGTTTCTCTTTCCCTCTTTCTTTCTCCCCTTCTTTCCCCCAGTCAAGTCTGTCCCGTATTCAGCAAGTGAAAATAAAATAAACAATAAAAGGTGAATCAAATGGACGTCAAGGCTGGGATGGTCAATTTGGTAAAGTAAATCCGTTGGGCATCTTTCTTTGCCTTTAGACAATAATTCTGATGGCAAAAGAGCCAAACGGGACAGGCAAAAAAAAGAGAAAGAAAAAGAAAATTGGAAACAAAAACAAGAAAAGAAAAAAAAGAGAGGAGTGTAGAAATGTGTGTAAAAGTTGTTTCCAACTAGCAGGAGAAGGTGGTACACCAGCTCCCCTAGGGTGGACACACACACACACAAAATTAGTAGAATTGTTGATTAAAATAGGAAGAGGGTTTGGTGTTTTTCAACGTAGGGCAACTACAATCTCTCTGGGTTTTTAAGAAAGGGGAGTTCAGAACCAGAGAGGGGAGACGTGTTGTTTTAAGCAATGAGAAGAATGAGCAAAATGTCTCAGTGTGTCACTTGCAGGTGAAGAGCAGACCTGAATCAATTTTCCACGTGCAGCAGTCGGAAGAACATTATAGGTTAACACCATTAGAAACACTCAAGCCAGGTTTTGGCTGAATTGTTTTACAGCTTAACTTCCATGTGTTTGTCTATCATTCTAAGAGAGTACACTTAGACAACTTCTAAAAGAGGCCTTCATATTTTCAAATCAAATCAAATCAAATCAAATGACTTTTATTGTCACATCACATGTGCAGGCACACTGGCACAGCACATGCGAGTGAAATTCTTGTGTGCGAGCCCCACAAGCAACAGAGATGTGCAAACACAACAACACAAACGAGCAAAATACAAGAATGGCCAACCTGAAACTAATAAATATATGTACAATATATAATAGTGTATGCATTTCTGGATGTGTATACTAAATATTTTCCTGTGTGTGTGTGTGTGTGTGTGTGTGTGTGTGTGTGTGTGTGTGTGTGTGTGTGTATACACATTTTTACAAATTAAATAGTAAAAAAAAAAAAAAATAATAATAATAATAATAATAATAATAATAAAATATATAAAATATACAGAGTTGAATATGTGCAAAACAAGTGGCATTTATATACAGTGTGGAGTGCATAATGTTGAAGTTCCAGTAGTGGAGGTGAGGTGTCTATGACGTGTTCAGCAGTCTGATGGCCTGATGGAAAAAGCTGTCTCTCAGTCTGCTGGTACGGGACCGGATGCTGCAGAACCTCCTTCCTGATGGAAGCAGTCTGAACAGTTTATGGCTGGGGTGACTGGAGTCCTTGATGATCCTCCCCGCTTTCCTCAGGCAGCGCTTCCTGTAGATGTCTTGGAGGGAGGGAAGCTCACCTCCAATTATCCGTTCAGAGCACCGCACTACTCGCTGGAGAGCTTTGCAGTTGTAGGCGGTGCTGTTGCCATACCAGGTGGTGATGCATCCAGTGAGGATGCTCTCAATGGCACAGTGATAGAAGGTCCTGAGGATGCGGGGGCTCATGCCTAATCTTTTCAGTCTCCTGAGAAAGAAGAGGCGCTGCTGCGCCTTCTTCACTGTTTTGTTTGTGTGTACTGACCACGTAAGATCCTCAGCCAGATGTACTCCAAGGAACCGGAAGCTGCTCACTCTCTCCACAGCAGCACCGTTGATGGTGATGGGGGTGTGTACTTCTCTGCACCTCCGGAAGTCCACTATCAGATCCTTTGTCTTTGCGATGTTGAGGGTGAGATGGTTGTCTTGACACCAGTGGGTCAGGGCGCTGACCTCCTCCCTGTAAGCCGTCTCATCACCGTTGGTGATAAGACCCACCACTGTAGTGTCGTCCGCAAACTTCGTCCGCAAAAAACTATTTTTTGATTTTAACAGTGCACTGAGATTTTTGTTTGGCAATTTTCTCCTTTTCAAGCAGGCCTGCAAGATCTGGATCGAAAACGCTACACAACATGTTGATCAATCGCAAGTGAGCTTCTCCAAAATTAAAATGGGCTCGGGAGAAAGCCACTTATTTGGGACAATCACAAAACAAGTCCCGGCCAAAAAGGATTCAGCGAGGTAATCCACTCTAAATTCTTTTTTTTTCCTTTTTTGAAATGACGTCATTGCTGGCAGTAGAAACTTATTGCGTCACGAGAGGTTCTACTGTCAGCAAATAAAAAATGGGGACTGACTGGACTGACAAAAGCTTTCATTGACTTGACACCAGTATGCAAGATTGCACCTCCATCTAGACCTGACCAAAGGGTGGATGTATGTATGTATGTTTCTTTTTACAGGAGCAGAAAGGTGACAGCAGCAGGTTGCATGAGCTTTTGGGCTGACTTAACCTTTTGATTGCCACTTTCTGTGTCTTTGTGAATTTACCAGCAGTGTGTTATTCATGACCTTGTATTGTTTACAGTGCAGAGGTCACTGTGAGAAAGTGTGCATACAGATGCGCTGCGCTAACATCTACATCACTTTTTCCACAGCAGAGGGTTAATCGTGGGATCTAATCACATGATTTACAGCAGGACACACCACTGGCTAATGTTTTTTCTTACAACAAGGCCTGGAGTGAAACTACTCCAGGGGAGAAGCCCTGGAATTTTTAAGAGACAATGCACAACTTCATTGTGCATGTCTAATTGTGTTAAGCTGACAGAGGGCAAAAGAGGGTTTTCTGGGGAAGCTTTCATTTTTAAATTGCAGAGACCGCGACATGAGGGATATGGAAAAAGAGATTGAGGTGCAGATGCAGACCATGACTGGGAGAGAAGGCTTCAAGAGGACCAGTGAGAAGCAAGGACCATCTGCAGGACAGCAGACAAACAACAGTGGGCTGCACCACTGGGCTTCCAGGAGATTGTCATGAGATTGAGAACAGCAAAATCTTAAATAAAATGAAAGAGTCTCGCCGTTGAGGGAGATAACTAAGGTGTACGACGTGCTCTGGCTTAAATCTACAGCCGCGTTGGAACAGAAATCGAGGGATGAAGAGAGTGTGCCAAGCTCCAAAGGTGGCAGCGCAGAGGGAGACCAGCGTTGGAATTATGACTCTGTAAATGGCACAGACACCAGGAGCCATGACCGTGACTGGGAATGACCACCTAATGCTGTTTCACTCTGCCATGCAAAGTACTTTGACACTCTGGAGAAGACCTTTCCTCTGTGTCATTGTTGTCTCACATGCAAATGGGCATGTGAGAGCTTAGATTGTGGGGAAGATTCAAGATGAACAAAGGGTGGTGGGAGAACAGTGAAGTGAGGATACACAGTGTGAAACTCCTTTAAGTGAACAATAATGTTGATGTGATAAACACAATGTCAGGAAAGAAATACTGGTATTAATGTGATTCTTGATTTAAGAATCAAAGGGTGGGATTGTATAGGAATTTCTTTTACTTGTGTATTAATCACATAATTTTATTGTATGATACCTTGGTGCCACTGGATTTTAACATGTCTCACACTCATACAGTAAGACAAATGGTGGGGGTGTAGTAAGGAAGTTGGGGGAAGCAGACAACTCCACAGGAAGAGTCTTTTGTGTCTTCGAGGACTCTGGGAGGTAGCAAGGGAGTGTGAACTTTAAGGTGTGAAACAGCTGTGTACTGCCTTTTGTTCCTGGAGAAGGTATTTAACTGAGAGCCATGCTAGGCTCAGGGAGACTGCTGACCTTCTGTCCCGCGGTCATGCAGGGACTTCATCAAGCTCGGTTGTCTGTTCTTTGTGTGTTTGATTAAAGAATGTTAGCTACCGCTCACCGCTCATCTGTAGGCTTTATTTAAATGGAAAACTTCCACAACAGGCAAAAAAAAAAAGATTTAGAGCAGAAGTTTTTTGCACTGCATTTTAAAATGAAAACATATTGCATTTATTTACAATTAAAGACACACAGAGCAGGAAGTGTGTTACTGTTTTACATCCACAGACACACAAGAAAAGAAGCAGGCAACATGAGGTAAAGTTATGGCAATTTTATTTGTGTATTTCAGTACATGTATTTAGATTAGAGTTTTTAAAAAACAAACGTCCCAAGAAGAAGGACGGGGTGAAAGAAAGGTGGAGAGAGGGGGAAGGAGGAAGAAACTATTGATCTCCTCAAACTTGATGCTGCTGCGTCAGTTCTTTCTCAGCAGTCTGCTCCAGAATCCCCTCCTGTCCTCGGCTTGCTTTTCTTTTGCCTTCAGTTCTTTTAAGGTTTTGTTGAGCTGCTCCTCAGCATCTTTAAATTTTTCTTTCAGCTGCTGTTTGGCCAGTTTCACTTTGTGTTTGAGGAGCTCTTTAGCTTCCTTTTTGTGCTTTCGTATTTCTTTAAGTGCGTCTTTGCAGTCTTTCTTGGTCACCGCAGAGCCGGTCATTTCTTTCTTGAATACCTTCACCTCAATTTTCTCTTGTGCAAGTTCCTCTTGCACTTTCATCAGTTCCTTCTTCATGTTTTGAGTGTAACTCTTTGTATCTTCCATTTCTTTCTTTGCTTCCTGTATTTTAATTTTCTCTTCCTCCAACACTTTTTGAGCTTCCAACAATTCTTTCTTCATATTTTCAATCTCATTTTCTGCCTCGTGTTTACGTTTTCTCTCCTCTTCAAGTTGTTGCTTCACATGCAGTAATTCCTTCCTTAGTATTTCAGCTTCAGCCATTACATTTGCAGCTTCTTGTGTTGCCAACTGCATTTTCCTTTTTCCCTCTTCAAAAGCTTCTTGCACCTCCTTTAATTCCTGTATCACATTTCCTGCCTCCTTCTTTGCAGTTTGATATTTATTTTTGGCTTCTTGTGCTGTGGTTTTCTCTTCCTCCAATGCTTTTTGAGCTTCCAACAGTTCTTTCTTCATGTTTTCATTCTCGTTTTCTGCCTGTTGTTTTCCCATTTTCTCTCCTTTAAGTTTGAGACCCACATGCAGTAATTCCTGCAATACTACTTCAGTTTCAAACTGTGAATTTTTAGCTTCTCCTCTTGATTTTTCTGCCTCTTCTTTTAATTTGACATTTTCAGCCTGTATCATTTGAAATTCTTCTTGCAGGTTAATCAGCTGTACTGTATTGTATGGTGAAGCACTCGCCGATCCTCTTCTCGTTCTCCCTTGATTCATTTTGGCCTTTTAAACAAAGGAACCAATGTATTGTAGAGGAGTGAAGTGAAGTTTTTGATGTTTTTTCGTCAACGGTCGTTTGTCCTGCACAGAGATGCTGCTGTAGATGTGTCTCTAGCTGTGTCTGGATACAATGAACAATGCTGTAACTAAGTGCTTGTGTTGCACAGTTCTACTAAACATTCCATTCCATGCATTCTCCGCCCACATGGTCAGAAATGTCAGGTGCTGCATCACCAAATGCTGTCACCTGTTGCCTAGCAAAAACAGCTGTTTACTTTTTGGGGTCTGGTTCATTGTTTAATAAAGAAAACATGTCCAAGTATTGGGGGCTGAGGCTCAGCGCATATTCTAGCCTGCTGTGTGGATTGGCAGCAAGAAATCACCAACACGTTTTCACTCCCAAAGCGTAACATTTTACGCTAGATGACAAATCGTCAACATATTACGTTTTCGGCTACCTACCACGTTCCTAAATGATGACCTCGGAAAAAAGAGGAAATATGAGAACCGTCTGGACTCCATCTACACATGTTCGCTCTTTTCCTTCAAATCGCTTAGAAACACGCTATTTAGCATCATTATAGTCCTGGTTAAGATCAGGAATAAGGTTATGGTTAGGGCTATTGATAAGGTTAGGTTTAGGGCTGGAATACAGGGCTGGAACGTCCATTACCACGGGAGCGTCATTGCACTGGATTCCAGCCATAACCCGCTGCGTACCATAAGAACGCCGAAGGTCTCCTTTCGCGTTCCTCAGGAACGCCGCGGGACGTGACAAAACGTCGACATGTTACGCCTCGGGAGTGAGAACAGGCTGAAATCACTGGTGGGCAACATGAGTGAGGAGAAAACTGGAGCAGCCAAGCAGGGAGCTGCAGGTTGCTGGTTTGAATCTCTGTTCAGATGCTGGTGTCTCCTCTCTCTGAGATGTCTGCAAACAGTCCCAGATAAAACAATAAGGATAATAAACAAACACGTGACTAAAATAACAATTATGACTCTGATGTGTTTCATGTGTAGCAGGATGGCCTCTATAACAGCAGTCGCTGCAAGCATCCACATCGGAACACTTACTTTTCTTTAAGCAGGCGTGCTGGGGTCCTCCCAAGGAAAGTATGAAACTTCATTTCCTTCATGCTGGTGAACTTTTTACCAAATATTTTCATCAAAGCTTCTCCATCACTGACAGGGATTGTTTGGATCTTCACACTCATCTCCACGAACCCTAAAAAATGAGTCTCACTTTGCTCATATAATGCCAGGAGTGTCTCCATATTCCACAACAGTCTATGCAAACATGTAACGGTATCCCATATTCATATAAATATTATTGATATTATAACAAAAGCTGTCACCAACACAATTGTCCCAAGTGCTTTTTTTAAACAGGATTTTCAACTAGAGGATTTCCCCACAGAGCCAGCCTTCCTGATTCATTTTTCCAGCCTGGATGAGTCCTTCTTTGCTTTGCTGCTCCTCCAGCACACCACAGCATAGAATAAATAAAAATAAATTGAATTAGGAAAACCAAGTAATAAATGTGAAAATTTGAGGCCGATAAGCTTACTTAATTCTGATTTTAAGGTGTTGGGTAAAATATTAGCAACACGTCTGCAAGATACTCTCCCCTCAGTAATTCATAGAGATCAAAACGGTTTTATATTGGGGCGCCAAGGTCTACATAATGTAAGAAGAGTCTTTAACATTATAGACGGGCCTTTCTTTCACTGGATGCTGGAAAAGCATTCGATAGGGTCGAGTGGCCTTATCTTTTTGATGTTCTGACTAGATTTGGTTATGGAGATGTCTTTCGAAGATGGATACAATTATTACACTCAAATCCAACTGCTGAAATCTTGACAAACAAAAATATCTCTAAACCAATAAGGGTGAAACGGGGATGTCCACAAGGCTCACCGATAAGCCCACTGTTGTTTATATTAGCTATGGAACCCTTTGCTATAGCCGTACGTTCGAGTTTATCATTGACAGGAATTATGGTAAATGAAGTAGAACATAGGATTTCGTTGTACGCAGACGATGTGATAGTATATCTCTCTAAAATAACAGAATCTATACCTGCTCTGCTTAGATTGATAGGGGAGTTTGGTCAAATATCAGGGTATATCATTAACAAATCTAAATCATCCGTTTTATTACTAAATGAAGAAGAAAGGAAAAACCCACCCATAGTAACATCTCATTTTAAGACAGTAAAAGACTTTATGTACTTAGGAATAATGATTTCGCCCAAATTAAGTGAGGTCGTGGAAAATAACTATGAAAGACTTTCAAAAGAAATAACAGTGGACAGATGCATATCTCTACCAGTTTCTTTAATTGGTCGGATTAATATATACAAAATGAGTATACTGCCAAAGGTGCTTTATGCGTATCAGAACATCCCCCTGCCGCCTCCTGTTGATTGGTTTAGCAGGATCAAAAAGCTTGTTCTAGGTTTTCTATGGAAAAATGGGAGACCATGGATAAGATTATCATTGTTGCATCTACCATACAACGAGGGTGGTGTCATGTGTCCAAATATTGAGTGGTATTACTGGGCATGTCAAATCAGGTCTATAAGATACTATTTTGACTTAAATAACGCCCCGTAATTGTCAGAGATGGAAAGTATTAATTTGCATCCACCTTTACCTTTATATTTTTTCTCAGACACAGCATTAAACTTGATTAAAAAGGCGAAAAATCCAATGGTAAAGAACATGGTCAAAGTGTTGTATGATGTAAAAAGATATATGAAGGAACCTGTTGTATTGTCACAGTTTACACCGATGTGGGGAAACCAGGATTTCAGACCAGGAAGAGAGGATGAAGTTTTTAGACAATGGTCAATTAAAGGACTCCAAAAAATCCAAGATTTGTATGCAACAGATTCTCAAGATATTTCCTTTGATATGCTTAGACATAAATATAATATAGATAGAAAGCAATTTTTCAAATATTTCCAAATTAGAAGTTACATTCGAGCAAATCAAAATAATACCTGCACCAAACCACCAAAATCAGAATTGGAAGACATAATTAGCAAAAGCAGTTCAAAAAAAAGGGGCAATATCAGAAATATATAAATTGATTAGGTCCAAAACATCTGACAATTCTTTGGGAAGGTTGAACGCTTGGAAAAATGATTTAAAGAAGGACATATCCATGGAACAATGGGCATTGGTTTGCGCAAAAGCTCATAAACAAACTATTAATTCTAGACTAAGGTTGTTGCAATACAAATGGTTAATGCGAATATATGTTACTCCGGAAAAATTAAATAAGTACAACTCTAATATTCCAGACACTTGTAACAAATGTAATGAAGATAAAGGTAACTTTTGGCATTGTATTTGGGATTGCAGGAAGATAGGATCCTTTTGGGCTGCAGTAACACAAACTATGAAACAAATATTATCCAAAGAGGTTGTTTTGGATCCTGGCTTCCTTATTCTGGGATTGTACCCAGAAAACGTGAGGTACACAAAAAGTGACAATGTTTATTGATATGGGTTTGTTACAAGCAAAAAGATTAATCGCACTAAAATGGAAAAGATCCAAGGAACCGAGTATCACACAGTGGATAAAACAAAGGATGGTGGCTTTGCCATTGGAGCGGATAACATTTATACTGAAAAGGAAATTGGATGTTTTTGAGAAGGTGTGGAGACCATTTGGGAATTTTGTAAAAGGATTTGTATTATCTGAGGAGGACGAGGACTGAGGGCAATGACATTTGATTTGGGATAATGATAAATTTAGGCCTTTAACGGAGTGACAAATCTGATGACTTTTTTGTTTTCTTTTTGCTGTCTGAGAGGAGTGTATGTTCATGTAGTATTTAGAATGTTGGACTGTTTGTAAGTCATTAAAATGTAAAAAAATAATAAAGATATTGTTGGAAAAAAAAGAAATTCCTATACAATCCCACCCTTTGATTCTTAAATCAAGAATCACATTAAAGAAAGTATAATATTAGACCAAAATAACCTGAGTAAACACTGAATGCAGTTTTTAAATGATGACTTCATTCATTAAGGGAGAAACATGATCAAAACATGGCCCTGCGTGAAAGAGTAATTCCGCTCTAAACCGAATAACTGGTTGTGCAGTTGGCAGCAAGAACTGAAATCAGGTGTATTTTTTTTTTTTAAATTCAGCCACATTAGAGGGTTTTTGAGCATGAACAGCTGTCGCCAAAACATCTCAGTGGGATTCAAGTCTGTGTTGAGAACATGAGCATCAGGATTTTCTGGAGCGCAGAATTCATGGTTCCATCCAATCAATCACACTACCACTACCGTGGCTTTGTTATGATGGTTTTTTTAATGAAATGCTGTTCTATGTTTAGCTTTTTACCAGATGTAATGGGATGTAAACGTTCCAAAAAGCTAAACGTTTGTCTTGTCAGTCCATGGAATATTATCCCAAAAAGTCTTTTGATGTTTTTTTTGGCAAATATGAGATGGGGCTTTGTGTTCTTTATGAGCAGCAGTGATTTACACCTTTAACTCTCCCATGGTGCAATTTTTTTTTTTTTGCCCAATCTCTCACATGTTGTTGAATCACGAACTCTGACCTTACCTGATACAGGTAAGGCCTGCAGTTCTTTAGATGCTGTTCTGGGTTCCTTTGTGACCCTTCGATTAGTTGTTGGTGCCTACTTGGAGTAATTTGGTAGGCCGGTCACTCCCGGGGAAGTTCACTACTCTGCAGAGATTTCTTCTTGAATAATGACTCTCGTTGTGGTTCGCTGGTTTTTCAAAGCCTTGGACTTTTCTTCGTAACCCTTTCCAGACTGACTGATGTTATTCACTTTATTTCTCATCTGTTCTTATGTTTCTTTAGATCATACAATGCTGTGTTGCTATTGGAGATTTTTTATCCTTCTTCACTTTGTCAATAGACAGCATATGCAAATAATACATGGTCATTACTCATTTTTTGTCTCTGGAAATCTTTTATGAGGAAATGAATGGGTCCCATGAAAGAATGCCTTGTCTAGCTAAAGGAAAGGACAACCGATTGCCTTGAACCACAAGTTATTTCAGACCAAACACAGTTTTTCTCAGATTTAGTAAAGAATGGGATTGATGCATGAGTGACAGAAAGGGTTAGGCACTCGAGAATATCATTGAATGATTATCATTTATGACAAAAACACCTCTATTAGTTAAATTATTTTTCTATTATCACACATGAAACCTTCTCCATTCCCATTCAAAGAGATCATGTCAACATATACTGCCTTTCATAGTTCAGAATGGCTGCTTGTGTGTGTCTGTGAAAACATGGCATATAGTACCATAAGGACAGTTATGCAAAGGAAATCTTTTCAGTGATGAATATCAGGGTGATTAATGCATTTCCTGTTCCATACAAACTCATCTACAGAGACACTCACACACAAAAGAGACAACATTTGGCTATGGATCACATACACTGTGAAACACACACACACACTGGCATACTGATGTTATACTGTTTTAGTTACCAGATACTGATCTGCTCATAGACTAACTAAACACTGAAATGGGCACCACAGACTACCTCAAGCAACCACTGATGGTAGCCATGGTAACACTCAGTGACTCACTCAACAACAAAAAATAGTTGAATTTGTGGTTTTCTAACTCTAACTGAGAAACCACAGAAACAACCGCGAGGACACCATCCAGACTGAAGTCACCAACAGAAGCAGAGTCCTGCCACATTAACTCTTTGAAGTCATCATAGCTGGTAACCCTAAACCTTCTGCTATCCTATCGCTGAATTGTAGACAAATTGTAGACCTCAGACGGTTACATCCAGGCTCTGCTACAGGCAGCTCTGCATTATGTGAAACCACCCCCATACCTTTTTGAACAGCTGCTGTTGTTCACTGCATTTTCAGATTGAAATGAAATAATGAACACAACAATAAAACTTAAAGCATTATAAAATGACATGGACTATATAACCCTGTTATCATATAATGTCCAGTGTTTATGAATCCAAATGTAATTGGATGACGCACATCAAGAAAAATTCAATAAGTGATCCAGACTAGAGTATATTTCCACAGTTCTTTCAATAAAAGTGAGACTTGGCACCCATAACATTCCTTCAAATTAAATGTGCTGAGGCACGGAGCCTGATGAGCTGTCCAGCAATTGTATGACTGTAAATGGACTCAAACAGTGTTAGCCACACACACTCTCTGTCTCTCCCACAAACAGTGAACTGCATGGTCTAATGTATCACTTTGTGACAAGGCCAATCTTTAAAGTCTGGCTGTTTTTGATAAGTCGATGATTGATTGGTGAGGGTCTATTTCCTGTCTTCACCTGTGATAAATCACCCTCCAACTGACAGCGTGTGTGTGTGTGTGTGTGCATGTGTGTGCATCATTGCCACCCGGAAGGTAAAAGTACAGTATTTCCCTATAGTAACTAATAGCTACTGCTAACAAGGCAGTCTTTCATTAATAATATCCATATTGCCTCTTAGTTGGTTAGCTTTGATTTGAAAGTGGTACCAAGCCAAGAGACTGATACGGTACTCAGCACAAGTCAGCAAACACACATCAGTCCATATGAGGAGCAGATCTGGGTGTCTGGGGTTCAGGAGATAGAGCAGGTCATCTATTAATCAGAAGACTGCCATGAAGACTGGTGAAGCCAGACTTTAAACCATCAAAGTATCCAAAGTAACCCAAGTTCCTCCTGATAAATTTATCACGTATTTAAGTGCTATAAAAGTGTTATATTAAAATCACATAAGATCATCAAATTAAGACAACAAATTCCACTCAAACAATTGGAAATTATTAAAAAAATGTGTAAATAGCCCCCACTTGGGAAATTGGAGGGACAAATATCCACTAAAATATGGGTTGTGTTACTTGCTTTTCCTACTTGGGGGAGTCCAGGGGGTAGGGGCTGGCCCACTGAATCTCTCCCTCTTCCACTCCTGTTGTCTCTGTCCTCATCCCAGTCCTCGTAGGTTCTTGTCCTCTGCCACAGAACACTGACAACCAGGTGAGTCACAGAGTAGATGCTGTGGTGACTGTGTGGGGGCTCCATATTTTTATCTAATGTGTGGTCTGCTTGCTCTGGATGAGGCAGGTGTGCTGATGGATTAGGGGGCGGTGAGACCGAGGGATGGATTTGGGCTGGGTTGCCTGAAATTGTTAGGCATATGGACCTTTCTGGACCGTTGTCTAGGTGTTGTGCTTCACCTTCGATTTGGGGTCCAGATATGTGGGGACCTCATGGCTGGTGCCCTTCCTGGCTTTGGGTCTGTTTGCTGTCCTTTGGTTCCTTTGGTGCTGAGGGCTCCTCTTTCTGACTGACCAGGCTGCATAGATAGGGTTAGGATGAACCGTCTGGCTGCAAAATATAGAAAAGAAAAAGGCAGATATCAAGACACTTCTGAAGATGGACTTTCCATGTCCACAAGTAACTGGGTCCAGCTGGCATAAATTTCCATGTAAACGGTGAACACAAGGCAGCATATGCCAGCCAGTTTTCTTATAAGAACACTATATAATGCACTAACTACTCATGGACCCTTCAGGTGGATTTCAACTGGATTTTGAAGAACTTTTGCTTTATCTGCAGCTGTCCCTGTCCATAAGTGAGTGTAACCCATGCCTTACACTGACTGTTATGACAGGAGGCTTCATCTGTCTTTTAAATAAAGTCCAAAATTCCCTGAAGAAACAAACAAACAGCCCCGTGTTCTGAACCTCGTCCTAAAACAACAGACATGTCAGCATGATTATTGGAAAAACACAGATGGACAGCTCTACTGTATCTATACAGCACACAAACAAACTGCCCTGATTGACGGATGATCTGATATCCTCGTGTTGGTGTTGTTCCCAGACCATCATGAAAATGTTGTTCCAGGTTCAACATTGCAAGTGACCAATCACATTGTTGTGACGTTATTCTTTTGCGCACCAAACCATTCGTGCATTTATGAAATTCCAATGTTGCAAGGACAATATCAATTCTGCTTACTGTTTATTAAAGGGTTACGGTTAGGGTTAGGGTCAGGGTCCGTTGATCGGTGGACAGAGGCGGTTTCACGCAGCTTTAGTACAGTTTTTTGTTTTACGCCGGTTTTTCCCGAAGTCGCAAAAGTATGATGTCACAACATTCTGATTGGTCACTTGCAATGTTGATCCCGGAACAACATTTAGTATGATGATCTAGGAACAACACCAACACAAGTATATCAGATCAACCCTGACTGACAGTCTACATGAACTTTCATGCTAACCCAGATAAAAACAAGTGAAAAATCCAACAAGCAGTAAATGAACTTCTGTCATTTCTGCACCTTTTGCCATTTGTCAAACTGCTGCTGTTGTCAGCGCTGAACAGATGCTTAAAGCTTGTCCTGCTTATCTTGTGTTGCTGCTTTGTCTTCTGTCAAACAACATGTCTTGTAGGCACCATTCGCACAGCCGTATTAGATTTTTTGAAAAATGCATACGGTCTGACATACAGTTACTGTGTCTTGTTTTTCTTCCACCACAAAGTGAACTTATTTTAGTTCATTTTTCAGGCATCTGGCAGATGTGCACATGTAATTCAACACCTCTTTTACAAACTTTGAGGGCAGCTTGGCTGATATTCAGGGATTTTGTGTGTGATCTGTTCACCGTTACGAGTATCAAATTTCTCACAGAATTATGCTGCGTGAGAATAAACCAAAATAATTTTCAGTCTGCACATTCATCTATCTCATTAATATTGTTTGAGCCATCCCTTTCCATCTGCCTATCCACCTGTTCTGACATGATGAATTTATAAGAGGTCTCCCAGAAGCATATTTTCTGCTTTCAACTATGATACAATTCTCCTTGCTAAGCCCTCTGATCATCTAAGGTGCTGCAGCTCGTCCTTCGATCACTTTTTACTTACTTAACAATGTCTTTGATAAGTGCACAATGTTTAGGATATTTCACTACAAAGATCGGGGATCCCCTGCTGTTTCATTTCTGTTCTACAAAATTTTTTAACTCTCTTTTATTCAACTTCATCACTTCATGTACAGTCATTAAAAGATACATTTTTTAAAAAGTTACTGAAGTACCAGTGAAATATCTGTATTTCATGCCCTTGGGTTTGCAAGACAGCAACTAATAGATGCTAAGTCATCTAGCAGTCTGGGAAACCACAGGTAAATACTTCCTTGCTGACTAACAGGTGCCTTTATAGACTCATTAGATTCATATCCAGTTAACTGGAATGTTTCTTTATTATTTGATTACAAGTCAAACTGTTTGTATTTTTACAGGCTTAAGTAAAACATAGAGACAGAGATGATGGCATGCATCACTCAAAACTCCTTGCATGTCTATCTAGCTGCATGAAATCAATCTGCACTTCACTGTCTCCCACCATATTATCTTCTTCTGGTCTAATCATCCTTTCAAGAGAGTTAGATTTTCTCAGCTCTTGCTCCCTATCATACCATGATGAATGCAGATACTTCAATTCGAAGCCTCTCCTGGAACGTAAAAAAAAAGGCCTCAGAAAATTGCTTTGCACACCTCACCAACTGTCAGGCTTGGGGGAGTGAGCCAGGGGTCAGGAAGCATGAAGGGGAGCATATGTATGGAGAAAGAATAATTCAGAAACATAAAGAAGAGAGAGCAGATAGTCGCTAAGGCAGCGAGTGCATACAAATTTCAGTGGCTCTTCGGCCTTGCCCGACCCCCTCGTCCAGGCCCTGAAACCTGTGAGCAAACATCTCAGCCTCCTGATTAGAATGAGTTTTGGGATGCTCTGAATGTACAGCCACAGGGTCAGCATTTAATAAGAGACCAGGTTAGAAGGACCAAAATGTGTTTTGATGTTTGATTGCCACAGTCAATCTGGTGGATTCCTCAAAACAAGTTCAGGATAAGGAACATTTTAAGGCATTTGAGGTCACTCTCTATCTGGTCGTTGCACGATTGCACTGAATCAAACCTTCACATTTGATTTAGTCTAAATTTAATTATAGTCTGAGCAAAGGAACAAGTGAGGTAACACAATTATGGCGGCAAAAAATCTGTGTGGAGATGAGTTTGTAAATTAATGGGTGGGCAAAACATCAGATTTATTTTAACTAACCATTGTACCAAAGGTCCAGTATTTTAACAAAAGACCTGACCTTTGAAAAGCTAATTAAACTTGGTCTGGTCTTAACCAAAACAAATACATGTGAGACAGTTTCAGTGCTACATTATACTCCTATGGGTTGTATTCAAGAGACACGCAACATAGACTCCGTCTATAAAAAGTGAAACCATTGGAGAAGTGCTTTACCTCCATTTTTCCAATTACCAGCAAAGGGCAAACTCATGTGGTTGCTGAAAGACTTATGTTGTAGACTTCTGGTTTCCAGTTTTACTCAATACATAATTATGTTCATTTAGTAAATGATGGTTCCTGTCAGTGTCCAGAAGCACAATGAAACAGAGCTACCCTGTGATTAGCAAGTTGCAGAATCCCTTAGTTGTCAGTCAGATCTTATCTGTCTCCAAGGTAGCAAAGGAAGGCTGTGGCTACAATGTAGCTTGCCATCACCAGTGTGTGAATGTGTGTGTGAATGGGTGGATGACTGGATGTGTAAAGTGCTATACAAATACAGACCATTTACCATTTTACCATTTAAAGTCAAAGTGTAAACACAGAAAAGTGCATTTTATGTTCTGGACAAATGACACAGACCTTCTCTGTCAGAGTACCCAGTCAGAACCTATGCAGGCACAGGCAGAACAGGTCCCAGCCAGGCCAGGATCCTTATGCTGTAAGGACACAAGTGTAACCACTGCACCACACTGCTGCCCTCAGCAAAATATAACATGAATATAAAATAATCCTTATCTAAATATAAAATGACAGACCTCAGATATGTGAATGTTAAAAGAGACTGAAGGCAGTAATTACCAATGATAGCATTAATTTATTCTATTCATCAGTTGTTTTATTGCTGAAAAGGCTCGTGGCAGTAAGTACTGCTCTCTGCAGTTTATGAGAACCACAGTTATTTATTCATTTCTCACTTCATACCGTGAATTTCATGTCACACAGCTGTACGTCCACTGTTTTATTTTCAGGAAGTTGTCTTTATATACGCAGACGCTCTACAGGGACTGTGACAACAGACTTGCTCATCTTGTATGGAAGCATTTTAACTCTGGGTTCATGTTTTATTCATTTATTTTTTATTATTCAAAATTTGCATTTTTGAATCTTTTATATACTTTTTTAAAGATATGACAATTGATTCCGATGAGTTAAATTTGGTGCATAGAACTGATCCTATGAAGAATCGCTCTGACACTGTTTAATATTTAATTTAGCCCTCTATTGTATCTCTAATTGAATGGAAAACTTATAACTTAAGAGACTGCTCGAGGATTCTGACTTAGGTTAAAACTACTCCCAACCTCCCACACATATGTTACATTTGCTTTTAATCATACAGCTTTATTTTTTAACTACATTTATTTACAGAGCTACTCTCTGAGGAGACAACAAGAATTGAGTTTAAGTCACAAGAGCTTCACCACTGAGGTCTGGTGACAATTTTAAATATAGTACTGTTAGAGCAGAACAAAGCTCCACAGCTTCTTTGCTGTAGTTGTACGTCTTTGCTTGACAATAAAACTTTAAGTACAACTTTGAGAGTGCACTTGCTGTGTAGATGGCTGATTTGGTATCCAGATCTTAAGAGTCAGAGTGAGTTTTGGGTGAAATAATATCCTTAAACACAGAATGTCACAGGAACATTAGAAGACCCAGTTGTCCCTTATATAATCTTGGGCTGGCACACTGGATTCTTCTTTATAATACTGTCAACAAGATCAAAAGCTCAGTAGAGTAGAAATACATGCAAAACTACTATCTGTAATCAAGACAAAAGATTGTTAACTCTACTTACTCTTCTTTTGTTGAAGGATTTTTATAATCCATTAAAGATAGTTTGATAGCAAAAGAATCACCAATAAAAAAGATTTTAAAAAAGAGCATATGCAAAACTCAAACAAACTCTACACTTACAGAGTAGTGAAAGCAGAGCCAGTAGCCTCTTATCTAGAAATCAGAAATCAGAAAGGGTTTTATTGCCAAATGTTGAGCAGGTTTACAACATTAGGAAATTGCTGCGGTACTTAGTGCAAACATACTGTCATATAATGCTTAAATAGACATAAAAATAAGAATTAAAAGTGCTAAGTAGATTGATATATACAGTGGGGCAAAAAAGTATTTAGTCAGCCACCGATTGTGCAAGTTCCCCCACCTAAAATGATGACAGAGGTCAGTAATTTGCACCAGAGGTACACTTCAACTGTGAGAGACAGAATGTGAAAAAAAAAAATCCATGAATCCACATGGTAGGATTTGTAAAGAATTTATTTGTAAATCAGGGTGGAAAATAAGTATTTGGTCAATAACAAAAATACAACTCAATACTTTGTAACATAACCTTTGTTGGCAATAACAGAGGTCAAACGTTTACTATAGGTCTTTACCAGGTTTGCACACACAGTAGCTGGTATTTTGGCCCATTCCTCCATGCAGATCTTCTCGAGAGCAGTGATGTTTTGGGGCTGTCGCCGAGCAACACGGACTTTCAACTCCCGCCACAGATTTTCTATGGGGTTGAGGTCTGGAGACTGGCTAGGCCACTCCAGGACTTTCAAATGCTTCTTACGGAGCCACTCCTTTGTTGCCCGGGCGGTGTGTTTTGGGTCATTGTCATGTTGGAAGACCCAGCCTCGTTTCATCTTCAAAGTTCTCACTGATGGAAGGAGGTTTTGGCTCAAAATCTCATGATACATGGCCCCATTCATTCTGTCCTTAACACGGATCAGTCGTCCTGTCCCCTTGGCAGAAAAACAGCCCCATAGCATGATGTTTCCACCCCCATGCTTCACAGTAGGTATGGTGCTCTTGGGATGCAACTCAGTATTCTTCTTCCTCCAAACACGACGAGTTGAGTTTATACCAAAAAGTTCTACTTTGGTTTCATCTGACCACATGACATTCTCCCAATCCTCTGCTGTATCATCCATGTGCTCTCTGGCAAACTTCAGACGGGCCTGGACATGCACTGGCTTCAGCAGCGGAACACGTCTTGCACTGCGGGATTTGATTCCCTGCCGTTGTAGTGTGTTACTGATGGTGACCTTTGTTACTTTGGTCCCAGCTCTCTGCAGGTCATTCACCAGGTCCCCCCGTGTGGTTCTGGGATCTTTGCTCACCGTTCTCATGATCATTTTGACCCCACGGGATGAGATCTTGCGTGGAGCCCCAGATCGTGGGAGATTATCAGTGGTCTTGTATGTCTTCCATTTTCTGGTGATTGCTCCCACAGTTGATTTTTTCACACCAAGCTGCTTGCCTATTGTAGATTCACTCTTCCCAGTCTGGTGCAGGTCTACAATACTTTTCCTGGTGTCCTTCGAAAGCTCTTTGGTCTTGGCCATGGCGGAGTTTGGAGTCTGACTGTTTGAGGCTGTGGACAGGTGTCTTTTATACTGATGATGAGTTCGAACAGGTGCCATTCATACAGGTAACGAGTGGGGGACAGAAAAGCTTCTTACAGAAGACGTTACAGGTCTGTGAGAGCCAGAGATTTTCCTTGTTTGAGGTGACCAAATACTTATTTTCCACCCTAATTTACGAATAAATTCTTTACAAATCCTACCATGTGAATTCATGGGATTTTTTTTTCACATTCTGTCTCTCACAGTTGAAGTGTACCTCTGGTGCAAATTACTGACCTCTGTCATCATTTTAAGTGGGGGAACTTGCACAATCGGTGGCTGACTAAATACTTTTTTGCCCCACTGTACATGAGTGCAGGTGGTGATCAGTGCCAAACATGGAATGATGCAGTCAACACAGCGTAGGGTCATGTGTTAGTGGTGGGAACAGTCATATGGTTATTGTTCATGAGTCCAACAGCAGAGGGGAAGAAACTGTTCTTATGGCGAGAGGTTCTGGTGCGAATAGACCGGAGCCTCCTGCCTGAGGGGTGCAGGTCAAACAGACTGAGTCCAGGGTGAGAAGGGTCAGCTGTGATCCGAGCTGCACACCCCAGTGTCCTGGAGGTGTACAGGTCCTGCAGAGATGGGAGTCTGCAGCCAATCACCTTCTCAGCAGAGCGCACAACACGCTGCAGTCTTTGTTTGTCCCTGATAGTGGCTCCAGCGTACCACACAGTGATGGAGGAGGTGAGGATGGACTCAATGATTGCAGTGTAGAATTGCATCATCGTCCATGTTGGCAGGTTGAATTTCTTCAGCTGCCTCAGGAAGTACATCCTCTGCTGGGCTTTCTTTATGACGGAGGTGATGGTGGGCTCCCACTTCAGGTCTTGGGTGATGGTGGTACCCAGGAAGCGGAATGAGTCCACAGTGGTGATGAGGGTGTCAGACAGGATGATGGGGGGCAGTGGGGCTGTGTGCTTCCTGAAGTCCACAATAATCTCCACTGTCTTCTGGGCATTCAGCACCAGATCTAGGATGCTAGTCTCACATTAAAGAACAGAGGGCTATTCATAAAAACGGGAAACAAGGTGCTGCTTAACAAGCTAACAGGACACATGATAAATAGCAGACACTACAGATTCCAGTGGGATCAGAGTCAAGCGGAGGCAAGACTACTTCCAGAGACATCCAAGTGTGGCAGAAACTTTATGACAAAAATCTTTGAAAAGCAGACAGAGTAATCACTTTCTATTTGATAGGTTTACATTGGTGTCTACTTTTTGATTTCCAAGTACTGCTTGCTTTGCTTGCTCTGATGGAACACCATTGCTATATACATATATATTGTATCAACTCAACACCATTCTCCTTGTCTTCTAAACCATCAATAAATAACTTGAAATAGCCCATCCTGATCATGTGAATGATAAACTGTGATCCCAAATATTATCTAGATATATGATGTCTAGTCTGTATTTTGAGCCGTACTGTCTTTTGATGTTCAAATGTTAATCACTGACAGAACACTGATATGGTTAGCTGAGATTGTGTGTTAATAGACAAATCTATTGTTTGAATCAGACAAATTTATTGTTTGAATCAACTTTTGTTGATTAAAATCATGTTGCATTGAAAAATTTGGAAGCTCAAGAACAACCTAATGTTAAGTCGTGGTTTATAAGCCTTCAGCATGAAGGCTGATACCAGAACTGATGAAAACATTTTATTCACATCAGGAATTTGGAGTTAAAATCTAAGTTATACCCCCTCAAATACATGCCCTACTCAATAGTGTTCTTCCAAGAGCCTTATAGGACTCCTCCCTACTTCTTGATCTGGCACATGTAAAAAAGAAAATCTTTGGTTTGCAAACCAAGTTACTCCTCCTTACCCCTTTTTCTTTTTGCATTTCCAATTACTGTTTCCCTCATAGTATTTTTGTAGTGCTTAATAAGAATATGAGGCCCATTTAATACCTTTCTAGACACGTCTGCTCCAAACACAGCATCAAGCAACAAGGCACAAAACATTTAACAGCATATGCAGCACAGTACACCCTGTTACAAGCAGCACATTTGTGCAAACCAGGAAGTTAAAACCCTATTTGAAAACGCATGCATGCTAACTCCATGGGGCCACTGAGAATGGAAAAGGGCGGGGTGTGATTGCTTCAGACAGTAATAAGTGTTCACGCACTGTATTGAACACCATTTCCTTGGTATGTGGTCATCTCATCTCTATCTATCTGGGCTAATTTTTAAAATGAGCTAATTTAGCAGGAAAGGACACAATGGTGCTCATGGTGTTTTTTTGTATACCGGTACTGTATTATTAGAGTTGTTTCCATGAGGCTGTTTCAGAACCAGGTGAGATTATGGTTTTGCAGATAACCAGAAAAGAGCCCTAGCTTTCTATGATGTTTTTAATTACGTAATGATTATTGTTTATTTACATTGTCTGCATACAATGACATTAAAAACAAAGCAGGACAATGTGAAGGAGACAAAAAAGGAAATTAAAATGTAAGTAAATTCAGTCACGATATGACTTGAGTGCACAGGTGCCTCTTTGTATGTATGTGCATGTGTGTGTGTTTTTTGTATTTGCAGGTGGCTAATTAGCACTCTCACTGCTTTCCTCTCTTCTGTTCGTTAAGTTTTTTTTTTCTCTTGCTTTTTAGTCCCGTCTCATTAAGGCTGTTCAGACTGTTTGAGGCAGGAAAACGTGAGCTGAGAATTGTTGATGTTAATCTTCCTGAGTCATTATGTAGACTGAGCTTTCCCTTTAAATTTGGCTTTTACATTAATCACCTGTGTGTCTCTATTTTAGCAAGACCTATGGAATACTCAAATATATACAGGGTGTATAATCTTCAATAAACAGCTTAAACCAACCCTTAAACCCTCCCTTGTGTGTCTCGCTCTGTGTGTATAAGCTTGCAGCTGTTTATCAGTAACTCTGTGTGGGATTGTGTGAGTAAGGATGTGATTACCAGAGCTGCTAACAGTCTATAACAGTATTTGGTAGCAAAGGTTGTTAACTAAACACCTGTTTACAGGTTTAAAGCCTATTAGTAAATCCTTCCATCACACATTGTAAAACACACCCATTCATAATTAGCCAGGAGCAGCTGGGAGACTTTATTGGCGCTCAGCAGGATCTTCACATGAAAGCTTCCTGATCATTACAACTAGCTTCATTAAACAAGTTACTGTGCACAGTGATGGGTAAGGTAAATGGCCTTACCCATTTATTTAACAATATATCTGTCAGTTCTTGGCAATGTTTTTTTGTAAGTGTATTTGTGTGTTTTAATGTTTGCATTCAAAGTTCCAGAAGCTGTGTTTGATCACTTGTGCAGTTTGAACACTGACCCAGTCGATATATTCAGATTAGAAAATGGGCTCTAATCACCCTTATCGAGAGAGTGGTGAGTAAATGCTGCATTGTTGTCACTTTTAATGCAAGGCTGAGCTTTAATTATGGGATGGATTAGCGTGCAGTGCTAATAAGCAGGTGTCTACAGCTGTAATGAGTTAATTGCAGTTTTGGATTATTCACACTATTCACCTTTACACTTGTTTATAAGTAGTAAATCTCTTATAGTTCTCTGTATGAATAAATGCAAATAGAGAAGTTCCAAGAACTGTATCAGTTAGAGTACACAGTTATTTCTGTATCATTCTTTATTATTGGAACGTGCTCCAAAAGTGTTCAAGGTGACATTCAGTTTCAGTTTTACTTACTTCAGTATATGGTGCCAAATTATAACAAGAGCCTCCGGTGCTTTAAACTGTAAACATCTACAGTAACAGAGAGAAAACATCAAGAATCAGATTATCCCGTGTGAGTAAGCACTTGATGACAATGGGAAGGAAAAACTCCCCCCAGGTAGCTCAGGTAGGGGCAGCCATCTGCTGTGACTGGTTGGGGGTGAAGAAGACTGTGTTCAGGTTCTTCATGTGCTTCACATGTTCACATCAATGATCAGGACATTCCTTTAACAGCTCTGGTTTTGCCAGAGGTTTCTTCCTGTTGAAAGGGAGGTTTTCCTTCCCACTTCTGCCAAGTGCTTGCTCACAGGAGGTTTTATTGTAGGGTTGTTACCATACAATATAAAGTGCCTTGGAGGGACTGTTGCTGGAATTTGTCTATATATAACTGAATCGGATTAGATAGAACTAAACTGAACTGAGTTGAATTAAATTAGTTATAAAAGTCCTACAACTTTTCTAAACGAAAAAAGTGGGTCAAATGTTATTTTTTGAGAAATGATAACTGCATGTCTTTATAATACTGAGAGGATTGCATGGCCTCTGCGCCCTGTCCCCATTCCTGAAATGACTGGATATAAAAATAGACATAGTTACGGTGATGTCATTAGTTGGTTTGGGAAATCCAGTTTTCACTTATTTTTCACTTTAAATCATGACATTTAGATTTTTGGGAGGTCAAAAGAAGTTTTTGAAGACTTTTCTTGTCTGTATGAGACAGATGTTATAGTTTCTTTGACTGTTGTGCTAATGTTCAATGATGTTAGAGGGCACAGTGAAGAGAAGACCAAGCTGAACGGCTTGAGGCGTGTAAACCTTTTTCTGCCGGGCCACACTCATTCCCGGAAATTTGCTGAGACATCCAGTCTTTTTAATTTAACTTGTTAAAATTGACTCGATGTTAAAATACCCTTATACAAGTCAAACAGATGAATGATCACCTAAATGTTTAAATCTGACACGGAAGGACAGAGATCTTCAGCTGGCATGTTCTTAATTCGTAGTGCTCCCTAAGAACGTCCATATGTATGTTAGACTGTATTTATAAACTCCCTTTTTTCTCTTCTTTCTGGAGGTGCGGCAAATTGCACAGACTGTGACTTTAAAGGATTGACTCAGTTAAGCTCTTCAGTTGTTGACACTTGGGCCATAATTAACTCACACTGCCAGGTAACCATGCTCTGTGTTTCTATGTGTGCATTTGGATTTATCTCCACGACACTAAGCCTTTAGTTCAAAGTGTCAAGTGAAATCTTATTTAGATGTAATATTTTCTTATAAAGTTTAATGAGCAGATAGAGTCTACATTTAAAAATAAATAAACCGGGGGGAGTTCAGTTGAATGTGAAATGCTTCCTACAACAAAATCTTTACAGGCAATAAGCCAGTTAAGTGTGATAGTGCATCAGCACCAGAGTCACTTAAAGGCAGCAGCACTTAAGGGCATAATTCACTTCAGCACAGCATTGCCAGTTTTCAGCAAACAGTAGCAATGACTCGCCAAGTGCTCTTTTTACTTTCTCTAAAGGTTTGAATTCAATTATAGTCTTTTATTTATTTGAAAGTGTGCAGTGGAACAGCATGTAGTATGTATGTATGTGCACAGTGTCGTCAAGTTTGAGTCAGACTGACAGAACCAGATTTAAAATGCATTTAAATGTAGTTTCTAATGATAACAGTTATCTCCTGTTGATATGATGTAAATGTTTGTAAAATGATACCAAAAAGAAAAAAATGAGCAGTGCATCAGAATAGACCAGAGGTTCTCACAGTACAGATTTAAGGGCCTACTAAAAATTCACAAGTCAAACCTTTTCATGCAGTTTGTCAGGTATCTGTTCAGAGATGCTGGTTTTTGGGGGGGTTTGGTCATTGTCATTGGTCTAAAGTTCTTCCAACCTTTAATCAGTCAACCTTGACACTAGCTGTTTTGTGGTGAAATCAAAGAGAAGTGCTGCCCTGGTCTCTCTCTGTGCTCTATATAATAACAGTGCATACTTGCCTTGTTGCACTTGTGGGCAGCAATCAATTCAACTTAATTCAGTTTTATTTATATAATGTCAAATCAAAGTCACCTCGCTGTGCTTTATATTGTACAGTACTGACCCCACAATGTCAGAAGGAAACCCCATAAATGGCACAGAGGACTGTCACTGTCACTCGTCAGCACTTTAAGAAGCCTGAGAACAGACACTTTCGCAATGATTCCAGCCAACCAACCCAAGCATAATTGTATTAAAGTTATTATTTATCATGTGGTGCCATAGCCCTTCTGCTGACATGACAGGGAGCCAAAACTAAATCTCAGATATTTTTTACTTAACGTTACTTAATTTGTCAAGTTGTATTTAAGCCCAGATGTTTGTTCAACCCATCTAATTAAAAGTTCATATTTCAGTTGCACCGTAATTGTTTTATTATAATTTTTTTTATATCAACAGCACCACTATCATGGCAGTAATTAGAAATTGTAATAAACTTAATTGGAGGTTTACTTGTTGTGGCAGGAATTAGTCTGGAAAGGAAACAGACTTAGTGAGTAATTAATGATTATTTAACCACTACAGATGCAACTATTTCTGCCAAAGAACAATATCCACTAACTGTCAGGTCTGGTAATGCAGCTGTAATATCCTCTGTGTTAGATACTTTGTGGGGCTGGACAGCCAGGCTTCTTTTACGTTAGTTCGCTCAGCAAAACCTAAAATCCCAGTCAGAGATAATGGGCATTGTGACAGTTTAGCAACTTTCTTTGTTAAACTGGCTTTTTCCTTTAGGTTTGGTTTGTTTCACGTGTCATATGATAGTGATGGGAGGTCCAGCTGTTTTCAAAGATTCAGCTCTTTTGGCTCAGCTTCCATAGAAGAGTCTGCTCTAAGAGCCATTTGATTTTAGCCTAATTTAGCAAAATGTAATAGTATGTGTGTTGGGAAGCAAATTTGGATTCAGTGTTTTCATAACAGACATGTTAAGACAGAAACTGTTACTGTTGCTGTCTTAATAAAATAAAATAAAATGAAAATCAACTCAATTATCTTTATTCATTTACTACTACTGTGGAGAACATACATGTGGTTTAAGGCCTGGACAAAGGATTGAAATCGTTTGTCCTCAAACTCTGCAGGTGCAGGTGGTGATTGGTTCTTAGATGTCTGCAGGTTTGTTTTTGACACTGCTCTAAAGGACATTGTCTTTTTTACAAATTCAGCTCCAGCTTTGCATTTCAATATCTTATCATGTTGAAATGCAGCCAGTTCAATTTCTTCATTTTCTCCCAATGTACCTGCATTTAAATCTGGAGGGTCATCTTTCTGTCACTCCGTCAAGCTTGTCTCCATCACTACACAGGCTGTGTCATTGCCATCCTTCCTACTTTGACATTATGATATGATTCTTTTCTGTTTTTACATCAGATTGGCCGCATGGTGTCTCCATCAAAATAAAGTCCTGCCCCTGCCTTCATGGATTCCCAGCAGAGCTGAACAGCATGAGCTGAAGATTCATCTCTCCCTGACAGAAGTCTTCTTGTTCATTACAAAGAATCAGTTCTTAGAGCTGTCTCATTCGCAAATGACACAAAAAAACTCTGACTTCAAGCTTGATATAGTTCTTTAAGCCATTAATCTTAGTACCCTTAGTTGCTAGATATTGGCTTCATGTATTTGCAGAAGTATCTCCAACACAAACTGTAAAAGCTGCATACAGGGAACCACTCACTGCTGTTTATCCTGCAGGATCTCACAGGGAAAGAAGGGAAAATAAGGGAACCACAGACAATAATGCTTTGATTTATCCAGAATATATTTTGTTCAGATATTGTTTTCATCACAGTGGGATTGTGCTGGTTTCAGTGGGAAAAGTATGCAGGTCATCTAAATAAAAAGTTGTCCGTTCATGAAGTGTGTCAGTATTTTATAATTATGTCATGTTTCTGTATCATCTGTCTCCTGTTAGAGCCTCTTACCCAAACATCAGCCTGTTTAATGCTCTAACATCTACAACATCTTAAGTAAATTATATTTCACTGTTTTCTCATTAATAAAAGAATATTTACTGCATCAGTTTGTCTTCCATTGTATCTGAAACATACAAGGATCAAATCTTTTACTTTATTTTTGGGATATTGCCCTTAAATATAACTCAAGCTTTCACACAGTGCTCATTGTATATTAATATGTGTGTGTTAGACGGTCACACAGGTATAAATGATATGAAAAAGAAATACATACTTCGTGAAATTTAACTCAGTTGTCAAACTTTTTTTTAAATGGTGTATATATAGTAAAATATCAATAATGTAAATCCTGTTACATTTGTACCATCAAAATGAAATGAGACTCGTTTCTAGAGCTACACTAGCAAACTAGTTTATTAGCTAAACATAGCATCATTGTTGGCTAGGTAATAGAAACGTTGTAGGCTAGACCGTCCAATTTAAAAGCCTTGCACTTCTGGTCTTTGGACACAGCCAGTGAGTGAGCACTGTGTTTCTTACTCGCTAATTATTTTCAGAGTGTGTGGTTTGGATGAAGCAAGATTACACTATGAAATAAGACGTTATCTACAAGTTTTTAATTGCACTGGTCATGCAGATAAGCTACACATAAACACCGCTGTGCGTTGTAATGGGAACAGGAAGTGATACCCTAATGCAGAGCGAGAGCGCCACCAAATGGAGCCACAGAAGTTAAGAATTAGGCTTCCAGCTCGCATTTCCAAATGTCAGACTTACTCATATAAAAAACATCCAAGTATGATGTTGTCATGATCACGCGAAATTTATGAGAATGTGTTTGAAGGTGATGTTTTTCCTTCTCTCAACGGACTCCCAGGCCATGTGTTATTGGCGCTGTGACCTCAGCTCCTTGTTGCTTCTTCCAACCAGGAAAGCACAACAATCTTACTCCACTCCAGTCGTATGTTTGGCTTTTACAATACAGCAGGTGACCATCATGATGGTTTTCTAACGTCCACAGTTTGACTTTAAACCCAAAGTCTACCTCCGTATGTTATCTGCTCAGACTTGCATGAACAACAGTTCTATACTGCATTGCGTTGGTGACATCACAATCCTGAGCTTTATAGTTTACTTGCCTAAAATCTCCTTTTGTGTGTTTCTCCTTATTCTTTGTTGCAGATTTGTATCTCATTTAGTACATCAACTAAATTTACTTCTGTCGGCTATTAAATCAAATTATCCTTTATCATGAATTCAGCAATTGTGGAGAAGCTAACCAGCCATTTTCACAACATTGCCAATTCTCTGAGCCACACTGCTCAAAACATTTTCCAAGAAGTTTTATCAAAATTAGGTTCTTCAAAAGGCGTTTAAAAAGTGCTGCTTTATCTTTTACAAAGTGAAGCTTCAGTAATGATGAAATGTCATCATCTTCCAGCAGGTAAATAACAGTTTCAGGAAAACAGACAGCAGGTACTGATATGGCCACCAGCCTTTATTTTTAGCCTCAGACTTATGAGCATTATTAAAAGGAAAAGTGGTGAAAGGCTATGTGCTGCACTTCTAATGAAATGGCTTAATGTCCCGCTGCAGCCACAAAAGAAAAGAAAAACTTTTGTCCTTCGTTCCCCTTATGATGTCAGACTTTCCGACAGATCCTGCACCGGGTCGGCTGATTCTGCCTTCATTAGTTTGATTGCATAAGACTGAGTCACACATACACAGTCCTTGCAAATATTCAATCTCTATGAATATGAAACATCTTCTCCCCACTAAACTGCCCTCTCTTAGTGTTTATATTTTTTCCAAATTGCTATCTTTGCTATTTTAAGATTTCACTTGATAGCTTATGCAATGTGCAGGCTCAATTGTCCTCAATGATTCTGTTTTGGGGGGGGGGGCTTGGGCTCTTATCATCAGGAGAAGCACTTGTGTCTGTGGGGGCATGTGCATGTGTGTGTGGTGTGAAATATTGCATGAATATGAAAATTGCTCCCATAAATAGGCTTTACTTTAAGTTCTGAGAAACTTTAATTTCAACCCCCCCGTGGCATATGAATCTCATCTCCACATCTCCTCGGAGGATTCTCTCAGCGACGCTTGCTCTCAGTTGCTTTCCCTATTTTTTGTTTTTCTGTCGCTGTTTCTTTTCTCTCTTCATCCATCTTGTCTGTTACCCGACCTTTTCGCTTCTCCTTTCTAAGTTTTGCTGTCACATTCATATCTCCGAAACTCTATCGCTTTCTTTTTGCTGTCATGAATGAGTTGCACAGAGGTCACACAAGTACAATAGCGATGCTCCGGCCACAAATGCCAAATGGGAGAAAGTTGGAAATCAATCCACTTTCACCTTTTAAACAGCCAGTGGACGATGGACTGTCTGGGCCTTCGTGCGCAGTCATTGGTGTGCTTCATGTTTGCTTTGGAGAGTCAAGTCAGTGTGTAAGATTGTCAGTGATTGCCAATATCACAACTTAAATCTGCTTGTCTTACATGGAGGTAGGACAGACAACTCAGTGACAGAGGGAGAGGGGGTAGGCTGGAGGATGAGAGGGTTAAGAGACTTCACACTGAAGAGACAGCTGAAAAAGAAAATGAGGCTGAGCAATGGAGGGAAAAAATTGGCTCCCCGAGCTTCAGATGAGCACATCCACTGAACAAATATTTGACTGGGCAAAGTTCAGAGCTGACTCTGGAGTTTTTGATCGTAGAAAGAAAGTTTTCAGCAGACAAAAGAAAAGAAAAAAGAAATGAAGGAACAAGAATATTCAGAGAACTCCGAAGCAAATGGATAAAAATGGATTGAACTGAATCTAAAGGTATTATCTGTTGGGACAATATTACATGTAAGAAAATTCAATAACAATCTTGCAAAGATATTACCTTTGAAGATTCCATTTAGCTAACATTAAATTAAAATACACATGACAGCAATAATGTGGAAGAGTGGTGTGCAGATGTCCCAAGACCTTAACATTTAGATGAAGACAGAATTATAAGCTATACGAGGTGTTAAACAGTGCAAGGCAGTTTAACACAGCTTACACCCTTATTTGAAAAGGTCAGTTTTCAGGACCCTGGCTATTGTTGTCATTATGAAAATTTCTTTTTTGTGTGTGAATAGAAATAACTGATCCTTTCTAAAGAAAACGGACATGCTGGTTGAAACAAACAGTGATGACATGGACTTTGTGTCAGGGAAGGGTTGCCCCAGTATAGAATCCACATGACCTGGTGGATACATGTATACAATGTATAAGACACAGAGAAGATCGAGTAAATGACAGAGACATTACCTTTGAAATCTACTGACCTCAGCAGCATTTCAATTTAAGTTGACTGGCTGAGGGGAGAAGAAGATTGAAAAAGCAGTGGCTCACCTCCGAATGCACACCATCACTCTATTCATACAGGAGATCAGAGCTGCAATAGCTGAGAAGAAATACTGGTGCTATCATGATCTCTCTCTCTCATGACTGTGTGTACATTTGGTTGGGAAAAGTCTTTAACAATATTTTTTGTCTGTATTTCGATTTTCTGTAGCTTTCTATATCTCCCTCTACAGGAAACCCCAGGGTTTACTCTGCATCTTTTTACCTCCTCTGCTTTCAGCCTGTTCTTTTTCTTATTCCCCTTCCTCTCTCTTGATTTGCTGTCGCTCTTCTCTCCTGTCTCGATCTGTCTCCTTCTGTCTGCTGCTAAGAAGTTTCTTTCTTTTAGAACTGTTATTGCTGTTATTGGAAAAAATCACATCTCACGAGGTGACACATTTGCGCCTTGACTTTTTCCTTTCAAACACACATAACACACAGACTAACCCTGTAACAATGCTGTGAATGTGCATTAAGGTATAATTTACCAAGATTTTCAAAGAATGGTCATTTTTTGTGGCCATTAGAGCACTTCATGTCATATTTATCTTTGGATTAAAACCCCCTGTTGTTTTAATCCAATGAATTCAGCTGTGACATGGGTCTTACATGGATTTCTTATTCTACACTTCTACTGTCATCAGGTCTCGGTGAAGGACTGTGGTTTCAAATTTGATCAAAAACAAAAATTGAACATGTACTTAAGTATTCACAGCCTTCACTCAAAACTTTGCTGAAGCAGTTTTAGCAGCAATTACAGCCTCAAGTCTGAGTATTCAATTAAGTTTCTCCTTTGCAAAGCATCTCAAGCTCCATCAGATTGGGTCTGGATCATTGGTGCATAGACGTTTTTAGATCTCTCCAGAGATGTTCAATTGGGTTCAAGTCTGGGCTCTGGCTGGGCCATTGTAAGACATTCACAGTGGTCCCAAAGCCACTACTTTGTCTTTGTCCTTTTGGAAGATAAACCTTTGCCCTACTCTCGAGGTCGAGAGCAGGTTATCATCAGGGAGATATCTGTACATTGCTGCATTCATCTTTCCCTCGTCCCTGACTAGTCTCCAAGCTCCTGCTCCTGAAAAACATCCCCAAAGCTCGAATCTGCCACCACCATGCTTCACTGTATAGGGATGGTATTGGCCAGGTGATGAACAGCGCCTGGTATCCTACAGACGTGACCCTTGGCATTCAGGTGAAAGGGTTTAATCATTTCTTCATCAGAGAATTTTTCTTTTTATAATCAAAGTCCTTTAGCTACCAAACTGCAGGTGAGCTGTGTATAGGAATTTCTTTCACTTATGTATTAATCACATTATTTTATTGTATGATGCCTTGGTGCCACTGGATTTTAACATGTTCACACTCATACAGTAAGACAAATGGTGGGGTGTAGTAAGGAAGTTGGAGGAAGCAGACAACTCCACAGGAAGAATCTTTTGTCTCTTCGAGGACTCTGGGAGGTAGCAAGGTATGGTGTTATTTTTGTGCCACTGTTCTGAGCGCACGTAAAAAAAATTTGAGCGCACGTAAAAAAAAATTGCAGGTGCAAGTGTTGCATTTTGAGGAGAAATTTATTTTGAGCGAAGAAAAGCTAAATTTGAGTGAAAAAAATCCATTGCTGCATGCAAAAAATGTATTTCAGTGTTTGCTATCCACACACACACACACAATAGCAGCCCCTGTCGCTCAGTTTTTGCATTTGCGCTCGCTCGCAATGTGTTTTGCAATAAATATTTCTGTCCTGTATCACCACATATCTTGTCTGTTTCCTTTTCTCTGTTGTGAAGTTAAGCAAGACTTTTTTTGTCTCGCTGGCCTTTTAGTTTCGTTGGTAAATGCTTTGTGGTCTTCACATTACTTACTTGGTACTAAGTCACACAAAATGTTTACCTTGCAACTAGTAACTGTCTCAAACACACTCACAAACAATTAATGCAAATCTTAATTATTACATATATCAAAGTGCATTAAAATATTTACACTTTCTAAACAATACTGAGTCAGTAAAATATCAGTGTAAGTGAACTACACACATGCATTAATTATGCACTAATCGTTTACTAATATTTGGTAGTGTATTATGAAGTGTTACCAGAATATCTTTCAGATGAGAGATGGAGAGCATTGGTTTCAGCAGTGAGACCAATTGTATTGACAGCACGACTGTTTTTTTATTTTCATGGGTTGAGAACTCAGAATGTATTGCATCTCTGCTGGCTCTCCACAAGACAGAGACATTGGTATGTTTTAACAAGGAGTGGTCCAAGGGTGAGTCACTGCATTATAAATTTTAAGTTTGAGTCCTTCATTGGAAAGGCCTATGCGCTTGTGCCTTAAACAATTTATATCCCTGGAGCTGTTGCTGAGGGGAGGAGTACAGGTTGTATAAGCTGAAGATGTATGGAAAGTGCAGCCTGCTGATAGAAATATGGCTACCACTGTCCCTGCTCCATTAGCAATGCCCTTCAGCAAGCTTTAATAATAAGAAGAGCTATGAATCAACACCATGCACTTTGGCTCTGAACACATGTGTCGAAATCTCTGAGGTCATGACTGGGTCAGTCACATAGATGTGGTTGTGTGTCATTGTCGTTAAGATGGTCTCCAGTCAAATGAAAAATGCACTGGATGCTACATAAGAGAGAAACGTCAGCTTATGTTCAGACTTCGTACTCATTTTTGTTGTTGCTTGAAGTTTTTAAAACCTTTTTGACATGTGTGCCTGGTTGCTGACAGGCAACAATGACCCAGTGAGTAGACTCAGCATTGAAAAAGAAAAGAAGAACAATACTTTTACTAAGCAAACTCGAATGTACATGTTTATATTGAGATGAAAATACAGTCTCAATAGTTCAGTTTTTTACAAAAAAGAAAGAAATTAAGTGATTTATTTGGAATCTTTGGTTTGCTTCCTTGTAAGGCCAACACTAGGTTAAGTGGATATAGACATAACTAAATGACTTTTCTAGTCAGAGACATTATGAGGAGAGGAAATGGCACTCAGCAAAGTCATCCATAAAATTTATTCTGTTTATCTCGGTCCAGGTCATGTGATCAGCAGACTAAGCAGAGGTGCCCAGACCTCCCTTTTCTCCACATCCAGTTCTTCATGGGTGATGACCAAGGCACCCGACAGGTATAATCCTTCCATCATGTCCTGGGTTGGTCAAATGGGTAGTGAGACACCAACTGAACCAACTGTGCTATTGTTGTGATGGATGTGAAAGATTAAGGTTCACTCCAGTTTCAGCACTTTGGTGGCAGGTGTGTTTACTCATTATTGTCCCATGTCCATCTCTGCTCATAACAGTAAAGACAAAGGTAATTGTTGTTTTTCTTACCTAACCATATCCATCATGTAAATGATATTGGCAAGCATTTAGTGGTCTGGTAGAGTGGGTCAGTACATGGACAATGTCAGAACTCTAGATTAACACATTAATAACACTGATAACACTAATCCTAACCCAAATACACTTATTACTATCACACTATGCCTTTTTTATTCTTTTTAAAATTTGTTCCCTCAAATCCTGGCAATCAGGAGAAAGTATGTAATTGGGGTAGTAGTTATCAAATCATTAAACCTGAAAAACATAACAATATATTAACATGTTTTGCAAAAAACAAACAAACAAATAACTGTTTCTTGTCTCCAATCTTGGACATTAACACTTGGGATTGGGGTGGGGTCATGTTGACTTAAAGAAGCTATGATGTTAGACATAGAAAAAGTATAACTTGGTTTTTAAACCTTTTAAAAGTAATGTTAAAGATTGACTGTATCAGTTTTGAATGGTAAGTCTTACAATTTCTGGTCCCAGTAATCACTGAAAGCAAAACACTGGACCTCTAAGAGGCATCGCAAAGATGGCTGTCATAAGATTTGCTCCCACTATGGTTTGTTTGAATAAGGCACAAAGAGTCAAACTGTAGTTTTGCAGTTTCAAAAATTAGCAAGACGCTGGAAAAACAATGCATATGCATCATACAGTACAGTATAGCAAGACTACCATCTGAAACAATGAACAATCATAATTCTGCCTGCTACAACTGCTGGACAGGACATGCTAAAAAAGACTATAAAACAGATAACACAGTTATTCTGAACAACAGCTTTTCACATATGCTAAATACATCTGCCATTTGGTCAAATGATAGAAAAGGGTAAAACCTGGAATCAGTGTTGCAATAATGATCCGTAAAAAATACAGTTTCTCAATAAATATCCAGTGATTTCGATTCATTTATTTGTTGGCTTCCACAATGAGCTCATAAGAAATCCTCTTAATATTTAAATTTATAGAATATTAGCAACCCCTTAGTGTTAACACCGCCACATAATCACAAATGTTAGAGAGGACATGAACTCGGTCTGTATAATGATAGGTAGAGTTATGCATTGATGTGGTGCACTTCTTGTAAACACTATATTATAATGCTGATATATTGGCGGGTCAGGGGTGGGGAAATCCGTGAGCTTGTATGTAGTGTGTGCTCGTTCATCTCCGCTGCTTTGATGCCTGACAGGAGCGTCATGTTGTGCTGAGGCAGGTTATTGGCTAGTACTGGGATGGGACCAGTCCTTCCTTGGGTGATCTGTCGTTTATTTATTTTAAATGTCTTGTATTCTCAGGTTAGGTTTAGGTTTATCTAAAATGCTAAGAGGGCATTAGTTATACTCAGGTTATGAATGCAGCTTTGGAAACACAAATTTAAAAGTCATGGTGATAGCATTCATAGTATATTGTATCAGCAATGCACAACTATTTCAGACTTTTGTTGCCCTTTTGCAAAAATGTTTTCATACAAATTCATATATTTATTTTAAAAAGTGTTCATATAGTTATTTTTAGTCCTGAATTCGTTGCATACCTGCGACAGCAAAAGGATCCATCCATGAGTGTCTCAAAAGCTAGTAAGTTACAGTCATGCACATGTTACAATACTGTAAATTTCATTACACGTTCATAACTCTTAATTATTGCAGGCACACCGAAAGGAAATTACACTGTTTACTTTTCTGCCCTTCAGATAGGTAAGCTGCATGCACGAAGACACAGTTTATTAGTTGTGATGAAATCATTTATTCTTAGTATAAATCTCCTCCATCACAACTATGAGGCCACTTTTGATTGCTGTTAATAAAAATCTGTTATTCAAGTCTATTTTCGGGCATGTTTTACGTTGATGTGTGCATATTTTTGCATTTTATTACAGTGACAAATTGATTATCAGTTTAACAATGTAAAACATTTCCAAATAACAAAGTGTATGTATGTAGCAAAAAGAGTATTAGCAGGTCAGGTTCAGAGTGTTCCAGATAACTGGCTTTATTTCGCTTTAATTATTGTCCTTACCCTTAAAAACAATCAAAAACAATATCCAGAAAAACAGTTTTGGTCTTCTCCAAAATACAGAGTTCGTGTAGAGTTAGGGTTAGAACCCATGATGTCGTGTGTGATCTCAGGGGGTTAGTAACATATTTTAGGCCTAAACAGACAAACTCTTTAGTGTTTTCTGAAACTAGAACATAGAGTTAGTCTAAGTAGCTGTTGTTATTACTTCCTTATTTGGGAGGACTATTGTAGGGTTCATTAAGGTCTTATAGAGAAATATATATTTGGTGCTAAATAAAGCTGCGGTGATGACTGATTGTTGAGTCATTATTTCATGCAAATTAATGCTGATACTGATGTTTGTGCTGATTGAAAAATGTGTAGCCCTGGGGCCTACGGTATCTCAACAGATCTTCTCACAGCTACATTAGTTCTCTCTTTCTCCTCTGCTGACTTTTTTTCCACAGACAGCTCAGCCACTTCATGACTTATTGAACATGCAGGTTGGTTTGTTTTCACATTACAACTCTGTCAACTAACACGGCTGAAGTGTCCGCTCATACTTTGATAATAACAAACCCAAAAGCAGTATAGCAGGACAGGCAAGCAAACCACTGATTTCTGCTCAGGTTCACCATTGAAGTTAAAGCTATAGACCACTTTATGTTACTGCTACAGTCACTTCAGTGCTGCAAATATTAATCCCACTATTCTGAATTTCATAAGGCTATAACTGTGCAATTAGCTATTCAGGATTTAGGAAATTAATTGTTTACATGAATTGATTCACCAACAATCATTAAGTCACGGTGTGAAGATCCTCATCCATTTCAACTGCCAAACTGCCAGTCACTACATTTTGTAATTGACTTCAGTGACAGTGAGCTTCTCTCTCTCTACTGTGTGTGTTGGCCCTGCGACTGACCTGTCCACAGTGGCTGTGTTTTTGGGATGATTGTCCTGCTGAAGCATCCACCTTTGTTTCATCTTCATCATCCTGGCAGATGGCTGGAAGAATGTCTCGGTACATTTTCCCATTCATCCTTCCTTCAAGTATATGAAACATGCCAGTGCAGTTACGCTGACAAAGCACCATAATAGTTTAGAAATTATTCTTTATATTTTCAGTAAAAAGCTGCAGTAAAAAATTCTTGATAGAGCTCACTGGCTTTACCCATCACGAGATGTTTCTTGTGTGACACCCTAGTAATAAGACACCTTTTCATAGGCCATCAGTTGGGACTGAACCGACTGATATTAAGTTGCACTAAGTGGCAGGATTGCTTTCTAATTACTGATAGATTTCAGCTGTTATGCATCTCCCTTTTGTCATGTGTTCAATACTTTTTCATTGTGTCCTCTTTCATTACTTTACGTCATTTATGGATAATAATTTATCTGTGCTTTGATTTCTTTGCATGTGTGAGTTGGATGGATTCTCGTCTGATGAGACTTCCATGCCATTACTCCTTTAGAACCAGATTTACTTGGAAAATTGATGTTCAATACTTATTTTAACTGCTGCATGTGTTCATTACATGATGCACACTGCCCATAAGTTTGTTTGTTTTTTTTCCACACACAATCAACACAATACAATTTTATGACCAAAAACGTCAAAATAATTAAAAGTTCTGAGAAGAAGTGATTGTCGAGGTCTTTACATTGATGCTATTGTACATAAAATTGTGGGATTTTATTGATTTTCCAAATTATGTGAATAAATACTTTGGCTTGTGCACCACTGGGTAACACACATTTAAATAGATACCTGGAGCTTGAAGAAGTTAGGCCTGAGACGCATGGCCAAAATGTACATTCACATCATACCAACAACATTGTGAACACAAGTGTTATTTTAGCATTGACAAAATTGCAAATAATCAGGAAAGATTGAATCAAGCAACACTGAGGGGGATTCAGGATCTTAACCCTGCTATTTAAAAAATAAAAGCTCTCTTCAAATTGCCTCAGCGTGGAGCAATGCCCCCTTCTGGTGGAATAAAAGTCTTTAGCTTCAGTAAGAATAAATTTTCTCAAAATGTCTGATGATAGGCTACAAAATCTCTAATCTCCCAAATTGTACGCAGATTGTCCATCCTCCTACATTTCTTCTGTGTGTATATTTGTGAACATGCTTTAACTCAGATCGCACACCTACACAGGCTGCAAGCGTGTGTGATGGTGAGAATGTGATTGCATGTGTGTGCATGCTTTACCAGTTAGAGAACATTTGTGCAGATGGTGTGTTGGTGTTTGGATGGATCTGCCATGCTAAAGCTGCTACTCTTGATAATTACCATAACTCACTGATAAACTGTTAATTATTCATTCAAATACATTTACTAGGGGAAAAAATGTTGATGAAGAAACTGGGTGAAATGATGACAGCGAGATCTTACTGGAAAGTACTTTACTGAGGATCAGCTCCATCAATAACTTTCATTGCCTGTATATCAAAAAGTCATTTTATTCAAAGCTTAAATTACACAGGCGAATGTTTAAATTGTGTTTGTCTGTGTCTTTCTTTTTTTAATTTAGAATATGTAAAACATACATCATTTTCTTTGGGATTGATCAAGTTTTCAAATTCTGATTCTGATTTTAGATTTATTAATTTACTGATGTGCCAAAGTAGTCGCCTGGGCTTCAGAGTTTTCAAAGTGCAAATCATCAGGCTCATGAGTTCAGTAAGTGAGATTCGTATCCACTCATCTGCCTTCATTCCTGCCCAGATTTTTAAGGTCCTAGTTCATATCACTTCCACAAGAACACTGAACATTGAGACTGAATGACTTGGAGAAAGATCATTCTGCCTTGTGGACCTGCCTCTTCCACATCTCCACGTCATCATGTTCACTCATCCATGAGAGTCTCATCCAAGTCGCTACCTGTTTCATCTCTACTAACACTCTGGAGGCTCCTGTCCTACTTCCAACTGGGTGGGACTCCGCTCTGCTTGTTACTTAATTGAAGACAGATTGCCAATAAGCTTATCACTTAAACGCTGCTTATGTTCATTTCCTTTCATGTCTCTATGTTGGAATAATTTGCACATATATACAAGTACTTTGAGAACTTTGGTGTGTAAATCATCATGACTACTCTCTAACCTGCTGTTCCGATCAACACGTTCCTGTTTATCACCCCCCCCCCCCCCCCCCCGCTCTAATCAGTTTGACAGTCCTGATGATCTCACTTTTTTCTGATGTTGCACTTGTCTGGTTAGAACTGAAATGCATGTGGCTACACTGAATGCTGATGGCACTTTTTAACACACGCATGGACTTTTTGAAATTCAGATCGGTTCTCTAATTCATACAGCATGTTGAGATTCATACAGTTATTTTTATTTACACTGTCATCTGAAAGCCCGAGGCCAGCTTTGCCTCTTTGACTCTCTACAAGGACTGTTAACATTGCGAAAAAGCCAAAGGACCATGATGAAGATCTATGCATTTATTGATGTCGATTTCTCTGTATTAATGTGTTATGCTATCTACCATACCTCAATCTGGATTAAACTTTATGAAATAGTACTAGTACTATTGATAGTACTATCAATAACTAAGAGCATACTGTAGAGGAGACGGAAACTTCACAGTCACTTCATTATTTATCATTCTCTGAGTACAGATTCAATAATGAGCATGCTCATGTTGCTCCTACAGAGAAACCTCAAAATTCAATTATTTTCTTACCATCCTTCCCTCAGGATGTTGCCATACATTAGAGTCAGATATCAATAAATTTTTCTAAAGCAAACGTGACAATAACTATATCATTTACTATCACCATTCATCATTTCTGTCCCACTTAATATCTCTTTAAACAAAAGTATAAGTAGAAGGCAAATGGGAAGGCAGATGTGAATGCCTGGGGAAAAAAAATAAAAAAATAAAATAAAATAAAATAAATAAATATATATATATATATATATATATATATATATATATATATATATATATATCCAGATATCAACACAATTTCGATCCGCTCCTCACGTGTTAACCTCTTCGACATGTCAATGGCTGTGAACCAAGAGAAACTTCCAAACAGCTCATGAAAGAATAAAGTTACGTTGAAACCAAGCAGACCATTGTTTTTCTTGGTAAATGGACTTGTTCTTATATAGTAGTTTTCTTTCTGAGCACTCAAAGTGCTTTATACAACTAATTCATTCACCCAATCACACCCATTCACACAACCACTTTTTTTCTGAACTCTTAAGTGCTAAGTATCTACCATTCATACATATTCACACTCCAACGAATGCATCGGAGAGCAACGTGGGGTTAGTATCTTGCCCAATTTATTGGGCAAGATACTTTGTCATGCAGACTGGAGCAGCCTGGGATTGAACCACCAACCTTCTGGTTAGTAGCTGACCTGCTCTTCCACCTGAACTACAGCCACCCCCTGGTGACGTTACCAATAAGTTTGATGGGAAAGAAAAAAAAAAAAAACAATAAGTTTGATGTGTCACATGGTCCTCTTCCTAGTGAAAATTTTTTATCAACATTCCTTCTGACGATGCTCTCTGTGTTGTGTCCAGTGGGGCTACCAAAATCTATCTCTGCCCTGCCCGTCGGGCTATTGTAGGAAGGAAAAATATATGTCAATGCTTTTGCATTCTTTTTGAAATGTAGCTGGGTAATTATGTCATTGGCATCGGTGAGCCACTGTCAATATGTGACATATTGAAATCGCGTTTTAATTTGCGCTTGTTTTTTGCTTTCACTTTGCAATCGCGCGAACTGTGTATCAGTAACTAATTACTGATTACTTCCCCAAAAAAGTAATCCCGTTACTTTACTGATTACTTATTTTCAAAAGTAATTAATTACTTAGTTACTTAGTTACTTTTTAAAAGCACGATTTGCAACCTGAATAGGTGATAAAGCGATAGATCTTTCAGCTCAATTCTACTTTTTCTGCATAATCCATCATACAAAATGTAATCAAATGGAAAAGTCTCTTTTTTTAACTTGTTTTATCAGTTTTAATCTTTTAACTTTATGCATCAAGCAAAAATTTAATTATATGCAACATTCTCTGACTTGAATAAATTAGTTTAACATTTAAACCTATTTTCTGCACATTCCAGCACATAAAATAAAATATTTTTTGTGTTTACACTCACTCTTTCAAATAGATGCAAGTAAAACACAGCAGAAAATAAATAAAGTCAAAGACTCAGCGGTCCTGTTGCTCTATTTTCACCTGTAAAGCAGGACTGGGGTAGGCGGAGGTTTACCCTGGTGCAGGTGTGCCGCGGTCAGTTAAAGAATACGCGAGTTTCTCTGTGAGTTTCCCATTACGCCATTGCGCACTCGGTGCTTGTTTGGAAGTTTAGGGGTTTTTTTCGCTGTAAAAAGAAGTTTTCTTCCCACGCACGATGGACGCTAATGTTTTTGTCACTTTTTATAGAATCAAACTCAAAGTAAGGTCAGTACTTCCATGCTTTAAACGCTGCACGCTCATACTCTCTCCCACAATCGATATGTGATCCATTGTTGATCTGCACACAGCTGTTGTCACTAACGGCGCACTCGCTTACGTCACTGTCGTGAGACATTCTCGCAAAAAATCACGGTTTTAGTAACGCAGTAACGCAGCGTTCCTACGGGAAAGTAACGGTAATCTAATTACCGTTTTTGCAATAGTAATCCCTTACTTTACTCGTTACTTGAAAAAAGAAATCAGATTACAGTAACGTGTTACAAGTAACGCGTTACTGCCCATCTCTGTTGGTGAGTGGCGATAATTTGCGCACCAATTCCTCTGACATCGTCTTATCAATCGTTAGCTTACTATGCAAACATGACAAGTGAACTCTCCCGCAGCAAGCTTAAACATGTGAGAGGTTGATTGCACAGAGAATCGCTGAGCATTATGTGAGTGCGTGTGTAAAAGCAGCAGGATATATATTTCAGTTCTGCTGAGCCAAATAAGACAGGTCAGGGTGAAGAAGTGACAGCCAAAGAAAAGCTTACCACAAAACGGAAAAGTTATGACAAATCAGACTATAAGGCAAAAAGAAAGTGCAGCTTTATGGTTTCATGGACAAAAGAATTTCTGTGGCTGCAATATGACGAGCTAAATAACCAAGGTTGCACATAAGTGGTCCGCAGGTGCGCATTCGCTGTCAAAATAAAAAACGCGCACAAGATAAGAAGTTGCAACGCGTGTTTGCGTACATAAGATTTTCTGGAGGAGGACAGACATTTGTTTAGAACTCTTAAAGATGTCGAAGAAGCTCCTTTAAGCAATTACTTTGGTTTTCCTCCACCTCCAAAGAAATGTCAGAAGGAGTCGGAACCACAAAAGAAGCGCTTATTCTCGGAAAAGTGGTTGCAGGAGGTGAGCTGGCTTCAAACAAATGATGTGGTGCGGAATGTGCCGTAAAAATCCCACTCTAGCGGACAAAAACACTGCCTTTTATATGGACGCAAACGCGCGTTTCAACTTCTTATCTGGTGCGCGTCTTTTATTTTGACAGCGAATGCGCACATGCGGACCACTTATGTGCACCTGTGTAAATAACATAATGTTCTGCCGGGTGTGTTGTTGGTTTTCCCTCGATTTCTGAGTCGACAAGCGCTTTTGTTACTGGGACCAGTCATTTTAAGAAAGGCCCCCATTAGAACCCATGAGAAATGCAAGAAATGCATTATTGCTCAGTCTGCAATATCTTTCCCAGAACAAACACCAATTGCAAATAACATCCTAAAAATAAACCTGAAAATCAGCTTAAAACAGCGTACTATGTCGCAAAGAGTGAACTACCACTGGCAAAATTTAGCAGTCTTTGCAAACTTCAAAAAGCAAATGGCCTAGATCAGTACCGGTA
Source organism: Astatotilapia calliptera (assembly GCF_964374335.1). Lineage (NCBI taxonomy): Eukaryota > Metazoa > Chordata > Actinopteri > Cichliformes > Cichlidae > Astatotilapia > Astatotilapia calliptera. Next base: position 19,592,868 of record NC_137423.1, read on the forward strand.
CCGGTCTGTGAGTTGTTTGGTACCGGGCTGCGAGAGTTGAGGCTCAGGTGTGAAATGTATAGTTTTCAGGGTTTTTATTGGTTTTCAGCGTTATTTTGTTATTGTTTTTATCGTTTACTCAGTTGTCCTTGGTCTTTTCACGTGTGTTATGAATAAATTTTCTTTTTTCGTTACCGGTGTTCTGACAAACCATCCTACTTTGGCAAAACGTCCTACCATAAGTAGTTTATGCACATTTCTGCTGTCACAGAGTAATTCCAGCACCAATTTAAGTATGTATGACGGTTGCCACTTAACTTTGCCCATCAGAGTATGCTTGTAGCTTATATGCATACAGCCAGGGTGGTTTGCCACTTCATTTTACCCGTTAAAGTATGCTTGTAGGTAACATTCACAAAGGTAGCATGGTTTGGCACTTAATTTTACCCCTCAGAGTATGTGTGTAGCTGTTATTAACAAAGGTAGAATGATTTGCCACTGGATTTTAGCTGTTAAAGTACGCTTCTAGCTCATATTCAGAAAGGTAGGATGGTTCGCCACTGAAATGTAGCTATTAAAGTATGCTTCTAGCTCAGATTAACAAAAATAGGATGATTTGCCAAAAAATTTTAGCAGTTTAAGTATGCTTGTAGGTGACATTCACAAAGGTAAGTTGGTTTGGCAGTTAATTTTACTGGTCAGAGTATTTTTCTAGCTAATATTCATAAAGGTAGGACAATTTGCCACTGAATCTCGTGTTGTGCGCATGCGCAGAAACAACGGGTAGGATGGTTTGCCAGGTAGGATGGATTCCCAGAACACCGGTACTAGTTTTATTTTGTTGTATTTATCCGCGACACCTTAAAGGCCGGTCCATGAAAATATTGTCGGGCATAAACCGGTCCGTGGCGCAAAAAAGGTTGGGGACCGCTGGCCTAGATTTTGGTTCCACTTGCCTCTTACCCGTGACTTCAGTGGAAATTTCAAATTCAGGATCTGACACAGACTGATTCATGTTCTACACAGTTCTTACAAGTTCATAGAAATTTCTGTTCAATTACAACCAAGTATTTGAGTTGATGATTGTAATTTTTATACAATGTTGTAATTTGTTTTTCAACAATTTTTTGATTAATGTTTTGTTTCCTTTACAATATTGTACTTTAATGTATAATATTGTAAAGGAAACAAAACATCAATCAAAAAATTGCTCTCTTTTTTATTCAGGCTACTTAAATTTATTTTGGGCTACCAAAAACTGAAGATTCCCTGCCTGAAGGGCTACCAGGGATTTTGAAATTTTGCGAGCCCTGAGATATATATATTTTTTTTTATTACTTTTTTGTTTCAGCAACATTAAATTTAAAAACTGCACTTTTGAGTTAAAATATATATTTATAATTTTAATAAATGACAAATTAAAAAGGCATGAACATTTTTTTGTATCGAAAAAATATCGAACCGTGACACCAAAGTATCGAACCGAACCGTGAATTTTGTGTATCGTTGCACCCCTAATATATATATATATATATATATATATATATATATATATATATGTACTGCAAATTAGAAGGTGTTGTAATAGTTAAGTATATGAGCTGAAGAAAAAAGGTTGCCTTGAAATTATAATTTAAAAAAAATGATCATTACACCCCGAACAGCACGTTATCTTAATGAAACACTGTTTTTTGAGCTTTGCATTTAATCTTAATTTTGTTGATTTTAGTCTAAAGTAACCAGAAAAATCAATCTCCAATACAAACTGTTCACTTTTTTTTCCCATTCGCAGATTTTTTTTCCATTTGATCTTTTGACTTTTGACTTCATTAGCCACATATGTGGTTAACAACATTAACCACATATGTTGAAAAATGCTTAGAATGGAGTAACATCCTCTTTGTCAAGCATCCTATTGATTGACTTTGTAAGGTATACCTTGGTAAGACCAGGTTGAAATCATTTTTGCCCTAAGAAGTGTTTTAATTATTCATGGCATAGATTCAACAGGTAATTAAAATGTGAGATTTTGGCCCACATTAGCATGATAGCGTTGCACAATTGTTACAGATTTGTCAAAACTGTATCCATGATGCACACCAGCTGGCAACTGAGAGATGCCAGTAACTTTCACAACATAGCAATACTTCACATCCTAGGAAGGAGACAGTCTTTCACAACTCATGATCTCAACTTCAAGACTAATTATCATCTTTAAACTACTGCTGCAGAAATTAAGCCATAAAGGCAAAAATGTAAAAGCTCCAACAACAGTGAAACAAACTTTCAGTGCTGCACAGGTAAACCTGATTGATAGTATGAATAATGTGTATGATTTCAGTTAGAGTTAAGGGTGGATGGTGGATGTTATATTGAAAAAAAAAACTTAATGTAACTTTTAGATAGCAAATAGATACAGTAGCTTTCATCTCTCAGTGTTTGAAATTTAGCTAAAGTAGGGTACACATCAACCCAGGTCACTGTGCTAGGACAGAACAGAGACAGATAACCGTTATGCTTTAGGTTAGTGGCATTTTGCTGCAGGGGAGAAGCTGCAGGGTCACTGGCACTTATTGACTGCTTTTGATGTATGAAGATTGCAGGAAATTCATTGTGGAGCACTGCCCCCCGAGAAAGAAAGTCATTGACACATTAGCAATGAATGCATCATCCTAGATGACCTGACTAAAAAGATGACCTGCAGCGTACAGTATGCGGAATGAAAAATCTAAATATCGATCACACGTTCTGTCATGGTACTGTCCAGGGGCGGATCCACTGTGGTGGCATGCCACCCCAAAATAATCTCTTGCCACCCCTCGTCCCACAATAGTTTTGCATATGACAATGTTGTTTATTAAAATAAGATAGCATTAATACTTTGAGCCTACGTACAAATAACACTGAACATAAACTTTTAAACTAAATGGTAATGTTAAAAATAGCATTTTCTAAGGACAGCGCAAAAAAATAAGTACCATGTCAACCAATCAAAAAATGATATGGCAACACATGGGTGTTGGTTGCTTAGGAGGCGGGGAAGAAAGATGTGAGAGATTAATGACATTTAGTGTGATTGGAGTGTATAGTTAGTGTAGTTAGGGAATAGTGTAATCGTTTGTTTTGCTTTGTGTGTCAAAAAATTAAGGGCATTAGTGAATGTCACAGTTGCTAGCAAAAAAACACCAAAGGCAGATTGCACTGTAAACACTGTTTCCAGGTAGAAAACAGGAGGAGCGATACACCTCCAGTTGTTAGCCAGCAGGTTTTAGATGTTCTCCTCTTAACCCACTATACCCCAATATTTCTTTACTGGAATATTCCAGATTCCTGAAAACCTCGAAAAGAAAAATTAACCTTCTTAAATCCCGACATTTAACTAGAAATTAAAACTATTGAAAAGTTATGTTAGTATGAACTTAAATATCAAATTGCTCTTTTAAACTGCTCATGACCATTTAAGTCTATTACATTAAAATTTTTTAATCTCTTTCTTTTCTTCTTTTTCATCTGCATCCTCTACCACTGTTCATTTTGCACTCATCTCTGCCTAATCCTCTTTCTTCTCACCTGAAGCATCATCCCTTCAACTGAAGTCAAGGCTCTAGCATAAGAAAACATTTTATTCATTCCAGATATTGTCACAGTTACTCACTGTGAGTAGATTAGATATTTCACCCTCCAGTCCCTGGACATCTGCCGGTGAGCTGGTTACAGCAACAGCTGGTTATGAGCTAACATTGTGCTTGAGTGTTATAAACCCCATATTTCCCTGTGATAAACAGATTGATTGCATTCTCACATCATATGGGAGGTTTTTTGTTAATTAGATTCACTCCAAAGAAAGTTTCAGTACCACTGGCTAACAGCAGCTAACAACAACAATAACAGCAGCACTTCCCAATGGAGAAGTTTAGAGTATCCTCGAGAACTGACTTCAGTATTACTGTCATTATTGACTCATTGTGAGAGAAGTCCAGTATGGGTCAAAGTTATAGAGCCTGCTCAAGATTAAATAGACACTCAGCTGGCGTTCATAGCAAGTATAAAGTGGTCTGGTGGAAAACATCCATGTCTGAAACGACTTGGGGGTAAAAATGGAAAATCTTGGTTACTGACAAATATGAAACATTTTTAATTCCTGATTTATTGTTAAATATTGACATTATTTAAGCATAAAATGTAGAGTGTTAAACAATGTAGGGTCCATATATATATATATATATATATATATATATAAATACTGTGCAGGGGCTTGATGATGGCTCCTCCTCTTCCTCCTCTTCCTTGGGTTTCTGCTGCCTGAGGCGTTCACTGAGCACGCGGTTGGTCATGGCCATTTTCCTGATGTACTTGTGGATGCTCGTTGTTACAGGGATATATGCCGTGATGGTTTATCAGGGTGCAAACTACAGGGAAGCAGGGGGGATAGTGAGTCCTTTTAAGAATAACATGGTTTGTTAAATTTTTCAGTTCGTTGTTTTTCTTTCTTTGGATATTCATTATCATGGATCATGCATAAAATTAGGCGTGTACTGATGTATGATTCATGCAGGAGAGTGTTTCATAACTAATTCCCTTTAATAAATATAGGAATGCATTATGTTTGTGCCAAGCCTGGTTACCACCTTTGTAAAATAGAAAAATATGAGTTTGACTGAATGGATCTAACAAGAAGCAGATGACTTGTACTTCAGTAGACAAAGACAGTCCCAAAGGAGGCTGGATTTGTTAAACGATCTTAAAAGTTCAAACGTTCAGCAGCAAAATCAGCCTCTGTCCTCACAGAGGTCCACACCTCCATAACGCAAAACCCACAGCAGGTGTTTAGGACTTATTTTATTTGGTTCTCTTACTTTTCCTCAGCAATAAAGGACCAGTACAACATTTCTGAAGGATTTAGATTTTATTCATCATTCTTCTGTGAATGTGTATATGAGTAAAAAAAAAAAGTTCTATCCTGTCAGCTGCAGATGATTTAGGATGAAAGATCTCAGATTAAGGAGTGCACTGTTGATCAACACTTGAGGCTGTACTTCAGTTAGCCTGTAAAGCCTGAACCAACTAAAACATTGAAATGTCTTTGAAACTGGAGTGTCTATTGAACCTGACAAATGAAAAATATTTAAATACAGGTTTGTCTATATGAGTTTTAATTTGTATCATTCTGCCAAATCCAGCATTTGTGATTTTTTTAGGTTTTTCTGATGATAATTAGGTTTTGCAAAACTTGGGTATTAATAATGATGCATATTTGGCATTACAGGGTAATAGAAGATATTGCACTCTGTGGTGGGGTTGGGTGGACTGTCCTGGGCTCTGTGGGGCCGGGAGGCGCTGCTGCGCTGGGCCCCGGTCTGGATGGGCCTGGGCCCCCTTTCCCTGGTGGGTCGCGGAGTATGGGGGTGCCTACTGGGGTCAGCGGGGGAGCTGGCCACAGGGAGGGGTCACTTGCCCCTCCCTTCCTTCCCTCCCCATCTCCAGCTGCCTCCCTCTTCCCGCTCCACCACAACCACCCACACATGCAGGACCTTGGAGTAGGGGTATGTCACCAGGGTGCAGAGGAGGCCACCCCCCCCCCCCCCCCCCCCGTCCCCTTCTGGCTGCCTCTGCCTCAATTTTATCCCACAACTTAGACATTCACATTACTCACACTCTCATTACACATACATATAGGATCCTGGGGGTGGGCACGATACACGGAATCCAAAGTACCATCAGGGTGTACACCCTGGCCGCCACCCCTGGCGTCGTTGCCCACCTCTCAATGTTAAATACACGTAGACATTGAGGGCCAGCAGGAGGGACCATGCGCTTACCTGCTGCTCTCTGGCAGGTAGCTCCAAGCCCTCCTGGGTTTTAAATGCACCTTAGAACACACATGCATCAACACTACAATGAGCGGGTGGAGGGAGGTTTGGAGTCTTCTCTCACCCCCATTCTCTGCGACCTGCTGGAGCGGGGGGGCCAGGAGGAGGAGTTGGCCGTCCGACTGCGGTCTGGAGTGTGGGGCCTCCCTGCTGCTGCGGAGTCGGGGCGGTCTGCCTCCCACCACCTGGGTCTGGGTGCAGTTCCCCCCCTCCAGGGGCAAGGGTACCTAGACCCGGGGCTTAGAGTACGCTTGGGGAGTGTGATCGTGTGTACAGCGTCTCTTTATGTCTGTCTCCACGTTGGTTGAGTGTGGAGTAAGTGTATATGAGAGCATGAGGGTGGGAATGGATGTTTGTATATGTGTGTGCCTGTATTTCTGTGTCTATATGTCAGGTTGGGTGTCAGGCGCCACCTCTCTGGGGAAATCTTAGGCCCTCCAAGGTATGGAGGCCTATCTCCCCCTACCACCACTTCCCCTGCCAGTGGCGGACTCCCTCAGACATCGGTGCGTTGGTGGTTCTTTGTGTCCGGGGGTGGGCGTCCAGGTACACACCGGCTCACTCCTTGGCGGCCGCTTATCGGGGCCTGGAGCCTGGGGCTTGCTCGGGCCACTTCGGAGGTGGGGTGCCCCCGGCCTCTCGGCCTGGGGCTCGGTCACTCAGGCACGGCTGGCTGCCGGCGGAGCTCACGGGCGCGTCACTGCAACTCCCCCTGGCTTCTGCTCCGCGGCTGCTGAGTGAGCCCTCATCTGGGACTCTCCTCAGCTCTTTCTGGGACAGTGGCGCGGCTGCCCCTCTGTTGGTCTTCCTTGGTCTCTTGTGTTCTGGGGGCCTCTGGATGTCTGGAGTTTTGATCTCCTCCATACCTGCTTCATGCCCTGGAGGACGGGGCTGTGCCCCCCCCCCCCCCCACACACACACACACACACACCCTCTAGCAGATCATTACATGAAGGAACCTTTTAAAAAAACAAAAAACAAACGCGTCCATGCTCACAGGTGTACACACGGGTGATCACACCCACAAACTACACCCTTTTTGGCTCCTACCTCAAAGCACATTGTGTTCTGTTGATCTTATGTGCTGCACAATAATGTTTAATATTTAGTATTTACTTTCATATTTCCATATATCATTGTGATGTTGTTTATTCTATTACTCTTGTTCTCTTCTGCTTGTTTTCTTTTTTCTTTCTCAGCAGGTGATCCAGGTGATTGATATATGCATTTTTTTTTCTCTGCCCGTTCTGTTGGTTTTTGTCTTTTGCCCCTCTCCCCGTCCCTCTTCTCAGCTGTTTCTCTTTCCCTCTTTCTTTCTCCCCTTCTTTCCCCCAGTCAAGTCTGTCCCGTATTCAGTAAGTGAAAATAAAATAAACAATAAAAGGTGAATCAAATGGACCATTATGGCAAGGCTGGGATGGTCAATTTGGTAAAGTAAATCCGTTGGGCATCTTTCTTTGCCTTTAGACAACAATTCTGATGGCAAAAGAGCCAAACGGGACAGGCAAAAAGAAAAAAAAAAGAAGATATTGCACTGTGTGTTTCTACTATGAAAAGAATTGACATCAGTCCATCTCAGTTAAGATGAATATCCTAGCTTCAGCTTCACAGACGAGCAGTCATCACTGATCATTCTGATAATGTTTGTTTATTCAGTATCCACCTCAGCTGGGTCACCTTCATGCCTGAGGAGTAAACAAGCTATTTTTTCATGTTTATTCATCGTTTTTGGATTTCTCAGGGTAACAGGTTAAACTGGCCCATTATCTCTTGATGTTTTGATAATGTAATAATAACTTCATTTAAAAAAGATCCATAAGCATTATCGACTTTGCTTTTTAATTCAGCCTAATCCACTTTACTACTTTACATCATCAAGTTGAAAACTTGTTTTCACATAACTTACCACCGTGAGGTCAGCAGGTCATGGTCTTAACAATCTTTTGTTAATTGTTAAATCTTGTGGTGATGAGACGGCTTACAGGGAGGAGGTCAGCGCCCTGACCCACTGGTGTCAAGACAACCATCTCACCCTCAACGTCGCAAAGACAAAGGAGTTGATAGTGGACTTCCGGAGGTGCAGAGAAGTACACACCCCCATCACCATCAACGGCGCTGCTGTGGAGAGAGTGAGCAGCTTCCGGTTCCTTGGTGTACATCTGGCTGAGGATCTTACGTGGTCAGTACACACAAACAAAACAGTGAAGAAGGCGCAGCAGCGCCTCTTCTTTCTCAGGAGACTGAAAAGATTCGGCATGAGCCCCCGCATCCTCAGGACCTTCTATCACTGTGCCATTGAGAGCATCCTCACTGGATGCATCACCACCTGGTATGGCAACCGCACCGCCTACAACTGCAAAGCTCTCCAGCGAGTAGTGCGGTGCTCTGAACGGATAATTGGAGGTGAGCTTCCCTCCCTCCAAGACATCTACAGGAAGCGGTGCCTGAGGAAAGCGGGGAGGATCATCAAGGACTCCAGTCACCCCAGCCATAAACTGTTCAGACTACTTCCATCAGGAAGGAGGTTCTGCAGCATCCGGTCCCGAACCAGCAGACTGAGAGACAGCTTCTTCCATCAGGCCATCAGACTGCTGAACACGTCATAGACACCTCACCTTCACTACTGGAACTTCAACATTATGCACTCCATACTGTACAGTAATGCCACTGTTTTGCACATGTCTCAACTCTGTATATTTTTATATATTTTATTTTATTGTTTACTCTATTTAATTTGTAAAATATGTGTACACACACACACACACACACACACACACATACACGTAGAAAAATATTTAGTATACACATCCGGAAATGCATATACTATTATATATTGTACATATATTTATTAGTTCAGATGTAGCCATTCTTGTATTTTGCTTGTTTACGTTATTGTATTTTGCACAACTCTGTTGCTTGTGAAGCTCGCACACAAGAATTTCACTCGCGTGTACTGTACCAATGTACCTGCACATGTGATGTGACAATAAAAATGATTTGATTTGATTTAATTGTTGCCAGGGGAACAGTGAATACCACAATTAAAGAAGTATTAAAAGATTCAGATGAATAATCTTTCAGTCTTTATCTTGCACACTGTTTTCTGGACATTATTCACACAATGTGTACAGGCTTGACTTCTCCTTGCTGGGTCAGTTCACTTATTCTAAAAGTCTGTTAACAGTATTTATTTTCCAAAGACAGCTTTTTGAAAGTGTTTCTCAGTACATGGAGCACACATGAAGTTGGCTTCAGACAACTCCATCTGTGATCACTGCTGCTTTATCTCTCAGACAGAAGAAATTCTGAACATTGCTTGTTTGTTTTTTCCAACGTTCTGGTTTTAGGTTTATGTCCATCATAGGTTTTTGTGCCAGCTAAGAGGCACTTTCCTCAAGCATGTGGCCTCAAAAAGCTTTTTGCTTTCCATTGGCTATTTACTTTTTGGTTGACTTCTCATGAACCTGATTTTTTCATGCACTGCACTTGCTTTAGGTCCAGAAATTGGTGTCAAGGACAGCAAAGACATTCGTTAACCACTTTCTTTCAACAAGTCAAAAGGAACAAGCTGTTTTTCGTGCCAAGTGAATGTGAAATACTGTTAGATTCAAAAAGTGCTACCATGACTTTGAATCAGAGAATTACTCTTACTCATTTCTAAGACACATGCACTGTTTTACTTTTTCTGTTTTGATGTATTGTGCGTCTCGTTTGTGGTTCAACCAGGCTACTGAAAATACAGTCACATGAAAAAGAGTTTCACCTTGCCTTGGTTTTCTTAAAAGAGATAATGATGCAATCACATGACGAGGGATGTGTCACCCTGCCAAGACCTCTTGCCCCTCTTTTGCCCCCCATATAAGACTTTCTAGACCTGCCACTGCTTCAGTTTATTGAGGCATTCAAGTATTTATAGTTGTCATTTTTTGTAACCCAAGGATAAAAAAATAAATATTATTCACCTGGTTGAAGTGATGAGGTCCTGCCTCTGGACTATAACCATTGCAACACCTGAATTCTTTTCTTTTTCAGCCATTCTGTTGTAACTTTGCTGCTGTGCTTCGGATCATTGTGCTGGTCCATGGCCCACTTTCAGGCAAGCTTTAGCGGTTGGGCAGACAGCCTCCAACTTGACTCTAGAACAGGTTGGTAAACAGAGATGTTCATTATTGACTCAGTGTAAGGTGTAGAGTTCTTTTGCCTGGAGAACAAGGCCAATTTCCAGTTAACTTTACCACTATGTGCCAAGATGATCAATTTAAAGATTGATCTCTCCAGTTCTTGTATATTCAGCTTAGTACAAGACAACCAATGCCTTAATGAAATACAGTGAAAAGACATATTTAATCAGTGGCAGCAGGAGCAAGGTTGTTTTTAGGATCAGTTTTTTAGAGCCGCGCCCAAGTATCTTAGCAGTTACAGTACTATACTATACACTGGAATTGCACATATTAAGAAAAACTGAAGCTTATGCTCCCAAACTATTAGATCCTTTAACAAGTAGCAAATTGTAAAAGCTAGATATGGACAATAACTCCCTCCAAAAAAACCTCTTATACATTGTGTAATATATATTTGGTGTACATATATATATATATATTAGGGGTGCAACAATACACAAAATTCACGTTTCGGTTCGGTTTGATACTTTGGTGTCACAGTTCAATATTTTTTTGATACAAAAAAATGTTCATGCTTTTTTAATTTGTCATTTATTAAAATTCTAAATATATATTTTAACTCAAACGTACAGTTTTTAAATTTAATGTTGCTGAAACAACAAAGGGATAAAATAATAAATCTATCTGATCAAGAAATCACTCATGAGTTGGGTAAAGTTTGTAGCATGCATACTTGTTGTTTTTGTCTGCTTCCACTTGTCTTTGCACTAGGATGATGAACACGGCAAATCTCCGTTAACGAGCTACCGCGGATCGCCCCGTGCGTGGGGCTGGACAGTGTCAACACGTTAACGAGCAAACTGCGCTAATGCAGTAGTTCCCACCCATGTAATTGAGCATTGCGTGGCACATCCGACATACTGTTTTACTTTTGTCCATGACGCACTTACCTTTAGGGTCATACTTCACATGAAGACCAAAATAGTTCCAAAGGCCAGATCTGAATGAGGGTGGGGGAGATTCAATTTGCCATGTTGCAATGAGCTTAGCTTCTGTCTTGCTAGCTTGCGCAGTGCTCAGTGGATCTGCGCTCGACAGTGCAGCCTAGGCGGAGTAGTCGAACGCAGATCCACTGAGCTCTCAACACAGACAGCATCATCAGAAAAAATGTTGATCAAATAAATTAAAAATGTATTGTTCGATACATATGCGTACCGAACCGAAAGCACTGTATCGAACGGTTCAATATCGATACGAATATCGTTGCACCCCTAATATATATATATATAAAAATTCCCCACTTGCCCCTGTGGACGGTCAATCCTTCAAGGTCGGGTCCTCTACCAGAGGCCTGGTAGCTTGAGGGTCCTGCGCAGTATCTTAGCTGTTCCTAGGACTGCGCTCTTCTGGACAGAGATCTTCGCTGTTGTTCCCGGGATCTGCTGGAGCCACTCGCCTAGCTTGGGAGTCACTGCACCTAGTGCTCTGATTACCACTGGGACCACCATCACTTCCACCCTCCTTTCTCTTCTCTGAGCCCTTGGTATTTCTCCAGCTTCTCGTGTTCCTTCTTCCTGATGTTGCTGTCAATCAGAACCGCTACATCGATCACTACAGCCGTCTTCTCATGTTCTGCTAGCATCTTACACCCTGCTGTTATGTGCTGGATTGTCTCTGAAGCATCTTTACACAGCCTGCACCTGGGGTCTTGCCTGGTGTGATAGACGCCAGCCTCTGTGGATCTTGTACTCAGAGCTTGTTCTCAATGGATCTGTTCCTGTGCTGCCATGATTAGTGCCTCTGTGCTGTTTTTCAGTCCAGCTTTGTCCAGCCACTGGTAGGATTTCTGGATATCAGCCACCTTCTCTATCTGCCGGTGGTACATACTGTGCAGGGGCCTGTCCTTCCATGATGGTTCCTCACCTTCCTCCACTTTCTTGGGTTTCTGCTGCCTGAGATATTCACTGAGCACGCTGTCAGTTGGGGCCATCTTCGTGATGTATTCATGGATGTTCCTTGTCTCATCCTGGACTGTGGTGCTGACACTCACCAGTCCCCGGCCCCCTTCCTTCCGCTTAGCGTAAAGCCTCAGGGTGCTGGACTTGGGGTGAAACCCTCCATGCATGGTGAGGAGCTTTCTTGTCTTTATGTCAGTGGCTTCTATCTCCTCCTTTGGCCAGCCTAGTACTCCAGCAGGGTACGTGATTATGGGCAGGGCGTAGGTGTTCATAGTCCCAATCTTGTTCTTACCATTCAGCTGACTCCTCAGGACTTGCCTGACCCTCTGCAGGTAATTGGTGGTTGCAGCTTTCCTAGCGGCCTCTTCATGGTTCCCATTCGCCTGCGGGATCCCCAGGTACTTGTAACTGTCCTCTATGTCTGCAATGTTGCCTTCTGGTAGTTCAATCCCCTCAGTTCTGACTACCTTCCCTCTCTTTGTTACCATCCGACTACACTTCTCCAGCCCGAACGACATTCCAATGTCATTACTGTATATCCTGGTAGTGTGGATCAGTGAATCAATGTCTCGTTCACTCTTGGAATACAGCTTGATGTCATCCATGTACAGGAGGTGGCAGACAACTGCTCCGTTCCATAGCCAGTATCCGTAGCCAGTCTTGTCAATGATCTCACTGAGGGGGTTCAGGCCTATGCAGAACAGCAGTGGGGACAGAGCATCTCCTTGGTAGATCCCGCACTTGAATGTTGACTCGTGCTATGGGCTTGAGGTTGGCCTCCAGTGTTGTCCGCCACATCCCCATTGAGTTCCTGATGAAGGCTCTCAGGGTCCTGTTGATCTTATATAGTTCTAGGCATTGATCCAGGAGTGGGGCATTGAGCCATAGGCCTTCTTGTAATCAATCCAGGCAGTGCACAGGTTGGTCAGTCTGGTCCTGCAGTCTCGGCTGACCTCTTGGTCTGCCAGTAGCTGGTGTTTTGCGCCTCTGGTATTCTTGCCCATCCCTTTCTGTGCCTCGCTCATGTATTGACCCATGTGCCTGTTCATCTTAGCCGCTATGATGCCTGACAGGAGCTTTCACGTGGTGCTGAGGCAGGTTATTGGTCGATAGTCGGAGGGGACCGGTCCCTTCTGGGGGTCCTTGAGGATCAGAACTGTCCGGCCTTCGGTTAGCCATTCCGGGTGTCCCTCGTCAACTAGCAGCTGGTTCATTTGTACAGTTTCCTGTACTTCTTAGGCACCTTCCTCATCGCGCCCTTCTGCAACTCCGATAGTTGGCTAACCTCCCTCCGTGCTACCTTGATCTTAGCCTCTAGCCTCCTTCTCCATGGAGGATACAGCCCCTTGTGGCTACAGCCACAATCGGCAATGTGGCTGTAGGTATCGTCCGTAGTGCTGCATTAACATCATATATATATATATATATATATATATATATATATATATATATATATATATGAAGCATATATGTTAGTTCACTGGTTGAAAACTATACTGAGGCAAAAATACAGCATGTTTTCTCAAACAGAGAGCTGCAAAACCACATTTCATCGTATAATATGTATCTCCAGAAAGTCACGCACAAAAACACTCACAGGCTCACAAGTTTGTTTATGTGATTCCAAGAGTTTTACAGTGAGGATGAAGGGGACACCCATTAACTTACCCCACTCTTGTCTTACATATCCACTGCTCAAGTGGGTAATGAAGGGCTGCACTCGGTGTCCAACCCTCTGTAAGAGCCCTTCAGCATTTACTGGGGTGCGGCAGTGGTAATTGTTTTTGAAAGGCTTAATTCCAGGTGGATGATCCCGCTCAAGTGGAGCAACTTCCACTTTATTCCAGATGGTGCTGGCATGCTTTTTCACAACTTTTGTAAAAAAAAAAGAAAAAAGTTTGCAATCAAATTCCATCTGGATGGACAAAAACAGTTGGCCTGGAAAAAGCTCTGTCCCCAACAGAAGCACAAGCTCAGGCTCACACTGCTGGCCAAAAAACAGCAGCAGGAAACATGCTGTGATGCTGTCGATTGAAGTTGAGCTGGACAGGAAGGATGCCAGTTTTCACTAAATCAGATACACTGAACATAGAACAGCTTTACCATTGTACAAATGTAAAGGTTATTTCAAGTGAGTTTATTATTATTATTATTATTATTATTATTATTATTATTATTATTATTATTATTATTATTCATGATTGCATCTTTATACAGTTACAAGTTCAGAATAAAACATTGTATGTATGTATTGTATGTATTCTATAATTTCATACAAGATGAGATACATGAAATATATTGCTTTTAAGAAATTTGTCATTTTTAGATCCCTGCCATTTTTAATATGTACAGTTTTAGTACAATGTGTACAAATTAGAAAAATAGTATCTAAAAACTGTTGTCAGGGAAACACCTGTCATGTGACATGAGAAGTTACTGATACATTTCATGACCCACCTATTAACACCTTTTGGTAAATGGAGAGTGAAAACACAGTTGAGATTTAACTGCAAAGTAAAAGGTTAAGTCATCTTCTAACACAGTGAAGGATGCTCCTTTAAGTCTGAATGTACTTGAAAAGTGACAGTACACTAGTAGTTATTAGTAGTTATTAGTCTGTGTACACTACCAGTTACAAGTTTGTACACACCTTCTCGTTTAATCGGTTTTCTCTATTTTCATGACTATTTGCACTGTTCAGATAAGTGAAGCAAGATTATTATTATTATTATTATTATTATTATTATTATGTGGAATTATGTAGCAAAGAATAAATTGCCAAATGCACAGCTGACAGCGCTATTTGACAAATGTCAGAAATCATGCCATGGCAAGAACCAATCAGCTAAGTGGAGAGAAACAACAGTCCATCATCAAAGGAGCTTGAAAAGAAAAGCAACTGGACTTCTTTAAGTTTCTCTTCTTTAGATTTCTCTTTAAGAAACAGAGAAGTTCATGATTAAAGAAGCCCTGTCACTTTCCATGACCTGGATGGCTGAGAGCCTTCACAGACAGACAGTCCATCATTGCTTTAAGAACTGAAGGTCAGTCAGTCCACGCAGGCACCTGACCTAAACCCAGTGGTGATGGTTGGGATGAGATGGAGCGCAGAGTGAAGGAAATTTGGAGATAGTAGAAGTTTGAGGCAAGGCTGAGATTTTTTTGACATTTGCAGAGAAGGGATAGTGGAAATACTGGACAAAGGACATTGGATATGGAGCTGTAAGGCAGGAGGAAGGATGCTTACACTTCGTTTTTCTCTTTTCTCACCATCTTTCTACAGCATTGATCCAACCTTTTTAGTCTCTGTGTTAGAACCCATTAAAAACGTTTACAGCTGTTTTCTGTGTGCCTATGTGGTAGAATTTGAGGCAAAAATTATAAGAGGTCAATCACTATTAAGCTATCTTAGCCCCTATATGCAAATATAAGTCTTAGCCATGTGGCTGTGGGTTGTATTAATCCTCTTCCTTTCAACCTGCCAGCAGCAGTTGTTTTTTTAAGTCAATGTAAAAAAAATTCTCCAAAGTTAAGAGAGTTTGATTTGAAAAAAAAATTGTGGCCCTGGCAATCTTAGGCTACGTTCACACTGCAGGCGAAAGCGCATCAAATCCGATTTTTTTGACCCTATGCGACCCATATCCGATCATGCTATGACAGTGTGAACGGCGCAAATCCGATATTTTCAAATCCGATCTGGGTCACTTTCGTATGTGGTACTGAATCCGATACATATCCGATGTTTTAGAAAGCGACTGCTGTTTGAACGGTCAAGTCGCATTAAATCCGCCTTTTACGTCACCGACACAAGACTGAAGCCAATTATCAGCGCCCGAGAAGACATCGCGAACGCTTCCTAGCCATCCAGTGTAGATGTCAGTGAAACTGTTGGGAAGACAACGTAAACATTTTATTTGTACTGTATAATCTGCAGATTCTGACAGAAATCTGCAGCTATCCTTTGAAGCACCGCTCCTCTCTTAAACAGCAATAAGGATCATTATTAGGTTATTTACATTATTATGTAAATAAATGTTATTTACATTATTATGTAAATAACAAAATAACTTAAAGCAAAAATTGGGAAACGTAAAGTCCGAAGTCTTTATATTAACGGCCATCAGTCAAACAATACTGTTTGTTCTTGGTCTAAACAGAGCGCGTTGTGTGTGACATCTTCTTTTGCGCATGCGGGCCGCTTTGAGCGTTCACACTAGAGCGCGTTTGCTGTCGCATTTTATTTGTAGTGTGAACGAGGAGACAAAAAAATCGGATTTGATCAAAAAATCGGAATTGAGCATTAAGACCTGCAGTGTGAACGTAGCCTAAGGTGCAGCAAATTGCTTTGTAAAGTGGAGAAAATTGTAGGTGAATTAGAGCCAAGTTCAAGCTCAGACAGCACGATGATATAGTTGTACTAAGCATAAAAATTGCAACAAATGAAAACTACTTTAAATAAATTTGTATATATTTAACTTTTTATCCATATTATGGTCAAACGACATATATATTCTATGGGAATGAATGAATGCCCATGGGAGAGGTCTGTATCAGCAGCAAAAGATGTAAAACTTAAGGAAATAAAGTTAAAATTCAAGGATCTATGCCGTTCATTCAGTTGTTTCTAACCTGTCCAGTGGACCCGATTGGACTCTTTGCAGGGCCGATTTTAGCCTCTAAGCTTCATGTTTGACAACCCTCATCTACATGCTGTTCAGGTAACCTTGATTTTGTCACATTCTTCCTAAAAACACTACGACCACTTTAACCTATTAAGGAATTATTGTAAAGTGTGTGTTTGGCATGTGCACCGATGTGAGGCTTTTTAGAAAACTTGAATCAAATCAAATTAAGACATTTCCCTGCTGCTGCTTGTGCCAAGCTTTTGATATTGTATGCTTTCTCTTTAATATAATAGTAATGGCATTTGGCCCGTGGTACTTAAAGCACCAAAGATGGATAAATAGCACTAAAGGCCAGAGGGAAAATATGCAGATTTGATTATAGTGTGAACTGCATCTTTAAAAGCAAGCAGCAAAATAAAATGGAAAATGTGAAGTTATTGCTTTTTCTAAAATATGATTCACAAAGCATGTGCAAACTAAATGATTTCGATATACAATAAAAAAGGAGTTCAGTAAATAAAGTAAAGACTCCAGACATTTCAGAAAACATTAGTTTTCAGGTTGGTCGGGTTCATGTGTTATTTAGCAGCACTGAGCCTTTTTCCTGTTTCCACCTCTGGGCTCTCGCCTAAGTCACGGCAATTTTCTTGGTTCTGAACAGAATCTGTGCTTCTTTCCACAAGATCCAGAAGATCAACATTTTCTTTCTGCTGTCTCTGGTTACTCTTTGTGTCTTTGGAGTTCAAATCAGAATATCGTGTATGTAACGTGAGGCTGTTCAGGCTTAGTAAATGAGAAATGTTGATGAGCATTCGCTCACAAGGACGTTTCAGACAGAGCAGTAAAAAAAATGTTCTTTCTGTCCTTGTTTTTCTCTGTCAAATACTGAAACATCTTCGGAGAAAACATCACTGTGTTACAGGAAAAAGGTGTTTTGTCTCTTTGTCGTACTCCGTGGCTCTTAAGAGGGTCTAGTCTCCTGGCATACTTTTTTATCTGAGCGTGTGCAGAAATCCTGTGATGTCAGAAGAGAAAGCACAACTTTAATAATTACGATCCTATTCTGTGTGATTATCTTCTCGGGAGAACATCTTCTGCGGTCCACGCTGTAATTTTCTAAAGTTGATCTCTGGGACATTAATCGCTGTGAGGATGTTAAAAGTAACTTTTTTATTTAATCCTTGTAATGTCCTTTGGACAAAATCCTTGTATGGAAACATTTTTACACTGAGAAATAAGATCTCCAGGATATGACCTTAATCTTGTCAGTGCAACTTCATTTTTAATCATTGTAAGACAGTTGAACACAGCGTGAAGCCGTGGCTGGAAAAGTTTTGGCCTGTTTGATTTTTCCTCTTCTGGGTTTTGATCCCATCGTGCTTCAAATACTTCCATGAAGTGAATTCCAGTGAGCTTAAAAGTCAATATTGAGTATATCATTGGTATATGAATGTTTAGCATATTGCAATTCTTCAATAAGAAAGTAAAATAGCTTCTTCACAGCCATCCTTTCATTTCACTGGCTGCAGTGAAAAAGCAGCCTGTTGGGTTTATCTAGGCTGTAACACGAAACTACTAACTGCACGACAAACAAGGCAAGAAGGTGCTCTCTGTGCTTGTTTCTCCCGAGGGAAGTCAGCCAAAGTTGAGGAAACGATTTCTTCACCTGAACTCAACCAACTTCGACTGATTCCTTCGCTACAGCCCTTTTTATTGTCAGCAAGCAATCATTCATGAATATGCAATTACAAATACACGTGACAGTCTTAAGCTTAAGTCTTGTATCTGAGCAACATCAGTGTCTATATTCTGTGTGTGTGTGTTTCCAGCCATACTATACATAGACATTCGACCTTTCAATGAACTTAAACTGTGTGTATGAGCCATGCAGAAAAGTAGAAGTAAGCGTCTTGCTGAACTATAAAAACAGGAACTTGCAATAGGTCATATCTCAAATGCACATTTAAAGGTGTGATGTCTTGCACCTCTAAGAAACAGAACAATCTGGTTCCTAAAGCTATAATGGAAATTATAGCATCGAGGCTGCTTTCTCTCATCTCATGGTACACAAGTGCGCACAGAATCTTATCAGACCTAGTAAGGATATGATTTTTATCACCATACAAATGATTATATATTTCTAAGCATAAATGACAATATAAAAAATATCAATTCCAAAACAACCAATGCCCAAAGACAATCTTTGACAGAAGATTGTCTGAAGAGCTGCTGGAGTCGGGCTCTTTGAAGGCAAGAATGAATTCAATGGGATGGTTTAAGATTTTTGCACAATATTGTAACTTTGCAGGGGTTACAAGTCTGTGTTGTGTGCTCAACACTAAGCTATCTGAGTCACCTGGGGTCTGTTTCCAAAAAGCAAAACAGAAAGAAATTCAATATGTCCATGAGACATAAAGACAGACAATATTGACTTCTGTCAAAATCATATCTCTTTAAAATCAAATCTCCTCCAGGTAAGCACCCGTGTTTCCCTCAACAAATCTAAAAAGAAAAGAAATAGGAGATTCTGGGCAAAGAATAATGAATTGCCGACAAAAAAAAGTCATTATTGATGGGAAAAGTTTACTTTTAGCAAGCCTCTTGATCAATCAACCTCTGGCTTCTGCCTGTAGGCGTAAGCCTTCACGTTTATTTATCTTTTTTTATTTTTTACCAATTCAACTTCCCTTTTCACTCTCTTATTTTAACACAGAGCAGGTGCTCCTCACAAACGCCAGCAGTGTTTCCACAAGCCAATTCCCTGTTAATTTACTATACTCTGCAAAAGGGTAAAAGCTGCAAAAGGTCAGAGCCCGTATGTCTTGCATTCATTCTTCAAATCAAACCTCACAAACACACCTTTCCTGACCTTCATTTTAGATACAGTTTCCATAATTCACCGCATAACCCTGTGGCTCCCTGCCAGTGTTCATAGAGGGAATTTAATATGAAAGAAGAATGTTGCAACATTTCACTGAAGAGTCTGTGAGAGATGCTGCACAGGGACACTTGATTTTACTAAAGACGTGAGCATTAATACGAGTTGTTGGCACCATGTGATGTCATATCTATATTTTTGTTTAATTTTTGCATCACACCAGATGTTTTGTGACTGCACCAATGAATGCATATTTATAAAATGACCACAGCTTTGCTGCCTTTTCACATTTATTCACTAGAAAGAGGAGTCACACAAGTCCCTACCCTCTGCACGATCATAACCCTTCAGTCACTTGCTGTTTGCTGAGATAACAGTGATGTATGTGTGCATGCATGTGTGTGTGTGTGTCTGTCCACTGAAATATGTCTCCAATCATATTAATATCAAGTGAGAAGTGCTGAGGGCACCACCATGGTTATGACCTCCTTAACGCCGTCCTTTGTTTTATGGGCAATCTGCTCTGACAGATCATTAATAGAGAGAGAAGGGTGGAGGAGGTGGGGTAGGAGGGGAGAGAGCTGGGTTGGACAGCAGAGGAAAAGTGATGCAAGGATGGCAGAAGGAAAAAAGGAAAAGAAAAGAAAAAAAAGTACTCGCTGCTGTAATAATGTAGTTGTTACATGAGAAAGGACAATGTGGGTTTTTCCAAAAATCGTATATTTAAGCTACGCACTGGGTACACCTGTTCATCCTAAACATGATCAAGGAAATCTGCTGAAGTTCAAACCAACAGAATGAGGAATAAAGGTGGTTTAATTAGCTTTGAATGTGGCTAAATTAGTATTTTTGAAACTGCCGATCTGGGATTTTCTTACTACATCATCGCTAAGGTTTGCAGAGAATAGTCTGAAAACTAGCAAATATCCAATGCGTGACAGTTTTTCTGAGTAAAAATGTTTATGCCAGAGGTCAGAGGAGAATGGTCAGACTGCTTCAAGCTGACAGGAAGGCAGCACTAACTCAAATATTTGATTATTGGAGCAGAGCAGCAGATGGGTTACACTAGCAGAAGACCTCACCAGGTGCCACTCTGTGAGCTAAGAACAGGATGCTGAGCTGAGGCTACAGATTTCACAGGCTCACCAAGTGGAAAAGAAATGATTGGAAAACTGTTGCCTGGTCTTTGTTGCAGTATCTGTATATTTGCCCAGCTTATGTTTCTTGGGTCCGACGTTACAATCACTTTATGACATTGTATATTACTCCGCTAGAAGCAACCATCAGAAAATTGGTGCATTCTAGACACGAAGCTCAAAAGGTCTTAAAATGGTTTTCTAAACATGACAGTGAGTTCACTGTACTCAGCAGATAGATAGATAGATAGATAGATAGATAGATAGATAGATAGATAGATAGATAGATAGATAGATAGATAGATAGATAGATAGATAGATAGATAGATAGATAGATAGATAGATAGATAGATAGATAGATAGATAGATAGAATATAATCTCACAGCAAGCCACATTACTTAAATAACCCCATTAAAAATAGTTCAAAGCCCTCTGACCTCACAAAAATGGTCAATGGTCAGTGACTGAAATTTGCCAAGGTGAGACTGAGGAGAAGGCTATCAGCTGTAGCTAGGAATTCTGTGCCAGCATTGTTTTTCATGCTCCTGCCAAAGCGTTATTATGCAACTCATCATGGTTGTTTTTTGTTTGTTTTTTTTGCTATGGGAAAGAATAATACCACTATACAGCTGACAAGACTGGTTCCAGTTTTTCTACTATGTGATTATTTTGTCTCAGTGTGTGTTATGAGAAGGTGTCCATGTGCAACAGCCTAGAGGAGGAAGACAGGACAGATGGACAAATGTTCTTCCCACATTAGCCAAATGTTAGAGAGACTGTTATTATACCTTTGACAGGCAAAATCTTACACACAAACCAAAGATGAAATACCCAAATGAAGGACAAAAGCAGCTAGAGGGTAAAGATGGACGATAAGTAGAGATGAAGACGCGGAAATAGAAAAAAATGGCAAGAGAAAAAATTGTGAGAGAAGGGCCAGAAGAAGAAATCTTTTCAGTAGAAATGATGACAGGAGAGCAAAGAGTCATGGAGGGTGTTTGAAACAAAAAGAAAAAGAGGGAAGTTAGTGACTAATAGAAGAAGAGGTGAAAGGGGAGACAGAGAATGGAGGATGGCGATGCTGGCAGGATGGAAGATGCATTGAGCACAACAGTATTTCTCTCCAGTCGTTCCTGTTCACTGACTCTCTGGAAAATAGGATGAACGACTGGTCCAGTCAAGACAGGAGGGAAGAGACACAGATGGAGTGAAAATAACCCAAACTCGTAATGGAAAATGACTTCAACTGTGTAAAATCTTCATCCTTCAAATACAAACCGACAAAAAGGGATATCATATGTGCAGTATATACTGTTTGTTACTAATGGACATCCAGGTAACATGAACCACCTTTTGTAGTCGTAGTATTTTAGTTACATAAATGGTTTGGTGACAAAATGATGAACTTGCTTAAAGGAAATAAAAAACAAGTCGGGGGGGTAAAAGTTACAGGTTTTGATAATGATTTAAATCAAACGCTATGAGCACAGTCATTGGATCACAATCCAAATTATTTGGACAACACAGATTTAGAACTTTGCAAGACGTCTCTAATAAAATATTGCTCCCACTAGTGTCTGATGGGAGGATGTCAACTTGTCAGCAAAGCAAACCTGCTGAGGAACACTTATAGCTCTGAGAGATTTTCTAACTGGCCAAATCACTCAAACGTCTTTTGCTCCTGTCATTATTTTTGGCTTGTTTCTCTGTGCATATGTGTTTTTCTTCCCTAAACTTTACTTAAGCGTGGATCTACAGCATGTATGCATGCATATTTTGCACTTCACTGATGCTGGCTGTAGCAGTTATCAGAGTCAAAATTCCTTCCAATATTTATTAACCTCTCCAAAGAGCTCTGACCTGTGGGGTCTTGACAAACCTCCATGGGAAGGCTATCAGGAGGAATCCTGATCAGATGCCTAAATGTCTCTGCATGTTCCTCCTATTTCTCACCAGATGCTCCTCACACTAACACTATCCGAATCCCCCTATGGAGCAAATTCATTTTGGCATTGAAGTCCAAGCGTCTTTCCATCCTTACGTAGACTTCACGATTGGCAGTGAGGGTTTGATTACAGATTGATTCCTATATCAAAATGCCTTCAGGCTCTCTATTTACCACAGTGATCTGATACAACAGCTGCATTACTCCATCTTGATCAGTTCATCTCATATGCCACCTTGCCATCACTTCTGAGAAATATCCCATCACACTTAAATTTGCTCACCTAGATCCAGCCCAGAGGCAGCACCACAATGTTCACTATGGCATCAAATACTGACTCTCATCCCAGCAGTCCAATCACTAGTGTAATCACCCCAACAATCGCCCTCATCTCAGTGATAACTCCAGTTTTCGCTGAATGTTACATTCAAATCAATACAACAAGAATATGTAATCAGCCAAAAGCAGGGATGCAATTTTGAGGTTCTAAAAATAAACATCCTCCTCACCTTACCTACTCCTTCATGGGTCCTCCATGAGTCCAACAACCACCAGAAATGTACTCGACGATCTGCCAGGAGACACATTTCTTAATAAAATATACCAGAACAATGCCCTGTCCTCCTGCACTACCCATGAAAGGATGGCCAAGAAGATCCATTTATAAGCCTTCTACAAAAGGAAAGGTAAAGTGTTCAACGATTAGTTAGAATCTTCCCTTCTGCATCCTACAATAACTCTTCCCAGGTTGGATGAGGGTTGGATATCTCAAAAACTGTAGCGCACTTCAAGTTCCCAGATTTGAAGATAGGAACCAGCGACTTCACAGGCGCTGTCCCAAAACTCCATCAAACACTGAAAAATTGTCAATATGGTGGCAAATCTGTGAGGGTACTTCATTAAATTTTTTCCAGTTTATCAAATTTTATTTGCAGAGCAGTCATTACCCTTGAAAAAAACAATTCATCTTCTTCTGTTGTTCTCTACTTCTCCCATCTTTGGCAGCTCTGATAAATGATAATGTAATTTCTAACTGCGACAGCTGCAGTACAGCATTTATAATCGGGTGAAGCTGAGTTATTTTCCAGTTTTGCAAAAGAGAAGAATATGTAACGAACTAACCTGGGATGTGCTGATGTGGAGGGGCAATGCACCCCATTACATGTATGGATGGTTGTGATACACACAGTATCTTTCTGAAGGTGAAACTTTAAGTTAACAGGTGACTGCTTCCTTTAAACTGGCCAGTATTGCATGCCCAGTCAAGTCTAGAGTTCACAGTTCAAAAGAAAAAGACAGAAGAAACAACACCTCAGTCTCTGGAGACAATATGAATGAATACAGGGGCAGTGTAGGCAGGTGACACTCTTAAATACCACAGGAGGAATCACTGAGAAGTCATCTGGATAGCAGGGTTACTTTACGCGCTGGTGTTGGGTCCAAGAACGAATTCAAACTTGAGGCAGCAACGCTCTGTCATCTACCCTCCAACTACTAGACAGTGGTTAGCAGTTCTATCTCACTCTGAGTTTTCACTCAGCCTCCAGCTAGTTGAGCAGTTTGAGCAGTTAAGGTTAGCCTTCTCTGCAACCCCCTGCCAATGGCATTTTACCTTGGTGTTGGGCTAAAGCTTCATTCATCACTTCCCAAATATTTCACACGAAGTCAAATTCACTTTCCAAACTCACTTCAATCACTGACATTCTGGCAGTGGAACTCTTAAGTTAAGGTTTATCAGCAGCAAGCACCTAAAAAACGAATGTACACACACTCCAGTGAGAGACAACCAACTGTTGGCCTCCACCCGACACCCACCAAAGGGAACGTGACAGACCGCCCTTCTTCTTCAGCTATATGTGCACCACCTCCTAACTTCTGTTAGGGCGTACACCCGTGTCCATGAAATGAGGAAGGAAGAGACATGTAAGGTAATACTATTGGACTCAGAGGCTTCCACACTGAAACTAAAAAAATTAATGCTCAAGAAAATGTTAAAATAATGGTTAAAATAAAAGAGCACAAAGACGTGAGTATAGGAAAATGATACTGCAGATGTTCAGGAGAGCAAACTTTCACTTTGTTTTATTCTTAGTGGATTCCCTTAGTGAGAAGGAAAAGTTACATTAATATGATGCATTTGTCAATCGCATACTAAATCAGAATCAGAATCAGAATCAGAAAGGGTTTTATTGCCAAATGTTGAGCGGGTTTACAACATTAGGAAATTGCTGCGGTGCTTCAGTGCAAACATACTGTTATAAATACTGTTATAAATTAAGCTTAAATAGACATGAAAATAAAAATGAGAATAAGAATTAAAAGTGCTAAGTAGATAGATAGATATATACATGATATATACATGAGTGCAGGTGGTGATCAGTGCCAAACATGGAATGATGCAGTCAACACAGCGTAGGGTCATGTGTTAGTGGTGGGAACAGTCATACGGTTATGTGTTCAACAGATAAGGGGAAGAAACTGTTCTTATGGCGAGAGGTTCTGGTGCGAATGGACTGGAGCCTCCTGCCTGAGGGGAGCAGGTCAAACAGACTGTGTCCAGGGTGAGAAGCGTCAGCTGAGATCCGAGCTGCACGCCTCAGTGTCCTGGAGGTGTACAGGTCCTGCAGAGATGGGAGTCTGCAGCCAATCACCTTCTCAGCAGAGCGCACAACACGCTGCAGTCTCTGTTTGTCCCTGATAGTGGCTCCAGCGTACCACACGGAGGAGGTGAGGATGGACTCGATGATTGCAGTGTAGAATTGCGTCATCGTCCGTGTTGGCAGGTTGAATTTCTTCAGCTGCCTCAGGAAGTACATCCTCTGCTGGGCTTTCTTAATGACGGAGGTGATGGTGGGCTCCCACTTCAGGTCCTGGGTGATGGTGGTACCCAGGAAGCGGAATGAGTCCACAGAGGTGATGGGGGTGTCAGTCAGGATGATGGGGGGGAGTGGAGCTGTGTGCTTCCTGAAGTCCACAATAATCTCCATGGGAGCTTTTCGAGCATTCAGACTCTTAAACTGCTTCCTCACACCTTCTTCATGAATATGAAGAGTTGTGGTGGGAGGAGGTGGTGTGAAATCCTCTTTTGTGTGGGGTGAGGAGGGGGGTGTTGTAGGTGAAGTGTTTGAAGGTGGTGATGGCTCTGTGGAGGGGGGAGAGGTGGGGGAATGAGTGTCCAAAGTGTCTCTATTGTAGGGGCCGTTGGAGGTGTGAAGGCTGCCTGATGGCTCGTCAAAACGGCAGTAAAAGTCGTTGAGGGTGTTGGCTAAGAGCAAGTCATCAGTGGAGTGGGGGGTTTTAGGCTTGTAGTTTGTGATATTCCTAAAACCTTTCCACACAGAGGCCGAGTCATTCTCTGAGATCTGCTGCTGCATCTTCTCAGAGTGCTGATGTTTAGCAACGTCCACTTCTTTAGTGAACCTGTACTTGGCCTCTCTGTAGTAGTCCCTGTCTCCGCTTCTGAACGCCTTTCTCTTTTCCAGCCACAGCTTTTTGAGTTTAGGAGTAAACCAGGGTTTGTCATTGTTATAACTCACCCTGGTGCGTGATGGCACAAGCCTGTCCTCACAGAAGTGGATATAGGAGGTGACAGTGTCCGTAAACTCGTCCAAGCTGTTAGAAGCAGCCTTCATTGTGTCCCAGTCTGTAGACTCCAAACACGTGCGAAGCTCCTCCACAGCCTCGTTGCTCTACAGTTTTTTGGTCCTCACGACAGGTTTGGAGAGCTTCAGCCTCTGTCTGTACGCGGGGATTAGGTGGATCATGACGTGGTCAGAAAGTCAGAGTGAAGCGTGGGGCACCGCACGATAGGCCCCGCTGATCGTGCTGTAACAGTGGTCTAATGTCCTCTCCTCTCTGGTCGGGCATTTAATATACTGCTTGTATTTGGGAAGCTCATGGCTCAGATTGGCTTTGTTAAAGTCCCCAAGAGCAATGATGAGAGAGTCCGGGAATGTCCGCTCCATGTGCAGTATCTGCTCCATGAGTGCGCACTGAGCTGCCTGCGCATCCGCATCTGGCGGGATGTAAACAGCGGCCAGGATGAATGAAGCAAACTCCCGCGGAGAATAAAACGGTTTGCAGTGAATAAAAAGGTATTCCAGAGAGGAAGAGCAGTGCTGAGCAATCACTGTTACATCTGTGCACCAGCCACTATTAATGTAGAACCAGACACCTCCACCTTTGGTCTTACCAGAGAGAGAGGCCTGCCGGTCCGCGCGCAGCAGATGAAAGCCCTCCAGCTTGAGCGCGCAGTCCGGGATGTCCTCACAGAGCGACGACTCCATAAAACATAAGACACAGGAGGAGGCAAAGTCTCTGTTCATGCTTCTCATCAGGGCCAGCTCGTCTATTTTATTCCTGAGTGAGCGAACATTGGAAAGGAAGATCCCAGGAAGAGCAGTTCGCAGTCCACGTCTCCTCAGACGCACGAGTGCGCCGGCTCGCTTACCTCTCTTTCGGCGTCTCACTTTCCTGATCAGAGTCTGCAGTAAATCTGCCGCAGATGCGACAACTATTGGAAGTAAATCCACAGGTGTTGTAGTCCTGTAGTTAAGAAGCTCTTCTCTGGTGTAAGAATATCCAGAGGAGTGCCCAGACACAGAAGTTATGCACAAAAACAAAACAGAAACATCAAACTTGCAACATATATAGTTTGAAATTTCATTATAGCTACATACCTTTGAAAAAGAAACACAAACTATTTCTCATAATTAGTAACCAGTCCCACAATGTTCTGCACAAAAATATTTGCCCCACCTTTATTTCTCAAGATCTGGTCATCCTAATTACACCTCATTTAAAGCATGAGTCTTGTTGGAGAGTAAGTAGCTGAAATCTGATTGATTGCACTGCAGCGCATTTTTAGACCTGCAACTTAGATCACATTTTAGACCAGCTGCAGACATGGTTTAAATGTGATCTGAGACTCTGCACGGTGTGAAGAAAGTCATGATGTAATAACTCCACATAATGTGATAAAAGATGCAATAAAATAAAATATTATGATTTAATTACAAAAATTGAAAACAGAATCAATATCCAAGCTGTATCAAATTTGCAAGAACTCTTATACGAGGGTATATACGTGTGTGTGTGTGCGTGTGTGTGTATGTGCGATTATTTTTCCATTGTGTATGCATACATGGAGGTGTGTGTGTCTGCAAGCATCATTAAAGTCAGTTAATGGCCATGTTTTGTTGACAGACAAAGTGCTGTTCATTCTGCTGGAAAGGACAGTCAGGTCTGTCTGTCTTTTCCATCACTCTGTCTCTTTAATCACCTTCTTGCTCTCTTGCATTTTCACTTTCTCAAGACCTCCAATGAGTTTAGACGTGTTTGCAGAGAAGTTCATTTGATTTGTCTCATTTCATACCTTTCAATTTATCCTTCTCTCTTTTATTGTGAATTCAGGTCTTGAGTATTAAAATCAAATCCAGACTTGTTTCTGAAACAAAGTGGCATGTTTTAGAACATTTAGTGTGTTAATTATGGGAGAAATTATGTCACACAGTGGAAAATTGTGTTTTTATATTTTGTTTTGGATCAGACTGTGTTGGTACAGGGTGTCGATTTTATTTGCATGATTTTATTGTAATAGTGATATTGCATGTTAGTTTATTGATATTCCTATTGCATGATTTTATCTCCATATTTATAGTGTGTGTTTAGTGTTGATTGAACAATATGTTTTTTATTATTCCACTGTGGATTAAGCGGACAATTGTAGGCACCTGTGAGGTGGGGGCGTTCCCCGAGGTGGCCTATCAGCCACCAAACTGACTTAAGGGAGATAGTGAGCGCAAAGACAAAAAAGAGAGAGACACACGAAAAGTGGAGAGCTGGAAAACAAAACGTGTGCAAGCCAGCATATGAGAAGAAGGACCTCTGGCCTGACTGTGGGGCGCCACGAGACATTCGGCGATCGGCCAGCATAACCCGGCGATCCAGTCCCGACGGACAGAATAGCGACCGTGGGAGGCGATGTGTGAAATCCACAGTAGGGCAGGGGTACGCCTCTGCCTGCATCTGGCGGAGCTACAAGGGAGGCCGTGCGAGGAGGTGGAGAGTGGCTGGACTGCACGATTGCGCACAGTCAGGTGGAGATAGGAGTCTCCTCCCTGGTCTTCTGCTGGCGAGAGTCCACATCCCGGAAGAGGAGTTCCTCTCCTGTCTCTCTCAGCTCAGGAGAATTTGCCCGTGTGTTGCTGGACTGGGAGAATTAGGACCATGGGGGGGGGGGAGTTTTTAGTATAGGGAAAAACATTCATTTAGCTTTATGTTTTTAGCGTTTAATCATTCCTGCCGGCAGGGTTTTTAGCGGGTTGTAAACACTATTTTTATTGTATACGGGGATTTTAGCTTGTATTTGGGGTTCTGACTGTGTTTTATCCTGAAAATAAATGGTGTGTTTGAAGCCAGCTAAATTTCTGTGCTCTGAGTGCTGACCCACTCACTCCCCTTTCTGCTTGTATAAGCGTGGTGGTGAAGATTTAGTTCCACCAGTTTAGCGGCTACATAATTTTGGCGTTTGTCGACAGGATCCAAGTTTGGGGAGCAGTGTTCAGCACCTGGAGTGCAGATATAGAGATGATGATGCCAGTGTATCCGGGTGCCCCTTGGGTACCAAAATATAAGGGTCCTGAAGCAGATGTTTCATATGGTGACTGGAAAGAACAAATACAAGGTTTATTGAATGCTCAAGAAATAGCTGAGGCCCGGAAAGTAGAAATTTTAATTGGGGCTTTAAGCGGTGAGGCAAAGCGTCAAGTAAGCGTGTTAGAAGAAAAAGATAGAGACCAGATTAGGAAAATATTCGCATATCTAGATTCTCTATATGGTGACAATACCTCCCTAGCGGTTTTGAGGTCGCAGTTTTTTAGCTGTATACAAAAACAAAATGAGTCGGTAAAATCTTTTACCTTAAGGTTGAGGGAGTTGCACTGCAGGCTACAACAGCGCAATCCAAATCAAGCACCTACTGAAAAGTGTTTACAGGAACAGATGCTGTTGGGCCTGCGGGAGGGCCCGTTGTCACAAACCCTGCGAGCCTACGTGCGTCACCATCCAGAAGAGGATTTTGCAACAGTCCATCGGGAGGCGTTGATCCTAGAGGAGGAACAGTTGGGACACCAGGGATTGCAAACTACGTGCTTGGCAGTGGGTGAGTCCAGGTGTGTTAAGCCACCTTATGAACCAGACTGGAAAGAGACATTTAAAAAAGAAATTATGGAGGATGTCAAGGGTCAAATGCGAGATCTTGTTAAAGATGTTGTTAATGAAATTAAACCGCTCTTGCCACAGCAAAGCCCAGCCGGCTCAGCTTTTAATAAATCAAGGTTTAAGCCAAAGCGTTCTGGGTATGCTAATAACTGGACCCGAGAGGGAGAACCCATTTGCCATCGTTGTAAACAAGCTGGGCATATTGCCAGATTCTGTCCGAGCACACTAGACCAGCAACCACCTTTAAACTAATAAACCCCGCTGCCGAGGCCGAGGCGGTGGGGACAAGGGACTATTCAAACAATCAGGGGGCCAGTACAGCTTTTGTGGGAGAATGTCCACTCATTGAGGTGTGTATGGGAGGGGTTAAGATGACGGGATTATTAGACACAGGCTCTCAGGTTACACTAGTGCAACAGCAGGTAATGGATCTCCATTTCCCTGAAGTGAATAAAACTGACACACCCCTGTTGTTCGCCTTAAAGGCAGCCAATGGACTTGAGATACCATACTCAGGCTATGCGGTTATGGATTTTGAGGTAGAAGGGGTGGAGATACCAGGAAAAGGGGTTGTGGTTGTGAGAAATGACTGTTCCACGCACCCTTTAATTATTGGTATGAATGTTATTAGTGCATGCTGGAATGATGTTTTTGCCAAGGGCAAGTCTGCTTTTCATCCTCAAAAGCTGAAGTCCCGCAGAGCATGGAAAGAGGCGTTTGCCGTCTGTCAACAGACTGCTACCACCAAGACTGATGGCTTTCTAGGCTATGTTCGACCTGCTAGCTGCAGAGGAGTCAAGGTGCCCCCGAACTGTGAAATGGTGGTCTGGGGCCAGACGTGTAAAGGTAAGGGTGGGACAGAACGCTTGGCACTAGTGGAAGCCTTACCTGATGCTGGACCCTGGGGGGTAGCCCGAACCCTGTCAGTAGTCAAAGGAGGGAGGCTCCCTATCCGGGTCTGTAACCCTAATCCATACGAAGTGACTATAGGATGCTACCAGAAAATGGGCCAGTTGTATCAGGTGGAGGAGTCGGACGTGGAGATGGACAGTGATCTTAGCCTGACAATGGGATCCGATGGTGTGATCGAGGTGGGCGTAGTTGAAGCAGCTGGGCCCGAAGAGCCTGCGATCCCTGAAGAGGAGGTGAGTCAACTGCTTAACGGCATAGACTTGACCCCCCAGCAGAAGGTCGAGCTCCAGACCCTGCTGCAGAGGTGGCGAAAGGTGTTTGCTGTAAACGAGGAGGATTACGGAAGAACTGATTTGGTCCAACACCAGATCCACACAGGTGATACGCCACCCATTAAACAAAAATATCGTCCTTTACCACCACTGATGTACAAAGAGATTAAGATACTTCTAGCAGATATGCTGAAAAAAGGTGTCATTCGGGAGAGTAGCAGTCCCTGGGCAGCCCCCATTGTGTTGGTGAGGAAAAAGGATGGCAGTTGGCGATTTTGTGTAGACTACAGAAAATTAAACGCAGTAACTCATAAAGATGCGTTCCCGCTCCCCCGAATTGAAGAGACTTTAACATGTCTGACCAGAGCTGAGTGGTTTTCCACACTGGATCTTGCCAGTGGATACTGGCAAGTGGAAATGGATCCTAAGGATCGGGAGAAAACTGCATTTACCACTCCTCTGGGTTTGTTTGAGTTTGATCGCATGCCTTTTGGACTCTGTAATGCCCCTGCCACCTTCCAGCGCCTGATGCAGCGGTGTCTAAGTAGTCACCTTTCTGAATCGGTTTTGGTATATCTGGATGATATAATAATCTACTCACCTGACTTCTCTACTCATCTACAGCAATTGGAGAATGTCCTGCAGAAGCTGTGGCAACATGGTCTGAAGCTGAGGCTGGACAAATGTAAGCTGTTCCACCGTCAGGTGAAGTTCCTGGGGCATCTTGTCGACCAACAAGGGGTAAGACCGGACCCTGAGAAAATCCAAGCTGTCCAGAACTGGCCTGTTCCCTCTACCACCCGGCAGGTCAGAGCCTTCCTTGGCCTGGCAGGTTATTACAGGCGATTTGTCCCAGGGTTTGCTAGGTTGGCTCGACCTTTAAATGCTCTGCTCGTGGGAATTTCTAGCAGGTCAAAGCATGCAGGTCCAGTGGTCTGCTGAATGTCAGGAAGCCTTTGACAGCTTGAAATGTGCTCTGACCGAGCGCCCCTTTTCTGGCTTATGCAGATTTCCTGGAGCCCTTTGCACTTTATACTGATGCCAGCAATCAAGGCTTAGGTGCTGTGTTAGCTCAGGTGCAAGATGGCAAGGAACGGGTGATTGCATATGCCAGCAGGAGCTTACACCCCACCGAACGAAATGACAAAAACTATAGTTCCTTCAAACTGGAACTTTTAGCTCTAAAATGGGCCATTACTGAGAAGTTCAAGGATTACTTGACAGGTGCCAAGTTTGTCGTGTATACCGACAACAATCCTGTGGCCCACTTACAGAATGCTAGACTTGGGGCAACAGAGCAACGCTGGGTGGCACAGCTGGCATCCTTTGACTTCGAGGTTAAGTACAGGGCTGGAAAAGAGAATGCTAATGCTGATGCTCTCTCTAGATTTCCCACAGACTGTCACACAGCTTACATAAACATCACGAGTGCTCCACGTCGGGAGCCACAGGGGCTGGTGCCGCAGATGAATGACTGGAAGGAGGCTCAAGAAAAGGACATGGATCTGCGCATCCTGAGGGAGCATGTGGAACAGGGAATCCCCCCTGATGCACCAACGAGGAGATCCCTACCTAGCCCTGTACAGAAGTTATTACAGCAATGGAGAAGGCTGCAGGTTTGCGAGGGTACGCTGTGCAGAGAGGTAAGGGACTCTAACACTAACGAAATGTACCTTCAGATCCTATGTCCTGCAGAGAGACACAAGGAGGTGTGGGAGAAGTATCACGAGGCAGCGGCGCATGCGGGAGTGGAAAAGACACTGTCCAGGATACGTCGCTTCTTTTATTGGCCCAGCATGGAAGAGGAGGTGCGCGAATTCCAGCTAGGGTGCGCTGCGTGTGGCCTACGAGATAGAAATAGGCCTAGAGCCCCCTTGCATCCCGTTATTGTGTCCTATCCCCTTGAGGTTGTGGCCCTGGACTTTCTTACATTGGGGAGGCCCACAGACAGGTACCAGAATATTCTGGTTATGACTGATCTTTTCACACGGTACGCCTGGGCAGTTCCTACCAAAGACCAGACTGCTCAGACTGCGGTGCATGCTCTTTGGGCTCACGTGATTCAGACCTTCGGTTGCCCGACCAGGCTACACTCAGATAGAGGTGGTCATTTTGAGTCTGCCCTGATGTACCAGCTGTGTAAGTGCTATGGCATTACAAAAAGCAAGACCACCCCATACCATCCGGCTGGAAATGGTGGGGTTGAGAGGATGAACCAGACGTTGCTGCACATGCTTCGGTCCTTAGAGTCAGAGAGACAACAGAGGTGGCCAGAATATCTCCCAGAGCTCTTACAAGCATACAATAATACTGTCCATAGTGCCACAGGGTATGCGCCGTCGTACCTGATGTTTGGGCGGCATTTGAGGCAGCCAGTGGATTTGAACCTAGGTGTTGAGCGGGATTCCCCATGCCACAACCTGGGAGGGTGGGTTAAGGACCACCACCAGAAACTATCTTTTGCCTATGAGATGGCTAGGAAGAAGATGAGGGCAGCAGCCACCCAAAACAAGAGGGCTTATGACCGAAGTGCGCGGGCCCTGCCGTTGGTGCCAGGCGAGAGAGTTTGGATAAGGGACAGGAATAGGCAGGGACAAGGCAAGTTGCACCCAGGTTGGAGCTCAGAGCCGTATGTGGTAGTGGAAGAAGTTGGCAATACCGGTGTAGTATATAGGGTGCGTCCGGAGAAAGGGGGGGGGGAGAAGGTCCTCCATCGGAATGCACTCAAGTTGTGCGTTACCCCTGCAGCAGACTACCACTCAGAGGGGCAGGCAGTCAGCCTTGAGGGAGAGGTGCTAGTTGAGCCTCCATTTTATGGTTTTGTGCCCAGCGCTCCAGCCCAGCAACCGGGAGAGTTGTCAGAGGTACGGCGCTCGATGAGGCCTAATTTTGGTCAGCCACCCGCCCGTTACAGGTCGCTTGATTAGGGTGACAGGGACTGTCACAGGTAAAATGTGGGGGGATGTCACACAGTGGAAAATTGTGTTTTTATATTTTGTTTTGGATCAGACTGTGTTGGTACAGGGTGTCGATTTTATTTGCATGATTTTATTGTAATAGTGATATTGCATGTTTGTTTATTGATATTCCTATTGCATGATTTTATCTCCATATTTATAGTGTGTGTTTAGTGTTGATTGAACAATATGTTTTTTATTATTCCACTGTGGATTAAGCAGACAATTGTAGGCACCTGTGAGGTGGGGGCGTTCCCCGAGGTGGCCTATCAGCCACCAAACTGACTTAAGGGAGATAGTGAGCGCAAAGACAAAAAAGAGAGAGACACACGAAAAGTGGAGAGCTGGAAAACAAAACGTGTGCAAGCCAGCATGAGAAGAAGGACCTCTGGCCTGACTGTGGGGCGCCACGAGACATTCGGCGATCGGCCAGCATAACCCGGCGATCCAGTCCCGACGGACAGAATAGCGACCGTGGGAGGCGACGCGTGAAATCCACAGTAGGGCAGGGGTACGCCTCTGCCTGCATCTGGCGGAGCTACGAGGGAGGCCGTGCGAGGAGGTGGAGAGTGGCTGGACTGCACGATTGCGCACAGTCAGGTGGAGATAGGAGCCTCCTCCCTGGTCTTCTGCTGGCGAGAGTCCACATCCCGGAAGAGGAGTTCCTCTCCTGTCTCTCTCAGCTCAGGAGAATTTGCCCGTGTGTTGCTGGACTGGGAGAATTAGGACCATGGGGGGGGGGGAAGTTTTTAGTATAGGGAAAAACATTCATTTAGCTTTATGTTTTTAGCGTTTAATCATTCCTGCCGGCAGGGTTTTTAGCGGGTTGTAAACACTATTTTTATTGTATACGGGGATTTTAGCTTGTATTTGGGGTTCTGACTGTGTTTTATCCTGAAAATAAATGGTGTGTTTGAAGCCAGCTAAATTTCTGTGCTCTGAGCGCTGACCCACTCACTCCCCTTTCTGCTTGTATAGGCGTGGTGGTGAAGATTTAGTTCCACCAGTTTAGCGGCTACAATTACACACTGTAAGACCGAATAGTAATAGTTTGATAAATGAAATGAGTTCCAACTACTTAAAAACCTGTTATAAGTTCATACACCTTTATTTTTTTGAGTAGATTGAACAAGTTTGTTTTTTCAAGTTATCAGTACTTGAATATATTGATTAGTTTCTGGCATTGCCCTCAAATAATTTGAGTTTTAACACTGACGTCACTTACGTGCCTACGTACGTACCTACGTGCGCCACCTGTTTCTTTATGAAGTGCTGGCAACCATCTTGGATTCCTCGCTTCGAGTGCGAATGCCCGCTCATTACTCCGAAATAAACTTGTGGAACGTTAATATCCGAACAGAAATAAAAAGATTTGTCAAGAGTTTTTTGCGGCATTGCCTTTGACGCTGGATAAAGGAGGGCATGCTATGGTATGTTACGGACTTTTGAACTGGAACAGCTAACGCTCTGCACTTGGCTAGCTGCATTTACCGCCTTTGCAGCATCTTCAGGAGCGCTTTTGTGGTAAGTTTTATTTTTTCTGAAACTATACTTCTCCGTTGTAATATGGGTTTTTATCGTCATAAATGTACAACTCTAGCAGGCATTTAAGAATTACATGCATGCGTCGTTTTATCCATGTCGGCTTGGCCCCAAAGTGTTTTGCATGAATTATGCTAATAAGCTCATATTTAGTATAATACATTAGTCCGAGCAGAGGCTGGGACTAATAATGTGTTAATAACTTTTCTAATCTCTTACTATTTTAAAAGAAGTCTTTAGAAGGCATTTCTGGATTTGCAGATTATAAACTGCCTTGTGGTTAAATTGTTGAATCAATATGCACTGCTGCGCTGCTTCACACTTGGCGCATACGTGGATATTGATATTGGCTAGCCCATTTGCTAACTGGTGGAACTTGAAACTTACGTTTAGTTCTCTGGAGTTGTACATATTAAAACTGGGGCAGCAAAATTGTAGGCACAGGACATACTTACAAAAGCAGTGATTAATCATTACATAATTACGCGGTAGAACTTGGTTTACATTGCAAATAGTTATGTATACTAAGTTGAAATGTAGAATCTTCTGAACTGTAAAATTGTTGTGCCTGGTCTATTTTAGGTTAGCTTAAGGGTGAATCCATCAATAATATATTTACCAAACAGTTATTTTTTCGTTTTATTTTATTCTGATGCCCAGTGTTCATTAGTGAAAGACTTAGTTTGTTTTTTTTCTGTCAGGGGCTGGGTCTGTGACCCAGCATTTTGAGTTTATTTTGTATTTTTGCTTTATGTTATATTGAAATGAGGTGAAGTTCTTGTATTGTTGTTATTATTAGTTAAGGTTTAGTTGAGTTCTGGGCTGGTTATGTTTCATCTGTGTCTCCTTGGTTGTGTGTCTTTTCTGTTCTCTGTGTAGTCTGTCTTGTCTTCTGTGTTTTACTGTTATGTCCATGCCAGGGCAGAAGTAAATTTTCAGGGGTGAAGATGCTGTTTACCTTGACCAGCTAAGACTACAGATTGTAGATGAAGTCGAGAAAAGTGAAAAGAATCCTGATTACAAAGCTGATGCACACAACTTTGGCCTTGCAATGCAAAGAGATCATCAATGATGACCTACCAGTAGGTCAGATCCTGGATTGCTGGCCTACTCTGAAATCCCAGTCCCAGGTAAGAATGTATATAGATGGATCTAACAAGATGTATTTTATATCAACTCTTGTTATCTGGCCTGTCTGAACAAATTATGCCTTTGGAGTGTAAGGATTTTGATGTATTTTGCAAAGATTTATAGACTAATTGAAACTTGTAAACACAAATGTATCCTGTGTGTTCAGATCTGTGCAGAATTCCACAGGATTACAAACGTCCACCTGAAGAACCACTTTTATGCTGTTGGACCAACATGCTCCCCGGCTCCAGAGCTTATTCAGAAAGAAAGCTGTTTGCACAGGGAACGTGTCTGATGTCCTGTCTCAGCTCTTCAGAAGCTATAATCTCCAGGTTAGTGGGTTTTTGTCTTGTTTTTTGAGCTTTAATTAATTTGATCAATTTTTCAATTTTAATTACCATTCTTGACTAGGTTAGCCAATAATTTAAAATAAAAATTTTCTTGTGATGTAGGAACAAGCTGATATCCATGCCCAAAGTGCTGGTGTGCTTCATGCCCTCTCTGCCTATTTGTACGAAGACACCTCTACCTTCATCAAAACATGGGATGTAAGTTTTGGACAAAGTTGTGAACAATATCTTAATAGCATCCTTGTTTAGATTTCTCAAAACATTATGACACTTTGAGAGTTTGAGAAGCATCTCCATGCTTGGATCTGTCTACAACAGTGTCCATGTCACATAATGGAAACACTACATGTTTTTAATGTGTGTAGACCTTCCATAATGTTCCTAGCCCAACCATACATCACTGTACAAATGAAAAAAATATATAACTCCTATTGACTTTCTGTTGTTATTGCTACGAAGAGGTATGACTTTGCTTTACTAAAAGTACTATTTTTGTCAGTTTGTTTTCTCAAATCTTTGGTGTGTTGTGGCTTTTTTGTTGTTCAAACAATTGATTTCTGAGCTAGTAATAATCCAGAAATGTGACTTGTATAGATGAAACTAAGAGAAATAGGAATGCACTAACATGTAGTAATTTTGTTTTCTGTAGATGATGCATTCTGATAGACCAGATATTAGTGAAGTGCCACTTGGACTCCTCCTGATCAGAGCCAATTCCAGCGATGCAACATTCTTCTGCCCTGAGAAGACTGCAGTTTTGGTCGAGGGTAACATGATCATTGTTTTCACCACCCTGGCTGATGCATTTCTAGTAATATTTGGACTGACCGACATCCTGCACCTAAGCTACCCAAAATGTTTGGCCAACATTTTTGACTTTATTCAGAAAGTTTTGATGGGTCTGGAGGGTGGGAAGTTGAAGCCCAAAGTGCTGAGTCTTAAAAATGATCTTTTGGCAGCAGAATAATGTCCAGGATTCCTACACAGCCCTCAAGTGCCTGTTAAAGCAAGTAATTCAGTTTATCATGTTTCCAAGTCTGGATAAGTTTTTTATAAAAAGAGAGAATAGAATAAAGAAATCTTTGCAGACTCTGTTTCATACTTCATTATCTAAAAGCCACATCCAAAGTAAAAGGGGTGATTTTATTTTATTTATTAATTTTTTTCCCCCATCATCACTTGTGTTTTAGTTGATTTTGATTGTGTTTTTAGTCAGATAACTGTAAATCTATAGAGAAAATGAAGGACAATCTCACTACATTTCTGGCTTTTAGGTGGGATCTTGACTTAAGGAACGTTCCTCCTGAACTACTCATAACTGACATAAGGCGCTAAGGAGGTTTATAACACTTTGTTTATGTCTCTAAAGAAGTATTTTTCTATTTAAAGTTTTATTGCTTTGTTGTTGAGACTGTGATTGCACTCTACAAATGTGCATTTTGCATAACCGCAGTATTGGCATATTAAAAAGGTTACCAATTATATTTCAGTGTATTAGCTGCACTATACTATACTATTACTTTCATTCGGTTTTCCCACCTAATAATGAAGGATTTTATTTTCCTTTTGTTTGTTTTTTAATAAAAATGTCATGATCCTGGGTCCTTTTGACCCAGCATTTTGTGTTTTCTCTTCAATTTTGGTTCTGTTCTTCCTTTGTTTAGTGTTTACTCTGTTCTGCCCGTGTGTTCCTGTTTTATTGTGAAGGTCTGCGTCTTATGTGAGTGTTTTCAGTTTGCCTCCCTAGTCTCGTTATGTTAATCACTCCCAGCTGTGTTTCCCACCTGTGTGTAATCTCCCTGTGTTCTCTGACTGTATTTAAGTTGTATTTTCTGTCTTAGTAATTGCTGGTTCGTCTGTGTTGTTTCCCCTTGGTCTCCCTGCGTCTTCCCATATGTATTTCTCCGGACCTCCCTGCATCCTCATTCTGGTTTGTCTTATTAGTTTACCCAGTTTAGGTTTCCAGTTTCATGTTTTGTCGCCACCGCTGTTTGTACTTACCCACCCCTGTTAATAAACACTCACCTGCACCAGAGCTGCTGCCTTTTGGGTCCTTCCTACATTCCACACGGCTTGCAATCCGTGACAGTACGAACCAGCCACCATGGACCCAGCAGCAGTAAATCCGTCCGAGGAGCTCCAGGACGACGTTACATATAACGTGGAGATTCTCCTCGGGCTGTGGCTTGAAAACCCTCCAGAGGAGCTTCGCCGCACCGTCGAAAGCCGGCTACAACGGCTCTTTTCCGGCCTGCCATGGCTTCTAAAATCGCTTCCTCCGACCATGCAGGCTTTTCTCCAGCACACACCTCACCTTCTCTCAGCCACTCCTGCCTCGCTGCCCGACTCGCCGGATGTGATCTTGCCCGGCCCGTCGGAGCCGTCTGCGGGGAGGAAACGCCGATCGCGCCGCCGACGCGCCACCCCACAGCCGGACGTTCGGACTTCTAATTTACCGGCTGTGGTGAGTGAGGACTCTGTGTCTTTTCCAGACAACGTGACTGTTCATTCAGGGGCTGTGTTTTGTGTGGCGGATGTCAACGCGAGCTGCGTATCGCCTGTGCAGCTACCCTCAGTTCAGTTAGCTCCCCCGCAGCTACCCTCAGTTCAGTTAGCTCCCTCGCAGCCACCCTCAGTTCAGTTAGCTCCCCCGCAGCTACCCTCAGTTCAGTTAGCTCCCTCGCAGCCACCCTCAGTTCAGTTAGCTCCCTCGCAGCCACCCTCAGTTCAGTTAGCTCCCTCGCAGCCACCCTCAGCTCAGTTAGCTCCCTCGCAGCCACCCTCAGCTCAGTTAGCTCCCTCGCAGCCACCCTCAGCTCAGTTAGCTCCCTCGCAGCTACCCTCAGCTCAGTTAGCTCCCTCGCAGCCACCCTCAGCTCAGTTAGCTCCCTCGCAGCCACCCTCAGCTCAGTTAGCTCCCTCGCAGCCACCCTCAGCTCAGTTAGCTCCCTCGCAGCCACCCTCAGCTCAGTTTCCAGTGTCCCCCTCAGCTCAGTTTCCCGTGTCCCCCTCAGCTCAGTTTCCCGTGTCCCCCTCAGCTCAGTCTCCCGTGTCCCCCTCAGCTCAGTCTCCCGTGTCCCCCTCAGCTCAGTCTCCCGTGTCCCCCTCAGCTCAGTCTCCCGTGTCCCTTTCAGCTCAGTCTCCCGTGTCCCTTTCAGTTCAGTCTCCCGTGTCCCTTTCAGTTCAGGCCCCAGAGCCACCCGTGTCCCTTCCAGTGCAGGCCCCAGAGCCACCCGTGTCCCTTCCAGTGCCGCCTGTAGCGCAGGCCCCAGAGCCACCCGTGTCCCTTCCAGTGCCGCCTGTAGCGCAGGCCCCAGTAGCTCCAGTGCCGCCTGTAGCGCAGGTCCCAGTAGCTCCGGCTCCAGTATCCCCAGTTTCACTCATTCACTCCATGCAGGGAGAAAGTCTAATATCACCTCAAGGGGCTTTTCGCGGTTCAGCCGCCATTGGCACAGTTTGCCGCTCCAGGGCTTCCCCAGAGGCTAGGTCTCAGTCCCCAGCTGATTCTGGACCCCTGAAGTCTATGCAGCCACCTGAGAACTGCACCATGTCAGCGTTGCCTGGGCAGAGCCAGTGCTCAGTGCATTGCCAGTTGCCTTCGTGTTTGCCAGAAGACTCCATGACTGCTGGCTTAGTGTTGACTTCTGCTGGAGGGTCCGAGGGACCGCTCCGGCCTTTGTCTCTAGTCTCCGCTGGAGGGTCCGAGGGACCGCTCCGGCCTTTGTCTCTAGTCTCCGCTGGAGGGTCCAAGGGACCGCTCCGGCCTTTGTCTCTAGTCTCCGCTGGAGGGTCCGAGGGACCGCTCCGGCCTTTGTCTCTAGTCTCCGCTGGAGGGTCCGAGGGACCGCTCCGGCCTTCGTCTCCTGTCTCCGCTGGAGGGTCCGAAGGACCGCTCCGGTTTTCGTCTCATGTCTCCGCTGGAGGGCCCAAGGAGCCCGTCCAGCCGCCTGCTGCAGCTTCATCATCCTCCTCGCCGGCTGCAGCTTCATCATCAGCCTCGTCTGGTCCAGCCTCAGAGCCATCAGCCTCGTCTGGTCCAGCCTCAGAGCCTTCATCCTCGCCTGGTCCAGCTTCATCCGAGTCTTCATCCTCGCCTGGTCCAGCTTCATCCGAGTCTTCATCCTCGCCTGGTCTAGCTTCAGCTTCAGCTCCAGCCTCACCTGGTCCAGTTTCATCCTCGCCTGGTCTAGCTTCAGCTTCAGCTCCAGCTTCGCCTGGTCCAATTTCATCCTCGCCTGGTTCAGCTTCAGCTTCGTCCTCGCCTGGTTCGGCTTCAGCTTCTTCCTCGCCTGGCCCGGCTTCAGCTTCGTCCTCGCCTGGCCCGGCTTCATCATCGTCCTCGCCTGGCCCGGCTTCATCATCTCCGCCTGGCCCGGCTTCATCATCTCCGCCTGCTGTGGCCTCAGCCTCGCCTGGCCCGGCCTCGTTTGGGTCTGGAGCTAAGCGGCCGTTTTCTAGACCGCTGGCTAGGCTACTGGCCGGCCACCATCGCCTGAGTGGCCGCCGTTGCCTTCCGCGCGGCCGGCCCCCGGACCGCCATCGCCTGAGTGGCCGCTGTTGCCTTCCGCACGGCCGGCCCCCTGGACTGTTTGGGTTCCTGTGCTGTCGGCCCCCTGGCCGGCCCCCTGAACTCTTCTGTTTTGGACTCCTGTGCTGTCGGCCCCCTGGCCGGCCCCCTGGTCTTTTCTGTTTTGGACTCGGTTTTCCTGTGCTTTGGTGTGCTTTTCTTTTGGTTTTGGACTTGTGTTTTGTTTTTCTTTTTGTCTTCTGGCCTTCTGGTGCTCCTGTTTTGTTTTGCCTCGAGCCCTCCGTCCTGGACCCCCTCCGCCCGCCCTGGTTGGGTTGTTTTCTGTTTTTTTTGTTTTGTTTTTGGGCTGTCGGGAGCCAGCCCTTGAGGGGGGGTTCTGTCATGATCCTGGGTCCTTTTGACCCAGCATTTTGTGTTTTCTCTTCGATTTTGGTTCTGTTCTTCCTTTGTTTAGTGTTTACTCTGTTCTGCCCGTGTGTTCCTGTTTTATTGTGAAGGTCTGCGTCTTATGTGAGTGTTTTCAGTTTGCCTCCCT
This sequence comes from Astatotilapia calliptera, assembly GCF_964374335.1. NCBI lineage: Eukaryota > Metazoa > Chordata > Actinopteri > Cichliformes > Cichlidae > Astatotilapia > Astatotilapia calliptera. The sequence continues at coordinate 19,634,829 of NC_137423.1, forward strand.
AGTCTCGTTATGTTAATCACTCCCAGCTGTGTTTCCCACCTGTGTGTAATCTCCCTGTGTTCTCTGACTGTATTTAAGTTGTATTTTCTGTCTTAGTAATTGCTGGTTCGTCTGTGTGGTTTCCCCTTGGTCTCCCTGCGTCTTCCCATATGTATTTCTCCGGACCTCCCTGCATCCTCATTCTGGTTTGTCTTATTAGTTTACCCAGTTTAGGTTTCCAGTTTCATGTTTTGTCGCCACCGCTGTTTGTACTTACCCACCCCTGTTAATAAACACTCACCTGCACCAGAGCTGCTGCCTTTTGGGTCCTTCCTACATTCCACACGGCTTGCAATCCGTGACAGTACGAACCAGCCACCATGGACCCAGCAGCAGTAAATCCGTCCGAGGAGCTCCAGGACGACGTTACATATAACGTGGAGATTCTCCTCGGGCTGTGGCTTGAAAACCCTCCAGAGGAGCTTCGCCGCACCGTCGAAAGCCGGCTACAACGGCTCTTTTCCGGCCTGCCATGGCTTCTAAAATCGCTTCCTCCGACCATGCAGGCTTTTCTCCAGCACACACCTCACCTTCTCTCAGCCACTCCTGCCTCGCTGCCCGACTCGCCGGATGTGATCTTGCCCGGCCCGTCGGAGCCGTCTGCGGGGAGGAAACGCCGATCGCGCCGCCGACGCGCCACCCCACAGCCGGACGTTCGGACTTCTAATTTACCGGCTGTGGTGAGTGAGGACTCTGTGTCTTTTCCAGACAACGTGACTGTTCATTCAGGGGCTGTGTTTTGTGTGGCGGATGTCAACGCGAGCTGCGTATCGCCTGTGCAGCTACCCTCAGTTCAGTTAGCTCCCCCGCAGCTACCCTCAGTTCAGTTAGCTCCCTCGCAGCCACCCTCAGTTCAGTTAGCTCCCCCGCAGCTACCCTCAGTTCAGTTAGCTCCCTCGCAGCCACCCTCAGTTCAGTTAGCTCCCTCGCAGCCACCCTCAGTTCAGTTAGCTCCCTCGCAGCCACCCTCAGCTCAGTTAGCTCCCTCGCAGCCACCCTCAGCTCAGTTAGCTCCCTCGCAGCCACCCTCAGCTCAGTTAGCTCCCTCGCAGCTACCCTCAGCTCAGTTAGCTCCCTCGCAGCCACCCTCAGCTCAGTTAGCTCCCTCGCAGCCACCCTCAGCTCAGTTAGCTCCCTCGCAGCCACCCTCAGCTCAGTTAGCTCCCTCGCAGCCACCCTCAGCTCAGTTTCCCGTGTCCCCCTCAGCTCAGTTTCCCGTGTCCCCCTCAGCTCAGTCTCCCGTGTCCCCCTCAGCTCAGTCTCCCGTGTCCCCCTCAGCTCAGTCTCCCGTGTCCCCCTCAGCTCAGTCTCCCGTGTCCCTTTCAGCTCAGTCTCCCGTGTCCCTTTCAGTTCAGTCTCCCGTGTCCCTTTCAGTTCAGGCCCCAGAGCCACCCGTGTCCCTTCCAGTGCAGGCCCCAGAGCCACCCGTGTCCCTTCCAGTGCCGCCTGTAGCGCAGGCCCCAGAGCCACCCGTGTCCCTTCCAGTGCCGCCTGTAGCGCAGGCCCCAGTAGCTCCAGTGCCGCCTGTAGCGCAGGTCCCAGTAGCTCCGGCTCCAGTATCCCCAGTTTCACTCATTCACTCCATGCAGGGAGAAAGTCTAATATCACCTCAAGGGGCTTTTCGCGGTTCAGCCGCCATTGGCACAGTTTGCCGCTCCAGGGCTTCCCCAGAGGCTAGGTCTCAGTCCCCAGCTGATTCTGGACCCCTGAAGTCTATGCAGCCACCTGAGAACTGCACCATGTCAGCGTTGCCTGGGCAGAGCCAGTGCTCAGTGCATTGCCAGTTGCCTTCGTGTTTGCCAGAAGACTCCATGACTGCTGGCTTAGTGTTGACTTCTGCTGGAGGGTCCGAGGGACCGCTCCGGCCTTTGTCTCTAGTCTCCGCTGGAGGGTCCGAGGGACCGCTCCGGCCTTTGTCTCTAGTCTCCGCTGGAGGGTCCAAGGGACCGCTCCGGCCTTTGTCTCTAGTCTCCGCTGGAGGGTCCGAGGGACCGCTCCGGCCTTTGTCTCTAGTCTCCGCTGGAGGGTCCGAGGGACCGCTCCGGCCTTCGTCTCCTGTCTCCGCTGGAGGGTCCGAAGGACCGCTCCGGTTTTCGTCTCATGTCTCCGCTGGAGGGCCCAAGGAGCCCGTCCAGCCGCCTGCTGCAGCTTCATCATCCTCCTCGCCGGCTGCAGCTTCATCATCAGCCTCGTCTGGTCCAGCCTCAGAGCCATCAGCCTCGTCTGGTCCAGCCTCAGAGCCTTCATCCTCGCCTGGTCCAGCTTCATCCGAGTCTTCATCCTCGCCTGGTCCAGCTTCATCCGAGTCTTCATCCTCGCCTGGTCTAGCTTCAGCTTCAGCTCCAGCCTCACCTGGTCCAGTTTCATCCTCGCCTGGTCTAGCTTCAGCTTCAGCTCCAGCTTCGCCTGGTCCAATTTCATCCTCGCCTGGTTCAGCTTCAGCTTCGTCCTCGCCTGGTTCGGCTTCAGCTTCTTCCTCGCCTGGCCCGGCTTCAGCTTCGTCCTCGCCTGGCCCGGCTTCATCATCGTCCTCGCCTGGCCCGGCTTCATCATCTCCGCCTGGCCCGGCTTCATCATCTCCGCCTGCTGTGGCCTCAGCCTCGCCTGGCCCGGCCTCGTTTGGGTCTGGAGCTAAGCGGCCGTTTTCTAGACCGCTGGCTAGGCTACTGGCCGGCCACCATCGCCTGAGTGGCCGCCGTTGCCTTCCGCGCGGCCGGCCCCCGGACCGCCATCGCCTGAGTGGCCGCTGTTGCCTTCCGCACGGCCGGCCCCCTGGACTGTTTGGGTTCCTGTGCTGTCGGCCCCCTGGCCGGCCCCCTGAACTCTTCTGTTTTGGACTCCTGTGCTGTCGGCCCCCTGGCCGGCCCCCTGGTCTTTTCTGTTTTGGACTCGGTTTTCCTGTGCTTTGGTGTGCTTTTCTTTTGGTTTTGGACTTGTGTTTTGTTTTTCTTTTTGTCTTCTGGCCTTCTGGTGCTCCTGTTTTGTTTTGCCTCGAGCCCTCCGTCCTGGACCCCCTCCGCCCGCCCTGGTTGGGTTGTTTTCTGTTTTTTTTGTTTTGTTTTTGGGCTGTCGGGAGCCAGCCCTTGAGGGGGGGTTCTGTCATGATCCTGGGTCCTTTTGACCCAGCATTTTGTGTTTTCTCTTCGATTTTGGTTCTGTTCTTCCTTTGTTTAGTGTTTACTCTGTTCTGCCCGTGTGTTCCTGTTTTATTGTGAAGGTCTGCGTCTTATGTGAGTGTTTTCAGTTTGCCTCCCTAGTCTCGTTATGTTAATCACTCCCAGCTGTGTTTCCCACCTGTGTGTAATCTCCCTGTGTTCTCTGACTGTATTTAAGTTGTATTTTCTGTCTTAGTAATTGCTGGTTCGTCTGTGTTGTTTCCCTTTGGTCTCCCTGCGTCTTCCCATATGTATTTCTCCGGACCTCCCTGCATCCTCGTTCTGGTTTGTCTTATTAGTTTACCCAGTTTAGGTTTCCAGTTTCATGTTTTGTCGCCACCGCTGTTTGTACTTACCCACCCCTGTTAATAAACACTCACCTGCACCAGAGCTGCTGCCTTTTGGGTCCTTCCTACATTCCACACGGCTTGCCCCGGCAATCCGTGACAAAAAAGGCCATACTCATGTGTTAATCAAATTTGAATAGTCTTAAAACATGTTGTGAAATTCTTTATTTCTAATATTGTAACCTTGTGCCAAAATTTCTGACATTATTCCCTATAAAATATGGTGGATTTATGTCTTTGGGCTTTTTGTTAGAAAGGCTATGTGTCAAAGTAACTCAATAAATTTGTAACTTGAATTTATATTTTCTGTCTTATGTTTTTACAAGTGTAATTATTTTGGGCACTTTTTTTTTTATATCAAATTCAAAACACAGTAGATTTGGATATTACAAGCATTTGTATTTAAAAATTTTGAGTTGTATTAGCTTAAAATGGTTAACATTTTGAAACTAAAAATTAATTCCTTAAAGTTACTTGAGCTAGATTTGTACTTGAAACTCAAAATATCAAGTAGAGAGTACTAAACCAAAAATGTGGATATAACATAAAAACATTTATCAATGGTACTTAAAAATATTTATCTAACGCTAATAAATAAAGTGTGTTTATTTAACTTTTATTTTTAAGTTTTAGTTACTTAAAATATTTTATGTAATCAGTTTCACCAAAAGTTTTGAGTAAAATTAACTTATTGGGTTTTACAGTGCAGTGATGAAGCACTTTGATTGCACTGAGTGCTTTCTTTTACATTTTCCTCATACGTCCCCTAACCACACCTCTTTTTTTTTGTTTGATGGCAGATACTCCCTTCACCCTGGCCAAAAAGGCTAAAATGACCAAAGAAAAAGTGGAAAACAGTGAAGCATGATCAAATCAAATCACTTTTATTGTCACATCACATGTGCAGGTACACTGGTACAGTACATGTGAGTGAAATTCTTGTGTGCGAGCTTCACAAGCAACAGAGTTGTGCAAAATACAATAACATAAACAGGTAAAATATACGTATGGGCAGAAATCTGTGCCATCAGAAACTGAATTTGAATAAGTTCAATTTGAATTTGAATTGCTCAGATTGAATCTGAATTGTAACTTGAATAAATGCTTTTGAAAACTGAATTTGAATTAGTCTAATTTGAAATTGAATTTATGGTTTGAAAATGATCATCACTAAATTGAAATTGAATTTTATATTTTGAAAATGAATTCATTTGCTTTGAAACTGCATTTTATCCTTTAAAAATTCAGCTCTCGAATAATTTCAGTTTCACTTCTCACCATTCAGTTTCAGTTCTACAATTCAATTTCAGTTCCAAAATTCAGTTTTTTGGAACTTACATCCGGTTCCAGTTCAAGCGCAGATTAATAGAACTACGTTTTACTAGCGGACCGAAAGTGTTACTGACGGGAATCTACAGCGTCTTGAGCTGAATTAAGACTTCAGAAGTCATTCGTCATGTCGAATGACCAGCGGATAAACTCTCAGGTTGGTAATAAATGTATTACATGTATAAGAACAAGCGTCATGTTAACAAATGATAGCCGTAAGGTAACTTTTATGCTTATTGCAGCTGCTAGCTAAAAACGCTAATTTAACATAGTTTGCCCTGAATTCAGCTTTGACAAACAAATATGATCGACTGTTTCTAGTAGAATTACAAAGTTGTCATCTTGTACCCTCTCAGAGTACCCCCTCTGTATGCTTGCAGAGACCCCTACAGTAGGGAAACATGCAAAACGGTGTCCAAACCTTTGTATTTTAGCTTTATTTATGTCTTACACAGCATCCCAACTCTTTAGCTAACTTAATAACTTTAGCTAAAGTGAATAGTTAGTCTAATTCATTAGTGCAGCATTACTGGATCACCTCTCTTTTCTGGATTTCTGGATGTGTATACTAAATGTTTTTCTACGTGTGTGTGTGTGTGTGTGTGTGTGTGTGTGTGTGTATATATATGCATATTTTACAGATTAAATAGAGTAAACAATAAAATAAAATATATAAAAATATACAGAGTTGAGACATGTGCAAAACAGTGGCATTACTGTACAGTATGGAGTGCAAAATGTTGAAGTTCCAGTAGTGAAGGTGAGGTGTCTATGACGTGTTCAGCAGTCTGATGGCCTGATGGAAAAAGCTGTCTCTCAGTCTGCTGGTACGGGACCGGATGCTGCAGAACCTCCTTCCTGATGGAAGTAGTCTGAACAGTTTATGGCTGGGGTGACTGGAGTCCTTGATGATCCTCCCCGCTTTCCTCAGGCACCGCTTCCTGTAGGTGTCTTGGAGGGAGGGAAGCTCACCTCCAATTATTCGTTCAGAGCACCGCACTACTCGCTGGAGAGCTTTGCGGTTGTAGGCGGTGCTGTTGCCATACCAGGTGGTGATGCATCCAGTGAGGATGCTCTCAATGGCACAGCGATAGAAGGTCCTGAGGATGCGGGGGTTCATGCCAAATCTTTTCAGTCTCCTGAGAAAGAAGAGGCGCTGCTGTGCCTTCTTCACTGTTTTGTTTGTGTGTACTGACCACGTAAGATCCTCAGCCAGATGTATCCCAAGGAACCGGAAGCTGCTCACTCTCTCCACAGCAGCGCCGTTGATGGTGATGGGGGTGTGTACTTCTCTGCACCTCCAGAAGTCCACTATCAACTCTGTCTTTGCGACGTTGAGTGTGAGATGGTTGGCTTGACACCAGTGGGTCAGGGCGCTGACCTCCTCCCTGTAGGCCGTCTCATCACCGTTGGTGATAAGACCCACCACTGTAGTGTCGTCCGCAAACTTCACAATGATGTTGGAGTTGTTAGTGGCCGTGCAGTCGTAGGTGTAGAGTGAGTACAGGAGAGGGCTCAGTACACACCCCTGTGGAGCACCAGTGTTCAGTGTGATGGGGGATGAGGTGATGCTGCCCAGTCTGACCACTTGGCGTCTGTCAGACAGGAAGCTAAGGATCCAGCTGCAGAGGGAGCTGCTCAGTCCTAGATCCTGCAGTTTCCTGTCCAGCTTCGAGGGAACGATAATATTGAATGCTGAGCTGTAATCTACAAACAGCATTCTCACATACGTGTCTCTCTTCTCCAGGTGTGACAGGGCAGTATGTAGTGTCAGGGCTATGGCATCATCAGTGGACCTGTTGTGGCGGTATGCGAACTGTAGAGGGTCCAGTGAGTCGGGTAGTGCAGAGCGGATGAAGTCCCTGACCAGCTTCTCGAAGCATTTGCTTATGATGGGGGTCAGGGCTACAGGTCACCAGTCGTTCAATGAGGAGATGGTGGAGGATTTGGGTACAGGGACGATGGTGGCCATTTTGAAGCAGGCTGGGACTACAGACAGAGAGAGGGAAAGGTTGAAGATCTGTGTGAACACTCCAGCCAGCTGAGCCGCGCATGACTTGAGGACGTGGCCGGGAATCCCGTCCGGACCAGTAGCTTTGTGTGCGTTCACCTTCCTGAAGCACTTCCGCACATCCTCCTCAGACACAGTGTGCGCACTGACGTCATCCGCGGTGCGCACACTGTCCGGTCTCATGGTGTTCGCTGTTTCGAATCTAGCGTAGAATACGTTTAGATCCTCACACAGAGAGTCTGCGGTGTGCTGGTTTTCCCTGTAAAGTCTGCGATCGTGTTTAGTCCCTGCCACATCCTCCGAGGGTTGTCAAACTGTTGCTCGACCCTGTCCCTGTACTCACGTTTGGCTGCTTTGATCATCTTCCGGAGTTGGTAATGTGCGTGTTTGTATTCTGATGTGTTTGCGGAGGCAAAGGCGGTGCGCCGTGCCGCACGAACATCTCCGTTAATCCAGGGTTTTTGATTTGGGAAGGATTTAACTGTTCTGGATGGGACAACATCTCCCACGCATTTCCTGATAAATCCGCGGACTGAGTCTGTGTACTCATCAATGTCCCTAGCAGCCACGTGAAACATTTCCCAGTGAGAGGCTTTTGGACAAAGTTTGTGTTTTTTCCATTGTTTAAGCACTGCTTCCAGCCAAGAGTGATGCCAAATATGCCCTATAGCTGCAGAAAAGGCTAACATTGTTATCTTTTTACAAAAAAAAAAATCAGCTGAACATGAAAGGTTTTTGGACCAATTTTGTGTTCTCCATTCTTTAAGCACCGGTTTGAGCACCGTTTAAGCACCGGCACCATTTCAAAAGTACCGGTTTGGCACCGGTATCGGATAAAACCTAAACGATACCCATCCCTACTTACGAGGACATCATACTGCCACTGTCCTATTAAAATTTAAAACAAATGTCCTCATGTGTGGATCTCATTTTTCTCAGAAACAAATAAACCAGGTAAAAAAAAAAAAAAAAACAGGTAATTCTTTGTTTTTACATTCATCAGGTCCCAATCAGCCCAAATAGCAAAGAGAAATTAAAAATGCATGCCATGAAAGAGTTTGAGTCTTACGAGGTTAAAATGTTTTGACTACTGAAACACTCACAGCAGTTACACATAAGCAATGATAAGTTTAGCAATTCCAAACAACGATGAACTGCAGTAACAGTGAAAACTTTCCCAATGATGTAACTCTCTTCTCTTTTGGCTTTCGGAGGAGGTGGACGCACTTTTTCTCCTCTCCCTTATCTTCCCTGCTTATGTCCTTGTCTAGTCTCGTGTTTTTTGTATTACTTTCCCTGGAACACTCTCTCACAGTCTGTATCTAAAACCTAAAGAGAATTATGGATTTGATCAACTGGTCGCTGAATGCTATTGACACTCTTTTCTCAACGAGAAGTCTGGGCTTGGGAGAGCCCGAGTGCCCTGCAGGGACTTTCCCTGCCGGATACACGATGGACGGGTGGCAGAAATGGAGGGTCATGTGCCTGGCAGGACTGTCGATCGAGGACGCTGAAGATATCTACCTATTCGGAACCATGATAACAGGGTTCTTGCTGATCGGAGCTGGCTTGGCCCTGGCTTATTGAAGAGTTAAGAAAGCGGTGGGGGGGGGGGGGGGGGGGGGTGGTATCAGACTAGCTTAAATATTGCAAAACTAGTACTTCACATTACTCTTCAGTTGTTTTTCTGACAAAGTGCCACTTCAAAGAGTGCTTGCACTAATATTAAATTACTTTTTGCTGCCATCTCAGTAACTGTAGCTGTTGACTAATCAAGCAGTACTTGATATTGACAAAATAATGCCTGGACACAAAAATGTAAGTACTTGTGGGACTGATAATAATGCCGATGAAATGGAGGGTTTTTGAGCTAATTTGCTGAACTTCATTCAGCTGAGCTGTGTGCCATGCTCAAGGAGTTTCACCCAAATAATCCATCTGCTGCCTGAGAACTTGGACAGCCTGAATTCTTTCAGATTGTTTTTTTACGTGTGTCTGTACACTAGATCTACGACAGGTATTTGTGTGTATTTTCCCCAAATCTAGATGATGTATAAACTTATTTTATTAATTTATCAAAACTATAAACCTCAACCTCAATAGAGCGACAGGAGTGCATCGTTAGAGAGAACCGAATGATACAGGTGTCCGATTAAATGTTTGTTTAATGCTTAATACTCAGTCAACATTCAGAATAATTATTTTTAGACAGACATTATTTTAGAAACTTTAAGCTTTCATTGCTGAATAATTAAATCTGCTACATGTTTGGATCAGTGTTCAATCATCCAAGTAACAGAGAATTTACAGCTACATTAAATTTGAAAGTATTATCTGCAACTCAACAAATCAACATTAGTGTTTGCATAAGGTTGAGAATAAATGTTTAAACTATCAAAGTAATCCCTTTTCAAAGATACCACTTAACACTGACCCATCAAAATGGCCCCTAATTCACAGGATGAACCATTGTTTTATCTACAAAACAGAAAAATTAACAACCAATTATAACCTGCGAGTAACACTCTGGAGGCTCTGTGGTAGTTTGGAGCTGCATTTTGGCCCCTGCTGTTGAGGATATTTTCAAAATTGATGGAATTATGAACCTAGAAAAGCACCCTCAGATTTGGGTTCACCGTGCAATACCATGTGGAAAGCATTTGAATGATAATAGCTTAATTTGGCAGTGTGTTTGGGATCATAGCCATGCTGCAAGTGTTGTAAAAGCAACCCTGGCACTATGACAACCAACATCCAAAGAAGAGCTTTGAATGTCCTTCAAGAAGCCTGGAGAACTGTTCCTGAAAACTACTTAAAGAAATTATTTTTAAAAAGCTGCCTAACAGAGTTCAGGCTGCTGTTCATACCAAACAGACTTTTGCACAGTTCATAAGGGTTTCAGCTCCCCTGCAAGACCAGAAGACCAGGTCCACTCTGGTAAACGATGAAGCTCACTGTATACTGCACACTATAAATGTACTTACAAGTACTCCTCTGTAAGTGGTGTGTAGTAATTTCCTTACTATGATTTCTTTCTGAATTATAAAATGTGGACACTCTCTGTATCTCTACGTCTACAGACACAGTCTTTCTGCTGCTTTCAGGACACTTTGTACATGCTCAGTGGAGCATGATGCCTTTTTTGTCACAGATTTCTCCCACTCTCTGTTTCCTCTTCCTTTTGTTTGTATCAATCTTTGCCTCTATTCTGTGCTCTTGATGTCCTTTCCTGTTTCATTTCTCTCTAAATACATCTCATTCTCATCTGACTTCCTCTTCCTCTTTACGCAGTCTCAGCTTGTCAGAAAAGGGTCTATCATTACTCTCTCCTCCCTCCCTAAATATCCCCTCATCCCATACTTGATCAAGCAGGATGACAGAAAGGGTGGAGGCTCGAAAAGAGTGGGATTGGAGAGAAGGGAGGTGGATGGGAAAGCTAAGGGGGAGAGTGAGAGAAGCTCAGACATTTTAATGCAAACTAACGGCATTAATCTGGAGAGAGCTACAGCTCTCCAAATGATCTATGCTGAGTTTACAGGAACTTGCTTGAAAGCTCACACACACACACACACACACACACACACACACACACACACACACACACACACACACACACACACACACACATCATTTTCAGAGAGCTTGTGGTCCATCACACAGTAGCTGACAAACATAACTCAACCCTGGGGACCTGAGGTAAACAAGATGATCGAGCTTGATTTCCCTTCGTGTCACGTGTGTCTTCTGACATGTTTCATCATCGATGTTTTATTTTACATTTTGCCTGAAGAGCAACAATAATCTGTTAAAGTTGTTCAAGGCCTCACATGTGTAGTAGATATATTTTGTGTGTGTGTCTTATATGATGACATTTGTGTACACGCTGCCCTGAGACACTTTGTGATTCTCCTAGAAATACATGTCTTTTCATCATAAATTAACAGGGCTGCTATTATTTTAGTTTAATAACACGTGCAGATTTCATACAACTTTTTCTGTACTTTGCCAGCACACTATTATTAATTGATATGCAAAGTCAGTAAAATAAGGTTTTAACAGCTAATGATCACAAAGAAAGAAAAACAATTGGATCAAAATCATTAATTAAATAGCTAAGAAAACAGATTGTATGTAAATAACATATTTAGCATGTATATAAAACGACAGACTGTGCATAAAAGATGGACATAGCCAGATGAAGCTGGGCATTGAGCCAAATATAACCATCACCATCTTGTTGTTTTGAACCGCCCCACCTTAAATATTCAGACTCCTTTCATTTTGAAGTCTTGGGTGCTCAGTACTTTAAAATTCATTCACATCTGGTGAATCAGTAACTGCAGAGTTCCAAACCTCCCTGTCAAAACTTTTACTTACTTAACTTACTCGCACGAGGTCATGCAAATTGTTTTATAAAGTGGTAAAAGGTTTGTAACTTTTCATGCATTAGAGGACATGAGTGTGAAAGTCATATTCAGTGTTTTCTGTGTTAATTTTTAAGCATTATCACTGATTATTCTTTAGATTTTCTGGGAACCTATCTGTCTGGTGTCATTCCTTTGGAAAAACAACCACTGGAAAGGCCCTTACTGACAGGTGTTGGCTCCACTATTCTTAAACAAAAACACTTAAAACACACTGTAGTTTTTTTCATCAGAATTTCTGCCAAGCACAGAGTTGTAGACAACCACATGCTGGCAGACAACAGAGTGAACAGCACGCTGAACTAACAATACCGTAACAGTGTGTGCAAAAGCCATCGCAGTAACAAAAGTTGAAAACAAAGACGACATTAATAGATATGACACAGTGAGAAGAGGTCTTGGGTCTGGGAGATATTTTCTAAGCCAAAATGAGAATGTCCAAGTTTATTGGCCACTGTTGTGAGCAGATCTGTCATAAAGTGAACTGCGGATAAAGAGAAAATTGTAGCTCTTGATGGCTGCCTAAGTCTTGGTCAGCAAAATGTTTTGCCTGAGGGAGAGTAGTAGGGAGAGAGAGTAAGGTTATGGGGAGAAATTGTGCTTAGAATGAAGTTTCTACTGATGCTCATGATTCCTTTAAAAGTTTTGAGGTTATTGTTATAGCCGGGGTCGAGAGCTAATAACGATGAAGTGAGTGTGTGGACTGGATGTGTATGTGTGGAAGACCGGGAGTGCAGGGTAAGAGAATTATTTTTTGTTGTTCAGAAAGTTTTTTTCCCCCTGAATCGCTTTCCACACCTTTCAAGTTGTTCAAATAGATCCCGTGTTAAGCTCATCATTCTCAAAGCTCTGTAGCCAGGATATTACCTGCCTGTGCCACAGACAGAATTTACAGACAAATATAGGAACACAAACCACCTGCAGTCACACAAACCACCTGCAACTCAACACCTCAAAGACTAAGGAACTGGTTGTGGACTTCGGGAGGTCCAGAGAAGGTCCACTGCCAGTTCAGATAGAGGGGGAGGAGGTGGAGGTGGTCAACAAGTACAAGTACCTCGGGCTGTGGGTGGACAATAAACTGGACTGGTCATGCAACACAGAGCACCTGTATAAAAAAGCCCAAAGCCGACTGTACTTCCTCAGGAGGCTGAGGTCTTTTAACATCTGCAGGAAGCTCCTGAGGATGTTTTACCAGTCAGTGGTTGCTGGAGTACTTTTCTATGCTGTGGTGTGCTGGGGGAGCAGCACAGCAAAGAGGGACTCATCCAGGCTGGAGAAACTGATCAGGAGGGCTAGCTCTGTGGTCGGCATGAAGCTGGACACTCTGGTGACAGTGGCAGAGAAAAGGACATTAAAGAAACTGATGGACATTATGGACAATGCTGGGCATCCTCTGCACACGGCCATAAACAATCAGAAGAGTCTGTTCAGTGACAGGTTGCTTCTCCCCAAGACAAGAACTAACAGACTTAAAAACTCCTTTGTCCCACACGCCATCAGACTGTTTAACTCCTCTCTGGAGGGGAGAGGGAGGGGAAACAGGAGGACAAAGGAGGGGGGAACAACTAAGCTGTAGTGCCTCTGCACCTCACTGTACAATACCTTGTGCAATACTTTTTGTAAATAGTCAACAGTGCAATAGACTCAATACTTGAAATGTGCAATTCACTTGTATTTTTATTTTTTATTCCTATTTATTCTATTTATCCCCTTTGTATATTTTATTTATATTTGTCTCTGTATTTATATATGTGTGTGTGTGTGTGTGTGTGTGTGTGTGTGTGTGTGTGTGTGTGTGTGTGTGTGTGTGTGTGTGTGTGTGTGTGTGTGTGTGTGTACATATATATATATAACAGTTCTGTAACTGTAACTTCGGTCGTTGCTGTGCTTTTTTTGGAAGTCGAATTTCCCAGAGGAACCCACCTGAGGGATTAATAAAGTTCTATCTTATCTTATCTTATCTTATCTTATAAGACTGATACAACTATAACTCTACTGTTACAGTTCAATAGGATGTAAGAGTAGGATGACAGTTTGCATATTAATGACCATGAAACAGAAGAAACTGGTGCTATTGTCAGTCATTATGCTGATGTACATTTTATATGGTTGTTGAAAACTGCAGTCAGCTGATACTGAAGAAGTCACTTGGATGAGTGAAGAAATGTTTCTCCCACTGAAAACATCTCAATGAACTTTTTTGGACTTGGCAAGAGCAGATAGACCACAGTCCCACCCTGCATCTAGGACTGATGGAGGGTCTAATTGTCTAGTTCCTAGTGGCTGGACCTCATCCAGTGAGGCCCGAAAGGGCTCATCCTGATGGGTCAACCCATCAGTGAGCCAGCCACCTTAGTCATAAGGCTCCAGTGCCTTAGGGATCCAATCTGAATGGCCTTAAGGAGATAAAATGAAGGAACCAGTGTATGAGGCTGAGAGATATCAGCTAGATATACTCGGGTTCATCCAATTCAATTCAATTCAATTCAATTTTATTTATATAGCGCCAAATCACAACAAAAGTCGCCTCAAGGCGCTTCATAGATACAGAGAAAAACCCAACAATCATATGACCCCCTATGAGCAAGCACTTTGGCGACAGTGGGAAGGAAAAACTCCCTTTTAACAGGAAGAAACCTCCAGCAGAACCAGGCTCAGGGAGGGGCGGCCATCTGCTGCGACCGGTTGGGGTGAGAGAAGGAAGACAGGATAAAAGACATGCTGTGGAAGAGAGACAGAGGTTAATAACAGATATGATTCAATGCAGAGAGGTCTGTTAAGACATAGTGAGTGAGAAAGGTGACTGGAAAGGAAAAACTCAATGCATCATGGGAATCCCCCGGCAGCCTATGTCTATTACAGCATAACTAAGGGAGGATTCAGGATCACCTGGTCCAGCCCTAACTATATGCTTTAGCAAAAAGGAAAGTTTTAAGCCTAATCTTGAAAGTAGAGATAGTGTCTGTCTCCCGAATCCAAACTGGAAGCTGGTTCCACAGAAGAGGGGCCTGAAAACTGAAGGCTCTCCCTCCCATTTTACTTTTAAATACTCTAGGAACAACAAGTAAGCCTGCAGAGTGAGAGCGAAGTGCTCTAATAGGGTGATATGGTACTACAAGGTTATTAAGATAAGATGGGGCCTGATTATTTAAGACCTTGTATGTGAGGAGCAGGATTTTGAATTCTGGATTTAACAGGAAGCCAATGAAGGGAAGCCAAAACAGGAGAAATCTGCTCTCTCTTTCTAGTCCCTGTCAGGACTCTTGCTGCAGCATTTTGGATTAGCTGAAGGCTTTTCAGTGAGTTCTAGAACCAGTCTCCTGGAGTGCGTGGCTGAGTATATTAGGGTGTTCCCTGGTAGATGTGAGGGCTGCTTTCTTTCATCCTGAGGTCAAAGACCCTGAGGCTGCCTGACATTAATCCTGACCTTAGCTCTAAGCCGAGCACTGGAGGACCGTGACACTATGCCCAATCTAAACCCAAGTGTGATTAGCGTAGACATCCAGTAGTAGAACACCAGGCTACTATTAACAAACAACTTGTTTAGGCATAAGGGTGTTCACAAGACACCTTCATACCAGGACACCATAAGCCTCAGATTGATAATTGTTTTGGCAATACTGTCAAACAGCTAACAGATCATCTGCAGAGGAATGGTTTATTTGAAGAGTTTCAGTCAGGTTTCAGAGCTCATCACAGCACAGAAACAGCTTTAGTGAAGGTTACAAATGATCTTCTTATGGCCTCTGACAGTGGACTCATCTCTGTGCTTGTTCTGCTAGACCTTAGTGCAGCATTCGATACTGTTGACCATAATATCCTATTAGAGCGATTAGAACATGCTGTAGGTATTACAGGTACTGCACTGCAGTTGTTTGTATCATATCTATCTAATAGACTCCAATTTGTGCATGTAAATGGAGAGTCCTCTTCACACACTGAGGTTAATTATGGAGTTCCACAGGGTTCAGTGCTAGGACCAATTCTGTTTACATTATACATGCTTCCCTTAGGCAGCATCATTAGAAGACATAGCATACATTTTCACTGCTATGCCGATGACACCCAGCTCTATCTGTCCATGAAGCCAGATAACACACACCAATTAGTTAAACTGCAGGAATGTCTTAAAGACATAAAGACCTGGATGGCCGCTAACTTTCTGCTTCTTAATTCAGATAAAACTGAGGTTATTGTACTCGGCCCTGAAAATCTTAGAAATATGGTATCTAACCAGATTCTTACTCTGGATGGCATTACCTTGGCCTCCAGTAACACTGTGAGGAACCTTGGAGTCATTTTTACCAGGACATGTCCTTCAACGCACATATTAAACAAATATGTAAGACTGCTTTCTTCCATTTGGGCAACATCTCTAAAATTAGAAATATCCTGTCTCAGAGTGACGCTGAAAAACTAGTTCATGCATTTATTACTTCCAGGCTGGACTACTGTAATTCATTATTATCAGGATGTCCAAAAAACTCACTGAAAAGCCTTCAGTTAATCCAAAATGCTGCAGCAAGAGTACTGACAGGGACTAGAAAGAGAGAGCAGATTTCTCCTGTTTTGGCTTCCCTTCATTGGCTTCCTGTTAAATCCAGAATTCAATTCAAAATCCTGCTCCTCACATACAAGGTCTTAAATAATCAGGCCCCATCTTATCTTAATAACCTTGTAGTACCATATCACCCTATTAGAGCACTTCGCTCTCGCTCTGCAGGCCTACTTGTTGTTCCTAGAGTATTTAAAAGTAGAATGGGAGGCAGAGCCTTCAGTTTTCAGGCCCCTCTTCTGTGGAACCAGCTTCCAGTTTGGATTCGGGAGACAGACACTATCTCTACTTTCAAGATTAGGCTTAAAACTTTCCTTTTTGCTAAAGCATATAGTTAGGGCTGGACCAGGTGATCCTGAACCCTCCCTTAGTTATGCTGCAATAGACGTAGGCTGCCGGGGGATTCCCATGATGCATTGAGTTTTTCCTTTCCAGTCACCTTTCTCACTCACTATGTATTAATAGACCTCTCTGCATTGAAGCATATCTGTTATTAACCTCTGTCTCTCTTCCACAGCATGTCTTTTATCCTGTCTTCCTTCTCTCACCCCAACCGGTCGCAGCAGATGGCCCCGCCCCTCCCTGAGCCTGGTTCTGCCGGAGGTTTCTTCCTGTTAAAAGGGAGTTTTTCCTTCCCACTGTCGCCAAAGTGCTTGCTCATAGGGGGTCATATGATTGTTGGGTTTTTCTCTGTATCTATGAAGCGCCTTGAGGCGACTTTTGTTGTGATTTGGCGCTATATAAATAAAATTGAATTGAATTGAATTGAACTGAATACTGTAACCAGATCTGTGGATGTCCTGGACACTCAGTGAGGGGAGGAGCTAAATTTTCAACTGACCTGGTGGTGAGTTGGATCAGGTTGTGGGAGAAGATGCTGGAGTGGAAACCCGTGTCTCAAATGGTAGACAGCGGAGGTGAAGTCAGTTCTGAAGCAGAAGTTTGGAGCCAGCTTACAGTTAGGCGATGCAGAACACAAATCTGTCAGTAGCTGAAGCAAAACTTGGATTTGGAGGGAATTAAATTCTGGGAAACCATAAGGAAACTTGAGAAAAGGAAACAGTTTCTTACCCACTTATATGGTGGAGCTGGAGTGTTGCTGATGTCAACTGAGCATAGACATCAAGGGTCTCTTGAAACCCACTAACGGGCCTTCTTGTTAAAATGAGTTACAGAGACAACTGTACTTTTGCACTACAGCCTGTTATTCTGTCACAGCTGCTTTAAAGGCTTCTGTAATGTTAGCCACAAACTGAGGATGAAGCTTCAAGACGTATAGCAAGCCATCTCTCGGTTCCCCTTACAACACATGTTGTTAGGATTGCGCCCTTAGAAGTGCAGAAGTTCCAGCTCTCTGCAGAGACTTGGTTTGACCAAACTAGAGAAGTTAATGATTCAGAGTATTTAATATAATAGTTCAAACCCTAAAAATGCAAAAAAATAACCTGACACATTCTCAACACTAATTTGTTTTTACACGTTAAAACAAATTTGTGTTATTGTGTTGTTTCTGTTAAACAGTTAAACAGTGCTGTGTGAAGTTGTGAAAGATAAAGCCAACTCTGCTTTGTTAAAGTGGTAGACAGTGATTTAATGCGGTGAGCAGTTCAAAGTGAAATACACAGCTAGGTTCAGAGGGCTTCTCCTTCTCTGTCTTATTCGCCTTGAGTCAGCTCGGCACTTTTAATTAGTGGTTAATATTTCATGAACTCGGGACTTTGTTTCTGTGCCCCTTTCATTGCCTTCTGCTGTCATTAATGCCTCCCTCACATTCAATATCTCTGGTGCTTGGTTGGAAAAATTGCTATGCAAGGCAATATTGTTAGTACGCTTTCAAAGAAAACACTGAAAAGCAGAAAACCTGACATAAGTAGTTTACAGTTTTTGCCAAATAGAGGAGAGACTGTAGTTTTTTTTTTCCTGTAGCTGAATATTTACTATAAATCGAACATATCTTAACCTTTAATGGCTTTTATGTTGAAATCAAATCATCTGTAATCTCATTCTCAGTTGACTAGAATCTTGATTAGATCATGTGTTAATTTAAAAATTGTGGCTCAGAAACATAATAATGTTATTATTACAGGAGCACATATCAATTAGACAAACTCAAGTCTTCTTCTTCAGTTGGAAAATGTGTACTAATCAAATGCATGAGTGTTCAATATAGCTCATTAAGTCTGAGTGTATCTTACCACCAACATAATTGCTTCTAATTAGACAGACAGTATTTTTGCTAGTAAAAATCAAATATATGAAGAACATTTTTATACTTTTGTAAGCAAGAAATCTGCACTTTCTTAATCAAAATTTGTTGCCCTCAGATCTTGAACGAGATCAAGGCAGATTTTGTCCCATGCTAAACGCCCTGGTTTCCTCTCGTGTGATGTGTAGTGGTTCGTAGAGCGATACCCAGGGCATCTCAAAGCAGTGGTCAAATGTTTAACAACAAAACTCTGAATTCCTCAGGGCAGGGATTGAAAGCATGACTTTTAAGAAGATCAGCATTCAAACATCCTATCCTTTTTTCCTCCTCTGAGGCTTTCCTTCTTATCCAACATCCTCTGAACCTCTAAATGCAGACAAGAAACTGCAGCCTGTGTGAGGAGTTTGTAGAATAATCATTTAAACATATCAACACAACAAAGATCGTACGGTTTCTCATTTAACTGAAACACAGATGCACCAAAAATAAACCATAAACAGAGAGATTCTCGCACATCTTCTTGATCTCACACACACACACACACACACACACACACACACACACACACACACACACACACACACATACACACACACACACACACACACACACATACGGGTCTATGTGGTATGGCGGGACTATACTACGTCAATCCGCCCGGTGGTGGTTTAAGTGGACTACCCTTTTGAAAGGACTTAGAGCCAAGGGAGCGAGGTTAAAGTGTTCGAAAAAATCTGAAAAAAATTTGGGTCACTTCAGACCTCATACACTCCCTATAGAAGTCTAGATACACTGATACACACCAACCAGACTCTATTGTGTTTTCTGGAGACATTGTCCACTTGACAACAATGTGTTTTATGAGGTCCAAAAAAAACAATATTGGGTCTTTAAAGGGACAATGATGTAATATGTAAATAGCTCATCATTACCATGAATACACATCTGACAGGACACAGGATTACTGGAACATCATTTTATTAGTGTTCTTGGATCTGAACATTAATTTTAACCATAAATAAAAAAAGAAATCTATGGACAAAAATGCCCACGCTTCCCACAGAAATATAAAAATATAGAAAACAGAAAAATTAAAAACAT
Organism: Astatotilapia calliptera; assembly: GCF_964374335.1. Classification (NCBI taxonomy): domain Eukaryota; kingdom Metazoa; phylum Chordata; class Actinopteri; order Cichliformes; family Cichlidae; genus Astatotilapia; species Astatotilapia calliptera. Next base: position 19,653,999 of record NC_137423.1, read on the forward strand.
TTAAAATGAATTTTAATAGTTTAAAGGTAAATATTAAGGGGAGAAAATATGCATTTATAATTTTTTATTTTAAATATAACCCGTCAAAAAAAACCCTAAATAAATTAAATGTAAAAATTATGAAATACAAACTACTTCTGTATTTAACAAGAACTTTTTTTTCTTTAAACAGAACATCAGTGTTAACAACAATTGGCAATCTGACCAAGATGTAAAACCACAGCTCTCTAAACAGTTATTTTAGTTCATTTTTTTCTGCCTTTTTGCAGTTAATCCTCTGTTTCTTACAAAATCTCTTATGTTTTGAACTGTTCTTCCTGCCAACACCGGATCTTCTACCAATTTGCAATGACTGCATTCATTTTTGGTGGCTAGTTTCCCTTCGTTTATGTGGTCTTTAAAATGCCTCATCACTGCAGCAACCTCAGCCTTGGACCACATGTTTTTGGGAGCTCTTCGGGAATTGTGGGATTGAGCAGCATTTTTCTCTGGAAGATATATAAAGTAGTAGTAGTTAAAACAAACAAAAAAACAAACAAAAAAAACAAAAAACATTTGGTGGTTAAAAGAATGGATGCTACCCTGTACTAACTTCTGAAATGTGTTGCTACCATCAATATCAAAACGAGCTAAAATTCTCTTTGAAAATTTATCAAATTTCTAAAATGAGACATTTAGTGTTCCGCTGTGAATAAAAGACTGAATAAAAAGTTGAATAAAAGTCTCTTGATGCATGCTCAATCATCCAGGTAAGTAAATCCCAAAACGTTGATTCTGTTAATCTGGACGTAGCGTTTTCAGTGGGAGAAACATTTTGTCACTCATCCAAGTGACTTTTTGCCACCACTCTGCAGTTTGCCATATGTTGCAAAGTGATGAAACAATAATAAGCTTAGAGAACCAACTGCACCCCTTACCTTCAGAGGGAGCAGCAGTCTCACTTGCTGCAGGCATTGTGAGTGGTCCTTCATCTGCTGATTACACAATTTGATTAAGTTTTAATATTTGTAACAAACATTTTATCCACAGAAACCAAGCTAGTGGTAACTTACCACAATCTACAGTGTCTTGGAGCTGCGCTGTGTTTGTGGAATCAGCTACTGCATGTACAGGCTCACTGGTGCCACACGCCAACATTGTGAGTGCTGTGTCATCATCATCTGATTCACTCTCACTGTCCTTTGTTTCAGCATCACTTAATGCAATTTCATCTGAGAAATTGTGGGAAAACCCCCCCAAAAAACCAAACACAAACCCCCCAAAAACCTCACATTAACAACGAGATATGACAAAATACAGAACAAATACTGGAAATTATAGTACATAGTTTTACTATTTAAGGCCACCACTCTGCAGTTTGCCAAATGTTGCAAAGTGATGAAACAATAGACTTCAAGAACCTTAAATCATGGACATTTAACAGAATGGTCTGTGCTTTTAGGTTTTAATTCGGTTGATAAAGCATAATATTCAACTACTGCCCTAATATTTGCTCCTTTCAATACAAACCTTCTATTTTGATCTCATCCAGTGATTTCCCCTGGATCTGGGAAAGTTGTCCTTTTTCCAGTGTTAAAAGCAGTTTGGAAATCTTGGCCAGCTGTGTTGTGGGAACTGGTAATCTGTAGAATTCGCGGTGAACGCGGATATCATGACCCAGGAAATCTGCAACCTGATCAAGTTCGTTGTTTTTCAAATTAAGGACTTGTGAGAGTGTGGCAACATGTTTTCTGAGCTGTGTCGATCTTAGATACTCAGGCTGCTTTGCTCCACACTGGTGTGCATGAACACGCAAGGAGTCCATTCCTCTGTAATGACTCATTGATCGGGGTCTTGCAAAGAGGTAGATATTAGTGGCACAAATACCACAGTCAGGCCTCCTACTAACCAGTAGTGACAGAGCATCCAGCATGCTTGGTGTTAGCAGAACTGGAACATTTCTGTCCCTTTTTCCCATTATTTCTATTCTACAGAAATAGTTACAGAGTCTCTGTTCCATTTCTGAGAGCCCCATGGCAACATCTGTGTGGAGTGCTGTTTTGTCTCTTTCAAGAAAACTTTTGAGGCGCATCTTTGAAACCTCTCCAGAACGTCTTCGGTTGAACACAATGATTTGTGAGAGTGTAACTTGTGCAAGTTGGGCATAATTCTGAGCTGTGGCTTCGTTCTCCAAGCTGCAAAAGGCACTTTCTGCAGATTTTTGAAGGTAGTGATGGAGAATCCGAACATCTTCTGTAAAGGGCAATGTTGATGGCTTGTTAAACTTTGCCTCACTCAATGTGTTCAAGGCACGGTGAGACACCATCTCAGACCATTTGGAGACATACAACTTCTTGAACGCATCAGTGGACTTGATTAGGGCTTCATCCTCTGTCATGAGGGCACGACAATGGATAATGTCAGACATTTTATGCAGTGTATGTCCCAGTTTCAGCGCAAGGCTTGGAGTTTTGTATGACAGTGTCTCTTCATCAAAACCTGAAACTTTCTTTACTGCTTGCACAACTCTCTGGAAATTAGCAGGCTTAATAGCTTCTTCCATGTTATGCACTGAGAATTCTGTGCGCAGACACAACAACAAACGTCCCGCTTCACGAAGCTTCTGTCGTATATAATCATACTTTGTAGGGTCTTGTCCATGTTTATTGTAGAGGGACTGGGCAAACTGAATAACAGTAAAGTCATTTCGCACAGCTGAGGCAATCTCATCTTGTTTCATAACAGCAAGAACCTTCCAGACTCCACTTGACACCTGCGGATAACACTGAGACTCCAGAGTTAAAGCCAGGCCGAGTACTTTGGTTCTTCCAGGTTCTTTATCCGTGTCATCTTTTGGTTTGTTAGGACATCTGCGGACATGTCTCCAAAGATCCTTGCGAACATACATCCCTTGACAATAAAAGCAATGAGCAAACTTTCCCTCTACTGCTTTAATCTTGGGTCTTCTCTTCACTTTCAGTGGTCCCACTCCACCATGCAAAACTGCAGCATTATGCTTAAAATTTCCCTTATTTCTCAATTTCTCTAACAGACTTTTACGCTCGTTTGAGTCTCTAGGCAGGGAAAATGCATGCACAACATCAGGAGCCGTTTTGTGCGTTTTCAGGTGGCGGGAAATTTTAGCTTGTGGTTTGCCACAAAAATAGCAGTAATTTCTTTTACTTAAAGTCATTTTTTCTGATTCAGTTTCGCAAAGCTCACTTTTATCTTGTGGCTTGTCCTTTGTCAAGTTGTGGATTAAATTCATTGAATCTGATTGTTCATGCGCTTTGGAGATGTCATCTTGGCATAGCAGACCTTTTGATGTGCTTGGCAATAATGAGATGTCTTCATCTGAATCTTCATCATATGACTCTGAATCTGGCACATATTCTTCTTCTGATATGCTGTGGTTGCCATCATCATCGCTTGATATTTGATCCAGAACTGAATGTGGCAATCCATCCTCCCCTGAATATTCAGAAATTTCTTCTTTCTGGAATGTAAGAACAAAAGTTTTTTTAATTGATCAATACTTTAGACAGGTAAAAAATAAACTGAAAAAAAGTCAAGCCAAATATGAATGGGATACACACCTGTGTTGACTGGTGGCAATTCTGATTTGCCAATTTTGCAAGGCAAGATTTGTGCCAGACCCCTAAACAAACTGAAACACATTTTGATAGACTTAATTTAGCTTTGCAGTTCTATTTAAGTGAAGTAGTTTTTTGTCAAAGCATTGCAGTAATGTCAAATGCTGAAAAAACAAAAAAAAAAAAAAACTGTTCACATTAAGGATATTTTAATGACTACACATACACTGCTAATCCCCCTCCCCCCCCCAAAAAAGGACATCCCAGATGTGAATGAAGGAATTATTCTTATTAAATACTTTGTTCTTTAGGTAGTTGAGTGGCATGAAAGTGTGTAGTTGAATGTGTGTGGCCTCCAGATGCCTGTACGACTTCCCTACAATGCCTGGGCATGCTCGGGATGAGGTGGCGGATGGTCTCCTGAAGGATCTCCTCCAAGACCTGGACTAAAGCATCTGCCAACCCCTGGACAGTTTGTGGTGGATGGAGTGAGACATGATGTCCCAGATGTGCTCAATTGGATTCAGGTCTGGGGAACAGGCGGGCCAGTCCATAGCATCAATGCCTTTGTCATGGAGGAACTGCTGACATACTCCAGCCACATGAGGCCCAGTGTCGTCTCGCATTAGGTGGACCCCAGGGCCAAATGCACCAGCATGTGGTCTCACAAAGGGTCCGAGGACCTCATCTTGTTACCCAATGACAGTCAGGCTCTCTGGCAGGCACAGAAATGCCACCCCTCACCATTACTGACCCACTGCCAATATGATCATGCTGGAGGATGTTGCAGGCAGCAGAACATTCCCCACGGCATCTCCAGACTGTCACGTGCTCAGTTTGAACCTCCTTTCAGCTGTGAGGAGCATAGGGTGCCCGTGCTGAAGTTGCCAAACTTTGTGTTTTCTGGCAAATGCCAAACATCCTGCATGGTGTTGGACTGCAAGCTCAATCCCCACCTGTGGATGCTGGACCCTCAAGTCACCCTCATGAAGTCAGTTTCTGACCATTTGAGCAGACAGATGCACATTTGTGGCCTGTTTGAGGTCATTTTGCAGGGCTCCTCTTGTTCCTCCTTGCACAAAGGTGGAGGTAGCGGTCCTGCTGCTGGGTTGTTGCCCTCCTATGGCCTACTCCACATCCAGGTAGCACCTCCATGCTCTGGACACTACACTAACAGACACAGCAAACCTTCTTGCCACAGCTCACATTGATGTGCTACGCTAGATGAGCTGCACTACCTGAGCCCCTTGTGTGGGTTGTAGACTGTCTCATGCTACCACTAAAATGAAATCACCGCCAGCATTCAAAAGTGACCATAACATCAGCCAGAAAGCATAGGTGCTGAGAAGTGGTCTGTGGTCACCACCTGCAGAACCAGTCCTTTATTATGGTGAATTGACTATAATTTCCACTTGTTGTCTACTCTATTTGCAAAACAGCATGTGAAACTGGTTGTCAGTGTTACTTCCTAAGTGAACAGTTTGATTTCACAGAAGTGTGACTGACTTGGAATAACATCGCATTGTTTAAGTGTTCCCTTTATTATTTTGAGCAGTTTATGTTATGGAATGGGGAATTGAGGACAATCCCAAGTATACCATTTTTACAAGGTCCTGCACCAATGAGGTAATACTGCATTTCTTTAATTAGACGTGACCACCCATTAATTAAAAAGGGAGCAGTGTTCATTTCAGCACGTCTTAACTTGTTGAACTCTATTAATGCTTTTTACTATACACTGTACCTATTCACTAAATGTCTCACCTTTGCACTTAAAGCCAAGCCACTTGAGGGAGGAAACCGGTCCCACACACTGAATGCACTTGTCCAAAGATGATATTGTTGTGCACACCAGACGATGATTGTGACACTGTTAGCAAAATATTGCAACATTTATTTGTTTTGGACAGTTGGAAAGGTGTGTTTTCAATTCAGTTGCAGATATCAACTAATAAACTTCGTCCATGTAAATCACATCACACCCAGGTGACTGCCAAACACACACACACACAGCATCCATAAAGAATGATGATAGATTAAATTATTAGTTCATTAAGTGGTACACTGGATTATATTTACCCTTTCAGGCTCTGGATGTTTCAGGTCCAGATCATTGTTTGGAAAGCTGTTTGGTTGCGGCTTTAGGCAGCTCACAGTCTTCTGAATCTGGCTGGTCTCAGTCTTCGTGTGTAACAGATAGAGAATGAAGACAAAAGAACAGTAATCTGACAGTTACTAAAAATGCATCACTCAAGAGGATGAATAGACCATTTCACTATCGGCAAATAGCGTAAGGTACACATCGTGCATGAGAAACATTCATTAAAATCTGTCCTAGGTCAATGTTACCTCTTCAAAATCTTGCACTGAAGAAGAATGCATGGCTTCTGAGCCTTGCTGAGGCATTTCTTCATCAAGATCCTGCAACAAAGAAAAGATGGCACAAAGATTAGACCAAGTGCTCTTCTTGCAACTGTACTGGGCAGTCCTGTGCTTCTGTCTTTAATTTGCATGTGTGTGTGTGTGTGTGTGTGGGGGGGGGGCTTTCCACTCAAGAAATGTTTTCTTCTGAAAAAAATACTGGCTACAATAATTAACAACTGATTCCTTTGCAATCATCCATCCTCTTCCACTTATCCTTATCAGGATTGTGGGGTAGCAGTTTTGGGGCCTATACCAGCTACCATAGGGCAGTACAAACTGGACAGATCGCCAGTCTAACATGGAAGGACAAGCATTTGCATTCACACCAAAGGGCAGTTTTGAATCACCAGTTAACCTAACCCCATAAGCTACATCTTTGGACTGTGGGAAGAAGCCAGAGTACACAGCGAGAGAGCCCATGCACTACCAGCAGTAAAAAGTGCCTAAAACAAGTTAAGTTGTATAGTACTATCTATCTTAATGTTCAAGCCTGAGTTTCAAACCACATAGAAACAAAGCACATGTAGTCAGTTCTGCATGCTGTAGGTCAAACTGTCAAGAAATACGAGAAGACCCCTCCTAAAACCAGAGTGATGTCACCATGAAGCAAACTTTGACAGAGTCTCCCAATAACAGTGTGGTCCTCCTAAGTCACATTTGGGTGGTTAACACACACACACACACACACACACACTCAGATGTTATCCAGACTTGCACTTTGAAACAATGAAAAGGACCTACAAGCCACGGTCCATGTAAATCACATCACACCCAGGTGACTGCCAAACACACACACACACAGCATCCATAAAGAATGATGATAGATTAAATTATTAGTTCATTAAGTGGTACACTGGATTATATTTACCCTTTCAGGCTCTGGATGTTTCAGGTCCAGATCATTGTTTGGAAAGCTGTTTGGTTGCGGCTTTAGGCAGCTCACAGTCTTCTGAATCTGGCTGGTCTCAGTCTTCGTGTGTAACAGATAGAGAATGAAGACAAAAGAACAGTAATCTGACAGTTACTAAAAATGCATCACTCAAGAGGATGAATAGACCATTTCACTATCGGCAAATAGCGTAAGGTACACATCGTGCATGAGAAACATTCATTAAAATCTGTCCTAGGTCAATGTTACCTCTTCAAAATCTTGCACTGAAGAAGAATGCATGGCTTCTGAGCCTTGCTGAGGCATTTCTTCATCAAGATCCTGCAACAAAGAAAAGATGGCACAAAGATTAGACCAAGTGCTCTTCTTGCAACTGTACTGGGCAGTCCTGTGCTTCTGTCTTTAATTTGCATGTGTGTGTGTGTGTGTGGGGGGGGCTTTCCACTCAAGAAATGTTTTCTTCTGAAAAAAATACTGGCTACAATAATTAACAACTGATTCCTTTGCAATCATCCATCCTCTTCCACTTATCCTTATCAGGATTGTGGGGTAGCAGTTTTGGGGCCTATACCAGCTACCATAGGGCAGTACAAACTGGACAGATCGCCAGTCTAACATGGAAGGACAAGCATTTGCATTCACACCAAAGGGCAGTTTTGAATCACCAGTTAACCTAACCCCATAAGCTACATCTTTGGACTGTGGGAAGAAGCCAGAGTACACAGCCAGAGAGAGCCCATGCATTACAGCAGTAAAAAGTGCCTAAAACAAGTTAAGAAGTTGTATAGTACTATCTATCTTAATGTTCAAGCCTGAGTTTCAAAAAATTTCAACATAGAAACAAAGCACATGCAGTCAGCTCTGCATGCTGTAGGTCAAACTGTCAAGACATACGAGAAGACCCCTCCTAAAACCAGAGTGATGTCACCATGAAGCAAACTTTGACGGAGTCCCCCAATAACAGTGTGGTCCTCCTAAGTCACATTTGGGTGGTTAACACACACACACACACACACACACACACACACTCAGATGTTATCCAGACTTGCACTTTGAAACAATGAAAAGGACCTACAAGCCACGGTCCATGTAAATCACATCACACCCAGGTGACTGCCAAACACACACACACACAGCATCCATAAAGAATGATGATAGATTAAATTATTAGTTCATTAAGTGGTACACTGGATTATATTTACCCTTTCAGGCTCTGGATGTTTCAGGTCCAGATCATTGTTTGGAAAGCTGTTTGGTTGCGGCTTTAGGCAGCTCACAGTCTTCTGAATCTGGCTGGTCTCAGTCTTCGTGTGTAACAGATAGAGAATGAAGACAAAAGAACAGTAATCTGACAGTTACTAAAAATGCATCACTCAAGAGGATGAATAGACCATTTCACTATTGGCAAATAGCGTAAGGTACACATCGTGCATGAGAAACATTCATTAAAATCTGTCCTAGGTCAATGTTACCTCTTCAAAATCTTGCACTGAAGAAGAATGCATGGCTTCTGAGCCTTGCTGAGGCATTTCTTCATCAAGATCCTGCAACAAAGAAAAGATGGCACAAAGATTAGACCAAGTGCTCTTCTTGCAACTGTACTGGGCAGTCCTGTGCTTCTGTCTTTAATTTGCATGTGTGTGTGTGTGTGTGGGGGGGGCTTTCCACTCAAGAAATGTTTTCTTCTGAAAAAAATACTGGCTACAATAGTTAACAACTGATTCCTTTGCAATCATCCATCCTCTTCCACTTATCCTTATCAGGATTGTGGGGTAGCAGTTTTGGGGCCTATACCAGCTACCATAGGGCAGTACAACCTGGACAGATCACCAGTCTAACATGGAAGGACAAGCATTTGCATTCACACCAAAGGGCAGTTTTGAATCACCAGTTAACCTAACCCCATAAGCTACATCTTTGGACTGTGGGAAGAAGCCAGAGTACACAGCGAGAGAGCCCATGCACTACCAGCAGTAAAAAGTGCCTAAAACAAGTTAAGTTGTATAGTACTATCTATCTTAATGTTCAAGCCTGAATTTCAAACCACATAGAAACAAAGCACATGTAGTCAGTTCTGCATGCTGTAGGTCAAACTGTCAAGAAATACGAGAAGACCCCTCCTAAAACCAGAGTGATGTCACCATGAAGCAAACTTTGACAGAGTCTCCCAATAACAGTGTGGTCCTCCTAAGTCACATTTGGGTGGTTAACACACACACACACACACACACACACTCAGATGTTATCCAGACTTGCACTTTGAAACAATGAAAAGGACCTACAAGCCACGGTCCATGTAAATCACATCACACCCAGGTGACTGCCAAACACACACACACACAGCATCCATAAAGAATGATGATAGATTAAATTATTAGTTCATTAAGTGGTACACTGGATTATATTTACCCTTTCAGGCTCTGGATGTTTCAGGTCCAGATCATTGTTTGGAAAGCTGTTTGGTTGCGGCTTTAGGCAGCTCACAGTCTTCTGAATCTGGCTGGTCTCAGTCTTCGTGTGTAACAGATAGAGAATGAAGACAAAAGAACAGTAATCTGACAGTTACTAAAAATGCATCACTCAAGAGGATGAATAGACCATTTCACTATCGGCAAATAGCGTAAGGTACACATCGTGCATGAGAAACATTCATTAAAATCTGTCCTAGGTCAATGTTACCTCTTCAAAATCTTGCACTGAAGAAGAATGCATGGCTTCTGAGCCTTGCTGAGGCATTTCTTCATCAAGATCCTGCAACAAAGAAAAGATGGCACAAAGATTAGACCAAGTGCTCTTCTTGCAACTGTACTGGGCAGTCCTGTGCTTCTGTCTTTAATTTGCATGTGTGTGTGTGTGTGTGGGGGGGGCTTTCCACTCAAGAAATGTTTTCTTCTGAAAAAAATACTGGCTACAATAATTAACAACTGATTCCTTTGCAATCATCCATCCTCTTCCACTTATCCTTATCAGGATTGTGGGGTAGCAGTTTTGGGGCCTATACCAGCTACCATAGGGCAGTACAAACTGGACAGATCGCCAGTCTAACATGGAAGGACAAGCATTTGCATTCACACCAAAGGGCAGTTTTGAATCACCAGTTAACCTAACCCCATAAGCTACATCTTTGGACTGTGGGAAGAAGCCAGAGTACACAGCCAGAGAGAGCCCATGCATTACAGCAGTAAAAAGTGCCTAAAACAAGTTAAGAAGTTGTATAGTACTATCTATCTTAATGTTCAAGCCTGAGTTTCAAAAAATTTCAACATAGAAACAAAGCACATGCAGTCAGCTCTGCATGCTGTAGGTCAAACTGTCAAGACATACGAGAAGACCCCTCCTAAAACCAGAGTGATGTCACCATGAAGCAAACTTTGACGGAGTCCCCCAATAACAGTGTGGTCCTCCTAAGTCACATTTGGGTGGTTAACACACACACACACACACACACACACACTCAGATGTTATCCAGACTTGCACTTTGAAACAATGAAAAGGACCTACAAGCCACGGTCCATGTAAATCACATCACACCCAGGTGACTGCCAAACACACACACACAGCATCCATAAAGAATGATGATAGATTAAATTATTAGTTCATTAAGTGGTACACTGGATTATATTTACCCTTTCAGGCTCTGGATGTTTCAGGTCCAGATCATTGTTTGGAAAGCTGTTTGGTTGTGGCTTTAGGCAGCTCACAGTCTTCTGAATCTGGCTGGTCTCAGTCTTCGTGTGTAACAGATAGAGAATGAAGACAAAAGAACAGTAATCTGACAGTTACTAAAAATGCATCACTCAAGAGGATGAATAGACCATTTCACTATTGGCAAATAGCGTAAGGTACACATCGTGCATGAGAAACATTCATTAAAATCTGTCCTAGGTCAATGTTACCTCTTCAAAATCTTGCACTGAAGAAGAATGCATGGCTTCTGAGCCTTGCTGAGGCATTTCTTCATCAAGATCCTGCAACAAAGAAAAGATGGCACAAAGATTAGACCAAGTGCTCTTCTTGCAACTGTACTGGGCAGTCCTGTGCTTCTGTCTTTAATTTGCATGTGTGTGTGTGTGTGTGGGGGGGGCTTTCCACTCAAGAAATGTTTTCTTCTGAAAAAAATACTGGCTACAATAGTTAACAACTGATTCCTTTGCAATCATCCATCCTCTTCCACTTATCCTTATCAGGATTGTGGGGTAGCAGTTTTGGGGCCTATACCAGCTACCATAGGGCAGTACAACCTGGACAGATCACCAGTCTAACATGGAAGGACAAGCATTTGCATTCACACCAAAGGGCAGTTTTGAATCACCAGTTAACCTAACCCCATAAGCTACATCTTTGGACTGTGGGAAGAAGCCAGAGTACACAGCGAGAGAGCCCATGCACTACCAGCAGTAAAAAGTGCCTAAAACAAGTTAAGTTGTATAGTACTATCTATCTTAATGTTCAAGCCTGAGTTTCAAACCACATAGAAACAAAGCACATGTAGTCAGTTCTGCATGCTGTAGGTCAAACTGTCAAGAAATACGAGAAGACCCCTCCTAAAACCAGAGTGATGTCACCATGAAGCAAACTTTGACAGAGTCTTCCAATAACAGTGTGGTCCTCCTAAGTCACATTTGGGTGGTTAACACACACACACACACACACACACTCAGATGTTATCCAGACTTGCACTTTGAAACAATGAAAAGGACCTACAAGCCACGGTCCATGTAAATCACATCTCACCCAGGTGACTGCCAAACACACACACACACAGCATCCATAAAGAATGATGATAGATTAAATTATTAGTTCATTAAGTGGTACACTGGATTATATTTACCCTTTCAGGCTCTGGATGTTTCAGGTCCAGATCATTGTTTGGAAAGCTGTTTGGTTGCGGCTTTAGGCAGCTCACAGTCTTCTGAATCTGGCTGGTCTCAGTCTTCGTGTGTAACAGATAGAGAATGAAGACAAAAGAACAGTAATCTGACAGTTACTAAAAATGCATCACTCAAGAGGATGAATAGACCATTTCACTATCGGCAAATAGCGTAAGGTACACATCGTGCATGAGAAACATTCATTAAAATCTGTCCTAGGTCAATGTTACCTCTTCAAAATCTTGCACTGAAGAAGAATGCATGGCTTCTGAGCCTTGCTGAGGCATTTCTTCATCAAGATCCTGCAACAAAGAAAAGATGGCACAAAGATTAGACCAAGTGCTCTTCTTGCAACTGTACTGGGCAGTCCTGTGCTTCTGTCTTTAATTTGCATGTGTGTGTGTGTGTGTGTGTGGGGGGGGGGCTTTCCACTCAAGAAATGTTTTCTTCTGAAAAAAATACTGGCTACAATAATTAACAACTGATTCCTTTGCAATCATCCATCCTCTTCCACTTATCCTTATCAGGATTGTGGGGTAGCAGTTTTGGGGCCTATACCAGCTACCATAGGGCAGTACAAACTGGACAGATCGCCAGTCTAACATGGAAGGACAAGCATTTGCATTCACACCAAAGGGCAGTTTTGAATCACCAGTTAACCTAACCCCATAAGCTACATCTTTGGACTGTGGGAAGAAGCCAGAGTACACAGCCAGAGAGAGCCCATGCATTACAGCAGTAAAAAGTGCCTAAAACAAGTTAAGAAGTTGTATAGTACTATCTATCTTAATGTTCAAGCCTGAGTTTCAAAAAATTTCAACATAGAAACAAAGCACATGCAGTCAGCTCTGCATGCTGTAGGTCAAACTGTCAAGACATACGAGAAGACCCCTCCTAAAACCAGAGTGATGTCACCATGAAGCAAACTTTGACGGAGTCCCCCAATAACAGTGTGGTCCTCCTAAGTCACATTTGGGTGGTTAACACACACACACACACACACACACACACTCAGATGTTATCCAGACTTGCACTTTGAAACAATGAAAAGGACCTACAAGCCACGGTCCATGTAAATCACATCACACCCAGGTGACTGCCAAACACACACACACAGCATCCATAAAGAATGATGATAGATTAAATTATTAGTTCATTAAGTGGTACACTGGATTATATTTACCCTTTCAGGCTCTGGATGTTTCAGGTCCAGATCATTGTTTGGAAAGCTGTTTGGTTGTGGCTTTAGGCAGCTCACAGTCTTCTGAATCTGGCTGGTCTCAGTCTTCGTGTGTAACAGATAGAAAATGAATATACAGTGCATTTTTGAAGAGGCTTTTGAAACATTAAATAAACTGTATGAGAAAGATAAGTTTCAAGCTATTGTCTTTAAAATATTCACTGTCATGTATAGAGAATTTAAGGCCCTATGATTAAGAGACAAATAGTCAGTGTGATTTCTTTATTTTTTAAGCCATTGCTAAAGGAGTAAAACAATCACCTGTAGCAGCAACGAACTGTCACTAGGGCCCATTTATCTTCAAGGGACAAAATTTAAAATGAATCTAACTAAAGAGGCTACACAGCAAAATCTCCAGTGTTAAATTAACACTAGAGAGTGTCTATATGGGTCCACACAACACTGTTGAGTGTTGAATTAACACTTTTGACAGTATTATATGTTTAAAAGTAACCTAGTCAGTTTTGAAGATTAACAAAGACTAACACTGAGCAGTGCTGATTTTCTAACACTGGAATATTTCTAACATTTTGAGTTATTTTCCAGTGTTAGAAAATCAGCACTGCTCAGTGTTAGCCATTGTTAATCTTCAAAACTGACTAGGTTACTTTTAAACATATAACACTGTCAAAAGTGTTAATTTAACACTCAACAGTGTTGTATTTAACACTCAGAGGTGTGGACCCTTATAGACACTCTCCAGTGTTAATTTAACACTGGAGATTTTGCTGTGTAGAATCACATTAAACATCAATCACTGTTAAAATTTAGAAACCGAAAGCCATTTTTTATTTCTGCATACCTGCTGATATTTTTTTTAGTGCTTTTAGAGGGCTTTGATGTGGCAGCCATCACAATTGCCTGTTTTCCATTAGTACCTACCCCTGTTTTTCCAGTAGGTTATAGTACCATGTAGTTTTTCAGTAACTACTGCACCAAGGTTCCAAGTGATCCAAAGTGATCAGAAAATTTGACATAGACTGAATGCCACCAGGTGGCTGGTCAATGGTGTCACTCGATAAGTTATGAGTGCGCCTCCTTCGTGAAAATCCAAGCCATCATTTTTGAAACTCTGAAATGTTTGAAATAGCGACCAAAATTAACAGCGTGATCCCTGAATTGAACACTAAAGTATAGACTGAGCAGCAGGCATTTTGTCACCTTGACGTCCATGCTTGCTGTGGCATTTATATCACTGGATGCTCGGCTGCATTGCTATAGTTATCCCAGGCACAGTAGGTGATACTCAATTTCAGTGAAAAACTAGATGCCCTAAGTCACGTTAAGCCAATTTGAGTAGGTACAAATGTAAAAATGGCTTAGGGTATGCAATTTATCAGTTCCAAAAAGTACAATTGTAGAAATACCTTGCATCTCCAGAGCCAATCCGAGTCACCATAATTATAGTCTATTTCTTCGCCTGGACTTATGTCTCTGCTTGCAAATAAGCATAGATGGGGCTTTCCATTGATATTTAATATTTTCATCTTAGCACTTGGACTGATGTGGTTGTCGTTGACAAGTCTGCCTAATGACCCATCTTCTTGAGATGCATCCACACTGTGGGGTTAGGCAAAAAAGTATTAGCTTAACTAGTTAGTTAGGAAGCTTTTTTTTTTCATAAATCAAAAGCAATGTGTAATTTAATCTTAATCAAACTACACTGATATAATACGCACCACCAGAGTTTTCCATCAAACTTGAATTCAAACATGAACACCTTCAGGCTGTCATGATAAACTCTGTGTCTCCGCTCACATTCTTCTTTTGTTATGAGTTTACCTCTGTATTCCAAAAGAAAGTCTCCTTTTTGGAATGGAACAGTCGTGAAAATGCCCCGACCTGAATTGCAGAGGCATACCAAGTGAGTGACAAAAGACAAAGTGACAAACTCCAAATCTAATCCAAACTAAAGACCAACTTACCTTTGAAGGCATTTATGTAGTGGATATCAAGTCCCAGTTTGTCCCTTCCAGCAGAAACATGACAGACTGCATCCTCCCGTGGAGGAATGCGTCTCCTTCGCATGTTCTCCTGTACGATTGGCTGTATTACCAAAGCATATAAAGTATTACGATTATCGTCATCATTGTCATCATCATCAGTAGTAGCAGAACTAGCAGTAGTGTAGTTTACAGCATAAACACAGCTGACTTATTCATAGTGCTAATTTATGCCTTCTTTTAAAATGTTAAAGGCCTAGTACTCAAAATGGCGACATGTGACATTTCTGTAATGGCGACTGCAGAGAGTGATACAAGTACTGAGAAAGCTTAGGCATCAAAACTGTAAGAAGTTTTTTCTTCAGGCATATAAATAAATACACGACTAAATACACTTATACCCTTGCTTTTATTTTAGGGCTGTCAGCAGAATGACAGACATTGGACAAACTGCCCGAAATTAGCTAACAGCGACATCAGGGATTTTGACTCAGACTGCGCTGGTTTAATTGTTAATCGCGTTAGTCGCGATGTCGGCATTAACACGTTTAAGCCACAATAATGCTTTAACACCGAGTAAATCCTAACACGGGTTAGCCCGCTTTATCGCGTTGACGCGGTTAGTCGTCAGCCCTATTTTATTTACTCAATGACAAACGCTGGGGCCGTTTTACTTCTTCAAAGACTCACTAACAGTCCATAAAGCATAAATTAAACCAGTTTAATATAGGCCTGTGCACCTATAATTTCATATAGTATTAAAGTCATGGTGCATTTTACATTAAAAAAGGCTTACCTTTGTGTTTTTAATCCGTCTTCGTATTGCCGTCGACATACACTTGTTAAAGGGCACGCGCGCGAAAGTTGTGGCGCCGTTTCCTGTAGGTACCGCCTATATATATAGCCTATCAATCACAATGACTTCCGGCCGTGTGTATTGAAAATGTGTATTAAATTGCAGTACCTACACACATCCACTCTAACTCGAAACGTCGCTGTGCAATACACTGGAATACACAAAAATCAGGTGAGGGGTATAGGTGGACTTTTAAGAAAATCAGAAAATCTTTTAATTATAGTTTAATAAATGAATTTACACTACAGTTTAAGCAAATACAGGTCAAAAGATAAATAATGACCTCATAAGAAGTAGAAAAAATTATTATTTAGACACTTAAAAATGCATTTACAAGTCATGTTTTAGGGGGACACATGAATACACAGCAAAAAGTCGAAATGTCCCCGGAGCCCAGGTACAGCGCAGGTCAAATGTCAATCCATACCACATAGACGCACACACACACACACACACACACACACACACACACACTCTACATCTGGGTTCATTATATCTGCCTATAATTAGCAGTGGGTTGGAGAGGAAGCCATCATCCCTCTGTCTGTCATATGATCCGATGACTGAGCACCTGACAGTCACTATGATTTATCAGCCGGATATTACATTTCCATAATCCCACTCTGACTTTGTCTCACTCTCATTGTTGCTTTTTCTAACATCCCCATTGGTCTTTCTCTTTGTCTCTGTCTCACTCCCTCTGCTCTCTCTTCCACTTACTTTATTTCATGTAATTGTGATGATGAAGAGGAATCCTGTTTTATCACTTTACCTCGCTATACTGGAAGGTCCGAGGTCATTTTTCAACCTATATTATAGCAGTTTATAGATATGCAGTATGGATATACCAGGCCCATGTGTTAGTAGCTCTATTAAGGCACAAAACAGATGATGACCTCAAAGGATTTGAGCAACAAAGACTTTCCACTAGTTGATTTCTGGCAAGTTTCCCCTGTTAACTGTAAACCACTCCAGGTGACAACCCCATAAAGATGGTTAATGTCTCAGTCACACTGGAGTAAAAATAGTGTGACGGAGTGACTATGAAAAATTGGTGGTGGCCCAGTGACTCCATTTACTTTCTAACACTGGAATATTTCTAACATTTTGAGTTATTTTCCAGTGTTAGAAAATCAGCACTGCTCAGTGCTAGCCATTGTTAATCTTCAAAACTGACTAGGTTACTTTTAAACATATAACACTGTCAAAAGTGTTAATTTAACACTCAACAGTGTTGTATGTAACACTCAGAGGTGTGGACCCATATAGACACTCTTCAGTGTTAATTTAACACTGGAGATTTTGCTATAGGGGGAGGTATAGCCCCCCCCTGTGAGAGGGGCCAACATGTAAGAGTTTGAGGATGTTATTTGTCTGTCTCTGTATATAAGATGTAAGGGCGGTGGCCACAATTCAGAGATGGTCCTGGTGTTTCACTGGGATGTTCTCTCCACATTGCAATGTGTTTATTAAACCCACTTCAAATCAAGCTCACTGGGTGTGTTGCAGGTTATTGTTAAATTTTCCACAACAGAGGCAAAGGCTACGTTTACACTGTAGGCGAAAGCGCATCAAATCCAACTTTTTTGATCCTATGAGAAAGCATGGCGGCAAACCTGCAGTGTGAACGTAGCCAAAGTCAGTGACTTCTAAAAAGGGTTATAAGGCCACTTCTAAGGCTTTAGCCATCCACAGATGGAGACAACATCCAATAATGGTGAATCTTCCCAGAAGTTGATACAAGGAGGCCTACCAAAACTTTCCAAGTGTCATGGTCCTGGGCCATGTTGGCCCAGTGTTCTTAGTTTCCTTGTATGTTTGTATTTTATTCCATGCTTCCCCTGCCCATTATGTCTAGTTCTCCCCGTGCTCTCTCTTCCCCCTGTGTGCCCTCTATGTATTTATGAGCCCTCGTCCCCTTTCGTGTTTATTCCATGTCTCCCCTGCCTGTTACGTTGGTGTTCTACTCGTGCTCTCTCTCCTCCTGTACTTCCTGTTTCACCTCTCCCGTCAGTGTTCAGTTCACCCCGCCCTGTCTCGTTATGATTATCAGTGTCACCTGTGTTCCCCGTGTGTTCCCACTTCCCTCGTTAACCCTCTGTGTATTTCTGTCTGCGTCTCCCTCTGTTCAGTGTGACGTCGTCCCTCATGTTGTGTGGATCTCCCTGTGTCTCTCTGTGAGTTCTTAGTTTGTAGTTTTCCCAGTTTAGTTTTGTATTTCCTATGTTCTGCCATTCCAGCATTAAAGCTGTGATTTTGAGTTCATCCCCGTGTCTGTGAGTTTTGCGTTTGGGTCCTCCTCCTGCCTGCCACACAGCCGAGCCTTGACAGTACGACGTCACCAGATATGGACCCAGCAGCACTCAACCCACCAGAAGAACTGCGTCTGGACATAATCTACTCCGTGGAAAGACTCCTGCATCTGTGGCTCGAACATGAGGGGAAGGAATTTCGCCGTGCTGTGGAAACCAAACTACAGCGCTTGTTCTCTGGTCTTCCCTGGCTACTCAGTGCGCTCCACCCACTCGAACAGGATTTAATCCGCAACGAGCTCCACCTTCATCCCCCAGCAGCTACTACCCACCTGCCTGAAGGGCCGGATGTGGAGCCGCTCAGCCCGTCAGAGCCATCATCAAAAAAGAAACGGCATTCACGCAGCCGACGCGCCACCCCACAGCCGGACATTCGGCCTTCTAATTCACCTTCTGTGCTGCCAGAAGCTCCGTCGGCTCCCTCGCTGCTACTTCCAGCTCAGTTAGCTCCCTCGCCGCCACCCGCAGCTCAGTTAGCTCCCTCGCCGCCACCCGCAGCTCAGTTAGCTCCCTCGCCGCCACCCGCAGCTCAGTTAGCTCCCTCGCCGCCACCCGCAGCTCAGTTAGCTCCCTCGCCGCCACCCGCAGCTCAGTTAGCTCCCTCGCCGCCACCCGCGGCTCAGTCTCCTGTGTCCCCGCTAGCTCAGCCATTAACTCCACCACAAGCTCCATTTTCACCTCTACCATCGCTTCAGTCATCAGTTCGGTCTGCCACTCAGTCGCCCTTAGCTCCATCATCCACACTACCACCTGTTTCTCTTCCACCACAACCGTCACTACACCCAGCCACTCAGGCTGCTACTCAGTCAGACATTCAACCCATAGCCCTGCCGTTAATATGCTCTGTAGCTGAGCCACTAGCCGCCCGACCCGCAGCCACTTCAGCCACTCCTCCACCCGTCACACCTCCACTACAACCATCACTGCAGTCTCTAGCGCAGTCTCCCGCAGCTCTGCCTTCCCCAGTGCAGTCTCCAGTGTCCCCAGTGCAGTCTCCAGTGTCCCCAGTGCAGTCTCCAGTGTCCCCAGTGCAGTCTCCAGTGTCCCCAGTGCAGCCTCCTGCAGCCCTGCTTTCCCCAGTACAGTCTCCAGTGTCCCCAGTGCAGCCTCCTTTAGCACAGTCACCCACTCAACCACCAGCACCACAACCGTCACTACCTCTAGTTCATTCCCCTGTGAAGTCATTAACTCCACCACCTACTCCACTCTCACCACCACCGTTACTACAGACATCAGTTCAGTCCCCTGTGCAGTCATTTACTTCTCCACCGTTAGCAGCTCAGGTCCCCGTGTGTCCAGCAGCTCAGGTCCCCGTGTGTCCAGCAGCTCAGGTCCCCGTGTGTCCAGCAGCTCAGGTCCCCGTGTGTCCAGCAGCTCAGCTCGCACCTGAACCTTTGGCCCAGTTCCCCGTAGCAGTGCGGTTTTCTAGCCAGCTTAACATTGAGCCCGGGGTCCCAATCCTCTCTGGCTCTACATCGGCTCCTGCTGGAAGCTCGGATGAGCTCATCCAGGACTCCGCGGCTCCCACGCCGCCATCTACCTCGTCCGCTGGGGGTTCCAGTGAGCCCGGCCAGCACCTCCCTGTCTCCGCTGGAGGGTCCGAGGGGCCCGTTCAGCCTCCTGTCTCCGCTGGAGGGTCCGAGGGGCCCGTTCAGCCTCCTGTCTCCGCTGGAGGGTCCGAGGGGCCCGTTCAGCCTCCTGTCTCCGCTGGAGGGTCCGAGGGGCCCGTTCAGCCTCACGCCGCATCAGCTGGAGGGCCCGAGGAGCCTGTCCAGCCTCACGCCGCATCAGCTGGAGGGCCCGAGGAGCCTGTCCAGCCGCCATCTGCGACCGCCTCGTCATCGCCTGGCCCGGCTACATCCGCCTGTGCTTCTGCTACGCCTGGGCCAGCCTCTGCCTGTGCTTCTGCAACCTCGCCTGGCCCGGCCTCAGCCTCTGCAACCTCGCCTGGCCCGGCCTCAGCCTCTGCAACCTCGCCTGGCCCGGCCTCAGCCTCTGCGTCCTCGCCTGGCCCGGCCTCAGAGCCTTCGTCTACCGCAGCCTCCTCAGAGCCTTCGTCTGCCGCAGCCTCCTCAGAGCCTTCGTCTGCCGCAGCCTCCTCAGAGCCTTCGTCTGCCGCAGCCTCCTCAGAGCCTTCGTCTGCCGCAGCCTCTTCAGAGCCTTCGTCTGCCGCAGCCTCCTCAGAGCCTTCGTCTGCCGCAGCCTCCTCAGAGCCTTCGTCTGCTGCAGCAGCCTCTTCAGAGCCTTCGTCTGCTGCAGCATCCTCATCGGCTGCTTCGTCTGGTCCAGCATCCTCATCGGCTGCTTCGTCTGGTCCAGCATCCTCATCGGCTGCTTCGTCTGGTCCAGCATCCTCATCGGCTGCTTCGTCTGGTCCAGCCTCCGCTTCCGCCTCGTCTGGCCCTGCCTCGTCTGGCCCTGCCTCGTCTGGTCCTGTGCCCACCAGGCCATGGCCAGCACGCCTGAGACTGGAGGGCCGCCGCTGCCTTCCGCGCGGTCGGCCCCCTGAACTGCTCCGTCGTCTCCTTCGCCGCCGCCGCTGCCTTCCGCGCGGTCGGCCTCCTGAACTGCTCCGTCGTCTCCTTCGCCGCCGCCGCTGCCTTCCGCGCGGTCGGCCTCCTGAACTACTCCGTTGTCTCCTTCGTCGCCGCCGTTGCCTTGCGCACGGCCGGCCTCCTGAACTGTTTCCGCATCGCCGCCGTTGCCTTCCGCATGGTCGGCCCCCTGAACTGGTTCCACGTCTCCGCCGTTGCCTTGCGCACGGTCGGCCCCCTGAACTGCTCTGTGTTTAGGTGGTTTTCTTGGGCTCCAGTGTTTGCCGTGCTCTTTTGTTTTCTGTTCCGAGCCCTCCGTCCTGGGCCCCCGCCGCCCGCCCTGGGTTGTTTTCTGTTTGGTTTTGTTTTTCTGTGTTTGGGCTGTCTGGAGCCAGCCCTTGAGGGGGGGTACTGTCATGGTCCTGGGCCATGTTGGCCCAGTGTTCTTAGTTTCCTTGTATGTTTGTATTTTATTCCATGCTTCCCCTGCCCATTATGTCTAGTTCTCCCCGTGCTCTCTCTTCCCCCTGTGTGCCCTCTATGTATTTATGAGCCCTCGTCCCCTTTCGTGTTTATTCCATGTCTCCCCTGCCTGTTACGTTGGTGTTCTACTCGTGCTCTCTCTCCTCCTGTACTTCCTGTTTCACCTCTCCCGTCAGTGTTCAGTTCACCCCGCCCTGTCTCGTTATGATTATCAGTGTCACCTGTGTTCCCCGTGTGTTCCCACTTCCCTCGTTAACCCTCTGTGTATTTCTGTCTGCGTCTCCCTCTGTTCAGTGTGACGTCGTCCCTCATGTTGTGTGGATCTCCCTGTGTCTCTCTGTGAGTTCTTAGTTTGTAGTTTTCCCAGTTTAGTTTTGTATTTCCTATGTTCTGCCATTCCAGCATTAAAGCTGTGATTTTGAGTTCATCCCCGTGTCTGTGAGTTTTGCGTTTGGGTCCTCCTCCTGCCTGCCACACAGCCGAGCCTTGACACCAAGAGCACATCAACTGATCACAAAAGAACCCAGAACAACATCCAAAGAAATGCAGGCCTTGGGAATTAGCTGTCACGGTTGCAGGAGAAAGAGGACCCAAAACGCAGAGCTCTGGTTAACAGGGAGAACAGTGCGTTTATTTACAGTGTCCAAAGAAGGTGCCATAAACAGTTAATGGTGGAATCCTAAGGTGTTCCTCTTTAATCCCCAGTGCTACTTCGTCCATGCAATCCCGTGTGTGAGTAGTGCTTCCCGATCCTCCTCTCCAAGAAAAACTCCATGAGAGGAAAGCAAACACAGAGTTAGTGGAGCTATTAAACATACAATCTTCTTCCCTTTAAGTAACCAACGCTACCTGCTTGGAATAATAATCCTACGTCGACTATCGACACGCATCTTCCTTAAACACCACAGCTGTAAGATGGAGGCAGATTAGAAGCAGCTGGCAGAGCGATCAAGCACAGTTGAGTCCAGAGCCGCGTGGAGGAGCTTCCGGGTGGAGGGCCGTCCGAGCCACGCCCTCCCCAGAAGCGTGAACTTCCATAAACAAACCCCACGGCTGAGGAGAGGAGAGGAGAAACAGTGAGAGAACAAACACCAAAATCAGAGATCGCCCAGGGAGGACCGTCCAACCGTGACATTAGCTACGGTTAGTGTTCATCATCAAACAATAATAACCGGACTGGGCAAAAATGGCATCAACTGAAAAGTTTCAAAACCACTGCTGACCAGAAAGAACAAAGTTATGTTTCACATTTTCCAAAAAACTCTTAGGAAAGTTTACCTTTTGGAAGACTTGCAAAGCTCCTGTTATATCAGCATAAGAAATAAGAGAGCATTTCATTAAAGAAGAAATAAGCGTCACTCCAACAGTCAAACATGGTGGTGGTGATGTAGTTCTTCAGGCTATGGATGCCTCGTTATAAATGATGGAACCATCCATTCTGTTCTCTAACATAAAATCCTGAAGGAGAATGTCCAGCCATCAGTTCATGTCTGGAAAGTCATGCATATTTGCGTTATGCAGCAGGACAATGATTCAAACCAGCAAGTCCTCTGAATGGCTAAAAAAAAAACCAAACAATACAAAATGAAGGTTTTGCTGTGTCTCAGTCAAAGTCTGACCTTAACTCTGATGTGCTTTGACATTACCTTAAACAGGATGTTGATGCTGTTCAGCCTCCAATGTGGCTCAATTAAAACAATTCTTCAAAGAGAAAACAATTATCCACAAAAATGTGAAAGATTCATTAACAGTTTTTGCAGTCTTGATTACAGCTGTTGTTGCCAACCAGCAACTATTAGATTTAGGGGGCAATTACTTTTACACACAGAGCCAGGCCAGTTTGGTTTTTTAGCCCTTATCAAATGAAATAATTCTTTTAAAGTAGCATTTTGTATTTATATGTTTTATCTTTGTCTAATAATTGAAAATTGATTATCAGAAACATGTAAATATGCAAAGATGTCATGAGATGTCACCCAGATGTTGGCAATTTGAAGTTTGGTGAATACAGGGTGGTGTGCAGGAGAAGTTAACCCTGAAAATGCTGAAAACTCACATGAAACTTTAAATATATTTTCCAGTCAAACTGATAAAAGAATACAACAACAGCAGTAAAGAAGTTGTCGCACCACAGAATCATTAAAACCGTACTGTTGCTGTCATTCTTAAAGCCTACAAGGTATTCAGGTGATTATTTTAACATTATTTCTTTATCTCTTTTAAGGTGGATTGCCTCCATATATCCACTGGTGTGGATGTATCTACATTAAAAATGTTACCACCATCATTATAATTGAATACAGTTTTATTTAAATGGAAGTGCAATACATTCAAACAAGCTTGCTGTTGAGCTAAATGAAAGCAGAGCAATGTGTGTGTTAATAGCATATTTGTGTCATATTTGCCTTTTAATGACAGTATGTGTGCATCACTTTAATGCTGGAGTCAGATTAATGAAGTGTGCATCTAAATGAACACATACTGTTTACAATTATCCATGGCAAGCCACTGACTAAGCACTGCTGCACAGTGCTTTATTAGGCAATATGGCAAGTCCAAGCTTCATAACTATCACTCAATAACTGTCAGTTTAACAGAGGAGCAGGAAGAAAAATGAGCAGTTGTTTCGGCTATATTCACAGTGCTGCTTATTATTTTGAGTTTTTAGCAAACATTTTTAAACCTTCATAACAAAATGAGTTTTACTATTTCAGTGGGTGCCATTTGTCCTTTTTGTAAAGGACAGAGCCTTAATGGTTTGTCCCCAAATGGTTATTGACAATAATTGTAAGTGATGAAAACTGTAGAATGATCTTTTTACAGAGATATTTTGTCAGTATTACATTTTTCCAGAGCAAAAATGCATAGACCAATGATTTTACCACAATAATATTTCACATTTTATTGTTCAGAGCCAGTTAGCAAAAGATAGTTCCTCCACTCTACTTAGCTTTCTGTAAAACATGGTTTCTCACTCAGATTAATAGGTACTGATACATTAAAATTATTACTAAAGAGATAAACTGCAGTTTAAAACTAGTTAAATAAATTGCACAATACATTTTTAACAATAACTTGTAAAAAAAAAAAAAGTAAATAATAATAATAATAATAACGCAGGCTGCAGCATATATAACACAATTTAAAGCCCATAGCTTTCACCTAACGCTTATTTATTTTATGCTTGTTTATTCTGTCCTGTTATTCTATTTATTAATTTAGCTTTTACTTAATATTTTTAATATTTATTGCTTTTATTCTTATTCATTTTTTATCTTCTTACTCTATTTATATTTATATTTATATTTATATTGTATCCCGTTCTTATTTATTTTATCTTTTTACCCTGTATATATCCTATTGGGTCATATCTCCAGTGTTTCCTCAGAGGGGGCTCTCTGCACCGGGGCTGTGATCGACCGTGGCTGCTGGGGCTCTGGGGGTCCTCTCAGCCTGGCTGGGGGGCTTCTTTGCCTCCCTCCTGCTGTGTGCCCAGCCTGGAGGCTGCGGTCTGTGACCGGCTCCCGGTGCAGACGGCTCCCTGTGATAGTGTTTCCTCGGCTCATGCGTACCCAGCTCAATTTTACTCTTTAAGTGTGCGTGTGTGTGTGGGGGGGTGTATTCATGATCGTTTATGTTAATGAGAGTGTGGGGAGTGAGTTTGAGGGCGGGGTGGGGTGCGCTGCTTTTAACCATGTAAAGCACTTTGTGCTACATTTTTTGTATGAAAAGTGCTTTATAAATAAAGATTGATTGATTGATTGATATGCACATTCCTATTTTTTTTTATCATAATTTGTCAGAAGGTTTGATAAACACTCCATTTTCCAAATGAGTTATGTTTGACAATTGTTTCATGTTTTAAGAAGTAAAGGGTTAATGGCTGGTTCTTCATAGGAAGTACACAGTAGGTGCAACTTGCTGTTTCTAATTAACAAAAAAGTATTAAAACCTGATCTGGGATGCACATTCTGTGTTCATTAAAGTGGCAGACATACTGAGATCCAATCAGAAAATAGACACGATCAAGATCATTTCTATCCCACTCTTGCATGACCCACGGATCGGGTGTCAGACTCAGATACAGGTCACACACTAATGTGAGGTGAAAGAAAGGCCTTCAGCTATATTTAAACACATACAGTGAAGTGTGAGAGCCACTATAACAGCACTGTACCATGTAAAACACAATAGAGCATGCTGTTTTGTGGCTCAGGTCTCCATAGCGTAGGCTAGTTAGAAGGAATTATATATATATATATATATATATATATATATATATATATATATATATATATATATATATATGTATGTATATATATATATGTATGTATATATATATATATGTATGTATATATATATATGTATGTATGTATAATTACCTGACATTCTTGAAACAGAAAATACTCCAACAGCAGGTTTTTGTACTGAAGGAATTACTTGGTATGCATGAAGTGAATACAATAACTACAAATGGATATGGAAAAAAGGCTCCATTTGAGCCCATTAGGCTACTTCTGTGGAACCCTAATTCATTTAACTGCAGGTAAAAATGACTAAGGATTGTTAGACTGGGAATTTTTTCCATTTTTAGAGCATCGAAGGCTCATCTCACCCTCTCTCACTCTATGGCCCATAATAATCTCTGCAACCCTCAGGGCAGGCCCAACCTTTAGGCTCCAAGATACATTGTGCATGCTGATGTGTGAGTATGTGTATGCCCACAACTATCTGTGCAAAGTTTAAGCATGCTCGTACAAAAGTGACTGCAAAACTGCCTGTGTGAATCCACGTTCATTCCTGGACTTAAATACTGTACATAATTCTTACAACTTCTCCTTCCAAGCTCACTGGTAGAGTGAGGAGACCCTGCAGGGTTTAAATGTGAATTTATGGTTATTATTTAGATTTGGATTGAGGACACACTGTACATTAAAACCTGGCATATATTTCAGATTATTCACTTTAAAATCCATATTTGGTGTTCTGTAAAGCATTTCCTTGTTTACCTGTGTTAGTACTTTTGAAAGGGTAAAGACTCTAAGTTGAAAGATGAAAAGATAAGAAAAAAAAGAACAGGCCATGTACGTGGGACTTCTGGACCATTTACAGCCAACTACAATCGTGCAAAATGGAACACAAACACAGTTATGTTGCTCTTGATGAAGGCGGTCGCACTTTTCTCCTCTCCTCCGCCTCCTCTCCCTTAGCTTCCCTGCTTAGCCTCTTGTGTCCTTGTCTATTCTCGTGTTTTTTGTATTACTTTTCCCTGGAACACTCTCTCACAGTCTCTTCTCTAAAACCTAACCTCTCTAAAAGAGAATTATGGATTGATCAACTGGTCCCTAAATGCAATTGACACCCTTTTCTCAACGAGAAGTTTGGGCTTGGGTGAGCCTGAGTGCTGAAGATATCTACCTATTCGGAACCATGGTAACAGGGTTTTGGCTGATCGGAGCTGACTTGGCCCTGACTTATAGAAGAATTAGGAAGCGGAACCGGCTGTTCAAACCCCCACAAGGCTTCTTGCTGGGATTGAAACGATGGGACGAGGCGTGAGTTTCTCAAAATGGGCTCATTGAGTGCAGCATGGATAAGATCTTGGAGAAGCTTATGGCTGCCGTGAATACTCAGAATAAGACCTCTGAGCAGCGCACTGCGGTCGTGAGTTTTCAGAATCGGCTCTTTGAGCACAAGAATGACAACATCACAGAGCGTAAGCTCTCCAACAGGAGATTGAGAGACCAGTGTCGGACTGTTAGAACAGCTTTGAAATTCTCATGAGTTGTTTGCACTAAAGTAAAAACCACCATCACTTCATGGCGCCAGCTGCGGTCTCAAGGCTGGAGCTGAACAACAACACCCTGATAACGACTGTGTTTAGACTGTTCCTTCCCATTCCATGCAAGGCCACCTGGGTTGGTTGGAAGACTGTTTACTTAGCCTGGCAGGGCGAAGAACACTGTCTCAGCTGAACTCTGGACACACACACACACACACACACACACACACACACAGACATATATACAGTACACATGCAGACATACACTCATCCCAAAGTCCACATCGACCTCCTGGATTGAAACAGGGGTCAAGGGTTTCCTAAAGTCCTCCTTAAGTCTGCCTGAAGTCTGTGGTGTAGACGGTGAAGAGGAAAGGCGAGAGGATAGTCCCTTGTGGTGCCCCTGTGTTGCTGATCACCTTGTCAGACACTTAGTGTTGAAGACGCACATATTGTGGTCTTCCTGTTAGGTAATCAACAAGCCATTCAATTACTGTATGCATAACTGACACTTGTATTTTTCATTTTCTATTTTTCTTGATAGTTAGCAAATTAGCAGTTTGCCCAATCCCTGCACTACTTGGTTTACCAGCTATGCAAGTGGTGGTAATGTATTGTCAGTTCTTACGCACATTTGATAATTTGATTTGAAGTCATGCCACATTCAGTGGTGACATGAAATTTGCAAAATTGCCTTTAATAACATTGGTGTCTCAGGCTATTCAGCTGCTACGTAATGTCCACGCAGTTCTGTTTTCATGTTTGTGTACACAAAGAACATTTTGCCATAATCGCCCATCTGGAAGGACCAAACTGAGGAATCTGGAACTGTGTTATTGATTTCTCATCCCAAAGCTCATATTCCACTGGCTGCAAAAGTTTTAATTTGGCTGATTGCTTTGTGATGACAAAATGGCACTCCTGCCAGTTAGATTCCACTATTATAAATGCAGATAGATGGTACAAGATTTTGCCTCAGTCCGCAACTTATAGGGTAATAACACTTACACATAATGATTTCTGTAATTACATATATTCTTCAGGGAACCAAATCAATAATTGTGAACATGAACAACTGAGAGAGGCACCAGAGATACAATTCTAATATCTGTTGTTGTCAACAGAAACCCAGAGCTGCTGTAAAAGCAACAGACAGGAAACTAATTTAGCACAAACAGTACGCAGTTCCTTTTAACTGGAACACTTGTATATTATTCCAGCTTGTTATTGCATATCCTTTATAAATACAGTCAAAAGCGTCATCCACGTTTGACATAAGCTTAGAAAGTACAGTACTGTGCAGGTGTGAAAAATTGCTGTAAACAAAGAATGATTTTAGTTTTATTTGTCATATGCAATTTAGCACAGGGTTAACATTGCAATGAAATGTATTTGACGAGCAGAAGATGTCGCTCAGCAGAATGGTACAGTAGAAAAAATAGTAAAGAGCAAAATATTAATAAACTATAGTAAAACAAAAAAGAAATAGAAATGATTGTTTATTGGCCCCAAATGTATTCTGCAGTTGGACAACGACCCCAAACACACAGCCAAAGTCCTTAAGAACTGTCTTCAGCGTAAAGAAGAACAAGAAGTACTGGAAGTGATGGTATGGCCCCCACAGACACACTCCCTGATCCCAACATCATGGAGTGTGTCTGGGATTACATGACGAGACAGAAGGATGTGAGGAAGCCTACATCCACAGAAGATCTGTCCTTTGTTCTTCAAGATGTTTGGAACAACCTACCAGCCGAGTTCCTTCAAAAACTGTGTGCAAGTGTACCTAGAAGAAGTCACAGGGTGGTCCCACCAAATACTGATTTCTCTTTTGTTCATTCACTGCATTTTGTTGATTGATGAAAGTAAATGAACACTTCCACTTTTGAAATCACTCTTTGTTTACAGCATTTTTTTTCCTCATCTGCCTAAAATACTTGCACTGTACTGTACATCAGATTAACCTAATTAAACAAATCAAATTAAAATATTATTTCTTGTAAATAAAACACAGAACAGTAAACATGATAGCGTATAAAATTCTGAATTAATTCTGATAAAACTTTGTAGGGGTGAAGAGTGGGGTCATGTTAACAATCTATTCAAATTTGGCTTACATACACTAAGGTATTCAAGGCCAATTGACAAAAAGTCATAAGACTTAGAAACTATGATTCTTACAAGTGTGGTGTGTTTGTCAAGTAACATATAAAAATTTAAAAAGTCATGTCACTTTGACCTCTGACCTCTCCTTCAAGGTAAATAGTTAATCTGAAGGTCAAAGTGATAATAAAACCATAAACGTTTTTTTAAAATGACAGTGTATCCTGTAACATGTTGGCATGAGATAAGTTTTGACATTTTTGCTCTTGTTAATGTGAATGCTGTACAAATGAATGGAGAAAGCTTCAAACCCACCCTACCTGAAATTTAACTAGTTCAACATACTGTGAGCTGGAGAAAAAGTTAAAACTTTAAACAGGTCACAAGTAGTGATGTGCGATACCACTTGAATACCAAGTAAAATTCAGGGTGGTATCAACAATACTGATCCGATACAGATACTTTGTACAAAAATTTAATGTTTTATTGTATTTCAAATTATAGCTTCATAATCATTACAGGACATCAGACTACTTGCTCTTAATGAATAATAATGCAGAATTGTTATACAGAAATACAAATCTGAAGTTCTGAAGTTTGAACATGTTGCCTGCCTGCAGCACTAAAGGACTCTGCAAGAGACGTCTGTCTCCCCCCAGCAACACCTGTCCCTCTTCAGCTCACCTCAACACAAGCTCGTCATATGATTTACTCTGAGGTGTTTTACAAGGTTAGTGGTGTTGCCACAACACCTCACTGTCTTGCCACATGTATCACAAACCACGTCTCGGCTGTTTGTGGCACACATGACACAGTTTACGCTCAACCATTGTTGAGAGTGCGCACGCCAATATGCAGCCATATTTCACATGTGACTATGAAAGGTGGAAGAGGAAGCAGTTCCTTCCAATTTAGACGATCCAAATGATATCGTTTCTTTCCACTGTGTTCCTGTTAATGATAAACTACAAATTTACTCCAAATTACTAAAATATCGATATTTTAAAATGAGAATCGATTCTAGAACATAAATAACTGTTATCGTAGGAGTCGATATTTCACTATTGATCCGTACACCACTAGTCACAAGACCTCACACTATTAAGGTATTGCTTGGGGGGGGGGGGGGGGGGGGGTTATGTCTTTTACAGTTTTCAAACAGCGACAGTTTGAGGTTTTATCAAGAATGTATTTTTTTTTGTTTATGAAATTTTCCCTTGTCATGGTCCGGGTGAGTGCTGGGTTTTCCTGCGTGCCAATGAATCCATCACTGGGCAGAGTCACCACACCCCCCTCATTTGTGGCACCTGTGTGTAATTAGCTGCCAGGCTCTTAAGACCAGCGTTCTCAAACATTCCTTGCTGGAGGACCGTGGTGGAGGGGGAGGGTGTGCAATGTTTGTCAAACAAGATAGTCCATATAGACTCCTGGGTAAAGGCAATGATTTGGGGTATATAGCTATTGAAGTTTGGGACAGGAGTTTGTTAATGTTATTGTCAATTTCTACAGTCCTTGCACCAGACTGGAGCTGCCGCGTCTTTGTTCAAATGAAGGAAGTGACTGTCGTAGAGTTATTTGTTGTGGTGATTTTAATGCCCATAGCAGAGTGTGGGGAGGCACACACACAGATAAAAATGGTAAGGTAATTGAGGAATTGATGGATACATGCAATTTGGTTTGCCTGAATGATGGTAGGGGGACCAGATGTAATGTTGATAATGGAACAAAGTCGGTTTTGGATTTAACTCTGGTCTCAACTGTGCTTGCAGGAATGAGTCAGTGGACCATCAGAACAGACACTACCATAGGAAGTGACCATTATCCCGTTTTCTGTGATGTTGGAGGGAAGATACAGGTATCTCTAAGAGAGGTGCATAAGAAGTGGAATTTTCATAGGGCTGACTAGACAAAATTCCAAAAACTATGTGAGAAAACGATTGACAAGGTTGATGAGTCTAGTAGTGTTGATCAAATGAATAATCAGTTTATCGAAGTAATTATGGAAGCCGCCAAGGCCTCAATCCCGACCAGTAAAGGCAAGGAAAGTAGGACTTTGGTGCCATGGTGGACAGAGGAATGTCGAATTGCTGTAAAGGAAAGAAACAAGGAGTTTAAATTTCTCCAAAGAACCCTAAACCTGCAAGCTCTGACTGCATACAGGAACGCAGTGGCAGTGGTCAGGAGAACAGTTAGACAAACAAAACGGAGCAGTTGAGGTTGTTCTGTTCTATAGGAAGAACCACTCCAGTGGGGAAGTTCTGGGGCATGATCAGAAGGATGGGAGGCGACCGACGGGAATGGGATTACCCAGTTCTATCCTCAGGCCAACAGAATTTTGTAACAGCTCAGGAAAAGTAGAGGTTATGGTGAAAACTTTTGCTAAGATTCATAGCTCTGATAATATATCAGTGTTGGGAAAAGACAGAATATGCCAAACTAAAACACGGTATTCGGAGGATCTAGTAAGAAAGGCGCACATAGACAGTAGTTTGGATGCGGTGTTTTCTCTGGAGGAAATGGTGAGAGCACTTCAAAAAACAAAGCCCACAGCCCCGGGAAAGGATCAAATTTGTTATTTAATGTTGAAGAACCTTGGTACGAAAGCGCTTAATGAACTGCTGTGTTTGGTTAACACAGTCTGGATTAAAGGTGAGCTCCCAAGTACTTGGCAGGAGGCTGTTATTGTGCCAATAAGAAAACCCGGGAAGGATCCATCTGAACCAGATAGCTACAGACCATCAAATGTGTGCAAGTTGATGGAACTTATGATAATGGCTAAAGCCGCTTTTCTTTCCAGCTCAATTATCAAAGTGGTTTCAGGACAGCTCGGAACACAACTGATGCTATTAGACTTGAGACTGTTGTTAGGAAAGCACAGGCCAATAAAGAGTCTGTGACATAGAAAAGGCATATGATATGTTGTGGGGGGATGGGCTTTTAATCAAGTTGCATAAGTTGGGTATTGGTGGCAGGACAATCAATTGAATCCAAGACTTTATCTGGTAGGAAGATCCAAGTGCAAATTGGGTCTACAATTTCTAGTCAGTTCACGGTTGAGAATGGAACGCCACAGGGCAGTGTGATTAGTCCCCTGCTTTTTGTTATAATGATCAATGATGTTTTTCCTGATGTTCCTGAGGGAATTGGGAGGTCTTTGTTTGCTGATGATGGTGTGTTATGGAAAAAGAAGAAATATTGAGCACCTAGTGGGCAAGGTTCAGGATGCTGTAAATATGGTGGTTGAGTGGGGATTGGACGGAGGATTCAGGTTTTCGGTGGAAAAACCAAAAATGATGTTCTTTACCAAAAGAACAGTGAGTGGGACATGACATTGAAACTGTATGACAAGGTAATTGGGAAAGTGAGCTCTTTTAAGTACTTAGGTGTTGTGTTTGATTCAAGACTGACATGGAGGGAGCAGATTGACCGGATTGAAACCAAATGCTAAAAAGTTATTAATGTTATGAGGTGTGTAGCTGGGAGGTGTTGGGGAGCGAGCTCTTCAGCTTTGAAAAGACTTTACCAGGCATTAATTAGATCGGTCTTTAATTATGGGTGTGTGCATGTGGTTCAACAGCTCCTTCTGTGCTGAACCGTTTAGATGTTCTACAATCGGAAGCCCTTAGAGTGTGCTGTGGAGCTTTTAAAATGTCTCCGGGCCTTCCTGCTGCTGCGGAGTCGGGGCGGTCTGCCTCCCCCCACCGCAGGGAAAAGGGTAACACCACCTGGGTCTGGGTGCAGTTCCCCCCTCCAGGGGCAAGGGTACCTAGACCCGGTTTGTAGAGTACGCTTGGGGAGTGTGATCGTGTGTACAGCGTCTCTTTATGTCTGTCTCCACGTTGGTTGAGTGCGGAGTAAGTGCATATGAGAGCATGAGGGTGGGAATGGATGTTTGTATCTGTGTGTGCCTGTATGTCTGTGTCTATATGTCAGGTTGGGTGTCAGGCGCCACCTCTCTGGGGACATCTCAGGCCCTCCAAGGTTTGGAGGCCTATCTCCCCCTACCACCACTTCCCCTGCCAGTGGCGGACTCCCTCAGACATCGGTGCGTTGGTGGTTCTTTGTGTCCGGGGGTGGGCGTCCAGGTACACACCGGCTCACTCCTTGGCGGCCGCTTATCGGGGCCTGGAGCCTGGGGCTCGCTCGGGCCACTTCGGAGGTGGGGTGCCCCCGGCCTCTCGGCCTGGGGCTCGGTCACTCAGGCACGGCTGGCTGCCGGCGGAGCTCACGGGCGCGTCACTGCAACTCCCCCTGGCTTCTGCTCCGCGGCTGCTGAGTGAGCCCTCATCTGGGACTCTCCTCAGCTCTTTCTGGGACAGTGGCGCGGCTGCCCCTCTGTTGGTCTTCCTTGGTCTCTTGTGTTCTGGGGGCCTCTGGATGTCTGGAGTTTTGATCTCCTCCATACCTGCTTCATGCCCTGGAGGACGGGGCTGTGGCCCCCCCACACCCTCTAGCAGATTATTACATGAAGGAACCTTTTAAAAAAAAAAAAAAAAACAAGCGCGTCCATGCTCACAGGTGTACACACGGGTGATCACACCCACAAACTACACCCTTTTTGGCTCCTACCTCAAAGCACACTGTGTTCTGTTGATCTTATGTGCTGCACAATAATGTTTAATATTTAGTATTTACTGTCATATTCCCATATATCATTGTGATGTTGTTTATTCTATTACTCTTGTTCTCTTCTGCTTGTTTTCTTTTTTCTTTCTCAGCAGGTGATCCAGGTGATTGATATATGTATTTTTTTTCTCTGCCCGTTCTGTTGGTTTATGTTTTTTGCCCTTCTCCCCCGTCCCTCTTCTCAGCTGTTTCTCTTTCCCTCTTTCTTTCTCCCCTTCTTTCCCCCAGTCAAGTCTGTCCCGTATTCAGTAAGTGAAAATAAAATAAACAATAAAAGGTGAATCAAATGGACCATTACGGCAAGACTGGGATGGTCAATTTGGTAAAGTAAATCCGTTGGGCATCTTTTTTTGCCTTTAGACAACAATTCTGATGAGAATAAAAAAGGAAAAGAAAAAAAAAGTCTCCGGTCAGGGCCCTGCAGGTGGAGATGGGAGAAATGCCCCTAGATCTTAGGAGGAAGCAAGTATCTGTGAATTACTGGGTTCATCTTGGTGGTCATGGTGACCCATATTCCGAACAGTAGGAGGCGGTAATGCTCCTTTACGTTGGTTGCCAACCATCGTTAAACACAAGGAGGAAGAAGATTCCTCGCTGGAACGTCAGCTAACCCATGTTAGTAAAAGTCATACCTCAGTAAATCCTGTTTTAGTGTTCTCAAGCTAACCCTGTCTACTTGCCTCTGCAGCTTCACAGAGGTTGGATCTTGCTGTCAGTAACCACTCTACTTCCCGTCGCTGGTTTGTTTTCTATTCTCGGTGCAACTCGCCTGCCTCCCTGCCCAACACTTCATAGTGAGTGTACACGAACTGGTTTTTTTTTGTTTTTTGTTTTTTTGCCTGTCCCGTTTGGCTCTTTTGCCATCAGAATTGTTGTCTAAAGGCAAAGAAAGATGCCCAACGGATTTACTTTACCAAATTGACCATCCCAGCCTTGCCGTAATGTTCCATTTGATTCACCTTTTATTGTTTATTTTATTTTCACTTACTGAATACGGGACAGACTTGACTGGGGGAAAGAAGGGGAGAAAGAAAGAGGGAAAGAGAAACAGCTGAGAAGAGGGACGGGGGAGAAGGGCAAAAAACAAAAACCAACAGAATGAGAAGAAAAAAAAAAAGAAATAAAAAATGCATATATCAATCACCTGGATCACCTGCTGAGAAAGAAAAAAGAAAACAAGCAGAAGAGAACAAGAGTAATAGAATAAACAACATCACAATGATATATGGGAATATGACAGTAAATACTAAATATTAAACATTATTGTGCAGCACATAAGATCAACAGAACACAGTGTGCTTTGAGGTAGGAGCCAAAAAGGGTGTAGTTTGTGGGTGTGATCACCCGTGTGTACACCTGTGAGCATGGACGCGCTTGTTTTTTTAAAAGGTTCCTTCATGTAATAATCTGCTAGAGGGTGTGGGGGGGCCACAGCCCCGTCCTCACGGGCATGAAGCAGGTATGGAGGAGATCAAAACTCCAGACATCCAGAGGCCCCCAGAACACAAGAGACCAAGGTTTAGCCTCACCCAGACCTCTATTCCCCTGCAAGCCTCACCTTCTACCCAGACAAGTAAGACTATGCATTTTGCTGCCTCCACTCCACAGACTGCTGCGTGGGGCTCGCATTGACTCTGCTCACCTTTCATTACAGTGACTCAGAGAGAAACCCTGTAATCCTGTACCTCGTGTGCCTGCTCCGGGAAATACCTAGTATTTAAATACCAGGCTGTTTTTCCCAGCCAGATAAAGACTTCTTCCTTTATACTGATGATTCTGATTCTTGTTTGACAATTATTGAGATTGTTCTAGCCAGGCCTTGTGTTACATAGCTTTGTTTACATTCACAGCATCCCTAGTAATAGTCTTGTCTTTTAGTTCTTGCCAGTCTAAATCAGATTCTTAGTACCATAATATGAAGCTTTGCGTTAGTTTAGTAGGTAGTTTATATTCAGAGGTCAAGTGTTTTCCCTCTCACCCTTAGTTCATGTGTTGTGTTTTGTTGCACTCCCCTCTTTCATTATGTGCCACTTTTGAGTGCCAAATTGTTCGTTTGCACTATACCTCCGAGCCTCCATGTGGTGTCTGCATTTGGGTCCACTTACCTGTGTTGGCCGCCCAGTCGTGACATCCCTCCTCTGCATGATGACATCACAAGCAGAAAACACAGAGGATGGAAAATTATCGGAAAAAGTCTTTCTTTCATGCCCAAACTTTTTGCCCTACTTGTAAAATATATACATCAAAAAGTAGCTGTGATTCATCGAGTTTAAACTTGGAGCCTGACAGTGTTAGGAGTCCATCTACACTTGCCAATGCTAATTCTTCTCCACTCTTGAGGCCAAAACAGACACTAATTTTAGTGGCACAGATACAAAAAACACATCCTGCTTCAGTAACATCTCCTTCTGTTTTGACAAACCAAAGTTCATAAAATGAAGCTTAGTTTAGGCTGAAGAAGCTTCTCGGATGAGAGGTGAAAAATCTTTAAGCAACTTAAAGAAGTCCAGACGCTTTTCTTTGCAAGCTCCTTTGACTACGATGACCTGGATGACTGAGAACCTTCACAGACATAAGCTCAGTTTAGGTACATTTTTGGCTTTTATTTAGCACATTTTCTGGTATTTACACTTAAGCTAGCTGAGGTTTTGGTAATCTTACGCAGTGAAGCTCATTGAACAAGTTCAACTTTGAATATTTCAAATATTTTTAAGCATTTCAGACAATCTTTACATTTTGAGCATTCACATGCATTTTCGCTAGGAAATGCTTTTTTTAGTTTTTACTGCGCTACAATATTAAAGTACATTAAAAAGAAGAAAAACCTAAATAAATACAGGGAGTGCAGAATTATTAGGCAAGTTGTATTTTTGAGGAATAATTTTATTATTGAACAACAACCATGTTCTCAATGAACCCAAAAAACTCATTAATATCAAAGCTGAATGTTTTTGGAAGTAGTTTTTAGTTTGTTTTTAGTTTTAGCTATTTTAGGGGGATATCTGTGTGTGCAGGTGACTATTACTGTGCATAATTATTAGGCAACTTAACAAAAAACAAATATATACCCATTTCAATTATTTATTTTTACCAGTGACACCAATATAACATCTCCACATTCACAAATATACATTTCTGACATTCAAAAACAAAACAAAAACAAATCAGCGACCAATATAGCCACCTTTCTTTGCAAGGACACTCAAAAGCATGCCATCCATGGATTCTGTCAGTGTTTTGATCTGTTCACCATCAACATTGCGTGCAGCAGCAACCATAGCCTCCCAGACACTGTTCAGAGAGGTGTACTGTTTTCCCTCCTTGTAAATCTCACATTTGATGATGGACCACAGGTTCTCAATGGGGTTCAGATCAGGTGAACAAGGTGGCCATGTCATTAGTTTTTCTT
The DNA here is from genome assembly GCF_964374335.1 of Astatotilapia calliptera. Classification (NCBI taxonomy): domain Eukaryota; kingdom Metazoa; phylum Chordata; class Actinopteri; order Cichliformes; family Cichlidae; genus Astatotilapia; species Astatotilapia calliptera. The sequence continues at coordinate 19,691,043 of NC_137423.1, forward strand.
CTTTTATACCCTTTCTTGCCAGCCACGCTGTGGAGTACTTGGACGCATGTGATGGAGCATTGTCCTGCATGAAAATCACGTTTTTCTTGAAGGATGCAGACTTCTTCCTGTACCACTGCTTGAAGAAGGTGTCTTCCAGAAACTGGCAGTAGGACTGGGAGTTGAGCTTGACTCCATCCTCAACCCGAAAAGGCCCCACAAGCTCATCTTTGATGATACCAGCCCAAACCAGTACTCCACCTCCACCTTGCTGGCGTCTGAGTCGGACTGGAGCTCTCTGCCCTTTACCAATCCAGCCACGGGCCCATCCATCTGGCCCATCAAGACTCACTCTCATTTCATCAGTCCATAAAACCTTAGAAAAACCAGTCTTGAGATATTTCTTGGCCCAGTCTTGACGTTTCAGCTTGTGTGTCTTGTTCAGTGGTGGTCGTCTTTCAGCCTTTCTTACCTTGGCCATGTCTCTGAGTATTGCACACCTTGTGCTTTTGGGCACTCCAGTGATGTTGCAGCTCTGAAATGTGGCCAAACTGGTGGCAAGTGGCATCTTGGCAGCTGCACGCTTGACTTTTCTCAGTTCATGGGCAGTTATTTTGCGCCTTGGTTTTTCCACACGCTTCTTGCAACCCTGTTGACTATTTTGAATGAAACGCTTGATTGTTCGATGATCACGCTTCATAAGCTTTGCAATTTTGAGACTGCTGCATCCCTCTGCAAGATATCTCACTATTTTTGACTTTTCTGAGCCTGTCAAGTCCTTCTTTTGACCCATTTTGCCAAAGGAAAGGACGTTGCCTAATAATTATGCACACCTGATATAGGGTGTTGATGTCATTAGACCACACCCCTTCTCATTACAGAGTAGAGATGGACCGATCCGATATTACGTATCGGTATCGGTCCGATACTGACCGATCGTGGCTCAAGAGTTGGGCGTTCGCCTTGTAATCGGAAGGTTGCCGGTTCGAGCCCCGGGTTGGGCAGTCTCGGTCGTTGTGTCCTTGGGCAAGACACTTCACCCGTTGCCTACTGGTGGTGGTCAGAGGGCCCGGTGGCGCCAGTGTTCGGCAGCCTCGCCTCTGTCAGTGCGCCCCAGGGTGGCTGTGGCTACAATGTGGCTTGCCATCACTAGTGTGTGAATGTGTGTGTGTGAATGGGTGGATGACTGGATATGTAAAGCGCTTTGGGGTCCTTAGGGACTAGTAAAGCGCTATATAAATACAGGCCATTTAAATTACTGGATCGGATATCAGAGAAAAATAAAAAATGTAATCCGATCCATTAAATATCACGAAAGCACCTCACAAAACTTGCAACACGCCGTAACTCACCTCAGAACGTTAGCACGTCGGAGCAGTATGCATCACGTGATAGAGCGGCTGTGGCATGCGGGACCTGTCGGTGGTCTGGATAGCATGTGGAGCTTCGCTAGCAACCCGGCATTTCATCTCCGACAAAGTTATCCCGAGAGAAGTAAAGCAAGTGTGTAAGTCCATCTCTGAATGTTTGTAAAGCATTCCTGCGTTAAGCTTAACAAGCGACTGCCTCTTCTTGCTGCTACTTCAATCATGAAACTGCTTAATGATCAGCTGATCGGCTTTTCTGTCGTGAGTCCGTCTCTCTTGTTTGCTTTTGGCCCACTTTGCACCAGAAAGAGGAAACCAGCGGTTGAACAACAGCAGCACGTTTAAGCTTGATCAGCTGTTGTTAGAATTTATTTAATATTACTTTCTACTCGAGGATCTTTTTCTACGTAGCTGATGGCTGGTAACTGTGCAGGGGCGGATCTAGCAAAGTTTAGCCAGGGGGGCCGATAGGGCATTAACAGGGAAAAGGGGGCACAAAGACATACTTTTCTTTCTTATTCTCATTTAAAATGTCTAGCTTTTAATAAATAATTATCCAAATCTTACACCCAAAGTTTTAATTTGATGTAAAATGAATAGAAGTCCATTACTGTATATAGTAACTATTAAGTCTAATATACCCTAGTAAGCTATAGTACTTTTTCCTTTGGGAAGGTACCATCTGTGCAGTCTGCAATTTTGTTGAAGAAAGATGTTGAATCTATTTAATATTTCTTGAAAAATAATTGATTTCTGTGCATTTTTTGTTTCACACTGCATCAAATTAAGGTTGATTACGTCGATTAAGCATCATGAGGTGGAGCGTGAGATGTGGTTCCCTATTATTTATTTATTTATTTTTGTTGTTGCTGGGAGTTGGAACCCTATTAGTTAGGTTGCTTAATATTTACGCTAAGTACTCTTTAAAATACCAGAATAGGGAGGATGGTGTAGGTTAAAGTTTATTAGATTGATCAGTATTGCTGAACTATGAAATTTTTTTTTTTTTGCATACAGGTATAACAGAATAGCTTTAGTGTAGTTGTTGTTTTAAACTTGAGTATGAACTTATACAAAATGCAGCAAGATATTTAAAAAACAGTTTTGTTGATTAAAAAACACTATATCGGATTCATATCGGTATCGGCAGATATCCAAATTTATGATATCGGTATCGGACATAAAAAAGTGGTATCGTGCCATCTCTATTACAGAGATGCACATCACCTAATATGCTTAATTGGTAGTAGGCTTTCCAGCCTATACAGCTTGGAGTAAGACAACATGCATGAAGAGGATGATGTGGACAAAATACTCATTTGCCTAATAATTCTGCACTCCCTGTATAGCATGTAATACTCCCTTACAAGTAAATAATGCTCAGAGAGCGAGCTGCCTTGGCGGAGTTTCTATTGAGGTGCTCGTTGTTTCTGACAGTTTTTATCTGGAGTCCAGTTCTACGTTTACACATCTGTTACTCATTCACTATACAACTTTGAAAGGCTGGCATACACATGTCAGTCAAACTACTGGGGTGAGTTTAAACTTTACAACTTGATCTTTAATCTGCGCCTCTCTAAGGATTACACTTCTAAAAGATTAAAACAAATCTTAGTTCAAAAAGGGCTGAAGTGAAAAAAGTCTCGCTTAACTGGAGCATATCATATTTAACAGTTATCAGTATGGAAGCTGGGGGGTTAATTATGAATACAGCTGGGGATAGCAGATCTACAGGGCAGATAATGGTAGAGGTGAAATACTGCTAATAATGTTAGAAAGACAAATTAATGAGTGAGCTGCCCTCACCCGTGGTGCACAGAGGCTTGAGTTAATGATAAAAGTGGCAAGGGTAAAGTAAGTGCACCAAATCATGACTCTGCTGGTGTGCATTTGCATCCATGCTTTTTGCGTGTCAGTGCAAATGAATGTGTGACACTGAAATACACTGGGTATTTTTATAACGAGGCCCCGCTTTCAAAAGGCCCGGCAGGTTAAATATCATTAAAATGGCAGTGAATGAGACAGCGGGAAGCCTTCAGCATAATGACCACACACATCACATAAGGTCTTATAGAAAGAGTCCGCTGTATTCATCAATCTAACCCTGACCAGTGTATCTGTGTGTGCTGAGGATGTGTCATTTCAGGCAAGCATAAAGGACACATACAGCACTTTACTAGTGAGAGCACGAGGGGGCCAGTGAACACTTCATAAATACAGAAGGTGAAAAGACGTATGCTGCACCACATGAATACTAAAAAGAGACATAAAATAAAGAGCGCCTGTGTGTGTGTGTGGGGGGGGGGGGGGGGGGGGGGGGGGTATGGTAGAGTGGTACGAGCCAGCAAAAGTGTGAGCGAGGTTACAAAAATGCTGCAGAAGGAGAGAGAAGCCGTATGAAGCGGCACATAAATCCAGAGGCATTCAGAGCTGGGACACAGCTATAAACATCTAGTGACCAAACTATGGCCACGGACAGCTGTTAGGACTTTGAGCCCAAATAATGATGGAATTTACTGAAGTAGCCCCAGAAATTTAGATCGGTTCTGACAGAAGAGGGAAATGGAAAACATCAGATACAATATTAACAATGGGGATTTAGTATCAGTGCTTTAAGTTACAGTTCTGGTTTATTTGGAACGAAGGCAGATCTAGTGAAACCAAATTCTCGTCTTTTTTTTTTAGCGTTTAGGGTAAAACCCTAACCGTTGTGGAAAACAGACCATTCTATGAAGTGTAGCCAATGGGCATGACATTAAAGTTAATGTCACCTAGGTAGGTGGACCTGACCCAGGTGGCCAGGGAGGTTTGGGATGGGTGTAAGGCTCTTGGTCTGAGAAAGTAAATTAAAAGAGACACTGGCCAAGATCCTGAAAATCCTTTATGTACTTAAAAACAGGAAGTGACTGGCAGCTCTTTGATTCACTATCACAGAATGAAATTAATCAAAGTTTAAAAATGTTAAAGATTAGAAATCTTAATGTTTGGATTAGTCGACTTCAGAAATGAGGGGAATCAGGACGGTTGCCACAGCAACAGTAGTGAAAAAACATCCCATTACTTTGAGCTTTCTGGGGCCATCAGTACATTTTCCAACAGGACAATGCCCTAAGAAAATCATTGCTTCTTAAGAGCCCCTGGCCTACACATTACACACAAATGACTGATTATTTATTTATTTTGTAGAGCTTATGAACTCCTTCAGTGCAAACGCCTAAATAAGCCCTTGTGTAGATTCCAAACCATCTGTATTTGAAAAGCAGAGTCAAGGGTAGATTCTCATTGTGCAATCACTGTAAAACCTCCAATAACACAGATAGGGACAAAACAAATCACAGAGCAAAATTATAAAATCCAGAGATTAAAAGATGTGATGATAGAAATGGATCCCTTCCTAATGGTTTATAGAGGTACAACAGTCGCGCATATCACCGCAGAATTGATTCTGACTGATTTGACTGAGACAGGCGCAGGAGAAAGGGGTAGTTATTTGTCTTCTGTGTAAACATGTCATGACTTCCCTCCTGCAGCCAGTATTTTAAAGGTTTACGTCTAGACCTATGCACACACAGGTTAACTGACAGGTTAACAGCAGCTCCTGACAACACATCAACCTGCAACCTGTGATTAGAGCAATCATTTCCCCAGCCTCCCTTTTTCCTTTCTCCTTTTCCTCCGTTTGTCATCCCTTCGCAGTTCTGTTTTACCCCTGCCTCTTTTCCCTCTTTTCTCTTTCTAACTCTCCAACTCGTCACCTTCCCCTCATATTCATGCAAACCGCGTGCGCACACAAACACCAGCTAATGCCCGCACATACGCAAGCACCTCTCACTCGCGTTTCCAGCAGGCTCTTTTCTGACTGACAGAGTATTAGGAGAGTGTGTGATGGAAAGAGGGAGTAGGCGGATAGGAGGGGAGGAGAGAGGGGTCACCTTGGGAAATGGGAATAAGGGAAAGAGGAAGAAAGAAAGGTGTTTTGCTCTCTTTTTGTTACTGTGAGGTAATTCAGGTACAGACAGCAGGAAAATGGGACACATTTGTTGCTGATTCTATAGCTATTACTGCTAGTTACTGACACTACTAACATTGTCACTTGTGTTAGACCTATGGTTGCTTCTACTCTTAGTTCTGTTCCCCCTTGATATAGTAGGTGAGACAGCAGGAAAGCACATTCAGTTCTTTAGCAAGAATAGCAAAGAGAACTGGCTGCAATGTGTCCAAAACCAGAACTAAGGATGCACTGCAATGTTTTACAGTTCCAATACTGATACTGAAGTACTCGTCCAGTACCAGTGTTAAGGTAATCGGCTGTATTACATTTTGAGCCCAGCCCAGAAGATTTCATATACTAATTCTGACACCGCAGTCTCGTTGCCTTAACCAAGCAATACATTTTTACCTGTTAATGTATTCAAAAATAATATAAATATGTGTGTTTAAATGTGTCCCATGTATCACCTGGGTCTTTGGTGTTTGAGGTAAACTGATCTCTCCACCACCAACAACAACCTCCAAAAGTCGACTGAGAATTATCATAAATATGGACACAATTCAGTACACAGAAAAATCACATTCAGGGATGGGCACACACACACAAAAGAAAAAAGATGTAAAAATTAGTGGTAATTATTTAGTTAACAAGTGGAAAAAATTCATGTCCTGAAAAAAGAATCATTTAATTACACTTGACACAACATTTGTGAGGATCTACCATGAGACCGTGTTTCTGCTTGGTTAGGTACATCTGTGCATCTGCTCGTTAAATTCAAATATCCAATCAGGTCGCTATGACCCTTTCTACGTAGCCATAACAACCTGTCTGCCCCTATGGAAGTTCAAACTGAGCATCAGAATGGGGAAAAATGATTTAAATGACTTTGAATGTGATTGTTGGTGTCACATAAGCTGGTCTAAGAATTTTAGAAATTCCTGATCTGCTGTGACTTTCCAACACAACCACCTCTATCTTTACAGAGCAAGGTCTGAAAAAGAGAAAATGATGTATGATGATACACATGATATAGTGCAGGAGCAAGCTCTGTACTCGAGCAACCAGCTTTGCTCTTTCAACAGGCAAAGCAACTGAATCTGTTCTTTTAACATATGTTTTCTAAATTATTCTGTTATTTTAGTGGCACACTATAAATGGATATGGCTCGTGGATTAATACTACGTGGGTGTTAGCTACACTGTAAAAAAAATCCGTAAAAATACAGTACTATCTACTGTATAAACGTGAAGGAATTTTCCGTATTAGTCATTTACAGGTATTTTTCTGTATTTCTCAACAACTGCAATGCATTGTGGGAAAAAGAACCCAAAAAGGAGGGAAAAGTAAGCGCAAGAGCAGCCATTAGGCTTCTTTCAGGCTTCATCTGGATTTTGGACTCTGAAGTTGGAGAAACTGCCTTCAAATTTCTGTGGTAAGTATTAAAACTCATGTTTCCTTTTATCAAAATAATAATTTTCAAAAGACTCTGCGTTTTTATTTAGAAAGAATTGTTAATTTATTTGTTAACTGGTTTCGGCTGTCTCCAGACAAGTCAGGAATATTTTGCTGACTCATTTTTAAAAAAAAAATTGTTATTTAGGTTTAACATGACTTAAGCTTTATTTTAGTTAATGTTAAAATAATTTTTACTGTGATACCACCAGTTTTGCCCTTCAGTGGCTGAACCAGTTTTCATAAATATTATAGTTAGCTGTCTGTGTCTCTCTGGGTATTACACAGCTGTGACTGCTAACTAGCTAATTAGCGAAAGTCAGCGATGTGGATAACTGGGGAAAATGAGAACTTATGGTCCTAGAAATTATTCTAGGACTCTCATAAGTACTGTATCAATACCCGTGTTTTACAGTTGGCTCTACTGTACACTTTAAAGGGTTTCGGGCAAAGTTACACTAACCCTAGTTTAACCCTCAGACCTTCCCGGCTGACGCTAGCAAATGCTAATGTAGCATTAGCTTTTGCTGATGATACTTTAGCAGCACTCTGATTTGGGCTGCTAAAGTAAATACTTTTAGCTAGCTGACCAGCATAGATTATTTCGGTGGTTAACAGACTGTAGTGGTAATATTATTGAAAGTATAGTTTCACCTCACCACATGTCTATTTTGTAGCACATAGAAATGTTTAGTTAATATTTATAGACAGACACATTTTCCCTGTAACTGTGTTTTTACTCCAGCATTTGTTGAAAATGTAATTTATGAAATGTTGAGCAGCATTAATAGTATGTGGAATATTTTTGTCACCCCACTGTGCAAATATGATTAAATACTAATAATTATTACTAAAAAAAATTCAATAATAAATCAATAATAACTATTTCTTGATTGAACTATAATGTAAGCGCAGTGCTGGTGTGCAGGGGCTTTATATGCCTTGTCTATATCAAGCTTTTAGCCAAATATAAGCAGAGATATTTGTATCTTTCTTAAAAATCCAGATCCTTACAGATTATTTGAGAAATGGTTCAACAGCTATCACTACTTGACTCTAAGTCCTGCAGTGGAAAAATATCCCTTATTTCACCTTTGATCACACACTTTGGTTTTCCAGTGCAGAGCAATGAAAGACTTCACCAAGTGAAAAAAAAGATGAAGATACAAGCTGGTAATAATCCAGAGCAGCTGGTCTCAGGAAATGAAGAAAAACCCTGACCACCTTCTCTACAAACACAAGGTGAGTTTAATGTTGTGGTTGATTTCGTTTTTCAAGGTATGTATGTTACTTTAATTATAAACTGCTTTTGTTGCAACAGAATGGTGTTATGTGTATGCAACTCTACGTGAATTATAATCCTTTGTAGGGCTGTGTGATATGACCAAAATCTCACATCCCAATATAAGACATTTCTCTCCTGATAACGATATATATCACAAAATAGTGCATTTTCTGTAAATTCTGTGATTCTCGGGCAACTCGACTTATGTGAAGTGTTTTCAGTTGGGCGTCGTGTACCTGGAGTCGAGTGTTTTGACCGATGCATGAAACTATACATTTTTAGACATGAGTTTAAACGGCTGCCATTTTCTTTCTGAGTATTTATTTCACGGCGTGCTGCGAGGAAAAGCCTGTTCTAACTTTTGAGTCTAAGGATTATTTTGAGCACCTGACGGCTCTTTTTTGCTTTTCATTCGTAAACTCTCTCCATACTCTTTCATGTGATTCTTGTGTAGGTGGTTAAAGAGGTTTGTCGTGTTTGAGTGGTGGTGGGGACCAGTTTGTGGCATAATTTGCATAGTATAGCTTTCTGGGGCGTGTCAGACTTTTCATAACCAAACCATGTCCATGCTACAGAGGTAGCCCCTCGTTTAACAATAAGGTCCTCGATTTCTTTTGTCTGGTCCTTCTGATGGAGCTAGCTGGTTCTGCCTCATCCTCGCTGGTCATGCTGGTATTCTCTGTGCCTTCATCTGCGTGGTGACTGTAAGCGCCATTTATAGTCACTTCATGTTTTTATTTGAGGTCATTTGTTTGATGCATATTCTGAAATTTGATGTTTGGGAATAATGTACATCATTTGAGCTTTATTGTGAAAGGTTTATGTGGAAAATAAACAAGCGGACGGCGGAGCCACGCAATGGTTTTACTGTCATTGTTGGTAATGAAAGTACACGTAAAAACAGTCACTTGTCCGTCCATAGTGTGGTTATTTTAAGTATAAGAGAAAGAGAGAACTTTAAGAAATTAATATAGCCACTACAGTGACCATCAAAATCATGAAAAATATATTGCCATAAACAGTTTATTTTGCAACACCACATAACAAACAATAGTGTATAATATGAAACATACACATTTTTATATTGTCATCTGATATAAATCGTCATATCGCACAGCCCTAATCCTTTTTTGTTTATGTTGTTTATGTTCTAGGTAAAAAATAAAATAAAAATACAAACTTTTTAAAAATGACTTGTTGTTTCTCTTTTTTTTCTCAGAATAAATTGCGACTAGTCTCAATGGCTGACTTGGAGGAGCAACACAGCGACACGTTAATCCCGACTGCTGCAGTTCCTGTATGAACTGAGCAACTCTGAAAATCCAAGGAAAAGCTGAGTGTATTTTACTTAAAGCTCAGATGGACCTTGATGGACTAACATGCAGGCTGGATTCAGGACTTTGTCACACTGGTATATGAAGAGTGGTAACAAGACTTTGTAGTAATTTGCCTTACTATTGTCTTATTTGTTGTGATTTAGGGTCTGTGCGCACAAGCAGAGGTTTTTGTTTGTAACCGTAACCTTGTTTTCAGAGCCTTGTCTAACATTTAATGGTCATGAAATATGTCAGACTTTTTCCTCTACTTAAACAGCTAAGAGCATTTGAACACCATGGAGAAAAAGGTGTGCATTAAGGATTTTGAACTATGATGTTTAAGTGTTGTCACTGCTGAGGATGACACAGATCCTTATTCACTACGCTGCTGTTTACAGTTTAACTTTTCATCAGAACAAGCACTTCTAATTGTACTTTGCTCCTCACTGACAAAACAAGTCCAGTAAATACACTTTTATCTTTAAGTTTGGGACAGTGATCTGTCTTAATTTATTTTGTGTTTTAGTTATCATATGGTGAAAAGTCCTGTGGTTATCCATCCGTCCTGTTCGAATAAACCCAAAGTTCAGGAACATCTTCTTTAGATCTGTTCAGTTTTATTCATGTGGCACCACTTAAACAGTCAACAAATTTTGACTCAAGTATGTTATATTTTAAGGTAAAGAGTTGTTCTCAGACAAATGTTCACACAAATGTGAATGACATTCACTTCATTAATGAAGTGAATGTAATTCAGTAATCAAAGGTGTTTGGCTATAACTGACTACATGTGTATACTGTATCATAAGTGGACAGACATGGATGTAAGCCACACCTTAACCATTTGGCTGAGGCAAAACTACCACAAGGCAGTGATTCTAACTAAAAGGTACTATGGATATTATTAAATGTGAACATATAGTTAAATATGACATTTTTTGTTTGTCAGGTGTCCTGTTTGAAGAAAACACTTGGTAGCCACTTGAATGAATGTAAATAAATACATTTACATGAGGGCAACCTGATTTTAAGGAAATAAAAATGCTCAAATTTGAAAGCTTGTGAGTTATTTTGTTCATGTATCAGCTGTTTAGTAGTTTTATGACAAGATGGATGCTGTCATTATATTTTAGTATAGTTTTAGAGTTGAGGAGAATAAAAGAATATTTAACATTAATTGTACCAATGTTGTTGTGTACGAAGCACAAATTAATTTAAGTTTTAATTTATGAATTTTTGAGTACATGGTGTACTAGGTTGTAATTGCATAGAAATGTACGTTTAAGGATATAAAGAACTATATTTAATGAGTTACAGTGAAAAGAAGTGCTTGGAAATAGTAATATAAACAGAAATTTCTAATTTTCTATTTACGGAAAATATCAGTTAATGATACAGAAAATATACTGTGAATAAACGGAATCTTCCGTTTTATAGCTGAAGGAAATGTCCGTAAATAGTACAGAGAGCATACTGTAAATCTACAGAATTTTCCGTTTTATCGTTTACAGAAAAGTCCGTCAAACTTCCGTAAAAAAACAGAAAATGTACTGGCAGAAAATTACCAGGACATTTTCCGTTTTTCTACGGAATATTTTTTTACAGTGAATAATCCTGTATTGTAGGTAGATTATTTGAAAGCAGTTTCTAATTTCCTATAAAGATTCTGGACACACTGAATGATAGTAATCCTCTGTGTAACAGAAAGATGACTGTATGGTTACAGGTCTGTGCATTATTTTCTTTACTTCAGTTGGCCAGTGATTCATTCATTCTGCACTGAATGCCAGTTAAGCCAGTGAAACTGTTTTCCAAAGGAAAAATATGGATGATATAAATAAAAATAATCCAAAAGCACATTTAAAGCAGTGTATGCAGCATTAGGAGTTTAGTCTATACAGTATTAATTCCAAGCATCTGGCGATATTAAAAATAAACCACTTTTGCATCTGGACTTACAACAGAATTTAATGTAGAATTTTTAAAATATTGCTCAGAAGCTGAGGAGTTCTTGGCTCCTCAGCAGGAAAGTCAGGCTGTAGAGTTCACTGCACAGAGCTTGTTGAACACACCTAAAGACATTTGGGGCGTTGTACCATATCTCATTTCCTGCCTGTGAAAAGGCCAGGATTAGCTTTGTGCTGTAGAACTTAAAGGCTACAGAGAAGAGATAGAGGTGCTGAAGGTGTGGAGATCGGGATTAACACTGGATTAAGTTGTATTGCAGGTGCTCTAAGGTCACTCCGTGTGGTTATGAATGTGTGAGTGAGTCACCTTCCCCTAGGCAGCAAAGTTGTTTGTCAAGTTCTCAGCAAAGATGTAACAGAACTGTACGTATCCACACGCTGTTGTTTTATAGATTTAGCTTTAAAATGTATCAATTAACTATAGCCCACTTATTTTCCTGTTGCTTTGATAATTCCAGGGATTATTTGGAATTACATAAATAATAGTAGGAACAATTGTTTTGATTTGTTAAATGTTACACATGTAGAATTTCATTATTTTTAACATTGTCAAGTAAAAGCCAGCATGCGCTGGGATCGCCCCAGCTGTGATACCAATGAGTCCCTGCAATGATTGTGCAAGGAAATCCCTGCCAGGTAATTGTGGCTGTAGTTTGACTTAATTTATAATCAATGCACATGTATTGATATGTTTCATGTTGTTCATGCAAATTCAAGGCTTCCATTCACCTTTGTATTTCTCCACTTTAACTTAACAAGTTGTTTCATGCCATGCGAACAGAGCATACAGAGCCAGAGTAATCACAAACACTTTCTCCTCCTCTTCTCAAACATTCCCTGTGGTTTGGTAGTAGGTTGACTATTGTGTTTTTGTGTCTTTTTAATGTTGAACGAAGCTTCCAAACTTGTACTGAAAGAAGAACTTAAAACCAACCCCTCCTTTTGATTCTGACAACCTATCACAACCACACGTCACAGTTATCTGCAATGTTTTGTCCAAAAATTCAAATTTTTAGAGACTTAACCTAATACAAGCCTTGGCTTAGTAATGTGTGTTTTCTCATGTTTTTCATCTATTTTTGCCAATTGCTTCATGTACTATTTGCTATTAGATTTGGTAGCTTCTTAATAAACCGTGTTGTAACACTAATTAACTGATGGTCTGTGGATTTTAAATTATCAGCTTGGTACAATGTGCTAACACAAGAGATTCTATCATCAGAGTGGATATGTGGAGAAGATGGTTGACTTGTCAGTGATTTATCCATGAAGTGGAATAAAAAGCAATATAAAGTGGCAATGAGAACGCAATACAGGCAGAGCCAGACAGCTAATTTAGTTAACACTTTCAATAAACCGCCATTAAAAGTCCTTGAGTCTTTAGGTCTACCTATGAAACATCAGTGTTATGTTGATATCAAATATCAGTGTAACAGGTAAAAACATAATTGTACACATATGTTACTATACATAAATGGTAGTAAATCCAACATTATGTATCAAAGTACAGACTTTGTTATTACTTTTATGTGTCTATTTTTCTGACTAGTTCCCACATTACTCAGACCTAACAAAGGCAAATGTGCCCCAAAGGTTGATTCTGTTCATCTGGATGTTTTCACTCAACCAGGTGACTTCTTCAGTCTCAGCAGTTTTCCAATCTTATAAACAGGACATTTGCATAATGACTGACACTAGCACCACTGAATGAACAACGGGCTGAGAGGTCAGTGCCTTGATCATTAATAAGCAAATATGTTTTGTCCAAAAATTCTATTTTTGAAAGACTTGCCTAATACAAGCCATGACTTAGTAATGGTTTTTCTTGTGTTTTCTCATGTTATTATCCATTTTTGCCAATTACTTCATGTACTATTAGATTTAGTAGATTTGGTATTAGATTTGGATTCAAATGTGAAATTAGAATCCATGCCCTTACAGAGTAGAGGCTTAATCCAACTCTGACTACTCAGAGATTTTGTGGATTATTTCGATGGAACAAAATCGACAAAAATAAATAAATAATTAATAACAAAACCCCGACCTTTCACCATCCTTTGATACTGAGTGGGAAACCTTTTTCCTTCCTGCCTTGGTCACCATTTGCAAGGCAAGGACCAAGGAAGCACCTTACCTGAATGACATACCTGCACTTTTCCCACCCAGTTTAAAGGTCTTCCCAGGCACTCTGGTACCCATTTAATTGGGTAACAGCCACAACCATGCCATTAAAGCCGCAGTGCTATATCTGTAAACCACTGACAAACAACAGTAAGAAGAGAACTGTTGTAAAGGACCACTGCAAAGTTTTATTTTATGTTCATGGCACCAGTTCACAAGAACAGTCAGCACGAGGTGTTTTATGTTGTAAAATAAAGAAGCTACAAGGAATGTAGGTGGACACAGGCCTCCATAACAACTTGGCAATCCTTCCCAAATGTTTGGAGCATTTTGCTGCTAATTTAATAGTAGTTAATGGAAACCACAAATAAAAAAAAACACATGCTGTACCGATCCCATCCTAGTAAAGCGCACGCACGGGGGGGGGATAGTGCTCCCTTAACCACTCTTAGGCTCCTGAAGTCCATCACAGCTGTCAGGACCATTTTATTTTACTGTTTGAAGAAGTTACTGTTTTTGTTGCTGTTTCCTTTTCTGGGTATGTCTGTATTAGCAATAGTAATCCTTATTTTAACTGTAATATCAACATGAATGAATCCCAAATAAAAGTCAACCTCTGTTATTATTACACACCATGTTACCTTAACACAGACATTTAAATTGTTAAATGATTATAAGGAGTTATGATCAATACGTTTGTTTACCTAAAATTTACAGGAAATTCTCATTCCAATTCCAGCGGTGTAAAAATGTGAGTCTGGTAGTCTCACATTTTTACACCTGGTGTACCAGTCTGGTACACTCAATAAAGATATTTCCTTTAGCTTTAATTACAGCTTTTACTCAAACAGAACTCTGCGTCTGTTAGCAATGTTAGCAGAAGACATATCTGAAGAGTATGTTGTCAAAACACCATCTGCAATCATGTCTTTATGTGGTTTCGTGGTTGAATTAGAGCCTTAATTGAACATAATGACCCATCACTCCGAGCACCTTTTTAGATGTCACTTAATATAATAGTATACTTTTTAGGCGATGTCTCTAACTGATTGCTTCAGCTATCTTTGAGTTATTAGCAATGCCTATCATGAAGTGTGACTCATCTGCAAAGGAAATGAACAAATAACTCAGTGAGTGTCATACAGATCCAGAGGACCGATGTGTAATTATCAGTCAGTTTAAATTTCCTGTTTTAATGCTGAGAACCACGCGCTCAGCATCAGTCTTGTGAAAAAGTTGCTCTGGGACCTCAGAGGAACACTGCCAGCAGTCTGTGGACCCGACTCCAAGACTGATTCTGCCACATGCCTTTGTAGTGTTAACTTGGCCTCCCAGTGACATTATGGGTACAAACATCTTTCACTGTATTACATTTGCTGTGTGTAGGCACTGTACAGCTGAACAGTAAGGTGGTTGGAAGTTTGATTACGCTGCAGTTTTGTAGTTTCTGAGAGTGGCGTTGAATATGAAATCATATATTTAGATGAAAAATGTATTAAACACTCAAAATTATCAGTTACCGGATTTTTCGGATTATAAGGCACAGCAGATTATTAAGCGAAACAAAACAGTCAAACTTTACTCAACTCATTCTTCTTGCTTCCTCCACTTCTGTACCTTTGATTCATTAATGTTAAATTCTCTGGCAGCTGCTCTATTCCCATGTTCTGGACCTGAAAACAGGTCTTTGGTTTCATTCTATAATACTGGACTTATTTTTCTAGGAAGGTTTGAAAAGTGTAAAAAGTGTGTAGTGAGGGGTTTTACAGCCTTAAAACATCTATTATAATTGTAAAAAATAAAGTTGGCTACTTCACAGATTTCACCTATCGCAGGTTATTTTTAGTATATGTAGTATTAGCTGTATACTATATCATGCAGTTTGCCAAATATAAACTCCTTATGTTCTATGTTATTCATTGAAATTACGACTGTATTTATTTAGTAACAACTGTACAACATAAGTCTCGGTCCAGTAAGAAAAATCCTTTTGACTGTCAAATAATTCAAACATTAATGCTTTTGACCCTGAAAAGCATAGAGGTCAACATGATGTATGAAGAGCCAAAAGAATACTACATCCATTTTAATCCTAGTACTCGTGCAGCCTTTATAATGAAAATGCTCATAATCCTACTCAAGGTCAGATCTTAAGAACATTTACAATCAAGTCATAATATAAAATTGTGGTCTCCAGGTAAAGGAATAGTTAATGTTGTCTAACTGGTATATTAGCCTGGTAATAAAAACATAAAGTTCTTGTGTGTGAGTGTGAAACTACCAAGCAGTGATTCTGTCCTGTCAGTGAACAGCATCGATGAGTTTCAGACCCGACTTGCCAGTTCATTGATTTCATGAAGATGATCTGAATGACTGCACAGCCAGAAAAATAATGAGCTTGGTAAATTATTTTCATCTTGCATCCAGACTTTATCCAGCCAGGCTTCTGAGAGAATTAAATTCAACTGATCTTCTTTTGCTGGCAGATGAGCTTACTTATTACAGAGTCAGACTATCAAGGTGAAAGTGACATGACTCAAGATTGCTTAGATAAAATAAAGTTAAAACAACAGCTGTAGGATGCAAGATGTGTCACAAACAAGGATGCAGTGGACTCAAGACCAGACTCAATTGCTCGTACTATGTACAATTTATTGAAAGGAAAAGGAACTTAAACAAGACTGGGTCTAACAGAAATCATTCGCAGGAACTGAGGGAGGCCCGAGGGCGGAGAAACGGACGTAGAACACAGGGAGAACACGGGCGGGAACTTCTGCAAACACAGGAGAAGGGTTTTACTGAATGGGAACCAATTAAACGGCAGAGGTGAGTGGTACTAGAGGAGAGTCTTGTGCTTACTTGAAAACACCGGCTATTAGGCGGGGAAGGGGTTGCCGTGGGAGCGTTCTGGGGATGGTGGAGAGTGTGGGGAGGCTGGTCCAGGTTCCAAGGTGTCCAGGGAAGTTGAAGTATGGGCTGGAGGGCAGGCTGAGAAGAAGATGAGTGTGTGGTCCTAGGGTTCTGGGCAGACTGTAGAACGGGACGGAAACAGAACCAGCGCTGCTGGTGAGTACGACGGGTGATGAATCTGGAGAATACAGGAGACGGAGAACACATTAACCCACGATCCAGGCACACAAAGTCCGAGCAGAGAGGAGGCCAAGTTTACCACGGGTGGTAGCAGGACGAACTGGCGAGGAGTGGCAGGCAGTGCTGCTTAAAAGCCCTCTAGATGGAGCCCCGGAAATTGGAAGCAGGTGATGAGCAGGCCAACTCGACCCCAGGGGACGGACAACAGGAACCTGGACCACACCCGACCCGACACTCCCACAGCACATGACAAGATGCACCATTCAGTTGTGACATTGTAGCCATTAACAAGTGTATTTGAAAAGGAATTCTGAAAGTAAAAACTCTTCACAAACAACCAAACAAGTTACAAATTAGAAACAATGAAACAATAAGAAATTTCATAATTGCAGGTGTATAAGATTATAGCAGATTTAAAATATAAGTTTTAAACCTACTAACCTGGAAATTGTTATGCCAGTTTTTTTATTAAAGACAAAAACATAACTGTGCCTGCTTCTGTGTGCAGGATTTGAATTTGTACTGAATCACAGTACATTAAGCAGACTAATGTTGGACAAACACTTGTTTGGAGTGTTTCTTTCTCTCGTTCCTTTGAGTATTTTAGACAGATTATTGATGTGATGTCTTCTGTCCAATCCAAACTGAGACCTAATGGCACCAACATATACCCAAGAAGAACTGTAGAGGCTTAGCTGTGTGTATTTAGCTACACAACACAAACACCCTGCATCCTCTCTGTGATTAGCTGTTAGATGGGAGAGATTGGAATAACTCAGAACATATTCCAATAAAACTAAATGAGTCTCTCATTTTTGGTCTGATGATTTCATTTAAACCTCGTATTGATTTGTATAAAATAATCTTTAATGAGATTTTTTTTTGTTCTAAATCCAGAGTGGAAGTTCATCCTGAGTCAGTGTCTGAGGGATTGGTGATAGTAGTTCTGTTGACCATATACTTCATTTGGATGTGATGCTACAGTGTTACAGGCCCCCTGTGGAGTGCTCTGAGCTATAGCAAATGTGTTTAGTCTATATAACAAGCATATTAAATACGTGACATCCCCTCATAGTTAGAAAAAAAACAAATCCCCCCCCCCCCCCCCCCGCATCAATTATACTTTATATTAAAAATGAAACATTGATAAGAAAAGCAATATGTGTACTGATTATTTTAAATTGATGGGGAACATGACGTTGAGCCAACTGTGTGGTTGGCCGTTGTCTCTTGGGTATCCCTATGATGGACTGGTGATCTGTCCAATCTGCACAGACACTGAAAGCATTTTACTAAGGAACTGTGAGGTGATTATTTTGGTATAATATATAAAAAAATTTTAAATCAATCCTGGTGTGAGAAAATTGCTTGGGGAGGTTCTAAAAGTCCTTCTGTTTTTCTTTAATTCAGCGCAAGTTTAAAAAACATTGTATGAAGAAACAAAAGGGAGAATAAATGAACTACGACACCAAACCAGAGACAGAGGAAATTTTAGTCATTTTAGACTTGCCCAAGGGTGCAGTCACATCCCCCGTCTATTATTGCATAAAACTCCCAGCATGCACCGGTCATTCTTCCTGACAGTCTGCTTCAGTATAAGCAAGTGGGGAATAATTAGCACACACATATACACACACACACACACACATACACACACACACACATCCACTCATGCGCACGCACACATCTAATGATAGGGAAATTAACTCTGTGGCTGGCTCTGCGATTTATTTACAGAAGCAAAGATATTAAAGTGGCAGAAAGTGTGGATGAGGCATCAGGAGTGAGACATGACTGATAGACACACGGCTTTCATTTATATCTTTCATTTCTGCCTTGGACTTGTGTTCACTGTGATTTCCGAATACACTTTAAATGCACCATTGATGTGT
Organism: Astatotilapia calliptera; assembly: GCF_964374335.1. Taxonomy (NCBI): domain Eukaryota; kingdom Metazoa; phylum Chordata; class Actinopteri; order Cichliformes; family Cichlidae; genus Astatotilapia; species Astatotilapia calliptera. The sequence goes on from NC_137423.1 coordinate 19,709,503, forward strand.
TATACACCATCAAAAAAGAACGAGTATAGTAATGTTGTTGCATTACAGCTCGTAGGTGAAACCATCCCTCTCGAGATACTATTGGAATAAAACCCTCCTTCACTAATTTCCAGGGCAGTAATGTTACTTTGCTCAGTAGAATAAGGGAATACAAAGTACAATACATATAAAAATGTCTTCTTTCTAACTTACTAGAAAGTACTTATGTTACATTAAACCATCTATTTTAAATGTATGTTCAAAAGTGATTTGATTGCCTTACAATATAAATTGTTGAGATCCAAACAGGCACTCTGCAAAATGAAAAACAATTTTTCAAAATCTCTGCATACATACCATATTAAAAAAAAAAAAAAAAAAAAAAAACAGTTGGCAATATAGACAATGTAGGTGGGAAGCCGGTGAGGAATCAAAGATCTGTGACTGCACCACTGTCTGGTTTGACACTCTACAAAGACACGGGGTGGATACAACCCTCAATGGGCTTTCCTTCCTCCCAGGAGAACTGCTGGAGATTTTGTGAATATCAGAGAAAAGTGTCATAACACTAAAGAAACTTTTTCACATGTTTTTCACCTGTTGTCAAAGGTATAATTAGTACTACTAGTAGTACTACTGAGGTACCCTGAGAAGGAGGGAAAATGTTCAAAGGAATCAACATAATTAAGAAAGAGAAACTTGACTTTACTACATGAAGAGCATTAAAACTCGGCCCTAATACCAAATTCAGTTAAATAACTTGACAAAAACTGCCTGCACTAAAACTTTGTAGACATCTGCCACCTGAAAACCTGTTTGTGATAAGTACATATTGTTATTTGGTATGTGCCATTCTAATGCAAGCACTGAATGTTGTGGGATTCAAACAATAGGCAGGTTTTGCATAACTGCATTGGAGTACATGACCATATTCACAAAGGCATAACTGATAACTGTCTCATCTGACCTCTAATTCTTTTTCTGTCCCTTTAAGTAGGAAATACTGCAACACAATACACAGAAGAGCTGTGGTAGTATTCATGTGATCCCTGAGTTATTTAAAGAGTCTCCACTGAGTGAGAGTGCACCGGCAAAAGTTAGCACTGCTTTTCTTATTAATCCTGTCTAAATCTCTAGCTAGCTGGTAGCTACCTAGCAATGCCGACAAGTTCTTTGAGTAAACAATATCATCAAATGTTTTTTTCTGACCCTTGACCCATGTAATTTTTCCTGAAACTACATGTAGGAGTTTTAACCATTAAAAAAGTTTTGCAGAGTCAATATTAGGAGGCAGATTCAATTCAATTCAATTCAATTTTATTTACAGTGGGGCAAAAAAGTATTTAGTCAGCCACCGATTGTGCAAGTTCCCCCACTTAAAATGATGACAGAGGTCAGTAATTTGCACCAGAGGTACACTTCAACTGTGAGAGACAGAATGTGAAAAAAAAATCCATGAATTCACATGGTAGGATTTGTAAAGAATTTATTCGTAAATTAGGGTGGAAAATAAGTATTTGGTCACCTCAAACAAGGAAAATCTCTGGCTCTCACAGACCTGTAACATCTTCTGTAAGAAGCTTTTCTGTCCCCCACTCGTTACCTGTATGAATGGCACCTGTTTGAACTCATCATCTGTATAAAAGACACCTGTCCACAGCCTCAAACAGTCAGACTCCAAACTCCGCCATGGCCAAGACCAAAGAGCTTTCGAAGGACACCAGGAAAAGTATTGTAGACCTGCACCAGACTGGGAAGAGTGAATCTACAATAGGCAAGCAGCTTGGTGTGAAAAAATCAACTGTGGGAGCAATCATCAGAAAATGGAAGACATACAAGACCACTGATAATCTCCCTCGATCTGGGGCTCCACGCAAGATCTCATCCAGTGGGGTCAAAATGATCATGAGAACGGTGAGCAAAGATCCCAGAACCACACGGGGGGACCTGGTGAATGACCTGCAGAGAGCTGGGACCAAAGTAACAAAGGTCACCATCAGTAACACACTACAACGGCAGGGAATCAAATCCCGCAGTGCCAGACGTGTTCCGCTGCTGAAGCCAGTGCATGTCCAGGCCCGTCTGAAGTTTGCCAGAGAGCACATGGATGATACAGCAGAGGATTGGGAGAATGTCATGTGGTCAGATGAAACCAAAGTAGAACTTTTTGGTATAAACTCAACTCGTCGTGTTTGGAGGAAGAAGAATACTGAGTTGCATCCCAAGAACACCATACCTACTGTGAAGCATGGGGGTGGAAACATCATGCTATGGGGCTGTTTTTCTGCCAAGGGGACAGGACGACTGATCCGTGTTAAGGACAGAATGAATGGGGCCATGTATCGTGAGATTTTGAGCCAAAACCTCCTTCCATCAGTGAGAACTTTGAAGATGAAACGAGGCTGGGTCTTCCAACATGACAATGATCCAAAACACACCGCCCGGGCAACAAAGGAGTGGCTCCGTAAGAAGCATTTGAAAGTCCTGGAGTGGCCTAGCCAGTCTCCAGACCTCAACCCCATAGAAAATCTGTGGCGGGAGTTGAAAGTCCGTGTTGCTCGGCGACAGCCCCAAAACATCACTGCTCTCGAGAAGATCTGCATGGAGGAATGGGCCAAAATACCAGCTACTGTGTGTGCAAACCTGGTAAAGACCTATAGTAAACGTTTGACCTCTGTTATTGCCAACAAAGGTTATGTTACAAAGTATTGAGTTGTATTTTTGTTATTGACCAAATACTTATTTTCCACCCTGATTTACGAATAAATTCTTTACAAATCCTACCATGTGGATTCATGCATTGAAATGATTCAATGCAGAGAGGTCTGTTAAGACATAGTGAGTGAGAAAGGTGACTGGAAAGGAAAAACTCAATGCATCATGGGAATCCCCTGGAAGCCTACGTCTATTGCACCATAACTAAGGGAGGATTCAGGGTCACCTGGTCCAGCCCTAACTATATGCTTTAGCAAAAATGGAAGTTTGAAGCCTAATCTTAAAAGTAGAGATTGTGTCTGTCTCCCGAATCCAAACTGGAAGCTGGTTCCACAGAAGAGGGGCCTGAAAACTGAAGGCTCTCCCTCCCATTCTACTTTTAAATACTCTAGGAACAACAAGTAGGCCTGCAGAGCGAGAGTGAAGTGCTCTAATAGGGTGATACTACAAGGTCATTAAGATAAGATGGGGCCTGATTATTTAAGACCTTGTATGTGAGGAGCAGGATTTTGAATTCAATTCTGGATTTAACAGGAAGCCAATGAAGGGAAGCCAAAACAGGAGAAATATGCTGTCTCTTTCTAGTCCCTGTGTCATGGTCCTGGGTCGTTGACCCAGCGTTTTGTGTTTATTCTGATTTTGTATTAGTTTAGGGTTGAACCTGAAGTTTAGTGTATATTCAGCCCTACCTGTGTCTGTCCTTGGTGCTCTGTTCATGTCCCCATGTTGTGTTGCAAATCAGTCTGTGTGTTTCCTGCTTTACTTTGAAGGCTCGTGTTCTGGATTTCCTGCTCCATTCTGAAGGTCTGTGTCTGTTGTCATTGTGTTCAGCTAGTGTCCTCCAGTCATCATGTGTATTCAGATCAGCTGTTCTTCCCTCCTGTGTGTGATTACCCGATTACCTTGTGCGTGTATATTTAGTGGGTGTCGGTCTGTGTTCCTTGTCGGCTCGCCTGCGTTCATCTGCATTCATCCGTGTATCTCTGCGTTTTTGGTATCCTCCGTCAGTCTGCGTCTCTCTGCCTTTCACCCCGTGTCCTGAGGATTTCTATTTGCTCTTTAGTTTTCCCAGTTTAGGTTTCCGTTAGTATGTCTCATGATTCGTTGTCTGTTCCTGCCACTGTCACCTGTAAATAAACTCTCACTCATATCATCAGTCGGCTGTCTGCATTTTGGGTCCTCCTTTTCCTCCACACCACACGGCTCAACCCGCCAGCCGTGACAGTACGAGCCGACCAAACATGGACCCAGCAGCATCCGCACCTTCCCAGGAGTTTCGGGAGGAAGTTATTGACTCCGTTTCAAGGTTGGTTAACCTATGGCTCGAACGGGAGGGGGAGGAAATTCACCGCGCCGTAGAAGCCAGGCTACAGCAATTACTGTCTGCTCACTGCTGGCTACTCGACTCTCTTCTTCGCACAAGACTTCATCGTTAACGAACTGCACCTCCACCCTCCAGCCGCTACCACTTCTCAACCCAGCACGCCGGTGAAGGTTTTGCCCGGCCCGCCGGAGGTTTTGCCCGGCCCGCCAGAGCAGATGGCAGGGAGGAAGCGACGATCGCGCCGTCGGCGCGTCACCCCACAGCCGGAGATTAGGACTTCAGAACTGCCGGCTGCGGTGAGTGGAAAAGACACTCTGTCTGTTTCGCCAGACCTTTTGACTGTTTATACCGGGGCTGTGTTTTTTGAGTTAGCTTCCCAGCCAGAAGCTCAGTTAGCTGCCCAGCCGTCACCTCCATCACATTCAGCCTCACTACCCATAGCCCAGTTACAGTCACAGCCAGACTTATTAGACACTATGTTACAATCCATAGCCCAGTCAATAGCTCAGTTGGTAGAAGACTCATCAGCCTTATCAGCTCAGCCACCTATTCAGCCATCATCTTCACCAACTCCTCCGGTACAGCAAGCCATGACAGTTCAACCCATACAGGACAGTTCAAAAACTTCTTATTCTAAGCAGAGAGACAAACCACACAATATTGAAAACATTCCTCAAGAGCTGGCCAGCTCTGAGACTGTGACGCACTCCAGGGCCTCCCCAGAGGCTGGGTTTCAGCCCCCAGCCGATTCTGGACCCCTGGAGGTTAAGAAGCCAGCTGAGGACTGCACCCGGCTGTCGCTGCCTGAACTGAGTCAATGCTCTGTGCAGCTGCAGTCTGCTTTGTGTTTGCCAGAGGCCCGTGCGCCTGCTGGTTCCGACCCATTCCTGCCAGAGGCCCGTGCGCCTGCTGGTTCCGACCCGTGTGTTCCAGGGGCCCCGGTGCCCGCTGGTTCTGACCCGTGTGTTCCAGGGGCCCCGGTGCCCACTGGTCCAGAGACTGTTTTCGCTGGAGGGCCCGAGGAGCCCGTCCAGCCTCCTGCCTCGTCAGCTGGAGGGCCCGAGGAGCCCGTCCAGCTCACTCATAAATAAACTCTCACTCATATCATCAGTCGGCTGTCTGCATTTTGGGTCCTCCTTTTCCTCCACACCACACGGCTCAACCCGCCAGCCATGACTCCCTGTCAGTACTCTTTCTGCAGTATTTTGGATTAGCTGAAGGCTTTTCAGTGAGTTTTTTGGACATCCTGATAATAATGAATTACAGTAGTCCAGCCTGGAAGTAATAAATGCATGAACTAGTTTTTCAGCGTCACTCTGAGACAGGATATTTCTAATTTTAGAGATGTTGCGCAAATGAAAGAACGCAGTCTTACATATTTGTTTAATATGTGCGTTGAAGGACATATCCTGGTCAAAAATGACTCCAAGGTTCCTCACAGCGTTACTGGAGGCCAAGGTAATGCCATCCAGAGTAAGAATCTGGTTAGATACCATATTTCTAAGTTTTTCAGGGCCGAGTACAATAACCTCAGTTTTATCTGAATTAAGAAGCAGAAAGTTAGCGGCCATCCAGGTCTTTATGTCTTCAAGACATTCCTGCAGTTTAACTAATTGGTGTGTATTATCTGGCTTCATGGACAGATAGAGCTGGGTGCCATCAGCATAGCAGTGACAATTTATGCTATGTCTTCTAATGATACTGCCTAAGGGAAGTTTGTATAGTGTAAACAGAATTGGTCCTAGCACTGAACCCTGTGAAATTCCATAATTAACCTCAGTATGTGAAGAGGACTCTCCATTTACATGCACAAATTGGAGTCTATTGGATAGATATGATACAAACCACTGCAGCACAGTACCTGTAATACCTACAGCATGTTCTAATCGCTCTAATAGGATATTATGGTCAACAGTATCGAATGCTGCACTAAGGTCTAGCAGGACAAGCACAGAGATAAGTCCACTGCCAGAGGCATAAGAAGATCATTTGTAACCTTCACTAAAGCTGTTTCTGTGCTGTGATGAACTCTGAAATCTGACTGAAACTCTTCAAATAAGCCATTCCTCTGCAGATGATCTGTTAGCTGTTTGACAACTACTCTTTCAAGGATTTTTGATATGAAAGGAATGTTGGAGATTAACCTATAATTAGCTAAGACAGCTGCGTCTAGAGATGCTTTTTGAGTAAAGGTTTAACTACAGCCAGCTTGAAGGCCTGTGGTACACAGCTGATTATTAGAGATAGGTTGATCATATTTAAGATTGAAGCATTAATTAATGGCAGGACTTCTTTGAGCAGTTTTGTAGGAATGGGGTCTAAAAGACACGTTGATGGTTTGGAGGAAGTAATTATGGAAGTTAACTCAGAAAGATCAATTGGAGAAAAAGAGTCTAACTTAACATCAATGGTACTAAGAGTAGCTGTAGATAATATTACATCTGTGGGAGGATTATTGGTAATTTTTTCTCTAATGATAAAAATTTTATTTGTGAAGAAGTTTATGAAGTCATTACTAGTTAACGTTAAAGGGATGGTTGGCTCAATAGAGCTCTGACTGTTTTTCAGCCTGGCTACAGTGCTGAAGAGAAACCTGGGGTTGTTCTTATTTTCTTCAATCAGTGACGAATAGTAAGATGTTCTGGCTTTGCAGAGGGCTTTCTTATAAAGCAACAAAATATTTCTCCAGGCTAAATGATGATCCTCTAAATTTGTGACACGCTATTTCCTCTCCAGATTACGAGTAATCTGCTTTAGGCTATGTATTTTGAGAATTATACCACAGAGTCAGGTACTTCTGATTTGAGACCTTAGTTTTCACAGGAGCTACAGTATCCAGAGTCGTACGTAGTGAGGAGGTAAAATTATTAACAAGATAATCGACCTCTGTTGGGGTAGCGTTCAGGTAGCTGCTCTGCTCTGTGTTGGTACAGGGCATTGAAGATGATAACAGTGGGTGGATTATATTCTTAAACTTAGTTACAGCGCTTTCAGAAAGACATCTACTGTGATAAAGTCTACTCTCCACTGCTGTGTAATCAGTTATTGTAAATGTAAATGTTATCAGGAAATGATCAGACAGGAGAGGGTTTTAAGGAAACACTGTTAAATGTTCCGTTTCTATGCCATATGTTAAAACAAGATCTAGAGTGTGATTAAAGTGGTGGGTGGGTTCTTTTACATTTTGAGAGAAGCCAATTGAGTCTAATAACAGATTAAATGCCATGTTGAGGCTGTCATTTTTAGCATCTACATGGATGTTAAAATCACCCACAATAATTATTTTATCTGAGCTCAGAACTAAATCAGATGAAAAGTCTGAGAAATCAGACAGAAACTCTGTGTAAGGCTCAGGTGGACGATAGATGGAGCATTAGTGGCACGAACTTGCTTTTTCCCCTAGGCGTTTATCTGGAAAGTAATTTGTCTGCTACAGTGTGAAGTTGGGAAGCTAGGGGCAAAAATAACTTCAATTGGGATTTGACATGTCAAAAGGCTCTCAGTCAATTTAATAAGATTGATCATCAGTGTTATGTTCATTTTGTGATTGCTAACCAAAGCCTAAAGGCATTAATGGGGAATCCAGAGCCCAGAATAAGTTGTAAACAACCACTTTAGAGATGCATTGGTGATGGCTGCAGGCCTTTGTATTGTGAAGTGTAAGGAACAGAAAAGCCTAACGGTGGTTGGACTCTACCCAAGGAAGAACCCCGCCATGCTAATGTATGCTGTTCAATAAACACACTGAATGTTTACAGGGTTTAAGGTTTTAGGCAGCACCGCCACATGTCTTCATTCTAACAGCAGATGGACTGAAAGATCCTAGGTCAGAACCGTACAGTTAGGATTTCCCTCTTAGGGAGAATCTTGCTCCATTGTGACCAACAACTGCCACTGAAGAAAAAAGAAAACCACTGAACAAGCTAATGTCACACGTACTGTAGAACAGGAAACAAAATACATACAAAGTCAGTTTCAGTGACATGAATTACTTTTCATCTCTACTATATTTTATCTATGGCAGTGCCATTTTATCAGGACAAGCCAAAGCATGCAGTGCTTGTCTTGTAAAATATAAAAACAGACATGAATTAAAACATGCTATATCATCACAGCACTGTCATAAAGCTCCCCTCCTAAGGTGCGCTTGTTTCATACTCACAGGAAACTGTAGCTGTTTCCATTTTACAAGCATGTCCATCTCACCTTAGCAATGATTTAAGCGGAGCAAGCTGATAAGTCAGCAGCTTTAGTCTGATTGTTTGTTCATGCTCATTATGGATCCATGGTAAACTGTTGGCTCTGTTTTTACTACTCCAGTTAGAACCTGCACTTTGTGATGACTTTCCTTGCTAATTTACTTAAGGAATTATCAACAGCTTTTTCACATTCCATCTTCTCTGCATAGCACATGTTGAACAATAGCAAGATGAAAGTTTTGACAATAATGGAGAGCAGACTGCAGCTCTTACCGGGTCCAGTTTAATAAAACAAGCAAGTTTACCAGGAGGAGGCTTAGCCAGCACTTTTAGATTAGCATCTATGAGAAATCACATGAATGACTGAAAGCACATTTAGCTAGTTGTTTTGACGATACTCCGCCTTCATTTTTCATTAATAATTTTAATCACCCAGTCCCACAGTGCTCGGGCCTTTCAATTCCTTTTGTTATATTAATATACTTTTTTTTCTTTAAATCAATGTCTGTGTGTTTCTCACCTTGTGAAAACATGTTTTGTTGTTTTTAAATCTTTAAAATTGTTAAATACAAAACAAGTTAAAAGCAAGTTGGTTTAGCTGCAAAAAACAAGCCTGATACAAAAAATCCCAATGGTAAATTAACTGTTTTGTTTTGTTTGTTAACAGAAAGACACAAATGCTTCGGTCTTCTATGTGTGATTTGCCCTTTCATAACAGGTACAGAGTATATACATTTTTTTATACCTCATCTAGTTGGATACTGGCAACGTTTAAAATTAGAGCTGTATCAATCATTCCTGACAGGGGACCTGCCACTGTCTGCTAGACCTCACCTCCTCTAATCCGAGTTACTGAACTGGTCCTCGTTTGTGTTGTCGGTGCATTTTGAGCATTAATTATTTCACAAATAATACAGCCAGATGTGTGGTTCAGCCTGTCCAAAATATTTGTACTTTAGTTTTGATTAATTAAATTTAAAGTTTGTTATTTATTCATTTTAATTTTGGCACTTACCACAGAATTGGAAGTAGTCGGAATCTTTTTGTCCAACTCAGAAAGAAAGTCCATAACACAATCGGTAACAGTGTCCACACACATACAGTACACTCAATAACACCAATGACAGTTTAGGTCAGACTGGCTTTGTGTTTATGAGTGAACAAGTGCTCGCTCGCTCTTGCCTGGACCCAAGCCGTTCAATTCTACTTAGGACATCCTGTCAGCTGAGCCTGTAAATGCCACAGTAGCCTTAAGAAATAAGAGCGGTAATGGTGGGCTGCCAAGGTGAATGACTAGCAGGACAAATGACACCAGAGTACAGAGGACCGTCGAACACTGCTGCTGTGAAATGTTTCGATGTTGCCACATGACCGAGACGTTTCTTGTTGCGCCTGTGCCATCGTTTGGGCTGTTCGAACAGGCTGCACTAATGAACCAGCTGCATTTCTTAATAAGCAGGGCTGACATTTGGTGGCCATATGCTTTGTCTGCAAGCAGTGCCATTTTCTGTAAACTGATTGTATTCCTTTATTTAAAACTAACATTTCCCTGCTGTAGTTTTCACAGCTGGTAGATGAAATACACAAAATTACCTTCTTGTTTTGTGTCATTTAGTTGGAGCGCAGCCTGCAAATACAACAATATGAAAGTTATATTAAGCACTCATTTTTCTGTTGCTCAACAAAGGTTGAACTTACACAATTATTTAATTAATGAGAAAAAAACAGTAGGCTGAAGAAGGTTTTTTTCTTTTTTCAGTTGGATTAAAATGTCCTTGCTGATCCCAGCAGTTAAAATAACAGCACAACAACCATTAAAAACACACAACAAGGTTGTAAAACCCAACAATGTTCTGTTAATGAGTTCTAATGAAAGCAGCAAAATGTGAAGTATCTACAATAAAAAGGACATACGGTGGTTTACAGCCAGTTATGGTGATAGGATAAAGCCTGAAATGTTGACAAGCTGTGTCTGTCACAGCTAAACACAAAATCATACATTATTATCTCCCAGTCTGTTTGGTTTGGGGTCATACCTCCGACCATACTGGTCCGTTGGCTGGAGGCATTAGTTTGGGTTTTTAAATAAGCAACTTGTTTGAGCAAAGTGCGACCCGGAGGCAGTCTGACCATCTGGTTGTGCTGTAGGATTATGGATCAGCCACTGCTTGCGGATCACGAAACTGAAGCTGGGATGGCCCATTTGGCTGTGTACATACTGTTAAACCTGCTGCTCTGGCTCATTTCATCAAAGCTGATAATTATGTGTTGAGTCATTTTAGTTCAAAATGTCTCAGGTTTGCACATTTGTGGAGTCAACATTATGGAGACTCTAAGCACCATTTGGGGTGGGCTGAACACAGAGTGACAACAATCAACAAGGCTCCGAGCTGTCCAACACTTTGTTGTTTCATACTGAGATTATTTACATAACATTTTATTTATATAGCACGTTTCTAGACAGAGTCACAAAGTGCTGCACATAAGATCACAAGTCATAAAAAGGTAAAACAGACAATATGAAACAGGCAAAAATTATCCAAAAGCAGTTTTAAAAAGGTGAGTTTTGAGGGCTTTTTTAATAACAACTACTGAGTCCCCAGTTCTTAAGGTTTGGAGGGGGAGGCCCACAGTGGCAAAATCAGCCTTAGCTCTCATCTTGGTCTGTTTAATAGCAAGTAAGTCCTGATCAGATGACCTCAGGGACCTGCTGGGGAAATGGGCTGTAGCAGATCAGAGATGTAGGCTGGTGCCAGTCCATGCAGAGCTCTACAAGTCAAGACCAGGATCTTAAAATGGACTCTCAGTCATCTTTAAAGCACCGACGCTGTCACGTGAATTTCAGGGTTGAGGTGCCAACACAACCGAGTTCGGACCTTTTTAAATCTTCTGACTGTGCAGACACAAGAAGAACAACAATACAAACAGATGGGTAACACAAACCGAAATCCAGGAGAATATATCAAGCACAAGGAGATCAACCAGGTGTTATAGACAAACTGAGAACTGGCAGGGCGAGACTAGAAACACACAGGAATAAAAAATGAAAATCCAACCAGCAAATCTCGCCACCTGTCAGCTGTCTGGGAAACGATGCAACTAGATGTAAAAACTAGATGCATAGGACACAAGTTAAATGTGATTAGGAAACTAGTTGACTGAAGAAGACTTCAAACATTAGCTGTCAGGTAGAAAATTATTTAATTATTTATATTGTGTGTGTGTGTGTGTGTGTTGTTTCAACCTCAAACCTTTCTTTTGTTTAATAAAACCACAGAGCTTTATCAGCCAGTGTTGCAGATGAAGACCTTGACTGTCCTGCTAAGTGTTTTTACCGCCTCCTCTCAACCAATAAACACAACTCGACGTTACAGCACCAAACACAGCTGCTTCACACCTTTCACCTTTCAGTATATACACAGTATATTACAGTACTATAATCTCATCCGTGTTTGGAGGGCAGGCTCACGGTCTGCTTGTGTGCATAAATGTGCCTGTGGCAAACACATTCAAACAGCCATTCTGGACAGGTGAAATATGCTGACGTAGTGTAACGCTGCAGAAACTGCCACTGTCGGTGCAGAACAAATGGCACACTTAGCATCAGCTTCCATGTCACAATACTGGGATCAGATATTGATGACAGGCTGCTTTGCCCTCTCAGGAGACTCTTTCTGCCTCGAGCTGTTTGTCAGTACAATTTAAACCCTGCATCTCTACCTGTCCAAATGTCTCTCTGAAAGCTCAGTGTGTCCATTGGCTTCCAGTGTTGCACTACTTATCACCTAAATTGTTTTCATTCATCCACTGTGACCGTCTACGTAAATGTCTGGAAACACAGCATCATTAATATATCCGTATAAATCTGTGTGTCTGTTTTTCATCTATCACAACAATGTTTATTCACTCCACTGCCAACATGGCAGCCACACTGCTGAGAGCAGGAGTACACCGAACGTGGGGTCATATCAGTAGAAGGTGGTCTAATTTTGTGCTAATAATAATAATGTATACTTTATTGATCCCCATGGGGGAATTACTATCTCTGCATTTGACACATTCACTCAGTGAAGCAGCCACACCGGGAGCAGTGTGTAGGGATGGTACCTTGCTCAGGGGTACCTCAGGGAAGCCGTTCAGTGGATTTGAACCCCCGACCTTCCGATCATGTGGCGACAACTCTACCTACTGAGCCCTGCACCCAAAGTGGAGATCTTATGAAAGAGACGTGTTTCTAAAGGATTTCTGGAGAGCATACAACAAGTAAAACTTCCAGGATAAGTAAAGCCTTTTAAAATCTGATTTGGGGGAAAGTTAGCAGATTTTTTTTTAAAGTTTTGCTAATCAAAATTTACCAGTTTGAATATATTGCTAGTTTTTACTGCAAATTTATTACAATGAAACCTGAAGTAAAAGCTCATTTTGAGGATGCTTAAAAGAAAATCTGCACAGCTATGGCCCTGTGATGTTTCCATCCATCCACCCATCTTCATCCGCTTTATCCGAGGCCGGGTCACAGGGGCAGCAGCCTAAGCAAAGAGGCCCAGACCTCCCTCTCCCCAGCCACCTCCTCCAGCTTATCCGGGGGAACACCAAGGCGTTCCCAGGCCAGCCAAGAGATATAATCTCTCCAGCGTGTCCTGGGTCTGCCCCGGGGCCTCCTCCCGGTGGGACATGCCTGGAACACCTCACCCAGGAGGCGCCCAGGGGGCATCCTTGTCAGATGCCCGAACCACCTCTGCTGGCTCCTTTCGATGTGGAGCAGCAGCTGCTCTACTCTGAGCCCCTCCCGGATGGCCGAACTTCTCACCCTATCTCTCAGGGAGAGGCCAGCCACCCTTCGGAGGAAGCTCATTTCTGCCGCTTGTATCCGCGATCTCGTTATTTCGGTCACTACCCACAGCTCGTGGCCATAGGTGAGGGTAGGAACGTAGATCGACCGGTAAATTGAGAGCTTCGCTTTTACACTCAGCTCCGTCTTCACCACGACGGACCGGTGCAGCGTCCGCATTACTGCAGCTGCAGCCCCAATCCGTCTGTCGATCTCCGGCTCCCTTTTCCCATCACTCGCGAACAAGACCCCGAGATACTTGAACTCCTCCACTTGGGGCAGGAACTCATCCCCGACCTGGAGTGGGCACTCCACCCTTTTCCGGCTGAGAACCATGGCCTCAGATTTGGAGGTGCTGATCCTCATTCCCGCTGCTTCACACTCGGCTGCGAACCATTCCAGTGCGAGCTGGAGGCCCTCACCCGATGAAGCCAACAGAACCACATCATCCGCAAAAATCAGAGATGAGATTCTGAGGCCACCAAAGCGAAAGCCCTCCACCACTTGGCTGCACCTAGAAATCCTGTCCATAAAAATTATGAACAGAACCGGAGACAAAGGGCAGCCCTGGCGGAGCCCATCACCCACCGGAACGAGTCCGACTTATTGCCGGCAATGTGAACCAAGCTCTTGCAACGGTTGTATAGGGATCGAATGGCCCGTAGCAATGGGCCAGACACCCCATAGTCCCGCAACACCTCCCACAGGACACCCCGAGGGACACGGTCGAATGCCTTCTCCAAGTCCACAAAACACATGTAGACTGGTTGGGCAAACTCCTATGCACCCTCAAGTATCCTGGAGAGGATAAAGAGCTGGTCCAGTGTTCCGCGACCAGGACGAAAACCGCATTGTTCCTCCTGTATCCGAGGTTCGACTAGCGGACGAACTCTCCTTTCCAGCACCCTGGCATAGACTTTCCCAGGGAGGCTGAGGAGTGTGATCCCCCTGTAGTTGGAACACACTCTCCGGTCCCCCTTCTTAAAGATGGGGACCACCACCCCGGTCTGCCAGTCCACAGGTACTGCCCCTGATCTCCACGCAGGCCCCACAAGCTCATCTTTGATGATACCAGCCCAAACCAGTACTCCACCTCCACCTTGCTGGCGTCTGAGTCGGACTGGAGCTCTCTGCCCTTTACCAATCCAGCCACGGGCCCATCCATCTGGCCCATCAAGACTCACTCTCATTTCATCAGTCCATAAAACCTTAGAAAAACCAGTCTTGAGATATTTCTTGGCCCAGTCTTGATGTTTCAGCTTGTGTGTCTTGTTCAGTGTGGTCGTCTTTCAGCCTTTCTTACCTTGGCCATGTCTCTGAGTATTGCACACCTTGTGCTTTTGGGCACTCCAGTGATGTTGCAGCTCTGAAATATGGCCAAACTGGTGGCAAGTGGCATCTTGGCAGCTGCACGCTTGACTTTTCTCAGTTCATGGGCAGTTATTTTGTGCCTTGGTTTTTCCACACGCTTCTTGCAACCCTGTTGACTATTTTGAATGAAACGCTTGATTGTTCGATGATCACGCTTCAGAAGCTTTGCAATTTTGAGACTGCTGCATCCCTCTGCAAGATATCTCACTATTTTTGACTTTTCTGAGCCTGTCAAGTCCTTCTTTTGACCCATTTTGCCAAAGGAAAGGACGTTGCATAATAATTATGCACACCTGATATATGGTGTTGATGTCATTAGACCACACCCCTTCTCATTACAGAGATGCACATCACCTAATATGCTTAATTGGTAGTAGGCTTTCGAGCCTATACAGCTTGGAGTAAGACAACATGCATGAAGAGGATGATGTGGACAAAATACTCATTTGCCTAATAATTCTGCACTCCCTGTATATATGCATGATGTGTGTTAGGATGGTTATGTTCTTTGTTGCTTGATTGTTAAAACTCGGTAGAACAATTTAATACAAAAATAAATAAAATAAAGAAAAATCATATTCTGATGCCCAGGGCTCATCTGAGGATTAATTTTGAACTGTCAGTGTTATTTCCATTTGCACAATAAAAACGAGTGTGCATCCCAGGGAAGAGAAATGTCTGCGCAAAACTTTGGTTGATCAGTGCAGCAGCTGGTTGAGATAGTAAGTGGAAATTTTACAAGCCTGATTTTTCTGGTTTCCTTACATATGTGAACCCATTTGTACATTAAACTGATCCATAAATCTGATAGATTTGCGCATAGTATTTGACTAGATGTGGGGTTCCTCAATGGTGAAAACATTTCCAACAGTAGGGTCTTTTAATGTCAGGGTTACTCTGAATAATCTACACACATTACTATCAGCTGTTTTTTACTGGAACTGCTGTCCAATGAAAATGCTGCTCCTCCGTATTAGTGCAGTGTTGTGTAATGTTCATGGTTTATCTTATTTTCCAACAGTTAGCATCACTGAACAGTACTATCATGCAGAGTCACGGAGCGCTGGGAGGAAGTAAGACAACAAATGTTTTGTAATTTCGGTGACCTATCCCTTTAAAGTGTGATTTTGTCTTGCCTTCTATAAAGTCTGGGCATCTACCCAAGCATTGGCATTGCTTCAGATCAACCTTGTCTGAGGCTGACTTGCAGAACTCCCAAGTAATGTTGAAGGCAATGTCACTAGTACTTCGGTGTCTTAGAAAATGTTATCCATCATATTTACCTCTTCTCTTCCATCGCATGTTCTTTCTATCCTGCTCCTAGCCACCACTAAAGTACTGCTTCCTCCTTTCTCTCATCTTTATCCTCAAGACATTTAGTCATTATTTCATATCTTTAACTAATTTCATTCTTCCTTTATCTTTCCCTTCCTCTTTTCTACCACTGGGTTCTCTTTTCTCCCTTCTTGTGTCTTTCACATGCTTGCTTTCTCTCTGTTCCTCCCCATTTCCCTCCCTACCTCTCCTGCCCTCATCTCCTCTTTTTATTCTCCTCTCGTTTAGCTCCCACCCTCTTTCTGTCCTTTCTGTTTTTGGCTATCCTGCTTTCTCTTCACCTGTCTTTTACCTTTACTCCTCTCCTTTTTTTATGACAGTTTTTATAAACACCCACTAAAAGCCTTCGTTGCAGGCTGCTGTTAGATCCGCACTGTTCAGCCTAATTCACCTTGAGTGGAAAAAGGCTTTTACTGGCTGCCATTCTGTCTGTGTGCGTGCATGAGAAGAATGTGATAGCACATTCTGGGGGACAGCCCAACATTCCTAAGCCTTGACTGACAATGTCAGACAAAATTGCGGCGGAAAACCGGGAAAAGTTACATTATACAAACTGGAAAACAGGAATGTGAATGAATAACTACATCCCATGTGTTGGCTTTTTTTAAATCATACTGGAACAAGCAAAGATGATATTTTTGAACTTCAAGCCCCCAAAGATACACATAGTTAGCTTTATTGTATAATAATTAAGTGTGCCTATGCCAAGAGGCACACTTATTACTATTCGTCAGATTTATTATTCTTATTAAGTGTGCCTATTATTATTATTATTTTCCTTTTTCCGCCTAAAATAGGTTCACATATATTATATCATTTTGTGCGGCTGGATCTGGAATGGTGTGCTATGATTTTGGTGTTTATGACTTTTATAGTTTTTTAAATATTAATATTTTAGTGCAAATTTTCCCGCGCTTATGTACCGCACAGTTTTGAGACAAGGGTTACATATGTTATATCATTTTGTGCGGCTGGGTCTGGACTAGTATGCTATGACTTTTGGTGTTTATGACTTTTTTAGTTTTTTAAATATTTAGATTTTAGTGCCAATTTTTGCCCATTTCTAGGCCCATGAGAAAGATTCAACTTTTGGCCCCATAGAAACAAATTTCAAACTTCATTTGTGGTGTGTTGGCTCTCTCTAGTGGTATGCCGGGAGTAGTACGGCCTGTCTACCCGTTTTTGGATTACCGTAATGACGACAATATCAACGGCGCGCACAGCGTCGCTGCTTTCAGGAACCATTGGAATTTTTAAGGTTGCGCGAACCATTGAATAGTTATGGTAACCGCAAGGGCGTATGCTTGGTGGAAAACTCCATATCCCACAATTCATAGCACACCTCTGCCGAGTAAAACAATGGCGGCTACCTCTTTGTTTTATATATGTCTTTTATTAGTGTTTCTAGGTCACAAAATAAACTTTTAAGATATTTTCAGGCGAGAATATAGGTGTGTAAACTTCAAATAGCTGCTCGTTTTATCAAGACATCCCATATTAGCAAGTTCCCTTACGTGTTGCTGCTAGGTAGCTAGCGCGGCTAGCGACCCTTCGCTAAAAAGCACCCGGGCTTCGCTTACAGTGAGGCGGCTCTAACTCCTTTCACCCCCCCGATCGCACGCAAACAGTCTGTGTTTCAGTGGACTTATATTTCGTTTATATGGGCCGATGATGCTGGTCGATGTGGGAAAAATAACTGAGTTGTTTGATGGGGCTAACGTGGAGCTACAACATAGGGCAGCTAGCCACCGGTGTATGTCTCTTTCCCCTCGTATGCGGGGAAAGAGAGATAAGCGGCCACTGATGACCGGTGGTGGCTAACGAGGAGCTCAATCATGGATAAGGGAAACCAAAGGCAGGAGAAGCAGGCGGCTGCCGGTGTTCCAGATCTACTGGCGTTTAGATCAACTGCTGTTGGTCGAACAGATGTGTGGCAGTCTTGCGTTTCAGGAGCTGCTACCGACAAACCAGCAAAAAAACGCCAAATGTGTCATCTGTGACACTTGTGAGGTTATCTCAAACACACTCCGTCAGTCTTGATGCTGTTGAACAACAAAATGTTTAAAATGTGGCGAGTTTACCTGGTGATATCCTCATTCGCGACGCGATCGCGAAAACAGCAAACAATTAACACCACGCCGATGTTGTTCACAGGACAGCAAGAGTAAACGATCGGGAGACTCTTGTCGTCGTTATCGTTCCCCTCGCACGTTTTATTTCTCCGGTTTCAGCGTTTTTGCTTCACAACTAAAGTGAGCAGTTTACTTTGTGCACTAACATGGACTAGAGTCAACCAGCGCCACCTCTGGCCAAGTGCCACAGCCTACAGTCAGATCAACCTGTGACACACATCTGCACCACGTTTGATTTCGTTTCTTGCACAACACATTTGTACCTTTCAATTGTGTGTGTTTGTGCGTCATGCAAATAAACCTTTGAAAAGAATGAAATGACACTAATATTTCACTAGTGTTGTAACATCACATGTCGTTAGCCTAGTCTGTCTGTGTCTTTTCTCTGAGAAAAAACATTTTAGAGTTTGTTGTTATATACAGTCTGTATAAATGTGGTTAATCTAATAAACATTTGTAAGGAGATGGCAGTTACTGTGAATGTACAGCAGGTGAATAGTAATAAACAGTCAGACAATGACTCTGACAATCTCATTCAATCTTGCAGACTGAATGCACCTTCTGTGGAAAGTGGTACCACACAGTGTGTGTGGACTTCCCCTGTGCAGAAGGTGACTACAAATGTTGTGGGTGCTAAATAAACAGTAAAAAGTGATCCCTGTTGTCTTTGCTTACTGATTGTTTTTAGTGTTGACAATCCACATTGCTGCCATTGCATCTTTCAACATGTTTGTGGGTAGATTTGGATGTACCAGGGGTAAGTGCAGCCACTCAGCCTCTACTCAATGTCATCATAGCAGCAGGTGAAGATGTGTCACAAGTTAATCTAGTAGTGGGCTATGGTATTTGGCCACAGGTGGCAGCAGTGGACTGACCTCCATTTGAAACTGCCCCAGCTGCTGTGTGATAGTGGATCTGCTACAAATTGAAGATCATAGGCAAGTTTTGGAAATGAACCCTTGTATTATGTTGAAGAACAAAAAAATGACATTAATTTTGTTGCGGGTCATTTAGATCCGTACTGTGTAAATCCACTCAGAATTGTTCAAAAACTGCAATGAAACAATAGCAACTTTATTTCCCATCAGATAAACATGTAGAACACAGACATACAACAGTTAGACTTTCCATAACTATTTTAGGAACAATTTGGTTTTTCGTTCTTACAAACACATTTCCTTTGAACTTGCCCAACGTTCTCAGTTTTTCAATGCTCAACATTTTCAATTTTGTCCACATGATGGACAGAATGTAACTGTGTGCTTTCTGCAGATGTACTTCTTGCATTTCTCACAAAACGTGCTTGTTTTAAAACAGGAATCTTCCTAACTAAGATTTAAAACAAAAGATTGCGTCTCCTCCAGTCTCACAAACAGATGACAAACCAAGCGACACACCTGAGTCACTGACTTTATATATAACTACCAACTCTCCAGCCATGTTGATGAATTGCCTATATTGGCTGGAAATATTAATTTCCAGGGAAAGGACACAGGCAGACGATGCTTACAGGATATGATGTGACAACACTAATGAAATATTGATGTGTCATATTTGTCCAAGGTGTATTTCATTGTTATGGGAAAAGAGAATATTAAAATCATGATGACCAATTGGAGTGGTGATTTCTATGACTTTGTGTATATAATTTGGAATTTTGTACAAATGTAGGCCAATAAGGAATATATGATATCATTTCATTCTTTTCAAAGGTTTATTTGCATGATTCACAAACAGACACAATTGAAAGGTACAAATGTGTTGTGCAAGAAATGAAATCAAACGTGGTGCAGATGTGTGTCACAGGTTGATCTGGCTGTAGGCTGTGGCACTTGGCCAGAGGTGGCGCTGGTTGACTCGAGTCCATGTTAGTGCACAAAGTAAACTGCTCGCTTTAGTTGTGAAGCAAAAACGCTGAAACCGGAGAAATAAAACGTGCGAGGGGAACGATAACGACGACAAGAGTCTCCCGATCGTTTACTCTTGCTGTCCTGTGAACAACATCGGCGTGGTGTTAATTGTTTGCTGTTTTCGCGATCGCGAATGAGGATATCACCAGGTAAACTCGCCACATTTTAAACATTTTGTTGTTCAACAGCATCAAGACTGACGGAGTGTGTTTGAGATAACCTCACAAGTGTCACAGATGACACATTTGGCGTTTTTTTGCTGGTTTGTCGGTAGCAGCTCCTGAAACGCAAGACTGCCACACATCTGTTCGACCAACGCCAGTTGATCTAAACGCCAGTAGATCTGGAACACCGGTCGGAGCGTGAGGTGAACTGAATTTCAGGTAAGAAGTTATGAACTGCACTCTATTTGGGTCAGATATAAACCGAGTTTAGGTGTAGTTTATTTTCGTTGTGCTGACAGTTACAATAACTCGTTCTGTGTGCTAGCTAGCACGACAGCTGTGTGCACGCTAAGTTACTGATGTTGAACTTTATGACAGCCTCCCCTGTCATTCTCTCGCCTGTTGAAACTTCAATCATGAAACTGATCAATGATCGGCTTTTCTCTCGTTTGTTTATTGCGCTAAACAACAGCAGCACGTTTAAGTTTGATTAGCTGTTGTTAGAATTCATTTGATCTTAATTTCTAGTATCAGCTTATGTTTGCTGGAGCCACAGCTGTAAAAAAGGGCTGGTCGAAACCAGGAGATGTCCTTACTGAATCATCAGAGCTGAACTGGTGATGGAGAAACAGGTTTACCTTTTAGGTGACATGAATGAGTTGAAGGAAAGTTATCAACTGTTTCTGAGAGACAAATAACATCAAGCTCCTTTTTTTGTGTAGCTGACAGCTGGTAACTGTGCAGGGGCGGATCTAGCAAAGCTTTTGGCAGGGGGCCAGGTAGGGCATTAACAGGGAAAGGGGGACACAAAGATATACTTTTCTTTCTTGCTCTCATATAAAATCTTTACCTTTTATTAAATAGTTATCTGAATCTTACAACCAAAGTTTGTATAATAATACACAAGATTGGCTATAGACCATTGTTAATCATTAAGAACACTGTGTAAAAATAACAAAAAACAAAAAGTGAATGCAAAAGTGCATAAATATTTATTTTACGTGTTTGATGTGTGTGGCAGGGCGTGGTCTGCAGTGCCGCTGCAGGGGAGGTGGACCCACGGGCGTAAAGTCTGTGCTCTCTCGGCGGGTTTTTTTTTTTTTTTGGTGTGTGTTGGGCTGTGAGTTGAAAAGCTACAGCCGGCTGTGTGGGTACACCAACCATGTGTGAAAAGTGGTCCATAACGTAATGCTTCAAAGCGTGTTCATGGAAACATTGTCGGGTCTGCCGTGGTACAATGGGACTTCTGCTCATGAACCTCTGTGCACAACGTCTGCAAATCGGGGCTGTACGAAATCACCTCATCTTTACACAAAACTGTAAGCTGTCATCTGTGAGGCGTGAGCGGTGTTTGTTTTTACCATAGTTCATGGTGGAGAATGGCTGCTCTGCTGAGTTTTGCTCTCTGTAGCCGTATGAATGGCAAACTACACTGATTAGCAGCAGCATATAGGCACACGTCAAATTTCTTCTGAAATTTTCGCTTTCTAGTATTTACTTAATATTTCTTTATGTTATAAAAATGACTTTGAATCCTGATAAAAATGCAAAATCATGGGTTAAAAATGAAAACAAGAGAACTAAGAATGTATTAATATTTGTTGACAGAAAAACAGAAACTGTATATGTGCCAACCAAAGTGCCATTTTAATTCAGATGAAAAAAAAAGGGATTTATTCATTCATTGTCCATTCAGGATCTTAAAAATGTGATAATAATAATGAAATAATACAAATAATGTAATAATAAGAATGATGTAATAATAATTAATGTAAATCTAAATAATATTGTCCTTCAGAGAAATAGTTTGTAGTCCTGAAGATGGAGAAGTTTACTCCTGCAGAGCGACTGGGACTGTCTGTGGTCATGATGGTTGAACCTCCAACCACTTTCCCAGCTTAGCCTCAGAGTGCTGCTGCTACTGTAGCAGCCGCTCTTCTCCTCTGTATTCGTCAGGACTTGCATTGTCACATCTGGGGATCCCAGGCCCTGCTGGAGAGGAGAGCCTAGTCTGGATGCTGACCTGCTGCCTGTAATTATTAGCCTTTTTCAGGCTCTTCTCCACAGGATGCCTGTCTTTTTCAGGCTCTTCTCCACAGTACGCCTGTCTTTTTCAGGGACAATCTTCATCCACAAATTCATAAAGTCATTGTGAAGGGTCAGTTTCTTGATGATTGTTCGCCCATGGTACCTGTGGAAGATTACAGTTATCATTAATTTTCATTAATTGTGTAAACTCACAGAAAATAAAACATTGATGCACTTCAAACCCATTTAAAAGTACCCACCTGGCTTCAGGTGCAGCATCCCCTGCCATTCTAGAGGCAGCAATTAGAAACCTTTCAGTGAAGCTTCCTGCTTTCAGGATGACGGCTGCTCCAAGTTTGTCAGCCAGCTGGTGCAGGTGTTGAGCCGCGCTATTCCTCACTGCGACACAGCGATGGCTGAGCAAGGACAATATTAGACACACAACTCAGTGAACATGATCTCTCTTTCATGTCTTCTAATAAAATCACTACAGCTTCTTCTCTCCTCTTACGTCAGTCCTGTGTTAAACAGAGCGCTCAGAATCCATCCATGGCTGCAATTTTCCACCATGGCATCAAGCGCCAGATTGACCTCCTGATGAAGAAAGTTGTTGTTGGTCTGTGCAAGCTTCAGCAATAGAGCTCGGCCTGTTGTTTCAACTTCTGGGTCCATTGTTTTCTGGAGCTGAATATAGAGCTCATCGATGGTATGTATGGCCTCACAGGCTATTGCTGAGCGTTGGTTTTTCACCTAAAATGTGAGTGAAAATCATCAGTTGAGGCTGTAGTATGCACTTGAAGGGAAACTAGCTGCATGAAACACATATAAGAAACATAAAGTGTGCAATACCTCCTCAATGAGGACCAGACACACTTCATGCAGTTTAGTCTTCAGGATGTCCGAGTGGTGCTTTGCCAGAGACTGAATAGTTTGCAACCCCTGTCTTTTCTTAATCCTGTATTTACACAACACAACATTGAACACCACAAATAACACAGCCACATTATGCAGCACTGTTTCTGTGCAGTATTTAATGTCTCCTTACTACGTTTCTTACCAGTCGTCTGAAGACAGCAGACTAAAGCTGTGGGACAGGCTCTCTACAGGTGTAGCTAGAGGCGGGAGTTTGACCCTGCCCTCTCTTGGATTATTCTGACTGCACTGACTGTCTGCTTTGTCTGATAATCAACGAGGTTAGTAAAAAGAAACTGTAATTTCTTCTAATTCGAAGCATTGTACATGATGCAGTGATTAATTGTTCATTAAAATCTTTTTTTAAAAATCTCTTAATTTAAAGTTTGATTATTCAGCATCTTCTACAGTTACTGAGGAAAACCACTTACCGTCTATAGGGACGACTTTTGCACAGCGCAGCAGCGTCCCAAGCCGAGGTCCTCGTTTTTGCGGTATGGGAACTGTTGGAGGTTTTGGAGTCAAAGGCTTTACTGCAGTAAATGTTTTGGTTGGTACTGTGTGTCCAGGTAAGGTTACAATCCCATCCTGGAAATGCTGCAGTTTTTCCAAAATAGGCCCAAATTTGTCTTTTACTGTCAAGACTCTTATTCCATGAATGACCTTCGTGTCTGTTTAGACAAAAAATAACTAAATAACTACAAATTGACATCTTACTAAAAAAAACAACAACAATAAACATTTTTCTTCCTGATTTTTTTTTCTTCAAAAAAGCATATAAAATGAATGGACAGCAAGAATGTGTGTAATTTAGCATTAAAATAGATAATCTACAGTGTCAAAATTTAAAATCTAAACTAACTGATTAACAGCAGGTTTAACCACTAAAGAAAAGCATCACCTTTGAAACGACCTGCTCCTGAATGTTTAGCAGAGAAAACAGGCAATTGCGATGGACAAGCTGCTCGAGGAGGTGGAGGAACTGGAGTGAGTGGTGTCATCTCAACAGGACGATCAATGAGAGGAATGGCCCTCAGATCACTTGGTGTGTGTGTGTGTCTACAGAGCTGAGGCTACACAGACTTCTTTTAGGGTCCTCCTGATTCCAAAAGGGGTCATCCAACCAGGGACTTATTTTCCAGCTTCTCTGGACTCTCTGTGGAGAGTCTGCGCATTGCTTAGGTAAAGGTGGGAGTCGCACAGCATAATCTCTGGGTCTCTGTGCGATATGCAATGTGTCTGCCTGTTGAAAGAACACATTTGTCTTACTGCTCTGAGCTTTGTGAAAGTCCAGGATCCTGGACTCTGTGGTGAAGCGCTGACAGTTGCTCTGTCTACAGTGACTTACACAAAAATTACACTGTGCAAAGCAGCAAAATATAACACATCTCTCAGAAACGTTTACATTTGAACAGCAGAGAAGTCAAGAATGAGTAGGTTTAGTTACTTACATCTCCACCTGTGCGTTTTCTCGGAATCAAATCTCGAAAGCGATGGAAAAAGTTATCTGATGTCTTTTCAGGCATGACTGAGATAAAAAGTGAACAAATTGTTTAGAAACAGAAAGTTTGAGTGTTTCTCAGTGTGTGAGTGACAAGTTCTAACTCAGCTGCTCAGTAAATCACTGTTAGGATGATGTCATATGGAACTCATTGTGAATTGTTTGAAAATATTCATATATATATATATACACTATTTTGTGTTTTTACAAAAATATCAGACATGTCTAAATCAAAGGCAGCTTATGATCTCTAATTATGATCTTTAATCAACAAATTTAAATAGACGTCCTAATCACAGCTTCTAAAACTAGACATCACTATACTGATAAATTCATATAAAACAGCAAAAAGGAGATAAAAGCACTGTCATAAATAGAGAAATAAGTACAGTAAATAAATAAATACAGTTTTTAAAAACTACAGAAAAAAACGTGTCATTTGCTACAACGACAACAAAATAGCAGTTTGGACAAAGCTGTTTCTTCAAGCTTCGCCTGCATTTAGGGGCTGCAAACCTCTGTCCCAAAGGAAGAAGCTGAAATCCTCCAATAAGGGGTGGGAGTCATTTAAAGTAGAGTAACTCATCCTCTACAACTGCCTAGTATTCAAGGACTCTATGTTAAGATGCTCTAACATGGTACAGTACCTTCAGAAACGCCCCAAATTTCTTATATACTGAAAATTAAATCTCTTCTCAGGAACCTTTTCTCGATTCAGTAGAAGTAGATCTAGTTCTATAATTATAATTATAGAATTATCATTATTATGCGTAAGTACAACACTGGCCCAGGCTAAGTAAGCTAACACTGACTCTTTTAATAGACATAATT
This sequence comes from Astatotilapia calliptera, assembly GCF_964374335.1. Taxonomy (NCBI): domain Eukaryota; kingdom Metazoa; phylum Chordata; class Actinopteri; order Cichliformes; family Cichlidae; genus Astatotilapia; species Astatotilapia calliptera. The sequence continues at coordinate 19,734,735 of NC_137423.1, forward strand.
TTGTGTAGGTGTTTTAAATCTTTGCGCATTTCCGTGTTAAGCCTATATTAGATTTTTTTAAAGGGTATCATCACTGCAAGATGAGCCTGTGATCAAATTTAGGTAACAAGGATACCTTTCATTTGCAATAATTAGTTTTAACTAGCTACATGAGAATAGGACCCTCTCTACCCGACAAGGGCAAAGCCTGGATGTTGTTCTCAGACAGTCGAGTTTCTACTATTGTTTGAGTACATGAGCATTTTAGTGCAAAATATATTTCAGTAACATCAGCACTTAACAACAAATCAGGAAAAAATGATTATTGTAAATGGATATGTTAAGGAAATATTTTCCCTTAAATGTTCTGGCTGCTGTTTATTCATAATAAGTGTCGGTGGTCAGTCCGCTGTTTGCATCTGCTGTTGAAATGGTGGGTGAAGCATCCATGTCTGTTTGAGAAGCCTGTGAAACTTTGTGAAAGGAGGCAGACATGGACAATGTGCTAATAAACTCTCATATGTCACGAGAATGTAATCAAGCTGCTAAGCAGAGGGAAAGTGTGATTTTTAGGACATTCAAGTCTAACATTAGCTGATATAAAATGAAATGTGGAAATGTGGGAGGAGGAAGGAGTGGTGAGGCAGAAAAAAGAGACATACAGTATGGAGATGATAAAAATATGTTTAAATGGTCACATTTAAAGAGTAATTTGTGATTTTTGAATTAAAACTTTTAAATATCTTATAACTGACACCTTTTTAGTAGTTTTTGCTAATTTTTCAAGTACATCAGACCTTTTCCTTTCAGAATTCTCAAGGATCTTGAACATTCTCTCAAGAGCCTTTGCCTCAAATAGTATTCATAGTATGAAGGTAAAATGTTGCTTATGCTAACATTGTTGTGATAAATAATAATCTGTCTACTCTCTGTTTTCCTTTATTTGACTGATTTAAGTTGAATGTCCCTTGAAATGTAGTTACATCTGTGATTTATTTTTCACAGAATGACCCCAAAGTGACTGAATGAAAAGACTTTTTAGGGTTTACTGACTCTTTTGGTTATTCTGTAGATCGCTCAGCTCTGCGAGGGTCTATCACTCCGAATCAGTGTCGTGTCAGAACTGTACATTGTGATCAGAAGTTTAACTACATTCATCATGGACACGAATGTTATGGTAACTTTGAGCTTTTAATGATTTCTTTGAATTGTTCTCTTTCCAGCATACAACTTTATTACTAAAGAGGCATACGTTTGAATTTATTTGAATTTTCTCTCATTCACACAGGGCTACAGTTATATAAACAGGCTCAAATAGATCTATTCACTCACTTAAATATTCTAATAAATGGTGTTGGAGGCTCTACAATGGCTTTTAAATTGTCAAGGCTAAGTAATATTAAGTCCTCTTTAGTGTTCATGCTTGACTACAACTGGTAGTTTCTCTTTGCCAACATAAAAATATTTTGTTTGCTAGCACTCAGTGGACTGACAAATGTGCAGATCAATGAGAAAGTCTTGGTTAGGATCTAAGGAGTCAGGAAGGTCTCTTGGAGACATTTCTAAATAACTCATCATAACATCATCAGTTCAATTGTTATGAATTATTATGTCTATTTTTTATGCTTAAGGACAACAGATGGAAATTAGCCCTTGGCTATAATCTGGTATGTTTACATTCATGTAATTTTTTTTTACATTTATGTTCATTAACATGCACTGTCCTAAATAAAATAAATAAAATAAATAAACAATTTGTCGTGACTCACAAAGACACATAGTAACAGGCAAACCAAACCAAAAACAAGCCTTTACTTCAGGTGATAAAATGTATGAAGCCAACTGAGACGATAAACAAAATCCAAACTAACTGGAGACGTGCAGAAAAGGTTAACAGATGCTGCCACAAAGTGAGTGGAAGACAGCAATCAGGACACGTGGGAAAAACAAAATGCAGGTGCAGACGATTAAGAAACAAAATGTTAAAGACAAGTAGCTACCAAAATCAAACAGGAAGTGAAAACCACACCTAAATGGTTTAACTCAGACACATGAAATAACTAAACCAGGGGACTGAAAAGAGAGGATAAGATGGGAAACACTAAGTGAACGATATAAACTAAGAAGCCTGACATGAAATGGAAAATGCAGGATACAGCAGCGTCGCTGTGCCACAGTGAATGAATTTTGTAGCTGCCCGGATGGACAAACTAAATCTCCTGTAAAAATGTTAATCACAGTAACAAGAGGTTTGGTTGGAGGAGTAAAGACAAGGCTTTCAAACCTAAGAACATTTGGTGGTGGTAGCAACATACTCTGCGGCTGTTTTGCTGCAGTGGTATTGGTGCATTGCACAAACTGGATGGAACGATGAAGACAAAGGACTGCTTCATCATACTACATCAACACCTAGATGGTTAAAACAGTTAATGGTTTGTTATAAAGGATAGAGCAGATTAATGTTAAGCTTCTGGAGTGGCCTTTCTAAAGCCCTGACCCTAACCCAACTGAGAATTTGTAGACTACACTTAAAAGTTAGGCCGTGACTGGAAGCCCACAACTTAAAATTATAAAATAGCAGAGTGGTCACATTAGCAGAGTGGTCACATAAGCCTCGGGTCGCTTGAGCACCGAATTCTTGCTTTTATTGAAAACAAAAGTTCAAAGAAAACATTAAAAGCCCTAAATTATCATAACATCCATGACGAGTGTATGTAACGTTCTGTCCACTGTACTTAAATCACATCGTACGTAACTTTCTTAGCCCCTATATCCCCCTGTGGTGCCTTCTGTTGTGCGCACTGTGGTTTCATTTTCGTCTGTTTCTATGTTTACACCACTGCACTGTTTAGCTGTCTTAAGACCTACTTTACAGAACTTACTGAACAAACTGAGCATTCTGCAAAAGCAAGTTTTGGCTCAAGTCAACCAGCTGAACAAGTATTTAAAGCTCAAACACCCCCGAGGGCTTCAGCCTTAAGTCCTCGTCTTCAGTGTAAAAGAGTTTTTCTAAGGATTAGGGGCGGGAAGACTCCAAACTAGTGTCAGATTAGTCTGGTGGGATTACTGACATTGCAAGTTTGTTGAAGATGCATCATAATTTGCATTTTTAATGCTTTTCAGCTACGCTGTAAATGTCCATTTACCTTGGTCTTGGCTTGTGAAATGAAAATATGATGGATGCAAGATGAAACGTTTGTTTATAATACTAATATTAGTTTTGTATTCTGAGACGTGCTAACACAATAGTGCTTTGTTTCAAAGTAATCACCCAGATGGGCTGAAACTGAAATGCCCTGTTTAGGAAAGCACGTGTGGTGTCTGAGGGATGGGCAGAGGAGAATGAAAGAATACCTGGCTGACTAACAATGGATAAACTAAGGCTTCACAAACAAGGCTTCAATCCCCCTTGGCTTACTCTGTAGACCATGTGTTTGATGGAACTGGAAGCTGCGATTCCATTGTCCTGCTGCTTTAAAAACAGAGAAAGAGCATGCACGCGCGTGTTTGTGTGTTTGTGTCAGTGAGTACATGCATGTGAGCCCCTCAGGACCTAATGAGAGTGGCTGTCACTGGAAAGAAGCCAGAACGAGCACACACACACACACACACACACACACACACACACACACACACACACACACACACACACACAAAGCTGTTCTTTTTCCCCATGCTCAAACACTTGCAATTTTGTGTGTGTGTGTGTCCAGTTTATTGTCCATCTGTGGAAACTTGGTAACTGTCAGTTTTCTCTTCTCACAAACAATCTGTGTTGGTTTGTTCAGTAACACTTTACCGTTCTGTGGCCCTTCCAGGTTACATATATATATTTCAGTTCTGTCCCTGCTGGCTTAATGTGCGACAATATTGACTTTAAAGAGGCACAGCTTTATTTTGCACCGAATCACTACAGCACTTTCATTCTTGAATTTGCCTTGAGACAATCTGGAAAGCTAATCTTAGATATAAAGCAACTCCATATAAAGCCAAGCCTTGACTGGGTGCGACTGGGGTTATGAATATAAATATTTAATGAACAACCAAGGTGGGAGAAAAAAGTGAAATGGGAGGAAGTTGTCAGGAAGGAGCACAAAGAGAAAGGGAAAGATCCAAGAGTAGGAACAAACCAGACAGGCAGAACGAGAGAGGCGAGGGGGAGGAGACTATTCACAGACAGGTAGGTAGAAATCAATTAAACTGTAAAGTGACTACCATCGCGACCTATGCTGAGATGGAATTCTATAAGAAAGTGGCAGTGATGTCCCACCAACAACCCAGTGGATAGGTACAAAAAAACAAAACGAAAAAGGATGAATGGGAGGACAGTAATGGTGGAGAAACCCCCGTGGAGCAGGCGAAGGGATAGCAGCAGAAACTTTGAAGCTTCTCTTGTTGAACCCCAACAACCAATGATGGCTACAAACTAGAAGTATCGAAAAGTGAAGGTAAAGACATCAAAACTGGACAATGTCACCAAAACACTGTGGATGGATACATACAAGCAAAAACTGCCATCCATGGTTTTCCCTCCTTTAGGAAGGAGTTGTTTTAAATGCTGGTTTTAAGTGTATATTTCTTTTAGACTAAAAGGCAGGTTTCTTCCTGTTAAAATGTAGTTTTTCCTTCTCACTGTCACCAAGTGTTCGCTCAAAGGGTTTTTTTTTTTTATTGCTGGGGTTTCTCTGTGTTATTGGACGTTTTCTACATTATAAATTTAAGCACCTTGAGGCAAATGTTGTTGTGATTTGGATCGATAGTTTTCATGAAGAAATCAGTGGAGTCATCCATATACTAAATAAATATATTTACCTAAATAAATGTTGTCATTGTTCCTACAGATTATTGATCTTAATACATTGAATGAAATATTTGTTTCATTTTGCTGTTCCTGGAAAGTACATCTTAACAGATTCTTAAAGCTACTGTTGGACTTATTTAAATATTTTTATTATTATGAAGAAATTTACAAAGAAAACTGGTCTTGTCACTTTCTTTAGAACATTTTTTAAAATATCTCACAAACTGATATTGAACTGATGCTCTTTGATTGTGCCACATGTGGGAACGAGTGTGTTTTTTAAAACAGATTTGAATTCAGAGGTTAGCTAGTCAAACAGCAAACAGGTACTTACTGCTAAAGATACAGACAGTAAAAGTGGACAGCATACCCTTGGTTTCGTAACATAAAACTCATTGTTGTTGCCATGAGCAGCACAAATGTGGTCCCCTTGAACGGATTCTTAGTTTTATTGTTGTTATTTTCCTCTGAGTTATCAATTCACTAGTTAGCAAACAAAAGCAATGCAAGTCTTTTAGCCACAACTAACATTATGACGTCCTTTTTCATACTGATAGACGATGGCGCTAAACATGTTTTCAAAACTTTAGACACTTATTTGTTAAATCCATTTTTTGAGAGCAGAGCTCGGTGGTGTAAATTAGCCTTTATATATGTAGTGTTTCATGTCCCCATTAAATCACAAGCAAAATATTGGACAGAAGTTTTCTTTGTGAACTGAGATTACATCTTGTGACGGCAAGTGGGCTGGCCTTGTGTTTTGCTTTTTCTGTTACCCATTTCTTGCAGGTAGGTGGAGCTGACCCAATTACAGATGCAGCACACCTGAGAAGGCCAGTCCGGGTGTATATAAAGACACCTTGACTGAACCAGCGATTCTGGCTCTTGCTCTGGCTCTCGCTGTCTGGCACCCATCTTGTTCATTCGGAAGTTTCAGTTATGGCTGTTATGGGCTTTAAATTGTGTTTAAGTTGCTTTACCTTATTTTTCATTAAATATGTCTTACAGCCTTTAAAAACCTGTGTGTGGTCTCCCACTTGCATGTCACTTCCTATGAGCCGGGTTGTGACAATCTTGTCTTACAGGGAATAATTGTGTGTGGGGGGGACTATGTCACAGTTTGGGGGTGTGCATGTGTCAGTGCTTCGCTGTGGGTTTGAAGTTTCTTGGCTGAAATTTCCAAACTTCCAGAGCTTTTCCCCAGACATCAGAAATTCAAAGAGGAGCTCTTTGAAAGAACTAAAGTCTTTAGAAATGTCTTCAGGGAATGATTGTGAATAGTGCACTTGTGTGTATCTGTGAGAGATACAGAGAGAAGGGAAATAAAGTGAAAAGAAGTCCCTTGGTATCAAACACTTCTGCGAGTGGCACAGTTCACAGAGATATGATGATGTATTCATTTGATAAGGATGTTTGCAGAAGGCAGATCAAGAGCTGCCTTATATTCACTTCTTCATATGTGTAAGGGGAGTGCATCAGGATGCCAAAGGATGGAGGAAAAGGTAAAAAAAAAAGAAAGTGACACCTGTTTAGTTCATAGATACAAAGAAGGAGGGAGGTGCTGCCTGGCTCTGATGGATAATCCAACAGGTGCTACAGTGAGGCAGGCAGGAGTAAAGCAACAAGAAAAACCCATCTGCAAGAATAACCATAGAAAACAACAAAGGCATTTCGTATCTTTGACTGATATAGGAAGAAAATTTTCAAAATAATTCTTTATATGGTTTTAGATGGTGTCCTAATGCAGCCACAAAGCAGTTCTTAAAATTGTCTTTTTTTTTCTTTCTTTTTTTTATTTGTGTTTACCACTTTATAGCATCACCTCTTCGTTTAACAAGAGCCCCTAAAAAACATCTGGGAGCTGAGGAGACCAGCTGCTGGACTTTCAAAAGAGAAACTGGTCACAGATGGCCCCGCCCCTCCCTGAGCCCGGTTCTGCTGGAGGTTTCTTCCTGTTAAAACTGAGTTTTTCTTTCCTACATTTGCCAAGGGCTTACTCATAGGAGGTCGTTGTTGGGTTTCTCTCAAATAGTGCTAGAATTTTACCTCAGAGTAAAAAGCAGCTTGAGGTCAGTGTTGTGCGTTGATACTATACGAAAAAAGAAAAAATGAATTGAAATGTAAAAAAAAGTACCAGCCCTGATTTTACATAAATAGCTTGTTGTGTTTACCATTATTGTTATTGAATCATCTTGGGAAAACTGTGGCTTCATGTCAGATGTGACCTTAGCATGATTTAGCATTATTTAACATGTTTTAGTAATCTTGGTTGGGTTTCTGTGTGCATGACGATGGAATGATTATTAAGAAAGGTGCAATGACCTTAACTAGTTTTTATCTAACCCTGCCTCACACTCTGTACCTGTTAATTTGAAATCTGCAGCCTCCTTAGAAACAAACGATATGCACACACACACACGCACGCACGCACGCACGCACGCACGCACGCACACACACACACACACACACACACACACACACACACACACACACACACACACACACACACACACACACACACTAGGACCGGGAGCATTGATTTGCTCTGTTGCTCTGGTCCTGTTTGCAATTCAGCGCCTTGATTTGTGCTTGTGGGAACATTAAGTCAGAAGGGATGTTCATTTGATTTAGCCACTGGCTTTTGTAGCAACAGGGGAATGGCACCGGAAGCAAGGTGGCATCAGTCTTTATCTTAACAGCAAATTAGATATCCAGTTGATATTATGGCTGTTCCTGCAGCTCTGTGTCTCTTTTCCTCTAACTGTCTCCCTCACCTTCTAGAGCTTTCTAAGACATACGACCGTTTTTATTTCTCTTGGGTCATTTTGTCCTCCTGGTCTTTTATCTGTCTCCATTTTTGTTTTCAAAGCTGCAGCCTGGATCACACACATACAAACACACAGAGAGATGTGCACACATCTGTGTGAGCGCACACATTTCATCTTTATGCTGATCCTTTTCACAGAAAAAGAGACGGGTCCTGCGACTGTGCGCACTGTATCATTTTGTGAAATAGTTGTTGCTAACTTCGCCACCTGTGGCTCGCTCTCTCTTTGAAATTCTCTCCAACACTCACGTGGTTCATCAACCTCCTACTGGAAGCACTTTGTATTTGAATTTCACTTTCAACCTTGGGTTCAGGTTATTCTCTTCGACTTCACTCGCTTATTCATTGCCCATCCCTTTGCTTTGTACAGGGCACCTGCAGGTTTTATAACTTTGTAAAGAGGCTTTTGTGAGCATCCATCCATCCATTCGCGTCCGCTTATCCTTTTCAGGGTCGCGGGGGGCGCTGGAGCCTATCCCAGCTGTCATAGGGTGAGAGGAGGAGTACACCCTGGACAGGTCGCCAGTCTGTCGCAGAGCCAACACACAGAGACAGACAATCATTCACACTCACATTCACTCGCACATTCACACCTATGGGCAATTTGCATTAACCAATTAACCTAGCCCCACTAAGTGCATGTCTTTGGACAGTGGGAGGAAGCCGGAGTACCCGGAGAGAACCCACGCAAACACGGGGAGAACATGCAAACTCCACACAGAAAGACCCTGGCCTGATGGTGGAATTGAACTCAGGACCCTCACTGTGCCACCGTGCTGCACGCTTTTGTAACAATCCTGGTAGTTTAGAAGCAATTTAAAGAAACAAAATATTAATTGAGCGGTTAAGCTGGAGCATTCTGAACTATAATTTGCAGGTATATGGAAAACAAAACAGGACATGAAATCCAGTTGTACGGTTTTAGAAGTAAACACAATGAAACTCATTTCAAAATCCACTCATTTCCAGTATGCCAACATTCAGCTCAGTTTAATTAACCTTGGGATCACACTGTTTTCTCACCAGATGAAAAACTCTCAGCCTGTATTTCAACTTGAAGCTTTTGTTCAATCAAAAGAGTGTTATCACAAGAAATCTTCTAACAGAAGGTGCATTTTAGCACCCCTTCGCTCACTGCTTTGGTTTTATAGCATGACACTTTGCTATTATGGTATGCAGTTATGCTCACATCTCTCATCAGCTTTGTCTCTAGATGCAGGCAAGAACACTTAGGCTGCATACAGTGTGTTTGTCTATTCATCTCACACAGCACAATGTACACCGTCCAACTGTGGCAACATATCACAGCAGGGCAGATGAGATGGACATTCATCAGTGAGGAATGGCAATGAACAGGCAGATATTAGACCATTAAAGCTAAACTTGTTAGGATCATCAGCTAAGGCAATCTTCTTCATACTGCAAGTGGCGAGTTTATGCTTATAGTAATTAGCTGCTCCCAATTGCTAGCATTGTTTTGGCAATAATAGCATTATGTAATCATGCAGGTTTATAGCATTTCAACCTAAAGGAAAATTGGTTATTGATTCCTCAGCATGTGCATTAGTCACATGAACCTATTTTTGTAAAGCTGAGGATAATCCATGTTTGTTAAATGTGTTTGGTTGCTTCAGTACTTAATGTTTGAAATTTGTTGTTGCTATAGATCCTGTTTTCAACAATATATTTGAGCCACATTTCACCCAAAATTCAATTCGATTTCATTGACTTGAAGTAACAAGAGTTGCTTCAGGCCCTTTGTATTATTCCTACAATAATACAAAGAAAACGACAACATTCACACAACCTCCTATTGGGAAGTACTTGGCGACAGTGGGAAGGAAAAACTCCCTTTCAACAGGAAGAAACCTCCGGCAGAACCAGGCTCAGGGAGGGGCGGGGCCATCTGAAGACACTGGTTAGGGGTGAGGGGAAACAGAAGAGAGCAACATGACAAAAGCCAAACTATAAGACAGAGAGATAGAGTTTAATAATAATAATAACTGTTTATGATTAACCTCCTAAGACCCAAACTTCCACAGCAGCATTTTTAATTTCTCTTTGATATTTGGGCTGATTGGGACCTGATGAATGTAAAAACAAAGAATTACCAGATTTTTTTTTACCTGATTTTTGTCTTTAACAATAAGAGCCACATATGAGCATATTCTTTTAAAATTTTGATAGAACAGTAGCAATATAATGTCCTCGTAAGTGGATATCAGGCCCTTGCAGAGCAAAATTGAGTATTTTGGTCTAAATAACCCAAAATGTGATGTCCACATATGGGGACGCCAGGTCCTAGGAGGTTAAAGTCAAGTCAAATTTATTTATAAGAGTGTGAATACTTTATGTTCTGTGCAGCACGGCAGCCTGGGTGTAGTAAGGAAGTATTCAGGGTCACCTGATACAGCCCTAATTATATCCTTTATCAGCAAAAAGGAATCTTGAACATAAAGATTTGTGTCTGTCTCCAAACTGAGAGCTGGTTCGACAGAAGAGGGACCTGCCTCTCGTTCTGCTTTTAAACACTGTATTGTATTGTAAAGACCTATTCAGTTAATATACTCCACCACAGTTGTATTTTAATCAAATTAACAATACTTGATTATAATGTCTTCAAAATGCTGTGGGGCTGAGTGAGCGGACAGACGAGCAAAAATACAAGCAGTGAACAGGGATTAGTGCAAAGGGGAGGAGGATGGTCCCCTCGAGGCAGATGGCTGACTGGAGTTAATGCCATTCATGAATTTCAGACAATTTCATCTTTCAAAATTAAATAAATCCTTTTTGTAAATGCATGTTCAATATGAATCACTTAGAATAAGAACATTAAGTTCCAGTATACACAAGTAAAGCACAGTCTGTAATCCATCAACTTTTAGGAAGTTTGAGGGGAAGTTAGAGATGCAGCCTTTTTGGTTGATTGAATTCTTATTACCATGCAAAGGCACCAGTTCAGCTACAGTATGTCTCTTCCATCTGCATCACCTCATCCAATTTGGGCAGCTTGATAAAATCTTACAAAACCAGCACTAGGCTGAGTCCAAAATAAGTACAGGAGCATCTGCACTTTTGTGTTCACCAAGCTGCTGATAATACTTAGCATTCCACACAGGCTCCAGAGCAAGAGATGTCAAATCATTATGATGGTAGTGTGAGGACGGAGTGACCTGCTCTTCATATGTGAGTGCCAGGTGTTCTGTTTGCTGTGACTCACTGGCATCTCGTAAAAACCAGTTCCAACAGGACTCCTGAAAAACACGACTGAAGATTGAAGAGTTATACCCCAATTTTTCTAAAAAGTTTGGAAGAGCGGAAATAAAGTTGGAACATAAATTTTCTTTAAATGACTCAAATTTATATTTGAAATGGAAAGAGAGACTGTTATTATGGATGCATTTATGCCTCGCTTGCCAACAGAGAACTTCATATCTGTATAAATTGTTTTTGACTTCAGTTTGTTAAGAGTGTGCGCACTGTTGGATTATCTTGTTTAAAGTTTTTGTTCTTTTTCAGCAACACAGCATATTAACTAGATTTTTACGATGAAAAAAAGACAAGGGTATCAAACATCCCAGAAAACCAATTGTGCAAATCCACTCATGCAATGCAGGAATGAAAATATGGAGCTAAAAATGAGGTTAATACTACCTTACAGCAGTAGTTCTTTTACTCTTTCAGTCTCTTCCCCCTGCAGAAGCCTAAAACCATTCAAGCAGAAGTTCAGTAATGATGACACCAAATAATGTTCTAGGCGGTTTGAAGTTTGCAAGACTCCTTGCAAAGACACACGCTGAAGAGTTCTCAAGAGCCTGACTATTAATGTAAGTGTGCGTGCATGTGTGTGGGTTTTGTTAAGTGCTTCTATCAATCTTCATTGAGCTCTTTCAAAGGAAAGACTGTGCCTACCTTTCCTTATCAGCTACACATATGACCATCTGTCCCTGTCAGAGGGAGTGTGAGCAGCGAGAGAGAGCGTGTGCTGTGTTTGAGGGAGAATGCGTGTCTTTGTCAATGTGCACGAGAGTTTAGTTAAGGCCAAAAGAGAGTGCCAGCTTAATTGGCCTTGGCCTTGGCCTGGCAGGTGGATGTAATGGCCGAGTTGGGCTGTGTGTTGGTGTGCACGCGTATATGTGTATGCAGAGTAATTATGAGGACTGGCATTGGTCCTTAGTAGGAACCGTGATGAAAAAAGACCCCATTTACCCCCCTTCATCCTTGTCTTTTATCTCTATTAAATCCAAACGTTCTGTTTATCAGGAGGCAATCAGTCCGGCGTAGCTCAAAGACTGCCACCAACCACAAACAACAACGGACATTTTTTTATTTATCTTTCAGTCTTTTTGTTTGTGAACTAAATAGCATAAATGAAAATAATTAAAACAAAAAAATGATCATGCATGATCTCAACTTTGCAGTTGTTTGAAGTTTGCTCATTTTTGCCTCGTGTGGCAGCTTAAGAAGTTGTGTTTTTCTGGCCTGCATTAGTGCGTGTCGTCAATACAACCCATCAAACTGAAGTATAGACGGTTACAAATTTCATGAGAAGTACTTTGTGTTTCAAAAAAAGAAGAAAAAAAGGAATGAGGACTATTGGACCTTTTGAGGTCTATTTGATTTGGAGAATATAACTGTGTCCAGTTACTCCATGTCCTACATGAGAAAAAATGTCCAGCTTACACAAATTGTGGTTGTAAAAGATATCTTTGGTTCTCTCACAGTGTGAGAGGATTTTAAAGGTGGAAATGTGATGGGTGTGAACTTTAAGTTGGGACACTCCTGCAAGATTTCTGAGGTCTTTGGATCAAATGCTCGTGGCTGTCCCGAGGTCCAGATTAATGCACAGAGGAGATCAGGCCTTTGCTGGGACGGCTCCTACTCTGTAGAACAAACTGGCCCTTCACATCAGGACCTCGCCAACACTTTCAAAACCCATCTGAAAACCCACTTTTATTCTTTGACTTTTAAATCAGAATAAGTTTGTACTACTTTTATTTATCTAATTTTATTTACTTATTTATTTCAAATCTTCTAATTTTATGATTCTTTTTCTTAAATTTTATCATGTTTTCCTGTTTTTATCTCTTTTGATTATCTTAAATGTGCAGCACCTTGGTCAGCTGTGGTTGTTTTAAATGTGCTATATAAATAAATTTGACTTGACTTTAACTTCCGAGGACCTGGCGTCCACATATGTGGATATCACATTTTTGGTTATCTAGACAAAAATACTACATTTTGTTCTACTAGGGCCTGACATCCACTTACGAGGACATTATACTGCCACAAATATCCTCATATGTGGCACTCGTTTTTCTTAGAAACAAAAAAAAAATCTGGTGATTCTTTGTTTTTACATTCATCAGGTCCCAATCAGCCCAAATATCAAAGAGAAATTAAAAATGCTGCTGTGGAAGTTTGGGTCTTAGGAGGTTAATCATAAACAGTTATTATTATTATTAAACTCTATCTCTCTGTCTTATAGTTTGGCTTTTGTCATGTTGCTCTCTTCTGTTTCCCCTCACCCCTAACCAGTGTCTTCAGATGGCCCCGCCCCTCCCTGAGCCTGGTTCTGCCGGAGGTTTCTTCCTGTTGAAAGGGAGTTTTTCCTTCCCACTGTCGCCAAAGTACTTCCCAATAGGAGGTTGTGTGAATGTTGTCGTTTTCTTTGTATTATTGTAGGAATAATACAAAGGGCCTGAAGCAACTCTTGTTACTTCAAGTCAATGAAATCGAATTGAATTTGAATTTTCTTAGAAACAAAAAAAAAATCTGGTGATTCTTTGTTTTTACATTCATCAGGTCCCAATCAGCCCAAATATCAAAGAGAAATTAAAAATGCTGCTGTGGAAGAGTTCGGGTCTTAGGTCTTAAGGCAGCCTGGAACCAGATTGTGGCAATTTGAGAGTTGCAGTTTATTAAACTGTCAAAATTGCGTAGTATGCAGGTGCCTGTACTCAGCAGCTGTCTTTAACCAGTCTGAAAGTTATTCACAAGGCCTAGCTGGTGTGATCAGTAATAAGCACATTCCTTTATTGTGTCAAGAGCTGGTTATGCCATTGCTACTCCTGTGGTCAGTCTCAGCATCGCCAAAAAAACAAAACAAAACAAAAACAATTAATTAATTATTTCATAATAATAGATATTTACCAAATCCCACAACTACAAAAACAACGTGGAACTGTGGATTTGGACACCTTTATTAGCATAGAAGGCTTTCTATGCCACGTGGCCCTAATGTCTGCTAGTTAATACAAATAGATCTATGTACAAAAAATAGTTCATGCTAGTGAGGAATCTGTTATTTAAGGCACAAATGTTAGCTAGCTCTAGGCATTAAAAATGTGAAAGTAGAAATGCAAATAAATCATGTGAGCAGCGTGCAGTTTTGCCATGTTTCACTGGGAAATTTTGTTTCCACTGGTCTATGCAATCCTGCCTCTGCTGGATTCATTTTTATCCCTGGCTTGGATAAAAATATATTGATTCATTTCTCGTTTATTTAGTCATATTCAGAGCACCGTTAGAATCACACTGCCGCATGCGACACTGAGCGGTTGTGAACGGCATCTCTGAAGCACACGGTTTGCTGTCTTTGAAAGTAACAGAGCTGCTGCTGTGACGCGCTGAAGGAAGCAGCCACACTCCCGCATGAAAAGATCTGATCATGACTGTCATTCACCGCGTCGTAATCCATGAATCTGTACAACACGTTACAGATCCGGGTCATTTTGATATATTTATTAACCAGAGTTTAAACTCTGAAAGTAAATGCTCTGTGATTGGTGTTTCACAGCACAGCAGGAAACGTAACGTTCAGGCACTTTTACTGCAGTACTGGGTATTATGCTGGAATTTGAATCACGCTGGTTTGAAAGGTATTTTTTGTTATGTTTTTTGTTTTTATTATTGATGTTTGACTATTGACTAAATCTCTAACTGCTTACAGCTCTGTAGTGTTTCTGTGACACACACTGCAGTATCACTATGACCAATTATAGGCATTGGAATAGTGTAGCAACTCCAGTGCCGTGTGGTCAAACTGGGAACTGCAAGATCATCTTCTGTTGTTTCCTGACAGTATATTGTTATAAAAATATAAAATATATAAAAATCATTACTTCCATTAACAGGCTTTACAGAATGCTAGTATTTTGAGGTGTTTAAAAATGTAAAGTTAGTTAAAGACAAGTAGGAGAGAAGTGTGTTTCCATCCATCCATGGGGGGATTCCTGCTGCCATTGGGCGAGAGGTGGGCTACACCTCCAGTCTAAAAGGCCTGTTAAAAGTGAAAGTTTGGTTAAAGCCGTTTATCCTCAGATTCATTAATATTATATTCTATATTTATAGATTTTAGAATGTGATAAGTGGTATTAGACTCTGGGGAATTGATGTTCCTGAAATCCATGTGGCTGTCTTTGCCTTTCATTTTAGAGTCACCTAATAAAAAAATGATGGGCCAATGGTATTCTCAGAAAAAAAAGCCAGAGACAGCAGCTATTTTACAGTCCCTGGTGCTGTGATCTTTCTGTCCAAATGGGCTGTTTACGTCAGCGGGCCATGAGAGGGGATTTTCAGCTGTATTGGGAGGCAGTGTGCTGTGACTGATTCAAATACACAGCGGACATCTGCACCAGTCCTGACACAAACACTCACGGCGGGAGATGAAGCTGGTGTGTGCTGAGTGTCCCCAGCCTACACAGGGGAGGAAGAGAAAATATATTTGGCCTGGTGACATATGCAATCACCCTGCCTTTCTCTCTGTATCACTTATACAAACATACATACACACACTG
Source organism: Astatotilapia calliptera (assembly GCF_964374335.1). Taxonomy (NCBI): domain Eukaryota; kingdom Metazoa; phylum Chordata; class Actinopteri; order Cichliformes; family Cichlidae; genus Astatotilapia; species Astatotilapia calliptera. Next base: position 19,750,141 of record NC_137423.1, read on the forward strand.
CAGCAGGAACTTTTGTTTTATGACCTCAAACATTAGATGTGAGGCTCAGAGGAAAAGTTTGGTTTACACCACAGCTACAGTTCAATTCTGCATTACAGACGAGGTCTATAATGCATCAAACATGGAGTACATAAAACACAACAGAGATCTGTTGGGAAAAGGTAACAACATGGAGACTGAGGCTGCAGCAGGAGATGATATAATGGTGTTTTATTTTGCAATATGTGATCAGAACGCAATGCATGACTGACCGAATTTGACGTGCAAGTAGAGCTGGGCGATATGAGATTTTTTCATATCACGATTTTTTTTTTTTCATTTCAGGCGATAACGATACATATCACGATATAAGCCAAATAACTATATTTGTAAGATTTAAATGTGCTGTTGCTCACAAGTAAAATGTGAAATAATCAGCAGCTTGTTTTGATTTAAATATTTATTTCTCATAATAAGTTAAACAGGGTAGATGTACTTAAGGAACATGAGACTTTTTCAGATAAATAAAGGCAAATATTGCAAACTACACAAAAGGCAGCCGCTGAAGCGTTTGAGTTTCAAAATAGAACAAACAAAACAGGCTACTAAATTGTCAATTCCACTTAGAAACAAAATATTAATTCTAGAAATAAATATTAGTTTGTTTTACAGAAGAACAGACAAAATTGACTAACTTTTGTCAATATCAAATAAACTGAGAACTAAAAGGAAATTCTCAATCTCTCCTTGTTGTATAGCTTAGCTTTTCAAACAGTTTTAACAGTTACTTTAGTCTGACAAAAGCCGAATGACGAATTAGCGCTTCCAGTCAGAGATTGAGCATGCACCGCTTTATTGTATTTCCAGACTTGCTTTCGGCACAATTTACAGTGAACGCTACTCTGTTTTTGTTAGACTTGAAATAGCCGAAATACCTTCACACTACAGAACTTCTATGGCTCTTTCGTTTGACAATCTCTCCAGCATTGGAACCATCATCTGTTTTCTCTTCGGTAACCTTCGGTCACGCTCGGTTGATTTTTCTCTAGTCGGCAGACTCATTTCCTCCATTACCCAGGCGGCACGGCGGCTGGCTGCTTCCCAAAACAAATACACATGTGCGGCATGGCACTTGTGCTGTACGTAACAAGTCACGTGACGTGACACTGCGGCTGTGATTGGTTTGGCTCTGCGCTACTTAATTTGGATTGGCTGTTTTTTGGGGGGTTTTTTTGTTTTTTTAAGAGGACAAGAGCGGTGAGGCCTATCGCAATAGTTTAATTTTTCTATCGAGAAAAAGTTATTTCGCAATACATATCGTTATCCTTCTATTGCCCAGCTCTACGTGCAAGTTTCAAATGTTTTTAATCAGCAGCTATTGGAAACTCAAAATGAAGTGATTCGGGACAATCAGGAGAGTTTAGTTCTCCTCTTATCACTGCATTCTGCTAATTTTGCTTCACCTGTTACTTGTAGGGTTGCCAGCTTTCAGCACTGTTATTCTTGTAAATGTGCTTCTTTATACTTCTTTTTCCCTGGATTTAAATGAAAAACTAACACAACAAACATTTACTTACAGACCCTGACATTTGCATAGTAAAATTTGCATCATCTGAGTGGTTCTGTGTCACCTTATCAAAGTAAATAAGTGACTACCTAAGTTTGACTAGAAAAACGATATTAAATGTCTGGTTTCCCTTTTATATATGCAGTTAAGATCACCGAACGGTAGTTTATGTAAAGGTCCTCATTGATCTTTCTCCAGTCCCAATGTATTTAGATCAAGACATGAGTTTCTTTGTTACTAATTTCATTACTCTGTGTTTATAATGTTAGTGCTAAGCTAGGCTAAACACATCTTGCTGATGTAAGAGCTTGCAAGATTAAAGTCTTATCTGACTTAAATGTGTCTCTTCTTGATGTTCATTATCTTGGGTGTTCCTGCAAGCCTTCCACAGGGGTGTGCACCATGAATTCATTCAGCCAGGGTAAGACTGTTAATGTGGGTGTAATGTTCTGTGATGTCTCAGGGAGAACGTCCAGTGGGAACTACTTTGACTATGACACGTGTCATCATGTGGTACTTTTACTTACCACCCACCCTACTCACCTGATTTCCCCCTCAGCAACTTTGTCCAAGTGTAAAGCAAGAGAACGGGACGCTAAGATCTAGCAATAGTGGTCATGAGAAGTTGGTCTTGAACAGGACATACAGTAAGGTAAGGTTTTCTCATTTCTAATTGACATATTCCTGGAACTATTGACATATTCTGTTTTCTATAGGCTAAGAAGAGATTGGTCTGTTACAAATTGCACATGTACTGTACAACATATTTCATTATAGCTCCATATTTATTGACTGAGGAGGAAATGGCCCTTAGTGGGCTTTCTTTACATTCAGTAGGGAGAATTCATTCTCCGGAGCTCCAACCTCAAGACGGGAGGAATTTATATCTTCCTCCAATGTGAACTGAGAGTATGAGAAACATACAGAAGAAATATTGTATTTTGCTGGTTAATTTTTAATGCTGTCAGTTTAACCACTATAAACCTGAGACTGCCTGAAGGTGTTCATGGCAGAGAGATATAGTCATACTTTATGAGCTATACGATAATCTGATGGGGAGGTACTTTCAAGGGCAGAGTTCATATTATCTCATACGTCCTTATTTTATCCAGTAGTATATTGTATAATATAATGTGCTTATGTGTATTTTATGCTTTGATGTTTTCATAGCAGCAAATAAATGCATTACTCCATAAAAACGCGGTGACATGTTATATCAGTTTACACTGAATCCTAGTTGTTGGTTTTTCCATATGAAGTGCTGGTGCTGCTTTCAAGTCACGTTCTTCCAAGGTTGCCTAGGATAGCCTGTGAACCACGGAAACAAACAAGTTAAGGCTACACCAGTGTTAGAGGGACAATTGGATGAGTCACAGTTGGCATCACATACTCACGCACCAATTTCAACCTGTCACAGTCTCTACAAACACCGGCCACAAGCACAACAGGGGGGTTCATTGCTGGGTACACAGAGAGATGACACACCTGCCCTGTGTTGTGTACACTCTGTTGGCCAGCAGATTGAAGCAGCCTGTCCACCTGGCAGGGACATGTGTCTTGCATTCAGATGGAGTCTAACAAAAAGGCTAGGGAGACATGGATATAGGTGTGCCACGATGCAGCACACATATGAACTAAATAAAAATGTCCTGTTATTATATACCTGCGCGATCCTAAACTGTTTTCTAGGTTAAATCCAGTCATGTCATTACCATATTTTACGCACTATAAGGCGCTCTTAAAATCCTTTAATTTTCTCAAAAATCAACAGTGCACCTTATGTATGAATTCTGGTTGTGCTTACTGACCTTGAACCGATTTTATGTGGTACGCGGCACTCAAACATCTGTCAAAAATGTTTTGGTACGACTTTGGTAAGCTACGAAGTCGCACTGCTTGATGGATTGTTGGAGCATTACGGCTACTGTAGTCAGGAGCCTCGCGGTGGAATCTGGGTCCTAAACTCATCACTGAGAGTTACAAACGGTCTAAATTCTTTCATCTTTAATTAAATCATCAACGTTGCTGCTTTACCAGGTGTAACAATTAAGTTTAACATCCAAGCATCCATGAAAACAGAATTTATTAAATTTAATGGAGTTAGAAGTTAGCAGGAAGTTAGATCGCTAGCTTCCACCTAAACATGATATAGCATGTTCTGACTGAGAGATTTCTGACCAAATTCAAACGTACACCTCTGCTATCACATCCAACATAAATGAAGACAGAAAACTAAACAGCAGTGACGTTTGTAGTGTTACTGAAGTTGGGTTAGCTGGTATATAATGATGTGCTACGTGATCGCTAGCGACACAGCTATGTTAGCATAACATTAGCACAGTGAAGCTGAAAGATGAACGCTAACGTTTTTACACTCGATAAAAGTTAACGTGAGGGTTCTTGATGGTTAGGGACAAATGCAATCGCATGGCAGGATGCTGTAAACGGACCAAGCTTCAGTCAGGAGAACAACTGAGATAATCCATTCATATGGGAATAGAGCAGCTGCGAGAGAATTCAACATTTATGAATCAATGGTACGGAAGTGGAGGAAGCAAGAAGAAGAAGAATGATTGTTAATTCATTTATGAACCAACCTTTTCAGATTATTGGGTTTATGTTTCTTTTTATGCAAAAAAGTCCGGCCTGTAGCTCTTACACTTTCTTTCATCCTTGACAGCGTGGTCAACAGCTTCTTACCAGATGTTCATCTGTTACTGGAGCGAATAAGTAGCAGGGTCAATTGCTGCTCTTAATAGGTTCCTGCTCAAGATACTTTGAGTGTGAGTCACCCATGTTTTGGCAGAAGCCAACACATAACTAGGTTGTAGCTGATAAGAAAGAAAAACAAAAAATGGACTTAAAGTATAAAAAAATGCACCTCAGGCCGCAATTACATGTATAGTATGAGTGAAACATAGCCCATCATGTAGCCTGATAAAACAATACATCTGAGGTACTGGTTCCATCAGACACACTTAAGTGACAACTGAAAATATCCTGCCAAGACTTAAGTGCTATTTATAGAGAAAAGACAGCTATAAATGTTTTCATTTCGATGTCATTGCTCAGGGCGTCATTTATTCTACCAATATACAGTAAATTACAATGCTGGGTTTTCAAACTTTAATTGAGGGTCATAGAGGAGAAATGTGGAAGCACTTACTGTTTGTAATGTATGTGTTCAGTGGACTGTGGTTTATGATACATTTTGTAACCCTTACTAAGGTGGCAGGTATATTTTGTTGACACCAGTTTCAGTTTTCAATGTTAGGAAGTATGAACACAGCTGAAGAACTGAAGCTGAAGAGGAACTTTCCCTTTTCCCATCTCATTCTGGCCTGACAATATAACATAAATTAAACAGGATTATAAATCAAATCAAATCAAATCAAATCACTTTTATTGTCACATCACATGTGCAGGTACATTGGTACAGCACATGTGAGTGAAATTCTTGTGTGCGAGCTTCACAAGCAACAGAGTTGTGCAAAATACAATAATGTAAACAAGCAAAATACAAGAATGGCTACATCTGAAACTAATAAATATATGTACAATATATAATAGTATATGCATTTCTGGATGTGTATACTAAATATTTTTCTACGTGTGTGTGTGTGTGTGTATGTGTGTGTACACATATTTTACAAATTAAATAGAGTAAACAATAAATAAAATATATAAAAATATACAGAGTTGAGACATGTGCAAAACAGTGGCATTACTGTACAGTATGGAGTGCATAATGTTAAATGTTAAATAATTAAATAATAAAATAATAATAATAGATAACATGCCTCATTTCATGTCTCACAAGATGTCAGCAAGGGTTCACCTAAGGGCCACTCACTTGCCCTTACCAGGAGCAATAAATATGGGCAAGCAAGACAAGAAGTGCCTTGCTTGGACTGCATGCAAGTGTAAGCAAGGCATAGACCTCAATTAAAACATAATAAATTAAAAGTGATGTCTTTCTTTACGTCTCAGAACACCAGGCAACAGTGTTGGTCAAGTTACTTGAAAAAAGTAATCAGTAACTAATTACCGATTACTTCCCCAAAAAAGTAATCCCGTTACTTTACTGATTACTTATTTTCAAAAGTAATTAATTACTTAGTTACTTAGTTACTTAGTTACTTAGTTAAAACACAATTTACAACCTGAATAGGTGATAAAGCGATAGATCTTTCAGCCCAATTCTACTTTTTCTGCATAATTCATCATACAAAATGTAATCAAATGGAAAAGTCTCTTTTTTAAACTTGTTTTATTAGTTTTAACCTTTTAACTTTATGCATCAAGCAAAAATGTAATTATATGCAACATTCTCTGACTGGAAGAAATTTGTTTAACATTTAAACTTATTTTCTGCACATTCCAGCACATAATTTTTTTGTGTGTGTGTTTACACTCAGTGTTTCAAATAGATGCAAGTAAAACTGTCACGGTGAAAAGAGTGAAAAGAGCCGTGTGGAAAAGGAAAAGGAGGATCCAAACGCAGGCAGTCGTGAAGGTGTAAAGGTGATTTATTGAACACAAAAAGAGAGGCAAACGGCAAAACGGAGAACTAAACTATACTGGGACAACTAAACTACTGAGCACGAACAAAAACACGAACCTGAACATAAAGGAAGGAAGACGATGGTGCATGATGGTGACGGCAGGGAACACACGGATGAAACATGGTGGATACGCAGACGGACCAGCAACTACAACAACAGAGGACACGACTTAAATACACACAGAGAAACACAGGGGAATTGCACACAGGTGGTGGACACAGCTGGAATAATCAACAAGACGAGACAGAGGTAAAACTGAACACACTCACATGAGACGCAGACCTTCACAATAAAACAGGAACAAGAAACCATCACACTAAGACGCAGACTCGACATAGAGAGACAGACAGAAAATGACACATGAAACTAAACCCACACAAAACATGAGAGCACAAATCTTAAACCCAAATAAACAGAAACATGGAACTCTAACAATAATAATAATCATCGCACCCAAAACCACAACAATCATTCAAAAAATTAACTAACAATCAAAGCTCAAAATACTGGTTCGAAACTGACGCAGAACCATGACCAGCCCTTGGAGGGGGGGCTCCAAGGGCTGGCTCCCGACAGCCCGAAACAAAAACAGCGCAACAAAACAGAGCACCAGACCAGGGCGGGCGGAGGGGGTCAAGGAAGGAGGGTCCGAAACAAAAAACAAGGAGCACAAGAGTCCAAATACACAAGAAAACAGTCCAAGAACACAGGAAAATAGATCAAAAACAAAACCAAACTAGAGCTCAACAAGAGTCCAAGAAAAGACCCGGGGGTCGACAACACAAAGACCAAGACAGTTCTGGAGGCCGGCCGTGCACACAGCAACGGCGGCGACGGGCAAACAGTTCTGGAGACCGACCGTGCACACAGCAACGGCGGCGGTGGGCAAACAGTACTGGAGGCCGACCGTGCACACAGCAACGGTGGCAACGGGCAAACAGTTCTGGAGGCCGACCACTCGGAAGGCAGTGGCGGCCACTGAGCAGGTCCGGAGGTCGGCCACGATGCCAGCGGCGGCGACGAACCCTTTCCGGAGGCCGTCCCCGAAGGCCATGATGCCAACCTAGAGGCCCAGAAAACGGCCGGCAGAGGCGAGGCAGAGCGGGACGAGCTGGCTCTGACGGCAGTGTAGCAACCGCAGGACCAGACGAGGCAGGACCAGACGAGGCAGGACCAGAAAAAAGGCGGAGCTGAAGCCGGACCAGACGAAGACGAGGAAGGGCCAGACTAAGCAGGACCCGGACCAGATGAAGGCGGAGCTGAGGCTGGACCAGGTGTCGATGAAGGCGGAGCTGAGGCTGGACCAGGCGTGGATGAAGGCACGGAGGCTGGACCAGGCGTGGATGGGCGACTCGGGCCCTCCAGCTGACGAGGCAGGATGCTGGCTGGGTTCTCCCGAACTCCCAGCAGATGAAACTTGAGGCTGGATGGGCGACTCGGGCCCTCCAGCTGACGACACTTGAGGCTGGACGGGCGACTCGGGCCCTCCAGCTGAGATAGACGGCTGAATGGGTCCCTCTGGTCCTCCAGCAGAGGACAGGGGCAGAGGGGCGGACTCACTGGAGCTCTCAGCAGGGGATGATGGCTGAGACTGCTCAGTAAAGTCCTCTAGTGAAGCTGCTGGTGCTCTAGGGGTCCAGAGTTGGCTGGTGACTGACACCCAGCCTCTGGGGAGGCCCTAGAGGGAGCAGCTGCCTCTGAGATGGCCAGCTTAAGTGAACCAGCTAACGTTTGTATGAAGTGTGTTCCTTGCATGTAATGAGGCATGTAATGAACAATCAAAACTCAAAATACTGGTTCGAAACTGACCCAGAACCATGACAAAAACACAGCAGAAAATAAATAACTTCAAAGACTAGCGGTCCTTTTGCTCTATTTTCACCTGTAAAGCAGGAGTAGGGTAGGCGGGAAAGTAACGGTAATCTAATTACCGTTTTTGCAATAGTAATCCCTTACTTTACTCGTTACCTGAAAAAAGTAATCAGATTACAGTAACGCGTTACTGCCCATCTATGCCAGGCAATATGAGACTATAAACCTTCTCTAAATTATTGCCATCTTGCCATTGCCATCAAAGCAATTCTAATATTTGTTTTGTGGCAAAACAATATTAGAACTACATGCCATAAGGATTCTGAGCTGTTGTGTCAGTCAGAACAAGCGAATTGTTGCCACATTCTTCTTTCTTTTGTAGTTTGCAGTCACTGCTCTCCAGTGAGGGTGTGGTTGGTCTAAGATACACTTACATGTCAGATCTGCTCACATATGAGTATTTTTAATACTCATGTAAGTGCAGCAACAGTTAAAAGAAAATGTGCAGCAGATCAAACAATGTCTTTGATTAACAACACACACTGGTTACATAGTAATTCACCAAAAGCACCTATTGTACAGATCAGATATTGCAACATTCAGACAGACCAAGCAGACACACTGACTGCGATGTTAATATTCAGAGGAGACACTGGGACCTGTCATAACAGGAACAGGACAGGTATTACTAACAATGGCTCTGTCTTTTCAAGCATCCCAGTGCACCTTGACAGCAGGATAGTGAGCCAGCATGCACAATACTGGATATATTATTATACTGCATAAAGACATGTAATCTGATGGGTCTACAGTAATATAAAGTGGAGACGAATCGATGCCACTTTTTAAGTGCAGTAGTGATATTGATAAGCTGCCTGAGCATCTGCCAATGTCAACACCCATGTGATCATTTACAACCAAGATTTGAACAATGCATTTGTCTGGACAGATGTCAGAGCTTCAGATGCTCGAAACAATATCAGCATCAAATGTGTCAACCAAATGACTGAAGGAGAGCAGCGTAGCAGAAAAATGTAAAAAATGTAAATCAAATGTAAAGGAATGTCAAGAACCACATTTTAAATCACTTTTTGTAAATTTGGGGAAATTTTACTATCTGGTGATGCCATTTGTAGTTTATTGGGGGCATTTAACATAAACATGTGTACACATAGATATGGCGTCTGAAACGTGTCTCTCAGACCACCGTCTTCCTCAGGGGGTCTCTCAGTGGGTTCTGAGCATTTCTGTATAAAATCCCAGGCAGGCTTTTCTCCTCCGTTTCTGATGCTTCAGAGAAAGAAATGCTAAAACTGAGCAAAAAGGGAAGATTCCACCAGTGAGACGATATGTTGTTAAGTATTATTAAGTTATATTTAATTGAATGTATAAAAGTGACTGTCCTCACATGAAGTTAAGCTAACAGATGCTTCTGTTGGATAAAGAAATGTTTTAGCAAACTGAGCGTATCAGAAGGATGTGAAGATATTTTTTCACTGGTTATAGGTGTTATGACCTATGTGTGTCTGCACAGCTCTGTTCAGATGGACTTGTTTTGTATGTAGTCAGAGTGAATCTGTCATGGACACCTTTATTAACCCGTATTCACTGTCGAGATAATAGTGGCTTACACATTGACCTAACAAGCAAAAGTTTCTTGGTTAGTGCGGAGGTTCCTTTGGGGATGTGTCAGGGAGAGCACCCACTGTAAGAATCTGCCAATTCAAAGCATGTGAGCTCCCTGCTCTGGTGACACCCTGTGAATAAGGAAGCACCTGAAAGTAGGATTTTATTCAAAAAATGCAAATTAGATTCCGAGGTATTAATAAAATCAGAAGCAGCTGCACACAAATTAGCCATCTATCATTTTATTGCACTGAATCAGGACAGCACTGTCTAAAGGGGCTAAACCCTGAGGGCCCCAGCGACACAGTTAAAGCATTTTGATGTCTTTCTTTTGTCTTTACTGATTCATTATATTTGAAAATCTGTATTTACTCTCTTTCAGTACTCTCTGTGTTGTATTTGTTGTGCTAATTTGTGCACTGGGTGAGTGGATTTAAGTTGAACTCTGCTGAATTCACTCATAAAATGGATTTAAAATGTTCTGTCAGATAAATTAGGGATGCATCATTGAACGCATTAGAAATGAGCCCTTCTGGTAATAGCGTTCTGAAGGGAGTCGGTCTGAAATTCAAAATTATAATCACCCTGTTAAGAAGTCCGGTTTTACATCCTCTATTATTCTAATATAGTCTAGGTTCTTTAACATTGCAGAAGCAACATCTTCAGCATTTCTCTGAGCAGAAAGAGGGATTAAAATAGTGGATCATATTGGTATTTAAGTGACAAATAAGATGTACAGTGGCATGCGTCCAATCTCTTCAATCGTAGTTATTTAAAAGCCTCTAATGCTGGGAGAAAACTTGGATCGAGGGCCAGGAGACACAAAGCAGAACAAGAGACGTTTCCTAAGTGTGAGTATGACCAAGGAAGTGAAAAGAACTGGCTGAGGTCGGAGGTTTTACAAGTCACGAGACAAACAAAAAGTGACAGAACAAGAAGTTTAGATGATGGATGCAGAGTTAAAGAAAGAAACAATACCACTGAGAGAATGTAGCTTAATAAGCACACTACATGTGCTTATTACATTAGGATGGGGGGGCTGAACCGGCCACAGGATGTTTGTACGGAGCAGAGAGGGAAACAAAGATTGATAGAAAGAACATCTCTCCTGCCTGTACGGTCCAGTGGATGACTGCTGCTGACAGGAAAAGGCAGGACAGGATTTTCCACTCTCTGAAAAACAACAGATACATAAAAGTAAATTAATAACGCGATGTGCCATCTGTTCTGTTTGTGACCTTTTGTCCCTGTCCAAGGGACTTGAAACCTCAGTCAGGTGCAGTTTGTTGTTGCCCCCTGGTGTAATAGCGTTGCCTGTCTGGCCTTGTTCTGCTTGCATAAAAATACTTTTTCCTCTTGAAATTTGCTCCCAAGTCATTTGATTCAGGGACTGTGGGCCCTCTAAGCAGGTCATGGTCCAGTCACACATCACCTCATGGTCCGCTTCATGGTCCGTGGTTTTCTGCACTTGCTTTCTCAAAACTGTAACGACCTTTAGCCTCCCACACTCCTGTCAGCAGAAACACCCCCTCCACACACACACACAGACACACCACCACCACTATAGATTCATTTTGTCAAGAAGGCCCTTGTGCATCCTTTCCAAACTGAATTACATTCGCTCACAGGTCCTCAAAAGTCACCTGCCTCTGTCCTAGATGTAATCTCATCTCCATGTACTTCTAACATGAGAGTCACAGAGTGAGGACACTATGACCTTGCTCCACTGAGTCTATATGAGCTTGTGTATAATGAGCTCAAGTAATGAGATCTTGTTCCGCAGTGCTGTAGGACTCATTTCAACTTACTGTGGATCAGTATGTGACGGGAATGTGAGGCAACTAGTAGGACATAGGCAGAAAACTGTCACTGCTGTGGTGGCACCTCACCTATGAACCTGTAGTCATCTATGTCAAAGGTTTCACTGCTGACTACACTGCTGACAACAAGCTAGATACCTACCAACAGCCAACCAACCAGTAAAAAAGGTTTGAGCCACCCTTCAGTATATTTTGCTTCAACGTCTGTTTTAAAGTTGAAACTTTCTCTTGAAGACTTTTCTTTGGACTTGCTGCCTTTTCACCTGTTTTCAATCCAGTTCTTGTACATTCATTTTCAGAGGAATGTCATTTAACACTGGTACTCTGAATCATTCAAGCATAAAAAGGCATCTAACTCAGGGAGTGAACCAAATACAAATTGGGTTTTAGGATTTGTTACCAACAGCCTGTCACAAAAATATACGATTTGTTTTCCTTTTTTTCTTGAAGATATGAAAAATTCAAAGTTAACACAATTTGACTTGTAGAAAATTGTATTTTTTTCACAAATAAGGTGATTCCCAAAGAGCTGTTACCCAAAAACTTTGCCATTGTGAATGTGTGTGGATGGCTGAATGTAGTGTAAAGCACTTTGGGGTCCATAGGGACTAAGTAAAGCGCTATACAAATACAGGCCATTTACCATTTTACCATTAGCTTGAAAGCAATGTGTGACCAGCGATGGTTAGTTTCAGATGTCTGCTTGAGGACTTTTTACCCCTCAGTCATAAAACACTGATGGGGTATTGTCACCTCCTCTCTGTTTGGGTGGGCAGGCGGCATGACCACTCAAGTTTAAGAACACTATAATTCGAGAACAAGTCAGTGTAGGATTTTCAAACTGATACCATATACACTAAAAATTTGGAACAAGTTTGAATTCCGGTGACCTTAACCTCAAGGTCAAACTCATAGGTCACGTTTTCTGACAATCTTTCCAACACATTATTTTTGTACCTTATGTCCAGTGTTTCACTTCTCAGTCCCAGTCCAAGCTACACTTGCTGAGGTGATCCTCTAATATATTTCATCACTAATCTGAATGTTTGTTGTTCCTCCCCATTTAGCATTACCAGTAGCTATCACACCAATGACTGCTTGCAGTTAAATATCATTCACTTTCTATAGTCCCTGGTCGCCTGGTCACCATGAATTGCTTCCAGTGTGTACGGAGCTTTACTGTGGAATTCTTCGGTTTGGCATATTTGGTTAAGAACATTTTGCTCCAGTGTCTCAATTTGTTACATTTGAAGATGTAACTTTAAACTCTTGACAGTGAAACTTTTCGGTAAACAAACACAAAAGCACCACACTACTTCCAACATTTGTTCATTTTTTAAATCAACTGATGCATGACCAAAAATATTGTACTTCTAATTCAGATAGTTTAAGCTTTGAATAAACCACACTGATATTTGAACTTTTCAGTCACATTTCATATGTGACACTTGTCATTTGATACCAGAAACACTGAGGACAGAATTTTAAAAAGAAGTCACTCCATGCTGTACAGTATTAAGTACACAAAGTACTGCTTGTGATGGTATGCAGCCAAAGAGAGTTTTTAGATAATGAGTTTTAAATCTCATCAGAAACTGCCTGGAATGAAAATTTGACACTTTGTCCTGGCAGACAGATTTTGTCAAAGTTGACATCTATTCCAAATCACACAGATCACATCCCCAGATTACCTCATCTATCAGTTCTTTCTTTTTCTATCTTTCAATCCTGCTATCAGTCTGTGGATTTGCTTCCAGTTTCCAGAATTAGGGGATTTTGGGGATATTATTCCAAGACTTTCCCAGATGCCTGCATACATGTCTGTGTGCTGTTGTGCCTAAAGGTCTCTGCTCCTTCCTCTGCAGGCTAACAGCTTGCTTCTCACTCACCATCCTTTGTTTTTCTTTTTTCACATTTGCCACCTGCATTGACCAATTTACATTCCTGCCAGCAGGTTTTGGGGTTAATTAAAAAGGATATGCCAGATGGTGTGAATGACAGAAATCCATTGCTTTTAGTGTAAACAGTTGGTTATAGGTATGTTAATAGTTCCGGAGTGAAATCACACATTTTGCCCTGAAAACAAACAAAACATTTGTAAGACAAGACAGTTTTAGAAACACTGAAATTGATTTATTAAACCACCTGAGAGATCTGATTATTAGAGGGCTGAAACCGTGAGAATGATCGAACTGAAATACCGGCTAAGATAGCCCAAGGTAACACATATTCATAAATGACTAATGGTCTAAGTTTATTTAGAAGTTTAATGTTAGAAAAAGTGGGGAAACTGTGTGCGGAGTTAAAGTGGCTGCATTAAAGGGACAGATGGGGTTAATCAAGTGAAAGCTCTTATCATTGATTTCATTCAGTAAGACCAGCTTGAACTGCAGTAAAGAAGTGTGGATAATACAGAGCAGTACAGAGAGACATTTTTGATCTATAAAGGTAATCAAAAACTATCTTCCAAAATTAAAAAAATATGCTCCCATCTTTTTTTGTTTTTGATCCTCTCCTCTCACCCCTCACTCCTTACTTTCCTTCTTCTCCCCTACTTCTGCATGATGCTGTGAATGTTCTATAGAGTTGGGAATCTTCTGCTAAGCTCCCCATAAACCCTGGGAACAGCAGATAAGGAGGAGGAAGACGAAGATTCCTCCTTGAGGTATTTTCTCTCATACTCATCTCAAACCCTGTGATCTCCCTCCCTGCACAGCCTCTAAGATATTTAAACTTTCCTTTGCACTCTTTTTTTCTTCTCTATTTTGTTTTTACAAATTTTTCATTGTGCATAATTTCTCATGCATGTTTTCTTCTAACTTTGACGTCCTTTCTCTTCATATCTATGTTATCTCTTTTTCTGTCTCCCCCTCCTTGCCTGCATCAGTCTCTTTTACAATTGTCTCTTTCTTTTAATCTCCCCCCTCACTCTATCTTTCTCTCTGATCAGTGCAGTCGCCCTACGCTGTAAGCCATGTGATGCTTCAAAAGAGTAACAGCAACCGTTCTTTTCTCCCAGTGGCGACGTATTTCTCACAAGCAACGCTACATTGGAAGACTTGGTAAGAGTAGAGGGAAGAACAAGAGAGAGCAAAGAGATGAGCAGAAAGATGAAAAGATAAAGGGACGGACAGGGAAAGCTTAGAGTCAAGAAGGGAGAGGAAATCCAAAATAACAGCACAATGTATTAGAAATTCTCTCTTGTGATGATGTATTTGAGGATCACAGCAGGAGCAGCACTGAAATGTCAGCGACGTCTTTCCCCCTGCGAAAGTAACTGAATAAATCAGAAACGCTCTTTAATGAGGGGCCATGTGTAGTTCAACATGATGCAGTCACAACACTGTATGTCTTACAGATGTATTGTGTCCTTTACAGTGCTGTGCCGGCCCTTTGCTGCATGTCTTCTCCACCCGTCTCTTTCTCCACTTTCCTGTCTGTCTTCACTGCTTCACTATCTTTTAAAAAAGTAAAGAGGTGAGAAACAAATTCATCTATCAGTCAGGAAGCGTAACAAAGCCATTTCTAAGGCTTTAGGACTCCAGTGAAAAACGTTGAGAGTCGTCTTCTACAAATGCAGAAAACAGTGGTGAACCTTCCCAGGAGTGCACGGCCTACTAAAATTACTCTTAAGAGCACACTGATGACTCATCCAGGAGATCACATGACAACACGTTCTCACTCCCAACTCCTCAAATGTGTGACATATGGTCAGGCTCCCTCTGCTTCACTTATGGATATGGACGCGCAGGGTACCCCCCTCGCCTCGAGAATTGACGTGCAGGGTCCTCTCATTGAATACTATAGAGCTCCCTTAACGTTGCTTATTGACGACAAGAGATTGCCGCGGAAGAGCCTGTTGTCCGTATATTTATATATTTCCGAAATCACAATTTAGTGACGTATACTGAACACAATAAATTATATAATGTAAACAACTACCTGAAAAACAGGTAGAACGATACTTTTGTATCGTTTATTGCATTTATGGAGGGGGTGATGTATGCTGGGTAATGGCACAGCTAGCGACTGGATGACTATATGGAATCCGGTGGATACAGCACTGTGTACAGGTAAGACCATTTAAACGGACAGCATTTATAAAATGACTATTAAAAGTCAGCGAGTGTCAGTAATGGTTATGTTAGTAATACACAGAGTGCTAATATAACAGCTTTAAGGTGCATTTGTAGATATTATTACGTGTTTTACCGTCTTTATGGTGCTACCTTAAAGTTACGGTGTAAACGTTAGCTTATATTGGAGTAAAGCTGTTACTGTTTAAATGATGTTAGCACGGAAATATTAGCTTCTTTCATGACTGATGAAGTTATAGTTAATAAAGTTTTCAGTAAAGTGTTTAATCACTGCCACAGATTGACAGCAAATATCTCGATTAGCTTCAGTGCATCTATAATAAATATGTGCAAGTTTCAGTGCTTCGTTTAAACTGTATGATACTTATACTGACCCAGGGTCAGTGTAAAATACAATCCTAACTGTGTGAACAAAGCCTGGCTCCTTTAATCCTGTATGACAAACCTCAGGATGCAGGTTATTATTACTCTTTCCTGCTGGCACACCTGTCACACCTGAGAGTCAGCTAGAAACTTACAGTGACGTGGACATCATGCAAAGACTGCCAGACTCTGTAATGCTGCAAATGATCAGTGACTCATGTTAACACTAAACTTTAAATGGTATCTCTGTGTCTCTCTGTGTGTGCTGAACATTTAGGATTGAGTCAGGCTGCATCAGCTGAAGCTGTTATTTGTATATATCAGTATTTTTTTAATTCAGGTGTGGGGAAAATACGTAAGACTGCAGTGAAGCGATGTACCAGATTAATCCCTGGCCAAAGGTATCGTACTTAAATCAGACTACTGATCCAGCCACATCAGCCTTTTGTGAGGTCTGTTTAAAGTAGACTAAAAATGAACTGCAGGTTCCTGAGAGGTGGACTGTGAGCACAGAAACACATGTTCATACATACAGCTGCAGCAAACTTACATTAATTTTAAATAGATTTGTTACTCTGATGTCTGTCTCTGTGTTAGTCCTCTGACACACTGGTACCTGTCCAGGTGTGTTCTACCTATGACTACTGGGACAGGCTCTAGCCTCTGTAAAAGAAATTTTCTGTTATTCTCATTTAAAGTATTTAAGTGCTTATGCATATGCTTAGTTGTGACACTGTTATAGACTGTTCAGTGAAAGTTTCTAAAACTAGATGAACTTACTTCAGCGTCAGCAGTTTGAGAGAACAACTCCCTTTACAGGTGTTGATAAGGCCAAGGGCACAAAACAGCATAACCATTGATCCGTTAGGTTTCATAGCAAGACACGTGAAGTGTGGTAGGATCAGTTTGTAACTTCCTCCCTCTTCCTTGGAATGCATAAAGGAGTAGGAGCCCAACTTCTGTGGCAGCGCTGACATGACTGAACTGTGATGTTTGATGTGTGTTGGCGCAGTAATAAATAGCTTGATCACAGCTCTTTCTGTGTTGCAGACTTTATTAAAAAAATTCCACGACAACCCCCACCCTCCCACTATGAACCTGAATTGAATATTCAGAAGACATTTGTTTAAATAGTTCTACAAATCTGAGCTGTTGGTGTGTCCTTGGATTGTGTGGTAATAATATTAGAGCTAGCAATCTTTCTTACTGAATCTCTACTATGAGTCATTGTGAAATGCACTACACACAGGGACACACACGCACAGGTCTTTGTCTCCAGATGCCACATTTATTTCTAGCTTCCTGTGTTATGACCGGCCACAGTCTGACAGCTGTCGGTCTCAGCTGATTTCCCGCTCTCCTCCGCTCCTCTCCCGTCTCACTATAAAAGGGAAGGAAACCATCATCAGTCCAAAACGCCATCAGCTGTTCTCACCTGCGTCTCCAGCACCACCCCGTTGAGCTCACTGCACCACACCTCCCCTGCAGCCGCGCCCAGGACCACACCTCCGCCACAGTCATGTTACCTGAGATTAATTCTATGTTTACCTGTCAGCCTGGACAAATGTGCTGTGTGAAGGAAATTAAATTAAATCAGATCTGAACTGCGTACATTTAAGGAACCTGTTCATATTTAATTGAAATATGAACCAGTGATTTTTTGATTGCTGATTCCAAGAGAGTCTTTGTGGAAATCCTGTTTGGCTTTTTGTTATTTTAATTCTCTTCTCTGTTTTCCAGAACAGTTCTCCACAGTCGTTGTCCACATGAGTCAGTGGGACCAAGAAGCACTCTGCTAATGTGTGGACTCTGACCAGCAACATCCAGCAAGACCCGGACAGCGTTTTCTATCTCCCTGCTGGAGTTTTTGTTTGCCTGTGACTGGAGAGTCAGATTTTTGTTGAGCTTCACACTTGCAGAGGTAAGTCAGTTTGCAGAGATCCCTCCCACCCTGGCTTTTATGTCCTAGATTTCTTATCTGAAACAGTAATAT
The DNA here is from genome assembly GCF_964374335.1 of Astatotilapia calliptera. NCBI lineage: Eukaryota > Metazoa > Chordata > Actinopteri > Cichliformes > Cichlidae > Astatotilapia > Astatotilapia calliptera. The sequence goes on from NC_137423.1 coordinate 19,767,963, forward strand.
TTCAGTGATACACGCTACTGATCCCTGATAGGAGAATCATCAATTTTGGCAACAAAGAAGCCTGGTGGATGTTTGTTTACAGTCTGATGATGGGACATCATGCTCTGCATCTTCAAAGTTTGCCTCCTCATTATTATTCATACCCAGTAATGTAAAGTATGCTTGTATCTACTATAACTGAACCAACCTGGTGCTCTTCATTTATGGAGGCTGTTGAGTCTGAATGTTGGTGTCTCGTGTTCTCTGGGCTTTGTTGTCCTCAGTCTTTTTGCAGGATCAGAAAACAAAACCAGGAGGCACGTAAATGTTTCTTCTCCATGATGTTTCTTCAAATGTTTCTTCTGGATGATGATAAGACTGTGACACGGGATGCCACCTTTGGTCTTGTGATGAAGCAAAGCTCAGGAAGAAGTGTGATTAAATGGTACCCACATGTTGAGAAGGATGTACAGGGGCACCTGCAGCCAAATCCAAGCTTCAGGTTAGTTGTAGTTGCAGAACGCTGTAGGACTGAGACATCTAAGGCATCAAATGTTTGATTAAACGGATGAAAAAGAGAAGTTTCTTCCCTATAATTATCACTTCTTAAAATCTGTAGCAACTTCAAGTCTGTCAACGTGCTGAGCATGCTCAGAATGTGACAATATATTTTTGTTCAATATTTAATTTCTTTCAGTTGCAATTGTTAAATGAAAAAAAATAAAAAATATATTCTTATAATTTAGCAAACTAATTTATCAAAAGAAATAAAAAAAACACCCAGCACGCCCCTGCGGGCGGTTTATCCTTCAAGCTCGGGTCCTCTACCAGAGGCCTGGGAGCTTGAGGGTCCTGCGCAGTATCTTAGCTGTTCCCAGGACTGCGCTCTTCTGGACAGAGATCTCCGATGTTGTTCCCGGGATCTGCTGGAGCCACTCGCCTAGCTTGGGAGTCACCGCACCTAGTGCTCCGATTACCACGGGGACCACCGTTACCTTCACCCTCCACATCCTCTCGAGCTCTTCTCTGAGCCCTTGGTATTTCTCCAGCTTCTCGTGTTCCTTCTTCCTGATATTGCTGTCATTCGGAACCGCTACATCGATCACTACGGCCGTCTTCTTCTGTTTGTCTACCACCACTATGTCCGGTTGGTTAGCCACCACCATTTTGTCCGTCTGTATCTGGAAGTCCCACAGGATCTTAGCTCGGTCATTCTCCACCACCCTTGGGGGCATCTCCCATTTTGACCTCGGTACTTCCAGGTTATACTCGGCACAGATGTTCCTGTACACTATGCCGGCCACTTGGTTATGGCGTTCCATGTATGCCTTGCCTGCTAGCATCTTGCACCCTGCTGTTATGTGCTGGATTGTCTCTGGGGCATCTTTACACAGCCTGCACCTGGGGTCTTGCCTGGTGTGATAGACCCCAGCCTCTATGGATCTTGTACTGAGAGCTTGTTCTTGTGCTGCCATGATTAGTGCCTCTGTGCTGTCTTTCAGTCCAGCTTTGTCCAGCCACTGGTAGGATTTCTGGATATCAGCCACCTCCTCTATCTGCCGGTGGTACATACCGTGCAGGGGCCTGTCCTTCCATGATGGTTCCTCGTCTCCCTCCTCTTTCTTGGGTTTCTGCTGCCTGAGGTATTCACTGAGCACTCGGTCAGTTGGGGCCATCTTCCCAATGTATTCTTGGATGTTCGTTGTCTCATCCTGGACTGTGGTGCTGACACTCACCAGTCCCCGGCCCCCTTCCTTCCGCTTAGCGTAAAGCCTCAGGGTGCTGGACTTGGAGTGAAACCCTCCATGCATGGTAAGGAGCTTTCTTGTCTTTATGTCAGTGGCTTCTATCTCCTCCTTTGGCCAGCCTATTACCCCAGCAGGGTACCTGATCACGGGCAGGGCGTACGTGTTGATGGCCCGGATCTTGTTCTTACCATTCAGCTGACTCCTCAGGACTTGCCTGACCCTCTGCAGATACTTGGTGGTTGCAGCTTTTCTAGCGGCCTCTTCATGGTTCCCATTCGCCTGCGGGATCCCCAGGTACTTGTAACTGTCTATGTCTGCAATGTTGCCTTCTGGTAGTTCAATCCCCTCAGTTCTGACTACCTTCCCTCTCTTTGTTACCATCCGACTACACTTCTCCAGTCCGAACGACATTCCAATGTCATTGCTGTATAGCCTGGTAGTGTGGATCAGTGAATCGATGTCTCGTTCACTCTTGGCATACAGCTTGATGTCATCCATGTACAGGAGGTGGCTGACAACTGCTCCGTTCCGTAGTCGGTATCCGTAGCCAGTCTTGTTAATCCAGGCAGTGCACAGGTTGGTCAGTCTGGTCTTGCAGTCTCAGCTGACTGTTCTGTCTACCAGTAGCTGGTGTTTTGCGCCTCTGGTATTCTTGCCAATTCCTTTCTGTGTCCCGCTCATGTATTGACCCATGTGCCTGCTCATCTCGCCCACCGATGCCTTCTTGTTCCAGTAGCCCACTTTTCGTCAGGGTGCCCTGGTTCCTCAACACCTGACGCGGACCTTGTTGATCCGGGCGACGTCCGAGCCGGCATGCCTTCATATTTATCTGTCTCGCTCATGTCTGCGGTAGGTGTAATGATGATGTAATGATGTAAGTAAATCTTCAATATTATTTATTTGCTTGGTTATATTAGGAGTGTTTCTGAGTGAGGGGGAGAGGAGTCATCATCCAGGTAAAGTGACGTAGATCAGTGGATACACTTGTCTCCCCTTTAAAGGAGACAATCCAAGTCATTCTTAAATGTTAGTGCTTTCAAATACACAAACATTTTTAAAGGACAAAAATGAACATCCAACTTTGACTGTAATACAAAATAAATCTTTGCATGTGTGCTTTCAAACTCTCAGATAGGCAGGATATCAGTCTTGGACTGTCTAACCTGCCGGAGCAGCACTGAATGACCACCGCACATGAGCATGTTTCTGCAACATTCAGCATCTGATCCTTCATCTGTGTGCTTCTGCTTTTGGTAAGTAGAGTTACCCAACTCCAGTAACTCTAAACACATGCCATCCATTTCTAACAGCCTGGTTATTTCCTGTCAGTTACTTTAGAAACCATGTGGTCACCTGACCTAACACTGTTTCTTCTTCTTCCCATTAACGTTGAAGTGTCACATGTCAAACAGCTGGAGAGGAAACTACACCAGTGTACTGGGATGTTTCAGCAACACGTGCCAGATGCTGTTCCTTCATGGTGACATCACCAGAGACAGCCCCACCCACCTAAGGACCCATTGATCATGATGATTATAATTATGACAGCGAGCAGAACTAAGACTGTAAAAATCCACGACCAGAACTTTTCTTTCTAATTATTAATGAATACTGAGAGCCTCTTTCTGTGTTTTGTCTGTTTCGGGGGGGGGTTTTTACCTCATTTTTTACTAACAAAGTTCACCAAACTCACACAGTTTACATTCTGTATGTTTCCATCTTTACCAGCCACACTCTAACTGCATTTAAGAAAATAATCCTTTGAAATTGTCGTTTTTCTCTTTTGTAATTGATGATAATTCAGTGAATATACGTCGATGCTCCCTTTTATTCCGTCACACATTGCTTTAAGTTTTTCAGTGTCCAGTTATTTTTTTACTGCTGGTTGAATTCTCTGTACGTTTGACCCTGTAGACTGTTTGATGGACTGCTTGTCTTCCTGTTTGTTACCACCGCCTGTTTTTGACTAAAGATTTGGATTTCTGACTTCAACACAGCCTCTGCGTGTCCTCCTTTTGTGTCCTCTTCCTCTGTGAATGTGTTGCATGTGTCACAGATTCATTTTATTAACAGTTTTCCCACAGTGAGTTGCATCAGCATTCATTCACAGCACATTTCAGAAGGATTCAGATTAATACAGTGAGTGCCACTGTAAATTATCTTTCATCAGGTAAATTTTAAAGTTCAGTATTTCAAAGCAGGAGTTATGAAGAATCATACTGGCGTTAGGACTAATAATATGTACTTACAAAGTCAAAGTTTTTTAATTATGCTAGAATATTGGAAGACAATCAACTTTTAGTGTTTTCCGCATATTAATTATTCTGAAATACAGATGGTGACCCTAACTGTACAGAAGCACTAAATAACTGACTGACAATTGATATGTGAGGAATGCTAATGTAACACGATAACAGACTTACATCATTAAAACATAAAGGACAGGAGATATTTAGATATTTTTATATTTATATTACATTTTATAGCTGACGGATATTACTAAATAGATAGAATTGACTAAATAGCTGGATGAACATGAAAAATATGTCTATAATAACAAATGACCATGAGAGCCAGTAGAATTAATTCAACTGGACACTCAAAAGACGTCCTTAAATGCTCTTTAAGTGGCAGAACAAACGAACAAACAGTTAATTGCTTACTTGAGATGAAATCTGCTCAGCTACTTTGAAAACAGTTTCTAAGTGGTTCCTCCTTTAACAGGATGACTGCTCAGGGGTAAGGCCATCATGCAATCCAGCAACCTTTATGGTTCTGCTTTGATTCACCAGGAACTATAAGGGAAACCTTCCAGCGCCTCCTGTGAAAGACGCAGGCATAAACACACAAACATTTATTAACATGTTCCACAGTGTTCCAGTTTGATTTTCTCATCCTGTGGACAACAACGTACATGGATGCAGGTTTATTGTTAACTTTTGTAAGGTTTATTTAGTGAACATATCCAGCTGCAGCTCCACTGTGATCCTGAACTGGATAAGCACTTAAGAAAATGTGTCAATAAATGGACAAACATCAACTTACTATATTTATCCAAACAGACGGGACCAACAATGCTTCACTGAGTTAAAAACTTTAACAGACTCTTCTATGTAAGAATGTCTCGTGCTGATATACCTGCAAACTTGACAACAAAGATTTATCAGACTACATGTAGCTGTCCTCTAATGTCAGCTCACACATTTACATTTATGTCACACTTATTTCTGCTTTCCCATTTTATAATTATTACTTACATTTTGATTAGATACCTTGAGTTTGTAAATACGGAGCCCCGCAGGGGACATAGGAGAAAAAAAAATTAGGGAGAAAAAAAAATAATTAAGACGGACTTTTGCGAGATCTCGCAAAACAAACTCGGGATCTCGCAAAACTAACTCGGGATCTCGCAAAACTTTCTCGCGCAAGTTGAATTCCAACAATGGCGGCAGCTACTTAGTTGTAATATTACTCTTTCTGGGTCACAAAATACACTTTTAAGATATTTTGAGGCGTGAATGTAGTTGTGTGAACGTCAGACACCTGCTCGGTTTACAAGACATCACATATTTGCAAAAGTGCTCCGACATTTTTGGAGATCTGACACCCACTAGCTCGAAGCTAACGGGAGGTCGAGACCTACTACAGCCGGGAGGAACACCGCTTTCCTGGCACATCGTGCCTCGACCTCCCGGTCAGCTTCGAGCTGGCGGCCTCCGAAGAATGCAGCTAAAGCTTTTGCGAGATCTCGCAATAGTTTTGCGAGATCCCGAGTTTGTTTTGCGAGATCTCGCAAAAGTCCGTCTTAATTTTTTTTTTCTCCCTAATTTTTTTTTTCTCCCATGTCCCCTGCGGGGCTCTGTATGTAAATGATCAGATTACATAATTGGAATACAATGTATCCAATTCAGGGTTGCGGGAGGATGAAGCCTATCCCAGCTGAGACAGGACAAAGACAGGCTGCCAGTTTATTGCAGGGCTAACACAATATGTGTAACAGAAAATCCACTTAAATGTTTGATATTTCTTATAATAATCATAATTATAACTATTATTTAAAGGTTTCTTTATAAATACATTTTGATTTTTTATAACACCTAAAATATAAACCTGAGCTGTTTCAGATTCTGACCTCTGACCTCAGTGACCTGGCTGTGTCCTCACTGCAACTCCCTCTTGGAAGTACGTCTGCTTCTTGTCTTCCCCCAGTGTTGACCGCCTGCCCTTGATATCACGTACTGTACCTGAGGAACAAAAAAGGACAAACACTTGCCTTCATTTAAGAAGTACATTCATACAGAGGTAATCTATGGAAACACACTAGTTCACCCTTTGGGAGAAATCAGTTCCTGTGAAACATTTCTGTAAATGAACATCATGTGGAGAATGAATGAAATGAGTTCTTCAGGTGACTCAGCAGTAGGGGTGGGTTTTTATAATCGATTCATCGATTAAAATCGATTCTGGCTTGGATAACGTAAAATCGATTCATTAAAATCCTGAATCGATTTTTTAATATAAATTTATTTTGCCCAAAATGCCAGAATCTCTGGTGACATCTCACAAAATTTCAAGAACCACCAAACAGTTAAGACAGTAAATGAGAGCAGGAACACAGATTCTGCACATAGACTTAAACACACAGCGCAACTCGCGGATCAGAATCAGTTAGATGTCGCCTTTCTCACAGTCGGGGCTGAAAGCCGACAGCTCGCTGATTCTGATCTGTCGGCGGGTCCGCGCTTTGTGTTCACGCCCTTTATGTGCCGATTCTAAAGCTGTTAGTTTGATCTCTCTCCAAACAATATTGACCGAACCAGCAGCAAAAGAAGATCCAAACGCTTCACATAAAATCGTCATGAATTCACTCTGACTTTTACTGTTTTGCTTCCACCGCGATGCACAGCTCTCTCTCTCTCTCTCTCTCCCTCTCTCTCCCCCTCTCTCTCCCTCTCTCTCTCTCTGTACTTCAAGAACAGTTTCCCTTTCTTCATTATTCACTTGCTTGTTACGCACAAGTCTACTGTTGTTTACAGCGCTTTCGCCCGCTGTTTTTTTTTCCCTTTTACATTTTTCCGAAAAGAAAACCTCATTTCTGCTGTTCAATACTGAACAAATTTAAACTTTTTAAAATTATTCAAAATGCAAAACGCTTAACGTGTCTCTAATAAAGCTGCTGTAACTTCAGAGGTAATGTTCATATGTTGATTAATGGTTTTCTTTCGTTTTTGATGTACTGCAGAATATTTTTATAAAATCCCAGGCCAGGAAAACCTTCATGTTTTTCTGTGTTTTAGCTTCAGCTACTTTGGCACAAAGGCATCTGCTGTGACGCTTACACCTGTGATAAAGTCTTGCGTGTGTCAGCTTCCTTTTTATTGATACAAAAATATGTAAATGTACTGATCTGAATTATAATATTTCTGACTGTCAAAATTTCCCAGATTTAAATCGAATCGAATCGAATTAAATCAAATCGTGGATCGTATCGATTCGGGACCTTGTGAATCGGAATTGAATCGATTCTAGAAATCAGTGACGATACCCAGCCCTACTCAGCAGTCCCACACTGACAAATGAAATCTAGTTAAACTATTAAGCATATTTGCTCTTCTGAAATCTGTGTTAAACAACAACAAACATAAATTAGTAACAAAAATACAGCTGAATAGAGACTTTACAAACCACCAGCAGCCATAATGCTAAATTTTAATCTTCAAATGTTTCTGAGCCGTCTTCAACCTGCTTTTAACACATTAAAGTCCCACAGTCAATGCAGCCTGACTCAATCCTAGATGTTCAGCACACAGAGACACAGAGGTACCGTTTAAAGTTTAGTGTTAACATGAGTCACTGATCATTTGCAGTATTACAGAGTCTGGCAGTCTTTGCACGATGTCCACGTCACTGCAAGTTTCTAGCTGACTCTCAGGTGTGACAGGTGTGCCAGCAGGAAAGAGTAATAATAGCCTGCATCCTGAGGTTTGTCATGCAGGATTAAAGGAGCCAGGCTTTGTTCACACAGCTGGGATTGTATTTTACACTGACCCTGGGTCAGTATAAGTATCATACAGTTTAAACGAAGCACTGAAACTTGCACATATTTATTATAGATGCACTGAAGCTAATCGAGATATTTGCAGTCAATCTGTGGCTGCGATTAAACACTTTACTGAAAACTTTATTAACTAGTAACTTCATCAGTCATGACAGAAGCTAATATTTCTGTGCTAACATCGTTTAAACAGTAACAGCTTTACTCCAATATAAGCTAACGTTTACAACATCTAAAGAGCTGCATGTCTCAATTGTTCCAGTCTTAAGGTGATTCAACAACAAGAAAGAGACTTTGCAAAAATGGCATAGTGAGTATAAATCATTGCTGACCAAGAAGATCGCAAAGGCTCGACTCACATCTGTCAAAGATCCCCAAAACTTTTGGCAAAATATTCTGTGGACTGATGAGAGAAAAGCTGAACCTTTTGAAAGATTTGCATCCTGTTACATCTGGTGTAAAACTGACACATAATTTCATATGAAGAACATCAGCCCAGCAGTCAAACATGGTCAAAGTCTGGAATTAAATCTGATTGGGATGCTTTGGCATAACCTTAAACAGGCTGCTTATGTTGGAAAACCGTCCTGTTTGGAGGAATTAAAACCATACTGTAGAGAAGAGTGGGTCAAAATCCCTCTGCAGTGATGTGAAGGACTGCCAAGGGAGTGGTACAGCCAGTTCTTGGGATTAGAGGGCAGTTACTTTCATAGGGCCAGGTAGGTTTGGATAGCTTCTTTCCCTTAATAAAAGAAATCATCAGGTAAAAACTGCAATTTGTATTCACTTATCTTTATCGAACATTAAAAATTCTTTGTTATTCTGAAACCTTTTAGTGTCACAAACAGGCCAGAAACCAAGACAGCTGGGTGTAGATATTGCGTCTGAATATTGAAGAAATGGGTTTATTTTACATTTCCTGTTCTTTATTCAAATTAAAAAATTCTGGCAGAGGAAGGCATCCAAGGCACCAGTTTGTCTCATTTTCTCAGTCAGATCTATTCCTTGTTCACAATCAGTTTCATTATAATAAAGACCCCTTTTCCATTAGTCCCTACTTGGATCGACTCGCCACGGTTCCCCACAGTTTCCAGGGTTTTCCATTAGATCATATTTCCTGCTCAGCCGGGGGTCCAAGCCATCCGAGCAGCACTTAAATGTCGTCAAACTGCATCCAACCAATTGTCTGGTTAGTTGCGTCACTCAATGCATCATAAGAGCATCTTGCTCACAAAAATCAAAACCACCATTTTTTAAACCTGGCAACGAGGAATACGGCTACAAAAAACGACGCTGAGATCCCAAGTCGGAGGAAAAGCACCACCAAGCACCAGGTATGTCCTCGTCTCGACGTCCACCTTTGTTGTAGCATTCATGCCTCAAATTAATTAAGTAACAGGACACTCTGACGCGTTGCTATGACGACGATCATGCACATTAGGAAGTATTCAATTGTAATGGAAAAAGAGTCGATCCGAGTAGGTAGTAATGGAAAAGGGGCTAAAAACAGTAATGTAAAAGTGGAGTAATGTTCAAGCCTTCACATTGTCTTCTTCCCTAACCATCGGTGATGTGGCCACATCCATGTTTTATATATAGTATGTGCTCTCCCTACATTTAACATCTGCATGTTAGTGACTCCCTGTGAATATGGTTAAAAAATCTATTTTGCAAAATGCAAACAAAGTAAAGAAAGTATGTCATTTGCTCGAATTGTGTTTTTGATAGCATTTGCATTCTGTTTTGGCAGTTCATAACTCTGTCTGTAAACACAACAGCCTGATGATGTTAAAGGTGTAGTGTGGGGTCGTGTTAATGATCCACTCAATTCTGGCTCACATCAACAAAGGTTTTCAAGGTCAACTTAATGATTTATTGGTCAAAGACAGACAAAAAGCTTTTAGCTTAGAAACTTTGGCTCTTACAAGTGTGGTGTGTTTTTTATCGAAAGTACCAAATAAAGATTTAAAATATCGTGTCACATTCGCCCTCCGACTTCTCACTGAGCTCCTCTGATTAATCTCAGAGCCACAGTAATAATAATGCTACAGTATATAGAGCTATTTAAAACTATATCTTATTGCCATTATTTGTGCTGACAACATAGGCATATACATAATGATATAGAGGAATTGTAAATATCCCATTACTTTGGACCTCTGACCTCTTCTTCAAATACGGTCAAACTTTCATAAAAAAATTTTATTTTTAAAACTATGCTAAAAATTCAACATACACTCAGTTTCACACTTTCACATCTGCCTTTTTTTCACATTAACCCCCAAATCTGTTATTTTTACTGCACTACAAACTTCTTAAAACACCTTTAAAAATCACAAAGAAAACAAAATGAATATAAACAAATTATCATAGTATCCCCTTGAAAATACATACTGCCCAGAGAGTGAGCTGCCTTGGGAGACGCCTTGTTCTTACTGTAATGGTTAACGCACCTTCCTGACTCCACATTGGAAATATAAGAACATAGTAGGACTGGTCTCAGGAAATGTTGCAACAATCACAAAACAAAACCTGTAAATATCTGAGCTCACCATTTTTATATGAAAACTGTGAGGTAAAGAAGAAATACAGAAAATCTATTTAACTCACATAGCCTCTAGTGGATGCGTCCTCTGTCCCCAAGGCCAGAAGTTTGAACTAAGAACAGGAAATGTAAAATAAGCCTACATAATGTCTTCGAGTTCCTATATCTGTGCCTAAGCTTTTAGAGTCGGAAATGTCCCCTGCCTCTCTTGGAGTCAGGCTTTAAAGCAGCTCTCCAAAGTTTGACACTGGGAGGTTTAACTGTGACTGGGAAGTTGGCAGAATCATGTTGTTCTTCCCTAAAGCCTTGCTGCTGTGAGGTGAGTGTCACAGACAGAATTGTTCATTAGTAGGAGAGTGGCTGACTACGCATGACTGGATTATGATGAGAGCCTGAAAAAAACTGGCAGGGGGAGAGCAAGAGAAAACTATGAAAATAAGCTCTAAAGGAAAAATTCTGGCATTTTTTGTTAAGATAAAGTTTACTGGCCCACACTAAGAATTATGAACTGCATTATGATCATCAACCAACTGAACATCAAGTTACTTGCAAGAGAAAAAAACCTCTTGCAGCAAAAAGACACATGGTGTGTCTTTTTGTCAGGAGGAGGTCTGGGTTAATGGACTGACCCAAAAAAAGTCACATTTTTTTTAGGTAGCTGGTGTTTCAGCCAAACTAAGACCATCACCACCTCCTAATCTTATGTGTGTGGATGGCTTTAAAACCATGGTTACTTTTGCAAGTGAAATAACAGCTTAGCTGAGATAATAGCTTCCAGTTGCTCATTCACTTAGCAGTAAATGGAACGGTAACCAACATGTTACAGCATCATTTGTTGACTTTTCATTTATATCTACTACAAATAATTTAACGATTGGATCATGAAGGCCATTGGGGGTAAAAGTCTGCCAAATCAAACATGCCAGCTACCCACTGTGGCAAGGGAGCAACTTAAAGTCATGTTTAGCCTTTTTTGTCTCAGTCACAATTTCAAGAGCAGCTGAGGTGCAGACCCAAAAGTTGGAAGCAGCGAGGAAGAGTGCAGGTACAGAAAACAAATTGTTTATTTAAGCATGTTACAAGTCAAGAATTAAAATACAAAAGGTAATAAATAAATAAAGTCCTTAACAGCAAAGGCATAAAACCCAGAAAGCACAGAGAAACCGGCTGAGAAACTGTATGATGCAATAAGTGACAGAGCTGAAGCTGTAGGTCTAACCAAGGGAAGTGAGCACAGCCGGGGAAAGTACGGCACAGGTGAACAAAATCTAGTCAAAGGGCAAGTACAACTAAATACATCATACAAAAGACACAAAACTACCAAAATAAAACAGGAAGTGAAAACCATAACTAACTGAGAAAACACAGACACATGCATAAGCTCAGCATGGTGGAAATGATGCAGTGGGATTAGAAGGGGAACACTGGGAGAAACTAAGCTAACACAAACTGAAACTATGAACGAGACTATGGAAAACATATAATCGGTAAGGCTCAAACAGGAACTATTCGATCATAAACATACCTTTATACAGAAATATATCAAAGACGCAGGACCATAACAGTCATACTGTGTACACAGTAGCATTTCTGAGGCTTCTCTTTGACTAGTGTTGTGTTAAGTTAAATTTCCTCACTCTTAATTAACAGTTGTTTCCTGTCAAAGCAAACCTGAGAAACATTTTCTCGTCTATAAGTATAATTATTTGGCCTTTGTTTTTGCCTGTGGGCATTCTTGTTTTGTGTGGTTCATGTTTACTCTACAACTTTGAGTGTACATAACAAAATGCCCACATTTGATCTTTTTGGTAAACCACAAGGATCACATACACACTGTTTGAACATCAGCTTTGCTCCAAACAATCCAAAATACACCTGAAACAAAGTTTACCAGAGAGCTGTCCAAATACAACTCATTTTGGAAACCATGAACTTTGTGTTGTTGTTTGCACTCACTCGCTGTAATTCGTTGGTCAGAGAATTATTTCATCTTTGACTTTTTTAAAATTCTTTGTTTGTTTGTTCTTCAAAACTAGTTGGTGAGTTTAAACAAAGCAACAGGACCAAGACAAAAAAAGGTCCTTAAACACAATAATCCACATAATGTCGCAGTGTGTTTGTGTTACCAGAGTAAAATATTCTTGTATCATATTCAATATTCAAGGTTGTTTCTCTACTTCCCTTTCCCACTGAGTGTCATCTTGGAATCCACGTTTTTTGTTCGAGACCTTTCAAATGCAACCTTTTGTGTCTCTAGCAGAACAATGCAGACAACAACGCGCTTAAGGTTATCATCTGAATGGGCTGTCACTCCTACAGGAGAAAGCACCGTGTGTACTTGAGAGCTTACAAAGAAAGAGTGTAAAGTGGTAAGAAAGGAACTATGACAAGCTCATTTATTTTTCTCTCTTCTCTTTGATTACGCACTAAAAGGTCATTAAAATTCCAGTTGCAAAGGTTTAAAACAGAGTCAGGGAATCATTACATATATACATCACTTAACTGGCTTTTAAAACTACCCCTTAGGCTAGAGTCAGGGTGAGGCATGTGTAATATGCATGGCTAATTAGATGCTGTGACAAGGCAGGAAAAAAGTCACGACAGGATCTGGAATCAACTCTGGAATCCCAAAGAATTAAATACTTCAGTTAGCTTGTCATTATGAAAACACACATGCTAAGGGCAGTGGCAATGTTCGTACTGTGGGATCTTCCCGTCCAGCAAACACACGCTATCACTGAACTTCTGCCAAGGAGCATCACTCTTGCTTGTGAACTATAGTGTCTGTACTTTGTGGGTGTGCTGGGCGAAAACGTATGCAGCCTAACTTTGCTGATGTATTCACAGGTTAATTTGTAAATCAGGATGCCGCTCTGCTATGGCTCATAGGAAAAGAAAAAACATGCATCCCAACATTCAGACCTTTAAAGTCATGCAATCACAGTCTTTCACAGTCTGTCTTTTTGCATCACAAAAGGTTACCTGTAAATAAGAGTTAGAATAATAAGGCCCATTAAACTAGTTATCAATAATAACACTAGTGTGACAGCATATTCATGCAAGGTTTGCAAATTTTTAATGTTTAACACAGAATTTACAGCAAAGCCGAACTAAAACAATAATAAAGATTAAAAAAGACAACATCAGTAGCTCTATTCTGTGAAACCAAGCAGACAGCAAGACAGATACTAGCAGATAGAAAGCTGAATGAATAAAAGAAGCCCACAGAGGAAGGAGAAACAGATGAACAGTGTAGTAAAAAGAAGAAGAGATTAACGCTTTATCTGTGTTCCCAGACCCAAAAATCCCTTTTGGCTCAACATCAAGATAATTGCAGTTGCTTCTGTTTTTTCCAAACACTGCAACAATTGATTTTATACTTCAATTAATTTATATATTTCCTCATTGTAATTGCCAACTCGTTCCCACACACCCTCTCTGGTTATCTGTACACAGAGAGGGTTTGCTCTTACGCAGAGAGAAACAGGAATGTGAATCATTGTGTCACACTTCAGCAGTGTAGTGACTGTTGTACTGGGACATTTCCACTTTTGTCTCATGCTGGAGACAAAAGGAAAAGGTTCAGTTCACCTGCAGCTTTTGATGTGAACAATTTAACATGGTTTCTTTTTCCTTCATGATTGCCAAGAAAAGAAAAATAGATATGTATTCTGATATCTTTGTCCTGGTCTTGTCCTACACCATCAAAATAAGGTTGATCTAGGATCAGCTGACCAATTACATTAGTAATCAGTTAGCATTAGACAAGAAGTTAGCTAATGCTATTAAAAATTATCCCAAGCAAACCAACATGGAGACCTAAATTTTGCTCCAACAAGTTTAACTTGATAATACATGTATTAGATTGCATACATTAATCAAGAAAATATAGAAATTGGTACCATTTGTTTCACATTACAGACTTATGACATGTTAGTTGCAGTGTTGGACCAACATTATTATGATGATGTGGGAACAACACCAACACAGGGAAACACCTACTCTGATAGCTCAGGCTGAGGGTTAATGCCATCACATCTGAGGGTTCAAACAAATAAATGCCAAATGGTTTATGTAGATAAGCTGGTTTCTGGTTCTAATGCTGTGCATGTTGGTTAAGGACTGTATCCACACAAAAAAAAATGATCCTAATAAATGGTTTGGTTAAAACTGTAAACAAAAGAAGTGCACTGTGAAGAGTAGCCTCAAAAGGACCAAGCTGTTCTTTTACTAGTTCGGACCCTTGTAGTGTGATGGTTCTGTGAACAAGTCTGCATTGTTTCAATACACTGAAGGAAATGTGGAAACCTGGACACATCAAATTTATTGAAAACAGGCGACCAAGATGATTAGAACTCGATCATTTTAAAAAGCTGGGCAATCGAGCTTTCTGTCTTGCCATTATTATTGAACTAATAAATCCTTGAATTATTTTAAATTCAAGTTAGAACTGCCTCTTGTGTCACTTACAATTAAAGATGGCAACATATATTCAGTGTCTTTATGGACAGTGATGGTGCACAATGTGATTGGCATCGGTTTATCTCTGTATCATCAGCTCCAGTTCAGTTTGATTCAGTTTTACTTGATATGATAAATCCAACCTTGATGTCATCCCTTCCTCAGTAATACTTCCATGAATGGTGAGTTGGGTGGTATTTCACTCTGAACTAACACTCCTACAAACTTGCCTGGCAGCAGTGGTAGTGTGGCCCAGTGTAGGCTCCAGTCTCAGAGGAGGTGTGGGTTCAAATCCCACCACTGCCATCACCTCTGAACAGAATTATGATCTGGCTCTCTTGTAGCAAATATAGCATCTGTTATCAAAGGTGTTTCTCTTTGTTACAAAAAATAAACTAACAGTGCACACCTGCTTAAAAATATACTGTATATGTGATGCAGCATCTAAAAAAATGGAGACCGAGAATCCCAGCTGTGCACAAAAACAGCCAAGCACTGACACAATTCAGAGCAACCCAACTTTCCAGTGTGTTCATTGTTTACTGTCTGTAAATATTTCTGAAAACTATGTCTGACAAATGTAGATTATTCTAAAGTTCTTGATGTTTAAAATACTAATAAACAATACACTATTTTACTTTGAATCCTTGTCCAGCAAGGTTCATACATGGAAGAGGGAAACACGACAGCCACACACCTCTGGGGGTGTAAATTGACCTGTCAGCCAGTGAAATTTGCCCCTTAGTGATACTGGTGACCTTCCTGTCATTAAGGCCCTTTCACATAGGTTGATGCACATGTAGATGTGTGCCATGTCAGATGGTCCATGTTTAATTCACTGTGTGGCTGTAGGCTGTTGAGATAATGCTGTGTGGACTGGATCCATCAACAGTTTAATGTAAAGCTTAGTGTAGTGGAATTTTAATCAGAAGCTTAATCAGTGTAATTGTTGGTCTGGATTACTGTGGTGTCATAATGATGCAAATAATGGATGAAGGTTGGTATCTTCAAGCGAAAAATAATGAAATTAAATTTCTTTGCTGCACTAGATGTTTTTAAATTTTTGAAAAGAAAAGTAGAAAAGCAGCATTTTGAGCTTTAGTGAGGCTTTCACATGCTGGGTCACAGAGTGGATTTACTTTGCAGAAGGAAATGTGCTCTTTTCAGAAAAAACACTTATTTCTAAAATTGTGACCACAGTTGTTCTATGCACAAATGAAGACGTCAGGGCAGAAAGAGGGACAAAACAAGTGGTCGCAATAGCTATGGCTGATGTTTACTCTGCACTGTGCTCCTGAGCATAACTCAAAATTTAGAGCAAAACAATGAAAAATTAGTTTAGAGTTGTAAAAAATGGGAATTTTCCATTTACACTGATTTTTCTGGGCTTGCAAGAGTTTCATTTGAGCTACAAACCTGTAATCACCCATGGGTAATGTTACCACAGAGACCTTTATAGCCAATAAGCACAGGGACTCCCACATCCTTCAGAGACACAGACATCTGAGGCACACCTCCACTATTTTTCCTCCTCGTCTCCCTGGTGGTTATCTCCTCCCCCACATTCATCTTCCCATCCTTCTCAAGGCCTTTCCCTCTAGACTCTTTTTTTCTCTTTATTTCTCTCTCTCTGCTAAACTCTCTCAGGCTGCTCGAGCCGGACACTGAAGACCACCTCTCCTCCCACACACACGCACCTTTACTCGGAGCCCACGCACACACGGCACACGACTCCCTTTCAAGTCTTCTTTTGAGTATACGGAGTGCATTAATATGAATATGTGTCTCATTATGCTGCATTCAAGGTGCACATGCAAAGTTATCTGCCTGCCACTCAAAAGGAAACATGAAAAACTGGTGCTTAACACTGAACAAAGAAAAATGATCCGAAGTATGGATGGAAGCAAAGGCTGCAAGGAAAAAAGAAAGGTAAACAACCAATATCTAAACTTTCTCTTCCTTTCATTAAAAGCTCATTTTATTATTGAATATGATATTTAGCTATTTGGTAGGGTCATATTATTTTTATTCCCATCAATGTGTGAAAAATGTATAAAGTAAATCCAGTAGTATGTGTTTGCGTGATATTATACATTATGCACTCATCAGCATGTTCATTTTTGTCTTCATCAAGGTGCTGGAAACATTCCTCAGAACCGTATGGTCTATGTTGACCTGCAGCATAACACGGTTGCTACAGATTCATCTTGTATGTAAAACTCTCATTCCACCCAAATGTGCTCTATTAGTCATGTTAGCCTGCCAGAAACAGCCATCAGAAGATGGGACTGTGGTCAGACAGGGATGGATGGACATGGTCAGCAACAATACTCACATAGGCTATGACATTTAAACAACGCTCTTTGATATTAAGGGGCATATTTGATATATATTTAAGTTACTGTTCCCTTCATTTGAGCTCAAAGCAGTTGGGCCATTCTCCTCATGCACTGACGAGGCATTTTTACCAGGAGGGTAGTTTCTCGTTCTCTTTAAAAACCCTAGAGATGGTTGGTTGGAAAAATTCCAGTAGATTGGCATTTTCTTAAATACTCAGACACTCGTTTAGCACCAACATCAGTGCCATGTTGAAGCTCGCTTAAATCATCTTTCTTCCCATACTCTGATGCTTTATTTGAACATCAGCAGGTCGTGCTGACCGTGTCTAATTGCCTAAATACTTGCTGACATGTGGTTCACTGATTGGATATTTGCATTAACAACAGGTATATCTAATGATGGGGGGCGACTGCATATTGCCAGTTCGCCTGCTTGTGTTCTTGCTTTCATGTTTAGCATCCACATTACTGCAGATACTGCACCAGCTTATCAATTTCCTACTTCCTTCTCTTACTGGTGAACAAGATGCAAAAGTACTTGAATTCCTCCACTTGGGGCACCAGCTCATTCTCCTTTGGCCAAGCTGAACGTCACCATTTCATGAAGCCAACAGAACCACATCACAAGATCTAGAGAACCACCTTCTGCACTGTGCTGAGAAATCTGTGGAAAAAGGCTGTCCTGCTTCAGTCCAACAACCACAACGAAGAGGTCTGACCAAGCCCCCACTGTAGTTGCATGGGGCTGGGTGGTCTGCAACAATGTGCCAAATACTCCATACTCTGCAAACTAGTATAAGCAATCAGAAAATGTCTTTGCATAACACTGTCGCCATCAAGTAAACTTTAGTCAGCTGTTGATCTTATGTTCCCTGAGCAAGCAAGCTTGATACGTACTGTGTAGCAAAGTTACAGATAGCAGACTAACTTCCTCAGAAAATCATATCTATTTACACACCTTTGCTTTGTACAGACTACAATGCTTTAAAGTACCAGCTGCACCCAGGTGTACACACAAAACAGGATTGTAGCATATTTCTATCCACATGCACTGTAATTTTTATTTATAATTTATTATAGACTGACTATAAAGTCCGTCTATATATCCTTGGTTTAAACATATTGCCTAGAAATCATAGACAGACATTTTTTTTTCAGAGCGTTAAATAAAGACCAATTTAACAGTGACTGTTGGGTCTGTAAGTAGTACTTAAATAAATCGCAGAAATTCAATAATATAACGATATAAATAGGAAGCCTTGTTTTCCAGAAGTAGATCACAATGGAAACAGGTGTAATACACTCAACAAAAATATAAACGCAACACCTTTGTTACTGCTCCCATTCCCCATGGGATGGACGTAGAGACCTAAAATTTATTCCAGATACACAATATAACCATCCCTCCCAAACAGTGGTCACAAATCAGTCCAAATGTGTGGTAGTGGGCACATCTGCTATATTGAGATAATCCATCCCACCTCACAGGTGTGCCACATCAGGATGCTGATCTGACATCATGAGTCGTGCACAGGTGTACCTCAGACTGCCCACAACAAAAGGCCACCCTGGAATGTGCAGTTTTGTCTCACAGCAAAATGCCACAGATGCCACAAGCAATGAGGGAGCGTGCAACTGGCATGCTGACAGCAGGAATGTCAACCAGATCTGTCGCCCGTGCATTGAATGTTCATTTCTCAACCATAAGCCGTCTCCACAGGCGTTTCAGAGAATATGGCAGCACATCCAACCGGCCTCACAACCGCAGACCTCGTGTAACCACACTAGCCCAGGACCTCCACATCCAGCAGGTTCACCTCCAAGATCGTCTGAGACCAGCCACCCAGACAGCTGCTGGAACAATTGGTTTGCACAACCAAACAATTTCTGCACAAACTGTCAGAAACCGTCTCAGGGACGCTCAACTGCATGCCCGTCGTCCTCATCGGGGTCTTGACCTGACTCCAGCTCGTCGCCGTAACAGACTTGTGTGGGCAAATGCTCACATCCGATGGCGTCTGGCACGTTGGAGAGGTGTGCGCTTCACGGATGAATCATGGTTCACATTGTTCAGGGCAGATGGCAGCTAAGAATGTCCCAGTTCTTGCATGGCCAGCATACTCACCGGACATGTCACCCATTGAGCATGTTCGGGATGTGCTTGACCGGCGTATACGACAGCGTGTACCAGTTCCCACGAATATCCAACAACCTCGCACAGCCATTGAAGTGGAGTGGACCAACATTCCACAGGCCACAATTGACAATCTGATAGACTCCATGCGACGATGTGTTGCACTGCATGAGGCAAATGGTGGTCACACCAGATACTGACCGGTTCTGGGTCCCCAGACCCCCAATAGCGCAAAAAACTGCACATTCCAGGGTGGCCTTTTGTTGTGGGCAGTCTGAGGTACACCTGTGCACTACTCATGATGTCAGATCAGCATCCTGATGTGGCACACCTGTGAGGTGGGATGGATTATCTCAATATGGCAGATGTGCCCACTACCACACATTTGGACTGATTTGTGACCACTGTTTGGGAGGGATGGTTATATTGTGTATCTGGAATGAATTTTAGGTCTCTCTGTCCATCCCATGGGGAATGGGAGCAGTAACAAAGGTGTTGCGTTTATATTTTTGTTGAGTGTAATAAATGAACCTGACCAAGAATGGACCCATGTGGCACACCTGAGGTCAATGGAGCAGGCGAGGTTTTTCACAATTTTTACGACAAATTTTTCACAAAACTTGTCTGTGAATACGTTACACAAGTTCACATCCAATTTCCATTTTCACAACAGGCTTGGTGTGTAAAGGCCTTAATGCAGTAAGCCTGGATGCTGGTGCCGTGGGCCTTTGTTTTAACATAATTAGGTTTTAAAGTTGGCTGAGCTGCCTGCTGCTGTGTCATTCCCTGCTCATACACTGTACACGTGACACCACAAAAGTCTGCCACACTCTGCCTCTAGTTCAGTTCCCTTCCTTCCTGCATGTTTTTTCCAGCTGATGCAAAAGTCAACCCTGGCAAATTTCTGCTGACGTCCTCATCTCTGTTATCTGAGGACCACCAGTGCAACCTGCACAAAATGCTCCCAGTTAAATCATGTGATGAGGGTTGTTCTGCAACGAAATGTGCAGGGATAATTGTTCTGGTTGGACACACGCTGCATCATTAATTAAAAGCTGAGGAATTATCAGACCATTGGTTCCAATTTGTCTTCCTGATTTTGAGGTAATGAGCCTCTTTCTTTATATTGCTCAATTTACTAGCCACACACATACTGTACACACAAACATTCCACACACAAACATTCCACACACACACACACACACACACACACACACACACACACACACACACACACACACACACCATTAAGTTAATTAACTAATACATCTTTTCAGAGTCCGGTCATATATATCACAGTGGATATAAAGTTACTCACAGGAGACAAAAGACAGTGCCGGCAACAACAAAGACTTTTCAACAAACTTATCTTGTTTCTAAGGGGAGGAGGGGAGGAGGAGTCAGGGAATGAGAGAAAATGAGACCGTGGAAACAGGCTGAACCTAGCTGCCATGGACTATTATGTCTGCAGTGGAAATTTCAAATCCCAGCTGTTTCAATAGAATGGGACAGATGGACAGAGTGCAGAGGTATCGTTGGTACATGTGTGTTCTAAAATAAAAGAGAATTGTGCTGATTGTAGGGATGGAGCCCTAGCTGGGGCTGTTTTTGATCAGTGACTTCAAAGAAAGTACTGATGGCGAGCCAGTGTTAATCCTCAGCCTCTAGTACACAAAGGGCATAAAATTGAAAATCCTACGTGATTCCCTTGTTGACATCTTTCTTGAGTTACTCTGTTCACAAGATTTTCAGAAAACCTGACAACTTAGCTTGACTCCAAGATTTTTAGAAGATGCACCTATGGTATCCTCAATTTGAAAATCCTTGTTCGTTGCCTTGTTCTAGAGTTATCACATTCACAAACCTTGGTGTGAAATGTCACCCATCCACCTGGTGGCGTGATGAGAATACCCCATCAGCCATAAAAGGCTGATGACATTAAGATGAGAGGAAATTTTAAAGATGAATGGAAGGAAGAAAGAGGCATATTGGAAACATTCCAT
Source organism: Astatotilapia calliptera (assembly GCF_964374335.1). NCBI lineage: Eukaryota > Metazoa > Chordata > Actinopteri > Cichliformes > Cichlidae > Astatotilapia > Astatotilapia calliptera. The sequence goes on from NC_137423.1 coordinate 19,789,227, forward strand.
CTCAGACAGCACTATCACATGCCTGAAGTTAAAGAATTGAGAACAATGAGGGAGGGTGGGGCATGTAAACGAGAATGAACGAGAATGAACAGCTTGCAGAACTGGGGGAACCTATATAAATGACAACCGGAAGGAGTGTGTTTGGAGGCGTGGTCCTGTCCTGAAATTCCGATACATAATCTCCAAGAACTTGGAAATTTTGCATCCATTCTTACATTACTGCCATCTTGTGGTCATAGTCGGCTATTGCTGGTGAAAGCTCCACATATTTCAGGCTTATAGGGAACTGTAGCTGCCTCCATTTTACAAGCATGTCCATCTCCTCTTAACAATGACTAAGTTGTGTAAACTGAGCACTTTATTTCTGGTGGTTTGGACATTTCTAATTAACCAGAGCAGAAAGGTGAAGACATTCATGTAGAATGTGTATAGGCTCAAAGCATATTTATAACACAGAGAGCACAAACTGTATGTTTTGATGTCGTCCAATTGTCCCTGTGAAATTGTTAAATACTGCAGGAAGATGTTTCTGTTTGTGTGTGTGTATAGTGGGCGTGGGGGGCTTAATCGCTTCTGCTTGCCTTTCTGTAAAAGTCACTGCACGCCACTGTTGTGTTCACATAGAAGTTAATTTTACAGGTACCACCCCCATAAACATTGCTGCAGACCAATGTTTCTTGTAGCTGATTGGTTAAAAATACCCACAAACTCCCAAACACTCTCGAATGTCCCTGAGAGTATAAATGAACTGGTCCAGTGTACCGCGACCAAGATAAGAACCAAGACTTGTGAGTTCGGATCAGAATTTTCACAGAGGAACAAACTGACATTATTTCTTAAACCAACACTTTTTTCATTTGTCAACTTCAATTTAATTCAGTTCTATTCACAGTTAACTCAAGTTACTTTATATTGTAAGGCAAACCCTGCAATAATACAGCATACATACATCCAAAATAATCAGACAACCCCCTGTGAGGAAGCACTTGGCAAAAGTGTGAAGGAAAATCTATGTTTTAACAGGAAGAACCAGTGAGGGGCAACTACCTGCAGAGACCAGTTGGGGGCGAGGGGGGGAGACAGGACAAAAGCCACAGTGTCCAAGAAAGCCAGAGATGAATAACAATGATTAAAAGCAAAGTGGTGCATGAACACTGGGAGTAAAGGGGAGTTGAAACGCAGACATATACTATAACCTCAAGTCACCAACATGTCCACACAGGAAACCCCCGAAATTTTGTTGAACTTTTGCAATTAAATGCTATATTTATGTTTATTTTTATCAGAAATATATTGTTATTTTTTTTTCTCTTTCTTTTTCTTCTCTTATTCTTTTTTTTCTTTCTTCTTTCTCGTTGCCCTTTATCGAGGAAATGAACTGGAATAACTTTGTGGGTTCGGTTGCCTCTCCTGGCTCCTTCCTACCCTCTCCTGGGAGCAAAAGAGCAGTAATCATTGATCTCACAGCACTTCTCCCCATTGGGATTTCTTTGTTAAGACTGGTATACTCGGAAATTCACATTTCTACTGTATTTACACATTTCTACTGTATTTACACCAACAGATCTCAAATGATTCATTATTTATTAAAAAATATATATATATATATTACCATTATTCCATTACTTTAAGGAAAAATGTAATCAAATGCACTTCTATAATAAAGACAGCAATTCCTGTTGACAGCTCCTGCAAAAATCGCTCCGTGTTCATTTCCCACTTTTGATTATCAACAACAAGAGAACTTAGACTTAACTTCAAATGCTAAAACACAGTGTCATGAATTTAGCGAAGTGTAATCGTTATATTTTCCTTCATATTTGCAAACTAACAAATGCCAACTCAGTATGATAGAGCATGCTAACATCCACAATTTGCCAGACAAGCCCACCCTGGACACAATAATACTGATGGGCAAATAGTGAAAAAATAATGGCCACTGGCGACGGCTCCCGGGCCTGGCAGAGCCCCACGCACTAAATAGGAGTGAAGAAGTTAAAGAATTGAGAACAAGGAGCAAGGGAGGGTGGGGCACATAAACGAGAATGATCAGTTTGCAGAACTGGGGGTGTTTGGAGGCGTGGTCCCACTCCTGAAATTCCGATACCTAATCTCCAACAACTTGGAAATTTCCAAAAAGGGAAAAAAGACAATTTAATATTTATTTTATGTTTACAGTATGTGATTTAATTTATTTACAGTATGTGCTGTTTCACCTGCTCACACTGGATATATTTAAACTCATTTTCATGCCCACTCATATTTTGAAGCCCAATTTAAAAAAAAAAATCAACATCCAGACAAATTAAAAACTACAAACTATGAAAGTAGCTATTACACACACTTTCATTACACCTCAAAGTAACAGTTTAACAGGTCATAATTCATTTTCAGGTTCCACAACTGCCCAAGTTCCAGTATAATGATCACACTGGCATTTGGCCCTTGAACCCAGATATTTTTAATGAAGCACACTCCTCACCATGTGTAAAGGTTACCACCTCAATCAGAGACTGCCTTTCAAACTCTGCCACAGATGACCAGTCGACTTTATGTCGGATTGAGGTCTGATGGGAATCCACAAGCAGATCCAACTGCAGGAAATGTGCTTGTCTTTACAAGTTCATTTGCCAATGAAAAAATGGGCCAGTGTCTCTGTTTGTCTACAAAAATGACACCCTTAGTGCTTCCTTCGTGGATGCTTGGTCCTCTTACTCCCTATTCTTCAAATCATTCAAATCTAGGATCAATGACGAGAAGGTAACCTGGGAGAAATATGATCTCCCTGTTAGTGCTCTCAGCGCAGCATTTTAAATAAACTGAGTGCTTTTCAGGGAGGTTTCAATGACCACATGATAACAAAGAAATGCAGTGCAAAGGTAACAAATGCACTGACTCGTTTTTCAGCAGGACGTACTTTTAAAAAGCCTTGCTGCATGAAAACGTGAGTTTACTGTTTGTACAGAGCACAGTTACTCCGAGGATGTTTCTTCATTTCTTCCATTTTATAATAATCCCTTGAAAAGTGATGTTGCACAGGGGACCCAGCTGTTCAGGTTTGCACTCCTGAATGATTTCTTCTGATAGCACAGAAACCATCTGAACATAGCAATTACTAAAAGTAAGCAGTGCTCCTTTGAGTGATCATGGACATTGACAGAGATGCTGGTGTTAGAACTGCTGCCCTGCTTGGAAAACCTCGCTGATTCCAGCACTGCATTTCAATCCAGTTCAATTCAGTTTTAGAGAGTTCAACACTGGATGTGAAGGTAAAAACTAAATAAGTTATTTCTGACATCGTACATTATTGTGCACAGCACAAAGGACATCTCTGAAAACATATTTTTATGTTTCTCTAAACAAGATTATAAATTTTGTATAGTGTGTTCATCAACAAAAAAAAGGCAAAAAGAATGAGTGATGGGTTCAAGGACTTTTCCCCCTGCAGCAGCAGAAGAGACCCTGCAAAAGAGCCGCTTTGCTGCTGCAGATGGAGAGCATTTACTGGCTCTAAAAACAACTGTAAAACAAAGCACTTCTGCCTTCTTTTAGAACATTCTGCAATAACAGAAGGCACTAAAATCAAGAACATCAGCTTTCATTTAGTGAAACGTGGGACCACAGCGGTGCTTCCACTGGTGCCAGAGTCAGCTGGATGTTTTCTGTCCTCCTCCCACACAGAGCAGGGAAACAGCAGGTGTTTGTGGGATTTGGAGGCAAAGTTGCTGTTGTATATGCAGAGACAAGTATAATGCAAGTCTGTGAGCATGTTTGCATGCATATTAATTAACATGTGAATTCTATTCTAGTTTTGTGCTCATATTCACAATTAGTTTGAGCTGGCAGCTCAGCAACCACTTTGACCTTTTGCCCATCACCTGGTCAGTTTCTATATCATTTGGGTGTTTGCTTGGACTTTACTGCATTTACCACTCTCAGAGTTTTTATTATTGCATAAATAACCAAATATTATCTACAATCTGTTTCTTTATTTCAAGATAATCTTATTATTTTCATATGGTTCATTAAAGGGTTTGTATTCATTACAAACTGATACCTTGAGTTTTGATTGTTTGGTAACCACATAGGCAGCAGAGGATTACCCAGATTAGCATACAGGAAGTGGTGATAAAACAGATAACCTGGCTGGAAGAAAAAAAAATCACACATCACTCTCTCAAACCATTTGAGTCTGGTTCTGCTGGTTTTCTTCCAGTTAAAGGGGATGTTTTTCTTCCCTCTGTTGCCAGGTGCTTGTTGTTGGTAGCATGATATATGTTTCAGACATTCAGGGACTTTATTCAGTCTGTCAAACTACAAAGCACATAAATTCAGGCCACAGTGATCCCTGGTGTTTAAGGAATTAGGAGTGAAGCAGCTGTCATAAAGAAGCAGGATGAATGCAAATGCAAATACTAAGGCCTTCATTTAGTAAATTAGTCATAAAGCAAATCTAAAAAAAAATACAGAGATCCTATATCATTGGTGTCAAACTCTGGCCCGCGGGCCAAATTTGGCCCACAGCCTAATTACATTTGGCCCGCGAAGCCATACCAAATTACTATTAGTGCTGGCCTACTGGTATTATACAGCTAATATATATATTGTTTAGTATTAAGCTGTGTGTTTAGTATGTGCTCAAACACGTTTTGCTTGTTCCATATTCAGTTTTTCAGCAAAACGTGTTTGAGCACATAAGAAAAGATTCATTCTTATATCTGGAGGAATAAATATATTTCAAAAAATACTAACGTTAGCCCGCGACTTTGTTCCAGCTTTGAATTTTTGCCCACTGTGTATTTGAGTTTGACACCCCTGTCCTATATAGAGTCAGATATTATGTCTGATAGCTCTTTATCTCTGCTTTTAGAACAGCTTAATTTGCTCTTAAAAGCTCTTAATTAATTGATTTAGTAAAAATCAAGGGCACATAATAATTGATGGGACTTTGTGTCATGTGAGGGAACCTAAAAGGTAAATCTGCCCCATGAAAAATATTTATTTTGAAATAAACAAACAAAGAATAAATTATGCAGTTGAGGGAATCTTAATTCTATGTGACCTCTTCCTTAATTTACAAATTGTTACACATTACATCAGTAGACAAGTCTGAACGCTATCCACAAGAAGGACAGAAGAACTTTAATGTCACCCACTGGTTTCTGGAGTAGGGCACTATGGTGCCTGAAAGTAGCCTATCACATGAGACCAGAGTCAAGTGAAAGAGTGGATGCTGGTTTCTTACTGGGTAGCTATCACAGAGACACAGTAGAATTTCACTCACTGAAACTGGATCGTAAAGTTTTTGCAGGGTTTGTACCTCACAGTGGGCCATATTATTTGTAAGATACATGTTATAAAAATGCTCCAAAAGACACCATGAATACAAAAAGAGTGCAGCAAGCTAATTCTTGAGGAAGAGGAGAAGCAGATAAGATAAAGGCCCTGTTATTACTGATAAAAGTATCTATAGATACTCACATTAGGAGTCAGCCACAGGAGGACGTCAGAGGAACAACATCAGCATGGACTTCATTTTTCAGTCGTTAAAGTTGCAGCTTGGATTTAACACACTGCCCCCAAAAAACATACCCAGATTTTTTTCCTGCTCCAAATCAGCGGGGTTACTGAAAGTACAAACTCTCTTTATTACTACTATTAACCCTAATGCTAATATAGCTAATATTGCTGGCTACATACAAGTAGCTGAGGCAAATAACAGATGAGTTAATGGGCTGTAATTACGGAGGTAATTTAAAATACATTACATGTGTGATGAAAGGGCGTTAAAGTGGCAAAACCCTCTCAAGTCCAATTCATTCGGTCTCATTGTCTTGACATAGAAAATGAATTGAAATAGCACACAACTCAAAACAGCTAACAACAGTTTGCATCTTAATTCCATGTGCAGTCAGAAGCATTTTGAATGCATTCAGTGTTTTATTTTTTATGTTGCCATTTAAGACTTTTTTCAAGTCTTTTTCCCGGAGACTTCCTGATGGAGGTCTAATAGAGTGCAATGATTCCACTGTCAGATAAACTAAGGCAGGGTCTCCACTTTAAAGATGGTTTTTGTGAAGCCATATCAGTGCAAAAAGTTGCCTGATGGCCTTAACTTGACCCCTGGCTGAGGGTTTAAAAGTTGACTTAATAGACAGGAAGGAACATTGAAAAGGGTTATTACACTCAGAGCATATAAACACACCCACACACACACACACTCCAAAGAATAAGTCTCTTGTAAAGACTTACGATCCCCAGTGATACCCATTCATCGAAGGTCAGCCCACGGTAGATATGATGGGTTTGAGTATCTTATCTTGCCATGAAAATGTATTTCTAGAGCAAACTGTTGCACAATAGCCGTCCTTACACATAGATATGAAATGTGCTTGTGCTTTGTTGTAGCAACCCACAGACCTTGTCCTTTAAATACACATTATATTACAGAACCCTTCCGTACAAGAAGGCATTCAGCACAGAGTGCTCTAGGATATGAAATTAGGATATAATATGATTAGGAGAGGATGTAATACAATACAATTAAATTTGATGGAGTGAGATCAAGCCAAAAAAAAAAAAAAGAACAGGGGGAGGGAAAGAAAAAGTCTCGATTCATCCCTACATTTTTCTGTGCTGTGATGAGATCAGGTTATTCTATTAGCGCTTTAGTGATGACAGCTTTACAATGCCGTCTGTTGGCGCTCAAACTCAACTGAACACAGGAAATAAGAGTCTGAGCCGCTGCTACTGTTGCATCCCTGCCTGGATCTCACTCCTGCTCTCTCTTCACTCTGGGCTCTGATTGAAAGTGGATTTATAGGCAAGCGAAAAGTAGACTTTTATTTGCTCTCTCTCTCTCTCTCTGTCATTCTCTTTGTCTCTCTCTGCGTGCATGTCTCCTCTTTCCACATTCTTAAGTTCTTAGATTCTCAACAATCTGAAAAATGCTCCTATTCAGACAGCAACCTGCTGCTATATCTTCTGCTTAGTCCTTTACTTTCACGCTCTCTCGTACTGGTTTCTGATCCTTGACTGGACTGGGAGACAGGAGATAAGAGGTAAGGCTTGACTCGTGCTGCTAGATCCCGGATCACTTGCTTCGCCGGATTTTCCCAGTTTTGCTTTCCTATACAGGAAGCAGATATAAGATGCCCACTGTGTGTCTTTTATCCATATAATCGAAGAAGAAGTACCTTTTATTGTCCCTGTGCTACAACAGAGGAAAATTAGAAGCCTCTAATTATGTTTAATCACTCATGTGCAACATAAAGATTTATACACTAATAACTTCTGTTCATCTTTGGTGAACTACTAATTCCACTCAGTGAACAGTTACAAATGAACACAAGGTCAAACTCAGTTCATCATGGAGACCATAAACATTATAGATTCTGAAATGAATGAGTCCAACTCCCAGCTATGCACTAACTCTGCCCCTGTGTATATTAACCTGAGTGCCTCAAACACTCAGATGACAGCTGTGGGCTGAAATACAGCAAATCCCCACTGTGATGTGAGTCTGGTCTGGACTGGCTTTGCCATCTGAATATATGAACAGTGAGTAACCAGAGGTTTGGAAGTGACCCCTAGCAGTGAAAAATTGACAGATTATAAGGAAAAAGGATCAATCAATCAATCAATCAATTAATTTTTATTTATAAAGCACTTTTCATACAGAAATGTAGCACAAAGTGGAAAAAGGATGCTCCTGCATATCTTATAATAAATAATATACCGTTCTGTCATTGCCCAGTGTTTATGCATTTGTACATTTTGATTCTGGTTTATTTAATATCCTCAGATTTAGTGTATATCCCTGGTTTTGCTTCTGTTTGTTGTTTTTCTGCTTTGTGTTATATTTTGTAATTTCTGGTCTTCTTCTTGTTCTGTTTCCAAGCCTTCCCTAAGTGTCCACATTCCATGTTTTGACAGCCTTGTCTTCATGTTTGTTTGACTCTTGTCTCCGTGTTCGGTATTCCATTCCTGTCTCTCCAGTCAGTCTTATTTCCATGTCTGTTTCTCCCCTGGTCTCAGTGTCAAGCCCGCGTGTCTTAATCTTGGTCTCTGAGCTTATTGTACTTATTTATTTTGTCAGTCTCTCGTCCAGTGTCAGTGTTCTCATTTTTGCTCCCCCCATCCTGTTAGTCTGTAGTTCCTGCTGTGTTCCCTCCTGTTTCCCATCCAGTCATTATAAAAACCCTCCTACATCAGATGGGTGCTCAGGCGAGCCGCCCAAGCGTACTGCGTCTGCTGGGTTCATGCCACCACCTACTTCCGAGTATGAACCTGAGCCTGCTATGTGCCCTGCACAGCCCCAGCCTGCCTCAGCCAGAGGTCTGTGTTCCCCTGTCCTGTCGTGCTCCTTTTGGTCCTGCTTCACCTGAGGGGCTCCGTCTCCAATGTTGGGCTCCAGTCCTGTCGCTCGGTGGGTCTTCTTCATCCCTGTTGACCTCCAGACCAACTCTGCCTCAGTCGTCAGCTTCCAGATCTACTCCACCTTCGTCGCCAGCCTCCCAGTCAGCCTCCAGATCACCATCACCCACACAGTTGGTCACGAGGACATCCTGCAGAGCTAATCTGTCTCCACCGTCGGCCATGCAGCCGGCCTCCTGAACTGCTTGTTCTTTGTTTTGGACTCTTGTGCTCCTTGTTTTGGTGGTTTTGCTCTTGTATTACTTCCAGCTGTGTTCTCTCCTGCTTCCCATCATCTCCTTATCCTGTGTGTATTTAAGTTCTCTGTCTTCCTCTGCTCATTGTCGCGTTGTCCTCGTTTGCTGTATTTCCCTTTGCTCTGTGGTTCCTAGTTCCTAGTTTCCTCCTGGCCTGAGTTTTCATATTTTTGTATTTAGTACAGTGCAAGTCTCAGTACAGCAGTAAAGGTGCCTCCTTGAGTTTATTCCCCTGCCTCTGAGTCCTGTATTTGAGTCCCACCCTGCTGTACCTGACACTTTCTTTTGCATTTACAGAATTAAACCAGCTCCTACTAGGTGATAATTCTGATAAAATTTACTATTCAACCATAAATATAAAAAACGTAACAACAATACCAAAAACGAAGAAGAACAAGAAGAACAACAACAAAGGATTATAACAAGGACTGGAACAGCTACCAACACTGTTTCAACACTAACATAAATTTCTTTTCTTGCAGAGCAAAGCCCTCCTGCTGCTCTCCAAGGCATGTGACTCCATACACTGGTCCTTTGTAAGCTGTGTTTACTTGTATGTTAGTCAAGGCTAAAGCACATGGACATGGCGCTGCCCTCAGCAGCGTGAGCTACTGGCCGTTTCTTCTACACATTTTTCCACCAAGGTCAGGGTGTACCGATACAGCATTTCAATTTGCCACGTTGATATGGTTTACGTAACACTTTCAATTCAGCATCTACTCTATCAAACAAACACTTTCTAATGGCCTACAAGATTGAACTGGGTCTAAACAATAAACAAGTGTATGGTGAGAGAAGGAGAGGCTACTCTGTGGAATATAAACTGTTTAAAACCGGCTGTACTGCTTTTAGTTTGCACTCAACATGCTTTCAAGGACATTCGCCCAGAGGAGAACCGGTTGTTTGTAAGGTGTAATAGATGATGTACGCTTTAAGCAGGTGCAAAATGTAACTATATCTCACGTAAACATCCTATCTGATAGGAAGTAGTCCAGTGGAGAAGATTTGTTTGCTCAGGCGGTATTTACACCAACAAACCAGTGAGACACAAAACCTGTGTCTTTATAGCTGAACCTCAAAATACACCAAGTGTATTATTTTTCACGTATATATTATTTTTTTAATAACAGATTCTAAGCTCTCATCACCCAGTTTCTCTGTTTCAGTGCTGATCCACTGCCTCTGCTTATTTAATCCTGTACATACAGTGTTGGGGAGTAATGGAGTACATGGAGTACATGGAGTACTCAAAATATGAGTAACTGTATTCTGTTACACTTACAGTTTAAAAATGTGGTATTCAGAATACAGTTACTTTGTTGAAATAAAGGGATTACACGGTGGTCTTTCCCTGTTTCATATGTTAGGCTATGCCCGCTCTATTTTTGGTAATTCAACGCTCGTGGAAACCCAAACAAAACACCATTAAGAGGCTTTAATGCCGGTGTCTCAATCTCGCGTCTCATAATGACATGAAGAAATATTTTTTAAAATGATTTAATATGAAGGCAATAGGCAGAGTGTTACAGGCATCACCCTAAAGCATGTAGCCTGATGGGCAGTGTAGTCCGTGCTGCAGGGAGAATGGACTGTCATACCGGTGATGTGTATGTGAGCGAGGGAGGGAGAGAAAGGAAAAGTACGAGCTGTCACCGAGCAGAAACGGGAGCTGGAAGCATGTAAATATAATAAAAACCACTGCAGGCAAAAAGAGAGCCTGACGAGCCCAGCTGTAAGTAAGCTATTAAGACTCGACTGTACACCGTGTTTGTGTTTTGCTCTGAAACAATAAGTTCAGTTGGAGCAGCCTTTCAACGCCTCTCTCTGTCTCTCACTAGCAAAGTTGACCCAGACAACAAAGTAAAGCTAGTTTTTGGCAACGAGCCCGACACGAACCCAACGTATTAGTCAGAGGTCCCTTTACCACGGTTCAGAGCCGCGGACCTGTTTTATATACGCGTGGAATAGTTTTCTATACGAGATCGCTGCAAAAAGTGCAGCCTTACCTAATCTCCACCTACTGTTACTCATTTATATTAAGATTTAAACATCTAGTTGGTGTTGGTATGGAGAGTAACCTTCAGTAATAATAATAAATCACACAGCAATAGTACATTCATGTAGTTGTAAAAAAGCATGATAATATATTAAGTAATCCAAAGTATTCAGAATACGTTACTCTCATTGAGTAATGTAACTGAATACGTTACAAAATACATTTTGGGGCATGTAATCTGTAATCTGTAGTGGAATACATTTTAAAAGTAACCTTCCCAACATTGTGTACATATGATACGTTTTGCACAGGAATAAATAAGATACACAGTTCAGGTTTAGTTGTGACACCTGTAGGTAACTGTAACCAAACCAATCCAGCCTTCCCTCAAAAAATAAACAAAATTAAAGGGCAAAATCGTTTTGTAATATAAGTGCAAACAGCAGTAACTAAAAAGGGAGTTTTCACACCTGACACACAGAATCAGAGCTCCTGAGTTGCTGTACTATAAAATATACTGTCAGGATAGTAACCCAGTAAGGATTTTTTGGATATACATATATTTAGCATGTGTTTAAATGAAGTGCTTGGACGTACAGTGATGTGTGGACAGAGTTTTGTGCCAAAGAGAACCACACAGTGCAGCCAGTTGTCAGCAGGTGGGTGGTCTGTGGGCAAAGTAACAAACAGCCACACTCAGCAACTACTAATCGGCTTCTGCTTGTATAAACAGACACTCTCGGGACCTGAGAGGAGGGTTCCAGTTCCCCCTGTGGTGCGGCGAAATGCCTACCTCAAGTAGGCCTGAGGACCGCCATTGTTGGTATTTTTGCCACTATGGCTTTTATTCTGAAAATCTCCTTACGTGTTGCTGGGTAGGATAACAGATGTTGTACTGACTCAGTTGATGTTGTGATATGGGAGAAATTGCCGCCATACCCCCCCCCCCCCCCCCCTTATACTAAGTAAGTCCTTAATTAAAACATTTCACATTCGTCTTATACACGATGAGTAAAAACACACCTATGTTCAATTTAGTACACGGGGGGGGGGGGGGGGGGGGCACCACAGCTGAATCTCTATATACAGAGATCCTCTTGTAAATATAAACAATTTAGCCCTTTATTAGATTTTCAAAATTTATGTGAATTCTTTAAAAATGAATGACAAGAACGAACAGCACTGTGAAGCAGGATTTCATTTTATCCACGTAACTTCAGGATTAGCCCTGGGTTTCCTACACTATGAAGACAGTGCATTACTTACTGCTTTACATCACCATTGTAACTTTCACCGTACACCTAATCTGCTCCAAACCAGATTGTGTCCTAGATTAGATATCAACAGGTATGAAATCACCACCTACTGACTCATCACTGCTCTGGAAAATATCATTGCACCATTGCTGGAACATTCCTTATACCTCCATGTGCAGACTGTATTAGGATCTAGTTTTTCTGAAGTCTTTATCCCTAATGAGCATCAGTAATAACAGTAGATTCTTAGATGTAACTTTTTGCTTGATTCTTCTGTTTGTTGCTGAATTTTTCACCACTACTGAGGAATATTAACAATATCTTGGATAAACTAACCTGAACCAGTAGGTTTAGTGATGCAGCTCAAATCACAATAATAATAAATCAGCTTTAGCCTAAAATGGAACTCCTTACTGATTTCAAACGATGATGTGCGAGGTAGAAATATGATGTCCTTTTTTTATAAGAGGATTTTCTCTTTGAAACCACACCATTTTTGCCAAAAGACACAATTCCACTCCAAAACAAAGCAAAGCAGTCATCATGGCACTACTTTTTGTTGGAAACCTCCAATTACTTTGTCATGGAAGATTCTGTTTCACACAGTACGTATCCCATCCTGGAATAAAACACTTGACACTGGTTGCAGACAAAGACAGCAGGGACTTGTGCATCAATCACTGCAAATATGCTGCCTTTATGTTTTTGCTTCTGTAGAACTAATGACCACATTATTATTAAAGATTGTGGAATTTGCTAATTTAGTTCCTCAAAGAAAATGTAAACGGGAAGCACAAATGGTGGCTGCACCGACAGACATCCGAGGGATTAGAGCCATATGGCCACTTTCTGATTACTTTCATTTATTGTTTCAGTAAGTATCCAAAACATACAAGTTTCATTTATATAATTTTTCAAGGGATCTTATATCTGTTTTCACTCCTGTATGCTTTTCATACAAGTTTCACACAAGACAGATACAAACTTTATAAGATTTATAAATATCTTTTCCATGTGGGGAGGCACAGCTAACAGCAGCAAAGGACAGCTGTTATATGGAGCATCCTACAGTGTGTGTGTGTGTGTGTGTGTGTGTGTGTGTGTGTGTGTGTGTGTGTGTGTGTGTGTGTCACAGAAGCTTACCATGCAGTGCCAAAGTGTACACACCCCAAAAGCTTTAAGGGTTAGTAGAGGAATTAATAAGGAGGAATGAAAGGAAATATTTGGAAGACAGACGATACATTTAAAGACAACATTCATGTGTAATGTTTTAATATGGATGCTGTAGGATATAGTGGCAGCTGTATGTTAGAGAAAACTGTGCAGCGCTGTTGTGTGATGCAGCCTTTTTCACCTAGGTCACCTTGCTTGCAGGTTTTGGCTTTTCTCCGCTCCGTGTTTGGACTTTGTCAGGCAGTAGATCATAGAAAAAAATATTCCCTCTAGTACATGTGACCTTACAGAGCAGGTAAAGGTGCTGGTGAGACAAGAAGGCCATTCAAGTGTTAAGTTATGAAACTATTTTACACAAATACATGCAAAGAAAACTGAATCTCACTGGTAAAGAAACTCTACTATATAAACTAACTCACATCAGAGCAGAGAAAACCCAACACAGCTTATTTACTCAGTAATTCTAAGGATTATTTTACAGTAATATGAGGTCTCCACATGTCGCAGCTGTCAGTTAGTCTGCTTGAACTGTAACGGTAGCTTAGCTTTTGTTTCTACATCTTTGGGCAGTGAGTAAAGGGCCCTGTTTCTCTGTTTACACTCTATAGTCCTGTGAAAAACTAAGTATACCACATTATTGAATCATTTATAGTCTGACTCTTTTCTTTTTCAGCCATTCGCTTGTGGATTTGCCAGTGTGCTTGGCCATACGTATTCAGTCTTTTCAAATAGCACTGTTCTAAACTTTAACATTTAACATGTTAATTGAGTCTTGAAAAGTCAGAGATCTAACGCTTTGTTTTTGTTTTTTTTAGTATTCAACTAAAGAAATGTGAATAATGTTGTATCTTTGCCACAAGCTGTAACAAAGTTCAGAAAGGTACGTGCACTTTCTAAAAGTCTTTTCTCGTTCATGTAGACATAACTCTGGTTCATCCCTTGAGTTAGATGCTTTTTTAGGCTTCAGTGATTCATAGATCAGTGATAAGTGTTTAACAAACAAACAAAAAACATTCCTGTAAAACTTTCAGGTGCAAGGACTTTACTGAAAGTGACTGAACAAATGACCAACGTCCAAAGCAAATTCTGAAAGACCTTCAGAAAGCTTTTTAGAATAATTACTCAAAACCTCTTCAAAAACTTACAAGAAAAAATGGCTCCCTGGAAGTCAAATACAAGTTTGTTAGAATTGTTGAAACACTGTTTTTGCCCTATATACTTCATTTACACTTATGTGTGTGCATAAATTACTGCAGCCATTTTACCCAGAAAATATGAAACTATTCAAAAAATAAAGGGTGGTTTGAGGTTTTTGGATAGTACTATTGCTTGCTACATAGCTTGAATTGCTTAATAATGCACTTAAACTGAAAACTATTAATTCTTTAAAAATAAATGGTATGAAGTCCAAAACACAATCATAATTACAACAAAAATATGAGTAAAAGCAGAAAGTAGAATAAAATAGAACCGCTAGTGCTGCTACAAGTTTGTTTAGAAAGAAGAAAAAAAAAAAAAAAAAGGAAGTCAAATACAAAGACATGCATTATTAATAACTATTTTATAGAGCACTGTACATATACAGGATTTCCCCATAATAAGGTATGCTATTTGCACCATCTTTGTCAGACAGTGGTGAGAGTCAGAGACGCCGAGGCACAGAAGAAATCAAAAGAAAAAGCAGTGAGAGAAACTAAATTAGAGAGGATAAGGAAAGCCGCTCTTCTACCCAGGATTCTCCTGCATCGAAAATCCTGTTTGATGAAGCACCAGTGCCTCACTAATCCAGGACCTCTGGTAATGGAGGTCAGTGGAATCCAACTAGTAAAAAAATAGAAACAAAGGCAGCTGTTTTCCTTTCAATACTCCTATCTGACCTCTGTCTTAGCCGATATCCTGAAAAGAAAGCCCTTCATTAATTTACAGAATACTGCTAACTGAAAGCTAAGTGTACAATTTTGTTCAGGCAGCTTTAGCAGTGGGAAAACGATGTTTTGCTGATAAGGTCTAATACCAACTACTTCAAAGGAAAGTTTGAGGCTTACCTGAGGAGGTAGAAGTTGCTCAAGTGTTGATAGAGGGATATCACATAAAGCCAAGATGCATTCATTCCATTCTAATTTATATGTACACATTTTAACATACAGCAGGGAAGGGATGCGATCAGCACAAACATGTGCCCATGCACCACCTTTGACTTGAAATTCAGTAGATTTTGTTTAGCTGACAAACAAACACACAGTACAGAAAACATGCTTTCACCTTGCATTAGAATAAACATTGAAATTTAATCATACAAGATTTTAAAATGCACATTTTATGGTAATGGCAGTAAACGTTCTGTATGTTGATGGAGTACATGAGATATACCGTTGTAGAATCAGCAGTTTTGTGTTGTTTTTTTGTTGCGTGACTGAACTGCTCAGATTGAGCATTAGCTTGTAAGTCTTTATGTGACAAATTGTGGTCTAAATGTTATATAAAAGCGATTTTCAAATCTCCACGGTTATTCTGTGTTTCTGTAGGTTTCATTGGCATTTTTCATTTGGTAGACACGTTTGACATTTTAGATCAGATCTTTAATGATCTGTTGTCCTACTTCTCTCAGGCACCGTGATATTTTATTAAAAGAAAAATGAGGTTCATCACTGCAGAGCTATCTTGAAAACAACGCACTGACTCTAGTAAATCTTTGAAGAAGAAGAAGACGAGCAGCATGTTGCAAAGTGTTGTATTTACTTATGAAAAACAAATGACTAGATAATATTGTTGGACATGCCAGTGTCCAAGAATTGGGTGCATAAAACATGGAGGTCTGGGTGTGAGTGAGTGATTGGATGCTGTTTTTCCTCTGTGGGGTCATAAAGTTAAACGCAATAACCAGCATCATAAAGACTGATCGCAGGAAATCAGACTTCCCTGAGGCTGACACACAAACACACAGAGTGCAGGGTGATCCATCACAGTGGTGCCACATTGTACTGCATGCAGCAGGTAATAGCTGACAATTTTACAGTCTGTTATTGTGGAAGAAAATCGAATATTGGGGGAGTAGGTTTGCTAAGAGATACTTCATAACAGCCCTTTGGCAGAATATCAGAAGTGACTTTGGTTTAGGGTCTTTAAAGGGGTAACCATTACCTGATAGTTAGTTAATCTGTAACTTGATCAAATGGCAGGAACCTTAATTCAAAGTATGAATGACACATTGGTGCAGACACAACACTAAAAAAAGTCACAACCCCTCATAAGCTGTATTATGTATTAAAGCACCTTAATTCAACTTGTTAAATTGACAGACAGGTACTCGCAGTGACTCTGCAGCTCTGAGAAACTTCCTGAGTATTATCAACCGAGACTGTGAAATTCTGAAAGCTGCTGTGCAATTTTTTAAAGGAAGTCTCCTTGAACAGCAGAGCTTGGCTCCTAGCACTCTTGCTATATTTAAACAGCTCCCTGGAAGTCCTGTTCTGACCACTGTGTGAAAACGGTGAGCCTGCGGCAGGTGTGAGCAATGACTGTGCTGGTGTGGCCATTCAGGGCAAAGTTAAGATCATTTGTGCTGAACACTCCCCCTCAGGTGCCCGAGGATGTTACCTATGGTAGTGCTCTGGAGTCCAGTTGCCTCCTTCTGTCTTTCAGACAGCAGATCAAAGTTAGTTTTAGCTCCTTAAGATGTGCTTCTTAACATCTCCTTATAAAAAAAGTAATTGGACAGTTGACTCAAAGGCTATTTCATGGACAGGCATTTCCTTCGTTGTTTCTTTATCAGTTACGCAGATAAAAGGCCTGGAGTTGATTTGAGGTGTGGTGCTTACATTTGGAAGATTTTGCTGTGAACAAACAACATGCAGTCAAACGAGCTCTCAGTGCAGGTGAAACAAGCAGAAAGAAACCCATCTGAGAAAGTGCTACAATATTAGGATTGGCAAAATCTGCAGTTTGGTACATCCTGAGGAGCACTCGTGAACTTACCAACGCAAAAAGACCATGAAAGACAACAGTTGTGGATGATCGCAGAAAAATATCACAGCAGAGGAAGTGTGAAGGCTTGGGCGTGCATGGCTGTCCGTGGCACTGGGACACTAGTGTTTAATGATGATGCAACTCTGGACAGAAGCAGCCGAATGAATTTTGAGGTGTTCAGAGACATGCAGTCAAATTGATTGGGTGGCATTTATACATAGATGGACAATGACCCCAAACACACGGCCAAAGCAACCCCGGAGTTTATTAATGAAGTTGAATATTCTTGAATGGCCAAGTCAGTCACCTGATCTTAACCCAAAAGCTGAAAGTCTGTTGTTTACAACCATCATTTATATTACTGAGATCTTGTGGTTGCAGTTGGCTGTTGTCACTGAGCACCGCTTGTTTGTACTGGAAACTGTAGCTGCCTCCATTATACTGGCATGCAAAAGACCCGTGGCCACTCACAGTAAACTAAAGGGATAGCAGGCAAGCTGTTGATGACTGTGCATACACCAGCCACACTAAACAACCAAAAAGTTGAAAAGTAAGTTAACAGGTGTCAATTCGTTCATTCTTGAGAAATCATTCCCCAGATAAGGTTTTTAAACAGGGGTACACACAGGAGTACATACCTTTTGAGTCCTATGCTCTTTAGACCTTACTGTACCGACAAGTCTTCTATCAAGCTCTTAGAATAAAGTCTTAGAGTCTTAGAATAAAGTTTCTAAAAGAAATGCAGAATTTAAAATTCATCCCTTACGCTGATGCTGTCTAATACTAAATAAATAATTAAAAGTTCTTAAGAGTAATTCACTTTGTATTGTTCTCGGCAGCTTAACTTTTCAACCACTTGTTCTGCACTTTTTATTTCCCACCAGCAGCTGCTTTCTAAAGACACCTGCAAAATGGCAGTGCAACACAGACCAAGCATATTACAGCCCCTCTGTTGTCGATGTTTTCTGTCACTGTGACCTCATTATAACGGCTGGATGAATCCGACTCTTTGGGTTGGCTCTTTTTCTGTATTCATATAAACCGCTGCAGCTAAACAATCTAACAGGAGCCTCTGTGAGACGCTTTAGATTGGAAGTGTCCAGAGAATGGCAGATGCGTGGGTGGGGAGCTGCCTTGTCTCTGTCCTGCAAGAAGCAATTTTGTCAGTGTTTGAGACTGTTTATTTATTATATATTTATTATATGGTCTTAACTTTGGATATTGTCCCTCACACCAAGCAGAGAATCCAGAGAAAAGTTCCTCTGCGAGAATCTGCAGGTTTGTGTTTTCCAGGGGTGAGAAGAATTTCTCAGAGCGGGATAGAGACTTGACAAACGGAGAAAGAGTGATTGGCGTGAAAGCCTCTTAAAGGATTCTGAAAGAATGAGATGCAGATGACAACTGAGAGTTTGAAACTCTGCAGGCAACAGTGAGGCAAAAAAGAACCACACAAACTGGTATCGAATCTCATCTCTTTCACCTTCACGCTGACTTAAACTTCAGCAGCTAATGAAGATAGAAGCTGCTTCTTTAGCTTTACTAATCAATATGAAGACGTGTGCGTGTGTGTGTCTCTGTGCTCATCTGTGTGTGCACGAGTGTGGGTTTGTGTTCTTAAGCTTGAATATATCTGTGAGAAAATGTTTTCTTTTTCACCTCAAGGGCTTCTCTGCCTCGGTGGCTGCAACAACAACTCATTCTTCACACAGTGAAGACAGATTTCAACAAGTTTTGCTGCAACTTCACTTCGCTCTTATCATATCCTTACATGTCCCCTCAATGTCCATGTTTAACTGCTTAAAAATATATTTAAAAAAATGACAACAAATGAAACTCTTAAGGGGCTGGATGAGGGTGATTTGAACTCATTAACTAACTCATAAACATTATTAGAACATCAACAACACATTTTTCCAACCGTATTACTGAGGCAAACAAACACCAAGCAAAAGTCTAAGTTGAAGAATGACTTTCTTCAACTTAAACAAAACAAATACAGATTAATCGCTTAACAGGTTAATTGAAACATTTTCGCCTGGAGCCATAAAACCACATCCTCCCCCTTCTTTCTCATTAATAAATTTTTTCTCCCAAGTTTGCCTTTTTTCTGGTGATATAAAAAGGACTTTAAAGGTATTTGTGCTTTAACTATGGACCTGCTATTGTTTGTAAAATCCTTCACTGGTTCTCAATCCAGACTTGTTCAGATTCTGACCCAAAAACCCATATTGCTGTGATTTTTAACAGCATGTTTCTGACTAATTTGCAAAGTAAAGGAAAATGTTTAATATTTGCCTCTCTATCAGGAATCCTGAACAGAGTTTGAATGGCTTTGTGTCTTTTGAAAGGCTCTCTTCCTTTGGGCCAGCTGCACTGATAGAGCAGTATTGGTGCAGAAGGGTATTTTTCCATGATGTGATCTAGCAGAAAAACCTCAGAACAAAGGACCACTTAAGGAGGGGGTGAGACTTTACAAGGAAAAATAAAAAATTTACTGAGACTAAAATGCTGTGTCATTCGGGGGGATTGGAGAATCTTAAGCGCCTGTGAAGTCAGTCGACTGTGTTAGATGGTTAAATGGTCTCTTTTTGCTCCTTTTGGTGATAATGCACTGCAAGTCTCAAGCAGAGCAGACACCACCCACTCATATTACAACTTTATTCAGAGCACTTTTAAAGGACCCTCTTAATCTTTACATTCATCTGAGGGGAACAGATCTGATGGTTACTTTTTGTGCACAGATAGCTGAAATGGGTCATTTAAATTAATTTAGTTTGTCGAGATGAAATATTATTTTACTGTCACTATTCATAATCCTTATTATTATTGTTGCATCATTTATGATTTATCATTGTTATCATTTCATTGACACACTTATTGAAACTGGTGAGGTTATATTAAAGTCTGTATTTCAGGTGTTAGCATAAGCACATAATCTTTCATTGCAGGTGCAAATGTAATCATGTTATACACATATTGCATAATTAAAGGGTTGAAGCTCGGTTAAGTTAATTAATGGTTTGAAGCTACGGGCAGCGCGATGTCTGGCCGATCAATGGAGCAAAGTTCAGCTATTGAAAGGTTGCCTACATGTTTATAGTATAATTTACTACATATTGCCTGTGTGCATTTAGCAGGCTGCTATGGATGTTTGCCTGGTCACAGATGATGTAGGGGGGGGGGGGGGGGGGGTCGTGCACTTGGATTAACGACACATAGCCTGTCTGGGTAAACTGACTGCAAGTGTTGTTTAAGTCTGGACAAGTAGAATAACAGGATGCATCTGGAGGAACTGAAAGAGGAACTGTTCTGTTTCAGTGACGCGAGGTACTGGTCATCATAAGTATAAATATTACACCCACCTATTGTAAGGGGAAGATGGAGCTTGATGTTTTGCAGAGCCTATCTTCACCACACATATGTGTTTTAATAAAATAATTTGTGTTGACCCACTATGGACTTTCAGTCGTATGTCTCTTCCTCAAAATTCGAATCGCGACAAGTTCTACAAGTTTCAATCAGTTCCATGAAAAACATGAAAAGCTCCATCAGACCCTCCTACCAAACCTTCCTCTGTATTCCCATCCAAAGCACCAAGTAAGCAGGGCCCTGACCACATGCAGCTCCGTTTGCTTACTTATATTTTCCTGTAATATTTTTAACTGCAGTCACTGAAATGATTTGATAGAGATTGCTCTGCTTGAACTGTAATGTTTTAATCCTTGTTTGTTTGAGGATTCTTACCAGGAACAGACTCTTCACAGGCCGGGTCCTATGACTGTGAAAGCCACGGTGGCTGGAAGCAAGTGGCTGTTAAATGGGTCAGTCTAGCTTTTCTGTCACACTCCGCAAGCAGGCAGGACTCAAACACACTGAGAATGCAGTTCGGTGAATTTCTTTACAGTAAAAAACTATTTACAGTGTGTCTTCATGCCTGTTCAATCATCCAGGTGAGGAAATCCCAAAGAGTTGATTCAGTTCATCTGGACGTAACTCGGTGGACCAACACATCAAATTCACCAGGGAAGATGGGAAAAGTGTTGATGTTGATGTTAAGGTTTGACTCTCATCATCCACTGGAGCACAAACTGGGTGTCATCAGGACGCTACAACACAGAGCGAACACCATCCCCACTGACACAGCGGCCAGGGAGGCAGAAGAACAGCACGTCAAGAAGTCCCTGAGTAAATGTGGTTATCCCAGCTGGACTTTTGTCAAAGCGGGAAAGGCTTCTAAAGAAAGCTCCAGCCGATCCAGGAGAGAAGGACAACCGCTGCCCAAGCGAAAACCTGTAGTGATCCCTTATGTGTCAGGAGTAATAATAATAATAATAATGGATTGTTGCAGCAGCTACAGTTGTAGTACAGCTGCCCTGGGGCAGACTGACAGAAGCGAGGCTGCCATATCGCACCATCGGCCCCTCTGGCTAAGAGTATTGCAACGGCTGAGACGCATTTTCTCTAAACTGCGTCTCTGTAGCTTTTAAATCCCAAAACACGCTGCACCAAAACTTGGTCCACCCCAAGGATCGGGTCCCCCGACACAAACAGAGTAACATAGTGTACGCTGTTAAGTGCCAGGAGGATTGGCAGGATTTATACATCGGGGAAACTAAACAACCTTTGGCGAAACGGATGGTGCAACACAGAAAAGCTAACTCATCAGGTCTCAGGACTCTGCAGTCTATTTACACCTACAGGCCAGTGTCCTCAACTGACTGGTTTTTACAGTGTCTTTCAAAAAAGGGAAAACATCCACAATCTCTATGTACAGCATCCAGGCCAATGTTCCTATAGATTCCACTCCATCTTTAACTGGATAGTAAAACAGACTTCTGTCTCCAACTCACACACTCAAATCCTCTTTAAAGAAAACTGAGCAGACTCGTGGGCAGAAGAGACAACGGTGAGAGGCGCACGCATGGACACAGGTGAGCAGACGGGAATGGAGGTGAGTATCTACCACTACTGGTTTAACACTCAAGCATCAACTGAAGGAATGTCCTCAGTATGTGAACACACACGCACGCACGCAGATCTTTGGCCTGTGTGTAGATTTACTGGAACGCGTCCAAAGTTGATGTGAGCTCACTTAATGAATGTGAATATGAATGACTAGCCAATTTAGCTTCCACTTGGCTGAAGCTAAAGCTTTGCTGAAAGCCTACCAGCCATTTGGCTGCTCTCCGGGTTTTAAAGGTAGAAAGGTAGAAGCCTGGCAGTGCTACTGTTAAAAGCTTATTTATTTTGTCATTTATATTTCAGATTTTTACTGTAGAAATAATTTGAATATGGGAGTATTAAACAACGAGTTAACTATAAACACAGAGCTACAAACAGAAAACTTTACTGCTCAAAGTTCTGCAGAGTCACATGAAGAAATGTTCACTATTATTCAAAAACTACAGTTCAGAAATAAACTTGGATCACAGCAAGAAATATATCTCATATCCAGAGGTGGGACCAAGTCATTGTTTTGCAAGTCTCAAGTAAGTCTCAAGTCTTTATCCTCAAGTCTCAAGTCAAGTCTCAAGTAATGTCAGGCAAGTCAGAGTCGAGTCTCAAGTCACTGGTGTAAAAGTCCGAGTCAAGTCACAAGTCTGAAACTTTGAATTTCAAGTCCTTTCGAGTCTTTAAAAAAAACAAACGAAAAAATAATGTTGCAGTTATGCTAAATGTAAATATTAGACCATGTAATTTTAAAATCTGTGTTTTTCTCAACACATGACAAAATAGTGAACTTAGAAAATATACACAAATTGTGAAATTGCACCTCTTTAAAATGCAGCTCAATTAAACTTAGCTCCAAGAATAATTTTCACCGACAGTTCTGAGATAAGCTGCATGTTATTCTTGGATGCGGTTGTAGGACCGGCTTTAAAATCGCATGACAAAAATATCATACACATTAAAAAAAAACTGTATCACCAACGTAGCCTGGACAACATTTGCTAGTTAGATGAAGTCAGCTATCTCATCTTAGCATATTTATATGCATATTTATAATTATACGGTTCTTGGAGTGAGTGCATACACTCGTGAAGTTTAGTAACTTCCGGTCACTGCAACAAGCCCAGGTACAGTTTACCGACGGATGGGTGCAGGACCTTGAAATGCACCGTGTAGAACGAAAGACCATCGTACGTATCATAAGTTTACCAGTCTCACAAATTCTCGTCATAAATACACATTCCTTAACCGTGTATTAATAGGACCTTTGAGCTCAACGGTAATTAATTAGTAGTGGAAATCATTTCTGGTAGCATCACAGAAATGTAGCTGTTAGATTTGTATTGTTGATTGTCATTTATGCTTAGAAATATTTACTTATATATGCTTAGAGTTTTGTAATTAGTTGTAGATTGGTAGAGGTTTTGATCCTTGATAGTCTGCAAACTTTGTGTGTATTAGACAGCACTTTGGGAGCATGAGAGGTCATACCGTGTCTTATTATTTTATGGTAGGATTAACGTAGTTGCGTCTGTTCTAGTCTAAGTGCTCTTTGTTTAGATGAACTGCAGGACTTCCTCACCGTGTTATCTAGGATGAACCATCTAGGGTGAGGGGGAGGCTACCCTCTTCCTGACCAAGAATGTTTGACCCTTTGATCAGCAGTCCCCCCACACACACACACACACACACACACACACACACACACACACACACACACACACACACACACACACACACAGGCAAGGTACTCTTTGTTTGTATGTAGACGTCGTATGTTAATGAACCTATGCATATTCATGTACCTCAATAAAAGGACAGTGTACGGGAGAACGGACGAGAGCTACTGGGGTCAAGCGAAGGAACGGCGCTCTGTCCGGTTCTCTCCCGTGCACGAGTAACATGAAGAACTTTGCCTATTTGTGTCTTGCTTAGCAGTGTAATTATATTGTCTTCAACGTTCCAGCGGATGGGTTCAAGCTACAAACCTAACAGTAGCAGTAACAACAATATTGTATGCTGTAATCGTACTGGGCAATTAGTGATACAAAAAACCTGTTTTATCCTGTGAATAAAAGTATATGTTCTTGTCAATGTACCATAATAACAGAAGCGAAACACAATATTGTGTCAGGACAATTCACTATTTATGCACAATAAACAGAGGAGCATAGCGCGACAATTTCTGTTCAGCGCCAGACTTGCTTGTAACCTATATCACTAATTATGTTATGAAAATGAGGTATTAACTACTAAAAAACACTGACCTTCGTGTAAATGCTTGGAGCAGACTAACCTGTGAGCTGGAGTGTTCTGGGACGTTATATTTGATCTTTGAATGGCTGCAATCCAGGCCATCCGTCGCGTCTTTGTTACTTCGGAAACATGGCTTGAACAATTTCTCTTCAACGACATAATCCAATAACAACCGATCTCTTTACCCGTCGGCTTCCCGTGGCTGTCATGCGACCGGCTATTGCAGTTAATAATACAACAGCTTCTTGACATTTTTGTGTTTCTTTTTATCGCTGTGTGACTGATTTTAATTGAAAGCCTGCGTGCGCTAGTACCGATTGCCACGAGTTCCCAGAATCCTTTGCGGTTCTACCCGTGAATGACGTCACATTTTCAATCTCTATATAATATGCCTGTTAAATTTTATATTTGGGGTAAAATATCAAATCTTTTCAAGTAAACCGGTTCAAGTCCAATTCAAGTCCCAAGTCATTGGTGTAAAAGTCCAAGTCAAGTCACAAGTCTTAGAACATTTTTTCAAGTCAAGTCTAAAGTCATAAAATTAATGACTCGAGTCTGACTCGAGTCCAAGTCATGTGACTCGAGTCCACACCTCTGCTCATATCACCGTCAACATCAGATTACTATTTTTCATGTTGTTGTAATGTCAAAGCTGAGCAAATCAGGGAAAATATCAAAGCAGAGCTTGTTCTGTAGTGAAAGCAAATGTAGAAGATGAAAGTGCTCATGAAGATGAGGTTGTGCTGGATCCTTGAGTGCAAGGCAGAATTTGCACTCAAGGACCTGGGGTTTGTGTCCCACGTGAACTCATTTTTTGCTAGACTGAGTAGACTTGTTTTTTATACGGTGGCTCCAAGAAGTCAAATGCACTGCAAAGAAGGAAAGCAAATAGCAAAATGCTGCAAAAGCTCACAAAACGCAACTGAAGAGTTTTTGGGAAGATAATAATGTAAAGAGAGAGCTGTGACATGCTAACAGCAAACAGCTAATAATAAACAGAGCGTTCTCACTCCCGAGGCGTAACATGTCGACGTTTTGTCACGTCCCGCGGCGTTCCTGAGGAACGCGAAAGGAGACCTTCGGCGTTCTTATGGTACGCGGCGGGTTATGGCTGGAATCCAGTGCAATGACGCTCCCGCGGTAGTAGACGTTCCAGCCCTGTATTCCAGCCCTAAACCTAACCTTATCCCTAGCCCTGACCATAACCTTATTCCTGACCTTAACCAGGACTTTAATGATGTTAAATAGCATGTTTCTAAGCGATTTGAAGAAAAAGAGCGAACATGTGTAGGTTCAGTCCAGACGGTTCTCATATTTCCTCTTTTTCCGAGGTCGTCATTTAGGAACGTGGTGGGTAGCCGAAAACGTAATATGGTGACGATTTGTCACCTAGCGTAAAATGTTACGCTTTGGGAGTGAGAACGGGTTGTAATAAACATGTATCTACAGTTTATGTAAGTCATGCAATTAACTCTTCAATAGTGAGGGTTGATTTTCAGCTGAGCAGGGAGTCTCTGCTGCTGAATCTGCTTAAGCAGATATGGACAGGGTGTAACAACCGAGGTCCTGGTTTTTCTTTACTGGCTGGCAAGTGGAGCGTCCAACAGAGTTGTGTCGGGGATGCATCATTACTCTACAGAGTCACAGAGGATGTGGTAGCCTTTCACCATCGGGTCAGCCACCTACCTCAGACCCCTGAGGACCGAGATGTCATGGCTCATGGGTTTACAGGGCTGGTCCAATCATCCCCATCCCTATCAAGCCTCTTAGCGGCCCTGATATTCTATGCTACAGGAACAGCAAACTGTTCCCCTCTATTACATTGCAAGTGGTTTGTGACCATCAGGGCTGCTTCATCAGCACGTATGTGGGGCTAGCCTGGGTCTATTCATAACTCCAGGGTGCTCCACCACAGCCCACTGTACAGACAGTCCTGTTACCTTCATCTTGGCCATTTTATCCTCACAGATGGAAGGTGCCCATGCCTCCAACATCCATTCCCCCTCATCACTCCTGTCAAGAGACCAGATTAAGGTGGGAGCCCAACGTTTTAACAGCCATCATTCCAGGGCACGCTCCATTATTGAGCAGGCGTTTGGAATAATGATGACCAGGGTCCAGGCCATATTCCTACAAGGTGCTGGAGGCGCACCATGCCTTTTTCCTTTATGTAAACCATTATATAGTGGCGTTGTTTTTAAACAAAAAAAATTGAAGGCAACTTTGATATATCTGCATAGTGTTATCATTCAAGCATGGTTACATATTATGTTAACATCATTCTGTATGCAGCACTTTCTGTTAGGCCTGGTTAAAACAGTCTGTTCCTACTGGGACACTCAGGTTGGAGTTTTTAGTTATAGTTTAAATATTCATGTTTTTCCTGCTGTGTTGTTCTTTGTTAAATTTACACATTTTCATAATTCATGTGTTCAACAGATTCTTTATGTTGTACGTGGTTAAAATAGGTTATGTAAATAAAATACGTTACAATTTAGTTTATTTTATGTTTTTTAAATTTATGTACATTTCAGTTTCCACAACAGTCTGTCCATTCTCTCCTCTCCTCCATTTGTCTCTGTGCCCTTATGTCCTCGCTGAGTCCGGTAGTTCATCCTCTCTGTTCCTCTTTTTTTCCTGGTCTGTTGCTCTGGCTGGCCCTCATCCTCCTCCTCTTCCTCATGCTCCTCTGAGTTACCCACTGCTGAACTTGGCCCGCAGTGTCTTCACGGATGGAGCTCTGCTGTTTCTGCCACTGCCACCATTGTAGGAAAAAAAATTAAATGAATAACACATAAAATTGAACAGATTTGACCTGAACAAGTTGCCAGTCTGTTGATGGGCTTTTGCTGTATTTTTAAGCCGTTACATTTGTAGTTTGTAACAGTGCATTCCTCCAGTCTGTCATCCTTAAGTTGTACTTTACTATACGTAACTTTTTACGTATCGTTTTTGTTTTATTCCAGTTAGTTTTGAAATCATTATTAGTTGTTTTTGAGGAGTCAGAAATCAAAAGATCCAAGAGATGCTTGAAAGAAGCAAAGGTTTCATCGGTGATGTGAGAAAGAAGAAGATGCCAGGTAATGTGCTTTTAACTGAACTTTGCTATTTTATTTTGCCTCCATGGAGTTTGCAGGTGACGGTCATTAGGACAGAAATCTCCCCAGACCTGCTGCTGTTTTACCTGGGGGGTACTTATGTTGCTTTGTAAAGGCTGAAGTCAGGGAACACAAGCCTCCTGGGTAAACAACACCCAGTGGAAATCTGTGACATGATTGGGTGCAATTTTGTATCTGTGGCTGTTTTTAGGCATCCTTGGCTGTATAGCTGCAGAGTTACACACCAATATACTTCCTTTTGATATATTTGTACAGCAGCGATGCAGGCACTTATATTTATTTTCAAAATGTGTTACTTTAAACATGCTAGCTTATGTCTCAATCGCAGCAGTGTTTAATGAGGGGGAAAAGAAGGAAGAGTTGTATACTAATGCTCTGTGACTCTAACACATTCATCATATCTGTTTTGTAATATCTCCAGTTTGGCGCATGTATCCCCATCTCCTACTCGCATCATTTCCTGTCATTTCTCTGCAGACTACAAACTCATAAAGACACAGATTCCTTCAGAGATCATTTTATCTGAAGCTCTTATTTAGTTGAGAACCATGCGAACAATTAACCTGGAACACTGATTCATTTCCTCTGGAAGCTTTTTTTTTTTTAATTGACATTGGCTACAAACTGCACATCTGAATGTCGTGTTGCCATTCATCATTTCATCTCCACCACATCTTATTAGAAGGGCTTGGCACCTTTGTCAAAACACGGTCTGCACGAATGACACCCCTTTCTCTCTGCGGAGATTGAAAACTCTCCATAAAAGAATTTAATCACACTATCACTTCCTGCCTGGATCTCATGAAAATAAAAAGAGACACTCCTCTGTCCTCTAGGCCTGCTTCTCCCTCAGGGTGTCACGAGTGTTAAGAGGCCTCAGTGTTGGGGATGAAAACATAAAATTAGGTTTTAAATGGCTTAAAATTAGATTTATTTTATTTTTTTTACTCCCTGTCATTTTCATCAGTCTGAAAAGAAAATCACTGCTCATTGAAGGGACAGTTTTACTAGAGTAAACTGATTTAACCATTTTAAAGGAGAGGTACATGCAGATGTTGTCACAGTCGCAGAAGCAGACTGCGTGTAGTGAGGAGGAGGAGCCAAGTGCAGACACGCAAAATCAAAACTTGATTCGAACAGAAAACGAGCCGTTTATTAAGGCTGAACATGACAAAAACAAAAGCGTGAAATCAATTCAAAGATAAACAATAAGCTAAACAGGAGATAACTAGAAAGAAAACATTAAATATCCTAAATATCAAAAACCCGGCGAGGAGAAAATCGACATGAAAAACCTTAAAAATGACTACTAGGCATGGATACATATAGACCTGGAAACATGGCATGACATAGTAGACCACAGACAAAAAATGAACCTGACGCCACAAGGGGAGCAAAACTAAACACACTGAACATGGAACAGGAGACTTTCAAAATATAACAGGAAACATGGAGAGCTTCACAGAGGAGTGGAGTAAAGGGAGCAAGGGAACATGAGGGAGAGAGAGACGTGACGGTCTGGGGAAATGTAGCAAAACATAATAGACGGAGAAACATGGAACGACACATGAGGAGGGGAACACAGGCAAAGAAAAGGGAAACTGTCAGGCTCCTGGGTCGGTGACCCAGTGTTTCGATTTTTGTCTTATTATTATTTATCTTGTTTCCCGGTCGGTTGTGTCACTCCTCTCTCTCTCTGCTCCATGTTCCCTTTGTTCAGTGTCAAGTCGGCGTCTCTGTGTTATTCTTCCTGTTTTACGTTGACGGTCCCTTGTCTTATGTCAGTGTGTCTAGTTTTTGCTTCACCCTGGTCTCGTCATGTTGATTGCTCACAGCTGCGCTCACCTCATGTGTCTCATTCCCTCGTTTCCCTCAGTGTATTTTAGCCCTGTGTTTCTCTCAGTCAGTGTTGTGTCGTACCCTCTTCATTCTTCTTTCTCTCCGTGCTCCCTGTGATCCTTTTCTTTAGTCTCTCGTTTCCATGTTTCCTCGTGTCTAGCTTTACTTTCCAGTTTCTAGTTTAGGTTTATTTGTGTTTTGCACTGCAACAGAGCAGCCTTTTTAAGTTTATTCCTCTATCTGAGTGTCTGGCGTTTGGTTCCTACATCCTGCCTGCCACACAGCTGTATCATGACAGAAACGAGACACAAGGACTCACACACATAAACACTGACACACAGAGGGTGGCACAGAGGGAAAAGACACAAGGGGAGCCTAAATGTAGAAAAGCTAACATAGAATACACTCAGGATTACCAAATGAATCTTAAATAATAAACCATAATACAAAATTACATCAAGAAGAAACTCAAAATGCTGGGTCAAACCACCCAGCACCGTGACAGATGTAAGAACAACGGGCCATTTCACATTTTCCTGTGTCGTCCTGCATAGACTGGGAAAACAATCAGCAGCCAAACAGTGAGCAGATCTTTTATCAATAAGAATAGATATAGCATTAAGCTAGTAATAAAGCCCTAGTACTTTTCATATTTGTTGTAGCACACTGTATAAAATGGGGATGACAGGGGACTTATTACACTTTTAGAATGGTTAAAATGGTGAGTCATTATAGCAAAGTCAAATAATAATAATGAAGTCAGCATATGCATGAAATCCATCCATCAGACTGCTCTAAATGGGCTGCTTCAGACAATTTCTTGTAACTCCTGGGTTTGTGATGTCAGTGAAAAAGGACCTTCTGTCATTTGGAGCACACAGGTCTGTGTAACAGAGACACCCACCAGCAGGTGGATGTGGTCTTGTTTGTGAGGGGCAGCCAATCATTGGGGACCGCTGGTATAGGGGATACTGACTACAGAGATCAGCTGAACAAAGCACGCTGCATGTCTGAAGAATATAGAGAGCAAAATGAGACATGTTACAATCAGCAAGACTTGACACCAGCATTTCAGATAAACTCACCTACCTATAATGGGAGCCAAAGGGGCGTCTGACTCGTGTTTGTAACCAGAAAAGTTGCCCCTCTGCTGGCCATTTGAAAGAATGCAAGTTTAAGGCACTTGGGCCTCGGATTACGCAGAACACCCGATACCATCATGGTGTATTTCAACGACAGCTGTGACATTATTCTACCATTAAAACGCACCATTTGACTGATACACTAGTAATGTGTAATTTAGTTATTTCCAAATAGAGCAATAAAACAACGTGGACCTTGAGGGTTGTGCCAGTTATTTGAGAAAAAATGTTAGGAGCTTAGAAAGAAATGAGTGCAAGATAAAGGGGGATAAAAGCCAGAGAGGAAAGGGACATTTTTTGCCATCAGCCCAAGACTAAAGTGTCTTATCCGTCTCTTCATGTGGGCTATTTTTACTTTCCCCCTTAATCCCTTACTCTTTAATGAGGAGGATTGGATTCAAGGTTTTTTTTTTACCTTTTTTGGAGGTGACAGACGAAGGAAAACCACTTGTTCAGAAAGTCCAACCATATTACCACACTTGTTAGTCATACGCAGACACACGCACGTAAGGCCGTGCAGTCATGCACATACACACACAAGGATATAGCATTGATATAAATGCACACTACTGCTGCTGAAATGTATTCTGTGTCCAGCAATGTGAATACATGCATAAGTAATATATCTCCGGCTGTGGATATATGTCAGTCGTCTCTATTAGTATTCAAATGTCCTGGCTTTATTTTTATGTATGCACATCTGTGTGTGTGTGTGTGTGTGTGTGTGTGTGTGTGTGTGTGTGTGCGTGTGTGTGTGTGTGTGTGTGTGTGTGTGTGTGTGTGTGTGTGTCTTTGATCAAGGCAAGCAGAGTTAGTCCTAAGCTTACTCCTGTCTGTCATTGAGGCTAATCACAGGCTTAATGGAGCAAGAGGGGATATGTTTGATTTTATATATAGAACGAGACACGCACACATTTACCACTCTCTCTCTCTCACACACACGCGCGCGCACGCGCACGCACACACACACACAGCCATTTATTACATTATGGATTACAAGTTCTCTTGTTTTAGATAGAGCGGGGCTCAAAGAAAACAACAGGACTCTCTTTAATCTGTACAGTGCAAATCAGTAATCTGCAGCATGAGATTAAAATGTAATCAGCCAACAGCGCCAGTGGAGTGTACGCTTATATATTTCATGTGAAACGATGAAAAAAAGAATTCACGTCCACAGAGTCTGTTGTAATAAGTCAAAGTGAAAGGGGAGAAAATAAATGTGAGAGAGCACTGGTGGGTAGGTACACATGTAACAGAGTTAAAGCAGTAACACAAAAGTGTTTTTCTGCAAGCGTAGCTTTATGACAGTGAACCTATGACGCGTACTCTGATTAAAGCTTTCTGAGCTGAGGAAACACTCATGAATATTTCCCTGCATGTTAGCTAAACTTTCTGTGGAGTATTTGATTTGATTCCTAAAATGAAGAACAATGTGAAGTGGCGTTCTATGAAGCCATTTCTAATATAAACTCTGGACAGTTTAGGTAGGCTCAGGGATTATTTACACAGTTGTCCTTTCTTCACATGTACAGCTCAGGAAATAGTCTGCTTCAAATGAATTCACACTGTGGGTAATACTTCATGTGGTTTAGCTGATGGACCAGCTTGGATAGGTCATGCAGGATGCTAGCAGTGAATGCACAAGAATATGAGCACACTCCAATATCACACTAGTATTTTTAGTCAGTGTTACTGGCAGCAGTCTAGTGCAAAGTCTAGTGTCCAGTCTAACTGCACTGGACATTCAAACATGCAGCCCTGAGGCCTAAAGGTCTGAAGTTGCAGTGCATGAGGTCCATGGAAGTTGACATTAAGGGAATAAACACTTAGGACCTGCTGTAGTGCCTTGTCTTTATTTCCTATCATTCACACAAAGTTTGTTCACATTCTAGAACATTCTACACAACATCGTTCTCACTTTTTGTCAGACTTCTGGAAAATTTCTTTGCATGTTCACCAAATGAGTCATTGCCACCTCCACGTGACTCTGGGTCCTAATGTGCAGTACGCCTGACCGGTGTCGCATGGCACCAATATGCATGAGCCTTTGGACTCGAATAAGCCCCCTGTGGGCCTATTCAAGTTGTTTGGAAGTTGTAAAACTTACAAAGATTGAAAAGAAGAAGAAGAAAATTTGTCAGAATAATGTGTGCAGGACTGAGACACTGTGTAAAGCACAGTGCAGTAGAAAGATAAAAGAAGTGGTGCAGATGATTTTCAGGTACTGAACAAAACAGAGAGTGTGGGCTGAGGATTAGAGTATAATTTCAGGGACACTGTGTTCTCATAGTAGTAAGTTAGACTGTCTGTGGGTGGTGATAGATTTTATTAGAATTCACAGGGAAAACAGTAATATATGATCATATAAGATGAGATAAGTATTTATTACTACCAGTTGGGGAAATTCACAAGCATAAACATAAGCCTTGATTCTTCCGTGGGTGTGCACAGATTGGCTGCCCCTCGTTTCACAGAAAGATTTTAGATGATACCATGATACTATGACCAATGTGGAATCACACTATTAAAGAGTTTAAAAAATAAATCTACCTGTCTGCCAGAGTGGTCTCAAATTGACCTTGTCACTACATTAACCGTATGGAAGAAAGACTTCTCTCTCATTATTACACAATTGGAATTACAGCAGAATTAGGAGGACTGTGCAGGACGGCTGTTTGTCCAACCTTTGTCCGTTACAAGACCTAAAAAAAGAGTTAAGAAAACTTGCATTCATACTCTTGATGTCTCCAAACACAGTAATCCAATCATCCATCTCTATCACCATTGCACACGCACAAATGTAAACTAGTAAAACTAACCTAAAAGTAGCTAACCCCGTATCAGGTTTCCTCTGAGACCTTCTGGGTGACAGGAGGCTTGTTGGAAGTGGAAACTCAAGTCTTGGATCAAAAATCACTGTTGCCATGCGTCGCCTGGAACATAGGTCACCTTTGCAGTAGTTGCAGATGGTCAGAAGGACAATTAGGTGATATGTTGATGTGTGTCTCTTCATCTTTTCTGCTAGAATCCAACTCCAGGAAAGACCCTTCACAGGCCTGGTCGCCATTGGTTAGTGCAACACCACAGGAAGCCTTTCTTCTGGCTTTTCTCTCGCATATCACAAATCCAATGATTTCACCAACATGGAAGTTTCTCTTATTCTTGTTTTGTGTTTGGAACACCAGACATGAAATGCTTAAATGTTTGTCTTTCTTCCTCTGTCAGCCCATCCTGACTGTTATTATTATTATTATTATTATTATTATTATTATTATTATTATTATTATTATTATTATTATTATTATTCTCTGTTAATCCACATCTGACAGATTTGTCAGAATAAAGAATCAAGTCTGAGCCTCAATAGCACAATGAACAAATGACACAAGCTTTTATTTGACTCTCCCGAGGCATCCCAAGACTTGGATATTTTACAGCATTCCAGATAATATCAGTCTACTTCTGCCCAAAGCTTCTGGGAACTTGACACAGCTGTCATTTGGCATTTCTGTAAACCAATATAAAACATCCCACGTCTTGTGTACAAATCATCTCAATCATCTCTCCATTCAGAAAAGCATCATTTGTGATAAAACAGCAAATGTAAAACTCACAAAGATTAAAAAGAAGAAGAAGGAACTTGGCCATAATAATGTGTACAGGACTGAGACACTGTGTAAAGCACATTGCAGTAGGAAGATTAAACAGAAGTACAGATGATTTTCAGGTACTGAAAGAAAAAAAGTGTGGGTTGAGGATTAGAGTATAATTTCAGGCACACAGTCTTCACATAGTAGTAAGTTTGACTGTCTGTGGGTGGTGGAGTTTATTAGAATTCACAGGGGAAACAAAATAACTGTCGACTACTTCCTCATCTGTTCTATCATCATCATTTTTATTGTTCTTCCTTCAATTCTCTTATTTCTTCTCTCCACACCTTACACTTAATGCTAATGTTTTAACAAGAACACTCAGTATCTTTGGTAAAGACACTGAAAATGTTTGATTTCCACTTGTAGAAACATAATATCAAAAATGTGCCTCTGTGGAGCTATTGCGTGCATGTTAGGTTAAATATTCCTGTCTAAGTGAATGTAATTTATTAGCTCACAGACATATCTGAGAGCTAATAAACATGGCTATTAGCTCTCAGATATGTCTGTGTGTAGGTGTTTGCATTAACACCCTTCTCTCTAAAATTCTGATTTACAAGAACTTTCAGGAGAAAGAAATTCTGATGGTTAATGTTTTTTCTCTGCTGGCTAAAGATGATCATTATATTTTGTACATCTCAGCAAACATACCCAGTTGAGCATGGGGTACGTTTCCTCTATATACAGGCATACTGTGTGCACACTCTACTCATATTCTGTGTGTAGTGTGTTTGCAGTTTATAGGTCAGTTTCCCTATTTTGACCTCAGTGCTTGTTTGGAAAACCTCTCAGCTATGAGGGAGAACCCCTGCTCAGTGTAGCAACACATGACTGGGGTACAACTTTGCCAGTCAGCCAGTCATGGTAGCTACTTTTTTTTTCATTTTTAGAGTGGGGTGGTGAGGCTGTCTGTGGAGTGTAACTGATCAACATTTTCTTTGTGGAGTCTTAAACAGGAGTTTAACCCTCATCCAAATGAAAAGACTGATTAAAAATGATCTATAAGCAAGACGCAGGCTCACCAAGTCTGTTTCGACTTGTGTTTAAAGTGCGGAGTTCAAACTATATACCAGTTTTTAATCCTAACAGTGCATTTATATGAATCAAACTGTCAAAAAAATCCACATAAGTCCTAAACCATAAAAAATATGCTGAAGTCTAAAAAGTAACCATTCTTATGTTGTCTATGTTGTGGATAGATCTTACTGTAAATAACACAGAAGCTTTTTAGATATTTTATGATGCGATAATGATACTGTTAACGTATGTAAGATAGTTGTAACCCACATTAAATTAGGGTACCACTTTAAGGAGTGATAAATGTGCTCTTCTGACCCTGTCTGTTGACAGGTCAGGTTTTTTTGTATGCTGAATTGTTCCTGAGGTGGATTCCTCCGGTGAAAAAGATGGCGAGCCTTCCCACCTGGACATAGAAAAACTGAGATTTGCTTCTTTTCCACTTGATGATCTCCTACACCTTGCGGTGTGGTATGACCACTGGTGGTGGTCAGAGGGCCCGGTGGCGCCAGTGTTCGGCAGCCTCACCTCTGTCAGTGCGCCCCAGGGTGGCTGTGGCTACAATGTAGCTGCCATCACCAGTGTGTGAATGTGTGTGTGAATGTGTGTGTGTGAATGTGTGGATGACTGGATATGTAAAGCACTTTGGGGTCCTTAGGGACTAGTAAAGCGCAATATAAATACAGGCCATTTACCATGACTGTATCACTCACACTTTCACACACAGCTGGTTATACATAAGACCACTGACTGACATTCTCTCACCCCTATTTTCTTTCCCACCCTGGGAAGTTTTTGGACTTTACCCCTTGGACATTTTTTACTTGGGACTTTGAATAATAAGCTGTTGTGTAGAACATTCTCCACATGTGAAAGGAGTTGGATTTGTGTAATCTATTTCTATAACAGTTAAGGAGTCAGGTTAGTAGGGTGCACCCGAGCATTGAAAACCAACATTGAAAACCAAAAGTAACACTTGGCCAAGTCATTATCTTAGTAGTTTATAATTGTAGAAAGGAAACTTACAAAAAATGAAAGAAAAGTGAAACACATAAAGTGCCTTTAACCTGTGCTTGTCAACCTTATGGTTTATTTCACTAAAGTCGGCTGGTTCTTTTTAGATACATTCTTGTCTCTGTGTCTCATTTAAACACACCCCTGTGCTCCTATAGTCAAACCTATTGGCCCATTGATATATTCTTTTCAACAATTCCCCTTACTGTGTTACATAGTACATATAAAAGCAAGACTGTTCTGTATCATATTTAGTGTTACACATATTTTAGGTCATCTAAAAAGCAGCAGTAGGTCAACAGAAGACCCACGCCTTTCTCCCTGGCTACAATCTTCTGCTCCGGTTAGCCGTTCTGCAAAGAGCCTTGGTCAGATTCTAGATTTAGTGGAACAGGAGACATTGAACAGAGAATATCGCTACCTTCCTTTCCTGGCTGGGAAACCGTGCGGGTAAGAAACCTACATAGAGGCTTAAAATAGGATGAGCCCTATTGGCTCATCCTATTGAGCCAATAGGGTGGAGATCAACCCAGAAAGGTGTGCACATACCTAACCCATGGGTCATGAGAGCTCCATGTAGACTGATTTGCTGAGGTTAAGGAGTATGAGATTTCTTCGGACTCCTGATTTGTCTGCTCAGTTTCTCTTGCTTTGGAGATGGAGATCCCTAAAGCCTTTCAAAACACCTCAAACCTGTTATGTAAACCAGCGGCCCCCAACCTTTCTTGCGCCACGGACCAGTTTATGTCCGGCAATATTTTCAAGGACTGTCCTTTAAGGTGTCGTGGATAAATAAAACTAAATAAAACCAGTACCGGTACCAAAAAAGAAGAAGATTTATGCATAACACACGGGAAAAGACCCAGGGAAACCAAGTTAATGATAAAAACGGTTTTAAAAAATAACGCTAAAAGTCGATTAAAAACCCTGAAAACCATACATTTCACACCTGAGTCTCAACTCTCGCGGCCCAGTACCAAACGTCTCACAGACTGGTACCGGTCTGTGGCCTGGGGGTTGGGGACCGCTGATGTAAACTATGCACTCAATCAGAAACTATGTCAACAGGAATGTCATGACAACAAATAGCACGACGTTTAGGAAGGGGAATAAAATTAGTTGCCTCAGACAATAAGTCTATAAGAGTGAGTATTACCATGTTATTACCTGACATGGGTACACTGTGAGTCTAGGACAGTCTAGGACTATGTGAAACCAGGGTCTGCTGGTGATAGAGACGCTGAAAACTCGTAAACCAGATGCTCTTTTTCAATAGTTTTTTGTCACAAGGCCCAAAGTCCACCAATCTTGGCAAGAATCAAATCTGGTAGCTGTCTGGATTTAGGTTCTGTCCACACAGTAAATAACTTTAATGAAGTGAAGGCAGAAATTGGAGGAATCTGTATAGCTAACTAAATGGCTAGCAAGTTGCTGTCTGCCACATCTTAGTTTTGGTCAGAGTCAGGCCACATAAGATAAATGTGCACCAGAGCAGCTTGCTTAGAGCACTGCTATAAAACCCCAACATCTGAGGCATCCACTTCCACAGTGAATTGAAGGCAGGTGAACAGGTGCAGATGTATATTCCTCCAATGAACACTGAAACATACCTGCAGCTTCTGAAGACCAAACAAAGGGAACAGAGATTGAAGTGACTTTTGTTAAAATGTCTAAAACCTTTCTGTAGTCTGTGATAACCCTAATATAAAAACTGACAAATCAAGCACTAAAACTCTTTGCTGTGGACTGAGCGGGCCAGTTTATTACTTCTTTGACTTTTCCAGTGTTGATCTCACCTCCTCTCCAATACGTAGCCAAAGAATGAAACAGATGAAGCATGAAATTCCCATTTCTCTGCCTTTACACGGAGCTTGTTTTCCAGGAGTCTCTGTAACACCTTTCTTACATGCTGCTTGTGCTTGTCAAGGTCCTTGGAAAAGATAGGCATATCATCTAAATACACACAAACAAACAGATTCAAATAGTCTCTCAAAACATCATTTATCATGGGTTGGAAAGCTGCTGGAGCATTTGTGAGGTCGACTGAGAGGTGTGTTAATGGTCGTCTCCCACTCATCGCCCTCCTTAATTTAAAGTGGATAATAAAAGCATTTTTACCGATTTTTACACTGATGCCATCGGGGATAGCTGGAGTAAAAGGTTGGGTCATATTGACCAAGCATGGCACCTTGATTAGCTAGAGCATTCTGGACTTCCACTCAAAGTCCACTCAAAACTATCATCCTGGATAGCATTAAAGGGCTGTGCAATATGTAATGTATTGGATGACAAAATTAAACCATTAATTGTTTCTTATTATACCCTATCGTTTGTTTTCTGTTGTTACAAAATACACTTTTTACAGCTATAGATTTTCATCGTTGGGATGGTCACCACGAGGATGCAGGCACAGAGAATCCCAGCATGGCCAGTGAAGATGAGGCAGAACCAGGTAGCTCCAAACAGAAGGACCAGTCCAAACAAATCGAGGACCAGAATGGGCATGGTTTAGTTATGAAAAGTCTGACACAGACCAGAAAACTGTTCTTTGCAAATGATGCTGCAAACCGGTCCCCACCTCAGACTCAAACATGACAAACCTCTACCACTGACACAAGAATCACATGAAATAGTGTGGAAAGAATTTATGGATGAAGCAAAAACAGCCGTCAAGTGCTCAAAATAAACCTCAAACATTAGAACAGGCTTTTCCCCGCAGCACGCTGTGTAAAAATACTCACAAAGAAAATGGTTTCATGCATTGGTCAAAACACTCGACTCCAGGTACACGATGCCCAGCTGGAAACATTTCACACAAGTCGAGTTGCAGAGATTCACAGAGTTTACAGAAAAAGCACTATTTTGTGATATATGTCGTTATGGGGATGAGAAATGTCATATCAGGATACGAGAGTCTGGTCATATTGCACAGCCCTATTAAAAACACATTTTTATAAAAAGTAGACTCGGCTTAATTAACATGGGGTGTGCCATTCATCATATAGCTCTTAATGGTAAAATAGAAATAAAACAGATGAACAGTCTACTAATAATGTCAAGGATACGCCCAGTTTGCCTTATTTGGTCCATCCGCTGTGGTCACACTGCCCAGGGGGTGATAAATCAAACCTTAATGGTAGAAGGGGGGTACTGCCATTGTTTTGTAATAGTTTGTGAATAGCTAGGAAATGTAAAAATATCTCCTGCTGATATGTTTGCTGGGGTCGGTGTTGCTCTGCTATTAACACATTGCTCTCTTCTAAACTGAATCTTAAGAGCAGGAAAGGCTGTAAGTAATACTCATTATTTCTTTGAGTCCACTGACCGTATATCCATGCACATACTGTTGACGTTTCAAAGATTCAGTAGAATAATGGGGTGTTTACGTCCGTTCCGACTATTAGAGTTCCAAACTTTGAAAACCATTTGTGTGGCAAGTGTCTGCTCTGATGCATGAATCACCTCCCATAATGCTGACATGCTGTGTACTATGCAGAGAAACATATCAGACAAAGCGTTTTACACAACAGCCCACGTGCTGGCCGCGGTGGGTGCAGATACATTAGAACATTTGGTTGTATGTCACAGTATTGTCCCTAATCTCCAGAGGCTAATTACACACTATTAGCATCCAATTAGCAAGTCACAGAAGTGACTGGTGCTTAACAAGGGAAAATCAGATTGGCAACTGTTCTTCCTATTGAAGGCTTTTGGGAATCAGTGTGCTAAAGAAGGCTGTTATGTGCTTAAAGCTTCACCAAAAGGAACTGCCTTAGTTTAAAATGGCTTGACAAAGGAAAAGTCTATAGATCAAAATTTTAGCCTTAATTACGAAGACAGCGTGTGTTGAGAATATAATGAGTTGATCACTTACTGAAAGGTCGGCGCCTTGATTCAGCATCAAAATATGACCTATGTTGACTATCATAGGTAGACCAAAAGAGCAAAGAATGAAGACATCTCACTCAACAAGGCTTGTCTGTTTGAAACAAAGTCAATTTGACTTGACTTTGAAAATTAGGTCCAACATATTTGGAAAATGCCACAATGTTTGAATCTGTACACCACCAAAGAGGAATTTAAATCTAACAATCAAGATTTGACTGATTGAAGTTGTCAGCTTTAATTCAATAACAGACATTTTTATACATAAAACCCAATTTTCAGTCTCAGGAGTAACTGGGACATCATTTTAATTTTCAGTCCAGTTCTATGTAATTTGGCATAATTCAGCCTTTTCTCCATGATCCCCATTCTTAAAAATGGTCACTCCACCACTCAGGCCATTTCTGGTGAGGCTTCAGCAAACAGTAGATAAATTAGCTGAAGGTACAGTTCCTATAAGGTCTTTGCTGTTTTTTTGCCTGTTTCCTAAGCACATAACTTTGGAAACAGGAATTACTTTCAGTATTGTTCGTCTGCTGTCGACAGTGTTTTCAGTTGGGTGCCTTTTCATGTTTGAATGGTTCACAGGTCAATGTTAGGTAGCGTAGCACTTTTAATTCTTATTTATATTTTTATGTCTATTTGAGCGTTATATGACATTGTGTTTGCACTAAGTACCGCAGCAATTTCCTAATGTTGTAAACCTGCTCAACATTTGGCAATAAAACCCTTTCTGATTCTGATTCTGATTAACAACCAAAAATCAGACGATTCTCCTCTGAAAATGGTCATGTAGAACAACTGCACTGAAAATGAGTGAAAAAGCAGCCAATGTCCAAAGAAAAACTTTGAACGATCTTCAGTGAGCTCAGGTGCATTTTAAAAATGAAAAGGAAGTCTGGCTTCTTGGAAGACACATAAAGAAATGGCTCAAGACTTTTGGATGGCACTGTGTGATGCCAAGGCTCATTTTTATTTTAGCAAATAGATTTCTTATCTGCCAGCACAATTTCTTTATGGGAATACACCAAAGCATAAATGTATCTGAAGCCTGACTTTCTCATAAAAAAAACTGATTTTCTACTCGAAGAAAGATGGACGCTCATTGAACACACAGGAAAGACATTTTTTAGTTTCTGAATTGCTTTTTGTTCAGATGAGTTTTCCCAGTTTCTTGTCATTATCACAACTTTGTGACCTCATGCCCCAAAAGCTTGGCGAGAAATACTAGAACTTGTGCCTCCATAGCCGCTGCTGCCTAAATCCACAGCCTTAGGCTGCTTAGCCACATCACCTCTGCTTCCAAGGCATCATTTGCTTTGATCACCGCAACAGGTGAAGCCAGCTCAGCCAGGACAATTTTGGAAGTGGGTGCTTATTTTTCTTAAAAAGGAAAAGCCCTGACGGCTGACAGTTTTCGCCATTAGCAACGGATGGTTGTGATTGATCCACCCATGAGTTAGGGGCCCTGCACGCTTCCACAGCACCACTCTGAACTTGGGTTTAACAAGGAAAGATTATCACATGATCATATCATGATAGTGTTAAATGTGTTTGAATGACTGCCTTTGAAGTGAGCCAAGACTTGGCAAACATCTTTGTGCATTGACATGTAGC
This sequence comes from Astatotilapia calliptera, assembly GCF_964374335.1. Classification (NCBI taxonomy): domain Eukaryota; kingdom Metazoa; phylum Chordata; class Actinopteri; order Cichliformes; family Cichlidae; genus Astatotilapia; species Astatotilapia calliptera. The sequence continues at coordinate 19,830,782 of NC_137423.1, forward strand.
CTGAGGCATTTTTACTGGCATATTAAAAAGTTTGCAAACTCTTTTCTACTTTCTAGCCAATTTTGCGATAAACTGCCATTTTCTTACTGGCCTCTCTTAAATCCCACATTCTTTTCACCACATAATTAGGGGAGCTGGCCTGCTAATATCGTCTAACAGCACTTCTAATCAGCATTAAAAAGTTGCCAGACTTGGTCATTGAATGTGCCACGAGGCTCACAAGGAGTGTACACATACACACTTTGAAGTCTGCAGGGTCAGCAACATAATCCTTCTTGTCACAATGCAACATATATTTTGCTCTCAAGTGGAAAGAGGATGAGTTTACAGTATGTATGATTTTGGACTGAATAAGAGCCGTCACTCCTCCAGGAAACTCAAAAGTAAATTACAGCCAAATGCATGCTCTCCGAAATCTATCTCCCTCGGTTGAGACAGCCAATCTTTGAGGATTTACTATGCTCCTGGAAGATAGAGTTGTTAAGCTTTGCTGTCAGCCATCCAACAAACATGTACTAGCATGACACGGTGGCTACAAAAACAGCAATCTGCTCTCATCTGTCTCTCTGTGTTTTGGAGCAAAAGTGATTTTTCTGCCTCCGCAGGTTCATGCTTGTGCCTCCAAACCCAAGTGTACTGCCCCAAATCGATTGATATGAAATTTCCTTTGATTCCTTTTGGCCCAAGAGTGTCTTAATAAAAGAAATGAACAGACTGCACTTCCAAGTACACATTTTTCTGTCTGCTAGACTCCCTTTTTATCCACCACGTTAAGGGTTTGAAGTAGTGCTTTTTGTATATTCGCTAATTTTAATTTAAAAATGAATGTCTGACATAGCTTCCTCATCTACAGCTGGGTTTATGTAAAGCCACACCCACCAAACAATAAGTCAGCAATAATGTTGCTGAGCCAATCCATTTACCTCTCCTTAGCTAACACAGGGGTGTAGGTGGGCTGGAGCCTATCCCAGTTGCATCCTGGACAGGTCACCAGTCTGTTGGATGGCCAACACAGAAGGACAGACAACCATTCACACCTATGGACAACTTAGAACCACTAATTAACCTAACCACACTGACTGCATGTTTTTAGACAGTGGGAGGAAACCAGAGTACCTGCAGAGAACCCACACAGAGGAAAACAAGCGGACTGCACAGAGATGGTGGATTCAAACCTTGGACCTTCTCACTGTGAGGCAAAAGTACAAAAGCTGCACCACCACGCTGCCAGAGTTACAGCTGACTATCACTTAATCAAGCAAATGGATACATTGCATTTCTGTGCTGGTAGTTGACAAAGTGCTTTTAAGATTGTACTGGTGAATGAGACGTGTAGTATAAAGTGCGGCTTGATTAGAAAAGCACTACACAAGAACAGCCTCTGCTCCGTAGGTCTGTGTTATGAGCTTTAATAAGTTCTCTGTCTTCCTCCTGTGTTGATATTATCTACCTTCAAACCCAGCTTTGCTTTTTATGCTAATCTGTGCGGGTTAGCTTCTTAGCTTCTAGAACATACATACAGCAAAGTGGACCTAAATGTATTTAGAGCCTAAATTGGTTTTTTGGATGAATTTTAAAAAGGCCAGATTTGGTCCACATGCAAATCAGTGTTTTGTTTAAATGAAAATAGTTTTTCATATAGTGTCATTTATATTTTTACAAAAGGGTAGTTTAGAAAATATAATTAGTGATAGCATATTTGTGGGTATTAGAGTTTGAGACAGAGATGGACTAGTTGCATAATTATGTGCAGAAAGTCACAAAAGTTGCATAAAAGAGCAAAATAAAAATAAAAAACTAGAAAGCTTATCGTCCTGGCTTTTATTTTCTCTCTGCGAACCTCTGCCACAAACATTTTAAAAAATGCACCAAATCCAGCTGCAAAGAGCAAATGTTTTGCTTCATTTCACTATGCTGACATCACTGTCACATCACCCAAGTCTAAAAAAGGAGGTCAATCGCTTTCTTTCACCCCCTTTCCTCCACCCTTTGCCTCAATCCCTAAATACACAAGTTATTAATTTTCTGTCTCCGTTCCTCTCTCCCTGTCTCCCTCTGTTCATTCCCAGAATACACACACTATTAATTAGACAGAGACCCAGGTGGTGACAGAGGAGACAGCACAGGGCCCCAGCATGCCCCTCGCTCCCAGAGCTCAATCCTCACCATGCAGCTCTCTTTGTGGCCCACAGCAAAGATCACGTGTGAAATCTCATCTTCTTGGATTGTTTTATTTTAATTTGCTCTTAATTGAATTGAAGTTCATGTCTCTTGGAGCTCCTCTGTGTCACCGTGGCAGCGGGTGGATGCATGAGCGGGTGTCTACACCAGGGACTTTAACAGAGAGATTGAAAGCTTCAATCGGAATCTAACCTTTTCTGCGTCATCTCTTTTTGTGTTTGATTTTGACAGAAACTTATTTCTCCTCCCTGCAACAGAAAAAGAAATGAGATTTAGGCACGCACTGTGCATCAGAAACTGTCATTTGTTTCCTGAATCTGAGACTCTAAACATTTCACCACCTACATCTTAGGTGGGGATGGAAGCTAAGCTTCCTAGCAGCTCTTAAAACTATCAAAATACAGACTCAGGTGCACTGTTTACAGCAGTAAAAAGACTTTGCACTCCTTAAAAACACATGTAAAATTCATATTCAAGTGTCACTGACAGCCCCTAAATCCAAAACCCGCGTGTGTGTGTGTTTCAGTGTAGTTGGGATGAGTAAGTCTCCACACAAAGTCTCATCGAATGCATGTGAAGCTTTAAAAATCAAAGGCATGCTTGTCAAATCACTTTATGCCTCTTCAATATCTCTTTTTTTTGGCAATTCCCCTCAATTTCATTAGGGGCCACACACCCCTATGACTCCGTTCCTCCTGAATCTGAAGTTTAACTAATGGGCAGAGTCTTTCTGCAGCATCCACACAGTGTTTTTTTTATCCTGGTCATGGAACATTGGACTTCTTCTTCCTCCTATTTTGGATAATCAAGGGTCTATGAGCCTCTGAGGCTACATTTAATTTGCTGAAGACATCTGTACAGTGTCCTGTGGGGTGTGCTCGTGAAGTTTGGGTTGTCTGGCCTGTAATTATGGGCAGTTCTAGCCCTCTACAGCTGTACTGAAAACTTGTTTTGTATTGTCAGAAAGAAGTTAAGGGAGTGGGTGTTTAACTCCAGCAGGGCTGCCCCTGTATGAGATTAAGATTCTGTTCCTAATTTTGATTCACAGTATTTCCAGGCAAAGCAAAAACGTTGAGGGTCTTATGGTCTCTGGATTTCACCTCCAGATATGGCACAAGAAATTGGCACGTCTAGCTCTAAGACCTCTAAAACCTCCTGTGTTGTACCAGTGCCAAAGACTTCACGCCCCAAGGACCTCAACAGCTACAGGCCGGTGGCTCTGACATCCCACCTGATGAAGACCCTGGAGCGGTTGGTCCTGGCTCAGCTTCGGCGCCTAACAAGCTCATCACTGGACCCACTTCAGTTTGCCTACCAGCCTGGCATTGGAGCGGATGATGCCGTCATTCACCTCCTACATCGTTCCCTCGCTCACCTGGAGACCGCTGGAAGCACTGTGAGAATCATGTTCTTTGATTTCTCCAGTGCCTTCAACACTATTCTTCCCTCGGTTCTGAAGGACAAGCTGGAGAACTCTGGAGTGGACCATCACCTCACTACCTGGATTTTGGACTACCTCACCGACCGACCACAGTATGTGAGGACTCAGGGCTGTGTGTCGGACAGGGTCGTCTGCAGTACGGGGGCCCCACAGGGAACGGTTCTGGCTCCGTTCCTCTTCACCATCTACACTGCAGACTTCTCCCACAATTCCACCCAGTGCTTCCTGCAGAAGTTCTCTGATGACTCTGCAATAGTCGGCCTCATCACTGATGGGGACGACAAGGAGTACAGAGGACTGACTCAAGACTTTGTGGACTGGTGCCAGCTGAACTACCTCCAGATCAACGCCAGTAAAACCAAGGAGCTGGTGGTAGACTTCCGCAGGCACAAGCATTCTCCACTGCAACCACTGAACATCCAAGGTATGGACATTGAGGCTGTGGACAGCTACAGGTACCTTGGTGTTCATCTGAACAACAGACTGGACTGGACTTATAACTCAGACACCCTCTACAGGAAAGGGCAGAGCAGGCTGTACCTGCTGCGGAGACTCAGGTTGTTTGGGGTGGAGGGCCCACTCCTGAAGACCTTCTATGACTCTGTGGTGGCTTCTGCTATCTTTTATGGTGTGGTCTGCTGGGGCGGCAGCATCTCTGCTGGGGACAGGAAGAGACTGAACAGGGTGATCCGAAGGGCCAGCTCTGTTCTAGGATGCCCTCTGGACCCAGTGGAGGTGGTGAGTGACAGGAGAATGGCGGCTAAGCTGTCATCCCTGTTGGACAACGTCTCCCACCCCATGCAGCAGACTGTGACAGCACTGAGCAGCTCCTTCAGTGGGAGACTGCGGCACCCACGGTGTGGGACGGAGAGATTTCGCAGGTCTTTCCTCCCCACTGCTGTCAGACTCCACAACAAAGACTTTAACTGAACAAACACACACATCCACACATGTGCAATAACACTAAGTGCAATAATCTTTTCTGGCATCGTTGTATTTTTACTCAGTTGTATATAGCATTCGTATTCTATTTTTATCTTATTGTATATTTTTATTCTATTTTATTCTACTGTATATAGTATATTATTTTATTCTATTCTGTACAGCTGTGTACTGTATTTAAACTTATTGTATTCTAATTTTTGCGTCATAACTTTTGCACTGTCCACTTCCTGCTGTGACAAAACAAATTTCCCACGTGTGGGACTAATAAAGGTTATCTTATCTTATCTTATCTTAAGACTACAGGTCTCAGCAGGAAAGAGGTGGAATTCCCTCTTTGGGGTGGGAATGAGTCATGTACACCATCATTTGGATGCTGTACCATTCACAGAAGCTGGAGAAATAAGACTCTCGTGAAGAGTGTCTGGGCTCTCTCTTAGAGGCACGATGAAGAGCTTTTTGTGGCTCAGAGTACAGCTTCTCTGATTAGGATGTCTGCTGGGTGAAGTGATTTGGGCATGGCCAACCAGAAGGAGATCCATACTCAGGACACACTTTTAAGATTATGCTTAATGGATGGATGGACAGATAATGTGACTTAGAGTCAATAACAGTGATAATTTTGACAGCAAATTTATTTACATTTAGTCACCGGGGCAGACGTGCACCATGGGCTGGACTCAAACCCAGGTCGCTGCTCTCCGGTAGCATAACACCCGGTTACCTGTTCACCCACTGAACTAAACTGAAAACTTAAAGTTTAAAAGTTTGTGTTTTTACTAGTGAGAGTTGCTCCGCACATCGAGGCAGCTTGTTTTCCTTGACATGAGATGAGAATCATGTTCATATGTCTGATCTTGTCTTGGACCATTTCCTGGGTGAGGATCAAATATTACTGCACAGCCTGGAAGCGATCCAGTCAGAAACAATCTTGTCTTGTCTTACTAGACAACTTGATTAGTTCTGATTTGTGCATTTGGTCTTATTTAGCTTTATCATCTTGTTTCTATCAGAAAACAAAAAGACGTTAATGGAAATTATAATCAAAATCACTGGTCAATGAAAATAAATAAAGTCGTCTTACATGAGACTGTGGCAAACTGTCTACACTTGTTTTGTGGCAAAACATTATTTTCCTCACACTTCTGAGAGTCGTCCTAAAAGACTGTGACATTGAATAAGGGGATTCTGGGGTCTGTCATTCTCACCAGTGTGAGAATGACCAGTGTGTCAAGTTGTAATGTAATCGAATACAAAAAGGAAAAAAAAAAAAACAATATTAATGTCTTGTTTTCTTCTTCAGCTATGTCACATCTTCTGCTCACTGAACCAAATGCTTTAAAAAGAATGATTTAAAAGTTTAAAAAATATTTCTGCTGCTGGAACTTTGTGCTTGAAATGTTTGCTTCATTAGTAGAAGAGAAACCTCAGGGATGCACATTTCAGAGAGACAGATGAAGGCTCTTTCTTCTACTGTTTCATGTCGATTTTGATGAGTAAACTATAAAAGCAGAAACGCCCCTACTGAAAACAGCCACCAACAAATAATACGAGTGGAATTTCTCTATAAGAAAGTCTTTCATTTCCTCCGTCATGGTGTCACTTTAAATGGGTCATTGAGTGGAAAATATACCAAAGGGGAGTGTAAAGAAGATTCATAAAAGTGCATCAAATTGTTCCCCAACAGCTGCAGTAAAAAGCCCATTTTGTGCTTTTACCTCCTTCCTTTGTGTTTACTACCACTTTGTGCATGATGTGTACGAGTGAGTGAAGAGACCTTTTGTTGTTTTTCAGTCATGCAACATTGTGCAAACCTCTTATAAATCTTTAAGTCGGGTTCCAGCTGAAGGAAAAGATTAAAGTTACATTAAGTTATTCTGTTAGCCAATGCACTGTAAATACACAGATAACATATCATTTTACAAAGATATCAGTCAAGTTATTTTGGGGGCCTGTCTTGACTATCTCTGTTTTGTTTACCACCCATTAATCCATTTATTTTCTGGAATGGTGGTTCATGGTGGCGGAGGGGCTCCCTATCACCAACACAGAGGAGCACTTAATCATTCATGCTCACATTCACACTTACAGCCAGTATAGAATCCCCAGTTAACCTAACTGTCAAAGCTGGCTGCACAGAGGACACAAAGTGCAGGACTGAGGACACGAGAAGTAAAACTCAAAAACAGCTTTATTTCTTCTTTTAACTACCTACAACAAACAGCAGGTCAGCTGCATATAAGACAAAACGACACCATGTCTGAGGAAAATCACAAAAGGACACAACCATGAGGGATAACACAACAAAGGACAAAAAGAGACGGGATAATATTTACACACCATCAGGAAGAAGGGAAACACCCGGGAGCACAGCTGAACAGAATCTGACTAAAAAGACAACAGGAAACTGAACACACATGGGAAATGAGACTGTCAAAATAAAACAGGAAGTGACTGACACTGAGCTCAAGAATAATATAATAAGACACAAGATAACAAACACAGAGACAAGACTGGAGGGACAGAATGGGTATCCAACTAAAGCAATCAGGGAGCCCAGAAAATACGACCATCATAAGCCCCAGGTGTGTAAACATAACATCATAACCAGAAGACTAAAGAATACAGAATATAGAACCAAATTATAAGATTATCAAAAAAATACAAAACAAGAAAACCCCTAAGCATCCCCAAAAACCTGACAGCATGACCCTAACAGTCATGATGACTGTGGTAGGAAACCGGAGAAACCCCCATACACACACATGCACAGCGAAATCTGCACACAGAAGTAACCGGAGGGTTTGAATCCAGGACTTGCTGTCGACAGTGACAGTGCACCACTGTGCCATGAATCCACCACATGCTAAATTTATATAGTGGCTGCTAAAGGCGCTGCTGATTTAGTGACCTTGTTTAGAAGTTTGTTGAAAAGAGCCGCATGCTTTAGCTGGAACTGAGGTTGATGAGAGCCATAACAGGAAGCCTAAACGGTAAAGCTGTTAGCCATAAAACCAAAGCAAATGAGCTAAAGAAGCTCGGATGTTCAGAGTCAGCCACCTTTCACACAAAAGAAAGCAAATGTGCAGTACACCTGTGCTTTTCTATTACGTCCTATCCCTATTATTTTAATGAAAAGCCTGAACTAACAGATATTTGCCAACAGCCTGAGCTTCAATTTGTCGAGACGTGACTCATTGTCCGCTAGAAGCTTTGGACTTCCATTGTTCTCAAAACCAATTAAAAAGCAGCTTGCAGACACAAGGCTGCCTTGACTGATATAATCCATCATGGTATACAACTCCTATAATGTACTTTCTACTCACACCACTTTATAACACCACAGTGAAACAAGGTGGATCCATTGTACCAGCGCTGGGAAGAAATGATTATGTCTCCAGCAGACATCACCGGCACCGCACACCGGCCCTCTGCCCCCAGTCTTTATTTCACTTCCCTGCTGCTACCACTGTGGGAAAATGCATAGAATGATCCCAGTATACACAATGATTAGCTCCAATTGATTTCTGTGCTGATGCGCTGATATTGAAAGTGATGGATTGCATTAATTAGTGTCTCTGCGAGATTTAATGGATTTTAAAAACAGCTGTTACTTCAAACCTGCAGCAGAACAGCCAGTTAAAGTAGAATTTCTGAGAGAGTCTGCAAGCCCCCAGACAAATTCACACTGCCTCCATATGGATGAGGGATTCACAGGAAAACAATGCATGCGTGTAATCCTGTGTAGTTTATCTCATGCACCTCACTGTTCGCTCACTTTACACTGTCTGAGAGCTGGATTAAGGTGCTGCAAATAGAAAGAAGACCAGTCAGCACCTCGTGTTACAAAATTGTACAATTCCTGAAATCCTGATTGGTATATTTAGTTTTCTAAAAATTACGCACTAGTTGCTTTACTGTTCTATTTGTATTCATTTGTAATTCCAAAGATCACAAAATCACACCAATCTGTGCAAAATGATCCTCTGATTGTGCTCTATCATCATGTTATCATCGTCATCATTTTGGATTGCAGCTGACACATTCTGGCAGGACCCATATGGAAAAGAAAAAAATTATAAAAGACTTGTATCAGATGTGGCCTACTTCATATAGTGAATCATATAAGGCTCATAGGATTCACTCATGAAAGTGGCCACTTTCATATATTGTTTTAGTATCCAAAACAAACAAGTTTCATTTATATATTTTTCTAGGGATCTTATATCTGTTTTCACTCTTGTATGCTTTTCATACAAGTTTCACACAAGACAGATACAAACTTTATAAGATTTATATATATATCTTTTCCATATGGGAAGATTCTCGTCAGGGTCTGAGTATTTGTCCTTAAAAACCCCAGAAGTGGCAAAAATGCTCCTGCTTATCCCCAAATTGCAGCCTAGCAAAGCAACGACATTCAGGAATCTCTTTATACACAATCAGGATGAATGAAGCCCAAGACCCAATGAGCTGTGACAATATTTCTGTTGCATTGTGCTTTGTTGATGAAAGCTCGATCATAAAAGAGAGATTTTTGACGATAACCACAGCCGCCGTGGGAGATGCAAACTTTCATATAGACACTTTTTCAGAACTGGCTGGCCTGAACAGAGACAAAGCACTCTGCCACGTTTATGACAAGGCCTTCTCTCATGTAGGGAAACTTGGTGGTTCAAAGACTCCTTCAGGACGAGCTGACAAAAACCTTTTTTTTCACTGCTCTAAGAACCAACCACACGATATCCTGTGAGAGGGTTTTTAAGGATTTATTCAGTATATGTAGTTCCCTCTCTAGTTTACATGAATATTGTGGAAGTTCACTGAATGGTTTGCTTGAACAGCACTAGACAGTGGACCCTGCCACAATACTGATTATTCTGAATTCCTTTTAAGCTTCTGTGTAATATCAGAAACTTCATTATTTCCAGGAGACAAAGGGGGTGGCTGCCAGGGTGCTGCAATATCCAAGCTCAGCTTTAAATTCTGTGCCTTATGATGACTAAGATATTGTCCACTTTTAGCAGGAACTTTTTATAGCAGCACTGATGCAGTTACTTTGCAAAATCATGCACTGCTAAAAAAAATAAATAAATAAAATAAAATAAAAAATCAGTAATAGAATCCACTGCCACACTTGACCCGATGAGCCTTTCTGGACCCAGAAAAACTGGAACCCTGCTTCAGCTAATTGTCAAACAGTTCCACACCTCCAGGCGACAGGAGCCGGACACTGAAAGTACTGCTGGGTAATTTCCACAGGGCCCTTGAGGGGCTGTGGAGTGGCCTCAATGCATTTAAGGTTGCCCTAACCTTCTGAGCTTCCACAACTTTATATGAGAAGTCTTTTCTTACTTTGAAAATGTGCTCACTGAGCACAGAAGCAGTATGTCACACCTACGAAGATTCAGCTAATTCATCTTGCTCTTGAGAAGGACTTAGCTTAGAAGTGCAAGACACCATGGAAAGGAAAACTTCATTATTCTTGTCTCAGAGACATTTGAGAGCGACATTTCACTCAAAGATTCCCAAAAGGAAATCTGTGAGACAATTCTGCAGAGAGAGAGTGCTACAAGAATAACTTGCATCGGGAAAAAAACTTTTTATTTTGGGGGCAAAGGCACTAAACTTGTATAGGTTTGTGTTTGTTAGTCTATTCATAATTCTGTTCATTATTTTTTTATGTCGCAATCACATGAAATTAAACTTAACATAGATGATGCTTCAAAATAACTGCATACATCAATGTGCAGAGGTGTTTCAACGTGACTGGCAATTAGAAAGACTTTAGTTTTTCGGCCATCTGTATACTTTTAGTTTTTGCACAAACTAGAAGTATGTCAAACTTGTCGGTAGCACCTTCTGTCATTGCTCTAATTCTGAGCACCTCAGCTGCTATGAAGCTTCTCAATGCACAGTAGTAATCATATTTGAACCACATTTGCAAATTTACTCATTAGTTTTTTGCTGTTTCATTAGTTTATATATTATTAACTTTATTAGGAATTAACATTGTTTAATACTAATAATGTCACGTCCGGTGTGGCAGACGTGTGGAGTTGTGGAAAGGACCCAAAAGGCGGCAGCTCTGGTACAGGTGAGTATTTATTTACAGGAGTGGGTACAAACAGCAATGGTGGGTGAACATGAAACCAGAAACCTAAATTGGGTAAAACTAACAAAACAAACCAGAAACAAAGATGCAGGGAGGTCCGGGGAAATACATAAAGAGAGACGCAGGGAGACCGAGGGGAAACAACACAGACGAACCAGCAACGACTGGTCACAGCTGGGAGTGATTAACGTGACGAGACTAGGGAGGCAAACTGAAAACACTCACATAAGACGTAGACCTTCAAAATAAAACAGGAAACACATACACGCAATGACACAACGCAAAAACTTCACACAGACTGGGGAACACATAGGAACATGAAAACAAAACCCAGAATAATAATAACTACTAAAACATAAACACGGAGTCACAAACTCCGGATCATGACAAATAATGGTATTAATATCGTTTTGCTACTGTCTGGGATCTATGCTGAAGCTGCCATGGCAATGCAAAGCATTAATAAAGCCTCAGTCTCAGGTACAGTTCTTGAACATTCCTCCTTTGTTCTGTTTTCAGTGTACCTGCGGACACTTAGAGCAAAATAGCTAGCACTCTGAGCCTGTTTGTCGTTATTGTTTGATTCAGTCATGGCCAAAGTGCTGTCATGATCATCATAAACATCTTTTCATTGACTTTGGATTTGAATTACGAGTAAGAACAGAAGAAAGAATGAATGCATTTAAAAAAGATTTATTGAAGGAAAACTGGGGTGAAGTATATCAGGAACAGGACGTTAATAGTGCTTATAATAAATTCCTTAGAATATTTACATTACTGTACAATACCAACTGTCCAATAAAGCAATATAGTAGGAAACAGAAATATATGGACTGTCCATGGATAACAAAAGGTCTGCAAAATGCATGTATAAAGAAAAATGCTCTATACAGAGAGTTCTTAAGAACGAGAACTAAAGATGCTGAAATCAGATACAAAAGATATAAAAATAGGTTAACTAATATACTTAGATTTAGTAAAAAGGAATACTATAAGAAGCAATTAAATATAAATAGAAATAATAATAAAAGATTATGGGAAATCCTGAACAGTGTTATAAAATGTGGGACTGGACAAAAGAACTATCCCAAGTATTTCATTTGTAATGACCATGAAGAATACAATATGGATGTTGTGGCAAATAGTCTCAATGAATTCTTTGTAACTGCTGGACCAAATTTAGCAAGAACAATCACTCATCCTGGGAAAGCACAGGAAAAACCCGATACACTGATTGACAGAAATCCATATTCTATGTTTCTCACAGCCGTTGATGAAAATGAAGTTCTTGAAATTGTCAAAAAATGTAAAAATCACAAATCTTTGGATTGTAATGATATTGATATGATAGTGGTTAAAAGAGTCATTGAGGCTATTATAAAACCATTTACATACATCTGTAATTTATCATTTCAAACTGGTCGACTTCCAGACAGAATGAAAATAGCAAAAGTTATACCTCTATACAAATCTGGAAACAAACACCATTTCACAAACTACAGGCCTGTCTCTTTACTACCTCAATTCTCAAAAGTTCTTGAAAAACTGTTTAAAAACAGACTGGAAAAATTTATAGATAAACATAAACTACTCACTGAGAGTCAGTACGGATTCAGATCAAGCAGATCAACATCATCGGCACTATTAGATTCAATAGAATACATCACAAATTCCATAGACAAAAAGCAATATGTGGCTGGGTTATTCATAGACTTGACAAAGGCATTTGACACTATAGATCATGATATATTAATAAGAAAACTGGAACGTTATGGTGTCAGAGGGGTAGTTTTAGATTGGGTCCGGAGTTATTTAAGTGACAGAAAGCAGTTTGTGAAAATAAATGGTGGTTGCTCCTTATGTATGGACATTGCTTGTGGTGTACCCCAAGGGTCAGTTTTGGGTCCAAAATTCTTCAACTTGTACATTAACGACATCTGTAAAGCGTCCAAAGTATTAAAAATGGTTCTCTTTGCTGACGATACAAACATTTTTTGCTCTGGTGATGATCTGCAGAATTTATTGGAGGATATGACTAATGAAATAAGTAAAGTGAAGTTCTGGCTTGATAAAAACAAATTATCATTAAATTTGAATAAATCTAAACTTATGTTATTTGGAAATAGTAGTTTAAATACAAATGCAAAGATTCAAATAAATGGTGTTGATATTGAAAGAGTCAGTGAAAATAAATTTCTGGGGGTAATAATAGATGAAAAACTTAACTGGAGAGCTCACGTAAGATATATTCATTCCAAAGTATCACGAAGCATTGCAGTACTAAACAAGGCAAAACAGGTATTCGACAGAACATCACTTCATATTCTCTACTGTTCACTGGTTTCACCATACTTAAGCTATTGTGCAGAAGTCTGGGGCAATAACTATAAAACCACATTACATTCACTTTTTACTCTTCAAAAGAAAGCAATTCGAATCATCCACAATGCAGGTTATAGGGAACATACAAACTCACTATTTTTGCAGTCTGAAATATTGAAAATTGACGATATAGTGAAATTCCAAACAGCACAAATTCTATTCAAAGCAAAAAATAAAGAACTGCCAGGTAATATTCAGAGTATGTTTTTTTTGAAAGAAGGAAGTTATAATTTAAGGGGTTTTTGTAACTTCAAAACAATGAAGGTACGTACTACAAGAAAAGGCTTTTGTGTTTCTGTTCAAGGAGTGAAACTATGGAACAAACTGAATATGGAATTAAAGCAATGTCCAAACATAAAACTGTTCAAAAAGAGTTATAAAAATATGATCTTCTCGATCTATAAAGAAAAGGAAAATATTTAAATTAAGTGAATGTCTCTATTTAAAAACAAACAAACAAAAAATTCATGATGTGATATTATAGTATATAGTATATCAGAAATCTGTTCACTATTTTTATTACAAATTATATCAGTAAGGAAGCTGACTAAATATTCACTGATAATTTATGGGACAGGGGTGGGATTAAATAAGTGTATACTTCTTCCCACTCCCTTTCAACATGTAAATTAATCAGAATGTTTTTTTGTATGTAATTTGTATAGTATATTTTTTTTCTCTCATTTCTTTTCTAAATGTATTTGTATATTGTTCACATGTTGAAATAAATTACCAATCAATCAATCAATCAATTAAACTGATTGTCATGATTTAAAATTACACAAAAAAATGATTGTGATAACAAACGAGATATAGCAGAGAAGTGAAAGCCTCATTTCCAAGGCTGATTGCAGGTCTTGCTGCCAAACATGTGCAACCAGTTATTAGGTTTAGGAGACGATTTCTTTTTAACAAACAACATCTTTTTTTTCCCCCTCAGTAAATAAAAATCATCGTTTTAAAAACTGCATTTTGTATTTACACTGATTTATTGTCGTCTAATATTAAAATTTGTTTGAAAAACAGGAAAAGTACTTGCCGAAAACATATTACAATACAACTTTATTTGCTGTGAGCCATTTATGTATGAATTTCAGTGTTTAATTTTAGGGTAATATATCTTACAAAATTACTTTGTCATTATTGGCTCACAACTTGATGAACAGATTTTTGGTTTCATAATTAAAAAATGCCGAAAAATCCATGGAAGTCTTTCAGCATGTACTGTAAATCTTTTGTTGCATTAAAAAATGACTCGTATGCAGTCATTTAACTTGTTCTGGTCTGACGACTGAAACTAGTTAATTATTGGGATTTTTAAAGGATCAAGTTTTTATGCTCTCTTCTGATTGTTTTACTGCAGTCCCTCTCTTCTGCTCCCCTGCAGTGCTACTAGCACATGCTACTTTAGCAAATGTTAGCTTTGAGAGTTTTGGAGTCTAATAACTACTTGCAGTCAATAAATGATGCTACCACAAACAGCACATAAGGAAAAAAACATTGCTACTGTAGCAGCAGGTCTAGCAAGGAAGAAAGCCAAAGTTAGCTAACTAGCTGCTACATGGTATCAACAGTGCTGGAGTACTCAAAAAAGTAATCTATTACACAATACTCATTACTTTTACTGCTGTACGTTATTTATTTACTCCCTGTAAGTAATTGTAAGCAAATGCTAATCATGATGTCATTTTTGTAGCACATAATGTTGTCACATAATAACCAGCTAACAATGTAATGGTCAGGCTACATGCTAACACACTGAGGCAAATTCCTATTCTAATGAGGACACACACAACTGACAATTTCACAGTAAAATGTTGTAGTCACAGCGATTCTACTTCAAGTTATTCAGGTACAGGTCAAAGTAGAGGCTACTATGTTACCAGCCCAAATGTTCATCACTGGTTGTTTCGCATGTGGTGGCACGGACTAAACATCACTCTAGGTCTGGGGTTCTTTGGCATTTGCTTTGTGTTAGCAGCAGTGTGTGTTGTTTCTATGTGCACTTTCATCATCTCATCATTTGGTGATTTTCTTTTCTGTATGAATATTGAAAGAATGTATATAACACAGGGACATATCATTAGCATGTGTCAACACTACAAAAGCTCTTTTCACAAAAGCAAAAAATGTTGCTTCCAGTTGTACTAGCTGAGAAAGATAAACTTACTGGAGAAATAAGTGCTAGCAGACAATTTGCCAGGCCACCAACTAAACAGCTGCTGCGTGTTTTCAAAGTGGTGTGTCCTCATGGTAATAACCACATGACGGTTAGTGTTCCACCTGAATATGCTGAAGCCCACCATCTGGTGTGTGTTTGTGTTTAAGGTGTAAAACGAAAAGTGCCAACATATCCAGATTATATAGAAAAATGACACGTGAAGTGTAATGTGTCGCACCTGTATATAGTCGTATACAGTGAGGCTGTTAACACCAGTGTGTCTTCGGTGAAATACACAGATATGGTGTTATCCACTGACCTTGCAGAGTGGCACCAGGAGGCGATGCAACATTGGTATTTAGGCATTCAACAATGCCACAGGGGCACTCATTTAGTGTGGTGTGTATCTGTGTGTGTTCGCACATCTGTTGGGTCCACCCCAGGGACAACTACAGCAGACAGTTCTGATTCTCACATATATACAAACGCGCACACACGTAGAGATTGAGAAGGAGGGAGATGGTGGGTATACGGAAACAAATTGACAGATTGTGTTTATGAAGAAACTGTCTTAATTAAACATCATTAAAGGAACTCGATGATGAATACAGCAGAAGCACCCCTCAAGCTACTACAGAGTGCTTTGCCCCAGAGTGTTTCTGCAGGGCAGGAGTAATTATGTTTAATCTTTACTAGAATTATTCATCCATCAGTTCATCATAAACAGGGTCTGAGAACACATACAGTATTCAAGCCTTGTTCTACTAAAGCATGGTATCTGCAAACAGTAGACTGCACAGATGTAGTGTCCATGGTTGCAATGTATATGTTACGCAATACTGTTGCTTATGTCCCTTGAGGTGCAGCAGCTGTGTGTGTGTATTTTCTTAAAAATCAATTTCCCAAAACTTACTTTCATGACCCAAAACATGTCCAGTTTTATTCATAGTGTGTGTTTTTAACATTAATAACTGCGCAGCTGCTGGCTAGCCGGGAACCGAAGCAGCTGCAAGAGGTTCAATCGAAACACTCGAGAGCAGCGAAAAGAGCAGAGTTGCACCAAAATGACCAAGAGAGGAGCTGTGTCTGCTATGATTTGCAGTTTTGCTTCATTTCTGATTGCACTGCTTCTGAGCAACAAGGAACCATGTGAAGCAAAGACAAAGTGTTACCTAAGGCTAAAGAATAAGTCCAAGTGAAGTTTGTTGTGAATCTGCAAGTCACAGCTCTGCAGCAGAAATGTTAACAAGCCCCGTATTGACTTTGGCAGCAAAAACATAAGTCAACTGCAAATAATTCATCCTCAAAAAACGTGTTCATCCAAATCTCACGAGAACGCAGCAGCAGGGAGAATTTCACGGTTTGATCCGGGAGTCTTCGTACACATTTCAGGATGTCAGTTTGAGCTCTTGTTGGCAGAGTTGGGACCACATATGAGGAGGATAAGAAACCATTTCAGAGACCCATTTGACCTGGAGCATCATCTAGCTGTGTGTCTGAGGTAAAAAACGATTATTTCACAATTGCCATGTCATTGTTTATTCAGCACAGCTGCGCGCTTTGAGATATGAGCACACTTGTTGCCACGTTCATTGGTCTGATAGGTGAAATATGTTTAACGCGCAAAACATTCACACAAATTAAGGTCTTAAGTGTAGGTGATTCCTTGTTTTGGTTATA
This sequence comes from Astatotilapia calliptera, assembly GCF_964374335.1. NCBI lineage: Eukaryota > Metazoa > Chordata > Actinopteri > Cichliformes > Cichlidae > Astatotilapia > Astatotilapia calliptera. The sequence continues at coordinate 19,847,684 of NC_137423.1, forward strand.
TGGATATACCATGAAGTGCCAGAGTCTTATATGAAATATTATAATACAAATTTTCAGTCATACCGTTCGGTGCTAGCAGGAAAGTGCAGAATTTATCAAAAATGTTGTCAGAGCAGAAGATCAGATCTATGAAGTGTTTCTGATCAAATTTAAAACACTTAATTTGTATGTAGAAATATTTTTTATGTCACTGTTGTGAACTCATGGTATTCCGGAATTCTTAGGATCCCCAGTATTACAAATCCTGACCACAGCCTGGAAAGGTACAGCTGCAGCTAAAGCACATTAAAAAGGTCTCTTTAAAGGAGGGTATTAAATGGTCCTGGAACAGAACTCCCTTAAGTGAAACACAGCTGTTGTGCAATGACACGTGGAAATGTCTGTCAAATGGTGTCCTATGATGTCAGTAGCGAAACACACTTGAAAGAACAGAGAACCTCTGTGAGCACTGAGTCATCCCTGGGATATTATAATATTCCACTGGATTTTTCATCATAAAGACCCGATGACTTTACTGTATTAGAAGAACACAAAGGATAGGGATAAGGGATAAGGTATTCATATTCACTGAGCGCTTCACAGCAGAAGGACTCTTTAGGCTTTGTTATGCTATTCCTTGGCTTTACATGTTGAATGGATTTAGTGGAGAAAACTAAAGCTGGGGCCTTTTCTTGCTTGTAGTCGTTGACAGCATTTCAGGTTTTGCAATTAACTCGAGCTACATTCAGAAATGTGTATTTCCTTCAGAAAAAAGTTGAAGAGAAATTTAAAAGAAGATAAATTCTTTGCTATAACTTGATTTCTTTTGAAAACTGAACAAGTTATTTTTACTGTGTGACAAATCACAGGTGGCCACAAACACAATAAAATGAAGACTTTGGTTTCTGGATCAATGTAAGAATAAACTACAGTCCGGACTCACGTTAAACTACATAGTAACATGGGCTGTCAAGTCTTTAAGGACTAAGGAACTATCAATTCAATTCAGTTTTATTTATACAGCACCAAATCACAACAACAGTCGCCTCAAGGCGCTTTATATTGTACAGTAGATCGTACAATAATACATACAGAGAAAAACCTAACAATCATATGACCCCCTATGAGCAAGCACTTTGGCAACAGTGGGAAGGAAAAACTCCCTTTTAACAGGAAGAAACCTCCAACAGAACCAGGCTCAGGGAGGGGCGGGGTCATCTGCTGTGATTGGTTGGGGTGAGAGAAGGAAGACAGGATAAAGACATGCTGTGGAAGAGAGACAGAGATTAATAAAAGTATGATTCAATGCAGAGAGGTCTATTAACACATAGTGAGTGAAGAAGAAACACCCAATGCATCATGGGAATCCCCCGGCAGCCTAAGTCTATTGCAGCATAACTAAGGGAGGACCTGATCCAGCCCTAACTATATGCTTTAACAAAAACGAAAGTTTGAATCTTAAAAGTAGAGATAGTGTCTGTCTCCTGAATCCAAACTGGAAGCTGGTTCCACAGAAGAGGGGCCTGAAAACTGAAGGCTCTGCCTCCCATTCTGCTGTTAAATCCACTCCTGCTACACTACACTTCACACGCTCATGAACTTGATTAACATCCTGTCCTTAATCCAAAGGGTTTACATTTATGACGTCGGGCAGCGTGTCACTGCAAAAAAGGTTTTCATCTCTGTGATGTTGTTTTAACTTAGTTCCTCCCATGATTCTCATAAGGATTAACATTTTGACTTCTTTGTAAAAACCTTAATGATTTACAAGTCACTCATAAAGTGGTTGTTTCTTCACATTCTCTTGATAGCTTTAGTTATTTTGGAAGGTTTTAAACACTCTTTATAAACATAAGAATATACATTTAAAACTAACACTGGTTTGCAATGACAGCGTGAAAATGACTAATAGTGATTTTTAGAGGAACAGTTTAGCGACAGGGCTGAGCATGTCCTGGTTTGAAACTTGACCAAGCTTTAAGACTCAAACAGAGTGCATTGCATAAAATGTATTCACATAAGCTACAGCTGATTTGCCCTACAAATGTTTTTTGCTATTCTGAGGCTTGACAATCAGAAAAGAGAGGCTGAATAAATACAGAGGACCACATGCTGATCAAAGAATACAAGTACACTGTAGAAAAACAGAAGACTGTATGGATTCTTCTTTAAGCTGCAGACTGTGAAAAGGCTGACGAAACTAAGGAAAAGTAAGGAGACAAGGACAACGGAGCTTTTAGTGCAAAGTTCAGACTTGAAAGGAAATACTCCTAAAGCCTCTAAATACCGAATACTGTCTGCTGGCAGCAGATGTACAGAAACTAAGTGACTGACTGGCTCTGAGCATTGTATACAAACATATACACCAAACAGTACAAAGGAGTACACGCAGCAACACATAGCAGACGTTTGAAAGCCACAGAATGCAGAAGTCCAGTGTGAAAAACATTCAGTGAGTGAAGCGCTCCAGGTTTAGGAGATGCATAAAAACAAGTGTAGCGATAAATAAGCAAGCACGTGTTCATACTTTTCACTGAGGTGGACTTTTTGGGAGGGTGATGATTCGAGGTGGGCAGTTTGAACCAAACAATGGTATTGGTGTCCAATCGATAGTAGCACCACAGGATCAATGCTTTGTTTCTTTGCACAAAGATCAGTAGGTAGCCCACTGATTATATTAAATATATATAATTTGGGGAAATGCACTATGTGAAACTTTTTGCACTGACTGTCATGATTATTTTATTTATAGCACATTTAAACAGCAGAAGCTGCTTCAGAGATAGACTCATGTCAAATGAAAGTTGCGTTTTTTGTGTTAACTCATTATTATGAAAAGTAAAACTCACAGCACTTTAGTGCTCATTAACATTTGTTCAGAATTCTCAAACTGAATCCTCATCTTATGACACTCCTACATAAGCTGCCTTTATAGGTTAAAAGTATTGGTACTGGTATCGGCAGTACTGGCCCTGTATTAACTTGGTATCAGATAGATCGATAGCAGTTGCACAGCATTGCTGACAGTTAGACACAAACACAAACGCTTTGTCTTAAAGACACGTGTAAACACAAACAAAGCCAAAAAGAGATCATCAAATACTGCGGTTCTGTCACTGCTGGTAAATCGGTGAGATACTCGTAAAGAGTTAACTGCTGTTCGTGTTTATAATAGACATAAAACACACATGTATTAAATCTTCAATGAACTCACCATTGATGAGGAAGTCTGATTTTCTTACCAGCTTGGTGTTTTTAAACCAGATGTGATTAAGACGTCAGTGGACATTTATGATTGCTATGTCATTAACCAATGAGCACAACCTGGTTCATCCTCTATTCTGGCCCTGATGGGCCCACCATTTAGAAGATGAGCTTGAGGTCACAGAACAAATTCTTTCCCAAACCCCAGAATATTTGCTCCCTGGTGGCCATTGCAAACAATGCAGGTTTAAGGCGCTTCTACTGTGTATTGACTTTCCATTTCAGACCAGAAGCTGCATCCATTATTTATGTCTGTGAAAGTTCTCAGTCATCCAGGTCATCGTAGTCTAAGGAGCTTGGAAAGCATCTGGACTTCTTTAACATTTATGGACATTTTCACTGTATTTATAAACAATATTTATTATTTTCCCACCAACATTTCTTTCTCTAGTCCTACCTCTTACTTAATGTGCACTACCACCAATTACATTGCTCCTTATATTGCACCTGCTCCTTTATATGGCATATATAACTTGTACATATCTGTATAGATACTTATGTTATTACATACAGTCCCTGTGTAGGTACTGCTTTAACTTTAAGTCTATTTTTTGGTTTCCCTTTTTCCTTCTCTCATTCGAAAGGAATTTTAATGTAAAAATCTACAAGCTGCTAAGGGAGAGATGCCAAACTGTCTTTCATTGTTCTTGTAACAGTGACAATATAGATCTATTCAATTCTATTTAAGCTTCCTTGAAGACGTTTCACCTCTCATCCAAGAAGCTTCTTCAGTTCTAAGAGCAATTGGGGTCCTGACCCTGGGGACCCCTATTAGGGGTTCATGACCCTCTTACGGACACTCCCATGGGGCTTAAAACCTGGGACTCTCCCCCAGTTGCTCTTAAAACTGAAGAAGCTTCTCAGATGAAGCGGCTTCAAGGAAACTTAAAGAAGTAGGTTGCGCACAATTTGTTTGTGATTTGGTGGAATGAGGGAGAAATGCTGATCATGTCAACACTCTGTATGAAACTGTAAATCAAGCTGTAGTGTCATATGTAACTATGCAGGAGAAATATAACTTCATAAAACAGCTTTTTAAACCGTACTATGGGGCAAAGTTACCAGTGTTTTTACATCAGGATTGATTTGTGACTCGATACCTGCAGTTTAATTAAAATTAAAGTTATAGTTCCTTACGCGTTAATAAAGATAAGGACTTTAAAATTACATCCTAAATCACTGACCAGACAGTTTCTTCTAAATGGACTTTGTTTAAGTGCTGATTTAACTTGCTGTTTGGTTCATTTTAGACAACAAAACTATTTGATAAGCTTGAAAAACATGGTTATGGTTAAACATGGTCTTTCACAGCAGTAGTCCTGGACTTGGAAAATCTAACTAATTCATTAGAGACAAAGCGAAATGTGAGATAATGATTTAAATGGATTTCACACGAGGCGTGGTGGAAGGAGCAGATTTGATTCACAGCCACAAAGCCACAGTTTCCAAAATGATATAGATAAAGAGACAAGGCCCAGACAGAGAATCAGCTAACTGTGCATGTACACGTGAAGAATCGCCAAAATCTTCTTTGGCTGAAGTGTCTCTGAACTGCATGAACTATTGTTGCTGCTGCTGTTGTTAAAATTCTGATGATGCCAAGCTCAGTTTCACACATATTTTCTAAATTCTTTTTTTTTTATTAGTTTTTGTTAGAAACTGAGCTTATGATGAACTCACCACCTCTTCTCTCTTTGTGTGTGTGACTGAACAAAATGGACCTGTTTTATTGTTTGCTGAGGAATGAAGGTTAATATGATCATTTTGTTTTTAATTGCTTCTCACAAATAAGTGCACTGCACAGTCTTGAGTCAGGATCTATTGTCAGCGTGCTGACACTGTTGGCCTGAACCATGTACACTCTTTCCTTTTCATTGCTTTATCATCTGCTCTTTTTTCTTGCCTGTGTGAAGCACTTCAGGGCTTAAGTTTAGAAAGGTTTAACATAAACAAACATAATTAAAAATATTATTGTTCAGAGGTGTCAGAGATTGTAATGCTTTGCTAATGTGAATGCTATAGAAACTATTTAAATCTGACTTCAGTGAGTATTTAGCTTGCTGGAGTTAGCAAATGCTAGCCCAGCCCTTTACAGTTTACTAGATAAACACATGAAGGGTAGAATCGTGACGGTAAAAAGGTTCATATATATCTGACGTTGCCCCTGTTAGCTTAATTTACATGTATATTTATTGTTCTCAGAGATCACAGACACATGCTATGTTGGCTGTGTCGTCAGTCTGAATTAAAGAGCTGTAAATTGAATGATGAGGGCAATGTGATGAACCACATCACTGACACGTAATTGCAAATTTTGACATTTCTGCCAATTTCATGTAAACAGATGTAAAAACAGATGAAGATTTGCAAAGTCAGTCTAATCTGAAACGACACACCTCCTCAAGCTTCTGCCAGCCAGTGAAAATCTGTGAAACCACAAGTATTATTTTAAATATATCTTAATTTAGACTGATCATTTACAGAGGAGCTACTTTGCCAGCTCTCTGCGTAGTGTTTTTGATTATGGTGCAGTGTTTCATTGCTTTCCACAGAAGCAGAGATAACACTCTACTACTACACACCCACATATGCCTCAGCACTGTTGCAGATGGCCATACGGCCCATCAATACTGAGAGAGGGGAGAGCGAGGCTTTGGGCATTGCCAGGGTTGGAGCCATCAACTCAAATTGATAGGTCTCGCTATCGCCATGAGTTTCTGGCCACAGCATCAGGAGATTCTGGAGGAAAAACCTCCTACAACTCAGAGCAGACTCTCACTAAGCAACTCCAAGTCACAAATTCTCATCCTGCCCTCTCACCCCTCTTAGATAGTTTTCCTGTCTAAACTGTTGTATTATGGGCTGGTTTTAACCTAAGTGTTGCAAGGTTTAGCCTCAGTCGCACACAGTATTGGGGAGTAATGGAATACATGTGCCGCCATTACGTATGTAAAATACAAAATATGAGTAATCGGGTTACAGTAACGCGTTACTGCCCATCTCTGGTCATGAAGCTCCAGTTCCCAACCAGATGGCTCGTGGCTGATGGCTATCACCGGGGGAAATCAGTAACTAACAGGGTACATTACCAAAAACCTCCTTTTGAATGTAGTTGGCAAGTGTTTGCAGACAAGTCAGCGTCTTCCATGCAAACTGCTGGTAATCACAATAACCTAGCGAGCAACTAAAGCAATCATAAGGAGATTTGATGCAGCACCATATACCTCTATGCAACTACCACAACAACTTTCCAACTGGTCACAGAATATTTTCCCTGCCAAAACAATGTATTCCTTTTAAGCAGGGCGCTGACTGGTCTCTATAATTAATTTGTCGGCAACTTTCAGTTTTTTCACTGCAGTAAGCAAATCTAAGTAATTACTGCAGAGAATGGAAAAATAAAAAATAAAAATACTAAGAGCAGTAATACGAGTGTGACCAGATATTTTATCCCCAGTGGAGCTCTGAGAAGAAAAACAACCCAAACTCCAGTTCCAGTCTACTGTCAAGCAAACTATTGTAACTCCCACTGTCTCAGTGGAGCTATCAGGTGTGGATGTGAGTAGAAAGCATGTCAAGGCTTCAAAAAAAGTATTTTTATAGCTAATTTCCTGGAGGAGTTGTACAATAGTCAGAGTCTTCAAGGTGTGCATCAGAACTCTCCTGATGTGTCCTCGAGCAAAACAATGAGCCTCTTAGAACAAGAGAAAACAGTGCTGCTGTCCAAAATATTCCACCAAATAACTTCATTAATCTCAAACTTTCCTTAAGCTCATTCCAGAAAATTGTTGCTTTAATAGGCAAAAGTCCCAGATCATACCATGCAGTCCCCCACGTGACTGCTATTGGAATGATTCGCAGGGGAGATGGTCGTAAATCCTGGTTTTCACACATGGACTAATGGAGTGCTGCATGATTTCACTTGGTCATTACGATTACAGGAGATCTAAAAGAAATTGTTGCATGGCCTGTAACTGCTTCTGATCAGTGCTCAGGTTATAGCTGATTTCTCACAGAGTTCATGTGTTCTGATAAAAATGTGTGAGTCTGTGTTCAGCACCACTGTCTCTTCATGCTCGCATCGCCGCCAGTATCCCCTCACCTCCATCACCTCACACAGCAGTGGAAATGAAACCTGCCGCCCGGGCTTCCTCATCGATTTACAGTCTGGACAAAGCGCCAAAGATTCAGACTGTATGGCAGGTCGGGAAGAAATACACCCATCAGCAATTCCACTGCCAGGAGAATGAATTAGAAATGAGCCACTGCCCTGTGCTGGCACAACCTGAAGATTGTCAGACATTCATGCAATGCACTTTCATTTCACATAATTAGAAAATAAGAGGTCTATCAGGGCAAGACGATAAAATAATAATAATATTTAATGACAAATTAAATTGCCCAACATTAAAGAAATTTGCAAAGTTGCTATTAAGCTGACTAAAGGTTTGACAGCTTTCTTTGAAAGTAGTATATTGACTGAGCTTTGCATAATGAAGTTTGCTAATTAACACGTTGAAGCGCCCATACACAAAGAGAAATGTAAGAACTTACTGTATTTGTTGGAAGCTTCGTGGACTGTGTGCACGTTTTTGTTGATAACAGCTCCGTCTGTCTCGCACCTCTGTGACACAAAGGATCCCAGCAACAGTTGGTGAGCACAGATTTCAGTATCTGCAGTTACAAACCTGAAGAACCAAGACTGTGATTCTGCATCAGGAATAGTTACACAGTGTACTTTACCCTCAAACCGTACACTGTGATTAATGGCAATGAAACATGTGTTTATACTCCACTTTGCATTTAATCATTAGTTATTATTAATCTGGCCGCCCCCTTTGAGCTTGTTTGTGTTTAAGGTGTCTTCCTGTTAAAAGGGAGTTTTTCCTTCCCAGTGTTGCCAAGTGCTTGAATTGAACAACATGCACATCTTATTGAATTTCTAATCAGGCAGACTCCCCAGTAACCTGCCCTAACTTTTTAACATATGCACATGCACAGGTTTATGGGTAAGATTAAGGTAAGCTTGGTGTACTCAAATAGACATTTTTATAACAGGAGAACTGTGCTGCTTAATTTGAAGAGTAACATCTTATAGGGCTTGATTAGCATGTTGCTGAAATGCAGACCTAAATGGTTCTGCAGAGACTGGGTAGGAGTTCAGTGGATTTTCATTCTTAAGAATTAATTCAATCTTTAAGCCAGAAATCAGAAAAATTGAACCATAAGTTTGTTTGTTTTTAAGTATGCAACTTTACTTTCAGCCTTTCTGTACTTGTCATCAAAATAACTGATATCATCTTAACCCACCACTCCAAAAGGACACATTACAAGCACTTGGTGGCCTGTAGTCATAAGCTGGTTCTCTGAACCCTCTCAGGTTAACTTGAGCCCCAAACCCTAAAACCCATGTTTAAGGAGAAAAAGCAAATTGCATGTGTGTGTTCTTCTTTGTCCTTTGATTTCTAAGACTTAAAAACAATTTTTAAAAAGAACAAAACTGAGACAGCACAGGGTTAGTGTCACCATCAGGGATGGCTTAGACCTTAGATGGTCAGTTTGCACTCAGCTTTTAAAGTTGGATCCAAGAGAATTAACATTTGACTTTTTGTTTGATATGAGACTTTTTATTTGCACTAATTAGTGAGCTTTCACAGCCCTGGCTGATGTCTTTTTTAACTGCAGCTGAACAGTTTCCCCAGATTATAATCTTATGCTAGCACATCTGGACTTAAAGGTAACTCGTGCCTTGTGAGCTCATCTAGGCCTAGGACCCGTTACTCCTTACTTATTATAGCTCCACATGGAGTTTTCGTGGTCTTATGTAAGCGTGGGTGAGCAGAGTGATGCAGATTTGTTGTAGCGACTGTCACACTATTTGGATGAGCAAGCTCCGGGGTTCTTGTATCACTGCCATCAGTTAGTGGGACATCTTTCTGGAACAGAGCCAGCGTTAATCCAACTACTTGCACCGACGCCTTCTGTTGTGACAAGTCAACATGTCTGCTGCGGGGAAAGGGCCTGAGTGAAATATGACTCAACTCAATCAATACTGTTTTAAAAAAAAATAACAGTAACAAAGTAGTTATGGTACACATTTACAAAATGAGCTATTCCAGAAAAATTTGCTTCAGGGTGCTTGGGCAGTAGGTGAAGGATCAGGGAGCATGTACTCATTTTTTGTCTGGCATTTGAGCCTAATTACTTTTCAAAAAACTAATTAGTAGCCATTTACTGAGTGAGCGTACATGCTCTATATTTAGACCAAGTTTGTGTCTCATTTATTGTTGTGGACATTGTGCTCGTAGCGCCTCGTGCTCATGGATTTGGCACCATTGCTCTCCTGTGGCGGCTGTGTGCAACTGCATCGTAAGGCATCAGGGCGTGCATCTCTGCAAGCTTGTGCACAGCTGCACAGAACAAAGCCTATGGATAATTCTTCTTTCAACAGCTTGGATGAGTGAGCTGAAGCAGCTGAATGGCTCAGTCAATCCTATAAAGCTTTCTCTCTTGAAACACATGGAAGACTTGACACTTTCTCTTTTCTCTCTTCTTTCTTGCAGTCTCTCTCGTATCCCTTCAACACCAGTTTCTTACTTCCACACAGAGCAATGAAGATCCTGGAAATGCCAGTACTGCTCAGCCGAACGCCGGCTGTATACACCTACACACACCACAGACTCAGGGTACCATCTCATTGGACTGGACCGGCGTTGTTTAATCAACTACCCACTGGGAAAGGGTGGGAGAATATTGGAGCAAAGGAGTTTTAGAAGCATCTGTATGATTTTAAAATCTTTTTAAAGATTAAAAATCCCTTTTTTAACAAATGCAACATAATAGATGGAGAGAAGGAGCGGTGTACAGGAATAGAGAAAAAAGACATCATGCAAGAGAGAAGGGAAAGGAGATGGAAGAGAGCAGACATGGGTGACTGAAGGGAGCGAAAGGAAGGTTTTTCTTTGCAAGACAACGAGGTGAAAAGGGAAAGATTTAATATAGAGTAGATGCTAAAGGCATTGAAGCACTCCATATGGTTTAAAATGGCCTCTATTACCTCGTTCCTACTGATGTGGCACATTTTCCACTAAAAGAAAGAACAAAATAAATGACTGGCACCACACAGCACCACAAAACTATAAAGCCAAAGTTGGAGTCACTGAATATGAATATAGTAGGCTGCAATAAATTTACCTATGACTGGTGGCAGCCCACAGCCTCTGTCCATAATAAATTATAAGATTTTCTGTTTTGCTCGCAGAAACCAAGGCAGGACTATTCAGATTTGAAGTTTTTGGAAAATTTTGGGTTGGTCCTCAAAAGGCACCAAAGCTCAGAATTTGTGGGAAAAGGTTATTTGTTCTTGGTACAAAGTAGGTTGAACCTTACTTTCTTCAAAGGGAAAGGCTTTTATCGGGGCTGTATACTTTAGGGTACATGGACCTTGACACCAACAGTTCAAAACCTTACCTGACATGCTGAGCTCCTTGACACTTGTCATTACATCACACAGACTGATCTTGAGCTGAATATGCTGGAGCTGCACAAATTTCAGAGGCTTAGGCTGCATTTCAGCCAGTGGTATTGGAGATCTTTTCTAAATTGAAGGAATTATGAACACAGAAGAGTTCCAAAGTGTACAGACGTGTCTGATTGGGTTGCAGGAAAAGCATTACTTGATAGAAAATGCAAAACTGTCAGTTATGGATTGGCCTCCCCAGAGCCCAGACCTCATCAAAAGCCAGCAAACACCAATAACAAAGAGCTTTTGGAATGTCCTTAAGAAGCCTGGGCAGCTATTCCTGACACTACTTAAAGAAATGACAAGAAAGCAGCCAGAGTTCAGACTGTGCTGAACAATAAAGGTATTAAACTCAAATATTGACTTTGAAGCTTGCTAGAATTGTACAGACTCTATTTTTGCCTTATATACTGTAGTTCTAGTTATATTTGCACATGCTTCAGTATATTCTTGCACCTATTCCTAATTTTCCAGTGCACAGGCACAGGATTTTTTCATAGCACTGTAAAATAAAATACTACTGTTCTCCATTCTCCATGTTGTTTGTTTTGCTATTTCCCTGCCCAAGTCACATACTGAATTACTAAATGTAATGATTTTCTTAGTACCTATGCTTTATTTTTTAATTAAAATAAGCTTCAGCTTTAATAGTGTAAGTGGTCTGTTAGCGCTGTCTGTGAGGCAGCCAGATTCTGTTCAGTCGAACTAAACAGCTCTGCAGACATCAAAAATAAACGATCCTTCTTTCTGTCAAATGCTGAACCCAGGGGTTACTTCAGCTGACATGCTGATGTTTCCCTATAAATAGCTCCTCATTAAGCTCTCCTAAAAACAGCAGCTGGGCCTGTCTCACATGCATGTGCTGTCTGTGCAGCAATTAGTTGGAGAAAGAAATATCCCGAAGCCAGTAAACACAGGTGTTTAACACATATGCCGCCACTGAACTTTAAAGCTGCAGTAACGCATATTTTTTTATTCAAAATGGATTAAATGACTGCTGTAAGTGTTGTGAAAAATACGACACCTGTTGAGTCATCCCCATTAGCATGCGACTCCTGCTGTTCTCCCTTGGAGCATTTAAACTTCTTTTAGATGATTGCCTCTCTGACCCTCGCCAGACACAACATGCCAATTTATCTTGTTCCACCCTGAATCAAGCAAAAAAAAAGAAAAAAAAGGACAAGGTGTAGGCTAACTTGTCTGAAAGCTAGTTGCTAGTTAGTACAACTGCTAACTAGCAACTTGCACACAGGCACAAAATCTGCCTTGTGTGTGGGGGGGGGGGGGAATCTACACTAGTAGGGCTTACTGTATGTCAGTGAAGTTGGCTGTAATTAGGCCTATTAACTTTCACACAGTGTTGGGGAGTAACGGAATACAGGTACCGGTGTTACGAATTTAAAATACAAAATGTGAGTAACTGTATTCCGTTACAGTTACCGTTTAAAATGTGGTATTCAGAATACAGTTACTTTGTTGAAATAAATGGATTACACGGCGGCCTTTTCCTGTTTCATATGTTCGGCTATGATCTCTCTATTTCTGGTAATTCCACGCTGGTGGAAACCCAAACAAAACACGCATTAAGAGGCTCTAATGCCTGTGTCACAATCTCACGGCCCATGTTACCTCTGCTGCGGCCCGCAGAAAGACGTGAAGAAATGTTTTTTCAAAGTATTATTCAACAAATTATGAAGGCAATAGGCAGAGAGTTACAGGCATCGCCCTAAAGAATGTAGCCTGATGGGCAGTGTAGCACAGCTGCAAGTAAGCTATTAAGACTCAACTGTACACAGTGTTCGTGTTTTGCTCTGAAACAATAAGTTCAGTTGGAGCAGCCTTTCAACGCCTCTCTCTGTCTCTCGCTAGCAAAGTTGACCGAGACAACAAAGTAAAGCTAGTTTTCAGCTACAAGCCCGACACGAACCCGACGTATTAGCCAGAGGTCCCTTTACTACGGTTCAGAGCCGCTGACCTGTTTTATATACGCGCCGAATAGTTTTCTATACAAGATCGCTGCAAAAAGTGCAGCCTTACCTAATGTCCACCTACTGTTACTCATTTTATATTAAGATTTAAACATCTAGTTGGTGTTGGTATGGAGAGTAACCTTCAGTAATAAAAATAAATCACACAGCAATAGGACATTCATGTAGTTGTAAAAAGCTTGATAATACATTAAGTAATCCAAAGTATTCAGAATACGTTACAAAATACATTTTGGTGCATGTAATCTGTAATCTGTAGTGGAATACATTTTAAAAGTAACCTTCCCAACACTGACTTTAACAACACAGCAGCAAGTATAGCTAGCATCCCTGGCTAAATGGGAGGCTAGCTATACTTCCTAGCATGTTTAACAATCTTCTCTGTATAGCTAGCACTATATTAATTAAACAAAAAACATAAGGAACTGTGGAACAATATTTTATAAAGTATATTTTTAAATTTAAATTTTTTTTAATAAGTTACTACAATTTTATTTGTCCAAAAAGTCTTCAGTGGATTTAGGAGTAATGGTGAAGCAACAAATTTTCAAAGTGAGTTCATATTCCATAATATTTCTAAACATAAACAAGTCGGTAGAGGGCAGAATTCAGCAGATTTTATTGTCCAATTAACTGCATGAACTTTTCCCAGAAACACAAACCACATGTGCCTGCACATGTGTCCGGTTGCACCTGCAGTGCTGACAGCTCTTTGTCATGACTGGACAGTCTAAAACCAGCTTTATAGCTATGTCAATTGCACTACCTAGTCTTACGCCTTCTACCTGCTAAGACTGGGCATAAATCTAAGTTTAGTTAGGAACAGTCATGAAGTCAAAGTCCAGGCAGTTTCTATAGAAACGATTTTAACTTCACAGCATAATAGTAAGAGACAAAGGCATGGCTCATATATTGACTTTACAACAACCATGCTTTTAGAGAGGAGAGAGTTATAAGAAACAGTTATATGCACTGTTGAAGAGCTGATTGAGAGGTTTTGATTCAGTCACAGAGATCTATCTGAACTCACACTATCATCACGTTTTCATCTTCTATCAGACCTCAGTGCAGCATTGTCACCTATGTTGCAACTGCTAATGGCAGGTTTTATGGTTGTTTGTTTGTTTGCGTGTTTATTTGTTTGTTTTTTACACTGATCAATGTCTCTACTATCTGATGGGCAATCTATGCATGCATTTCACAACTAAAATTGTCTGCGAAGAATATAGGATCACGCCAAATAAAACTCAAAAAGATCATCACCCCATCAAGAGAAAAATAAGGTTAACAAACATGGTGAAAGAATTCCTCATTTTGTCACATTATCTAGAAAAGCTCTGCTGAGTGCGGTGATCTCTTTCAGCACCATGGATAGTGTCTCTGTGACGCTATCCATGGTGCTGAAACTGACAGCGCACTGCTTAAAGCAGTGCTGAAAAAGACATTTACATCTTTTTTCTATTATTTCTGTTTGGCATTATAATGATAAGAAAGAGATAAAGAACATTTGCCTTCTTCAAAAGAATAAACAGCTTAATTAAGTAAACCAGCAAACTAAATAACAAACTCATAGTGAGAAATTTAAATCCTATCCCAAAGTCCTATCCCAGGGCATAATCATTCATTATATTCCCTATGTGTCATTGGCTTTACTGGGAAACCTGAGAGGGTTTGCACCTAGCTGTGTGGGCAGTACTTTGCAACACTTCTGACTTCAAGTGTTGCAGAACACAGGCAATGTCCCCCTTCCCCATAAAAGAGGAATATGTATGTGCACTCTGTGATTCCTGCAGTGCACAGGGACACTGCTGGTCAAGTGCTCCACACACTCATTGTGAATTTTTATTTTATAAATGTAGGTAGTTTACCGTTTCAAATCATCTTTATTGATCTCTTCTTGTCTAATTATTGTGCAATTTTTCTGTTTGATCAAGAACAAAAACTATTTTTTTAATATCAAAATTGAAGGACTATAGTATACCATAAGTAAACTATAATAACTATATTTTTATAATCATTAAAGTTTTCATATTTTGCAGGTATAAATGTACAGGTACTTATCCTGCTTTTCTACTTTTGCAAGAAGCCTCATTCATACAGCACTTGTATTATAAGCATCTTGTCTAATATTCATACAGACAATCACAGAGTATGAACACATTGCAGGTGACATTGAGTTCACGCTTTTCCAAGGATACTTTGACAAGATTCTGACATTCTCTCAGCACAAAACCTTTGTAAGGAAATGCAGTTTAAAATGAAAAAACGATTTAAAACATACTGTGTATTATATTCTCCTTTAACATTTGACATCATATTCATTCTTACATGTATGTGTTTAATTGAAAATCCATGGTTTGCTATTCTAAATCATATTTAATCTTTTTTCCCCATTTTTACAGGTTTTGAGTTTATGAGTGCATGATAAAAGTCATACTTTTTATTTTAAAAATTCCTATCTTGATACTATGCATCAAGGACAAAAGCTAAATATTTCATTTGACATATTTACATTGTGTTTGAATCAAGAGTTGTGTTACATGTTTACAACAATTTTACCAACTTTTTATTTCCATTAAATGTAGCCTGTTGCTCACTTGGCGTTGGCTCTAACGGCACTATTGTATCACTTCCTGTTCCTATTACAATGCACAGTAGCGTTGTGTGCAGCTCATACATAACTGATTTACTTCTAAACTTTCAGATAAAAAAATATTTTAAAGGACAATCTTCATATCCAAACCACCTTCTGTTGAGTCACCACAATCACCATGAGTATAATAGTCATCATATTCATTCATTGTGTCTTCACTAGCTTAGCATAGCTGTTAGCTCTTAGCCGAGTCACTAGCACCGTGGCTTCTTCACCGGTTCCTTCTGTGCTTTCCTGCTCAGTGTGTCAGATGTTTAGCTACTCCTCAGCCCCTTTTAGTAATAACAATACTTGTAAGAATTGTAGCTTGGTTGTAGCTTTGGAGACCCAGCTCCACACCTGTGAAAATGCCATAGCTAGCCATGCCCCTGTGGTTGGCGTGGGTAAAAGTAGCTTAGCCACCATTAGCTCTCCCCCAGCAGTTTGTGTCAAGCACAATCTGCCACAGGCTGGCTGGGTGATGGTGTATAGGAGGCAGAGCTCCAAAGAGAAGCACCGGTACACCACCAGCCTGTTCATATTTGAATCATTTATCATACTACCTTATAATGATTTATCATTTGTCATCATTTATCACTCTACCTTATAATATAAAGTGCTTTGAGGCAACTGTTGTTGTGATTTGGCACAATAAAAAAAAATCAATTAAATTGAATCATCAAATATCTTCATAGACATTCTTTATTAAAACAGTATATAAAAAATGGATCATCAGAAAATGTAATTTTTAATAAATGGCCTGTATTTGTATAGTGCTTTACTTAGTCCCTAAGGACCCCAAAGCGCTTTACACATTCAGTAATTCACACACTGGTGATGGCAGCTACATTGTAGCCACAGCCGCCCTGGGGCGCACTGACAGAGGCGGGGCTGCTGGACACTGGCGCTACCGGGCCCTCTGATCACCACCAGTAGGCAACGGGTGAAGTGTCTTGCCCAAGAACACAACGACCGAGACTATCAGAGCCGGGACTCGAACCAGCAACCTTCCAATTACAAGATGAACTGCCAACTCTTCAGCCACGATCGCCCCGTAAATGGAAAAACATCACGTTATTTAATGGAAAGAAATCCAAGAATCTGCTATAAAGTCTTTCAGGATCTTTCTGTGAGCTTTGTCATTCACAGCCTTATTAGCACGAGTTCCCTCTGATATTTAACACGATGAAGGTAAGGACAAGAAGAAGGCTTTTTCATATTGATCATCAACAAGCTTTGTGTTAGATAAAAAGACTTCACACAACTGAACTTCAACTGAGAAACTACGCTAGCACTTCTTTATACATAGTGTTTCCCTGCTTGTAAATCTAGTCATCTAGAAATCTAGAAAAGTTTTATCTATCATTCCAGTGTATGCTTTGTTTTATGACCATCATTCATATGTATGTGTATTTCCCATAAGGATCTGCTCCTCATGGATCTATCTGTCTGGCCAGTAAACTGTGTGTGTGTGTGTGTGTGTGTGTGTGTGTGTGTGTGTGTGTGTGTGTGTGTGTGTGTGTGTGTGTGTGTGTGTGTGTGTGTGTGTGTGTGTGTGTGTGTGTGTCTTTTAAAAAGCTCATCCCCTACACTTCAAAGTCTCTATGCCTTCATCTTCCTTTCTTCCTCGCTGTTGTCACTTTCATTCTGCCATCTATCTGTCTCTACAATGAGACAGGTATAAAATGTATAAAATGGCACTGAAGCAAGTATTAACTAGTTCCCAGTAGAAGGGCTCGACTCTAATCCACAGGCTGTTATGATGGAGATGGGCTGTGTTAGAGTTTTTAGCAGAGGTACGATCTCTGCTGGAGGCAACAAACAGAAACACACTTGCCAAGAAACTCATCCTGTTTGTTGTCGCCTTCAGCATTTCATATCACAGCGCTGAGGTTTTGCTTTGTTCTGTTGTTTTATATAAGCCGGCTCATTGCTGTAGCTTCATTCAGGTGACAGTGTATTAATTAATGCATCGCACAAGTTATTTAGCACTAACACATGCTTCTTAAATGAACTCTGCTCTGTTTTGTATCACTCAGAGTTGAACTGAGTTGAATTTGGTTGGCTGGGTTTTGTTGCAGTTTCTCTGAGCACTGGAGAGTCTGACCTTGTGATGGATTTGCTGGGACATCCAGTCCTGAGAAGACTGTGGCGTTAATCACCAGCAAGTTACCAAAACCTTTACTTTTATGTGGTGCTCCAACTTTCTGATGATCAGTTAATCAAGTGCATTTAATGAGCAGCTGCTGTTATGTTCTTAATTCCTATGGAAGCCGTCAGAGGCTATTTGTTAAATTTTTCACAGGACTCTATGCAGTCCTGTGAAATGACTGCACATACATTCAAATAATAGTGCATAAAACTATATGCAAAATCTGATCTTAATGGGACCATGAAAAATGTATTACAGATTTGGCCATTTAAGAAACACATCCTGACATTTAAAGGGCATCGAGTAAGGGTGTATGAAGGGTTATGAAAGCATCATAGAAGCATTGTTTAAAAACTAAGTCATATTACAGGCTTTGCATTTGTGGTTACAGCAGAAAAAAATAATTGTACCAAACCATTTTCTTTCGGTTGGAACTCATTTAAGATGAACTGAAACAAAGAAGGAAATCAACATTTACCCTTTTCTTTGGGAATCATGAATGCCTCATGAGGACCAGTGGCCAAAATGAGTCTCAGTTCCAGCAGATTGCCTCAAACTGATCGTTAGTGGCAGATAGTTGATAAGACAATGGGAAAATATTTCATTTTCGAAGGATTCGGAGCCTTCACTTCCTAAATGCTTACAGAGAGCTTTATAAAGAAGAGATGATATATCACGGTGGAAAACAAGCCTCTCTCCCAGCTTTTTCAAATGGGTTTTGATGTCTCTGCAATCAAATTCAAAATAAGTGCTTAAAACATAAACACACTAAGTTTCTCAGTATCAAGCTTTGATGCTTCGTCTTTGTTATAATTCCAATAAAATATAACTTTTAAAACATTTGCTACACAGCAAAATCTCCAGTGTTAAATTAACACTAGAGAGTGTCTATATGGGTCCACTCCTCTGAGTGTTAAATACAACACTGTTGAGTGTTAAATTAACACTTTTGACAGTGTTATATGTTTAAAAGTTTGAAGATTAACAATGGCTAACACTGAGCAGTGCTGATTTTCTAACACTGGAAAATAACTCAAAATGTTAGAAATATTCCAGTGTTAGAAAATCAGCACTGCTCAGTGTTAGCCATTGTTAATCTTCAAACTTTTAAACATATAACACTGTCAAAAGTGTTAATTTAACACTCAACAGTGTTGTATTTAACACTCAGAGGAGTGGACCCATAGAGACACTCTCTAGTGTTAATTTAACACTGGAGATTTTGCTGTGATACTTTTTAAACTTCAGCTCAGTGTAAAAATCTAACAAATCCAGTACTCCAGCCCTATTTTCAGAGAGAATCATTTCCTGATTCAGACTGAATGAATCAGCTCTCTATGTGAAAACGATTACATCGTCCCCTGCCCTGTGTTCTCAGACCACGACTGGGGAGTCAGCACTAGCTTACGTACATGCAAAAGATTAGTA
This sequence comes from Astatotilapia calliptera, assembly GCF_964374335.1. Classification (NCBI taxonomy): domain Eukaryota; kingdom Metazoa; phylum Chordata; class Actinopteri; order Cichliformes; family Cichlidae; genus Astatotilapia; species Astatotilapia calliptera. The sequence goes on from NC_137423.1 coordinate 19,866,649, forward strand.
CACTGACCTATAATTTGCTCTGAGACAAGAAAAGCAGGATTTACGGAGAAGCCTCAGCCTCAGTTTTCAAGCTTGGTGCTTTGCATGTATCGCTGTTTTTGACTACAGAACTCTTCAATTAAGTCATCATCACCTGTGGGAAACAGAGAGTTTGCCAGATAGCTGGTTATCAGATACTTATTAGCTTATTAGCTGTCTGGGTGTCTTGGACTCATTAGAAGTCTGTTTAGTGCTGATTAGCAACAACTGTGTTAATTCTTTATAGCTGTACAGCTAATAGTTTGTCCTAATAAGACAAAAAGGATAGGAAAACATTAAATGTCACCTAATGTTTATGTCATGGCAGAGAAGGAAAAAATGTCTCAGCATTTTTGTTCAGCTAACAGAGTGAATAGGAAAGAGGTACACACTGATAGCGTTGCCTTTTGTGATCCGATTAAACTGCAATGATATTCACCACAAATGCAATAGAAGCACATAAAGGAAAATGAAAAATAATGAAACATAAGGCATGTGACTATTTTGGCACTGCAGTGTATTATGCAAATCCAAGGTAAAGGAAAAGGTGTGAAAGCACTTCATTTACAGAGGGTGTAAAGTACTGGATAAGAGAACTTTAGCCTTTTTTATGCAAATATGTATCATTTTTTTTCCAAAATATGTGTTTTTTGCTCTGTAGGAAACAGCAATGAAAGCGTACTTGTATATTCTCATACGTGTGGGGTCTATGTGTTTTATCCATTTTCAAAGGTTACCAAAAATGGCATATTCACTCTAGAGGCTGACGAGGACTACTGACTGAAACAGAAGTAGCACTGCTGTGTATTTCTGTGCACTGGGCAGAAGTAAAACTTTGCTGGAGTTTTTAAAATCCACATCTTGTTAATAGAGCTAGGCAGAGCTCTGCTGTGTATCTCTTATGCACGAAGCCTATTTTGGTTTTTATATTAGAAAGCAAAGGGTGCATATGATTAATAGTACAAACTGGAACATACTGGGGGAAAATACATAAAATGAACACAATGTTGGATATAAAGCTTTAGATCAATTCATGTTTCTCCAACTTAAAATAATATTTTTAAATAAAATATCTCGTTAGCCACAGAAAGTAAAAAATGTGATTTAACAAAGTCACAATAACCAGAATTACACATCAAGGTGTGTTTACAATTTTATTTTATTTTATTTCTACAGCACCAAATCGCAACAACTGTTGGTTCAAAGAACTTTATATTGCAGGGCAAAGATAACATTGTAAATTCCATACTACGATATTTTTCTCTCACTCTCTTTTTATGAAGTTCAGTATGCAGTATGGTTCACGTTGATGCTGACAAAGGCAACAGGCTGAAACATGTTGGTTGAGTAAGAAAGCTATTCTTTATAGTACAAGTGTTTCATCAGGGCAAGCAAGGCAAAACAGTGCTGAAATACAGCAATACTGAATGATAGCAATTTCTGTCCTTAGTGTAGCCTATAAAGTTTATCATATTGCCTCATTCCGTCTATCTTGTAAATTAGTGCCGTCTTGTAGCCCCTCTGGACTCTAGCTTGGGTATAAGCCCCTTGACTCTATAGTTTCCAGCATGTACATGTCCCATCATCAGATGCTGAACATTTGCACATTGTAATGCAAGGCAAGTTTATTGATATAGCACAATTCAACAGCAAGGTGATTCAAAGTGCTTTACAAATAAAAAGCATAATTTGTAGATAAATCTGTACTTTTTTGTAAAAAGACAAATGTCAAAGGTCAGACATGATCTGCATGTATTATACACATGCTACACATACACATGGTTGTTAGCAAGTAAATGAGCAATTTTACTTATTTTATGTTAACATGTAAGTTTTCTGTCAATAATCAACTTGGCCAACATGTAAGTTTAGGAGTTTAGTGTGAAAAAAGTTTAACTTAATTAATATAACTTGAATGTTTTACTTTCTGTAAAAGTCACTGCACTGATTTACAGCATACTTCTAATGCGGTGAGACTTTTTTAAAAGACTGTGAAAAATAATTATATGTACATGTGTTGTTTCATTGAGATCTTAACATTGAAAGTGGAAAAATTTATATCAAAGTGACATTGATGTATGAAATTAGCCAGCAAATGTCCTCAACCTAACACCACCTTTACCTTCAGTGTTTCAGTTTTACAAAAGCCACCTTTTATTTGGATTTATTGTCACTAATTTTGTCAATTTTGTGCCCCAAAGTGTGTTGCATTGTATTATAATGTGTCGCACCAACCTAGAACTAAGAAAAGAGAATTAATTAGTACAAACAAATATACATGCTCTGGAACACTTAGTTCAAATCCAACACACATAATTACTTTAAGCCTTCAACAAGTAAAAGCGGAAATAGTATAAGCACAAAAAACTGACATGTTCACATATAATAGCAGTAATGTCGATGCTGTATTATCTTGTGTGAAAAACAGTCTGCTCATAGTGACGATCTGTTGGCAAATGTGAAGGATGAACATGCGCTGGTGGATGAGAAAACCCACAGTGTTTGGAAGTTCTATTCAAAGGAGAAAATGCAGCTTGTATGAAGGTCTTTCAGGCCAGACTGAAGTTGTGAAATATTGAGCTTTCATGGTTCGATACCTCTGCGGGTGAAACAAGCATAAACAATCGAAGATCATGAATATTTAGGAATTGTATGCTGTGGCTGACATGTAATCTCAAGAAAGTGCAGTACACAAACGATGCAGTAATGATTGCTCAGCACCAGGGATGGACACGAGCCAGAAAGCCTCCCTGTATCAGTTTGTATGTGTTGTTTCTGAACTGAGGGACACATGACTGCACTTTCAAGGAACCTGAACAATCTGGATGATGTCTCTCCTCTCTGTATTGACAATTACTGTCAAATAAGGAAGGTGTTGTTTTCCACACACTCAGGTTTCAGCGCTTTCATTCCCGTGTACTTTCTGTTTCAAATTGCTACAATTACAGTGCTGGAAGTGTCCTTTGATTTCACTATATCACCATCATTATGTCCTGGTGTTCACTTGAGTTGTTTTTATATATTGAACTCAGAGCACCTCAAACATTTGAACATCAACACCTCATAAAGTATACCTAAAGTTTGTTTTATGTTTGCTTTGCTTTTGGTTTTAATTTAACATTTTACATTTTAGCCAAAACATGAAAATAACGCACTCGTTTTCTTCATAAAGCTAAAACCTAGCTATGTAACGTAGCTTTCTGTTTCAAGCTGAACATCCATTTCTTCAAATATCCAGTCATGTATTTAGTTGTACGTTACCACATCAAAAAGGAATACTCAATGAGACATGACTATTGCAAGCTTGGAGTTCATTAATGGGCTTTAGCAAAGTTGCCGTGTATATTCTTCTGGATTATGTATGAGTTGTGAAACATCAACACTGGTGGTGGTTAGAAAATCTTTTACTGACTATGGTTTAAAATCACATGGCTGTACTGTGGGGTCGCTAAAGAAACGTTTAACGTCGATAAACACCTCGGTTTTACAGAGTGTCTCATTTCAAATCATAATGATTGCAACATAAAATCCATTTTGTAAATTATTTTCTCCATTATAGTCAAAAAGGAGGATTAAGAACAGTATGCTCACTTGTTAATGACTTGTGCTTGGTAAGCTGTTATCCAATGAGCAGTGGTCCTTGTCAGATCCAACACGATGTTTAGTTTTAACACAGAAAGCAACAGAAATGCACAACTTGAAGCTTCAAAACAGGACTTATCCAACAAGACATCATTTTTTGGTTAATTATGTCCATCATTTATATACAGTTTATGGACAATTACTGTAATGCTAAAGGGAAAAAGCATACTGGAGCTACAGGTTTTGTATATATGACTGTTTCTTTATAACCAAAAAAGGGACTTTAGAAATAAAAAAGAAGTCTTTTCTCTAATAAAAAATAATTAAAGTGGATGAAATGCAACAGTGACATTTAGCTTTTCAGCTTTAAAATGACTCAGACTGCCATCTTGTTCTTGTTCCACAAGTAAACAGTCTATTATTTACCGATGCTTTCTATTTTCTAATTCATTTCCGCTTCAAAGTGCCAATGTTGCATGATCCATTCAAAGAAAACGAAGAAGCAAAATTATAGGCGGGAGGATTCTGTCTGTAGCCTCTCCTTTTTTTCTTTTGTTTTTAGCCTCCATGTCTCCACTTTCTCTATTCTCGGAGGACAAACTGTGGGGGAGACGAGCTAAGGTTGAGAAAATTCTGGTTAAGGGTTTCTGCCAGCAGTGCTTCCCATCCCTTCGTCTCTGCCATCGCTTTCTTCTCCTGCAGAGTAAGGAGTCAGCCCCGACTAATTGGATTTTCGTGAGAAAGCAGAGAGAGGCTCGGGGAGGGGTGAAGAAAAGGGAGATGGATGGAGTGACAAGCAGGCAAAGTAGAGGACAGAGGTGGAAGGAAGGGGTGCATTCATGGATGGATGGATGGGTACTAGAAACAGAACAAAAGAGAAATGTGTCAATGTGAAATCAACTGTAGCCAGAACAGTAGTTTTTGGTCATGTGACCTGATCTTAATCTAATCACCATTAAAAAGAACTCATTTTCATGTAATCCATGAATCCCAGTGTTCTCCCTAAGATTAGTGTAAGCAGTTTTAATATGTCTATGCATACTGTCGAGCTTTACCATAAGGGATAGAAAAGAAAACTAATTAATTGTGTTTTTCTTTTTTGATATAAGCCTGTCTTTTCATTGTTTGCCCTCCTAAGCTAACATTCATGATTGTTCTACTGTAAACTGAATGCTTGAGCATTTTTGCTGTTGAATGCTTCACAGTGAAAGCATTCAACAGTCACATGAAATACATGCCGCCATAGTTAGCCACAATAAATAACCTTGAAGTACTCAAGAACTGCCACTCTCCAGGCTTCAGGTTTTACAGGATGTGCTCATGAAATAATTCATAATGAGTGGGGCTCTTTGCAGCTACACTTCAAATTTAGCTACACTTCAAAAACATTACAAGTAAATGAATGTGTCCTATCGTGAGACCTGGACCAAATCAACATGTGTTAATCAAAATCTTTTATTGTCATTATGCCAGAAGCACAACAGTACAAAGAAAGCAATCGATCTGTTCACAAAAACACAAGAGATATAACAAAAAAGTTTCTCATAAATAAATACAGTATAAACAGTATAAAAATATAAACAAATAGATGTGTATTTGTTGCTTGAGTCATTATTGATTGCACAGGTTGGATTTCAATAAGCGCTCTGCAAAATAAATACTACATATTATGCTCATCTTTTTTTTCCCCTGCATATACTTTCACAGTGATGCATGTCCATATTTAACATGTCCATGTCCATGTTAACATGTTTGGCTCTTTATGATAACAATGAGAGGGGTCATCATCACCTACACAAAGTTTGAGGCCCCTGTTAACAGAATTTAACAGAGACCATGAATCAGAAGAGAGTTAACTTAAAAAACTTGTTTTAGACAGATGTGGCGAGCCAAACGCCTCGAAGAAAAATAAGGATTGTTTGAATCTATACATCATGCAAAGCTACTTCAGCAGGGTCAAGGAACAAAAACTTGGGGTTATTAAATTCAGTTTTATTTTATTTATATACCACCTAATGTACAGTCACCTCAAGCTGCTTTTTATTGTAAGGTAAAGACCCTACAATAACACAGAGAAATCCCAACAATCAGACAACTTCCTATGAGCAAGCACTGTGGGAAGGAAAAACTCTCTTTAAACTGGAAGAACAAGGCTCAGGGAGGGGCAGCCATGGGTTGGGGGTGAAGGAAAATAAATAATTGGCCCCCTTTAATCCTCTTTTTTCCAACACTGTTTCATTTGGGCCTTGTGAACCTCACTACAGCATTGTCAAAGTGCATTCTGTGTGTCCCATTAAAGGGCTTTTAAATCCTCACAGCGACTACCACAGATGTATTTAGATGCTGATTTGTTGGAGGAGAAATGAACTGGAAGTGCCACATTAAGAAGTTCCTCCATAGCCATCGTCTCTCACTAACTGTAATTAGAGCCACAACAAATGTGCATTCTGTTATATGAGAGTGTGTATGTGCACTCCTCTGCATGTGACTACACTGGTTATTATAATTGGACATTACTTTTTTTAAATAAAAGCACAGCAACGCAGATGTTTTCCACAATATAATGACCCCGCTGCTACCCACTTACAACAATCACAGAAGAACTCACACACACGCACACACGCACTCACACACACACACGCACACACATGCTCGCACTCATAGTCATGTAACTTTGTAAATGAAATGCCCCATTATCTGTCTCCTTGTGTTTCATTTTGTCTGATTGCAGCACGTCAGATAAGTAAACACATGCCTGCAGAAATTAATGCCTGCAGACTCCCAGACATTATGTTCGCTCACGAGTGTGCACACACAACTTTACACCATTTACACAACTTAGACAGCCTCTGCTTTGGTGCTGTGAGTAATGAAGTCACTGCGTAAAGTGCTCGATGATGTTAAGGAAATCAGCTGAGACTATCCCTGCGAGGTGACCAAAATAGAATCGTTCACACGCAGCTGTAAATCAGGTATTTTGTCTGTGCACTCTCTGTTAAAAACCGAAATTGTACAAGTTGGGGTTTTTGTTGAATTTATTTATATTTTTGTGTCAAAAGAGGCAAACTGGACTGTTAGCCAAGCTGAAAAGTCCCAATTAATCCCACATGCGGTTTCCTATATGGCCGTGCAGCTGCAGACAAAGAGCTTTCTTTGATTCATAAAGTCGTGTTTTCAGCTGTTAATGCTGCTATCTTGTAGACACAAATTAGCAGGCATAAACAGAAAGCTCCCCACTGATTCCAAACCTGAACTCTAATCATATTTTCCCCCGTGTTCATTGCTTTGTGTAGCACAACAGATGAAGAAGAAAATAATATAATTAAACAAGAAATCTCTGGAATCTATGAGCTTGTTGACTTCCCAACAGATTTGATAGTTTTATCATGGTTATGCCGTCTGTATCGGCTAAGATTCACCAGATCCGAGTCCAGATTAATGGAGCGATAGCAGGTTTCCCTCATCTGCCTGCCAGCATTTCACTCGCTGCATCCTTTTTTTTACACCTTGCACTTTGAAGAAATCCGTAAATGATTTACAGCTCTACTTGCCCCATTGATTACAAGGTAACTCTTGCAGAAAGGTGAGGAAACGTTTTTCTTTTTTTTTTACTTGTGCCATTTGCACAGCGCATTCATTCAGGCTGAATAAATTTGGTTCTGCTCGGGCTGTTTTGCCTTGTGGAGACCCGGGCTCAGAGCTTAGCCCTCCTTTAAGACCGACAAATGATATTCAGGTTTGGCTTTGTGGAGCTGTGTAGAGACAGCTCACTCTCCCACCTCTGCAAGGAGTTGAAAGGACATGTTGCTTGCAGTGTGAATGCATTTTTATGGGCCCTTCAGAAGATTTTGTGTCGTATTTCTTCAAGAACAAAATAAAATACTAACTCATTTATGAAAAATAGCTGCATTCTACAGAGAGAAATGTGCATCCTGTATCTGTCTCGTACAGAATCCCCATGAATAAAGGGGACCTATTATGCTTTTCCTCTTTATCTCCCCAGGCAGGTCGTTCCAAAACCCATGCTGGCAACATGAAATTCACCTTTACATTTAAGTCTCAGCTTTGGAACAACCAGTGGAGCTAGCTCACATGGGTCAGCCTTTCTGCTATGCAGTTTGGAGCCCTCAAATCTGAAGTCAACCAGCCATCAGTAAGGAGCCGAGACTGAGGCGACGTGATGCAGTCTCCTAACACAACTAAGAAGCTCATCTACTGAATTCTGAACCAGCTGCAGGTGCAAGACTGGCTTTTTATTCATGACAGACTGGGGGGAGTTGCAACAATCATGGTGTGACTAATATATTTTATTGTTTGTGACTACAGGGCCAATTATGAAGATAATGCAGGGGAAATAAAAAATTTTAGTAACACATTTTACACAATCTGATTACAGTTAGTAAAACTGAAAATCAGTTTAAGGGGATCATTGTTGTGATGCCCCTGGCAGCAACGATGAGTTTGATATCAAGAAATCAAGGATATGCTGTCAGTTTTCACTGTAACTGGCTCTTTGTTGTTGGGCTCACTGAAACAGGAAAATCCACCTGTTAGCAATAATGTTCAGGTTTGTAAAGCACTTTATGAATGAGGAATATATGAATAATATGATGGCTACTTATGAATGACAGTATCTTGCTAATCTTGCTCTTGACGAAGGCGGTCGCACTTTTCTCCTCTCCTCCTCCTCCTCTCCCTTAGCTTCCCTGCTTAGCCTCTTGTGTCCTTGTCTAGTCTTGTGTTTTTTGTATTACTTTTCCCTGGAACACTCTCTCACAGTCTGTTCTCTAAAACCTAAAAGAGAATTATGGATTTGATCAACTGGTCTCTGAATGCAATTGACACCCTTTTCTCAACGAGAAGTCTGGGCTCGGGTGAGCCTGACTGCTGAAGATATCTACCTATTCGGAACCATGATAACAGGGTTCTTGCTGATCAGAGCTGGCTTGGCCCTGGCTTATTGAAGAATTAAGGAAGCGGAACCGGCTGTTCAAAACCCCACAAGGCTGCCCGCTGGGATTGAAATGATGGGACGAGGCGTGAGTTTCTCAAAATGGGCTCATTGAGTGCAGCAAGGAGAAGATCTTGGAGAAGCTTACGGCTGCTGTGAATACTCAGAACAAGACCTCTGAGTGAAAAACTGGATTACATCTGGAGGGGCTAGCTCGAATAACACCTTTGAGAGCAAATTCGATCACATCTTGGGGAAGTGCACTGCGGTCGTGAGTTCTCAGAACCTGCTCTTTGAGCAAAAAGAATGACAACATCGCGGAACGTAAGTTTGGATAACATCATAGAAAGCTCGCGGCTCTCCAACGGGAGATTGAGAGACCAGTGTTGGACTGTTAGAACAGCTTTGAAATTCATATGAGTTGTTCACACTAAAGTAAAAAGCACCATCACTTCATGCGGATACGCTCTCGGCGCCAGCTGCGGTCTCAAGGCTGGAGCCGAACAAAAAACACCCTGATAACGACTGTGTTTAGACTGTTCTTCCCATTCCATGCAAGGCCACCTGGGTTGGCTGGAAGACTGTTTACTTAGCCTGGCAGGGCGAAGGACACTGTCTCAGCTGAACTCTGGACACACACACACACACACATACATATATACACTGATATGCACACACTCATCCCCCCTCTCTTTCCAAACACCTTCGATGCTTATTCCCTTCCGATGTTGACGGTGGATCATGGAGACCAGTTCACGCAGGCCCGGATGTACTGTCTAATTCGGCTGTCTCTCACCCTTTACCCACCCCTGTTGCTTGTCATGTGTTTCTTTGGTGTATTAAGAGTTTTTTTCATGTGCTATGTGCAGAGGTGTTTTTTCTGTTCTCAAACTGATCTCCCTGTTGGAGCTCAGTCTGGGGGGAGTTATTTTTTTCTCCTTATCTTTCCTCATGTGGTGCATTTTCCATTGTTATACCTCTCTGACATGTCTTCCCCATGTGATGTTTTGTGTAATGTATGTATGGTTGGAGGGTAAGATGGTGCCGCCATTGCGTGCAATAGGTCGGCAGCCTTATGAAATTTCCCCTTGTGGGACTAATAAAGGTATATCAAATCAAATCAAATCAAATTTCTTAACATAAAACTCAACATTGCAGCACAAACGGGACCTCCTTAAATGATTTTTAGTTTTAGTGCTATTTAAAAGTCATTGTTTCTGTTACAAGTTAGCTAATATAAAATAATGTAAGTCTATTGGCTGCAACCAACTAACCATCCCAGTGAAGTTTGTGTACTGACAGAAGATTGAGCTAAACATGTTATATAAAGTTTAGCTTTAAGCATTTATTTCTTAAATCCAACTTCACAGACAGATCTATGTCAGTTTGTGGGAGCAGGGCTCCGTGATGTAAATGAGCTTTTATACATCTACTGTTTCATGTCAACAATGTGCTGCAGAGGGTTTTTTAGTGCAAACAGCAAGTATTATGCTATTTTTAGTGATACCTGAATAGCTCCACCTGGTAAGAACCAAAACAAATCTTGTTTTTCCTCAACTTTTTCTGGGACACACTGGTTCCAGGAACTCTAGGGTGATGTCACTGTCTAGTTCTGAACTTGGAATTCCTAGATGTCTGGAACACAGCATGTGTCTTTATTGAGGCCCAACCGACAGTTTGAAACAACTGTCTCCCCTATCTCCTACCTTATATGTCACTCGATCCCTCATGGTGCTTAATAATCACTCATCAATAGTTAAATGTAGTGACGTGTGTCTGAATAACAAAATGTTGTCACTTTGACAGATGGATGGATATGCTGTATCCAGCTGCTCTACTCTCAGACACTGTGTTGCCTCAAAGTGAGCTGCGTTTCCTTTGTGTTTTGTTTAGAAAAAGTCTGCAAACGAGATGATTCAGGAAGTGTTTGAGGATTTCCGTTCACTTATTTCTAAACATTTGGAAAATGACGATGAATAAATGTTCAAATACTTTGTCTACACAGGATGCATTCAGGCGGATTATTGGGTGTAGCCTTTTTAGCTCAGTACACAACCGCTGTTACTGAGGCAGATATTTCATGGCAGCCATAAATAGTAGACGTTAAATAGCCAAACTTGGAAAGCAGTCACTTTTTAACCAACAGAACTCAAGAAGCTGAAGTCAATAACACTGTCCCAGCTGAAAGCGAGAAGTGCCGGTGCTCATCAAGACTGTGTCAGTTCACTACCCCGTTTCACACTTTGTAAAAAATCAATTCTCAGCAGAATTATATTTTTAAATACTCGGATGATACTGCCATTTTAAGTTTGCTTCACAAGAAAGAGAATATAACTGTTTACTGTTCTGAAATACAGGAGTTTGTGGCATGGTGTGAGCCCAACCTCTTCCTTTTAAATGTAAAGGGAATAAGAGCGCAGTATGGAAATCTCTCAGTCACAGTGAAATTAAAGTGCAGACAGCCATGAAAATCACAGGCCAGGAAGCACATCATAGTCCTCAATCCCTTTATGGATAGATATAGCAGTGTGTGTTATTCTGTGCAATCCCATTTATATCCTCCACTTGCAATATGATGAGTTACCCTACCTTCTGGCAGATGATATAGAGGTCTGTACTTAGGAACTCATTTAAGTGTTTGGCTCAATCAAAGCTCTAAATAGCAGTCAGTGTAACAGCTGCAGTTACAGTTAATGCTAATTTACTCGTGAATTGCGATTTATCATGCAAAATATACATAGTGTAAGAAATAATAATTTGATCATCTGCATTAATTTGTATAGGCACGTGTACAGGCCCGTCTTTCGTTTGCCCGTGAACATCTAAATGATTGCTGTGGTCAGATGAAACCAAAATCAAGTTGGCATCAACTTGGCCTGCTGTGTTTGCAGGAAGAGAAATACGAACACCATTTCCACAGTCAAGCACGGAGGTGGAAACATTATGCTTTGTGTCTGCTCAGCAAGAACACTAAAGAAGGGTTGAAGATGAGGCAACAAAGGAGTGGCTAAGGTCATGGATTGGCCAAGCTAGTCTCCATCCATCCATCTTCTTCCACTTATCCGGGGCCGGGTCGCGGGGGCAGCAGCCCAAGCAGAGAGGCCCAGACCTCCCTCTCCCCAGCCACCTCCTCCAGCTTGACCAGTGGAACACCAAGGCGTTCCCAGGCCAGCCGAGAGATATAATCTCTCCAGCATGTCCTGGGTCTGCCCCGGGGCCTCCTCCCACTGGGACATGCCTGGAACACCTCACCCGGGAGGAGCCCAGGAGGCATCCTTGTCAGATGCCCGAACCACCTCAACTGGCTCCTTTCAATGTGGAGGAGCAGCGGCTCTACTCTGAGCCCCTCCTGGAGGGCCGAACCTCTCTCTAAGGGAGAGGCCAGCCACCCTCCAGACATCAGTGCTGTGGAAAATCTGTGGAAGGAGCTGAAGCTCTAAGTTCAACCTAGAAACTGAAGGATTTCGTTTTTCTGCAAGTGGCCAAAATCTCTCCTGAGATGTGTGCAAACCTGGTGACAAACTACGAGGCATGTCTTACCAATGTGATGGCCAACAAGCGTTTCTCCACCACATACTAAGTCATGTTTTAATTGGGGATTGAGTCAATGACATGCAAAACTACTTAGGATTTTATTGTAATGTGTTTTTCCTGGATTTTTGATTAATATTCTGTCTCTCGCCATTAACAATCTAAGAAATTCAGCAGGGATCCAATACATTTTCCCCACATTGCAGTGCAGTGATGGCTGTAATGTGGTTGTGCTGTTAGCAACCTGGACCTAGAGGTCCAGAAAAACATCCTCTGTTTGGCATTTGATGTAGAAACACATCATCTTCATGCAACAGTTAATTTATCTCATAGCAGTGACCTCCTTAGTCGGTTTATTGAGCTCAGACCTAGAATCTGTTTTGTGTCGAAGGGTTTTTTGTAATTTTTTCTGGAAGACTTAGAAGATCAGCTTTCATCACCATCATCATCAAAAAATATTGTGAGAGTCGTATATATGTACAGTTAAAAGTGTGTAAAACCTGTTTCGGTTCTGTTTTAGACCAGCTGTCTTACTTCTCTCTCACACTCCTTTTTCTGGTCGCATTCTCTCGTACTCTCCACTTTCCTCTAAGATTGCTGTAACCTTTGCTGGTCCTTTATAATGAGGAAAGAGTTTCCATGGCAACAAGTTGCCCCAAGGTACAATTGATCCTCAAGGGTCTGCAGACATCAGCGTCACTCTGTTTATTTGCAAAGTCCATCTTTCAAGGCAAGTCCAGGCAAGAGTATTTACAGAGTGCCTTTAACAAACAGGTGTGCCACCAATCTGCTCACAAAGGAACAAAAGAGGCACCAAGTGTGATTAATAAAAGATATAAAATAAATCCAAGTTCAGCACACTTGTCAGCAGACATCCACTTTGTTTTGGTGTCCTTCAGCAAAACACTGAATCCCTGAATACCAGCGCACACTCCCGACCTCCCTGACAGGAAGTCACACTCTTTAAAGCCAGAGGCAGTAAAGACTGTGACTGGAGAATATAGTCCTGGTTGGCCTTAGAACAAAATAGTAAAATAAACAAAATGCTTACTGCATGATGATCCTCTACTGCTTTTAATGCCACCTCCCTATCCGCAGCCGGTACTACTATTACAGTTACAGTTTATTCTCATTTGTGACTTTTAAAGATCTACACGTATGTTTCATTCAGCAAATTCAAAGCACAAGAAATCCACAATCATCCAGTGAATGCATTTGAGTTATATGACGATAAGGCTGCACCCCAACCAATGTGACAGATTCAAAGTTAGTGTTAACCCAATGACTCTCAAAGGGATTAGATCTGATTGGTGGGGAACAAGTTACCTGGCAGAAAAGTCACGTGGAACTAATGTTTAACATCGGGATCACTTTTACGGTGGTACAAAAAGAAATTCACAATAGTCAGGTTAATAATATGCACATCCGCTACAGCCTGCACACATCAACAACAACAGGACCTACTTCATTCTGTTTTAAGTCGGCGAGGCATGATTGCGGATGTCGCTTACGCACCTCCGCCTCCCCCGCAGCCAGGCCATAGACCACACCCCATCACAGCTCTGCAGTCAAAAACAGGTTCACTGCAGCCACTAAGAGTGAATAATATTAAACTCTCACTAAATTATATATTTTTCATCTCTGTTCACAAGTTTCTGGATTTCTTTTGTTTTTATAAGACTAAGAATGAATTTTATTTTTCCACGTTTGGCAAAGTTCACATTCTGTTTAACTTGTTGCTTTTTTGAAGAAGTGCTGCAGACTGATGACGCAGTCTAGTGACAAAAGTTACAAATAGTTGTTTGGGATGAAATTTGTTTGTTTAAAACAAAAATTACTGAAGGATTCATTGTGAATGAGTTTATTATTTAAATAAAGTTGCAGCTCAGCTTTTCTGTCATTGTTTGGGGAATGATGCAAACAGTTTGAGAACCACTGGTTAACCCTGTGTATGAAAGACAGATAAAAGGAAGGTGTGGGAGGACCATTTACAAAGCAAAAACAACATTACATTCCTATTATAATTAATGTAAGTAGGTATGGCAGCAGTGAGCAAGGTGTGCATTTATACTGAAAACATTTGTGTTGTAAATATAGAAAAGCTCATTGTTTTTTAAGAAATGCTTCAGAAACTGTTCATATGTTACTTCATTTCATTGAACTTCCTATGTAGGAATGATTCAAGTATCAAAACTGAATGCAGCACACCACCATTAGGAGCTCAAGAAACACAGCCAAGTAATGCAAACTTCTTTACCCATGTTGTGAAGGAAAAAAACAGCCCAAACTTCACACATCAGGCATTCAGCTGAATTATTTTTCCAGAGAGAGAGAAGACTCAGGAACACAGGACACCAGGAGGAGGAATAAACACGTTTAATCCAAGAAACATGATGTTCATACATAGCAGATCAGTCACTATGTTAAACTACCCAAATGAGGAGCAGGAGGTCATTAAAGGTCATGTATGATATCAAAATGCTGGTAAAGAGAGTAAAAGATGATATGGCAGGTGAGGATATATATATGTATAAAGCGCCTTGAGGCAACTGTTGTTGTGATTTGGCGCTATATGAATAAAATTGAATTGAATTGAGGAATGTAAAGTAGGAGGTATACAGTATGCAGTAAGAAGACTAATTATTAATAAGAAGCAGACATGGCTCAAAACAGCCAGGAAATAGTATATGTATGTTTTCAACTGAAGAAGAGGCTCGAGGTGAGGAAGAAGATGACATTTTATTACGATGCTGGTGGCGTCGACTCTTTTCTATGCATTTGTGCTTCTTTGGTGAAAGTGACCCCTCCTCCCTTGATAAAACAAAGGACCTACTTCATGCTGCTTTATATCTTTAGCCTGAAGCCACAGACACAAATTGAAAAGGAAGGCAAACGTGACTTCACTGCTCCTTCACCTTTGGTGCAGCACAGATGTGCCTGGTCTTTTGCCACGTACGGCCATAAGCAGTTACTTTGAAGGGAGCTGTCCTTCCTGGCTTCTGTATTCAGATTTTTCTATTAAATTTTCTAACTATAGATAAATATAGACAATACAACAACATGAAGTGTTTGACAGCAGACATTTGGACTCATCATAACATTAAAACCATGAGTGAAACAAATCTTTTAATTTATTTCCACTGTAGGGAAGCAAGTAGGCAGACTGCAGGACTAAGGAATGAGTTTGTATAAATGGAATGTGGCCATCTTAATACAACCAGCTGCTCTTCTTGTCAGCTGTGAAAAAATATTAATTAAGAAGGGGTCAGTTTGTACCCACCCACGCACCCTAAGAAGACCTCTAATTAGACGGTATGAATGAAAACACCAGTGTTGTTTGCATGTGGGGGTTAAAATGAGACAATCTGCAAATATAGAAAACTAGCAAGAATTCAAGTTGCTTCAGATTCACTTCCTCGGTTTCTCCAGCGATATGCCTCACCAGAAAAAAGTCTGCTTTTATGTAATTGCCATACAGCTTCTAGATGTTGGGATGTTTTCTACCTCCACAATAAGTTTCTCCTAGTTATACTGTGGCAGCTACAAGCCAATAGAAAAAGACAAGCTAACACCTGACAAGAGCAGAAGCATGGTACAGTAGCTGGAAGGTGCCAATCCTGGGAGCAAGCCTGAAATAAAATGCTGGCTCCCCGGAGTGTGGACCACCGTCAGAGCTGGAAAATAGGACAGGATCAGCGTGTGGATGTGGGTACCCTGAAAAGAACAGAGAAGGTTGTTTTGACGTGTAGAAAAAAATGACACACTCTATGTGAGGAAAAGTGTGTCTTGGAACAGAGTGTGATTTGTTGAGCTTTACCGGTGATGAGTCTTAGGTTTGCTTGTTGGAAACAAGTTAGAGAGCTGGATTCTCTCTGTGAGGTGCCAAATTAAACTCCAGTCAACCTGGCTGCAGACTGAATTTGTTTAAGGCACGTGTCCTCCCAGGCTGGTTGATGGACTAGTGCCTCAGTTACACACCATCTGTGCTCCAATTACCAAATGGCTTGCTTAAGCATCCATGTGGAGTCCTTAACAGACAGGCAATGTTTATTTTTATTTTAATTTTTTTGCCTTTTGTTCTGCTGACTAATATGTCATTTGGTTTTAGTTTGACATACTAATTGATTTTGGGGGGATCTTCCTGTTTTCTAATCTCATACCAAGCCTCATACTCTGTGAAAGGGACTGTTTGAAAAGAATGATGGTAAAGGTTATGCTAGTGTAGGTTTTCATACTGTGAGGCGTGCATAAAGTGAAAACGTTTAAAACAGATTCATGCTGGTGTTCTCAAAGCAACAGGGTGGTTTGTTGGCGTTGCTCATTTGGCCCATTGCAGCAGCAGCACGAACTCAGAGGGGCAAAATGGCACATAAACCCCCCCTCAGCACTCAGCTGTGCCAGTCAGTCCTAAAAGTCCTTCCAGGAGTCACAACTCCAAACCTGAGCATACACATTTTAAAGAGTTTAACAGTTCTAACTAACAGATGTTAGAATTAATGATAATTCCTCTATAATTGTATTTTATTTTAACTAGTTTTTGACAGAATTGGTTCAGGTAGTGTTCTTTTTTTATTTTAAATAATTTTCATATCTAGTTTTTATTTTAGTTTTACCACTAAAATGACTGGATATGAGACCACCCGTAAAAAGATTCGGTTTTTCTGAATCAAAGATCATTTTTCTGCTTGTTGCCAAAGATTTTAGAGATTTTATCATCTACTGTACATGATATTAATATATGTGGAGAATCCAGAGAAATCTGTGCACTATGATCTTCAGGCTTTCAGGCGTCACCGTTTTTAAGCAAACACGACTGTGCGTGGGCTCAGGAAGACTTCTGCACAGCATTGTCAGTAAACACAGTTCATCGTTTAATCCACAAGTGCAATTTTAAACTCTTCGATTTAAATAAAAATAAAAAAACAAAAAGATTTCTGTGCCCAGGCTTTTTGAATCTGTCCTGTTACCTGTCTGCTATCTTCAGTAATCACAGACGTAGGTTCCTCCAGGCTGAACAGGAGTGGGGCCAAACAGCATGTTATCAACACTGTGTTCAAAACCCAGCATCTGTGATGGTATGAGGAGAATTAGTGTACATAGCACTGGTAGGGTATACACTGGAATCACTAATGCTGAATTATACTGAAGCCTATATTCAAGGGAACATTTAAGCATTTTACAAGTCAGCTTGAGCATTGTCTCAGCATCTTAGTGATTTATTTATTTATTTGGATGTTTATCCAGTAACTTCTGTCCCCTCCGTGCCTTCATCCCGCTCACTCGCTCCGTCTTCTTTTACCCTGCTAATCTGTTTTTGTGTCTCTTTGTGTTGTTCTTGCTCTCCGGTGTTGAAAATGTTTTTTCTTTTCCGTGCTGAGGAGAAAGAAAACGAGTGTGATGACGGATTTTCTGCTTGGTGGCATCTTATTGGAAACCAAGCATCTATAATTAAAATGCTGACAATGCCTTCAAATGCTAAACTATCTCAAACATCTGTTTTTCCCTCTCTCTTACACACACACACACAGAGAGAGAGAGAGGGGGGGGGGGGGGGGGGGGGACTGGCTATGCTTCCAGTTAAAGAGTGAAGACAGAATGCACACAGTTCTTTACTGTCCATTGGAGCATTAAATATAATTAACTACTGAAAGTTTCCACATACTTATGTATAGCATACATGTATGCTATACATAAGTATGTGGAAACTTTTATTGTATTGTCCCATATCAAAGATATGGAGGCATATCTGTGCATGGAGCAATAAGGAACCCTTTATTTTATCAGGTTTCTGAATTTTGTTCGCGGATTTGGATACAGTTACAAGTTACAGTTACTGTTCCTGCAGTCAGGCAATAATACATTTTCTCACCTAACTTGAGGATTAATATTTATTTAATTTGGAGAGTTGGGCTGTTACCATTGCAATTCTTGCTTTATTTGTATTAGTTTATACGTCATTGTCCAATCTTTGTCATGTATTATTTACTGTCTAGAATTTAAGTCAAATTGACACATTGTGAAACAACTTAACTTGTGTTGTTGTTGTTTTTAATTGTGAACAAAGCAGGACAGCACGACACATATCAAGGACAAGGATATAGAAGACTTACAAGAATAACACAAACAGGAGAACACTCGTATGAATATGGGGATGTTAGTGATAGAAGAATGAGTGCATATGTGCACAGCACTGCTATGTGAGTAAGTTTAACCAAAACCAGTCAGTAATCAAATAAATGCTAATAGTAACACAAAAGTCAGCAATAACAACAGTCCCCATCCTGCTGTTTGTGGAGCAGCTTTGCTAGGCTGACCAACATGCTGTACCCGTCTGCTGTCACCAAAAATTTGTACGGTAATGACTTGATACTGTTTGTATCCATTCCTTTAGCTTAGCTGCAAAGAAGCCAGAAGTCATAACTACATACTTAAGCATACAGTCGTCTGCTGTGGCTAAATTAACACATAAATTAGTATTTTTTAACTCTTTGCCTCATAAATACAACATCTGACCTTTTCTTAACGTCGCAGTGCTTCGTGTGTGTAGGACTAAAGAATGTCCTGACCAATCGGGTGTCTGGTTGTATAAATGTGTTGGATTAATTAGAGAATTCTGTTAAAGAAGATTGTTGATTTTTTTCTATTGCAAATTGATCTTTTCTCCAGCAGCTCCTGAGAGACAAAAAACATTTTCCATGGAATGTGAGTGCAAAAGAAATCTCTTCTCCCCATTTTTACCCACACTTTCCTGACACTGTTTTTTTGGAGAAAGAAGGGCTGAAATTGACCTGTAATACACCTCAGTGAGAATTGCCTCTGGTTCTTCTCCAAAGATCTGTGGAGAGTCTATTACAAAGATTTCACTTGCTCTCAGTCGAGATAAAGCTGCTGCTGGCAATGACGTCAGAGAACAGAATGAGGAAGCAGTGCGCCCGTTCAATCCAGCTGGTTCGGGTAAAATGGGATTTGAGTGCCACTACACTCAGACAATCCAATCATTTACTACTGTGAACAACAAAGCTAAGTTCGGGATGACTCAGCTGGATGCATCTAAAAGCTCCAGGCACTGAGGAGACACTGCACGGTCAGTGCCCATTGTGTATGTTTTGGCATGCTATTACAGGCAAACAGTGTCCGTGTGCCATAGGGACGTGAACCCGACAAACCCAATCAGACACCTGATGAGATTTCACTCAGAGAGGCCTCTTCTGGTCACACAGGCTTAGTGCATTAGCCACATTCACCTGTATGACGAATGGA
Organism: Astatotilapia calliptera; assembly: GCF_964374335.1. Taxonomy (NCBI): domain Eukaryota; kingdom Metazoa; phylum Chordata; class Actinopteri; order Cichliformes; family Cichlidae; genus Astatotilapia; species Astatotilapia calliptera. The sequence goes on from NC_137423.1 coordinate 19,885,991, forward strand.
TTCCCTATTATCATTGCACTGTCTGCATGTAGGTGATGTTACAAAGGTGATATCAGGCCTTGGTTAGTCACGCTCTCCATGTCATGTTAGGCCTTCTACACTTTCAGCAACAACCCATACTGATATACTATGTAACCTTTAGAATATCTCACATGTTGCACAATTAAGACTTTATTATGTATGACTTGAAGAGGCACTGTTAAAAAATGTGTTTTCTTCAGGATTATCCATGTGGCAAATTGTACAGTAGGAGGCACCTTAAACATTACATCAGTGGGGAAAGTTTCCCACAGTGAAGGAACGCCAACAAACATGCAGCTGTGAAACCCATGAACTCGCCTTCAGCCTGCCGTGAGCAGCACCAACACCAACAGACGGTGTGAGTTACAGAGACTTTGAGTTTAAAATTTTAAAATGCTGCCTTTGAATATTTTTATCATTAATAAATATTACAACTACAACAACAATCACTTTAACTTGGAATCCAAGACCTTCTGAAATGAACTATACACTGAACCTTTTACCTTTCCTCTGCCACCTTAGCTTTTTCAGAGCTGTTATTGTGCTGCAACCTGTCTCTTCTGCTGAAACACCATTAAAGTCCCAGCTGGCAGATATTCATATAACAGTGTACACCTCTCTCTGGCTTGGTTCAACCCTCTAAAGCCACAAAAGCAAGGGTGATTATAGTTCTTTATTGAAGTGGAACTTTTCTATTGCTACTGACTGCCTGTGAAAGCCAACTCCTCAATAGAACACTGAGAAGTATGGGCACTTCATCCACACACTCAGAAGCAATGCACCTACAGACTGGTTGTGAGTACTCTGTGGTATTTGGGATAGCTCTACCATTACTTAACTACAAGGGGAAAAATCTCTGGTCTGCGTCACCATAGTATAAAACAGGAAGCTTGCTTGTTTTGAGGCCCTTAAGATTGCTGTCAATGAAATAGCTCTTATCCAGGAAAAGAACAACAGAAGAAGAAGGGTGACTAGGATGAGCAACAGCAGAAGGCTGTGCTAGCAGTAAGCCACCAGGCTGAAGTGAACACATTAGAAAGATCCAAATAAAATAATACCTACACGTACCAACTTTTCTTAGCCAGCACGGAGTAGCGTTGCTTTCATTTGGGTTTTTTCTACCTGTCAGCTATAAAAATGAGCTCTCTCCTCTCAGTGCTTTTCACCGCCTGCTGAGAGGCAACCTCTGCTATACAATATTACATTAATAAGAGAGAGCTTATTGCTCCCACAGGATTTAGCATTTACCTTAATGAAAAATGTGTTATGCTAACTGGATTATTATACACACACACTAGCATTAGCAGCTGTGCCAACTCTTTCTCCTCTCCACAAGCTAAAAATATGGAACACACAAACGTGCACAGGCTCCTACACACACAAACACATGTAGGAGATGCTAAATAAAGATGAATGAGGTTTGATATTGTCGCACCGGTACAAAGGACATTTCCTCTGACCTGCATCTCTGCTGTGTCAGCACTGTTCTTATGACTGTGTGTATGCTAACTGACTTTAAAATAAGGCCTCAGCAGAGAGGTGTATTACTGCATATTGGTGAGGAGAAACACTATACTTCGCTAATGACAACAACTGGGACCATAATGGAGGGTCAGTGAAAAAGTGCCTACGCAAAGAAAGTTTTTTAATCGACCAGAAAACTATTTACAACTTCAGGTTATTGTTTACTGAACAATGGTCTTGGATGTATCTCCGTGATCCATTTTGAAAAGTTTTCCCTTATGGATGTAGCTCAGTGTAAGAAACGTTAGTTTATTTAACATCTAAAAATTGTTAGCTAACTCAAATTTAGCATTTAGCACCAAAGGAGAGTGCATGGGATGTAGACCCGTGGATTTAGTATTTAGGCAATGAAGGGGGAAGACAACTGGCAGCTGTTTTTTTAGGTTCATTAAAATGTTTCATCTCTCATTTGAGAGGCTTCTTTTCTTCTAAAAACTGGGTACCAGGTATTTAACCCCAGTGGGTTTTGTCACAATGGGGCTGCCGACCCAACCTAACCATAGACGTTTGATAGTAATTTGTCCAAGTGTGTGCCAACTAATTTTAGCCTTTTTTGTTTCAATATCTGCGCAACAATTATATTGATTTGTAAGTGGAAAGTTCCCGGTTAGGCCCTACCCTTCCCATCCCTGTTTACCATCCTTTTGCTCGTTAGTCAAGTTGCTGTTATAGTGGACGGTACTGCAAGCTGGAACATCACTCTTACCAGAACAGACAGTAAGTGAAGAACTGGTTCATTTATCACAATGCCAAATTCACTAAGGCTGTAGATCAGACCAAGGAGCACAATTAGTAGCTGCAGCCCAAAACATTGGAACACAAAAGACTCACTGGAGAAGGAGCTGCTTGTACAAGAGGTGATGAAAAAGCTATGAGAGCAGAACCATAAAAAAGGCCTTATCTGATTTAAATCAATCTATTGTCACATTTGGTGTCACCTTGTGCATATCTGTGTTGTCTGTTATTTTTAGATCACTTTGTATGAATTTTCCATTGTCCCATTCTACCTGTGCCTCTACGATGGGTGCTGGATCTCGTAACTAAATCTTTACAAAGATTTTATAAAAACAGTGATCCTGCAACTTGATTTTTCATTTTTGCAAAAAGGAAATAGAATATAGTTAAATCTTACAAATGATATTCATTGTTTATGTTTTGGTTCATTTAATCTTCTTTAGCTCTTGGGTTTCCTAGTTCTTTGTTCATGTAGACTCTTTGTGCCAGCTCCCCCTGTGGTAAGTCTCCCTTGTTGGTTAGCGTGTCTAATTTGTCATGTCTCATGTCTGCGTGATTTATGTTGTCAAGCCTGTGTTGTCATGTCTGCCGTATCGTGTTTCCTGTTATATTTTGAAAGAGGTTGGTGTTCTTTGTTCATTGTATTTAGTTCCCCCCGTCCCGTCATTAGGTTCATGTGTGTCAGCTGTGTCGTCATGTGTCTCCACTTCCCCTGATCACCTCGTGTGTATTTAAGCCCTCTGTCTCCCCTGTTCATTGTTGCGTCATCTGTGCTACTTACCTCACGTCATGTCACAGTTATCTTAGTTATTTCCTTAGTGAAGTCACAGTTAAAGTCATAGCTCCAAGTTATTGTCAGAGTCAATGTTGTCATTTTTCAGTGTCCCATAGTCACCTTAGTTCAGTCTTCACTGTATATGTTTGGTTTTTTCCCTCTTTTTGCCTAGTCTCATGTTTTGTGAGTATCAGCCCCGAAGTACAGGCTCGCCTTGCGTTCAAGTTAAGTTTTGTCTCTTGGCCTGTGTCCACTCCTGGGTCCTCCACGCACACTCCAAAAAGCAGACACTAGATGACACTAGCGCTGACTCAGTTTCCGAAAGTGTCCTCTGAAACCTCAGACCAGCTACACATAGCTACATACAGGGTTTGATTGTCAATCAGAGTTCTATATCCTAAAGTGTCTAACTCCTCACTGGACACGCTGCCAAATGAAAACTGCCAGAGATGGAACTATTTGATCTCACCTTTTCATGCTATGGTTACGGGATTGATGCTATCACAACAAATAGAATCCAAATTGTGGGAAACATCATAAACTTACAGGGAAAATATCTGTGGCTTTTTTTTTCTACCAACATGATGAAAATATTGCAATGTTTGAAGAAAAAGTACAACATACCAATCACGCTTTTAAGCCAGATAAGCAAACTCCTGATTGCAGAGTCTCCTGGCTGTAAAGCACTACAGGTAATCTTGCTTTGATAGTTGTACCAGCAAAAAGAAAACGTGTATAGAGAATGGAAACATTCAAAGTGGGAAGCTGCTTCATGGTGTGATAAATTGGATGTTGCTGTGTCCTCTGTTTTGTTTTGCTTCATACATATTGTTATTGTTTCACCCTGTCCTGTCTCGTAGTAGCAAGGCGCAGCAGAAATCTCTGATTGTTCTGTGGTTTTAATCCCCCAGACTTATGTAGCCTACCACAGTTCTGTGCCGTGCTTCAGTGCTTCTCCACACATGGATGAACTGCTGATTATACTTCAACTTTCAAATGAATCAAACCAGATCAAAGCACAGACCAAGAAGGGCAAGTTTTTTCCTCTAAGAAGTTAAGACGCTACCAACAACTCGTACTGTTTTCCTTGCAGAAACTCTGCTACCGTGAGTTTCTGTTACTTCCTTAACATTTGGTTTATTTTACTTGAGTTTGCATCGATGCATTTCCAGTCCTTTATTTCCCAGATTAATTTCATCAGTCTTGTTTCCAAATTAGCTCTCTGCATTTAAACCAGTAACTCTTTTTATTAACTGTCAGCTTGTATTCTTACTTTCTGTAGTCTGCACTTTCTCTGCAAACCTTTGGTTCCTGTGTGTTCTAGTGGATTTATTTTGCCATCAGTCTGCCTGGACGATGGTTAGATTATCATATGTATCAACAATGGTCTCAGTGGAAGGGAAGCTGTCAAGAAGCTATTCCTAAGAAAGGCTGAAGTAAACAAAATTACACAAGGCCTGGACTGAAAATCAGAGACAACAGGTCTTATGGATTGCTGAGTCTGGACCTCAATGTTATTGAAGAGGTGTGGCATCATCTTGACAGAGAAAAGAACAAAAGGTAAGCCACATTCAAAGAAGAGCTTTGGACGTCCTTCAAGAAGCCTGGAGAACTATTCTTGAGGACTACCTAAAGACATTAAAAGAAAGCTGTAGTTTAAAGAATAAAAGTGGCCATACCAAATATTGACTTTCAAGCTGTTAGAATAGTAAAAACTCAGTTTTTGCCTCTGTTTCAATAAATCACTTGTTTTCAGTCTTAGATCATTTGGCCCTGGGGTTTACTTCAGATGTGCGATTATCTTAACCCTTTACAGCCGATCGGAGCGGGCACGCTCTGTTTTGCGTAACTATTTTTAAATCCCAGTAGCACTGCAACCACGTAAGCTAGCGCAAAAAATTTTTTTGCATATGAAACCGGAGGAGTTGTACTCACATCTTATGCCATCAGCTTGTCCTCGGTCACAGTTTCCTTCCACATAAAGCTTTGCAAAAACTGCGTAAAAAGCGCTTGCAGGAACAAAAACATAATATTCCAGAAACACGCTGTGCCGGTCCGATCAGCTGTTCATAACACTTCCTACGTTGGAATAGACGTCAGCGCGAACTTTTGCATTTCCGCCATTACCTGCCCGAAACAGGAAGTGACGTCATTTTCGCGGAAATGTAGTCTTTTTTACTATCAGGTCCTCAGGGCCTATACTCGTCTTTTTAAAAGTTATCTTTGACTTTATGACTTTCTGTGTCGTTTCTGGGATGCTTAGGACTCATACTGCACTGCTGGAAATAGTTTATTTTGATGCATATGCTGCTTTTTTGCAAATTTGCAGTATAATATTTATTTTCGTTTTTCCTGCAGTGTATAAAAATTGGTGTATTTCAAAAATAAAACTATGAAGACACTCAAAATAAATTTCCTGTGGTGGGAAACTATTTTGTGCAACTTTTTTGTATTTACAGTTTTGAGGGATAAGCCTCTTAAATTTCTCTAACTAGAAATATATGTTAAAAAACAAAAACGATTTTCAATTTTTTTTGTAGTTTATTGCACTTTTTTGCAATTTATGTAATTACTATGCACTTAATGAATACATATTATTAAAATCTGGGCTATAATGGTTGTATTGATGTATAGCAACTTCAAATGCTCCCAAAAATGGCTCCACAGCAGGTAAAAATATAATATAAGCTCTGGCGGACTTGGTTCTATGGTAGGTCTTAAAGGGTTAATACACATTTATGATTCTAGTTTGCAAGGTATTACTGACAGGCACCTGACACATGAGGAAAAGGAGAAACTGTCCACATTATCTTTTTTCAGGATTAGTTTACAGTACCTCCTTCTGTAACAGCAAACATATAAATGGCACTTGTGCACACAGCGATCCACAAAGTTAAGAAAAGGATTTGCCAGTGGAAGGAAAAACTAAAAAAAAAAGCAAAACATCATAATCTTTCATATATGCAGGTAAAACAGATGGATTACAAAAGGGTGGAAATGGAGGGTTTGTTATGCTGCTAGTCCACTGAACAGCTGACACCGGTGGTTTCAGATGGATCCCAGGGATAATTTATCAGCCATATGTTTGGATTTCCTTCTGTCTTTGGCATTTGACGCAGTCAAGATTAACCGTGGACGTGGCTACATGATGGGATGGAGTTCAGTCTGCTCTGCTGTCTGGTGGGGATCAAAATCTATTCTAACAGCTGTGATGAAACAAGATACAAACTTTTCAGAGTCACAGTTGTCGGCAGAGTATTCCTTCATGTTTTTAGTTTTCTGTCAGCCACAGCCTGGGTATAGAAACTATGAGCAGAACCTTATCTTGTATGCAAGTTCTGTGGCAAAGGCATTAGGGATTGTACATTATTAAAGAGAGCATCAACCACTACTGACTTTCAATTGTGTTTTAAAAACTTCACACAATGCACAAAAACTACTCCATGTTTTGGTGATTCACAATCACAATAAGGACAGCATCACAAAACGGGGTTTCAGTTCAAAATCAAGAGCTATTAGCACAACGTTTCTGATAATCGGTCTGACATGTGAAACCTAAAACACAAACCTTTAGGTTTCACAGTGCATTTAGTGGTACGTGACTCTATGTACAATTGTGACAGGTACAAAGTCAGTGAGAGGGAACACTTTGGCTCACAGCATCTCTGGCTGAAAATTTCAAGAGCAAAGCTTTAGCTCAATCTAATCAGTGCTATTAAGTCCTGTATCACACACCAGCGGGTCCTGACACAACCAGCTTCCTCTTCTAAGTGCTCGACACATGCTAAATTCAACCTTGGCTAGTTCGTAGAACTACTGTGTTTTTCCCCAGACAGCATTGTTCACACAGCAGTCTCAGTGGACTTCAAATGAGTGTTTCCTGTGGGGAGAGCACAGGGAAGCAATAATTACCTGAAGCTCTTCAAATGCTGCTGCTGTGAACACACAAACACACACACACCAGTGCACATGAGTTACAGATACAAGAATGGGCAACCGGACACCTCACTCTTTTCCTCTCAACTGACGAGAAAAAACACAGAGGATGACATTACCTTTCCTGTACTCTGTTCATTTAAACTAGAAAAAGCAAGTTCCTTCCTTATTATTCAGCTTTCAGATATGACAGTATATTAGATTTACATGTTTCACATAAAAAAAGGAAACATTTTTGGTTCAACTTCAATGTGTGTCCACTGTGAGTTGGACAGTGTAAGAGGTATAGTGGCACCCTCACCACCCTCGTCCAGCATCCTTTTAAAGACCCTTTATTCATATTTTGTCCGTTTTTTGTCTTTCCTCACTTGCTGCTAAACTGAGCTTGTCCTTTCGTGTTGAACCCAACAGGGTTAAAGATTATGTGCTCAAATAGCTGTGGGAATTAACTGACTGTACTATTGCACTATCACCTGGCAGCGTGGCACTTCAAATTTAAAAGATCCATTAGTGCCAGATCACATCACTCCCTTTTTTATGAAACCTCAAATGAAATCGCACTCAGAGAATATTCACAGGCTTACTTCTCAATATCCTAAAAAACCTCCGCATGTATGTATGGATCTTCATGATGGAGTGTCGGTAACCTTCATTTTATTTCTTTTTAAAGGATTCAAACTAATCACAAATGGACTTGAAGTGTCCACACAAACTTGAAATATAGAAATTAGCTTTATGGCGTCATTATTAGTATTAACATTTGGTGGTTCGTACTAACAGACTCTTAACCTATTGGAATAATTTATATGAAAATTTAAACTGTATATATAAATTGTAGAGATTTGAAAGGTGCCTGTTTAGCATGTGGCTGAAAACCTCTACCCAAACTGGTTGAGGTAGACGGCCACCTCTCCCTGAGTCTGGTTCTGCCAGAAGTTTCTCCCTGTTAAACTGGAGTTTTTCCTTCCCACTATAGCCAACTGCTTGCTCATATTGGGTAACCAGATTATTGGGGATTTCTCTGTATTATTGTAAGGTCTTTACCTTACAACATAAAGTGCCTTGAGGCCACTGAGACCACTAAAAAGTGGCATCCATGCAGGGCAAAGCTAGCAGCAATATAGCAATGGAAGGATGAAACGGCAACAAAAATCAATGACTTGTATTGACAACAGGTTAAAGAACTTAAACTGGTTAATAACGTAAAGTGGTTTACTCAACTTTTAGGCAAATGACTGAAGTCATTCCTAATGGGAGTGAAGGATACTGCTGACTGGGATGTATGGGGGTAGTAAATACATTAGAGGGTGACCTGTACAACCAGAGCCTGGAAATGTCCTCTAGGGACCCATACAGGAACACTCGATGATTGAACTACTTATACGCACAGGGCTGCATGGTTCACTGAGGCCTTATATACAAATGTTTTTCATATTGATCTTTTGGGTTTCTGGGCTTCACCAATGTCTTTATATTTCACAACTGGATCAAACTTTGTGCAGATCACACTTAATCTTTTTGACTTGCCAACCAATACAGGACGTTTCTTTAAACTTCAGCCCTGTTTACTATCCCAAGCTCTGCAAGCAGCTCTGTGCTTGGAGAGTTTTTTTACTTTTTAGACATGAGATACAAGGGCGGCACCAGCTCTGCCAGTAACACGTAAGGGTTTCATCCTCAGCCCATGACTTTGATGAGTCAAATTAGAAGTTAATGCACACTTATTTATTCACTTTTGTACATGAGTTTCTGTTTCATTAACCAAATTCTCACAACAGATGTCAACCATCAAAGCAGTGAAGCCACTGGATGACAAATCAGCTTGTGTGTCTGCAGTATGTGTGAGAGCAGCTTTTTCATCCTAAATCTACAACCCCCACTTGGTCTACTGGGACAATACTTTGGGAGGTTTACATTCTCCTCTACACGCACATGGACACACACATACACACAAGTGTGTGCACAAACCAGCTGGGGTTTCAGGACAAAAGACTAAGAATTCATGATGCTCCTCTGAGGTGATTTGCAATAGAAGCAGTGTTCCACCGATGATAAATCAGCCCTTTAAATGTAATGGAGAAATTATTGCTCACAGCACAAACTGTACTTCCAGTTTCACCTTGTTTGGCACTCAGCAAAACAGAACTTTGGTTTATGACGATGCTGAATAGTGCCATTAATTTCTCTGTAATGGAGTGCTTTGTTAATAACTCCACTTAAATTATGCACTCTCTTGTATTATACTGTAAACTAGATCCTAAAATGGAACACTGTAAATCTCACCACAGTCATCTTGGAAAATAACCTAGAATAGAGATTGTTTAACAAGCTGTCATCTGGACTTAAATCAAGTCAATCTAGATTCAGTTCAGTTTATGTAGCACCAAATCACAACAACACTTGCCTCAGGGTGCTTTATATTATAAAGCAAAGATCCTACAGGAATTCAATTCAATTTTATTTATACAGCGCCAAATCACAACAGCAGTCGCCTTAATACTGTACAGTAGATCGTACAATAATAGATACAGAGAAAAACCCAACAATCATATGACCCCCAATGAGCAAGCACTTTGGCGACAGTGGGAAGGAAAAACTCCCTTTAACAGGAAGAAACCTCCAGCAGAACCAGGCTCAGGGAGGGGCGGGGCCATCTGCTGCGACCGGTTGGGGTGAGAGAAGGAAGACAGGATAAAGACATGCTGTGGAAGAGAGACAGAGGTTAATAACAGATATGATTCAATGCAGAGAGGTCTATTAACACATAGTGAGTGAGAAAGGTGACTGGAAAGGAAAAACTCAATGCATCATGGGAATCCCCGGCAGCCTACGACTATTGCAGCATAACTAAGGGAGGATTCAGGGTCACCTGGTCCAGCCCTAACTACAGTGGGGCAAAAAAGTATTTAGTCAGCCACCGATTGTGCAAGTTCCCCCACCTAAAATGATGACAGAGGTCAGTAATTTGCACCAGAGGTACACTTCAACTGTGAGAGAAGAATGTGAAAAAAAAATCCATGAATCCACATGGTAGGATTTGTAAAGAATTTATTCGTAAATCAGGGTGGAAAATAAGTATTTAGTCAATAACAAAAATACAACTCAATACTTTGTAACATAACCTTTGTTGGCAATAACAGAGGTCAAACGTTTACTATAGGTCTTTACCAGGTTTGCACACACAGTAGCTGGTATTTTGGCCCATTCCTCCATGCAGATCTTCTCGAGAGCAGTGATGTTTTGGGGCTGTCGCCGAGCAACACGGACTTTCAACTCCCGCCACAGATTTTCTATGGGGTTGAGGTCTGGAGACTGGCTAGGCCACTCCAGGACTTTCAAATGCTTCTTACGGAGCCACTCCTTTGTTGCCCGGGCGGTGTGTTTTGGATCATTGTCATGTTGGAAGACCCAGCCTCGTTTCATCTTCAAAGTTCTCACTGATGGAAGGAGGTTTTGGCTCAAAATCTCACGATACATGGCCCCATTCATTCTGTCCTTAACACGGATCAGTCGTCCTGTCCCCTTGGCAGAAAAACAGCCCCATAGCATGATGTTTCCACCCTCATGCTTCACAGTAGGTATGGTGTTCTTGGGATGCAACTCAGTATTCTTCTTCCTCCAAACACGACGAGTTGAGTTTATACCAAAAAGTTCTACTTTGGTTTCATCTGACCACATGTCATTCTCCCAATCCTCTGCTGTATCATCCATGTGCTCTCTGGCAAACTTCAGACGGGCCTGGACATGCACTGGCTTCAGCAGCGGAACACGTCTGGCACTGCGGGATTCGATTCTCTGCCGTTGTTGTCATGGCCTGGGTCTAGGGACCCAGGGCTCATGTATTTTCAGTATATGTTTATGTTTATGTTTTCCGTGTGTTGTTTTGGTTTCCTCTCCGTTTCTCCATGTGTCTCCGTGTGAGCTTCCGGAGGTGTGGGTTCGCTGAGGAGACTGCGAACCCAGAAGTGTTTCTGCTCCAGAGACAGCCACACCTGCCGCTAGTCGTCCTCTGCCAGCTGCAGCAGATTACGCTTGTCAAGGGAACGGCATTTAAGACTGCAGCTGAGCTGAGGCCGACGCTGGATCCTTGAGTCAGAACTCGTCAGTACTGCCATGAGCTTTTGCGTAACCTCCGAGGAAATAGATCCCCTGCTAACCTTCTGTGTTTTGTGTTACCAGGAATCTGGAGCGGAGTGTGCTTCTAAGTCACGGTGTGGGAATTTGAGTTTTTGGAGTCGCCACCTTTCTCTTTTACGGACATCTGCACTGTGTGGGATTCAGGGAGAATCACCACGGGACCACAGTGCTGGGATTTTGTATATAGTTGTGTGTTGTTCACCTCCTGTAAATAAATCCACTGTCCTTCGCTAAGAGTCTCGCGTTTTGGGCCCTACTTTCACTGCCACTCCTCGGTCTGCCATCGCAGCCCGTGACAGTTGTAGTGTGTTACTGATGGTGACCTTTGTTACTTTGGTCCCAGCTCTCTGCAGGTCATTCACCAGGTCCCCCCGTGTGGTTCTGGGATCTTTGCTCACCGTTCTCATGATCATTTTGACCCCACGGGATGAGATCTTGCGTGGAGCCCCAGATCGAGGGAGATTATCAGTGGTCTTGTATGTCTTCCATTTTCTGATGATTGCTCCCACAGTTGATTTTTTCACACCAAGCTCCTTGCCTATTGTAGATTCACTCTTCCCAGTCTGGTGCAGGTCTACAATACTTTTCCTGGTGGCCTTCGAAAGCTCTTTGGTCTTGGCCATGGCGGAGTCTGACTGTTTGAGGCTGTGGACAGGTGTCTTTTATACAGATGATGAGTTCAAACAGGTGCCATTCATACAGGTAACGAGTGGGGGACAGAAAAGCTTCTTACAGAAGACGTTACAGGTCTGTGAGAGCCAGAGATTTTCCTTGTTTGAGGTGACCAAATACTTATTTTCCACCCTAATTTACGAATAAATTCTTTACAAATCCTACCATGTGGATTCATGGATTTTTTTTTCACATTCTGTCTCTCACAGTTGAAGTGTACCTCTGGTGCAAATTACTGACCTCTGTCATCATTTTAAGGGGGGGAACTTGCACAATCGGTGGCTGACTAAATACTTTTTTGCCCCACTGTATATGCTTTAGCAAAAAGGAAAGTTTGAAGCCTAATCTTGAAAGAAGAGATAGTGTCTGTCTCCCGAATCCAAACTGGGAGCTGGTTCCACAGAAGAGGGGCCTGAAAACTGAAGGCTCTGCCTCCCATTCTACTGTTAAATACTCTAGGAACAACAAGTAGGCCTGCAGTGTGAGAGCGAAGTGCTCTAATAGGGTGATATGGTACTACAAGGTCATTAAGATAAGATGGGGCCTGATTATTTAAGACCTTGTATGTGAGGAGCAGGATTTTGAATTCAATTCTGGATTTAACAGGAAGCCAATGAAGGGAAGCCAAAACAGGAGAAATCTGCTCTCTCTTTCTAGTCCCTGTCAGGACTCTTGCTGCAGCATTTTGGATTAACTGAAGGCTTTTCAGCGAGTTTTTGGACATCCTGTTAATAATGAATTACAGTAGTCCAGCCTGGAAGTAATAAATACATGAACTAGTTTTTCAGCGTCACTAAGAGACAGGATATTTCTAACTTTAGAAATGTTGCACAAATGGAAGAACGCAGTCTTACATATTTGTTTAATATGTGCATTGAAGGACATGTCCTGGTCAAAAATGACTCCAAGGTTCCTCACAGCGTTACTGGAGGCCAAGGTAATGCCATCCAGAGTAAAAATCTGCTTAGATACCATATTTCTAAGATTTTCAGGGCAGAGTACAATAACCTCAGTTTGATCTGAAATAAGCAGCAGAAAGTTAGCGGCCATCCAGGTCTTTATGTCTTTAAGACATTCCTGCAGTTTAACTAATTGGAGATTATGTATCGGAATTTCAGGAGCAGGACCACGCCTCCAAACACACTCCTTCCGGCTGTCATCTATAGTTCTGCAGTAGTTCAGTTCAGTTCTGCAAGCTGATCATTCTCGTTTATGTGCCCCTCCCTCCTTCTTCTCCATTCTTAAACTTCTTCTCTTCTATTTAGAACAGTCCCCTTCGAGGCCTTCCCCAAATTGCAGCTCAATTCATGTCAAAGCATTCACTTTTTCTTACTAAAATGCTGTCAAACATAAATGAGGACGTGGGCCCAGCTAGTGAATTTGTGTGTGTTATCTGGTTTCAAGGACAGATAGAGCTGGGTGTCATCAGCATAGCAGTGTAAATCTATGCTATGTCTTCTAATGATAAGGCTTAAGGGAAGCATGTATAATGTAAACAGAATTGGTCCTAGCACTGAACCCTGTGGAACTCCATAACTGACCTTAGTGTGTGAAGGGGACTCTCCATTTGCATGCACAAATTGGAGTCTATTAGATAGATATGATGGAATACAGAGACCTTGGACCTTTTGTCCAAGCACTACAGCTGTGTGAAAAAGTGTTTGCCTCCTTCCTGATTTCCTATTTTTTTCTGTTTTTCACACTTAAATGTTTCGGATCAAACAAATTAACCATACAAACAAATTTTATTAACATAAATTAATATCACATCTTTGTAAAGCTGAGTAATTTCTCTAACTATACCCAGTCCTGATTACTCTGTCACCTGTTCTTAACCAAGAGATTCCTTGACTAAGTAGACCAAAAGATCCTCAAAACCCAGACATCATGCTGCAATCCAAGGACATTCAGGAAGAAATGAGAAACAAAGTAACTGAGCTCTCAGTCTGGAAAAGGTTATAAAGTCATTTCTAAAGCTGTGGGACTCCAGCAAATTTTTAAACTACATGTCCCATGTATTTAAAAAAATTCCCCTGAAGTTTCAAAACTCATACATCTCACTCTTCACTCACTGATGGCCCACTCAGGTCTGTGTACCTCATGCCTTTGCAACTGCACAACTTTCCACAGTCTCCCTGCTGCTGAATCTCCTTTGCCAAATTACTAAACAACTCTGTGGCAGACTTGTCAAATAATACTGTGTGTCAGGGATCCTTTTGTGAGTTAAACTGTCTTTCAAGAGACATATCACCATCTCGATAAGGAGACAAACACACACACAGAAACACACAGGTGGCCTTCTTCTCTGTGCTTTGTGTCAGACGAATGATTTCCTCCTTCTCTGCTTTTCTCTGTCAATATTTGACACACTTGAAATCCTTGTTTGTTGTTTCAACAAAAGATTTTTCTTCTGTCAACAATGAGAAAAAGAATTAGTTGACTTACAAATGTGGAGCCAAAATGCTTTTTGGAGCTGCAGTTACTTGTGCCACTGAGGGAGCAGCTGGTGGTACATGAGTGTGCCAAGTGTGTGTGTGTGTCTGCCTTACCTTGTAGTCTGGACGGAGGATATCACATACACATGCACAATGCAGTCTTTGTATTGCAATCATTTGGAAGATGCATAGTTCTGATGCAGCAAACTCTTATTATGTTTAACTTCTGTGTGAACAAAGTTTCAGGTTTTGTCAGCAACAATAGGAGGAGTGTTCAGTGTTACTCTGAAATCAGGGAAAACGGAGTGTGGTGAGGCCTGAAAAGGTGTGTTTTTCTTAATGGAATGGAGGAAGGCCAGTACATACGACGAGCCTTGACCAAGTTGAGTGATGGTGGGTTTCGCTACGGAATGAGGCAGCCAATCATTCAGAGAGAGGACCACAAGGTTTGCCCAGCAAGACAGAGTGCGGAGTGTGGCACAATCATCACTTTTTGGCAAAATCTGCCCTTTTTTTTAAAAGAATAACATAGCAGCCGCATGATTCATGGACCTGAGCCCCTGATTAGAGACAAACTCACACACCCTGGCACCGTCACGTTAACGGGAGCCAGGCGAGGTGGTTTGATGTGATCAGGATCCAAGGCACCTTGGAGTGGAGGTTTTCTGGGCAGGTTCAAGTGGTAGAAGATCCCAGGGAACGTGAACATGATGGAAAGATTATCGAGCTCATTTGGCCTTGGAATATTATTTCCCAGATGGAGCTGAAAAAAATTGCTTGGGAATGATATTTATGGAGTGCCTTACTTAGCCTTCTGCCACTGGAAACTTCCTCTGGATCGTCACCAGAAAACAGACTGATGGATAAGCTGTTGAGTCATGGAGCTCATTTGAAAAGAGGTTCATTTTAGCTTTATTTTTGCCCGGCAACACTGGCGATGTTTTGAAGTCTGCCCTTTTTTCATGTTCTATGGGATCTGTATTCCATTTTTTTCTGATGAAAGAGCAGTGCGTTCCCTCTCGTTAACGCTTCATCAATTATGACTCCCGCATCAATCACTCAGCAGTGCTTCCGTCTCTGTGGCATGTTTGAACAGGACAGCGAGTGTCTTCAGAATGATGTGAATGAAACTTTGTAAGAAAAGAGCGTGTGGCTATGAACAACAACGTGTACTGAGAGGCAATTCATTAACGCTGTGAACTGTGTGTGGGGGGGGGGGGGGGGGTGTTTCTTACTTCATATCACTGTTCATTAATCTTCCACTGACAGTTTTCAGTTTAATGAACTTGTAGGAGGACTGCAAAATGCTCTACAGCGTGCTTACATTTTGTGTTGCTCCATGGTTTGTGATGAGTTTTGGGTTTCTTTTAATTTGCTCGCATGTTACTGAGTGTTTTTTCTATCTAACATATGGAATTCTGAGTTTTCCGGATATCTTGCCAACGGATACTTTGACATATAGACTGGATCAAATCACGAACCCTGAATTGTAGCCAACCCGCTCTACCTCCTGAGTCACAGCCACCCAGTCAATCCACAGGAAATTGACTCCACCTTTCTGCCATTTTATCACCATCTTTGAGGCATCAAACGAATAAATGATTGCAAGCAGTCGCAGACCTGGTCACTGCAAACCAACCGTTTCAAAGGCAACAGCATCACAAGTTCTTTGCACTCAGCTGTAGTATTTATGGTCAATACCGTGTTCTCCAGCAGATGTTCTGTTACTGCAACTGTGGCCCAAGCATCAGATAAGAAATAACTTTAATTAAGTAAGGATATTTAATTTATGAAGCCGGGATTTTTTTTTAAAAGTCTGACATTTACTTTTGTTGTTACAGAAAAAACTGATCATCAAAGTTGCTGGTGACTGATTTTATGTAGATTGAGAAATCATGCCAGTAAATTTGAGGTCACCTTTTTTTCTTTCTTTTTTTTAAACCTAACTTTAAAAAACTTTTTCTTTCAACCATTCAGTCACACATCTCTGCTCTCACTAGTATGTCAGAGACTCACAAATCTACAAAAACTCATTTAGTTGTTGGACTTCCTGAGTTTGTGTGGGGTGGCTGTGGTACAGCTGGTTTAAGCCATTTGGCGGTTCAGTTCTACATGCTGATTTGTACTTAGCCAAGACACTGAACCTCAGCTGCCTCTTATGGCAGGCCTGTTGTGTGTTTATGGATGAATAGGTGAATGAGGACCGTTGTAAAGCAGAGTTGATATAGTTAAAAGGTCCTAAATAAGTGCAGACGCCTTACCATTCTGTCGCCTCTTGCTGCAGCCAAGCTTCATGGATCATGTTAGATTGAGTGAGATAAAAAATTAATTAAATGAAAATCAAAGCTATTTAAATTTGTGGTGCAATCTTGGCTGAGGTTGAAAGAGCAGGGGATTTTTTTCTTTTTTAATTTCATCCTTGTTGTGCTAATCACCTGAATGAGTTCTTTCAAGCAAATCTG
The DNA here is from genome assembly GCF_964374335.1 of Astatotilapia calliptera. NCBI lineage: Eukaryota > Metazoa > Chordata > Actinopteri > Cichliformes > Cichlidae > Astatotilapia > Astatotilapia calliptera. The sequence goes on from NC_137423.1 coordinate 19,902,688, forward strand.
CCAGGTACCTTGGCTAAGCAGCTCACAGTGGGATATAGTGTTATCCATAATAGTGATAAGAGCTTATTAATGTAAGGGCGTGCAGGGTGATGCATGCAGAATGAGGGAGATGAACGAGAAAGAAGAAGGGAGAGAGGAACAAACATCACCCGCCTCCTTAAATCAGTGCTTCTCACTGCCTGTGTATTTTGTGGCTGACACCGCCGAATCATTAGGCTGTTTACCCACCATCCCAGCCGGGCAGATGATTCATAATCGGCGGGCTTTAAGAACAGTTTTTGGGGACTTCCTCTTTGAAAGTCTACTTTTGAGAAAAAGCCTTTGAGAGCAGGGCTGTTAATGAGCTCATGAGTGGACGGCTCTCCGCTGAGGTGCTGTGACTCACCACTTCTTGTCGTGTTTCTCTGCGAGCTCCTCTGAAAATCAGTGTGAAGATTTCAGATTCGCAAAGCTTTTTTGGATTCTTTCATTATTTCTTTCATTTCCCACAACAGCTGGTCCTATCTTGGCACAAAGTATTGTGATAAACAGAGAGTCATAATGCCACAGAAACATGTGGACAGTGAAAACACACACACACAAAGGACTGCAGGATAATGTTGAGAACTTTTCAAGGTTTTTTTTTTTTAATAAAAATAAGTGATAATCTCTGCCTGGTTTGACAAAAGCACATCCGGTGGCAGATGACTGAGCTCCGGACACATGTAAATGCCCTCCTGGTGTTTCGGTGCTGGTTTATGGTGCAGGACTGGACAATGAAATAAAATTCATTTGTGTGTAAAAGTCATAACAAACATTTTATGACACCCCACAAACCAGCCGTGATCTGTATTCACACCCACACGTACACACCTTGGTCATTACGTCCTGTGCCAGTAAGATGCTATGGGAGTTAATGAGGCCACTAGGTTTACTGCCTAAACATACAGCCGTCTGAGCACACACACAGCTGGGTGTGTAATGTGCCAGATGCCACTGGCTAAACACACAGTGGGCTGAACAGGAAAGGAACCAACTTTAGCTCAGCAGCATTAGTGTAATTGATGGCACCCATCCTGTCCAAAACTATATTTGAACACAGGGCTTTCTCCTGGCCCAGCAGGCGTGGGTACACCGCGGCCCCTGGAATTCACTCTGCACAGAATGTGACAAATCAATACAAAAGATCACACAGGAAAGAAAAGACAGGCAGGTTGTTAAAGATGGATGCTGCGAACAGGCTGAAATCTTGCTGCAGGATATCTGGATATGAAAGATATTTCAGCTCTTTTTACCTTTTGCTGTGAATTAGTGGAATTAAAATCTGTCATCGCTTTCACTTCATCACATCAATCGCTTTTTTAGTGTTAAAGCCTGTCGGTAACCCAAGTTCAGTCAGAGCCGCTTCAGTCAGAGTCAGATTGAATTCTTCTATTTGCAATAATTTATGACTATAAAGTCGTTTTGTTCCTTATTTTATATGGAAAACTAGAAGCAGCGAGGATGGGAGCAGGCATAAGTGATAACACACTGAAGCCTGATAAAGCATGAATGGAAGACCATGGGTGATGGTGGGTTGCAAAGGGGCTTGCAGAGGTGTACACAACTTTATGCAGGCTAAAGTAGCTTAACCCTTTAAAACTGGTCGGAGCGGGCAAGCTCCGTTTTGTGTAACTACTTTAAATCTTTGTAGAACTGCAACAATGTAAGCTAGCACAATATTTTTTTTTTGCATATGAAACCGGAGGAGTTGTACTTACATCTTATGCCATTAGCTTGTCCTAGGTCACTGTTTCCTTCCACATATAGCTTTGCAAAAACTTTTGCAAAAACGTCACTTTCGCAGAAAATGTCCTTTTTTACCTTCAGGGCCTTATAAGCCCATGCAGGTGTTTTCAAAAGTCATATTTGACTTTATGCTTTTCTGTATAGTTTCTGGGATGCTTAGAACTCAAGTTGCACTGCTGGAAATAGTTTATTTTGATGCTCTTTTTTTTTTTGCAAATTTGCATTACAATATTTATTTTTTTGTTTTTCCTGCAGTATATGAAAATTGGTGTATTTCAAAAATAAAACTATGAAGACACTTAAAATAAATTTCCTGTGGTTGGAAACTATTTTGTGCAACTTTTTTGTATTTACAGTTTTGAGGAATAAACCTCTTAAATTTCTCTAACTAGAAATATATGTTAAAAAAACAAAAACTATTTTCATTTTTTTGTAGTTTATTGCACTTTTTTGCAATTTATGTAGTTTCTACTTAATGTATACATATTATTAAGATTTGGGCTATAACGGTTATATTGATGTATAGCAACTTGAAATGCTCCCATAAATGGCACTACAGCATGCAAAAATATAAAGATAAGCTCTGGCGGACTTGGTTCTATGGTAGGTCTTAAAGGGTTAAATAGCACATCGTATGGATTTATATGAGACACCAGCTGGATTTGAAGGGCTTCGGTGGTGGTATCAGTATACAACAGAACACAAGTGGATGAATTACAGCTTAAAAAGAAAATCAGAGCTTTGATTTAAGACTCCACAGAAATATCTTCCTCATTTTAAAAGTTTTTTTTGAGCCAAGAATTTATCCACCACAGTGCAGTATACTTAAATGAGCTTTGTGGGCAATGCCATATCATCTTTCGTTCACAACTGGAACTTACATTAGCTAATTATTGTCTTCTGATGCAGGAATCTGTTTTATTGGCATTACAAGACGTTGGTTTGGTGTCTGGCTGATTAGCCAAGCCACTGCTGCTCACTTTGTTGAGTACACATTGCTGGTACCAGGTTGGGCAGGCTGGATAGTTTCCTCTGACCTCTGACACCAGCAAACCGATTTCACCCAGATACCTGTCCCTCACTGGATATTTTCTCCTTAAAGGACCATTGTCTGTAAACCCCAGATAGAGTTGTGTGGGAAAATCCCAGTTTCCGAAATACTCAGACCAGCGTGTCTAGCACCAGTAACTATTCTTCCCCATTCAAATGCTTAGTTTTTAAAAGCAGTGTTGGGGATAGGGCTGGGTATCGTCACTGATTTCTAGAATCGATTCAATTCCGATTCACAAGGTCCCGAATCGATTCGATCCACGATTCGATTTAATTCGATTCGATTCGATTTAAATCTGGGAAATTTTGACAGTCAGAGATATAATTTAGATCAGGACATTTACATATTTTTGTATCTATAAAAAGGAAGCTGACACTCTCAAGACTTTATCCAAGGTGTGAGCATCACAGCAGATGCCTTTGTGTCAAAGTAGCTGAAGATAAAACACAGAAAAACATGTAGGTGATTTTCCTGGCCTGGGATTTTATAAAAATATTCTGCAGTACATCAAAAACGAAAGAAAACCATTAATTAATGAACATTACCTCTGACGTTACAGCGGTTTTATTAGAGACATGGCTAAGCATTTTGCATTTTGAATAATTTTAAAAAGTTTCAATTTGTTCAGTATTGAACAGCAGAAATGAGGTTTTCTTTTCGGAAGAATGTAAAAGGGAAAAAACAGCGGCCGACAGCGCTGCAAGCAACAGTAGACTTGTGTGTAACAAGCAAGCGAATAATGAAGAAAGCGAAACTGTTCGAGAGAGAGAGGGGGGGGGGGGGAGAGGGGGAGGGAGAGAGGGAGAGAGAGAGAGCTGCGCATCGCAATGGAAGCAAAACAGTAAAAGAGTGAATTCATGACGATGTTTATGTGAAGCGTTTGGATCTTCTTTTGCTGCTGGTTCGGTCAATATTGTTTGGAGAGAGATCAAACTAACAGCTTTAGAATCAGCGCATAAAGGGCGTGAACACAAAGCGCGGACCCGGATCAGCGAGCTGTCGGCTTTCAGCCCCGACTGTGAGAAAGGCGACATCTAACTGATTCTGATCCGCGGGTCGCGCTGTGTGTTTAAGTCTATGTGCAGAATCCCTGTACCTGCTCTCATTTACTGTTTGGTGGTTCTTGAAATTTTGTGAGATGTCACCAGAAATTCTGGCATTTCGGACAAAATAAATTTATATTAAAAAATCGATTCAGGATTTTAATGAATCGATTTTACGTTATCCAAGCCATAATCGATTTTAATCGATGAATCGATTATAAAAACCCACCCCTAGTTGGGGAGTAACGGAATACATGTACCGCTGTTACGTATTTAAAATACAAAATATGAGTAACTGTATTCCATTACAGTTACCGTTTAAAAAAGTGGTATTCAGAATACAGTTACTTTGTTGAAATAAACGGATTACACTGCGGTACTTTCCTGTTTCATATTGTGGCGGGTCAGGACTGTTTGGATACTGTTGTTCCAGGCGGCAGCGTTACCGTTGCCATGGTTACAGGGCGACACTCTCTCTCTCTCTCTCTCTCTCTCTCTCTTTCTGCTACTGTGTGTTTCCTGGGTGAGAGAGCGCCTTTTTGTTGTTGTTGTTTTTGTGCTAAGCTAACAGGCAGAATGCTACAAGCATAGCTCTAAACAATGTAGCCTCATGGGCAGTGAGGTCCGTGCTGCAGGGAGAATGGACTGCCATACACGTTATGTGTCTGTGAGCAAGAGGAGGGAGAAAAAGGAGAGTCGAAAAGTACAAGTTGTCATCGAGCAAAAACAGGAGCTGGAAGCATGTAAATATACAGGGAGTGCAGAATTATTAGGCAAGTTGTATTTTTGAGGAATAATTTTATTATTGAACAACAACCATATTCTCAATGAACCCAAAAAACTCATTAATATCAAAGCTGAATGTTTTTGGAAGTAGTTTTAAGTTTGTTTTTAGTTTTAGCTATTTTAGGGGGATATCTGTGTGTGCAGGTGACTATTACTGTGCATAATTATTAGGCAACTTAACAAAAACCAATATATACCCATTTCAATTGTTTATTTTTACCAGTGAAACCAATATAACATCTCCACATTCACAAATATACATTTCTGACATTCAAAAACAAAACAAAAACAAATCAGCGACCAATATAGCCACCTTTCTTTGCAAGGACACTCAAAAGCCTGCCATCCATGGATTCTGTCAGTGTTTTGATCTGTTCACCATCAACATTGCGTGCAGCAGCAACCACAGCCTCCCAGACACTGTTCAGAGAGGTGTACTGTTTTCCCTCCTTGTAAATCTCACATTTGATGATGGACCACAGGTTCTCAATGGGGTTCAGATCAGGTGAACAAGGTGGCCATGTCATTAGTTTTTCTTCTTTTATACCCTTTCTTGCCAGCCACGCTGTGGAGTACTTGGACGCGTGTGATGGAGCATTGTCCTGCATGAAAATCATGTTTTTCTTGAAGGATGCAGACTTCTTCCTGTACCACTGCTTGAAGAAGGTGTCTTCCAGAAACTGGCAGTAGGACTGGGAGTTGAGCTTGACTCCATCCTCAACCCGAAAAGGCCCCACAAGCTCATCTTTGATGATACCAGCCCAAACCAGTACTCCACCTCCACCTCGCTGCCATCTGAGTCGGACTGGAGCTCTCTGCCCTTTACCAATCCAGCCACGGGCCCATCCATCTGGCCCATCAAGACTCACTCTCATTTCATCAGTCCATAAAACCTTAGAAAAACCAGTCTTGAGATATTTCTTGGCCCAGTCTTACACACAACAAAGTAAAGCTATTTTTCGGCTACGAGCCCGACACGAGCCCGACGTATTAGTCAGAGGTCCCTTTACTAAGGTTCGGAGCCGTGGACCTTCAGTAATAGTAATAAATCTCACATTCACGTAGTTGTAAAAAGCATGATAATATATTAAGTAATCCAAAGTATTCCGAATACGTTACTGTCATTGAGTAACGTAACGGAATATGTTACAGAATACATTTTGGGGCATGTATTCTGTAATCTGTAATGGAATACATTTTAAGAGTAACCTTCCCAACACTGTTTAAAAGTCATCTTGACCATGCCTGCATTCCTAAACAAAGCTTATATGTAGGGATGGGTACCGGTATCTGGTGCCATGATGGCACCGGTTCTGACATAAACGGTAGTAACCAGACCGAAAAGCAGCGCACATTTCGGTGCTTTATTTTGGTGCTTCTTTTTTCCTGAGCTGTGATACACTTTGAATTCTAGCCAATCATTTTACATTTCCGAGGATAGTTGGCGGGTATAGGTACGTACGTTCTTTTAGAGCAGAGCTACAGATTAAAAATGCCCAAGGCGAAGCGGTCAAAAGTCTGGCTGTACTTCACAGCAAAAGATGCAAACTCAGCAGCCTGCAACAAGTGCTTTAAGGTGATACTGTGATACTGTCAAAGGAGGTAACATCTCAAATCCGATGAAACACCTGGCGACACATAGCGTTTTTTTTAAAAGCCGAAAAATGCGCCGTATTTGATAGCTTGCTGTGAGACCTCACACCGAGCGCATCTACTGCGGGTGTGGTGCCTGTTATCGGACCCGGAGTTAGCAACATCCCTAAAAACCCGAAGACGAAAGTCCTGGCCCCTAGCCCTGCCAGTGTAGCAGAAATGATGACGGATGATGATGGCAGCAGCAGCCGTTCTTCTCTGCGTGAGTAGCTTAATGTTGTTCGTGTGTAATTTACGTTGAGTAGGCTAACCACGTTATTAAATTAATGCATGTAAGGTGAACTAGCAAACATCATCATAGCTACATACGGCTGTCTTCTTGTTTGATTGCAGATACTCCCTTCACCCTGGCCAAAAAGGCTAAAATGACCAAAGAAAAAGTGGGAAACAGTTAAACATGAGAGGTTTTTGGTATCGGATAAAACCTAAACGATACCCATCCCTACTTATATGTAAGTTCAGTACAGAAAATCTGTAATCCTTCATCTGCCTGCTTTGCTTATTGGCTGCTTGCTTCTTCTTTACATGACTACCATCCTTTCCGTTCATCTCCACACTGACATCGTTACTATAATCCAACCATTTTCTTTCCTGCCTTTTTTGAGCCAATCAGCCTCCACGCTGTGTGGTTTATATCTGTACTCTCCATCATTTTCCCTTTCAGACTCTCATCGTGCAACCTACCTCCTCCCCATCTCCCCATTTGACTCACAGTCACTCAGAGCTCCATCCATCCTGTAGTCTTCATCTTCACCACCAGCCACTAGACTAGCTTTCTTAAAACCTGTCACCACTGGGATTCTGTTCTGCCATGATAGGTCATCGGAGTCTGATCATCAAATATATTAATATGGCTATCCCGATAAATCATGTTCAATTCTTTCAAGTGCTCTCTGCTATCAGGCAATCGTCTGATTAGATATTTGCATTAACAAACAGTTGAACAGGTTTACCTTCTACACTTGGTGGCCACTTTGTATGTGTATATTTCATTCTTGAAAAAGCAGCTGGGGACAGATGAGCAGTGCCCGTCTATGAGCAGAATAATATACAGGGGACAGGTTGGGCTATGGGTGGAAATGGTGGCAGAGGTCACAGTGCAGAGCTCAGAACTGTGGAGAAGAAGAGAACAGCACAGAGGTCTAGAATTAACATGTTTCATTTTTATTTACACCACTGTAGTTCTCATAACAAAAACTTTGCACCAAAGGTTCCCACAGTGGAACTCCTACTGTAGGTAACAGTGGACTTCTGATAAGTCAGGAGAGCATCAGCTATTAAGACAGATCATCTGAATCCCTCAAATACTTGGACCAAATTGCATCCCGTATTTCTCACATCTAAAAAAAAAAAGATTAGCAGCCTTCTAAAGGGCCACAAAGTTCAGGAGTTATACTGAGGTGATGGCTGACATGGAGTATCGCCTTTACACTGACTACTGAGACATGCAAACAAGGCCAGTGAAAGCTTTCGGAAAGGTTTAGTTACTTGTACTGTAAGCATGCACTCGATGCCATTCAAACTATGTGAATATGACATGCTGTTAAAAGTGTTTCAGCACTTTCAGTTGCTGTTGAATTACCTTTCCACGGGCTTGAAAAGTGAGAGGAGCTTAAAAGCAGATCACAATCAGAGGGGGTGGAAGCCTCTTTTTTGTAAGCTGTTGGATAAAAACCAAGAGCATCTAAAACGTCAGTGCAAAGCAGTAACAAAAAAAGAGATGAGAGGAAAAAAGAAGGAAAAGAATACAGGAATTGGGAAAAGACAAGAATGTTTCGAGAAAGCAGATATTCTGTAAGGAAGGAGATAGAGTGATTGGAGGAGATGTTTAATGGGAAAAGTGAGAGGGTGGTTTAGTGAATAGACAGATGGATGGCTGTAAACAACACTCTGAGGTCATAATGACATGATACAGCTGTAGGACCTGTCCTCCTGACCTGCCATTACCACACACGAACACACACCTCTCCATCGTTAAGGATGGAAGTCACAGTGTTTTCCATCCCAGCAGCAAATCTCAAATCCTCCTGTTCATTTTCACACCAGTAGAAAAATGCATTATCTTCCATTTATTTTATCTTTCCGTCCTAGTAGAGCTGGGCGAATTGATCCAAATATCAACATTATCCATACCAATGCTGGTATTGATATCGGATTGATCTGGTTATAAGCTAACATGTTAGGCTAATGTGAGGTGTCCTAACAATTATAGTTTCCCTCAGATAAACAGTTTGATTACATTCTCGCACCATAACAGAATTTATTCGCTAACTGTCCAAGTCCAACAATGTTAGACCCGCTCCAAAGAAAGTTTTAGTCAACACAAGCTAAAAGCAGCGTTACTTGCCAAAATAGCAGTACTCACTGATGGAAAAGTTCTGGAAGTCCTCAACAGCTCACGTCTGTATGTTGTCATCAGTCAGAAGTTCACTGACTCATCGACCCATATAAGACTCTGTGACAGCCTCCTCTAGAGTAAATAGTTGTGGACGCAGGTAGACAGTGGACAGGAGACATAATGGTCAAATGAGCTGACATGGCTGAATCTCTTTCACTTTCAAAGAGAGGCAGCGAGAATGCCCAACAGCAGAACCTAGACTGAGGTTGGGTTATTTTAACACTAGCTGGGAAGCTTTTGTTGATTTTATGGTAACAAAGTATTGTTGTCAACTCACTTTGATATTATTTCACTTCAGCTGTCTTCAGTCAAATGACGCATGCGTGTGAAGAGGAAAAAGCAGTGCAACAGTAAATAACAGTAAATAACTCTCATACTGAGCTGACATGAGACAAGTGCAAAGAAATTAGATGAATAATTCCTGTGTGTGTCTGATGTCATTTATTATTTCACTAATAAAAACAATTCAGTACATTTATGTTCTTGGATTTATTTATGTGTCCCTTTTTATTTTACAAATGTAGTAATGCCGTATTTAAGGACAGTGTTGACTTCAACACTGAGGAATGTTTCCCAGTCTCTTCTTCACAGGGAGAAATACATCTTATTCATTTAACTCTGGTACTGGATTGGTACTCGGTATAAGCAGATACTCAGAGCCAAGATATGTGTAAGAATTAAATCAGTGAATCAACTACAATACTCAGGCATCAGTGAAAAAAGTAAAAAGAGTATTAGCAGGATTAGAAGCTAGCAAGCGAGGTATGCTAGCTAGCAAGTTAGCACATAAAGATACTGATATACACTCAGATAATCCTTAAAAATTCTAAAGTACAGCATCGCTGAAAACTAAAGAACACAAAAAACTAAATATCAGCAAGTTTCTGGTTCCTTGGTCACCAATATTCAGATTGCATTTCAGATCCTGAACCTAGACACCGTTCTTTACGGATTCAGACCTATTACACGATTCTGACAGACTATTTCTATTTCACTCTTCTCACCCTTTCTTGTGCATATGGTAGTTATTTTAATCGGCACAATCTATTGCACAAACAATTTAAGTCATTATGTTAGCAGGTATCGTGTACACATCGAAAGGAGCCAGCTGAGGTGGTTCGGGCATCTGACAAGGATGCCTCCTGGGCGCCTCCTGGGTGAGGTGTTCCGGGCATGTCCCACCGGGAGGAGGCCCTGGGGCAGACCCAGGACACGCTGGAGTGATTATATCTCTCGGCTGGCCTGGGAACGCCTTGGTGTTCCCCCAGATAAGCTGGAGGAGGTGGCTGGGGAGAGGGAGGTCTGGGCCTCTCTGCTTAGGCTGCTTCCCCCGCGACCCAGCCTCGGATAAAGCGGATGAAGATGGATGGATGGATGGATGGTATCGTGTACACCATGAGATTTTAAAAGGTTAGCTTTAATCTGTGCACGCAAATACGTAAACAGCGCTAAGGAAAAAATTGTAGACGAGAAAATAGTAACAGATTTTTAGGAAACATTTCTAAGCAAGAAAACAACAACTGCACAGCACTGCAACATACTGCAAAGAACAACAAATGAGCTTCAGCCAGTGCAGAGAATAATGCAAAAGTGACAAGCTAACAATAAACGGCTAATGGACAACATGTATCTACAGTATTTTATGAACTATGCCATTAAAACAGTAATTACTTCCATCTTTTTCTCCCTCATAACTCAAATGAATCGACTGAGTTCACTGCAGTCCTTCAGATGTTCACTTCTGCAGCTGTTCCTTCAAGTTGTCTCCCGAAAAACACTTCAGTTGTGTTTTGTGTGATTTTGTTTTTTCTTCTTGCGTTGTCCTTTATCCAACTTCTGTTGTCTTTTGTGTGCTTTTGCAGCATTTTTCTGTTTGCTGGTGCTTTTTTAAGTTGCAGTGCTTTTGAGCTCTCAGGGCCACCAATTCTTTGTCCCCTAATACATGTTTCTACGTCAGCTAGAAGCAGTCAGTTGGTGTTTAGTACAAAGAGGGAGTCCAGCGGCTCTGTTATACTGTGAGGGAGACTTTGATGGAACGGTTTGACTCCATTTGTCCCCTGAGAGGTACGGCTTACTGCAATTCAATACAAAGTTATTAGTTCTCAGTTATCACCTATATTCTCTGATAGAACATTTTTATCCTAAGAGCGGTGGTCTCTTCCAGCTTTACACCCCCCATCCATGGGGAATGAGGGTCATTAAATTATTTGATGACTATGGAAACTAGATCTCAACGTCAGTATGGGAGATTTTTGAGGAATTGTTGCATACCACTCCAAATCACTACCATCAGTCAGGGATACCTCATGGAAAAGTTCCACAAACAGCCTACTCCAAGGCTTTTTTGTGGCAGGACATGGGAACCACACTTTACCAAGACACTGTATGTTGGGTTTTCCTTGAGTTTTTCTCCAGCAGCCTGTTGGCTACATTAGCAGCACTGCACTAAAAACTGTCTGGGTTACAAATATGTCCAGGCATGCAAACACAGTTGAGTTGAGCAAATGTAAAACATAAAAGCTGGCCACCATGATGTCACCCGCTGGTTTGTGCAGTTCAGTGGTGACTTTTTAGCGGTTGTCATGCTGATCTTGTTGTTATTTTCCATTCTTCTTTTAACCAGACGTGACAAGGAAGAGGTCAGAACAAGAGAGAAGTAGGGTCATTTTCTTATTGATTTCTATAAAATCTGACCTCTTTTTGCATACATGAGTCACCTTCTGCTGGCTATTAAAAGAACACTGGCTTGAAAGCCCCTTGCACTTCGACTACTGTGCCCATTTTTACATTCAGAGTATGCAGTCTGTGAGTTTATCCCACAGAGATGTATATGCTCCAGGAAACAGACTCAGCCCTGAGTAATCAGAGTTTACTGTCACCACAAGGAGGGAGAGCCAGGTCCACCACACTTTGTTTAATGGTGATAAAATTTAAGGTTTTAAGGCTTCTTTCACTGCCTTTGTAAGACGCCCTCCTCTGACTGCACTTGAGCAGGTTGATATTTTCCAACTCATCCACTCTGAGAAATCTGATTTTACTGGGTGTCTTGTGCAGGGAAGGAAGGAAAAAGCATGCGGTTTGTTTTTTGGGTTTTTTTCTTTACAGCTCATCTCAGAGAATACAAAGATAAGCCAGAGCAGCACCTGCAGAAGGAGGGGAAGGCACTGTTGGACACGCTGTTGCCGAAAGCACAGAAACAAAAACTGTTTTAGACCAAAGATGGTGGTTTGATGAGGCAGCCAGCGCAAGAGAGAAAACAGATTATTTTACCTTTTCAAAAAAAATCTTGTGCTCATTATATCTGTCATTCCTTCTCTTTCTCTTTTCTCTCATCCCTTGCTTTGTTTGTGTCCCATTTCACAAGCTCCGGTTGCCAAGGTAACTGACATTAATTCATACGACCATCGATTCAGCGCTCCACTTATTACTATTTACCTCTGCAAGCCTCTTTGTGCTTGCGTGTCTAAAGCTGGGAGAGACTGCAGTGTCTGTGTGTGATTTTAACTTTTGTCAACTTTTATTAGTGTCCAACTTCATATTCATGACTGCCTTTATTTCCCTTTTTCCACAGCTAACTTACAGATATAGCTTGCACACTGCTGCACACTGCTCCATTTGGAGGCTACAGTTTCATTGTTTGTACAGGAAAAATGAAGAAACTGGAGGGGAAAGGTAAAGAAGAATAGAGCAAGACAAAACGCACACACCTCGTGCCCTTAACGGGTCACTTCACAGCACGATATACATGTGAGGTGTTGTGTCACAACACACACACACTTGAACACTTCTGTGCGCATCTCTCCTCGCACACACACAGAAACACACACACACAGAAACCACCTGACTTCATTATCTGCGCTCTGCTATCAGGATGTCAGCAGCAGCAGCAGCAACCATGGTAACAAGTAGAGGGAGAGGGAGACTGTTGAGATTCACAGCCACTTCACACCAACGCATCATTAATGTCATTTAACTCGCCCCTCGGTGACACGCGCTCCTCTCCCCGTCTGTTTCCTTCTTTCGCTCCTCTCCTGCTTTCTTTCCCTTTCCTCCCTGTTTCTTCCCCCAAACCTCCTCCTCCTCCCCAGCTTCACTTGTCCCTCAGCCCTCTCTGTCTCTCTCTCTGAGTCAGGTTTTTATGTGGGGCTTTGCTGATGACTCACAATACCTGGTTACTTCCCAAATGGAATGTGTGTGTGTGCCTCATTACAGCCCAGCTGCAGTGCACAGCTGCACTGGAGTCACTGTGAGGGTTAACCTGACCGTTATTCATTTCCTTTGACTCCTTGCACCAATAACAAAGATTATATCCGGTGCTACACCTTCCTTGCATCACATTAGTGCTGGAAATATGCGGGCGTGCCGGCGGAGGATCCCCGCATTAGAAATGAATGAGGTTCCAGCCAGCGAGGTGCGCCCAAACTGTGCATTCTAATATTTGACACAGCCGATAGCATCTGCTCTGCACAACTATCTTAACCTCTCTGTTGTCATATTTCAATCATGGGTGAGGAGGGACAGTGGCCCGAAGACGCGCTCGGTCGTACACGCTGTGATGGTCTTCCTGTGAACTGGGGCAGTGAGTTCTGATCCATTTGAGGGACAAACCACGAGCCCGAGCACCATATTGTTAAATACAAGGTGCATGGTTTTAATATAAATAAAATGTATCAGTTTAAATCAGGGGCGGAATATCTTTCTAAAGAATACCAGAAAGGTTTCTCTGCTGGGAAAGAAATCAAAGACAGAGCCACGGGAACACAGGGGTGGAGTTAATAGATGGAGTAACACTGCCATCTTGTGGCCACAATGACAGCAAGGCTTTCCAAGTAATAATTCTCTGTCACAGCTTTGAGGAGACTGGGTTCAAATCATTTGTACCAGACGCCATACAGAAGCTCCGAGGCTCTGTAACGGTGGGGTTTGGAGGCTTTTATTTTGAAATAGCCCCAAACTATACATGCATAAGCCAAAAATATATATATTATCTACTTACTTGTAAAATCTACTGTCTACTGTCTCTACTTCCTTTTTACGCACTATTCATCTTTGTGAGGTTATCCTCTCTATAATATGCACTCATCAGACACATTATTAGGTACCACTTGTTAGTATAAGGTTGGACAACTTTTGCCTTCAGAACTGCTGTAACTCTTCATGGCACAAGATTCACCAAGCTGCAAAACTTTGGTCCATATTGATATGATAGCGTCACACAGTTGCACATCCATGATGCCAATCTGTTGTTCCCCCATAGCCCAACAGAGCTCTCGGAGATTGAGATCAGGTGACTGTGGAGGCCTTCTGAGTTCAGTAAACTGTCATGTTCAAGAAAACGGTTTGAGATCTTATCAGAGGTTCTTATTAATATTCTTTTTTATTAATAAGATTGTTGTTATCACTATCCTAAACATTATTATTACTATTGCTATCACTACTATTATCAGAAACAATATTTGTATTAGTACCTGTATCTAAATTTACACCTTAGCATATAATTGCATAATCTCTCTCTATATGGAATACTATATATAATATATAAATATACAATTATTATATATAGAACGCCATAACCAAGTGGCCGACATTGTACACAAAAACATCTGTATGGTCTGGAAGTCCTGAGGTCAAAATGGGAGACGCCACCAACAACAATGACTGAGCTTCGATCCTGTGGGACTTCCAGATACAGACGGACAAATTGGTGATCGCTAACCAACCGGACATAGTGGTGGACAAGCAGAGGAAGACAGCTACAGTGACAGATGTGGCAATACCGAATGACAGCAACATCAGGAAGTAGGAACATGAGAAGCTGGAGAAGTACCAAGGGATCAGAGAAGAGCTCGAGAAGATGTGGAGGGTTATTGCTGATTGTTGTGTAGCTGGGTGGGTTAGACCTAGACCGTTGTGGCAACATCCAGGAGCAGGTGTTGTAGGAAGGTAGGCCAGCTCACCAATATAGATTCAACAATTGACTAGCTCAGTAATAAACAGTCTCCCTGTTTAGGGTCTGGGAGCTTATTTCTCTTAGAGCTGACCCTTTTTCCTTGGGATCTGGGGGCAATCCAAAGCGATCTAAGTGATCTAGATCAGCATAGTTGTGCACTATATGCACACTACAACATGATAAAAATCAAAGAATGATTTCAAAGAATGAACAAGAACAGAGTCACTACTGGCCTGGCCATCAATTACCACTCCCTTACTGATGCAACATGGTACTCCTAATAACGATCATGCTGAGCCATCCTCATGGTCCAGTCTTACCTTTCTAGGTCTCACCCTCCCACCCCTTTTGTTTGTTTCTGTCACGGTCCTGGGTCAGTTTGGCCCAGCATTTTGAGTTTCTTATGTTTTGGTTTATTTTTGCATTATGGATTATTTCTTATTCTCTGCTGCTTTGATTATGATTATAAATATGTCTTATTCTTGGTGAGGGATTAGTTCTTATGTTCATGGTATTTCTCGGGATTATGAGTTATATGCTGTTTACTTTGTGATCCTGGGTTTATTATTGTATTAGTAGGTTTTGTTCAGTGTCAAGTCCGCCTCTCTGTCTAGCCCATGTCTTGGTAAAGTGTGGTTTCCTGTTTTATTGTGAAGGTCTGTGTCTTATGTTAGTGTGTCCAGCTTCGCTCTCCCTGTCTCATTAGCCCTGATCTCTCCCAGCTGTGTCTCCCTCCTGTCTTCCATTCCCTGATTACCTCCCTGTGTATATTAGCCCTGTGTTTTCCTGTGCTCAGTGCTGTGTCGTACCCTCAGATCCTGCCTGTATGGTCCAGTTTGTGTTTTCATGTTTGGTGCCAGCAATAAAGAGGTTTTCAGTTACATTTCCATCTCTGAGTCCTGCACTTGGATCCACATCTCCACCTGCATCCACACAGACCCCTGACAGTTTCCCTCCTCATCATTATTATCATCAGTGCTATTATTATTATCAGTAAATGGTAGTAGTAGTGATGTAAGCATCGATCAGAAGATGTGGACACCTAGTACCTTGTCTGGGATGCTTGGATCAGCCTGGAAAGAGAAACACTTTCCATTAAGGCTGAAATGCTTTTGACCTTAAGCAGCAAGTACACTGAAAGTTTCTATGAAACCAGAACTGTTTTCTGAACATAAAACTAAAGAATTTTGCACTGTTTAGTTCTCAAACTCACATAAAACCATTTTTTCTAACACTCTAAATGATTAGTGTCTCAGTCACAGAGCTTCATATTTGAGCAGAACTGAACACAACACACGTTATTCCACAAGGTGTTATTTAGTACCTGAAAGGTGAATCATATCGCCCTGTGGATGAAATCAGCCTTAAGGAAACAGCACTAAAAAAAAGCCTATGTGACACCTGAATGCATAATACAATCCCTTCTTGCACCTGTGTATAACATCCAACACCCTCCGGGCAAATTACATATTTTGTTGATCATTGAAGTGAAAAGAGGTAAACCCCTGCAGCTCATCTTAAAATGTTAATGCACCCGTGTTTGGGATTTTTTTTAGTGAACTTAAAACAACTTTGGCAGATGTGCTTGTAGCATGTATGCCAAGGGACTTTTATTCTGGATTTAGGAATCTAAAGAAATCTACCATGCTGACATACAGAACGCAGTGACCGACAATTTAATTAAAAAATAATACAAAGACATTAAGAGAAATACCCTTTTAAATTTTCATTTCTGAGAACAAAAAGACTGGAAAATCTGCATTCAGAAATGCATCAGTATATTTATTACATGTCTCATCGCTGTTTCACAAACTGTCATGAGACTGTGTTGAATGCTGAACACTGTCAGAGCTGCAAATGACCTCCAGCAGGACACTGGTGTGAATGACTGTCATCCAACAATCCCCATAGGATAGCAGAATTGGAGCTTTTTACAGATAAGAGCAGGTTCACCCTGAATACATGTTACAGACGTTAAAGGGTCTGCAGAAGCAGTGAAGAACATTATGCTGCCTGTAACTTTGACCTGACCGGTTTGGTGACGGGTTAGTCAGGGCTCCTGTGTCCTGCATGAAAACAATCTTATTCTTTAGAACATCAACATCTTTGCTTTCCTAAACATTTTTTTCTAAATTTGCTATAAAATATATCTCAAATTAGACAATCTGTCTGCATTATTACACTATTACCAGAAACTACTAAATTTGATATAAACTTATCCACAGAGAATCCCAGACCTCCCTCTGCCCGGCCACCTCCTCCAGTTTAAACAGGGGAATTCCATCATGTCCCAGTCCTGGGGCATGCCCAGAACACCTCACCATGGAGGCATCCTTCTCAGATGCCCAAACCACCTCAACTGGCTCCTTTCGATGTGGACGAGTAGCAGCTCTACTCTGAGCCCCTCTTGAATGACTCTTCATCACGAAGGACTGATATCTTCACTGCAGCTGCCTCCTTGTGGGGCAGCAACTTATCCCTGATGCAGAGTGGGCACTCCACCCTTTTCCAGCTGAGGACCGTGGCCACAGATTTGGTAAATCTCATTCTTGCCACTCCACACTCAGCTATGAAACGCTGTGAGTGCTGGAGGCCACCACCTCATGGCTAATCAAGTCCAACAGGACCGCTCTTCAGCTTGATGGTGATTACCACCAACACAGCCACCAACCATCTTGATGTAGCCTCAACATTGTCTTTTCCGACTAATGTCTCCAGCCTCCCTTAGAATGCTGTCGGGTTCTAGGTCTGTCCATCATGCTCCCCTGCCACCTGGTCTAACTTACCCCCAGCTGGAGATTAGTAGAAAACTCAGCTAACAACTGAGTATCTCTCAACCACACACACTAGTTCAGGCTCCCTACCCACCGGAGAGGTGACATTCAATGTCCCACTTGTCAGTCTAGACAGCCCTGAGCACCACCTGAAACACAATAATGTCATGAAAGCATATTTTTAAAAACTTTTCATTCTGATGATCTGCAGGACTCTCTAAACTAAGTTTGGTCTGCATTTCTTGAAAGATGATATCCCACAAACTGTTGTTTGTATTTACTCCAGTAAATTCTACAAGACATGCTGTGTAAATAAACAGCAACAGCATAGAGCGGTCATATCTCTAAGAAGAAGACAGGAAAAGATCAGTAAAGAAACAATTTCCTCAAACCAAAGCGCAGATGAAACTGGTTGATCTAAAGTATGATTAGTTCAGCATGATTAATATAAATGACACTGATTATTACTAATAAACTGGAAAACCAAAATACTTACCACTCAGTTGAAGTCTTTCTGTCCAACAGCTCCTTTTCTAGACTTGTAAGAGTTCGATTATATGTGGGGAGTGCTGTTCTCAAAGACAGTAAGAAGCAAGTAGGGGGAGAAAAAACAGGAAATTATTTAGAAGCTGATTTGGTCCTTAATGGCTGTGCAAGCATTATAAAAACACAGAAAGTCAATATAGACCTCATACAACCAAATTAGACTAGCATATATAGTAACAGGGACAGCCAGTATGAATGGGCTGGTATCCTTTTTAATAGCAATAATAATAACTGTATATAAATATAAAATCATCTTAGAACAGATTGCTTAAATGCTGGTGTGACGAAGTGCAGCAACAACACCAAATAGTAAAAACAAAAAAAGAAAAACACAGGATTTAGCTACATGGGCTTATTTTTCACAGCCCGTGCTCCGCAGCATCATCTGCCATTCATCTTCATAGAGCAGTGAGTGACAGGCGTCAGGCCACGCCCCTTGATTTGCTGAGGAAGGCACAAAAAAAAGTTTGAATAAAAGAAAACATTTACTCACCAAAATCAGTGTATATTACATCTAAGAATCACAGCAATGGCAACAATAATCTGTTAAACTGAAGCTTCTGCAGCTGCACCCAGGCTTGCTCAAAATATTCCAGAAAAACGATGTGCTCCACGCCCAAGCATGTTGATCTGTGCGAAGGGAGGAGGAAAGCAGTGACAAGGTATTTTCAAACCATATCATTTTATCCTTCTGCTACAGGGAGACTGCCTTTTGTCTGTTTTGCTGCAACATCTTTTAATAATGAAATAAAACAAATAAAAATGACCATTTTGTATGCTTTTATTTTAAATTTTGAGGGCATTTGTATGACTCTGTCTAGTTCTTTATTTTGTCTAAAAACAAAAAACAAAAATTGATGAACCTCTAATAATTTCAGTTGTACTGTACGCACAGCTGGGTGACTTGTTTGTAAGTTTTACATACAAAAGTCCAAAAATAATTTAAAAAAAACGTCAGATAATGAAGTAAATTATAAAATGTAGTAAAGCAACAATAGAAAGAGGCATGAAGGGGAGGCCAAAGGTTCAAGTAAAACAGGCTACCTGTGAGTTACTCTTTATCAGTACAGTATAGAGTAAATGTACTTAGTTAAGTACTTAATATTCCACCACTGAAAAACAAAATTTCATTTAATATTGTTGATGTGATTTGGAGCTATGTAAAAAACTGAATTGAATTATGTTTTATAACTGCCTACTGACAGATCTATTTTTTCTTTCTGCTTTGCTGCACAACATCCTCTTTTATTCTCTACAAATCTCAGGACAGGCAAGACTGCATCCTGTTGCATTTACTGAAATCAAAAGCAGACTTTTGGGTTTGAGAGTCAATAAATCCATGAAAATGGCTCGGCCTGTAATGGGTTTCACAGCATCATGGACTGCAGTTTCTCAGATGACAACAGTGTACAGCTTAAAATCTATGATGTACCCATTTACATCAGCCAGTACAAAATACTTCAGCCCCGATTTTGTTGGTTTATCTCTCATTTACTGTTTGATTCCCAGCCTGGCCTTTGTAGCAACCATCCTCTCATATACAGAAATATTCTGCTTTGGATGATACAGGGATGTGCTTCTGGTCCTCATCATTTCCAGCAGAGGCCTGACCCGATGGAGACATTCATAAGACTCGCTGCCTTTTTTCTTTTCATTTTTGACATCTTCAGCCAAATTGCTCATGTCAATAATAAAACAAAACCACAGAAGGCGGAAACTCAGGTTTAGCAAAATTGTCATTTTCTGTTGTTTGCAAAATTCGTGACTTATTCCTGTTTAGGTGGATCTGCTCCAGGTGAAGTTGGTTCCTCATCCAGGTTGTTCTGCCTTTTATAACTTAAATCGGATATTATAGTTGTAAGCTGCCCTAGAGCTCCCTCTAGTGGCTGCTTTGGGTTCGGTTACTTTGGGAAAGGAAAAAAATGAGAACGTGAAGAAGAAATAAAAGATGGCGGAAAGTGATACCGTAATGTTATCGTTCTAAGCTGATACGGACCTTAAAATGTTGTTGCCTTGGACAAGATATGTCTGTAAGTATGAGTGTCGATAAAATAATTATTCTTTTGTTTTGTGTAAAAATGGTACGATAATTTGTACGTTTGAAAGTTTTATCTTGTTAGCTTGCAGTAAGAGGGTAACAAGCTAGTTTACAATGTTAGTTAGCTAATACAGTATTTTGTACTTTCAGTTTTACGATGGTCAAAGAGAAGGCAATGGTCAGAGGCCATTCTTCAATAAATCAGCGCAAAAAGGAAAATAAGTCTGGTTATTGGAGCATCGTTATCTCGCTGTCTAGCTGGTGAAACTAAGAGACTCAGGGCGAGGACAGCATAGTAAAAAGACATTAGCGCAGCGGGCACAACCACGAGGAGCTATTTTCAGCACATCAGTTATGAGTCTACGGTCAGGAAAGCAATATCAACTGGATCTTCCAGAAGAGGAAGAAACACCAGACCAAAGAGAAACAAAACAAGTGCACAACGCAGAGGATATGGAGAACAAGGATAATGCTAGCAACGCAGACACACAGGCGGAGTCTAGACGCTCGCGTACGTCCAAGCGTTCATCCACAAGTTCTGCAGCACTTAAAGCACGAGCAAAAGCAGAGGCTGCACGTGCACAGCTGGCGTATTCAGAAAGAGAAGCAGCTATAATGAAACAAAAAACTGAACTTGAGGCAAATTTACATGTTTTGAGCTGTCAAAAGGCTGTTGCAGTTGCAGAAGCAGAGGTTGCAGTTTATGAAGAAGAGGAGGAGGGACTCTCAAAGAGTGAACTGCGCTATCCATTGGTGGGACCACCCGCCAGTCCAAAACAACGCACAGCAGAGTATGTACAAAAACACTCAGATATTTGCCTTGAAGGATTCAAAAGTAGATCCACTTGCCTGTCACAAAGCTGCGCGTGAACAATGCGAAATGGCTATGAATGCAGATATAGACAATGACTGCGCACACAGTGCTCAAAAGGCTAATGTTAAAGTGGAACTCCAAACACAACAGAGAGAGAGACTGGATTCCCCCAAACCTTATCCGTACAACACTCTTCAAACATCAACAGAGACACGGAGGGAAATGTTAAGTACTGGACTTTTGCAGTTTGATGACCACCCAGAAAACTACTGGGCGTGGAAGGCATCATTTCAAAGTGCTATTAAAGACTTGCACGTTACAGCTCAAGAGGAGCTAGATTTAATGGTCAAATGGCTTGGAGTGGAGTCTGGTCACCAGGCCAAAAGAATCCGATCAGTCCATGTCTTTAATCCAGCTGCAGCTCTCAACCTTGTGTGGCAAAGACTCGAGGAATGTTATGGATCTCCAGAAGTGGTAGAAAATGCACTGTTAAAAAAGATTGAACAGTTTCCCAAACTAAACAACAGAGACAACACAAAGTTAAAAGAGCTGGGTGACGTTCTGCAGGAAATAGAATGTGCAAAAGATGGAGGATATCTACCAGGCCTCTCATATTTGGACACAGCTCGCGGAGTCAACCCCATTGTGGAAAAGTTACCATATGGACTGCAGGAAAAATGGATTGCAACAGGAGCAAAGTACAAAGAAGAACATAAAGTTGTTTTCCCCCCTTTCAGTGTCTTTTCAAAGTTTGTAAGACAAGCCAAAATAAGAAACGACCCAAGCTTTGTCATCACACCTCCTGCCGACACAAGCTTCAAGAAGGAGAAAAGCTTCAGAGGCAGTAACAGGCAAGTGATTAGTGTACACAAAACGGACATTCCTACAGACACTAGTTCACCTCAAAATAGTTACAGCAAGCCTATAGAAAGCCCTGACAAGGTATGCCCAATACATAAGAAGCCTCACCCTCTTAAAAGGTGCAAGAGTTTTAGAGCAAAGCCCATAGATGAGCGCAAGTCATTTTTAAAAGAGAACAGAATCTGTTTTAAATGCTGTGGCTCTACTCAACATTTAGCAAGGGACTGCAGGGCTCAAATAAAATGCATGGACTGTGGTAGCGACAGGCATTTAGCAGTGCTACATCCAGGTCCACCCCCTGCTCCAGCTGAGAGCTCTGGAGCTGATAAAGATGATGGCGGGGAGACACAGGATAGTGCAAATGCCTCAGTTGTTTCCAAATGCACAGAAGTCTGTGGTGATGAAGATAGCCCACATTCATGCTCAAAAATAAGTCCTGTGTTAGTCTATCCAGAAGGCGAAAAAGAACAGGCTAGAAAGATGTATGCAGTGCTTGATGAACAAAGTAACAAGTCACTAGCTAAGTCGCAGTTTTTTGAGCTCTTTAATATTAAGACACGCTCAGAGACTTACAAGCTCAGAACATGCTCAGGACTGTCAGATAATGTCGGCAGAACAGCAGTAAACTTCATGATTGAGTCAATGGATGGTAAAGTAAAGCTCCCACTCCCAAACCTGATTGAATGTGACATGATTCCAGACGACAGGAGAGAGATTCCCTCTCCACAAGTGGCCATGAAGTTCTCACACTTACAGAAGATAGCTGAAAAAGTACCTCCTGTAGAAGAACAAGTACCTATTCTGTTGCTTTTGGGAAGAGACATTATACAGGTACACAAAGTCAGAGAGAGAATCAATGGGCCACACAATACACCTTATGCACAGCGTTTGGATTTAGGCTGGGTTATAGTTGGAGAAGCCTGCATGGGGAAGACGCAGAAGCCCCCTAGTGTGAGTGTTCTCAAAACACATATTCTCCAGAATGGCCGTGCTTCTTACCTCTGCCCATGTCCTAACACGTTTCAAATCAAAGACCAGTTAAACACCACACCTAACCCCAAAAAGGACAGGGGAAACACAAACACCAATCAACTGGGAGAAACTGTTTTTGACAGGACAAAAGATGATGACAAACCAGCACTGTCAGTAGAGGACAAAGACTTCATTGACATCATGGAGAAGGAGGTGTATCAAAATGAATGTAACAGCTGGGTGGCGCCTTTGCCATTCCGCTCTCCAAGACCAGAGCTTCCGAGTAACAGAGAGCAAGCATTCAAGCGCCTCCAATCTCTCAGAAAGACATTAGACCGGAACCCTGAAATGAAAAGACAATATATCGAATTCATTCAAAACATGCTGGACAATGACCATGCAGAAGTCGCTCCACCTTTGGACTCAAACAAAGAACACTGGTACTTGCCATCCTTCGGTGTGTACCACCCACAAAAACCTAATCAGCTGAGAGTAGTCTTTGACTCAAGTGCAGAATTTGAAGGACAGTCCCTTAACAAAGTCTTATTAAGTGGACCCGACCTAAATAACACACTGCTGGGTGTCCTTATGCGTTTTAGGAAAGAGCCTGTAGCATTTTCAGCTGATGTGCAACAAATGTTTTATTGTTTTGAAGTGAGAGAGGATCATAGGGATTATCTGAGATTCCTTTGGTATAAAGATAATGATCCCGACCAAGGTATTTGTGACTATAGAATGAGGGTTCATGTTTTTGGGAATAGCCCTTCCCCAGCTGTGGCTATTTATTGTATGAGGCGTGCTGCAGTCAAGGGAGAAGAAAAGCACAGACATGATGCAAAGCAGTTTGTAATGAGACATTTTTACGTTGATGATGGTCTCGCATCCACAGCAACAGTGGAAGAAGCTGTTGAGACACTCACAAGCGCTCAAAAGATGCTGGCACAGTCAAACTTAAGGCTACATAAAATAGCCTCTAATGACCACAAAGTAGTGGAAGCGTTTCCTGCTGCCGAGAGAGCCAAGGATCTAAAAGACTTGGATTTAGAGTTGGACGACATACCCCTGCAAAGGAGCTTGGGGGTACTGTGGAATCTTAAAAAGGACTGTTTTACCTTTCACGTCACCACTAAACAAAAGCCGTTCACCAGGAGAGGTGTCTTGGCCACTGTTAACAGTCTGTATGACCCGCTGGGTTTCGTGTCACCCATCACAATGCAGGGAAAAGCTCTTCTCCGTGAATTGACCTCAGAGCAAAAGGACTGGGATGAATCACTTCCTGCAGAAAAAGAAGATGAATGGAGCAGATGGAGAAGCTCATTGAAGGATCTTGAGCGGCTTCAGATACCGAGGTGCTACCTCTCGTTCTCCCAGGCCATTGCTGTGAAAAAAGAACTGTGCATATTTTCAGATGCCTCCACCATGGCCATAGGAGCAGTGGCATATCTGAGAGCTATTGATGGTGAAGGTCAGTGGCACACAGGTTTCATCATGGGCAAGTCCAAAGTAGCCCCAAGACCTGCCCACACTGTTCCTAGATTGGAGTTACAGTGGGGCAAAAAAGTATTTAGTCAGCCACCGATTGTGCAAGTTCCCCCACTTAAAATGATGACAGAGGTCAGTAATTTGCACCAGAGGTACACTTCAACTGTGAGAGACAGAATGCGAAAAAAAAATCCATGAATCCACATGGTAGGATTTGTAAAGAATTTATTCGTAAATCAGGGTGGAAAATAAGTATTTGGTCAATAACAAAAATACAACTCAATACTTTGTAACATAACCTTTGTTGGCAATAACAGAGGTCAAACGTTTACTATAGGTCTTTACCAGGTTTGCACACACAGTAGCTGGTATTTTGGCCCATTCCTCCATGCAGATCTTCTCGAGAGCAGTGATGTTTTGGGGCTGTCGCCGAGCAACACGGACTTTCAACTCCCGCCACACATTTTCTATGGGGTTGAGGTCTGGAGACTGGCTAGGCCACTCCAGGACTTTCAAATGCTTCTTACGGAGCCACTCCTTTGTTGTCCGGGCGGTGTGTTTTGGATCATTGTCATGTTGGAAGACCCAGCCTCGTTTCATCTTCAAAGTTCTCACTGATGGAAGGAGGTTTTGGCTCAAAATCTCACGATACATGGCCCCATTCATTCTGTCTTTAACACGGATCAGTCGTCCTGTCCCCTTGGCAGAAAAACAGCCCCATAGCATGATGTTTCCACCCCCATGCTTCACAGTAGGTATGGTGTTCTTGGGATGCAACTCAGTATTCTTCTTCCTCCAAACACGACGAGTTGAGTTTATACCAAAAAGTTCTACTTTGGTTTCATCTGACCACATGACATTCTCCCAATCCTCTGCTGTATCATCCATGTGCTCTCTGGCAAACTTCAGACGGGCCTGGACATGCACTGGCTTCAGCAGCGGAACACGTCTGGCACTGCGGGATTTGATTCCCTGCCGTTGTAGTGTGTTACTGATGGTGACCTTTGTTACTTTGGTCCCAGCTCTCTGCAGGTCATTCACCAGGTCCCCCCGTGTGGTTCTGGGATCTTTGCTCACCGTTCTCATGATCATTTTGACCCCACGGGATGAGATCTTGCTTGGAGCCCCAGATCGAGGGAGATTATCAGTGGTCTTGTATGTCTTCCATTTTCTGATGATTGCTCCCACAGTTGATTTTTTCACACCAAGCTGCTTGCCTATTGTAGATTCACTCTTCCCAGTCTGGTGCAGGTCTGCAATACTTTTCCTGGTGTCCTTCGAAAGCTCTTTGGTCTTGGCCATAGCGGAGTTTGGAGTCTGACTGTTTGAGGCTGTGGACAGGTGTCTTTTATACAGATGATGAGTTCAAACAGGTGCCATTCATACAGGTAACGAGTGGGGGACAGAAAAGCTTCTTACAGAAGACGTTACAGGTCTGTGAGTGCCAGAGATTTTCCTTGTTTGAGGTGACCAAATACTTATTTTCCACCCTGATTTACGAATAAATTCTTTACAAATCCTACCATGTGAATTCATGGATTTTGTTTTCACATTCTGTCTCTCACAGTTGAAGTGTACCTCTGGTGCAAATTACTGACCTCTGTCATCATTTTAGGTGGGGGAACTTGCACAATCGGTGGCTGACTAAATACTTTTTTGCCCCACTGTATGTGCAGCAGTGTTAGCTGTAGAGATGTACGAACTCATTAGAGATGAGATTGACATTGAAGCAGACACTGTCAGATTTTTCACAGACAGTAAAATTGTTCTTGGTTACATACACAACAACACAAAGAGGTTCTACACTTACGTGGCTAACCGAGTGATTAGAATCAGAAAGACTACACATCCAGCACAGTGGTTTTACATAGCCACTAGTGACAATCCAGCAGACACAGCCACTAGACCAATTGCAGCTTCTGCATTGGCTTCTACAAACTGGTTTAGTGGTCCTTCCTTTTTGACACAACACGACATAGAGAAGTCTCACTGTGATAGTTTCACACTGATCGATCCTGACACAGATGCAGAGATCAGACCTGATATAACAAGTTTTGTTACCAAAGCCTCAGTAACACAGCTAGAGCCATGCCGTTTTGAAAGATTCTCTCATTGGATGAGATTGTGTCACACTATTGCATCACTAAAGCGTGTGGCAGTATCATTCAAGAAAACAAACACAGAAGGTAAAGGCTGGAAGTGTTTCAGTGAAACTAACACCACAGATGAAGTGTCTAAAGCAGCAAAGTTCATCATTCACACAGTACAAAGTGAAACGTTCAAAGAAGAGTACAGATGCATAAAAGAAAATCTGCCACTTCCAAAACAAAGCTGTCTTCAAAGGTTAAATCCAGTTATTGATGAAGATGGGCTCCTCAGACTAGGAGGTCGATTGGCACCTGCTAACCTAACAAAAGATGAGAAACACCCACTCATTATCCCAAATGCTCATCATATAGCCATCCTTCTTATTAGATACTATCATGAGAAGGTAGCGCATCAGGGGCGTCACCTAACAGAAGGAACGCTCAGAGGTGCTGGATTTTGGATTATTGGCAGTAAACGGCTCGTCTCTTCTGTTATTTACAAGTGTGTTCTCTGTCGAAAGCTTCGAGGACGACTTCAGACCCAAAAGATGGCAGATTTACCTGTGGACAGGCTGACACCAACGCCACCGTTCACTAGTGTAGGACTGGATGTCTTTGGACCCTGGACGGTCACCACACGTCGCACCAGAGGAGGGAGTGCAGACAGTAAACGCTGGGCTGTGCTTTTCACCTGCATGTCCACGAGAGCTGTGCACATTGAGCTCATTGAAACAATGTCAACATCCAGCTTCATCAATGCGCTGAGGAGATTTTTCTGCATCCGTGGACCTGCTCAAATACTCAGATCTGATAGAGGTACAAATTTTGTTGGAGCATGCAATGAGTTGCAAATTGATCACAAGGACACAGAACTAAACTCATACCTGCAAGAGAAAGGATGCACATGGCTGTTTAATCCCCCACACTCGTCACACATGGGTGGCTCGTGGGAGAGACTTATTGGAGTAGCAAGGCGCATCCTAGATGGTATTCTGTTGAAAGCCGTACATGTCCAACTAACGCATGAAGTGTTAAGTACATTCATGGCAGAAGTAATGGCAATAATGAATGCAAGACCACTTGTACCAGTCTCAACAGATCCAGACAAACCAAACCTTCTCACTCCAGCAATGCTCCTTACACAAAAGGTCAATGCATTATCTGCACCAACAGGAAGCTTTGGACCGCCAGACCTCTACTCAAAGCAATGGAAGCAAGTACAGTGTTTGGCAGACTCTTTTTGGAAACAGTGGAAAAGTGAATATCTTTCAACACTACAGCAAAGGAGAAAATGGACTGATGATAAAACAAACATAAAAGTTGGTGATGTTGTGTTATTGAAAGATGCTCTCGCACACAGAAATGACTGGTCCATGGGAAAAGTTGTAAGAACATTTGAGAGCAAGGACAATAAGGTTCGAAAAGCAGAAGTAAAGACTGTGAAAGATGGAAATGAAAAAGTGTTTTTGAGACCCATCGCTGATATGGTTTTGCTTTTATCAAGTGATAAATAAGTGTTTGAAATAGCCCTAAACTGTTCAAAATGTTTATTAGAAAAGTTTGTTCTAGTGGCACAATTATATTGTACCAGGCGGGGAGTGTTCTGCCTTTTATAACTTAAATCGGATATTATAGTTGTAAGCTGCCCTAGAGCTCCCTCTAGTGGCTGCTTTGGGTTCGGTTACTTTGGGAAAGGAAAAAAATGAGAACGTGAAGAAGAAATAAAAGATGGCGGAAAGTGATACCGTAATGTTATCGTTCTAAGCTGATACGGACCTTAAAATGTTGTTGCCTTGGACAAGATATGTCTGTAAGTATGAGTGTCGATAAAATAATTATTCTTTTGTTTTGTGTAAAAATGGTACGATAATTTGTACGTTTGAAAGTTTTATCTTGTTAGCTTGCAGTAAGAGGGTAACAAGCTAGTTTACAATGTTAGTTAGCTAATACAGTATTTTGTACTTTCAGTTTTACGATGGTCAAAGAGAAGGCAATGGTCAGAGGCCATTCTTCAATAAATCAGCGCAAAAAGGAAAATAAGTCTGGTTATTGGAGCATCGTTATCTCGCTGTCTAGCTGGTGAAACTAAGAGACTCAGGGCGAGGACAGCATACAGGTCATTTTTCTCCTATGTGAACCTTCTGGAAGTTTTTCTCTGCCTTTCACTTTTTCTTGACATATTCTCTCAATAGTTCACTAAAAAATATTTCAAAATTCTGATTCAATTCAATTCAATTCAATTTTATTTATATAGCGCCAAATCACAACAAAAGTCGCCTCAAGGCGCTTCATAGATACAGAGAAAAACCCAACAATCATATGACCCCCTATGAGCAAGCACTTTGGCGACAGTGGGAAGGAAAAACTCCCTTTTAACAGGAAGAAACCTCCGGCAGAACCAGGCTCAGGGAGGGGCGGCCATCTGCTGCGACCGGTTGGGGTGAGAGAAGGAAGACAGGATAAAGACATGCTGTGGAAGAGAGACAGAGGTTAATAACAGATATGATTCAATGCAGAGAGGTCTATTAATACATAGTGAGTGAGAAAGGTGACTGGAAAGGAAAAACTCAATGCATCATGGGAATCCCCCGGCAGCCTACATCTATTGCAGCATAACAAAGGGAGGATTCAGGGTCACCTGGTCCAGCCCCAACTATATGCTTTAGAAAAAAGGAAAGTTTTAAGCCTAATCTTAAAAGTAGAGATAGTGTCTGTCTCCCGAATCCAAACTGGAAGCTGGTTCCACAGAAGAGGGGCCTGAAAACTGAAGGCTCTCCCTCCCATTCTACTTTTAAATATTCTAGGAACAACAAGTAGGCCTGCAGAGCGAGAGCGGAGCGCTCTAATAGGGTGATATGGTACTACAAGGTCATTAAGATAAGATGGGGCCTGATTATTTAAGACCTTGTATGTGAGGAGCAGGATTTTGAATTCAATTCTGGATTTAACAGGAAGCCAATGAAGGGAAGCCAAAACAGGAGAAATATGCTCTCTCTTTCTAGTCCCTGTCAGGACTCTTGCTGCAGCATTTTGGATTAGCTGAAGGCTTTTCAGTGAGTTTTTTGGACATCCTGATAATAATGAATTACAGTAGTCCAGCCTGGAAGTAATAAATGCATGAACTAGTTTTTCAGCGTCACTCTGAGACAGGATATTTCTAATTTTAGAGATGTTGCGCAAATGGAAGAAAGCAGTCTTACATATTTGTTTAATATGTGCGTTGAAGGACATGTCCTGGTCAAAAATGACTCCAAGGTTCCTCACAGCGTTACTGGAGGCCAAGGTAATGCCATCCAGAGTAAGAATCTGATTAGATACCATATTTCTAAGATTTTCAGGGCCGAGTACAATAACCTCAGTTTTATCTGAATTAAGAAGCAGAAAGTTAGCGGCCATCCAGGTCTTTATGTCTTTAAGACATTCCTGCAGTTTAACTAATTGGTGTGTGTTATCTGGCTTCATGGACAGATAGAGCTGGGTGTCATCTGCATAGCAGTGAAAATGTATGCTATGTCTTCTAATGATGCTGCCTAAGGGAAGCATGTATAATGTAAACAGAATTGGTCCTAGCACTGAACCCTGTGGAACTCCATAATTAACCTCAGTGTGTGAAGAGGACTCTCCATTTACATGCACGAATTGGAGTCTATTAGATAGATATGATACAAACCACTGCAGTGCAGTACCTGTAATACCTACAGCATGTTCTAATCGCTCTAATAGGATATTATGATCAACAGTATCGAACGCTGCACTAAGGTCTAGCAGGACAAGCACAGAGATGAGTCCACTGTCAGAGGCCACAAGAAGATCATTTGTAACCTTCACTAAAGCTGTTTCTGTGCTGTGCTGAGCTCTGAAACCTGACTGAAACTCTTCAAATAAACCATTCCTCTGCAGATGATCTGTTAGCTGTTTGACAACTACTCTTTCAAGGATTTTTGATATGAAAGGAAGGTTGGAGATTGGCCTATAATTAGCTAAGACTGCTGGGTCTAGAGATGGCTTTTTGAGTAAAGGTTTAACTACAGCCAGCTTGAAGGCCTGTGGTACATAGCCGATTATTAGAGATAGGTTGATCATATTTAAGATCGAAGAATTAATTAATGGCAGGACTTCTTTGAGCAGTTTTGTAGGAATGGGGTCTAAAAGACACGTTGATGGTTTGGAGGAAGTAATTATTGAAGTTAACTCAGAAAGATCAATTGGAGAAAAAGAGTCTAACTTAACATCAATGGTACTAAGAGTAGCTGTAGATAATATTACATCTGTGGGATGATTATTGGTAATTTTTTCTCTAATGATAAAAATTTTATTTGTGAAGAAGTTCATGAAGTCATTACTAGTTAACGTTAAAGGGATGGTTGGCTCAAAAGAGCTCTGACTTTTTGTCAGCCTGGCTACAGTGCTGAAGAGAAACCTAGGGTTGTTCTTATTTTCTTCAATCAGTGATGAATAGTAAGATGTTCTGGCTTTGCGGAGGGCTTTCTTATAAAGCAGCAAACTATTTCTCCAGGCTAAATGATGATCCTCTAGATTTGTGACACGCCATTTCCTCTCCAGATTACGAGTCATCTGCTTTAGGGTACGTGTTTCAGAATTATACCACGGAGTCAGGTACTTCTGATTTGAGGCCTTAGTTTTCACAGGAGCTACAGTATCCAGAGTCGTACGTAGTGAGGAGGTGAAATTATTAACAAGATAATCGACCTCTGTTGGGGTAGCGTTCAGATAGCTACTCTGCTCTGTGTTGGTACAGGGCATTGAAGATGATAACAGTGGGTGGATTATATTCTTAAACTTAGTTACAGTGCTTTCAGAAAGACATCTACTTTGATAAAGTCTACTCTTCACCGCTGTGTAATCAATTATTGTAAAAGTAAATGTTATCAGGAAATGATCAGACAGGAGAGGGTTTTCAGGAAACACTGTTAAATGTTCAGGTTCGATGCCATATGTTAGAACAAGATCTAGAGTGTGATTAAAGTGGTGGGTGGGTTCTTTTACATTTTGAGAGAAACCAATTGAGTCTAATAACAGATTAAATGCCATGTTGAGGCTGTCATTCTTAGCATCTACATGGATGTTAAAATCACCCACAATAATTATTTTATCTGAGCTCAGAACTAAATTAGATATAAAGTCTGAGAAATCAGACAGAAACTCTGTGTAAGGCCCAGGTGGACGATAGATGATAACAAGTAAGACTGGTTTCTGAGTTTCACAGCTGGGGTGGACAATGTTAAGCATCAGGCTTTCAAATGAATTAAAAGTCTGTCTTGGTCTTTCATTAATTAATAGGCTGGTGTGAAAAATTGCTGCCACACCGCCCCCTCGGCCTGTGCTTCGAGATTTCTGGTAGTTAGAATGGCTCGGGGGTGTTGATTTATTTAAACTAACATAATCATCCTGCTGCAACCAGGTTTCTGTAAGGCAGAGTAAATCAATTTGTTGATCAATTATTAAGTCATGTACTAACAGAGACTTGGAGGAGAGAGACCTAATATTTAATAATCCACATTTCACTGTTTTACTCTTTGGTTCAGATGTGGATACTGTATTGTTCTTTCTTTGTGATTGTTTATGTTTAAGTTGTTTGTTGCTGGTTTTTAGTTTGTTTTTTGTCTTTTTGGAAGCTGACACAGTCTCTATGGAGATGGGTTTTTGGGGGGGTAGCAGGAGGAGAGAAGCTGCAGAGAAGCGTGTAAGACTGCAACTCTGCTTCCTGGTCCCAACTCTGGATGCTGCCACTTCTCCACTCCCGTCTCTCTCTCTCTGCTTCGTGTGTCATCAATACCTACCTGTGATTAGACCGTCGTTGCTTGTGCATTCCAGTGCTGCACCATAAAGGTAAAGGCTTGTCTTCTCAGCTTTCTGTAGAAATTTCTTCCTAGCCCAAATGTTTGATGAGTTATGGTAGGCAGAGTTTTCCCTTCTGTGTTCAGAAAAGAGTAACTTATGAATGATTTGTGCTATCATAAAGCACCACACATCCCCGTACAGCTCTGCTTCTCTTCTTTTCAAAACCGTTAACATTTTCTCCCTAGCATAAACGATGACGAAGTATTGGTCATTTAAAGAGTGCTTGTAAAATGGGCTCGCCAGCAGGCCCATGGTAAATAAAGGGTTAAGAAACCAAGTATGCTGGAAAATGCACCTGTTAGACATACTGTTTGTCTTTTTGTTTGTTTGTAAAGCACTTTCTGAATGAAGACAGTGTGGAAGAGACAAGATTTTACTTCTTTAAAAGTATGATCTTCAGACGCATTTAAAAAACAAGAAAGAGACAAAAAAAATGTAATTTAAAGTTTTATTGAATAAATTTGAAAATATTTTGATCCAATGCAAAGCAAAGTTGTAACACAGAATGTCTCAGTGCAAAACAATCTACATTTAACCCCAAAAGGTTGATTCTGTTCATCTGGACGTAGCGTTTTCAGTGGGAGAAATGTTTTGTCACTCCCACTGAAAACGCTATGTCCAGATGAATAGTATCAACCTTTTTGGGATTTACCTACCTGGATAGCTGAGCATGCATCAACACAATCTATATTTAACGTATGCTAATTAATGCTAAGAGCGTGTTTTTGATGTTGCAGATGGTAAACTGGTTCACTTTAAGTGTAAAAGAAGGACAAAAAGGTCCAAACAGCTGTTGTGGCCTTCTTTAAGCCAGAGCCTGTTCAAATGGACTGAGACAAAGTCTATAAAATTGTATAAACAGCACAACAACCCCAACCAGTCGCAGCAGATGGCCCCGCCCCTCCCTGTGCCTGGTTCTGCCGGAGGTTTCTTCCTGTTAAAAGGGAGTTTTTCCTTCCCACTGTCGCCAAAGTGCTTTCTCATAGGGGGTCATATGATTGTTGGAGTTTTTCTTTATTATTGGAGTGTCTTTGCCTTCCAATAATAAAGCATCTTCCAATAATAAAGCGTCTTGAGGCGACTGTTGTTGTGATTTGGTGCTATATACATGAAACATAAATCAAACATAATTCAGTTCAGTTTTATTGATATGGCGCCAAATCACATCAACACTATGGGTGGTTCACATCAAGTATCATTAGGATACACAGTTATGTGCATTATGAAGCCGTGCTAACCACTACAAAACTGCAGTATGCACATGTGTATCTGCAGCTTTTCCATCCTTTAGTCTGCTTCTATAGATTCTGTCTTAGCTAATTATAGGCCAATCTCCAACCTTCCTTTCATATCAAAAATCCTTGAAAGAGCAGTTGTCAAACAGCTAACAGATCATCTGCAGAGGAATGGCTTATTTGAAGAGTTTCAGTCAGGTTTCAGAGCTCATCACAGCACAGAAACAGCTTTAGTGAAGGTTACAAATGATCTTCTTATGGCCTCTTACAGTGGACTCATCTCTGTGCTTGTCCTGCTAGACCTTAGTGCAGCATTCAATACTGTTGACCATAATATCCTATTAGAGCGATTACAGCACGCTGTAGGTATTACAGGTACTGTGCTGCAGTGGTTTGTATCATATCTATCCAATAGACTCCAATTTGTGCATGTAAATGGAGAGTCCTCTTCACACACTGAGGTTAATTATGGAATTTCACAGGGTTTAGTGCTAGGACCAATTCTGTTTACATTATACATACTTCCCTTGGGCGACCGTGGCTCAGGGGGTTGGGAAGCGCATCTGTAACCGGAAGGTCGCCGGTTCGATCCCCGTACTCTCTGTCCTGGTCATTGTGTCCTTGGGCAAGACACTTCACCTACTGCCTACCATTTGCGCAACTTCTCTAAAATTAGAAATATCCTGTCTCAGATGGCCAGAGGGGCCGATGGCGCAATATGGCAGCCTCGCTTCTGTCAGTCTGCCCTAGGGCAGCTGTGGCTACAACTGTAGCTTGCCTCCACCAGTGTGTGAATGCGAGAGCGAATGAATAGTGGTATTGTAAAGCGCTTTGGATTTATATAGCGCTTTTCAAGGCACCCAATCTATTATTATCATTAGAAGACATAGCATAAATTGTCACTGCTATGCTGATGACACCCAGCTTTATCTATCTATGAAGCCAGGTAACACACATCAATTAGTTAAACTGCAGGAATGTCTTAAAGACATAAAGACCTGGATGGCCACTAACTTTCTGCAAATTAATTCAGATCAAACTGAGGTTATTGTACTCGGCCCTGAAAATCTTAGAAATATGGTATCTAACCAGATTCTTACTCTGGATGGCGTTACCTTGGCCTCCAGTAACGCTGTGAGGAACCTTGGAGTAATTTTTGACCAGGACATGTCCTTCAACGCACATATTAAACAAATATGTAAGACTGCTTTCCTCCATTTGCGCAACATCTCTAAAATTAGAAATATCCTGTCTCAGAGTGACGCTGAAAAACTAGTTCATGCATTTATTACTTCCAGGCTGGACTACTGTAATTCATTATTATCAGGATGTCCAAAAAACTCACTGAAAAGCCTTCAGCTAATCCAAAATGCTGCAGCAAGAGTACTGACAGGGACTAGAAAGAGAGAGCAGATTTCTCCTGTTTTGGCTTCCCTTCATTGGCTTCCTGTTAAATCCAGAATTGAATTCAAAATCCTGCTCCTCACATACAAGGTCTTAAATAATCAGGTCCCATTTTTGTTAATGACCTTGTAGTGCCATATCACCTTATTAGAGCACTTCGCTCTCGCACTGCAGGCCTACTTGTTGCTCCTAGAGTATTTAAAAGTAGAATGGGAGGGAGAGCCTTCAGTTTTCAGGCCCCTCTTCTGTGGAACCAGCTTCCAGTTTGGATTCGGGAGACAGACACTATCTCTACTTTCAAGATTAGGCTTCAAACTTTCCTTTTTGCTAAAGCATATAGTTAGGGCTGGACCAGGTGACCCTGAATCCTCCCTTAGTTATGCTGCAATAGATGTAGGCTGCCAGGGGATTCCCATGATGCATTGAGTTTTTCCTTTCCAGTCACCTTTCTCACTCACTATGTGTTAACAGACCTCTCTGCATTGAATCATATCTGTTATTAATCTCTGTCTCTCTTCCACAGCATGTCTTTTATCCTGTCTTCCTTCTCTCACCCCAACCAATCACAGCAGATGGCCGCCCCTCCCTGAGCCTGGTTCTGCTGGAGGTTTCTTCCTGTTAAAAGGGAGTTTTTCCTTCCCACTGTCGCCAAAGTGCTTGCTCATAGGGGGTCATATGATTGTTGGGTTTTTCTCTGTATCTATAAAGCGCCTTGAGGCGACTTTTCTTGTAATTTGACGCTATATAAATAAAATTGAATTGAACTTGAACACCAACCACTCACATTTTTAAAGAATGTGTCAAATAATAATAATAATGGATTGCATTTATATAGCGCTTTTCGGGGCCCTCAAAGCGCTTTACAATTCCACTATTCATTCACTCTCACACACTGGTGGAGGCAGCTACAGTTGTAGCCACTGCTGCCTGGGGCAGACTGACAGAAGCGAGGCTGCCATATTGCGCCATCGGCGCCCTCTGGCCATTACCAGTAGGCGGTAGGTTAAGTGTCTTGCCCAAGGACACAACGACCAAGACTGTCCGAGCCGGGGCTTGAACCGGCAACCTTCCGATTACAAGATGAACACCCAACTCTTGAGCCACGATCGCCCTAACAGCAGAGTCCACTACACCTCTGCACTGAGTTAACAATTATAGTTTTTCTTGCTTTGAGCTGCTGGGAGAGTTTTCCTAAAACTTCATGCTAATATTTCTAGGCTGTTCCATGAGCTCTCTGAGAGACCTGTGTGAATAAAGGCCCCAGTTTGTTTGCTGTCTATATTGTGGAGGGTTTTGCTGAGGGGTGTGTTTATGTTATCTACAGGATGGCAGAAAACTGACTTTTCAGACTGTTCACAATATTTATGTAAATCTGTGGCTGATTTAAAAAAAAAAAAAAAAAAAAAAAGCCCATCATTAGAACCTTTGATCTAATGTCCCAATAAAGAAACTAAAGGAAATAAAGGAGAGAATTTTGAGCCTGGTTTTATCCAGTTCACGTGAAAATATTTCAGCAGATAAAGGAGCCTGTTTAAATGTCACTTTTCAGAAAAACTTTACAAATGTTGAGGTAGGCTCAAGATTTTTGCACAGTACTGTGGAGGTTTTTACTGAAAGCCTTTGTGTAAGAGAAATACAGCTGCTGTTCTGCCTTTGAACAGCAGGTGGCATCCGTGCGTAATCATAGTGGTGTGTTTTCCTTCCTATGATGACGCAGCACAAACATTTACATGTTATGTGAACACATACACAGTTTTTATGACTTTTGATTTTAGTTATTTGCTTTTGGTTAATATTTTGCTTCTCTTCATTACAGGGAATCTAATCTGGTTTTGCTGAGAGCAAAGAATGAGCTACTGCACAGCTGAAGTGAATTCCTTCTGTTGCCTCTTCTGAAGAAAAGCAAGAGCAGCAGAGCTGTGCAGACACAGAGCAGCTGGTGAAATAAGGCCTGTGGACACACAACACTAAAGGCCTGTTTACTATAAAGGAATGCGGTTAGCAGTTGTCAGGGTGACTGGCCGGCCATGAAGCGAGGTCTCGGAAACAAACAGGAAGTAAAATGAGAACTGAGAACTGCAACTGAAACTGAAAGGGCAGTTAGTGCTCTGGCTCAACTGAATGAGCTGTGTGTGTAAAACAAAGCAAACATCTGCTGCTCTGACAGAAAAGCCTAAACCGCAACACACAGAGTATTTTCCACTCAGAACACACTCTGCCTGTTACTCGGATGCAGTCATTGCATGTCCCTACTTGCACAAGTCAGCAGCAAAGCTTTAATTCTTATCTCAGAAGCTGAGCTCGGAGCCAACTTTGGCTCTGCCTTTTTTTGGTTACTGAGGAAAGTCCTCACTTTCAGAGAACTTTGTTTTTACTGGACGCTCTTATCTTAACAGCAATACATATTTACAGGGCCTGTGTCTGGGAAGCTGTAAAAACTGGACTCTGAGCTCTGTGATAAACTTTCAGCAGTTTAAATTTCTTTTACAGGTCGTGAATGAGGCCAAACAGCCTATATAAATACAAAAAAAGTTTTTATTCAGATTTACGTGGTGATTCACATGAAGTCATAATGTACAGACAAGAAACAGTGGTGACAGGTTGTGGTGAAAGCCTCTTTGCTGCATTGCAAGAAGCAGAACAATGATCTGGGTTTTTTTCCTTTCTTTCTCTCGTTTGAACTCACGGTTGCCCTTTATGGTAATAAGCTAAGTGCAAAAGAATAAGACACACCCCTGCTTTGAGTTATCAGTGGCTCTGAATCACATGAAAGCATAAAAATAAACAAACGAAAAGATTAGCAAAACGCACGATACCATGCCATCAACACTCATTGCTGACTTTTTGGTTGTAACGACATTGCGAGAGCAGAAATAAACACGACAGAAAAGTGCACTTTGGGTACTTAAACCTGGTCAGGTTGTTGTTTTGTTTTTGTTAAGGCAATACAAAAAAGGGAAGTGATGTCAGACCAGAAGACAAACTGGAGCTAGAGAATGGAAAGATCACTATAAAAACAGCAGTCCAGTTAATATGGCACATTCACATGTCTCAAACAATTCATCGCGACTGCTATGCATCTTTATTCTGCCTTTGAAGGTTGCGACCAAATGGCTGAAAATTACAATTTTAAAAACCCACAAGGTTCAAAATAAAAAAACATGTTTGTTATGGCTGTAGGAAAAAAAGAGAGTGATAAGTAGTAATAAAAGGCTTTAAATGTCACCCTTGAACTGAAGACTGTCACTGTGAGTTTGTGGCGCTCTGGCAATAAAGGCACATCAAAGATTTGCTATCGAGGAAGCCCAGAGCTCTGTGATTCAGCGAGAACCATAAATAAATTCACCACGATCGTTAATGTGCGTCCAGTGTTAAAATTCTCCAGGAGTTTGGTTTAGAAAATAAAAAGCATAACAAGTCACCTACTTTCCCTACTGTTTTCCTACTTGAGCTCTGCTGAGCTGTGCTTTAGCCTGCTAGCTGCCAACACATCTTGCACACTGAAAACATACTCCCCGCAGCCTGCGAGTCAGGGGCTGGTGATTCTCCACGGGACTTGATATAAACAGCTGGGATTGCAGTTCATCCTTCTGTCGACTTTTTGCATTCCAGCAGCTCGGAGTCATTGTGTTACAGGTTGTGGGGAGTACGATGTGCAGACTACTGTTAACGCAGTCAGGCTAGTGTTGGGCATCACAGGAAAACAGGACGGAGCTGAGCACTGGAATGCTGAGGAGGTCATTCACTCAGCTTAATAGGCTCGTGTTCAGCTCCATCTTTTTATCCTTGTACTCTATGAGTAACTTGGCATGATTCATAGTTTAATTCATAGATTAAAATAATCTTTTCTCTTGGTGCAGCCCCTCAGTTTATGCTCTTTCTTCTGATCGGCTGCATAAAAACAAAAGCTGGGATCGATGGGTGGTTGGTCGCTCTAAGATGACCACGTCAGGGCAATCTTCCTATGATTTGTACTTAACAGGTCTGCTTTAAGAAACTCCTCTAACACAAGGAATTTAAACCTTTGCAGTGCCGACCACTTCCTCATCCCTCCATGCTTCCTGTGGCAGTGCTACCTGCCTCCCTGCATGTGTCAGCAGCAGGCTAAAGCACACATAGTTTGAATCCAGCTACGCTATCAAAAGGCACACGCAATCAATAACAGCTATCCCACCCCTACACCCCACTCTCTCTCACACAGTCACACACCCCAACACACATGTACACAACAGTGCTGTCTGTAAGGTGCTGAAGCAGCGTGCAGGCATACACAAGAATCAGCTATTTACATTATTAATACCAGTAGGGAGAGGTGTGTGTGTGTGTGTGTGTGTGTGTGTGTGTGTGTGTGTGTGTGTGTGTGTGTGTGTGTGTGTGTGTGTGTGTGTGTGTGTGTTGGTGAGTACTTTGTCCTGAGGTCGACAGACAGACAGACAGACACACGCCTGCAGGGCCTCACGATGATTGTCGTCCTCTACACAGATAAAAACAGGCCTGTGATTGACGCCTGCTTCGCCAAAACAGAAGAATTTTTGAGTCACTGCTTATGAACACAAGTGGTCTAACCATGTGTCCCCAGCAGAGCCTTTCACGGCAACACTTGAGCTCACACTGTGTCATGATAATGACT
The DNA here is from genome assembly GCF_964374335.1 of Astatotilapia calliptera. Lineage (NCBI taxonomy): Eukaryota > Metazoa > Chordata > Actinopteri > Cichliformes > Cichlidae > Astatotilapia > Astatotilapia calliptera. The sequence continues at coordinate 19,942,041 of NC_137423.1, forward strand.
GTTGACTGGAAACTGTGCACATCTTAAAATCACAACACAGCGGATGAATAAGATGATGCAAACATAAAGACTTTACTTGGGCATGGCGCCCATTTGGCTACATATTTTAGCTTTTTAAATTTTTATTTATTTATTTACCATTTTTGCTTTTTGCTTCGTGCTTGGCAGGCATCCTGCCCTCAAACACCAGCTCCACTCTCTTGGAGTTAACGGACTTTATTCATATACACAATAAAATCTTGAAGAACTTCTGAGAAGTAAAAGCTAATTTTGCTTTCAAAGGTAAAAGTAGTGAAATTCCTTCACTGGCGTTTACTCAAGTGTTACCACGAAGCAGCGGGGAAAACCATCAACCAGCGACACACAGTGTCCATGGCTGAGCACATGGTGTTTTGCAGTGGTATGCTACGGTGCACTTGCTCCTAAATTTGATACTGCACATAGGTCTGCAAGTCCTCCACACATTGAAGTTAATTTTTACATCAGGAAGACGTGCAGGAAGTAGAAAGTGACCTTAAGTGCTCATCACTTTGTGCACAAGTCAATGATTTCCTCAAATGAAAGGAAAGAAAACAGAGAAAATGTTGGCCCAGACAGATATTAGGAAAAATCTAATTTTTGGAGGTTTGTCCCTTTTTAGGCCCCACATGGCTCTGACGGAGAAAACAAACATTTTCTGTCTTTCATATGGACTGGATGCAGTGATGCTACTCCCACGTGTTAGGTCAAGAGGAAGTGATGTCAGAGGTTTTCATAATGACACTCGCGCGCACTTCATGTGTGTGAGTGCCTGGCGTGGACACGAGAGAGTTCTGGTTGTAGGTCGGCGTCCAGCCATCGGTGTGGTAGCTGATGAGCGGGGAAGGGTCTCGTGTGCTCGTCACCTTGAAGTTGGGCTTGGTTGTACTGACAAACGTCGCCATGCCAGGAAGAGAACACGGGGGAATCCTGAGAACTGATGTGCTGTAGTCCCGCCTCCAGGCAGCACCGATACCCTGGAAGACAAAAGAAGAAGGTGATGTAGAAATATGATGATAATTTTTTGGAGATTTAAGAAATAATGTAAAAGGCAAACACCTACAACGCTCTATATTACAAGTTTGTCTGTGAAGGTTCTCAGTCACCCAGGTCATCGTAGTCTAAGGAGCTTGCAAAGAAAAGCGTCTGGACTTCTGTAAGTTGCTTGAACACGTTTCACCTCTAATCCCAGAAGCTTCTTCAGTTGGAACGTCAAATTGTGGAGAGTCCCAGATTTAAGCCCTGTGGGAGTGGCCTCCCTAGAGGGACATGGACCCCCTAATGATCTTCTACCTAATCACACAAGCCAAAAAGGAAATCACATGACAGGGTGGAGCTAGGTTTCACAGCAGGTTCACCTGAAACCATGGCCCATTGTGACCTCCACCCGTTTTCACACCTTGGTTCGTGTGATTAGGTGGAGGATCAATAGGGGGTCCATGTCCCTCTTGGTGGGACACTCCCACAGGCCTTAAATCTGGGACTCTTCCACCATTTGACCAATTTAAAGAAGTCCAGAGGCTTTTCTTTCCAAGCTCCTTAGCCTGCTTTACATGTCACACATTCATATAATATCGGGGCTGCTGTAGCTGAGGAGACAGAGCAGGTCATCTAACAGCTGGAAGGTTGGTGGTTTGATCCCTGGCTCCTCCAGCTTGCATGTCAGAGTATTCTTGGGCAAGATACTGAACCCCAAGTTGCTATTTGATGCGAGTGTGAATGTTTGATAGAAAGCACTTAGACCTAGTAAGAAGGGCTGAAGTAGAGTACCATTTATCAAACAGCACTCTATTGTATGCACTTGCTGTGCCTCACATAAATTACAATTAGCACTTAACCTGACATGCATGTTTTTGGGCTGTGGGAACAAGCCGGAATACCTGCTGCAAACCCACAGAAAGGCTCGAGTTGGGATTTGAACCACGAGCCTCATTGTTGTGAGGTGACATTGCTAATACCAACGCTTCCTGCTGTATTTATTGCTACAAAGGTTAAACATGAAACCATTGAAAATGTGACCTGTCTGGGAGTGTGTGCGTATGATTACGCATGCACATGACAAGTAAGATATATGGACTGTGTGGCTGTCACGTACAGGCCTGCAAACAGGTGATTTTACGAAGCCTGTTATAAATAATGTGTTTGGTTCTCAAAGGAGCATAAATTTGTTTCGTGTGATTAGAAAATAAACCTTAAGTCTTGTGACAGAAATCTGCTGGTTTGGTTTAGTTATTAATCTTTTACTGTTATTTTTTCTTTATTTGTTTTTGTTCTGTTTTATTCTTTAACTGTCTGACTTTATATAAAAAGGTTCCATATTATTGTGAGCCAAAACACATGTGTAGGTATTTGTGTGTGTGTGTGTGTGTGTGTGTGTGTGTGTGTGTGTGTGTGTGTGTGTGTGTGTGTAGATTAGACTACAAAAGACAGCTTCATATCAAACTGTTAATATTTGAAAGCAGTAGTTCCTGACAAGACCCTCCCTTTTCTCACTCTCACTTAACATTACAGGAACATTACGCACACACACACACACACACACATAACAGGACTCTTGTGGTCTGGTAGGCAAACTTCACCTGGAGCTTTAAACTCAAAGCGGTGCTCAGAGAAGTAGCCACACGTGCACACACACAATCACACGCCTTGTTCAAGCCGTACGGTTGAAACAGGTAAAAACCTGTTTATCTGAAAATCAGACCGGTTAATGATTCAGTTATTACTCTCTCCCCTGTACGTATAATCAGATACTAACCTCTTTGATGTTTTCTGTATCACTTTCTGTGTCGCTGCCTGTTCAAAAAGAGACATGCACACAACTATTACTCCCTCTTACGTCACACACATCAAAGGGAAAAACATGCAGAAAAATTACGTTCAGTTAAAACCATGATTTACAGCAGAAAACCAAACTGACTACGCCAGCATCCGCCAGTACTGTTCTCAAGAAAACAAGGGATACATGAATGACGTCCATTTGCACCCTGACTCATAAAGTAATGGTGCAATTTAAGAAACACGAGAAAGAAATAAGAAGCAGAAAAAGGAAGATGAAGACTCTGATAGTCCACTACAAACTGAAAGAGGCAGCTCTGCCTGAACGACTGACTGGGGGAAGAAAAAACGATAGCTACACATACACAGAAAAGAGGGTGCTGATGAAATGAGTAATGGCAAATCAGTGAGGCTCAAGTACAATAACCTCACAGCCCCACACATAATAATCACAGTTAGAGATCTGTTTAACAGGAGCAGGTTTTCCTCCTCTCTACAGCTGGATGAGCAGCTTTGCCTTGTTAGTTCTCTACAGGTAGGGCGTAGGAAAGATGCTGGTGGATGTTGAAACCTAAGACAGTGCTCTGACTGGTATCAGCAGGTCATCAGGTCACAGTTTCGATATTTCACAAGTTGATGGAGGCACAGAGCAAGTGTCATTTAAAGAGAGAGAAAAAACAACTGATCTGATCTTGACACCAAGATAATGCCACCGCTCTTCACTCTACAGAGCGTGCTCTGTGTCTGCATTCGTAGCGCTGCTCTAAAAAAGGTTACTATGTGGTCAAAGCTCCTTTGAATAACTACACAGCGGACACTCCTACGAGCCTGCTCCACCCTAACTAACGTATTTATGTTTCTCCTTGTAACAAAATGTGGCGAGGTGCAGTTGTGTTGTCTTACCGCCGCACATAGACACAGGAGAGATCTGCAGCGGGTACGGGTGGGAGGAGCTAACAGTCTGCTCCTCATTCTCAGTGGTCACCTCGATTGTTTGACAGACAAACGGCAGCTGCTCACTGGTGATCACATGGTCTTCAGCTTGACTGTGGATCACTGAGGATGGACAGAGAAGAGTCAGGATGAGTGGGTTCATAATCCTTTGTATCTGTAACGACCTTATATGTGAGTAAAGTACACCAATGTCTCCTCTCCAAGCACTTGTCTTAGTGAAAAGTTGTAGTTGGTGTGACGACAATCAAACTTTAAAAAGTTAAATGATACTGAGTGGAGAAAGGGAGGGTTTCGTCATTGCATAATGTGCGTGTTCACGCTTCTTGTATTTCTCCTTCTGATGCAACATCCTCAGGCCTGCCACTGTGTTACAAACCTGACTCATCTGCTTAGTCATTGTAAGCACAGGTCAAAAGCAAACAGGTAGCACATACACACAAATGGGATAAAGGTAATGGAAAAAAAGAGAGACGGTGGTGTGATACCTGACACACTGTCTGTCACTGTCAGCTCCACTGACTCCATCTTGATTGTTTCATGTTTGGTGTAGTCAACAGGTCCAGCATCAGCTTCAAGAAGACTGTTGTCTGGAGATGGAGAGCTGACCTTCTGGTTTCAAGAAGGAAAAACGATTTTTAAATGATGGACGATCAAAGTCTAAAGACACTTTATTTCCATAACAAAGAGCTGACGTCAGTAATCAAAATAAGCGGTAAGACAACACGCCAAACACCTGACCATACAGCAGAGAAAGAAGAAAAAACAATAAGCAAAGACATACAACTGATTAAAAAAAACTATATATAAAGTTAATGCTACAGTGGGCACATTTTTAAGCATTAAATGGTTTTTTGCTCGTGTCTAAACAGAAAATAAGCCTTTCCCTGACTTTCAGCTATCTCACACTGACTGCTGTTTGAAAGATGCTGGATGGGTTTTCCGCTACAGTCCCAGAGTGCCTTGCCTCTGCTCCCAGCATTAACAGTGAGATTAGAAATGGAGTCACAGTTAAACAGACAAGCTCCACACAACAGTTAGTAAACAATTTGTCCACATCAGTGGTTATACTAATGTTAGCCAGAAGAAAGCCAGTTGTATCTACTGAAACTAGTCAAGAAAATCATATCATGTCATCATGTTGCAGGTTTCCCAGCACTGCCATTGGCAAAAATACATTGAATGGAAAAGCTTATCTGATCAGCTAACTTGATCCAAAATACAAACTTGCATCACACTGAGTATGTGGTACTGGCTGCTCTGTCATGCATATGTTGGCTTCATTGTCATTTGTGGTGGGAAAAAGGACCATCAACACAACGCTGAGTACAGTTGAGTGTTTTAAACACTGTCTGCAGAGTTTGAGTCTATAAAGGAGATATCTACATCACATCTATTCATACACATCAGAAATCCCAAAGGTTGTACCAGGAATATAATAACTTTAATAAACTCTAACTGCCTTGAGCCAGCAAAGAGATGATATGTGTACTTTAAAAAATGAAGGGATTTATAAACAGCTTTGTTAGAAACGAGCTGCCCTGACAGAGAGCATACTCAGACACAGCCTGATATCTGCATCAATTCTGCTATAAAAACACATTTTGCCAAAATATACTGAGCTAACCAACCCCACCACATTAAACAAGTGCACGGCTTCCTTTTTTTTCTTATTCAAATTTCCTGTTCCAAAGCAAACAGCTTGACCCTGTGATGTCCTGCTACATCTGATTTTTTTGACTCCTATTTCTAAGCTCGTTCTTTCAGAAAGTGAGAATAAAAATGCCTGAACAGATTTTCTTAAAAATGTTTTTCTCCAAGTAAAGCTTCAAGATCCACCTATTCATCAGTGCGATACAAGCAGCAGTTACCGGTCGGACTTCTGACAGGCAGAACAGAATTCCGGTGAGTGTGTGGTACCACACCTTTTTTTCCTGGTAAATTTCTCTGTCATGTGTGGAACTGAGCAACAGTTGATTGTTCAAAGTAAGATAAAATGGCAGGTCGCCAGCTCAAAGGCTGCGTGTCATTTCCAGAAGTGTTTTCTTTGCCTTGGCAGGAAAAAGCGCTCACAACACTTCTTAGTAAACCATTTCTGTCATACCAAACGTGTTACCAAACCAGCCAGGAGGAAAAGCTGCTTATCAGCTGCAGGTTAAAGTTTGAAATAACTAAGTGAATCCTGAAGAAACATGATTGTTCTAACATGCTGCTGGTCGCCAGCACTGCTCCAGGATCTCTATCTTTGCTGTTTCATTCCTCTACATCCTACTGTAGCATTGATGTGATCTCCATCCCGTACGTTTATCTACCTCTTTATTTCCTTTGGACTTTCTCTCCTTGTCTGCCTTCTTCTTTCCTAGAAAAAAAAAGAAAAAAAAACATTCAACTGAGTTTCCAGTAACCTCAAACAACAAAAATGAGGAAACAATTGAGTTTCGAGGCAGAATGATAAAACTGAAAGAATTTATGACGACAGCAGCAGCACTCACCTTTCTTGGCATTTCTCTCTGAGGAGGAGAGCATCTTATAAACTCTGAAGGCATTGGTTCCCTTTTTGATGCTTTTGTCCTTTACCTCCTCGATGTCTGGCAGGCTGTTCATGGCACAGCGAAAATTAGCCTTCCATGTCTTTGGATCAGGACGGTCTACACCTGGCTGGTATTTACCTGATTCAGACACAAGAAGGAAAAAAATCACTAATTTGTCTTTTTGTGGTGGATTTCAGAGAACAGCTTCATCACTATGGAGGCGATCATTTCTCAGCTAACCAGTGTTACCAGTATGCATACTGACTCTTGTTGACTCTATAATATTAGCTACAAAGACTCTACTTGGTTAGTTTTTGCTGTTTAATTTTACAGCAGCTGGTATTATGTGACATGTTCACTTCAAGTCAGATCATAGTGAAAAAACAAGGAAAATATATTTCTTTGTCTTATTACATAAACTCATTTAATATGATACAATTAGACCATTTATTGGTCAAACTAACTATTGCAATCAAGTACAGGCACCACCAACAAGACTGCAGCTGCTTTTAGCTCGATCTGTAATAAAGTAGCATTTCTCTCAGTGGAAAAATTAACCTGAAATATTTAAACAATGTAACAATTTCCCTAATATTATCCACCAATGAGGTCATGTGACTGGTTTGCTTTGTTTGTTAGCAGGATTACTCCGAGGTGAGGGTTTACGCAGCTTAGCAGTGATTAACGTTTGATCTGGATCTGGGAATTTTTAGAGGGGTTCTTTACCACCAAGGAGCAAAAGTTGGACATTTTACATCATATGTTCTCACATACCAACCAAACTGAAATGTAAAAAGCGATTGGGAGACATCATCTGACAGTCTTCAAACGTCCTTCTAGCAAAGATTACACAGATTATGTTTTCTCATTTACTGCTGTAGCAAAGCAGTGGGGATTACCCTTACACAGACATTGTGTGCTTCCTAACAAAGTTACCTGAGAGCAGGTACTCAAGCTGTTCAGCACAGAGCCAGCACACGTGGTGTTTACATCAGGTGAAAAATATGGAGTCAAACAAATGCAAAAGGATCTCATTATTTTAGGGACGGTAAACAAACAAGAATTTCCTGATGTTACTGTTCTCCGTTTAAGTGAAGCTCAACTTGGATCCTTTTTGAATGTTACTGACTGGGGTTAGCAACGAAGAGGAACACTACTCCCAGTGATATCGAAATGAGGCATTTTATAAATCAAAACTCTCTGAACTTAGTCACAGAAGTGTTTCAGTGTGTAGCAGGCATGAAAATCAGAACCGCTAAAAAGGAGAAGCAGCAGCAGAGGCTGCAGTTAAATCTGTGCAATACCCGTGTGTATGGCCCATCTCATGAAGAGCGGAGCATCTTTCTCCAGGTCCCAGCCATGACGGGCAGCGTGCATCCAAGGAATCTGGAAGATCCTCTTCTCCTACAAACAATTTACATTGTTTACATCATCTTGAATTTCAGAGTGTGTGTGTGTGTGTGTGTGTGTGTGTGTGTGTGTGTGTGTGTGTGTGTGTGTGTGTGTGTGTGTGTGTGTGTGTGTGTGTGTGAGACAACACTCACTTTGTTAAGCCATTTCAGCCCTGGAATCTGACAGGATTCGATTTGTTCCTGTAACCAGGGTCTCATCCTCATTCGTTCTACTGGCATTGCGGTCTGTGAAGTCACACACACAGAAACGTTATTATGAATGTGTGAGCACTGGTATTGATACTGGGATTCAAAGATGTTTTTTTACACATAGCATAGTGTAGCAACTTTAAAAAAAATAACAGAAATGCTGTAATACGTGATCTGCCGTGATGCTCACTGTGCAAGAACACTTAAAAAATCTTGTTTCACACAGGATGAACGGAGCGGCTGCACCGAGCCAACGACAAACAAGAACGATTCTGAACCATGAATCACCCAGAGCTACTCAAGTAGAGCTGGAAATTAGCATAGCAGCCCCCCACTGATGTTTTTTCCCCCATTCATAGTCATCATTTCAGAGTGAGGTGTGGAACACAGTTGAATCAGATCTGTGTGTGCTTGTAAAGATAAAACTCTTGGCCAGGCTCTTTAATGTGTTCGCAAAGAACAGCAGCCATAAAACACGATTCATAAATAAAAATGTCAGCTCATGTTTGTAGCTCTACACTCAGCCTCACACTGTTCCAGAGAACGACACCTGAAATGAAACAACAATGGACCAAGAGGAAAAAATGAACACAGAGCTCATAACCGTCCCAGAAAACTTTAGCCCACCCATGTCGCTACATTTGATTTAAGGGCAGAGTGATGATCTCTGCACACAAACCTGATCAAAGTCCAGTCAGGCAGACACTCCCTGCCAGCGCAGTGCTTCCCCAACAGGTTAAACAAGGTGAAACAGCACAGCATCAAATCCAAAATATCAAACAAGGCTGAGCCTTTCAGCTGTCTCTGTCTTTCAGAGTCTGCTCAGTGAAAGCTCACAATATCACTACAGAAAACACAAGCTGAAAAAGATACAAGGAGTGCAGCACAAATGGCACACATGGGCAAAACACAGGGCCCACGTCCCAATTCAACACAGCCCCTGGTGCCCAAAAATGAAAACTAAACAACCCACGCAAATATCAATAAGAGACAGCTTTGTGTCACCAAATCTCAACGCAAATGACTTCAGCAAACACAAACTGATATTTCACCTTTAAAGTCCTATCAGCGCACTAAGCTCTCAGTGGTTTGCACACCTGAAGCATCTTTGACTTGCTCACTGTTAACAACCCAGTCAAGCTGCCATCAGGTGCAGGGCAAACGCTCCTACAAGCAGATCCAAGTATGCTGCGGGTGCTTCAGTTACTGCTGACCTGAGATCAGTTACACCTGTGCATGCAGCATTCAAAAACAAACTCAAAACCTTTTTTGTTTGCACAGGCTTACACTTGTTTACTTTAAAGCACTGTAATCCTACATGTTTTTATCTTATACATGAAGCACATTAAGTTTACATATGATAAAATGTGCCATTGCTGTTTAACTCAGATGCAACAGGGGGCGCTGCACCGATCACTGTGCAAACAAACTGTGCTGTGCGCTTCAAAAGCAGACTTTGCTGGTCTTGGAAAGACAGACAACCGTCTCAGGTGTTCCCAGCAGACTACATGACACACAGCATCAGTTAGAAATCATTCACACAGGTTACTTACAGTCACACTAGCGACTCAGGACAAGAAATTTATTTATTTATTCACAGATAAGACAGCTCATTAGTTCATATATAGTAAAAACGACCCAGGTATCTCTTCATCCTGATTTATCACCCAAGTTCTGACCGCAGCTTACTTCACACGTTAAAAGCAGCACGCTCACATTCACAAATACGAGCATTTGTTTGTTCTTAAATTACGTCTGTGGATATTAATATTTTATTAATATTTTCATCATTCACAGACATGCAGTTTAACTACAGATATACTTGTAAAAACTTACAGTTTTATTTCAGAGTATGTGACGCTGACAGAAGACATTTTCTAACAGAAAGACAATTGAAGGGAAAAAAAGACCCAGATCTATTTTAACGCATTCGCCAAATTCACTTAACTCAGCACTATGTCATGTTTCCGCTCCGTTTTTCAGAGAGACAGACTGCATCTAAGTCCTCTGAGAGAACAGCACATGTGTGAATACATTTCAATAAGCAGATGTTTAATAGGTGGAAGGGGGAATCATCACAGCGGGACTTTAGGGTTAAATGAATGCGGTTAAACCGTTGACGCAAACTATACTGATTTCTGACCAACATGTCATCACAGTGCGTGGCACTATGTGTGCTTTCTTCTGTTTTTTACTAATTGCACAATGAGGAACATTTGCTGCTGATAATGCGGAAAAATTGGATCAAGAAGAGTTGAAATATGTATTTACACTGTGTACATAACGGTGTCTACACAAATATAGTCCAACTGTACATTTAAAAATATAACATTCAATATTATAACATCAATACTACTTTTTAAATTATTAATAGTATTACTATTATTATTTCTTCAGTGTATAGCACATTTATTTTTATACTGCTAAACATGGTAAGTTACCTGTCACGGAGTGCAGACAATATAACACTTGTAGTGTTTTCAGTGTAAATAACACGCACTAAGACCTGAATACTGTTCACGGGTCAGTCCCGCTGCTACTCACATTATAACACGGTAAATACACACAGTTACAAACAGATAAACACTGTACACTTCAAAGAGCGGGAGGATGCTAGCAAATATTAACAATTCCAGGTAAACAGCCACATCAGCGCTGACTTTCCAACGTTAGTAACGTGTTTGTTCTGGAGTCGAGTCTGCTTTAGCAGCAGGGGTCAAGTCAGAAGTTTATCGCGCCCTGTGTGTCTACCGCCTGCCACCGAGCTGACCCAAAACAACGAAGTCAAAAGTGAAAATAAATCCCATACCGAGTCATGAAACGCGGAGACAAACTGCAGAACTACTTTCGCTTGAGCTAGGGATCCGTCATGTCGCCCTGTAGGAAGTCAGTGTGGCCAGGGGAGCGCAAGGCAGCGACGTTAATATGCGGAAATAAGATGTTACCTGTTAGATTTGGACGGCCTCGGGCTCCACAGTCCCGCTGTCGGAATAAGAAGAGCAGCCAAAGCCGGACAGATTAACGTGTTCGAGGTTTTAAGTGGAAAAGGGAAAGTGTGGTCGTCGTTTATTTCTGTTTCTGCATTCAGACCGAAAGCAAAACAACGGCCGCTTCGGGAAGTGGGGGCCAGAGCTGGAAATCCCCCTCCTGCTCTCGTGCTCTCGCTTTGGGTCGGTCTCGAGCGTCGTGAAGTCTCGCGTGCGCTCGCACACGCCAAAGCGAAGATGGCTCACTCCGTTGTGTTTTGGGGTTTTTAATTATCTTTTTTACCATTCACCTTGCCACGCCACTGCAAAACACCAACATTAAATCACTGCACGACTAGGCTACATATACATAGCTCAGTGACTAGTACCTGAATACATGTCCTGGCTAACTGTAGCAAATACGTGTTTAAATGTGCAAGCAGGTGAAACACGACGGAAATGACTCCCCCTCCCCCCAAATCGTTTATTCTTAGGACATAGACGATCTTTGAGCTGAATTTCATTTTCACTTCCTCTGTGTCTCTCTCCCTTCGTCGCCCCCACAGCTCCTCTTCTTTCTCCGCCACTGCAACTGGAAACGAAACTAGAAACTTCTCACAATTGTGTGTGTGTTTAAGGGGTTGGCAGCAGCACACCTGCCGTTGTGTGGAAAGGACACGTTTGTAATGTTTCTCCTCTAAGTGTGTAGCTGTGGCCCAGAGTCAAGCTGCAGTTTAGAGTAGTGCACGCAGTGATTCCGTTCATTCTTTCAAAAGAAGAATCGAAACTGAGCTGTGCAGTTTCACATGAAAATGTCTGCAAGCTAGCAGCAGATCGACAGATTCCCAACACAGCAGCATGTATGCATGATATGTGTCTGTTTTTAATGGAAACTCTGAAGATAAGGCTTCCACTGGCACACTCACACGTACTGAATTTCCCCATTCGTTTATGATTGTTACATTTGGTGTTATTTGTTCTGCCGGTGAGTCACTCCGCACACTGTTTCTGTTTACATCAAAGAGAAAACAGCTTTGTCAAAATCTGGGAATGGAAAACGTGATGTCTGAGAAGCTCCAACCTCCACACTCGATCCTCAACAAATGGAAAGTGTGTGCCAGCTCTCCACGGGGTCAGGGTTATCTCTGTGACACACACAGCTGAGCCCGGGGAGGGGTCTGACAAACCTATCCAAGGAGTTTGTATTTCACAGCAGTGGGCCCCGGACAGAAGCTGCCTTCTACGCAGAATACAGACGGTTAAAAAGAAAAACGGAAGAATTAGAAAAAGAAGAAGAAGAAGCTGACAACTGTCTAAACAGAAAGTCTTATTTCTTTTCTCGTTTTCAAATTAGCACTTCCACATGGTCGGTGCATCAAGGGTTAAACTGGGCCACAGTTTCAGTTCCTGAAACCTGCTGAGTCATTAAAGGCCTCTGAGAACCACGTTAGTTGTTCCTCTGGCCTCCTCTAGTGGCTGCATGTTCACACCGTTGGTTCAAAATACAAAACATCTGGCCTGTCATATGGTCAGCTCTATGAGTGTGTGGACTGCTGCTTCTGCACGCCACCAGAGTGGACTTTAAGTCAAACAAAGAAGATGTGACTGAAGTGCGGACCTTCAGCTTCAATTCAAGGATTTTAACACATGTATTGAATTAAATGTTTTACACATAACCTCCCATTTTCAAAGGCTCAGAAAGAACTGATGATTCAAAGTGTTGAACCTGAGTTTGGTAGATGTTCACTGGAACTCTCAATATGAGGTCCAAAAACATGCCATTGTTAGGCCGACAAAACATAAACCTACGACAGACAGCAAAAACGTGCGGAGCGCGCAGAAAATACAGATGGAAACTGTCGCAACACTGTTAAGGGTTTTTTTTTTCACTTTAATACAAACATACATCCAACACTAAAACACTAAAATCAATGAAAGTATCACTAATCTAAGTGCCAATTGTGCAAATGGGTTTAGTCACATTTAAATCACTATCATCCTGCTTTGCATCAGCTGCAGCACAGCACCAGACTTTGCATTTGGTCAAGGAGAACAAAGATGATTGAGGTTCAACCATGTAAATCTAGACGGGGAAGTAAAAGTCTTTGGTCAACATAGAGACGATACAGGGGATCTGCTTATTGCAACCAAAGCCAGGCAGGTTGCTGGAGGACTCGAAGTAGCGTGAAACACCGTAGTTGACTCGCGTCATGATCTGCATCAGATCCAGCTTCCCACTGTAGCGCTCCAACATCTCACACAACATCAGTATGAACCAGGAGCCGTAGGTTGTGTTTCTCCATGAGTAGTATCCTGCAGGACGACTGACAGTGTTAGCGCTCTTAGAAAACACAACGAGGAGGCGATCGTTCACTATAATACACAATCCTGACACTAATAGTAGCTGGACTGGTGACTGATACAAAACACTGATCTATGGGAGGGCATCTGTTTAGTTCAGCTGTGTGTTTATTATTGCTACCATGGTACTCAATTTAATTTAATATCATTTTATGCAGTAAGATATCGATAGAACTGATACCGGGGCTGGTATTGGATCAATACTAGCCCAATACGCTCAATGCTTTAGTTTGTCCCCTGTAAGTTGCTCCCATTCATCAGAAAGGAGACATGTGGAAGCAATGCTCCTCTCATGCAGGCACACTTTGCTCCGCCCCTCCTCCCTGCTCTACTGCATTCCGATCTCCTGCGGTCATGTGACTCAGCAGCATCAAGCAGAGCCATGTAGGTTGCAGTGAGTGAGAAAGCAACACATTGTTTAGAGGTAAGTTACGGTTGTTAGTCATTGTGGCAGAGGTGTGGCCTCTGGCCTGCTGCAGGGGAGGGACAACACAGTGAGCTCACAGGAAGGCGTGGTTGAAACACAGGTGTGCTGGCTCAGTTCTTTTTCAGTGACAGCAGAGCAGAAAAACGTGTGTGTGGCAGCAGCCTTGGAGTGACCGTTTCCAGCATGCAGAGCACCAAAGCAACAGAATCTACTGCCATAGACAATAAACAGAATAAACTGACAACGCTGTGTGTGTGTGTGGTCCTTGCCACAGTCATCTTAGCTGTTACTTTAGCCGACTGATCACCTAAAGGCTGTATTAAGACATTTAATTATATATCCAGCCCAGTCAAATCAGTTAGCTAAATGATGGTACTGGAGCAGAAAAAAATATACCTCAAAAATGAACCATGAAAGATGTCTGAGTATAATGAAGAGTTGTATTTTATTCATACAACAAATTAAAAACAGATATTCCAGAGTCAAAATCCACGAAAAGCTAAACTAGTTATTGTAAAAAAAAAAATCACAGAGGTTTAGTGGTCACTAAAGTGTGTCCAGAAATGTTAAATTGATGATGATTTATGTCATAGATCACGACACTCTGCTGTCCTGCATCAGTTGCCTTTTCAAGTTAAAAGTGTCTATATTTGGCACGTCTGTCTGTTTCTGAACTCAGAGTTTTCAGAGTTGTGTTTAATTTTGGGGTTTTTATTTCCATTCTTTCTTCAGGTCGTCTGGTTCTTGATATTGTTTCTGTCTGTTTTCATTGGGTTTTTTCATTAGTATCCTGTTCCTCTTTTCTTCTTAGTTAGAGTTTGTTCTTTTATTGTTATTCATCCCATAACGTTCTTGTATCCACATCTCCCTGTTTCAGTGGCTTGTTTTCATTTCCTCTCTTATTTTGGTAGTCATTGTCTCCTGTGTTTTGCATTTAGTTTGACATCTCTTGTGTCATTATCCTAATAGTTTCCACCTTTTTTTCTCCCACATGTTTGAGGCATATATTTTAATGTCCCATTTCTGTATGTGGGCTACATCCCGAGCTTAAAGCATTGATCTTATCGCAGTAAGCGTGTAAATCCCTGTCTCTCCTATGTTCTTTACCAAAGTGTCTATTTTTTACCTGCCATTTCTTATCTTTTAATTTTTTGGAGATCAAGTATTATTTGCACTTTTTTTGGTCTTTTTTATGGACTTTGCCATCAGTTCAAATAAAGCTCACCTTTTCCCACTGCCTTCCATGTGAGTCCACCCTTTAGCCAAAATGTGATGTAGCCTATTAAGATAACAGAAAACACTGTTTGTACCTGGAGCGGTGGAATAGGCGTATAAGAAGTCGGCCTCCACAGGAATCTTCTCAGACGTCTGCTCGTCTCCTACACTGTCGGTCTCAATGACTCCCTCATCCAGGTTTGTACCACGGCATGCCTGAAAAGGAAGGAGAAGCAGATATTATCAAAGCCCTTCTTGAAGCTCCACTTGGCAAACATCTTGAAACATCTGTATAAACATCTGTATAAAGTCACCAGTCAAATTTGATAAAAGCAGCTTGTATGTACTTTTTCAAAAGCTCCATACATCCATTCATTTTCTGTCACTTATCCATCTCTGTGTCGCAGGTACACTAATCCAAGCAGAGATGGCCAGACCTCCCCTACCCAGCTGACTGCTCCAGGTGAGGTGGCTGGGAATAAGCTAGGCGTAACTACCTGAATGTTTCTGGTGGATGGAGGATGTAATGTACAGCTAGACATCCAGTTTTTTGCAAGTATTTTAAATCTTAGCACCAAAAGCATTCAGGTTGTCACAGTCAAGCAGGCGTGTACATCCGTGTGTTTAAAAGTTGTTATAACTTTCCAGAATGGACTAAACCAAAAACAGAATTTCAGGAAAAAACTGTGTCTGTCATCCTCCTGAATACTGAGGAAAACAAGCATCTTTCAGTTGAACTCATTTTGACCAATACAGAAAACAAAATGAGTCGGCTGGGTCTCAGGACTCATGTTGAAGTAGAGCTGGGTGTAATACCAATGCATACCACAAGATGGCGCAGTGACACAGTGTAACATTATTAAGAGGAACTTGTCATTTAGAAGGAAGACTGGCAAAAGGCTACGCCTCCTGAGGAAATGGGGATAACTGCTCTCTAGTATTTGGTATTAGCTGCACCTGTTTTACGGTGGCATCAACTGTAGAAAGGGAACATAGTCTAAATGTTGTAACATGTAGTAATTAGCTTTTTCTCATTGAAAGTGAGTTTAGACTCCTTATCAAAGTTCCAAAGCAAATTACGATCAATGGAAATATTTTACAACTTGATCAAATACAAATGAAAACATGACTGTATTCACAGAAGTGTAGCACACTGGCATAATTAACTAACCTGAATGAAGAAGAGCTTTGGCTTCCCCACCAGACCCGCACAGTAGTCTCCTCTGAAGCACTTTGCCAGGGTATCGAACCTTTCGGGGCCATCGGTGCCGTAAATCACACCCTCATCTCCATGACTAAGCAGCACACACACGAATGATGCATTGTTCTTGTGGTCCTCTTTGGATGCTGGAAACACAGCAGAGTAGATGGGAAACAATATGAGTTATTAGTCCAGTTGTTTTAAAGAGTGCTACTAAAATAGGTTTAGGTTTTTAGGGACTTCATATTTCTGCAGTACATGTACGCTGTTGGAGCTCCTGCCTATTAAAGCTCACACTCCCAAACAGTCCAGTCTGCTTTTATTTGTTAGTTAGCATGGCCCTCTAACAACTGCTAGCAGAAACACAAAGCTTTGGTCAATTAGGAGGGCGCAGGTGGCTTGTTAACTCACTTTGTTAACTCACTTTTACAGCCACGTGAAAAAGAATGAACACCATTCTCAGTTCTAACATTTTGCATATCAAGTTAAAAATGATTTAAGATAAGGTAAGAAACTTGGACAGGGTGATAAGATCCAGGCTGGAAATCTGAAGACAGCAGGTTAAAGTCAGTTATGGCGTTTAACAGGAAGCTGGTTGAGCAGCATAGACGTGGGATTGATTTATTCCTGAGTACGGGCCACATGTCTCTGCAGCAGGGGAGGGTGTAGCTGACTGAGTCGAGGGGCAGCTGAGTGTAATGAACTCAGGTGTGTTGCTTGGGCAGTGGCAACACACAAACAGCCTCTGATTAACTCATAATTGGTTGTGAGATCTTGCGTCATGGTGTTGGGGTTAACACTTTGTAACCTTGTACATACAAAACATCCCTGATTCAAGAGGAGACACACACACAGGTTTGTGTACTCACTGTCCTGCTCCCAGTATATGTGAGGGTCGTGTCAGGAAGGCCATCCAGCATAAAGCTGTGCTCAGCCATCATGTGGATCCATCCTCTGGACTGATCCACTTAGAAATAAAGAGCAGCTCAAAGTACCCCTCTCTGTTCCTGAGGATTTACTTCAGTTTGTGTTCTTGCACAAATTTTCACTTACAGCCAGGGGTCAGCCAGGGGTCAGCCTTGGAGTGGATCTATTTTTACCCTGTAACACGCCCATTTCACTAAATTCCAGGGTTCCACCAGGAGATGGCGCTTTCTTCCAAAAAACTTGGACTTGGACAGTTAGCTATAGATGACCTTCTCAGCATTATTATAGGGTCTTTACCTTATAATATAAAGCACGTTGAGGCCACAGTTTAGATTCAATACTGAATAAATAAAACTGAAATTCACATTCTTTTGAAAGCTTTCATTGTAAATGTATAGTTTGACCACTCAGACTTTTTGAGGCAGGACTGAGCAAACAGAAGCAACCTCATGGTGTCTTCCCAAAAACGGGACATTAGAGGACTACAAAAAAGAAGCAGTCTATCCTGACATGTGAATTCCATACGTTTAAGATTTTCCTGCTTGATATTCAGTTTTCGTTGTTTCTGTTAACACCGACAATTTGAAATAAAATAAACAGGCGTGTTGTCAGATCGTTGCACCAACTTCTTCTTTTTAAAGGAATTACTGTTAAGTTACTCTGTAAGTTACACTCTGTGATCAATTCAACATGATGTCACAAAATTTGCAGATGTATTAACAACAGTTTTCGTAACATACTCTGGACCGCATACTTTTAAAAACGGATTTTAACAGTAAAATAAAAATCGAAAACTCTTTTGTGATTCATTTTATTAAAGGTCAAAACACACCGATGGCACTAAGAAGGCTTCACAGACAGGCAGAGACGGGCTTTGCTGCTTATCTCTTCGATCATTAAGAGGCGATGATATTCAAACGAAGCGCGGCCGCTGAATTATGAGCGCTAAAATGAGAAAAGCAAAAGTCCCTCATTTGAACTTTGTCATAAAGTTTGAAGGGGAAAAAAGAAAATGATTGTTTTCGTAACAGAGTTCTGTAAATACTTTCTGTCTCTGAATCCTGGAATAGCGTTTACATGTGTTCGAATCACAGCCGGCATCGAGCGGATATTTGTGTTTGGAAGTCGTTGGCCTTCTGTTTGAACGATCAGCTATGTGTGATTGATTTGATGCTCTGCCTCTCTGACCTGTCTGTAAATGCTGGCCTTAAAGTTACTGCAGCGATTTATCAGAGATGTGCAGAGCGCTGGCGGTTAACGCAGCAATTTACTGCATTTTAAAATGATGCAATTCTCAAATTATTATTAAAACTACAGTTAAGTCATCTATGTAATATATTTAAAGTGTTTATTTATTCATTCATCGTCAGACGGTTCCTGCAGTTTCGCATAAATTCTGCGTGGTTTATTCCCTACAGTCAGGTTTAGGGTCACATGATGATGATGAAGCTTTGACTGAACAATCACAAGGAACCATTTAGGAAAGAAATTAAACAGATATAAATCCTGAATAATTTAAACTGCATAGTTTAAAAAAATCGTAATCTTCAGGTGTTGAGAGTGCTGTTTCTATAGTTGCTCATTAACATCAGGTCTTTTTAAAACCTGGTCAAAATTAAGTTTTTCCACATCTATCTATCTAAATTTATATGACTGCACATACACCTGCTGTTGCATTTGGAGTGTCTCTTTCACAGTGCAAAAAGAGTAAACGAGCATTAAACTGAATCACAAACATGATCCAGCTGCAGACAGTATCAGCTGACAAACTGACTTCAGCATAACGGCACGGGGAGGATCGTTCTCCACACACACGTAAACATGAATGAGCCAAAACTCTTCTTACCATCTAGCATTAGTTTCTTCATCTGCGCCGCAGTCTGGTTATGGTGCACTTTGACCTTGTAGCCCAGCTTACTGAAGGTGTTCTCAACATTGGCAGCATCAACATCTGTGCCATCACGAGTGCTCATCCCTGCAGAGACACACCAGCGAAAAGGCAGCGCGCTGTAAACATCAGCGTCTTCAGTGTATTTTCAAAGAGGACGTGTATCCTGACTTCACCCTGACTGTGACACTTTGGACTGATAACACTGAGCCTGATCTTTGTAGCAATGACACAAACTCCAGTTTCTTTTTGTCTTTTTAATCAAGTGTTTCTTTAAACTGTCACAGCACGATTCCTCTCCGCTGTAACTCCATGAAAGACAGCAGTAGTCAATCACAGTGGTGACTATGGCAACAGGAAGGCCCAGGCAGAGGCCAAATCTATTAGTGTGTGAGTCAATGTGGCCCGAGCGGCAGGATGGACCCACTGTTACCTATTGTTGGGTGGAAGTTCTTGTTGTTGATAACCAAACAGGTGCCAATGCATGGGTAGTCCATCTTGTAGCGGTAAGAGTCAGAGGCTTCTGGTCTGCTGCTGTTCGTTTCCTTGGTCTTACCCTTTCCTGCATTTGCTTGTTTCCTGAAAGTGTACACACAAACAATGTGATTACCCTTCACTGAAGAACTTAAGAACTTGTTTAGCGGGCATCATACTTAGAAGAACATTTTAACAACTGTGCAGATACATATTGTAGATAAATATCTTTGTTTAGGTCAGGTGTTACTACAATGCCAAAATTGTTTCCAGGAGTCAGACAATGCTCAGAAAAATTAGAAAAACAACACTTAGTAAGTTAAATGATGAAATGAAAGGTTAATGACAGGAAAATTAGAAAAAGTGCAGCTTGTTTGGAAGAAGAAAGCCTCTTCTCTCTAAAAAGAACACGGTAGCAGGGTTTCACATATCTGGAGAAAACCAAAAAGAGCACCTCATGCTGACTGAGGGGGATGATTTGGGCTTGGTTTGCAGATACAGGACCTGTGCACCAAGCAGACAGGCGTTGAGTCAATCATCAACTCCTCTGCATAGCAAATTATTCTAAAATGAACTGTGAGGCCATCTGCCTAATAGCTAAAGCTAAGGCTCATATGATCCTGATGGCACCGGCAAATCTAGAACAGAAAGGCTGAAAAAGCAAAGAATCAACGTGCTGCAATCACCCGAAGTCCTGTAACGAGACCCGAAGAGAGCTGTGCATAAATAAATGCCTGCAAAGTCTCAATGAACTGAGGCAATGTAGCAAAGAAGAGCGAGCCAAAATTGTGATGAACTGATAAGGACATCACTGTAGAGGAATATTTGCTTATACAGAAAACAATTACTTCAAGCTTGTGTGGCTAAACGTGGTTCTGCAAGCTGCTGAATCATTGGGTGTGCATGTTTTTCACAGACTGTACAGCATCCTGCAGAAACTTTATGTTTCATATGACTGTACGCGGAGTCAGACAGTGAGCAGTAATGCACAATAGTTACCACAATTTGAAGAGGCTGGCATCCACCACGTCCCCCTCCCTCTGCGTGTCACCATCAGCCATGTTCCTGTGCACAGAACAGAGAAAGAAGTCACCACAGAAAGAGGACAAAACACCCTGTGACTCCTAACAGTCTAACAGAGCACGCCAAACTGTGCAAGGTCAAACTAGGAAGTTGCTCACATGAATATTAATTGTTTGGTTCAATGCAGTTTATATTGTTGGGTGCATGGAGGCACAGCCTGACATGAAGCAGATTCTGATGTATCCACACAAAAAAGCAGAAGCTAAACCAAACTTAAGATGTAGCTCATAGCGAAACAAAAACCATATACACCCATTTTATAGTACAAAGGACAAAATGAATCTCTCTATTTCATTACAAACAAAATCTAAAGTTCAATGTTAAACTCTCATTTTGTTCCCGGACAATATCAGGATATGAGTTTGATAAATTACCCCAACACTGGGATGAGGTGCGTAAAATGTAACTGCAGACAAAAACTACAAACCTAACATACGACAACTGTGCATTAAATTGTTACTACAGCTAATGTTACACAGTAATAAAGACGAGTGAACAAAGTCCTAAAATTGATATCCCCACGCTGCTTTTTTAAACAGTTTCATTTTAGTTACAGCTCCGTCAGAAAAACATATAAGTGAAACAAAACGGCTCACAGGAGTAAAAACCAATAAAGTGGAACATACCTAAATAAACGTACCCTGTAACGAGACAGTAGAAAACAGTAGAATGCGCTTTTATGACATCTGTGACATAAATAACGTCAAACAGGAAATCTCTCACTTAAGACCTGAGACGGTCCGGACGCCGTCCCAGTGTGGGCGGGAGAAGACAACGTCACTTTTTAAAAATCCAACTTTATTAAGAACAACAAGACATCGTCAATCTTTATATCGGGAAATTTCATTTACATAAATGTAAATTTCAAAACTCAACCCCATCATTTAATTTGTTTTGATTGAAATTGAATATTACTTAAACTCTCTTAAATTAATAAAAAAAAAAAAGGTTTATCATTGATTGAAATTCATTCAGAAGCTTTTAACAAACGAGCTGTCATAATTACAACTTTCAAGTACAAAGTTGTTATGAAGTCTGTCACATCCCTCTTTTTTCCTTTCCTTTATTTATTTACCCTTCTTATTTCATTGTACTGTTTATTGTTACTCTTATTTGCCCTGGATATCTACTGTACAAACTGAACTGGAATGACTGACTGTTCAGTTTATAATTTCAGTTCGAAAAAAAAAAACGAGAACAACAAGACGAAACATCAGGCTGGCAAGAACACAGGAGTAGAGAAGATGCAAGTTAGTATACCATAGAGACAAAGCGCCCGGGGTCTCTACTCGTTCAGACACATTATAGGAGTATATTCAAATGTTTAAAAAGGCGACACGTTGTTATTCTTGTTGCCCATTACTGAGAAAATATATATACAAAAGTAATTGAATGAAATTTTGCTTACTACAGGAGAACTTGGATTTATGAATATAGAATTTGGACAGTATAAGAAGCAGGTTCGTAACATAAACGTGACAACTGAGTTTAGTGTCAATATCCGTGTAACCAAACTATTCCAACATAAGGAGAAACGAGGCTAAAATAACTTCCTTTACTTTGTTGGTCAAAAAGAATTCTTGTGGTCAAAACTATATTTGTGCCAGCAGATATTTTCCACAGAGCCGGACCAGTTTGGTCGAAAAGAGGGTAGAAATGTGCAGTCTCGAAGATACAGGTTCCTTTGTCCCGTTCTGCTTTTTAGAGGTTGGAAGAAAACAAGACTTGCAAATTTCAGCTCCAGAGACCCGAGGACGCAGAATGGGTTCTGTTTCCTGTTCAGAGGCGCGAAGTAACAACGTTACTAAAGTTCTGTGCTTAAAGGACCGCGCCATCAGTTTTTGAAAATATGATCAGTTTAGGGGAATTTTCTTAATTTTTTAAATTGCAGAGCAAAAGAAAATCAAAGCCAGTGAAAAAATAAAGATTCCATAAGGAGGTTGAAATTCTACATCCAATCAAATGTGAAAGTGTCTTTTATTGTGGCAAATTCAAAATTCAGTAATCATTTATCAAGACTGCTTTTTTTCATAAAATGACTTCAGTTATTTGTGAGGCTTGAACTTCTTTACTTGTCCCTTAAACATATTGATAATTTATCCCATGTAATTTTCCATAATGCTTTAGTTTAGACATTGCTGGTGCAACTTTGCTCTACATACGATCTCGGGTGTGTTTGTGGTAGCATTATGTTACAGGTTATATCCACACATATGCTTTTAAAGCAAATACTACTGAACCATCAGCTGACCTGAATTTTCTTCAAACGTTTCAAACCAGCTGTGTGAATGATTTGGTCAGTTGGATCAATGATCTTATTCCTGTGTGTAAAATTCAGAATAAAACAAGTGCGATTTTGACAGGTGATATTAAAGTTTCCTCTGTGAGAGATACGGCATGTAAACAGTTGAGTCAGGTTGAGGTCTGGACTTTGGGCCATTGCAACACAATGAAGTGTCAAACCTACAGCATTGTGTACACCTCCAGGACATTGCGGTGTGCAGCTCGGATCTCAGCTGACCCTTCTCACCCTGGACACAGTCTGTTTGACCTGCTCCCCTCAGGCAGGAGGCTCCGGTCCATCCGCACCAGAACCTCTCGCCATAAGAACAGTTTCTTCCCCTCTGCTGTTGGACACATGAACAATAACCATATGACTGTCCCCGCCACTAACACATGACCCTACGCTGTGTTCACTGTATCATTCCATGTTTGGCACTGATCACCACCTGCACTCATGTATATATCTTTCAACGTAGCACTCTTAATTCTTACTCTCATGTATATATCTCATGTATATCTCATGCACATATCTTTCCACGTAGCACTTTTAATTCTTATCCCTACTTTTATTTTTTCCATGTCTATTTAAGTGTTATTTATGACACCATGTTTGCACTGAAGCACCGCAGCAATTTCCTAATGTTGTAAACCTGCTCAACATTTGGCAATAAACCCCATTCTGATTCTGATTCTGATCACATGACAAAAGATGGAAGCTGTCGCATCAGTATAAGTTTTTTTATTGTAATATATTTTTAACTATGGAACTAATAGTGTTTTGTGTTTCCCAAACAAGACCAAACACTAAAATCATCCAACACTGATGTGTTTTTACCTCAGTGCAAAGTGCATTTGGGTATAGTGACAATTAAATCATTGTTATCCTGCTCAGAACACCACAACAGACTGTATACATTCAAGGTGGCCAGAGGGTAGATATTAGGTTCAACCATGTAAATCTAGACGGGGAAGTAAAAGTCTTTGGTCAACATAGAGACGATACAGGGGATCTGCTTCTTGTTGCTAAATCCAGGCAGGTTGCAGGACGACTCAAACTGGCGTGAAACACTGTGGCTGACTCGCGTCATGATCTGCATCAGATCCAGCTTCCCACTGTAGCGCTCCAACATCTCACACAACTTCTGTATGAACCAGGAGCCGTTGCTTGTGTTTCTCCATGAGTAGTATCCTGCAGGACGAGTGACAGCGTTAGCGCTCTTAGAAAACAAGTTTGGACACCACATGTGACACATCAGCTGCGTTGTAGACCAAAAAAAAAAAAGGAAACAGAAAAAGGGAAGCATAGACAGAAAATGAACAGGACAATGTGTCGATGCTTGTTCTTCACACCCCAACCCATCGGTTTATGAGAATGACCCAGAAGGTGGGTCCTGAGGTCGGGACATCACTCTAAAATGTCCCGTCTGAGAAACTGTTTGTACCTGGAGCGGTGGAATAGGCGTATAAGAAGTCGGCCTCCACAGGAATCTTCTCAGACGTCTGCTCGTCTCCTACACTGTCGGTCTCAATGACTCCCTCATCCAGGGCTGAACCACGGCATGCCTGAAAAGGAAGGAGAAACTCAAAATCGATCTCATATTTGGCACACATCTTGAAACACCTTAGGGAAACTTGGGCGGGCAGTTATTCGAAGCATTATCTAAATGAACTTGAATTTCAGCAGCACCAGGACATATAAACAAAAGTTATCAGTCATACTGGATATTAAGAAAAAGGGTTAAAGGTATATTTTGTAAATTCCAATCTTTAAAAGTAGTTTAAAACCTCCCCACATTAACTAAAGCTCTCGAACAATGTGAAGAAACATCTGGACTTTATATCCAAAACATCTGTGTTGGGCAAGTTGTCCTCAAAGCTCCTGGAGGAAATCAAAGTGGCTAAAAAGTGGGTGTGTTAGCTCTGACTCATCAGTTAAATATAAAGAAATTCAATGGTTACATTTTTTTCATGTACATTTAAAGTGAAAGCACTGTTTTGTTTTTAAAAGTTATAAAACAGATGACAATTAAAGCAACACTTTGAACTTAATAAACTACTAATGAAGACGTTACTATATAAAGACTGAAACACAGGAATCAACATCGCAGAAGTGTACCACACTGCCATAATGAACTCACCTGTATGAAGAAGAGCTTTGGTTTCCCCACCAGACCCTTGCACTGCTTTCCTTTGAAGCACTGTACCAGCGTATCAAACTTTTCACAGCCGTCAGTGCCGTATATGACACCCTCATCCCCATGACTAAGCATCACACACACAAATGATGCATTGTTCTTGTGGTCCTCTTTGGATGCTGGAAACACAGCAGAACAGAGGGGAAACACCAAGGAATCATTAGTCCAGCTGTTTTTAAACAACCCCCTGATGCCAACTCACAAGCCAGTGCTTTTATTTTGGCGGAGCTACTCTAATAGAATGAACAAAAATAAAATCTTCTGGATATTTTATGTTCCTTCACATCCTTTTTCACTCTTCTTTCTCAATGGGCTAAGGCTACTCTCCTAAAACGACTGGGATGATTGGTTAAAACCAAACCAGACAGTACCTGTTATGTAAGTGTAACTGGTGTAGCTCTATAACATCCGCCAACTGCTAACAAAAAGCTATAGCAACATTAGAACAACTGCCGTCTGGTGGTTACCACAACCACAGCATTTCACTACAATCAGCTCACAGGTTGACTGTAACAGGATGGAGAGGTTTTTGTGAATACAGAGGTAAAGCTTTAACGTCTTCTTACCGTCTAACAACAGCCTTTTCATCTCAGCCACAGTCTGGTCATTTAATATTTGGACCTTGTAACCCAGGTTTTTGAAGGTCTTTGCAACACTGGCAGCATCAGCATCTGTCCCATTACGAGTGCCCATCCCTACAGAGATACACAAGCAGAAAGGTAGCACACTATAAAGTCAGCACCGTCTGGGAATCCTGGAAATAAAATCCAAACAGAATGCAATGATTTAAAATCTCATAAGCTGATATTTTATTCACAACAAAACTTAAAAAAAACATCAAATCAAGCTAATACATTTAACTATTTCATGATAAATATACAGCTCATTCTAACCCAGATTATCTGTGTTTAATATTAAAGTTTGTTAAATTTAAAACATGTAAATGTGACAACTATTAAAAAAAAAAAAAAAGAACTGGAGAAAGAGGCAAATACTTTTTCACAGCACTGTAGGGTTACCTCAGGTTAACTGGCCACATGTCAGTAACATGGTTGGGTATCATATCATGATTGGACGCCCAGAATCTGGCATTAGTGCCTATGGAACTAACAGCCTTCACATCTGGGAGGGGACCATCACCATCGTCTTTTAAACTGCATTCTTTATGTGGCTTCGTACTAGAAGAGTACGGGTGCTGAACTGGCCTACCTGCCTCCAGATATTTCACCACCTGCAAACAGCTGGAGCATCACGAAACAGGAACATGACAAATAAGAGCCAGGAGTGCGGTACAGGTAGAGTCCTGATATTAAACAAGAACGGGAGAACGGGACAGCGCTCGTTTCCTCTGCTCTGTGGTCAATGAAGTGTTGGTTCAAGAGTTAGGAGTTTGCCTTGTAATCGGAAGGTTGGCGGTTCGAACCCGGGTTTGGACAGTCTCGTTTGTTGTGTCCTTGGGCAAGACACTTCACCCGTTGCCTACTGGTGGTGGTCAGAGGGCCCGGTGGCTCCAGTGTCCAGCAGCCTCGCCTCTGTCAGTGCGTCCCAGGGTGGCTGTGGCTACAATGTAGCTGCCATCACCAGTGTGTGAATGACTGGATGTGTAAAGCGCTTTGGGGTCCTTAGGGACTAGTAAAGCACTATACAAATACAGGCCATTTACCATTTGGTCTGTGAGATCTGTCGCTGCATTCTGTTTTACATTTTAGTTCCAAGTTTGTTTTGGAACTGGGATTGTAACTGTCACAGCAGGATTCCTTTGTACTGCAACTGCACAAAAAGCAAAGCAGTGGAAAGTACTTCATTTGACTTTTTGTACATTTGGAAAAATGTGGGAAAATCCCATCTCCCTTTTCACTGCAGACACTGGGATTTGTCACAGCAGCAGCTGTAAAATGATCCTACAGATGCTACTACTGTTACACCACAACATGTGCACATTTACAACTGGGTGAAGTGAGAGGGAAACATCTGCACCATAGAGGTGTCATGTCTTACAAATACAACACTATTATTGAGCATAGTGTAAAAAGAAAACAAGCACTCCCCGACATTCTATAAATCTGGATAAGGTTATAACATACAAACACTCCTGTGACAGGAAGTCCAAGAAGGAAGAGTTCGGGTCTTAGGAGGTCAATCAACCACCATTCAATCTCCAAACACGTGCTGGGTAATAACATTTAAAGGATCTTGTGTTGGTCTTCACTGTATTTACATTTTATTCAAGGTCATATCCATGTGAGGTACATGTTTTCTTTTCCTATTGTGATAAGTTAAAAACTAAAAAGACTGTATCAGGTTGTTTTTATGCCACAGTGTGAAGTGTGAGGCACAATGTAGCGCAGCTGATGACATTTGGAAAATTAGTGAAGTTTGGAACGAGCACTGTGACGAGGCAGTTTTAGACGAAGACAATGATCATGAAATGCAAAGTGTCTCAGTCCATCTCAATGACTGTCTAGACCAGGGGTGGGCAATTCCAGGCCTCGAGGGCCGGTGTCCTGCAGGTTTTAGATCTCACCTTGGGTCGACACACCTGAATCACATGATTAGTTCGTTACCAGGCCTCTGGAGAACTTCAGGACACGTTGAGGAGCTAATTTAGCCATTTAAATCAGCTGTGTTGGTTCAAGGACACATCTAAAACCTGCAGGGACACCGGCCTTCGAGGCCTGGAGTTGCCCACCCCTGGTCTAGACCCACTGTTACCACTGTGGTGGCATTTTATTTTATTCTATTCTATTGTGTACAGTATCTCATAGATATATCAATCCACTGTTTTTTTCTCTAATTTTCTATGCAACTTTGCACTGTCCACTGCTGTAACAAAACAAATGTCCCACACGTGGAACTAATAAAGGTTATCTCATCTTACCTGTTTTTGAGTGGAAGTTCTTGTTGTTGATAATCACACAGGTGCCAATGCAGGGGTAGTCCATCTTGTAGCGGTAAACATCAGAGGCTTCTGGTTTACTGCTGTTCCAGTCCTTTTCCTCAGTAGTCTTGCAACTTCCTGCAGCCTCTGCATTTCCCCTGATGGAGCACACACACACACACACTCTGACTCATGACTGCCCTGTACTTAAAACATGAAGAACTTGTTTAACACCGTCACACATAAAAGAAGTTGTTAACAAGACTGTAGCTACTGTAGCTAAACTTGTTTGTTTACCCACGACTTCAATGAAAACGTACAAGAATATCACACAGATTGGTTTTGAAATGTCATTGTACCAGATAGAACTTCAGAGCATTGGTGCAACTAAGCATTTTCACATGTACCATTTTCTTTTGAGCAGCTCTTGTACGCTCAGCTTCTTTACTAATTAATCCTGCTGGTTTAAAACCACACTGTGGCAAACTGAAGAATAAACTGCTGGCTGTCAAAGTGAAGATGACGGTAACATAAGCCACTTGTGTTAAAATATGAAGGAAAACAACCTGAGCCAAGGTCAAATCAGCCAGGAGGTGCACAAGTCTCCACATTTCAGCAAACAGAGCTGCTACAGTAGTTAAGCTTTCTCAACACGTGGGCACTCAGACAGTGAGCAACAACACACAATAGTTACCCATTTCCACAAACTGCAGCATCTACAGTGTCCCCACCTCTCTGCATGTCACCATCAGCCATGATGTTCCTGCACACAAAAGGTGGCATAGAAATCACCACAGGAAGATAAAGAAACCAAACACCCCGTGGATCCTCTCCAAAGGTGGACCACACCCCTACTAACGCTTGCAGTTGGTTTAAAAACACATGCATTTTCGTTTAGGCTGATTAGCTTCCTCATTTTCAAGATTTAAGATCAGTGATGTAGATCATGCTATAGCATTTCTTCATTAGAAAAAGGAGAACAATTACTTTACAAGGAAATACATGCCATTCTCAGTGTTTTCAAGAAAGAGCTACACTTTCTGGAGAAGTGTATTTTTGGAGTCTGGTTGGGTTGTGCAAGTTGCAAAACTGTGAAAAGCATGACTAAAACGTTTGGAGTTGATTGATGTGCAATTCTTGAATAATAATAATGTATACTTTACTGATCCCCGTGGGGAAATTCCTCTCTGCATTTAACACATTTACTCAGGGAAGCACACACCAACAAACTGGAATGGGATTCTTCTTTTTTTGCAGTCCCAACCTGTAAGGTCATGTAGCTTGATAGAGTATGCCAGATTATACAATCTCAAAGTGGAAAGAAAAACCCCACAACAAGCACAATAGTTACCCTGGAAGTTGTTTGGTAACAGGGATAAGATAAACCTTTATTAGTCCCAAACGTGGGAAATTTTGGGGTCATGGCAGAAGGCACAAGAGCAGTAAAAATAAGAAAAACATTAGACCAGTGGTTTGGTGGTTTGTGGGTTTGGTGCATACACTCAACCTTGTGTTTACCAACATAGAATCTACTTTATGGATTAACTAATATGTCAATATATAAGTTAAAGCAGTTTAAAAGCATACTCAGGAAGAGCCACTCCTGTTAAACCACACCAAACTGTAGCTCATAGTGAAACCACTGACACAACAGGAAGTGTTTTATAAGGATCATGAGAAAAGTTACCTCAGTGTGAAAGAGAAAATAACTGTCAACATGAAAACAGTGAGTCAGTATCTTTCTGTTTGATTTTTTTAAATTAAATTCTGAAACATCCAGATGTTAGTTTGATAAATATAGGTGTATGAGAACACTGCAGTACATAATGTACACGTTGTAAAATATAAAGGTCTGTCAAAATGAAGACTACTAACATAAGCCAGCTGTATATTACGATGCTTATTTTTCCTACATTGTGTGTACTAGTACATGGCACTGGTACATATGCCACCAAGCAACTGGTCACTTAAGCCTGTCGCTTGGTGTCAGCAAGGCTACGTGATGAGGTCATATTTTCCGATGCAGATAAAAGCCTTTGGGTGAACTAAGACAGTTTTCCTCTTTTAAATGGATATTACACTTGTACGGAATGGTGTGAAGGCACAGCAGTTAGTTTCAAAAACAGCAATAGTATTTTATGTCTTTTGTTCATCTCTAAAAATATATTTCATTTTCCTGTAACTGCGGGTGCTGTGCTGAACAGTAGACCGTCGTAAATGACTCATGGCCGATAATCTGTCAAAAACACATCTCTCATGAAAGCCATTTCTGTCACCAAGTAGATGTTGAGATGAAGTTTTGGCAAAATCACTTGTACAGACATTTACCCAGGTAAAAACTGATTGCCACCAAAAATGTCTTTTTTTCAACAGAGATTTGTCCCAGAGAGCTGCAAACAAACATAACATCACAGTTTTATTAAGATATTTAAAATGGCCAAAAAGGGCTGATAATGTAGGTGCAGTAAGGCTGTATAGACATAGGAAATACAGACAAACAGGTCCTGTCTTTATTTTAAATATATAACCCCTCCATAAATGTATGGTCAGTCTATTTACCAATATAAGCACACTGAAACATCAAAAATCAGTTTCTAGCACAACACTGGCATCAGGAGGAATACCAATAATTAATAAATGCCCTCAATGAAATTCTTTTATATTTTAAGTCGCCCATTTAGTGAGCTGGGCTACCTCTGGACCCTAGACCCATGTTCAACAACTCAGGTTTAGAGGATCTCAGCCTGTCATAAATACTGGTCACGTGATCTAGCCAAAGTGAAAAAACCACAAAACCCATGATGCTTCCTGTAAGTTGTTCATTTGACTATTATTAGTTAGGTTTACTTTTGGGGTTAGGACCACAGACTGCTGTTTCCACACACCCATGTGTTTGAATGTTAACATATTCAAAGCAGACTAATACTAAGGAACAACCATTACTGTTTAACTACACCAAGTTAGAGCTAATAACGAAACTGCAATGATAACAAAAAATTATTTACAACCCTTCTATCAGCACGTTCTTGTTTTTACGTTAAGCCAATTGAAATACTTCCACGCACCATACCTGGATGTTAGCTTAATAATTACCCCGTACATGAGTGACAGATCTGTGGGAATATTCCATATGAATTATATAAATGCCGTAAAAGTGAGTCCCACTGCAGACTAGTAGCACAAACTACAAAAACCTAACATACGACAACTGTCCATTAAAGTGCTACTACAGCTAATGTTACACAGTAATAAAGGCGAGTGAACGATGACCTAAAAATAATACTCCCGAGCTGGTTTGTTAAACAATTTCAGTTTAGTTTACAGCTACGTCAGAAAACGCGTTAGTGAAGCAAATAGTTGATAAAACACGTAAATATCAGCGGGAACACGGTAAACCCACGCAGCGAGTAACTCATAAGGGTAAATACGAACGGAGTAGAAAACACCAAAATAAACGTACCTCTTAATGAGACAGTAGAAAGTGCTTTTATGAAGTATGTTACATAAATAAAGCCAACCAGGAAATCTCTGTTAAAAGTTTATACCTGAAACTTTGAGCCAATGGGAACGCCGATTCTGTGTGGGCGGGATGACGCTACTAAAAGACAAACGCTGATTGGTTTAGACAACTATTGTTTAGTTACCAACAATCCCTTCTCTTTTCTGCACAGGCAGGTGAAATGCTGTGACAAATAATTATCAGAAGCTCCGCGGAAATCCCAGTAGCAGTTCAGACTGCTTCCGGAATTTCTTTCCTTTTGTTAAATAAAGAAAGTAACTGAACTACACACGCACACAGACTCTGGTTCCGTTATTTGAATTTATTAAATACAATATGAATGTATTCATATTATTAATCTATAAAACATGTCACATTCTTCTAGTAATCATCCAGTTTACATTTATGATCTAAATGAACAGGACAGTGTTATATACAAAGCCTTATCTACACCATACATTACAATCCAAACCGTCAAGCTGCTTCCAGCCTCTCATCTCATATTGTGCAGTCTCTGGGAGCTTTAAACGTTCTGCATTTGTGTCATTTCCCAGACTCATTTTAAGTCTCTTTTCTCTCTGCTGTTTTAATGTGCTTCGTCTCCAAGAGCAGAGCTGGTAAGCTGGAGGCCCCGTACTGGAAAAAGGAACCAGAATTCAGCTCATCATTGAAATACACAATACAGTATTTGGGTATTTAATGTTGTTGTGCATCTCTACCGTCTCTTTCTCATTGGGGTGTTTTTGTCTGTAGTCCAGGTACTGTCGGTTGAGCTCTCTGATGTCATGGAGGAAGGCCTGGCTTTGTCTCAGGTCAGCTAACCGCTGCTGAAGTTCAGCTTTCTCCTTCTCCAGCAACCATGCCTGCCTCTCAGCTCTGTTAGAACAATCACACGAGGTCAGCAGTCAGTGAAAGGAAAAGAATGTAAACTTTTACATTCTCCAAGACCTAGTTCTTTCACATAAATGACTCTATAAAGACATAAAAGTTATAACAGGCTGTTTGTAAACCATGTGTGTGAGCTGCTGCTCACCTCATCATCTCATGCTTGGCATCAAACAGTCTCTGCGTGTTTTTACGGATCAAAGAGCCCACCTAACACAGAACAATGGAAACAAGCACTTTACCCAACCTACAGAAATACAAGCTGCTCTGTTATCCTTCAGTGCAAAGTATGGACGCTGACTTTGAGCTAAACATAGGCATCAGTACTCTGACATAAAATCACAGTAACAGTATGTTCATGTCTAACACATTCTGCCAGCTCATACGGAAGGTAAGGAGGCGATATGGAACGATTAAATGACTAAAGTTCTCGTCTTATCTTCCAAGAGTATAAAGTGGATTATTGTCGTGCAGACTAGAAGTTCAAGGACACACAGAAACGTCAAAATGAGCCTATTGATCTGATTTTGACCGTTTTGAATGAGTCAAAGTTGAGAATCATTAACTAGCAGGGAGGTGGTGTGGTTAGATGCTTATGTAAATTCATCGTGATGGGAAGTTTAGGACTTTAATGAGTTCTTTGAACTTTTTCCAGTGCAATGATTGTGCAGCACAAATCTTTAATGACTTAAAAACCAAACAAATCAAAAAACAAGACTTTGTTTGAATCCATTTAGGATTTCCTCCAATCCACACAGGGTCAAAAGAACACAAATATACACACACAATAATATTTAATTCAATGTCCATTAACAAACTGCAGCTTGACTGAGTGCGTTTGGTAGCCTGATCGATCCATTCCAACCAGTCCCGATGTGTGTTTGGGATCCTTGATCAGAGGTGGCGTACTAACATGCTACTAGGGTCACAATTTAGTATTTTACCATGCTTACATTAGTAATGCTGACCAGACGTCATAATTACCTTGTTGTTTTCTCTTTTTAAAACCTTGAGCTCTTTAAGTGAAGTGATCTGAAAGAGACAAATACAGTGTTTGATTTAATGATGGCTGATCAACAAAATGCTGCTGTCTATTAGACTCAATTCATGGAGAAAACAAATCCAAGTTATATCATAAGTCCATTCGTGACATCTAGAGTTTGAAGTAGGATCGACTACTTATTATGTCGTTAGATGAAAAAGGCCTTGTAGGGACCTCCCTGCATTTCATGATGTTTAATGTCAGTAACCAACAAAATACTTAGCATTACAATTGTCACTGTAATCCTGTCCTTCTATAGTGCTTTACACTCTAATATGGCTACACAATGTATGAGTTACTGGTATTACACTGTTGGTTTAATCCAGCTTGTAGCATCCTTCAAAACAACACAGAGTAAAGCTGTGTTGTCCTTGACAACCTCTGTTTGACATCATGACCAGAATCAGGAAAGTCTGACCTTTTCTGTGAGCTGGTCTTTGACATTGCTGGAGAAACAATTAATGGTGTGTCTGACAGCTTTAGACCCCACAGACTCCCTGAAAGCAAGCAGAACAAAGTAATGCTACTGGCAACCTGAATGATTACCTCTACCAGCATGCTTGCAGTTTTCTTGCATCCTGACTCAGCCTTTGAGCTTTTCTAAAGTAAACATCATTGCTTCAATATTTATCTGTGATAGATATCTGTGTGAAACACAGCTGCTGTCAATGCAAAGGTGTTAATAAAAATGACTGTAATGTGTACTTAAAGCCTAGATTACAGGCTACAGAGACGGTCACGGTGAATGAGCGTTGAATTTTGGAAATTTACCTGTACTGCTCACAGAAGTCAAGGAAGGAATCCAGCAGCACCTCCAACTCTGTCCCTCTGTGTTGGCCTCGTTTCTTCCTCCTCTGCTCGCCTGTGCTGGCCTGTTCTGGTTCTCCGGATCCACTGCCTTCGAGGGGAATCATCTCCATTATTTAATCACTCTGAGCAATAATTTTTTAAGGAAAAATGTCAATTACAATTAAATTACAGTAATATTAAATAAAGCACAGGGCCAGGCTCACTGAGATACTTTTCCCAGTGATGTGGTTAGAGTCTGTTTCGGTTCTTTCTGATGAAGGCCAACTGTGACTGCATCAGCCACACATGGGCAAAATCAATCCATACATTCACCTCCTTAGTTTGGATTCCAGTTATTTTAGCAATATAATTCATTAATGTCTCTACTTTATCCTAACAATGATATTATGAGCACATAGTAGCATTGTGTGGTTATACTGGCTGCTTCCTGTCTGGGCAAAAGGTGTGGCCAGGTGCAGTTATGTTATTTTGTGTTTGTTTCCCTCTGTGAGTAAATGGTTTGGCCAAACCACTGTTACCCTCCTTTGTCTTTGTGCTCAGTTTACTCATTTAAGTTTCTGGAAGTCACTTTTTGAGTAGTTATGCTTAGTTGAGCTTCTTTATGAATCCACAAATTTTATTTTTAAATTTGTCTTTTTGGGGGGTAAAATGGTGTAATTGGCTGCTTGGTCCATCACACCAACAGTTGATACAGTTCAGAAACAAATGTTTGTTGTGTTAGTTACAAAAAAACAACAACAACAAAAACCCCCACAACAACATGTGATCAGAACCTTTGCAGTAAGGCGACAGTGTTGACTACAACAGCCTCCCACCTTCATGCCAACTGCATGTTTTGTGAAACACTGCCACAGATACTGATTACAAATACACTCATTGGACATTTCATTAGGTACACCTGCATAGTGTTGGGTTGGACCCTCTGTTGTTTTCTAAAATGTTGCAATTTCTACAATCAGGAATGTGATGGAAACATTCCACAGAGATTTGCTCCACAGTGATATGACAACATGTTCAAGAAACCAGTTTGTCGCGATTTGAGCTTTATGACATGACGTGTTATCGTGCTGGAGGCAGCTATCAGAAATGGGTACACTGTGGTCATAAATGGATTCACATAGTCAGCACCAATACTCAGGTATGTATTTGCTTTTAAATAAAGTTGATAATACTGAAACCCAAGGTGAGCCAAGAAAATATCCACACTATTACACCGGCACCAGCAGCCTGAACCATCAATACCAGGCAGGTCATGCTTTCATGCTGTGTGTACCAAATTCTGACCCTTACATCCAAACGCAGCAGCAGAAATGAAGTCTAATCAGACGTTATGCATTGTAAAAGTGATAACAGACAGTAACTAGTTCTCTTTGCTCTTACCTGATGAAGACTTCCTAGCTTTGGATTTCTCGTACAAAGACTTTTTCATTCTTCCCAAGCTTCCCCTCACGGCCTTCTTTGGACTTGGATTCTGAGGAAATGACATGAAGAAAAAGATGCAAAGTTAGAATATAGCCCATATTTGCCACTGTTGCTCAAAGCTCTGTGCTAATGCTAGTCCATACCCAGCTGGAGTCTACATCCACATCCTCCTCATCAGATGAAAGCACTCGCCTGCTCTTCTGTGGGGCGGGGCCAGAGCTCTGGAACAAATCATTATTTTCAGCACATCTGACATCTCAACTCTATTTTTATTTGAAAGGCTTTATGACCACACAAGAGCTCCTCACCTGTGACTGACTGTCACTTGATCTTCCACTAGCAGACTCACTTTTTCTCTTCTTGTCCTCCTTCCTTTGCTGATTATTCACAGGCCTAGTGGGACACGGACAGACACACACACAGATAAATAAACCAGTAGGGATATAACATAAAAGTCAGTCACTTCAGCATCATTACTCAGACAGTCAAGTTCAAGTTGTTTAAGTTCTTCCAGAGTGGGGGGGCAGCTTCTGTACTCACAGTCATAAATATTTGGGTAAGTAGAAAGGAGCTTCTAGAGCTTTGAGGGGTTTTTATGTCATCACACTCTTTGTACAGGGCCTCACCTTGCACTTCTCCTCTTGGCAGGCTTCTTCCCAATTAAACGCTTCTGTATGGCTTTAGGAGCAGGCTGACTGTCCTTCTCTGGGACAGATTTATGTACCTCCACATGTGGCTCTGCTTGTTCATCTGCAGTGGCTTCCTTCTCAGGGCTAACCGGTGCATACAGGAGGTTTAAAAAAAAAAAAAAGAAGTCAGCACTCACGTCACAATAAACTAGTAAGTGCAAATTAACTATACCTTACCTGGTTTGGCCCTTCTCACCAGCACTTCTCCTGCCCCTCTCTACCTTCTTTTCTTCCTTCCTATTCTCTCGACCTTCCTCTGCCACATTCCTCTTTACAGCAGATCCACGCTGTCTGCCGGTGGCCTTTCCTGGGTTTTCTGGTCTGTTCTGTTCTTCTTCAGGCACATTTAAATCTTCTTCCATGGCGGTACTGTGCAGAGGGTTGCCTGGGCAACACAAGCATCATGTGGTCAGCCAAAGTTCATTAGGAGCAGAAAATGTATAACAACACATGACAAAGGTACTCAGATTCAATAGTCTTACCATAATTTATCTGTAACCCTGCCAGGAAGCTAGCTTTGTCTATAGAGGACAGGTTGGTGGAATCCATTTGATCAAAAGCTGACGCTTTCTAAATTTGAGCAAAACAAAGTGGAATAAAAGTATAATTAGGTGCTTTAAAAAGTTGCCCCACAACAACTATTTTTACGTGTTTTTCCTCAACGATGCAGCAAACAAAAGAAGGACCAATCGATCTGATCACACTGAACCAGTCATGGATGAACTTACTTCGCTCTCCACTGGAGGCGCTGCCGACACTCTGGTTCCCAGTCGCTTTTTGGCACTGCATAAACAAAAGGCCATATGTTATTACAGTTTCTTCTGAATGCTTAAACCCTAACTGTGATTCCTGTAGCACAATCTCTAAAACTATTCAGACTTATAGCAAAACCACTCACTGAGTTTGCAAAACTAAAAGCACAAAAACTGCTTTGCACTCAGTTTGCAATTTTGTAACACACACTTTGCAAAACTGTAGGCACAATTCACTGCACAACACTCAATTACCAAATTTCCAACACACTCCTAGCAAAAGTATACACATGTATGGCTATCATTAACACTAACTTGCCAACTGTCTGGCACACTTTCACATGTGAAAACTTCTTTAGATAATTAGTTCACTTTGCAATCAGCCTAAGCACTATAATACAG
Source organism: Astatotilapia calliptera (assembly GCF_964374335.1). Taxonomy (NCBI): domain Eukaryota; kingdom Metazoa; phylum Chordata; class Actinopteri; order Cichliformes; family Cichlidae; genus Astatotilapia; species Astatotilapia calliptera. The sequence goes on from NC_137423.1 coordinate 19,979,316, forward strand.
GTAAGCTGTGTGTGCGGAGTACAATGGAGGGAGCAGAAAGAGTGAGAAGTAGAGGAGGCCGAGGAAGAGGACGTGGAGGTGAAGAAGTAGGATGAAGAGGACGACAAGGACAAGGAGGAGCAAGAGGAAGACGAGGAGGGGGGAGAGGAAGGGTAGGAAGAGTAAGAAATAGAATTAATGATGACATCAGAGCTACAATAGTGGACCATGTAATCAACTATGGAATGACCCTGAGGGTAGCTGGCCAACGGGTCCAGCCTAACTCGAGCTGCTACACTGTAGCAAGTACCATAGGGACATCTTGAAATGAGAATCGGTTAGTACAGTCACTTCGCACAAAGATTTGTAGCACTGCCATATGCCAATGAGAAACACACCAATACCATTGATGTAAAAATACTGAAATTGTTACTTTACAGAATTGCTAGATGACCAGATGCTGGGGGCAGAGGAAGCATGTTCACTGCAGACCAAGTAACCCATATAGTCATTATGGCGATTGCAAATAATCCTATACTTGGAAATAAACACTTGTGTTTGTTTTGATGTGTTTGAATAAACACCAGTACTTGAAGTTTGGATCCCTCTATGCTTAAGGATCTATGACAGAAGTATGAGCTCAAACTGACATAGCCTACCTTGTGCACAGAGAAAGCAAAAGCCAGATGTGTTTTGTATTCATACCATCAGTGTGCAGTTGGTGCATTGTGTGCTTAGTAGATGATGGCTTGTGTGTACTGTTTGATACGGAAACACCATTTTTACGAAGGTGTGAAGAGTTAATCTAGCTGTGTTTGCTTTTGCAAGAGAACTACAATGTTTTGATTATTGGGTGACAGGTTTTCTTATTTGTGTGAAGAGTTTTGCAAAATTAGCCAATAGTTACAAAAAATGTGCTTAAGCAATCAGAAAAAACTGTAACTGGCTCTGGATGCTGGGTTTGTTCACCTACCAGCCTGGTTAAAGAACGCATGGCTGTGGTGGAATTCTTACCTGGATAGACCCAGGTGAGGCTATATCGATAACGAGAGCCGGTTATATTCTTAAAATACTAAAAGGAAAGTGCTTCATGATTACCTCCTTTAGCAGAGGACTGTCACTTATGTTAATAGAGTAGATAGGCTGTCCCACACTTTACAGTGACACACCACCCAACCATTCAAGACAAACCATCACTCGATAAGTGGCTCACATCGTGTAAATACTCATCTGGGTTTCCTATTTCATGCCACAGTCAGCTGATATATTTTAAACCTTCCACGTTCTACGTTACACCCACATGTGAAATAAAAACATTGAGCCAGTGGCAAAATGTGCTTCTTATTAAGAGGCCGGCTCTTGTGCCGAATGTAGATTAAAAGAAATAAGAGCTTATCTGCTACATCGTTGTTGTTGTTTTTTTTTTATTGAATGTGAGCAAGCTCAGAGAGATGGTGATCAACATCAGAAAGAAGAGGGCGGCCATACAAATACTGAGAACTGGCTGTACATATAAAGCAGGCTCTGGCTCTGTGAATGGCTCCAAACGAAGCACTTTTGAAGCTGTGACCGCCATCACGGAACAGATACATACCACTAGTTGTCACACTCTATAACACAAGTGTGTTTCTCTTTTCGTTATTCGACAGTATAACTTCCCTCACTGACATCATGCTAACAGCAGCAGGTCAACGAAAAGTTTCTTTTAGCAAACAAGGTGTTCCGGTATGTATAAAGAAATATTTCTTGTAGTGTTGAAATGTTAGAAATCAAAACGGAAAGTTCTCACCTCATTGCGAACAACTGTAGGTTTAGTACGTTATATAAGCTGTTCGTCGGTCGGAGGAGCTCAAACAGCTTCCCGCTGCTCCCGCAAAATAGTTCAAGTTCCGGACTGTACCATTCCAGTCACACAGGGGTGTAAAATAATACAATAAAAATGTGCAAGTGGGGGTTATAGAGATAAATTAACTGCATTCGAGACTCAACTTTAACTTTGCCTTAAGTTGCTTTGAATTCACTATATTCGAAAGAATGTTTACAGTGAGAATAAAAATTAAAAAAAAGCCAACCCCACAGCGGATTTGAACAGTCCTTATTTCTACGGAATGCGAAAAAGACCATAAAGAACTTTTTTCGAACCTTCGAAAGCAACGAAATCTGGGACACAAATCAGTGACTGATGTCAATACAAAAACAAATGCGACTGATTAAATATAACAAGAAGAAATGAGAATCTTTAAATTTTGTGCATTAGTGAAGCAATGTACAAACATTACACCGATTTTTTTAATCAAATATTTTACAAAATGTGACATTAAAAACAATTATAATACAAATCAATGTTATTTTTCCTTGTTATCTAAATAATGCATTATTTAAAAAACCGATTCATTCACCAAATCTCTTCCCTTCCTGAACCCACTATAAAGTAATTAAACATTAACAAGGCTTTCCCTCTGTGTCTGCTCCGTATGTTCCTGAGTGACTTCCCTGTGTACAGTAAGCTAACATTGAATTGTTTCATCTGCTGATCCCCCTAGACAAGCCCTGACTGCAACTAAATTACTTCATGCAGACAATGAAGGAACCAAGTGAAACAATCTTGCTGTTAAAAATTTCAACACTAAAACAAAATCATGACATCAAACTGTCTCATCAATGCCAGTGAACCATTCTGTGTGAGAATGATGCAAAACAAAAGTGCACAATGTGTGTTTGCTTTTTGCTGGCCTGAGATTTGTGATGTGACAAAGTTGAAGTACAAACAAAAAACAGCTTCTTCAGACTCAGCACCTTATCAGCATCATCATCATTAATATTTAAATATCAAGGACTAATCAATTCCATCAACAGTTAAAATTGACTTCCTGTCTTGCGTACCACAGATCCTGTAGTCAAATTATTTTTGTGTTCTGTTGAGCATGACAATCGTGTTGTTTGGCCGTGAGAACTAAAGCGAGTCCTCAGGGTTTGTACTGTAGTGTCCTTGTCTTCGTCTATGTCCATAAAATCACATTACTGATTTGATAAGCACCATTGTGTGTGTGGAAGTAGTTGTTACTTTTAATTAAGCCAGGTAATAAAAAGATAACCTGCTTTGTAGTACAGGCCTGTGATGATGGCCTCAGAGGGTCTCATTCATTTGCTTTCTGTTGTGTGCTTCAGCTTGTACCTCAGTTATTCTTTCCCCTTTTAATTGAATCTAAAGCACCATTAGAAGAGCTGCCGCCTATTCTTCCCTCCCGCTCTCCACCTGTCCTTCTACATTTTGATCCCAGCGTATAACTCGTCGATCTGGGATCTGAAGTACTGGCGCAGTTCGTTCCTCTTGGCCTTCATTGTTGGAGTGAGCAGGTCGTTTTCGATGGAGAACAGCTCGGTGTGAATGCAGATGGCTTTTACCTAAAGAACAGACATGTGGCCAGGTGGTGTTAGTGACAATAATAATATTACTTCTAATATTTGATGGAAAAACAATTCAAAGTATACAGAAATACTTCAACTATGACTGAGTGCTGTACCTGCTCAAAGGACTTGAGGCCTCCTGCCTTGCCCAGCCTCAGCATGTCTTCCAAGATGGCTGCTTTAACTTCCTAAATACAGAAGAATGAAAAAATTCTCAATATATTACTCAATATTAACATTGTTAAGCTGCTGAACACTGGCCTATGATTCATTCAACCATAAAGAGAAACCTAAACAACAGACGAACCAGTGTTGTGTGTACACATAATAATTAGCCATCAGATTTTGCCTTATAAACCGTTTATATTTGCACATATTTCTATAAATCGCTCCACCTATTTCACCTGCAGCAAAAATATAAAGAAATAAGGGATGGCTCAAGACTTTTGTGCAAGCTTTCTGAATCCATTACCGCTCTGCCACATAGTTCCAGGTAGTTGCCCTGCAATCCCAGCGTCCTCCTGGTCCAGTCAGACAGGAAGTCGGGGTCAGGAACCACCACTGCTACCAGGCACGCCTGGAGGCAAACAACATGTAAATGTATCTCATTCAAAGTGGACTTTGTTCTAGAGAAACTTGCAGTTTTAAAGAGAGGACCTACCTGCAGACTGTCTCCATGCACAAATACCTGCGCCACCGCATCACTCCTCATGTAGATGTTCTCTATCTTCTCAGGAGCAATGTACTCGCCCTGTGCCAGCTTAAAGATGTGCTTCTTTCTGTCCACGATCTTCAGGGTGCCATTCTGTAAACAAACACGCGCACGCACTGAATCCTGGTGTGGCCACAGACCACATATGTATTGAGCTTAATGTAATGAACAGATGAAGAACCCACCGGAAGCCATTTCCCAATGTCTCCCGTGTGGACCCACCCATCTGCATCGATGGTCTCTGCTGTTCTCTCTGGGTCATTTAGATAGCCTTGGAATACGTTGGTGCCCTTCACGCACACCTGGAACACATACGCACACGTGACTAGTGTGAATGACTGAAACAACTATGGACATTAAGTAAGCTATATGTGCTGATGTCAGCTTTTTAGTTTTACCTCTCCCTCTCCATTTTCAGCCAGGTAGTTCATCTCGGGTACATCCACCAGTTTAACTATGTTACAGGGCAGAGGCGCTCCAACATGACCTGTTGAGATGAAGTCAGTTTGAGGTCATCTTCAGATCAGTAATCATTTCATACTTTTACATAGTTGGTTAAAGTAGGTTAAGTAAGGTTGGTTAAGTTCTGCAGCTTTGTTATGTGCTACCTGCAGTGCAGTCTCCAGGCATGGTCACTGTGCAACCTGCAGTGCACTCGGTTTGTCCATAGCCTTCATAGAACTGAGACAGAGCACAAACCACAATTATTATTATAATCGTTAGTGATGCTGCTGCTACAGACAGAATTATGCAACATGGAAAATGACAAAAGGAGGGCGGGGTGGATCATCCCAGAGGACATTACTGTGATGTCACATACTACGGAAGTAAAACACCACAGGATAACAGTAGATTACATTCAGCAATTGTGTGTGTGTGTGTGTGTTACCTGACAGCCTAGTGCAGCTCTGAGGAAGGTGAGAACAACTGGAGATATGGGAGCTGCTCCTGTTATCATGAGACGCACACAGCCACCAAGACTGGCCTGCAGAGGGCAGCACATCACATTATTTACTTCACAGCTGCTCAAATGCATCCCAAACAAACTCACTCAGACATTGTTAATGCTCTGATACTACAGTGTTTTTGTATCGTCATTGTTTGCTCTGTTTTCCATTTTCCTAGAATGGAAAATTTCCTTTTAATAATGTGGATCCCCAGGTAACGAGTAGGTTGGTATTTATGTTTTTTTTTTTAATTTTTTCACTGTTGTTTAAAATAATAAACTGTATATATTCATGGACAATTAGTCATTTTGTCATAACAGCAGCTGAAAAAATAGTATTAAAATAAAAGCGGTGCTGGCTCTGAATACCTGGACCTTGTTGAAGATGAGCTTATCCCATATACTGTCTTTCCTGATGATGCCTTTCATGATCTCAGAATGCTTCCTCTTGAAGGCAAATTCCAGCAGCCAGCGCTTCCAGGGTGAGTTGGCCAGACCGAAGATCTACACCAGAAGAATTACCAGGATTAAACAGAACAACATCAGTAAAGCTTACGATCAGCACTGCATTTATGCAAAATCGTATCTTTATAAGATATCATAGCACACAAATGAGCAGAGTGCTTACACTTCTTCATACCTTATCATACATTCTGTTTAAGAGTCGTGGAACCACGGGGAACACCGTAGGCTTCAGCACCTTCATGTCATCTGACAGTCGACGAATATCTCCCTGGAAATAACCAATCCTGGCTCCATGTATCAACATGACTCCCTACCAGACAGGGAGAGGAAATTTGGGACAATGTTATTAAAAGGAGCCTGACACAGCAGGCCGGAAGGAATCCTCCTTGATTTTTAACGACAGGTGGAACAAACCTGCACGACCCTCTCAAACATGTGAGCCAAGGGCAGATAGGACAAATGGATATCATTGGGAAGCACTGGACAGGTGGTCTAAAACAAACACACACAGCAAGCAATCAACACAAAGACAAACACACATGCACAAAGACAGAGATGGAAAGCATTAACCTTCGTAATCCCCCCGCCCTCCCCAGCATGTAGGACAGATGCAGAAAAGACAGCAAGCTTCTTCTGAAGCGGTCTGAACGTACGACTGGAGAGAAGAGGGACGAGACCATTAAAGGTCTTAGTGAGCTGTGTTTTCTCTATCTTCCCTTCAGCATTTTTCCTTTCCTTCTCCTTCCTGAAGCTGCATAGACACTAGAAGCGATGTGCAGTGATGTGGGGACAGGGCAGAATAAAAATTAAGGCTATTTGGTGACTTTGAGTGTCTACTGGTGAACAAACTCCTGGTGATGAAAAGTGGGCAGTACCCACAATCAATAAAGTCTCAACTTCCAGGCAAGCACCTGAGGAAACTACTAGACTGACATACGATACGTTAGAGCTGGGGAGTCAAACATAAGGCCCGGGGGCCAAATTGGTCCAACAAAGACTGCAATCTTTGGACATACATTTTACACTTTTTGTTATATTTTCATAAGTTTTACAGTTTTTCCTACTGATAAAGAGACAATTCATATAACATCAAAGTAACAGACAAACAAATGTTTTCTTTAACTACTATAGAAACTTTAGTTTTCTACATTGAGTCCGTAGTAATTCTGAAATGTTTTCTGTAATTTTGCACATTTATTTATTTACAATTTAAGCCTTAAGAGTCACGGCAACAGATTACTTTCATTTACTAGAAAAACATTTTCATGTTATGTAGAAAAACTCAGAAGGGTCACCACAAGGTCTCAAACGACCAGCTTCAAAGAGATGTGCGATGAGCAAACAGAGAGATGGTCTATGATTACATCAGCACCTCACCCCTGTAATCTTGATGACAGCTGAGCAGTTGGAGACAATATTCCCATGTGTCAACATAGCTCCCTTTGGTTTTCCTGAAAGTGCGTACAGGAGACATGGCAAATATTTTAGTTAACTCAAATCAGAGTGGCTGCATGTCACTGTGAGTCTGTGGATGTGTCACCTGTTGTTCCACTGGTAAAGCAGATGACTGCCATGTCCTTGGGCTGAGGGGGCTGAAGAGATGGAGGTAAAAATGGATCAGACAGCATCCTCAATATTTAGAGACAGTCTAACAGGCCTGTGTTTACATACCAGTGGTTCCTGGTGGTTGGCCTTCCCTATGGCCTGTGCAACAAGAAAAGCAGGTTAACTAACAGATCTGAGAATACAGAGATAAAAGGAAATGATGACAACTGAGACAAAACAACAGGAAACGTAGGCCGAAGAAGTAACCATCTAAGAAACAAATGAAAGTGAAAACAGGCCAAATAAACACAAAGCAGCAAGGACAGCAAAACTAAACTATTTGCCTACTTCCTGGATTATTAGCTTTTTGCACATCTGTCACACTGAAATGTTTCAGATTACTAGAAAAATTTGAATTTTACACAAAGTTAATCAAAGTAAACTTTTCATTAAGTAAAGATGAAAAGCTATCAAAGCCAGTCTGGCTCTGTGTAAAAGCTGTTAACTGGTTGTGCCACCCTCGTATTTGTGATAACCGATAAATCTGAGACGAGCCTGTTCTTTTTGGTCAGCAGTGATTTTCTCCTTGTAACTCTCCCATGATATCATCTCTTTTCTTATTGTTGAATCATGAACTTTGACCTTACTGAGATAAGTGAGGCTTGCAGTTCTTTAGATGTAGTTTTATTTTTGCGCTACCTCCTCGATGTGTCATTGATGCACTCTAGGAGTAAATCTGATTATGTGCCCAATCCAGGGATGGTTCACTCGAACGTTTCTAGATTGATCCATTTGGGCTCGCCCTTAGAACTGCATTTGTAACAACTTTGTAACTGATAGATGTCAAGGACTTTGTTTCCTTTTGGTCTTTTAAACTTTATTTCTTTTAACCTACTTCACTTTGTTAGACAGGTTTAGCATTTCAGTGATTTCATGAGTCAGAAGGTTTGACAGTAATCAAATAAAATTAAACTCAACTTTTTGAGAATGTGGTTAATGGCATTTAAATCATGGTTTAAAAAGGGGGGGATCAATAACTTCACACATAGAAGGTCTGGGAAGCTTTTTTTCTTTGAATAAATGAAGTTATAATTTTAAAAGACTGCATTGTGTATTTACACCTCCCACTGTCACAGCTGGACACAGGGAGGTGTTTAGCTCAGTATACACATTTTGGGTATTTGGGTCAGATCACATTTAAGTGAATCGCTCTGGAGTTCATTTGGACTCGCACAGAGACCACCTCCTCCAAAGCGTCTCATTGTGGTGGTTCTGGTCTGCACCAGAGTGTGATTACTGTGCTCACATCTGTCCAAGTGAACCACACCATTGACACGGATTGAAAGGTGGGGAGCGTCCCTTTTAATTGACAGCAGTTCTCTGCTAGGTTGGATAGGTTTTCTTTCCCCCTTAATAAATGAAGTCATCGTTTAAAACTGCATTTTGTATTTACTCTTGCCTTTGTCTAATATTCCAATTTGTTTAATGATCCGAAAGATTTGAAAGTGTGAGAAATATACAAAAAATAGAAAATCAGGAAGGAATTGAGTACTTTTACAGCACTGCACAAAAACAGAAAACAAAGGAGAAGCTGTTGAAGGAAAAGAATAAAGTTTATTAAAGGTAAAAGCAGAAGAATGAAATAATTACACACAAAAGACAAAGAAATTACGATAAATAATAATAATAATAATAATAATAATAATAATTAATTTAAAAAAAGAAAAAGCCTTCTGACCATCATCTCCTGCAGGCTGAGGATGTGGATTCCAGCCTGCTGTCCCCGTTCGATCAGGCTGGTGTTCGGGCTCTCCATTAGAACAATTGTTCTCACACTGTGTTTCGTGTTGTTAATGCAGTCCAGCACTAGATTGACTTTATCCATCACATCGCACACTATAGTTGAGATAGAAGCTGCAAAAACAAATAGCAGATAATCAGCTGAACGTCTTCAGAAAAACCTCTGCCATGTATCCAAATCTTCAACATTATGCACTCCACACTGTATATAAATGCCACTTGTTTTGCACATATTCAACTCTGTATATTTTATATATTTTATTATTATTATTATTTATTTATTTATTTTTTTTACTATTTAATTTGTAAAAATGTGTATACATATACACACACACACACACACACACACACACACACGTAGGAAAATATTTAGTATACACATCCAGAAATGCATACACTATTATATATTGTACATATATTTATTAGTTTCAGGTTGGCCATTCTTGCATTTTGCTCGTTTGTGTTGTTGTGTTTGCACATCTCTGTTGCTTGTGGGGCTCGCACACAAGAATTTCACTCGCATGTGCTGTGCCAGTGTGCCTGCACATGTGCTGTGACAATAAAAGTGATTTGATTTGATTTGATTTGAAATCACCATTGTTTACCTTTGTCTATAATATAGCTGATAGCCTCTGTTCCCAGCGTGTCATACAGAGGGACTGACACCAGAGAATAGGTGTAACACGCCAGCTCACTGATGGTCCACTACACACACAAATCAGAATCATCAGAATCAGAATACTTTATTGATCCCTGGGGGAAATTATTTAAACAAACATTACAAGATTAAGTTTGATAATGACTCCGTCGTCAAAAAGCAGCACATTCAGGTTCATCTTAGCACTGAAGTAATGAGGCTGTGAGATCATAGAGCAGCTGCTTGTTAAAGTAAAGACTAAAACCTTGAAAGTGTGCGATTATGTACCTCTGGTCTGTTCTGAGAGAATATGCCGATGTGAGAGTCGGCAGTCTTGCTGTTTCCTTTGTGAAGAAATGCAGAACCCAGATTCTCTGCTTGCTCAATTACCTAACACATAAACACACAGACACACACACCAGCTGTTAATGCTGACAAACTCAACCTTGTTCAGCCTCAGAAATCAAAGTTTGATTTATGCTCATTTTGCCTTTTCACCTTCTCATTTACATGTGATCACATTTAGCACAAAGTTACAAAGTGACGATTTCAGATTTGCATACAGAATAAAATGACGCACTTGCAGAGTGAATGTCACCGGCAAACAACGTGACCAAAAAGACGAGGTCACCTTTTTGACCACCACTTTGTAAACAACTGTTTATACTGACTGCAAACTGTAGCTTTCACCCTGGAGGCCATAGTGTTTATACAAGGTGAGCTAATCTTGGTATCTCTTACCTCTCTGTAGGAAATCCATTCATAAGGCTGTTTTGGCTTCCTGGAGCCGACACAGGGACCGTTACCTGGACGATGAAAGAGAAGAGTTACTACAGTGGAAAGTTAGAGCAACCTAATGTCACAAATTCAAAAGTGTTCCCAGGATGTCTTCATACACATATCCCTATTACACATATAGATGATTACACTTCCTACCCTGCATGCTTGGCTTCTGGCACAGCAGTAAACTGAAGTGTTGACTATTTTGTCAGGCTTCTGGCATTAAGAAAAAGTACGTAGGTCCCAAAGTCAAACAAACACTGCGGCATCACTGAGAGTTAAAAACTGTCTAAAGTCTTTCATCTTTAATAAAATGATCAGCGTTGCTGCTTTACCAGGTGTAACAATTAAGTTTAACATCCAGGCATCCATGAAAACAGGATTTAATAAATTTAACGGAGTTAGAAGTTAGCAGGAAGTTAGCTCGCTAGTTTCTACCTAAACATGATATAGCATGTTCTGACTGAGAGATTTCTGAAATAATTTAACTGTGCCTTTCATCTTCTTATCTAAATATGGACTTCTGGTTCCAAAACAACTGACACAATGGCTCTTATGGTTGGCACATACATGTGACAAAGCTGTTCCTCTAATGTGGAAAAACCACATGAGTGGTAATCCATGTCATTCACTTTCTTTTTCAGACCGTTCCTCTGCAAAAATGGAAAAAGGGTCCCATTTTTAAATGCTCATCTTTAAAGCAGCAGCATACATGTTTAATATGAAAACTGTAAAAACAACAGTTGCGGTCTCTACAGCTAAGTTTGCCTTAATGATCGCGTAGGAGGTTAATTTTTACATAACGTGTGTCATAAAATTGTATTAAAATATCTAAATATTCAAATAAAATATCCATCTTTTATATACAGTTTTTGTATTCAACAAAGTCAAAGTTACTATGAGATGTTAAACACATCATCACTACTGCACCAGTGCAGTTAAGGATGAATCTGAATGCGAGCTTGATTTATACAGTAAAAGTACCACATTGGGATTAAATTGTATTACTGGTGACTTACTGGACACTCTGGCGCCTCTGAGAAAGAATTCATACAACGTAGTGGCATCATCATAGATATGTGTCAAGGGACTGTCAGTGGTCAGTAGAACTGATCGGCGTGCCAAATCTCCACCCTCACAATGACAATGAAACAGATTGTGAATGCAACAATAACGACAGCAGCTGGAACGTTTCTGTATGAAAAATCTTGTTAGAGAATTAATGACAGCAAGTAATTTGTGGGTCACATCATCGATCAGCATAACTATCCTGTGACTCTGACAGGGACCAAACTTACCTGAACCTCAACTGACTGCATCTGCAGGTCACAGACCTGTGGGAGGGGCCTGGATCGTGTTGCCAGGTAATAGGTTGTTGCAGCAACCACAGCCCCAATGCTGACTAACACAGGGGTGGACATGTTTCTGACGTAGCAGCTGACATCTAGATCTGGCAGGTTCTGAATAAACTCCTCCATGTTATTTGCGATGAGGTGCCTTCAACAACACTGACTGCTCTGCTCTGTTCGTCCAGGTGCAGTTAGACTGAATGCCCTGAGGTGTGGTTGCAAGCAATATGAAGACGTTTTTGGCCAGGAGTTCACCTAGAAAGAGCAAGAGAAGACACATCGTTATTGTACTTTGAATCTTTTTTTATCCATAGTTTAGTAAAGTAAGTAAGTAAATTTTATTTATATAGCACCTTTCTAGATAAAAGATCACAAAGTGCTTCACACAGGGAAGACAAAGTATAAAACAAAAGCAGACAAAAGTTAACAAAATGAGTACTTCAATGTTTTGGTCAGAAGCCTTGCTGCAGCGTTTTGGACAATCTGCAGACGCTCCAGGGAGTTTTTTCTTAGAGATGTAAACAGTGAATTACAGCAATCCAATTATGATAAAATGACTGCATGAATAATAATCTCCAGTTCAGTACGAGACTTAATTTAGAAATGTTTTGTTAAGTGATAAAAGCAGGCTCACCAAAGTGAGCCGGGTCAAAGATTACCCCGAGGTTCCTGATGGACGATTTCACAAATGTTGAAAGAGGACCAGGAGCATTCATTATCTTAGGTACATGTCTGTCAGGAGCACATACAAGGACTTTGGTCTGTCCTTCATTAAGTTGGAGAAAGTTGTCGACCATCCAACCTTTAATGGATTCTAAGCACTCATTCAGAATCTGCAGCTTAGAAACATCTTGGGACTGGATATCATCTGGGTAGCAAATGCCCTCAAAGGGGCTTAAAATATGCTGGAGAGGAAGTAGATACATTAGAAACAATAAAGGCCCCAGCACAGAACCATGTGGCGCACCATAGGTTATGTTACGACCTGGCTCAAAAGCCGCAACATAAAAAAGGAGACGAATACCAGAGTATAGGTGAGAAGAGGTATTATCTTAGAATGGAATACCAGGTCGGCTAAAATGGCTGATGCCAGCAAGGCAAAGACAAGCGAGCTCCCTGGGAAGCTTGCCTCAGGTATGCTTTTATCCACACCTGACTAGGTGTGGCCAATTAGCACCAGCTGAACACATTGAGATGATTAGGGGCTACAGAGGGACGTAGCACCTCCTCCCTCAAAAGGGTTCCTCTAGGACCCCTAAATTCATTAAAAGCCCCTCTGAAGCCTCTAGGTCTTTGACCCACAAACCTGAAATAAAAGTAAAAGCTTAGAAGTGGAAGATTTAGAAACTGTCACAGAAAAGTATCGTTCATATAGATATGAGGAGAACCACTCCAAGGCAGATCCAGATACACCGACCCAATGTTTCAGCCTTTCAAGCAGAATTCGATGGTCAACTCTACCAACATCAGGAGAACAGAACATTTTCCTGCATCATTTTGCATCAAAATGTCACTGGAGACTCTGAGAAGGGCTGTATGTCTGTGAAGGTTCTCAGTCATCCAGGTCATCGTAGTCTAAGGAGCTTGGAAAGAAAAGCATCAGGACTTCTTTAAGTTGCTTGAAGACGTTTCACCTTCATCCGAGAAGCTTCTTCAGTTCTAGGGTCAAATGGTGGAGAGTCGCAGATTTAGACAGAAGTCAGATATCGGCTGCTGATTATAACCAAATCTTCAAGCCGACACACACAGACAGCAGTGGCTGATGTTTATCCGGACCTGAAAGACTTTGGTCTAATGTAAGGGCTGTTTGTTTGTTAATAATAATCCTGTGCACTGAAGCGTGCAACATCTCTTTACTGTTAAGTACAGAAACCAAATGAAAGACTGCTGCTTTTCCCGTACAGTAATAGCAGGCGATCTCGTTCAGCTGTGACTCACGTTACAGTGCAATTGGATCGTATATCATATATTTAACAGATTCTCCCAGGCATCAGATGTATTCGTCCCATTCTGTGCCAGTGTTGTTGTTTAATAGTTGGAGGAGTTCTCAGCATTACAACAAAAACACAGTTAAGCCTCCCTCATCCCAGTTATTGCCCTCGCTCCCACCCTCTCCCTCTCTCGACCCTCATGTCAGGCTCGTGTGTCCCAGCCTACATCTCTCTATGTTTCCTGTTTTATTATTGTGCGTTCCCTGTTCAGTGTGTTTAGTTTTGCTCCCATGTTCATTCATGTGTTTCCACACTAAATACACCTCTCTGTGTATTTAGTGTGTTAGTTTTCTGTCAGTCGGGGTCAGGTCGTCTGCGTTCCATGTTTCAGGTATTCGTGTTAAGCATGTCCAGGGTTTTCATGTTCAATTCTAGTTTAGCCAATTTAGGTTATTCTTTATTTTTGTATTGTTTGCTTTGCCCTTTATTTTTGTAATTTTTCCATCAGCTATAACAAAAGCGCTTCATTTTGTCTGCGTTTGGGTCCACATTTCTTAGTCCACACAGTCTCCCAGCACAGACTGTGACTGCAAAGCTGTTGAAGAATAAACAGACTGGAAAGTGTGACATCTTCATGTGAGAACAGATGAAGACGATGACCTTATGGTCCAGACCAGCGGTGGGCAACTCCAGGCCTCGAGGGCCAGTGTCCTTGGTCAAATACAGCTGATTCAATTGGCTAAATGGCCTCCTCAACATGTGTTGAAGTCCTCCAGAGGCCTAGTAATGAACTAATCAATTAATTCAGGTGTGTTGACCCAGGGTGAGATCTAAAACCTGCAGGACACTGTTGCTTGAGGCCTGAAGTTGCCCACCCCTAGTCTAGACTCTAGAAAACACAGACAGCACTTCTCACAGCAACACCAAGGCAGACCCACGATTTGGACTTCTCCTCTCTCAGCTCTTAAAATGAAAGTTGCTGCATTCTCATTAGCAGGATAAAAGAAAAACTGTCTGTAAGACTGAACTGAAGTGTGAGAAAACAATCCTACTTAAAGCACAGCTTGAGTTGAAATGTACCTCAAGAGTTCAGGTTCCTGTATCAGCTGTGCCCTCTCTCACAGTCACATTCTGTTACTCTACATAAACTGCATAACAAAATACATCACTGTTAAATGTTAATGCTGTTGTTTCTCTTTTAAGACCAAGAAAAAAAACATTGAAATTATAGAGTGCTCAATTCTTTGCATGTGGTCAAAATTATGAATTCAACAAGGGGTCGGATACTTCTTTCCCCGACTGCACATATGCAGAAAGAGTTCAATCAATTTCAGAAACTTAAATTACAAGTAATATTATTACAGAAAAGGATTTAGCATTTTTAAATAATCTTTTTTATTATTTTGGCAGACCACCCACCAATTCAGTTCAATTCAATTTATGTAGCATCAAATCACAACAGCAGTCACTCTAGCGTGCTTTATATTATAAGGTGAAGACGCTTCCACATTACAAGGAAACCTTCAGTCTAGTTTCTCATCCTTTGATTGCAGAGCGCTTGTTTCACCTACACTAATACTACTCAGTGTTTCATTTCCCAGCACATGCATGACAATAACATGAGCCAGTCTCTTAAACTGGAATAACCTGTAAAAGAAGAGGCTTAGCTGTGAATGCTAACTGTACAACAGTTAATAATAACAGGATAATGCAAGAACAACACACGACACACACTATTTCCGTATCCCCGTGTGTGTTTCTCCATGTTTTAACGTGTTTCTCACCCACTAACCTGTAACAGAGAGCAGCCAGGTGAGACACTGAGCATCCAGTGGCAGGGATCCTGCAGTTTTTACTGCCGCTCTGCCTTCACAATGCACTAATGCACCGTTGACACGCAACAGCAACAAACATTCTTTTAAGAGGTCAGGCGGGGCCACGGGAGCCCTCTAATTGGCTGGCTCCTGGAAAACGATCAGTCTAACTCAAAGTCAAACAATCAATGCATGTTTCTGTAATTTAATCTGATAGTGAAGACTGGGAGACCAAACCAAGCAAAGTTAAACTTGTTCTAATAGCAGTTAAATGCAGAGTATCTTCAAAATTAATAAACAACATCAATACGGACTCTTTGTCTGGTGACGCGTCTCTTTCATTTGTCTCATTCTCACACAGTTACAGCCTTCTTGCAAAGGACAGCAGGTTTCAGCAACGCCTGAGTGCCTTCACCTTTGCCACAGTGACCTATGACCCACATGTGGTCAGGTGAGCAAAGGAAAAACTATCTGACACAATGTTCTGGGGCAAAAGTGTGTGTGACCATACATGAAGTTATTTTCTGTCTTGTGATTGTTAAATATTGACTCATCTGTGTTTATCATGTGAACATGGTTCTCAACAGCCTTTAAGCTTAGGACAATATTCCCTCTGTGCTCGGTGCTTTCTATGTCAGCATGACCAGACCAACTTCCTTCTTTAAATCCTGTCAACTACACAACAGTGGACGATCACCAATTACACACACATCACTACAGTGGGCACATACTTCCTCCATGTCTTAAAAAAATAAAAATAAATATTTTTTAATATTGATGGTTAAAGAGCTGGTACTCATACAGCACTTTTCTCCTGAATTTGAGCACTCGGGCGCTTTCATGCTCACAATCATCCTTTTATCTGTATCCAAGCATGAGCTGCTCCTCACAAACACACTCACACTCCGATGGATGCATCACGGCCAACTCAGGGTTTAGCATGTTTTTTGTTTGTTTTTTTCTCTTTTTGCCTGTCCTCTTTGGCTCTTTTGCCATCAGAATTATTGTCTAAAGGCGAAGAAAGATGCCCAACGGACTTACTTTACCAAATTGACTATCCCAGCCTTGCCGTAATGGTCTATTTGATTCACCTTTTATTGTTTATTTTATTTTTTATTTTCACTTGCTAGATACGGGACAGACTGAATGAGGAAAAGAGAAGGGAGAAAGAAAGAGGGAAAGAAAAACAGCGGAGAAGAGGGACGGGGATAAAAAACAAAAACCAACTAAATAAGCAGACAAAAAAAACAAACACATCAATCACCTGGATCACCTGTTGAGAATGAAAAAAGAAAACAAGCAGAAGAAAACGAGAGCAATAGAATAAACAACATCACAATGATCTATGGGAATATGACAGTAAATACTAAATATTGAACATTATTGTGCAGCACCTAAGATCGACAGCGCACAGTGTGCTTTGAGGTAGGAGCCAAAAAGGGTGTAGTTTGTGTGTGTGAGCAGCCGTGTGTACACCTGTGAGCATGGACGCGTTTGTTTTTAAAAGGTTCCTTCATGTAATGATCTGCTAGAGGGTGTGGGGGGGCCACTGCCCCGTCCACCAGGGCATGAAGCAGGTATGGAGGAGATCAAGACTCCAGACATCCAGAGGCCCCCAGAACACAAGAGACCAAGGAAGACCAACAGAGGGGCAGCCGCGCCACTGTCCCAGTAAGAGCTGAGGAGAGTCCCAGATGAGGGGTCACTCAGCAGCCGCGGAGCAGAAGCCAGGGGGGGGTTGCAGTGACGTGCCCGTGAGCTCCGCCGGCAGCCAGCTGTGCCAGAGTGGCCTCAGGCCTCAGGCCGAGGCCACCCCACCCCTGAAGTGGCCCGAGCGAGCCCCAGGCTCCAGGCCCCGATAAGGAGCCACCAAGGAGTGAGCCGGTGTGTACCTGGACGCCCATCCCCGGACACAAAGAACCACCAACGCACCGATGTCTGAGGGCGTTTGCCACCGGCAGGGGAAGTGGTGGGGGGAGATAGGCCTCCATACCTTAGAGGGCCTGAGATGTCTCCAGAGAGGTGGCGACTGATACCCAACCTGACATATAGACACAGACATACAGGCACACACAGACACAAACATCCATTCCCACCCTCATGCTCTCATATGCACTTACTCCACACTCAACCAACGTGGAGACAGACATAAAGAGACGCTGTACACACGATCACACTCCCCAAGCGTACTCTAAGAACCGGGTCTAGGTACCCTTGCCCCTGGAGGGGGAAACTGCACCCAGACCCAGGTGGTGTTACCCTTTTCCCTGCGGTGGGGAGAAGCAGACCGCCCCGACTCCGCAGCAGCAGGGAGGCCCCACACTCCAGACCCCAGTCGGACGGCCAACTCCTCCTCCTGGCCCCCCCGCTCCAGCAGGCCGCAGAGAACGGGGATGAGAGAAGACTCCAAACCTCCCTCCGCCAGGCTCATATGTAGTGTTGATGCATGTGTGTTCTAAGGTGCATTTAAAACCCAGGAGGGCATGGAGCTACCTGCCAGAGAGCAGCAGGTAAGCGCACAGCCCCTCCTGATAGCCCTCAGTGTCTACGTGTATTTAAAATTGAGAGGTGGGCAACGACGCCAGGGGTGAGGTGTACACCCTGATGGTCTTTTGGATTCCGTGTAGCGTGCCCACCCCCAAGATCCTATATGTATGTGTTATGAGAGTGTGAGTAATGTGAATGTCTAAGATTTTGAAATAAAATTGAGGCACAGGCAGCCAGAAGGGGACAGAGGGGGGGATGCCTCCCCTGCACCCTGGTGCACCCATTCTCATGTGGTACTCATGGCCATTGATCAATGGTCATGAGAATTTGCATAATTACGATTAAGGAACTGACCTCCCAGCCCATTGGTTTCAGTCATTATGCAAATGTACTGTTTATAAGATTTGGGGAAACCTGCAGTCAGCTGAGACTGAAGAAGTCACTTGGATGAGTGACGAAACGTTTCTCCCACAAACGCTACGTCCACATGAACAGAATCAACTTTTGGAGATATAAAGGAGAACATCACAGGATGATACCTGCAGGTCTGACAGCAGCAGGTGTATCACTCCTGTTTCTACCTGGAGACAGCAGTCGCCTCATTGTTCTGACACACAACACAAAACTATCCACAACACTACCCACTAACTACACAAGACAACACATTAACTACACACTACAAACACGCTAAACGTCACAAATCTCTCTTCCTAAACAACCAAATGTCGTATTGCCATATCATTTTTGATTGGTCGACATGGTGCATTTTTCCACCAACACAAAAGGGCTGTTTTTTGATTTGGTTTGGGGTTTTCTTTATTTTTTGCTCATAAGCAGAGAGTGCTCGCTGCGCTGTCCTTATACATTAAACGTGACGAAACTATTGAGGAAAAAACGCTGCATATATATTGTTTATCACGACTCTGGTTTTACGTGGCCTATCAACACAATTTATAAACTGGTATATATCACTTTGTTGTTTTGTCTTTAAGTGGTCATGTGATTGGCTTACCACGACTACTTTATTCTTCCTCAGTCAAACAGCAGCACTCATGCGATTGTTTTGCCCCCTTAGCTCCAGGTGTTGTGCCAAAAAGTTATCGTCGGGCAGAAAGTGATTGCCGTCTGCAGGAGCGCGCAGCTGCTTAAAGGTGTAGCGCCCAGATTACTTACAGCTACTTCCGTACAACTGATGCAGTAAGCTGAGCACAGCTTCAACCGTCTGTTGAAAAATAGTAACGCGACCGCAATTTTCTTGTTAGTAACAGTAACGGCGTTGTAACGATATTCCATCCATTTTCATCCGCTTTGTCCGGGGCCGGGTCGCGGGGGCAGCAGCCTAAGCAAAGAGGCCCAGACCTCCCTCTCCCCAGCCACCTCCTCCAGGGGGCATCCTTGTCAGATGCCCGAACCACCTCAGCTGGCTCCTTTCGATGTGGAGCAGCAGCTGCTCTACTCTGAGCCCCTCCCGGATGGCCGAACTTCTCACCCTATCTCTAAGGGAGAGGCCAGCCACCCTTCGGAGGAAGCTCATTTCTGCCGCTTGTATCCGCGATCTCGTTCTTTCGGTCACTACCCACAGCTCGTGGCCATAGGTGAGGGTAGGGACGTAGATCGACCGGTAAATTGAGAGCTTCGCTTTTACACTCAGCTCCCTCTTCACCACGACGGACCGGTGCAGCGTCCGCATTACTGCAGCTGCAGCCCCAATCCGTCTGTCGATCTCCGGCTCCCTTCTCCCATCACTCGCGAACAAGACCCCGAGATACTTGAACTCCTCCACTTGGGGCAGGAACTCATCCCCGACCCGGAGTGGGCACTCCACCCTTTTCCGGCTGAGAACCATGGCCTCAGATTTGGAGGTGCTGATCCTCATTCCCGCTGCTTCACACTCGGCTGCGAACCGTTCCAGTGCGAGCTGGAGGCCCTCACCCGATGAAGCCAACAGAACCACATCATCTGCAAAAATCAGAGATGAGATTCTGAGGCCACCAAAGCGAAAGCCCTCCGCCACTTGGCTGCGCCTAGAAATCCTGTCCATAAAAATAATGAACAGAACCGGAGACAAAGGGCAGCCCTGGCGAAGCCCATCACCCACCGGGAACGAGTCCGACTTATTGCCGGCAATGCGAACCAAGCTCTTGCAACGGTTGTATAGGGATCGAATGGCCCGTAGCAATGGGCCAGACACCCCATATTGTAACGTTGTAACGATAGAAATAGTAATTAGTTAGATTACTCGTTACTGGAAAAAAGTAACGCCGTTATTCCCATCACTGCAAAACACACACACAAATACACCAACACAGTAACGACTAAAGTGTTGTGTTGTTGCACTTTGCCAGCTTTTAAAACACAACCTCCAGCAGCTTGTTCATGCCCCGCCTCCCTTTAGCAGCGGTGCCCGGAGACACATCTGTCTGACAGCGCTGACTGGACTTAAGGTCGGAATGGAAACTCCCCCCCCCCCCCCCACACACACCGCACTAGCACTATTAAAAGCGTGCACAGCATTTGTCATATCATAATAATTTATCATATTAATAAGTGCGCGTGCAAACACAGGTTAGTGTTGTTTTCTGTCACGCGCCACCTTTATGGTTTCGCTTGAATATAATTAACTTACCTGATTTCTAAACGGAGCTCGCTTTGATATTCTTCTTAATGCCAGCTGGGATGTGCTGTTCTCCTATTAGCACACTTTCTTTAGCATACTGTATCAAAGCCAGCAAACGCACTATTATTTCTTTCAGTCGTGATTAACTGACTACGGTGAGCTGCTGTCGCTTACTTCGCACCTGTTCCCACGACTTCTTCCCGGTTTCTCGCTCCTCACCTCGCGCAGACCTGACCAGCCAATCATGGCATTACATAAGTTTCAAACTTCCGGACAAGTGTTTCTCAATAAGTTAGCAGTAAAAGGTTCAATGCGTAAAATACTAGATCCATGATTCAGCTTTGCGTTCACCAGTCAGTCTTTAAAAGGCGTGTTTTTCTCACGGGTCACTTTATGACAAGATGCAGCGTGGAAGGTAATTTCACTATCAGGGTCTCACATGGCTTGTCAGACCAATCAGCTGGCTAATCACTGGCTCAAAGCAGACTGTAAACTGCTCTCCTTTTAGTGTCACTCAGAGTTAATGAGAAGCAAGTAACTGTCAATATTTAGCCTGCAGCGTCCATCGACCTCCACACTTTGACTTTGTGTGCACCGCTGCAGGCAAATAACTGAACAACATAAGCATAAAAAAACAAAACCAGGCATCAACATACTACATCAAAAATAATGAAAAACTAAAAACAGAAGACTTTCTTCTTTTTTGGACTTTATTAATGAAGACCGACACAGGATGCTCACATGGCTGCGACATATTAAAATTCAGATCAGGAAATTGGATGTTAACATGAAAAAGTGCAAGTCAAATAAAACTACAACGATGTAGAAATAATAAAAATAAAATTATAAATCACATTTTATTTTCACCACAGATATCAAAGATCAGCCACTCGGGAAGAGCAGCAAAGCAGACTTTTTCAATATCACAACGAAGTGAATCTGCTAAAAACAGCTGAAGACACTTTGGTCCAATCTGTGCAACTGAATACAGATTCATTTTGTTCCACTGATAATTTACTGCTGTACAAACATAATTTTAACTTGCATCAGAACAATCACAACAACCATGATACCGAATAACACTGTTTACAAGTTACTGGTCGTGTTCCACAACTAAAAGTAACTCAAATACTGAGAAGCTCCTGATGCATTGCTGATGAGAATCAGTTATTACAAACTGGAAGCTTTGCAACACGTGTGTGTGAGCAAAGACAAGACTGTGGTCCAAGGCCCTTTCTCATTATAAACAAAGCAGTTCTTCATAAAGTGTTTTGTTAAAAATATCCTGTGACTCTTGCTTGACTTCTGTTCAGTGCCTCAGAGAGGATATGAAAATGTTCACACCACAAAAAGGAAGCGCTCTGCACTAGAAGGCTGTGGTGGGTCAGCTGTGGCAGTAGGAGCAGTGGATCCCCCCTGTCAGGTCAGTGATGGTTCCCTCTCTAACCAGTCTTTGCAAGAGCTCAGTCTCTCTGTTCACGTTGTGCATGCTCTGCTCCAGCATGGCACTCATAGGCAGCTGGTCATAGTAGTGCAGTGGCGCCCCGTGCTGGGAGAGGTTGTAGCCAAAGCCTGCCAGGCTGACCTCGTCACACAGCAGGCTAGCTAGAGTCAGCGCAGACACACCTAGAGTGGGAATGTTCTGCAAATATATGTAAAAAAAGGGTTAAACTTTCTTAAAGAGTAAAGACGTTTGTTTCTGTCTTCCTGTTGCAGATTTTTCACATCATTTTATTTTCTAAGCAAACTGACTATGGTTGAAGTAAAGAAGGAAAATGGACAAGAGTGAGACACCGGCAAAGTCAAAGTAATATAGGCCATAATAAATAAACTATGACTTAGCTTACTGTAATATGCACAGACAGGTAAACCGATAGTATCACGATATTAGCCTTTTGTTAACACCTTTCCCATGTCTGCCTGTAGCTCATGAGAACAGCAGCTCAGTGAGCTCCATTAGAAACCTCAGCGCTGAGTAACAACTTTATTCTTGTTCAGAATGACTTTATTACTCCAACAGAGTCGAAGACAGAGGTTAACATAACTTGACACACAGAACCACTTCTAAGCTTTTATTTTCTAATTTCACTAATCTGATCATTACAACTTAAATGAGCTCAAATCAGAAATGGTCACATCTGCTGCTGTTAGATAGTACTGCAATAGTCAAAAGTGACCACAAGGGGGAGTTGCTCCAACACAACAGACTGCAGGCTGGCTACAGCAGGCATGACGATTAAACCTGACACTTGGCACAGTGGCAGATGGACAAAGGGATGTTTTACTGTGCAAACAGATATAACTTGTTCTTTATTAGAAGGTTTAATTCCTAAGCTGGGCTAGCCCGTCTTTCTACGTGAAAAATAATAAAAAAAAAAAATACACAATACAAAGGCATTTCAAAAACGACTTCAATGAATCAGTAGTTTAAAAAGTATTTTTAAAACTGACTTCAGTTTTCACTTTAACCAGGGGTGGGGGAACTCCAGGCCTGAGTGCAGGTGTCCTGAATTGCATGGCTAAATTACTCAGCATGTCTTGTTCCCCAGAGGCCTGGTAATGAACTAAGATCTAAAGATCTAAAACCAGAAGGACACCAGCCCTCGAGGCCTGGAGTTCCCCGCTTTATACCAGATTTACGAACAGACACACTTTCACTTAATGTGTGGTATGTGAATCATCAATTACCTGGTCCCAGCCCCACAGGCGTGGCCTGGGAAGAGGATATTTCAGGAGGTCCAGTGCAGTCTCTCTGATCACATGTGGGTTTAGAAGTCTGAACTTACTGGCTTTGAGAGGGATTCTATCTGGAACCTTCTGCCAGAAAAAGAACCAATCCCACAGAGGCTGCAACACAAAGCACAAACTGTTGGTTTCTCAACAGCTCAGAACACTGACTCACAAGAAAACAGCAGTGAGATCTGAGACTGTGTCACACTTTCACGTAGAAGATGATACTGAGGAATTCACAAGTTGACAATGACTTATGGAGCTAGCAACGGAGACGTTACATAATCCAAGAGATCCATGTGATTAAACCACAGGTAGGGGAGGAATTCCTGGAAGCACACTTCAGCCAGACGTCTCACATATAATGTCTGATAAGAGCTTTTCTGATCTTTAAAAATGTCTCTCGTGCTTAGAGGCTATTTGTACTGCACATGATTTTTATTTTTATCTAATACTTTTTCTAATTTATTTTCTTCAAAGCTTGCTTTTATATTAAAATATGAGAATTGATTTCTAATCTTCACCTTACAGACAATCCCAAACTGTGCTATTACAGTGCTGCTACTATTTCCATTCAGTTTAACAGGATCATTCTAACATCTAACTGCATTTAAACATCTCAGTGTTTTTGACTCAGTGCAGCCATCATTATATTTATAAGTAGTCAGATTTTCCATATTTATCTGTTTCTCCAGGGTGTATTCTCCAAGATGGCATATTCTTAAATAATATAGCTTTAATCCAAGAACACGAGCTGATTTATTCGTGTGAAGGTGGGTTGCTGGTTAGTTTGATCAGATGAATTCAGCAGTGCTACTCACCACAGAGAGCTTGTTGATCATAGCAGAGCTCCAGCTGATGTCTCCGCTTTTATACACCACCGTCACAAACAGAGTGTCTGGGTCTGTGTCAGCCCAGCTAAGAGGCGTGCCCTCCGGGTAACTCATCCTGATGGTGGTTCGATTCCCAACGTCAATGCTGAACTTTCCCAGTGGACCTCTGTTTAACCTGAGGGACAAAGAGCCAAAAGCCGAATGACTTTCTATAGTAATATTAGTATGAAATCAAGAAACACCCCACGATATGATCCATCCATTCGCTTCCGCTTATCCTTTTCAGGGTCGCGGGGGTGCTGGAGCCTATCCCAGCTGTCATAGGGCGAGAGGTGGGGTACACCCTGGACAGGTCACCAGTCTGTCCAAGGGCCAACACACAGAGACAGACAACCACTGGCGCTCACATTCACACCTATGGGCAATTTGGATTAATCAATTTACCTATCCCCACCAACTGCATGTCTTTGGACTGTGGGAGGAAGCCAGAGTACCCGGAGGGAACCCACGCAAACACGGGGAGAACATGCACGCTCCACACAGAAAGCCCCCGGCCTGATGGTGGAACTGAACTCAGGACCTTCTTGCTGTGCGGCAACAGTGCTAACCACCGTGCTGCCCCCCACGATATGATATTAATCCAATATTTCACTCACGTTGCGATATTATTGCATTTTTTAACAATTTACAATCCACTGCTATCAGCCTGTGAATCTGTTGGTAATTACATGCAATACGTCTCTGCAGCCACTAACTGATAAACTGTCAAAGATCACATATCTGCTGCTGTCTTCATGGAAAGAAAGTCACATCTAACTATTACATTTGCACTCAGTAACCGTCCTGTTCTATAGGAATATTACCCGAATACAACAATAATTTGTTTAGTTAAATATCGATATTTGGTGTTACTGCCACCTCAAACATTGCAATACTATGCTGTATCGATTTTTTTTTTACCTGGTCAAACATGCATTCAATATGGTCAGGTAGGCTGTTTATTTTGTTCAGGTTTACTCATCAAGCAACAATTCTGACCTGATAATGGTGTCAAAGCGGTCAATCACCGGGCCAAGCTCCAAGCCTTTGAGAATGCCTCCGTTTCCCATGACCAAACAGCGCTGACATTTCCCTGCAGCCTTCTCAGGCTGTGGTGAGTCTGAGGCTGGTAGCTGCAGAGAGAAATTCACACTATTACATCTGTGCTCTGAAAAAGACTGATGCACAGGCGCACAAGTCCGTGGCTTACCACTGACTTGTGGTATATACGTGCATTCAGCTGCAGTGGTATATGTTCTGCATAGTGTAAACCAGGGGTGTCGAACTCCAGGCCTCGAGGGCCGGTGTCCTGCAGGTTTTAGATCTCACCCTGGGTCAACACACCTGAGTCACCTGATTAGTTCATTACCAGGCTTCTGGAGAACTTCAACACATGTTGAGGAAGTAATTTAGCCATTTAAATCAGCTGTGTTGGATCAAGGACACATCTAAAACCTGCAGGACACCGGCCCTCGAGGCCTGGAGTTCGACACCTGTGGTGTAAATGGAACACAAAAAAATAAGAGGAACACTTTCTAGCAAGAGTACGTCAAGTCAAGTGACGTCATTTAAACTTTTGGGGATTCTGATGTGATCAGTGAAGCAGCAGAGGGGGTTGTTAATTACTTTCAGCTGCTCTTAATGAAATTAACAACAGGTGCTCCAGGGGAACAAAAAGACAACCGCAGGAGCAAGAGTGGTTCCACAGGTGGAGGCGCTCACATGTTTTCCCTCCTTATCTCTTCTCACTAGTTAGCTAGTTTTGCATTTGGATAAGATCAGTTTCAGGACACCAGCCATTGTCTCACTGCATGCAAGCACGTTGGGGCCATGCAAACTACTGAGGATCATTTTGAGTTGCTTAGCTGCTGCATCTTTTTTTTCACTTTCATTTTTGGGTGTGTCTTTGAATTCAGCCCTCTGTAGGTTGATCATTTTCATCCCCCACCCTACTGAGAAGTGTTTATTATTTTTTGAGCAGTGGAAATCACTCAGATACTGAAGGATCTTAACCCCCCTGCCCAAAAAACAAAAAAAACAAAAAAACCTGCATTCACCAGTTTTTGCAGTTCTGCTACTTTGCTCTGAAGACCTCGGAACCCAAACGGCGGGGGATACAAGAAAAGGTCATCGTTCAGCGGTTCATCTTTCCACAGGAAGGGCTGGACATTGTGACTGGAAGCAGGGAGATGAGTTAACAAGCTCTGTCTGGTGTTGCCAGGGCGACACTGACTCTCTAAGACTCTCTGCACATATTCATGCACCAGCTGCAGGAAGAAGAAAGGAAAGCCAGTGTTGGGAAGGTTACTTTTAAAATGTATTCCACTACAGATTACAGATTACATGCCCCAAAATGTATTTAGTAACGCATTCAGTTACGTTACTCAATGAGAGTAACGTATTCTGAATACTTTGGATTACTTAATATATTATCATGCTTTTTTACAACTACATGAATGTACTATTGCTGTGTGATTTATTACTATTACTGAAGGTTACTCTCCATACCAACACCAACTAGATGTTTAAATCTTAATATAAATGAATAACAGTAGGTGGACATTAGGTAAGGCTGCACTTTTTGCAGCGATCTCGTATAGAAAACTATTCGGCGCGTATATAAAACAGGTCCGCGGCTCTGAACTGTAGTAAAGGGACCTCTGGCTAATACGTCGGGTTCGTGTCGGGCTCGTAGCTGAAAACTAGCTTTACTTTGTTGTCTGGGTCAAATTTGCTAGCGAGAGACAGAGAGAGGCGTTGAAAGGCTGCTCCAACGTAACTTATTGTTTCAGAGGAAAACAGGAACACAGTGTACAGTCGAGTCTTAACAGCTTACTTACAACTGGGCTACACTGGGCTGCATTCTTTGGGGCGATGCCTGTAACTCTCTGCCTTCATAATTTTGAATAACAATTAAAAAAAATATTTCTTCACATCTTTCTGTGGGCCGCAGTAGACGTGACATGGGCCTGAGATTGTGACACAGGCATTAGAGCCTCTTAATGCGTGTTTTGTTTGGATTTCCACCGGCGTGGAATTACCAAAAATAAGAGAGATCATAGCCGAACATATGAAACAGGAAAAGACCGCTGTGTAATCCATTTATTTCAACAAAGTAACTGTATTCTGAATACCACATTTTTAAACGGTAACTGTAACAGAATACAGTTAGTCATATTTCGTATTTTAAATACGTAACGGCAGACCGTTTTCATCTTAGAAAATAAAATAATGTCAAAAAGGGAATGAAAGTTTAACTGATTGAAAGACATATGGATCTGATAGATGGGATTATGTAAAAAGCTGAATACAACACAACAAGCTGTCTGCACACCAAGTAAAAAGTGTAATGCAGCACTTCACATCCGGGGCGCTTATCTAATTTCATGACCTGGCTCAGGTTTATAAAAAAAACAAAGCGGCTTCAAACGCCACGTCTTCTGTTACAGAGGCTCGTTCTCTTGTGGTTTTTGCATCTATATCAGAACAACAGCGCAGACACACAGGACAGTGTCAGCTCAGTTTCAGGGCCAGTTAATGAAACGATGAACAACTAGATCAGGTTTAATGTGTAAAAAAAACTGGCACCATTAGCTCACGTTACGGCTGCAGTTATCGATTATTTTCAAAATTGAGTAATCAATTAATTATTCCATTGATTAATCGAGCAATAGGTTAAGAAATACTTGTGTTATTATTGAGAAAATGCAAAATATGTAAAAAAAACCCTCAAACAAAGTCAAAGGTCAAATAAGATCTATCCAAATCTAAACAAATCTAAACTATATTAGTGTTTTTGCACTGCTGCTTTACAGGATACAGACAATGCTGGACAACACCTCCCACCCACTCCATGACGTGCTGGCCAGTCACAGGAGCGCGCACTGAGACTATTCATATTACCACTGAATAACACAGAAATCATCTTTCTGTACAACTTCTCCATTTAATGTACAGTTGCACCCTTTCCATGCTCTATAGTGAAAATAACATAAGTTTTACCAGTTAGAGTAAAAAAAAGAAAAAAGAAAAAAAAGAAAAAAAATTATATATATATATATATATAATTATTTTAGGGGTGCAACGATACTCTATCGATATTGAACCGTTCGATACAGTGCTTTCGGTTCGGTACGCATATGTATCGAACAATACAACATTTATTTTATCAACTTTCCTTCTTACGATGTTGTCTGTGTTGAGCGCTCAGTGGATCTGCGCTCGACAGTGCAGCCTAGGCGGAGTAGTCGAACACAGATTCACTGAGCGCAGCGCAAGCTAGCGAGACAGAAGTTAAGCTCTCCTTGCAACATGGCAAATTGAACCTCCCCCACCCTCATTCAGATCTGGCGTTTGGAACTATTTTGGTTTTCATGTGACGTATGACCCTGAAGGTAAGCGCGTCATGGACTAAAGTAAAACAGTATGTTGGATGTGCCACGCAATGCTCAATTACATGGGTGGGAACTAGTGTGTTAGCGCAGTTAGCGTGTTAACGTGTTGGCCGTCCAGCCCCAGGCACGGGGCAATCCGCGGTATCTCGTTAACTGAGATTTGTTGTGGCGTTAACGTCATTTCAGCGAGATTAACGCTGACAGCACTAGTGGGAACACAACGAATATGACTGCACATTTACTCCGACAGCATCCTAGTGCAAAGACAAGTGGAAGCAGACAAAAACAACAAGCACGTATGCTTTTTTTGTATCGAAAAAATATCGAACCGTGACGCCAAAGTATCGAACCGAACCGTGAATTTTGTGTATCTATATATTTATTAGGGGTGCAACGATACACAAAATTCACGGTTCGGTTCGATACTTTGGCGTCACGGTTCGATATTTTTTCGATACAAAAAAAATGTTCATGCCTTTTTAATTTGTCATTTATTAAAATTATAAATATATATTTTAACTCAAAAGTACAGTTTTTAAATTTAATGTTGCTGAAACAAAAAAGTAATAAAAAATAAATAAATATATCTCAGGGCTCGCAAAATTTCAAAATCCCTGGTAGCCCTTCGGGCAGGGACTCTTCAGTTTTTGGTAGCCCAAAATAAATTTAAGTAGCCCGAATAAAAAAGAGAGCAATTTTTTGATTGATGTTTTGTTTCCTTTACAATATTATACTTTAATGTATAATATTGTAAAGGAAACAAAACATTAATCAAAAAATTGTTGAAAAACAAATTACAACATTGTATAAAAATTACAATCATCAACTCAAATACTTGGTTGTAATTGAACAGAAATTTCTATGAACTTGTAAGAACTGTGTAAGACATGAATCAGTCTGTGTCAGATCCTGAATTTGAAATTTCCACTGAAGTCACCGGTAAGAGGCAAGTGGAACCAAGATCTAGGACATTTGCTTTTTGAAGTTTGCAAAGACTGCTAAATTTTGCCAGTGGTAGTTCACTCTTTGCAACATAGTACGCTGTTTTAAGCTGATTTTCAGGTTTATTTTTAGGATGTTATTTGCAATTGGTGTTTGTTCTGGGAAAGATATTGCAGACTGAGCAATAATGCATTTCTTGCATTTCTCATGGGTTCTAATGGGGGCCTTTCTTAAAATGACTGGTCCCAGTAACAAAAGCGCTTGTCGACTCAGAAATCGATGGAAAACCAACAACACACCCGGCAGAACATTATGTTATTTACACAGGTGCACATAAGTGGTCCGCATGTGCGCATTCGCTGTCAAAATAAAAGACGCGCACCAGATAAGAAGTTGCAACGCACGTTTGCGTCCATATAAAAAGCACTGTTTTTGTCCGTTAGAGTGGGATTTTCACGGCACATTCCGCACCACATCTCTGTGCGTTCATCATTTGTTTGAAGCCAGCTCACCTCCTGCAACCACTTTTCCGAGAATATGTGCTTCTTTTGTGGTTCTGACTCCTGCTGACATTTCTTTGGAGGTGGAGGAACAAGTAATTGCTTAAAGGAGCTTCTTCGACATCTTTAAGAGTTCTAAACAAATGTCTGTCCTCCTCCAGAAAATCTTATGTACGCAAACACGCGTTGCAACTTCTTATCTTGTGCGCGTTTTTTATTTTGACAGCGAAAGCGCACCTGCGGACCACTTATGTGCAGCCCTGGTTATTTAGCTCGTCATATTGCAGCCACAGAAATTATTTTGTCCATGAAACCATAAAGCTGCACTTTCTTTTTGCCTTATAGTCTGATTTGTCATAACTTCTCCGTTTTGTGGTAAGCTTTTCTTTGGCTGTCACTTCTTCACCCTGACCTGTCTTATTTGGCTCAGCAGAACTAAAATATATATCCTGCTGCTTTTACACACGCACTCACATAACGCTCAGCGATTCTCTGCGCGATCAACCTCTCACATGTTTAAGCTTGCTGCGGGAGATTTCACTTGTCATGTTTGCATAGTAAGCTAACGATTAATAAGACGATGTCAGAGGAATTGATGCGCAAATTATCATCACTCACCAATCAGTGCTGTCGCTCTCTATACACAGTTCGTGCGATTGCAAAGTGAAAGCAAAAAACAAGCGCAAATTCAAACGCAATTTCAATATGTCACATATTGACAGTGGCTCGCCGATGCCAATGACATAATTACCCAGCTACATTTCCGAAAGAATGCAAAAGCATATTTTTCCTTCCTACGATAGCCGACGGGCAGGGCAGAGATAGATTTTGGTAGCCCGACTGGAAAAATAGATAGCCCAACATCCTGGGGCTAGCGATTTTTCCAGCCCTGTATCTGATTGAGGAATCACTCATCTTTGGAAAAGAGAGTTTATTACAGAGAAATGGCTCTTTCCAAAATAAAAGCTATACTATACGCTTCTTCTGGGCTATATTCTCAGCAGCATATTAAACAAATCAGGTCCCCATAAGGAGATTCATGTGCTAACGGCTGTCTAAATGACTCGGGTAAAGTTTGTAGCATGCGTGCTTGTTGTTTTTGTCTGGTTCCACTTGTCTTTGCACTAGGATGATGTCGGTGTAAATGTTCAGTCATATTCGTTGTGTTCCCACTAGTGCTGTCAGCGTTAATCTCGTTGAAATGACGTTAACGCCACAACATGGCAAATCTCCGTTAACGAGCTACCGCGGATTGCCCCGTGCGTGGGGCTGGATGGCCAACACGTTAACGAGCTAACTGCGCTAACACACTAGCTCCCACCCATGTAATTGAGCATTGCGTGGCACATCCAACATACTGTTTTACTTTAGTCCATGACGCGCTTACCTTCAGGGTCATACGTCACATGAAAACCAAAACAGTTCCAAACGCCAGATCTGAAAGAGGGTGGGGGAGGTCCATGTTGTAAGGAGAGCTTAACTTCTGTCTCGCTAGCTTGCGCTGTGCTCAGTGAATCTGTGTTTGACTACTCCACCTAGGCTGCACTGCCGAGCGCAGATCCACTGAGTACTCAACACAGACAGCATCGTCAGAAGGAAGAGCGCAGGGCAAGCTAGCGAGACAGAAGTTAAGCTCTCCTTGCAACATGGCAAATTGGACCTCCCCCACCCTCATTCAGATCTGGCGTTTGGAACTATTTTGGTTTTCATGTGACGTATGACCCTGAAGGTAAGCACGTCATGGACTAAAGTAAAACAGTATGTTGGATGTGCCAAGCAATGCTCAATTACATGGGTGGGAACTAGTGTGTTAGCGCAGTTAGCGTGTTAACGTGTTGGCCGTCTAGCCCCACGCACGGGGCGATCGGCGGTAGCTCGTTAACGGAGATTTGCCGTGTTGTGGCGTTAAGGTAATTTCAACGAGATTTACATTGACAGCACTAGTGGGAACACAACGAATATGACTGCACATTTACACCGACATCATCCTAGTGCAAAGACAAGTGGAAGCAGACAAAAACAACAAGCACGCATGCTACAAACTTTACCCGAGTCATTTAGACAGCTGTTAGCACATGATTCTCCTTATGGGGACCTGATATGTTTAATATGCTGCTGAGAATATAGCGCAGAAGAAGCGTATAGTATAGCTTTTATTTTGGAAAGAGCCATTTCTCTGTAATAAACTCTCTTTTCCAAAAATGAGTGATTCCTCAATCAGATACAGGGCTTGCAATATCGCTAGCCCGACGCTAGCAATTTTTCCAGTCGGGCTACCAAAATCTATCTCTGCCCTGCCCGTCGGGCTATCGTAGGAAGGAAAAATATATGTCAATGCTTTTGCATTCTTTCAGAAATGTAGCTGGGTAATTATGTCATTGGCATCGGCGAGCCACTGTCAATATGTGACATATTGAAGTCGCGTTTGAATTTGTGCTTGTTTTTTGCTTTCACTTTGCAATCGCACGAACTGTGTATAGAGAGCGACAGTACTGATTGGTGAGTGATGATAATTTGCGCACCAATTCCTCTGACATCGTCTTATTAATCGTTAGCTTACTATGCAAACATGACAAGTGGAATCTCCCACAGCAAGCTTAAACATGTGAGAGGTTGATCGCGCAGAGAATCGCTGAGCGTTATGTGAGTGCGTGTGTAAAAGCAGCAGGATATATATTTTAGTTCTGCTGAGCCAAATAAGACAGGTCAGGGTGAAGAAGTGACAGCCAAAGAAAAGCTTACCACAAAACGGAGAAGTTATGACAAATCAGACTATAAGGCAAAAAGAAAGTGCAGCTTTATGGTTTCATGGACAAAATAATTTCTGTGGCTGCAATATGACGAGCTAAATAACCAGGGCTGCACATAGGTGGTCCGCAGGTGCACATTCGCTGTCAAAATAAAAAACACGCACAAGGGTTAGGGTTAAATTTAAAAACTGTACTTTTGAGTTAAAATATATATTTATAATTTTAACAAATGACAAATTAAAAAGGCATGAACATTTTTTTGTATCGGAAAAATATCGAACCGTGACACCAAAGTATCGAACCGAACCGTGAATTTTGTGTATCGTTGCACCCCTAATATATATACACACACACACACACACACTATATCAGTTATGCTACCAATCTCAGATTTGTACTCCACTGTAGACACTATTGGTTTGAGACAGGATGTATGTAAACATCTGACTTAAGAAGGAAGGAAGGGCAGAGTGCTGCACATGTTGAACTCTTGCAGACCTTTACCCCATCACGATTCTTCACTTCTGAATACAGATAAGTCACTAAACCCACACCATGGACACTCTGCTCTACTGTGCTCTCACCTTTCTATGTGCAGGGTTGATGACCCACTCTGCAGGTTTGATTGGTCCTGTGCTCAGCAGTTGCATAGAGACCAGCACCAGGCCGAGGAAAACCACGACAGCTGCTGCCAACACACGTCTGAACACACACACACAGAAAGCACACAGGGCAAACATGACCAGAAATTTAGTTCATTTTATTATAACCCCTTTCATTGAGCTGGCCGCAATTCAATGAGTGCTTTGCAGAAAACAGACAACGTAACAACAAACTCGAGATTAAAAACAAAAAAGCAAAATAAAAGGTGAATACGACAGGGCTTGTAAAATGAATACATACATAATTTATTTATAATTTATGAACAAATTTTAAATATTTATTATTTATAATTTGTTCGTGCTAAAAATAGACTTGAAGAAATAAAAAATGGTATTGTGCAAAAAAAAGAAAGCTACATGAGGAAGTAAGTAATTTTCATGGACTTAAACTGTTGGAAATAAATGTGTAAAATTACAGGAAGTATTGTGGATTTTGTTTTTTGTTTAAACTGTAGTCAAAACAGAAATTCTTCTGTCATTTAATTGTTTATTTCTTGATTACTTTGTGTAATATGAACGTCCATAAAGGATCAGTGGGATCAGTTTTTATCAGTAGGAAAAGCTGTAAAACTTGACAATACATAGTCCAAAATGTCTGCTTGTGCCCGTTTCTGCTGAGCAGCAGATCAAACAAGTTAATAATAATAAATGTCTTCAAGCCTGTGAGACTCGACACTGAGCCACAGCTCTGTGGTACATGCACACACTTCTGCACCTCTGCTGTTCAAAGACACTTTGTAACTAGAAAAATGTGCATTTCCTGCGAAAATGCAGTGTGGATGCTTTACAATAAACGACTACAGTCTGATTCAGTTTTTTTCTGAATCGAAACTGTTCACTTGTCTGACTGTTTCATTTCCCCATCCTACATCAGCTATTCTGGTTAAACTGTGTGGTTTAAGAGTCACAGCACACTATCTGAGAACAGTAAGGCAAATATTGCAAACATTTGGCAGACTAGCAGCCACTGCGAGAGGACAGATCTGAGCAGATAACTCCAAGCCACAAACTGTTGTTCAGTATTCAACAGGCTGAAGAAGCAGGTTAAGCTAATAGTCTGAGTTTGTTACATCAAATGATAGTCAGTTTATTCATTTCCTGATTGATAAAGTTGAGCACAGGGCTCATACGACTTTTCAGGGTCAAAGTCAAGCACTTTTAAGCACTTACAAGGTCTATTTTCAAGCTTTTCCGGCACATTATCAAAAAAAGAATGCATGATTGCATCACCTCAGTAAGACTAAAACAAATCATCTTAGGTTGACTTAAATGTCCTTTGTTCCCTTTTTGTTAAAACAGAGAAAAACACACCACACAAAAATACTGCAAAAGCAAAGGGCTGCCTTATATGCATATAGTGTATAAACTGAAAACACACATTTCACTTAAAAATTAAGATGTGAAAATGTGAACAAATCAACCTGTAAGAGATATTCATCTCCCCTTGAAAATAAACAAGCCCACAAAACAAGAAAACTGCACCAAACACCACAAAATAACCCACAGCAAGTCTTCTCATCAGATATTGATGCTTCTTTCCTATATGACACACAAAATAGGAGACAGATGTTTGTTAGTGGGGTTTTTTAAAGTTTATTCCCAATAAAACTAACAGTGTTTGACTACACTGCTGTCTGTATTATTAAATTATCACCTTTAAAGTGTTTGTGCTGAAAACATCATGTACAGTGAGACAGGCATGGACTACAGCACTGACTGGGAGAGGCTGTGAACAGATGACAGACTCAGTTCAATTCAACATATAAGACTTTAAGAATGCACAAGCATCTATCTAAAATCTGTTTATTTAGTCTATCATCTGTGATATCATTATGTACAGTTATAATGTATTGTATCATCTCCCTTAAATAAACAGGCAGCCTTAAAGTATGAAACATTCATGAACGAAACACAAACATGTGTCTACTGTCTCAGTGGCTGACAGTGTCCACAGGCCTCAGTGTGAGCTTGAAGCCGTTATATTGTTTAAGTTGTTTCATGTGTCGGTGCTCACGATAAACCGATTTTGAAAGTCGGGGAACATCGTTAGAACAAAAAAGTGTCTATTATTTGTGCCCATATGGATCAGTCATATTACCATTATTACCAAAGCCACCAAGTTAATACTTGAAAAAGCTGCATATTCCATAAATATTCCATTAATAATAATAATAACTTTATGTATAAAGCACTTTCAAACAAAGTGCTGTACAGCTATTTGAAAATAAAGAGATAAATGAATAAAAGCAATACAAGTTAAAAAACACAATAAAAGTTAAAAACGATAAAAATGTCAAAGACTAAATGGCAGAGAATGGAGACATGTAGGATAGGGTGAACAAGTGGGTCTTCTCCCAATAGTCTTTTTTCTGGCTCTAGGAACTTTTAACAGGCCAGAGTCCTGAGATCGGAGAGCACGGGATGGAACATAAAGGTGTAAAAGGTCGGAGAGGTATGAAGGTGCCAAACCATTTAAAGCATGGGTCGCCAATCCCAGTCCATGAGGGCCGGTGTCCCTGCAGGTTTAAGATCTCACCCTGGGTCAACACACCTGAATCACATGATTAGTTCATTACCAGGCCTCTGGAGAACTTCAAGACACGCTGAGAAGGTAATTTATCCATTTAAATCAGGTGTGATGGATCAAGGACACATATAAAACCTGCAGGGACACCGGCCCTCGTGGACTGGGATTGGGGACCCCTGATTTAAAGCCTTGTAGGTGAGCAGCAGGACCTTAAAATCTGCTCGAACCTGACAAGCTAGCCAATGAAGGGATTTCAGTACAGGACTAATGTGCTCACATTTTCCAGTTTTAGTTAAAATGCAAGCAGCTGCATTGTGCACCATCTGTAAACCTCTAAAACTTTTCTTTGGCAGCCCACAAAGGAGAGCGTTACAATAATCGATATGTGAAAACACGAATGCATGAAGAAGAACCTCTGCAGTGTTTCAAGTTATTGTCAGGATATTATTGACGAGACATGACAAAGACGTGCAAAATGCAAAATGTGCCAATATAGTATAATTTAGGTGTTCAGAGCTATGTGACTGAGTGCGCAAATAAGCATGTTGTTCCCAGGTCCAGTTTGTAGTGCATTTGTGGGGTTTTTTTTGTTGTTTTTGAGTCCTTTGATGAGTATTGTAGGTGTCTGTAGAGGTGTATGTGTATATCAGTCCTTCTGTGGTAGTGAGTTAAGGGCCCTGCCTGCTTGGGGGAAGAAGCTCTTGCTCTGGTCGTCACGGTTTTAATGCTGCAAAATCCTCTGCCAGATGGAAGGAGGGAGAACAGTGCATGTGAGGGGTGGAGAGTGTCCTTCACTATGTATCAGGAGAGGTCAGCTGATATGTGCACACCAGGAACTTCACACTAATGACCATCTCAGCAGCAGATCCATTGATGTGCAGTGGGGTGTGGGCCATTGAGCTCTTCCTGAAGTTAACAACCATCTCTTTAGTCTTCTGAACATTTAGAGACAGGCTGTTATTCTGACACCAGTCCACCAGGTGTTGTACCTCCTCTCTGTATTCAGACTCATCGTTGTTGGTGATGAGACCCACCACTGTTGTGTCATCTGCAAACTTGATGATGTGATTTGAGCTGTACTGTGCAGTACAGTCATGTGTTAGCAGGGTGAACAGCAGTGGGCTAAAGCTGCAGGTCATCAGCATAACAATGAAAGGTTACATTAAAAGAATGCAAAAGAAGACCAAGAGGCAGCAAATACAGCGAGAACAGCAGTGGGCCAAGTACAGAGCCCTGAGGGACCCCGTGCCCCACCGCACAGAAAATCCCTGATAACGACTGTGTTTAGACTGTTCCTTCCCATTCTATGCAAGGCCACCTGGGTTGGCTGGAAGACTGTTTACTTAGCCTAGCAGGGCGAAGGACACTGTCTCAGCTGAACTCTGGAAACACACACACATACATATACACTGATATGCACACACTCACCCCCCCTCCCTTTCCAAACGCCTTCGACGCTTATTCCCTTCCGATGCAGACGGTGGATCAAGGAGACAAGCGCACAGGCTGCAGGCCCGGATGTACTGTCTAAATCGGCTGTCTCTCACCCTTTACTGCCATTACCCTGCCATTTACCCTGTTGCTTGTCATGTGTTTCTTTGGTGTATTAAGAGTTTTTTTTCATGTGCTATGTGCAGAAGTGTTTTTTCTGTTCTCAAACTGATCTCCCTGTTGGAGCTCAGTCTGGGGGGAGTTATTTTTTTTTCTCTTTATCTTTCCTCATGTGGTGCATTTTCCACTGTTATACCTCTCTGACCTGTCTTCCCCATGTGATGTTTGTGTAATGTATGTATGGTCAGAAGGGTAGGTCGGCGCTGGCAAAGGTCGGCAGCCTTAACCCAATTTCCTTCGAGGTCAACCTTCAGGATCAATAAAGTTTTATTGAATTGAATTGGTCTAAAACCAGACTGAAATGCTTCAAACAGATTGTTAATTGACAGATGCTCAGTGAGCTGCTTGAAAACCACTTTTTCAAAGATCTTGGACAAAAAAAGACAGATGTGAGATGGGTCCATAGTTTACAACCATGTCAACATCCAGAACAAGCTTTTTCAAGATTGGCACTACCACAGCTGTTGCAACATGGCATTTGGGTCTTCAAACTAAAACAGGAAAACAGGAACATAAATAGTGCATCATTGCCAGACCTGGCCCACATCTGGTTGACATACACCCTGCCATGACACCAGTCAGTCACAAGTGCCAGCTTAATACCATAATCGGGCCAGATATGGCATACCACCGCATAGACCAGACCTTCCCAAAGTGTGGGGGGCGCAGAGCCATTGCAGGGGGGGCGCGGTATGAAAAGGGGGGGAAAAAACAAAACGCTTGGACACTGCTAGCACGGGGTGCCCACACAAACGCAAAGCAGGAGATGAAGCATCGCTGAATAAGTTTCCAAACCAACTTCATTCTAAGCCAAAGACTAGAAAATATGGTGAAGCAAATCTTCCCTTTGGTTTCACCTGCACAAGTGCCGAGGTACGTCTCCCTGCAGAATTGCTTTTCCCTGCGTCGGGAGCAGCGTTGGGCTGTTTAAATCACGGACAAACAGGATCCCACAGTTGTTTATGTTTTTAAACCCATTTTGCACAGAGAGCATTTTTTGAAAAATGTATTTATAGCAATGTTGAACATTATTACACAGGAAAAAAACAACTACATGTAAAATAATCACACCGTAACGCCTCGTCCACACGTAAACGCAAAAAAGGTGTCATGGTCTCCGTGCCTGCCCGGCCAGCCCCACAAGGCTACATGTGTTGTTTGGTTTTCTCTCTCTCTCTCTGCCTGGTTGGACTCACTGCAGGCTCCCGCCCTTGGCCCACACACCTGACAACCATCAGCTGTCATCACCTGGAGCACTATTTGAGGCTGGAACACAGCTCCTCTCGTCGCTGGATGATTGTACTACAGACGTTAGTGATCCTCCCAGCTCCTGTGAACCTGTGCTTTAGTATTCTTGTGATTTGTGATTCTGCTACAGACTTTCCTTCCTGGACCTATGACCTCCCTGCTGTGTGAGCGTGTGTGAGTTTGGGCAAGAAGACGTGAGCGAGTGTAAGAGAGCTTCCCCGTGATTCCCTGGAGTTTGGATTTTCCCTTCACTGTATATATTGTGCACTGGTGCTGTAAATAAACTGTTTTTGGAGATGTCAAACAGCTCTGCTCTTGAGTTTCTACTACCAGTTTGTGACAAAAGGAGTTTTAAAAAAGCTCCGTTTTCGGTGATTCGAAACGCTGTTTACGTGTGGACGAAAGGCCCAAACGCATAGAAACAGCTGCGTTTTCAAAAAAATACCCATATAGGTGTGGATGTAGCGTAAAAGAGTTAGTTTATTTCCTTACTAGCTGTAATTTATTGCAGATTACTTGTTTAATTGTTCACTAAATGCTTGAGGTGTGAAATAAACAGCAATGGAGCAAAATATGGGTGTGTGTGGTTGGAGGATGTGTTTGTGCGTGCGCGCGTGCGTGCGTGCGCACGGGCGCGAACATTTTTCTTGTAAAACAAAGGCGGGCCCGGCAAAAAAAGTTTGGGAACCACTGACATAGACCGTGCCATCTATGCCAAGCCTGGCCCATATGTGGCTGACGTACCACTTACCATGCCAGAAGTCAACCAGCAGTGCCGGCTTGACACCAGATGTAGCGACAGACCTGCTTGCTATGTGGGTCAGTGGTTCGACCTAGAACTGGATCCACCTGAAGGTTCAAAAGGCTTGGCACACCACCCCCAGGTCAGAGTACACTTGCAAGTCAGGATGGATATGAAATTTAAAAGGTTCATAAACTGGATCAGACCCGGTTCAAGTTCAACTCCAGCTCATTTCTCGCCGTATACTAACTGGATATGTTTTCCATTCACGGTGGCTTATTTTATCGCAACACGATCTGTAACCATTACTGATGACAAGTCATCATCCCAAAGCTACACTGAAATATTTAAAATCCAGCTTATCCATCTTACAATATGTTTGCCTTTACATTCAATACAGACTCAGAAATATGTCAGTAACAGTAACTGTTCAGTAACATTTACTGACACTGAATTCTGACTCTAGGTTAGGTTAACATCTCTGCCACAGCTGTAACAGAGCCAGCATCTATCAGTGAAGGCTGATGTTAAAATAAAATATTAAGGAACAGTTATTCTGTAAATCACATTCATCATTTTCTATCCAGTAATGGCAGAAATAGTGAGTTTCTC
Organism: Astatotilapia calliptera; assembly: GCF_964374335.1. Taxonomy (NCBI): domain Eukaryota; kingdom Metazoa; phylum Chordata; class Actinopteri; order Cichliformes; family Cichlidae; genus Astatotilapia; species Astatotilapia calliptera. The sequence goes on from NC_137423.1 coordinate 20,019,376, forward strand.
TATAAAGGAGCAGGACTGTTAAAGTCCATTGGTATTTAAATGTTGAGGGCAGATCCGCCTGGTGTCTGTTTAATAGGGATGAGTACCGGTATCCGGTGCCATTATGGCAGACCGAAACCAGACTGAAAAGCAGCGCACATTTCGGTGCTTTATTTCTGTGCTTTTTTTCCTGAGATGTCACACACTTTGGATTCTAGCCAATCATTTTACCTTTGCGAGCATAGTAGGCGGGCCCAGGTACGTACGTTCTTTTAGAGCAGAGCTACAGATTAAAAATGCCCAAGGCAAAGTGGTCAAAGTTTGGCTGTACTTCACAGCAAAAGATGCAAACTCAGCAGCCTGCAACAAGTGCTGTAAGCTGATACTGTACAAAGGAGGTAACACCTCGAATCTGATGAAACACCTGGTGACTTATAGCATTTTGTTAAAAGCCGAGAAATGCGCCGTATTTGATAGCTTGCTCCGAGACCTCACACGGAGTACATCTACTGCGGGTGGGTTGCCTGTTATCGGACCCGGAGCAACATCCCCAAAGACCCCGAAGAGGAGAGTCCTGGCCCCTAGCCCTGCCAGTGTAGCAGAAATGATGACGGATGATGATGGCAGCAGCAGCCGTTCTTCTCTGCATGAGTAGCTTAATGTTGTTCGTGTGTAGTTTACATTGAGTAGGCTAACCACGTTATTAAATTAATGCACGTAAGGTGAACTAGCAAACACCGTCTTCTTGTTTGATGGCAGATACTCCCTTCACCCTGGCCAAAAAGGCTAAAATGACCAAAGAAAAAGTGGAAAACAGCTAAACATGAGAGGTTTTTGGACAAAGTTTGTGTTTTTTCCCCATTGATCAAGCACTGCTTCCAGCCAAGAGTGATACCATAAATCCCCTATAGCTGCAGAAAAGGCTAATATTGTTGTCTTTTTACAAAAAAAACCCAGCTGAACATGAGAGGTTTTTGGACCAATTTTGTGTTCTCCATTCTTTAAGCACCGGTTCGAGCACCGTTTAAGCACCGGCACCATTTCAAAAGTACCGGTTTGGTACTGGTATCGGATAAAACCTAAATGATACCCATCCCTACCGTTGATGCCTGGTGAACTAGAATAACAGGTCCATCAGTCAGTTAGCTCAGTTTCACTTTTGATGGCAGAAACTTCAGGACATGAGCACACAAGTATAAGAAATATGCAGCAGGGCTATAAATCGAGCTTCACAAGACGGCTGTGGAAAGGAAGAACTGGCAAACACGAGAGGACCTGACTACCACTGCTCACCCACCAGGTGCTGTGCATGTCACAACTATCACAACCATGGGTCATTTAAATAATTACCTTTTATACTAGAAGTGGCACTGAAGTGGAATAGTATGTGCCACCATCAGCTAATTGTTGAAGAAAATGCAAGACTTCCACAACCTGCCTCCACTTACAAAAACCAAGGTGTTCTCCTTCCATCCTGTGAAGGATTCTCTTTTACTAGAAAGCACTGTGTCCTTTCAAACAGCAGAGGTAAACCAGGAACCACTTGAGGCGATCAGGCTTCTGACTACACTCTTCATGTGATTTACATGCAAAGATGGCAAAGTAATGAAGAAAGAATAGTAATGAATGAAGTAATGTAGTAATAATGTGTCTAGTAATAAAGAACTTACAGCTTCAGATAGGTTAGAACGTTGCATGCAGACTGAGAAAAAATTAGAACAAGCTGTGCCTGTTTTCTGCAAGTTTCAACTGGGACTCTGCCTACATACGTGTAAGCAGTTTGGAATGACATGTGATTAATATCAGAATGAGTGGGAGCTTCTTCTTAAGTATGACACAGACATAGTTCGTCTCCATGGCGTCAAATGATCTGTTTGAACTTTCATTTTATTGCTTTCTTTTGTTAATGTCCACAAAAGCCACAGCCACTGAAAACCAAATCATTTAACATGAATGAGGAAAGTGCTGCTATTCTGTCAGATTCATGTCTAACTATGGGCAAAGCATGTCGGGATGTTGAATAGTTGAATAGTTAATTGCGTATTAAAATTGACATTTTTTAACTTAAATTTGTCATTTCTTAAAATGTAAAGGGATTTACAAAAAACAAAACTGAATTAAAAACATATTTTTGAATTCTGCATTAAAAAACTGATTTTTAAAAATACAATTTAAAAAGTCAAATAAATAAACAATACCTTCTTTTTTTTCTTTTCCACCAATCCTTTTCAATTTCATTTCGATGTCTTTTTGCATATTTTATTTCACAACTCATTATTAAATTACAAAATATTGTATTTATTAGGGGTGCAACGGTACACAAAATTCACGGTTCGGTTCGGTTCGATACTTTGGTGTCACGGTTCGATATTTTTTCGATACAAAAAAATCTTCATGCCTTTTTAATTTGTCATTTATTAAAATTATAAATATATATTTTAACTCAAAAGTACAGTAAGTAAGCTGCACTTTCTTTTTGCCTTATAGTCTGATTTGTCATAACTTTTCCGTTTTGTGGTAAGCTTTTCTTTGGCTGTCACTTCTTCACCCTGACCTGTCTTATTTGGCTCAGCAGAACTAAAATATATATCCTGCTGCTTTTACACACGCACTCACATAAGCTCAGCGATTCTCTGCGCGATCAACCTCTCACATGTTTAAGCTTGCTGTGGGAGATTTCACTTGTCATGTTTGCATAGTAAGCTAACGATTGAAAAGACGATGTCAGAGGAATTGATGCGCAAATTATCATCACTCACCAATCAGTGCTGTCGCTCTCTATACACAGTTCGTGCGATTGCAAAGTGAAAGCAAAAAACAAGCGCAAATTCAAACGCGATTTCAATATGTCACATATTGACAGTGGCTCGCCGATGCCAATGACATAATTACCCAGCTACATTTCCGAAAGAATGCAAAAGCATTGACATATATTTTTCCTTCCTACGATAGCCCGACGGGCAGGGCAGAGATAGATTTTGGTAGCCCGACTGGAAAAATCGCTAGCCCCAGGACGTCGGGCTAGCGATATTGCGAGCCCTGTATCTGATTGAGGAATCACTCATCTTTGGAAAAGAGAGTTTATTACAGAGAAATGGCTCTTTCCAAAATAAAAGCTATACTATCCGCTTCTTCTGGGCTATATTCTCAGCAGCATATTAAACATATCAGGTCCCCATAAGGAGAATCATGTGCTAACAGCTGTCTAAATGACTCGGCTAAAGTTAGTAGCATGCTTGTTGTTTTTGTCTTTGCACTAGGATGATGTCGGCGTAAATGTGCAGTCATATTCGTTGTGTTCCCACTAGTGCTTTCAGGTTAATCTCGTTGAAATGACCTTAACGCCACAACACGGCAAATCTCCGTTAACGAGCTACCGCCGATCGCTCCGTGCATGGGGCTGGACGGCCAACACGTTAACGAGCTAACTGCACTAACACACTAGTTCCCACCCATGTAATTGAGCATTGCATGGCACGTCCAACATACTGTTTTACTTTAGTCCATGACTCGCTTACCTTCAGGGTCATACGTCACATGAAAACCAAAATAATTCCAAACGCCAGATCTGAATGAGGGTGGGGGAGGTCCATGTTGCAAGGAGAGCTTAACTTCTGTCTCGCTAGCTTGCCCTGCGCTCTTCCTTCTGACGATGCTGTCTGTGTTGAGTACTCAGTGGATCTGCGCTCGACAGTGCAGCCTAGGCGGAGTAGTCGAACACAGATTCACTGAGCGCTCAACACAGACAGCATCGTCAGAAGGAAAGTTGATAAAATAAATTACAAATGTTGTATTGTTCGATACATATGCGTACCAAACCGAAAGCACTGTATCGAACGGTTCAATATCGATACGAATATCGTTGCACCCCTAGTATTTATATATGGAGGACTTTCCTGGTCCTCCATATATAACCACCAAAATCATTGCAAGTCTTCTGTGTTCTGAATATCACCTGTGTGCTGCCCAGCGTATATGAAGCCTCATGCTGGTCTCTCTGTTCTGGGACGTCTTCTGGTCTCTGCTGTAGACTGAAGCCCTCTGACTGTCAGGAGTCCTGACCTGCACACACAGGCATGGCCATTACCAAACATTGAAAACAGTGGATGTTCTATGCATGACTCGAGGTTTTGGTCACTTAAAAATACTCAGATTTCCTGCACACAGACTTTACTGAGCATCTTCCTCAGCTCATTCCAGTATGAAGGTCACCATATGAGATGAATTAATTAGTGGACAAACACAGCTTTTATTTTGAAAGTTTAGTCACTAGAGCCCAGTATTGGCTATTTGCAGATATTTTGGTGTCTGCATTTATTGGGGGTCATATAATTAAAATTTAAGAAAGGAAAGAGGAGAAACACCCTTCAACTATGAGTGCTAATGTTGCTGAATGCCCTCTGACTAGGGCTGCTCAATTAATCGAATTTTAATCACGATTACGATCTGGGCTTTCAACGATCATTAAAAATGACTGAGCCGATTATTAGCCCCTCCCTCATTTATCCGCGACACCTTAAAGGCCGGTCCGTAAAAATATTGTCGGGCATAAACCGGTCCGTGGCGCAAAAAAGGTTGGAGACCGCTGATTAAGAGGACCCGAGGGAAGCTCGGAAAGCTAAGCAGAAGTTATTTGGAGAGGAGAGTGACTGCTGTTGGTTGAAAAGAGAGGTTAAAAAAAACTTCAGTGGTGTTGCACACTATTTTATATTATTTTTTAAAGTCATTGTTAACCCTTTAAATCCGATCAGAGCAGCACGCTCCGTTTTGTGTAACGATTTTTAAATCCCTGTAGAACCTGAACCGTGTAAGCTAGCGCAATAATTTGTTTTGTATATGAAACCGGAGGAGTTGTACTTACATCTTATGCCATCAGCTTGTCCTCGGTCACGGTTTTCTTCCACATATAGCTTTGCAAAAATTGCATAAAAAGTGCTTGCAGGAACAAAAACATAATATTCCAGAAACACACTTTGCCGATCCGATCAGCTGTTCGTAACACTTCCCACAGTGAAACAGACATCAGCGCGAACTATCGCATGTCCGCCATTTCCTGGCCGAACCCGGAAGTGACGTCATTTTTGCGGAAATGTAGTTTTTTACTTGTAGGCCTTAAAAACCTATACTGGTCATGTTTGACTTTTCTGAATAGTTTCTGTGATGCTTAGAACTCAAATTGCACAGCTGGAAATAGTTTATTTTGATGCACATGCTGTTTTCTTTGCAAATTTGCATCATAGGATTGTTTTTTCGTTTTTTCTGCAGTGTATATAAAAATTGGTGTATCTCCAAAATAAAACTATGAAGACACTCAAAATAAATTTCCTGTTGTTGTAAACTATTTTTTGCAACTTTTTTGTATTTAAAGTTTTAAGGGATAAACCTCTTAAATTTCTCCAAGTAGAAATATATGTAAAAAACAAAACAAAAACTATTTTCAATTTTTTTGTAGTTTATTGCACTTTTTTGCAATTAATGTAGTTACTATGGACTTAATGCATACATATTATTAAAATATGGGCCATAACAGTTGTATAGCAACTTGAAATGCTCCCACAAATGGCACTACTACTACAACATGTAAAAAAATAATATAAGCTCTGGCGGACTTGGTTCTATGGTAGGTCTTAAAGGGTTAAATAAATATCGTCAAATAATCGAGATCTCAATTTCAGTGAAAATAATCGTGATTATCATTTTTGCCATAATCGAGCAGCCCTACCTCTGACAGTCACACTCTGTGTCAGCAGCACGTATTTGGACCAAAAAATAAATCTACAAGAACACACGCACACACACACACTCAACCATGAAATTTTATGTAACATCTTATCAGCAAAGACTCATAAAGATCACATCATTTTTATGGAGACTAGCTGACAGTGTAATTACTGTAAGATAATTTGTTCCTTAAAAGCAAGCAAAAACAAAAGCAGTTAAAAACACTATATTAGTGTAACCTGTCACATTGTGCTCTAACTCCAACTCTTTAGTGCACTGTGCTCCACAGAACGTAGGCTTACCACACAGCTGTAACGTATTAACAGTTATTAACTTAAACTGTCACTTAAACTTAAACTGTCCTTTCTGTGCACTTTGTTTTTTAAACATGCATTAAATTAAAGTCGATTAGGTCAATTAAGCATTATAAGGCGGAAGGTGGGGGGTGGTTCCCTTTCTTTTTTGCTGGGAGTTGGCAACCCTATAAGTTAGGTTATTTAATATTTCTGCTAAGTTCTCTTTAAAATACCAGAATAGGAAGGATGGTGCAGCTTTAAGTTTATTAAACTGATCACTTTTGCTGAACTATTAAATATTTTGGGTGCAGTGTATTTTTTGCATGCAGGTGTAACAGAGTAGCTTTAGTTTAGTTTTTTTAAACTTGAGTATGAACTTATACAAAATGCAGAAAGATATAAAAAAAAAACGTTTTATTGATTATAAAATATGCTATATCGGTATCAGCAGATATTGAAATTTATGATATCGGTATCAGACATAAAAAGTGGTATAGTGCCATCTCTACCATAGAGTGAGATCAACCAGACTGCATTAACTCAAAACACTCCTAGCCTTCCCTATTTAAGAAGAAGTTTCTAACACATTATGCTTTTAGCATGTACAGCACTTTGTGAACTCTGGTTTTATGTTAAAGTGCTTTATAAATAAAGGTGGTATGGTATGGTGGTACATTAAATGAAAAGAAAGGCAACTTTGGAGATTCCACTCATTGTAAAACAAAACCTTATAATTCTGAGTCAATGCCGAGACCATACACATAAGAACAAGAAGACACCACAACCGAAGACTGCCGGGAAAAGTGGGTGAAGAACTTATTAAATAGGAACCTCCCTGAAACTGAAAAGAAGAAGCTAACCAAAGGACTCAATTTTGCCATTTCTCCACCACAGCTGCCCATAGTGGACCTCATCACAGGCACAGAAACAGCGATACGTATTAATAAATGAATACTTCCTATGAACAACACCTATGAGCCCTTAAGACAAGACCTCAGAAGCAACTATAAAAATAAAGTCATCAGTTTGAGCGGTTTCACTGCATCGTCGGTATCTACAAGTAGGCATCACGGGGCTGTGTGGATTCAATAATACAGGGAGTGCAGAATTATTAGGCAAATGAGTATTTTGTCCACATCATCCTCTTCATGCATGTTGTCTTACTCCAAGCTGTATACCGATATCATAAATTTCAATATCTGCTGATACCGATATAAATCCGATATAGCGTATTTTATAATCAATAAAACGTTTTTTTTTAAAAATATCTTTCTGCATTTTGTATAAGTTCATACTCAAGTTTAAAAAAACTAAACTAAAGCTACTCTGTTACACCTGCATGCAAAAAATACACTGCACCCAAAATATTTAATAGTTCAGCAAAAGTGATCAATCTAATAAACTTAAAGCTGCACCATCCTTCCTATTCTGGTATTTTAAAGAGAACTTAGCAGAAATATTAAATAACCTAACTTATAGGGTTGCCAACTCCCAGCAAAAAAGAAAGGGAACCACCCCCCACCTTCCGCCTTATAATGCTTAATTGACCTAATCGACTTTAATTTAATGCATGTTTAAAAAACAAAGTGCACAGAAAGGACAGTTTAAGTTTAAGTGACAGTTTAAGTTAATAACTGTTAATACGTTACAGCTGTGTGGTAAGCCTACGTTCTGTGGAGCACAGTGCACTAAAGAGTTGGAGTTAGAGCACAATGTGACAGGTTACACTAATATAGTGTTTTTAACTGCTTTTGTTTTTGCTTGCTTTTAAGGAACAAATTATCTTACAGTAATTACACTGTCAGCTAGTCTCCATAAAAATACAGGAAATGCAGAATTATTAGGCAAATGAGTATTTTGTCCACATCATCTTCTTCAAGCATGTTGTCTTACTCCAAGCTGTATAGGCTCGAAAGCCTACTACCAATTAAGCATATTAGGTGATGTGCATCTCTGTAATGAGAAGGGGTGTGGTCTAATGACATCAACACCCTATATCAGGTGTGCATAATTATTAGGCAACGTCCTTTCCTTTGGCAAAATGGGTCAAAAGAAGGACTTGACAGGCTCATAAAAGTCAAAAATAGTGAGATATCTTGCAGAGGGATGCAGCAGTCTCAAAATTGCAAAGCTTCTGAAGCGTGATCATCGAACAATCAAGCGTTTCATTCAAAATAGTCAACAGGGTCGCAAGAAGCGTGCGGAAAAACCAAGGCGCAAAATAACTGCCCATGAACTGAGAAAAGTCAAGCGTGCAGCTGCCAAGATGCCACTTGCCACCAGTTTGGCCATATTTCAGAGCTGCAACATCACTGGAGTGCCCAAGAGCACAAGGTGTGCAATACTCAGAGACATGGCCAAGGTAAGAAAGGCTGAAAGACGACCACCACTGAACAAGACACACAAGCTGAAACGTCAAGACTGGGCCAAGAAATATCTCAAGACAGATTTTTCTAAGGTTTTATGGACTGATGAAATGAGAGTGAGTCTTGATGGGCCAGATGGATGGGCCCGTGGCTGGATTGGTAAAGGGCAGAGAGCTCCAGTCCGACTCAGACGCCAGCGAGGTGGAGGTGGAGTACTGGTTTGGGCTGGTATCATCAAAGATGAGCTTGTGGGGCCTTTTCGGGTTGAGGATGGAGTCAAGCTCAACTCCCAGTCCTACTGCCAGTTTCTGGAAGACACCTTCTTCAAGCAGTGGTACAGGAAGAAGTCTGCATCCTTCAAGAAAAACATGATTTTCATGCAGGACAATGCTCCATCACACGCGTCCAAGTACTCCACAGCGTGGCTGGCAAGAAAGGGTATAAAAGAAGAAAAACTAATGACATGGCCTCCTTGTTCACCTGATCTGAACCCCATTGAGAACCTGTGGTCCATCATCAAATGTGAGATTTACAAGGAGGGAAAACAGTACACCTCTCTGAACAGTGTCTGGGAGGCTGTGGTTGCTGCTGCACGCAATGTTGATGGTGAACAGATCAAAACACTGACAGAATCCATGGATGGCAGGCTTTTGAGTGTCCTTGCAAAGAAAGGTGGCTATATTGGTCACAGATTTGTTTTTGTTTTGTTTTTGAATGTCAGAAATGTATATTTGTGAATGTGGAGATGTTATATTGGTTTCACTGGTAAAAATAAATAATTGAAATGGGTATATATTTGTTTTTTGTTAAGTTGCCTAATAATTATGCACAGTAATAGTCACCTGCACACACAGATATCCCCTTAAAATAGCTAAAACTAAAAACTACTTCCAAAAACATTCAGCTTTGATATTAATGAGTTTTTTGGGTTCATTGAGAACATGGTTGTTGTTCAATAATAAAATTATTCCTCAAAAATACAACTTGCCTAATAATTCTGCACTCCCTGTATAGTCTAATACAACACATCACACAGACCCATCGCTGTCCCTGAATTATTATTCAACAACTTCCTGAATGAAAATGTATTCCACCCAAACCTCAGCCTACTTTTTTCTTTTGTGCATCTATCTCTGACTGCACGAAATGTCCAGAAAAGTGGACATCAAACTCGGAATACTATGCTGAGAAACAAAAATACAAATGTGCAGATCACAGTTGTCTTTTCCTGCCAAACATCTACAAAACGCTTTGTGTAACTGAGTGGCACATGATCAACTCTCTTACCAAGTCTTGTGATACAAGATACATCCTCTTCATTTACACAAGGGTGTAACCTGCGGTTGTCTTCTGATAGGCGCAGCTCTCTTATACTTATCACTTCGTGCTTATGTGCCAGAAGCTAACTTTTCCCCCCCTCAAAATACTATTTAGACTCTAACATCGAAATTTCGACTTTATTCTCAAAATTATTCGTAATATTTTTTTCTTAATGCGGTCCCATTGCTCCCTCGTATTAAATCAGTATGAGTGTTTACTGCATCCCTGCTGCCGTTAAGTGGTAAGAACTCTAGGGACAGATTAAGAAGCCTTTTATAAATGCTCGGAGAAAAGGCCGGGGCGGCGGGTGTCTGACACAGTAAATGTGGCCTGTGAAGGTAAATGATTTTATTGCTCCGAGTCTCTTAACAACCGGCCTACCAGCCCTTGAAAAAGTAAAAATAAAACAAAGCTAAACATTTTTGCTTTTCGTAGCTTCGGCTTTCTCCTCCTTTGCTAACGTCTCGCGCACGTAGGTCTGTCGGGACGATCCTGCGCAGAGCCGAGGATTGTGGATAAATGCGCCATAACGTTTTTACAAACGCTGTATAATTAAATTCCGCTAAACTGCGTGAAAATATCACATGGATAATCAACTGCTTATTTACAAGTAACGCAAATATTTTTAATACAGCGAAGCTTTTGTAATAGGACAAAAAAAAAGATACAGCATCAGCGGCCGACTGTTAATATCGGCAGCTTCAAAATGTAGCAAAACACTGACCAGCAACGAAGGCTCAAGTCAGCTTACAGGCTGACCATTGTGTCCATATCGAACCAAACTGTATTTTACCCCCAACTGCTGACGCCTTTCAAACCAGCTTCTACTGTTTCGCCTCATTTCGTTATGACTCACCCTTCCATAGATATCCACGAGCGGTCACGGCGCATCCTTCGCACGAGGGTACATTATCACATCTCGAGATTCTGCAGCTTTATCACACCACCTTCACTGGTCGGTCCTACCGCAGGAGACCAACCAACCAATCAAATTGCGTAAAAGTTCCCATCATTTCCGTTCTTTCGTAATAAAAGCCTCCCAACATTTCAGTGTCCCGTTAGCGCTACAAGCAACGGTAGCTGTTTGCAAAATTTGTCCACAAAACATGTTGTAAACTGAAATGCACAGTAAAATCCGTTAGATTTACTCTTAGAACAGTAGTAATGCAGATTTATAAATCGAGATAAATACACAGAACCAACTTTACAGGTTACACAATAAGGTTTAGGATAAATAAGCCAGAGATGTAAAAGTGTAAATAAATCAGGAGAGAAACAGTAGATACATTTTGTCTGGGTGCAGGACTGGATCAATGCACCCAAGTCACACTGGACTGGTGGACTGTGACCTCGGAATATTTTCAACACACTAACTATAGTTTTTCTGGGTGAGCTTATGCTTTAAAGTACACACTAATTACTCAGCCACTTACACATTACACATGCAGGAGCTGCTTACTCATGGACACCCATATCATGACGCTCTAGAAAGTTTGGAGTCAGCAGTGACGGCGGTTTTTGCTCACTGTGTGCCTCAGCACTTGGTGATTATGCCAACTTTAGTCATCTTGGATGACCTGTTGCACTTCTTAATCATTATCTCTGCAGTAACAGATATTTTACAGACTGACAGTAGCATCCTGATAGAGTACGGCCCTTGAACACAGTGAGAGCTTTAGAATGACACACATATGTTTGTAAATCTAGACCTCATGACCTCAATTCACTGAAAAGACTGACCTCTGTTCAGAGTCTTGAGCTTGAGCTAGAGTAAGTAATCAGATTCATCTTTTTTTCCTTTACCAAACGAACTTAATAAAGACACTCTGGACCTGCTCAAGGCCTGTCTATAATGCTGAATGACTATTGTTGTGTTCCCAAAAACATAAATTGATGTTGTTTACAATTCAAACAGTCCCAATACTGTCACAAAATACATACATAACAAAAATACAAAATTCAATATTCCTTTTATTAAGAAATGAAAACAAAGTGACTTATTCCATCAGTTTTTATGTTCTTTTAATGAAACGTTGCAGCCTGGAAGGCTTTTGCTAAAAGGAAATAAACATATTTACTGATGCATTCTGTAGAGGATGTAAGGAGCCTGCAGACCGGATCAGCTGTGATCTTATCACATCATATCTAACCACTGTCAGCATCTCTGTCTCTACTGCAGAGGCTGCTTCAGTTCAAAGAGTCCTGTTCCACCTCTGACTACTTTCCCCACCACCAGGCAGGCTGAGGGTGACACTAGCTGATCATGTGATCCTGAAGGGGGGGGGGGAAGAGGAAGAAGAAGAATACTTTACTTAACAACAATGCTGAAAATGTATTTCTATACATTTACTTCTGACTAATGATCAAATCCGATTTAGTACATAGAAAAAACAAAGAGCCTAACGCTGGTAGACCAGTAGCGACCCTCGTAAACTGTGATTTCTCTTCAGCTTTCTATGCTTTATCAATGTTGTCATCCTTACCTAGCATGGTGGCCTGCTTGAGGAATTTGTAGCTGGTCTCGAAGGTCATCTGCTGCAGAGGAGAGGAGTTGGACCGGATTGCGTGTCGGTTCAGTGGCTTATATACACCTTCATAGCACATGTAGTCTGCTACCAGTGATAGATGTCTGGGGTCAACTTCAATACCTGGAGAGAGACGGAGGAAATCTGAGTGATTCTGAGAGCTTTCCTGGTTTGGGGTTTTTTGAGTACGAGTCTAAATAAGAGCATGTTTACCATAGACAGCAAAGACATTTTTGATCTCTTTCTCTATGACCTTCAGAGCCACCTCAATTCCATATGTCTTCGCCATGGCGTGCACCTCATTGGAGTACAGTCTGTTGATGTCCAAGATCTGGAGGAAAATAAATAGAGCTGCAGTGTTGGGACAACTGAAAACATGCAGTCTGGTAAGACAGAGCAACACAAATACAATAAGAAACTGCAGAAGCCTTTCCAAACTACAGAGGCGATATCGCCACAGTTACTCTCTGTATTTCTGATCGGACCAATCAAAATGTAGCTGGAGGAATCTTATCTGTAACCCAGCAACTTGTAACTCTGACCAGCTGTTTACCTTCACTTAATTTAGAAAGGCTTGCAGATGTGCAAAAAAACAAAAAGCCACCCTTATAAGCACGGCATTGTTTCAATTTCACCACCTACATCACTGTACTTGAAGATTTCATGCATGTTGATTCCCTCAGTGTTCAGAACGGTTTCCTTTTCTCCGGTCTTTGTTGTCGTTTCGCTGAGCAGGCAGCGCGTCAGGCCCTTGGTCTCCATGATGACGGCATTCTGGGCCAGCGATGTCAGCACCGAGGTCAGATCAAAGTGCACCTTGCTCACAGGTAATGCCAGGTCAACCTATAAAGGAGACAGATGAGAGTTAATCTACTTCCTGTAGCTGCATACCTTAGCGTCATGCGTGTCAGTGCAATCGCAATACGTCGTAATTTCCAAAAGTCCTCAATTATACAAAACCCAGGCTAAAAACCCCACAAGGATCAATGCACAGGTTGTCTTCTGGAGGGAGATCGTCTTTCACACCAATTGCGCAATTGCACACTGCTGGCACGGTGTCTGTGCACAGAAAATCTGTGTTGCGCACAAAAAAAACCTAACCTGAATTGAAATTAAAATAAATACGTTAACAATTCTGTTTTGCAGTGTTAGTCAGTGAGTGACTGAACGATGCCACCTTATCCCATAGTCCAGCCAATGATGCGATTCACATTCGTATATACGCAGCTAATCAACGTCGTTGACAGGCTATGACAGCGTCCTTATGTGCCGACACCGGTGTTTTAGCTGGCAAAGTGGCGTGGCTGATGTGGAGTGAAGCCACGTTAATGACAACGTGGACAACAGTTGGAGATGTGAGCAGGACAGACAGAACAATTGACGGGAAAAGTGTGGACTTCATACCAGTTTCTAAATTGTGTTGACCGGCCACGTAAAACCAGAGTAAGGCATTCACTTTTGGCTCACTCTTTCTTCACTTCCACACGGGGCGGCAGCTGAGGTGAGGTTCTATTTGGGTTTTATTTTTATGTATTGTTTAAGGGAATGAATAAATCTGTTTTCCTGTTTTCTTTCAGCTGTGGCAGTCCATGTGTGTCTTTGTTTCCTTCCTTCTTTGCCTTAATTATTTGAGAATAAAAGGAGAACCCTGAGAATAATTCTGAATTAGATGGCTGCTTTTTCTTATTCTAACCGGATGAGCCCATGATGCTGATTGCTTCAGCCCTGAACCTTCCTTCCTTCAAAACAGTTTTGTTGTGTGTGTCAGAACAATGAGGCGACTGCTGAATGTTACAGGTGTTACAGCAGTGATACATCTGCTGCTGTAATCAGGTATCAGGCTGTTGTTCTCCTTTATCTCATAGTGGACAGAAATTATTTTTTGGAGTGGCACAAATAATTTGTGTGGCATCAGATTTGATGCAGAACAGCTGATTGTTCTGTAAATAGTTTGAAATGTTTATTTAAAAAAAACGCCTTCGCTGCATTTTTAGGGAAACAGCTGCAAAAAACTTTGTTTGCAAAACTCAGTTACTTTTTTGAAGAAGTAACTATATAATTAATTGCCCAGCATTGGTCATTATTTACTGTATTTTGCAGACAGAGTTACAGACTCTCTCCCAGACCACAGACTCATAATACAAGTCAGAACTTTATTTTTTTAAAAAAGAAGAAAGTTGAGTTTTCAAAATTGGAGTTCAAGTTATTTTTACTTCCAAGTGTTAACATACTACACAGGTCATGAACAAGATTTTTTAAATTGTCATTGTAAGTGGGCTAAAGCAGTTAATTAGAAGTAGCCTAACATAAATGTAAACGCTGTAATTTGATTATTTTAATAAACATGTAACTTGGATGGATTCGATGCTGGCGTGACCACAGTGCTCATGTCTGCTGTTGCTCACAGTGGTCCACAGTGGGTCGCTCAGGGAGTTTGTGTGTTTGCTCAGACACATGCAATATTAGAGGGAACATTGTTTCACACCAACCCTCTGGACTACCATCCACCACTCTTCACTGTGGTCTTCAACGTCCTTTATCCAGTACATTCACTGTCCTCCTCTGCACATGTCCACATGTTTTTAGTTTTTATTGTGGCAAAACTCATCAGTTACTCCTGCAGTTTAGACATGAACGCTGCAACCCACAAATCTACCAGTTCATGCATTCACAGCAGCCACAGTAAGAGCCTTTGTAGCCTTCCTCTTTTCAAAGATGGCACCTGATAATGAATGCTAATGACGTGTTATCTTACAGTAATTACACTTAGGAAGGAAACTTGGTGAGAAATGTGCTTAATTGTACAATTTATGATTTCCTTCCTGCTCTTCTACGCAAACTGAGTGAAACTAGCATGACCAGAAGTAGAGGAAACAGTTGCTCCTGAGGGCCAAACATCTTTGCCTGTGTGTGTGTGTGTGTGTGTGTGTGTGTGTGTGTGTGTGTGTGTGTGTGTGTGTGTGTGTGCGTGTGTGTGGGTGTGGAAGCAACAAAGTGAGAGCCATCTCTAAGAGAAAGTCAGTGTTCATTTTTCAGAATCTACTACTCTGACATGCACACACTCACCTCACACCAGAGTTCATGCTTGTGGTCATAGCTGTATCTCTCTATGGCTGCGTTTGACTCCAGCACAGAGTTCACTCTCATCTCACTCTGCGACTCTGCTCCTTCCACTCGTTTTTCTCCCTTCTTCCTCTTCTCTGTTCTCCTCCCGTTAGCCTGAGGCTCCTCCACAGCGTTTGTCTCCTCCTCCGCCTCTTCCACGCCCTGGTCCTCTTTATCCTCTGGGTCATCGCCATTGTCTTCCTCCTCGCTTTCATAGTCCACCTGCAAAAAAATTAGCCTGCTAATCTTTCTGGCCTTTTGGTAACATATTGAACAGGAAGCACGTTTCTTTGTGAAATAAACTGATATCAAACATCAAACAAAGGAGCGCCCATTTTAATTTTTAAAAGAGGCAAACCTTAAATCAAACTGAACATATCTGAGAATGAAAGTTAATCACGGACCACAGAAACCTCAAGGTGCACGCCCTCACAGACAGAAACTTTCCACCGTACTTCACTGTCTGCACTCCTTTGCCTTTGCATATGATGTTGATCATCTGACAAACCAGAGGAACCTGACACTGAGGGTTCGTTGTGTTAAAGCACATATGTTAAAAATGTGTTTAACACATGTGCTGCACTGGCTCAGATACAACACATTGTGTGAATTTTGACACGCTGTTTTAAAACAAAACCCACGCTGTGTCCAAATTCACGTTCAATGTGTCCAACACATTTTGTGTGTCATTCTTTAAACACATCCTTTGTAAGAGTGTATGAGTCTTACAAGTGTGGCGCATATTATAAACATATAAAACATAAAAAGTACTGAGTGAAGATTAAAAATGGCATGTGACAGACAGCGCTGCTTTTATCAAGGAATTCTCAGAATTTTTAAAAAACATACATTCAAACTATAATATGATAATTTTAACCGGTGATTTTAACCTGCACATAGATAATCCTTCTGACCCTGCAGCAAAAGAATTCTTAAACATTCTTCACTGTTTGGATTTTACCCAGCACGTCACGCAGCCGACTCACAACAGAGGACACACTCTGGACCTGGTCATCACCCATGGGCTGTCCACCAGTGTGTCCTCTGTTGTTGACTTGGCTGTCTCTGACCACTACTGTGTGTTTTTTAACATCACCGGTTTTATTCAGCGGGAGACCTCGGTGCGAACTGTGAGGAGGCGCTATCTAACCTCTGAAGTGGCTGCAAATTTTACCAGGGTTTTAGACGAATGCCCCCCTGTGATTTTACCTGCACCCTGCGATCTGATTTTTAATCATTTCAACAGCAAACTGAAGAAAAGCCTTGACTCCGTTGCTCCACTCACCACCAAAAAGATTAACGTAAAACACGTATCACCCTGGAGAAACGAAGAAGTCAAAAAACTCAAAAGAAATTGCAGGGCAGCAGAAAGGAGATGGAGGAAAAATAAAAATACTATCAACCATCAAATATTTTGCGAGCAACTTAAAATGTACAATAATACATTAAGGAATTCAAGAAATTCATACTTCGCCAAAATAATCAGTAATAACAAAAATAATCCCAAGGTCCTCTTTTCCACCATAGATCATTTATTTAACCCTGATTTTAACAGCTCCCAAAGAACCCCCACAGACTCACTCTGTGAGCAGTTTGCAGACCACTTCAGGGGAAAGATCAGCGCCATCAGATCTGATATTTTATCTAATCGCGATATGTTTGTAAACACATCTGAGGGCTCGATTGTACCTGAGGAGACACTGGACAGCTTTGTCCTGGTTAATGCTGAGAACCTTCAGAAGGTTTTCTCCACAGTGAGACCCACCACATGTCTTTTAGATCCAATCCCTTCTTCACTCTTTAAAACACTTTATGGATTTTTTGAGGCTGAGCTTTTATACATGATGAATTGCTCTCTTCAGTTGGGTGTCTTCCCTGCTGCCTTTAAAACGGCGGTGGTGAGGCCCCTTCTGAAGAAGAGCAATTTGGATTGTAATGATTTTAATAACTACAGACCTGTATCCAACTTACCATTTTTAAGTAAAATCTTAGAAAAACTTGTTTTTACTCAGATTACTGATTTTCTCAATGATAGACAGATCCTGGAGATATTCCAGTCTGGATTTAGGGTGAACCACAGCACAGAGACTGCTCTCCTAAAGGTTTTAAATGATCTTAGATGTAACTGGGACTCCCAAAAGCTCTCAGTCCTGGTGCTACTGGATCTAAGCGCAGCCTTTGATACAGTAGACCACGCTATTCTTTTAAACAGACTGAAACACATGGTGGGCCTCTCTGGTGCTGTACATAACTGGTTCACTTCCTATCTCTCTGACAGAACTTTTATGGTGAGTATGGATACATGCTCCTCTAAGATCCATAGAATGACATGTGGTGTGCCTCAAGGGTCGGTTCTAGGCCCTGTACTTTTTAATTTGTATATGCTCCCTCTCGGCAGTGTCATCAGGAGGCATGGAGTGAACTTTCACAGTTACGCTGATGACACGCAGCTGTACATCTCCGTGTCTCCTGATGACACCAGACCAATGGATGCCCTTTTTAACTGTATCTTAGATATACGATCTTGGATGGCAGAAAACTTTTTACAGCTTAACCAGGACAAAACTGAAGTTTTAATCGTCGGTCCTGAGGCTCAGAGAGAGAAACTCTTGTCTAAATTACAGGCATTTTCACTATGTCCTTCGCTACAAGTGAAAAACCTGGGTGTTATTTTTGACTCTGAGCTTGGTTTTATCCCACATGTTAAACATGTAGGGCTGCTCGATTATGGCAAAAATGATAATCACGATTATTTTCACTGAAATTGAGATCACGATTATTTGACGATATTTATTTAACCCTTTAAGACCTACCATAGAACCAAGTCCACCAGAGCTTATATTATTTTTTTTTTACATGTTGTAGTGCCATTTGTGGGAGCATTTCAAGTTGCTATACATCAATACAACTGTTATAGCCCATATTTTAATAATATGTATGCATTAAGTCCATAGTAATTACATAAATTGCAAAAAAGTGCAATAAACTACAAAAAAAATTGAAAATCGCTTTTGTTTTGTTTACATATATTTCTACTTGGAGAAATTTAAGAGGTTTATCCCTCAAAACTTTAAATACAATAAAGTTGCAAAAAAATAGTTTACAACAACAGGAAATTTGAGTGTCTTCATAGTTTTATTTTGGAGATACAGCAATTTTTATATACTGCAGGAAAAACAAAAAACAATCCTATGATGCAAATTTGCAAAGAAAACAGCATGTGCATCATTTTACTGTGGGAAGTGTTACGAACAGCTGATCGGAACGGCAAAGCGTGTTTCTGGAATATTATGTTTTTGTTCCTGCAAGCGCTTTTTATGCAATTTTTGCAAAGCTATATGTGGAACGAAACCGTGACCTAGGACAAGCTGATGGCATCAGATGTAAGTACAACTCCTCCGGTTTCATATGCAAAACAAATTATTGCGCTAGCTTACGCGGTTCAGGTTCTACAGGGATTTAAAAATAGTTACGCAAAACGGAGCGTGCTGCTCTGACCGGCTTTAAAGGGTTAACAATGACTTTAAAAAAATAATATAAAATAGTGTGCAACACCACTGAAGTTTTTTTTTTTTTTAAACTCTCTTTTCAACCAACGGCAGTCACTCTCCAAATAACTTCTGCTTAGCTTTCCGAGCTTCCCTCGGGTCCTCTTAATCAGCGGTCTCCACCCTTTTTTGCGCCACGGACCGGTTTATGCCCGACAATATTTTCACAGACGGCCTTTAAGGTGTCGCGGATAAATGAGGGAGGGGCTAATAATCGGCTCAGTCATTTTTAATGATCGTTGAAAGCCCAGATCGTAATCGTGATTAAAATTCGATTAATTGAGCAGCCCTATAAACATGTAACCAAAATTGGATTTTATCATCTAAAAAATATAGCCAGAGTCCGCCCTATTCTCTCTCGGGCCAACACAGAGATGCTGATGCATGCTTTTATTACCAGTCGCATTGATTACTGTAATGCCCTGCTCTCTGGTCTTCCTAAGAAGAATATTTCAACTTTACAACTTTTGCAAAACTCGGCAGCTCGTGTGCTGACGAAGACCAGAGGGCGGGCCCACATTACACCGGTTTTAGAATCGCTGCATTGGCTCCCCGTGTGTTTCAGGATCGATTTTAAAGTTCTTTTATTGGTTTTTAAATGTCTTAATGGTCTTGGGCCTTCTTATCTCTCAGATCTGCTTTTACCATACGAACCCTCGCGGACCCTGAGGTCCTCTGGTACTGGCCTTTTAATTGTCCCTAAAGTCAGGACACATACTCACGGAGAGGCAGCTTTTCAGTGGTATGGTCCTCATCTGTGGAACAGCCTGCCGGAGGAGCTCAGGGCCGCAGAGAACGTACATGTTTTTAAGAACAGGCTCAAGACCCACCTTTTTAATTTAGCTTTTACTTAGCGTTTATTTATTTTATGCTTATTTATTCTATCCTGTTATTCTATTATTAATTTAGGCTTTACCTAATATTTATTGATTTTATTCTTATTCATTTTTTAATCTTCTTACTCTATTTATATTTATATTGTATCCTGTTTCTTATTTATTTTATCATTTTACCCTGTATATATCCTATTGTGTCATATCTCCAGTGTTTCCTCAGAGGGCGCTCTCTGCACCGGGGCTGTGATCGACTGTGGCTGCGGGGTCTCTGGGGGTCCTCTCAGCCTGGTTGGGGGGCTCCTTGGCCTCCCTCCTGCTGTGTGCCCAGCCTGGAGGCTGCGGTCTGTGACCGCCTCCCGGTGCAGACGGCTCCCTGTTATAGTGTTTCCTCACTTGGCTCATGCGAGCCCAGCCCAATTTTTACTCTTTAAGTGTGCGCATGTGTGTGTGTGTGTGTGTGTGTGTGTGTGTGGGGGGGGGGGGGGGGGGGGGGGGATATGTGTGTATTCACATCATTTATGTTAATGAGAGTGTGGGGAGTGAGTTGGAGGGTGGGGTGGGCTGCTTTTAACTATGTAAAGCACTTTGTGCTACTTTTTTTTTTTTGTATGAAAAGTGCTTTATAAATAAAGATTGATTGATTGATTGATGTGACATTTCACCTCTGACCCCGCCTTCAGATCTGAAGGCTAGAGTGACAATAATGTTATACAGCCGTAAAACTATATTTCTTGCTGCTATTGTTTGTACTGACAACATACACACGGGGAAGCACATGTTCAAAAGAGCACATTACTTTGGACGTCTGACTTTTTCTTCAAGGTCAAATAAATGAAAATTACTTAGGAAATGATACTGATATATGAAGATTCCCATGTGACTTCTGACCTCATGTCTAAGTTTCACATCTGTTGTGTGTTGTTTTCGATCTGGGACAGTTTCCAATTTCCTTGTACTATTGGCCTGGGTGTGACAGTGCAATTATCTTTCTTTCTTCCAAGCTGACCCCAAAATGTGTTGTGTCTTTAAAGCAGTGTTTCCCAACCACTGTGCCGTGACACGTAGGTGTGCCGTGGAAGATGATCTACTTCCACCTGATTAGTACTCTAAGCCAGAAGTTCCCAAAGTGTGGGGCGCGCCCCCTAGGGGAGGCGCAGAGCCATTGCAGGGGAGGCCCTGTATGAATTAAAAAACAAACAAGAAAAATGCTTGGACACTGCTAGCATAATGGACAGGTTTTTGACGGGGCTCCCACAAAAACTCAAAGCAGAAGATGAAGCATCGTCAAACCAACTTCCTTCCAAGCCAAATACTAGAAAATATGATGAAGCATATCTTTCCTTTGGCTTCACTTGCACAAGGTAGGTCTCATCTGCAGAATTAGTTTCCCCTGCGTTGGGAGCACGCGCTGGGCTCTCCAAATCCTGACAAACAGTATCCCACATTCTGGATTTTCGCGAAGATTTTCTTGTAAAAGAAAGGGGGCCTAGCAAAAAAGTTTGGGAACCACTGCTCTAAGCGATCGCCGTGAATTATATTCTCTTCCAATAGAGGGCAGTACAACTGCCTGCTCTAATTAAAAGAGCTGCCAACTGCCAGTAAAACAGAAGAAGATGAAGAAGACATAATATAATTACATAATAGCCATGCTGTGAGACCACGCAGCATAGTGATCGATAAATATTTGAAAAGAAAAAGCAGTCAGTCTGACCCGAATCCTGGAGAAAACGCAGACCCAGGTGAAGGGCCTAGCATGAGTTGTGGTGTACTGGAGACAAACCGAGCCAATTTCACCATACCTGGTGCGCAGGGAAAAATGATCAATAAGTATAATAAGTAATGAGTACGTGGAGTGGATCAGTACCAAGCTGTTCAAAAACGACTCCAACTTCATCCCAGCGGAGGACTCCCACACCTCATATTTAAACATCTCATGCACTGTGTCTGGTTTCCTGTTTTGTATCTGTCAGCCTCCCCACGATCACCCACTGGCAGTTGCGACAGGCAGGAAAGAGAGTGGGCTTCAAGCACACACCACATTTCTTATCTTCATACCTCCTCTTCCTGTTTGCCTTTCCTCTTCGCATCCGAAGCGTCAGTATCTCCTTCATTCTCCTGGTCGTCAACGATCTCTCGCTCCTGCTCTTCCTCTCCATCATCTAACTGCTGAATGACAACGTGACAAAGGTTTGTTTTTGTAGTGGGAAAGAAAATGTTTGAACACCACATGTGCTGTAAATGCTTCAAAAGAACACTGAATTAAAAAACAGACCCCTCCTGAGGCAGCTGCTCCATTGCCGTCATCATCCCTGTCTCTGGCGGTGGCCCTCCTGGTCTCCACAGCGATGGAGGCCAGCTTGGCAGAGCGCTTCTTTATGGCGTCGAGGAGGAGACGGAAAAACCTGGAAGGACGAAACAAAGCGTGAGGAAGGTGAGGAACAATGACAGTGCTTCCTTTATGGCACAGTGAAACAGACACACACCTGGTTTCCATGTAGTGGAGGATCTGCTGCGGTGACAACAGCCTATCATCAGAGTAGCGCTCTGGAGGCAGGAAATGGAAGGTGATTTTGAACACCCGCAGCTTGTGGTGATTTTCAATTCGCAGCGTCTCAACCACACCCACCTTCTGCAGCACCTGTTCTCACACACACACACACACACACACACACACACACACACACACACACACACACACACACACACACACACACACACACACACCTGCAGTGAGTTCCTCCCGCTCATTCCTCACATGCAGCCACAGTTAATGACAGGCAGGATCAGGGAACATGTGCCAGGCAATAAAGATTAGAGGGAGTGAAAATTGGGAAGGTGAATAAGTAAGCAAATCAGACGCGCAAGAGAAGTGATTCCTACCTCAGCTAGGCACACCCGGGCCAACTTCTTACGAAGCACTTTCACCCTCTTCAAAGCTCTCTTGTTGTTGAGCACTGGAACGCTCATCATGGGGGTTTTAATGTTGGCGCTGGCCACCATCAGGATCTCTCTCAGACTTTGAGGAGGACACACACAAAATGAGAAACTGAGGGAAGGTATAGTGGAAGGCTTTACAGACAAAACAAAAGCCTCTGACACATGCAGCAGCAACCCGCTGCACACGTAGTGCCACCCAACCTTAATGTGAGTATGAACTAAAAATACAGTTTGCCTGTTAGAGGATTTTTAAGTTTTATTGTCATGAAATGCAACTGAGTGATATACTGATAAGTGTTTAATATTTCTGCTTATGCAAAGGTCTTTCTATCATGAACTCTCTGAACAGTCACATCACAACACCACAATGAGTTGTGAAAACAAGCTGTTATTGTTAGATTAAGTTCCAGAAACTGCATGTTCTCTCCCCACGAGTGAAGAGCGTGCAGCTAAGTTCCTGTTTTATCTTTGCTTTGCCATGTGACATCACTATACTGAGTGTATAAATAAAGATGCAAGACAAGTGTGGGGTGTGTGAGTCTTGTTGGGCTCTCACCCGTGCACGTTACCTGCTGAACTGTCTGAGTGTCATTTCTTCACCTGAGTGTTTGATAACTGTTCACCCCTAACAAAACCCTTTACAGACACAGCTAACTGGAAACAACTGTAACGTGTTGGCCCACTCCTCAATTTCATTAATGAGTGTGCAATTTTGTCCGTAATTCTATTTTTTCAAGCCGCCGTATTGTTGTTCGACTGGTTCAACCAGCACCTCATGCTTCCTTCGGCCCACACTTCTTTTGAATCAACCAAGTGCAAAAGCTTATTAAAGTGTGCAAAGACTCTTTTAACGGCACTATGACACTGTTGTGCCCCCACATTTGCGATAAGGACGAGTCATTACCGAGGTATTCCCAAAGTGACGTTCATCTCTCCTCTGCCAGCAAAGTGGAAGGTGTTGAGAGTCATCTGGGTGGAGGGCTCACCTATGGACTGAGCTGCCAGCAGACCCACAGCTTCACCTGGGTCACACAGCGAACGCTGCCACTTATAATGCAGCAGCTGGCGAAGGCTGAGGACAAAAACAGAAAGTTATAGCCTGCACAAGTATCATCTGTCCCAGCTGTTTCCAGCTGTTCTAGGTACATGAGCGTAAAAACCCCTTTGTCTATATTTAGCCTCGAATTACACAAAGAAAGCTCTCAGTTTTCATTCACACTTTATTTGGTGGTTCTCGTCCTTCGTTTAATTAGAAATGCACTTCTGGGATCTTTCTTTTCGATCAGGTTTTCCCAGGACTCTGTGCATCCCTCTTTAACAGGAACAGTTTTATCAGGCTTTCACATTACTGTGTAGAAATATTTGGACCACTCCTCTTGGCAACCTTACTTTCCTGGTATTTGGCATTTGTTTACACACAGCTCTTGTAAATTTCAGGCAGACTCACATGTGGACTTTGAGCGCTTACCAGCACTTTATCTTTTTTCAGCTGCTCTCGTTTAGATTTGCTGCTGTGCTCTGAATGCTGCTCTGTTGCATAACCCTATTTTGGCCAAACTGTCAGCCTAACCCTCTAAGAGCACTTTGTATACACAGTTTGTGGTCAGCTCGATCACTGCAAGGTGTCCAGGTCCTGTGGCTGCAACTGGAAATGATCACCGCTCCAACACTTTGTCTGATGCTTGTCCTGATATGATGTGTGGCATTTGTGCAGATGCAGCTTTGCTAACCAATGATGTGGTTCTTTTGTAGAGAGAAGAGCCAAACAAGCCTTTTAGTATGTTTCTATCTGAACTCTCATGAACTTTAACATGGTAACTGAAGACTGTAGAGTCTACGATGTCGCTCTTGGGGTTTTTTGCGGTTTCTATGAACATTGCATTCCTTTGCTATGATGTTTCTCTGCTTTTAGATGTGCTCACACTAGTTCATGATCATTAAATGAAGTGCTTTTGATCAGCAAAGCACAGGCATTCTCTAAAACTGTAATAGGTATTTGTCCCCATTTGAATATTCAGACACTGAATACCTGTTTGTGTCCAGTCTGTCTTGGTTCGCAGTGTCTCTGCTCTGCAGGTATTTCTCTGTGATGCCATGAAAGTTTTCAGAGATTGATCCAAAGCAGACATCAGGCCTAAACAGGCCCAGCGACGGCTCCGGGCAGCGGGAGGACTTCCTGCAGTATTTGGATCTGCTAGCTTCATCCAGAGTGTGCCACTGTTGTACAAGCTGTGAAGTGAACAGAATTCAGTACGCTGTTTATTTCGACTACATTGGAGGTCGGGAGTTCACGTTATACAATATGTGCTGAGGAAGAGCAAACGTACCTGCAGCACAGCAGGATTTCTGCCACAGTCGGCCTCTGCTTCATCAGTCTGTTTTAATTTTCCCAGCTTCTTCTGGGAAAAAAGCAAAAACGCTCCTGGCAGAGATGAAAACATGGAAACACAAACATTAGTTACAGAGGCAATGCACAAATATGCATGCAACGATTCACTGGACTCTCCTGATGAAGTTGCTGCTACGACCTACAACAGTTCAAAGTGGTAATTTAGACAATTTTTTACTTTTTCATACAAAAAGAAAAGTTTTACAATCAAACTGTGTGATTGGAAAGAGTTGGGCAGACATGTCAACCATCAGCACTGGTCCAAGATTTTACACTCAGTGCATCTCGAAAATATCATTCGGGCAAATATGTGGGAAATAATTTCCCTGCAAAGACAAACATTTTTACATACCACTCCGTGGACATGCTAACTCTCTCTTTGCTTTCCAGCGCTGGATGGCAGCAAAGTGCTTAGTGGCACTTTGAGGGTCTAAACGTGCTAAAATCTCATCCAGGCCCTGCGACCTCCTGATGACCTGGCAGGAAGGAAACACACGTCTCCTTCATTCAAACTGGCATTGTACACAGGAAGTCATTTGCTCTTTGCACGTCACTGTCACTTATTGTTGCTCGCCGGCAGACATTCAAGCACCAGCTGCCTTGGTATATTTGTCACTCTGACAATTTTACTATCCTGTTATATCTAAATCACCAAAATCCGGCACACGCGTTTGTAGCCGCTTCAACTTATCGCCTCGAAAGTGAGGAAAGTGTATCTCGGGAAATTATTTTGCATAAAGAAAAGTTTAATTTAGCAAAAAAAATTCATTTCTATGTGCAAATGTATTTGAGTGTTTGCTATTATCCATATACACACACAATAATGTGTGTGTATATGGATAATATATATATGTAATATATATGTGCCACAAAACCAACCAATCACAAGTCTGTGGTTGGTTGGTTTTGTGGCACACTTATAACGGCGTACAGAAAGAGTTGAGCGTGCACGGAGGAAAGCTGCTGAGAGCGCGAGCGACACACTGAGAGCAGGTGTGCAGATGTCTGTGAGCACACAGAGCAGAGATCTGAGCGCGAGGGGCTGTTATTGCATATGTATATGGATATTAGCAAACACTGAAACAGACTTCTTGCACGCAGCAATGAATTTTGTTTGCTCAAATTAAACTTTTCTTAGCTCAAAATAATTTTCTTCTCAAAATACAACATTTGCACTTGCAAATATTTTTACGTGCGCTCAGAATAGAGGCACTAAAATAATAACGCCATAGTCTGGGCGCATTCAGATTAATGTGGCTTAGCTTTCTTTTTGTAGCTTCATGCTAAACTAAGCTAATAGTTAACAAATATTTATAGTTTTGTTAACAGCTGGGCTAATACAACAAATCGTCATGGAAACTGCACAGTATTATCTGAGTTGCTGAGCACTAATGTGCTTGTATGCAGTACATATTTATCCCCCACCGAGGCCCATGACCTGCTCCTTCACTGTAGCAGCCATTTTGGCCAGTACCAACCACAGAGGGGGGAGCACTGAATTTGGCTGCGATCTTCCACAGCACTATCACAGGGAGCTGTAATGTGGCTGTGAATCAACAAATGGTTTGTGTGCAAAGTTAAGGTTGCGGTTAACAAGTCGTTTACCATCAAAACCTTTTTATAACTTGTCGAGCTGTACGCAGACAGTACACAGATGATGAAACACTGAGCCAGCCATGCGTGTATCATCAGCCATGGCTGGTAAAGTTTAGCTTTGCAGCACTACCTTGATATGTGGACCGTCTCAGATTACCATTCACATCCTCGCTGTGTTCATACCTCATAGTTGTCTTCTATGAAGGGGAACTGTCTTGGTTGCAGGAACTGAGTTTTGGGGATATCTAGTCCATCCTCGCCGTACAGGAACTGGACCACAGAGCCATCGCTGTCTCTTACCGTCAGGTCGTACTGCACTACCAAACCCTCCAGATGTTTTATGACACATCTGCAGAGGAAATGGTTTGAAGAAGGCAGAGGGGCAGATGTGCCATATTAATGACCTTACACTGTGTTTGAAACACCTGCGTTTGATATTCTCTGCTGCTCACTTCCACACATTGCCACATGGAAGCAACATTTCCCTCTGAAATCAAATCAACTTGCTTCTCAATCTCATATCAAAACAGGGTTTCTGGTTACAAATCATCTCTGTTTGTGTTCACTCCAAAACAAAGACTAATGCTTTATCCGACCACGCTGGCATGCAAAGAGATTTACAAAGCTCAAAGCAGTGCACATATGAATGCTGTTCAGAAATCCTGTGAACTCAGATTTGAATAATGTTTCATTTGCACAGCACTCATTGCCAGCCAAAACAACAGTGAGTAAAATTCGTATAATATTTGCATTTCTTGCCCCAGACAGACACAGGGAGCATTTCTGTGTTTTTTGGGGCTTGTGTTAGTAAAACTTTTGTTACCTTTGCAGATATCCTGATCTGGATGTTTTCACGGCCGTGTCGACCAGTCCTTCTCTGCCAGCCATGCAGTGGAAGAAAAACTCCTGAGGATGAAAGAAATGCATCATAAAGGAAGAAAGTATTCAAATCCTGTGCTGTGCCACTCCAGACTCTGATCAGGTGCCTCATATTTGCCTTTATTATCTTTCAACTGTGCCCAACAGAAGCAGAGTTTACTTTAAAAAAACCATCAGCAGCAAACCTGAACTCTAAGGAGCTGCTCTTAGCAGCGAGGTTTAGCTCTCTCTATAGAGCATAAAATGAGAACAACCGCATTGGGATCCTTTACAGGAAGTGGTCTCGGTGGGTTGAACTCCAGTGGTTCTTTTATGGTATGAGTGTGAGCCACCCTCAATGCATAGGGTCTCTCACAGCACGCCATCACGGCTGAGGTAAGTAATTTCTTAAATGATCCTGAGGGTTATGGAACAAAAACCTCAAGTGGAAGACCCCAAAAAAATTCACCAGCACTGAGCCGGAGGATCCAATTGGCTGTCCATCAAGACACTGGACGATCCTCCAGTGTCTTGATGGTCCAGTCGGCCGTTACTGGTGCCGACTGCAGCCCTATAACCATCAGATGGCATCTGAGACTGAAGGGCTTCAAAAACAAATGTCTTCAAAGGCCTCGTCTCCTTGGACGCCACAGAATCAACCGTTTGGACCAAACATGCAACACTGAAAGGTGGCAGAGAGTTTTCTTCTCTTATGTGACCCTTGTCTGTGTGGTAATGCCTGTGTTTTTCAACAGGACAACGCTACAGTACACAATGTTCTTTCAGGAGAGTAACATCACTCTTTTGGACCATCCTGTGTGTTCTAAATCCAACTGAGAACCTTTGGGGATGGATGGCAAGTTTACAGAAACAGACGACAGTTCCAGACAGCAGACGCCCTTCATGCGGCCGTCTTCAACACTTGGAGAAACTTCGCTCACCTCATGGAAACGCTTACATCAAGCATGCCGCAACGAATTTTTGAAGTGATCAATAATAACAATGAAGCTCCTCATCACTGAGTTCATGTCTCAACTTTGATTTCTGTTTTGGGGGGTGTACGAAAATGAAAATATGATTTTTTGCCATTTTTCAAGCCGTCTTAAACGTTTGAGTGTGGATGTATCTAAATCTACAAGACAGCTAAATGTTCAAAATATCAAAGTCTACCTCCTTAAGTAACGTTATAAAAAAAAAACTTAACCTGGCCGCACAAAAGGAGCTATCATGTAAAAGTGACTTTTAAACGTTACCTGTGGTTTGATGCCTGTGAGGAATCTTCCAGAAACAAAGCCTCCAGCACCGGGCGCAGGGTCGTAGGGCTGGAAGCACGGCAAGAATTTCCCAGAGGGCATCAGTGGAGGCCTACGGCCCTCCAACTCAATCTGACCAAGCAGACAGGAAATCTGAAACACACACCAACACACAGGTCAGGACATCTGTAGCTTAACACACCTGGCTATCAAATCAAAAGGAAAGCCAAGGTGAATGTGAGAGCGAGGGGGAGGGCCGTACCTGCATGGTGTTCACTGTAGACCCCTTGGCTCCTGATTGGACCATCAGCTGGAGGTTGTTGTCTGGGAAAGAGGTGTGTAGTCCAACTGGCATACATACCTAACCAGCATACAAAACAACGTGCACACTGCATTAAACCAAACACGGAGTGAAACCTGTCTGAGGGTGTCTGAGTTATAGAAAGGAACGATCTAATGCTTTAGAAGATGCAATTAAAATGGATAAATCTATAATGTTGTTAAAAACAGTCTCAATAACCAATCATGACAACACTAGAGCCCAACAATAAATCAGCTGATCTGATATACAGGATGAGATTAGACGTTTTCTGACATACATTTTTACACATTCAGAAACAAATCAAATGAGTTTCTTTAGACGCTTCCTCTGCAACGACGCAGACATGTGACTGGACCATTAAACCTTCTATTCTTAAAGCAAACAAAGGAGGAACAACGTGGCTCTGAAACAGCAGTGACAGGTTACCTTGTTGATATCATTGTTGACTTGGTTTGCCACTTCTTTGAACTTGTGGTCGGCCGTGATGAAGTCTCTCTGGTCTGGGTTGAGGTGAGCATCCTGCCAGCGACTCTGAGCCTCGGCTTGGTCCACATTGGTGGGCAGATTAAAAGCAGCCTGGAGCGCCTGAATGACAAAAAGAAAAAAGGAAAAACAAAAATAATAAAGCACCGAATCTTTAAAGCCACCATGTGGACAATCTGAAAATATGTAGACTTTGCTGCCCCCTATTGGAAATCACCTAATGCAGCAACCACTTGCAGATTATTATCACCATAATGTGAGTGAAGCAGATATAGGGTTCATAGGCCTTTTTCAGGGTCAAATTCAAGCACTTTTTAAGCACTTTCAAGGTCCCTTTTCAAGCTTTTCCAGCACATGCCCCCCCGAAAAAAAAGAATGCATGTTTCAATTCGCATCACTTCAGTAAGACCATGTGAAAATTAAAACAAACCATCCTCGGTGAACTTAAACACCTTCGTTCACCTTTTGTTGAGAAATAGAAAAACGAACCACACAAAAATACCGGTACTGCAAAAGGAAACGGTCGCCTTATATACATCATGTATAAACTCAAAATGCACATTTCACTTAAAAATTAAGATGTGACAATGTGAACAAATCAACTTGTTAGAGATATTCTTCTCCTGTTGACAAACTGTATCAGCACAATTTATCTAAATTCAGACAAAATTTAAAATATGAGTAGAAAGTGATATTTTTGACTGTAAAAACCAAAAACATGTTTAGCGAATCATTTTGATAACTTGAAATGCAAACAGAAATTTTTGCAAACAACAAAGTTATTTGGTATTATTTACCTAAAAATACAGCCAAGGCTCAGACGTTTTTTATATAACCATTTAAAATTATTTACAGAACAATCAGCTGTTCTGCATCAAATAAGAAGGCACAAAAACTATTTATACAACTCCTAAAATAGTAGGGGTGGGGAAAAAAATCGATATTGTGTAGTATCGTGATATTTTCTTTGCTAATAATGTATCGATACAGGGACAGCAGAAATCGATATTTTGTTACAAAAAAAGTTTTTGTGGACTGGAACTCTGACTTCAGAGCATGTTGATCCTTTTTCTGAGCAAGAATCCTGACGTTCCTTCACTGTCCAAATGTGGTTTTTTTGGCAGCAATAAACATGACAGTTTACTTATTTTAATTTAAGACATGTTTTATTTTAATTAAGTTTAAAACTTTTTTATTTAATGTAAAATTATATTTTGTTTTAATTTACTTTCAAATTCTTCAGTTGCTGAAGGGGCTGCATAGTTTTCATATTGCATAGTTCAGAACAGCTATAATTGTACCAGATGGTTGCATTCAGTTAAGTTGGACTAGACTGTGGCACAAACCGTTCAGTTTGTAAACAGTAAAACTGACTGAAATGAGAGAAAGACTGAGTGCGAGACTTTGATATTAGATAAAATGAATATTGATAAAGTTTACCTTTATGTACAGAATCTGAATATCGCAAAATATTTTTAAAAAATTGCAATAATATCGTATCGTGCGTTAAGTATTGTGATAATATCGTATCGTGGGATGTTTGGTGATTCCCACCTCTAAAAAATAGTTTGTGTCACTATAACACAGATGAGAACAGCACAGGGATAAACATGCAGGTCTGACAACAGCTGTGTCACTCAGCGTTTACGCTGCAATCTGCCTTTGGTGGCTTTAAGGCAGCAACTGTGACGTTCACTAGTAGAACTGACACACAAAACAAAACAACGACTACACCACACACTAACTACACAAGACAACACACTAACTTGAGACTCCATACACGATAAACGTCACTAATCTCTCATGTATCAAAACTGTCTCTCTCTCTTTCGCTCACTCCTAAAGCTTCCCTCTCTTCCCAAACAACCAGATGCCACATGTTGCCATATCATTTTTTTGATTGGTCGACATGGTACATTTTTCCACCAACAGGGAAGGAGTGATTTTTTTCTTTTTTCACCAATGACTGTTGTTTTTCACTCACAAGCAAAGCGTGTTTGCTAGCGCTCTCCTTAGAAAACTCAGTTTTTATGGAACCCTGCAGATAACACAGATTCATTTATTAAGAGCACGTTTCTATACTGGTTAACAGCTAAACACAGCTTCCTTTTTCCCCATTAATTAGCCACATCCGCTATAGCTGACAGTGTCACACTGCACACTACAGACCATTCCACACCCTCTCATCTGATCTTTGTGGCTCTCACATCTCACTACAGCCACGAACTGCTTTCATCTCATTCTTGTCATTCCCACATTCAGCCTACGAGCACAGTGTTTCACTGATGTTTGCATTCACACGTCCTGAGTACGAACGAGTCTTATAACACGTGTTTTCCCAGTGATTTATAAACCCAGCTGCCTGCTGAAACGTCAGCGTTGTAGAAGCGTTATTGTGGACACAGCAGAACTGGAAACAGCCTTACACACAGACACTTAATGACTGTGTACAGGTAAGCGTAATATAATTACTGTGTGTAGTACATATTTATCCCCACAGGCCATTTTCCAGCACCATGGGGCCCATGAACTACACCTTTACTGTGGCAGCCATTTTGGCCAGTGGCGTCCAGGAAGGAGGAAGCACTGAATTTGACAAAGCTGCAGTTTAGTCTCTCTGTGGTGTCAAATGTAGAGCGTGCGTTCATGCTTGCAGGCTGTTCAGTGAAGACCACATTAGCTTTACTCACTTTGGTTCCAATCTTCAGCGACTCCTTAATAATTTTCTTCCTCCGCTTGTTGGCGCCTGGTTTTACCAGGATGTCCTCCACACCTGGGCACAGGTCAAAGGAAAAAGTTAGTGTTTCTGTTCCTTGTACACAACTGACAAACAGGTGAATCATCAGCATTTAGCAATCATTTCCCAAGTGCTGGTAAACAGAGCAAGGAATTTTTAAAATATCCCTTTATGCTGGATGGTTACATTATTTTTTCCCCTAAAACCAAAAACTACCAGGATGAAAATGATGATGCAGTTGTGCATCCTTTATGCTGGCTAACAGCCTGCAGTCGTCTCATGCACGTCTCTGGAGCAACCCCAGCCTGTCCTTCTCTGGCAAACCTCTCCAGATCCTCCAGATTTAACTGCCTTCTAGCGAGGACCCTGGTCTTTGGTTCACCCGACAGATTTTAAAGTCAGGACGTTGTGCAGGTCAGTCAGCAACGCTCACTTTGAACTTCTGGAGGTCTTTCTTCACCAGGACGTGTGTTTAGGTCGTTGTCATGTGGGACGACACACTGCTTAAAGTTGTGTTTCAAAATCTTCACACATCCTTCATGGTTTCTTCCACCTTGATGAGATTCCCAGTTCCAGACACACTGAAGCGTCCCCGCAGCATAATAGTCCCACCACCGTGCTTCCCTGTGGTCTCTCTCTTCCTGCGTTCTCCAAACATCAGCAGCGTTTCTTAGTTTAGTCTCATCTGACCAAAGGACAGCTCGAGTGTGCAGAATCTTTCTCCAGGTTGCTCTCAGTGTACCTGACACATTTGTGTGATTGCAGTAATACTAACAGGGTTCAGGGGAGGAACGAAGAACACTGGTCAGTATCCGGGTTCTTACCCAGAGTGAAGCCTCTGTAGAGCTGCAGGTATGCAGTGAAGAGTCGAGCCAGACAGCTGAGCAGTTTGCCGCTGGTTTCCCCTCCATACAGCTCATAGCAGCAGTGCACCAAACCGTAAGCCGAGGAGCCATAATGAGCTTTGTCCAGAACCCCAACTAACAGCTCCCCCTGACGAATCACCACCTGAACACAAAGACGTTCGAAAGAAGAGGAGAAGCAAGCGTCAATGCCACAAACCAAATCAGAACTACAAGATCCCTGGTCTCCTTTAGTAACTGAGTAATTCGAGTACTTTTGGCTCGAAGAGTGTACATACCTGAGAGTCACACATGCTCTCGGGTTGGTACCCTGGAGCGGCTCGTGGTGGGACCTGGATCCACGCCTTACTAGGAATCTTTGATTTGCCAGCCAGGTTGAGAGGCACAGCTTTCTCTGGGATCACATTCAGCAGGAGGGTCGACACCACCTATGAGGAGCACCGAAATCATCACACAAGAGATGTTGAAGCCATGAATTCCTTATTTTTACTATTAGAGTTCAAGACGATGGATAATTAACACGCTGACCTTTGACTAAACTCTTTCGTTCAGCTTCCAGCATCACGCTGAAAAGCTTCTATTAAAACCAAAACTCAAATGTACGTTCGCTCACCTGTTTTCCCGTCCATAGCTGCTGTGGTTTGAGTATTGCTGGAGGAAGTAACTTCACCCTGCCCGGTTTGTCAGTCAGCCCTCTGTACACCAGCTCAGTGTACTGGTCTTTGGTGAAGAAGCAGCCTCGTATTGTCATCCTTGTTCCTGACACCATGTGGTCCTGGATCAGGCCTGCTAAAGGTTTACCATCCTGAGGAGAGAAGAATGAGAAGGTACAACCTGCAGTTCATGAGAGGAAGGAGGCCCTTACTCCAGATTCACAGTGGAGTACTTCGATGCACGCGATGGAGCGTTGTCCTGCATAAAAACCAGAATCAGGTTTGGGAGTTGAGTTTTAGTCTTTAACCCCAAAAGGTCCAACGAGCTCATCTTTAGTAACGCCAGTCCAGACCAGAACCCCGCCTGCACCTCGCCGGTTAATTTGTCTTTTTAACGCCAACACAATTCTTGTGATCGTGTTGACTAGGGTTGGGTTTCTGTGATCACACACCAATATCTTATTTCAACAATGCTGCATCCCTCTGAAATACTTTTTTTTTGCCTTTTTAAAGTCTATTAAGTTTATTGTTTTGGCCCAAAAGAAGCTGCCTAATAATTATGCACACCTAAATAAAGACTTTTGATCTCTTAAGGCCACAACTTCCCTTACTCCACAAATACAGGTCACCTGATGTACTTAGATCCAAAAGTCATTCAAGGTTACGCAACTTGATCGTTAAAAATTAAATCAGTCCGTCTTTGAGTAAAAGTGAAGGTTATTGCTAAGCTCATGGATATGGAAGCCTGTTTCTGCCACTAAAAATAACAAAACAAAACAAATTCATCTTTCTCAAAAAAGTAAATAAATTTTGACTTATTAACTCAAAATTTTGAGAAAAGTAACTCGAAATTTCGAGTTAGCGCTGCCAATCAGTAACCTACGTCAATGACGTCATTTCCTTGTTACCCAGAAGCTGAAGCCCTCGGCTACAAATGCTATGCTAAGCTAGCAGTACTGCAGCCAGTCATGAATGCACACATTTCTGAGTATTTTCAGCGTGGCTTCACAAATGATGAAATTCTTGTGTTATTAGCTGAATCACATGGCGTTAATATCAGCAAACGTACTCTCAAAAGCGCCGATTTGTTGCGATCCGGTTTTGAGTGCACGTTAGTCTGCGCCATATCCTTCCGGGTAACAAGAAAATGACCTCATTCAGGTAGATCACTGATGGGCAGAGCTAACGCCAAGTTTCAAGAAAACAACTCAAAATTTCAAGTTATGGATACTTTTTTAAAATTTTTGTGGCAGAAACGGGCTTCCATACATGAGTCATTAAAACCAGAGGCTCTATTTCCATAAGCAGGAGTCTCCCCCTGCTGGCCATTAGAAATAATAGAAGTTTAGAGGGTTTTTATTCGTGGTCGTCTTACATGTATAATCCAGTCTGTTTATAACGTTTTGCAGCTATAATCCCTGAGACTGTCGGGCTGCAGTGTTAATCCTGTGTACTGTCTGCATACACACACATACCTTGGGGACGAGGTACTGCTGGTCAGTGCTGACTAACGTGTAGGCCTCGGCTCGGCCCAGCTCACTTTGAGGGAAGTGAGCGTTCATTTCATCCCCATCAAAGTCAGCATTGTAAGCTTTACAGTTGGCATAATGGAGCCTCAGCACCTGGAAGATCGAGTTGAGATCAAGTACAGATCAAAGTAATCCACAAAGCACAGCGGCTGAGGGGCTCGGAGCTACCTTCTCTCCTGGTAAGATGCGTGCACAGTGGGCTTGGATGGAGGGTCTGTGCAGAGTCGGCTGTCTGTTGAGCAACAAAACATCTCCGTTCTTTATGTGTCGATTCACCTGAGCAGACGAAACGCAGCTAGTGAGCGCTCACGCAGGGCGTTAAATCTGTGACTGACTGCTGTTTCAATCCACGCAGCTGACTTACGATCTTCATGGGCATCTTGCGTGGACCTGGAGAGGGTGTCAGCAGCTCCTTGGCCACCGCCTCCCTCTGTGCGAGGCAGGTAGGGGAGAGGATGGTTTTCCTGCCGTCCTCGTTTATCACCATGGAGGCACCGGGGTGGACGTTGGGCCCGTTGAGAACGGCCTGCCGGAGCTCCTTCACATTCCAGGGAGTGACTGGCTGAGGGTAGGTCAGCTTGGTGGCGAAAACCTGCACGGATACACAAAACAGCCAGAAAACTTTGAGCTCCAGTCCTGATACCATTTTGATCTCGTCTTCTTTAACAAAGGTAGGGATGTACCATAGGTATTCCTATCTCGTTGGTGCCTATGTACATGTCTGGGCAGATGACAGATCTTGCGGCGTAGTCCACACGTTTGCCCATCATGTGTTTCCGAAATAATCCGTCTTTCTTCTCAAGGATCTGTAACGTAATGTGAGAAACTGTAAGGTTTACTTGCCTAAACCCTGGTCAGCTGTGCTCGTGCTGGTGTGCAGTGAGGTACCTGTCTGATCCCAGGGTATTTCTCTGTCATCAGTTTGTCCATGTCGCTGTCAAAGACGATGTTGACGTGGCTCTGCAGGCGGACCCACACGTTGTACAGTTTATCTGTTAGAGTCGCTCCCAGGATCCCGGACAGAAACGACTGGTCCGTCTGCTCGACAGCCTGAAAAGAACCACATCCACTCTGCCATCACAATCTGGATGGAAGAAACGCTTCAGCTGCTCAGCTTCTTACACTCTTCATGTTTCATCGTCTCCGACTCACCTCTGTCTCCGGGACAATTTTCTCGCCAGCTATGAGGGCCAGGAGTTTTCTTATGATGTCACAGTCCTTCATGACAGCCTGCATGTTCACTGTCTGACCGTTAGTAAACATCTGGTCACCCAGGCGATTGATTGGACGATACCTGACGGGGGAGATGAGGAGTGTAGTGTTTGAATAAAAATAAGCTGCTCGTACAGCAGTAACAGATTACAGGTCGGAGTGGTAGGTGTTTCAGTGTAAAACAAACAGGTGCTACTGTGCCAACTGTGTAATGTTGTACCTGCATGGCGGGACCACAAGCAGCTCCAGGAAGAAGAGGTCAGGGTAGAAACTGCTTCCCCCTTCTTTGGACCACATGCACTCCTCCAGCCCAGAGAACAGACACTTGAGGAAGAAACCTGAAGAAATAACACAAGTAGTGCTTTGAATTCTGCTCACACACACACACACACACACTAAAGTTTCGTGACTGTAAGGTGTGCACTCAGGTATTTTTATGACTGGCCACGTTATACATGTATTTGTATGAGAGCATGAGCACGTTCTTAATAAATGCAGAGCAAAAATAAACAATAGTAAAAGCCAAAGCGATCTCTCTCTTTTTTTAAACTTGTTACATTGCATTTTACACATATGTAACGAGCAGCTTCTTTCATGTTGGCTCTCTAACACACCCCCAAACCAAACGTCCAGCTTCAAATACTCAGAAATGCTGTAATCTCCTCACTGAAACTGGAATAAGCATCATATTTTAATACACAACAACCTTCCAGCACAATGAAGTTTGACAGAGCTGAAAGGCAGCTGAAGTTCCCTCTTGTCTTAATGGGACGCTTTGGCCAATCACAGGTTTTTTTCCTACTAAATCACAGGTTAAGCAGTACACGCTGATCTGGGAGAAAAGACTTTAAATCTCACATGCAGCTGAAAGTCAGGGTTGACTTTTAATCCACAAGAGACATGTGGGTGAATGTGTCTGCGTGTGTCTGGAGGGAGGGGCTTAGAAGAGCCTTAAACATGTAACCTGGAGCCTTTATTTCTGGCCTACCTTCCTTTTCCCACACTTTGTTGACGTGCTCTCGAGCAGTGCTGGCAGTCATGTAGACTCTCTTTCCACGCAGCAGATCTTCTGCAGGGAGACATGGTTATGGATCAGAGTGAGAGGAGGTGCGTGCAG
The DNA here is from genome assembly GCF_964374335.1 of Astatotilapia calliptera. Lineage (NCBI taxonomy): Eukaryota > Metazoa > Chordata > Actinopteri > Cichliformes > Cichlidae > Astatotilapia > Astatotilapia calliptera. The sequence goes on from NC_137423.1 coordinate 20,057,021, forward strand.
CCACCACTAAAACAGACGTATATCAAGTCCACCACAAATCACAATTAACCAGACATTTGTTCAGCAGTGAAACTGCATGACAGAAAAGGCAAGTTACGCAGCAGCCGTCGAGCTAACAGTCAGCTTGATTTTGTGCCACGTGTGTGGACTGTGCTGTGTTTTGTCTGTTTATCTGCATTTCCTGAAAACACTGCTCACCTTCAGTTTTGTCACTGGTTTGAGCTCCTGATGGCATCGTGACAATCAGCTTACTGTTGTGTTCGTGACGCACTGTAGACCTGCCACAACTACACAAACACACACAGAGTGCATGACTAATAATAATAATAATAATAATAATAATAATGGAGTGGATTTATATAGCACTTTTCAAGGCACCCAAAGCGCTTTACAATACCACTATTCATTCACTCTCACATTCACACACTGGTGGAGGCAGCTACAGTTGTAGCCACAGCTGCCCTGGGGCAGACTGACAGAAGCGAGGCTGCCATATCGCGCCATCGGCCCCTCTGGCCAACACCAGTAGGCAAGTAGGGTAAAGTGTCTTGCCCAAGGACACAACGACCGAGACCGTCCAAGCCGGGGATCGAACCGGCAACCTTCCGATTACAGATGCAATTCCCAACCCCCTGAGCCACGGTCGTCCCTACGTCACAATAAGGGAGAATATATTGTTTATATGTAAGTATAAACCTCTCCATTATCATGTATTACATTACAGCGAGGGATGATTAAACTTTGACTTGAAGACGACTTTAGAGCAACACTTTTCAACACTGACATCCAGTAAAGACACTATTTGCTGAAATCATAAACAGGATGAATATCAGTGACAGATGTGTGCATTCCATCGAGTTACCCGCAGTGAGGACACTTCCTGGTTTTCATATGGATCTTCCAGAAGTCGTTAATCAAACTGCCTTTCTTCTCAACCAAGTGCTTAATCTGAAACACACACACACACACACACACACATGCCAAATAAACAGAAAAACTGCACAGCTGACACAAATGCACATCGCAATCTGATTTACGTGCGGTTTTATTTCATTCACAAAACATCTCCATGCATTCCTTCATGAGTCTGTAAGTGTGTACTCACAGGTTTGGTGTTCTCTGAAGTCGCTGCGTTCATTCCAACTGTGGCGTCTGTAAACACCTGAAGCACCTGCACGACCTCATCGACAGTCGCTTTGACATTCTCCTCCATGTACTAACACAAACACACACACAGAGTCAAATGAATCAAACATAAAGAGACTAACACTGACCTGTGATAATTACAAAGCACAGAGAAGCAGAAGTGAAAAAACAAAACAGTGAAAGACCCCATCGTAGGAGAAGCTGCTGCAAGAGTCCAAACTCGGTTAATTTCTTTTTAAATCCCTTGTAAAACTAACCACACCTGTCAAAACTAGTTTGCTCCGTTTACTACACCTGGCCCTGTGTCGGTGCACTTCATGCCATCGTGAGTGCAGAACCCACCTGGCCGAGAACTTGTTCGATCTGGTAGACCTCCTGCATGGCTCCGTGGTCCAATAACTTGAGCTGGTTCAGCAGCAGGTGCATGGCTGCTCGAGGACATGTTAGCATGTGACACGCCAGGCACGAGCCACGGATCAGCAGGTAGAGTTTCTGAAGAGAGAGGTCAGCGCAGACATTAAGGTGAGGAAGGAAAAGCAGATGCTTAACACTGCTACTCTTTGTAAGCGTGTATGTGTGCATGTGAAACGCTTACATCAAAGAACAATGGATTATACACAGGTAGAGGTAACTCTATGTGTCCAAGGTGGCCTGGGCAGTTGTTGAAATCCTGACAGCAGGTTGAACACACCTGGGTAAAAGCAGCAACACACAACCATGAACACATGAAAACAACACATTCAGCTGATCATTATTTATTCCAAAATCTACAGATTCCAGAACATTATGAGCCCTTTTTGGTGGATTACTTCCTGAAACTTAAGCTGTACAGGCATAAAACCTAAATGGGAAATAAAATGGTACGGACTAATCTGTGACAAATGCATCATCACGTCTGAAGATCTTACCTCTTTGATGTCTGCTGGTCCCAGAGCCAGATCATACAAGCCGTTTGGGGCCACATTCCCAACACCATCCAGGAACCTGAAGTTAGTGATGGCTTTCACACTCAACTTTCTGCATGAGGGAAATTCGCAAGATACATAGATTATTAGAAATGCACCAGTTTGTAAACCAAACCTCAGCTTTCACACAACAGCTTGTTGGAAATTAAGAGGACATTAGTCATGACAGGGGCACAACAAGGTTTCACTGGCTATTTTTGAATCATGGTACATAAAGAAAGTTCAGATCAGACATTTTTGACGTTATTATCGATGCATTATGTCTTTACTACAGTTATACTGAATTTCTAGCAGCTCTTGGGTCTGTTCCGAATAGGTGCATATCTGTGTTTACTCGATGACACGTTCTTTATCACAGCATACTGGGAGGCTGGACTGTAAAGTAGCACAACGGTAATAACCTTATAACGGGAGGTCCTTACACGTTTCACAGATGAACACACATTAATAACAACAACACAGCAACCACAAGACATACTATGCGCTTTGTGAAAAGCCAGAACTTCTCATCATGCTGTCTCTTGCGTGTTGTTTTGAACTAGCACTTAGCGCGTAGCTAAAAACCGACCAGCTCCCTCACCTTATCTCTTCGGCGGAGTAAATGCCAAACGACATGCCTTCCAAACGCCGCCATGGCACTTCTTTTCCGAACAACATCTTCTTTGGCGGGGAATTATCAGCACTTTTTACCCGTTTACATAGATTACTTCATAGCGCTCAGTGAGAAGCTATTCCTCCTGTTTCACACGTGGGGCCGTAACACGTAAGTTTCTACGACAGGGGAGACACGAATAGGTATGACTAAACTTTCCACAACACCTGCTGCATGTTTAAAGTTTAAATGACCACACTTAAAGATAAATATTCTTTTTTGTTCTACATGAAAGGGAAAAGTGCACTATATCCTCCAAAATGTCACTACTTGTTATTTAACTCCCCCCTCCGTCTTAGCACAGATAGTTTCGTCCCTCCCAGAATCCTTCAGTTTGTAGCAATATGGCGGCGCCCGGTAGGCACATAGGGCACTCTGTGCAGAGAAACGGACGATTTATTCTATATAACCTCGAGCAGCTGTTGGGCCACAGGTAGGACGAGTTGATAAATGGTTATTTTAAATACGGGCGTTATTCATTCGTCTCCTATGTTGTGTTTTTTATTTGTTGCGACAAGAGTGCGACAGCTGCAGCAGCTAGCGCCGTCTGACAGGAGGTCATGTCTTCACGTCGTTTACATCAGAGAGCTGCTAGACGTGTGAAGCCCCAACTAACCAGCTACCTGCACGGATTCTTAAATGTCTACATTAGTGAGGAAAATAGTAACTAAAACGTTAAAAAGCGTCACACCTGCATTTTCCACAACCATTAACTGCCTTTTGTGATCCTCGGCACATAAGAATATATCTGACACAAGGAGCTAGAGGTGCTGAATAAGCTGCTGAGATGTTAGCTATGACGTGTGAATGTAACAGCTGAAATGTCCGAGTTTGCTTGGAGGACCCTCTGCAAACAAGCAGGTCACAGATGAAACAGTGGCAGAGCCTTACTGATGTGCTGTCTGGCCAATACTCATAGACGATGCCAGATGTACATAATGTAACCGCCGTGAAAGCTTTTTTTTTTCTCTCCTTTTTCACAAAAGTCGGCTGATGTTAGACAGGAAGTGTGGGAATGAGAGCGAGGCAGGTGTAACAGTGAAGATGTAAGGTGCAGAGGTAGTGATGGGCAAATTTAAATTCACCCAGAATAATGGACGAGAGCACAGGGAAGGTTGGAGACAAGTGTCAGGGAGATTTGTGACAGAAGTGCAGTGGTTCCCAAACTGTTTTTTACTAGGCCCCCTTCATTTTTTTTAAAATTCATAACACCCCCCCCCCCACACACACACACACACACACACACACACACACACACACACACACACACACACACACACACTAGGGCTGCCACAAACGATTATTTTGATAGTCGACTAGTCACCGATTATTTTTGCGATTAGTCGACTAATCAGATCATCATCCATTGGACGTAAAACTACAGCTTATTGCACCAGCAGCATCTGCTCTTATATAACTATCATTAGCTTACAGCTTTAAGTGTTTAAGGTCTGTGCTAACTAAAAATAAAGACAAGATGATAGTTTATTAAATTTCAATGAAATTTGCAGATTGTTTCAGTGAAGTTTAATAAACTCCTTGCTATCTAAAATATAACAGGACACCGGAGAATATTCTCGAGCATCTCACACTTCTGATAATCAGCTGTCTGCTTGATGTTTATTCAGCTGTGTAAAAACTATAACTTTAATCTCAGCCAAACCGATTTACTCAGGAACAAATAAAATACTAAAATAAGCCAAACAATAACATTTGTAAGTTATCTAAGTGACTTATATATCATGTTTAACCTGAGCAGCGAAAGACAGCGGTGTGTTTGAAAACAATCTGCCGGGAGTCCGGTGTTCTCACGGCTCGAGTGAGCCTTGCCCCGGCTAGATATCGAGCTAGTGGGTAACAGACGTCTCTAAAAACATCGGAGCGCTTTTGAAAATATGTGGTGTCTTGATAAACTGAGCAGATACTCGAGGTTTACACAGCTACATTCTCGCCTGAAAATATGAGCTGGTGACACAACAGACTTGAGCAAAGCAACCCAAACACTTAACAGTTTAATTCTAGGGTGATTTGTTGTGTTGACGTTAGTGGAAAATAAACCAGACCGCTGTTAAGTGAAACATATTTTAGTGTCGATAGAGGAGCGCTTAATTTCAGTCGACAGACCTGTGAGGATACATCATCCAGTTAAAGCAGGTGTAGCGCTGGTCGTGTTTTTAGATTGAAGTGTAACAAGTAGGGCTGGGCCATATTATACCGTTCACGGTAATACCGGTATAATGTTAGGCAACGATAGGAAAATGAAATATCGCGATAGAATGGGAGTAAAACGCGCATGCGCAGTGCCTTTGTTTTCCTACGCACATGGCCGATTGTTGAGTGAAACAGATGAACCAGAATTGGTTTGTAAAAATGGTGCAACTTCCGTGATGTGGAACTGGTTTGGTGTTTGTCCGTCAGATACACAACAAAGCACATTTTTTTTGCAGAACATGCAGGCAGCCGTTGTTATTGTCATATTTGTCGGACTAAGATGCTCTTAAATCTGGGAGTAATCTGGGTCCTAAACTCCGTATGCTTCAGGTCAAACAACACTGCAGCATCACTTAGAGTTAAAAACTGTCTAAATTCTTTCATCTTTAATAAAACGATCAGCATTGCTGCTTTACCAGGTGTAACTATAAAGTTTAACTTCCAGGCATCCATGAAAACAAAAGTTATTACATTTAACGGAGTTAGAAGTTAGCAGGAAGCTAGCGGAAGTTAGCTCGCTAGTTTCGCTAGTTACCTAAGCATGATATTGCATGTTCTGACTGAGAGATTTCTGAAAAAAATCAAACGTACAGCTCTGCTATCACTTCCAACATAAATGAAGACAGGAAACTAAACAGCAGTGACGTTTGTAGGGTTACTGAAGTTGGGCTAGCTGGTATATAATGATGTGCTACGTGATCGCTAGCGACACAGCTATGTTAGCATAACATAAACAGTGAAGCTGGAGGACGAACACTAACACTTTTCCACTTATAAAAGTTAACGTGAAGGTTCTTCATGGTTAGAAACAAATGCAATCGCATGGCAGGATGCTGTAAACGGACCAAACTTCAGTCAGGAGAACAACTGAGATAATCCATCCACAATACGAGGTTAGTCATTAATATACTGCAACAACATGGGAATAGAGCAGCTGCCAGAGAATTCAACATTAAGGAATCAATGGTACAGAAGTGGAGGAAGCAAGAAGAATGAGTTTAATAAAGTTTGATTTATCTGACTGCTTTGTTTCGCTTAATGTGCCTTATAATCCTGTGCACCTTATGGTCCGAAAAATGCGTACTGCACACTGCAGTTTAATGTTGCAAAGCACCTCTTTTTAACCATATAACCATATTATACGTGGTTATGCTCAGGATATGTCAGCCCATTTCTACTGGAAATGCCTTTTGGTTAAACTTTCAGCAAGGAATTTGCATTTGCACTGTTACATTTTTATAAAGCTTTAATGTACATAAAAACCAGCTTCTTGTTTAAGTGAAAATAAATGGAAGGTTGTCTTTTTGCGCTAGTAATGTTGTGGAGTTGTATTTTGTCTCGCATCAATTATATCGTCGGTTATATCGTTATCGCAAATTTTCAAATATATATCGTGATAAATATTTTTGGCCATATCACCCTGCTCTAGTAACAAGGATGGAAAAAATCATTCTGGCTAAACTGACAAAAATGATCTTTCAGGGGCTTCGGTTGGACCTCAGCTCTACGACAGCAAGCTGCTGAAGCCAATAAAGGTAAATGATATAAATTCAGTGTTTGTTAGTCAGTGGGTTAAATTTAGGAAGCATTTAGATTTCATCAATGAGTTTAGTTGAGCAGGAAAATATTGAACTGAAAGGAGCATTTATTACATCAAAGCTTTCATTTTTAATCTTCACGTCTCGTCAATTGTGTTGCAGAATCGACAGAGTCCGTTGTCATCCCCAGGAAGAAGACATGGTATGAGCTGATCTGACTGTGAATTGGGGTATTACAGCCTCTCATGCTCTTTTGTTTAAAGCGTTCTTTAAATGAGGCATTAAAATCATGTTTTTCTTTATCAAACAGGAGCAGAGAGGCAGTGCTGGAGGCACTGGCTTCAACTGTCAGCAGGGTGAGAGCACCTTCACATTTTTCACTGTATTCATGAAGCTGGATTTTTAGCTTGGACTGACCGCCTTTTCTTTGCCCCTGCAGGATCCCACAGCATATCCCTACCAATTCCAGGATGATCCTTACCTCTCTCCCAGGACTTCTACTGAGTTTGTATGTTAAAACATGTCTTTATGCTTGTATGTATATTTAGGGACACTGTTAGTTACATCAGACAGTTTCTCTTTTTATTTAATTCATTTCAAGAGTCTTAGATCAGGTAACGCAGACAACTTTGTTTTTTGCCTGTATTGCTCATTACTCTGCGAGCAACCTAATAAACCAGCTTTATTGTATCTCTGCAGAAGCTGTTCTCTCTCTCTCAGGAGTCCGGCAGATCTGCAGCCAAATACATCGTCAACAACAACCCCAAACTCTTCACCAAAGACTTTGCAGAACCTCATATACCCGTAAGAAATACACAGCAGTGTGGGTATGTAGTGTAGTGCTGCTCTCGTATTGTGCGGTTCCTTTTCACTAAGCAATTGGTTGTCGTGTCTGTGTGTCGGTCTGTGTGTAGTGTCTGATGCCAGAGACTGTATCCCTGCGTCTTGAGGAGGTGAGTGAGGAAGCACTGAAGGAAAGGATCACCCTGAGGAAAGTTACAGCTGCTGTTGACATGTATGATCAGTTACTGCAAGCTGGTGAGAACACACGCGCACACACACACACACATGCACGCACAGCATGAATATCGTAAAGCTGTACTCCAAATACTTATTTACTCTGCTATTGTGTGCATCAGTAGTATAGGTGTTGTCTGCAGAAGTTCTTTGCATTTTACAGAATGTTACTTTGGAGCTCAAAGCTTCACATTTAAAAATGTTTTTTTGCAATTTTTTTTCAGGCACTACTGTCTCCATGGAAACAACCCATAGCCTGCTGGACCTTATCTGTCTCTACAGCGACAGGGACCCCGTCCAGGATGGGGAGCCACAGACAGACGACGCAGTGAGTTCCCGCCTGACGTAACATTAAAGTAGCTGCTCCAGTGAAAAGGACGTTAGCACTGCAGGATACTTCTCTGTTTTTTCTCCGCAGGAATTTGGAGAGGAGCTGAAGAAAAGGAAAGCACGGGTCCGCCGAGCTTCAGACTTCCTGAAGTTCACCTGGAAAGAAAACAACAATGCGGAGAGAATCTTTAACCTGCTGCCAGAGCGGGATACACGCTGTTACTCTGCTCTCATCAGAGGCATGGTCAAGGTAGGCGTGCATCAGAGTCACAGGCTAAATGCAGGCCTGCAGCATTGCAACAGCAGTGAAAGGGTCATTTTAGTGTATCCTAATATTCGTGTGTGTGTCTGTGTGTGTCCCCACAGCATGGAGCCTATGCAAAGGCATTCAGCATGTACACAGATATGCTTAACAACAGGCTGACAGGTGAGCTGCTTTGGTTAATATCACTGCTTTGGTTAAATACTGTATAGAGGTCATGTCATTGCTTCTAGCAATCATGTGGCCTTTCGTGTAGTTATTCTTCTCATCATTTAAATGAGTCTTGAACTTAAATTGAATGAATTTTGTGTCTTCTTACGGTGATAAGGAAATATGTTGTTTCATCGAAGATGGAAAAACTGGAGGACTCTTATAGCCCGACTCAGAGTTTAACTGTGGGTGTAATGGGGTGGCCAAGTACTTTTGGCCATATATTATGTATTTTTGTATATATTTTACATTATATATGTAATCTGTTAACTAATAACCCAATCGTTTCCCTTCAGCTGATGTCCACATCTTCAATGCTCTGATCTCAGGAGCTCCAGATGTCCGAGACAAATTTAATGAGCGATGGGACCTCGTTGCTGTAAGACCCTTCACACTGATTTATTGATCGCTGCTGCACAATGCTTTTGTATTAAAAAAAAAAAAAGGCAAACAAACACAAGTAATTTGTCCTGTGGTAAAGAGGTTTTGTATTTACTGCCATCTTTGCACTGGTAGTTTGGTCGTTTCCAACCTTTTAAAGCTAAAGGTCATCCGTGTTCACGCTCTCTTCTCCATTGGACCCTTTCTGGTCTCCTAGTTAATCAAATCAAATCAAATAGTTAATATTCACAATGGCGTCTCCTTGTCTGCAGGAGCTGTTGAACCAGATGAATCAGCAGAAAGTTCGTCCTGACCTGTTGACCTTCAACAGCGTCCTCAAAGCTCTGAGACGCTGCGGCTTCTTGGCCAAAACACAAGCTCTGCACACTCTGAATGAGATGAAGGCGCTGGGGATAGGTAACACTGCCATTCGTGTTTTATTACCTGGTGTTTTACAGGCAAGTCTTATTTTTTTCTCTGAGTGTGTGTGTGTGTGCAGCTCCCAGCCTGGCCTCCTACGACCACATCCTGGCAGTCTTTTACAAATCAGGTAGCCCTGCAGTTGCTCTCATACGTGACCCTCACAGGCATCTGCGCTGTTTGTCGGCTGCATGCTTTCAAATGTGCATTCACCCCATGTGTTTCCTCTCCAGCCTCTTCTGCGCAGAACAACACTGATCTTCTTCAGGAGGTGATAGCTGAGCTGGAGGGACGCATCTTCACCTGCCAGGACCCTGACGATGGTATATCACGGCGCACGACAGATTTAGCAAATGTTTCCTTTTGTTTGGGTAGAACAAACGTGCGGACATGTGGATGGTAAAACTGATGCTGTGTTCTCTCTCTGTCTCTCCAGTTCTGTTCTTCTCCAGCGCAATGAGAATAGTGAGTCCTGCTTTACAGTCTCGACAGTCTCATGGCAGCGTTTGATTCTTAGCTCCCAGATCAGTGGTGACACAATTATCAGTCATACATTATAATTAAAGGAGGCTATGCCCTGCTTATACAGCGTGACCTGTTTCCGCGTGCATGCTTTTTGTCCTTGCAGTGTTTGGACAGTAAAGATCTGGAGCTGGGATATAAAATCCAGAGTTTGGTAGATGTCGGGGAGAACTGGAGGCTGCTGGGAGACTCCTTCCAGCAGAGCATTTACTAGTAAGTAGGAACCCTCTGCTAACTTCCAATGATGTGGTCGTGTAATGCAGTATAATCACTCTGAATCTGTATCTGATCCAGTTATAAGCAGTAAACGTGGGTAGTTAAACAACCATTCTCCCTCCTCTGCAGTGGTCGCTTCTTCAACCTGCTGTGCATGATGGAGCACATTGATGTGGTGCTGAAATGGTACAAGCAGATCATTCCCTCGGTCAGTGCATATCTGCTTCTCTCCGTCTGCTCCATGTGCTTATATTATATGCATATGTAAATGATATTTAAATATATGCACATAATGTCTCAGTTATAATCTGTCATCTTTCCGGGTCACAAGTGCGCTAAGTTGAGAAAAAAAGGGGAAAAACCTGATTTGTTTTGGAAGATTCTTTGGCTGTCTCTGTCTTTATAAAGGAAAAAATAAAGAAATAATAGGTTTCACCTTCAGTCTTGCTTTAACTACCTTTCCTTATATCCTGCGTTTGTAGCTCTACTACCCCAACCCTCAGGGAATGAGGGACCTGCTGCAGGCCCTGGACACGGACAGCCGTCTGGACTTGCTGCCTTCTATATGGAAAGGTGAGTTCCAAGATGCATTGTTCAGTGCATATCTTGATGAAGAGTAGACAATGCATTGATTGTTTAAAAAGCCCCTTCCTCTGCATGTCAGGATCTGTCACATTGACCTGTTTTTTCAGACATCAAGACTCTCGGGCACGATAACAAACCCGATCTGGTGGAGGAGCTGCTCAGCCTCATGGCCAGAGAGAAACACAGTTCTGAGGTCAGTCTGACGACATTTGTGTTATCAGTTTTCGCCATCTGGACAGTGATGTTGAGCGAGTTAGTAATGCCAACCTGAGTGTGTTTCTATGAGCTCGCCTGCCTTTTGCCTGCAGGTTCAGGAGTCCTTTGCAGCATGCGCTCTGGATGTAAAGAGTGTATTTGATTTGAGGCCCAGTATAGAGTGGAGCGCCGCCTCCCTCTCACACATCACCACACTGCTGCTGCGAGCTAACAAGACCCGACAGGCCTGGTGAGAGCGACAGCCGCACATGTCAGGAGGAGAACTTTTACTGTATTCTGACTTGGCTGCAATCTAATGTCACCTTTTCTCTGCAGGGAGATGCTGCAGCTCTTCAAGTCCAGGAACAGAGTTCCTTCGTAAGTCTCACTTCAGACTAGACTCATAATGAGTGATGACAATGACAAAGCCCACACTCCTTCATCATGTCACACATGAACAACAATTGCTATATTTTTATGCAGAAAACTTCACCTGTGTAACTTTATTTAGGACATTTAAAAACTGATATTAAAGAGTTTGAAGAGAAGACAAAAGAAATCCACTTTCTTCTTTTCAAGCTCTCAAAGCTACTGTGAGCTTGATGATCCAGAACCTGCGCAGACAAACCCTTGTGTTGGCTGAGTTGCCTCTGACTCTGTTTCCTGCTGTGTTACTCTACAGCGAGGGGCTCTTGAACAACTTCCTGTCAGTGTGCCACAGTGACGGTGACTCCCAGAAAGCAGTGCAGTTGGTGCAGCTGTCTGCAGCCTTCTGCCTGCCAACAACATGGAGGCTAGCAAAGAGAGCACTGGCTGAGTTTGAGCTGACTGAAGAGCAAAGGTAAGCAGGATACATGAGAGAGATATCTGGATAGATATATAGTTTTGTTATTTAATTACAAAAAACCCTCAAGATTGGATATTTGGTTAAATTGCCCTTATCAAGTTACACTGTTACCAGATTTTATGGGTTTTGATCAGTAAACCTGGCATAATTCTGGCTGAGGTCTGGATTTTGACTAACTCAAATGTTCTACATCATCCCTCCACCCGTGGTTGGGGTCACTGCCCTGCTGAAACATTCAGTTATGTTCAGCATCAAAGGTGGCTGGAGGTTATACTCAAAACTTCTAAGGTAGTCTGTTTCCTTTGCTGAAATGTATCAGTTCCACTGACCATAAAACAGCCCCAGAGTGATGCATCCATCACGTTGTCTCATCTGTCCAAACATGCATGTGGTTAATCGTGGCTAGAAAATTCAAGCACCGTAAACCTTTACCACTGGGGGCAGTATTATGAGCTTAAACTTGCAAAAGATTTATTACAAAAAGTGCTTTTATTGGATGGATAGATGGATGGATTTTGAGCTGTTGTTTTCCACTTGGTGAATGATTTCTTCAGACATCAGCAATGACATCATAGCTCCCAATCCCAATGGTCGGGCATTGCACAGCTACAAACATTTCACCCCCATGTCATACTGTGTGTGTGAGAGAGAGTGTGAGACTGTGAGAGTGTGAGACAAATAAAATTTGAATTTGAATTTGAATCCCATTTAATCTGCTAAAGCTTACACACTGTATCTCGTCTGTCTGGCCCTTCCAGAGCTATTTTATCTGAGCTGGAGACTGCAGGAGAGCCGTCTGACTGACACAACACCAAGTGACCCAGCGTAGACTCGCATCTTCTAAATGCATACAGAGTCTGTACTTTCCTGGATTATCTCTGGATGTAAAATAAATACAATGTGACCCTGTCCTTGTTTTTTATTGTTTGGTCACTAGGTGGTGCTGTTTTACCTGATTGTTTTCAGCTCTGCCTTTTATGAAAAATAGTTTCATGCTCGCTCAAAACCATTTTAATAGTAGAAGAAGAGCATCTGAAACGTATAAGTGCTTCTTCTGATTCTACAAAATGAATAAATAATAATAATAATAATAATAATAGCACTAGATTTACTGTCCAAGACGGATGGTCTACACAGTTCATGGCAATTAGCTGTGTTGGTGGAGGGGAGGGGGCTGGGGGTGTGTGGATGCATTCAGTGTGTGTGATAACAAAACAACTTCCTGAACTTACTGATAAGCTGCTTCCTTAAATGTCATAATTTGAGATCTGGAATGCTGCTTTGGCCGTTCTTCAGTGTCTCCTCATAGACCTCCTGCATAATTACAAGAAAGTTCCAGATGTTAAAATTCCTGCAGAATCAGGTATGCACACTGAGGCTTTCTGTCCTGCGTGTTTGGACAAGACATGCCGTCTGATATGCATTTATGTATCATTCCATCTCATTCAAACATTGCTCTGGACCTTTAACACAAAATTTTTGGGGCAAAGATTCATTCAAGCATTCGAAAACAACTTTACTACTTATTAAATTTATTGCTATTGTGTATTTATGTTTAGCTGCAATCAGTACAGAGAAAACCCTTACATCATGTCTGTACCTGTGTGCACGTGGGAGGTGCTGGGAACAATATAGGTGTGTTCGAGCGTGTGTGTGTTTCAGTCAAAATAGTTTTCACTCCACCAATCATCAGCCGAGCTGGCAGCACGACCAAATAAGGACAAGTGGACTGAAGAAGGAGGAGGGTGGGGGGGGGTACTTTAAAATGGGGTGTGGTCTTAGGACAGCATCGTTCTCAAGAGGAACAGCCTATTACCACACACACACAAACACAATCGCCCTCACATGCTCTCACTTCACCCTTATTTCTTCTTCTGAGACAAACCTGAACGATCCGGCTGATGACACTCACCTATTTAAGGCTAACTGTGGGTGTAGCTAAGGGACAGAAGTGCCCTGCATGAGCTGCAACGACGGGACGCGTGTAAAGTTACAACATCAGAGTTTAATTTGCCTTGATTAAAGGATGAAATGTAACCAAATACTTAATACCTTCCAAAAACACAGACACACACACAAATAGTCTGGAGCAACAGTGGAAGCAGAAGCATTCTTTTCTCCCACTCCTTAACTGACTCAGCATGAGTGTGCGGTACTGCAGCGGAGGTCAGAGGTCAAACCTGTTCACAAACACAGGATGTTTTTTTTTTTTGTTTTTTTTTGAAAATATTTTTATTGAAAAAAGAAAACAGCACTTGCAGTTACCGAAATACAATCAACCTTTCTTAATTTTCCTAAGTAAATTAACATATATATATATATATATATGAAAAAAACAACAAAAAAAACAAAAAAACAAAACAACGCCCCCCCCCAGTCCCACACAGATCAACACAACCATCAAACATATTAGAGGAATATAACAGTAACAAAAGTAGATTTAAACAGGCAATACCTCTAGACTAGCAAAATAAGAGATAAAGGGTTGCCACTTGTGAAAAAATTTGGCTGTGCAACCTCTCAACGTATATTTAATTTTTTCAAGTTTTAAAAAAAACATGACATCTTTAAGCCACCGGGAAATAGTAGGATACTTAGCAGACTTCCAATGCAACAATATTAGACGTCTCGCTAATAGGGATGTGAAGGCTATAATATCCCTTTGTGTGGAATCAAGTGTAAGTGAGCGAGCAGGAATCCCAAACACAGCAATCAGAGGACAAGGATGAAGAGTTACCCCAAGAACAGTTGACATAATAGCAAAATACCTTGTCCAGAAACCTTGTAGCTCAGGGCACAGAAAAAACATGTGGCTAAGGTAAACACAGGATGTTTTTGATACCTCAGTCTGGTAATAGCAGGTTGTTGGTGATAAAAATGAAGGGACATGAGAGGAAAACATCATCGGCAGGAGGAGGATAGGGGCATACTGGTTTGACCTCAAAAAAGCATGCAACTGTAGGTACAGGTCTCTGATGGTGAACTCGCCAAAGCGCAAACTTAGTGGAGACCATGCTGTAGCAATTCCAAAACCATGGAGCGATCTGCCTTTAGAGATTAGACAGACCTCTTTGCTGCCTGTTTTTTAAATCACTCCTGAAAGCCCACCTCTGTACTGCCTTTGACACCATGTGAGATGTTGGTTTTAGTTGTAGTTGTAGTTTCTGAAGAAACAAGATGGCGCCGAGTATGGCAGCCTCGTCGCGAGCTCCCCCAAGCAACAGCTTTTTTCTGTGTTTACCATCTCACCCTCAACGTCGCAAAGACAAAGGAGTTGATAGTGGACTTCCGGAGGTGCAGAGAAGTGCACGCCCCCATCACCATCAACGGCGCTGCTGTGGAGAGAGTGAGCAGCTTCCGGTTCCTTGGTGTACATCTGGCTGAGGATCTTACGTGGTCAGTACACACAAACAAAACAGTGAAGAAGGCGCAGCAGCGCCTCTTCTTTCTCAGGAGACTGAAAAGATTTGGCACGAACCCCCACATCCTCAGGACCTTCTATCACTGTGCCATTGACAGCATCCTCACTGGATGCATCACCACCTGGTATGGCAACAGCACCGCCTACAACTGCAAAGCTCTCCAGCGAGTAGTGCGGTGCTCTGAACGGATAATTGGAGGTGAGCTTCCCTCCCTCCAAGACATCTACAGGAAGCGCTGCCTGAGGAAAGCGGGGAGGATCATCAAGGACTCCAGTCACCCCAGCCATAAACTGTTCAGACTACTTCCATCAGGAAGGAGGTTCTGCAGCATCCGGTCCCGAACCAGCAGACTGAGAGACAGCTTCTTCCATCAGGCCATCAGACTGATGAACACGTCATAGACACCTCAGCTTCACTACTGGAACTTTAACATTATGCACTCCATACTGTACAGAAATGCCACTCTTTTGCACATGTCTCAACTCTGTATGTTTTTATATATTTATTTATTGTTTAATCTATTTAATTTGTAAAATATGTGTACACACACACGTAGAAAAATATTTAGTATACACATCCAGAAATGCATGTATGTATATATATATATATATATATATATATATATATATATATATATATATATATAATCTCATCCATATATATATCATCCATGTACAGCCACCTCCTGTACATGGATGACATCAAGCTGTATGCCAAGAGTGAACGAGACATCGATTCACTGATCCACACTACCAGGCTATACAGCAATGACATTGGAATGTCGTTCGGACTGCAGAAGTGTAGTCGAATGGTAACAAAGAGAGGGAAGGTAGTCAGAACTGAGGGGATTGAACTACCAGAAGGCAACATTGCAGACATAGAGGACAGTTACAAGTACCTGGGGATCCCGCAGGCAAATGGGAACCATGAAGAGGCCGCTAGAAAGGCTGCAACCACCAAGTACCTGCAGAGGGTCAGGCAAGTCCTGAGGAGTCAGCTGAATGGTAAGAACAAGATCCGGGCCATCAACACGTACGCCCTGCCCGTGATCAGGTACCCTGCTGGGGTAATAGGCTGGCCAAAGGAGGAGATAGAAGCCACTGACATAAAGACAAGAAAGCTCCTTACCATGCATGGAGGGTTTCACCCCAAGTCCAGCACCCTGAGGCTGTACGCTAAGCGGAAGGAAGGGGGCCGGGGACTGGTGAGTGTCAGCACCACAGTCCAGGATGAGACAACGAACATCCAAGAATACACTGGGAAGATGGCCCCAACTCACCGAGTGCTCAGTGAATACCTCAGGCAGCAGAAACCCAAGAAAGAGGAGGGAGACGAGGAACCATCATGGAAGGACAGGCCCCTGCACGGTATGTACCACCGGCAGATAGAGGAGGTGGCTGATATCCAGAAATCCTACCAGTGGCTGGACAAAGCTGGACTGAAAGACAGCACAGAGGCACTAATCATGGCAGCACAAGAACAAGCTCTGAGTACAAGATCCATAGAGGCTGGGGTCTATCACACCAGGCAAGACCCCAGGTGCAGGCTGTGTAAAGATGCCCCAGAGACAATCCAGCACATAACAGCAGGGTGCAAGATGCTAGCAGGCAAGGCATACATGGAACGCCATAACCAAGTGGCCGGCATAGTGTACAGGAACATCTGTGCCGAGTATAACCTGGAAGTCCCGAGGTCAAAATGGGAGATGCCCCCAAGGGTGGTGGAGAATGACCGAGCTAAGATCCTGTGGGACTTCCAGATACAGACGGACAAAATGGTGGTGGCTAACCAACCGGACATAGTGGTGGTAGACAAACAGAAGAAGACGGCCGTAGTGATCGATGTAGCGGTTCCGAATGACAGCAATATCAGGAAGAAGGAACACGAGAAGCTGGAGAAATACCAAGGGCTCAGAGAAGAGCTCGAGAGGATGTGGAGGGTGAAGGTAACGGTGGTCCCCGTGGTAATCGGAGCACTAGGTGCAGTGACTCCCAAGCTAGGCGAGTGGCTCCAGCAGATCCCGGGAACAACATCGGAGATCTCTGTCCAGAAGAGCGCAGTCCTGGGAACAGCTAAGATACTGCGCAGGACCCTCAAGCTCCCAGGCCTCTGGTAGAGGACCCGAGCTTGAAGGATAAACCGCCCGCAGGGGCGTGCTGGGTGTTTTATATATATATATATATATATATATATATATATATATATATATATATATATATATATATATATATATATATATGGTACATATATATATAGTACATATATTTATTCGTTTCAGATGTAGCCATTCTTATATTTTGCTTGTTTTACGTTATTGTATTTTGCACAACTCTGTTGCTTGTGAAGCTCGCACACAAGAATTTCACTCACATGTACTGTACCAATGTACCTGCACATGTGATGTGACAATAAAAGTGATTTGATTTGATTTATTTTAGTTTGTCTGTGAAGGTTCTCAGTCATCCAGGTCATCGTAGTCAAAGGAGCTTGCAAAGAAAAGCATCTGGACTTCTTTAAGTTGCTTGAAGACGTTTCACCTCTCATCCGAGAAGCTTCTTCAGTTCTAAGGTCAAATGGTGGAGAGCCCCAGATATAAACCTAGTGGGAGTATCCCCCCACAGAGGGACAAAAGGACCCCCTGATGATCCTCTAATCGCCTGAGCCAAGGTGTGAAACTGGGTGTGGGTCCCACTCAGCCAGAGTTTCGGGTGTGTTCATTGTGAAACCTGGCCCCACCTTATCATGCGAATTCCTGAGATCAGATGGCCCAGGATGTGAGTGAGCGTTAAGGCGTCTGGGAAGGGATCTCAAAACTGGATTATAGATGGCAGAGAGTTGGTGTCGTAAACCCCCGCCTCTGTTCAAAGATGGTCGCTCACAGTGGACATAGATGGCTTCTTTCACTCCTCTTTCAAACCATCTGTCCTCTCTGTCCAAAATGTGAACATTGGCATCCTCGAAAGAGTGTCCTTTATCCTTAAGATGCAGATGGACTGCTGAGTCTTGTCCTGTGGAGGTGGCTCTTCTGTGTTGTGCCATGCGCTTGTGAAGTGGCTGTTTGGTCTCTCCAATGTAGAGGTCTGAGCATTCCTCGCTGCACTGTACAGCATACACCACATTGTTAAGTTTGTGTTTTGGCGTTTTGTCTTTCGGGTGAACCAGTTTTTGTCTGAGCGTGTTGCTGGGTCTGAAATGCACCGGGATGTCATGCTTGGAGAAAACTCTCCTGAGTTTCTCTGATACACCGGCTACATAGGGGATGACAATGTTGTTGCGTCTGTCCTTCTTATCCTCCCTCGCTGGTGTCTGGTCTTCTTTTCTCTGCCTCTTTGCTGACTTTAAGAACGCCCATTTAGGATAGCCGCACGTTTTGAGTGCTTCCTTTACATGTGTGTGTTCCTTCTTTTTTCCTTCAGGCTTAGAGGGAACATGTTCTGCCCGGTGGTGTAGGGTCCTAATTACTCCAAGTTTGTGTTCCAGAGGGTGATGGGAGTCAAAGAGGAGGTACTGGTCCGTGTGTGTGGGCTTCCGGTAAACTTCGATGTTGAGTTTGCCGTTCTCTTCAATGTGCATGGCACAGTCCAGGAAAGGCAAACAGTTGTCCTTTGTGTCTTCCCTGGTGAACTTGATGTTTTTATCCACAGCGTTAATGTGCGCAGTGAAGGATTCCACTTCTTGTGTCTTGATTTTGACCCAGGTGTCGTCCACATATCTGTACCAGTGGCTGGGTACTCTTCCTTTGAAAGAACCAAGAGCCTTCCTTTCCACTTCCTCCATGTAAAGGTTGGCTACAATAGGTGACACGGGGGAGCCCATGGCACAGCCATGTTTTTGTCTGTAAAAGCCTTCGTTGTATTTGAAATATGTAGTGGTGAGGCAGAGGTCTAACAGTGTGCAAATCTGATCGGGTGTGAAGTTGGTCCTGTCCTCCAAGCAGCTGTCTTTTTGTAGTTGTTTTCTGACAGTCTCCACAGCCTCCGTGGTGGGTATGCAAGTGAAGAGAGAGACTACATCAAAGGACACCATGGTTTCTTCTGGATCCAGGGTAAGTTTCTGGACCTTGTCGGTGAAGTCGGTGGAGTTCTTGATGTGGTGTGGGGTGTTCCCCACGAGAGGAGCAAGGATGGTAGCAAGGTGTTTAGCAATGTTATAAGTGGCTGCGTTTTATTTTAGTTGTTTTTAGTTCCTTCTATGCTATTTAATCTTATTTTTTTATTATATGGCTGTTTTAATTTTTTATGTATTATGTGTTTTATTGATTTATTTTTGCTGTTTTCCTTTATTCTCTTGTTTTTAACTTAGTTTCTGTACAGCACTTTGGTCCTGTGCTGGCTATTTTAAAGTGCGTTATAAATAAAACTGGGTTGGATTGCAGTAATTATCATAATTAGTATTATATTTATTTATTCTCATGACTTATTTTTATGATTATTATTTAGATTATTCGCGAGTGCTCTTGATGACACTAATGAATAGCTAACTGTGATTAAAAAGCCAATTAGAGAGACAATTAACTGAACATCATTATTAAAAGGGAATAGTAACAATAACAATACAGCGCTGTAATGTAACAAATAAATCACTCCCAGTTCTCACTTTTTCGGAGTATTATATGTTCTGTAACAACATGTTAGAACAGTGGTATCATGATATCCCTGGTCTCTTTCAAAAACACGGGACTATATAAAAGTTTAGGATATGAAGTATAAAATATAGTAAACAGTATAGTCATGAAGTATAGAATACTTCAGCCGACACCCTCTTTCCGTGTTGTCGTCCAAAAGGATCGTGCACATACTGCATGGACTTAGACAATACTATGTTGTCTGCGTGCTTTTAATATATTGTCATATTCAAATACATGTAAAGAGGAATGCCCACATGTGCATATCAAACCTGTATGGTACAGTTATGGGAAAATGTTTTAGGTGCCTGACATGTTAACCTTCATGTGTTTGATCAGTCCCTGCTCCATTCATCCAGATACAGACGACACAATGTGTCGCTGGATCATGATACCATCGTTCCTACAGACAGTGTATGCTTTCTCTACTGCAAGCTGCTATGGTGATTCTCATCTTTTGTGTGAGAGCCTGTGCTCTATTTTCCCCTAGGGATCAATAAAGTATTCTGATTCTGATAACAGGTGAACAGCATGTATTGGTTTGATTTAGGCTTTTAATCTGGGCCGCATTCCATTTGTGTGAGGGAGTTTTAGGACACACTGACATTGGATAACGCTGTCTGTCACTGCACCTGTGAATTTCCTGTCAAACAAAACGTCTTAAGTTACTTTTTGTTGTTTATGATAATATTTAATTTCCAGCTTAGTGTGACATCTCATTTAAGCTCTGTGAACTCATGGCAGTGTAATGTAGCTTAATGGCTTACCACTGTTTACTCTGATTAACGTGCACCACAAAGACACCTGGCCACACAGCTGAGTAATACAATCCTTACGGGGATACACAGTGTGAGCTTCTGTTCGGTGTATCTGAACATGTGTTTAAAACAATCGATCCATCCTGCCAAAACTGCACAATGCTCAGTCAGTCGGCCTGTTCCTGACTCTCTCCCATCTCCTGCTTGTCCACATCTCTTTCTGTTTCGTTGTGTTTTTGTCAGTGTGTCTCACAGGCATTACTGGAGAGCAAACAACACTCAATTTGAGTGTGTTTGGCTTACTCACGTCCTTTCAGCGCTATCACATGAGCTGGCTGAGCAGCTTCCAGCTCAAATCCAAGGTTGTTGTGTGGCTCTGTGGTCTATGCTTCAACTACTTTTTCCTTTGTCATTTCAATTAGAATCATGGGCAATGTTTGAAGTTGTATTTGAAACAATTCAATATACATTATTATCTTATTATTGTGTAACATTACAAGGCACCAAAAACAAGGGCACTGTGTAGGGCCACACCTTTTACTCTTGCATGAATTGCAAAAAATCCTTCACTAACAATGGAAATGAAGGTGCCAGTTCAAAATGGGTACACTTTTCATTTTTGAAATGAATTCTAACAACAATTAAAGATGCTTTGACACTTTGTGACAACCAATCCCCCCATATGGTTGGTTGTCTCTATTGTTTCAGTAAAAAATGGTGGTAAAAAATAAAGTATAACTTTTTTTCAGACCAACACATCAGTGAGTTTAGACATGAATATCACCTGGTGCTCCTTCCATATAAACCTTTCATTTGAAGTAGTGATAATTTGTGTGAACTTTTCAATGTACAGTCCTGATCAAAAGTTTAAGTGCACTTGAAAAATGGCAAAAAATAAAATAAAATCATATATTGCATGTTTGGATCTTAACGGTTCCAAGCAGAGCTTCAACATGCAACAAGAAGAAATGGGAGTGAGACAAAACATTTTTTGAGCATGCAGTTTCCTGAAAACAATCAGATCAGAGGAACAAGCAGGATGGTCCAAAAGAGTGATGTTATTCTCCTGGAAGAAGTCCCTTGTCCTGCGGGCGCTGTGTGCTGTAGTGTTGTCCTGTTGATAAATCCAGTGGTTACCACACAGATGAGGGCCCTCAGTCATGAGGGATGCTCTGTGCAACATCTGGACACAGCCAGCAGCAGTTTGATGCCCCTGCACCTCCTGAAGCTCCATTGTTCAACTGAAGGAAAAAGCACCCCAGATCATTATAGCGCCTCCTCTACTGTGGCACCTAGAAAACATCTCAGGTGAGAT
Source organism: Astatotilapia calliptera (assembly GCF_964374335.1). Lineage (NCBI taxonomy): Eukaryota > Metazoa > Chordata > Actinopteri > Cichliformes > Cichlidae > Astatotilapia > Astatotilapia calliptera. Next base: position 20,078,637 of record NC_137423.1, read on the forward strand.
CCGCTCGTCATGCCAGTAACAATGGAAACCATCAGGACCATCAAGGTTAATTTTTTTCTCATCAGAGAATCAAACTTTCTTCCATCTTTCAATGTCCCATGTTTGGTGTTCTCTTGCAAAGTCCAAACGGTCGGTTCTTTAGAGTCCAAGGAGACAAGGCCTTTGAAGCCCTTCAGTCTCACCAAGTGACAAGGCTGTCACTTGGTGTTCGCTCGCTCTGCGGTAGAGTATCACTTCCTGTTCCTGCTCAAACACAGTGGTGTTTCTGAGTAGCTTATTTGCTTAGCAATTTAATTAACAACTTTTAAATACATTCTTTTTCATAGTATAATCTTCACGTGCTTCATCCGAAGCACACTTTCTGTGTACTCACTACCTAATTTATAGCCAAAGTATTCACTCACTGTCTCTGTATTGTTTCGCTAGCTTAGCTTAGCTCGTAGCCGACTCGTTAGCACCATGGCTACTTCACCTGTCCCTCCTGCACTTTCTTGCTCATTGTGTCAGATGTTTAGTTACTCCTCGGCCTCCTTTAGCAGTAATGATATCTGTAACAAATGTAGCATATTTGCAGCTCTGGAGGCCAGGATTACTGAATTGGAGACTCGGCTTCGCACCCTTCATTCACCCATAGCTAGCCAGGGCCCTGTAGCTGGTGCAGCCGAAGATAGCGTAGGCCCCACTAGCTGTTCCCCGGCAGACCCCAAGCAGCTGGGGAAAGAGGGCGGCTGGGTCACGGTGAGGAGGAAGCATAGTCCTAAACAGAAGCCCCAGGTACACCACCCACCCGTTCATGTGTCTAACCGTTTTTCCCCACTCGGCGACACACCCGCCGGGGGTCAAACTCTGGTAATTGGTGATTCTGTTCTCAGACATGTGAAGCTAGAGACACCGGCAACCATAGTCAATTGTCTTCCAGGGGCCAGAGCAGGCGACATTGAAGGAAATTCAAAACTGCTGGCTCAGGATAAACGTAAATTCAGTAAGATCATAATTCACGTCGGCAGTAATGACACCCGGTTACGCCAATCGGAGGTCACTAAAATCAATATTGAATCGGTGTGCAACTTTGCCAAAACAATGTCGGACTCTGTAGTTTTCTCTGGTCCCCTCCCCAATCAGACCAGGAGTGACATGTTTAGCCGCATGTTCTCCTTAAATTGCTGGCTGTCTGAGTGGTGTCCCAGAAACGATGTGGGCTTCATAGATAATTGGCAAACCTTCTGGAGGAAACCTGGTCTTGTTAGGAGAGACGGCATCCATCCCACTTTGGATGGAGCAGCTCTCATTTGTAGAAATATGGACAAATTTATTAAACCCCCCAAAATATGACTATCCAGAGTTGGGACCAGGAAGCAGAGTTGCAGTCTTACACGCCGCTCTGCTTCTCTCCTCCTGCTACCCCCCCAAAAACCCATCTCCATAGAGACTGTGTCAGCTCCCAAACAGACAAAAAACAAACTAAAAACCAGCAACAAACAACTTAAACATAAACAATTACAAAGAAAGAACAATAAAGTATCCACATCTGAACCAAAGAGTAAAACAGTGAAATGTGGATTATTAAATATTAGGTCTCTCTCCTCCAAGTCTCTGTTAGTACATGACTTAATAATTGATCAACAAATTGATTTACTCTGCCTTACAGAAACCTGGTTGCAGCAGGATTATTATGTTAGTTTAAATGAATCAACACCCCCGAGTCATTCTAACTACCAGAAATCTCGAAGCACAGGCCGAGGGGGCGGTGTGGCAGCAATTTTTCACACCAGCCTATTAATTAACGAAAGACCAAGACAGACTTTTAATTCATTTGAAAGCCTGATGCTTAGCCTTGTCCACCCCAGCTGTGAAACTCAGAAACCAGTCTTACTTGTTGTCATCTATCGTCCACCTGGGCCTTACACAGAGTTTCTGTCTGATTTCTCAGACTTTATATCTAATTTAGTTCTGAGCTCAGATAAAATAATTATTGTGGGTGATTTTAACATCCATGTAGATGTTAAAAATGACAGCCTCAACATGGCATTTAGTCTGTTATTAGACTCAATTGGTTTCTCTCAAAATGTAAAAGAACCCACCCACCACTTTAATCACACTCTAGATCTTGTTTTAACATATGGCATAGAAACTGAACATTTAACAGTGTTTCCTGAAAACCCTCTCCTGTCTGATCATTTCCTGATAACATTTACTTTTACAATAATTGATTACACAGCGGTGAAGAGTAGACTTTATCAAAGTAGATGTCTTTCTGAAAGCGCTGTAACTAAGAATATAATCCACCCACTGTTATCATCTTCAATGCCCTGTACCAACATAGAGCAGAGCAGCTATCTGAACGCTACCCCAACAGAGGTCGATCATCTTGTTAATAATTTCACCTCCTCACTACGTACGACTCTGGATACTGTAGCTCCTGTGAAAACTAAGGTCTCTAATCAGAAGTACCTGACTCCGTGGTATAATTCTCAAACACGTACCTTAAAGCAGATGACTCGTAATCTGGGGAGGAAATGGCGTGTCACAAATTTAGAGGATCATCATTTAGCCTGGAGAAATAGTTTGCTGCTTTATAAGAAAGCTTTATAAGAACAACCCCAGGTTTCTCTTCAGCACTGTAGCCAGGCTGACAAAAAGTCAGAGGTCTTGTGAGCCAACAATCCCTTTAACGTTAACTAGTAATGACTTCATGAACTTCTTCACAAATAAAATTTTTATCATTAGAGAAAAAATTACCAGTAATCATCCCACAGATGTAATATTATCTACAGCTACTCTTAGTACCATTGATGTTAAGTTAGACTCTTTTTCTCTAATTGATCTTTCTGAGTTAACTTCAATAATTACTTCCTCCAAGCCATCAACGTGTCTTTTAAACCCCATTCCTACAAAACTGCTCAAAGAAGTCCTGCCATTAATTAATTCTTCGATCTTAAATATGATCAACCTATCTCTAATGATCGGCTATGTACCACAGGCCTTCAAGCTAGCTGTATTTAAACCTTTACTCAAAAAGCCATCTCTAGACCCAGCAGTCTTAGCTAATTATAGGCCAATCTCCAACCTTCCTTTCATATCAAAAATCCTTGAAAGAGTAGTTGTCAAACAGCTAACAGATCATCTGCAGAGGAATGGTTTATTTGAAGAGTTTCAGTCAGGTTTCAGAGCTCATCACAGCACAGAAACAGCTTTAGTGAAGGTTACAAATGATCTTCTTATGGCCTCTTACAGTGGACTCATCTCTGTGCTTGTCCTGCTAGACCTTAGTGCAGCATTCGATACTGTCGACCATAATATCCTATTAGAGCGATTAGAACATGCTGGAGGTATTACAGGTACTGCACTGCAGTGGTTTGTATCATATCTATCTAATAGACTCCAATTTGTTCATGTAAATGGAGAGTCCCCTTCATACACTGAGGTTAATTATGGAGTTCCACAGGGTTCAGTGCTAGGACCAATTCTGTTTACATTATACATGCTTCCCTTAGGCAGTATCATTAGAAGACATAGCATACATTTTCACTGCTATGCAGATGACACCCAGCTCTATCTGTCCATGAAGCCAGATAACACACACCAATTAGTTAAACTGCAGGAATGTCTTAAAGACGTAAAGACCTGGATGGCCGCTAACTTTCTGCTTCTTAATTCAGATCAAACTGAGGTTATTGTACTCGGCCCTGAAAAGCCTAGAAATATGGTATCTAACCAGATTCTTACTCTGGATGGCATTACCTTGGCCTCCAGTAACGCTGTGAGGAACCTTGGAGTCATTTTTGACCAGGACATGTCCTTCAATGCACATATTAAACAAATATGTAAGACTGCGTTCTTCCATTTGCGCAACATCTCTAAAATTAGAAATATCCTGTCTCAGAGTGACGCTGAAAAACTAGTTCATGCATTTATTACTTCCAGGCTGGACTACTGTAATTCATTATTATCAGGATGTCCAAAAAACTCACTGAAAAGCCTTCAGCTAATCCAAAATGCTGCAGCAAGAGTACTGACAGGGACTAGAAAGAGAGAGCAGATTTCTCCTGTTTTGGCTTCCCTTCATTGGCTTCCTGTTAAATCCAGAATTGAATTCAAAATCCTGCTCCTCACATACAAGGTCTTAAATAATCAGGCCCCATCTTATCTTAATGACCTTGTAGTACCATATCACCCTATTAGAGCACTTCGCTCTCACTCTGCAGGCCTACTTGTTGCTCCTAGAGTATTTAAAAGTAGAATGGGAGGCAGAGCCTTCAGTTTTCAGGCCCCTCTTCTGTGGAACCAGCTTCCAGTTTGGATTCGGGAGACAGACACTATCTCTACTTTTAAGATTGGGCTTAAAACTTTCCTTTTTGCTAAAGCATATAGTTAGGGCTGGACCAGGTGACCCTGAATCCTCCCTTAGTTATGCTGTAATAGACATAGGCTGCCGGGGGATTCCCATGATGCATTGAGTTTTTCCTTTCCAGTCACCTTTCTCACTCACTATGTATTAACAGACCTCTCTGCATTGAATCATATCTGTTATTAACCTCTGTCTCTCTTCCACAGCATGTCTTTTATCCTGTCTTCCTTCTCTCACCCCAACCGGTCGCAGCAGATGGCCGCCCCTCCCTGAGCCTGGTTCTGCCGGAGGTTTCTTCCTGTTAAAAGGGAGTTTTTCCTTCCCACTGTCGCCAAAGTGCTTGCTCATAGGGGGTCATATGATTGTTGGGTTTTTCTCTGTATCTATAAAGCGCCTTGAGGCGACTTATGTTGTGATTTGGCGCTATATAAATAAAATTGAATTGAATTGAACTGATTGGATCCTCCGGCTCAGTGCTGGTGACATTTTTTGGGTCTTCCACTTGACCTTTTTTGTTCCATAACACTCAGGATCATTTAAGAAATTCCAAATAACTGTCTTACTGTGTCCGACCTCAGCAGTGCTGTGAGAGTGGACACAGCACTGACAGACCCCGCTCATGCAGTTCAACAACCCGACCACGTTCAAAAAGGGAACGTTTTTTTGCCTTTGCCATCAGAACGTCATAACAGCATGACTACTGATAGAAAATGACAATGAATCCACATTTTCGCACAGATTTGCACATGTGGTCCTAAACTTTTGATCAGCTGTAAAACAGCCCTGTTTCAGTTTAAGCCTTATTTTCAATAAACCGCACGCTCAATAAAACGATCTCTACTTTTAAGATTAGGCTTCGAACTTTCCTTTTTGATAAAGCATATAGTTAGGACTGGATCAGGTGACCCTGAATCCTCCCTTAGTTATGCTGCAATAGACGTAGGCTGCCGGGGATTCCCATGATGCACTGGGTTTTTCCTTTCCAGTCACCTTTCTTACTCACTATGTGTTAATAGACCTCTCTGCATTGAATCATATCTGTTATTAATCTCTGTCTCTCTTCCACAGCATGTCTTTTATCCTGTTTTCCTTCTCTCACCCCAACCAATCACAGTAGATGGCCCCGTCCCTCCCTGAGCCTGGTTCTGCTGGAGGTTTCTTCCTGTTAAAAGGGAGTTTTTCCTTCCCACTGTCGCCAAAGTGCTTGCTCATAGGGGGTCATACGATTGTTGGGTTTTTCTCTGTATCTATTATTGTACGATCTACTGCACAATATAAAGCGCCTTGAGGCGACTGTTGTTGTGATTTGGTGCTGTATAAATAAAACTGAATTGAATTGAATTAAAATGGTTTGTCTCACTCCCATTTCTTCTTATTGCTGCACATTGAAGCTCTATTTGGAACCTTGGAAACTTGGATCCAACCATGCAAAATATGATTTTTTTGCCATTTTTCAAGTGGTCTGAAACTTTGATCGGGACTGTATAAGCAGTGAAATGTAGGAAGTTTCAGTGCTGATATAATCTATCCATTATTAAAGCCACAAAACACCTGAGAACAGATAAGAGCATTTGAAGCATTTCCATTAAAAAAATATCAGTAGTTCTTGGTATTTGTTAAAGACAAACAGCCTTTTTGTTTGTTTTTAACTTTTCCAGCACATAGTCTTGACAGTAGTAAATGGCCTGTATTTGTATTATATAATACAAAAACAACAATAACAACAACTAGTGTGTTTTCCACAAAATGACCAAGGACCGACATGGACCGATTAGGTCAGACGTGTGATATCAACACAGTTTATAGCGGCCTCTCATGTGGCGATAACAAGCAATGGGACGACCAACCCACAAATTTCTATTCTAATAAGTCATTCTTTTATTACATATGAACACAGAACCAACGATAAAATGCAAAGTTGAAAAGAGTTTTCAAACGACAATAATTCTGTTTTAAAAATGTAGAACAGAGCCTGCTCAGCACTGCCTTTGCTCCCTGTGTAAGTTCATGTTGTGGCTGCTGGACTGGGGTCAGTATGCACTCAGCTATAACATCACTCTAGGTGCTAGCTTTGCATTTGCATGCTGTCTGTGCGGATGCTTGCAAAGAGCTTGTGTTGTGTCAGCAGTATAAGGCAGTTGTTTCTGTCCTGGATGCAATTTACACTTTACCATCACCTTCTTGTTCTTTTATGCAATAAATAAAGGTTTTGTCCATATCTGCACTCCTCAAAATCCATAAATTTTCCTCCTCCTCCTGGCACCAAACTAAGATCAACTGATCGTAGTTGTGGCTGGAGTCAGAGCATATGATCTGGACCAACTTCAACAGGGTGGCATTTGGCTTTTATTTAAAAATATATGTATTAAAAAATGTAGTCACTTATGAGCAGCTGTGCTTCCAAACTTAAATAATAAATCAGTACACTCAGGCACCTTTACAGGCTACACAACAGATTTAAAGAAAAACGAGTGAGTTTGAACGAGATTATAAACAGGTATGCATAATTACAAATACATGCATAGTACAATGCAAATGCACTTGTGCCTTAGACTGCAATGTGTACAGGGCAGGAGAGATGCTTCCTCTATAGCTGCAGAAGTGATTCAGTGAACTCAACACACACACACAATGATAGTTGGAGCTAAGTTGTGAACACAGAATGTACTCAACACATTTCCTATGATTTTGGAGTCTTTCAGTGAGAACATAGTTACAAAACTGGAGCACAGGCTGATAATTGACCTTTCGTTTTTAGTTCCAATGAAACATGAGGGGATGCTTCAAAAAGTCTGCCTTCCAGAGGCCGATCCACTCCAACACCAGTGTCCTCTTTAGCCATGAACGTTATCACAGTTGTTGCAAATGCACTAAGCCGCTGTTAGCTGCTTAACTTGAGCTTGAACTGCAGTAACTTAACTATAGTTTATTATTACTTTGGTTGTAAAGGTATATTAGTAGAAATCAGCTGAGGTGGCACAGTGACCTTTCTGGATGCTCCTTTTTCTGCCAAAGCCCTTTTATAACCACAACACTGAATAAAAAGGATCTTTGCTATTTATTGATGTCAGTTAAAGACAAATCCCCAGGCCAGCTGGAGGAGATTTTTTTGTTTTGTTAAAAGACGACTCAATATATCCAAGCTTTGGCAAACAGAGCTCATTCTCTATGACAATCAGGTTCAATCGCACAGTGTTTTGTGCACAAGCCAGTGCGGTCTAATCCAGCACTCATTAGTCTAGTATAAGGTTACAAAAACGACTAGACACTGGTTTCAGTTTACTTTTGCATCACTGGATTCATTCATTACAATAACAGCCATGAATTGCATCCCTTCTCTGTGTGGCTTTTTGGAAATGTCTCGCTCAGTGTCTGGCACAATCAAGGAATTGTGACAGTTCTGACAAGATGAAACACATCAGTCCACTGAGGGAGAGAGACATCACAGAGCAGGGGGAGGAAGGAAAGGTATGAGAAGAGTAGGAATGGGAAGAGGAGCAGGAGGAATTCCTACATGTACGGACTGGTAGGAGCAGCAGGGCTCTGACTGTTTACACATATTGTTTTAGAAAATGTAATAACCTGTAGAATAATCTGAAGCAGACTATAATTTAAAAATAAGCACATGACTGATGGTGATGCATATTAGAATTTGAGATTGATATAATGAGTTTACTATCTCATTGGACCATTTTGTTGGCTATTACTTACTGTGGGCGATCGTGGCTCAAGAGTTGGGAGTTCGCCTTGTAATCGGAAGGTTGCCGGTTCGAGCCCCGGCTCAGACAGTCTCGGTCGTTGTGTCCTTGGGCAAGACACTTCACCCGTTGCCTGCTGGTGGTGGTCAGAGGGCCCGGTGGCGCCAGTGTCCGGCAGCCTCGCCTCTGTCGGTGCGCCCCAGGGTGGCTGTGGCTACAATGTAGCTTGCCATCACCAGTGTGTGAATGGGTGGATGACTGGATATGTAAAGTGCTTTGGGGTCCTTAGGGACTAGTAAAAGCACTATATAAATACAGGCCATTTACCATTTTACTTTGGATTCATGCTGCCCAAACAAAGAAACTTTTCTGGCATTCTTGATAGAGTGTATGTTTTATTTATTTTATGTTTTATACTAAAGTTTCTTCTGCTTATCTGCACATAGCAGTTACATGTGAGTTGAGTTTAAATAAACATTTGCCAATGATGTTCTTTCAGTGGCACATAGGTGTGGCAACTGCTTTGATATTAATTTAACGATTACAAAAACTTTACTAATGCTGGCTAACAGCAGCTAACAGCAGCTAACAGTAGCTAACAGTAGCTAAAGGCAGCAGTGTTTACAGACAGAAAAGTCTAGGATATCTTCAAAATGTATCACTGTATCACTGTAAATAGATGTGGAGACTTTGAGATAAACATGGACTAACAGCCTACTGTCACTATGAAGAGTGAGATGAGAAGGTAAGAAGAGAGAATTCTGTTAGTGGTGAGATTTGACACACTACTTTAATTTAGAAATTTTACAGTTACACTTATATTATGAGCACTTTATGTAGCCAAGATAGCACCAAGATAGCACTTTCTAACGGGGTGTTCACAGATTTTGAATAAGTTGCTCAGTTTGAGTTTCTTTTCAAATAAATACTCCCACATATGTGAACCAATGAGGAACATTTACACTATTAAAAGCTCAAAAGTATCCTTTGAAGGCAACATGCCGCCTTTCACAACCTAGTGCTTACCTTTGTTTACATGTTTACATGTACAATATATTGATATATGTTTTCATTTAAATAATCTAGAAATTTTTCTTACTCTACCGTTAAACATACCAAAAATTCCCTTATTAAGTAAAAGGTTGTAAGTGGTTGTTAAATAAGTTATCAAAGCTGTGAAAAGATGCCAGATATGAGACCTGCTTCCAGATGGATTATAGTTAGTGTTAATGTAAATAGGCTAAAATTGTTAGAACTACTTACATTAGTTTATATATAATGTATTTCAAGTCTGCCCATCAAAGAGTTTATTGTTTGAAGTTGAGAAACACAAGCTATTAATGCTAATTAAGCTACTGTTAGTGTTACTACATTTTATTTGTTTAGCATTACATATCAGTTGGCCATAAGTGAGTCTTCGTGTTTCTCTCTGTTTCATTAGTGCAGAATTTTATGTTCTTGGTAAATTTCGCCATTGTCTCCGAAGAACACCACAGACAGTGTTTTCTTTTGCTTGGTGCTCAACATGACCGCGGGCATGAGGAGGAGGCTTGGTTAAGGGAAAGGGTGGCGCCGAGGGGGCGGAGCGGCTCCCTTCTCCGGGCGGCGTCAGCAGAAGAAAACGGGACAGAGGGGCAGAGCCAGGCCGACAGAGAGATTGGTTTCCCCGGGTGATTTTGCCCCATCCGCCGACTACAGGTAAGCACAATGAGAGTTTCAGGGCGTTTTCTCGTGACTAATGACAGGAGGTAAAGACTTTTATGCATCGGAAGAAAACAATTTAAAACTCACTGCGACACATCAGCTGTCCGTCCATTCACCTAGAAATCACATTTTACAGCTTATGTGGGGATGCTTGTAGAGACTGTATTCAATAATATTTTAAACATATGCTAAAATACGCAGTATTTGTGGGTTAGATGGCTCATGGTATGCACACATGGTAGTTAAGCAAAATGTCACCTTGTGTATTACTTTTATTCTTATTTCATGACTTTGTCTTCTTGGAATACTATATAACTTCTAAGTTGCGTATATTATTACAGCATATTGTGCGTTACTTGCAGCCTGTCTGATAAAACTCCCACTCAGGCCTCAGCCACACCGTTAATAGACGTGAAAGTGGCTTTTTCTTTCAGTGAGTGCTAGAATGTGATTGGCAGACGGTGCAGCAGCAGCGGCCGGACGAAGTGCGTCGTCACACTGAGCATGTGCCAGGCTTTATAAGCTATGAACATCATTCATGTGCGCGGGCTCTGCCTAATCTATCTGCAGTACAAATTGCATGCAGACAGCCAGACTTTTACAGCGGGCTGCAGTGCTGTTCAGTCAGTGTCACGTCTCACAACAGAGGGGCAATTTTGAGGTGGTCGGTTTGTCCAAATAATAGTCCCCCCCCCCCCCCCCCAACACACACACACACACACACACACACACACACACACACACACACACACACACTAATAATAATACTCATAAAAGGATTTGGATTTATTGGCAAGGACACGTCCATCTGAAGGTCTGATCTTCCCAAAGCAGTGACACCTGGTGGCGGCATGATATGTACATTTCCTATAAACTGAGTATTGTGAACGAGTTGCTACACAATTAAAATGTTTAGATCATAATACGATATTTTCGAAATAATCCGAATCACATTTTTTGCCTTTAAAAGCCTAAAAACCTGTGAAATCTAGCTTGTAAAATCAAAATTAAAAAACAGCAACACTTTTTAAATACCTCTATGCTGTTTGCACCAGTTCAAAGCAGTAGTGTGATGTGCACATATTTGGGCTGGTTTGCGTTAGGAGAGATGCTTTTCCTTTCTTTATTCAAATAACCGTGGGTATAGCTAACTGCCGTCTGATCACCACTGTTGTCTTTTTAAAGGGGCATTTTTGTTTCTAGTTTTTATAGAGATATTAGAAGGCTTGTATTCAAGTGCCTGTATCCATGTGTATCTGGTTGAGAAACCACTGTTTGCATATTCACGCTCAGCTTTGCCTGTTAATTTGTTTGTCATGCTGTAACATGATCAGGGTGCATGAGAGATTTTTGTTTCAAGAGATGCAGCCCTAATAGGAGCTCAGTTTTTGGAAAAAAAAAAACCTTATTGAGTGAGAAAACTGTTAAAACTCATTTATTATATAAATATTTTTTAATAAATGTATTAATATAAATATGTATTTGTATGCATGTAATTAATTTCTAGTTCAATTTCTGTTATTACCGCAGCCCACCTGCAGTACCTGTGTGGTCCACCAGGGCCCCACACTTTGATAGTCACTGGCCTATTGGATGGCTGTACGAAATGATCCCTAATAACATTTAATATTTTTGGTATCATTGCTGGAAAATTTCACATTGAAAATGGAAATTGGTGCCAGCTGCATATTTGGAGCCGCTCTGCTGGACAACCTGTGTCATTACAACAAGCTTCTTTTCTTCTATTTCTAGCTGCTTTCAATAATGATATTAGTGTATGGCTATTATACCACTCAGGCTCTATGCTGTCATGTACACTGACATGCCATTTCATTAGTTACACCTGTTAAGTACTGAGTTGGACCCCCTTTAACTTTCAACGCTGCCTTTATTCTTCATGGCATATAGATTCAACAAGGTGCTGGAAGCGTGCCTCAGAGATTTTGGTCCATATAATAATGGATTGCATTTATATAGCGCTTTTCGGGGCCCTCAAAGCGCTTTACAATTCCACTATTCATTCACTTTCATATTCAAACACTGGTGGAGGCAGCTACAGTTGTAGCCACAGCTGCCCTGGGGCAGACTGACAGAAGCGAGGCTGCCATATCGCACTGAAGGGCGAACTGAAGCACTGCAGCCAGTTCAGTCACAATGCATGCATAAGAAATCTGCATTTTATAAGCCTTTTATGGTCATTACTCCTGATGCTCTGTGCGATGTGTCCGGAGTTGGTACGCAGCACTTACACGCATCATTTGCCTGTGTAGGTGTCAGGTGTCTCACAGGTGTCGGAATGTCAAAGTCTTTCAGTGCCGAGGAGATGGCGGAGATAAAGGAGGCCTTTAACAAAGTGGGTGAGTAAAAATGTGTGTGTTTGTGTGTGTTCGTTCACATTGCAGAAAACTATGAATTAGCCACTTATTTTTGACTGTGTGGTGTACATGACTGTGAAAAGTGCCTCTTTGTGCACGCCTGTGTACGTGTGCAGGATCTGGCAGACAGAAGCTTTGATACGCCTACATTCCCGTTATTGTCTAAAGCAGCGATCCCCAACCCCCGGGTCACGGACCGTTAGCGGGCCGTGAGAGTTTGGTACCGGGCTGCGAGAGTTGAAGCTCAGGTGTGAAATTGATGATTTTCAGGGTTTTTAACGCTAACTCGGTTTCACTGGGTCTTTTTTCCCATTTTTTTGGTACCAGGCCGCACAGAAAAAATAAAAAACTTACTAGTGCACGATCAACTGTCTTTTCTTTTAAAAATAATCTGAGTGTTACTTCCCATTCACGAACTGCTTTAAAAGCTTTAAAAGTATGTTCGAGACATCAACTACTTTGGATAAAAGTCATGGCAGAATATTCCAAGATTGCCACAACAGCACACACACACTACCTGTGTGAAGCGGGGTTTTCTGCGGTTCCAGCTACCAAAACAAAATTGCGGAGCAGGCTGAGCATAAGCAACACACTTCAGGTGTCATTGTCTCCCCTCTCATTGATTTAGCATTATGGTGAATTATATATTTTCATGTTCTTTATAAATGTTTTGTAGTCGTGCGTCTTATTTTGAAAGAAATATTTACGCGTTACCATAGCGACCAGAGAGCATTAAGGGGCAGAGAGGAGGATGTTACTCTCAATGTTGTTGGTGCATTTCAGGAGGACGCTGCTAATAAAGTTACACAATTACACAGTGAATTTGCTTATTATTAATAAATTTACAAAATAGCACAGTTTTTGTCTTGGTCGTATCATTTTATTTGGTTGTATTTATCTGCGACACCTTAAAGGCCGGTCCGTGAAAATATTGTCTGACATTAAACTGTCCGTGGAGCAAAAAAGGACCGCTGCACTAAAGGAGCAATTCAGTAAATTTTACTCCAGAAAAGTTGGAACACTGTGTAACGTAAGAAGAGAAAAGAATGCCATGATTTGCACATCATTTCAATGGAAAATACTACAGAGTAAACATAAGCTGAGACTTTAGGGCACTGACTCTTAGCATGTCACAATGGCAGCACTTTAAATCTCGCCCTGCATATCTGGAAAACTGTAAATAAAGAAATAAAGAGTAGAAGTTTAAGCTTAAGTAAAGTTCTCTTTCATTTCCTGTCTTGACACACCACGTGTAGATGCGGATGGCAATGGGTACATCTCCTCCACCGAACTTGGCAATCTCTTCCGAGAGGTTGGCTGTCCTGTCCCGGGATACCAGCTCAGACAACTCCTCCAGAAGCTGGATCTGAACAACGACAGCAAAATTGAATTATCAGAGTTCGAGGCTGTAGGTAACACTAGTTAACTAACTGTAGTAATTCACAGCTTTACTAACAGTTTACTCACAGCAGCCAAAAAAGTAAACATGTTACATAAAAATCTGTTTATATACTAATGTACTGTAAAGAAAGGCAAAGTACCATAACATATTAAGTGATAAATGACTTATATTGGTTAATATCTTGACAAATATACAGTAACCATGGTTTGATTGTCTGTAAGTTAGCGTGTGTTTGCATATATATTCAGCTCTTTAAGGAACTCAAGGATGACCGCATAGCCCAGAGTTTCAGGAAAGCTCTCAACAAGAAAGAAGGCATTGTAGCCATCGGGGGCACCAGCGAGCTCTCAAGTGCAGGAACTCAACATTCGATCTCTGGTTAGTAACGCCATATATAATATGTGTGGTGTCACCGCCTGGTGGAGTCAGGGAACTCTCTGATCAAACAGCCTCAGGTTTTAGTCGTCGCAGAAACAGATCTGACACTTGGCTTTGTCGTATTTCAGAGCAGGAGCGTTTCGCCTTTGCCAACTACCTCAACTCGGCTTTGGAGAAAGATCCCGACTGTCAGCACGTTCTCCCCATCAACCCCAACACCGAGGATCTGTTTAAAGCTGTCGGAGATGGCATCATGCTCTGGTAAAGCAGTTTTCTTTAGACGCTGTTTGTCACGTTCAGGCAGTGCGCTAAGATGCTTCCCTCACGCTCACTGTTTCAGTAAACTCATCAACCTATCTGTGCCTGACACCATCGACGAGAGAACCATCAACAAAAAGAAACTGACTCCTTTCACCAAACAGGTCAGTTGGTTCCCTTTCACATCTTAATCGTGTGCTGGCTTAATGCGATTTAACCCTTGACCCTTCATATCCTACAGGAGAATCTGAACTTGGCTCTGAATTCTGCTTCAGCCATCGGGTGCCAGGTCGTCAACATCGGAGCTCAAGATCTGAAGGAGGGGAAACCTCATCTAGTGCTCGGGCTCCTCTGGCAGATTATCAAGATAGGGCTGTTTGCCGATATCGAGCTGAGCCGCAATGAAGGTGGAGCACAGATAGATTTGCAGATAGATTTGTCTGTGGAGAGGGAATTTTGCAAACATGCAAAAAGTAAAACACAATTTAAAGGGGACCCATTATTTGTTTTCCTATATTTTCTATCATTTCACTTCCTGGCCACAAAAAAGTGACTCACTGTAAAATGTCACATTGACCCGCCTTTAGCTCTTCACTAAGCTTATGCAGTGTCACTACATTTACTTCTATCCAAAGCTGCACTGACTTCTTTGACAAAATCTGAACCCTCTGTGACAGTTTGAGCCCAGTGAATCCCAGATAAAAAGGAGAGTCCCAGGATCAGAACATGGAAGTTTATATAGCAGTTGTCCTTTAAATACATGCTGGAGTTTAGTTTAGGCACCAGAGTCATTCCTCTCTCTCTGTATAGCTATTGCAGCGTTGCTAGAGGAAGGTGAGAGTCTGGAGGAACTGATGAAGCTCAGTCCTGAAGAGCTGCTGCTCCGCTGGGTCAATTTCCATTTAAAGAAAGTCGGGATGAAGATATCAAACTTTTCTGCTGATGTTAAGGTAAGAAAATGTAACCAGTCGCTTCACTGTTTGCTATTAGAGACTGAATCCTTATTTGATCTTTTACAGATGTTGGGTCACAATTAAAAAAAATCACATTGTCTTCAGGGTAATATGCCTGTGACAGTATAAACACTTCATTCATGGGTTGTAGCTCTGACACACGGGCGTTTGAATAGTTGCTTAGATTAAACATTAAACTAGAATATTTAAATGATGAGGGCAGAATATGCACAAATAGTCCCTGTGAAACAGAAGAACGTTTGTTTTCCACTCATGGCTCTGTTTGAGTTCACATATCTGATATCGTCATGTCAGGCTAAACACAGCTACCTGCTTTTCTCTGAGCTTTCTCTTCATGAGGGACAGCCAATCAGAGGGAAGCTGGCTAAAGGGGAGGGACGTTTTAAAGACAGAGGATAGTTTGTTTCAGGTAGAGGATGAACTGATTGTCTCCACCAAAGCCCAGCATAAGCAAAATAATTATAGGTCAAATTAAATAGATCAGCGGTCCCCAACCCCCAGAGTCGTTTGGTACCGGGGCGCAAGAGTTGAGGCTCGGGTGTGAAATTTATGGTTTTGGGGTTTTTTTATCTTTATTTTGTATCGTATTTATCGTTAACTCGGTTTTCCTGGGTCTTTTCCCGTTTGTTATGAATAAATCTTCTTTTTTTGGTACCGGTGCTGTTTTCATTTTGTTGTGCTTATCCGCGACACCTTATCCGCAACATAAACTGGTCCGTGGTGCAAAAAAGGTTGGGGACGGCTGAAATAGATGTTCAGTAAAATATTAAAAAGCAAAGGCAGGTTGGCTCTGCAGTTGGCTGCAATTAACTGTATTCTGCTTTCATATAAAAATTTGTAAATGCACTTTTATTTTTGCACACATTTACACACATTAAACACACATTTACATTTATTTTGCATGAGTATTGTCACATATTGCAACAACACATAATGCTATTGAAATCAACCCTGAATAAATGAATAAATGTCACTCAAAATTCATGTTTACTCTCAAAATGCTGACTTTAACTAATCAAACTACGCTAAGTACAAGTAGAATATAAATATTACATTTAATTGAATTTTACTCCTTCATGTTTGTTGAGGGTGAAGAATCTTTTTTTTAGCGCTGGGAATAAACATGAGCGCAGTCTGACACGGGTCTGTCTCTGCCTTTGTGCACTTCTGTTCCCACGCAGGACTCCAAGGCCTACTTCCACCTGCTCGAGCAGATCGCCCCAGATGGCAGCAAAGAGGATGTTCCCCATGTTAACATTGAAATGAGCGGTCTATATGTGAGTTTGCTTGAAAGGCAGCATGTCGTTTGCCTTGTAGATTCTTTGTTTGTAGTGCTGTTCTAGTCAGGCCTAACCCTTCATACACACCCTGCATACACACACACACAGTAGAAAAATGCCCCAGTGATGTCAGAGAAAATGGTTCAATTTCTTTATTTGAACGCTTGAAAACTGAGAACTAATACAGAGGATGAATCTGTCATTTAAATACATGCATATCACACGCCTCTGTGCCTGTGTGTGTGTCACAGGAGCAGGATCTGGTAAAGAGAGCAGAGTGCATGCTGCAGCAGGCCAACCGTCTGGGCTGCAGGCAGTTTGTCACTGCCACCGATGTTGTGAGTGGAAACTCTAAGCTCAACATGGCCTTCGTGGCGACCCTTTTCAACAAACACCCGGCTCTCACTAAACCAGAGAACCAAGAGTGGATTGTGGAGAGTAAGCATGGATGAGCATTTCCTTTCTCGCTCCTGTAGTCGCTGAGGTAAGATCCTGTGGCTGACTCTGTCTTTCACGATCTCCAGGTGAGACCAGGGAGGAGAGAACTTTCAGGAACTGGATGAACTCTCTCGGCGTCTCTCCAAATGTTCATCATATCTATGGGTCAGTGTGCGATCTGTACCGTTTAGCAACACTCTGATATGTATTTTACATGTGCATGTTCACCTCACACGCCACTGTGTGTGTGTACAGTGATCTGCAGAATGCCATAGTGATTCTGCAACTTTATGAAAAGATTATGGTTCCAGTGGAATGGGACAAAGTCAATCGCCCTCCATTCAAAGCAGGAGGAGGCCACTTAAAAAAGGTAAATACACAAACTGCTTCATTCAAAGAACAGTTTTTAATAAAAGATGTTCACGTGGAAACGACACATACACATTTAATGGGTGTGTATGATGCTCATTTCCAGCTCCATATATTTATGCCTTAGATTGGGTCTTGGTGGAGCACCTTGTTTTGTTTCACACTCGACACACATTCTTCCCGTCTCTTTAAGACAACCGTTTTCTTATTGGCTGCCCCTCATACAGAGACAGTCTAGTCAGCAGATGTATGGAGCTTGTACGCTGACAGTCTAAGCTTAGGTGATCATATTAAGGACATCTTACTCACAGCGATGACAGCCAAGAATAGAAAAACTGTCTTAGTGTTTAGATCAGCCTGAAAGCTGAACTTATGACTCGTGAAATATATTAAAAAATGTTGCAATGTGTAAAACGTTAGTAAAAACAGAATGTATCCAGAATGTATCCATCCATCAACAACATTAACAAATCTCATAAATCCATATTTTACTCACAGTAGAATTTAGAAAAAACTGCATCTACAGATTGACCTTTTTAGTATTATTATTTAAAATGGTAATCTACTCTTTTTAAACATTTGATATGTTTTCTACTATAAATTAAATGTGGCTTTTGAAATTTGCAATGTTTTGTTTGTGTGCGTGTAAAAACTAGGATTCCCAAAAAAGTTGGGACAGTGTATAAAGTGTAAACAACAAGGTGCAGATCCCAAAAATGTCTTTCTGCGCACTGCAGATTGAAAACTGTAACTACGCCGTGCAGCTGGGGAAGCAAAAAGCTGGGTTTTTCCTGGTGGGGATTGGTGGACAGGACCTGTACGACGGAAACCCTACTCTCACCCTGGCACTGGTGTGGCAGCTGATGAGGAGGTGATTTTCTTTTGATTCCTATGTTGGGTTTGCAGTACAATCGAGGACAGATAGGGGGTACTGCTGTTTCAGGATGGAAACCGAAAAACTCAGAGCTCTCTCACCAAGTTCATCGAGTTTAATGCACTGAGCTGTTATGATGAGACACATCGGTGCACTGATGATTAAAAACACCGGGGCTTATGGGAAATATAGTGCTCAGTAACGAGGCTAATATTCTCACATCCACATGCAGGTACACGTTAAATGTCCTCAAAGACCTTGGACATGGAGAAGTTGCTGGAGATGATGTGATCATTTCCTGGGTCAACAAGACTTTGTCTGGCGCTGGCAAGACTTCCTCTATAAAAAGCTTCAAGGTAAAAAGTTACACTTTGCCAGAGAAAGTATGCATTCATTACACAAACTAGCCAATTACTAGTGTAATGTGAGATATTTTCACATGTATATTCTGTTTTGTCATTGTGGATTATTGCTTGTGAAGAGTGAAAGACCAGCTGTGGATGTGTGATGCTTGTGTGCTCTTCTGTTTAGGACAAAATAATCAGTAGCAGTCTGCCAGTTCTCGACCTGATTGATGCCATCCAGCCGCAGAGTGTCAACTTTGAGCTGGTTAAAAAGGAAAATCTGTCAGAGGAAGACAAACTGAACAATGCCAAGTAATCACCTCTGCTGCTCCGTTTGTTTCCAGTAGTTACTGGGCTTTTGTATTTCATTACATTGCTATCTAGAACCTTAGCTGGCAGTGGGGCATTCTGATTATTACATCAACGTTGTGATGATGAGGTGATACACTCTAATTACCATCCTTCCTTTCTCCAGGTATGCCGTCTCCATGGCGAGGAAGATTGGTGCCAAAGTCTACGCCCTGCCTGAAGACCTGGTAGAAGTCAACCCCAAAATGGTGATGACCATCTTCGCCTGCCTGATGGGGAGAGGGATGAAGAAAGCTTAAAGGAGACACGCTTGCACCTAAAGACAAACAGACACACGTGTAGTGGGCATAGATGTACTGCGTTGTTGTTTTATGTGGTTATTCTGAGCTAACCAAAACAGAGTGAATCCAATCTGAGTGTAAACAGTAAAGTGCAGTAAAGTGGGACTTCTTTAACGGCTACATGATATAAAGGTTGAGGTTTGGTTTGGGGCTTTTCTTTGGATCTCATTTTTACGATCGTTTACGAGGTGATCATCGTCTGTGCTACTCGCTGAGATGAATCTAATAGAGCGCTGACTATCACAGGGTCTGAGCCATGCATGCTAGGACTGTGCGAAGGGGAAACCTGTTAAGAAAATATGAAATTGTGTCTTTATGTTTGTCTTTAAGTTATGACACGTGGCAAATATTCAAAAACAACTACTTCACATCTCACATAGAAGCACCTAATGCTGCCTTTCCTCCATTCCTGAACATATTTAACATTTTCTCAGCTGCTTTTTCCTCTCAACTTCCCATGTGTCAGTTATTGTTCTCGAGCCATAATAATCTTTCATGTATATGACCAAAGCTGTGCTACATTATAGGCAGATAATATATTCACAGAATATAAAACTGAAACCTGTTTTAACCTTCAATGTCTATTAAATGCTTTGACTAGGATTTTTAACCCAGAACAGCACATCTGTAGTGCTTTTTTCTAGCGCTTTGTCTGTAGACGGTCTGTTCCAGCATAACACTTGAATTCAGTAGCTCTGCTTTTGCTGCCATGATGACTGCAATAAACAACCTCAAAGGTTTAGTCCCGGATTAATTTAAAGTCATGCGAGCAATACTTTCAATGTGTTGTGTGCACAATTACGTCTGTTATGGTAAACAATAAAATCTTTTTTCATATATTATCTAGTTTTGTGTTCTGTGTGATTTGTTCTGTTGCCGTTTCAAGCGTGTTATTGCAACAACCACACATTTACTTACTGAACAGAACCAATAGCAGTCATTCATTTCCATTTCCTTAAATATTATTATTGAGATTTTGCTTCCATCACGTAGCAAATAGCACGATGTTATATTTATTTGTATTTAGCAATTAAAGACTGTTTTACATTTAATTGATGGCACAGCTGAGGCTACTCTGAATTTTCTTGGTCTACTGAAACAGGATATCATGGATAAATGTAAGTTTCATTTTTAAGAGAACTCAGACTCCTGACAGGGACTAGAAAGAGAGAGCAGATTTCTCCTGTTTTGGCTTCCCTTCATTGGCTTCCTGTTAAATCCAGAATTGAATTCAAAATCCTGCTCCTCACATACAAGGTCTTAAATAATCAGGCCCCATCTTATCTTAATGACCTTGTAGTACCATATCACCCTATTAGAGCACTTCGCTCTCGCTCTGCAGGCCTACTTGTTGTTCCTAGAGTATTTAAAAGTAGAATGGGAGGGAGAGCCTGCAGTTTTCAGGCTCCTCTTCTGTGGAACCAGCTTCCAGTTTGGATTCAGGAGACAGACACTATCTCTACTTTCAAGATTAGGCTTCAAACTTTCCTTTTTGGTAACGCATATAGTTAGGGCTGGACCAGGTGACCCTGAATACTCCCTTAGTTATGCTGCAATAGACGTAGGCTGCCGGGGGATTCCCATGATGCATTGAGTTTTTCCTTTCCAGTCACCTTTCTCACTCACTATGTGTTAACAGACCTCTCTGCATTGAATCATATCTGTTATTAACCTCTGTCTCTCTTCCACAGCATGTCTTTATCCTGTCTTCCTTCTCTCACCCCAACCAATCACAGTAGATGGCCCCGCCCCTCCCTGAGCCTGGTTCTGCTGGAGGTTTCTTCCTGGTAAAAGGGAGTTTTTCCTTCCCACTGTCGCCAAAGTGCTTGGTCATAGGGGGTCATATGATTGTTGGGTTTTTCTTTGTATCTATTATTGTACGATCTACTGTACAATATAAAGCACCTTGAGGCGACTGTTGTTGTGATTTGGCGCTGTATGGTAAATGGCCTGTATTTGTATAGTGCTTTACACGTCCAGTCATCCACCCATTCACACACTATATAAATAAAATTGAATTGAATTGAATTATACATACCAGTCATTTCTTTTGTGTATGTGTGTGCTGCTTAAGTATTACATCAAAGAATTGGCTTTAACTTCAGTCAGTCTGCTCAGCAAACAGCAGCAGGTTAATCCAAATCTTCTACTGGGTTGGGGGGTGAGGGGGTGGGGGGTGGGTGGACTCATGCTTGAGAAACTTTGAGATGATCTGAGCTCTGTGACGTTGATCGTTATCTGAAGATGCATACACTGTGGTTATAAAGGGATGGACATGGTCAGCAACAGTACTCGGGTAGGCTGTGCGATTTATGCTCAATACTCCCAAAGTGTGCCAAGAAAGCATCAGCCCACACGTTACACCACCACTACCTGCCAGAAGCACTGATAGAAGGCAGCATGAAGTTGCAGCAAATAAGCAGACTCATCAGAGCAGGCAACCCTTTTCCAATCTACTGTTGTCCAGTTTTGGTGAGCATGTGTGAAATGTGGCATCAATGTACAGTACTGTTTTTACCTGACAGGAGCGGCAGCTGGTGTGTATTGTGCTGCTGTCGCCCATCTGCTTACATTGCTGCCCATTCAGAGGTGCTCTTCTGCATGGCTTGGTTGTTTTTGAGTTACTGTTGCCCTCCTGTCAGCTTGAAGCAGACTGGCCGTCTCCTCTGACTGCTGGGATCCACAAGTTATTTTTGCCAGAAGAACTGCTGCACACTGCATATTTCCTCTTCTCTCTGTAAACACTAGAGAGGGTTGTGTGGGAAAATCCCAGCAGATCACAGACCAGCCTGTGTGATACCATCAACCACGCCACATTTAAAGTTGTTTAAATCACTTTTCTTCCTCATTCTGATGCTCAAACCGAACTTCAGTGTGTTTCCTGTACAATCATGCCAAAAATTCATTGGGTTGCTGCCCTGGGATTGGCTGATTAGATTCACATTAGCCAATAGTTGAGCAGTTGGTCCTAAGAAAGTGGCCATTTTACTTATGTTTATATTTAGGACTCAAGGACTAAAGAAGTTTATTGTCATTTCATATGGTGTTACCCAGCCTGAAACAAAATGCTGTTTCTCACCAGCCTCTACAGTGCAATAAGCAATACAGTTTAAAAGAATAAGTTTAAAAAAGAGCAGTAAAAAAAGGCATAAATAGCATAAGATCTAAGTTCTAAAACAAACTCCAGTCACATGTCACATTCGTTTGGGTAGATAGCAGCAGTCCTTTCACAGAAGTCCTTTCACAGATTTAATATAATGATTACAAATGATTTCCATAAACTTTGCAGAAACTATCAGGACGCAGTTACGGCTGGCTTGTAAGGCTGGAACACAACAACCATTTACTCTCTAATGAAGGTCATAGTCATCAATCCATTCATCCATTCTGCTTATCCTTATCAGGATCACGGGGAGGCTCCTGAAGCTCATATATTACCCAATATTGAAAGCACAAAACCAAAAAGGAACAGCAACCTAACACAAAGGCCAGATTGCTGCTTTACGAGGGACCGTAAAGGAGCAGAAAGAGCCGAGGCAGAAGCCACTATACTACATCTATCATCAGGGGGCGGGTCCTAGGCCTCAAAAACACGAATCACAGCCAAATGTATGCACAGACAAGCAAACAATAGCAGTGCTAGCGATCCATAACCTTGTTTTAACTAATTTTACATACAGCCTGCTTTGATCTTAAGTGGGCCGGACCAGTGAAAATCTTTCTGTCAGTGTGAAGACTTTTAGCTAAACACTTAATCCCTGAGATGTCTTAATATTGTTATTGTACATGTACAACAATTAGTAAATGCTTTTTAAAATAGAATAAAATTGTAGGTTATTATGTGGCAGGTAGTGGAAAAACTGTAACTTTTTCCATTGAATTGTTTATCTATCTATTTGGTGTAGTGTGAAAGTCTTTGTCAACAGGAAATCTGTCAAATTTATGAAAAAACAGTTTAAAGTTCAAAATCCATGCACTCCTTCACATTTTCCAAAGCCTTCGAGCTGCCCAGGTTGGAATTCTTCGCTGAGCTGATTCTGGTCCCCGGGCCTTATGTTTGATGCCCCTGAGAGTGTTAAATACAAGTTCAGAGTTATCTGAAGCAAAAAGAAGCTAAGCTGTGATTTACAGACAAAGCATTATGTTAAAATGTGTTAAGACACTGATGGGAACCGACATTATATTTGATTTGCTATTTTGCTAAAATGACAGGCAGAATCCATCAAGGGTTTAAGTGATGTTTTCAGTGGAGGCAGCGTGCACAGTAGCATGACCTAACATGGGTGGAATGCAGGTAGCATTAACTTTATTGAATATACAGCAAGGTGACTATCTCCAGGCTTAAAATGAGCAGGAGTTGTTTTTGTGAAACAAAGGCTTAAATATTTGCAGCTGTCCTGCAATATAAGAGGGAAAACTGGGATAGGTCAGTTGAGCTTCTGACAGGTTGTTAATGTGTCTGCAGTGCGGTGTATTTGTCATCACTGCAGCAGTGGAGCTGCTATCATGATTGAGAGGCAGCTGCTTCACTTTCTAAATGTGTGCTGGTAATAACTGAGCCAATTACACGTGACACTCGATCCCAGAAATGACTTTTACCCTGTAAGGCACTCGTGTTTTCTGTCATTTTGAACAGACATGTCAACATCCCGTCACAACCAATCAAAACACATGGTGAAAACACGTTTTTGGATAGATGGGTATATTTTTGTGTTGTTTTGTAATCCATCTGAACAGAGCTGAAATAGTGCAGGTGCACTCACAAAAATCTCTCTCAGTAATCAGCAGAATACACACACACATGCACAAAGACACATTTCCAGATCAGAGGCCACTTCAAACGAGATTCTTGAATTCAGATGAGCATGCTGGTGAAAAGAAACACACACATATATGCACGTACACACACAATTTGCAATTTAAACGATGCTTTTTCCCCCCCCGAGTACCACGTGATTGTTCCTTTTATCGGTTACATTTGTTCACTCCATCCACCGTGTTATGTGTGTATTGCACTCGAGTCTGTTCATCGTGTCTTATAGCCTGTAAAAGACGTTGAGTTTTGTTTTGTGTTTTTTGAAAGAAATAATACTTTGGCGAGATGCACAGGATCTGAGCTGATGGACTGACCACCTGAACGCTGGAGCATCAGAACAGTTACCAGGTTTGCTGAATGGATCACTTTTGCATTTCTGTCTCTCCCTCTTATGATCTGTTGTCATAACTACTGTACAGCTTGTTGCTATGTCATCTGGTTTCTGTGGTGATGCTCGACAAAGGATGACCTCGTACTAGATGACCTTCCATATAAGTGCGATATGTGGGTGTGAGTGTGCACGCGTGAGTGTGTGTTCTGACACATATTCTGACGGTGCTTGGGATCTTGGGTTGGGTACAGTCGACCTGGCTCCATGTGTGTGTTTTGTTGTGTTGTGTTCTTTTCGCAGTGAACAAAATGAAAATGACTTGAGTGTTGCTGTGTTTGCGTCTGTAGGATGACGGGTCTGGTTCAGGATTCTCACAGGCTGTCTGTGAAAACATGGACAGAGGAGGAGAGTGACCGAGCTGAGAGCACACTTAGCAGGTACACACACACACACACACACACACACACACACACACACACACACACACACACACACACACACACACACACACACAGGTACAGGTATTGTTACAGTTTAGTTGATGCTTAAATCCGTATTCTTTCTCATGGCCAGCAGGGGGCGACAACCGTGATAGCAAAATTAGTCCAAGTGGACAGAAGGATAATCACTAGTTTCAAGTTGTTGAAAGCTCTACACACTGTTTGCTGAGTTACATGGTTTGTGTGTTATGTGTTTTGTATGTGCATGAATACACAGAGGACAGTCAATATGTGACGACACTTCTTCAGAGCTACAGCAAATGGCAGCCATTGACAGGAGAGATGCTGGTTCCCAGAATTCCTTTCGGGCCCGAGGGGCTCTGTCCAGGTATGATAGCTGATTTTC
Organism: Astatotilapia calliptera; assembly: GCF_964374335.1. Classification (NCBI taxonomy): domain Eukaryota; kingdom Metazoa; phylum Chordata; class Actinopteri; order Cichliformes; family Cichlidae; genus Astatotilapia; species Astatotilapia calliptera. The sequence continues at coordinate 20,103,722 of NC_137423.1, forward strand.
AGATGATAATGGAGTAAAACAGTACAAGAGTGAATGTTTTAGCTGGATACAACCACAATAACAAAACAACAATACAACCTTGGTCAGAGGGCCCGGTGGCGCCAGTGTCCGGCAGCCTCGCCTCTGTCAGTGCGCCCCAGGGCAGCTGTGGCTACAATGTAGCTTGCCATCACCAGTGTGTAAATGTGTGTGTGAATGGGTGAATGACTGAATGTAGTGTGAAGCGCTTTGGGGTCCTTAGGGACTAGAAAGGCGCTATACAAATGCAGGCCATTTACCATTTTACCATAACATTTTCTGCCTGTTTGTCTTCAGGATAGTCAGTATGGTGATGACCCTGAGAGAATGGGCGCAGAAGAGTTTGGCTGAGGAGACGGAGCGACCAGATTCTTTCCTGGAGCGGTTCAGAGGCCCTGCTAACATGGACATACAGGCGCCGCCCAGCAGGTTCAGCCACAGCCGTACCGGCTCAGATGCAGATCACGAAATCAGACGCTCCAGACGCACGTGAGGAAACTACAGCTAACATGCAAACAGTGTGAAACTTCAGTTGATGCTTACTGTCTGTGTTTTGGGTTCTCTCTGTCAGGAGAAAAAAGTGTAATATTGTGGTTTTATCTCCATCTGATGACGCGTACTATTACTGGCTGATGGTGATTGGTGCTGCAGCCTTTTACAACTGGACCCTGCTAGTTGTCAGGTAGGGAGCTGACATTGACATAGCTTCCGCTAATACAAACGGTCAAACTCCCTCTCAGAAGCAGATTCCTGTTTGTGTTATTACTCTTACTAACACGTCTCTGGGGCAATGACATGTGTCTGGAATAGCAGATTGATATCATTTTTGTCACTTTGCTGTTTGTATTTCTTTAGGGCTTGTTTCGATGAACTCCAGATGAGAAATGTGCTCATCTGGCAAGTGCTGGACTACACCTGTGATGGAGTCTATATCCTGGATATTGCTGTTCGGCTTCACACAGGTACTCTGATAAGTTTCCATCATGAAACAGACAAGAAACTACTGAACATGAAATATTATGACACTGACCTCTTTTTTGTTCCTGATGGAATCTTAATTCAGGTTTCTAAAAATCCCAGAAGTGGGACATTGTATTTACATTTATTATGTACATCAAGGTTTCTTGGATCAAGGCTTGATGATCAAAGATGTGCGCCGTCTGAGAGAAACCTACATTCGAACGTTACAGTGTCAGTTTGACATCTGCTCCATTCTTCCAACTGACCTCTTGTACCTGATTGTTGGAATCGGCTACACTCCGCTTCTTCGATTCAACAGACTGCTGCGCCTGCCCCGTCTCTTTGAGTTCTTTGAGCGTACAGAAACACGAACGGGTTACCCCAATGCTTTCCGCATCTGTAAACTGATTCTGTACATCCTGGTCATAATCCATTGGAATGCCTGCGGATACTACAGCTTCTCCAAAATCCTGGGACTGGGCTCTGACTCATGGGTTTATCCCAATGCGTCTGACCCTGAGTTCGGCACCTTGTCACGAAGTTATATATACTGCCTATACTGGTCGACCATGACGCTGACCACTATAGGAGAAACTCCTCCACCCGTTAGAGATGAAGAATATCTGTTCCTGATATTTGACTTTCTGGTAGGTTTATAGCTTACTCAAACCCTATACAAAAGGTGTATACTAGTTTTTCCAGTCTGCTAAAACAATTACTACTGGTATTTCTCTCCAGGTTGGTGTTCTGATATTTGCCTCCATTGTGGGTAATGTTGGATCCATGATTTCTAATATGAATGCAACAAGAGCAACCTTTCAAACACGTGTAGATGGACTCAAACACTACATGCACTTCAGACATGTCAGCAAGGTGCTGGAGCAGCGTGTCATCCGCTGGTTTGACTACCTTTGGACCAATCAGAAGACAATTGATGAACAAGAAGTCCTCAAGAGTCTGCCTAATAAACTGAGAGCTGAGATAGCTATCAATGTTCACCTGGACACACTTAAGAAGGTAAAGACCCATATCTTACCCTTTTACCTCACTTGGCAAAACTAGTCAAACGATCTGAAGTTCCTAAATGTTGCTTTTGTGTCTGTTTTTGGACCTAGGTGCGTATCTTCCAGGACTGTGAGGCAGGCCTCCTTGTAGAATTGGTGTTAAAACTCCGACCGCAAGTTTTCAGTCCTGGAGACTACATCTGTAGAAAGGTATCACGTTTACTGGTTTACCTAACTGTATATATGCAATAGATAGAAGGGCTGTACAACGTCACTGTCCAACAATTCTGCTAAAATTTACAAAGCACATACACAAAAATAAATTCATTAAATCTTTCTTCGACTTTCTTACGCCTTCTCCTAAACTGTTTGGTGACTGGACCTCTGAGGCAGATGAGACTTCCCTCAAATTCCTTGAGGCTCTGGATGTGGTGGGGCTGTCCTGGTTGACATGCCTTTGAAAGTTCGCGTGCCTTTGGATAAAAGAAATGGGGGCTGGTTTCCCTTCAACTTCACTTGGATCCCAGCCTCCCTAGCAAGGTCTATGCCAGGGTGCTGGAGAGGGAAGCCCACTTTTTAGTCAAACCTCAAATCCAGAAGCAACAATGTGGTTTTCTTTCTGGTTGTTAAATCCTGGACGAGTTCTTTTCCCTCATAGATATTTGAGGGTGCATCGGAGTTTGCCTAGCCAGTCTAGATGCGTTTGTGGTCTTGGAGAAGGCATTCAACCATGAACCAGTGTCCTGAGGAGGATGTTTGGAAGAAAGGGGGATAGGACCTGTTGTTACAAGCTATTGGATCAAACACAGAATTTGCTTGTGCATGCATGAATCCAGGGCTGTACATGCATGTGCATTCTTGTACAAGCAAAGCATTACAACACTTGTAAAAAAAACAACACACATAATTCTCTTTATACAGTGTTGCTGTTAAAAATGCTAATGTATATTTTTTGTCTGTCTTTTTTATCCAAGGGAGATGTGGGTAAAGAGATGTACATAATTAAAGAGGGCCGCCTGGCAGTGGTTGGGGAGGATGGCGTCACACAGTTAGCTGTTCTGACCGCAGGAAGTTGCTTTGGTGAAATCAGCATCCTAAACATCAGTGGCAGCAAGATGGGGAATAGACGCACGGCTAATATTAGGAGCCTTGGATATTCTGACCTGTTCTGCCTTTCCAAACAAGACCTGATGGATGCGCTACAGGAGTTTCCCCATGCCAGGGCACAGCTGGAGCAGAGGGGGCGGGACATCCTGATGAAGGAGGGACTTCTGGAGGAACTGAATGTGTCTGCAGGGGAGGAGTTGGAGACGAAGGTGGAGAGGCTAGAAACCAGTCTTGATCGGTTGCAGGTCAGTACTGTTATGCTGAATATTGTAGCTGGTGGTCTTGTTTCTCATAACACAGTTTCTTGCATTATGGCTCTTTGTTTTTGAAAAATTAGAATGACTAATAACATTGATGTTACTTTCAGACGTGTTTGGCCCGTCTGCAGAGTGAATTCAACTCATCCCAGCTTCGACTGAAACAGCGAATAACGGCCCTGGAAAGCAACATCCCCACAGCAGCAACTGGCAGCGGCTTCCTGTCAGATGCTGACGGCAATGAGAGTATTTCTGGTGGTGACAGTGTGCGAAGTGAAATTACCTTCCGATTTTAAATAATGTCTTAAATTAGTTTTCCTGAAATATTTAGCATAATTTCTTCTTAGAAGTTTCTTTTAGTTTGAAGCTTTCTTAATACCACTGAACAGTTGCTCACACCTTTATGATTAAATATATAGATAAAATTGCCAGTATACAGTAGAGTAATGCAATAAATAAACAATGCTTGAGAGAGAGAGAACCTAAAGACGAAAAATACAGCTGACTTATGTCCTAATTATGTCTTAATCTACTATTTGGCATGCATTAAAGGTACAGTATGTAAAATCTCACCACTACACGTCAGCAGATTGCGATGTGAGAATGTAATCAAATTGTTTATCAGAGGGAAAGTGGGATTTTTAGGACACTTAAGCCTCACATTAGCTGGTATAATGTTAGCTTATGTTTTGTTGTTGTTGCATTTTTTAGTGGCTTTTTGTTAGCTGTCTGAAAACAGCAGGTTTGCATGCCTAACCTGCTGACACTAGCTAACTGTGACAGTAATGAAAATGTTTAAGCCCTAAATTCATTTAAGGACATGAGGCTTGAGGCGAGGAGGAAGAAAATGAGGTGCAAATGAGGAAGGAGAGTGGGCAAGGGTGTAGGAGGTGAATGGAGGCATAATGAGAATGAGAACAATTTTGCCACTGATTTCTAGCCACATACATAAAAAGACGATTACAGCAATGTCCACTTTGGCCACTGTATTTAAGATTTGTGTGACAAAAAGGCAGCTTCCACAAAGCCACTTTGTATTTTTCATGGATTAATTATGAGTTTATGAGAATGGACCAGTTTGTTGGTAGACTTAATTCAGCTATAAGTACAATAGTAGTTTTATGTTAAATAACTTTAAAAAAAAATACTTACTATACCATCAAATCATCTTAAACGTAATCACATAAGTGTGAAGGTTTTTCTGGTCATGTGGTTGGTTTGGTTTGTCTTTGTTAGTATGCCTGTTAGCAGGATTTTTCCCATGGAGCTTTTATCAGTGGTGGGCCTTGCTCCAACTTAGAAATGATTAACTTAATCATCTGAAAAAATCCTCTTGTTCTCAAGAAATAATAATACATTTGGATCAGATATCCTGGGGATTCAGTTCATGGTGTGGAGGGACTTTCAGCCCTGTAAATGATTTCAGACTGGGTCCCTCTTATCTACATTATGCTATCATACAGTGTGCATTTTTAGTTTATGAGGACTCCTGCTGTTCAAAGTGTTCCACTGATCACATTTTCTGTCACAGCCCATTTCCTTTCATTTCATTTCATCCGCTCTAATTAAAGAGATTAATACAGAGCATGTCTTTCATCCTTCTGTCTAAGTGATCACAGATAAAACAGCATGAGTCATTTTATTATTTTCAGTGTTTTTAGCATGCAGTTTAGTCTATTTCTCAGAAACTCTGAAAAAGTATGAACAATTTTGTTATTAAACGGTATATTTTTAACACAAATACTGAACATTTATTAACAATAAATTACATCATTTGAATGCATTCTTTTATACTGTGTGTGTGTGTGTGTGTGTGTGTGTGTGTGTGTGTGTGTGTGTGTGTGTGTGTGTGTGTGTGTGTGCGTGCAAGTTAATAACGGTGTCATACCCATTATAACATGGTAACTGTATAACTGCAGTCATGTCAGCAACTGATTTTAGAGCAAAGTCCAACACTACATAGCTGTGAGATTTCAGGAAGTGAAACAGGGAAAAATCACTGTTGAAAAGCAGGTAAAAAAACACCTATTTAAAAACAATTTATTTGCCTCGTTGTTCTTTTATTTTCGCCCTTCACTGTTAATCTTTATCTCTCTTGTCGCTGCGTTTCTCTCTCGCTTGCATTTGACTTCATCTTCTTGTTTTCCTCTGCTTTAGTTGCACTTTTTTCTTCCTGCCTCTGATCATTGTAGTCACAGAACAAATAAATAACGAATGATTATGATTGAAATCACATTTTTTCTTCCTTCAGAATCTTTGAATGTGGTCTTAACCAAGTATGCTTAGGTCATGCATGTGTATACAGTAACACCTGTAGACAGTATGAGTATTGCTGAAAATGTGTTAATACTTAGTGTTTCTGACTCATGTCAAAAACTGTTTAGTTCAGTACAATTCACAGTTTTCTGTTGTGTTTTATTATTTATTAAGATTAAAAGACTGAAACACCCCATATTCAGATGATTTCTTACGGGACTAAAATTAAAGTCTTCCTCAATGAATCCAAGGGTGATTAGGGATGAAGGACCAGAGCATCTCCAAAACTGTGACTCTTGTGGGGTGTTCACGGTCTGCAGTGGTCAGTATCTACCAAAACTGGGCCAAACAAGGAAAGACTGTGACCCAGTGACAGGATCATGCAAAGGCTGGCCCATGTGGTCCAATCCAACAGACGAGTTGCTGTAGCTCAAATTGCCAAAAATCGTGATCCTGGTTCTGGTATAAAGGTGTCAGAATGCACAGAGCGTCGTAGAGTATAGGGCTGCATAGCTGCAGACCAGTCAGGGCGCCCATGCTGACCCCGTCCACTGCTGAAAGCACCAACAATGAACATGAGAGCATCAGAACTGGACCATGGAGCATTGGAAGAAGGTGACCTGGTCTTCATTTGGATGGTTGGATTTGTTTGCAGCACTTACCTGAAGAAGGCAATCCAGCGTAGGCAGTGTGATGCTTTGGGCAATGTTCGGATGGGAAACTTTGGGTCCTGCCATCCATGTGGATGTTACTTTGACATGTACCATCTACACGCTTTCATGGAAACAGTACGCCCTCATGGCTGTGGCCACTATCACAAAGCAAAAATGGTTGAGGAATGGTTTGAGGAGCACTGTGCATTGACTTGGGCTCCATCTTCCCCAGTTTTAATCCAGTTTAATCATCTGTGGGATGTGCTGGTCAAACAAGAACAATTCATGGAGGCCCCACTTTGTATAACTTACAAGACTTCAAGGATCTGTTGCTTACATCTTGGTGCCAGATACCACAGCACACCTTCAATGGTCCATACCTCAACCATTTAGGCCTGTTGTGGTAGCATAAGGGGAACCAACAGAAAATTAGACAGGTAGTCAAACTGTTACATCAGAATATTTAAAAGAAGGTGGGTGGGTGTGGGACAGCTCTGTGAACATACTGGGGACTATGCCAATTATAGAGAATCATCTAGAATCATCTATACTTGAAGATGCCATTGTTGCCAAAAGTTGTTTTTAACTATAAGGTCTGTACTATATATAACAAATGGAATATTTTAATCTTTATTATGAACAAACTGATAAAGGACTACAAAATCTATTTGGCTATGATTGTTGTGGATAGATTGATCAGAGAAAATGAACTGAATTATTTTAAAAGGTTTGGAGCATATAAAAAAAGAGTCTAAAGACATTCAGATCTCATTGCATGCGTGTGTGTACACCTGTACTTGTATTTTAGGGATGGACACCAGCTTTCTGGTGCTGTGCATGATGCTGGCAGCAGATGTGACACCAGCTTCTGCTACAGCAAATGTAAGAGTTTTACTGCATTTATTCTTTTTTTGTATTCACTAAAGATTGTATACAGATTGTATACAGTGTAGTATTGTGAAAAAAATGTTTTTTTACTATTATACTTTTTCTTTTCTTATCTTTAAGGCATGCCTAAAAAAAACATATAGAAATCTGCCACTATAGATGCGGGTTGATATAACAGACTAATAGTTTTGCTCTGCAGTCCATGCACCTAGATTACTTACACACCACCTAGTGGTCAGATGTAGAAATGCATGGCATAGAAATGAGTCAGTCATGTTTCCTGCTGATTTTATGACCCCGAATAATGGTCTTGGTCACATTTTTTTTTAAATCCAGTACTTTTGTTTGTTACTTGCCTTCTTCTAATTTTTTGGCATTTTACATTCATGTGATCATTTTACAAGCTGTTTTGATCTTTTATCCATCATTATATGCAGTTACTTTATTTATCTAATGACATATTTGTTTATGTGCGCTCTAGCCAAGCATCATAGAGACCCTCATTCTGGCCACTTTCCAGCGTCCCTGGCTCTGGGGTCTCTATGTCTTTGTTGTTGGACTCCCCATCGTTCTCTTCATAAGCTTCATGTGGCCAGACAAGGTACATTATACTTAAGAGTAGTTTGGTCTTCCAGAGAAATACGACAGCTCCAAAAAAACCTAAATCTTTAACTGTGTGGTGTGCTTGCTTACAGAGGTTTGGTCCCCCTGATCAACCATATTACTATAAGAAGAGTGATGAGGATCAATCAGATGACCTTGAGCTCTCACCACCAAGGAAATCGATAGAAAAAGGTAATTTATTATTATTATTATTATTATTATTATTATTACATGAATGCAACAGAAGTAGTCTATTTCTACAACATGAAATTTAAGATATGTAATGAAGAAATAAGTAAAGCGTTATCTGAGCTCTTAGGCAAAGATCTTGTGACATTAATTACACAGTGTTTGGAAATAGCTAGCTTATATTTTCTTAAAATTAATTCAACAGCCCTTTAAGTTCCTTTGCATCATATTAATTGGGCAAAATTATATATATATATAATTATATACAATTTCCTATTTGTTTTTTATTGGAACCAGACAGTGATTATCTAATTTAGCTAGTTTATAACAATTTTTTGTTTTTTTGACAAAGTCTAAGTAGGATTGTTACTAAACCTGCGGCCGGCCATGGAAACTGTTGATGAAACTTTTTGTCTGTTTCTGTATGTGTATCTAGATTCATGCACCAGAGCAAGAACCTCAGAACAGGAAACCCAACAAACTCACAAGAACCTGCTGAGAAGAAAGGCTAAGGAATGAATGGCATCCCCTTACTTAGGCAAACTAAAAAAATGAATATAACCAATGTATTCGTATTTAGTTGCACATATATGGGTCCTATCATCACCCCACAAAACTGCTCAGGAATTATACAGAGGAACACGAAAGCTAACCTGACACCCCCTCCCACCAACTCACTACATCTGCAGGATATGCTGCAACAAGCTTGATTCACAGAGGCCGAAACCCACAGTTAACTGGACATAACATATGCCGTGTGTTGGGAAATGACACATTACTGCAGTAACTAAGTACTTCTATATATCAGTTCCTCTTGCCTGCTGTGTACATAACTGGTTCCACCAAAAAGTATACCTGTTTTTGAAGCTATGAACTTGAGTCATAAAAACTAATAAAAATTTAAGATCACACCAGAGGATTTTTTTTTAATGTTCATCTTCTACAGTCTTTGCTTGATTCCTGTTTTGGCTGTTACAATTGAACTGTACACTGGCATTAGAGGAAATAATTGCGTTCTTGCTAGAAAATAAGTGAGAATAAATGTCAGTCTGTCCATTAGCCAGTTTAGCTTAGCACAAAGGCTAACTTCTCTATCCAAATGCTGCAACATTTTCTAAGAAACATATTTAAGATTACTACCTGTTATGAAGTTTACTTTTACTTGTGAGTAAAAAATGAGAACATCTGTTTGTCACAACAGCTGTACAGATTCTCAGTTGATATCGTGCACACATTGCTTGAGAGTTGCTTGTGATACAGCCACCAGTAATGAGGGAAAAATCTATTCTCCAGTTAGAAGCTGAGTGTTTCTTTGCTGTGACTAGGTGAAATCAGATGCAAGAGTGTGCTACATCCAAGGCCTGTTTATGATTGCCTTGGCCACTAGCTGATTGCTGTGGTTGCCTGTAGTTTGCATGGAAGATACAAACTCTTCTGCAAACACTTGCTAACGACTATTTGAGTAGAAACATTATAGGATGAACTGGAAATGGTGAACATTCACCCTCAAAGTAAAAGTTGCACTTCATTGCTACAGCAACATATTTCAAAAAGTGTAATGTTTTCATTGAAGGCTAATGTTCTCCTCTTCTGGTTTTGTGTTTTATTACCACCTGGAGTGTAGTTGGACAGTTTTTACAGATGAGCTGGTGTGTTCTGTGTAAAGTACAGGCAACCGCGGCAATCTGCAAGCAACCAAAGCAAAAGAGATGGTTTTTTTGCCAACTGGTCAGGCAATACACATTTTTCTGTAGCAACCAGTGGTTGCCAAGCAGTCAGTGACCAGTCTCTAGGACTGCGTGACTGGGCTTTACCAGTCAACTTTCACAGCGACTACCAGCAACTTCAAGCAATCACTTGCTATTCTGTGATTGTTTCCCATCCCTGTGTGACTGGTGATTTATTTAGTTGATCCTACATTTTCAAAAATAGTGGACAAATTAACATCACATGGTTAGTTGTCACATGACCACTCATGCTAAACTAAGCTAACCTGCTACTCCAACTATATATTTAGCATACAGATGTGAGAGCGGTGGCAAGTACCTTGTTTAACTTTACTGAAGAAAAAGGCATATTTACACAATGTATGCCTGCTGTGACAGCCAACACTACTATATACTATTACATCCTCCTACAGCATCACTGTCTAAAGCTGTCATTGTTTGGTTATTAAAGCTTTCAACCAACAGAAAACTTGCCTCTTCTTCCCTTGAAATGAAATCACTAAAAGCCAATTAATACAGTCGAGTCTCTTTGTAATCCTTTGAGACAAAATATCTTCTGCTCTTCCTGCTCCTGTTAGAGTTGACCTTCAGTGGCATTTAGCTGCTGGCAACATCTATTTAAAATGGCACAACACTCACTCATCAACAAAATGACTACTTGACTCTTTAATGACACTGACAAAGAATGCAATACAGATCAGTGATAAGTGGTGGATGGATCTGCAGACTATCATCAAATGCACATTTTTGAAAAGGAATAACTTCAAATAACCTTCTGCTAAAATTGTTTGAAAAAAGTCTGTTCTCTTATTTTATGGTGTTTTCCTGAAACCGTGGCTGGATTTTGGGAAGCGGACATCTGTTCTGGATATTTGCTGCATATTTCTTCACTGTAGAGAATCAGGTATTTGGTCAAGTTCTTCTTGTTCTTCTTGGCCACAAACGTGGTTTTGTTCCAGCTGAGGGGAAGATCCAAATAGCAGCATTTGCTCAGGGGCAAAAATCAAAGAGATAAAACCAAACTGGAAAAAGCGAAATACTTATTCATTTGCGACTTCTTGCCACTTAGGGTGTTGTGATATCCAAACACGAAGAGGATGAGAGGCTCTCTGTTGCTGCTGCTCATACTGACAGCTTATATCCAGTCTCTGTGTGTAAGTACGTGGATCTGACACGTTTCTTTTTACATAATTTACCAGGTAGGCTGATCATTTGAATTTAATTTTAAGTTGTATTTACTTCATTTTTTCCTAAACCACAGCAAATGTCAAATGAAGTTCTTCTGCCTAATATATGATGTTAGCTGTGTGTCGTATTGACCAATTAACAATGCAATCTACCATTTAAGCATATTTTGACAAATGATGAAATCAACTTAGCCACGTAACTCTAATTATGTCTTTTTTAACCTATTTTAAATTGCAGGACATATACAAACTCAGAACAGTTCATATTTAAATATTTATGAAGATTCATTGTAGGATCAGATTAAAGTTGTACCACTCAGGAGGCAGAGCCTCAGGTTACCTACCAAGTGGAAATTTGATAGCTTGATCACTGGCTCTTCTGGTCTGCACAGGCAAGATACTTAACCCCGAACTGCCCGAGTATGTGTCAATGGTAGGCAAAGTGTTTAGGCAGGCAATAAAGAGTGGAAGACTGCTGTATAAGTACCAGGCTATATTTCCCCAAATGATTCAGTTTGAATTGTACAGCCTGATCTTGAATTTAACATAAGAATAAAAGTAAGTATTAAACAATGGCACTTTATGTGGCGTATCAGATTTCAAAATTATAGTTATTCAGCTTGTCAAAACTGCAAATGCACATAAACATTAACTGGATATGAAGCTTGGAGCAGAGGGTTAAATGTTGATTTGACTGGAAGCTGATGCTTATTTTTTTTAAAGAAAAGTTTTAGTGATGTGTTACAGGGTTAGATTCAGTTTTGTTGTATAATCTATGTTTCACTCTGTATATCAGCATAACATTGGATACCTATCATATGTTATGTGTAGAGGAGGGAATGAGAATGAATGATGATTCTTACAATTACAGCAGTACAATTATGTGTGTGTAGGCGTCAGACAGTTGCCGTGAGGAGGCGGCTCGTCTGCGGGAGCGGGAGAATCTTCTGAAGGGCCAACTTCAGAAGCAAGAGCTTCTTCTGCACAGATTACAGCTCCTGAACCAGCCTCGTAACAACAAAGTCAGAGGTGACCAGAGCCAGGACAGACAGTATGCAGGTCAGGGCAACACCTTCAGGACTAGACTAAAAATATCTTCTTTGAAAATCTCCTGCCACAGAATCACAAACCAGATAATGTTTTAAATACAAAATATGTGTCTACATATTTAAATTTGAGGGTGTATGCATCAGATTGCTCCCAGGTCTTCAGCGCTGGCCACAAATCCAGTGGTTTATACAGAATCAAAGCCAATGACAGCCCTTCTCCAGTCCAAGTGTACTGTGATATGAGCGACGGAGGTGGTTGGACCATCATTCAGAGACGGATCAGCGGAGCTCGGACATTTAACAGGTGTGTCTTACATCTAACAGCAAGGGTAAAAAAATTTAATTATTTACATTTTAAAAAATTTCTATTTGCCTACAAGGTCATGGGAAGAGTACAAGAATGGTTTTGGGGAAATGGATGCAGAATTTTGGCTCGGAAATGACAACCTGCATTACATCACCGAACAAGGTATTAGCAATGTACTATATTATTCTTATTGTTTAAAGGAGCAGTAACTGATAGCATATATTATCAAGTGGAACACAATAATGGCAGAACATTGCTCTCTGCTCTTGTTCACTACGCAATGACTTGTGGGTAAAAGTCAGTGTCCTCTGGCGTCAGTGGAGTTGTTACAGGTTTTGGACATGTTTTGATGCAACAACGATAGTGTTTTGGCCCTCACCATATTGTTATTATTAGTATTATGTTTTTATTTTATTTTATTTTTTTGAAGCCAGAAGCTATCAGCTAATGTTAGCAAGCTTGGTTAGCATGATGAATTCATAAACTCTAAAACTGAAATAGTGCAACACACAAACACAAATATCTGCTAATTAGTGCTAAGTAAGCAACATTAACAAAATACTAGAATTTCACTCACCAAAACTGATGCACAGACTTCCTGTTGCAATATGCAAAAATGTAACAAACACAGTTGGGTGGTTCAGGTCAGTGAATACTATCCGATTGTTCAGTGATGACGTGACGAATCCTACTTCCGGGCCTAAAGTAGTCTGCGTTTAATATGGCTTTTGTGTTGTTAACATGTTTAATGTTATGTATTTTCTTCTATTTAATCTCAAAAAGCTCCTAAAACATTCAGTGATCACTGTTGACCTCCCTCGGCTTTTATTACCGCTAATCATGTATTTAAGATCAGTTTTTAAAACCTTAGGATGTAACTACAGCCCAGGTAGTGCAGCAGTATATGAATGCCTAACCTCGTATTGTGGATGGATTATCTCAGTTGTTCTCCTGGCTGAAGTTTGGTCCTTTTACAGCATCCTGCCATGCGATTACATTTGTTCCTGACCACCGAGAACACTCACGTTAACTTTTATCGAGTGGAAAAAAAGTTAGCTTGTTTATATTGTGCTAACATAGCTGTGTCGCTAGCAGTCACGTAGCACTGCTGTTTAGTTTTCTGTCTTCATTTATGCTGGAAGTGATAACAGAGCTGTACGTTTTAATTTGTTTCCAAAACTCCGCAGTCAGGACATGCTATATTATATTTAGATAGAAGCTAGCGAGCTAACTCCCTGCTAACTTTTAACTACGTTAAATGTCATAAATTCAGTTTTCATGGATGCCTGGATATTAAACTGAATTGTTACACCTGGTAGAGCAGAACGCTGATCATTTTATTAAAGATGAAAGACTTTAGACAGTTTTTCAACTCTCAGTAATGCTATAGTGATCATTTGATATATGGACCTGCAGCGGAGTTTAGACCCAGACACGGCTAGTGACGTCAGACTGAACAACCGGATTAGAGGAGATGAGGTGCTAGCTACAGCTACATCTGACCGTCACAGTTTAGTAACACTAAATTCCCATAAACCAAATACAGCCTGTTGAGATGTGATTGGTCAATACTTGGACTACAAACATAAACCAGAAAGCTTTGAGTACAAAAACATTGAATGCATAAAATCACATGGTGCACAAAATAAGTTATTACTGCTTAAAAAACTGCTACAGATCCTTATTGTGTTTGCAGGGGTCAAGATTTTAAATTGGTTTAAAATTGTCATTTTTGTTATGTTCATGTGTTTGTTCCAGGGAATTATACTCTGAGAATCAACTTGGAAGATTTCGATGGTAACCAGCGCTACGCTGAGTACAAGAACTTCAGAGTCACGGATGAAAAGGTAACGATGCTAGGCGACCGCTAAACTAATAGATAGTAGACTTGACAGTCATTTAATGTGTTTGATTGTTGCTGGGGAAAATAATCTTGAATCTCATGCATGTCTCTGATATATCTTATATCTGGTTTTCTTCTCTCTATGAGATTGTACCATTTTTAAAGGATCGATGCTAATTGAAAGATACTGAACAGAAATATGAAGCTACAGTCAGCTGCTGGTTAGCTTATCATAGCATAAAGACTAAAATTTGGGAATTGTAACATAAGAGGGTTAAGTTTTCTCATTCTGAGTCGGTCTAATTGAATTTTATCCATCCATCAATTGAAGTCCCACTCCCCCAAAACAAGTTCAAGTTCTTCCTGGTGGGTCCCCAGATATTCGAAGACCAGATGAAATTTATGTAATCTCTCCAGTAGGTTCTGGATCTTCCCCAGGGTTTCCCATCAGTTGGGTAACTTGTATCATACTTCAGCTGTTATTTTAAACTTATAGCAGCTGACAATCTCTTATTGTATCCTTCTTTTTAGGATCACTATCGCCTTAGCTTTGGAGTCTATGTAGGTACAGCTGGAGATGCTCTTTCTGGAACCTATCAGGTTGGGGTTTCAGACTGGGCCAGCCACCAAGGCATTAAATTTAGCACCTATGACCAGGACAACGATAACTACAAGGGAAACTGTGCCGAAGAAGACAAAGGAGGCTGGTGGTTCAACAAGTATGGGGTTTGCCCATTCATCAAAAGATTTGCAAAGATGGAAAAGTATTTATCAGTCATCCATTATCATAAAAAAATAACAAAAGGATATTTGTTTTTTCACACTCCTCAGGTGTCACTCAGCCCATCTCAATGGCAGATACTATCCCAGTGGGTACTACAACTCTGTAACAGATGATGGTGTAGTTTGGTACACTTGGAGAGGATGGTGGTACTCTCTGAAAACCAGCATCATGAAGCTGAGACCCACTGCCTTCGAAATTGATCCCATTGATGACCCCAATGTGGTTCATCGCAGCCCCGATTCACAGGCCGAAGAAGATCTCAAATCAATTGTGGGTAGAAACTAATTAGAAAACAGTACTTTTACAGTAATACTGTAAACATTTTTTCCTGTGTTATTGGACTATATCTTAATGGTAAATGGCAAGTAGAGAAGTAAAAAGTGGATTAACTCGAATTCATTATTTTTCCTATACCGGTATTGGGAATATAAAAATAAACAACCCTTCTTAGCTTATCTTAGTAGGAGATGCTTATGAAATGCTGTTTTATAGCTCCATGTTACAAGAGGAAGTAGAATGCACACACAGCTGTCTGTTTTGGTGGACAAAAAGGGGAATCTGATGTCAGTGTGTGTGCCAGACACAGGCGCAAACATTGAAGTGAAAGGAGCCATTATCATGTCACTGAAAATAGTTGTAAGAGGAGTTGATATTGTCATAGATAGACAACATAGCACTGAAGCCAATGCTATTTCTTTGGCACACACAAACAGTCTGCCCCAGTGCAGCTGTGGCTACAACTGTAGCTGCCTCCACCAGTGTGTGAATGTGAGAGTGAATGAATAGTGGAATTGTACAGCGCTTTGAGGGCCCCGAAAAGCACTATATAAATGCAATCCATTATTATTATTATTATTATTATAAATAGAGGCTTAAAAATACTATGCATGGACTGTTATCCACTTACAGGCTGCGGACACACCGTCAACTCCATATTCCTCTTATTTGAATTATAACCATGATTCCAGAACATGCAAGTCCTCCCTGTTATTTCATAATGCTGAATTAACTAGTTGTGTTGTTCTAATGCTGTTGTATTTGTTTCTATTCTTTTATTAAAAACGTTAAATATCAAATTTCTTGTGACACCTTTATTTGAATTCTGACATTTTGTGAGCACATTTTGCTACTCCACATGCCAAATCACTATCACTCAAAGGTGGAATTTAACCTTATCCACAACTTTTTGCACTCTTTATTCTGTACCGTTTATGGCTTACTAAAATAAAATAATAAAATAATAGACTCCCACATGACTTTGTACAGGACTGCTTGCCTACATATTGTGACGAGTAAATGTATGAATCGATGTATGTTAATGTTTAATTTTTCGTCTAGGTCAGGTTGGACTGAACGCCATCGACCAAACAGCAAGGCTTATATGTAATCTGAAGAAGGATACTGACAATAAAAGAAAGCCACCCAGTTTACTTGACTGACAATGAATCCATGAACTGACAACTGTGTATTATCACTGGATCGCTGGATTTTTCAAAGGAGGATGGCTTATTTTATTTTTATAAAGCCTTTTGGAGTTAATAATGGCCTAACTACAAATTTATGCCAATCATTACTAGTGCGTCAATTATGAGAAAATGCAAGCCTGTGATTATCATTATAGAAAGTAGGGATGAGGGCAACAGGAAATCGGAATGCAAAATAAATATGTGTGAAATCTAAATTATCATTGTGTAAATACACAGTATCGCCTTTGTTTAAGCCAGTATCTGTAAAATTAAAAAAATCTACGCAATCATAAGCCAACTATTATCCTGTATCTGGCGGTGTGCTTAATTAGCATAACCAACTTGCCCGATGGGCGGTGCTTTCCCTGCTACAGATAGGTTCAAGCGAAAGCCCCGTCCAATCACACCATCTCCAGAGTTAAAACAGACGCGCCGTCGGTGGTTAATGCCGGCGCTGATTGGCTAACACCCTTTCACGTTTAGAGAGATTGTCAGTCAGCTGGAGCTCAAGTAAAACAACACAGTACTTGTTTTTTTTTTTTTATCTTTCAGGGGCTTTTGAACTGGAGACATTTTTTCTCGCTGCGTTTATGGCACCTTTAATACATTACTAAACGGCCCGTGGAACATTCTTTTACGGAGAGAAAAGCGGGAATGTAGCGTTGTTATCGTCCACCCCAATTTTTAACGATAGGTGAGTAAGCTAACGTTAGCTGAAGTTAAATTGCTTAATTAGCACGCGAGCTAGTTAGCCGCCTGTTGCAGTTAGCTTGGCAGCCAAAGAACACAGAAGTTCGAGGTTGCTCGACTCTTCCTTGTATTTTATAAATTTTTTTCTTCCTCGTTTTGAAGCAGGTAACGGCAACTTATGCTGGCTTTCTAGCGTAGCTTCTTGCTAGCTTAGATTGTAAACGACAGTCGGTGAGCTACCCTTCCACCGAAAGTGTCTCCAAGGTGACGGTGGTTGTTTCTCCATCCATTTACTCCCTGCTCTCTCCCTGTCTCTGCTTTCTGATAGCTCCTGACGCCTTTCCCAGGAGAAGCCCGGTGCCCTCTTTTGTTGTCTGGAGCGCCGTGTTGTGGCTGAGAAAGCTCTCGGGGGTCCGTGATTGTTGCTGCCAGGCGGGCCGACGCTAGGAGCGTGGGGGAACATAGCGGCGTGTGTCTGGTGAGGAGATGTCAGAGCGGGGATGCCTCTTTTTGGAGACAGTTTTGTAGGCGAGGGTATACACGAGTGTACACAGTATACCTCTCGCTGGGACTTGGCGTGCAAACCAGCGGAGCGAGGTTTCAGCATAACTAGCAGTGACACATATATGGATGGTGGGGTCGCAGTATGCCCACCCCCTCGAGTACCACTACATCACCGGCTGGAGGGAGAAGCAATACTGGGGGAGAGGAAGAGGGGCCCATGTCCGCAGCTTCTACCTCCTCAATCGGCTCATCTTTCCGGTTCGTCCCAGCCTTCTGCCTGGGCGTGGTGGCAGCAGTAGTATTTCAGCTGGCATGGGGAGGCCTGTCTCTCACCTCGTTCTTCTTAAAGCTCTTCATCTATGTGTCATTCGCCCTCCTGTGTTTCCTGGCTGGGAGCTTTGCCCTGCTGGTCAGGAAGAGTCCTCTCAAAGTCAGCTGCTTTAACCGGAGCAGGAGGCAGCCTTCTGAATGGCTGGAGTTCTTCAACAAGCTCATGGTAAGAAGACCCCTTAAATTCATTAAGGGACATGCAGCACACCTCCAGGAACGCAAACTGTAGCTCTGTGCGACATCTCATTAGGATCACACTGTGTCTCATCAGAAAACATTGTTTACTGCTGACATGCAGACTTATATCTAAGGGCTTTTTGCACACTCTGCGTTATTGACAAACTAGATCTGTTGAGCATCTGATGTTTTACATTTTGCCTCCTGATTTGGCCTTCTCAACCATTCCACCCCCTTGTTTCCTGCCCCAATTAATTTCCTTCCACCTCAGCATTTGTACCCAATCTGTCTCTCTGATGATGTCTCCCGACTCTTTTATCCTTGCTGTGTTCTATAATAGAAGAGGTACAGTCATTCTTCTGGATTTAGCCTGATTCGCAACACTGAGCACATGCATACACACAACAAATGGTAATTTATTCTTTAAGGAAAGCCTTTGGGTGTTTGCAGCCGGTTGGTGGCATCCCTCAGCCCAGCGGCTGCCTTTCATCTGTGATGTTTGATGTTTTGTGGCGCTTATGACTTATTGATGTTGACAGTTGATGAGTATTGTCACAAACATTAGTCTGAGTGACATGTTGCACGAGCTGTGACCAATTTAGGCTGCTTCATTTGTCATGATTTTAGGCCTTCTGGACACACAGTTCTAAGTCCTAGCTCTCTTCTCTCCTTGTATTTCCTGTTTTTATGTTGTTCCTTAACTGGAATTGCCTGTTTGGCTACTTTTCAGGTTCGTTTTTTGGTGCCAGTTCAGGAGTCAAGCCAGAGCAGGAGGGTGGTGGTGTCGCACAATGTGGACAAAACCCTGAAGGAAGGTAATTAGTCACCTGTTTTATGGCACATTTATGTGAATGCATGAGGAGCTATTGATGTGTGAGGAGATTTTGATATTCTAGCAGATGATGTTAAAAAGAACTTAAAAAAACCCCAATTGCTTCTTCTGTTTCTGCCATTTTTGTGGCATCCTGTCTTTATAGAGTAAAATGTGTGAGCGAATCAGGATTCTGAAATTGGATCATATGACAGTCAGACGTCTGAGATCACTTGAGAGTCAAGTGTGGTCATTTTTTGAAAGGCTTTAAATTGGCGATTGCAGAAGAGTGAGATTTTCATTGATTATTCATGCTACTTTTTTGAAGGACTTCAGAAGCAAAAAAAACAAAACAAAACAAAAAAAAACTTCAGAAGCAAACATGAATGTGTCTTCCTCAAAATTTCAGTTTCAGTTATTTCAGTGTTTGAATTCCACGTATAAAAAGTTCAAAATTCCATAAAAAGACTTTTCCTTTAGCATTTATGCTCTTTTCAAGCTCTGCATTATGTTTTGTTTTGTTTTGTTTGTGGACTCTACCGTAGTAGCTTATCTTACATTGGGCCTCGGTCTAGCCTCTCAGTTCATAACACTGTCTGAAACAAAATGTTTCAGCTCCCTTTCCTGTCCATTAATGCTCCTGATTGGCTGCCACTCTCAAACAAAATACATGAACAGCAGCTGTGGTCTTAACTTTGAGATGACTGTAATAAGGACATCCATTCTCACTGGTGTTATTCAGAGTTGAGAGCTGGGAAAACGTAAAATTTTTAAAATGTAGTACTTTACAGCATCAACACTGCCTTCTCTCCAGTCATCGAATTAGACATATTTTGGTGGCATTACAATACTGCACTTCGACAGTGGTGATTCAAAAGGATAGTCATGTTGATTCTTATTGTGGCTGGCTCTGTTTTGAAAAAAAAACTTTGCTTTTTTTCATATTGAAAACTTGAAGCTTACACAGCATTAAAATCTGTTTTTCACTCTCAGTAGTATTAGGAGACCTTTCCTGAAATGACTGACTGATGGAAAAAGTTTCAACTTCTGTTTTTGACAAAATTGCTGACTGATGGAGCTCTGCTTCTGTCATTCACCACGACCTGTCACCCATCTCTCCCACACATTAAACCAGTAGAAGGTTAAAGACACGTACACACTGGGAGCCGCAAACAGACACTTGCACACCCATGCACGCTCAGTAGATCAGTGCATGTGCCTGCCAAGTAACAGATGGCTCCAGGATTTACACTGAGGGTGTGTGTTTGCACATCCATCTGTGTGTTTTTAAAAAATGGTCTTTTGATTGCAGTGTGATACAAGTTTATGACATTATTAGCTTTATAATCAAGACGGGCTGTGTCAGTGAACTGATGCCTTGATATACCTTGATGTGTTTTGTGGGATTCTTTAGAGTTATGCATTTAAAGCAAGCAGAATACTTGCATTCTAGTTAGAACCTTTCCAGAGGAGCTTACTGTGAGTGCTCAGCACAAAATACCTTCTGAACTGTGTCTCATTTATTTTATTCATTTTTTTTAAAAAGATGAAGAAGTAGTATGAGAGCATAATGTTGTTTGAAGTGGAAACTGAGAAATGGAGCAAATCCAATTGTGCAAGATTGGTCTTTATCTGTTATTAGAGTGCTAACCTCTCTAACCATTCATCCCCCCTCTTCATCTGTTTCTAAAGCACTGATCCTGGTCAGTTCCAGTGTCTAAAGGCACACATAGAGGTTGTATGGTCGCTTAACTTGCATGTCTCTGGTTAAAGGGAAAAACCCCAAGAAGGTGACAAAGTATGTGCTTTACAGTCATTCCTTACAAGAGTGAATGCTGGTCACGTCCGTTGTGAGTATTAGGGTGCTTCTCCTCCTGTTCTGCAACATACAGTACATGTTGATAATGTGCTGTATATAATCTACAGAGGGTTCGCTTGGATCACTGCATACACTTCAAAGACAGATTCTGCATTTAGTTAAAAGATCACAACAGAACAATTGGTTTGGTTCACACATTAAAACTGAATTTCACAGAGAAGGGGAAGTGCCACACTGTACTTCAAAGCATAACTCGATCAGTATGCAGTTATTCAAGTGATAATATTAATTTAATTTTTACAGTTGAATTCATTTTTTACGTATATGTTGTACTGTTTAGAATACTGGACGAGCTGCTCATATTTGGATTGCATCTGATTTTTTTTTTTTTTTTTTTTTCCCCTGTGATTTTGCTCTTTGTGCAGTTTGTAAGTTAAAGATTTGACCAGTAAAATCTGTTTTTCAGCAGCTAGTTAAAGCAGAGCGCTCACTGTTAAGCTATGGTGTTCCCAGGGTTAAAATTAACCTTCCAGTTGCAGCCGTCTGTGTGGAGTCTGGGTGTGTTATTTATATATTTCTGTCAGTTTTTTTTCCAGGTGCTGTAGTAGGTGTCTCCTCCTATATTCTTCCTGTAGTTACATCATTTGAAAGTGAGTGTGAGGGATTGCCAGTGTTTTGTTTGTTTGTTTTTGTGCATCTAAGGGTCAGCTCTGTGATGAGGTGGTGAGCTGTCCAGTTTCCAGTTACAGCTTTCCCCTCACAGAATGAATGCTGGGATAAGCTCTCGGGGGGGGGGGGGGGGGGGAGGGCTGGGGACCGTTTACAGAAAAGCGGGCACAGAAAGTAGATGATGGAAAGCGTGAACCACCCTCCAGCTTTCATAAGCTGCACCTGGGCTTTGGGGAAATGAAACTCGATGCACCCGTTGTGGTCTTCAGTGGCTCATTGAAAACAGAGTTTATACAGGGTTTGTGTTTTGTTTTGTTTTTTTTGTGCATCAAAAGTTTGAAATGTAAAAAAGCCATTTGGTGTTACTGTCAGAAGAGTACTGACTGCAGCTGTTTGTCTATTCTAACAAAAACTGGATTTAGATTTTCTTTTGCTGTCTCCGCAGTGTTTGACTATGCCTACAGAGACTATATCCTATCCTGGTACATTCCTCTGAGTCATGATGAAGGCCAGTTGTACTCCATGCTGTCAGAGGACTGGTGGCAGATGATCGGGCAGTTGAGATCCAGGCTTGCTGAGATCGACCTCGTCAACGTAGTGTGTTATGACAGCATCCGGATTCTACACACACACTTCACCGACCTCAAAGCTGCATCTGCAAGGTGCACTAACACACACTCTTTAATTGTATGAAGTTCTCCCACAATATTCATCACCTGCAAATCAAGGATGGGAAAGCTAGTGAAATAATGTGTTGTTACTGTCAGAGTCACTGAGCCTCTAACAGCTTTCTTTGCACAGGTATGACTCACAGTTGTTTATCAGGAAATATGTTCCATCTTTGATTTGTTACTGAAAAAGATTTCTCTTCCCACCAGTGTCCATACCTAGTACCATAATTTTATGTACACAGATGGTGTGAAATTACTGCAATTTGGTCCAGCGTAACCGCATTAAAATCCCCCTTCAGTGTGTGCCAGGTACACTATCACACATGTGTGTGCAGGAAAAAGAACAGACAGAGCGATGATTCACACATCATCTGGTTTTATTATCTTGGCCAGTCAGACGAGACTTATGATTTGATTGCACTGCTGTGATGTCTGGTCTGCCTAATTTCCAATTGCTTGGGAACAATGTAGCAGCAGCAGCATGTCTTTAGAAGCAAAAACAGCGAGCTACAACACAGCTGAAGTATGAATAACAGAGGGAGCGAAGCTTTAGCTCACGTAATATAATCGGACATCTAAGGTGTGTGTGTGTGTGTGTGTGTGTGTCTGTGTGTCTCCCCAGACCAGAGGAAGTGGCTCGGCCGTTTCCTCTCCATCCCTGTTTGGTCAGTCCGGAATCGGAGCTGGCCTTCCTCCGCTGTGTAGCCAGAATACTACTGCTATGTCTGCTGCCACAAAAGGATGCCAAGTCGCACACACTACGCTGCTGTCTCACTGAAGTCATCACTAATAAAGGTACATAACTTCCTTGGGGATTAATAAAGAATTCTGATTCTAATTGGTCATTGTCACATACATGCATTATTGTTGTCAAAGAATAATATGTTCTGTTTTAATGTACTGTTTATAAGTCATTGCTTTTTTGTCTTATGGATTGTTATTACAAGTAGCAGTCGTTGAATGTTTATATCTTTATTTTGGCTCTACTCCAAGTCATTAAACACAAGAGTACCGTAATTGTCGGGCTATAAGCCGCTACTTTTTGCACCAGCTTTGAACCCTGCGGCTTTTAGTCAGGTGCGGCTTTTCTATAGATTGTCCATGATTTTTGTGATATCGTAAGAGGATTTGTTTTGTTTGTTCCGCTGTTGTACGGCACTACGTTGCCTGGCGGAAGGATCGGGGTTCAAGAGTGGTATGTTGGTCACATGTCCATCCTCCAGGCAACATAGTGCCGTACAAGTAGCGCGAAAAACAAACGTCAAAGTAGCGCTACGCGTTCAGTGGGAGGCGTGGATGACGAGCGGCGATAAACTTGCGAAAAGCAAGTTATGCTCAACTCCACCGGTGGATTCTGACAGCGTGGAAAAGTGTGAAAACATCCACGATCACCAACGGATTTCGAAGGGCTGGACTGCTGCATGATGAAGAGGAGGACACCGCCACGGCCCTTCAGAGGGTGTTCGACTCTGACACTGACAATGAGGATTTGTTTGGTTTTGAAAGTGACAACGAAGGAAAGAAGCTGAGAGTGGATGACGAAGCCATCCTGAACCTGTTCGTTTCCGACACTGGAGAAGAGGACTTTGGTGGTTTTAGTGCGCAGGAAGATGAGAAAGATGGTGGTGAATGACTGGCTTTTCTTCTTGTTAAAGCCGTGTCACTGCACCTGAGCCTAAAAGGTAGTCCGAATCTATTTTTCTGGTGTGCTGTAGGTTACTGTTATGTACTACATTTGTTACTCATTTATGAAGCACAGCACATGTGCAAATATGTACCCATAACTTGTTTTTCAAAATATTAATAAAAGAGGTGTGTCTCCAAACAGCCATCTCTTTCCTGACAATTCGCTTTGTGCATATTCTCTTACATATGATAAGTCAACATTGAAACACCTGCGGCTTTTGGTCAGGTGCGGCTAATGTATGTACAAAACAGGATTTTCCCCTGATTTTAGCTTGTGCGGCTAATATTCAGGTGCGCTTTGTAGTCCGGGAAATACGGTAGTTGAATCAGCTCCACAGTGCAGACATGGTGATGAAATGTGCACCATCCTCTTGGTGGACTCCGTTTGTCAGTGTCACACTCCCATAATTGGGGAATTAAACATACGCTGTGAATGAATTTCATTTAAATAGAATTAAACTTTACTCAACACATTAGGACACAATTCATGATAAGCACAGTTGTAATTAAAAACACAAATGGTGTCTCCTTTCCTCTAGTTGTTTAATAGTTGCACCTGCTCAGTGAAAGAGATGTAACACTGAGGTGTTGTTGACATAGATGCATAACACTCGCAGCTCTTCAGGTGTGTTTGATAAACAAAGAATAAATATACAATTCTGCTGAATAGTTTTACTCTTTAATATACAATACTATGTAGAACTCGAGTTCTTTAATTTCTTTTGATTTTGCTAGGAAAATAAGAAACGGGTGCAGCGATTTATTGAATCATAGCCAAGCATACATGTCAATACAATAATATAAGGCAAAAACAGTGTCTGTACAATTCTCACTAGCTTTAAAGTCAATATTTGTATGACCACCTTTATTCTTCAGCACAGTCTGGTATAGTTCATTTCAGGTCTTCTTTGGGTGTTGGCTGTCTTTTGTTTGTTTCTGTGTCGATGAACTCACACTGCCTCAGTAATGTTGAGGTCTGCGCGCTGGGAGGCCAGTGTGTGTTCCAGTGTGTTCCCCCCCCTTTTTTTTTTTTTTTTTTTCCTTTTGGACATATCTCCACCTTTTATCCCATTTCTGGTGACGTTTGAACAAACAGTATTTAGATCAGCTGCAGGGTCAGACGGATTTCTCAGGTCCTGTGTCACGTCTTTGTTGGTTTTTGCCTATTACATGACTTTCACTTACTCTCCATCTGCTGTAGATTGCTTTTTATGCCTGTCACTTCTTCTTTTGTCCTCTACTTTGCCAGTTTCCTCATTTTCTTTTACCTTTTTTTTTAAAACCATGTAGATGTAAACTTTGTCAAGATATGACAAGATCACCTTGTTGGTGCATTTTCTGCCTGTCAAAGTGTCCTGCCGTTGGGATTTTTACTAGATTTGAATAAAGAAATTGGAACAAATATTATTGTGACAGGCTTTTAGCAACAAAGCGCCTAAAAATACAATATAAACTGTCTCTTTGCTAAGTTTCCTGGTATGTTTGGAGACAGCATTGCTTCTTTTCTTGAATTAGATGCTTGCTTTTTTTTTTTTTTTGAATGAATGACTCATAGGTCAGTGTGGCTCAACAAACAAAAACATTCCTCTGGACAAAGACTGGACTCATATTCCTTCCAGTCTTTGTACCTTGAATAAAGACCAAGGGATGAGGGGAGTAACAATAGTGAAAATAATAATTTTCTTACAAAGGATTCAACTCAGAGAGATTATTAAATAGCCAAAGGAAAAGGCTTTGCTGCTCACTAGTAGCTCCACCATTAATTTCAGTCCAAACTCAGGCAAAGCACTTCACTACAGCTCATCACTCTCAGGCTGGCACACACTGAGTCCGAGCAACTCCACACCAGATCTTTTTATAGTGTTGGATGATGATTGGTGAGCAGAGCATGCTCCACACTGGTGGCTCCTCACAGGAAAATGTGTGGCAGCTGCAGGCAGGGGAGAAGGAAAGCAGAACACACCCACTAACAACACCTGTTAGGGTTGTAACAAAATATAACAAATGACGAGTGGCCCAGTCTTTGGACATTACTGCATGTTATAAATAATTTAATTGTCATCTAATTATTGAGCATTGCAAAATGTACTCTTAGCTGTTGTAACAGCACTGACTCACAAGGGAAGTGTGGCAGTGAAGCAAGGAGAGGAAAAAAGAATGCAGGAAGATACAGAACACTTTTTCTTCTTCTCCTGCATTGCAGCAGAGCGTCACACTGTTACTTCTGCACTTGGCTCTTGTTTCCAGAGTACATGTTGGTTTACATGGTGTGAAATGAAACAAATTTTGCTGGCCCGACACACGAATCAATGGACTTTTGTTATTTATCTGTAATGTTTTGCTGCATGTTTGAGCTGTTCTGGAAAATTTACCTGATGAAAAACCAGAAAACTTCAAAAAAAGTTGGAATTCAACTGAGAAAAACTGGAATCTTACAAACTCTGTGGTCATCCTTTCCTCTTGAGCAGGTGTGTTGTCAGTGTTGTTTTGAATGCAGCTGTTGTTGTGTTCCTACTGTGAGAAGGAACGATGAAACGATAGTATTAAGAAAATGTGTGATATCTTGATGTCTAGCTGCTGCTCTGTTTCTAGAACTGCATTCCTCAATTTCCCACACCTAGGATTTTTTTTAATTTTTTTTTTATTTTTAAGATCAGTGTCTCATTTTATTATGCGTCACAGAAATCTGTGGTTCTAACTTCATCAAGAGCATTTGTCCGTCCTTTTTACATCAACGTATTTTTATCTTTGTGTGTGTGTGTGTGTGTGTGTGTTCTCCAGTCCTGAAGCCGTTGGTAGAGGTACTCAGCGATCCAGATTCCATAAACAGGATGTTGTTGTCTCAGCTGGAAAAGAGGGAGCAGCAGGCTGAGCAGCAGAAGAAAGCCTACACCTACGCTGCCTCCTATGAAGACTTTATCAAACTGATATCAACTTCTACTGATGTCAATTTCCTCAAGCAACTCAGGCATGACAGTGACAACGTGCACACAGGCACACACACAGTAGATGCCTACATTACCTCATTTAAGTAGACTATCCTGTACCTACATAGAGTCAAATTAAACAAACCACGTGTGTCCTTATATACATAATGACAAACATGTTAACCAGGCAGTCTTAGCCACCAACATGTTTGCTGCTCAGGGGTTACCATGGGAACAGACAATGTCTCTGCAGCAATATACTTGATCTAAATGCGGGGTAGACATGATACTGCTATATTGTCTCGTTAGTTTGAGAAATGGTGGCTCAGTACTGGCTTCTTTTTGAAATGTTTCTTCTTTTTGTTTGTTTTGATTTATTTTGGCCTCGTCACTTTCCATACTATATTTCCATCTTTCTGTGACGTAATTCATCTAATAATTGTATTTGTCTCCCGTCTTTCCTCCTTTGTAGGTATCAGATCGTGGTAGAGATTATTCATGCCACCACCATCAGCAGCCTGCCTCAGCTCAAGAAGCAGAAAGGTACAGACAACACTACAGTTTCCTGCATTTAAAACCTCAAAAGTATGGCAGCGTTTCAGTTCACGTTCACTGCCCCTAAAAAGCTAGCCAGGTATGCAATATAGGCATTCATTCATAGAAGTAAACAATAAGAGTACAGTCACAATTCTGCTTGTTTTGCAACAATTTGAAGAGAAGTGATGTGAACATTTATCTGTCAGACACTTGCAATATGCCTGAGTTCAGCCTCGTGTCAAAGACTTTTAAGGATCAGGAAGTGACAATGAAAGCGAAGTTTCAGGACAGCTGTGTGAGCGTGGTTATAATGACATTACCAGAGTGACTTTAGTCGTAAATGTATTGCAGCAAAGGCTGATTCCCGTCAGTTTCAAACTTTTACATACAATACTTACCTTCAGACCCAACCACTGAGTCCCATCATTAGTGTTGCAGGTGGTTGGGTCTGAAGGTAAGTATTGTATGTAAAAGTTTGAAACGGATGGACACACAGCACCAGCTGATACAGATTTACAAACAAAACAAGGGAATGAGTGGATTTGAACTGCCCTGCAGTGCAGAGCCTAATTTTTATTCTCATTATTGAGGGGGGGAAATGGTCCATAAACTGTCTCCATGTGCACTTTTAAACGCTATACTATCTATACTGTGTGATCCTGCTGGACTACACAGTATAGACCAGCACTTTTTCAATTTGCTTTTGGGGATTTTGGAGACCCAGTACTGGTTTCTGTTTGCACAGGCTATTTGCTGTTGAAACACACAGTCCCTGTTCAGCAGTGAATGAATTCATGAGTACATTTAAAGGCCAGTCGGCTGTAGAAACTGCAAGTGCATTCACATGCTGTATCTGAAAATCAATGACCAATAAAGTTCACTTGCTGGTGTGCTTAGCTTGAAGCACATTTTCATAGAATCAGGCCATCGGTATGTATCAGCTTTATCCCGATAGTTCAGTGGCTCCACACCAGGTGATTGTGCGCCTTTGTGTTATTATGTGGCCAGAACTTGCTCAGACAGACTTTCCCTCTCCCTTAGAGAAAAAAGGTAAAGAGTCAGCAGCCATGAAGGCCGACCTGCTGAGAGCCAGAGATATGAAAAGATATATCAATCAGCTGACTGTTGCTAAGAAACAATGTGAAAAAAGGATCCGCCTCCTTGGAGGGCCAAACTATGAGAATAGTGAGGAAGGAGGGGCCGATGACAACGACGAGCCTCAAAGCCAGAAGGTAAATAATATGTCATGTAACTCAGCGGTCCCCAACCTTTTTTGCGCCACGGACCGGTTTATTCCCGACAATATTTTCATGGACCGGCCTTTAAGGTGTCGTGGATAAATACTAGAGATGGACCGATCCGATATTACGTATCGGTCCGATACTGACCTAAATTACTGGATCGGATATCGGAGAAAAATAAAAAATGTAATCCGATCCATTAAATATCACGAAAGCACCTCACAAAACTTGCAACACACCGTAACTCGCCTCAGAACGTTAGCACGTCGGAGCAGTATGCATCACGTGATAGAGCGGCTGTGGCATGCGGGACCTGTGGTGGTCTGGATAGCATTTGGAGCTTCGCTAGCAACCCGGCATTTCATCTCCGACAAAGTTATCCCGAGAGAAGTAAAGCAAGTGTGTAAGTCCATCTCTGAATGTTTGTAAAGCATTCCTGCGTTAAGCTTAACGAGCGACTGCCTCTTCTTGCTGCTACTTCAATCATGAAACTGCTTAATGATCAGCTGATCGGCTTTTCTGTCGCAAGTCCGTCTCTCTTATTTGTTTTTGGCCCACTTTGCACCAGAAAGAGGAAACCAGCGGCTGAACAACAGCAGCACGTTTAAGCTTGATAAGCTGTTGTTAGAATGTATTTAATATTACTTTCTACTCGAGGATCTTTTTCTACGTTGCTGACGGCTGTAACTGTGCAGGGGCGGATCTAGCAAAGTTTAGCCAGGGGGGGCGATAGGGCATTAACAGGGAAAAGGGGGCACAAAGACATACTTTTCTTTCTTATTCTCATTTAAAATGTCTAGCTTTTAATAAATAATTATCTGACACCCAAAGTTTTAATTTGATGTAAAATGAATAGAAGTCAATTACTGTATATAGTGACTATTAAGTCTAATATATATACCCTAGTAAGCTATAGTACTTTTTCCTTTGGGAAGGTACCATCTGTGCAGTCTGCAATTTTGTTGAAGAAAGATGTTGAATCTATTTAATATTTCTTGAAAAAATAATTGATTTCTGTGCATTTTTTTTCACACTGCATCAAATTAAGGTTGATTACGTCGATTAAGCATCATGAGGTGGAGCGTGAGGGGTGGTTCCCTATTTTTTTTTTTTAAATTTATTTATTTTTGTTGTTGCTGGGAGTTGGAACCCTATTAGTTAGGTTGCTTAATATTTATTCTAAGTACTCATTCAAATACCAGAATAGGGAGGATGGTGTAGGTTTAAGTTTATTAGATTGATCAGTATTGCTGAACTATGAAATAATTTTTTTGCATACAGGTATAACAGAATAGCTTTAGTGTAGTTGTTGTTTTAAACTTGAGTATGAACTTATACAAAATGCAGCAAGATATTTAAAAAAACAGTTTTGTTGATTAAAAATCACTATCGGATTCATATCGGTATCGGCAGATATCCAAATTTATGATATCGGTATCGGAAAAAAGTGGTATCGTGGTATCGTGCCATCTCTAATAAATACAACAAAATAAAACTAGTACCGGTACAGAATAAAAGAATTTATTCATAACACATGAGAAAACCAAGGAAAACAGAGTAAACGATAACAAAATAATGCTGAAAACCGATTAAAAACCCTGAAAACTATACATTTCACACCTGAGCCTCAACTCTCGCGGCCCGGTACCAAACGACTCAAGGACCGGTACCGGCCCGGGGGTTGGGGACTGCTGATGTAACTAATGCGGTCTCTCTTCATTTCCTGTAAGGTGTGAAATTACTTTGGTTCTTTTTAAAAATTCTCTCCCCTTATGCAGATTCTCCAGTTTGATGACATCCTGTGTAATCCAAGTTACAGGGATCATTTCAGAGTTTACATGGAGAGAGTAGATAAGAGAGCTCTGATAAGCTTCTGGGAACTGGTGGAAACACTGAAAACTGCCAACAAGGTAACGGCTGCACACATTCAAGAGCTCGAGGTGTGACGAGGCGATGGCATTCATACTGAGATGTACACAAAAGTAGAAAATTTGAGTGCTTGATGTAATTTTATTAAACAGTCTTGTATAAAGAAACGTAGCATAAAGCTTTTTGTGAGTCCAGTGCACAAAATCAGACTTGAAAATAACTGCACATAGTGTCAGCAAATGTCTTTTGCTTTAATGTCTTTAAACTTGGAATCTGCTGGTGTGGCTGTAACTGACAGTTAAAAGAAACTTTATTCGTTTTATTAAAAGCTTTGGTGCAGCTTGTTAGTTCATCTACCGTCTGAAGCAAACTATTTTCACTCACCTCCTTTATAGCCAGTGATGTGACCAAATTTAGGATGTCCACTTGCATTCGCACCACAAAGACTTCAGGGTAGAAATAAGAAAAACAGAAACTTGAGATTTTTGCTCACAGAGATTACATTAATTCAGTTTTATTTAAATAGTGTCAAATCACATTTGCCTGTTGAGAAAACCCCAACGATCATATGTCCCCCTATGAGCAAGCAGTTGGCGATAGTAGGAAGGAAAAACTCCCTTTTAACAGGAAGAAATCAGGTAGAATCAGACTCTGGTATGGGCAGCCATCTGCCTTGACCGGTTGAGGGTGAAGGGAGGAAGACGGGACGTTAGTTAGTATTAGTCTCTGGATCACTAACACTAACTAATGATAAATGTAGAGCTCTGTATAAACACAGTGAGTGGGGGGGAAGAAAGGTGAGTGAAGAAGTAAGATAATTTTATTCAGATTATTTGTTATTCAAAACTTTGGTCATGAGCATCAGCCATTGTAACAGTTTGTGAATGTGAAAATATATATGTGTATGTATGTATGTATGTATGTATGTATGTATAAAAAAGGGAAGCAAAAAATGTTCAAAACGGTGAGAAAAGTATGTGAGAAAATAATTTTTGTTTGACAGAATGAGGTGCCCCAAATTGTTGGGGAAATTTACCAGAAGTTCTTTGTGGAGAGCAGAGACATTCCAGTGGAGAAGTTTCTTCTGAAAGAGATCCAGCAGAGTTTGGTGGGGAACAGAGGAACACAAGTCTTTGTTAAACTACAAGAACAGGTATGTGCTGCTCTGCTTAGCCAGCTGCAGCTACCTGTAGCTACAGCAGCTGACGGTGGATTTCTTGAAAATCTCAAAAGAAAGCTGTTGAACTTCGATCATTAAAAGCGTGTGTAACAGTGGAAACTGACACATCCCTTAGGTTGCTGAGACAATGAGAGAGCGTTACTACCCCTCCTTCCTGGTGTCCGACCTCTACGATAGGCTGATCAGACGAGACGACCATCACAGCCAATCGCGGTGTAGCCCAGAGGAAAAGGGAGAAGGGGTGAGGCATTCATACGCAAACGACACACATGCATACAATACTAAATGAATGTGTTTAACACTTGTTTTTCTTTATATCCTCTGAAGTGCCAGGGTCTAGATACAGGAGAGGTGTGTGACGAGGGCAGTAAAGGAATCAATGAGCAGGCGAGCTAT
This sequence comes from Astatotilapia calliptera, assembly GCF_964374335.1. NCBI lineage: Eukaryota > Metazoa > Chordata > Actinopteri > Cichliformes > Cichlidae > Astatotilapia > Astatotilapia calliptera. The sequence goes on from NC_137423.1 coordinate 20,135,527, forward strand.
GCTGCTACTAAACTACACCAGCTCTATGACAAACTGGAGTACAAGCGACAAGCCCTGGGCTCAATCCAGAACGCACCCAAACCAGACAAGAAGGTAACAAAATATAGGTCAATGTGCTAAATACAGTCTGTTGGATCACTTCAGTATTGAGTATCAGGATGTTGGAATGAAGTGGAACCAATTGCAGGATGTTTGATTGGGTTAAACTCCCATTTATCTGATGTGGTCCCTGCTAGAGTATGTGACAACTTTAAAGTAGAGCTTTGAAAACACCTCTGAATGCAAAGACTTTTATTCATTGTGGTTCAGCATAATGTCATTTTACTGTAACTCGTGTGCTTATCTGCCTCTGGTGTGTGCTTTGCAGATAGTAAGCAAACTAAAAGAAGAAATAGGAGCCATGGAAAAAGAACACAGCGAACTTCAGCAACACATCACAAGGACTGACTGGTGGTGTGAAAACCTGGGGAATTGGAGGGCTACGATAACTACAGCTGAGGTAAAAGGAAACAACAAACCTGAGTGTAGAAACGAATGATGCACTCACCTAAACAGTTTACAGCAGTCTGCAAGCATGCCCTTCATCCTTTATGCTCTTGCACAGAAGAAACAAATGAGCCACACAGCACAGATAATTTAATACTCTGCATACTTTATGCTTAAGTATAGAAGATAGATTGGACAACACATACATTTGTATAGATCAAGCACATTTCTGTTCTTTATCTATACAGGACTAGATTCACTAAACTTCATGCAGCAATCACAGAAATGGCCCAGTGGGAGTGGAAAGTTCTGTGGTTGATCTACTAACAGTGCACATTAAATTCATAGAAGAACAGAAATCATCATTTAGAGTCAGATCGTGTATGTGTGTGAAAATATTACTGTTACTTTGATGTGTGTAGAAGCATATTTTTCTTTCTTTCTTTAGTTTTTCACCAGGCTGCATGTTTTTAATGAAAAGTTAGTGTTAAACATTGTAACATTGGATGTTAATCAAAGACACTGCAGGTTTGCTTGAGTGTCTCGTCCTTCAAAACTCTTACACATAACATGCACTAAGGCCAGCCCTAACACTGTCCTATGTTAATGAATATTGACAGTATCTCTATAATGCTAAACGATTGTTTTTCCAGCTGACATTAAATCTGACCCTAGTCATTCACATTTCATTCATTTTGTTCTTTCGTGTACTTACGTGTGTAAATCCTTTGTAAATTTATACTAAATTATAAAAATATATTGTGACAATGAAGGACCCGACAACAGCAGCGTTGCAGTTCAACACATCCTTTATTGACGGACTTCCCAACATGTGCAGCTTTCTGGCTGCCCTGCTCCTGTAGCACACAACACCGCCCTCTCCTCCGGTCCTGGCAACATCTTTAACAGGGGAGACATGATTAGATGATCAGGGTCAGGTGTGTCAGCCTCCCCTGACAGTACACTCTGAACTCCACTGCTCCACCCTTCCCCTGCAGCTGAGCCACACCCCACCACATATATATTAATGTGCCTGAATAAAGAATATCCAGGTTGTGTCAAAAAGAATCCTCTGATTTCAAAGAGCTTAATTTCAAGGCCACTCACCGATAACGACTTAATTGCGCATTGTTAAAAAGAGTGGATCTGTGAGCAGCATAACGACAGCAGTGGCTGCATTGACTCAAAAGTATGGGACAGATTTGACTGTGGTATGGACTAAAGCTGTGTGGCTGGAGGGGGACACATTGAGCACTTGGGAATATTGTTTTTATATTCTTTTTTTCTTTTTTAAAGTATATTCTTTATTTTAAAAAAGTGTCACCTTTTGATATCAGATTCTTTTTGATACGCCCTGTATGGATACTACATCTGTCCATTTTGGGGTTGTGGTTTTTTTTTTTTTTTTTTTTTTTTTTTTGGGAAATTCCCAAGTAATCTCTCTCCAGAGTAAAGAGGTGGTGGTTTATTGTGTATGTTTGTGTGTATTTCAGGCTGCAGAGGAAGGTGGTGAGACTGTAGCTTGTTACAGTGTGTGTGTTAGCCTGGTGGAAGGAGAAGAAACGGCCAACAGTCGCTGGAGCGTCCAGAGGAAACTCACTGAATTCCAAATGTTGCACCGCAAACTCACAGAGGTAACAAGGCACCAATCCTGCACACATGGATCAACAGCTGCTGCCTTGTTGTTTAAATGCTTAATGTCCCCTGCACAATAAACCAGTAAGGTCATCAGCTCACTGTGTAGCACTGAAATGGAAAGACTCTCAACAAAAAAAATAATGTGATGATGGATTTACTGCAGCCTATGTGCCACAGAAAGCAGAGACTGCTGTTTGTTAGAAGCATTTCCAGTCCTCTGTGTGACCATCTGTGGTCACTGTACAGTGATAAATTGGTTTAGATGAAATCTAATATCTGTGACATCTGGAGAGCTGCATGCTTTTAGTCAGTCTGCTCTATTGACTAATTTATGGTTGTTAATGCATTTCTGAATCTAACAAGAGTAAACAGAGTAGCTGTTGAAATCAAAAATACACATATTTTTGCCTCCTGTTAGTGTAAAATCATCACCTGTTAATGTGTCTCTCCTTCAGTGTTTTCCATCACTGAAGAAACTCCAGTTACCATCACTCAGTAAACTTCCCTTCAAATCTATTGACCAGAAGTTTTTGGACAAAAGCAAAACACAACTCAACACTTTTCTCCAGGTAAACAAGCAGCTGCTGCATCTATATTTTATATCTCTATCACCTGCTGTGATACAATCATAAATGCTTCACTTTATCTCTACATTGTTAATTATAACACACAAAAACCAGGGTGCTGAATCACAACCTATTTCAGTCTATGAAATGTGTGAGCTCTTTTAATTAAATATTACACTGTAACGAGGTCTGTAACCTTACAAAGTCTGTGCTCACAAAAGCTTATTCTGCTTATGATCACAGCTGTTGATGATAACGTCAGGTGTGTGTGTGTGTCGTGTGTTAGCGTCTCCTAACAGATGAGCGGTTGTGCCAGTCAGAGGCTCTCTATGCTTTCCTCAGCCCGTCTCCAGAACATCTGAAGGTAAGCCATTTCTCATATTTCAATTTTAAAAAGAACGGGGAATAATATGCTTATTTCCATAAGTGTTTGCACATTTCTTTTTAAATTTATTGCCTGTACATAACAACAATGGATTTGAAATAAAGTTAACTCAATGGGATTAACTGACATATTAGATCAGCTCTGTAGGAGTTACAGTTTCCCTATTTTTACAGATTCATCAGTGATTGTACATATAATAATTATTTTCTTAATTCTTCACGTTTAATGACTACCAGAGGTTTGCAGCCCATAGACCTCATGCGATGCTGGATTTTCCTGTCTGAGGCTATAAATTTCAATTTTTATTTTTTCATAAAATAATGAAGAAACAGGCCCCACCCAGACGTGAAATTGTTGTCTTGCAATTGTATATTTTATTTAGCGTCTATTAAATGGAAGTGCAGTGACAAAATGCAGTAATTCATGAATGTTACAGCAGTTTTTGTTATCATTCTTTTTTACCTTAAAGTCCTCACCTTATTCCAAATCCACTGTGTGGGTGTACAGTGTGAAATGACCAAAATTGTATCACATATTTCCTTTCTTTTCAAAGCCACCACTTTGTCCTAGAGCTGGGCGATAGAACGATAACGATATGTATTGCGAAATAACTTTTCCTCGATAGAAAAGTTAAACCTACCCTGTTGAACTTATTATGGGAAATAAATATTTAAATAAAAACAAGCTGCTGATTATTTCACATTTTACTTGTGAGCAATATAGTTATTTGGCTTATATCGTGATAGATATCGTTATCGCCTTAAATGAAAAACAAAAAACAAAAAACATATCGTGATATGAAAAAATCTTAAATCGCCCAGCTCTACTTTGTCCTGTTTTAATGCTTTTAAAAGTTAAATAACCATTTAACTTCATTAAAACTCAATCTATTTTAAACCCCAAACCAGAAGAAGCATTAGTTTCCTGTATTAGTTAATCAGCTAAAGTTCTCTGACATGAGTTGTGTTTGTTACTTTAATCTGAAATTTTGACCCTGTGAATTTAATGAGCGGCAATTACTTACATCAGATATGGGCCATTAAATACAAGGTTATTGCTCTAATTACCAGCAGCTTATTGATGCTCTTTTACGCACATTTATGGCTTTGTGCAGTGTTCGAGCAGCAACACTGGCAGAGCCGCTTCATAAGAGGGTCACTACTCATTTGACACTGGCACCATTAATGAGGAGATGCTGATTACAGGGCCGTGTTTGTGGCTTCACAGGGATCCTTTCATGTTTCAGACCTTCCTGATAGGTGTGTTATCTGGATGATTTTGTCCATTGTATGCAGACCATTTTATAGTAATGATATCTTGTATAACGTTTGAAGGTGATGTCTATTCAGAAGAAATCCTCTTTCTCACTGGCCTCCTTCCTAGAGAGGTTACCTGGAGATTTTTTCTCCCATACTGAGGTACACACTCATGCACGACGAGTAAAGCAGCATTCCCATGCTGTCCTGCATCCTCATTTGCATGATGTGCGCTGTACATTTTCTTCATAGGAGGATGGCGATGACGACAGTGACTTGTCAGACTACGATGAAACAGACGGGCGGAAAGATGCTCTGGCTGAACCCTGCTTCATGCTCATAGGAGAGATCTTTGAACTCAGAGGAAGTGAGCAGGACACTGTTTTGATGTTACACACGCTCGTGTTGGTGAATTCTAACTGCCTCAGAGTCTGTTTATCTGAATACATTCCCTCTCTGTCTGTCTTCCTGCTCAGTGTTTAAGTGGGTGAGGAAGACTTTAATTGCACTAGTCCAGGTGACATTTGGACGAACTATCAACAAGTAAGTACTAACAAGTACTCTTTTAGTCAGTGGTCTGGCAGTATTGTTGATCCAGAATAAAATATCTCATCTGTCGAGTCCAGATCCAGAGGCTTTGTTAACTTATGCAAGGTAGAGAGTGTAACACCTATTGTACATTTTCCTGAGATGAAAGTTTTCAGGCCTCTGTTGTGTATTTCAGACAGATCCGGGACACTGTAAACTGGATCTTCTGTGAACAGATGTTGGTGTGCTACATCAGTGTGTTCAGGGACACCTTCTGGCCTGATGGCAAGCTGGCGCCACATATCAAAGCTCGAACGGACTATGAACGCACTGAGACCAAGGAGCGCGCTCAGCAGAAACTACTTGACAACATCCCAGGTAGCAACACACACACAGGCGTGACTTATTATTTCATTTATTATGATTGCACATGTTTGCAGTGTAAAAGAAATAAAGAATAAAGTGCTTGATTCAGCATGCTTTTCCTCGTCCACCAGATGCACTCACAAATCTAGTTGGCCAGCAGAATGCCCGCTACGGCATCATCAAGATCTTCAGTGCTCTGCAGGAGGCCAATGCCAATAAGCACCTTCTCTATGTAAGCGTGACACACATTTCCAACATCAGCGTTTCATTAAAACAAGATTTCTTAGCCATTTATTTTTTCCCTGTCTCCCTGTGTTTGTTAGGTATTGATGGAAATGTTACTAAAGGAGCTGTGTCCTGAGCTCAGGGCTGAGGTGGACAGTATCTGAACACATGCATGAGAATGAGGATCGGCTGGTTCGTCTTTCAGGCCTTTCTGTAGCTGACCAATCACAAACTGCCAAGCCAAACAGGGAGAGGGCCATTGGGTGAATCCTCAGACAGAAAGCAAGCTGCGTTGGTCAGAGTTGAGATGCACGAAGACTCTGTTCAAAGAAATTTGCTGTGAACCGGTGAAAAGTTGGCCTAACACTCTCCTGACAAAGCTGCTGACAGAAGGGTGCATCTCTAAACCTGCGTTTGGACAGGGAGAAACCACAGGGACTTCTTCCTATCTAGACTGCAGTCTGATGAGACTGATCACAGAAGAACAAAGTGTATTTTTGACTTAAGCAACTCACATCTGTGTTTTTCTTTTAAAAATAATTATAATTCTTTCACTAGCACTGACATTCAGCATCTGTGCCAGAACAGACTGAAATGAAATGTTTCACTCAAATGTAAATGATGGTGGTTTGGTCGACAACTTCTTTGTACATCTTTAATTTTTAGAGTAGATAATCGACTGACTTGACTAAAGACAAAAAAAAGACAGTCAGACTCGCTGTTGCCCTCTAGAGGCGACCGCTGTGAGTCCCAGCCCACATACCTCTGAACATTCCTTCTACACACAACCTGAGCAACACTTGTTCTGTGATTCTTGTAATAAGGCTTATAATTGTGCAATGTAATGTAAAAGTCATTGTGATGATTTTATTTATGATTTATTATTGATAGATTTTATTTTTACCAAAAATTGTTTAGAGAGCATTTATATAAGCAATAAATTGCAAACAAAAAGCGGTTGTGAGTTTTGCATTTCTTTGGGGGGAAAAAAAAGTGTGTGTGTGTATATGTACGTATGTATGTATGGGGGGGGGGGGAAGCACAATGACGTAGTCGCTTGTTTAGAAAGAGCTTAGAGGTCACAGCAGAGATATGCAAGTATTGCGCTACATTTAGTAATGCCAACATATTAAGAGAACAATATTTGTCTCTCATATATAATACACTGTCAAAGATACTTGACTTTGAGTGAAGATTTAAGGTGATAGGAAATATAAATAACTGCAACAGCAGTGAATTCAAGTTCACTGGTGTAATAACTAATAATGGTTAATATAATAATAACTTTAATATTGGCCATATTATATTTACATTACCAAAGTAAGATGACTTTAGTCTCATGAACAACATTAGCTAATTGTTATTTACTAGCTAATCTTAAAATGACTGCTCAGTACAGAAATGAAGCCCAATAATCACGTTTTTACAGTCCCGTGGTCTCAGCCTCAGATACTTATCAAATCAAAGCTCATGTAGAAACAAACAAATGAACAAAATATTTTTTTCTTCATTTCTGTCAAAAAGTGCTGTAAGAAACGTTTCCAGCGGTTAGTATCATAGTTGCTAGGCAACCTGGGCAGCGAGACGGAGGCTAGACCGTCCCATTTCACAAGCCTCGCACTTTCCGGCCTTAGCGGTCTTTGAGTACGCGGCCCTTGTGGACCTTTAAGGCTGAAGACCCAGAATTGGGATAGAGCCATAGTGTCGATATGCTAGAGAACATGAGATTGAAAAGCCTGTGATATGTGAACGATTGTGTAACTAGCTTATAATGGAGATACAGAGAAAACTTGATTTGATGAATTCCCAAATAAAAAACATATGTTCCTATTAACACGGACACATCAACATAGTTTCAAATTTGAATGGTTTCTGATAGCTGACACATCACAAAGTATTCCTACACAGTACTTTATTTCGACACCTGCGACCGGAAGTACTGCTATTTGTTTGCGATATACAATCGCTCAAGACACCGCCATCCTTTTCAAGCTAACGAACACTGCCTCGCAATCATACACCACCTAATGGTAGGTTTGACTTAATTCTAATAACAACAGTACAAAGTTCCAGTAGAAAGTTAACGCTAGCAGCTCGAAGCCAAGTGCTCATTAGCTAAGATTAGCTTTCATGTGCTTTTGTGGTGTTTTTGCTAACTTTACTTTGCTTTCCATTAGTCAAAGCTAATAAGCAAGCGAACCATAGCAATTTAAGTCGGTTTAAACGAACCAAACACGTTCTGGGCGTTACAGTTACGAGCACTTTCCATGCTACATACTAATTGCATTATTATATTGCTAATTGCTAAGCTAATACAGTTAAGCGGGTTAATGCTATCTGTGCCTGGAACTTGACGCCGGTTGCCTGACAACAGTAAATTAAAGTGATAGAACCGACTTGCAAGCGAAGCGGTGTGTGCTGCAGTTCATATCAGTGACGGCCGTGACGCACTGAACCCTGTATAACATACATTTTTATCATTTGTTCTCGCTGCAGTGAGCTCTCTGTAAGCTCACTGTAAGGAGGATTAAGTTGTTGTTTCCAGCTCGGTTGTGTAACTTCGCCGGATGGAGATGGACGACGAGCTGGAGAACTTCATCATGGAACGCAAGGCGAGGGTGGCAGAGGATAAAGCCTGTTTAGAACAAGACCCCCCATACATGGAAATGAAGGTGGGTTAGAAATAGATAATTTTCAAGGCAGACCTTTTGATAAACGTCTGAAAAACAACACCGTTTTAGACCAAATAAGAAGTTTATTGAAGTTAAACTTTAGCCGCCCTCTTTGCCGTTATATGCTGTAACTAAGAAGTAATGTGGATCTTCTTTTCCTTCTGACTGACAGGCAAAACCCTACCGAGGCTACGGGTCTACTGCTAAGGAGAACATCCCTCCTAAGTCAAAAGCACAGGGAAGAGGTATAGATCCTGGCCACAATTTGTCACGTCAGTTCATACTTTAAGTTAAATATTATTTAAGTATTTCACTTGTCACTTGAGATTTGTTTTGGTTTAAAATGGAGCACTGTAACAAAAAATAATTTCCCCCAGGGATCAATAAAGTATTCTGATTCTGATTCTGATAACACTGTTTACCTTCTGTCTCTATGAAATGTTGATGTGTTTTCAGAGGAGAGCTGCAGTGTGGGTCTCCCCCTTGGTGTGGAGTACGAGAGGAAGAAACAGAGGCTGCAGCACGAGCTTCGTATGGACTACAGGCGCTACATGACTCGGGTGACTGTCACACACTGCTCTGTTTATGTGTGTGTGTGTGACACTGTAGCGAGTTTGAGTTTTCAATCTATATGTGTCAGATCCTTATTCTAAACTTATACTTTTATGCTGCAAGTTAGCTATCACTTGTCTCAGGTTTACAAAAAAATTACATATCTTTTTCATTTTCTGAGAATTCTTCGGGTATCAAACTGCTTCCATTCTATAAATTGTTGGGGTTTAGTAGACCCAAACATCACAGTTTGCCACAATTCATCCAGCACTATCATCACAGCCTAAAGAGAGCTGCTAGCATCTCTGAGGCTGAGTTAGACTTCTGTGGGGAATCTTTGTAGATATTACTGATGTAAGTGGCTGAAATTGTTGTTGGCATTTATGCTTGTGTGTGCTGCATTATGGGTTAAGTACATTGTGATTGTGTTTTATACATGATGCCAGCCGATAGCTACAAATAAAATGCTGGGACTTTCCCCCCACCTGGGTCCCAACTCGTTGTCATTTTCCTTTTTTTTCGAGTTTGTCCACTTCTTTGTGGATATCCTCACATCCATTCCTATATCAGTCCCCTCTAGCAATTTGCTAACATTTGTGAGGCCTTAGATTGATCCTCGACATGTAGTTACATTTCCAAGGAGGTGCACTTTAGTTACAATGTAGGGTTTCAGTTGGCTTTTCGGTTACAACGTAGCAATATCATGAATTTCCCGCTTAAGTATAAATCTCCAGTAAGGAGGCAAATTTCACCAACTGACCAGGTCACACCTTTAGATGTGTGTGACTGTGCTGAGTGGGGTTTTTCTCTCCATCGTGGAAAAGTTTGCTGGGTATAGGATTTAGAATAAAATGGAGCATTGTTTCTTTGCAGTTTATTGGTGAGAAACTGTTCAATAAACTACATTTTTTTTTAGACATAGTTCTGAGAGAGATTGCAGACAGATTTCCGTGGCGGTGGCTCGGGAGGTAGGACAGATCCTCTAATCGGACGGTTGGTGATTCGATGTCTTCCTTTTGGCAAAATACTGAATTCCACTGAACCCCCAAAGTGTGAATGTGATGTTAGATAGAAAGCACTTGGACACATTGGGTGAATGAGGCATGTTGTATAAAGCGCTCGTCATGCTGTGTCACAAATATGACAAAGCTGTGTGGCAATTGAAAGACAGTCAGGAATAAGAAACATAGAAACCCAACTGAACATGTGCTCGGCCTGTTTATTTTGCTAATCCTGTGTTAATGAAGTAAAAAATAAGACAAAGGTTTCAGTTGTTCTCCATGTAATACAGTGACACACATGAAATATTACACACTCTACTGTAAACATCAGCGTTGTTGCGTACCTATCTGTACACCTGAGGTCGCAGCTCTAGCATCAAAGCCAGTTTTTAGATTCTAACTACAGTCTGCTCATTAGGTTTACACCACCTGTTTCATCTCTGCTTTTATTTTATGTTACAGAAAAACCAGTTTGAACGTGTTGAGACTGCAGGACCATTACTCCAGTTCAATAACAGGAGGCCTGTCAAGGTAAATGCCTTAATGTCTTTTATGATTTTAATATATTTAAAGATTAGATGCTTGGCCGAACAGAATGGCTGCTAAAGTGGATGGTAGATGACAGCAGTCCTGCTGAAAAGAATTTTCTCATTTGTTCATTTGGAATAAAACACTTTTATTTACCAAAACACTATAAACACAAAAGACTATAAACACAGTTAAGATGCACTGTGAAAGAGCCCACACATGTTTTCATCAGTGATTCTCAATCCGGGCGACTCTTAGTGGAGCGGTTACTTGTGATGTTACCAGATGTTACATAAGCCATTGTCCTGCATGAATCAACATGTGATTGTTGGGAGGATCATGTTGTGGCAGTGCTGAAGCTGTCCTTTTTCACATGCAGGATGCAGCAGTAGAATGTCTGCTTGCTGGCACTATCTGTCGCTGGTACAGTCACACCTCAAACAGACATTTTCCTTCCTACGTAAAACTCTGTTGGCTCAGAGCTTCAGTGTGTGTATAAAAGATGGAGACACCTCAATATGTGCACAAACACCATGTGAATGTCAGTAAAGACTAAAGTTAAAAACTAAGCTAAAACAATAGATCAGCGATTGACGTAGAATGCTAAACACATCGAGTAAACTGTTGCAACAATAAAGGCTTTCATCTAACTTTATAAGCAATTTAAAGCTGTAAACTTTGAAACAGCACTACTCCAAGTGATACTCGTACAAATGCAGTAGTGACAGCTTGACAGTCCATTAATCCACTCTGATGTGATAATGAAAGACTGTAACATCTAATGTCAGATCAGACAGTAGCTTTGTTACTGTACTTGATTTCATCTAACATGACAAAACGAGCACGGTGGTTCGCGCACAAGAAGGCCCTGAGTTCAATTTCACCATCAGGCTGGCGTCCTTTTGTGTGGAGTTTGCATGTTCTCCCCGTGTTTGTGTGGGTTCTCCCCGGGTACTCCGGCTTCCTCCCACTGTCCAAAGACATGCAGTTTGTTGGGTTAGGTTAATTGATTAATCTAAATTGCCCATAGGTGTGAATGTGAGTGCGCATGGTTGTCTGTCTCTGTGTGTTAGCCCTGCGACAGACTGGCGACCTGTCCAGGGTGCACCCTGGGTGTGCCTTATGATAGCTGGGATAGGCTCCAGCACCCCCCACGACCCCGAAAAGGATAAGTGGATGGATGGATGACAGAACAAAGGCAGCCTCTTTCTTTCTAGTGATCTCTGTTTATTTCTTCAATGTTGCCTTGTTATGATGGTGTGTCCTCTAGCCACGCCTGTCTGTGCTCAAACAGAAGGACGTAGCCACTCTAACAGAGGAGAGCAGGACGCTACACAGGCCTCTGTGCCTAGCTGAGGATGAAGAGAGGCAGTCGCCAGCGCTCTTCAGGCATCGAGACAGGCTGGGGAGGCCAACGGACCAGGAGTCAGAGGGAGAGGAGTGTAAAGATGAAGTGGAGCTGATTGAAGGCACAAGACGTATGGCAGTTAATGGCAATTATGAGAAGAGACGACCTACAAAGACCGATGGCAGGTAGAAGATTTTGTTTTTGTAGTGTTGATTTATGTGTTTATGATAAAAGTAGTGTTAAAGATAGTGACTTCTTTCTCCCTCATTTTATTTGTGTGTTTAGGGAAGATTCAGCTAGTGTTACCAGAGATGGACAGACATCCAGAGTGCGGAACAAATCTGCAGATGCTGAGTTTGCCACTGGCCTTTTAATAGGTAAAAAGACTTCCCGTGAGCAGCTCAAAAAACATCATTTGTGTTAAAACAGCTGAACATACAGTTACAAACTTATGAACCCTTTAAATGTGGAAAAGAATTGGGAAAATGAATTCAAGGTTTCAGATGCGGTCCCGTGTTTTCAGGAACAGTTGATACACATGAGGCTTTGCAGAGGAGGAAGGAGCGCTACCGACAGGAGCTGCAGGAGCAGATAGCTGAGCAGCACCGCAACAAGAAGAGGTGCGTCTTTATTTATGGTGCTTACTAGAAGCCCTAAATATTTCACCACTTAGCACTTAGTTATGACTTGCAGTGGCTGCAGAAATGGATACAAATTTGTCTTTGTTTCAGGGAAAAATATTTCGAGTTGAAAGTCGCAGCAACAGGAATAAATGACCCTGAGAAACAGGTCAGCTTACAGCTCATAAGCCACTCTCCTTTGCTCTGAGAATGTTTACACTGTGCAGGATATTTATCAGCTGTTTCTTTATCCAGCCGGACCGAATCAGACAGTTTGGACTGAGCAGAAGAAAAGGTGCCCAGGTGTCAGATCCTGTAACCACAGGTGATAGATCATCATCAAGCGCTCTACCTGACATCGAGAAGATTGGTGCTAGAGAGAGGGAAATGCCTCCCCTCGGGCAGGCTCACGTGGCCTTCCCGTCCCCTTTGCTGGAGTATAGCTCTGCCCTGGGCTTAGGTGGAAGTGGTCTGCCTCTCAACAGCAAGCCTGCCAACCCTGTGACGTCCATGGACATCCCTAGGTAGTAATACGAAACTTTACATCAGTTACAGTCTGAATGATTTCATAATGCAACACTTAAGATTAGGACAGGAGGCAACACTTGAGCAGCAAGTTGGTTGACAGTTTGACAGTGGAGCCAAATATGTCTGCATTGTTTTCATAACGAAATCAGTTAATAATAGCAATGATGTCATACTGCAGGACATGTTTAAATGAACTGAATGCAGCTGTGGAAGAGTAAACAGTATATAATGGCTCATGTCAGTGAGATCAAACAGTAATGATAATACAGCGTTTTGTTTTGGGAATCAGTGTCCAGTACGTGTTTGTGTGTTGAGAATCTGGATCCAGCAGAATTGACAAACACTGTAGTTAACGTTGCTCAATATAAAGATGTATATCGGATGACGATATGAAAACATCTATCGTCTCATATTATACGCTATCGTTTGTTTCGTGGTGTCACAAAAGAAACCGTTTACGGCAAATCTTTCCATCATTTTGATGGTCACTGTAGAATTTGTTGAAGTTCTCCCTTTTTTATATTTAATGTAACCACACTACAGACGGACAAGCGACTGTTTTTATGCGTTGTCGTTAGCAACAACGATCGCGTGGCTCCACAATCCGCATGTTTATTTTCCACATAAACCTTTCACAATAAAGTTGAAGATTTGAGATTTTTCAAAATAAACAGAATCACGTGAAATAGTATGCAGAGTGTTTACGGATGAGAGGCCAAAAAACCCCCCCAAAAACCTTAGAGCAGGCTTTTCCCCGCAGCACGCCTTGTAATAAATAGTCACAAAGAAAACTGCGGCCATTTCATCTTATGTAACTCCAGGTACACGACGCCCAGCTGAAAACACTTTGCAAGTCGAGTTGCTTGAGATTCATAGAGTTTACAGAAAATATAAAATTTTTGTGATACATATCGTTGTCGGGACGATAAATATGAGATTTTGGTCATATTGCACGGCCCTAGCTGCAGTTAATGAAAAGGACCTTAAAGAGAAACTAGAATGATTAACCGTTGCAGGGCTTCATGAACCCTTTAAAGACACTTAAAAAAACACTAACTAGTCACAGTCCCAGCTGAATCCAGAAATTCATTCAGGATTGAATATTTATTTAGTTACAAATCACATGTTTTGAAATGGTTCCTCCCCAGACATCCTCTGTTTCATCCCCGCCCACCTCCTTCAGTGAGTGATGCATACAGAAGCCCCTACGTAGAGCCACATCACTACGCCAACAGAAGCATGCTTGATCCAAACATGGCCTACTGTAAGTCCGGGTCTCTGTTACATGGGAGTAAAAACACTTTCTGGTCTACATTACAAAACCTGATCTGAGTATAATTGGTATATTAGACAGGTGTTCTACTTTTAGTTTATTATGTGATTGATTTTCTTTCAGACGGGCACATGCCTGCTCCTGGTGCTGGCTTTCCCACGCCCTACTGGAATGTCCCACCAGGGGAAGCCGTGCCCAGCCAGCTTGGTAACCACAGCCCTCAGAGCCAGCACAGTGGCAGCAGCTTTCCTGAGCCTCCTATGCAGTAAATATCTACTCTTACAGTTTTCTAGAAGACAAGATGGCAGTAATTATATCTGTTATACCTGCACGCACACAGTCATGTTAGTGAATCCTGCCCAGGCCAAGTAAACTCATTATAGTTTCCAACAGAATGGTAAGAACGTGGCTTTAACTCCTGTTTGTGTTTGCTGTAAGACATGGTAGTAAGACACACCAACCAAAGTGCTCATCGGGTCTCAACTACTCTAACAGGCCCAGCAACGAGACGGCTACTGAACCATCGCATGCCTACATGTTCCCTTCAGAGAGATCCAGATCAGCCAGGGAAAGGATTTTGAGCTACAGGCATGCTCTGAAACAACAGGTAGGTGAGATAAAAGGAACCCTTTTCTTTGTGCTGCCACCACCCAAAGAACTTAAATTTTGTTGGTGCTCGTGATACAGCAAATCTAGTAACAACAGTGTTAAAGTATAAGCACAGAAGAATGTCGATGGATGTGGATTTGATTTATATGATTAAGGGGGGGGGGCTTTAAATCACCAGAGAAGCATTCAGCACCGTTGATATTTAAAGGTGAATAAATTTGGCCATCACGGACGTTTGTGGTGATGATGTTGCTGGGCTCCTCCTTTGTTATTTGACTGAAAACAGTATTGGTAGAGAGTTGAAGGTAATGAAATTTCACTGCATCCTAGTGTGTGATGTGTTGACAGGAAGCTTCCAGGAGTGGAAACGGTGAGCTTTACAGCAAGGTAAAATGGATAAGGCTCCCTGTAAGTTATCTGGAATCAAAAATCCTTCTCATGTATTAGTCGAGTTGGCTGTAGAAGTAATTCTGAGATCCTCCTCTGTTCAGTTACTTCATAACCAAATCCCACCCTGACCCCTTTTATTGTGAAAATCCTCTTTCCATCTGCTTAGCGTGCATTTTCCCCTGGTCTTCTCTTTAGCATACAAGATCACTGCAGACTCCCTAAAATGTTTTCCAGGTAGTTTGTCGCTGTGCTTTGGTTCCTTGTCGTTCTGGTGCAGTAATAACTTAATTCTTCTGCTTTTTTTGGTTCCATATTTGCAGCTCATGTTTGAAAGCTTCTGATAAACTGAGCTGAAATGTGAAAACTGGAACAAATGAAGTCAACACAAGATATTCAGTTTTACTTTTGTTTTGTTTTTTTAAATGTTTTTGAATTTATATAATAGGCATCTTGACACATTTAATGAGAAAACGGTGGTAACATTCATCACTGAGGCTTACTGTTTTCATCAATTGGACAGATAGTTGTGGTGAAAATAGAACATTTCACAGTGTCTTGGGAACATAGTTGTTGATCGCTGACATTTGATGAGTGTTGAATAAACCGAGAAATACTGTTTGTTAGATCCAGGAGCAACAGGAGCGGAGGCGTCAGGAGAGGGAGGACAGGGAGCGTTACGAGGCTCAGCTGGAGGCTGACATGAAGAACCACCAGCCCTGGGGGAGAGGTGGAGGAGGAGCGCCGCTGAGGGACAGCACTGGAAATCTCATTGGTATGTCCCGCTTTGTACCGTCTTTTTATAGTATGCAGCATGTAACGAATTCAGAGGAGCTGTTCTAACTTAGCCTGCCTGACTCTGCAGCTGATCTCAGTCAGATGCACAAGCTGAACAAGGAGGCGTACAGCAACCCGGAGCAGCGGCAGAGGAGAGCCACAGCTGCTGCGGCAGCCAGCCGGACTGAGCACCTGGACCCCAATGAGAGGGTTTCTGGTAGTGTGGCATCCATAGCACTAGAAATATGACTTTGCTTTATTTAGCTTTTGTTTGCTATCAGATTATTGGTGACACCACAGCCATAAAACACAAAGAAAACAGGCTAAAACTGGCTGTTACTTCAATGTTCAGAAACTGGCATCTCCACTGAGTAGCATATCAGAATATCCAGAAACAACAGCATTGAGACTGATACGTTTATTTTGAAAGATCTGTTTCATGTTTTGTAGGTTTCACCCATGTACAAACCCCACAGTTTGCCAGAGGCAAAGTATTTGCCAGCCAGCCCACAGAGCAACAGCTCCAGGAGCAGGACAAGTACAAAGCTTACCTCAAACAGCAGGTAAAAGGCTACGCAGCTGGGGGCATTTCTCCTGTCGGTATTATATGCTACGCTGTCTTGTTGAAAATCGCTGGTTTAGTTCTTTATCAGCCTGCATTTGTTTGCAGATCGAGGAAAAAATGCATAAAAGGGCAGAGGAGAGAGAACGAATCAGGCTGGAGGAAGAGAAGGAGGAGAAGAGGCTGGCAGAGCAGAGGGCTCGCATCCAGAGGGAGTACGAGGAGGAGCAAGAGAGGAAGAAACGAAAGGAAATGGAGGTGAGAAACTAAAATCTGACGGATAGAAAGGCTTCGATTTGATTCGACTCGACTCGATTGGTAATTTGTTTCAATCGAATCGAAGGCTTCATCTCTGACTTAGGCTACGTTCACACTGCAGGCGAAAGTGCATCAAATCCAACTTTTCTGACCCTATGCAACCCATATCCGATCATGGTATGACAGTGTGAATGGCACAAAACCGATCTGGGTCACTTCTGTATGTGTTACTGAAGACGATACATATCTGCTGTTTGAATGGTCATGTTGCATTAAATCCGTCTTTTACGTCACTGATACAAGACAGACGCCAATTATCAGCGCCGGAGAAGACATCGGGAACGCTTCCTGGCCATCCAGTGAAACTGTTGGGAAGACAACGTTGGAGAAACATGAACATTTTATTTGTACTGTATAATCTACAGATTCTGACAAATCTGCAACTATCCTTTGAAGCACCGCTCCTCTCTAAAACAGCAATAAGGATCATTATTAGGCCAAATGTAAATAACAAAATAACTTTATAACTTAAAGCAAAATTGGGAAATGTAAAGTCCGAAGTCTTTATATTAAGGGCCATCAGTCAAACAATACTGTTTGCTCTGAGTCTAAACAGAGCGTGTTGTGTGTGACGTCTTCTTTTGCGCATGCGGCCGCTTTGAGGGCCGTGAACCGTTCACACTAGAGCGCGTTTGCTGTCACATTTTATTTGTTGTGTGAACAAGCAGAAAAAAAAATTGGATTTGAGCACTAAGACATGCAGTGTGAACGTAGCCAAAGTCACTTTGAGTACTTTGGCAGGTGTTTTTATGCCTGTCTGTCGACCGATCTTTTCTGTGCAAGATGTAGTCATGAAACTGTGCAGATGTGTAGCTGAATTTAAAATCAGGGTTGAGTCCAGAGATGGGCGTTGGCCAACCCCTACAGAGTGAACACGCATGTAGTAACAAGTGCACACAGGTTGGACTGTAAATCATGTTGCTGGGGATTGCGGATGTTGTGATGGTCTCTAATTATAACACATTGCAAGTTTTTCTCATTTCCCTAAATCTTTGTCTTGTGCACTTCCTCTAATATTTTTTCTTTCTCTCAGCAAAAGGCCAAGAATGAGGAGCTGATTCAGCTGGCTGAACAGAGGAAGAAGGAAGCTGAGAGGATAAAGAAGGAAGCAGAGGAGAAGGAGAGTGCGATACTGAGGAGACAGTATGAGATAGAGAGACAGGCACGGGTGGAAGAGGTCAGTTCACAGATGTACAGCTGTGTCACGCTGTCCATCTTTTGACTTGATGCCTACTTAATAATCCAGGTAACAAAATCCCAGAAAGCAAATTGTCCCAATCATTAATCACTAAGAGTACTGATCACAGAAAGCTGTGGAATGGCTGAAATCACAGGATTGTAACATAGTGAAAGATACATTTTCGCCCCCTCGGTGGGTCAGAGACGGTCATTCCCTTTTCACATAAATGGTCTTCATGACTCTGTGATCCTGCTTCAGTGATGAACTTATACACCTGGACAGAGACGGAGTCACTATGAGCTGGTAAATAGGTGGCTGAGTCCTGGCGTGATGAGGTAGCTCTTCTGCTCAGCCAGAAGTTGTTCGGTTTTCAATGCTTTGGCACTTGAACCCCAGGGTTAGTATCTCAGGTGTTTGTGTGTGTTGGAAAGTGCTCAGGCACGTATAGATTGGGTGATTGAGAAAGTGCTTTGAGTGTTTAAGTTGAGCAGAACGATAAATACCAGTCCAGTTACTATACTGGTCTTTGTTTTGAGGGACGCGATCCTCGAGGTTGGATCTCCCCGAGTCCAGATGAACAAAATGAACTCCATTGCTCACTTTTGTTAACTGTTTACACTTATTGTGAAACACAATTTGTAGTACTGTCAGGGTTAAAGTCAGTTTATACAAGGAACAGAAGTATGAGATGCGAAGCAGACATCTGATGTTCAGGAATAAAAGTCATCATCCTCCATGTGACCAAATGTCTGCTCAGGTGTTGTATTTATGTTTCATATTTCAAGACACACATAACTACAAAGACTGTAACCAGTGACCAGCTGACCACCAGTGTTGGGAAGGTTACTTTTAAAATGTATTCCATTACAGAATACAGAATACATGCCCCAAAATGTATTCTGTAACGTATTCCGTTACGTTACTCAATGACAGTAACGTATTCTGAATACTTTGGATTACTTAATATATTATCATGCTTTTTACAACAACGTGAATGTACTATTGCTGTGTGATTTATTACTATTACTGAAGGTCCGCGACTCCGAACTGTAGTAAAGGGACCTCTGACTAATACGGCGGGGTCCCTGTCGGCTCGTAGCCGAAAAATAGCTTTACTTTGTTGTGTGGGTCAACTTTGCTTGCGAGAGACAGAGAGAGACGTTGAAAGGCTGCTCCAACGGAACTTATTGTTTTCGGAGGAAAACACGAACACGGTGAAAAAGTCGAGTCTTAATAGCTCACTTACAACTGGGCTCGTCAGGCACTCTTCTTGGCTGAAGTGGTTATTATTATATTTACATGCTTCCAGCTCCTGTTTTTCCTCGATGACAACTCGTACCTTTCCACTCCCCTTTTTCTCCCTCCTCGCGCTCACAGACTCATAACGTGTATGGCAGTCCATTCTCCCTGCAACACGGACTACACTGCCCATGATGCTACATTCTTTAGAGCTATGCTTGTAGCATTCTGCCTGTTAGCTTAGCACAACAACAACAACAACAAGGCGCTCTCTCACCCAAATCCAAATCAAATCAAATCACTTTTATTGTCACATCACATGTGCAGGTACATTGGTACAGCACATGTGAGTGAAATTCTTGTGTGCGAGCTTCACAAGCAACAGAGTTGTGCAAAATACAATAATGTAAACAAGCAAAATACAAGAATGGCTACATCTGAAACTAATAAATATATGTACAATATATAATAGTATATGTATTTCTGGATGTGTATACTAAATATTTTTCTACGTGTGTGTGTGTGTGTGTGTGTACACATATTTTACAAATTAAATAGAGTAAACAATAAGTAGAATATTTAAAATAAATAAAATAAAATATACAGAGTGAGACATGTGCAAAACAGTGGCATTACTGTACAGTATGGAAACACACTGTCGCAGAGAGAGAGAGCGTCACCCTGTAACCATGGCAACCGTAACGCTGCCGCCTGGAACAACAGAACGTAGCTGTCAAACAAAACCCAAACAGTCCTGACCCGCGACAAAATGAAACAGGAAAGTACCGCAGTGTAATCCATTTATTTCAACAAAGTAACTGTATTCTGAATACCACCTTTTTAAACGGTAACTGTAACGGAATACAGTTACTCATATTTTGTATTTTAAATACGTAACGGCGGTACATGTATTCCGTTACTCCCCAACACTGCTGACCACCAACATACAAATATTGTATGTGTCTGTGTGTTCACTTGAATTATTTGAAGACACCCCTTCATTATTTTGATCCAAAGACCAAACAGTGCCACTATTTGGTTTATCCCTTCCCACACCAGCGGAGTTGAGCTACCGTGCATGGTGCTGGTGTGAGCACTGGGAGCAATTAGTTGGGGTTCAATGTTTTGTCCAAGGACACTCTGACAGATGGACAAGCCTGTCAGCCCTGTGGTTACTGGGCCACCTACCTCCTGAACGACAGCTGCTTCTTTTAATTTCTTTCCTTTGATTAGCTTTCAAGATGAAAATGGCCGTCGCTGATTCCACTCAGGACACTCTCACTCAGTTCAGATCACTTCAGTCCTGCTTTATTGGCATGATGGTTTCTGAAAAAGATATTCTCAAAGCACCAAAATACTATTAACAGCAGAGCAATATAAACATGATGATGTGGAAAAAAATAAAATGAAACAGTTTTTATATCAATATGTTTGATTAAATAGAGCACACAGATTAATTCACAAAGGTGTGTGTGTGTGTGTGTGTGTGTGTGTGTGTGTGTGTGTGTGTGTGTGTGTGTGTGTGTGTGTGTGTGTGTGTGTGTGTGTGTGTGTGTGTTCAATCGTGTTCTTAGGTCAAGATGAAGGTAGTCACCATTTGTAGGGACTTCTTCTCTTGTAGCTACACTGCTATACCCTTCTTCCAAATATTCTGAAGAATAAGTTTCAAATAATCAGTTGGCTTATATTAACTGTAGTATTTTAAAGTTTTATGTAGTAAATCACAAGCTGTGTGTCTTCAGGTCTACAGGGAACCCTCACCTCCAATCCCCACTCTGCAGAAGAAACGTGGCCTTCACCAGTATACCCCCAGACCTCCCACTGCTGACAGCCAACACTCTACAGTCCCATCGTCTGTAAGTCTCTTACACTCACTTCCATTAGTCTGACAGCATCTTGAGGTTGGTTTATCTTATGTGAACATGTTTGAGGGTTGAATGCACCCAGAGGTTTTTTGTAAAAGTTGTTATGCTAATGTTACTCATCCAGACTGAGTAACACTTTCTGTGTAAGTTTCAGTCTGTTGCACATGTACACATTTATTTCATGTCTCTTATGCATAGCTTTTCAGAGTTACTCAGGTCACAGTTAGCCGGTGCTAACTACCTGCAACAAGTCTTTTCTACAAGTGTTTGCACAGATCACATCTGTACTGTGATGAATGATGATGTGAAAGGCATTAAAGTCAAGACTCAATGACAGAATGTTACCAGCAGTGTTTTGTATTTAATATTTGAAAGGCTTAAACACAGGCTACTATAGCTGCACTGTTTTTAAGACTTTTCTTGGTCCAGTTTATTTAAAAGTTAGAAAATGTTTAATTTATTTCTCTGTAATAGAATATTTTCTGCTAAAATCCTTTGTGAATTAATCTTTTTGTTTTTAAGGAGCGGTCTCTGTCCGGTCTGCAGTCCCCTCCCGTCCCTGCTTGTAGGAACCAGTTGCGAGCTGCAGGTACTGTGTGAGAGCAAACATAGACGCCTCTGATCATATCTGCAGGATCTTTGTGTTGGGCTCAGTCTCCCATAAACAGTGTTACATTTTCTTTGACACTTAGAGTGATCCGTCCTTTCTTACACATCGACTCGGCTGTGTTTCTTTACGTTTTGTTGGTGCTGAGAAGGGTAATGATATTGAAAACACTGTATCAGCTATAGACTGTGTGTGTTTTAGGAGACCGTTGCGATCTGTTCAGTGAGCTGTCAGCATTGCGTCGGCAGCTCCGCAATGAACAAAAACGCCTGGAGGGTGACCTGCAGCAGGCGGATTGGGAGGATTTAGACTCTCCTCTGAATAACAGGTAAAACACATTCATCACTCATGCTGTAACCTTTGGCATACTAATGGATGCATATACATTTACTGGACTTCATATTGGATGTAGCTGTGCATCAGTTAATGCACATTGCATACTTAGATATTTCATATTGTAACCACCAAAAGTGTTCTTCTCTGTGTTTGTCGACAGCAGCTTTGCAGGCTTTTGCTTTCATGTTGTCACCAGGAGACTGTGTTACAGATTGCTCTTAGTTGTGCTGTTGTTGGTCCTTCAGAAAGACGTGGAGAAGAGTGAAGTTAGCAAGTGAAACTGAGTGTTTAATACACACTATCATTCACATTGAGCTACAATACCAGTAAAAGTTTTGTTACACCTTCTTTTTTAATGGTTTTATTTTCATGACTGTTTATGTTGCAGATTGTCACTGAAGGCATCAAAGCTATGAATGAGCACATGGAATTATGTAGTAAATAAAAAATTGTGAAATAACTCAAAAAATGTTTGATAGTTTAGATTCTTTAAAGCAGCCGCCCTTTGCTTTGCTTACAGCTTTGCTCACTCTTGGCATTCTCTCCATGAGCTTCATGAGGTCGTCGCCTGAAATGGTTTTCCAACAGTCTTGAAGGAATTCCCATAGATGCTGAGCGCTTGTTGGTCCTTTTTCCTTCACTCTGCGCTCCATCTCATCCCAAACCATCTGCACTGGGTTTAGGTCAGGTGACTGTGGACGCAAGGCCATCAGGCGCCAGCACTCCAGCACTCTCCTTCTCGGTCACACAGTCTGGAGGTGTGTTTGGGGTCATTGTGCTGTTGAAAAATAAATGATGGTCCAAGTAAATGCAAACTTGATGGGATGGCATGTTGCTACTGGATGTTGTGGTAGCCATGCTGCTTCAGTCTGCCTTCAATTCTGAGTAAATCCCCAAAAGTGTCACCAGCAAAGCCCCCCCACACCATCACCACCTCCTCCATGCTTCACAGTGGGAACCATGCATGTAGAAACCAACGTTCACCTTTCTGTGTCGCACAAAGACACGACGGATGGAACCAAAGATCTCAATTTTGTCTCATCAGACCAAAGCACAGATGTCCACTGGTCTAATGTCCACTCCTTGTGTTTGTCTTGGTCCAGACAAATCTCTTCTGCTTGTTACTTTTCCTTAGTTGTTGTTTCTTAGCAGCTATTTGACCATAAAGGCTCCTCTGAACAGCTGATGTAGAGATGTGTCTGCTACTGGAGCTCTGTGTGGCATTTATCTGGGCTCTAATCTGAGCTGCTGTTAACTTGTGATTTCTGAGGCTGGTGACTCGGATGAATGTATCCTCAGCAGCAGAGGGACTCTTGGTCTTCCTTTCCTGGGGCGTCCTCATGTGAGACAGTTTCATTGTAGAGCTTTATGGTTTTTGCGGCTGCACTTGGGGACACATTCAAAGTTTTAGAAATTTTCCGCACTGACTGACCTTCAGTTCTTAAAGTAATGATTGACTGTCGTTTGTCTTTACTTAGCTGATTGGTTCCCGCTTGTGTGGGAAAATTCTAGCAGATGAGCAGTTACTGAAATACTGAGAGCAGTTTGTCTGGCACCAACAGCTATTCAATGTTCAAAGTGACCTAAACCACCTTTCCTTCCCTTTCTGATGTGATTGGCTGCCTGGGTATTTATGTTAACAACCTCTTGAAGAGATGCAAGTGGCTGTTAATGCTTTGTATAGTTGTGCTTGTACAGTCTTTTTGTATGTTTACAGTGTCTCACCTGTCCGTCTTCTCATTCTTCATTGTAGAACACACAACAGTTTCCCACTGACAAAAGTGGGCGGTGGGGTGGGTGGGAGTTGAGGAGATGAAATAAACAAGCATCTGTGCAAGTGCAGACTTATTGAATTTAAAAATCAAACCAGCAGTCAGAAATAACCTCCATCTCATCTCTCATTTGATCATAATGAGTCAGTGTGCCACTCTGCACACACGAGCATAAAGATCCAGACATGTTTGTGTTGGTATATGTGGAGATGCAACATGAAATTACAGTGAGGCAGACTACATGTAGCTGAATGACTCAATCATGGAAATGAGCTAAAAAGCTTGGCGACCTACTGCTTATCGCTTTGACCATCGTTGATCCTTGGCATTGTCTAGCAGAACAAGCCAAACTCAGACAAAAGACTGATCTGCTCTTCCATAGAAACTGATATTTCTGTGCGTACACCTGTTTCCATTCCTCCAGGTATCGCGAGCGTGCTGTGGTGGATGTGTTTGATATGGCCAGGCTGAGGCTCCAGGCTCCAGTTCGTAGGCCTAACTCCAGATATACAGAGCCACGAAATTTGTTACGAATCCACGACTCCCTTCAGCTCAAGTACAGAGGTAACACAGTGATCTCAAAGTGTTGACTGTACTCTATTAGTAACAACATTACTTCACTATTATATGTTTACATTTACTTCTAATGTGGTAGATGAAGAATCGAAGTTGGGCTCCAGTGAAGTTCCTAAACTAGAGGAAGTAGGTGGGACCAGCAGACGGAGGCGGGACTACAGGGATTCATATCACCAGTTGAGCAGCCAGAGGTCTACGGTCCAGGACGGTCAGACTATATTTCAATTACTTTTTTTACCCTGTTATTACTTTTCAACAGCCAAAGTGCCATCCATTGTTGATAATAAAGAATATCCTACTTGTGTTGCAGATTATTTCGACCTGTCCCCACCACAGCAAAATGATCTACTGGTGAGAAATAATGTTTAAGCTGCACAAAAATCCTGTGATTTGTACCGTATCCACCAGCTTGTAGTTATTAGAGTGGAACTGTGAAAAGAGCTGTGTGTATTTCAGAGGAGCGAGACCAGGGGATCTGCAAGAGGTTCTCTGCTGGAGTCAGAGAGTGCTTTCATTGGTAAGACATGGTGAAATAAAAGCATTTTACTGCTGGTGAAATCCACATTCTCCTTTTGAGTCATAGAGCTGCAGGCGTTTCACTGACTTCACAAGACCCGAGTCTTCATGGCAGACAGCCATCCCGAATTCTTTGAGCTGTTACAGTACTGACATCGCTTGTTCTCTGGATCACAAACATAATTTACCTCCTGCTTTGTTTGTTTGTGTTGTTTAGCTCATGCTGGAGAAGTATGACGCACACCTGAATGTATCTAACTTTTCAAGTTGAGAAAGTTTATTTCAGTGGGGCCAAACTGTATACTGCAAAATGACATCTGGAACTTTTTAATGTCGAGGATGCTTTAAGTGACGAGGATCACATAAAAAGTTGCAGCGATGTTTGAAATGACTGACTTTGGTTGTGTGTGTGTTAAGACCCTCTGGGCGATGGCTCGTCAGTGCTGCAAACCCCAGAACCCGAGAAGACTCGTCAGCTGTCGGCCCGGGAGAGGAGGAGGCTTTCCAGACAGTCACAGCGCCCACAGGTATTCTTCTTAAAAACCATCCGCGAGTCCTGGTCAAACACGAAGTTTATTTGCTGAAGTTTGAACTTTTTTCTTCCCTTTTTTCAGGAGCGAGCTGCTTCTGGCCACCCTGTTGGTCATCATGATGATTACTCCGGCCACGCAGTTACCAGACAGCGGCAGAATGAGGATGGGGAATGGGGAAACCGGAACAGGACGGGTCATCAGGCTCTCAGTCGTCGTGGCAACACAGCTGGTACGACTTCATATTTTTTTGTGTAAATATGTTTCTCGTTGTATAAAAGCCCAGACCAGCATTCAGACCATCTTCAGGATTATGAAGCTCAGGGTCTAATATATCGATCATTATAAAATTCTGCATTAGGATTTTTAATGGGTTTGAAGTTTGCTCGATTCAGTAAGTACAGCATCGTTCATGTAAACCTGAAAACTAACAATATATATTTAGCAAATATTTGTTCTTATATAAAGCATGCATTGTAGCAGTGAAGATGTGTGTTTTCTGTGTTCACTTGTTTTTCTTCAGCACCGCTGGATCTGTCTAACGACGACGACTCTCCTCCGCGGTTTTCTCTTCATAATCGTCAGGGGTCTATAGAAACCGATCGCTGGATACGGCCAGAAACATCAGACACGCTGAAGTGTTTAGACCGTGCGATCAGAAGGGAGCGGCTGGCAACGTAGCACCTTGTCTCCTAAGATTTGGAGGGTCCTTTTGATTTTGAGTGCATAAGTTCAAAGTTGGTTTTAATTTATTGCTTTGATTAAAGATAAATGTAAGTTACTGTCAAGGAAAAGATGTTTCTCTTTTTGCTTCTGTTGAAACCTCACAGTTGTAATCCAGTGTGGGAACCTTTGTGGTCTTTTACATGTAAATTATTGTTTTATTGAATCTATTTTTAAATAAATTATTTTTTACTTTTATGTACTGTGTTTTGGTTTGCTTCCTTTTACAAGACATATCATCGCTAAAGCAAATTGCTCTTTGCCTGTAATTTATGTTCATGTCAACAATTTTCCCTCAATTACTCAAAGGTTCAATTTTCTCCCTTTTCATTCATATTGCATGGCAAAATTAAGACTTCACTGCTGCATTTAAATGTGAATTACATATGCCAAGTCACACAAAGTAGCATTAAGTCATTAGGACAGCAATGTCACGATACTGGAATTTCAAATGCAATACTATTTTCAGTACCACAGAGAAGAATTTGATCCTGCAGCAACAGAAGTTATAGCAACCGAGACATATATTGAAAAGATTAACATATATTTTAAACAGATTTTCCCATGAGTTATAAGTTTGATCAAAATAAGTAATTTTCAGATTAAAATTTGATTATTTTGCAAATTTAGATAATTTTCTTGTATTGTCAGAGTAAAAATATTTTCATGTTTATTCATGTTTAATAAATTATTAAACAAATAATTAATTATTAAACATGAATAATTAATAAAGAAATAATTATTCATGTTTGATCTAACTGCAGTCAGCTAGTTGATATATTTTTAATGATAACAGATGGCTAATGTGGCTAATTGCTACATGGCTAATGCTAACATATTATGTATAAATTATGAACTTTTTTATGAATTACTTGTCCATTTTTAATATGTTTTTTGGGCAACAGATGGTAATTAGCCTTTGGCTATAATCTTGTATGTTTACATTCATGTAATTTCTTTTTTTAACATGCACTGTCCCAACTAAAATAAAAAAATAACGTGAGCACTGACCAGGTTAAATTTCATGATGGCTGTTTCATACTGCAGTGTTGCTGAAGCGTGAGCTATAATGACCATGAAAGTGTTCCTAAAGTGTTGGTCAGTGGTATCAATGTTAGCTACTTCAGCTGTGAACTAGCATTTTTGCTACATGTGCTATTCCAGAGCTGAAATGTTTTCTTTTTGTACTACCCAGAAAACACTGCTAACATAGCTGTCATTATTTGTGACTCTCAGCGACGTAAAAAGTAAAGGTTCAAATCTCTCGCAGAAATCGTCACTGAAACATCTCGAAGCTGTTCTATTACACATGGTCTTTCAAGCAGCTCTAGGATTTCTCTTAACTTGAACATCGTTTGCCGCCTTCTGTTCGGTGAGAACTCACGCTGACAAACATCGTGACCTCTCAGGATGAATGAATTATGTTCTCTCTTTATCTCGATAGACCCGCGAGAGCCGTGCTCTACATCGTATCCCCGACCAAAACTAGAGAAAACGGCACAAAAGCTGCACAGCCTGTAGCTGTTTGTTTATCATTTGTCTTCTGGGTTTGATTTTCTGACAAAATGAAAGCGGAGCTGTTTACCGTTGAAGTTCTGGATGTGGCGTTCATCTGCCAGGACGTAATTTGTAGCAGAGCAACACACAAAGCACAAACCAAGTGCTGGTGTGAATCCAAGACATGGATTACTGCCCAAAAGAGACAATTTCTGTTTATTTGTCCACCAAACTCAGTGGCAGTGGGGGATGAACACAGTGTTACTGCTGTGTGTGGTGGGAGACTAGATCTCTGCACTGATTGCAGAGATCGGAGTGTGTTTTTGGCTTTGTACTGGTTCTGCTGGTAGCTGTGCGGTTCAAGGTTGTACAATCCCAAACAAGAGCAAGTGTCTTTCTTGTGTGCCACGTTCTCTCGCCACTGCACACGTCCTCACCTTTTTACTCCTTCCTTCCTGGACTAACACTGTCACCCGCTCACACCGCCTCCCCCTCACTCTGTATGAGTGATGACCCTTTCCAGGATTGGATAGGAAGGAGGATAGAAGCCATCTAAACTCTGCTATGCCCCCATTACTCAACCAGACACCCCAGTGTCAATATAAATGCATACACACACTGCATCCCACTCAGCATTACACTGACTCAGGAAGGCCACAGCAACATAGCACAACTCGCAACTTCATCCAAAAATTGATTGTCCAGGCAAAAATCCTTTCACTTGGTTGAAACAATTTATTGCTCCGAACACATTTTATGGTCTTTAACTTAGTGGCCCAACCCAAACCACGAGAGCGGGAAGGCCTTCGCTCCCCTGTTGGCATGGAGACAGCTGGGATTAATGTCCAATATGGCGTCTATAAAATCTATACTCGGTTGTTTTGTTACATGGCCTATCTAAAAATGTCTGATTTTAGCCGATTTCAAACTGAATCCACGGGTGTGCGTTAAGCAGACAAGGTCCAGCAGAAAACCATCATTTGGATCGCGTCTTCACAGAAAAATCTTCCCCTTAAAATTGCCCCTAAGACTGATAACAAAATGAAATGCATGTGCATCATTTAAAAAAAAAAAAAAAAGCCTTAACTTCTTAAGTTCCTGAAATCCTTCACTTTTATATTCACACTCTATGCTGAGTGGCAAATCAGGGATTAATACGTTAGAGACGTAAATATATGATAGAGCTGTGATATTGATAGGTCTGTTCATTTATGCAGTCAGCATTCTCACACGTTTACATTCCAGGCCAATGTCATTAATAGCCCATAGAGGATGTTTTCCAGTCTTACTGAGAGCCTGTGCACACAGTTCCTACAGTGCTCTTTTTGTTATCTTGGATTTAAAGACACATACTGCTAAGATGTCTGCAGCAGTTCTGTTGCATAATTTTTAACACCTCTCTTGGTCTGATGCCAGTTCCTCAGCAGTAAACACAGGCAGAGGTTTGCCAATCTGCAAAAAAAAAAAAAAAGTTTAAAAATTGTGGAACAGTTTCAGGATAATATTCCTCAATGTAAGTTTTTAAAGTTTTCACAATCTGCAGTTCATGATATCATCAAAACATTCTGAGAATCTGGAGGAATCTCTGTGTGCAAGGGACAAGGCCAAAAATGAGTCAATTTGGATGTTCGTAGCATTTGGGCTGCAGAACTGTCATGGAAATCAGTGCATTAGCTCAGGAACGCCTCCTGACATCCACAAAGTGAAGAGGAACGTGACGAAGCTGAACAAGTGGAAAGCAGTTCTGTGGTCAAATGAATCAAAATTTTAAATTGTTTGTAAAAACATGGACACTGTGTCCACAGACCGAAGAGGAGATGCACCATCTGACTTATTGTCAGTGCTCAGTCCAAAAGCCTGCATCTCTGACTTTGGCAAAGCCTCCATCAGCACTGAAAGGTATATCCAGGTTTTAGGCAACATATGCTCCCAGCCACATTATCTCTCTTTCAGGGGAGGGCTTACATATTTCAGCAAGACTAAACAGCATACTACATCTGTTACGACAGCACGGTTTCGTGGTAGAATAAACCCATCATGAAATAAAAAATAAAAAAAATGCAGAAGAAGTAGACCCGGGACTGCTGAGCAGCTGGAAACAGTCAAGAACGGGGCAACAACAACAACTCGTCTCACTATCATCAAATCCAGTGGGCAACTGTGGCCTCCACTTCCTTAAAAAATAAAACGAACACACTACACGTGTGCTCTGTGTGTGTGTCAGTAGCAGTGCAGAGAAAATGCCGCCTGAGTAAATGACTTCGGTGCTCGCCTCGGACAGCGTGCCGAGGATCCCATTCATTTTGGTCAGTGTTATGAATCCTTGATAAGGCTAATGAAAGCCATTGCTCACTTATGCTAATCAGTCTCTTGAATTAGCCTGCCACTGGAGTGCCCTATTAGTGGAGATCACTGTGTAATGGATGATATCAGGGCTGCACTGCCCAATGCAGTTTGAGTGGGACTGCGTGCATGTGTGGATATGAATGATATAAATGATCTCTGCACATCTATATCTGAGTGTTTCGGGGAACAGGGCTGCCATAGTTCAAGCTGAACACAAAGAGGGGGAAAAAAGCTTTTTGAAGATTCTGCATACGATTTTCGATGTATTTTTAAAGTTGTTACTGGAAGCGAGCGACTCCACTGCACCACCACTGGATGGCAGTAGTGCATTACACTGGACTAGTTAATGGTACTGTAAGTTAAAGAGGCTCTCTCCCAAGAATAAATCTCAGACTGTGAAATAACATATTCACACACATGAGCCGGGCTGGGCTCATTTCAGTGGGCGCAGCGAGTATGATTAAAAAGATGAGAACATATTTAAATGTATGCACACTGAGACTGTGAACTCTGCCCATGGTGTATCACCTTCAGCCTTAGAGGAAAACTCACTTCTTTGTTTGTTTGCCTTTTTCTACACCACTCCTTCCTTCTTCATCCTCTTCCCCGCCTCCTCCTCCCTCTCATCACTCATAAAGTTCAAGCCGGGAAGCATTGGACTAAATTTTGGATCAATCACTTGATCATTCCCTACAACATCACCGCTACGCCCAATTTAGCTGACATACACACAGACGCAGACACTTGCCCGTGCAGATACACACTTGTGTGGCCTATCCCTTATGTTACCTCTGGGATGTAGCTGACAAATGACAGCACTACTCATCTGCCAACCTAGAGTCTCTTGCTCGGCAGGGTGTGTGTGTCTGTGTGTTGCAGGAGGGGGGGAAAAAAATCGTTGAGGGACATGGGGAGATGGAGGGGAGCACTGGCAAGACTCTCGCTTTGTGATTGGTTGAAGTGAACATCCTGCAGAGTTATGGATTTTTGACAGAAAAGATGGTTTGCTTCGACCATGTTGCGCAGCAGACTATGAAAATCAGGTTATTTTCCTGCTATCTGAGTCCAAACCAAATTTTTTTTTTTTACTATATTGTTATTTTGCACAGAGGACAGCAGCGGCCATAAAAAAGGAAGCGAGGGATGTAAAATGGAAGATAAGAGAGCTTAAAGCTGCAAAGGGCTGCAACATTTGAGGAAATACAGCCTGTAGTGTGATTACTGCTTAACCTTACCATGTTTTGCCTGTTGGACACATTTTTCAACTGTCATTGACAAAAACCTTCACATCAGAATTCAAACTATGCTTAGTTTGAGTCCAGGTTTTGTTAAACATCTTAATGTTCTTCTGATCTGTGCCCGATGCTACAGAATTTCATCCACCCGCTTCTTATCACCTGTTTAAGTCAACGAGGAAGTAGCGCCAAAAAGGCCTGTGTTGCTTGTTCCATTCTTTTAATTCCCCCAGTTCTTCTTGTGTGATTCCCAAGGCTTTCCGATGCCTGGTGGGACATGTAGTCCCTCCTGGCCAGCAGGAGCCATCTCTGCTCTTCAGGACTGTTTTGAGAGCAGTGACTGGAACATGTTTAGAGAGGCTGCAACTTACGGCGACTTCACTGACTTGGAGGAGTACACATCATCAGTGTCCAGCTATATCAACAAGTGCACCGATGACGTCACTGTCTCCAAGATCATCATCTCACGACCCAACCAGAAACCGTGGATTACTGCGGAAGTGCGTGCACTTCTAAGGACCCGAGACTCTGCCTTCAAAGAGGGAGATAAGGTGGCGCTTAGAAGAGCGAGGGCTGAACTTTCTCGGGCCATCAGAGAGGCGAAGCGCGCACACGCCCAGAGAATCCACAACCACTTTAAGGACAGCGGCGACACACGACGCATGTGGCAGGGCTTACAAGCCATCGCTAACTACAGGACGACACCACCTGCCTGTGACAGTGACGGCTCCCTCCCAGATGTGCTTAACAACTTCTATGCTCGGTTCGACAGGCAGAACGACGTGGCGGCGAGGAAGACCACCCCTCCTCCGAACGACCAGGTCCTGTGTCTCACTACAGCTGAGGTGAGGAAAACTCTACGCAGAGTCAATCCACGTAAAGCTGCTGGACCAGACAACATCCCAGGCAGAGTGCTCAGAGAATGTGCTGATCAGCTGGCAAATGTTCTCACCGACATCTTCAACATCTCTCTGAGCAGTGCCGTTGTCCCCACGTGCTTCAAGGCCACCACCATCGTCCCCGTGCCCAAGAAGTCTTCTGTGTCCTGTCTCAATGACTACCGCCCTATCGCACTTACACCCACCATCATGAAGTGCTTCGAACGGCTCGTCATGAGACACATCAAGACCCTGCTGCCCCCCTCACTGGACCCAATGCAATTTGCATACCGCCATAACCGCTCAACGGACGACGCCATCTCCACTGCACTCCATCTTGCCCTGACACACTTGGACAAGAAGGACTCACACGTCCGAATGCTGTACATAGATTTCAGCTCAGCATTTAACACGATCATCCCCCAACAACTGATCGGAAAGCTGAGCCTGTTGGGCCTGAACACCTCCCTCTGCAACTGGATCCTGGACTTTCTGACCGGAAGGCCTCAGTCAGTACGGATCGGGAACTGCACCTCCAGCACCACCACACTGAGCACTGGGGCCCCACAAGGCTGTGTGCTCAGTCCTCTGCTGTTCACACTGCTGACTCATGACTGTGTAGCAACACACAGTTCAAATCACATCATTAAATTCGCTGATGACACGACCGTGGTGGGTCTCATTAGCAAGAACGACGAGTCAGCGTACAGAGAGGAAGTGCAGAGACTAACGGACTGGTGTAAGGACAACAACCTGTCTCTGAATGTTGACAAGACAAAAGAGATGGTTGTTGACTTTAGGAGGACACGAGGCGACCACTCACCGCTGAGCATCAACGGCTCCTCTGTGGAGATCGTTGACAGCACCAAATTCCTGGGCGTACACCTGGAGAAGGACCTCGGCTGGTCCCTCAACACCAGCTCCCTGCACAAGAAAGCCCAACAGCGTCTCTTCTTTCTGAGAAGACTGAGAAAGGCCCGGCTTCCACCACCGATCCTGACCACCTTCTATAGAGGAACTATTGAGAGCATCCTGAGCAGCTGCATCACTGTCTGGTTTGGGAGCTGTGCCATATCAGACCGCAAGACCCTACAGCGGATAGTGGGAACAGCAGAGAAGATCATCGGGGTCTCTCTACCCTCTATTGAGGACATCTACACCACACGCTGCATTCGCAAAGCCACCAGCATTGTGGCTGATCGGACACACCCCTCTCACACACTCTTTACACTCCTGCCATCTGGAAAAAGGTACCGAAGCATTCGGGCACGCACATCCAGACTGTGCAACAGCTTTTTTCCACAAGCCATCCGTCTCCTCAGCAAAAAGGGACTGACTGATAAACACGCACACACACATACACTAACATTATCACTCAGCTTAACTCAAATACCTCAAAACATTGAGACTGGACTGACTAACCAACACAAGCGCAAACACACTGACCTACACCACCAAACCATCGCACACACCAACCTGTAAATGCTCTTTTGCACAATATTATTACTAGATATATTATTATTATTATTATTATTATTATTTTTTTTTTTTTTTTTTTTGCACTAACTTGTCTTGTAGCACCTTGGTTCCTGGAGGAACGTTGTTTCGCCTCACTGTGTATTTTTAAACTGTATATGGTTGAAGTGACAATAAAGTTGAACTTGAACTTGAACTTTGTTGCTCGGATCTGTCTCGGGGTCTCGTCCTTTTGAAATTCGTGCCCTGGGATGTGTCCTTATCAGTCTTTAAAACTCAGGAGCAGCGGCTCTGTCTGGATTCTTATTCTATGAGCACATCCACATTTTTCTGATCTCGGTCTTACAGTCGCCCCTAAACCTTCACGACCGCAGCGGAGGGTTCGTAACAAAGATCAGCGGATGAAATGTGCACTTCTTAAGTCATCCTCGCATTGTGTCCCACCCTCACCTCATCACAGTCCACATCCCCAGAGCCGGCGTTTGCTGCCTGTTGTTTGAACTGTGTAGGCGTTACACAATGTACTGTATGCACACGGTGAGTAGGTGGTCAGCTCCCAGATTTAAAACTCTTGTGTTTAAAAGAAACAAAAAGATTCTGCAGGAGTTGGTAGTACAGATACACACTTACTATTTTCTTTCTCCCTTTTTTGGTTCAACATTGGCACATTAGAATCATTTCCTGGTGTAAAGATGAGTAAGATCTGTGACAGGGAAGAACACTGCATGCTTATATTGTAGTTACCATAAGTGCGTTAGGGCAGGCCAACCTTGCAGTTCTCTGCTTTGTTCTTCTTCTGAACACTAATGGGGATTATAATTTACAAAATATACATCACGTTGTATTCAGTGAGTTGTATAAGTAGAAATTGATAAATGCATCATAAAAGTGTTTATTGAGGGTTTAGATGGAGGGAGCGGCCTGACTTCAACACAACCCGGCTTCATTTTGTGACCCCTGCTGCCCCCTGGTGGCTGTTTGAACAAAAGCAGATTTAAGCCCAATTTACTAAACAAGGCAAAATCCTCGAATAGAGCTCATAGGTGTGGTGAATTTCACAGGTGATTTACAAAAGTTGCTTCTAAACATAGACACAGTCAGTTCATTTTAATATCAAGCACAAAAAATAAGAAATGCATGAGAAAAAGACGATATCCACACTACGCTAAAGGTTAGTTCAGGGCTACGTTCATCTTTCATATACAGTCTATGGTAGATTCCATCTTCTTTCTTCTGTTTCAGCGCCACCACCCAACAGGAGCTGACAAACGCGATTTTGGTCCACGCTACACGTTACCCCCCTGCGAGCCTCTATCCTTTACCATTCCCCATAACACTGTTTAAAGTTTAAGATTCCAGACCTCCCGTCTCACAGTTGACGTTAACATTTTAACATTTTCAGCTCTTTCTAGAACAACAACAACAAAAAAAGTAAAATGAAAGAAATACCATTCTTGTTTAGTCCATTTGAAAACCAGAAGAAAAAGCTTTTTGACTGAGTCTTTTTCTGAGTGTCAGCATTTAAATTTGACAACCTCTTTCATCATATTGCTCCTTTTATTAGCCACTGGAAAAAAAGAGAAAAGACAACTGGTGGACGTTTTGTAGCAGCTGGCTTGTCAAGTCACTCGGCCACTTTAACGAAAGCTGGGAAATTACTGCTTTTACTGGTGAGAATTTATCTGTAAGAGCATTTAGCTCCTTTGTTTGACGTGCTTATCGTTTTTTTTCGCGTTTTAAATCGATAAAATCTAGCATCTGCTGAACTCTGATTCACCTTTCTCGCAGAAATCTAATTCCCGTCCGTGGAAGTGAGGAGTCCAAATTTGAGGGAAATCCCGGAAGGGCCTGCTGAACTGCGCAGAGGTTACTATAATGATGACAGAGCGTCTTCACCGACTGGAGGAAGTGAGGCTGAAAGTTACAGTGAGGCAGCGGTGGGAAGATTGAATCAATGCATCGATGAACCTGAACCTCAGGTTCATCGATGCATTTAAATGTACAGCAGCTTCTGCTGAACGGGGGACGTGGTGATGGAGGGATGGAGAGAAAGATGGAAATATTTGAAGTAGCGATCAGGTAAAAACAGATGCTTTAATTAGCAGACTAAGAAATGCCTGTAGCTGTGTGTGAGTGTGTTTGATGGCTTTAATTAGTTGAAGTGTGTGATGAAACACAGAGGAAAATCAACAAAGTGGCATCTCTATAAAGGTTAACAACCACCCACCCTCTTCTCTCCTCCCTTCCCTTTCTCCCCAAGTAACAGAGGGACAGAGGAAATGAGAGCTGGACTCGGAATGAGAATGAGCGAGCAGAGACAGAAGAAGATGGAGTAAATGTCTTTAATCAAACAATAGCTCAAAGTGCTATCAACTTTATTTGCTACACACACAAAGACACACACAGGCGCACACATGTTGTTGCTGGAAAGTCTAAGAATTGAATTTTCCCCTCCAGAAACACAGGAGAGCTTTAGCTTCGAGCCTGTGTCTCAGTGTACAGATTACAGGTAGCAGCACAGAGATTACTGTGAAACTGGGGTGTCTACTTTCTGATGTCTCGCCTGCGGCCTGAATGAAGACAGGGATGTTTTTCCCTCTTTCTACTTCACTGCTAGGGTTGTTTTAATATTATTTAGGCGAGAGGAAACAGAGTTTGAGCGTGTAGCCTGGAGACAAGCGATGAGGAATGAAGGTGACAGAAGGGTGGAAGGAGGGGATTTATTTGGGTTTTTTTGGTTTCTTAAATGGTGGCTAAATGTTCACAATATGTGAATCAGAATTTGAGACAACTGTGACAGCCAGTCATTCACAGATACACTGATGTTAACCTGCTGTGTATGTAGCACCTATCCATGGAATTTACTTCTTCCATTCCAATCTCTTCACCACCATTGGGAATACCAAAGAGCTGTCAAAGGATATATAATGACCCTCAGTCACATTCAGTCTGGAGGTGGTGGATCAGCCCAAAACTACATGGGAGGAGCTTATTAATGATCTAATGGTAGTTGGGAATAGTCACCAAGAACATCATTGGTAACGCACTGCGCTGTAATGGACTGAAATCTTCATACATCCGCATAAACGTCCTCGTACTCAATAAGGCATATGTACAGGGCTTGCCAGTGAACATCTAAATGATTCAGAGAAGTCTTGGGGGGAAAGTGTTTTGGTCAGATGAAACCAAAAGTGAGCTCTTTGGCATCAGCGTCTCTCCAACTTGATCATGTTTGGAGGAAGAGAAGTGCTGAGTATGACCCAAAGATACAGTGAGAGGACAATGGATGTAAAATCTTGAACGAGAACCTTATTCCCTCAGCAGAACACTGAAGATGGGGGATGGATGGGTCTTGATGCATGCTCAGTCATCCAGGTAAGTAAATCCCAAAAGGTTGATTCTTGATTCTGGGCTTTGATCAGTAGTTGTTGATCAATGGTCATGAGAATTTGCATATTAATGATCAAGGAACCGACCTCCCAGCCCATTGTTCCTGCAGTGGTTCTAGTTTCAGCTGAGACTGAAGAAGTCACTTGGATGGATTTCTCCCACTGAAAATGTCCAGATGAACAGAATCAACCTTTTGGGGTTGTGGATGGGTCTTCCACCATGGCCACAAAGGAGTGGCTGAAGAAGAAGCACATTAAGGTCATGCAGTGGCCTACTAGGATATTTGGTTCCTACCACTATGAATCAGATCTTAGACTTTCACTCAAACATTTACTGTACAAAACATTTTTTATGGTTGTTACGACTGTGGCCGTAATTGTGTGGGGATTTGAGTGTCTAGGTGCTCCTCCGGGTATGTTACGATTTGGCGTTGGTAATGTGTTGTTTTTGCGTGACTGTTATGTGTTTCTTACTTTACTTTGAAAGTCTGTGTCATCTTAGTGTGTTCAGTTTACGTTTCCTTGTCTCGTTAGTTCTAATTTGCCCCGGCTGTGTTTCCCTCCTGTGGTCCATTCCCTGATTGCTCCTTCTATGTATTTAAGCCCTGTGTTTCTGTATGTCATGGTCGCGATCTTCCCCCCCGTTGTAAATAGTTTGACGTTTTGTGTTTTGATGTAAATAAATTCGTTTTGAGACACTTTTTGGGATTTTGGTGGAGAGCCTTAGTGTTTTTCTTCGTAGTTTTATTTTCCTTATTTTTATTTTCCTGCGTTGCACCCCGGTTGCCTAGGCCAGGGTGTAACATATGGGGGCTCGTCCAATCGCTGGGGGGTCCGAGGGAGGGACCGCTTCGGCCTCCGTCTGTCTTCGCTGGAGGGTCCGGGATCGCTGGAGGGTCCGAAGGAGGGACAGCTTCGGCCTTCTGTCTTCGCTGGGGGGCCGGGGACCGCTTCAGCCGTTCGCCGTTGCTGGAGGGTCCGAGGGGCCGCCTCAGCCTTCGTCGTCTGCTGGAGGGTCCGTGGGACCGCTCCAGCCTTCATCCACCTTCGCTGGAGGATCCGAGGGACCGCCCCAGCCTTCGTCGTCTGCTGGAGGGTCCGTGGGACCGCTCCAGCCTTCATCCGTCTTCGCTGGAGTGTCCGAGGGCCCGCTCCGGTTTTCCGTTTCCACTGGAGGACCCGTCCAGTCATCAGCGTCGCCTGCGGGACGGTGGCCGGTGCCGTATGGGCTGGACATGGAACGAACATTTTTCGTTGGGGTTGTATGTTTTAAATGTTTGTTTTTTTTGGGTGGGGGGTATGTTAGGTCTATGCTGGGTCAAGTGTGCTGCCTGTGCAGGTGTTTACCGGTCACAACCCACTGGTGTTCCTTTCCCGAATGTGCAACTCCAATCAAAGACTTATGCGCTGGTCCTTGTTGTTGCAAGATTTTAACTTGGAGATCAGCTACAAGAAAGGGAAGGTTAACGTATTGGCTGACACCCTGTCTAGAGCACTGTCTCCTTGAATTAAACATTTTGGGGTTAATGTTAATTCTTGGGTAAGGGGGTGTTACGACTGTGGCCGTAATTGTGTGGGGATTTGAGTGTCTAGGTGCTCCTCCGGGTATGTTATGATTTGGCGTTGGTAATGTGTTGTTTTTGCGTGACTGTTATGTGTTTCTTACTTTACTTTGAAAGTCTGTGTCATCTTAGTGTGTTCAGTTTACGTTTCCTTGTCTCGTTAGTTCTAATTTGCCCCGGCTGTGTTTCCCTCCTGTGGTCCATTCCCTGATTGCTCCTTCTATGTATTTAAGCCCTGTGTTTCTGTATGTCATGGTCGCGATCTTCCCCCCCGTTGTAAATAGTTTGACGTTTTGTGTTTTGATGTAAATAAATTCGTTTTGAGACACTTTTTGGGATTTTGGTGGAGAGCCTTAGTGTTTTTCTTCGTAGTTTTATTTTCCTTATTTTTATTTTCCTGCGTTGCACCCCGGTTGCCTAGGCCGGGGTGTAACATGGTGAAGAATTGCTTTGCATCTGGTCCAGAAATCCTCACAACTTTTGGTTTCTGTTTAGAAATAGAGTCGTGGATGTACCCAAGAGGACTGGTGATGGTGGCAGTGTGCTTCATTGGACCAGTCTGACTGAGAATATCATACAGGGTGTTGTTGAAACACAAATCGTCAAACTGCCGTGCCAAAGACTTTCATCGGGCCTGTGTGCGTTGTCTGCTTCAATATCTATTCCTATTTGTATTGCTCAATCCTATTTTCCTTTATTACAGTTATTGACATTTTCCAGCAGACCGAAAATCACTTCTGAAGCAAATTTTACACAGTGGTAGGTGTTGTATAGACAACAGTTCCCTTTGTGTCATCATTCAATTGTCCAGGTGTCATGTTTCAGCTGTGTACAGGCAGGAGAAGGACCCAAACTCAAAAAGCTGCTTTATTGCAGAATGGCATGGAAAACTAAACTGGAACATGGATAAACTGACACACACGGAAACACAGCCATGAGGAAGACTACGACACTGACAAAGAGAAACACAGGGCTTAAATACACAGAGGGATAACGAAGGAATGAGACACAGAAGGAGAGCACAGCTGGGAGTAATCAGGCTGGACGAGACAAGGGAAGCAAAACTAGAATCACTCACATGAGACATGGACCTTCAAAGTAAAACAGGAAACACACTGACTGAACTCTAGACATGCAAACTTAACAGCAACTGAGAAGACAGAACATAGGGACCTGAAACATGGGACAGAAAGGCACAGTAGACACAACGTGGACATAACAACGCCACAGGGAAAGAGTAAAACAAAACACAGAACCTCTTAGAAAATAAAACAGGAAACATAATGAAACGCAGACATGACTACATGAACTTGACAACATAACAGACATGAAACACATGAAGGGCAAGGGAGACTTAACAGGGGTTGGAAGACACAAGGGGAATCTAATAACAAAGAACTAGAAAAACTCATGAGCTTAATCATATAAACATCCAAATAAACTAAACTCAAAACACTGGGTCATAAGACCCAGGATCGTGACACCAGGTGCATGTGTGTTTATTTATCACCATCATTTGATCTGTGTCAGATTAAGGCAATTTGTGACAAATAGAGATACGGCTTTTCTGTGTGTGTGTGTCCTATTTGGACTGTAAAGGTAAGTGTGAGGATTTTACTGCTGTTTTATAGTCCATTACAAGCTCTTTACTGCTGCCTCATGGCCCCATTCTGTTCTTTTTATTCTGTATCTCTTTATGGCGTTAAGTATTTAAATAATGGCAGCAGAAGGGGCAGCAGTGCTAGCAGGCAGCTTTTGGCAGGAGAGACAGCCAGCAACACTTCAGCGGCATTCCCACCCAACTGTCAGCTGTCTAACCTCACATTTTTGAAATATCTGAATTACTTTACTCATTCCGTTTATTTGATAAATAAAACTCCTGAAATATGCCACATCTGACGGAAAATAAAAACCGAGCGGTTTTGGTCAAATTGTTTTTATTCTTTAGTGACAATAGTGTCAGGCATATTTCAAACTGTCTAGAGATGAGAAGGACCCCCCCTCCTCCCCCCAAAACTTTAATATTGCACTCCTGTAATAGCCATGCATAGCAGAGGCTTAACATGGACAACCAACTTATTTTTTACGAGATTTTGCTCGACAGGTCGGGTACACTAACCTTTCCAAGTACAGAGTTTTTAATGGGAGAGCAAAGAATGGTCAGAATTAGTTTAACAGTCGTGTTAGAAACCCTCTCTCATACATGTAGCCATGAGATTAATCTTATGGTCTGCTGACCTGAAAGTGCCTCATGTGTTAGTACAAAATCCAAGTATTGTTCTTTTAATCTTTATTAGTGTGAACGCTTGAAAAGCCTCTAAAATTTCTTTTCTCATTACTTAGGTTTTTCTAATTTACATTTAAAACATTTTCAGCTATTTTCCAACTTCTTCTGTGTAAACGTCAGCTTTTAGCAGTTCAGCACTTTGGTTTTCAGGTTAAATTCTGTTTTTTGTTTTTTTTTATCTCATTCAAAAATTTTAACTTAAATTCAGCAATTAATTCATTTCAGTGCATACATTCAGATTCAAGCATTCACACTGCAGTTTCTTCAGAAAATGCACTTTCTAGTTTCATTTTCCGTACATTTTTCGCCGTCTATCTCCTTCAAAACCGTTCAACTTAGAAAAACCATTCAAACACCGTTAGATTCCTACGGAGCCCTGCAGGGGACATGGGAGAAAAAAAAATTAAGACAGACTTTTGCGAGATCTCGCAAAACAAACTCGGGATCTCGCAAAACTTTTGCGAGATCTCGCAAAACAAACTCGGGATCTCGCAAAACTTTTGCGAGATCTCGCAAAACAAACTCGGGATCTCGCAGAACTTTTGCGAGATCTCGCAAAAGTTTTAGCCGCATTCTTCGGACGCTGGCTCGAAGCCGACCAGGAGGTCGAGGCACGATGTGCCGGGAAAGCGGTGTTCCTCCCGGCTCTAGTAGGTCTCGACCTCCCGTTAGCTTCGAGCTAATGGGAGGTTGAAGGCCGAAGAATGTGGCTAAAAGTTTTGCGAGATCCCGAGTTTGTTTTGCAAGATCTCACAAAAGTTTTGCGAGATCCCGAGTTTGTTTTGCGAGATCTCACAAAAGTTTTGCGAGATCCCGAGTTTGTTTTGCGAGATCTCGCAAAAGTTTTGCGAGATTTCGCAAAAGTCCGTCTTAATTTTTTTTTCTCCCATGTCCCCTGCAGGGCTCCGTAGTTTCCTATTCTTTTGGACATGTGTGGTTGTATTTCAATGGGGAGACCCTTCAAATTCTCCTTCAACTTACTCCTCTTTAAACTGTATCTACTTCCACATACATTGACGTAGAGCCACCATTAAAACTTTAAAACAAAGACAAGACATTCAACTATTCAACTTGTATTTATCTTTT
Source organism: Astatotilapia calliptera (assembly GCF_964374335.1). Taxonomy (NCBI): domain Eukaryota; kingdom Metazoa; phylum Chordata; class Actinopteri; order Cichliformes; family Cichlidae; genus Astatotilapia; species Astatotilapia calliptera. The sequence continues at coordinate 20,177,252 of NC_137423.1, forward strand.
TAATATCAATTATACTTTTTCTTCAGTTCCAGTTTAAGTTTCATCCTTTTTTTCAGCCGTTTCAGAGTTTATAATGAGTGTATATGGGACGGACTGTTGGCGCTAGAGTGAGACAGCTCAACTGCTAGAGTGAGAGGAGGGGGGAATTAATCTTAAAATCTTTTCTTAAAACTGCTGCTGTGTCCACAATGTTCGCTCTACAGCCATCATTTTACCCTCAAAACGTAGCCATCGCTGTCCTCTTTCATCCAATGTGTTTATTATTGCAATAGGTGTTATGGTTCTTTCATAAAGGTCACCAATGCACAGCCTCCTCCCTCCAACTCTTCCATAGACTCTAATGTTAAAATGGCTCAGAAACTTCTTTTGAAAATCAGAAGTACCGGCTGTCTTTACACTGTCACCACGTCCATATAATAAACTCCACGGGCATGAAAACTGAGATTTCAGTAGACTGGACATTGCTGGTGCTCACGATGAAAGAATTTTGTCAATACGACCTGTACTTTTCATTTGGGAAGGATTTGTTTCGGGCTGACATTTCTATTCATTTTAAGCAGCAAAAGTGAGGTGCATGTCTGTATGCATGTGTATGGAGCCATTGGGTGCAGTCACTATAGCAACCAGGCTCACACCTGCCTGCCTAACGAGCTCTCTCTCACTGTGCCAAGATTCATCTTAGTCTACGTTCACACTGCAGGTCTTAATGCTCAATTCCGATTTTTTTGATCAAATCCGATTTTTTTGTCTTCTCGTTCACAATACAAATAAAATGCGACAGCAAACGTGCACTAGTGTGAACGCTCAAAGCGGCCCGCATGTGCAAAAGAAGATGTCACACACAACGCGCTCTGTTTAGACACAGAGCAAACAATATTGTTTGACTGATGGCCCTTAATATAAAGACTTCGGACTTTACATTTCCCAATTTTGCTTTAAGTTATAAAGTTATTTTGTTATTTACATTTGGCCTAATAATGATCCTTATTGCTGTTTTAGAGAGGAGCGGTGCTTCAAAGGATAGTTGCAGATTTCTGTCAGAATCTGCAGATTATGCAGTACAAATAAAATGTTAACGTTTCTCCAACGTTGTCTTCCCAGCAGTTTCACCGGATGGCCAGGAAGCGTTCGCGATGTCTTATCGGGCGCTTCTCCGGCGCTGATAATTGGTGTCTGTCTTGTGTCAGTGACGTAAAAGACGGATTTAATGCGACTTGACCATTCAAACAGCAGTCGCTTTCTGAAACATCGGATATGTATCGGATTCAGTACCACATACGAAAGTGACCCAGATCGGATTTGAAAATATCGGATTTGTGCCGTTCACACTGTCATACCATGATCGGATATGGGTCGCATAGGGTCAAAAAAATCGGATTTGATGCGCTTTCGCCTGCAGTGTGAACGTAGCCTTAAACACTTCTCTTTCAACTGCTGCTGTGTCCACAGTGTTTGCTCTACAGCCATCATTTTACCCTCAAAACGTTGCCATCATTGTTCTCTTTCCAACACCGTGTCTTTCAAAGCTCAGAGATGTAAACTTTTTAAACTGTGTGGATCCAAGTGGAGGGATCACATTTTAGTCATTCAGTGATTTAAAGAGTATTAACTTTTAATATTCATTCAGATGTTTTCTGACTCTAAAATTTATTTTCTCATTACTTAGGTTTTTCTCATTTACATTTAAAACATTTTCAGCTATTTTCCAACTTCTTCTGTGTGAATGTCAGATTTTAGCAGTTCAGCACTTTTGTTTTCAGGCAAAAATTTCTGTATTTTTCATGTAATTCAAAATTTTTAACTTAAATTCAACAATTAATTCATTTCAGTGCATACGTTCAGATTCAAGCATTCACACTGCAGTTTCTTCAGAAAATGCACTTTCTATTTCTGCTTTGTTGTGCAAGAGCTTAGAGTTAAGCTCTGAATACACTTAAGTTAGAGTTCAATAGCTGAGAGTGGTTTAAGACGTTCCTTTGCCACGGGCTGCATATAAAAAGCAGGGCACTACCACCGAGGCACCAACGTTTATGTTTTATACCTATTCTAGTTTCTGCCTTACTGGGTTTTATTTTTGGAGCCAGGAGTGGCCATATTTAGATTAGAGGGTGGTCCTAAGTTATCACCTGACATTAACAAGCTTGGCTAGCATGCTACATCTCTGAACTGTAACCTTGATTAGTGCTAAGCAAGAGACAGAGAAACTTTAGAACAGTGAGTAGTTTCCTTTCCAAAACTGAAAAACCAAGTTTTTGGATCTTTACCAAACAGCAGGCAACACAGTTTGTCAGAAATACCATTAAAATGATCCATAGTGAAGAGTGACTCTAATTTACTGACATGTAGCTAACAGCCATTGGCTATAGCAGCCTACGTTGGCACACATATCAGTTAAAGTTGTCACATCTCTACTTTTAAACCTTAACCAAATCCACCTGGATTAGTTCTAGAAGGATGAAATCAGCCACAGAGATCAAAAAATGTTTAAAGGCTTTAAATATGTAATTTTCATGGCTAAAGTTGGGCTTTTTTTAAACGGGAGTCTGTGGTGATTCACTTTTGGAGCAGGCCCCAACTTCAACTTCAGCTTCACCAGTGAGGAACATGCAATTGCAAATGCACAAACGTGATTAAAAATAACTGCACAGCATCCTCCGTTCAGCATAAGCTGCTGTACATTTAAATGAGCAACTCTGCCTCTGCTGCTCGCGTCATTTTCCCTGCAAATGCAGATTGAGGTCCAGGATTCATTTATTCAGTCTTCCCACCACCGCCTCACTGTAACTCTCACCCTGACTTACTCCTTTCACGAAACCTTTACTGAGAGAAAGCACTGAGACACCACTTTGAAGCCCAGCGTAATGTGACTTTTTAAAGAGACACCATTCAAAGCAGCCATTGCATCAAGCCTGTCCAATTCAAGTGCTTGGATTAAAGCCCAGCTGCAGACGAGTCACTCGTAGAACTGGACCTCTTCTGACATCATTGAAAACACAAAATGATATCATTAAATCATGTGCACTTAACCACTTAAAGCATCATACACAGCTGGAAAGTTGCCTTCTGTGCAACCTTCAACCTTATGGCCATTAATTCAAAGATCTGCCTCTGTGCCAGTGTGCAGCCTTCAGCTTTAGCTGGCTGAATGTAGCATGTAGCCACTGTTGATGGGAAGAGAGCAGCGAGTCAGACTGCTGACAGGACAATATTAATGCAAAGAAGGTTATTTCTGGCATAAAACGATTCCTTCATTTAAACTGATTGGTTTAAAAAGTAAAAAATAAAAAAGAAGTAGTTTTTGTACAGATAAAGGACTCATCGCAACAAATCATCATTTAGGAGAACAAGCAGTGAATCCACAAAGGCTGTTTCCTGTTGATTTTGAATGGAGCAGCTCCAGGTTTTGCCTGCGTGTGCGTCATTATGAAGCATCTGTTCAGCAAACAAGAAACAAAAGGGAAGAGCAGCTATACGGTGCCCGCGCTGGGTGCAATCCATCAGCACACATCATGAACTGTGTGTGCGTGGGTGAGTTTGCTGGTGACGGCGGTGGGGGTGTGTGCCTCAGAAGTGATTAGCGAGTGTTTTCAGCTCTCAGACGTGTCACGGAGGAGGGAAGTCAAACGACGCTCCTTAGCGCCCACACACACGCAGCCCGGCACAGTTTGACCCGAGTCTGTTGTCATCAGAATAGGTTGCTAATTAAGAAGAGATTCTCTCACACTGACAGCTTGTCGCTTGCCTCCCTACCCAAGAATCTTGTGAGGGACCGAGGGTATGTATATGTGTGTGTCACAGCACTGTTGTGTGTTGTGTTCTTCTGTCAAAGAGCTGTCCCATACCGTGAAGGGCCAGAAAGGTGATTTGTCTCCCTCAACCGTGCTCTGTGTGTCAGCGAGTGCCGCTGTACACAAACATGCACTTGTGCAGTGTGCACACAGGGCAAAATTAAGTTTAGTGCACAACTCTTACATAAAAGGAACACTTTTACAGAGAGGCTAATACCTAGTCTGCTGTCACTGTTTGAGCACTCCCAGCGCAATCTTTAAAGCAGAATCCCCCCTTCCCAAAATCAGTTTCATAAAATGTGAACATTAACATTTATTGCAGTGCTGTAGCACTTGAATGCATTAGTTTTAGACAGCTGCAGCCCTCTAAACTGGCAACTAAATGACTTTGTGTATTGACGAAGGTGTCACTTCAAAGCTGCAGGCAGTAATCGCTCAACTCTTTAGCTCTCTGCAGCTCTTCGCACTATGCAAGCAGAAAAAAGGACTTTTTTAACCTCATCCAGCTTTTTCTTGGTGGACACTGGGCAGCACATAGTGACTGAAAATCTGGTGGCCATGAAATATGGGGAGGTGTGCTGACCCCTCAATATATTCTTAAAATAAAACACCAAGCTGTTCCTAAACCAATCCGGAGATGTCTGCCTTTGGCCTTCTCCTCATCTAGGACCCGCCCCGGAGGCATCCTAGTCAAATGCCCAAAACACCTTAACTGGTTCCTTTTCATGTGGAGGATTAGCGGCTCTACTCTGAGGGTGAGATCATCACCCTCTTTCAGGCTGAGCTACCTTTCGGAAGAAACTCATTTCCGAATTGGGTAAATTATTTATTTTATGGACAAAGGTATTCATATTACTTCCACATTCTATTTTAAAAGGGGATGAATATGTGAATCAGAAGAACAACTCCACAAATTAGAAATGAGACCACTGAGGATCGTGTAAGCGCAAAGTAAATGCAGCCTCAAAGAGGTGCTAGCATGGCTGCTGACTGTCTCGGGTAATGGACACAAAACCAGAGGGAAAACTTCAAATGATGGTGTTATCAGAACGACAAAAAGAGCTCCAAACAAATGTTTTTATGTTAATATGTTTGCTACTGCAGGCTTATATAGTAGACTATAAGTGACTATTTCAGTTTTATCATGGTAAGCCGTAGTTAATGCTAAATGCTAACTGTTAATGCTAACTGTCGTTTTCCTTTAATAACAAGCTCATGAATTCAGGCTCAGAAAATGTGGTGGTTGTAAACAAGTTCTGTACGGTGGCCATGAGAGGTCAAACGCACTGCAGTTAAGAAAGCACCAAGCAAAAGACAACTTTTGTGCACTTTTGCAACATTTTTTAGTTGCTGGTCCTATCTTAATTTGCAGTGCATCTAATCTCTTAGATTCACTGTCCAGTCCTATATAAGGCCATCTACTTGACATCTGCAAACACTTTGAGTTTACGGGCTACGCCGCTCATTTTAGGTAAAAAAATAAAAATCTAGGTCATACTATATTTTAGAATAGAGGGTTATCAATGCTCAACAGCTAAGGACTCGTTCTGCTTTCCTCGAAGCTAAGAAGGTGAACATGCCTTTTCTTTTACATTGTTAATGAGGACAAGTCATGTCTGGTGTGAAATGGGCCCTTTAATGCTTCTTTAAATATATTTTACTTACTGAACTGCTTTAGGACTCTACATGTTTTAAGCATATTCCATTTCTTAATTAAGTCATTGTAATTAGTCACTATCAGAATCATTATCAGGTGTAACGTATGTGGCTGTTCTTCCAAAGCATTTAAAGGAGTAGAAACATTAATCCCATATTTCTTTGAATAACAACTTTAACTTTAATGCTTATTTTAAATAATAACTCCATATTTGTAATTATTTATATGTTTTTGTTCCCTAACTAGTCATCATTTTGGGTTGTGCTCTCTCTCTCTCTCCAAACTGAATAAAACTGAAAAGATAAGTATTTTAGTATTTAGTATTTATTTATTTATTGTCATTGTCAAGAACAATGAAATTGCGTTTGGGGCTTCCATACAACCCAAAAAAAAAGAAGAAAATAATAAATACCCCTTAAAACCCAAGTGTACATATTTAACCCAGTGTGACTCCAATGCAATAAGACAATCCTTAGCAATAATGTTCGTAGAAATTCAGACAAAGACCTGAGAAACATGACAAAATACAACAATGCAACCCATTCAATATTATTGTACTGTGAGATATGATATCAGATATGATAGTTATCTATCTATCTATCTATCTATAAGGAGACATGAAGTAGACGAGCGAGGACAGAAACAGAAAGATGAAGGATGAAGTGAGGAAGAGATGATGAATGAGATAATCATTATCAAAATCCCACTACCCCCCCTTCCCTCGTCTCACTCATTCTGTCTCTTTGAACAAATTAATATCTTGATCACTGATATAATAAACTGTTGTACTGCTGTTCTCATGCTCCTCAGGGGAAAACACAAAGAGAGGACGAGGGAGGCAAATAATCTTTAAAAGTAAGTGAACTGACAAATAGATGAGAGCCTGTTTATGTGTGCAAGTGTGCAAATGAGACTGAATTAGAACTACACACAGTGAAAGAGCCTCATCCATATTAATACACTGCAGGTCATCCGCCCCACTCCTGGGACCGATGGCTTCCCTCGCTCTAATAGATCACACGCCATCTTTGATCACATGGCTGTTTGTTTTTAGAATGAACTCAAATTCAGCTTCGCCTGTGATATTTCAGCTTATTGACACTTGCTTGGCATTTTAACTTCATTACAACCAGTTTCTTTCTCGCTGGTGGACAGTCACCATGTGCTGCTCTGTATGTCCCAAACAGACTTTATTAATGTTGATTCCAGTTTGAACTCTCGGGGTTTTCATTTTGTTACTGATGGTGACTTGATCTGATTTTTTTTCCCTTTAGAAAATCCAGTTATATGGTTGTTGCACTGTGGGTGGTTATAATCCTTGTGTTGTCATGCTAGGACGTTTCTGTCTGCTTAAAGCATAAACAAAATTTACCCTGCAGGAGTTTTCTGAATGAACACGACAGCTGATCTTCTGTATTTTCAGCTGGTGGTGGTGGAAACGGTTGTAGGTCACAATCAGCCAGGGTTTCGGGTGAGCTCATTGTGAAACCTGGCCCCACCTTATCATGTGATTTCCTGAGGTCAGATGGCCCAGGATGTGAGTGGGCGTTAAGGCGTCTGGGAAGGATCTCAAAACTGGATTATAGATGGCAGACAGTTGGTGTCGTAAACCACCGCCTCTGTTCAAAGGTGGTCACTCACAGTGGACATAAATGGCTTCTTTCACTCCTCTTTCAAACCATCTGTCCTCTCTGTCCAAAATGTGAACATTGGCATCCTCGAAAAAGTGACCTTTGACCTTTAGATGCAGATGGACAGCTGAGTCTTGTCCCGTAAAGGTGGCTCTTCTGTGTTGTGCGTTTATGAATGTTTGGTCTCTCCGATCTGGGCATTCCTCGCTGCAATGTACAGCATACACCACATTGTTAAGTTTGTCTTTAGGAGTTTTGTCTTTGGGATGAATCAGTTTTTTGTTTTTTGTCAGTATGGTGATGACAGAATGGGAAAGTGGTAGAGATGTAAAGAACAGAGCAGCATCCAAAAAACCAGGAAAGCTGGCAGATGAGTGTTAACACATCTTTCTTACTGAACTTACATACAAGCTTCATCAGTGGTTAGCAGGTTTTCCCCTGTGGAAGAGAGGAATGTGGTGATACTGGAGCTACTTTTACCTGTTTTCTTGTCATTCATATTCACAAGAATAATGATGGGCTAAATCAACTCAACTCAAGTCATCCCTTCCCAGATGCCTTAATCCCCACTCACATCCTGGGCCATTTGACCTCAATAAATCACATGATAGGGTGGGGTTAGGTTTCACAATGAGCTCACCCAAAATCTTGGCTGATTGTGACCTACACCCATTTTCACACCTTGGCTTGTGTGATTATGTAGAGGATCAATAGGTGGTCCATGACCCTCTTAGGACACTCCCATAGGACTTAAATCTGGGACTGCACCAATTGCTCTGAGAACTGAAGAAGCTTCTGGACGAAATGTCTTCAACAAAACTTAAACAATTCCAGACACTTTTCTTTCCAAGCTCCTTGGACAACTCAAATCAAAATTCTTTCTGACCACAAAATTAAAAGTGAGCTCCCTGAAAGCAACGTAGTTCTTTGTAGCCAACAGATAATCAGGTTTTCCTGACTTCTCAGGAGTTCGGTATCCTATGGGGACTATGCTTCTATTATCGGGACCAGGCTCCCTCTTACAGTTTTTCGGGGGAAATTCCCTCCTCAGGGAGTAGAATATTCTGAAAGTCTAGAACCTCTTTTTGTACTTTTCAGTTTCCAATTTATTTCTGTTTGTGTGACCTTTTGCAATATTTTCTGGGCCTCGCCTGAAGTGTTTGCTGGGCTGACAGATCTGAGCATGACCTTTAGCGTGGAAGGAAAGTTTCTGGATTTTGCTAGAGATAAATAAATGTATTATCATGAATAAATCTTCTGTCAACTTGAAAATACAAAGATCATTTTCTCTGATCTTGATTTAATTATTTTTAACCAAATTACAAAGAATGAAGTCTTGATTGACTTTAAGCAGATATCAGAATCAGAATATTTTATTAATCCCAGAGAAAACTATGTGGTCACAGTCGCTCCAAGACAGTAAGAACAGTAACAAATTAAAGTCCCAATATAAGATAATGCACTATACAAGATATCACAAAATACCTCTAATAATGGAAATAGACCTAAAACATAAATATCCCAATTACACAAAATTGAAATATAAATAAAGTTGAAGTTGAACTTTGCTATTGTCTCTGTAGATGATGTGCAGATATCATATAATGATATATTGGTAAAATGTCTTTTTACTTAATTTTTAATCAATACACAGATTTAACCTGGAAATAATTAAATGCATGCAAATGCTATTATGGCTGATTTTCATTTCTCGATTTGTGTTTTTCTCTTGGTGTAAGGAAGGATCACAGTAACAATGTTGTATTGTATCTACAATTTAACTATTTATGCTAATTAGTGTGTGTTCTCACGCCATAAAACTTGCTTTCCCTTCTTGATAATCAGAAAGATCTTGTTACTGTCACAATGTGCTGCCATGATACTTGAAGTGTAAAGCGCCAAAAAGGCAATAATGCAAAGCGAACTAGTTGAGAAGCTATTTAACGTGCCACAGATTTGTTCACCTGTAGGAATGATTTCTTGAAGTGTTCTTTAGCAGGGTGAAATCAGTCTGAGGCAGAAGCAGCTCCACTGTATAATGTAGACCAGATTAGACCACGTCTACCAAGTTCACAGTGTAGCCCTTTGCTTGCTTTAGTGGCCTCTGACACAAAATGTTCCTGACCCCTGCTGTAGTCTGTTAGAGCTGCTCCAGCCTGCATGGCTGATTGACAAGTATTTTAAAAGGACATCTGATTGTGAACAGGTCTGAGGCTAAACTGTTCAACATCACTGAGGTGTGTTGCTGCATAAGTTGAACAGGCACCAAGATCATGTGAGAAAGCAATTTTCTGAAGCATAACTTTAATCTAAATCCTAAAGCTGACAAAATTATTTGTGGGGTTGCAAATCAGGCATATAAGCAATGGCTTTGCAATCAAAGAACACACACACACGTTAAAATGTATCATCTGTATGCGAGTATGCTGGTACGATGGGGTGAAAATCTTGTAAACTGTAGTAAATGCGTTTGCTTTTATATAATTATTGGCTTCTGTGAGTTTCCTGAAATGAGCAATCAATGATGCATCACCTACAAGCAACTAAATCCAAAAAAACATGACACACTGACGCTGACTCACAGCTTGGTTTGATAAAATCAGAAAATGGAGCTTTAACATCCACACGCATAAAAGATGCATTTACATTTAAACTCTTAGATTCATCTAGTTAATCTAAAGCATATTCACAAACAAATGAATAAACTGTATACTGTCCTCCACCTAAGCATGTATGCATTCACCCCCCACACACCTCATTACAGAGACAAAGCCATTCTTTTTGATTCCAAGCTGACGTCAATCCGAATCATCGGCACTCCCGGAGCATCTCAAAGGGGAGGGGGAACGAGGAGAGCAATCAACCCGATTAGGAGAACGGTGGATTCACAAAGTGGTTGACACCTATGGGGGAAATGTGAGGAGCAGGGAGGGAGACAATTGTGTTGGTGGAGGTACTGTCTTGTCTTGACTCCTCTCTGATCAAATAGGGTCTAAAATATTCCCAGCCAGGCGTGAAAGCGGGAATAAGAAATGTGCTCGTGGCTGAGGCAATGGAGGGACTTTTTGTACAAGGATGCCACGATGTTGCACTACCTGGTGTGGAGAGAAAACAGGAAACCAGACGGAAAGAGGTAATTGGACAGCTTTAAAAAAAGTGTCTCAAAAGAATGAGGTGAATCGAAAAATCCAATTATCATCTCTATATCCTACTTATTCCCCAACACACTCGCACACACATACACCAAAAAAGAGATCTGTAGCAGAGATTGTCATCCTGCTGGTCGTCACACGCCTACCTCAGACGAACAACACGGGTCAGGACGCACAATCGCGCATCGGTGTAGCTCGACTTGTTGTGCTATGACGCAAGTCTTCTGGGGAACACAGCAGGTCGGGGCACACACATATCTGCACATACAGAATAGGTAAAGGTAGGTAAAAGGGTACTGAAGGAAACTGAGATGCTGACATGATGCTTCTCCAGTGCATACATCTGTGCTGTGAATATGAAATCACCAAGAATCAGTGCTACACATGCAAATGCTTCACAGCTAGCGTTTAACTGGATAAACTGCAAGTCGCATTTTTCGTGGTGTAGATGATGTGACTGTTAATCTTTCCAGTGTTGGTTTATTAAACACTTACTTGGTTACTGTTACTTACATACAGCAACCAAAGAGCCAGACTTTCTTCTCGTTTTAAAAGTGAGCAGTATTACTTTTTGAAAGGTTTTCAAACTTCTATTACTAGAAACGTGTCACAAAAACACAATTTGTTTTCATTTCTTTAGCTGAATCTATGAAAAATGCCAAAGATAACACAGCTTGACAGACACAAAATAGCATTTTTTGCACCAGGAAAACACCCCCCAGCAGATGAACTGTATCTGTAAGTCATGTCCTTGAGGAATAGGAAAGAAAAATCCAGCAAAGACCTGACAGAGGACCTGAGAGATGAATCTGGTCCTCCAGTTGATCAGTTTCAGTTTACTGTTCACTGAAGGCTAAGACAGGCTTCCTAAGCCATTCTTAGGAAAATCAAATGCCAAATGACAGATGAACTGGACTGAAAGTCAGCACCAAGAGGTCTGATGGAGTGACGAATCCATAAGTATCTATGGAGGTGGCCAGGAGGTCCAACAGTGAGTGTCTATAGCCATCTGTAAAGCACGGTGGAGGCTCTGTCAATGTTTGTGTTAGCATTGGTCTCTTTAAAACTGAGGAATTATGAAAGCTGAAAAGCTGTCAGAGTTTGATCTACTGTCAAAAATAATCTGAAAAGGATCTGACTGGAAACAGCTTTTTTAAAATGACAGAGATCTCAAACACACTGCCAATGCAGTAAAAGCATACGTGGATAGAAAAGCACACAGTGGAACACAACAGTCATAGATTGGTCTCCCTAGAGGCCGGACCTCGACACTAGTGGAGCAGTGTGGGATAATGCTGACAGAAAATAAAAAGCAGCAACATCTAAAGAAGAGCTCTGAAAGAAGCCTAGAAAACGATTCCTGGAGACCAGTGTTGGTCAAGTTACTTGAAAAAAGTAATCAGTAACTAATTACTGATTACTTCCCCAAAAAAGCAATCCCGTTACTTTACTGATTACTCGTTTTCAAAAGTAATTAATTACTTAGTTACTTAGTTGCTTTTTAAAAACATGATTTACAACCTGAATAGGTGATAAAGGATAGATCTTTCAGCCCAATTCTACTTTTTCTGCATAATCCATCATACAAAATGTAATCAAATGGAAAAGTCCCTTTTAAAACTTGTTTTATTAGTTTTGATCTTTTAACTTTATGCATCAAGCAAAAATGTAATTATATGCAACATTCTCTGACTGGAAGAAATTTGTTTAACATTTAAACCTATTTTCTGCACATTCCAGCACATAAAATAATTTTCTTTTGTGTTTACACTCACTCTTTCAAATAGATGCAAGTAAAACACAGCAGAAAATAAATAAAGTCAAAGACTAGCGGCCCTTTTGCTCTATTTTAACCTGTAAAGCAGGAGTGGTGTAGGCGGAGGGTTACCCTGGAGCAGGTGAGCCGCAGCGGTCAGTGGAAGATTCCGCGAGTTTCTCTGTGAGTTTCCCATTACGTCGTAGCGCACTTGGTACTTGTTTGGAAGTTTAGGGGTTTTTTTCGCTGTAAAAAGAAGTTTTCTTCCCACGCACAATGGACGCAAATGTTTTTGTCACTTTTTATGGAATCAAACTCAAAGTAAGGTCAGTACTTCCACGCTTTAAACGCTGCACGCTCATACTCTCTCCCACACTCGATATGTGATCCATTGTTGATCTGCACACAGCTGTTGTCACAAACGTCGCACTCGCCTACGTCACTGTCGTGAGACATTCTCACAAAAAAATCACGCTTTTAGTAACGCAGTAACGCAGCGTTCCTACGGGAAAGTAACGGTAATCTAATTACGTTTTTGCAATAGTAATCCCTTACTTTACTCGTTACTTGAAAAAAGTAATCTGATTACAGTAACACATTACAAGTAATGCGTTACTGCCCATCTCTGGTTGAGACTTACTTGTAGAAATGATGAAAAGGCTTTCCTTAGAGAGCTCAGGCTGTGTTAAAGAATAAAGGTGTTCACACCACATTTTGACTTTCACACTCATTAGAATTGTAGAAACACTGTTTTTGCCATATTACATATACACACACACACACACACACACACACACACACACACACACACACACACACACACACACACACACACACACACACACACATATATGTGTATATATATATGTGGAGTCAACTGCAAAGGTTGGTACCTAAGGCAGGAGGAGTTGAGGTCAGGGAGAGGAGAGGAGAGGCACCAGAGTGCCTTTGGCCTTGTAGTGGGTTTATGATTGTGGACGCTTATTCCTGCTCTGTGGGGAAGAGTGTGTTTGATCATTTAACCATTTGATTTTATGCCTTTTCTTTTCAATGGTTCTTCAAAGCTTTTTTGAATTGGCACCTAAATGCAATCCCCGCTTTCCTCTATATTTTCCACTGCAATCTTTGTAACTTATGATCATGATCAAATGCAGGATCAAGGCGGAAGAAAGGTGCAGAGTTCACAAAAAGACTACAGACAAAGTCAGTGTCATTCTCAAAATATTTAGTAGATGCCTGTACCTGGGAAGACCTTGCTCAAAATAGAATAAACATGGAGAGATAAGGAGCCATAGATGTGCTCAGACAGGGAGCCAAAGTGAGAAGCAGGGAAGTATGAAGGACTCCAGCACCTTACATTAAAGGACCTCCACCACCATCCCGCGGGTGACCCTCATACACAGTCACAGATGATCAAATGAGTCTTTTATAATTTTTTTTATCTCAGTGTTCTCATACAGTAAGCTGGGTGTTAGCTCCCAGTGTGGTGTCAACACACCACATAACACTCCAGATTGCTGTTTGTGGATAATTATAGTTCTCTGTTGTATGCTCAAAAAAAAAAATCATGACTTCTTTCAATGTAATTTCTGAGAGAACAGAAAACAGTGACGTTCCTGGATTGATCTGAAGTTATATTTCTTTGTGCTGTTTTATACCCACAAATACTATTGGAACAACTGTCAAACATATTTTTGACAGGACTATATTAAATTGTTAGAGCTCACTTTGTCCAAACTTTAAAGCAGATGTAACATACTTGTGATTGCTTTGTGATTTTTTTAAATAAAAAAGTAGTTACTGTTGTGATGCCAGAGGTCTGTACATAGTCGAAGAGAAGTTGAAGTTCACAGACGCAGCAAAGCAACCTTGTGTCAAACAAAAAAACAGACTGAACCAGCTCATTCTGTCATGGTCTGTGGAATGCGTGATGCTCGGGTAGCCACACCCCCGGGCTGGGCCATCACTAGCACACCTGCTCTCCATCCCGGTGATTACACGGAGATCCACTTAATCCGGCGCTGACGGATGCTCCACGCCAGTCCGTAGTCATCCCCACAGTGGTAACCAGACTTCCACGAAAAGTGTGCATTCTCTTCTGCTTGGAACTTTGTTTAACCTGCCTACTTCTGTCCAGATTTCTACTCGGCGTCTGCTACCTGCCTGTCCTCCGGCTCAACTGGATCTCGCGGCGCTCACCTGGCCCACTCGCCATTCCACGGACTTCCTGCCCCCACGGACTGCCACACTTCCCTCCCGAGCTCCCACGGTTCCGTTCTATCGTAAGCCCCTACTCTAACTCAGTCCTGATATGTTCTCCCCGCTTCCTGGCTCCCTAGTAATCATCTCCCCTTTCTATTGCAGCCCCCCGCCGTCCTGATCCCGGCTTCCTCGTGTCATTGTTTCCCCGGATTTTTAGTTTCTGTTTTGCTCTCTACTTTCCCCGGGTCGCCTTTCGTTGTTTTAATAAAGTGTCTTTTTGTTAGCTCGGAGTCTGCGCCTGGATCCTTTCGTGCCCGCGCACCACGGCGCATGACACATTCTGGTGCCCCTGAAAACAGCTGGTTGTTGTATGTTGATACACATTGTTTCACAGATTTATTCATCAACATGTGTGAAAGTATCTGAGAAACTGACATTTTATGTAAATGATGAGTAGGAGAGGTGAAGTCGGTCTACTGTCTGTTTTTCTTTGGTTGCGTGCGGTGCAGTTGGAGCTGGAACAGCCTGTTTCAGACATCAGCTGAACTGGCTGACCCGCATAGTTTAAGATAATTAAAAGTACCAAGAGCCGATGTAGAAGAGGAAGAGTGTGTGTGTGTGTGTGTCCAGCTTTGCCTGCTTCTTTTTTAAAAATATTTTTTATTATTTGAGGTGTACTGTTTCTGTCTATTTTATGTTGTATTAATATCCATCCATCCACTTACCCAATTGTTATTGTTATTAGGAGGGGGTAAGCCAATCCCAGCTGTCGTAGGGTGAGAGGCAGTCTATCACAGGGCTGTGTGTAATTAGCAGCAATACTTTGATTTTGTTAATACAGAGGTGAAAGAGTATTTTGTCAAGGAGATTTGTCACTTTCTCACCTCTGTACATTACACTACTTCATTCAGATGCTCCCTTTACGTTTCTCCACAGTAGTCATATGCCTCCATCTCACCCTATCCCTATCATCCTGCGTGTCCTCCTTCACTACATCCACAAATTTTCTCTGTGGACAACTGCTTTCCATCTGTACATCGTATCAGCCAGCTCTCTCTATTATACACACCAGTCTCCTAACAACTCTTTTCCTTGTCTGTAGAAACAGTAGCACAGTTAACATCGGCACCCTGTTGGCCAACAGTGGCAGAAACTGTTGTTAACCTGGTCCCGTACCATGTCCAGTATGGAAGTCTTATTCTTTACAATTCACATACTTGTTTTTGGCAAAGACTTTACAACGGACGCCCTTCTTGACACTACGCTCTCCATTTATCTGGGTTTAGAGCTAGTGCAAGTAGAACGCTAACAGGGGATATGAAATCAAATGTGAGGATGTGATTATGGCCATTTCTATACACAGTCCCCCCGTTTTTCTCATTTCCTTCGGCGAGAGGAAAAGCAGCATTTGGTGATGTCCATGAGCTGGAGACCTGCCTAAGGTGCAATGATGCAAATATTAAAAACAGCCCTTATGTTTTCACAATTCGCTTCACACTGGTCAAAAGCAGTTTTATTTACTGTAATAAAATCACTGCATTCACTTGGAAGAGAGAAGAAATATAAAAGTGAAACACAGTTCAAGAAGGTCTGAGTGGTAGGGAGGTCCAGTCTCCTTGAGGCTAAATCCAGACAATGACAATCTTTCCATATGGAAAAGAAATAGTAAAAAATTAATAAGAGACTTGCATAAGATGTGGCCTACTTCATATAGTGAATTGCATAAGGCGTATAGATTTACTCATGAAAGTGGCCACTTTCTCATTACTTTCATATATTGTTTTAGTAAATATCCAAAACATACAAGTTTCATTTATATAATTCAATTTATAATTGATTTATATAATTTCATACAAGTTTCACACAAGACAGATACAAACTTTATAACATTTATATATATCTTTTCCATATGGAAAAGATATATATAAATCTTGTACGTGCTTTGTCTTTAGGGGCCACCGTATATATTTATATATAAACATATATAAATAAAACCACAGTTTTTTTTACATTAGTAATTCGTTTTGTGCATAATTTTATATTGTTGTTAATAATAAATTAATTAAAGCAACAAAACAACCTGAAGAGCCGGTTGTGAGCCGAAAGAGCCGGTTCTCTAAAAACAGCCAGAAATCCCATCACTACACTCTGCACTTTGAATACTCCGTTTGCCTGACAAACATCATCTATCAGATGTGGCATGCTTCTTATTTCTATAAAATACTACAAAGTGTAAGAGCCATTTGGACACAGATATGGCTGTTACAGTTACAAGCTGAGTCAGTCTTTGGTAGACTAGGCAGGTGAGGTTACAGCTCTGTGGCTGGTTGTCCAATGCTCCTACAGGGAGGCATATTTGGGAGTGCCGTGCTTCTTGTTTGGCAAATGAGCTGTAGTAGCCACACCCTGAACTGCAGGACGTGTGATGCTTTTGGGATCTTGTATCAATTTCCCAAATGTTCTGAACTCCAGATACATAACATTTTTCCCAGCTATTGTATGTTTTTTTTTTTTTTTTTTACTATTTTTCCCAGTGCGCATTTGAGGTATTTTCTTTCATTTCCAAAGGACAGAAACAAAGTACTGACCTGATACCAATACCAGCATTGCTATCAATACTATTGATATTTGTAGCAATTCGCGCACCTATTACTTTTTACTAAAAGAAAGACATTTTTAGAATGAATTTTTTTCCTCCAAAAACTATCCATCTAGCCATCTCGGGAGAGGAGGTGCAGCTGCATCTTCTCTGGCTGGGTTCTGGCTGTTGATGGCCCCTTCTGTCCCCAAACTGTCTCTTCGGTTTATTGCCAGCTTTTGTTTGGCTCTTCTTCTTATCATTAAATATCTCCCCCCATTAGGCTCTATTTCCCGAGAAGCCAGAACAGCTATTCACCACATTGGTTTCCCTCCTTCCAAGCTGATTTAACATCATTTTGCCTTGGTGCCTTGTTTGTGCTGCAAAATATTCAGCGTTGGCAAGTCTGCACTTCCTACACAATGACATCAGTTTCTTCCTGAAAGGAAAGCAAAATCCCTCCAAATAATGCCTCTACATAACTTACTTGATATTGCTTTTGTATATAACAACATTCTCATGATATTAGTTGTTTTTTTTAAACATACACTTATTAACATTTTTTATCTCACTATTTTTCTTGGGTTGGCCGTGCTTTTCTGCTATTTTGCTGTCTCATCTCCCATAGACATTCCTGTTTTGCATTTTGAAAAATGTTCTGGAGGAAACCTGCCACTCAGCCTATGTTCACTGGCACTGGCAGTTGGAAGGAGGCTGGGGTTAATGACTGGGCTTGTAGCCCAGCCGCACAGCACATAACTGTGGCGCTAAAGATTGAATGTTGTGTGCCATCTAACATTTAATCAAGACCATGTTTCCCCCTCATTCATTTTAGTTGCCCAGAGGCCAACATAACACCCCATATTAGCTTGAACACGGAATCATTAAAGAGTCACAACAGCATTCAGTAGTAATAGTTAATGTTACTCTGATTGCTCTCTGGTTACTTCAAGCGTAAAGAATAATAGGAATTTAGGAGGTTACATAAAATTTCTTTTTTCCTTGTAAAAGTAAAAATTGTTAAAATTAATATTATATACTGGAGTCAAAATTAATCGAAGATGATGGGATTTTAAACATTTTATTAAAATAAAAGACAAAAAGCAAAACAAATGTGAAATGTGTACTACTGTCTATATTGCATTTATAGCTCTCTCCACAGGAACTCATACATAGTTGCAGTCAAATACTTGTTTTTTCATCAGTACTGTGGCAGACATCATATATTTCTTGGTTATGAAATATATTTTCCACAGTGTTGTGCGCTTTTACATAGCCTGGATGAAACAGCACAATATGAAAGGCTGGTACATCATATTGAAGATCTAATTTTAGAAGTTCATCTTAGGAAATGCATACGCTGTTTTCTCAAATAAAAACCTGTAGATAAATCATGAGTCATCATTTAACGGTGAGGGTGGCACAGTGCACAAAAAAAGATCACACTGTGACATTACTCATCAGGTTCTAAACTAGTATTTTATTATTCTTTAGTTATTCATTTATAAAACCTTACATACTGCTCATCGTCTGGGCCTTCAAAGTATGGTCTGAGTCCATTTTGAACAAGAATTCCCTCATAACATACAATTACATCTGAAATTAATAAATGGATGATTAATGCTTAATTCCATTTACAGTGTGTAAAATTTTCACCACTAGATGTCAGTAGATTGCACTTTGGCTTTCTGACCTCTCCAATTCGAGTGCATAATCGTAGCATTGGTGACCCTGCGGTACATGTTTTAGTCAGCCATGAGAGATCAAAAACATTAAATTTAGACTGTCTATAGATTTATGCCTAAATTCGTGGTGTGTTTCTGCTATAGTCTGGATGGACCCGCTTTCTGTCCACAGTTTACCTCAGCTGTCAATGCCGACAAGCTTTAGAAGCGTCCATCTTTATTTACTCCGGAAGATGCTTTATAACTTTGACTCACTGACAAGTGTCGTACGTCTTTCACAGAGAAGCTCACTTCTGACTGATGACAGCAATACTGAGGTGAGTTGTTGAGGATATGCTGAACTTTTTTGATGCTGTTAGCCAGTGTTAGTCTCTGTTAGCCAGTGTTAGCTGCTGTAGTGGAGTTTGTGAAACTACCTTTGACGTGGAGGAAACTTGATTCTCTGATTCTTAGTGAATAAACTTATACAATGTGAGAATGTAATGAAACTGTTTATCAGAGGGAACATGTGATTTATAGGACCAGTGTTGGGACCAGTGTTGGTCAAGTTATCAGTAACTAATTACTGATTACTTCCCCCAAAAAGTAATCCCGTTACTTTACTGATTACTTATTTTAAAAAGTAATTAATTACTTAGTTACTTAGTTACTTTTTAAAAACATGATTTACAACCTGAATAGGTGATAAAGCGATAGATCTTTCAGCCCAATTCTACTTTTTCTGCATAATCCATCATACAAAATGTAATCAAATGGAAAAGTCTCTTTTTAAAACTGGTTTTATTAGTTTTGATCTTTTAACTTTATGCATCAAGCAAAAATTTAATTATATGCAACATTCTCTGACTGGAAGAAATTTGTTTAATATTTAAACCTATTTTCTGCACATTCCAGAATATAAATTTTTTTTTTTTGTGTTAACACTCAGTCTTTCAAATAGATGCAAGTAAAACACAGCAGAAAATAAATAAAGTCAAAGATTAGCGGTCCTTTTGCTCTATTTTCACCTGTAAAGCAGGAGTGGCGTAGGCGGAGGTTTACCCTGGTGCAGGTGTGCCGCGGTCAGTGGAAGAATCCGGGAGTTTCTCTGTGAGTTTCCCATTACGTCGTAGCTACTCGGTGCTTGTTTGGAAGTTTAGGGTTTTTTTTCCGCTGTAAAAAGAAGTTTTCTTCCCACGCACAACGGACACTAATGTTTTTGTCTGGTTACAGGTAAACACAGTTAAACACTTTATCATAAAAATCATTAAAGGATCATTAATATTATTATTTTATTACTATTTAAACTTATAAATGTTCGTTATAAGTATTCATTCAATATCAATTAATTCTTTGAATACAAAACTTTTCCCACACTGACTGAGATGGCAGGTTAGATGTTTTTATAACTTACTTTTATATATTGTGGGTATTTGTGCTTGCCCAGTTAATAAATAAACCAGTGTATGTTGGGTGCCATCTCCAACAACGATGAGGCGGCCTACATGGATGAAGTGAAGAATCTGGCATCATGGTGCCAGGACAATCACCTCCAGCTGAACGTCAGCAAGACCAAGGAGCTGGTGGTGGACTTCAGAAGGGGTCAGCACAGAGACTACAAGCCCATTATCATCAATGGAGCTCCAGTGGAGAGGGTGCAGTGCTTCAAGTATCTTGGTGTCCACATCTCCTCAGACCTGACATGGGCTGCCCACATTCATGTCCAGACCAAAAAGGCTAGGCAGCGCCTGTATCACCTACGACAACTGAGGAAGTTCAGGGTCTCTCCAAAGATCCTCAGGATTTTCTATACAGGCGCTGTGGAGAGCATCCTCACACAGAACATGACATCGTGGTTTGGGAACAGCTGTGTGAAGGACCAAAAAGCTCTCCAGAGAGTGATCCGTACAGCAGAACGCTGCTGCAGGATTGCTCTCCCCCCGCTTCAAGACACCTACACCAGGTGTCTCTCTTGAGTGTTTAGGGCCCGGATGGGCCCTAAACACACACACCCACCCTCTCACATCATCTATAATTGACTGAGACAGGACTCTCTTCCAGATGCTAAACCAAGGCACAATGTGCATTCCAAATTCCTTTAATTTTAAATATGTTTATATTGTCCATTCTGTAAAATAGTCAGATGTCTATTCATATTAATGTACAGAATTCACCTGCTTGCTGCTACTACTGCACATTCACCCAATGTGTGTGTGTGTGTGTGTGTGTGTGTGTGTGTGTGTGTGTGTGTATATATATATATATATATATATATATATATATATATATATATATATATATATATATATATATATATATATATATATGTAATGTTCTTCCTCTACCCCCCCCCATTTTTGCACATGTCGAGGAGCGTGTCAGGCTACATTTCACTGGGTGTTATACTTGTATAACTATGAATGTGACAAATAAAGAACCTTGACCTTGACCACAACCTTCAATAACTTCACTCCAATTAAAGGAAGTGAAAGATATGATATCCTTGACTTTCCGCGTTGTGTCCTTCCTCATTTCCCCTCAGATATTTTCCTTCTCTCTTCCTTTCTCTCTCTGCTCCTCTCCTTCTTTTCAAATTTGCTGTATTTTTTAAACCTTTATTTAAACCGAAGAAAATTAGTGCACATATTAGACGTTCATAAATTTGTGTCTACCACGCTGATAGCGGAATGGAGAGAGAGCAGGGATTGTACAAACCTTTACCTTAGAATGTGAAATAGAAAAACAGAAGAAATGAGGATGAGCCAAGAGTTTCTGTAAAATGGAGAAAAGTGAAAAAGTAAATGAGACCGATCGTGAATCAGCATGCAGCTGGCCTCTGCAAATCTCAGCTCCTCCCATCTGTCTCCTAAGTGATAATTATGTCTGTCTGTGCACCGCTGTATCTGCTCATTTTCTTTCCATCCTCCACTCCCGCTCCTTCACCAAACCTCTTAACAATGATTATCTATCACTTAACCTGTCCTTCTTGTTGTCTCTTAAGCATTTTTCTTACATTCCATCTTCACTCCCTCAGTTTTCCACCATGTGTCTACTAGAGATGGACCGATCCGATATTACGTATCGGTATCGGACATAAAAAAGTGGTATCGTGCCATCTCTAGTGTCTACTGCCC
Source organism: Astatotilapia calliptera (assembly GCF_964374335.1). Classification (NCBI taxonomy): domain Eukaryota; kingdom Metazoa; phylum Chordata; class Actinopteri; order Cichliformes; family Cichlidae; genus Astatotilapia; species Astatotilapia calliptera. Next base: position 20,198,814 of record NC_137423.1, read on the forward strand.
GTGTCCCTGCTGATTGAGCCAAAGAAGAAGAAGCGATTCTGAGCTCTTTGTGCTTCCCTGCAAGCTACAATGGAACTTTAACCTGTTGCCTTTGTTTAAGCTCAGATTTGGGCGTAAGAACGATGCCATCAACATGTATTTTCTGTCCCCGGGTTTTCTACAACATCTGGGTTCAAGTTGTACAATGAAAACTGAGCCCCGAAAGTTTGTGAAGTCAGACAAAAACTTCTTGTTACACTTGCTGCTGTATAAATTGGTCTGACAGGAGATCTCCTATCTACTCAGCTCCAGATCTACAAGTGTTCTAGTGTGGAAAAAATAATGGGAAAGTATATTTTTAAAATGACTTGATTTGGTTATTTCTATATCACTGAATATATAGTACAAAGAAAAGTAAAGGTTGAAGAATAAGTGGAGAATCTAAGGAACACAAAAAACATAAGGCTTTGTCTGCAAAATAAACTATAGCAGCAATGACATAAACAGTTATTAACATGAACAATTAGGGGTTTGCACATTTGCACAGAAAGCACAGAGCACCGCACCGTGCAGAATATTGTGTATGTTTTATTGTTTGTGATTAATTAACGTGAGTTTCTCACTTAATCTCTGGCTCTCTTCCACAGAGTGTCTTTTATCCTCCCTCCCTCCTTTCACCTTAAGTCTTTCATATGTAAAAAAGCAGCTTTTTCCTTCCCACTGTCACCAAGTGCTTCCTCACAGGGGGGTCGTGTGATTGTTGGGTTTACCTCACAATATAAAACACCTCCAGGTGACTGTCATTGTGATGTAGTGCAATACAAATAAAATTTAATTGAAAAACAAAACAAGCTTATATTTTTTAACCTAAACCATAATATTAAAAGTATAAATTGCTATAAATGGCATTGCAAAGCTGTTTAAAGTCCAGCAGCAGCAGCTAGTGACTGCAGCCAGCTGTGATGCATGTAACCATGAGAGTGTTAAACTAGGAATGATGAGCCATGTGCTCACTTTTCCCTTTTTGGTTTTTAGTCAATAGCTCTCGTTGTCGGGGATCTTCACTCATGCAGTAAATGGCTGAATTATTATAGTACCTCCTTTTGCCCACTTTAGATTTAATCACTGGGAGAATATGTTGCATTAGCATTTTGCATTTGTAAAATCCTCCTTTCTGTCATTGTTCTGTTATTTTATTTGTGCATTATCCTACTGGAAGGGGGGAGTGGTTGCTATGGCAGCAGAGATGGAAAGGCAAGAATTTTTACTCTTGGCATGAACAGATTTTACAAGACATGGTGATATTATAAATTTTATTTATAGCACATTGCAGTACTGTACTGTGGAATTCAGCGTGATTTAAAAGCTTAAACCTTGTATGAGGTTACAGACTGTGTGCACTTCAGCTAATGCAGGTGACTGGAGCCGTTTCAACTTTGGTTTGAGGCTCTGGAAGATCATTTCTAGTTTTTCAGGCCTGAATAACAGCAGGTGTGAAAGAGGAAAACCATATAAGACAAATGGACAGTATACCTATTACATGCACGCTTTCCCTTATTTTCATATGAGTGGTCAGGTGAAGGAACAGTGATGAAGAGTGTTGGGGTCACTACTTAAGTAATCTGTTATGCTGCTCGTTGCATTACTTCCTCTTTACACTCTAAAATGACCTGAAAGACATTGTCACAGATTAAAAATGTAAACCACAGTCCCACACACCAGCAAAATTTCCCAAAGTTCCAGAAGTTGGGATTGGATGCACTGCACATGCTTGCAAAGAGTTCTGTTAGCACTATAATGTGGTTGTTTCTGTCCTGGATGTAGTTTCCCCTTTATCATCACACTCTTGTCCTTTTGTGGAATTAAAATGAAAGCAGTGTCTATATCTCCACTCCTCAGTCCTTCTGCACAAACTGACATCAGCTCAGTTCAATCGAGCTTCTGTGGGATGTGCTGCACAACCAAGTTAAATCCACCTTGCAACTTACAGGATCTTAAAGGATATCACAGCACAGCTTCAGTGGAGTCCATGCCTGGACGGATCAGGGCTGTTCTGTTAGCTCAAAGTGGACCAACACTAAATCATGCAGGTGGTTATAATGTTATGCCTGATCTGTGTGTATATATACACACACATAACTGAAACAGCTTATTTTAGAAAGTGGTTAAAGAGAAGTGCAGCACCGAGGTCCGGTATAAGAGAACTGAGCAGTGAATCATGCAAAGCTACTTTAGTGTCCAAAAATAAAAATTAGGATCTGAAAATGAGCAATAATAGGCGCCCTTTTATAAAAGCCACACTTATTTTGGAGTCATTTTTTGTCTGCCAGTGTTCAAAAAGAGTAACATTATCTTGATAGCGTATTTTAAAATGCACGACTGTTGTCACAGTTGTATTCATACTTTGTGAACATTGATACGGCCTTTAATCTGTGATCTACAGTGTTATGATATTCTTTGCTGACAGTTAAAGAGAGGCTTATTTTTTTCATCGCTTGTTTCATAAAGCTTCTAAAAACTGTCCAATAAAATTGTACTCATATCCCTGTCTGTAAATCAGCCCTCTAATCAATATTAACGAGCTAGCACCAGGATTTGTCTCTTTATAAAAATCACCCGAGAGTCCTGAATGCCGGGTTTTCAGCTTTGAAAAGCTGGGAACAAAATAAAGGGCTTTAAAAATTTCTGCTCAACTGTGCACAGGCTTGTCATCATATATTTATCAAATGGCTATTGCAGATTAGAGCAGCCTCTCTTCAGATCACACTCACGGTGTATAATCATTAACCAGCGATAAGAGCTTTTCTTAATTTGTAAAAATGAACAGAGTTCCATATACTTAGAACATACAGGTAGTCGAGCCAGTTTATTTGTACACCGTAGTCTACATGCAATCAGGGAAACAGCCCGGTGCCACACAGTGCTTGATTCAGGGAAGATGTGGTTTCTTTTTTGCAGTCGGTGAGGATACTAGCATCAGTGACTGATATATAGAGTTAAGGTTCAGTAGCCAAAGAGAACTGCAGTAGGTGTGTTTGTTTCATATTCTCTGCATGATTTCAACCTTTCAAAAGCCCTTACAGTGGGGCAAAAAAGTATTTAGTCAGCCACCGATTGTGCAAGTTCCCCCACCTAAAATGATGACAGAGGTCAGTAATTTGCACCAGAGGTACACTTCAACTGTGAGAGACAGAATGTGAAAAAAAAATCCATGAATCCACATGGTAGGATTTGTAAAGAATTTATTGGTAAATTAGGGTGGAAAATAAGTATTTGGTCAATAACAAAAATACAACTCAATACTTTGTAACATAACCTTTGTTGGCAATAACAGAGGTCAAACGTTTACTATAGGTCTTTACCAGGTTTGCACACACAGTAGCTGGTATTTTGGCCCATTCCTCCATGCAGATCTTCTCGAGAGCAGTGATGTTTTGGGGCTGTCGCCGAGCAACACGGACTTTCAACTCCCGCCACAGATTTTCTATGGGGTTGAGGTCTGGAGACTGGCTAGGCCACTCCAGGACTTTCAAATGCTTCTTACGGAGCCACTCCTTTGTTGCCCGGGCGGTGTGTTTTGGATCATTGTCATGTTGGAAGACCCAGCCTCGTTTCATCTTCAAAGTTCTCACTGATGGAAGGAGGTTTTGGCTCAAAATCTCACGATACATGGCCCCATTCATTCTGTCCTTAACACGGATCAGTCGTCCTGTCCCCTTGGCAGAAAAACAGCCCCATAGCATGATGTTTCCACCCCCATGCTTCACAGTAGGTATGGTGTTCTTGGGATGCAACTCAGTATTCTTCTTCCTCCAAACACGACGAGTTGAGTTTATACCAAAAAGTTCTACTTTGGTTTCATCTGACCACATGACATTCTCCCAATCCTCTGCTGTATCATCCATGTGCTCTCTGGCAAACTTCAGACGGGCCTGGACATGCACTGGCTTCAGCAGCGGAACACGTCTGGCACTGCGGGATTTGATTCCCTGCCGTCGTAGTGTGTTACTGATGGTGACCTTTGTTACTTTGGTCCCAGCTCTCTGCAGGTCATTCACCAGGTCCCCCCGTGTGGTTCTGGGATCTTTGCTCACCGTTCTCATGATCATTTTGACCCCACGGGATGAGATCTTGCGTGGAGCCCCAGATCGAGGGAGATTATCAGTGGTCTTGTATGTCTTCCATTTTCTGATGATTGCTCCCACAGTTGATTTTTTCACACCAAGCTGCTTGCCTATTGTAGATTCACTCTTCCCAGTCTGGTGCAGGTCTACAATACTTTTCCTGGTGTCCTTCTAAAGCTCTTTGGTCTTGGCCATGGCGGAGTTTGGAGTCTGACTGTTTGAGGCTGTGGACAGGTGTCTTTTATACAGATGATGAGTTCAAACAGGTGCCATTCATACAGGTAACGAGTGGGGGACAGAAAAGCTTCTTACAGAAGACGTTACAGGTCTGTGAGAGCCAGAGATTTTCCTTGTTTGAGGTGACCAAATACTTATTTTCCACCCTGATTTACCAATAAATTCTTTACAAATCCTACCATGTGGATTCATGGATTTTTTTTTCACATTCTGTCTCTCACAGTTGAAGTGTACCTCTGGTGCAAATTACTGACCTCTGTCATCATTTTAAGTGGGGGAACTTGCACAATCGGTGGCTGACTAAATACTTTTTTGCCCCACTGTATATATTAAAGCCGCATTAATAAATTTGTGAACACCAGGGCTCTGATGATGATGATGATGATGATGATAAGGCCAGGAGTTAGTTTTCCAGTTCATCCCAAAGCTTGAAGTTGAATGAGGTTTGTCTCGGAACTGCTGTTCCAACGATCCTTCAGTTTTTTCAATTCAATATCATTCAATTTTATTTTATTTACAGAACACCAAATCATAGCATGCCATCTCCGGGCACTTTACATGCTAATGTCAAGTCCTTACAGTGTTACTGAAAAAAAAAGGAAACATTCCCTTTGGCCACCATGAGGATAAAAAGAGGGAGGCTGGCTGTCCGCTGCGACAGTCTGGGGTCGAGGAGAGCAAAGAGAGAAAAAAATATTACCGAGCCACAGACACCTGCAGGAAGGCAGAGGCAGAGAGAGAGGCCAGAGAAGAAACAGTACCAACAACAGGAGAGACAAGTCACAAGGTTCATAATATACAATAGAAGGATTTAAATGCATGGAGAATGAAAGGGAGGAGAGGTTGTCGGTATATTTTTGTGTTTTCACCAGGAGGCTGGGCCTACAGTATAAACACCTGAACCAGCTCTAACTCTAACTATAAGCTTTATCAAGAAGAAAAATAAGGCTGATGGCAGCAAAGACAAATTAAGTCTGTCTTTACTAGGGATGGGTACCGGTTCTGACATAAACGGTAGTAACCAGACCGAAAAGCAGCGCACATTTCGGTGCCTTTTTTTCCTGAGATGTCATACACTTTGGATTCTAGCCAATCATTTTACCTTTGTGAGCGTAGTAGGTGGGCCCAGGTACGTACGTTCTTTTAGAGCAGAGCTACAGATTAAAAATGCCCAAGGCAAAGCGGTCAAAGTCTGGCTGTACTTCACAGAAAAAGATGCAAACTCAGCAGCCTGCAACAAGTGCTTTAAGCTGATACTGTACAAAGGAGGTAACACCTCGAATCTGATGAAACACCTGGTGACTTATAGCATTTTGTTAAAAGCCGAGAAATGCGCCGTATTTGATAGCTTGCTGCGAGACCTCACACCGTGCACATCTACTGTGGGTGTAGTGCCTGTTATCTGACCCGGAGTTAGCAACATCCTCCAAGAACCTGAAGAGAAGAGTCCTGGCCCCTAGCCCTGCCAGTGTAGCAGAAATGATGACGGCTGATGATGGCAGCAGCAGCCGTTCTTCTCTGCATGAGTAGCTTAATGTTGTTCGTGTGTAATTTACGTTGAGTAGGCTAACCACGTTATTAAATTAACGCATGTAAGGTGAACTAGCAAACACCGTTGTAGTTACATGCGGCTGTCTTCTTGTTTGATGGCAGATACTCCCTTCACCCTGGCCAAAAAGGCTAAAATGACCAAAGAAAAAGTGGAAAACAGTTAAACATGAGAGGTTTTTGGACAAAGTTTTTGTTTTTTCCATTGTTCAAGCACTGCTTCCAGCCAAGAGTGATACCATAAATCCCCTATAGCTGCAGAAAAGGTTTCTGGACCAATTTTGTGTTCTCCATTCTTTAAGCACCGGTTCGAGCACCGTTTAAGCACCGGCACCGTTTCAAAAGTACCGGTTTGGTACTGGTATCGGATAAAACCTAAATGATACCCATCCCTAGTCTTTACTGGCCTCCACAATCAAAAAGTCCCATCCAATAAAGCAACTTTGGTGTGTGGTGGAATGACAGATTCACACCTCTGAGGCAGCTGGATGAGCCTGTCATGTCAACATTGCCCAGAATCTCAAAGGAACGTTTCCAGCACGTTGTTGAATCTATAGCACAAAGTGAATGAAGAGTCATGAAGTGACCAGTGTGTGCATAAATATAATATATGTCATCTTACTGGCCATGAAGGTATATCCATGCATCTCTATAGACCTGAAGTTATTTACCTATTTTCACATGTGCAAAAAGGAGTGTGCGCTTACATGAAAACATCACCACAGCTTGAACATATATGCCTGTTTCTATGCAGTAATACATGAGTGTGCTAAGGTATTACGTGAGGAAGATGACATGAAAACTGAAAAATATGAGCTAAATAAAGTTGAAAAGTATGAACTGGATTGGGAAAGGAGGGGCGAGGATGACAAGAGCAAGGAAGAAAGATGAGTAGAGGAGACAAAAAGGACAAGGCAGGAGATGTCACATACAGGATTTTGCTTGTGTCAGACCATGTGTGAGCAGTGTGTGTGTGTGCGAGAGGGATAGACAAGAGGGGAAAGGTTGACAAGCATATGATGTCATCAGGTGACATTTAGTTGACAGGGGCCATGCAACAGATGGGGCCGTGGGTTGAGAATGAATGTGCATGTGTCCTTACCCATGGCGGTCCTCATTGGTGTGTGTGTGTTGGGCATGGGGACACCTTTGGTTTCAGAAGTGATGTGACACTAATTGGTCCAAAAGGTTGCAAGGTTCAAGTTACACGGTGGTCATGTGGCGATCACGGTCAAAGTTTGCAGTTGCTCTGGCTTTTCAGTTATGCAAACTCTTCAGCTTCTTTTAAGCGCCGACCCTTTCCTTCATCAGAGAAGTACAGAATACAGAGTTCAAAGGGCACAGCTGGAAAGAAGCGGGAGACTAGCACCATATTGTGAATAACGTTTCCAGTATGCTAGTTCTGGGTAGGATATGTTGTGTTGGGTACCCGGGCAAACTGGGATACAGGACCTCCTCCTGTCAGGAATAAAAAAAAGTTTGCTTTTTGAAAACAAACTTATTGGCACTCACTGTTATGCATTCTTTTTGCCTTTGAGCACTGTCAACGTTGAGCGTCACAGAAATTGTATGGAAAACAAGCTGCCTTTCACAATGTGCTCATCTGAAAAAATTTAAATATCTGGGCTTGACAGTTGTCCAGATGACAGCCTGAATGAGGAGGGTAACGACACCACAGGTCATTCCTGAACAACAGATCTTTGGGAGAGTGGTATCTCCTCACTTATTAATACAAAGAAGGGAAACGTGTGGTTGGAGAAGGTGCACAAGCAAGATCACCACAACCTTGAGAGGAAAGTTGATTCAAGAATTTTGGAGATCTTCACCTGTCAGAAGCATCTTACCTGGAAAAAAGAACTGAACTTTTGTTTAGTGGTCCAAAGTCCTCTTTTCTAATGAAAGTAAATTTTGGATTTATTTTGTAAACCAAATGTCCTAAAGTGTAGAGCAGGGGTCTCAAACTCCAGGCCTCGAGGGCCGGTGTCCTGCAGGTTTTAGATGTGTCCTTGATCCAACACAGCTGATTTAAATGGTTAAATTACCTCCTCAACATGTCTTGAAGTTCTCCAGAGGCCTGGTAATGAACTAATCATTTGAATCAGGTGTGTTGACCCAGGGTGAGATCTAAAATCTGCAGGACAACGGCCCTCTAGGCCTGGAGTTCGAGACCCCTGGTGTAGAGGAACAGTGAAGAGGAACAAAAACCAAGGAATCTGGAGTCCTGTGTGAAGGTGCAACAGTTTACAATAATTAAAGGTGCCAGCTGTCTGCCAAACTTGTCAGCACGTGCTTCCATCTTTCCATCCAAGCTTTATGGAGATGCTTGGATGCTCTTGCTGACCATGTTGTTATCGTTGTTGAATGACCAGCAAAGTAACCCATTGCGAACCTCACATGACATTGATACAGTAATTCTGATAAAGGAGCTCCAGCCTTGTACTGAGGGTATAAATTAATTAGGCTATTTCTATGAAAGAGTGATTTACTAGATTTTGGATTTTCATGAGCTATGAGCCATAATCACCAAAAAAAGCAATATACAATTTTTAGAATAAAAGTTTTGCATCTTCGAGAGACACTATAGATGTCTCATAGCATGTCTATAGAGAGACTGCAGTATGAGCAGCAGCGTGCATTCTGCCCATGTGTCTGCACAGGTCTACAGGTAAATTGTTGAGCACAGGCCACTGGATTTGTTACTAACACTCTGCAAGTGCTGCGTGTCCCATTCACAATGACTGTAATGACACATGTTAAAATGGGTTTGTTGCCTAATTGACTCTTTTGTCTGTGGCTGAGTGTGTGGCATTCAGACATGCACAATGTGTGACATGCAGGGTGAAGTCGTGGATAGAGTTATTGATCACTGTTGTTCCATCAGACGTGCACAAGATGACTTAATAACTTGTTTGAAACATTCTTTGTGAAAGTAAACTTTTCATAAAACAAACTCTGATATTTGCGCCCTCACGGTTCTTGATGTCTGCACTTTTAGCCTCTGTATACTTTATGATCACAGTCTTGGTTGTCTTTAGTTGTTTATCAGCCAGAAACACAATTTGAAAGTTCCTGTGGTTCAATGCAAACATTTCTCAGACTGATTTGCATAACTTACAAGCACTTCTGTTTTATTACTCTATCTTTAGGTCCTGAATGTATGGAACTGCAGGTAAGTTGACATTAACCCTGGAAAAAATTAATGAATTGTTTTAGAAATTACAGTTACAATACAGCATCACACAGGGCAGGGCAATCAACCGCACCTCAGGTCATTAGCACAGTCATTATGTCCTTAATTGATGTCAGTACACAGAATCTAAGAGGTTTCATGCAGTGTTTCCTGAACAATCATATCTTAGGAATTAAAAGTAATTGGAATAGATTTTCATACCTCAAACTAACTTTCAGTAGCAGGATGATGGTCAGAGGCCTTGTATTACCTTTTCACCATCCAATCCAGCCAGTGTGGTCAGTGTGGGAAATGCTTCTACATGTCTATTTAACACTGCAGCATTCTATATATAGACTGGAATAAACCTTTAATATTAAGGATTTATTTCAGTTCAATCACAGGGTTCTGTGCTTCCAACTATACTTGTCTCACTACAGAAGCTTCCTAGAGGCAGCCTTAAAGAATTCAATGTGACATGATGTCTAATTTCTTTAATTCTAACTTCAGAAAACCTGAAGTTGTATTTCATTAAAAAACAAAACAAGGTGTCTTACGAGATATTTTGCAATTGTCTTCAGTAGTACTGTGAGAAACATTCGAGCTGCTCTTTAACTCTCACATTAAACCAGTATAATTTTTTTCTGATTTTGGTAATGAATGGAAAATCGTTGCCTGTGGTATGTATGTATGTATGTATGTATGTATGTATGTATGTATGTATGTATGTATGTATGTATGTATGTATGTATGTATGTATATGTATATTTTCCATTGGGCCATTCTATATTATGATATTCTATTGGTGCTCAGTTGACCTGTCAAAAGGTGCAAATATATACAATTGTGGGATTTGTCTAAAATATTTGCATGCTCCATATAGATGCTGACACTCACTCTGCGTGAGGTAATGTTTATACACACACACACACACACACACACACACACACACACACACACACACACACACACACACACACACACACACACACACACTTCAGTGTGTGTCCTTAAAAGTGGGCCTTAAATAGGACTTAACTGTTGACCATTTTAAATGCTCATGAGTACTGGACAGCAACAAAGTCTATGTCTCCTTGTTGCTTCAGAGCATATTTATTGCTTTGGGGTGTTTAAAACAGTCATGTTCTAGCATTTCTGCTCACTGTGAGGAATGGCTAGCTCAATGGTTTGGAAAACGGCAAAAATGATTCCTGAGGGAGATTACAGCATAAAATACTGGGGAATACTGTAATGTAGGTTATGGAAAGACATGCTTTAAATGCACTGTGCAGTACCACTTATTGAAATGACATAGTGATATGCTGACGTACTGATACTGTAAAGCCCAACACTCATGTTTCAGCCTGATTTGCTTGGAATAAGACTTTCAAGAGCTGATGGATATTTTTTTTGTTTTGTTTTCCACAATTACTTACAGATAATTCAGTATATCAGTGCATAACTCTCTGATGTCTCAATCAGGCAGAAGTGACTTTTTCATGGAAAAAGTGTAATTTTTTCATTGATGTGTTTCAGTTACAGAGATGAATTTTGTTATTGTTGAAGGTTTGGAAAAACACTAGTAAAATACAAATATTCTAAAATCCTAGGATTAGGGTTGGGGTCATCACCAAATGATGCCTAAGAGCTCAGAGGGTTAATAAATGGCTGATCGATGTTGTGTCTCTTCATGCTCCACTGGGCATGGTCAGAAATCCAATTCAGCAAGTACAGCAACCAAAGCCTTGCCAAACAAAAACCTGCGTTGAGTGCATGGCGTCACGCCTACTTTAATGCTTGGCTTCCTGAAGAAAGAAACAATTGCGATGAAAAATCAAAGACAGAATGCATACCATTGAAAGAGCCAGCTGTTGGTACAGTCTGGCCTATGTTTGACCCTTCTGATCCAAGTTTAGAGTTTTCTAACATTTTCTAACCTCACTTTAAATTCCATCACATCCTTGCACCAAATATCCAAGATCTTGCGATGTGACATTGAGGTTGTGATTTAAGACAGTAAATTCTATGATAATTCATATTATGGCAACCCTGCTGCACAGTAGCTGCACACATTTACACAAAAACTGCAGCTTGAGTCATAATTTTACGTCAAACCTAACTGCACATCCTTTCTCGATATGTGGGGTAAATCAACCACTTTGCATCCCATTTCGTGCAAGCTCATTCTTATGGTAGAATGAAGGTGTGCTGATCTGTCACTGTCTGAGACATACAACTGCCCTGCTTGCTCCAGAGTCATTAACAGAGAGAGAAATGTGAGGTGACATGCACACGCCCGTACTGTAAAGATGCCAGGATGGAAATGTGTCGTGGCATGTAGATCAACTGTCGGTTTAGTGACTGCTTTGGCATCTGTCACTTTCTTTGTTTCCCATTGATACTTTCCCCCTGCCGTAGTCAGTCTGTATTTACACTGCCCATCTCATTAGGGCCCGAACACTGAGAGTGCGAAGGCCCTATTGTATCTGCTCCGTTGTTTCTTCTTCTTCTTCTTGCAAAACAAGGGCCTTTTTGAGGGCTTTAACATGCTCAAAAACTCATGAAATTTTGTACACATGCCAGGCCTGGTGAAAAATTTTGTATTTTAATGGTTTTACATATGATCACTGGGAAATGGCTCTAGAGCGCCACCTGTTAAATGCAGGTCTACTACCACATCGTTTGAGCTACATGTATGAAATCTGGCACACATGTGTATCATGCCAAGATGAACAAAAAAGTCTGTGGGCCCATTGACGCAAACCCAACAGGAAGTCTGCAATTTTGAAGTGAATGTGACATTTTGGCTCTAATTTTGCCATTTCCATGCCTCGAACTTTTTCAAACTCCTCCTTGGGATTTGGTCGCATAAGCTTCATCTTTGGTCAGTGTCAACTACACACCTGGGCCATGTTAAATTGTGGAGCTTTTGAGTTTTTACAATACGGTGAGCCGGTGGCGCCACGGCGAATTTCGATGACTCGCCATGAAAATCTTATTGCTTCTCATTCTATCATACATTGTCCAATCTGGACCAAAGAGCACACATATGATAAGGCTCCACCCCTGAACATATTTCAACTGCCATATTTGACATCAGCGACAGTGCCACCTAGTGGGAACAGGAAATGTCATGTTTTACACTTTGGGGAATAGTATTGTGATGGGTGACATCTGCAGCCTCATATTTCTCCAGGAAAGCCTTAAAGAGTTGGTCTTGGGTTACAGTGAAAACTGTGAGTTTTCACGAAAGGGTGTGACCCCTAAAGCATGGCGAATTTTGATGTCTCGCCATGAAGAAACAAATAAGTATAACTCAATGAAATCCAGTCTGATCAGTACCAGACTTTACAGGCATGATGTCACACCGGCCATGAACAGATTGATATGCCCATTGTCAGGAATATGCAGAGCGCCACCTAGTGGCAACAGGAAATGTCATGTCTTTCACTTTGTTGTACTGATTTTCTCAGGTTCATCACGGCCACCTCAAAAGCGGTGAATGTCACCATCAGTCCTTCATGATGCTTCAGTGCGAAAATTGTGACTTCAAAGTGAACGGCGCACCCTGGTGGCAACGCGGTTCACCGTGAAAGATGAAGTGGCTTTTGAGGGGCTTGGAAAGTTTTAAAAAAGTCTTGAAATTTGGCGCACCCCTCCAATGTGATGAAGGCTTTGTTGTTATGTGATCATTTTTACTGAATAGTGCGAAATGGCTCCACAGCGCCCCCTACAAAATTTCAAAACATCAGCCCTTGCTCTGTGTTTTATCTATGAGTCTGAAACCTGGTAAGCTTATAGAAGATGTCAAGATGTACAAAAAAGTCTCTTGGAGCAATATCCCAAATCCAACAGGAAGTCAGCCATTTTAAAATTAATGTGTAATTTTGTCGACATTTTTCCCTCTTTTCAGGCACTTTGACGAAGTCCTCCAAGGGATTTGGTCAGATTGGACCGATCTGCAGTGCGTGGCATCTAAAGACCTTTGTGATGTTAAATTGCGAAGCTTTTTACATTAAGGGAAACGGGGTGGTCATGGCGGCACTTAGAGTTTGAATCGCTCGCCAAAAAGCAGTAATCTGGTGTCACTCAAAAACACAATGTCCAATCTCTCCCAAACGTCGCAGGCATGATGAAACTCGAGCACGGAAATGTTTGGTATGCCATTTGTCAGTAATGGTTAGAGCGCCACCTAGTGGGACAATTACAATCATGATTGAATGAGATGAAATGTTAGCTGGTGGTTAAATGCATGAATTCCATCAATGTGACATCAGATCAGACGTGCTGGTTGTAGGTGTTGGGCGTGGCTCGACACGCCGGGGGTGCGAGGGCCCTCGTAACGCTGCTTGCAGCTTTAATTTATTTTTGCTTTTCATACTGTCCTCCTTCTGAGACACCTGTCACTATCTTGTCCTTAAGGCTACAAACGCGTCTCCTCGCCTTAGTGTCACAGCAGGCGTATGCATGCGAGTGATTAAGCAAACGGCATGTGTGTAACTGCACTGGAGTGTGTGGTGTGTCCAGTCTTGTCAGCCATTCTGTCAGTTGAAAATCATGTTTAAGTCACCGAAGGCTGCAAAGTAACTTCTTTACACTGGAGCTGCAGGCTAGTCATTTTCAACAATATCCCAGCTGTTGCCTTGTAGAAATGTCAATGACTTACTGCACTTATAATGTTGTTTTTCTTTTGGATCTCTTTTCTTCCAGTTTGCAGTCATGTGATTGGGAGCTTTTAATACACTGAGACCATTAACTGGTTAAATGTACACAGTTTTCATTTGGGCAAGATTGGCTGAACTGTCATCCTTGTTATTTTAAGCCCTTGCCTAACTTGCCTTGTCTGCTCGCTGCTCATTTTCTTTCATTTCTTCCTCTCACACATCCATCAAATGATATATGTCAGATCTGCCAGGACTATTAGTTTCTATCAACAACCCCACTGGCACTGGCCAGGTCGCGCTGATGCACCATCTCGACTTTCCCTCCTTACAGTCTCCTGTTTGAACTCTTCTTTTCTGCTACCAGCAGCTCGATCTTTTCACCCCTTGCAGTTGATTTGTGTCAAAGAAAAATTGTACAGAAAATTAGTTGATAAGGTTGAGAAATACATTCTTGTCATAAAGATAAAAACAACACCATAAGGAGGTATAGCTCTTCAGGTCGGCTCTGTCCACACATTAAGTATGTGCTTTCCAATTCCACCTCACATATAATGTCTCCCCCCTCCTTTCTTTCATCACATTGCAATGTGCAAAATATGCACAGATATAACTTCATGTAGGAAGTATAGCAAGTTAAGTTGGTCAAAGAGCAATGAAGCTATTTCACATACACTCCTATTTTAATATTGTCTCACAATTGTATCATAGACGGATCCATATGGTAGCGCAATGTAATGTGCATCATATGCCAGGCCTCCAAAAATGATGTAGAGAATGTCTGAATCTTTTTTCATTTTAGCAGAAACAGATTCATTCACAATGGTCATCAGAACCATTGAGCTCCTTGATTTTGGAAGTGCCTGAAACTCTAAATCAGAAATTCTGTGGCCAGGCTTGTTTGTGAGGCTCACCTCCCCCCCTCTGCTCCTTTCTGGCATTACACCTGACTTTCTAAGTTTAAAATATTGGTATTGGGGATATTAGCCTTGTTGCGACCCGGCTCAAAAGCCACAACATAAAGAAGGAGACGAACACCAGAATGTCAGTGAGAAGAGGTTTTAACTTAAAATGCATAGCAGGTTGGCTACAATGGCTGGCACCACCAAGGCAAAAACTAGTGAGCCCCCCTTAAAGCTTGCCTCGGGTATGCTTTTATCTACACCTGACTAGGTGTGGCCAATTAGCAACAGCTGAACACACTGAAGAGATTAGGGGCTGCAGAGGGGCATAACAAACCTTTATCTACTATACTTGGTATTGATCAATACCAAAAATTGGACAATATTGGCATCTAGCTTTGGCCTCAACAGTGCCTCAAGTAGGAACTCTGTTTGTCAGCCTTTTTGCGTTACTGGTAAAAAGGAGTTGATTTGTACACAAAGATGAAAACTTATCCACAGCTTTTGGGAAAATTTGCTGCAGCAAATACAGAACAACATGTGCTGGTTGCAGCCTTTAATATTAACAGTCCGCTCTCCTTTTTGCTGTTCAGGAAACATTTAGAATTTCATTTGAATGTTTACCTGCCCGCCAGTGCCGTGTGTACTCATGTTTTCCTACCGCAGACCCAAGGGAAATACAGCCTTTACCCTGGCAGCATTTGTATCTTGCCCTGCCCACTGAATTATTAAAAAACATATACTTTCATTATACCCATGCAATGTGTTGGTTATAGATTGATTGTCTTGACATTTGAGAAAAGTCTCGAGGCATAGAATTTCAGGCAGGTGAGGTGCTGAGTTAGAATCTATGAAAGCAGCATCCGGGAAATATTAATTTCCTCTAACCTGGATATGTCTGAGTTGACTTGATTAGAACTGGACTGTGGCCTCTCTCTCTCCCTCTCTCTTGCTCTGCCTTCATTGTAGGTGCAGAGGTGTGTGTGTGTGTGTGTCAGTGTGTCAGTGATGGATGCATTGCAGATGGTCTAAGCTCCATCTAATTATGCTGTGGACACAAGAGGAAGTTCTGCACAGAGGTCACTCAGGACACACATACATACACAGCAAAGAATCGGCAAGTGAATCTGCTTCAGGTGCTTCTGCTAATATACTTTATCTTAAACAGTCTGCCAAAGTTAGAAATGTCACTGAGATGTAGACACCTTCACCACTTCAAGGTTACTCACTTATATTTTTCTATTGTACATGGAAATCTGTACATTTGCACATCCTCATTAGCATTTTTAAACATTTTATAAATCATCATCAATAATTATGGTGTCCTTAAGTCACTGATCCTCCACTAAAGGTTAACAAAAGTGCACACTGACTGCTTCTGTTAGTACTAACTGTAGACTGCGTGGATCTAATATAAGGCATTCTTAAGACTATAAGCACTTCAGTGTAAACAGGTAGGTGAGGTAGGCATCATTATAATATCATCATACAGACTTGAGGTCCAAATGTTGGGAAAAATACTCCTTTTTGTAAAGAAAAGAAAAAGCTGTTGAGCTATGATGAACCATCTGTTGAGCCCTAAGCTCTGCTAAATACAGTAAATGTTACTGAACAATGTTCTGAAGTTTTTCTAACCCATAGCAGGAAAGTAATTCCCCTCGATCTACAAGATGCTGCCT
Organism: Astatotilapia calliptera; assembly: GCF_964374335.1. Classification (NCBI taxonomy): domain Eukaryota; kingdom Metazoa; phylum Chordata; class Actinopteri; order Cichliformes; family Cichlidae; genus Astatotilapia; species Astatotilapia calliptera. Next base: position 20,215,113 of record NC_137423.1, read on the forward strand.
TCAGCACACTGGTTTAATTCACACGTTGGTAAAATCACCGTGCACTCGATTGACTTTGTAAGTATGTCATTGGATTTTTGCAAGAATGCAGTCACGGAAAGATTACTGAGCCGGTCCATAGGTTATTTGAAGCGACTCTTATTATTTCTTTTTGGAAAGTTAAAAGAAAAATCAACCACAAAGAAAAGCAGACAAGAGAAAATAAAAAAGTAATCAGCACAAAAGATGCAAACTGGAAAAAGGAAACACACACACACACACACACACACACACACACACACACACACACTCTACAACAACTTTGTGTGTCTTACTGTCGTGAGGGCATTTACTCAGTCTGCATAATGCATTTTAAACAAAACAAAAGGAAACAAAGACAACTCTCGGAAAGGTTAAAAAAGTAGCAAACCACAGCACTTCAACTCTTGCCATTCTGTAGACATAAATGTTTCGCTTTACGGGCTCAGCCTCACTAATTCCAGTTAAGGTAAAACATTTTCCACCTAAAGTACAGTAACTGATTGTTATTGTGTGGATGCTTTAAGCATCCACACAATAACACTAAAAGCATCCACACTATTGAGTTCCTTCTTGGTGTTTCCGTACACTTTTCGCCGTGGATCTACTTCCACAATTTATGTGCTATTTTCACTGTTCAAATTTTAAACCATTCTGCTATTTCTGCTAATGATGGCTATATCTTTTGGTATTTTTCACTATTATACTTTTTAAAATATGAAGCTTTTTTCCTTTAATTTGAAATGAATGGGAAACTTCTGCAATTCTGCTAAAATTTGTTTTTGAAACTTAACTACTTCCTCATATTTTCACGTAGAACAACCATTCAAACTTTAAAATGATCTCAAATTATTGGGCTATTCAGGTATAAATCAGCTTTTTCAAATCTTTTACTGTTTTACTTTTATGCCTCTTAAAGTTTTGAGTTGCAAAATTGTGATTTTTCACAAAATACATGCGTTGTTATGGTTGCTATGCTCTTGGCTTCCAGTGTACCACTGAAGGTTTTGCAGTCTTCTTTTCATGTCCGAACAACTTCTTGCTACTTGCTCAATTTTCACTCAACTTCCACAATTATACATCGAAACGTAGGTATTTTTGCTGGCTTTCTGAAAATGCCACTATCATTGTTGTGGGATTCATAGACTTTTGGCAAATCTCCTCAGACCAACACAAAGTCGGAAAACTCTCCATAGAAAGTCAATGGAGAGTTTGTTCAAAATCACCGCTTGATTTCTGTAATGAGAGGCATTTTCGAATCGTCATATCTCCTTAATGAAGCAAAGTTAAGACATGAGGCTTGTCCCAGTATATCTTCAGACACTCCTGACGCTCACAATTCAAGAATTTCTTTCTCACCTATTACCGTTATGAAATGAGTTAGACTTGTTTGAGGGTAGGAAATTCGTCCTTCGGTCAAATTTCTTCAGATTTCAAACTCTGGAAATGAACCACTTTTTTCTCTCATCATAACTTTTTGTTGGATTTCCACAGAGACCTGAAAATTTCCATGACTGTTCACCAAAGCCTGCTGTCTCTTACGGTGAAAGAATGATATCAATGCTCCAAATAGATTTAGAGTTACAAAGCGTTATTTGAGGGCAAGTCAAGGCAGTTTTTGCTTCGCTCTACTCAGTTATGGTGCATTACAAGTCAAATATCTTTAATAATTCATATTTTAATGATAGATTGTTAACACTTTAAGATTCCCCCATCTCTTCTGAACAAAACGTTGTAAGAATGACCGTTCTAGCCCCTACGGTTAGGAAATTATGGCCATTTGTTTGAGGGGCGTCCTCACTATGAGAAATAGACTGCAAAAATCCTGTGTCTCTGTGCTGCGTGCACCTGTTTTGGCGGGAAAAAGTACACAGCCCCTCTGATTGGTGGATTCAAATTCAGCAGCTCCCAGGCTGCTTGACTGAGCTAGAAACTTACTTCTCTATCCCTGTGTGTGTGTGTGTGTGTGTGACAGAGAGAGAGAGAGAGAGAGAGAGAGAGAGAGAGAGAGAGAGAGAGAGAGAGAGAGAAAGCCTTTTAATGGGATGATCTCATTGTAAGATTTAAATTCAATATATTTAGACTGGTTGACTGAATTGGATCTTGTGTGTGTGTGTGTGTGTCTCTCTGTGCATGTGTGTTTCCTTATGTGTACATATTTGTGATTGTGTGGCTGTTATATATTTTTTTGCTGATTTTTTTCATTTAACAAGTATATTTGAGGGACCCTCAGCATGTCCAGCATTTTTTCAGTTGTCCATTTTGCTTTTCCAATTTTTCTCTTTAAGTTATTACTATTGTGCTAAATCATACTATTTCTGCTATTTTATAAGATTTGTGCTAAATATAGTATTTCTGCCAAATATAGTATTTCTGATTAATTATAGTTTTTCTACCAAATCATAGCACAGTATTTTTGCTTTTTATAGGATTTGTGCTAAATATAGTATTTTTGCTTTTTATAGGATTTGTGCTTAATATAGTATTTCTGCTAAATTATAGTATTTCTGCTTTTTATAGTATTTGTTGTAAAACATAGTATTTCTACTAAATGTAGTATTTATTCTTAATCAAACTATTTCCATATATTACTGCCAGGTCCCCAGGCAGCCAATCCTCTGTGAGGACTGAGACATTTAAATTTACAAATCAGGGCCTGCATGACTTCCCAGCCAGCCAATCATATCTGAGGTTTGAGGCATTCAAATTTGCATATTGAGGCCTTCACGGCTTGTAAGCCAACCAGTCATCCATGTCATATATCTCTAAAAATTCACATTTTTATTTTAAATAGACAACACTTGACGATTCCCCCATCTCTTCTGAACAAAACGTTCTAAGATGACCGCTCAAGCCCCTACGGTTAGGTAATTATGGCCATTTGTTGGAGGGGAATCCTCAATATAAGAAAAAGACTGCAAAAATCCTGTTTCTCTGTGTTGTGTGTGTGTTTGTAAAACCCTGCACTTGGTGCACCAGTTTTGGCGGGAAAAAGGTACATAACCTCTCTGATTGGTGGATTCAAATTCAGCAGCTCCCAGGCTGCTTGACTGACTAAGAAACATGGTGTTAACAGCCCCAGTTCACTTGCTGCTGCTGCTGTCTGTGTGTGTGTCTGTGACAGAGAGAGAGAGAGAGAGAGAGAGAGAGAGAGAGAGAGAGAGAGAGAGAGAGAGAGAGACTTTTTATGGGATGATCTCATTGTAAGATTCAAATTCAATATATTTAGACTGTTTGACTGAATTGGATTTTGTGTGTGTCTCTCTCTGTGCATGTGTGTTTCCATATGTGTCCATATTTGTGATTGTGTGGCTGTTATATATATATTTTTTTCATTTAACAAGTGTATTTGAGGGACCCTCAGCATGTTCAGCATTTTTTCAGTTGTCCATTTTGCTTTTCCAATTTTTCTCTTTAAGTTATTACTATTGTGCTAAATCATACTATTTCTGCTATTTTATAAGATTTGTGCTAAATATAGTATTTCTGCCAAATATAGTATTTCTGATTAATTATAGTTTTTCTACCAAATCATAGCACAGTATTTTTGCTTTTTATAGGATTTGTGCTAAATATAGTATTTTTGCTTTTTATAGGATTTGTGCTTAATATAGTATTTCTGCTAAATTATAGTATTTCTGCTTTTTATAGTATTTGTTGTAAAACATAGTATTTCTACTAAATGTAGTATTTATTCTTAATCAAACTATTTCCATATATTACTGCCAGGTCCCCAGGCAGCCAATCCTCTGTGAGGACTGAGACATTTAAATTTACAAATCAGGGCCTGCATGACTTCCCAGCCAGCCAATCATATCTGAGGTTTGAGGCATTCAAATTTGCATATTGAGGCCTTCACGGCTTGTAAGCCAACCAGTCATCCATGTCATATATCTCTAAAAATTCACATTTTTATTTTAAATAGACAACACTTGACGATTCCCCCATCTCTTCTGAACAAAACGTTCTAAGATGACCGCTCAAGCCCCTACGGTTAGGTAATTATGGCCATTTGTTGGAGGGGAATCCTCAATATAAGAAAAAGACTGCAAAAATCCTGTTTCTCTGTGTTGTGTGTGTGTTTGTAAAACCCTGCACTTGGTGCACCAGTTTTGGCGGGAAAAAGGTACATAACCTCTCTGATTGGTGGATTCAAATTCAGCAGCTCCCAGGCTGCTTGACTGACTAAGAAACATGGTGTTAACAGCCCCAGTTCACTTGCTGCTGCTGCTGTCTGTGTGTGTGTCTGTGACAGAGAGAGAGAGAGAGAGAGAGAGAGAGAGAGAGAGAGAGAGAGAGAGAGAGAGAGAGAGAGACTTTTTATGGGATGATCTCATTGTAAGATTCAAATTCAATATATTTAGACTGTTTGACTGAATTGGATTTTGTGTGTGTCTCTCTCTGTGCATGTGTGTTTCCATATGTGTCCATATTTGTGATTGTGTGGCTGTTATATATATATTTTTTTCATTTAACAAGTGTATTTGAGGGACCCTCAGCATGTTCAGCATTTTTTCAGTTGTCCATTTTGCTTTTCCAATTTTTCTCTTTAAGTTATTACTATTGTGCTAAATCATACTATTTCTGCTATTTTATAAGATTTGTGCTAAATATAGTATTTCTTCCAAATATAGTATTTCTGATTAATTAGTTTTTCTACCAAATCATAGCACAGTATTTTTGCTTTTTATAGGATTTGTGCTAAATATAGTATTTCTGCTTTTTATAGGATTTGTGCTTAATATAGTATTTCTGCTAAATTATAGTATTTCTGCTTTTTATAGTATTTGTTGTAAAACAAAGTATTTCTACTAAATGTAGTATTTATTCTTAATCAAACTATTTCCATATATTACTGCCAGGTCCCCAGGCAGCCAATCCTCTGTGAGGACTGAGACATTTAAATTTACAAATCAGGGCCTGCATGGCTTCCCAGCCAGCCAATCATATCTGAGGTTTGAGGCATTCAAATTTGCATATTGAGGCCTTCACGGCTTGTAAGCCAACCAGTCATCCATGTCATATATCTCTAAAAATTCACATTTTTATTTTAAATAGACAACACTTGACGATTCCCCCATCTCTTCTGAACAAAACGTTCTAAGATTGACCGCTCTAGCCCCTACGGTTAGGTAATTATGGCCATTTGTTGGAGGGGAATCCTCAATATGAGAAAAAGACTGCAAAAATCCTGTTTCTCTGTGTTGTGTGTGTGTTTGTAAAACCCTGCACTTGGTGCACCAGTTTTGGCGGGAAAAAGGTACATAACCTCTCTGATTGGTGGATTCAAATTCAGCAGCTCCCAGGCTGCTTGACTGACTAAGAAACATGGTGTTAACAGCCCCAGTTCACTTGCTGCTGCTGCTGTCTGTGTGTGTGTGTGTGTGTGTGTGTGTGTGTGTGTGTGTGTGTGTCTGTGACAGAGAGAGAGGGAGGGAGGGAGGGAGGGAGGGAGGGAGGGGGAGAGAGAGAGAGAGAGAGAGACTTTTTATGGGATGATCTCATTGTAAGATTCAAATTCAATATATTTAGACTGTTTGACTGAATTGGATTTTGTGTGTGTCTCTCTGTGCATGTGTGTTTCCATATGTGTCCATATTTGTGATTGTGTGGCTGTTATATATATATTTTTTTCATTTAACAAGTGTATTTGAGGGACCCTCAGCATGTTCAGCATTTTTTCAGTTGTCCATTTTGCTTTTCCAATTTTTCTCTTTAAGTTATTACTATTGTGCTAAATCATACTATTTCTGCTATTTTATAAGATTTGTGCTAAATATAGTATTTCTGCCAAATATAGTATTTCTGTTAAATTATATATATAAATTATGTAAAGCGCTTTGGGGTCCTTAGGGACTAGTAAAGCGCTATATAAATACAGGCCATTTACCATATTAATGTTAATAGTTTAGGAGACGCATGCTGTTGCAGCAGTTCGGTACTTTCCTTTGTGGTGTTTGGTTTGGCTGCTGCTGTGTGCAAGGGCGTAGATTTGGTTTTGGCATTGGTGGGGACGGATGATTCAACCACTGAACCCTGCCCTGTTTCTTTTTTTCCCCTTTTTGTCTTTGCTTCTTGATAAAAAAGGAGAAACATAATTGCCTACATATACTATTCTACATGCTTTTAAACCATTTAAAATTACAATTCATAGTTTTACATTTGAGTTATATAATGTTAAATTACTATTAAACAAATGACTGACTAAGTATTTTAGAGTTTAGTTTACTTCAGCCATATTTCATATAAATCAGGTATCATACAAAGATAAAAATAGCTTCAAATACAGTCATGACAATAAAAGAATATGACTTTAAGGACTTAACAACATTACTTCAGTTATAGTACACCAACATCTCTTATACAGGGAGTGCAGAATTATTAGGCAAATGAGTATTTTGTCCACATCATCCTGCATGTTGTCTTACTCCAAGCTGTATAGGCTCGAAAGCCTACTACCAATTAAGCATATTAGGTGATGTGCATCTCTGTAATGAGAAGGGGTGTGGTCTAATGACATCAACACCCTATATCAGGTGTGCATAATTATTAGGCAACGTCCTTTCCTTTGGCAAAATGGGTCAAAAGAAGGACTTGACAGGCTCAGAAAAGTCAAAAATAGTGAGATATCTTGCAGAGGGATGCAGCAGTCTCAAAATTGCAAAGCTTCTGAAGCGTGATCATCGAACAATCAAGCGTTTCATTCAAAATAGTCAACAGGGTCGCAAGAAGCGTGTGGAAAAACCAAGGTGCAAAATAACTGCCCATGAACTGAGAAAAGTCAAGCGTGCAGCTGCCAAGATGCCACTTGCCACCAGTTTGGCCATATTTCAGAGCTGCAACATCACTGGAGTGCCCAAAAGCACAAGGTGTGCAATACTCAGAAACATGGCCAAGGTAAGAAAGGCTGAAAGACGACCACCACTGAACAAGACACACAAGCTGAAACGTCAAGACTGGGCCAAGAAATATCTCAAGACTGGTTTTTCTAAGGTTTTATGGACTGATGAAATGAGAGTGAGTCTTGATGGGCCAGATGGATGGGCCCGTGGCTGGATTGGTAAAGGGCAGAGAGCTCCAGTCCGACTCAGACGCCAGCAAGGTGGAGGTGGAGTACTGGTTTGGGCTGGTATCATCAAAGATGAGCTTGTGGGGCTTTTTCGGGTTGAGGATGGAGACAAGCTCAACTCCCAGTCCTACTGCCAGTTTCTGGAAGACACCTTCTTCAAGCAGTGGTACAGGAAGAAGTCTGCATCCTTCAAGAAAAACATGATTTTCATGCAGGACAATGCTCCATCACATGCGTCCAAGTACTCCACAGCGTGGCTGGCAAGAAAGGGTATAAAAGAAGAAAAACTAATGACATGGCCACCTTGTTCACCTGATCTGAACCCCATTGAGAACCTGTGGTCCATCATCAAATGTGAGATTTACAAGGAGGGAAAACAGTACACCTCTTTGAACAGTGTCTGGGAGGCTGTGGTTGCTGCTGCACGCAATGTTGATGGTGAACAGATCAAAACACTGACAGAATCCATGGATGGAAGGCTTTTGAGTGTCCTTGCAAAGAAAGGTGGCTATATTGGTCGCTGATTTGTTTTTGTTTTGTTTTTGAATGTCAGAAATGTATATTTGTGAATGTGGAGATGTTATATTGGTGTCACTGGTAAAAATAAATAATTGAAATGGGTATATATTTGGTTTTTGTTAAGTTGCCTAATAATTATGCACAGTAATAGTCACCTGCACACACAGATATCCCCCTAAAATAGCTAAAACTAAAAACAAACTAAAAGCTACTTCCAAAAACATTCAGCTTTGATATTAATGAGTTTTTTGGGTTCATTGAGAACATGGTTGTTGTTCAATAATAAAATTATTCCTCAAAAATACAACTTGCCTAATAATTCTGCACTCCCTGTACATTAGCACCAGTGTTGGTCAAGTTACTTGAAAAAAGTAATCAGTAACTAATTACTGATTACTCCCCCCAAAAAGTAATCCCGTTACTTTACTGATTACTTATTTTCAAAAGTAATTACTCAGTTACTTACTTAGTTTTTAAAAACACGATTTACAACCTGAATAGGTGATAAAGTGATAGATCTTTCAGCCCAATTCTACTTTTTCTACATAATCCATCATACAAAATGTAATCAAATGGAAAAGTCCCTTTTTAAAACTTGTTTTATTAGTTTTAATCTTTTAACTTTATGCATCAAGCAAAAATTTAATTATATGCAACATTCTCTGACTGGAAGAAATTTGTTTAATATTTAAACTTATTTTCTGCACATTCCAGCACATAAAATATTTTTTTGTGTGTGTTTACACTCAGTCTTTCAAATAGATGCAAGTAAAACACAGCAGAAAATAAATAAAGTCAAAGACTAGCGGTCCTTTAGCTCTATTTTCACCTGTAAAGCAGGAGTGGCGTAGGCGGAGGTTTACCCTGGTGCAGGTGTGCCGCAGCGGTCAGTGGAAGAATCCGGGAGTTTCTCTGTGAGTTTCCCATTACGTCGTAGCTACTCGGTGCTTGCTTGGAAGTTTAGGGGTTTTTTTTCGCTGTAAAAAGAAGTTTTCTTCCCACGCACGATGGACGCTAATGTTTTTGTCACTTTTTATAGAATCAAACTCAAAGTAAGGTCAGTACTTCCACGCTGCACGCTCATACTCTCTCCCACAATCGATATGTGATCCACTGTTGTTCTGCACACAGCTGTTGTCACAAACGTCGCACTTGCTTACGTCACTGTCATGAGACATTCTCGCAAAAAATCACGGTTATAGTAACGCAGTAACGCAGCGTTCCTACGGGAAAGTAACGGTAATCTAATTACCGTTTTTGCAATAGTAATCCCTTACTTTACTCGTTACTTGAAAAAAGTAATCGGATTGCCCATCTCTGATTAGCACTAAGGGAACACTGAATGACCTGGTGGGTTTTGTCCATAAAACTTCTCATCTAAGATTACCACAAAGTAAAAGATCTCTCAGCACAATTATGCAACATTTTAGGCACTATTGCCCCTATCAAATCAGTGAGCTGGGATTTTTTTTATTCTAAAAATGAACTACTGTTACAGCAACAGACAAGGACTACTGGTGTCCCACACAACAACTCAATGTCCACTATGTGAAGGAGCCAAACACATGCCTTCGCCTCTCGTTAACTGAGATAAACTGCTGGCATATTGGTTTTACATCTACCGGTATACCAGGGCTGCCCAATCCCAGTCCTCAAGAGCTACTATCCTGCAGCTTTTAGATGCATCCCTACTCCAACACAGCTGAATCAAATGGTTTGATTACCTCTTCAGCATGCCATCATGTTTGGCAAAGGCCTGATAACAAGCCATTCATTTGATTCGGGTGTGTGGGAACAAGGATGCATCTAAAAGCTGCAGGACGGTAGCTCTCGAGGACCGGGATTGGGCACCCCTGAATACTGTCCAGTCTCTCCTGGTGGACATGGCATACAGCAGCATTGTTTAATCTCATTCGAGTCACTGTTAACCTTACCCATCTTTTTAGTCTTCTGAGAGCACTGAAGCTTCTTCTTCAGCCTCAGTACATGCGTTTTATCCTCAGATTAAAATTATTATTGTGTGCTTGATGTGCCTCAGCTTTGGCCCTGGCTCTTCCCCTCTGACTGCACTTGGACATATTGCCACCTGATAAAATAACACATTGATTCATGCTATATAAAAAGTGAGACATGTCAGATTCTTTGTCAACTATACACTAATGAATCAATTTACATCAGCAGCCTAACAATTGTCATGATAATAAATACTAGTTAATCTATAGCACCAAATCATCAGTCAGTCACCTGTGACCTCGCATCTTCACCTCTGTCTGAGCTACAACATGGCAGAGCTGCCTCTGTCACCTGATAAATAACAGTGAGACATTCCAAATACATGCAGTCACACATGTGCTTCAAATACAGTCATGAACCATCAAGTCATCATCCAATTTCACCTTGATCTTGTATCACCATTACTCTCTGAGCTTTGTGTTGGTTGGAATATTTGCAAAATCATGACTACCTCATGATATTTTGTCTCATAAATTAACCCTATGAATATGTCAGTACCATTAGGACGAAATTGTGTCACCAACATTTAACGTTAGACATATAATTTTAACAGCCTCTGTAAACTAATATCCTGGCTTGCTCAAGGCTGCCGTTTTCTCTGACAGTTTCAATCAAAATTAGAAATGCTACTCTGGGACTGAGATAACTAATAGTGCTGCATGTTGTGCAGTTAGTTTCCAAAACACGTTATTCATGGTTACATACAGTTTTAGATTGATGTGGGCCAAAGCCTAGCATAGCCTGTAATGTTATTATGACGGACACATTTTATGAGTGAACTTGGCTTTAAGTGACTTACAGGTTTCTTTGAAAAATACTTTCTTATATCCAGGTTCTTCCTTTTTGCTGCCATCCTCCTCTCCTCCTCGCAGCGCAGGTTTGCCACTGCTAAAACTAAACAGAGCTCCCTGAAAGGCACAGCTAATCACATTGGCCATATTTGTCACATGACGTAGGACTCCAGTAGAGAACATAATTTAACTCGTTCTGCACTGCTGGGTGAATGAGACGTTGACAGATGTTTTTTTTTCTTTCTATCGGGTTAGTTTTTCTTTACTCGAAGAGATCAAATTATTCGCGGGGACAATTCAATAATCGCTGGATATTGGTGGGGACATGTCCATGCCAAATCTACGCCCTTGGCTGTGTGTATTCAATATAGCACGCTTCACTTTTTGCTGGGCGAACCACCACTACAGTGGACTTGTTCTTCTTTGACTGGGTTTCGCTGTGAACTGTGTTACGGTTGAATTCCTACCCTCGCATAACATCCAGGCAGACAAAGTAAGGATACTCAGCTCCCCATGGATTACCATGGGATATGACTCTGAAATGCAGACCCTTCTACCTACCAAGGGAGTTCACTGTTGTAGTGATCACTGTTGCTTAGATTCCACCTACTGCTAATGCTAACTTGGCTCTGAAGACAACTATACAGCAGCTTTAGCAGAAAGGTCAGCCGCTATCCTGTTTTCATTATTGCTGGGGACTTCAATCATGTGGATCTAAAGGCAGTGCTCCCCAAATTCCATCAACATGTGAAGTGCGATACCAGAGGATTCAACACACTGGACAAGGTCGACTGTAACATCAAACTGGGCTACAGAGCTAAGCAGCTACCACATTTGACCCAGTGTGACTACATGTTACTGATTATTCCCACATATACAGAACTATGGCAACTTGCCCTGATGATACCGTTTCTGCAGCTGCAGGGTTGTTGGAAAAGGACTAACTGGGGCATTTCTGAATATACAGACCTGGAATTATTCACTGGCAGGGTACAGTGTAATATCAAAACCTGCACTACACTGTTACTGTGAAAAAAAGCATCCGGGTTTTCCCCAACCAGAAACCCTGGATGACCAGGGAGGTCCAGCAGGTGCTTAAAGAGAGGAACTTGGTACAGTTTCACTCTGCCTGAAATCATCCACCATAGTCCCCCCCTTCCAAAAAAAATGTTTCAAAAGACTGTTCATTCCTGTTCATCCCTCCCATCAAAGGTAGGAGATATGATGGGATGATATGACGTGACATATAGTACTACACATGTGATGGTGTTCCTCTCTGCTATTCTGCATAGGCCTGAACCCCCCCTCAGTGAGCTTGCTAATAACACTGGCCACGGATACCGACTACAGAATGGAGCAACCACCTCCTCTACATGACATCACGCTGTATACCAGGAGTGAATGACACATCGATTCTGTGATGCACACCACTAGGATTTACAGCAACGACATCGAAATGTCACTTGGACTGTAGTTGGGTGGTAACAAAGAGAAGGAAGGTAGTCAGAACTGAGGGGTCTGTACTACCAGAAGGAAACATTGCAGACAACTACACCTGATAATCCCACAGGCAAATAGGAACCATGAAGAGGCTGGTATGAAAGGTACAACCAACAAATACCTACAGAGAGTAAGGCAAATCCTCAGGAGTCAGCTGAATGTAACAATGAATAAGAATAAGATCCGGGAAATCAACACCTACACCCTGCCAGTGATCAGATATCCTGCTGGAATACCCACTGATATCAAGACAAGGAAGCTCTTCACCATGCATGCAGAGTTTCACCCCAAATCCAGCACCCTGAGACCGTATGCTAAGCGGAAGGAAGGAGAAGGACTAGTGGCTGTCAGAAACACTGTCCAAGATGAGACAAACAGCCATGTGTACATCAGGAAGATTTCCACTACTGTCCATGTGCTTAGTGAATATGTCAGGCAGCAGAAACCCAAGAAAGAAGAGGAGCAAGGAGAAGAACCACCATGGAAGGACAGGCCCCTGCACGGTGGCTGGACAAAGCTGGACTGACAGCACAGAGGCACTAATCATGGCAGCACAGGAACAAGCTCTGAGCACAAGATCCATTGAGGCTGGGGTCTATCACACCAGGCAAGACCCCAGGCTGTGTAAAGATTCAATTCAATTCAATTTTATTTATATAGCGCCAAATCACAACATAAGTCGCCTCAAGGCGCTTTATAGATACAGAGAAAAACCCAACAATCATATGACCCCCTATGAGCAAGCACTTTGGCAACAGTGGGAAGGAAAAACTCCCTTTTAACAGGAAGAAACCTCCGGCAGAACCAGGCTCAGGGAGGGGCGGCCATCTGCTGCGACCGGTTGGGGTGAGAGAAGGAAGACAGGATAAAAGACATGCTGTGGAAGAGAGACAGAGGTTAATAACAGATATGATTCAATACAGAGAGGTCTGTTAATACATAGTGAGCGAGAAAGGTGACTGGAAAGGAAAAACTCAATGCATCATGTGAATCCCCCGGCAGCCTATGTCTATTGCAGCATAACTAAGGGAGGATTCAGGGTCTCCTGGTCCAGCCCTAACTATAAGCTTTAGCAAAAAGGAAAGTTTTAAGCCTAATCTTGAAAGTAGAGATAGGGTCTGTCTCCTGAATCCAAACTGGAAGCTGGTTCCACAGAAGAGGGGCCTGAAAACTGAAGGCTCTCCCTCCCATTCTACTTTTAAATACTCTAGGAACAACAAGTAGGCCTGCAGAGCGAGAGCGAAGTGCTCTAATAGGGTGATATGGTACTACAAGGTCATTAAGATAAGATGGGGCCTGATTATTTAAGACCTTGTATGTGAGGAGCAGGATTTTGAATTCAATTCTGGGGAAGCCGATGAAGGGAAGCCAAAACAGGAGAAATATGCTCTCTTCTTCTAGTCCCTGTCAGTACTCTTGCTGCAGCATTTTGGATTAGCTGAAGGCTTTTCAGTGAGTTTTTTGGACATCCTGATAATAATGAATTACAGTAGTCCAGCCTGGAAGTAATAAATGCATGAACTTTCAGCGTTACTCTGAGACAGGATATTTCTAATTTTAGAAATGTTGCGCAAATGGAAGAATGCAGTCTTACATATTTGTTTAATATGTGCGTTGAAGGACATATCCTGGTCAAAAATGACTCCAAGGTTCCTCACAGCGTTACTGGAGGCCAAGGTAATGCCATCCAGAGTAAGAATCTGGTTAGATACCATATTTCTAGGCTTTTCAGGGCCGAGTACAATAACCTCAGTTTTATCTGAATTAAGAAGCAGAAAGTTAGCGGCCATTCAGGTCTTTACGTCTTTAAGACATTCCTGCAGTTTAACTAATTGGTGTGTGTTATCTGGCTTCATGGACAGATAGAGCTGGGTGTCATCTGCATAGCAGTGAAAATGTCTTCTAATGATACTGCCTAAGGGAAGCATGTATAATGTAAACAGAATTGGTCCTAGCACTGAACCCTGTGGAACTCCATAATTAACCTCAGTGTGTGAAGAGGACTCTCCATTTACATGAACAAATTGGAGTCTATTAGATAGATATGATACAAACCACTGCAGTGCAGTATCTGTAATACCTACAGCATGTTCTAATCGCTCTAATAGGATATTATGGTCGACAGTATCGAATGCTGCACTAAGGTCTAGCAGGACAAGCACAGAGATGAGTCCACTGTCAGAGGCCATAAGAAGATCATTTGTAACCTTCACTAAAGCTGTTTCTGTGCTGTGATGAGCTCTGAAACCTGACTGAAACTCTTCAAATAAACCATTCCTCTGCAGATGATCTGTTAGCTGTTTGACAACTACTCTTTCAAGGAGTTTTGATATGAAAGGAAGGCTGGAGATTGGCCTATAATTAGCTAAGACTGCTGGGTCTAGAGATGGCTTTTTGAGTAAAGGTTTAACTACAGCTAGCTTGAAGGCCTGTGATACATAGCCGATCATTAGAGATAGGTTGATCATATTTAAGATCGAAGAATTAATAAAGATGCCCCTGAGACAATCCAGCATATTACAGCAGGGGACAAGATGCTAGCAGGCAGGGCATACATGCACTGAAAAAAATGCAATAGGGTGGTTGTTGAATTTGCATAGAATTACTTCATATATCCAGCATGACTAATTTAAATTTCACATCTAAACATATTTTTGTCTTTTAATTTTCACATATTCTTTAAGAATATTGATTCTTTTAGAACAAATCATGTTGAAAAGAAACAAGTTAGTCGTGTTTTATCCTCAAGCTCCGCCCCCTGGAAAGGAAAAATCGGCTGCGCTGTCCGCCATTTTTGTCTCTCGCTTTGGAAAATCTACTACCATCTGGAGTTTTACACTTGAAGGTAAATAAGATTTTAAAGCTAACACACCAGTGAGAACGAGTGTAGACCCTTTATATATGTGGACTTTTACTGGGGTGTTGTTATTTTACAGGTATGTGGGCTGTTTATCGAAAACCATGAAAGGCCAATGTTAGGCTCCAGTTAGCTAATGGTAACCGAAATTATGCGATAAGCAAATTAGTAATTAACATATATAATGTGAGTTAATATTGTTTCTATATTCTTTCAGTCTAAATTAACAGACTATTACAAACTTGCATCGGTGTCTGTAGTAAGTGGTGGTACCTGCAGTGTCTTAACCATTAAACAAGCTAATGTAGGGCCGGGATATGAATAGTTTGTTGAAACATGTCTGCTGCCAATGTGACTGCTCACACACGGTAACATTACCAGCACATAGCCACAGCCGCTATAAACATGCTGAAAGGTCAATCTAGCTTCTGTAGTCAGCAGCTGGAAGACTCAACACAGACCCAAGATTCAGTGTAACGGTTATCTAAATGTTGTGTGTCCTGTTTGTAAGCCCAGAAAAAGAAATTAAATAAAATGACGACCTTGAGCTTCAAGCTAATGTAAGCGTAATGCTATAGCATAAAGCGACTAATGCAATGATGAGGTTGTTAAATTAGTAAAAATACAGTAAATATATCCAACATGAATCATTTATATTTTTGGTCTAAACATAATTAAGTCTCACGCCTTTCACTTGTTTTAGAAGGATGTTCAGTCTTTTAAAACCAGTCATATCAAAATAACAGAAAATAGTTATGTTTTCTGTTGAAACTCCACCCCCAGGGTGTGTTTTGCGAGGGAAAATTCACTGTGGCGGTCCGCCATTTTTTGTCTTCGCTTCGTTTACGTTTGGTGCTGAGCTTTACTTTGTCAAGGTAAACTGAAAACTACATGTTTGAGAGGAAACGAAGAGAACATCCATTAGATGGGGAAGTTTTTCTCATGAATTGCTGTTGAGCAACATAATGTAAAAAACAAGTCATTCCTTAAGTTAACTAACGATAATGCTAGCTTAAGCTGCGAGACAATATTATGTGCATTAGCTTTTTTTCAGTGTGTGCCCAGTCACATCCGCTTGTTTTTTCTCAGTGAATACAGACTAACAAACTCGTGTCCATTTAGTTAACTGGTTGTACCTAAAATGTTTTAGTTATACAGTTAAATAAGCTAGTTTGCCATGGGGTGGGCTCTGTGTGTGTTGGGGGGGGGGGGGGGGTGTCTTCACTAAAGTCGGTTTATTTAGGGCATGACACCTATGCAGTACTCATTAGGAGAGGAAGTGCATGACGTGGGGCTTTATTTCATGTTCTGGGGCAGTGAATGTAATCTACTGATAACATGTTAAAGACACACAAAAACCCAACAAATTATTTTAACTGATTTATAGAGAGACTGAGAGGAGGGCTTAAAGAGATAAAAATAATGACAATATAAATATGTTAAATTTATTTTTTCTGTATCGATATATGGTGCTTATCCCTGCTGAAGGGCAGATTGGTGTTGCTTCAGAACAATTCTCTAGCGCTGTTATGTAGAGGTGTTACTGTTAAGGTTTTAATAACATTATTTTATTTACTAGTGAAGATTTGCATATGTTATCTCACATTCTGTAAGGTAAATTTTCTGGAAAGGTCAAATTAACTAATTTAACTAAGTATTAATGAAAGACCTTGATGTGTATATGACAATAATAGATGTCGTTTCTGGGTCATTTGGCAGAACTGCAAAATGGCCAGAAGGAGGCAACTGCTGTGGTTGCAAACAGGCTTTGGGTGGTTTGGAAGTAAGGGCAACTATGGAACTGCTCAGCAACATGGGACCCATAGCTAATAAATAGTAATATAACTTTGTGTGGATGTAACCTTGTGAGATTTGAGATTTTGACAGCATTTTTATGTGACAACTTCTCTTTTTAGATAAATGCAGAGTTTAAGCGCATTACCACCATGCCACTGCAGTCCAGATTACTCTCGCAGATAGATGTGCTATCTGACAAACTAATAAAGGTCTTCAAAAGGCGAGGAGGACAAATAGGAAGAAGACTTCAGAACATTCTGGAGCCCACGGCCCAGGTAAGAAAAAAATTAATTTGTGTATACACTTTAGGGAAAATAATAATTTTAACAAAATGCTGCTTGTCACTCTATGCCAGGAGTATGTCGAAAATCACCTGGGATTTTCACAATTTACCATGGGTGCGTTTTTTTTCTTTTTCTTTTACCTGCATTTTTCTATGTGTGGAGTTGATAGTTGAACACCTCTCTGTGCTCTGACCGTATTCTGCTTCTTTGCATGGAGATTTCACTTCATTACCTTTTTAAGCATTCTGAGGACTCAAATCACATGCTGTAATGAATCCATTTTTGTTCACCTAATGTGTTAATGTTAACATTTTTTGGAATAGTGACACAGATTAAAATAAGATTTGGTATAATGTTCTTTGACCAGTGTTCTGTTTAATTAAATTTTGGAATTCTGCATTTTCTAGGCCACAGATGAAGCCATTATCCAACGATCTAATAAGGAAACAACCATGGGAATTTACATCATAAAGTCAAGAGATGCCAATGGCAGCCCTGAGGACATCGGGATAGTCCTTGAAGGCCAGAGAGTCTGGCAGGATTTGGATAACTATACCCTAGCAGCTGCAATGCTGTTTGGACTAATGTACACTTTGAACCTCACCTACCCACTGGAAAAGTATACCTTCGAGGTATTATAGAAACTGGTTATGGAGCTCAAAAGGAACAGCCTTTCAAAGAAGGCCCAGGTTTTCAGGACCAGACTGTACGATTGAACAGTTTTCCAGTTATGATGTGGGAACAACATGTTTACCTCTTCAAATATGTACCATCCTTTCTTTTAAGCCAGCACTGGTAAAGTTGCAGGACATAGTGAAACTTATTTTTCTGGCACTTTTCAACTTGGGGCCTTTATTACTGCAGTTTTCACTTTTCAAGCCATGACTCTTTTAAAAAAAAATTAAAACTTTGAATTTCCATTTTTCTCAATGGAAATGGTGCCTTGCACCAATTTCACCAGTTTGCAATTTTTTTCCCAAGGTGCACCACTACAAACAGATTGCATCGTCTAGTATTAGTGATTGTGATGTTTAGTGATAGAAGCAAGCCAATACTAATCAGTTTAGGTCTCTTGGTTGTGTGCCTGTGGGTTATAATGTTATTTTAAGTCTCTTCTTTGTGTCATTTTAATAATTACACCCCTGTTGCCATATTACCTTATGGCTCTTACATTTAAAAAACTATTTTTTACATAAGCGCGATGTCATAAGGCCCCACAATGTTGAATTCAGGTTACAGCAGATAACTTTGAGGAATGTTATGGAATGTTTTTCAAGAGATGCATTGTACAAATATGACTCATGTATATTTTGGAAGCCTGAATTGAAAGTCCATTGTTACAACTGTGTAGTATTTTCAAAAATACAGGTCATTGTTCAAAAATGTTTTGCTTATTTCTTTGATTGAAGAGAAAGTGTACAGTACATACAGTAAGATCAGCCTTAATTTAGTTTTATTTATTGAACACTCAATTATATACTATATTATATTATATATTATATATTAGAAATTTGTTATAAAATAAAATAAGCTTACCATAAAATAATCTTGTCAATATAACACATAGTAGTCCAATACAATTAACACAAAAAGTTCATGTCTGATAAACAAGTGGTTTCTATAAATATTTGACCGGAATGAAAAACATAACAACAACATAAAAAAGTCATGTTTGTGTTACCAGAAAAATGTGTGCAGGTATAACATAAAAAACTAAGGTTAACCAAACATAACTTAATTTCGTGCAACCGATTACAATAATTTTTTTACGTTTATACCACTGATTATTTTTTTCAGTGTGGAACGCCATAACCAAGTGCCTGGTATAGTGTACAGAAACATCTGTGCTGACTATAACCTGGAAGTCTCCAGGTCAAACTCAGAAATGCCCCCTAACTTGGTTGAGAATGACCGAGCTAAGATCCTGTGGGACTTCATAATACAGGCAGACAAACTGGTCATGGCTAACTAACCTGGCATAGTGGTGGTGGACAAACAAACTGCAGCATGTGACAATTAAAAGCCACCCTTTAGCTATTGAGAGTGACTCATGGTCAAAAGTAGCCATTCATTTTACTTGAATCCTTGAATCTCGCTCTTCCTGATTACATCCCTTTATCTATTTTCTTACCACGTTAATTTGACCTCTCTCTGTCTCTTCCTCACTCTGTTGTTGAGACTGCAGTCCCTCCTGTACTTCTCTACAGTCACAGCCTCCTGTGCTGTGAAGAGTTGTTACTAGTTGTTTCTGGTACTGCTGAGACAGTAAACTCTGTTCTACCAGCTGTGTGAGTGCACTGTGATGGTAGGGGAGGTCCCAGTGGAGTTAAGAGATTTAAGTAGGCAATCTAGTGTCGGTAATGAAAATGAACAAATGGGTTTGTAGGGCCGGTGCTCAGCAACCTTTCAATTCACCCATCGACCCAAAAGTGCTTTGGCCCACTGGGAAAATGCCCGGCATACCAGATTACTAGTCTGGGCCTGCAGATTAGATAAACTGCAGGAATGTCTTAGAGACATAAACACCTGGATGACCACTAATTTCCTGCTTCTAATTTCAAATAAAACTGAGGTTTATTCTACTAGGCCCTAAAAATCTTAGAAATGTGATATCTGACCAGCTGCTTCCTCTGGATGGTATTACCTTGGCCTCCAGTAACATTGTTAACATTGAGGTTTTCTCTGTATTATTGTAGGGTCTTTACCTTCCAATATAAAATTGCCTTGAGGGTTACCTTGCCTGTAGGGCTATTGTGATTTGGTGCTATAAATAAAGTTTAATGGAATTGGTTTTTCCCTCTCGAACCAGCTCTTGACTTTATCACAGAGTAGGTGAAGTACTGTGTCACATGCTCTCCTGTAATAACTGGAATATGGTATATGCGGCCTCTTGGTACAGGCTTTTCAGTTCTTTTATAACAATCCGGTTGTTAAGTGATGACGTGACAAATCCTACTCCCGGGCCTAGAGTAGTCTGCGTTTAATATGGCTTTTGTGTTGTTAACATGTTTAATGTTTTGTATTTTCTTCTATTTAATCTCAAAAAGCTCCTAAAACAGTCAGTGATCACTGTTGACCTCCCTCGGCTTTTATTACCGCTAATCATTTATTTAAGCTCAGTTTTTAAAACCCTAGGATGTAACTACAGCCCAGCCAGCAGCAGTATATGAATGACTAACCTCGTATTGTGGATGGATTATCTCAGTTGTTCTACTGGCTGAAGTTTGGTCCTTTTACAGCATCCTGCCATGCGATTACATTTGTTCCTGACCACCGAGAACACTCACGTTAACTTTTATCGAGTGGAAAAAAAGTTAGCTTGTTTATATTATGCTAACATAGCTGTGTCACTAGCGGTCATGTAGCACATCATTAGCTACAGCTAGCCAAACTTCAAACTTCATAACCCTACAAACGTCACTGCTGTTTAGTTTTCTGTCTTCATTTATGTTGGAAGTGATAGCAGAGCTGTACGTTTTAATTTGTTTCCAAAACCCCGCAGTCAGGATATGCTATATTGTATTTAGATGGAAGCTAGCGAGTTAACTTTCTGCTAACTTCTAACTCCGTTAAATGTCATAAATTCCGTTTTCATGGATGCCTGGATGTTAAACTCAATTGTTACACCTGGTAGAGCAGAACGCTGATCATTTTATTAAAGATGAAAGACTTTAGACAGTGTTTCAACTTTCAGTAATGCCATAGTGATCATTTGATATATGTACCTGCAGCGGAGTTTAGGCCCAGACACAGCTAGTGACGTCAGACTTAACGACCGGATTAGTAATGGCGTGGTTCAGATTCTGGGCATTGAGTCAGTCATTCCTCTAACATATAGCTCACCTGCTCAACCATGTGAGCTATAGTTGCACCCCAATACTGGACATTTCTAGGACTGCCCTTTCTTGTCAATTTCAATTGCAACCAATTCTAAAGGGGCAGGATTGAGAATGAGCAATTCCAAGCCTTAGGACATAGAAGCTGATAAAATAACGACTTATGGGCATGAAGATGAGGCATGGCCTCAAATGAAGGAATTCAAGCACTGAATTGGTTTTGAATTTGGGAGGATGGAGACTGCATCAATGAAACTACCCTGATTCTTGTCAGACTATTTACTGGTTTGTTTTCAAATCAAATCAAAATGTATTTCTATAGCACATAATAATGCACATAATAATACAACAAACTTGACCCAAGTGCTTCACAGTCGGGCACATCAATAGTATAAGACAGTTAGAATAAAAACAGTTAAAAGGAGGGCAAGAAAGAATATGGGTAAACAGCATAACTAGCCACAAAGTAACAAACTAGTTTGAATCAAAAGCCAGACTAAAACAATACGTTTGAAGATGCAATTTAAAAGACTGGATGGACTTGGAGGAATAAATGTTAGGACTGAGGTTATTCCAGAGTCTGGGTGCTACAATAGTAAAGGCACGATCACCTCTGGACAGCTTTGAGATTTTAATGTAGAGAGGCAAAGCTGTTGATTTGTTGGATGATGTACATTTTAGAGATGGACCGATCCGATATTACGTATCGGTCCGATACTGACCTAAATTACTGGATCGGATATCGGAGAAAAATAAAAAATGTAATCCGATCCATTAAATATCACGAAAGCACCTCACAAAACTTGCAACACGCCGTAACTCGCCTCAGAACGTTAGCACGTCGAAGCAGTATGTGATAGAGCGGCTGTGGCATGCGGGACCTGTGGTGGTCTGGATAGCATTTGGAGCTTCGCTAGCAACCCGGCATTTCATCAAAGTTATCCCGAGAGAAGTAAAGCAAGTGTGTAAGTCCATCTCTGAATGTTTGTAAAGCATTCCTGCGTTAAGCTTAACAAGCGATATATGGAGCGACTGCCTCTTCTTGCTGCTACTTCAATCATGAAACTGCTTAATGATCAGCTGATCGGCTTTTCTGTCGCGAGTCCGTGTCTCTTGTTTGCTTTTGTCCCACTTTGCACCAGAAAGAGGAAACCAGCAGCTGAACAACAGCAGCACGTTTACGCTTGATAAGCTGTTGTTAGAATGTATTTAATATTACTTTCTACACCAGGATCTTTTTCTACATAGCTGACGGCTGGTAACTGTGCAGGGGCGGATCTAGCAACGTTTAGCCAGGGGGGCCGATAGGGCATTAACAGGGAAAAGGGGGCACAAAGACATACTTTTCTTTCTTATTCTCATTTAAAATGTCGAGCTTTTAATAAATAATTATCTGACACCCAAAGTTTTAATTTGATGTAAAATGAATAGAAGTCAATTACTGTATATAGTAACTATTAAGTCTAATATATATACCCTAGTAAGCTATAGTACTTTTTCCTTTGGGAAGGTACCATCTGTGCAGTCTGCAATTTTGTTGAAGAAAGATGTTGAATCTATTTAATATTTGTTGAAAAATAATTGATTTCTGTGCATTTTTTTTCACACTGCATCAAATTAAGGTTGATTACGTCGATTAAGCATCACGAGGTGGAGCGTGAGGGGTGGTTCCCTTTTTTTATTTATTTATTTTTGTTGTTGCTGGGAGTTGGAACCCTATTAGTTAGGTTGCTTAATATTTATGCTAAGTACTCTTTAAAATACCAGAATAGGGAGGATGGTGTAGGTTTAAGTTTATTAGATTGATCAGTATTGCTGAACTATGAAATATTTTTTTTGCATACAGGTATAACAGAATAGCTTTAGTGTAGTTGTTGTTTTAAACTTGAGTATGAACTTATACAAAATGCAGCAAGATATTTAAAAAAACAGTTTTGTTGATTAAAAAACACTATATCGGATTCATATCGGTATCGGCAGATATCCAAATTTATGATATCGGTATCGGTATCGGACATAAAAAAGTGGTATCGTGCCATCTCTAGTACATTTATGGAAAAAAAGAACAGGAATGCAATTAGAAGCTGTGGAAGTGAGTTTCCTTTAAAGACCTCGCCTTTAGGGATAGCTTCAGGAGCTCAGTCATTTGAGAGGATCTCACAGAACTACTTGTTGCCTGTATCAAGAATAAAAACATGAGTTTTTGGGGCATTAGCCTAGGTACTGGATGCATTTTGGGTAAGTTACAGGTCCACCCAGGAGAAGCTCTCATGATATGCTGAATAGATCAGGGCTCTCAGCTAACTCACAAAAACCTCAGTCTTGGAAGAGCTTGAGGTCTGGGCTTTGTTGCCCCCAGTCCCATAAACAAATAAGCAGTCTGAAATGGATGGATGGCTGTATAGATAAGATTAAATTGAAAAAACGTTGAGATCAACAATTTCCAAATCCTTGAATGGACCAACAAAGAGAGAGACTGTGTGTTATGAGGAGCCCTAAAGTGTGACTGCTGAGGCTGAATTACATTATTTTCCCCCAGGAGGCCATGTAACGGCGACCATGACTCTGATCAGACAGGGCAGCTTGTGTATAGTTATTTATGTCATTAGTATCACAAACGTTATACAGCTGAAGAGAGGGAGCAGTTATTCATATTGATTTTGCCTGAAGCAAAACTGAAATTAAAGCATATTAAATGCATGATGCAGCATTAACAGGAGTACTGTGGCGTAAAATCAGATGTGAAAGTTCTCCATGGTGTTTAAATGTATTATAGTGGATTATATACCTCTGACTATGAGACTGCAAAAGAATTTATACATAGGAGAGGCAATGGATACATTATCACACATGAGAGATGAATATAAAAGCAACACAGTTTGAGATTAATAATCCTTTTTTTCTGTCTGTTTCTGTTTGCAGGTTTAGGAACCAAATGCAATCCAGGCAGACTGAATTAAACAAAAAAATGAGCCTATTCATTGAGGGTTTTGGGAAAAGTCTGTGAAACATAAAGTCCAAAAGCAAAGCAAAGCTAAACTAAACTAAATCCACAACAACACAGGGTCAGGAATACAAAGAGACATCATAGATGGTCTGACAAGAAACAAAGGGACACCGAGGTTATAAGTATACACAGACACACCAAGAGGTAATCTGGGGAACTGGAAACAGTTGGGTAACAAGACACAGCTGAAAACAGTCAATGCAACGAGATGAGAAGTCAAACTAGACACATGACAACCATCAAAGTAAAACAAGAAGTCACAGATGAACACTGTCATGACTCAGGGTTTGTGTTTATTAATATTATCCTATGTTCTTGTTTATTCTGGTTATGTATTCTGTTAAGATATATAAGATATATAAAACTCCTTTGTCCCCACATGCCATTAGACTGTTTAACTCCTCACTGGAGGGGAGAGGAAATGGGGACAAGGAAGGAAGGGAGGGAACAACTGAGCTGTAGTGCTTTTTTACACTGTGCAATATTTGCAATCTTTGTTTTTTTCTTATATTCGACTGTATAAAAGGCTCTGGGATTTTATGTCTATGTGTGGGGTGGACTCGTAGGAAATGACGTAGGCAGAAGTTGGGTGTAACGCGATGCTACTTGAGAAGGGGAGATTGTTTTCCGTGTTAGTTCTGTTTACCTCGTAAGCTGTGTTCCTGGTTGCCATCCTTCACGGTGATGCTCCAAGTGTTAAGTTCATGACTGGAAGTAAGTTTCCTTAAATGTGTTTATTTTCCGATTCTGATGTTGGCCGCGGCTTTAGTTACATTCTACCGCATTGTAGCACCATTTTTTTTTCATCTCGTGACTAGAGGCATGTGCCGCTGGCCGCTGCCATTATGTAGTAATTTTATTCGGCCACACGATGGCGCCAAAGTCCCTTTGTTTACAGTAGGAGTGGATGTTTCGGCTATGTATGACATTCTCACTGTGCTTATTGTGTCCTTTCTGTGTTTGGAGCAAGAGATGTAAGATTGGCATAGTTCAAATCATATATGTTGTATTATGTGTATATTCAGATGGATGTGTTGGTTTATTTCATTAAATTCTTTATGTTTATCTTGGTGAAGCTGTTGCTGTATATATTTATATACTCATGGCAACTTGTTTGTTACTGCAGACTGCTGGCAACACTGAGCATCTAGGTGGCAATAAAACAGCTGGCGGTGACAATCCAGCAAAGTGGAAGCCTGTTGTCCTCCTTCCTGTATCCTGACCGATACACCATCTTGTTAGCTGCTGAACCTAAAAGAACTAGCCCTCACCAAGTACTCCTCAACATCGACTGTCCAATAATCACTGTGCAATATACTCAAATGTGCAATAGTATTTATCCATATTATATATTGTGTGTTTATATGTGTATATTTGTATATATGGTATATTTATGTTTAATCCTTATATCCTTAATCTGTAACATGCAATCCAACCCTCCACCTCGTGATGCTTAATTGACGTAATCAACTTTAATTTGATGCAGTGTGGAAAAAAAAATGCACAGAAATAATTTTTTTTCCAAGAATAATTAAATAGATTCAACATCTTTCTTCAAAAGAACTGCAGACTGCACAGATGGTACCTTCCCAAAGGAAGAAGTACTATAGCTTACTAGGGTATATTAGACTTAACAGTTACTATATACAGTAATGGACTTCTATACATTTTACATCAGATTAAAACTTTGGGTGTAAGATTCAGATCATTTTTTATTAAAAGCTCGACATTTTAAATGAGAATAAGAAAGAAAAGTATGTCTTTGTGCCCCCCTCTCCCTGTTAATGCCCTATCGGCCCCCTGGCAAAACTTTGCTAGATCCGCCCCTGCACAGTTACCAGCCGTCAGCTATGTAGAAAAAGATCCTGGTGTAGAAAGTAATATTAAATAAATTCTAACAACAGCTTATCAAGCGTAAACGTGCTGCTGTTGTTCATCCGCTGGTTTCCTCTTTCTGGCACGAGGTGAGCAATAAACAAACGAGAGAAGGACTCGCGACAGAAAAGCCGATCAGCTGATCATTGATCAGTTTCATGATTGAAGTAGCAGCAGGAGAGGGAGGGAGAGAATGAGAGGCAGTCGCTCCATATATCAGTTGTTAAGCTTAACGTGGGAATGCTTTACAAACATTCAGAGATGAACTTGCACATTTGTTTTACTTCTCTCTGGGATAACCTTCTCGGAGATGAAATGCTGGTTAGGTAGCGAGGCTACAAATACACACAGCCGCTCTATCACGTGAGCACACTGCTCCTACATGCTACGGTTATGAGCCGAGTTACGCCATATCCCAAGTTTTGTAGGGTGCTTTTTTGATATTTAATGGATCGGATTACATTTAAAAAAATAAAAAATAAATTTCTCCGATATCCGATCCAGTAATTTACGTCAGTATCAGACCGATACCGATACGTAATATCGGATCGGTCCATCTCTAAAAATAACATGGGCACCACTGCCAAGCCCATTGCTAAAAACGGCCCAGTAAAGAACCCAGTAAACACGATGTTCCCTGCTGTCAGCGGTCACGCAGGAAGGTAGTGCAAGTGTCAGTCAGTGTAACAGTAAAAATACCTCATGGAAATGCTTCATTTCAGCAGGTTTCAACATAATCTAATCATTGGTCTAATACTAATATGCTAATCTTCTCTGCATAATATACATCCTCCCTCTAGGTACCATTTTCTGCAAATTTGATCTTGACTTTGACTGTTTTGCTGATGACACCCAGTTATATCTCTCCTGCAGGCCTGATTCAACCCTCCCTCCTCCTTCCCTTACTATCCAAATTAAAATCCTGGTTTAGCTCTAATTTTCTCAAGCTCAATGAGAATAAAACTGAAATCTTCCTTATTGGCTCGAAATCCAACCTTTTTGAAGGTGAACCATTTCTCACTCACCATCGATAACTCCACAGTTTTCCCTTCTCCTCAGGTTAAGAGCCTTGGTGTCATCCTAGACAGTTCACTCTCCTATAAATCGCACATCAATAATCTCACCTGTTCTGCCTTTTTCCATCTACGCAACATTAACAGATTACGTCCTTCTCTTTCCACCCAGTCTACGTCCATTCTTGTCCACAGTCTCGTTACCTCCCGCAGTGATTACTGTAATTCTCTTTTGCATGGTCTCCCTCATAAATCCCTCCATAAGTTTCAACTGGTTCAGAACTCTGCTGCTCGCATTATTACCAGAACCCCTCCTGCCAGCACATCACCCCTGTTCTTCAGGAACTTCACTGGCTCCCAGTGAAATTCCGGATAATATACAAACTTCTTCTGCTGACCTTCAAGGCCCTTCATAACCTTGCTCCTGCTTACCTGACTGACCTTTTAAGCACTATCTCTTCTGCCCGCTCACTTCGATCTTCTTCTTTTATCCAGCTTGCTGTGCCTTCTTTCCACCTCAGCACCATGGGAAGCCATGTTTTTATTGTTCTTCATTGTGTCATTGTTCTATTATGTGTTTTATCCTGTTGTACAGTGTCCTTGGATGTCTTGAAAGGTGCTTTCTAAATAAACTTTATTATTATTATTATTACTGATACCTAGTTTTCCTTCATGCATGAAATCCATAATAGTGACTTTCAACAGAAACAGGAGGAAAAAATGAAAATTTATTCACAGAGAAATAAAAGTTTATTCCAAAATGAGCTGTCAAGATAGATTCTTCTGTTTGTCTCCTTAATGCAGTTTTAATAAGAAAGTTATTGTCCCCATGACTGAACACCTCTGTTATTTTCCACGTGGTAAAAGTGCTTTAATCTATATCCAAGTACATTTATATCTTACATTTATAACTTCAAGAACATTTGGGATTAGATGGTCATAAGAAACACAAATTCAACCCTCTAACTTTTACATTCAAGTTAAGTGATTCTCAAGCGTAGCCTAGAGAGCAATTGCCCTAATTTTTCCAGCAAAGAAAAAGCCAAGCTATTAATGGCTTAGCAAAGATAAGCCCAAACGGTGTTAATAAAAGATTGGATAATGATTTTTAAAGAACGGAGAGGGGACAGCACATAGGGCAGAAATAATTAATCACCTTGAATGGAAGTGGAGAGGAAAAGAGATGCAGAGCTGGGGAGGCACAAAAAGGCGAGAGAGGAGGGGAGATCAGGTGAAAGAAAAAGAGTCAAATGACTTAAGAGGAGGAAAGGGGAAAGGAAGGCAAAAGGTTAGGGGGAGACGGGGAAGAGATGAGAAAAAGATAAGGCCAGTACTATAAAAAGATACTGACACTGAGCAGCAATAATTAGTCTTCAGGTATGGATGGAAAGATAAGGATAAGAGAAAAAATAAAAGAGAGAGAAGACGGGATTGATGCAGGCGAGATGAGGGGGAAGAAAAAGGAAAAAAACAGTTTAGACATTTCCCATCAAGACTAATCTACGGAAGGAGCTTAAAGTTAATCATCACTGAAATTACAAGTAATCAAAAATAAAGGGTTTAGCAGTCTCAGTGCCCAGGCAGTACTTTTGTAACAATAAGATCACAGTGATTAGACTGACAGCAGCAGATAGAAGAGGGATGCCGCTTTTTTTAAAGGTACATCAACAAAGAAATTACATGCAGTTGAGTCCAGTGTGGAAATGTCACTGAAGTTAACAAGGAGTGGATTCATGTCTGAAGCTCTGCTACCTGAACTTTTTTTGTCCAATGTTCTCCTGCAGTTCTGTCAGCCGTAGTCTGTCATGTTCCAAATATGACAGCCATTATAAACACAGCATTTAAACTCAGTTCTTTCAGTAACCTTTCTCTCTAAACATACTGATGAACTCAGTTATTTTGGGTATCTCACTTTATTCTACATTTGTTACCCCCCACAGTGGCCCGACATCCACTTCAAGCAGAAAGTGGAGGAGATGTGCAGGAGATGAGAAAGTGAGCAGGGTGCTCTCAAGCTTTCTTATTGGTGTCCATTATGCAGTTACCTGAGAAAAGTTGGGAAATATAAACATAATCATGTCTTGTTGTTGGCTGTCATCCTGATTTTGACTGAAGTGTATTGGTACACAATCATGCTATATTCCAAAATTCTGGTAATATTACCATGTACCATAGTCCATGTACTATAGGGTAAGGAGTCAGTGGTCTGTGATATGTTTCATCTGATAAATGTCTTGTTGGTCATGTGTAGGTAATCGGGGAAACAAACGGTTTGATCTAAAAACAGAAAACATAGATAGTGTCCTACAGAGCAAATTAACGTACCGCCTGAAATAGGGTCTATATGCAGAATAGTCTATAGAACCATTGTGATTTACACATCAGTCACCATGCTATTTCAATTTGAAATAAAAGGCAGCAATGGTATTTGTTCATAGCATGGGGCTTTATGCATTCCTGTAGATGCGTATGCATACTCATGTGCATGTTGTTTTTCCATTCAGAGTCCCACTGTGGCAAAAACAAACAAGTTATTATTCCTGCTGCTTTCTTTCCTTTATATCAAATCTTTAAACAAATAGATTTTTTTTTAGCAATAATTTTTACACACACACACACACACACACACACACACACACACACACACACACACACACACACACACACACACACACACACACACAAAACAAAAACCTGGTTAAATTTCCTGGCACTTCAAGATCATAAGGAAAGAAGGCTGTTGTGGTCATTGGCATGCTGAAGGGGCCATACTGTGACGGGGATACAAAGTGGAGGCTTTCCTCACAGGGGGCAGCTTTGGTTTTGTAACCAAATGTTGCAATATGGAAACCAATAAAGCGGTGCCAATCGAAGTCAACAAGAGCCACTTTGAAGTTTTGTAACAGGCAAAACTGTAAATTTTCATCCTGGAGCAGCTGCGATTTTTGAACCTGCAACATAGAATGGCTTTTTTTTTTTTTTTTTTCATCTGGAGCATATATACTATAATTTAACTCCTTGATCAAAGCCTGCTTCATTGCACACAGGACCAGGGCCTTCCCATAAGAGATCCAGGGCTGCCAAAATGCCTTGTCCCACCTGAGTTCCATGGAAATACAACATGTTGAGTTCAAACTTGACAGCGTAATTGTTGTGGGTGGCATTCAGTGTCCCCTCAATGTCAAAGTTACTGACTTTGGTTTGGCAGACAGTGCATTGTCTGCAGTGGTTTCTGGTGTATGTGTGCAGACGATTCGTTACAGGGCACCACAGGTCATTCTACAAATTACAGATTTGGAATATCGTCTATGATGTTCTGGTGTTTATCAGACACACTCAAGGCTAGCCATCAGACTATGCCCTGGATGGTATGGATACTCCATATCATTATGTACTAGAAAACCGCAGCTAACAGAGCTGGAGATTTAAGTCTGGAGAAGAATTCTAGCCACAGGAAATGACACACAGAAAGCTTAAGTGTCTTGATAACCTTGATCAATTAAAGGAGATAAAAACAGAACACCACAACGATGGCCTCTCTAAGAGTTCCCCCAGAGACACCTACATTGATATAAAGAGCACAGAAGGCCAAAACCTTGTGGTCTTTCCACAGCAAGGCATCGATTTAAATATCCAAAACCCAGTTGTCTAACTCCTATGCTTAAGCACAGCAATGAAGAGGTCAACATTCAGTCTGAGACCAAAAACAGCAAAATCATAGATGCAAACTTTCCAAACCCTAAACCAGTCAGAGCAGATGACTGTCCCTCCCTGAACTCAGTTCTGCCAAAAAATGAAATTTTTTCTTCCCACGGTTGCCAAATACTTGCTCATAAGGAACTGTCTGATTGGTGGCGTGGAAAATACTCTAGGGGAAATAGCTATTCGTAACTTGCAAATGCAATGGACTTGCACTCATATAGTGCTTTTCTATTGTTACTGACTATAAGTGCTTTTAACTCACTCGACATTCACACAGAACTTTATTTTATACACTTCAAACACTTTACCTACTTCCCACCCATGGCCAATTTAGAATGAACAATTAACCTAGCATGTATGTCTTTAGATTATGGGAGGGCCAGAAAATGTATTGCTGTAAGGAAACAGAGCAACATGATATGACAAAATGATCCAAAACCACAGTTTTCCTTGATTTAACCCATGCTGGTGGATCTGAACTCCACCTGAATACATACAGTGGGGCAAAAAAGTATTTAGTCAGCCACCGATTGTGCAAGTTCCCCCACTTAAAATGATGACAGAGGTCAGTAATTTGCACCAGAGGTACACGTCAACTGTGAAAGACAGAATGTGAAAAAAAAAATCCATGAATCCACATGGTAGGATTTGTAAAGACTTTATTCGTAAATCAGGGTGGAAAATAAGTATTTGGTCAATAACAAAAATACAACTCAATACTTTGTAACATAACCTTTGTTGGCAATAACAGAGGTCAAACGTTTACTATAGGTCTTTACCAGGTTTGCACACACAGTAGCTGGTATTTTGGCCCATTCCTCCATGCAGATCTTCTCGAGAGCAGTGATGCTTTGGGGCTGTCGCCGAGCAACACGGACTTTCAACTCCCGCCACAGATTTTCTATGGGGTTGAGGTCTGGAGACTGGCTAGGCCACTCCAGGACTTTCAAATGCTTCTTACGGAGCCACTCCTTTGTTGCCCGGGCGGTGTGTTTTGGATCATTGTCATGTTGGAAGACCCAGCCGCGTTTCATCTTCAAAGTTCTCACTGATGGAAGGAGGTTTTGGCTCAAAATCTCACGATACATGGCCCCATTCATTCTGTCCTTAACACGGATCAGTCGTCCTGTCCCCTTGGCAGAAAAACAGCCCCATAGCATGATGTTTCCACCCCCATGCTTCACAGTAGGTATGGTGTTCTTGGGATGCAACTCAGTATTCTCCTTCCTCCAAACACGATGAGATGAGTTTATACCAAAAAGTTCTACTTTGGTTTCATCTGACCACATGACATTCTCCCAATCCTCTGCTGTATCATCCATGTGCTCTCTGGCAAACTTCAGACGGGCCTGGACATGCACTGGCTTCAGCAGCGGAACACGTCTGGCACTGCGGGATTTGATTCCCTGCCGTTGTAGTGTGTTACTGATGGTGACCTTTGTTACTTTGGTCCCAGCTCTCTGCAGGTCATTCACCAGGTCCCCCCGTGTGGTTCTGGGATCTTTGCTCACCGTTCTCATGATCATTTTGACCCCACGGGATGAGATCTTGCGTGGAGCCCCAGATCGTGGGAGATTATCAGTGGTCTTGTATGTCTTCCATTTTCTGATGATTGCTCCCACAGTTGATTTTTTCACACCAAGCTGCTTGCCTATTGTAGATTCACTCTTCCCAGTCTGGTGCAGGTCTACAATACTTTTCCTGGTGTCCTTTGAAAGCTCTTTGGTCTTGGCCATGGCGGAGTTTGGAGTCTGACTGTTTGAGGCTGTGGACAGGTGTCTTTTATACAGATGATGAGTTCAAACAGGTGCCATTCATACAGGTAACGAGTGGGGGACAGAAAAGCGTCTTACAGAAGACGTTACAGGTCTGTGAGAGCCAGAGATTTTCCATGTTTGAGGTGACCAAATACTTATTTTCCACCCTAATTTACGAATAAATTCTTTACAAATCCTACCATGTGAATTCGTGGATTTTTTTTTCACATTCTGTCTCTCACAGTTGAGGTGTACCTCTGGTGCAAATTACTGACCTCTGTCATCATTTTAAGTGGGGGAACTTGCACAATCGGTGGCTGACTAAATACTTTTTTGCCCCACTGTATGTGTCATCTCAGGACACGCAACAGCCTCTGTTATTGTTCACATTACAGTTTGTACGCAAACACACACTCTGGGATTCTGAGTTCTCAGAAAGTTATGGATGGTTTTGGTACTATACAGTAAATTTGAAATCACAGATGCACCATGGTGGCCTGAGGCAATCTGAGTGTCAGCTCTATAACTGCAAGGTCAAAAGTTCATGCCTCCGTGGCTCGGCCAGGCTGTGGAAATGTTTTCAGTAAGCCAACATAGTGTGTCTGTGGTAGAGGTGCAGACTTTCTGGCTGGAAAAACTTTTTCTCACTAATAAATATATAATGCTGATAAAGCTGATAATACTGAGTGAGGATGTATATAATAATGCTTCAACCTCTATGGCTCAATTGTTCTTTTGATGAGTTGTTGTTAACATGGGGGAATATATCGATTAAACTGTAGTGCAGTAACCTTTTACTCAGGACCTTCCCAAAACGACGAGTTAATTAAAAACTTCAAAATAATTTTCTTTCTACACAAAATATGGTACTGTATGCAGTGTTATGTTGTCAAATGTTTAAAAGAGTCTACTCTTCTTCAGTCAATGGTGTTTCTCGATATAATACAATATGATATTTGGGCATTTATATATAACCAGTATGCCAAAAAAAGAAGGACAAGAATGTAAATAATATAAACTCCTCTGCAATTGGAGGCATGTCCAACAACAACGCTGCCACTAGATAATTCACAACATGATCTAAATAAAGCACAAATTCAGACGTTCGTTGGCAGAACACACCTGCTAGAGTTGTTCATATAAAAATAACAAGTGATCAGGCATTTATTTTGAGTCTCAGTCTCTCAGAAAGGAAATCAGAAAAAGAAAAAATAGACACTACCTGAGAAAAATCTAATGAGAACAGCAACATTAAACACTTGTCCCTGGTTATTTTTGGCTTTGACATCAAAATGATGTTTAAGACTAGTTTATTAAATGTTGTTAGGTTCCTTTCATGTCCTCTCTCCTGTCTAATCAGCCATGTCTTTCTGTTTGTTAGCTTTGCTCTGTGTCTAAGGCCATGCATTTGTGTCAAGTTTGCATGTTTCTGTCTCAGTATTCGTTGTTTCTTGTTTTATTGTAATGACTAACTTCCTGATTATTCCTGATTTGCTCCTGCTGTGTTTTCCAACTGTTTCCATCTCCCTTGTTTATTTAAAGTGCTGTTGTTCCTCTTGTCTTTGTCAGAGCGGACTGTTCACATTTTAGTTTCCTTGTCTTCTCTCCCCTAGTGTCTCCTAGCTCCTCTGAGGTTTTAGTTACTTTACTTTTGGACTTTTTTTGCTTTTTGGAATTTTTGTTTTTTGTTCTCGCAGTCTTCATCAGCTCAAAAAACCAAAAACAAACCCTTTTGTTTAATTGCATCTTCCTCTCAGTGTCTGCATTTTAGGGGCTTGTTCACCACACACCCTAACACTCTGAAAAATGACTTGCCCCTCAGTTCCCACAATATCAGTTATGACCAAATGAAGCACTACGATACCCGTCCTGTGGTAACAGTTATCAAGACTGCATCAGTTTGTCCTGTAATGTAGGTCTGACACTACAGGAGCTAAACGGGACTGGTGTTAAATTTTTCTGTCAAATCTCAAACATGCACACACAATATCTGGAAGTAGCACTTTAAACACATGACAAGATATTAAGGTTATTGTGCCAAGGGGAGCGATAGGCAGTTTCATGAGATCTTATTAGGGGTGAAAATGACAGACAAAAATAGAGACTTGAGCCTGAAAAATTTGCTGGTTGGTTGTTTGCTTTGACGGAGAGCATGGGTTCCTGCTCTGCAGATTGCTTCACCTGTTTTCTATCAGAAGTCATTACCATGTGGACCAGATCTTCAGGTCATAGTGAATCATTCACAAATGTTTCTCCTGCAATCTTCCTCTTCCCATGTTTGTTCCCTGTTCCCAGCGATTCCATTCAGAGCTTAAGGACAGACCGCACTCCCCAGCTTTTTGCCTCCTTCCAGAAATTCAGTCTCTATTGTTTGAAAAGGCTTCCTAGGATCCCGAGCTCTCACCAGCTAACTACGTGCTGTCCTGGAACTCCTCAGCCTGTAAGACAGCTGTCTTCCTCCATCCCGGACTCAGGCACCTCCCATTCTCTCACAGTCTGCCTCACAGTCTAGCCCACAGCTTAGACTGACAACGCTGAGCCAGTGAACAAACCCAAATCTGCCCTTTGAGTTAAATAAAGACTTTAAACCTGCTGTTACTGTTGCTCAGCTTTACAACACAGCTGCAGATTAGCTTGTTTTTTCATCAAATTACATCCCCTCATTGATTTCAGATAATCTCATCGAATTGTTCAGTTGAAATCAGGTGACTTTCAACGTTAAGTCAAGTTCCATAACCCATTCTTCAATAACTTCTGCTGTGTTGGAAGATATCTCATACTCTCTCTGTGCCATCAGTACATACTGTTGGCATGAAGCGGTGTACATGAATTGCAACAATGGCTAAGTCGAGTGTTCCAGTTTCCCAAAAGAACTTTTCCTTGACCATTGTCACCGTCTTCTATTGGACCACGATCTTACACTCATGTCTCTATCCAGGGTTTTAATAGTTTTGCAATTTTCATTAGTTTTTATTTTTATTTAGTTTTGACTTCAGATTTTCTTTTTTATATCAGTTTTAATTAGTTTTTACCAATTGTTTGCTAGTTTAGTTTAGTTTTTATTTTTTTTGAAAATCCTTAGTTTCAGTTTAGTTTTGATTAGTTTCAGTTATAGTTTTAGTTGTGTTTGCAATAATTAAGTGTAACAAAATCCCAGTTTCATCATATCAGTCATTCTCTTCTGCTTATCCTTGGGTATGTTGCTATTCCAGCTACCATACCCTGCACCCTGGACAGGTCGCCTGTCTGTCGCAGGGCTAACACGCAGAGACAGACAACTCACATTCCCACCTATGGGTTCTTTAAATAAATAAATAAATAAATAAATAAATAAATAAATAAATAAATAAATAAATAAATAAAGGCAGATGAACAACCATTGATACCAGGCAACGATAAAACGTATATCTTGGCCCCAATGAGACTATTGACTCTTGCAGCACCGGGTGTTCGTAATTTTGGTTCAAGTGAATTGATAAACTTTTTGAAGGCAATTGACTCACACAGTTATGTAGATATTCCAGTCCTGTTGTCTCGGGATGCATCACGCTGTCTTGCCTGGGGTTAGCTTCTGTTTCTGGGGATGAGGGTTGAGTGTGCTCCCTTACCTTCTCAAGGTAAGCTAGGTTAGCCTTCTTGTGTGAGCTTTTCAAGTGCACTTTAAGGTTTGTGGGATTTTTTTCCCTTTAGAAATGTCCCTCATAATTTGTCTCTTTCCACTACAAGACACTTGCTTTATCCAAAACACAGTCATATTCAAAGTAATCCCAAATTGGACTCTGGCGCTTTCTCCCGACTTTTCCTGACATGATTCTGCGCGTGGACGGAGCAGAAACACAGACGACTCGACTAACATACTGCCACCTGCTGGCATAATGAGACACAGCAAGAAAAAACTCTGGAAACTAAACTTCATTTTCACCCTTGACTATTGTATGACACGCACACATCAATGAAAACTAAACACATTTTTGCTATAAATTCAGTTAATTTTAGTTAGTTTTGTGAACACTCATTACAGTTTTAGTTAGTTTTCCTTTTTTTGTTTTTATTTTTATTTCCATTAATGAAAATGTTTTTTCACTTCTAGTTTTCGTTATTTCGTTAGTTTTAGTTTTGTTCATGTTTGGATTACTTTTAGTATGTATGAATTTCTACATACGATGAGCACTCTGCAAGACCTACCCCTTAGGAGGTGGTCCTGCAAAGACGTGTAGCCTTTATCAAAGTTGCTCCTAACCTTTCTCAACTTAAAGACCTGATCGTGTATTTGCTGTCTAATACAGTCTTACCATCCTTTTTAATTTTATAAGAAAGAATCTAATTTTCTCTTCAGAATCAGTACAACTAAAATATTTTTGTAGCAAAATTGAAGTTTTGTCCTGACTACAAAACGTCTCATGATGAGCAAATTTACTGTCTTCATTAATACTTTATAGACATTTTGGCTAAGGTCCAGAGAACAGTACCACTTGTCTTTATTTGGTGTTATGTAGTTTTTGCCCTCTGTTGTGTTGTTTTATTTAAAAGGTGCTCTTGGCTGAATACTTGTCAAATGCTTGACACTTCCAGAGTTTTAACTTCCATTTGTAAATGAAAAGATTTACACGGGTGAGACACACCAAAAGCTAACAAGATTCTTTTTTTTGACGCTTAAAGAAAATTTCAATTTTTCATCTGGTATTTTTCCCATAAATGTGGCTATTTTGATCCCTGAGATTTTACTAATTTAGAACACCTTGCATGCATCCCATTTCTCCCAATTAGATCCTTAACTCGTGTCTTTCCTTGTCCTTTAGACAGTAAAAACAATCAAAGAGAAAGGAAATGGGGTTAAAGGTTTTTTGTAGCAAGTTTCGATTAGTTTAACAATTATCCGAGTCTCTTATATGTCGAATCATTAATAATACTTGTGATCTGGGTGCAGTAAGTGTAAATAGATCTTATTCTATTCAGATTTAATGTGGAGGGCGTCTACAGTTCTGACTTACAATATAATTTCAGTGCTTCTTTTCAACTGTGTAGCTTTCCACCTTCTCACAATTAAAAACTTTACAGTCCCCTACTTGTACAAAAAATATGCAGAACAACTAACTTGAGGTCTTCCTGGTCAGTGTTGCAGTCTAAGGCTTGATAAAGGACATATGAATTTGTTTAATAAACCTCACTGGACCAGAAAAGGATGACGGTCGACTTTGCCGTATCTCTGAGGACACACAGCCAGAGAAGCAGCAATAAGAAAATAGGAACAAGCTGGCGCAGGAAGCAGAACAAATCAGAATGAAGGTATCAGCGGCTCTGACATGTACGGGCATGTTTTGATGGAAACAGTTACAATTTCTTGTCTAATTTAAAATGTTTGGAGGGATCATTTGCTTATGAATTATTGATTTAGGAAGCTCAGATGAATGGCTTTTTCACTTTACCAAAGTCACCTGCTGCCTCTGGCAGATATGATTTCACTTGACATTTTGCATATGGTGTAAAGTCTCAGTCATGCTTTGCAATTCAATGAGCTGAGGTGGTGAAACCACAGCTAAGTTAGTGAACTAGTTCATCAAATTAGTCTGGTTATGCAGAGATTACCTGTGAGCACAGACCTGGAATAATGTTGTGTTGGCAGGTTCTGGCCAGTTGAAATTGTAAAAAATATTAATGTTGATTTGATTACAAGGAAAATTTACATGTAAATTTGTTACATAAGTAAAATTTTACATTTAATGCAGTACAGTCAAATGAAATGTACCTGATTGATTTACATGCAGTTTATATCGAGCATAACTGCCAAGAATAACTTTTTTAGTGTGCAGTGTGTGAATTGTGCATGTAGGTGGAATTTCATAGTTGACCTGGGAACTTAAATAACAGACAAACACAGAAAAACCTATGGTTTCATGTGCTGTAATTATTAATCATTTTGCAGCATAATCTATGCCACTTTGAACATCAAAACCAGCAGATGAGATCTTGGCCGTCATTAGATCAGAATCAGAATGTGTATTTTTCTTAATAACTTGGCAGTCTTGGCAATCAGAGAACAAAAAATTATAATTGCAAATGACACACTTCAAAAACTATTTTTCCCATCTTTTGTCCAAAGTACAGTGTCTGGGCAGGGTTATGGTTATCGCCTATGATAATGTAGACCACAGAGGATTATAATACAGGATTGGAAACAATGGTTACATTAGCACAAGTTTCAGCTAAAAGAGCTCGGTACAGAGGCCAATACTAAGTGTCTCAGTGCAGGTAAAGAGGGTGGAGGTTCTGTGATGCCAGCACATCATTATATTCGTTATATTTTTACTGTATAATTCCTCAGCTGTTATTATTCTGATTGTTACCTTTATATCATGCTGGTCTTCTACAGCAAATACAATTGTGCTTCAAATAAAGCTGATTTAAACATCTATGAACAATGCAGATAAAAACTGTATTCAAGAAATGCATCTGTTGGATTATTTTCTTTATGTATTCACATTTACAATACAGCAGGAACTCAGCGTAATTGGCAATCCACAAATATAATCAAACAGTATATGAGCGACTTTGGTCTTTGCGATGCATGGCGCTCCCTTCACCCCACCAGTAAGGAATATACTTTTTTCTCACATGTCCATCACTCTTACTCTCGTCTGAATTATTTTTTGGTCAGCAGCTCACTGCTAAGCGACATTTCAGACACTGAGATTCATCCTATAGCTGTCAGCGATCATGGTCCTGTATCTTTAACACTAATGCACAAGAATAATACTACGCCAAGTAAAAACTGGAGATTTAATATATCACTACTTAAAGATGAAGACTTTATTAAATATTTTAAAAAAGAGTGGCACTTCATATTTAGACTATAATGACACTCCCGAAACATCAGCTTCTGTTCTATGGGAAGCAGGGAAAGCTGTGATGAGAGGTAAAATAATTTCTTTCTCATCACATAAAAAGAAAAAAGAAAACAAAAATATTCAGGAATTAGAAAAAAATATCAAATCACTAGAAGAAGCCTACGCGTCCCACCAAGATCAGGAAACATTGAACAAAATATGCAAAAAACCCCCAACTAGAATTAAATGAGATAATTGATAAAAAAACAAAATTCTTAGTACAAAGACTACGCTTACAAAATTATGAACATGGTAATAAATCCGGTCAATATCTAGCAAACCAGCTAAAAATAAATAAAGAAAAAACAACTATATGTGATGTTCAAGATTCATCTGGGAACACAATATATGAACCAATACAAATAAACAACATTTTCAGGGATTTCTATAAAACGTTGTATTCACCACAAATAAACCCATCTAAAAAGGAAATTGATCAGTTTTTGGACAACATAACTCTTCCAAAATTATTAGACACTCAAGCAATGGCACTGGATTCACCACTGACACCAGGCGAACTCCAGGAAGCCCTGATAAGTATGCCCAATAATAAGGCTCCAGGTCCAGACGGCTTTCCTGCAGTATTCTACAAAGAATTCTGGACGATTCTAGCACCAGTTTTCTACCAAACGTTGTTGGAAATCAAAGAAAAGGGCAGACTTCCATCAAATATGAATTCTGCAAACATTAATCTCCTGCTAAAACCAGGCAAAGACCCTGTATATCCCTCAAGCTATCGTCCAATATCCCTTATAAATGTAGACCTTAAAATAATCTGCAAAGCTCTCTCAAAGAGACTGGAGAAAATAACCCCCCCTTTTAATTCATCCTGACCAAACTGGTTTCATAGGCACTCATCAACAAATACACGTAGATTACTTAATTTGATAGACTACTCATACAGTAAAAACCTAGAAACTACAATATTCTCTTTAGACGCAGAAAAAGCATTTGACAGAGTTAACTGGAAATTTCTATTTGCAACTTTACACAAATTTGGTTTTGGATCCTCTTTCATAAACTGGTTAAAAATATTATACGATTCCCCAACAGCTTGTGTCAGAACAAATGACCAGACATCCTCCAGCTTCTGTCTCTTGAGGGGCACCAGGCAGGGATGCCCACTCTCCCCTTCACTGTTTGCAATTTTTATTGAACCACTAGCAGCAGCAATTAGACAGAATTCAGTAATTAAGGGCATAAAATGCAAGAACGTGGAACATAAAATCAGCCTTTATGCGGATGATGTGTTACTCTTTCTCCAAAATTCACAAACCAATATCTCTGGGGTGATTGAATTGATAAACTCTTTTGCAAGAATATCAGATTACTCAATTAACTGGTCAAAATCTACAGTTCTACCGATTAATTGCTCCCTCCATAATTCCTCTTCTACACCACTGCAATCGGGAAATATAAAATATTTAGGTATTAATGTTTCTCCCAAGCTTGCAGATCTAACTAAATTAAACCATATCCCACTTTTAAAGAAGGTAGAAGATGATCTGGCTAGATGGAAATGTCTACCCATATCACTCATGGGAAGGGTTGCCGCTATAAAAATGATGGTCTTACCAAAAATAAATTATTTATTCTCAATGATCCCAACTAAACCGCCACAAGATTGGTTCAGATCTCTAGATTCATGTATGTCCAAATTCCTTTGGAAAAATAAACCCCCACGTATAAGCTTAAAAACACTACAAAAGACCAAGGATAAAGGAGGACTAGAACTGCCTAACTTTCAGCACTACTTCTTAGCCAACAGGCTTCAGTTTATCTCAGCTAAAACACACCCTCTTAGATGAACCTTGGCTAGATGTACAAAGCACTTTGCAATAATCTAGAGATTTCAGATCTACCATTTATCAGCTCAAACATCCAACGACATGAATGCTTTAAAAGCATCAACATCAGCTCTTCTCTGACAGCATGGTGGGAGTTTCTAAAATTGACGGAGTCTTCATTAATCCCATGCAAACGTACACCTATCTGAAACAACCCTGACATATTACAAAACAATAATATGATAAACTTTTCAGATTGGAGTGGTAAAGGAATCAAATATTTAGAACATATACTAGAAGGAACAGAATTTATTTCATTTGACAGACTAGTTACATAATATGGGATCAACAAGAAAAGATTTTTAGAATATCAACAAATTAAATCCATAGTAAAAAAGAAATTTAAACCGGGTCAAGTTGAACTACAAACACCACCAAGTGTGGTTCAATTTCTTACTCTTAAAACCTCCAAATTACTATCCAAAATATACAGAATGCTTTCTAAAACAGATGAATCAATATCACTTCCTATTGCAAAATGGGAAGCGGATTTATCAGTTAACTTAGACCAAAACTTCTGGTCTCAGATTTGCTTAAAAACCTTTCATCTAATTAGAAATCCCAGTCTTCAATTAATTCAATACAAAATACTACATAGAGTGCACTATACAGGTCATCGGATGTTCAAGATGGGCTTTACGTCTACCAACAACTGCTCACACTGTCAAACCAATACACCGGATAATTATATCCACGCTCTTTGGTTCTGTCCACCAGTTCAGAAGTTTTGGCGCGAGATATGTGAAGACTTATCAAAGTGTCTGAAATGTAACATTCCAACTTCCCCTTTAGTGTGTTTGTTGAGCAGCTTAGATAATGTCACTACAGATAAGAATATAGCCCATATGGTTTTCACTGCCCTATGCATAGCCAAGAAAACAGTCTTCATGAACTGGAAAAATAAAAAGAATCTTAATTCTAACCAATATAGAAATTATCTATTAGATTTCATTAGTCTCGATACAGCCTCTGCCACCACATCAGATCAATTGCTCTAGGCTCCTTTGATTAGCTCCATCACCTAGTGGGGGTGGGGGGTCCCACCTTCGCTGTTGTGATTGGTGTGGGGGTAGGGACAGGCTTAGGGCGTCGGGGGGTTCCCCAGGAGCATCTTCCTTGGGGGGCTCAACCCGGGGTAGCGGTCATGGCCTATTAGGGGCTCTGTTGGCTCTTAGGTGGAGGTTTGCTCGTGGCTGCGTGTAGCGGGGCCAGGGGAGGGTCTGTGCTGACGGACGTGGGTTACTGACCTGGTAGCCTGGCTGCCCCTGGGTGGGTCCGGGACGGGCGTGAGGTTCTGGGGGCGCTCTGTCTCTGGGCTGGGGCCCTGGATGGGCCTCAGGGGCTTGGGTCCTGATTGGTATGTTGCTGGGGTTGTGGGCGGGTGGGTGTATGGGGGCCCGGCCCTGGCGCAGGGTGCCACCAGTGCATCGAGCCACCTGGGGGGCTCTTCAACTGGTGGGGGAGGTTGTTACACCTTGCAGGAGCTCTCCTCTCTTCAGGAACTCACTCTGCAGGAGGGGGAGATACAGGAGAGGTGGAGAGGTGGAGGAAGATCTCAGCCTGGGCGTCTATTGTCTTGTGTAGTCTGGAACATGAGTGGATGATGGGGTGGGTGCAGTTTTCTCTGTGGTGGGGTTGGGTGGGCTGTCCCGGGCTCTATGGGGCCGGGCGGCGCTGCTGTTCTGGGCCCCGGTCCGGATGGGCCTGGGCCCCCTTTTCCTGGCGGGTTGCGGAGTATGGGGGTGCCTACTGGGGTCAGCGGGGGAGCTGGCCCCAGGAAGGGGTCACTTGCCCCTCCCTTCCTTCCCTCCCCATCTCCGGCTGCCTCCCTCTTCCCGCTCCACCACAATCACCCACACATGCAGGGCCTTGGGGTAAAGGTGTGTCACCAGGGTGCAGGGGAGGCATCCCCCCCTCTGTCCCCTTCTGGCTTCTTGTGCCCCAATTATATCTCACAACTTAGACATTCACATTACTCACACTCTCATAACACATACATATAGGATCTTGGGGGTGGGCACGCTACACGGACTCCAAAAGACCATCAGGGTGTACACCTCACCCCTGGCGTCGTTGCCCACCTCTCAATTTTAAATACACGTAGACACTGAGGGCTATCAGGAGGGGCTATGCGCTTACCTGCTGCTCTCTGGCAGGTAGCTCCATGCCCTCCTGGGTTTTAAATGCACCTTAGAACACTCATGCATCTACACTACATCTGAGCGGGCAGAGGGAGGATTTGGAGTCTTCTCACACCCCCGTTCTCTGCGACCTGCTGGAGCGGGGGGCCGGGAGGAGGAGTTGGCCATCCAACTGGGGTCTGGAGTGTGGGGCCTCCCTGCTGCTGCGGAGTCGGGGCGGTCTGCTTCTCCCCACCGCAGGGAAAAAGGGTAAGACCACCTGGGTCTGGGTGCAGTTTCCCCCTCCAGGGGCAAGGGTACCTAGACCCGGTTCTTAGAGTACGCTTGGGGAGTGTGATTGTGTGTACAGTGTATCTCTATGTCTGTCTCCACGTTGGCTGAGTGTTGAGTAATTGCATATGAGAGCATGAGGGTGGGAATGGATGTTTGTGTCTGTGTGTGCCTGTATGTCTGTGTCTATCTGTCAGGTTGGATATCAGACGCCACCTCTCTGGGGACATCTCAGGCCCTCTAAGGTATGGAGGCCTATCTCCCCCCACCACTTCCCCTGCTGGTGGCAAACGCCCTCAGACATCGGTGCGTTGGTGGTTCTTTGTGTCCGGGGATGGGCGCCCAGGTACACACCGGCTCACTCCTTGGTGGCTGCTTATCGGGGCCTGGAGCCTGGGGCTCGCTTGGGCCACTTTGGGGGTGGGGTGCCCTCGGCCTCTCGCCCTGGGGCTCGGTCACTCTGGCACAGCTGGCTGCTGGCGGAGCTCACGGGCGCGTCACTGCAACCCCCCCTGGCTTCTGCTCCGCGGCTGCTGAGTGACCCCTCATCTGGGACTCTCCTCAGCTCTTTCTGGGACAGTGGCGCGGCTGCCCCTCTGTTGGTCTTCCTTGGTCTCTTGTGTTCTGAGGGCCTCTGGATGTCTGGAGTCTTGATCTCCTCCATACCTGCTTCATGCCCTGGAGGACGGGGCTGTGGCCCCCCCACACCCTCTAGCACATCATTACATGAAGGAACCTTTTAGAACAAACGCGTCCATGCTCACAGGTGTACACACGGGTGATCACACACACAAACTACACCCTTTTTGGCTCCTACCTCAAAGCACACTGTGCGCTGTCGATTTTACGTGCTGCACAATAATGTTTAATATTTAGTATTTACTGTTATATTCTCATAGATCATCGTGATGTTGTTTATTCTATTGCTCTCGTTTTCTTCTGCTCGTTTTCTTTTTTCTTTCTCAACAGGTGATCCAGGTGATGGATATATGTATTTTTTTTTGTTTTTTTTGTCTGTTTATTTAGTTGGTATTTGGGTTTAAAAAAAAATACAATAAGTAGGATTTTCTTCACAATTCAGCCTTTGTCCTTTGTGTGTGTGCATACATTGTATCTTACATTTGTTTTCCCGTGTCTTTAAAGGTCTTATTTAAATTCACTTTGCTGCATTTGTATCTTTGTTCTCCATTGTTGCACAAACAATGAGAGACTTATGAAAGTTTAGAAGTATTCAGCCGCCTGGTGCTCACACATACTTGAGCTGTGGTTGTTGTGGGTGACAGCCGTGTAAAAATAAAGTTTAATTGGTCAAACTCTGCACAAGCTGTAACCTCTATGTACAACTCTCCCTGCTGGTAGGGACTCGAGCATAAAATTAGACCTGGATGTCCTAGCTGTGGCATTAAGGGGAAATGCTCTTTTGCTACTCCACGTGTTTCACTTTTCTTAGATGATGAGA
Source organism: Astatotilapia calliptera (assembly GCF_964374335.1). NCBI lineage: Eukaryota > Metazoa > Chordata > Actinopteri > Cichliformes > Cichlidae > Astatotilapia > Astatotilapia calliptera. Next base: position 20,259,752 of record NC_137423.1, read on the forward strand.
AGGCATGGAAGGACAAGCTCAAACCTCACCAGCTGGCTGTCAAGCCATAAATACACCTCTTGACGCCTCCCCTCCTGTCATCAATAGCTGCACACCGGAGAGCCTGAAACTGTCACAGTGGAGCTGCGGTCCAGAATGTATTTTACCATCCACACTTTTACTATAGGTATGGGCGAGGGTGCTGAGGTGAGGGAGATGACACTTTAACGGTTCCTGTGGGGATGCTGCATAAAAACAATGATCTCTTCTCCAGCAGGGAATCAAACCTCAGCTTCCCACAAGAAAGCAAAAACACAAGCATGGAATTATTAAATGCTCTGTAGTCTTTTCTGTACTTATTAAAGTATTGCTGTACTTTTTAATAAACTGCTGTCTATGCAAGTTCATGTAATTGTATTATATCAATTAAAGGTAATGCCTTATAATACAGCCTGCCCCATACAATTGTTGGGGTTTTCTCTGTTGTGTTATTGTAGGGTCTGCCTTATAATATAATACCATGAGGCAACTGTTGTTGGGATTTGATGCTGTATAAATAAAAATTAAGGATGTAATTTCCCTTTAATTAAATGGAATTCCATTTAATTAAAGGGAAATTACAATGTAATAGTATTTACATAGAGATATTTAAAGGTGGGGACAGTAGAATAAGGGATCAACAAGTCAGTCTAAGGAGCTTGGAAAGAAAAGCGTCTGGACTTCTTTAAAAAAGCCCCAACAGTCGACTAAAATTGTATCTCAAAAAATGACTCAAAAGACATCACTCCGACGTCACTGTGTGCAGTGGGATCATTGTATATTTTACACATGTTTGTATGGGATATTGTATTTGTTTTAAATGTTATATACCTATGTGGTATGTGACTTTTGTTGCCATGATGCCAGGTCTCTCTTGGAAATGAGATTTTTAATCTCAATGAGATTTTTTACCTGGATAAATAAAGGATTAATAATAAAAAATTTGATCTCAGAAAGGGAACTATTGTTTGTTTTTTCTGCTAAATTACCAGGGAACTTTGCAGTATTTAAATTACTTATGCAGTACTTAACATTACCTATAGTATATTTTTTCTTTGATTCCTGTAAACACCTGACTTGTTGATGCCTGAAGGTTCTTAGTCATCCAGGTCATCGTAGTCTAAGGAGCTTAGAAAGAAAAGTGTCTGGACTTCTTTAAGTTGCTTGAAGATGTTTCACCTCTCATCCGAGAAGCTTCTTCAGTTTTTAATGTGGGTGTGTCCCCCCAAAAGGGACATGGACGCCCTATTGATCCTCTACCTAATCACACGAGCCAAGGTGTGAAAATAGGTGTAGGTCACAATCAGCCAAGGTGTCGGCGGAACCCGCTGTGAAACCTAGCCCCACCCTGTCATGTGATTTCCTTTCTTGGCTTGTGTGATTAGGTAGAGGTCCATGTCCCTCTCGGGGGGCCACTCCCACACGTCTTAAATCTGGGACTCTCCACCATTGTAATTCCCCATTTTTTTTCTAAATAATTTTACCATTTACTGTTTACATTTTAATGTAAATTTCAATGTTTTTAATATTTAATACATTTTAATACATGACAGTAAAACTGGTTTATTCATTTTAATTATTTAACTTATTTGTTTGTAACCAGGTTAAAGAAAAACAAGAAAATGTAAAATAACAGTAAAATTACATGATTAAACAATATTACTTTTATTAATCATGTAAATTCCCTGCACCTGTCATAGGCGTTCGCATTACATCCATTACAATCCAAAATACAATGAATTTTCATTTAATTGCAGATAAATTATGCCCTTATTCATAGGTTGTATTATGAAGTGTTACCCATTAGAATTGTAAGATGACTTTTTTGCTATGCGAACCTTTCTGTTCTCTACACACACTTTTTCTGAGGATGTACAAACAACAAAGGAAAACAGGTGTGCTGTACACAAAGAGTTAGAAGTACAGACACGAAAGAAATATAAACAAAATACACCCACACATGCATACAAAGTGGATGTGTATCCACACACACACACACCATGCATAAATGTAAATAGATTTGTTTACACATTGTAGCCTATTCTAAGATACATTGTAGAATCCATCGAAGAAATGGAAGTCATCAATATTATGTATTGGGCTTTTCCAGTTTTGTGTGTTTGCGTGTGCGTGCATCTTGTCTCATATTGATTCACACTGCAGGCTACAAACCAGTCAGCGAACATGCTTCTGAATAAAATAAATCCGGCCTTAGAGGCAAAGCCTCTTGACACAGAGCTGTCATATCCCCTTATTCTCTGTCTCACACACACAAACACACACAGTTATGTTCAACTACCCACTGGTGCGATTGCAGCACCACTGAATGATTAATCACACCTGAGCTCTGTGTGTGTGTGTGTGCCACAAAAAGACAGTGCAAGACTAGGTGAGATTTGGCGAAGAAGAGATGGCTGCTCTGTCTCTCAGCTCCACACATGACCCTCAACCCTTTGGATGGAAAGATGAGACAGCATGCAGGCATGCATGGGCACATGCAAGCCACCGTCCCTTAAACTAACTCGATCCCTCAGTGAGGTGCTTTGGGCCAGGCTTTGCTACAGGTTCTGTTTGTTTTGAAGTGATGTGGTGATGTGCAACACTTTTGAACAGGACTGTGCTGATGGGCGACATGTTGGTGTACTGACCTGAGACCACCTTCTTCACAGACATCATCTTTTGTATGGATCATGTTTAGGAGACATCCATTTGTGAATAAGCATGATGCTAGTTACCCACACATTTGAACCCTTGTTTTAATGTGTGAAATAATTCATTACAGATGGTTATGCTTCTTTTGTTTAGAGCTTGTTTAGAGTTCAACTAAAGCGTTTTAAACTCAACCACTCACTGCAAGGTTTATGCCTTATATCAGCAGAACTGATAGTAACTCAAATTATTTTTATGCTTCATCCACAAGTATGTAATTTGGCATCTTAAGACAATAACAAAGTGCTCCACTATTTTTTTTCTGCTTTTTTCTAAAACAGTACAACAGTTAAAATGAATGAATAACAATAATTATATGCAATACTCTTTAATCAAAAACAATTATTGTTATTCATTATATTCTCACATTTACTGTTTTCAAAAAAGCAGAAAAAATCTTTAAAGCTCTTTATTTTGATTAAGATGCTGATGATTAAGTGTTTAATGTTATGCTTAATTAAATTCTGACTTCTGAGAATGGACGAAGTTTGGTGTCACCAGGACTCTTCCTAGAACTGGCTGCTCAGCCAATCTGAGCAATCGGGGTAGAAGGGCCTTAGTCAGAGAGGTGATCAAGAACCCGATGGTAACTTTGACATACAAGAACCTTCCAGAAGGACTATTTTTGCAGCATCACCAATCAGGCCTGTATGGTAAACTGGCTAGACAGAAGCCATTCCTCAGTGGAAGGCACGTGACAGCCTGCCTGAAGTTTGCCAAAAGTCACCTGCAGGATGCTCAGGCCACGAGAAACAAAATTCACGTACATAAATACACAGGAAGGATAATGAGGGACGTGCGAGGACACGGGGAACACAGCTGACACTGATAATCATAACAAGACAGGGCAGGAGCAAACCTAATGTGACGTACACTAACAGGAGACCATCAAAGTACAACAGGAATTACACAGACGCAGACCGGATAGCGACGGAGAACACGGGGAGAGCACAGACATAACAGACTGGGAAGGCATTGGATAAACTAAAACACTCTCGGGGCGATCGTGGCTCAAGAGTTGGGAGTTCGCCTTGTAATCGGAAGGTTGCCGGTTCGAGCCCCGGCTCGGACAGTCTCGGTCGTTGTGTCCTTGGGCAAGACACTTCACCCGTTGCCTACTGGTGGTGGTCAGAGGGCCCGGTGGCGCCAGTGTCCGGCAGCCTCGCCTCTGTCAGTGCGCCCCAGGGTGGCTGTGGCTACAATGTAGCTTGCCATCACCAGTGTGTGAATGTGTGCGTGAATGGGTGGATGGATGACTGGATATGTAAAGCGCTTTGGGGTCCTTAGGGACTAGTAAAAGCGCTATATAAATACAGGCCATTTACCATTTACAATAACATCAAATAACAAAAATACAGTAAAACACTCGGTAGAAGTCCCGGGACCATGACATTCTTCTTCCAAAAAGACGACGACGACAACAACAAGCACACATCCAAGATAACAAAGACGTGGCTTTGTAGCCACTCTGTGAAAGTCCTGTGAAGGTCCTTGACTGTAAAAACTCATACTTGAATCCACCTCAGCAGCTTTGGAGAGGTCTGAAAATGGCTGTAACATGACAAAATGTGGAAGCACTGTGAATGCTTCCCAGATACAGCTACTTATGGTATCACCCTGTCACTCTTACTATGTTCACACCCAAAATAATGCACATCAAAATAACCCAAAGATAAACCCTGGCTTTAATCATGTTGTACACAGTATCCTGTAAACTATTTTTCAACGTTAGTATTTCCTATGACAGGGAGATGGGGATAAGATGTTTCTTTGACTGTTTCATTCGACAGTGTTGCTGTTAAGCAGCCGTCAACCTCAAAATAACTTCCACTGGCAAATTTCCATCAGTTTGTAAATACTGTGTCTTCAACAAGCTGAAATTTAAACGGAACAAATCACTTTCAACAAGTGCTTGCTTGGCATTATAGCACCTCTAACCAACCCTTACACTAAACTCTAGAGTTTAAAAAACAGAGTTTGTGAGTTAGTTTCGTTTCCTGTTTTTTTTTTTTTTTTTGTTTTTTTTTATAGTGACATATTCTCCTGTGGACTTAGATTTTGTTTTTGTCCACACATCTCCTGATTTTCTCTCCTATGGATAGATTTTTAAAAGTCCTGCACTCTGTACTATTGCATATTTATGTACAGAGTGTCATTTCTAATTTATGCACTTGGAATATCAGCATTTTATTCCACAGCTGTTGTTAGAATTTGAACATGGCACATCCTTTTTAAAGTTTTAAATGTTTTTTTTATGTGGGCCAGTAGGAGATGTTACTTTGCTCTGTTCACATGTGCTTTGTGATTCAAAATTCATGTGGTTTTAAACATTCGAATCATTCATTCATCATGCACAACTAACCTGGAATTTGCACATGTGCACACGTCATTAGAAAATGGTGACACAAACAGAGTCTGCCTGTCTCTGTGTTAGGCCTGTGATACACATTTCACTTGTCCGGGGAGTTCCCTACATCGTTCCCTATGACAGCGAGGATAAGTGGTTAAGGAAACAGGTGGACTGACTTTCCCCGTAAGGCTTGTTAAAGCTCTTTGTAGACAGTTTTTTGGACTTTGGCATTTACCTGCCACTTGCATGTGCTCTTGTCTAAAATGACCACCTGTAAATAACCACTGCCTGAAATTTAAGATTTGGATTAGGAGCTTTCCAATACTGTCTGGTGTCCTGTGTTTGGGTTCTTTCCACGGTGACTCATTGTAACGCACAGCTGTTCTACAGGAAAACAATACAGAAAATAAATATAAACGGAGGTGAAAAATGGCTTTGTATCATAGTATATTACTCATGCACAGTACTGCTTAGAATCAAAGTGGATGCATCTGACCCGCAAAGTAAAATGAGCTGGACATCCCTGATGTGCAAAGAACCAACGAACTTTGCAAATATTTATTAAAATTAAGCATAAATTACTACAAAAAGCGATACACTGAGCTGGTGTCCCTTATTGGGAAATATTCAACTCATGCTTCAGCATTTTGCTTTTTTCTCCTTCTCTGTTCGACTTTTACCTTTTTTCCTGACCTTAAACTTCACCAAGCAGCTCGTCTCAGTGTTATCAGTAGAGAAACAGGTAGACAGTTGCTATATGCGTCACTAAGAGACATGATGACATCATTTTTGTCACCAGGTTACAGTAGGGTGACTGTAGCAAAAGTGAGAGTCATGTCAAATGTGTGGATTCAGAGAGCTGTCAGCTCAAAGTGACCGTGAAGCCTGTGAGAACTGTTCTGCCATTAGTCTGTTGTTCAATCAGATGTAAATATATTGCAATACTGTGCTATTCTTACAGATACTACCAAGCTCTTATTTTTCCATCTCATCTGTGCTGTGATTTCTGCTTTTAGCTTCTTTGTTAAAAGATTAAAAAATGTAAAGCATCACACACTGTGTGTTCAAAGCCACTGACTGCCAAAAGAATGAGTATCTTTTAATGGAAGGAAACAAAAGATTGTGAATTTCCAACATTCCACTAAGATAGTTACTAGGATCAAGAAACATTTGAGGAAACATTATCCACCTCTCATATGCCGGAAAATAATAAAACTAGAGATTAGAGTTTTGTGCAATACGAGTGTTCAGTTAAGCTTTTCTATTTCCAGTGATGCAGTAGTGACTCATGCCAAAGCTCAGTAGGCCTGGAGATGGAGCTGCACCAAAGGGCCTACGGTGTGAGTCACACTCAGCCCCAATAGGATGTGCTTTTAGAGCAGCACAACAGAGCTGATTGTCATGAGTCATTCATGGTACCAACATTGTTTTCTTCAAATCAAAGCATTAATTACAGAGGCTTACAAAAGCATGTACCATACTTTAGCCCTGGAACAGAGCAGAAAGGTGTTCAATCCCTAAAACAGGAAAGCAGAGTAAACCATTCTCTCTGAGATCGTTATCATTGCTCTCCATTAATAAATCTAATAGCTGTCACAGCGTTCTACAGGGTGGGCCATTTATATGGATACACCGTAATAACATGGGAATGGTTGGTGATATTAAAGTCCTGTTTGTGGCACATTAATATATGTGAGGGGGCAAACTCCTCAAGATGGGTGGTGACCATGGTGGCCATTTAGAAGTCAGCCATCTTGGATACAACTTTTGTTTTTTCAATAGGAAGAGGGCCATGTGACACATCAAACTTAGTGGTAATGTCACAAAAAAGCAATGGTGTGCTTGGTTTCAACATAACTTTATTCTTTCATGAGTTATTTACAAGTTTCTCTGTGTTCACAGCCATTGACATGTCGAAGAGGTTAACACGTGAGGAGCGGATCGAAATTGTGTTGATATTTGGTGAACGCAGTAACTGGGTCATTGCAGCAGATTTCAATGCAAGACACCCTACGAGACCACCCATCTCCCATGCTACAGTTAGCAAACTGCTTGCTAAGTTTTGTGAAACTGGTTCAGTGTTGGATTTGCCAAAATGTGGTTGCAAGAAAACTGTCACTAATGAAGAAACATCAGTAGCTGTCCTAGCTTCATTCAGCAAGAGCCCACAGCATAGCACTCGCCGCATGTCACTGGAGAGTGGTATTAGTCGAACATCCCTTCGGGGGATATTAGCTACTCCAGCTACTGCAGCATGTCAACGAGGATGAATCCAGATCAGCGCACAGAATTTGCAGAATGGGCAAAACAAAAATTGGAACAGGACCCTCAGTTCACGCAGAAGATTTTGTTCAGTGTTGAGGCAAACTTTTATGTGAATGGTGAAGTTAACAAAGAAAACCACCGCTATTGGTCTGACACTAACCTACATCGGATGGATCCCTCCAAGACTGCTGGAACAACAAAAGTGATGGTTTGGTGTGGTATATGGGGTACAACGATAGTGGGTCCATTCTTCATCAATGGAAACCTCAAGGCCACTGGATATTTGAAATTGCTACATGATGATGTGTTTCCCTCTTTGTGCACTGAAGCTGGCACGTTCCCTGAGTTTTTCCAGCAAGATGGTGCACCACCACATTATGGGTGAAGGTCCGAGCATTTGATTGGTCGTTGTGGGCCAGTTGAATGGCCCCCAAGCAGTAGCGGTTTTTGATACGGGCGACACGGGCGGTTGCCCGGGGCGGCATCGTGGTGGGGCATCACGGGCATCAGCAAAAAAAAAAATTTAAAAAATGCTCGTACTCATGCTGCCCCGACGTCAGCCAGCGCATATTGGGAATGGCATAGGCACCGATCGGTTTTCTGTCGCCCATTTGCTGGGAGTAAGGGCGCCCTCCATTTGCGAGGTGCGCCTGCTGCTTGCGGCGCAGAGAGGAGAGGGTGGGGCGGCGGGGGATTCTCTGATCGGCTGGAGCAGCATCTAATAACCAACTCGCAAAATAAAACAAAATAAAAACAAACCAACAAACACGAAAACACCAGACATTATAATACAGACTTATAATTTGCACTGATGTTTTTTCGAAATTCTATACACGAAAAGTGAGCGTGAGAGCCCTCGGTGCACCTGCTTGCTGCTGAAGTCAAAGTAAACTTTATTGTCATCTCCGCTACATACAGTCCAGTATATAGAGAGACGAGACGACGAGGCTCCAGTTACAGCAGTGCAAGTAAACAAACAATAAATATAAGAAGAGTAAGAAAATAAATATACACTTTAGGACTCAGGGTAAAGGGATCAATAACAATTTAAAATTTACAGTTTGATGATTTAAAGTCTCACACACAACCCGTCAAAAGGGGAGGGGGCTGCTGCTACCAAATTAGTGATGGGTCGTTCGCGAACGAAATGGCTCTTAGAGCCGGCTCTTTGACGTGAACAACGCGAGCCGGCTCCTTATCGCGAGCCGTCACGTGGGTTCTCTTAGCCTCTCTCTCGCATTTTTTTTCCGCTTCACTCTGCACGTGAGCCTTGTGCTTTACGCTGGGCAGAGGGGGGAGGGGCGGTAGTTACACTCACTAGCACAGGAACAGAGCCAGAGGAAGAGAGAGAGAAAGAGAGCCAGGGACAACAACGTCACATTAGAAAGGTATAGTAATCATCCACAACTATTTTCGGTTGCAGATGATAAAGGATTCAGAAAGTTTATTCATGCAGGTCCATATGACAGAGAATATGCATGTTCTTTTTGTTTTCATATTTTAATTTATATTTAATTGTGTTGTGGTTTGCAGTGTTTTGTGTTATTTCACTTTAAATTTGTAAAAGGAAAAAGCTGAAAATTTAAATAGTTAAAAGTTGAAATGTGACTAGTTGATTTTTGTATTATATGATTTATTTATTACATTTTATGTGGAGTGAATAAATAAAAGTATATTTACGGTGGCCCCTACAGACAAAGCACATACAAACTTCAAATCACGTACGAACTCTGAAGCACGTACAAACCCTGAAGCACGTACAAACTCCAAAACACGTAAAAACACATACAAACTCCAAAATGCGTAAAAACTCCAAAACACGTACAAACTCCAAAGCATGTAAAAACTCAGGGTGTTCATACTGGAGTGCAAAATTAAAACCAATGGAAGATGGTCAAGAAAAGTTCAAAGCCATCAGGTCCTCAGTTTAGAAAAAAGAGAAAAGAAGAGGAAGCTAAACGAGCAACAGATACAGGTAAGCAGATGTGTCATTGGATAATGGCAGGTCATCCTGAAACAATCAGAATCAGAAGACTTTATTAATCCCTAAGGAAATTATGTGTGTTACAGTTGCTCCAAGAAGAAATGGTAAAAATAGCAACAGTAACAGACTAAACTCCAAACCTGTTATCATTGTATGACGAATTATGATGGCTGTTCGGTAGCTGTTTGCATACTATGCATACTCTCTCTCTCTTCATATGTGTGTGTGTACAACAGCTTTGTGTTAATGTACAGTCCTTAATATGTTCTATGTGTGTGTGTGTGTGTGTTTGTGGGGGTGCCGGGGGGGGGGGGGGGCGCCAGAGGGAGTGTTCGCCCAGGGAGCCAAACAGGCTAGGACCGCCACTGCCCCCAAGGTCTCAAAATCTGACCCCCTTTGACTTTTATCTTTGGGGTCATCTGAAGGCAATTGTCTATGGTGTGAAGATACGAGATGTGCAGCATCTGAAACTATGGATACTGGATGCCTGTGCTGGCATTTCTCCTGCGGTGTTGCTATCAGTGTGTGAAGAGTGGGAGAAGAGGGTTGCATTGACAATCCAACACAATGGGCAGCACATTGAACACATTTTATGAGTGGTCAGAAACTTGTAGATAACTCATGAAAGAATAAAGTTACGTTGAAACCAAGCACACCATTGTTTTTCTTGTGACATTACCACTAAATTTGATGTGTCACATGGCCCTCTTCCTATTGAAAAAACAAAAGTTGTATCCAAGATGGCCGACTTCTAAATGGCCACCATGGTCACCACCCATCTTGAGGAGGTTGCCCCCTCACATATAGGCTACTAATGTGCCACAAAGAGGCCTTTAATATCACCAGCCATTCCCATGTTATTACGGTGTATCCATATAAATGGCCCACCCTGTACTTCAGGCGCTTCACTGACTGCAGAGTGTGTTTGGTTGAGTATAAATCTCAGTTCTGTAGTATTCAAATGTTTCCCAGAGAAGAGGGATAGAGTTAAAGACCCGGTCACAAGGGACGGGCCGATAACCTTGTGCACCGTGAAACAGGAATATTCTTTAGATGCGTGGCGAGTGGTTGGTGGTTGCAATAAGTTGCAAAAAGTGTGCTACACCACAAACCTCCTCTGGTTGCTAACAGTTTGGAACTTTCCCTTAATTTGCATGGAAGAGTTGCTGTCTAACCACTGAGTGCCTGTAAAACTTAAATTGCAACACAAACCACATAGGAAAGGAAAAGTAGAGTTCAGCACGCACACTTAAATGTTTATTAGTTGATAAATGTTGTTATTGTTGCCACCAGTTATTTTTTTAATGTTCCCCAGCCCACCTTTCTTTTGTTGCGTTTTCTTTGTGCATATACACACAACCTTTAGGTTTCTTCCTGTTAAAAGGGCCTTTTTCCTTCCCACTTTTGCCAAGTGCTTGCTTATACAGGGTTGGCTGGTTGTTGCAGTTTTCTTTGTATTATTGTGCGATCTTTGCTTTACAATATAAACCATCTCAAGGTGCCTTGTGACATGAATATGTGCGATACGAATGAAAATGAATGGAATTCATTTGTCAGTAGCGGGAGTCGGTCAGACATCCAGAAACTTCCAGCTGCTCACTGTCTCCTGCAGCGGACCTGCAAATGTGCAGTGGCAGGTGATTAGGGGTGGGTTTTTATAATCGATTCATCGATTAAAATCGATTCTGGCTTGGATAACGTAAAATCGATTCATTAAAATCCTGAATCGATTTTTTTAATATAAATTTATTTTGCCCGAAATGCCAGAATCTCTGGTGACATCTCACAAAATTTCAAGAACCACCAAACAGTTAAGACAGTAAATGAGAGCAGGTACACGGATTCTGCACATAGACTTAAACACACAGCGCGACCCGCGGATCAGAATCAGTGAGATGTCGCCTTTCTCACCCGACGGCACGGACACGGTCGGGGCTGAAAGCCGACAGCTCGCTGATTCTGATCTGTCGGCGGGTCCGCACTTTGTGTTCACGCCCTTTATGAGCCGATTCTAAAGCTGTTAGTTTGATCTCTCTCCAAACAATATTGACCGAACCAGCAGCAAAAGAAGATTCACATAAAATCGTCATGAATTCACTCTGACTTTTACTGTTTTGCTTCCACCGTGATGCACAGCTCTCTCTCTCTCTCTCCCTCTCTCTCCCCCTCTCTCTCTCTCTCTCTCTCTCTGTACTTCAAGAACAGTTTCCCTTTCTTCATTATTCGCTTGCTTGTTACGCACCAGTCTACTGTTGTTTACAGTGCTGTCAGCCGCTGTTTTTTTCCTTTTTACATTCTTCCGAAAAGAAAACCTCATTTCTGCTGTTCAATACTGAACAAATTTAAACTTTTTAAAATTATTCAAAATGCAAAACGCTTAACCGTGTCTCTAATAAAACCGCTGTAACTTCAGAGGTGATGTTCATATGTTGATTAATGGTTTTCTTTCGTTTTTGATGTATTGTAGAATATTTTTATAAAATCTCAGGCCAGGAAAATCACCTTCATGTTTTTCTGTGTTTTATCTTCAGCTACTTTGACACAAAGGCATCTGCTGTGACGCTTACACCTGTGATAAAGTCTTGCGTCTGTCAGCTTCCTTTTTATTGACACAAAAATATGTAAATGTACTGATCTGAATTATAATATTTCTGACTGTCAAAATTTCCCAGATTTAAATCGAATCGAATCGAATTAAATTGAATTAAATTGAATTAAATCGAATCGTGGATCGAATCGATTCAGGACCTTGTGAATTGGAATTGAATCGATTCTAGAAATCAGTGACGATACCCAGCCCTACAGGTGATTTCCTTTGAGGGGGAGCAACCTGCGGCCTGTCACCATGGGTCGGCGGCATCTTGGAGATTACACACAATCATGAGGCAAACCTTTGTCTGCTGCAATAAGCAGTCAATGAAGCATTCGAAGACACTTCCAAGGCTGCACCGAAAAAGGAAAAATGGCCAATTCTCTCTCAGTCATGAATAACTGCACATGATACTCCAAACATCCTTTAGTCTGGATCACTTAACCACACAAAGAGGAACTCAAGGTTCAGTGTAAGCAGCATGTGGGTTGGAAGGTTTAAAAAAAATTCGGATTTGTTGAGGGTAACAGATTCTTTTCTTTTCCAGATTTGAACACAGAATGGAGACTTGCCCATTAGAGGAAAAAAGTGGAAAAGAAATGTGCAATGTTTAAAGAGCACAAAGACAAAAAAAACAAAAAACTCTATGCACTTCTGCCTGCCTGTGGGATAATTTGGTCTTACGAACCAGTTTATAATGTTTAATGGTCTATTGAACACCAGATGTAAAGTGCTGCTCACCTCATACACTTTGCCAATTCAGATGGTTCCAGTGTTCCTTTTTTTTTTCCATCCAAGCTGGAACACAGGGTAGCATTTTTTTCTGATTAAGCAGAAAAGTGATAAAAACTGTTTGCTGGAATCAACAGATGAGAGCCTTGACTGCAAAGTCTTTGGAAATTTGCTTTGAAACAAAGAAACTGAGGATGGAAATGATTAAAACTCACATTGACATGAACACTCCAAGGTGACGGCACAGATGTTTTGTGAGGTCATCACAGATTCTGCGTTTTTAGCAGCAGGAAAGACATCATGATTTAGAGGAGCTCGAGATAGCAAACTTATTCCAGTTTCCCTGAGGCATCCTTAATATCAGCCAGTTTCTTTGGGACTTTCATGAATGAAATGAAGTCGATAGGTTAATAGAAGATCAAAGCTTTCAGCTGAGCTCTGTTGGTTTGCCCAAGGAAAGAGAAATTCCTCGTAGCTCAAATTACTGTGGGAATATAATGGGTTTGCGTTTGAGGATTTCTGTATGATGTTATACAGCATGAACAAGCAAGCAACAAAGTCAACTGATAACATCTAAAGATTCAAACCTAAAAGGTCTTATTTGAACTGTGTGTGTGAAATTCAAATATAACTAAATTTCTGAGATGTGCACAGAATTAAAGTTTTTAAATAAATCATTTCTTTAATTTATGGCAAAGAGTAGAGAGGTTACAGGAAAAGTGGATCGGAAAATGTCTTTAGCAAAGTATTTTTTTCTGCACACTGCATTCGCCTTCCTGCTGTCTCTGTCATTCTCTGCTTCCCTGCTGTAGCCACACACTAATATCCTTGACATCATCCCACAGTATCAAAAAGAGTGGCATGATACAGGTTAAAAATTTCCCATGAGCTAAAGACAAACAACAATAATGATAACAAAGATGTCTTTTCCAATTGATGTCCTTAATGGAACAGAAACGGTTGTGTCACGGCCCATTTACAACTCATCTTTGTTGGTTAAGTTTAATTATTTGAGATATCTAAAAATATACAACCCCTCTCTATGCTAATTATAATCACAGTGACAATCAGCCACGTGAACAATGTTTAAACGACTCTTTTAGTGTTTATAAATAATTGTTTATTTTAACAAGCATAATATAAAAATAACAAATTCAATTAAATTAGCAATTTGGAGACAATTATTCCTTTAGTCAGAATGTATGATAAACATATTTGGTATAATTTACATAATGTAACTAAAAGCAGTTTATCCTGCAATCAGTTTATGTATGTGTTCACCTTAGCTGTTTAACTGTTAGCTGCTGATTATTCTGTACTTCAGTTTGAGAACGGACATTGAAATTCTTTTGGCTATGTTGGTTATTTCTGGAATGATCAGAGAGGAAAAACGAGCCACGAGGAATTCAGCTGGATCAGCCTGCAGCGTTGTGCATGTCAGTGTGTGTGGAAGAGAGAGAGGGTGTGTTCAGGTTTAGTGCGCAACCTCATTTCACAGAGAACACAGGTTGAACAGTGTCAAACGATTGGTCACCCTATGACTCCCCCTGAGGCTATTTCAGGAACCGCACTCTCACACAGAGATGGCTGAGGTCTCACAGTGGCGCAGTTGGACAGCACGCAGCTCAGTGCTCGCTTTCTTTCTGCCTGCTGCCTTGTCACTTTCTGCTATGCACTGCTGCCGCTGCTTCGTCCCCTGCAGGAGAGACGAGGAATTGTTTAGGCTGCTTTCAGCTCATCCAAAGCCTCCTCAGCACACCGCTTCCCGGCAGCCCCAGACGACAGATGGCCTCTTTGCAGTTTCAGGCTAAACTGCAGGGAGCCGACAGCAGCAGGAAAGCCCTGATAGCCCAGCAGCGCCCGTCAACCCCGCAGCTATCTGCAAGCTTAAATCACGATTCTCCCAGTAATGTGGAAAAGAAGCAAGGGTTTGCATGGGTGGGGCAGTGCATTACATTTCCATTACCTAGAAGCAGTCAGTGGGGGCCTGACTTTGTTTGCAACACTGTGCCAGAGAGCAAATGAAAAGTGAACCTGCAGGAAAGCGAAAACACAATGAGCAGTGATTGCTTTGTTTTATTCTCTTAACTCTAGAAATGTTGACAAAGTGGTGACATCAAATTAATAAAGGGAGCAACTTTGCTTTAAGTGACTTTTTACTTGTTCTGATTAAAAAAAATAGACCTAATATTCTTTACAGAGTTCCTTGAATAAAAATTGGTTTTTAGCTTAACTGAAAGCTTCAGCAGTAAAATGTAAGTAAAATCATATACTACTCCTTGAAGACGCCCCCCCCCCCAAAAAATAAATAAATAAAATTGGTCGCAGCAGATGGCCCCGCCCCTCCCTGAGCCTGGTTCTGCCGGCGGTTTCTTCCTGTTAAAAGGGAGTTTTTCCTTCCCACTGTCGCCAAAGTGCTTGCTCATAGGGGGTCATATGATTGTGAGTTTTCTCTGTTTTGTATTTCCTTCCAATACAAAGAGCTTTGAAGGAACTGTTGTTGTACTTTTGCACTATATAAATAAAATTAAACTGAATTGAAAATTATGACATTTACAAGGTTCAAGCTGAATGTATTCTTGTAATAATCCTGTAAATACTGAATTACTTTCTTTTCCTCAACATGTTATTCTAACCCTGTGCTCTGTTTTCACAGGATATATTGTTTCTCTCAGATGGGGGCTTCATTGCATATCCCCTGGTGAAAAAGACCAATCAAAACAAACAAAGTAGAAATATGGAAAATATAGGCCACTTAAAAAAAAATTAAACACCACTAATCTACATTAAAAAAAATCATAAACCTGATAAATGACTGTAACAGATCTTAATTGATCCTTTGTAAGCTGTTTAAGGAAAGTTTTGGCACTTTTTTGATTTCAATGGTAAAGTTATCATTTTGGAGGATGAAATAGTCTCTTAGTATTATTAAAAAAGGCAGGAGAGCTTTGTCAATAATGAAAACATTGCTGCTCTCCCTTCACTGCCTAAGATTGCCACCCAACTTTCTAGCAGACATACAGCCGTCCCTAGTTATGAATCTGAGTGCAGAATGATATAAATACATTGGATGAAGAGAGCAGAGGCAGAAGAGTGTATGTGATCTATGCCACCATAATCAATGACAGACAAACGGCTGACTGAACAATTTGCTGTTTTACTGCAGCTCAGGCTTGATTAATTACTTCATTCTATATTTGTTATACTTCACCTTTAATGACTTTGTTTATTTAAATGAGTTTTAGAGCATAGCTAGAAACAGTCATTTATAAGTTTGTACTCTTTGAGTTTATGTATCGCAGCATTTAATTAGACACACTCTGTTGTACTGCATGTAGAGTACATGAGAGCGACAGCTCACACCGAGTGCTTTGGAGACAACGTTAGAGAAGCGGAGATGGTTTGGACATGTTATAAACTATGAAGTGGACAAAGGATGTTGAAGGTGGAAAAGAGGAAGACTTCAGAGAAGATTTATGGATGCAGTGAAGGAGAGGCTGGTGTGACACAAGAACATGCTAAGGATAAATAATGGCACACACTGTGCTGTGGCATTCTCTTTACTATCATTAAGGATTGGCTCATTATGTTAATATTAGTAGAGGATGTAAATAAAAAAACAAAACAGAATGTACTATTTGCACAAAACGCTGTGTTTGAGAAAGGATGATGTCTCATGACATACAATTTATAATTACAAATCAGAAGCTTTATTTTTAAGCCAATAGTTATTTATGTCAACACTGAACAGTATGTTGACTCATAGGGACAGCCCACACAGCTCATTATTTTTATTGAACCCTGTTTCTTTACTTCTTTACTGCCCTTTCCACCCTACTGTTTACAGAGCTGGTAACATTTAAACTAACTATCTAACTCTGACAGCTCAGTGAATCTTTGGTCCATATATCAGAGTGCAGACCAATCAAAGCTGGCTTTGGCACCGGAGTTTGGATCTGTTTGTTTACAGTAATTATCCTAACATCCCAAAATGAATGTCATTTATTGGTGTTAAAGTGCTACTCATAGCGTCTGGTAAATCTGTTTAAATCCAATAGTGTTTAATTCTTGGCAGAAGCTTGACGGGAGCGCAATAGCTGAACAGAGAGGCCAGTGATGAAAAAGGAACCTTTCCCCCGGCTCATTAAATCACAGCAGTGGCGCTCTTGTCATGTCGAGCCTCCCCAAGAAATAACCCTGCAGACCGTTCCAGGATATTGACCAGTACTTTGAGAAAAGCTTGTCTGCGGCACTCTTCTCGCCACTTAGCTGTAGCCCGACTCAGATTTGGGTCTCCATCTTAGCTTCTGATGTTTTCCTTTGGCGGTGCGGCGGGCATTTAATAAAAGATTCCACTCGGAGGATCTGTAGAGATTTATTGGTCCAAATGGTCGACTGATGGAGGGAGGCAGAGGTAGGGAACCCTGCCAGCTGACAGGAAAATGCACGCATGTGTGCACCGGTGCAATCATATTGTTCTTCGCTCCTTTCTCACTCTATGCTAATCATGCAGTAATGCCAAAACACACCTACACATGCGGGTGTATATTTTAGAGAGGAAAAGGCGCTCGTGCTAACGTACTAATCTGCATTCAAGCCCCAGCAGTAATTTACCTTAACATCACCAACCTGCCTGGTGCAAAGACACAGTGTGAAAGCGTCAGCGCCAGTGCACGTGGATGCCATAACTGGAAGTGCTAAAATATGTGTGTGTTTGTGTGCCCTTTGCAGTAATCCATTCTCCAATGCAGAGTATTTTTAATTAGTCAAGAAAAGCTCGAGAGGGGGTGGTTTCTGGGTGCTGGTCAATTTACAGCACAGACAGTGACATTAAACAAAGCCTCAGCTTCACAAACACACACTCGTCCTTATTGACTAATGCACATACACATGTTCAAACAATAACACAAAAAAACAAAAAAACATTAAAAACCAGCCATAAAATTGAAGCGCTTGGTCCAGAGTTACGCGGTTGTGTGAAGATGTGTTGTTATTGTTGTTGCTGTAATGTGCGCTTGTGATCAGTATATTGACTTACCAACATAATAAAACATGCCTTGTTTGCCATTTGGGAGCTGGAAGCACTCATCGCCGTTGGATTCATCCTGTTTATTTTTATTAAGGGATTTTAAAGCATCACTTTGTGGAAATATGTGTTTGCCAGTGCTGCTTTGTAACAGCAACCAGGGAACATAGAACTGGATTAAATAAAAAAAGCCAAAACAAACAGTTTTTGACTTTAGGGCTCCACAGTGTATCACCCTTTTCATAATGAGCAAAGCAAATGTTGTTTTCCATTATTAAAACATTTGTTACACTCTGTCCTCAATAAGTGTTGTCCCGACTAATGTCTGCTGCGAAATTCAGGCAATTTAACACTCCTCTAAACAGAAACTGATGAGCAGAACAGTTTGGCAGGTTCATCAGCGAGAGACTGTTGGTAGAAAAGAAATATCCCAAAACATTCTAAGCTCTTAATAACTAATGCTGTAGAATGTGACAGAAAATTCATTAAATGACATAAAAATGTCTTATTTATATAGAGAAAGCCAGACAGTGTAGAGGAGTGCAATCAGTGAATGTGGAAAAGTCTCCAACAAGGTGGAGCCAGTGCCCTGCAGGGCAGTTTCAATCGAGGCTACTCCTCAGTTGACAACCTTGAAAGTAAAACAGCCTTTTAATGGTCCTGTTACTAGTATGTGCTTGTTACAGTGGTTCATTCATTTGTTTTGCAAGTGTGACACTGATCCCAATCAGGTTTGTAACATGCTACAAGTTGCTAATTGATGCTAATGCTAAAACTGAGTTCAACCTAGGCTTGACAGATATTTTATGATAAACTAGGAGAACAAGCAAAATGTTGCATCTAATTATAAACTGGAAAAAAAAGCTGAGCTTAATTTTTGGGACAAATTTTAATTTTTTAATTGTATTATTTTAGTGTAAGTGAAAAATATCTGCAGGAAGGCTGCTGCTATGTGTTGAGGTAAAACAGCGGCTTTAGGGCTTTTGTGCCAAAGGCACAACAAAGGACAAACGATTGAAAGGAACAAGTCTACTGATGTCTGTGCAGAATCTGCCATATCATTAGTTCTGATTTTGATTGTGTTCTTGACAGCACATTAAAATCATTAGGATCTAGTGTGACAAGTGTTGTTTTTTAGGTGTATACTTTGCCTTTGTTGCCTTACTAAACACAGGCTTTGACAAACAGCTGTATCTGGATCAGATCCAGTGCTATTTTGAAGGAGGTCAAGTTCCTCTCAGAAAGGATGTTTGTGTTATGGGTCCCAAAACAGAATCCATACCACAATAACAAATGATACTGGTTCAGTGCCCTATGAATCCCTTAAAACATGAAAGAGTCAGAGAACAGAAGACATGAGCCACTTGTGTTGTTTCACAAATTTCCTCTTTTATCAGAATTAAGAGATCATAAGTAAAATTAAAAACTTCTATAAAACCAGAGGTTCTGGAGCATTCGCTCGAGTGTTAGCACAAGGCCATAATCCTTCCAGCAAGTTGACCCTGAGATCAGACCATGCAATGCTCAAAGAAACTGCTAAAACCCAAGAGCTACATCTCAGACTCTGCAGGCCTCAGTTAGCGTGTTAAATATTAAAGTGCATACGACATTACAATCAGAGAAAGACTGAACAAGTATGTCTTGTTGCCAGGCAGCACAGCTTAGTTTTGCAAAGCTGCCTTTGAGTAAACCACAAGACTTATCTGGACTTTATTCACAGGACCGTGTTTGGTGAAAACGGTGTAAACCAGCCCAAACTCCTCATACCAACTGTCCACCAGCTAGGCCAAAGTTTGCTCGTGAAACGGGGCAAGAATCCTAAGCACAGCAGCAAATAGTAACATGTAGTTGTCGAAAAGAATTGTCACGGCTCACCTGCACCTGTCTCAGTGACACTGGAGAGAGGACATCACTCACTGAAACCATAATAATGACAGGTTCTTGGCCCATGATGTCCCATTAGACAACCTCTAAAAGACTCTATTTAAAAGTTCCAACACCAGACACAGAGTTGGGGTTGAAAGCCTACCATTATAGCTTGCCACTTATTGCACCCCACTGCACTCTTGATGAAATCCATTTTGGTAATAGGGATAAAGGAGCAAATGCATAGGTACTACTACAAAGCATTCATTTGAACTGATCACAAATACTGCACTCAAAGGACAGGCAGCTCCAGCCTCTGCAAACTTCATGTAGTATGAATGGAGTACGTCAAGTACAGTGCAGCAGAAGTGAGAGCTGTATTTGCAGAGTATTTTCTTAAGAATTGTTTTTTTGCTCATAGGTCTACACTGTTACACATGCAACAATTTAGCAAAACATCAAAGAGACACCAAGCCAATGTAGAAAGTGGCTAAAAGAACAACAACAAAAATAAGAATTTGGTCCAAGTTACTTTCTTTACCAACTACGAGAGCATTATCATTATTGAGGGATGCGCTCTTCTAATTTGTTGTGCAACAAAATATGTGTACTATATCAGATTCCAGCAGTCATAACAGGTGGTAGACTTGTTTTTTGCTGGCAGTAAGCCATGCAAGTTAACACCTGTCACCTGACCAGAAGTAATTCAGCACCTACCCAAAGCCAGCCAATCAGACATAATGTAACACTTCTCCATTTCTCTACAGATTTGTATTTGTTTACAAATAACCCCCATTTAAACCTCATACTTCATTGTGTCACTTCAAAGGTACAAACTTACTTTGAAAACTTTCTAAATCTTATGGGAGATTTCACTTTTGGTGTGTGTATGTGGACCTCATGCTGTGGGTTCCAGCCCTGTTATTTCAGTGGCCATCAGCGTAATGGTGAGCACTTTTACACACACACACACACACACACACACACACACACACACACACACACACACACACACACACACACACAGTAGGAAATAAATGCTGTACATTTGCTTCCCGTAGCTCGAGCCCTCCCTGCAGATTACGCTAAACCTCACCAACTACCAGGCACAGACAGACAATAATGTCAATAAAGAGTCTTGAATAAACCATTAAATATGTAAACAGGTAAAATTGTTTTACTGCGTGCAGCTTCAATAAAAACGAAACAAACAAAAAAGCATCTGGTTGGTTTGTTAGTGAGTATTTTCTCAGGGTTTTCTGGAGAAATATCACCAAGGAAAGGAGTAAAACTCAGTATCTTTACTCTCCGGTTGGATGTTCTTAGCCTTATCTCTGTCTCTGCCCTTTCTTTTTATGTGTCACTGTGTTTCAGTAACTATTTGAACTTGTGGTCAGGGGTCAGCAACTGCTCTCAAACAGCCCAATTTCTCTTTCTGTGAAAGATGCACGTGTCTCAGTTTTCTCCTGCATTCCCACTCTTACTTATGTGGATTGTGGATGTCGTTTTAACAATTTATAAAAAGCCCAAGTAATTAAAAAAGTTTCAACACTCCGGTACATTTCAGAGCATTTAAAAGTACATAATTACTAATCTATTAATAAGCATTAACTGTCTTACTGTGGTACATGTTTTTATATGAATGTCTGAATTTACTAAGTCCCAGTATAAAGCTGCTGCTATGACTGGTAATTACAAACGAACCCAGTCACAGTGAACACCCCATCTCCATATGTTAGCGGACTTAGTTACGCGGTCAGGCCACTACCACAGTGTCAACTAAAATATCTGATGTGTTGCTGTGAATTTCATATTTCACACATGATGAATCATCTACTGACTTTTGGTGATACCTTGAGTTTCCCTCCAGCAACATCCTGGTTTGGATTTTACATCAAATTTTTCCAAAACTTTACAGATGGACTCTGATGAAACTTTAATGCTCCCTTCAGAATTATATGCACTTTGGAAATTGCCTTTTTTCATCCACTCGAAATTCACATTTTGGTTGATGCGCACATAACGGCATTTCTGTTAGCTTCAGCTGCCTTGCACACCTTGTTTTATTCTGTGCTAATTAGCAAATATTAGCATGCTAACATGATTAAACATTAGCATAGTGTTAGTATATCATCTACTTAAAAGGTAACTATCTGTTTAAAAGGCTGGTTTTAATCATTCCAATATACATGTAAATGACTAGTGGGTGTCCATCTGGAGGATGAAACACTTCAGAAAACTGAGAAAATCACATTGTACAGTGATAAAACTCCTGGTCTCCTGTTGGAACTTTGATTGTCTGGCTTTAGAGGATGTAAGTAGTTTGATATCAGATCCGGATGTCTAAAACCAAGAATTTTATACAATGTCAAACCTGAGACAAAAATTCATAGCATTAATAGAGCTGTATGACATCATCAGCAGTCTGTAATTTCCATAAAGGTTTAAAGAGACTGGCTCTAACAGTTCTTTCTAAACTTTATGAGGTAGAAAGCTGGTGAGAATAAAAAGTAATAAAGGTTATAAATATCCTGGAATGTGATTCACAACTAAAGCATGGATAAACACCTAAAGCATATTAAAATCATCAGTCATTTCATATAGTGATGAACAAATGTAAGATCACCAGAGGAGGCGTCAGCCTTGTAAGCAGTAAAATAGTGCTCTGTAACATGTTAAATCCTGTGGTGGTATGTGTACTTTAATCCAAACCATATTTAATGCTTAAAACTGGCTTACACCTGCCTCATTCAAATTTTCATCGCTCTTTTAAAACAAATTCACATATAGTTTCATTTCAATAAGGTGTCATAATCACCATCAAATAGAATCATAGCTACCTGCAGTGTGTGTGTGTGTGTGTGTTTGTTGCGCTCGAACACACACACACACACACACACTGATATGGGAGTAATATGAACTTACACTGGGAATTCAATGGGCTGATAACCTCTGAGAAAGACAGCTTTTCGTGCACAAAGTCAGATACACACACACACACACACACACACACACACACACACACACACACACACACACACACACACACACACACACACACACACACACCTGTATCAAGTACTGATTGAGTTTGCATTTGTGTATGTGTGTGCATGTGAGTGTTTGTGTGTGTAACTTACATCTTTATCTTGTCCCAACAATAACCATGTCTCCAGCAAGACCTTTCATTCCCACTGTGGGGAAATAGGATTAGTGTACACACACTCACTATCTCTGACAGGGTCAACACACGTGCACACGCACGCACGCACGCACGCACGCACGCACGCACACACACACACACACACACACACACACACACAAAAGCCTGAGGCCAATATTGCTGCGCTACAGTACAGCAGGATGTAACCATTAATGTCTTTCATTGTTCTCTTGTTGCCAAACAGTGGCTGATAGCATATTGTGCATGAGTCAGTGCATTGGTGCTGCCATTTAACCTTTGGACGTGCACCGTCTTAGATGGGAGATATTAGCAGCTTTGCCCCTACCGTGTGGTCTCTCTGTATCATATATGAGATGCAAACTGCTCAAAGAATAATAACAATGCATGATGATGCAACCGTGTGAGTAGGTGTGCTCCTTAGCAGAAAACCACTGATCACCTCAGGGCTAGCTCTGCATTTACACATCACAGATAAGTGAGGGGAAAAAAACAAAACATCTTCTGACTGCTGCTTTAAATGTATGAATAGCGTATCGAGGCAGCAGGAGTCTTGACCTGCAGGTTTAAACGGCAGACCTGACAGGAAAATGTGGGAGAAGAGAGGGAAGTGGAATTTCCCATCATAACTGTTGTGGACCCTTGAGCCACATATTTCACTGCCAAGTGCTTTAGTTCAGGTGCCCGCTGGCTAGAAGTAGAAGGCCGTTGGGTATAACATATAAACATTATAAACAGAAAGATTAAATAATGGGATATGTGGTTAGTTCTCTAATATAAGAAGAAAGGTCAGCAAAGCCAAATGTGTTTATACTCATACTGAGTCCAGGAACCCTGTGAAAGAAGTTCTAAACATTATTTTTCATAGATTCTGATGTAAATCTAAATGAGGCATCGTTTTCCTGTCTCGCTTTGGTTTTATCTTCAGGCAACTATTTGAAGCCAGATCTCAGGTGTGGGCAACTTAACATCCCAACTGTGCTCCTGCCCTCTCTGCCAAAGAATTCTTTGTGTTATCTGTCCCCACAGTGTTTCTTCTCCATTCCCTCCCTCACATGTGCATCTTGGCTGGGGGTTTGTTCCTGCCTTGATCTGCACTGAACTTTAATCTTTTTTAATTCTTAGTAATGCATTGCCATTGTCCATGGTACATTATGTGCTCAATGCCACGTGCTGTGCAGTTTCAGAGCAACCCTCCCCTATTTTCCTCAGGTGTTCTTTGTGTGATCATCTGTCTGCCTGAATGAGCTGATAAGATGTTGTGCCTTAACTGAAGAGCATGTTGTTTTGTTTCGATCCCCAGAGCGCTTTATACTTATAGGATTATTAAATAACCCCGTGTTAATATGCCCATTGCAAATGGTCCTCTTATATTTTTCCTTTTTTATGTCAAATATATAGTGTTACAGTCGTGGGTGCTTATGTTAAATATGACCTGGAGCATATACTCAGGCTTCAAACTGCTCTTAATTTTCAGATTCAGGTCCTTTTAATTCTACTCCTGGAATATTGACTTAAAAAGAGGATAAATATGGTCATCAATACTTTATGTATTGTGTAATTGATTATCTGGCACAGAAACCTGGCTGTAAAAATAAAAATGCTCCACCCACCTACTCATTAGCATTTGTGTTTGTGAAGGCCATCCAATCAGGAAAAAGTTAGATTAAAAGAAGTCTGGCCTGGAAGAGAGAGGAGATTAAACACCCTGCAATAGGACAGTGGATAACCTGAAGGCCTACATTAATAACCAGTGTAAGACTAATAATTATTTTGAACTGGAAGCTGCTTTCAGCTGGTGTTGAATGTGAGCATTATCAGCTTATCCTCAAGTCACAGTCACCAAATGGCCCTGTTTACTCCTTTATACTATATATTTTGCACGTGTGAAGTGCCTGCTGCTGACAAAACTGAAAACATATTAATGCACATACTGTCTCACCTGTGACACCATCAGTGGGACCTCAGATGTGGTCACATTGGTCTCATTTTGCTCATCATTTTTGACCTGATTAACAGGTGATCCAAAGTTTAATAATACTCGATGGCCGCTTTATTAGATACACCTGTCCAACTATTTCACCAGCCAATCAAAAGACAGGAACCCAGGACCAGGACTTGGTCAAGACAACTTGTATCAGACTAATAATAATAATAATAATAATAATAATAATAATAATAATATATACTTTGTGAATCCTGCAGGAATTTTTTTTTCTGCTTCCACTCATTCAGTGAAGCAGTGGGCAGCCACCAATCCAGTGTGACGGTACCTTGCTCAGGAGTACCTCAGGGTAACCGTTCGGTGGATTTGAACCCCTGACTTTCCGGCATGGGGCAAACATTCTACCTACTGAGCTGTCTCTGCCCCAAAATGGTTGAAGAAAAGTGATTAAAGTGACTTTGAAAGTGGCATTGTTGCTAGCATCAGACAGGCTGGTCTCAGCAGTTCATAAACAGATGATCTACTGGGATTTTCCCACACAGCAAACCTCTCTAGAGAGAATAGTCTGAAATAAGAAAAGCAAAGAAAAAAAGAAAATAAACTGTCAGCTGAAGTTCTCTGGAAAATATCAGAAGTTAGAAGAGGATCACTTTCTTTGAGCTAATAGAAAGACAACTGCAACTCAACAGTAACAATAAATCAACAGTAATTTATTAAAACCAAAGTATGCAGAAAAGCATCTCTGAACACACATTGAACCTTGAAGCTTTGATTGTTTGCAGTAGTGAAAGATCAGACAATAGTGCCACACTGTCAGTGATGAAACGGAGGCTACAGTTTGCATTAGCCCTCCAACACTGGGTAACAGACGCCTGGAAAACATCGTCTGGTTTCATGAGACTTGATTTCTTCTGTAATATTTGGATGGTGGAGTCAGAATTGCATTAAAACAACAACAGGCTGGATCCTGTACTAATGATTCAGGCTGGTAGCAGTAACATAAAGGTTTGAGGTGTATTTCTTTGTCATACTTTAGCACCTTAAGTGTCACAGCTTACCTGGCATTTAAATGCTGATTATGTCCTTCCCTTTATGACAAATGTCTGCCCATCTCCTGATGTTTATTTCCAGCAGCATCACACATCAAGTCCCATGTTTCCAGCAGCTTGTTGAATCTGTGCCATGAAGAATTAAGGCACTTCTAAAGACAAAGGGGGTCACACCTGGTACGAGCTAGGCGTAACTAATGAGATGGCATTGTGTATGCACCATCACTGCACCAAAAGCATTCAAAGAAAAATCTCATTCCTCAATTACAGCTGAATGTGAAAAGAAAGAAACAGTCTTTGTTTATGTGGTTTTGGATAAAAACATCAAAGACCGGATGCAAACATAAGAAATGGCTGAGTGCACTGCAGCCATAATTGTTGTGGTTTTATTGACAGATGTGAACTCCCAGCTGTCCCCTGGACTGAGTTCCAGACAAACAAGCATTAGCAGGCTACAAGCTGCCAGAACAGTTACTGTGTGAAGAGCTGAGAATGATGTTACACATCATACTTATACAGACCCTGGCAGCGTGGTGGATTTATTTTGCTGTCATGCTATTTTCAATCAATCTTGTATTTTCCTCATATTTAGGCAGGAAGGAAGAAGGAGGAATTTCATTAGAGGTTGTAATGCGTGTTGTGGCTATAAATTACCCTGTGTTTGTTTCATCCTTTCAGCCAGAGCCAAATCCAGCCAGTGTATTAGTTTAAGCTCTATTACTGAGTTATTTCAAATCTTATTTCTGGATCCAGTGTGCACGTGTGCCAAATGCTTTATGACCTTTTTTTTTTGCAGTAATCTCTAACTGAGATTTCTCCTGTAAACTGTTAAAATTATAAAGCAGAGGAATAAATTATATATATGATTAATACAATGTGATGTATCTCACTCTACCGAACAGTGAACTGAAAGTTTTGAATGCAGCTTCTATCAAAAGTCATATCTTGCAACGATCTCTTCAAAGACTTTGTTTGTACTTGAGTAAACTACTGGATTGTGGCAAGGCAAGGCAAGGCAAGGCGAATTTATTTGTATAGCACAATTCAACAACAAGGTGATTCAAAGTGCTTTACAGAGACATTAGAAACAAAAACAAATAAAAAGCATGATTTAAAATTGATTAAAACAAGCAAACAAACAAACTAACTAAACACACAAAACAGTAAAATCAAAACAGATAAAATCAGAAATAGATAAGATCAGTAGTTAGTGTAAGTTTTGAAATTTAAGCTTAAAAGTGTGGATTTGGTGCTTTATTCAAATGCAGCTGAGAATAGGTGAGTCTTCAGCCTGGATTTAAATAAACTGAGTGTTTCAGCTGATCTGAGGCTTTCTGGGAGTTTGTTCCAGATATAAGGAGCATAAAAGCTGAATGCAGCTTCTCCGTGTCTGGTTCTGACTCTGGGAACTGATAAAAGACCGGATCCAGATGACCTGAGGGATCTGGATGGTTCATACTGGGTCAGGAGGTCATTGATGTATTTTGGTCCTAAACCATTCAGAGCTTTATAGGCCAGCATCAGAACTTTAAAGTCTATCCTCTGACGGACAGGCAGCCAGTGTAAAGACCTCAGAGCTGGACTGATGTGGTCCACTTTTTTGGTCTTAGTGAGGACTCGAGCAGCAGAGTTCTGAATGAGCTGTAGTTGTCTGACTGATTTTTTAGGTAGACCTGTAAAGATGCTGTTACAGTAATCAAGCCTACTAAAAATGAATGCATGGACTGATAATGTGCTGATAGTAATTATGCTGCTGCAGATCAGTTTGTGAAAGACACTTACAGTCAGTCACTGTATAAACTGGGGATGTTCCTGGTAACTAATTTTTAGTCAACTAAACAAGAGAAAACAATGTTTAACTAACTGCCTCGTGTAAAACTAAGAAACGGAACTAAGATTGGAATGAAGAGTGGTAGAAACTAGGAATTTCACTGTTCTCATGTATGGAAGCCTATTTATATTTACAGAAATACAACCTGATGACCACGATTGGGTATAAAAAGAGAACCTTAGAGATGTCGTTTTTCAGAAGTAAAGATGGTAGAGGTTCACCAATCTGCACAAAACTGTCTACAAATTGTGACAATTTTAGAATAATATTCTTTTATACAGTACATACTGTAGATGTCATCAAAAGTTCTGAAAATCTGGAGAATCAAAAATCAGTTCTGGATGCCTGTGATCTTTGGGTCCTCAGGTGGCCCTGCTATTAAAACAGGAATGATTCTATCTTGGAAATCACTGCACGGGCTCAGGAACACTTCCAGAAATCATTATGTGAACACAATGTACTGTGCCATCCAGAAATGCAGGCTGAAGCTCTGTTATGCAAATCTTTCTGTCGCTCTTCTCTAGGCCAGCAGAGCATTTTCCTTCCCAGCTTTTAACACACGACCCGAGGCGTCTCATAGTAACGTGAAAGGTAGCCTTATGGTAGTAGAATATATGTTTACAGACATTGCTGGTAAACCCGTGTGTCTTATTAGTGGAGCTAATGTGGCTGTAATTAAGAAATTTAATTTAAGTTTGTCCTTACAACAGATGGAGCGCCGGTGTTGTGCGGTGAAAAAAGCGGACTAGTCAGCAGGATACGTGTAAAGATGCAGGAGGAGAACTGTACCGGTGAGTTAACAGCATATCACTGCATCACACACCAGGAAAGGCTGTGTGGTAAAGTCCTAAAAATGGAGCATGTAATGATCACCGTAACGCAAGCCATAAATTTTATCTGAGCTAAAAGTTTAACCGTCAATTTCAGTCTTTTATGTGGGAAATAGATTCAGAGTTTGCCGACATTCCTCATCATACAGAGGTCCGTTGGCTGAGTTGGGATAAAAATTCTCAATAGAGGTTTTGAGCTCAGCAAGGAAATCTGTCAGCTCATGGACATGACATGTATGATGCGGTGAAGGCATTTCAAGTGAAGCTGTCACAAATGCACCAGTGCAACCTGCCTCACTTTCCCTGTTGCCAAGTAATGTTGAACCAAGTCAGCGGACCTGCTGAACTGCACCTGTGCAGATTCAGATGGAGCTGCAGTGTAATGATGCACTCAAGGAAAGTACGATACTGATTATACAGTTACAGTTTGATGATACAGTTTATTAGTTCCATTCCTGAAGCAACGCCCAGCTCCGTCTACATGCGGCTCCAACCATGTGTATGCTTTTATTTATTTTTTCTGGGGTTTTTGGCAGCATGTTCATATTTCTAACTTGCATAATTTTGACAGGATATGTTTTTATGAAGAGCAAAATATTTAAAGTTACATTTTATTTTTTTAAGTTTATTTAATCTGGAATAATATTCCTGTCTGTTTTTATTCGTATTTCTGTTTAAAAAACATTGTTTTAGTGTGTTCAATAAATATTTATCTTGTTTGGCCCGTGACCTAAAGTGTTCCTTGAGTTTTGGCCCCCTGTGCAATTGAGTTTGACGCCCCTGCAATAGAATGCCACTTGCGGCAGTAACACACGCTTAGAGAAGAGGCTCCAGCTGTCCATTCCAGCCCTAACCCTGTCAGTGTTTTCCAAAGTGATTCGTGAACAGAATGTAAAACACATTTACATGTATAGATTCATTCCAAATGGCTCTCATGCCTTTTCACATAGCGTGGGAATGTTATGTGTTGGGATGAAAATGTGTTGAGGCCAGAGGTAATTACAAAAGGACTGTGATGGTTTAATAGTGCATCAATGGCTGTAGAATTAACAGCTAGCACATCTGGAATGGGCAACATCAATGCTCAAAGGTTTTGTAAAGGTTTTAGAGCAACATGTGCGCCCATCCAGGGGACATCGGTTTCTGCAAAGGCCTTGCATATATCAGCAAGTGTGCTTAATTGCATACTGGATTTACTATAACAGGATGCATGGCTTCATAGTAAAGAGATGGTTTCTGAACTGGTCAGCCACGACTGTTGGTTCAAGGTTCAAGGTTCAAAGTTCAAGGTTCTTTATTTGTCACATGCATAGTTATACAAGTATAACACACAGTGAAAATGTAGTCTGACACGCTCCTTGACATGTGCAAAAATTGGGGGTGGGGGGGTGGGGGGGGGTGGGGGTGTAGAGGAAGAACATTATATATATATATACATACATATAGTATATACACTGGGTGAATGTGCAGTAGTAGCAGCTAGCAGGTGAATTCTGTACATTAATATGAATAGACATCTGACTATTTTACAGAATGGACAATATAAACATATTTAAAATTAAAGGAATTGAAATGTACATTGTGTCTTGGTTTAGAGTGTCTGGAAGAGAGTCCTGTCTCAGTCAATTATAGATGATGTGAGCGGGCGGGTGTGTGTGTTTAGGGCACAGATGGCTTGGGGATAGAAGCTCCTCTTGAGTCTCTCTGTCCTTGCCCGGAAGATGCGGAACCTTCTACCAGATTGCAGAAGTTGGAACAGTTTGTTGCCAGGATGGGACGGGTCCTTCAGTATCTGCGCTGCTCTAGTCCGGCATCTCCTGGTGTAGGTGTCCTGAAGCGGGGGGAGAGCAATCCTGCAGCAGCGTTCTGCTGTACGGACCACTCTCTGGAGAGCTTTTTAGTCCTTCACACAGCTGTTCCCAAACCACGATGTCATGTTCTGTGTGAGGATGCTCTCCACAGCGCCTGTATAGAAAATCCTGAGGATCTTTGGAGAGACCCTGAACTTCCTCAGTTGTCGTAGGTGATACAGGCGCTGCCTAGCCTTTTTGGTCTGGACCTGAATGTGGGCAGCCCATGTCAGGTCTGAGGAGATGTGGACACCAAGATACTTGAAGGACTGCACCCTCTCCACTGGAGCTCCATTGATGATAATGGGCTTGTAGTCTCTGTGCTGACCCCTTCTGAAGTCCACCACCAGCTCCTTGGTCTTGCTGACGTTCAGCTGGAGGTGGTTGTCCTGGCACCACGATGCCAGATTCTTCACTTCATCCATGTTGGGCAACATTGCTCTTCCAAGAGTCCAGCAACTGGTCTCCCCTGTTCCCAGACATTTATGGACTGTTGCTAGAAGAAGAGCGAATGCTGCTCAGGTGTAAGCATGGTCCTGTCCCTTTTTTGAGATGTATTGCTGCCATCAAATTCCAAATGAGCTAATATATTTCTCTTAAAATAATGCATTTCCTCTGTTCAAACATTTGATATGTTTTCTCTGGTCTGTTGTGAATGAAATATGGGTTTCTGTGATTTTATAAATCATTTAGTTCTGTTTTGTTTTGGGTTTTTTTTTTTTTACATTTTTCACAGCATCTGAATATTTTTGGAATTATGTTTGTAAATGATTGTAAATGATTGGGTCTTGATGAATAGATTACAGAGATCTAGATGCTCAGTGCTTATGAAATACCTATACCTGATTATAATCTGGATTTCGCTCGAGAATAAAAAAGAAAACAAACAAAAACATACATCTTCTGCAACTTACTCCCACATCTCCCTTCAGCCTCTTATATTCTCTCTTCTTTGTGTCTGTTCAGTTTCTCCCTCTCTCCTCTCATGCTCTCTATAATCCAGCCATCCAGGGATGCTTTGGACAATAAAGCTGTCACAAGTCAATCTCTCCTGATAAACCAGTTCTTCCTGCTTTACAGCCAATGATGACAGTTTCCACGCTCCCAGACCATTTCATTGGATGAACTCCAGGAAGTGTTTGGATGGCGTTTTTGTATATCAAATCCTGCTTTGGGAAATGGGCTTACAGTGCTCAACACATCACGCCAAGAGTGCAGCTGTACACATAAACACATGATCACAAGCACAGACACACACACACTGTTTATGGTGCTCAATATTCACACACACATACTCACTTTGCATCATGTGCATGGAAGTGACACAGATTTGTGAAAAACACCACAGATGGATATTTCTTTTTGAATAAACACAGTCAAGTGATTGTTCAGCTCTTTCATAGTAAGGTTGTTGTTTATGACTGTGATCAATGTGTCCAAAACTTTTAAGCCAGTAGACCTACAGTATATTTTTCCCGTGTGTGTGTGATGGATGTGTCTCTTTTTCTCTGTTAACTGCTCCTTCGGTTCAGGATATCACAAAGCAAACAACACAAACAACAAGGGCACCAAATAAAAAGAACAACTCAAAGAACCACCACTATACCATTATTGAGAACAATGACCATAACAGTAAAATCATCATCATCATCATTACAGAACGCAATTCAAGCAAAGACTGATGCTTTCTAAAATGATCAAGATTCAGCACGGTCAGCTCCGTGAGAATCCAGTCTGCAGCTATATATTTACATAAAGCCAATTTTCTCGAGTAAACAGTGCCATAAATGTCCTGTATATTTGTGCTTGCTGTCATATATAAAATTAACACTGCAGTGTTTGTTGTAAATAACTGATTCAGACAAGCATTAAGTTGCAGTTTATATTTTCAGGTCTATCCAGACATGACCTTTGAATGTCTGCATAATTTTCATGTTACACTTATTAAAATGTGCCTGAAACCTTTGGAGTTTATCAAACAATTAGTGATAGTGAGCTGAATTTAGAGTCACAAAAACAGATGTTTTTTAATCTTTATTTCACTGTTGCACTCCAGTTATAAAATAAACAATTTAGCACTAAAAGGATTCAGATTCAGATTCCCCGACGCACTCAACACAAATTTTACAATTCTCTCACTTATAAGTTCAAATGAGTGGAGTTATGGGTCAGTAAATGTACAATTTTTTGAGACATGAATGCTCCTAGACCACCCACAGGTGCGAAAGGGGAATTTTTTTCTTCGTGTGTGTGTGTGTGTGTATATATATATATATATATATATATATATATATATATATATATATATATGTATATATATGTGTGTGTGTGTGTGTGTATGTATATGTATATATATATGTGTGTGTGTGTGTGTATGTATATGTATATATATGTGTGTGTGTGTGTGTGTATGTATATGTATATATATATATATGTGTGTATATATATATGTATGTAAATATATATATATATGCAGCTTGAAAAAACCTGGATCCCCCGTAGCCGGTTACCAAGATTACGTGAAGTACCCTCAGAAGGTCTGCTGGATGATGTTAATGCAGCACTACGGACAATACCTACAACCACGATTACCGACACTAGCAAGCTGATCTACAATATGGCAGCAGTGATCAGTGAGATGCTTGGCTACAAGTTGAACAGCCACAAGGGGCAGTACCCTCCATGGAGAAGGAGGCTAGAGGGCAAGATCAAAGTAGCACGGAGGGAGGTTAGCCAACTAACGGAGTTGCAGAAAGGTGCGACAAAGAAGGTGCATAAGAAATACAGCAAGCTGTCCATACCTGAGGCCTTGGAAACTGCCAAACAAAGACTCACAGCCTTGGCCAGCCGCTTGAGGAGGTACACCAGAGAGATAGAAGGCAGGAGAATAAACCAGCTGTTCTCCACAGAACCAGCAAAGGTGTACTCTCAGTGGCAAGGGGACAATAATAATAAGAGAACAGCACCACCAAGGCTGGAGACGGAGCAATACTGGAAGAGCGTATGGGAGAAGGACGCAACCCATAACGGCAATGCTCAGTGGCTAGTGGATCTGAGGGCAGACCACAGCGACCTCCCTGAACAGGGTCCAGTAACCATCACAGTGGCAGATATCCAAGAAAGGGTCTCCAGTATGAAGAGTTGGGCAGCACCAGGGCCCGACATGGTTCACGCCTACTGGCTAAAGAAGCTGACTGCACTCCACGAGCGTCTGGCAGCACAAATGAACCAGCTGCTAGTTAACGAGAGACACCCGGAATGGCTAACTGAAGGTCGGACGGTCCTGATCCCCAAGGACCCCAAGAAGGGACCGGTCCCCTCCAACTACCGACCAATAACCTGCCTCAGTACTACATGGAAGCTCCTGTCAGGCATCATATCGGCTAAGATGAACAGGCACATGGGCATGAGCGGGACACAGAAAGGAATTGGCAAGAATATCAGAGGCGCAAAACACCAGCTACTGGTAGACAGAACAGTCAGCCGAGACTGCAAGACCAGACTGACCAACCTGTGCACTGCCTGGATTGATTACAAGAAGGCCTATGACTCAATGCCCCACAGCTGGATACTGGAATGCCTAGAATTGTACAAGATCAATGGGACCCTAAGAGCCTTCATCAGGAACTCAATGGGGATGTGGCGTACAACACTAGAGGCCAACTCCAAGCCCATAGCACAAGTCACCATCAAGTGTGGGATCTACCAAGGAGATGCTCTGTCCCCACTGCTGTTCTGCATAGGCCTGAACCCCCTCAGTGAGATCATTAACAAGACTGGCTACAGATACCGACTACGGAACGGAGCAGTTGTGAGCCACCTCCTGTACATGGATGACATCAAGCTGTATGCCAAGAGTGAACGAGACATCGATTCACTGATCCACACTACCAGGCTATACAGCAATGACATTGGAATGTCGTTTGGACTGGAGAAGTGTAGTCGGATGGTAATAAAGAGAGGGAAGGTAGTCAGAACTGAGGGGATTGAACTACCAGAAGGCAACATTGCAGACATAGAGGACAGTTACAAGTACCTGGGGATCCCGCAGGCGAATGGGAACCATGAAGAGGCCGCTAGAAAAGCTGCAACCACCAAGTACCTGCAGAGGGTCAGGCAAGTCCTGAGAAGTCAGCTGAATGGTAAGAACAAGATCCGGGCCATCAACACGTACGCCCTGCCCGTGATCAGGTACCCTGCTGGGGTAATAGGCTGGCCAAAGGAGGAGATAGAAGCCACTGACATAAAGACAAGAAAGCTCCTTACCATGCATGGAGGGTTTCACCCCAAGTCCAGCACCCTGAGGCTGTACGCTAAGCAGAAGGAAGGGGGCCGGGGACTGGTGAGTGTCAGCACCACAGTCCAGGATGAGACAATGAACATCCAAGAATACATTGGGAAGATGGCCCCAACTGACCGAGTGCTCAGTGAATACCTCAGGCAGCAGAAACCCAAGAAAGAGGAGGGAGACGAGGAACCATCATGGAAGGACAGGCCCCTGCACGGTATGTACCACCGGCAGATAGAGGAGGTGGCTGATATCCAGAAATCCTACCAGTGGCTGGACAAAGCTGGACTGAAAGACAGCACAGAGGCACTAATCATGGCAGCACAAGAACAAGCTCTGAGTACAAGATCCATAGAGGCTGGGGTCTATCACACCAGGCAAGACCCCAGGTGCAGGCTGTGTAAAGATGCCCCAGAGACAATCCAGCACATAACAGCAGGGTGCAAGATACTAGCAGGCAAGGCATACATGGAACGCCATAACCAAGTGGCCGGCATAGTGTACAGGAACATCTGTGCCGAGTATAACCTGGAAGTCCCGAGGTCAAAATGGGAGATGCCCCCAAGGGTGGTGGAGAATGACCGAGCTAAGATCCTGTGGGACTTCCAGATACAGACGGACAAAATGGTGGTGGCTAACCAACCGGACATAGTGGTGGTAGACAAACAGAAGAAGACGGCCGTAGTGATTGATGTAGCGGTTCCGAATGACAGCAATATCAGGAAGAAGGAACACGAGAAGCTGGAGAAATACCAAGGGCTCAGAGAAGAGCTCGAGAAGATGTGGAGGGTGAAGGTAACGGTGGTCCCCGTGGTAATCGGAGCACTAGGTGCGGTGACTCCCAAGCTAGGCGAGTGGCTCCAGCAGATCCCGGGAATAACATCGGAGATCTCTGTCCAGAAGAGCGCAGTCCTGGGAACAGCTAAGATACTGTGCAGGACCCTCAAGCTCCCAGGCTTGGTAGAGGACCCGAGCTTGAAGGATAAACCGCGATCCGCAGCGCTGTTGAAAAGGCTGTGGAAGTCCCTGTATTAAACACGTAGACCTGTGACACAAAAATCACCAAACTCGGACAACCACAGACTGTTTTCCTTCGTGGTGATGAAGGAAAATGCTGGGTTGGCATGTAAAAGGGCATTTATTCCCTTCAAAGACCTGCAGTTCAAAAAAGCGCCCCTCCGACAGCCAAACCCATCTGTTCTCTGATTGGACTGTTACATTTGTGATTGACATGACATTGACCAATCAGATGAAAGGAAGAAAAATAGGGTCAAAATCCGTACTTGTAACTTGCAGGGTTTTTTTTTCTAAGTCCACACACAAATCTTTTTTACGCACACACAAATCTTTTTTACACATACAAATCTTTTTTACGCACACACAAATCTTTTTTACGCATACACAAATCTTTTTTACACACACACAAATCTTTTTTACACATACAAATCTTTTTTACGCACACACAAATCTTTTTTACGCACACACAAATCTCTTTTACGCATACACAAATCTTTTTTACGCACACACAAATCTTTTTTACACATACAAATCTTTTTTACACACACACAAATCTTTTTTACACATACAAATCTTTTTTACGCACACACAAATCTTTTTTACACATACAAATCTTTTTTACACATACAAATCTTTTTTACACATACAAATCTTTTTTACAAGTACAAAATATTTATGACCACATTTTGAGCCCATAGCTTACCTTCAGGGTCATACGTCACATGAAAACCAAGATAGTTCCAAACGACAGATCTGAATGAGGGTGGGGGAGGTTCAATTTCGGCTAGCGTTGAGGCAGTTGCCATGTTGCAACGAGCTTAGCTTCTGTCTCGCTAGCTTGCTCAGTGGATCTGCGCTCGACAATGCAGCCTAGGTGGAGTAGTCGATCATTTCATCATTTCACAGACCGGCCTTTAAGGTGTCGCAGATAAACACAACAAAATAAACGATATGACCAAGACAAAAACGGTGGTATTTTGTAAACATAATAATAAACTTTATTAGCAGCGTCCTCCTGAAATGCACCAACAACATTGAGAGTAACATCCTCCTCTCTGCTCCTTAATGCTGTCTGATTGCTATAGTAAGGCGTAAATATTTAATTCAAAAATAAGACACACAACTAAGACCCAGGGAAACCGAGTTAACGATAAGAAGCCTGACAACCATAAATTTCACACCCGAGCCTGAACTCTTGCGACCTGCTACCAAACGACCCGGGGGGATCGCTCCCCTACCACATCTGTGGGGAACACAGCTGCTGACCAAATGCGACAATTAAATGGTAAATTAAACGGGTTCTTATTTAGCACTTTTCTACCTGAGCAGTAAAAACACTTTATACAATATGCCCCATTCACTTATTGTTAGGATGCCTGGGTCGTTGACCCAGGGTATTTGAGTTTCTTATATTATTTATACTTTCTAGTCTTTGGTTTCTTTGAGTTCTGTCTTATGGTTTATGTCTCTGTCTTCTTTAGTTGCTCTGTCTCCCCTATCACCTGTATCCCCTTGTCTAGTTCACGTCTCTGTGTATCCTTAGTTCCTATATCCCCGTGTTCAGTCAGTGTTTGTGTCTGCCCTGGTCCCACGTCTCTGTTCCCTCTGTGGTGCCTGCATGTGAGTCTGTGTCTTTGTTCAGTCTGTGTTTTGTGTTTCCTGTTTTACTTTGAAGGTCTCCTTGAATCGCTACCTTATCGTGGTGGAGGGGTTTGTGTGTCACAGGGATCCCAGGGGCTATGTTGTCTGGGGGCTTTTGCCCCCTGGTAGGGTCTCCCATGGCAAATTGGCCCTGGGTGAGGGACCAGACAAAGAGCAATTCATAAGACCCTTATGAAAAGGACACCGAGGGAACAGTTTACCCTGCCCGGGATAGGGTTACCGGGGCCTCGCCCTGGAGCCAGGCCCGGGGAGGGTGCCCGAGGGCGAGCGTCTGGTGGCCGGGCCTTAGTCCATGGGGCCCGGCCGGGCACAGCCCGAAGAGGAGACATGGGCCCATCCTCCCGCAGGCCCACCACCCGCAGGAGGCGCCATAGGGGTCGGGTGCATTGTGTGCCGGGTGGCGGCCAGGAGCGGAGGCCCTGGCGGACTGACCCCCGGCTGCCAAGACTGGCAATAGGGACATGGAATGTCACCTCTCTGGTGGGGAAGGAGACTGAGTTAGTGCGTGAGGTTGAGAGGTACCGGCTAGATATAGTCGGGCTCACCTCTACACATGGCTTGGGCTCTGGAACCAGTCTCCCGGAGAGGGGCTGGACTCTGTCTCAGTCTGGAGTTGCCCTTGGTGAGAGGCGGCGGGCTGGGGTGGGTATCCTAATATCCCCTCGGCTTGCTGCCGGTACGTTGGGGTTTTTCCCGGTGGACGAGAGGGTTTGTTCCCTGCGCCTTAGGGTGGCAGTTCAGAGTACCCAGCCTTCTTAGAGTCCCTGGGGGGGGGGGGGGGGGGGGGGGGGGTGCTGCTGGAGGGTGCTCCACCTGGAGACTCTGTTGTCCTGCTGGGAGACTTCAATGCTCACGTGGGTAACGACAGCGAGACCTGGAGGGGCGTGATTGGGAGGAACGGCCTCCCTGATCTGAACCCGAGCGGTGCTCTGTTATTGGACTTCTGTGCTAATCACAGTTTGGCCATAACAAACACCCTGTTCGAACATAAGAGTGTCCATAAGTGCACGTGGCACCAGGACGCTCTAGGCCGTAGGTCGATGATCGATTTTGTAATCGTATCAGCAGATCTGCGACCATATGTTCTGGACACTCGGGTAAAGAGAGGGGCTGAGCTGTCAACTGATCACCACATCTTACTATTCATCACTGATTGAAGAAAATAAGAACAACCCCAGGTTTCTCTTCAGCACTGTAGCCAGGCTGACAAAAAGTCAGAGCTCTTTTGAGCCAACCATCCCTTTAACGTTAACTAGTAATGACTTCATGAACTTCTTCACAAATAAAATTTTTATCATTAGAGAAAAAATTACCAATAATCATCCCACAGATGTAATATTATCTACAGCTACTCTTAGTACCATTGATATTAAGTTAGACTCTTTTTCTCCAATTGATCTTTCTGAGTTAACTTCAATAATTACTTCCTCCAAACCATCAACGTGTCTTTTAGACCCCATTCCTACAAAACTGCTCAAAGAAGTCCTGCCATTAATTAATTCTTCGATCTTAAATATGATCAACCTATCTCTAATAATCGGCTATGTACCACAGGCCTTCAAGCTGGCTGTAGTTAAACCTTTACTCAAAAAGCCATCTCTAGACCCAGCAGTCTTAGCTAATTATAGGCCAATCTCCAACCTTCCTTTCATATCAAAAATCCTTGAAAGAGTAGTTGTCAAACAGCTAACAGATCATCTGCAGAGGAATGGTTTATTTGAAGAGTTTCAGTCAGGTTTCAGAGCTCAGCACAGCACAGAAACAGCTTTAGTGAAGGTTACAAATGATCTTCTTATGGCCTCTGACAGTGGACTCATCTCTGTGCTTGTCCTGCTAGACCTCAGTGCAGCGTTCGATACTGTTGATCATAATATCCTATTAGAGCGATTAGAACATGCTGTAGGTATTACAAGTACTGCGCTGCAGTGGTTTGTATCATATCTATCTAATAGACTCCAGTTTGTGCATGTAAATGGAGAGTCCTCTTCACACACTGAGGTTAATTATGGAGTTCCACAGGGTTCAGTGCTAGGACCAATTCTGTTTACATTATACATGCTTCCCTTAGGCAGTATCATTAGAAGACATAGCATACATTTTCACTGCTATGCAGATGACACCCAGCTCTATCTGTCCATGAAGCCAGATAACACACACCAATTAGTTAAATTGCAGGAATGTCTTAAAGACATAAAGACCTGGATGGCCGCTAACTTTCTGCTTCTTAATTCAGATAAAACTGAGGTTATTGTACTCGGCCCTGAAAATCTTAGAAATATGGTATCTAATCAGATTCTTACTCTGGATGGCATTACCTTGGCCTCCAGTAACACTGTGAGGAACCTTGGAGTCATTTTTGACCAGGACATGTCCTTCAACGCACATATTAAACAAATATGTAAGACTGCTTTCTTCCATTTGCGCAACATCTCTAAAATTAGAAATATCCTGTCTCAGAGTGACGCGGAAAAACTAGTTCATGCATTTATTACTTCCAGGCTGGACTACTGTAATTCATTATTATCAGGATGTCCAAAAAACTCACTGAAAAGCCTTCAGCTAATCCAAAATGCTGCAGCAAGAGTCCTGACAGGGACTAGAAAGAGAGAGCATATTTCTCCTGTTTTGGCTTCCCTTCATTGGCTTCCTGTTAAATCCAGAATTGAATTCAAAATCCTGCTCCTCACATACAAGGTCTTAAATAATCAGGCCCCATCTTATCTTAATGACCTTGTAGTACCATATCACCCTATTAGAGCGCTCCGCTCTCGCTCTGCAGGCCTACTTGTTGTTCCTAGAGTATTTAAAAGTAGAATGGGAGGGAGAGCCTTCAGTTTTCAGGCCCCTCTTCTGTGGAACCAGCTTCCAGTTTGGATTCGGGAGACAGACACTATCTCTACTTTTAAGATTAGGCTTAAAACTTTCCTTTTTGCTAAAGCATATAGTTAGGGCTGGACCAGGTGACCCTGAATCCTCCCTTTGTTATGCTGCAATAGATGTAGGCTGCCGGGGGATTCCCATGATGCATTGAGTTTTTCCTTTCCAGTCACCTTTCTCACTCACTATGTATTAATAGACCTCTCTGCATTGAATCATATCTGTTATTAACCTCTGTCTCTCTTCCACAGCATGTCTTTATCCTGTCTTCCTTCTCTCACCCCAACCGGTCGCAGCAGATGGCCGCCCCTCCCTGAGCCTGGTTCTGCCGGAGGTTTCTTCCTGTTAAAAGGGAGTTTTTCCTTCCCACTGTCGCCAAAGTGCTTGCTCATAGGGGGTCATATGATTGTTGGGTTTTTCTCTGTATCTATGAAGCGCCTTGAGGCGACTTTTGTTGTGATTTGGCGCTATATAAATAAAATTGAATTGAATTGAATTGAATTGGTGGTGAGTTGGATCAGGTGGCGGGGGAAGACGCTGGACAGACCTGGTGCACCTAAACGCGTAGTGAGGGTGTGCTGGGAACGTCTAGCAGAGGCCCCAGTCCGCGAGATCTTCAACGCACACCTCCGGCAGAGCTTCAACAGCATTCCGAGGGAGACTGGGGACATTGAGTCCGAATGGACCATGTTCAGCGTCTCCATTGCCGAAGCTGCTGCATTGAGCTGCGGCCGCAAGGTGGTTGGTGCCTGCCGTGGTGGTAATCCCCGAACCAAATGGTGGACACCAGAGGTGAAGGGAGCCACTAGGCTGAAGAAGGAGTCCTATCGGGCTTGGTTAGCCTGTGGGACTCCGGAGGCAGCCGACAGGTATCGACAGGCCAAGCGGAATGCGGCTCGGGCAGTGGCTGAAGCAAAAACACGGGTGTGGGAGGAGTTCGGAGAGGCCATGGAAAAAGACTTTCGGACTGCCTCGAAGAGATTCTGGCAAACCGTCAGACGTCTCAGGAGGGGAAAGCGGTGCTCTACCTGCACTGTGTATAGTGCTGGCGGAGCGCTGCTGACGTCGACTGAGAAAATTGTCAGGCGGTGGAAGGAATACTTCGAGGACCTCCTTAATCCCACTGACACGTCTTCCGAGGAGGAAGCAGAGTCTGGGGATGAGGGGAATGACCCGCCAATTTCCGGGGGCGAGGTCACTGAGGCAGTTAAACAACTCCTTGGTGGCAGAGCCCCTGGTGTTGATGAGGTCCGCCCCGAGTTCCTGAAGGCTCTGGACGTTGTAGGGCTGTCCTGGTTGACACGCCTCTGCAATGTTGCGTGGAGATCAGGGGCAGTACCTGTGGACTGGCAGACCGGGGTGGTGGTCCCCATCTTTAAGAAAGGGGACCGGAGGGTGTGTTCCAACTACAGGGGGATCACACTCCTCAGCCTCCCTGGGAAAGTCTATGCCAGGGTGCTGGAAAGGAGAGTTCGTCCGTTAGTCGAACCTCGGATACAGGAGGAACAATGCGGTTTTCGTCCTGGTCGCGGAACACTGGACCAGCTCTTTATCCTCTCCAGGATACTTGAGGGTGCATGGGAGTTTGCCCAACCAGTCTACATGTGTTTTGTGGACTTGGAGAAGGCATTCGACCGTGTCCCTCGGGGTGTCCTGTGGGAGGTGTTGCGGGAATATGGGGTGTCTGGCCCATTGCTACGGGCCATTCGATCCCTATACAACCGTTGCAAGAGCTTGGTTCGCATTGCCGGCAATAAGTCGGACTCGTTCCCGGTGGGTGATGGGCTCCGCCAGGGCTGCCCTTTGTCTCCGGTTCTGTTCATAATTTTTATGGACAGGATTTCTAGGCGCAGCCAAGTGGCGGAGGGCTTTCGCTTTGGTGATGTGGTTCTGTTGGCTTCATCGGGTGGGGGCCTCCAGCTCGCACTGGAACGGTTCGCAGCCAAGTGTGAAGCAGCGGGAATGAGGATCAGCACCTCCAAATCTGAGGCCATGGTTCTCAGCCGGAAAAGGGTGGAGTGCCCACTCCGGGTCGGGGATGAGTTCCTGCCCCAAGTGGAG
Source organism: Astatotilapia calliptera (assembly GCF_964374335.1). Taxonomy (NCBI): domain Eukaryota; kingdom Metazoa; phylum Chordata; class Actinopteri; order Cichliformes; family Cichlidae; genus Astatotilapia; species Astatotilapia calliptera. Next base: position 20,301,883 of record NC_137423.1, read on the forward strand.
GAGTTCAAGTATCTCGGGGTCTTATTCGCGAGTGATGGGAGAAGGGAGCCCGAGATCGACAGACGGATTGGGGCTGCAGCTGCAGTAATGCGGACGCTGCACCGGTCCGTCGTGGTGAAGAGGGAGCTGAGTGTAAAAGCGAAGCTCTCAATTTACCGGTCGATCTACGTCCCTACCCTCACCTATGGCCACGAGCTGTGGGTAGTGACCGAAAGAACGAGATCGCGGATACAAGCGGCAGAAATGAGCTTCCTCCGAAGGGTGGCTGGCCTCTCCCTTAGAGATAGGGTGAGAAGTTCGGCCATCCGGGAGGGGCTCAGAGTAGAGCAGCTGCTGCTCCACATCGAAAGGAGCCAGCTGAGGTGGTTCGGGCATCTGACAAGGATGCCCCCTGGGCGCCTCCTGGGTGAGGTGTTCCAGGCATGTCCCACCGGGAGGAGGCCCCGGGGCAGACCCAGGACACGCTGGAGAGATTATATCTCTCGGCTGGCCTGGGAACGCCTTGGTATTCCCCCGGATAAGCTGGAGGAGGTGGCTGGGGAGAGGGAGGTCTGGGCCTCTTTGCTTAGGCTGCTGCCCCCGCGACCCGGCCCCGGACAAAGCGGATGAAGATGGATGGATGGATGGATGGTCTCTGTCTTATCTCAGTGTGTTCAGTTTACGCTTCCTTTTTTCTCGTCAGTTCTGATTTACCCCAGCTGTGTTTCCCTCCTGTTATTCATTCCCTGATTGCTCCTTCTGTGTATTTAAGCCCTGTGTTTCTCTGTGTCCGTGTCGCGATCTACCGTTTATTTTGCTGTGTGTTTTGTCCATCCACCGGTGTTAGTTTATTTTGAGTTTTTTCTAGTTATGTGATGTTTGCGTTCAGCATTAAAGCTGTTTTGGTTTAAGTTCTGTCTCCGGAGTCTGCACCTTGGGTCCTATCCCTGTCCGCACACAGCCGTCACCTAACAGAAGATCGCGACCAGAACATGGACCCAGCAGACTCCGTGTGGTATCGGCGACCCGCAGTTTCTGCCTTCCTCAAGGAGAGCGTGAGGCAGGAGGCTGGGCATGCCCAGGAGCTCCAGTCACCTTTTTATGGGTCACGTTTGGCTTTGGGAACGCCCCGCAGCCTCCAACCTGCCATGGCTACGGCCGAGCCAGCGCCTATGCCTCGGGCGATCAGGTTGAGCACGTGCTCAATCTCTCCAGTCGCTACACCTCCGCCTTCACCCCTGGATTACCAGTCCGACAAGAGGGTTAAGCGGCGGAGGAAGAAAGATTATGTGACGCCGGACGTTAGACTCACTCCACTGCAGTCCTTTGCTCTGTTTTTGGGACTGCAGCGTTCTGAGCTTCATAAACTCTCTGATTCCTCATCACAGCCCGGTCCGTTGGAGGATTTACAGCCCAGTTTGCCACCCCCCACTTCCCGGAGGAGGCGACGCTCACACCGTCACCACTCTTTTTCTGCGGAGCAACTCCCGGTTGTGAGTTATGATTGCTTTCGTTCCTCTGAGCTGGAAAAAAACAATCATATGAACACTGCTAAGACTGAGACTATTAAGACTGTTAGACGTGGTGGTGGTAGGAAGCTAAAAAACATTTTAGAGGAGTCTGGGTTTACTGAGCCTGCTCCTTCGCACAATTGTGTTCCTGCTCCCAGGGCAGCTCGGGCCCAGCATCCCCCTGCACCTGTTTCAGTGTTTCAGGTGAGGGAGGCTGAGGTCCAGCTGGTCCCTGCTCTGGTGTCTAGGCTGGCTGAGCCTCTGCCTGTCGCTGCACCCGTACCAGCTCCTCGGGTGGGGACAGCAGCTGCCCAGCCGTTGACGGTGCCTGTCCCGGCTCCCGGGGTGAGGATGACCAGGAACCAGTTAGCTCCGGCACCCGTACCTTCACCTCGGGTGGGAGTGGCTGGTGTTCGGCAGGTACCCGCACCTGTTTCTGACCTCGCTGGAGGCTCAGGTGAGCCCGTCCAGCAGTTTTCTTCAGGTTCTGGAGGCTCAGGGGAACTAGCTTAGCTTACTGCTAATCCACCGCCTTACCCACCATTACTACCATCTTTACAACAGTCGATACATATTAAACTTCTCTCCATAGCTCAGACATTAGCTCACCTATCGGCTCAGTCACCTGCTCAGTTACCGCCTCAGTTGTTTGCTCAGCCACCTGTCTCTGCTGGAGGGTCCGAGGAACCGCTTCAGTCGTCTCTTCCTGCTGGAGGATCTGAGGGGCCCGTTCAGCTTCCTGTCTCCGCTGGAGGGTCCGAGGGGCCCGTTCAGCCACCTGTCTCCGCTGGAGGGTCCGAGGAACCGCTTCATCCGTCTCTTCCTGCTGGAGGATCCATGGGGCCAGTTCAGCCTCCTGTCTCTGCTGGAGGATCCGAGGGGCCCGTTCAGCCACCTGTCTCCGCTGGAGGGTCCGAGGAACCGCTTCAGCTGTCTCTTCCTGCTGGAGGGTCCGAGGGGCCCGTTCAGCCACCCGTCTCCGCTGGAGGGTCCGAGGGGCCCGTTCAGCCACCCGTCTCCGCTGCAGGGTCCGAGAGGCCCGTTAAGCCACTTGCCTCGTCAGCTGGGGGTTCGGGAGGACCCAGTCAGCACGCCTGGCCAGCCTCCTGTTCTGCTCCGTCGCCGCCGGTGCCTCCCGCCTGGCCGGCCTCCTGACCTGTTTTCTGGGCTCTTGGACCATCAGCCTCCGGGCCGCCCCCCTGACCTGCCCGGGTTTGGACTGTTGTGCCGTCAGCCTCCAGGCCGGCCCCCTGAACTTTTTCGAGACTGTTGCCTGGGCCTCTGCGCCTTTCATGGGCTCTTTTGTTTGTTTGCTTTTGGACGATGCCTGGGCCTTTGTGCTGTTGTTTTGGACATTGTTCCTGTGTTTTGTTCTGTTGCTTTCCGGGCTCCATTGTTTGTTCTTTTTTTGTTTCTGGCTCCTTGTTTGGTTTTGTTTTGAGCCCTCCATCCTGTTTCCCCCGCCGCCCACCCTGGTTGGGTTGTTTTTTTTGTTTTTGTTTTGGTGTTTTGGTTTGGGCTGTCTGGAAGCCAGCCCTTAAGGGGGGGGGGGGGGGGGGGGTACTGTTAGGATGCCTGGGTCGTTGACCCAGGGTACTTGAGTTTCTTATATTATTTATACTTTCTAGTCTTTGGTTTCTTTGAGTTCTGTCTTATGGTTTATGTCTCTGTCTTCTTTAGTTGCTCTGTCTCCCCTATCACCTGTATCCCCTTGTCTAGTTCACGTCTCTGTGTATCCTTAGTTCCTATATCCTCAGTGTTTGTGTCTGCCCTGGTCCCACGTCTCTGTTCCCTCTGTGGTGCCTGCATGTGAGTCTGTGTCTTTGTTCAGTCTGTGTTTTGTGTTTCCTGTTTTACTTTGAAGGTCTCTGTCTTATCTCAGTGTGTTCAGTTTACGCTTCCTTTTGTCTCGTCAGTTCTGATTTGCCCCAGCTGTGTTTCCCTCCTGTTATTCATTCCCTGATTGCTCCTTCTGTGTATTTAAGCCCTGTGTTTCTCTGTGTCCGTGTCGCGATCTACCGTTTATTTTGCTGTGTGTTTTGCCCATCCACCGGTGTTAGTTTATTTTGAGTTTTTTCTAGTTATGTGATGTTTGCGTTCAGCATTAAAGCTGTTTTGGTTTAAGTTCTGTCTCCGGAGTCTGCAGCTTGGGTCCTATCCCTGTCCGCACACAGCCGTCACCTAACACTTATTCACACTTTTTAATGCATTTAAGTGTCTACGAGCAACTTGTGGTTAGTATCTTTGGAATGCTTTCTATGACGTTAAGAAAATAAAACAGGAAGAGAGACACAAGTGAACTGAGAAGCACAATAAACTTCACACAAATAAACAGGGCAACAGAATGGTAAATGAAACCAATAAACCCAAAGTCACTAAACTAAGAACTAGAGGCCAAATGAGAAGGAACCAATACCCAGCATCAGAAGATAACAACATTTATAAGGAAATACAAAATAAAACAATAACAGAAACTATAAAATAATCCAGAAGATGAACCTCAATCACTTCTCAAAGCCCAAAAGGAAACTAACAGAAAGCTGCAAACCAGAGCCCAAGACCCAAGGAACACGACACATCCACTTTCATCAGAAGTGAAATGACTAGCTGAATACAATTTCTAGTACTGGAGTGGAGCCACTTTGGAGGAAACACTGCTACTAAAACTGTTGAATTTATGTTGCAGGCTTAGTGAAATGGAGACATTTATTCATTCTCAAATATCCTAAAGCTTCCATGTGAGCACAGTATGTGACAGCTTAATGTGAATTTCAGTGTTTCTCAAGGTTCTGCAGTGTTTGATTACTTTAGAGAAAAATCATTATTTTGTATTAAAACCAAATATAGAAGCTAAAAAAGCGAGTCAGTGCACTTCTTAGAATACGTCAATGCAACTTTTCCATTTTTTGTGATATTGTTTATGATTTCCACACAATTTAACACCCACATTTATGCAGCATGCATTACAAATGCATCAAACTTTTTATAGCTTAAAAACATTTTGTTAAATACTCGACACTATTATCCTTATTTGTGTATAATTTACATTTACAGTCAGTCACCTGTTTAAAAATGTTTCTCAGCTGGATGGAATAAACTTTGAAATAAATCTAATTCTAGTCATTTTTACATTTGAGCAGTGACTACCAGGAATGCCTTAATAGGATTGTTGAAAACTTCCTGGCGATAGCTCAGTGTTCATTTTAAAGCTGCGTTTACACATGCAGGAAAGAGTGTGGCTGTCAAGATGTAGACGAGTGAATCAAGCTTCAAAGAAGACAATATCTGAAATATGTGAACCCTTTATTCGGTGAAACCCTGCTGTGATTCACTTAAAGAAGCTTTTTTTTTTTTTACATTTCCATGGAATGAACCGAAAGTAATGAGGATAATAAACAGGAGACCACTGAGAAAGTTAAAAAAGGTCCCAATAAATCAAATCAAAAGAAAGTGACAGATGCTGATTAATGCTGAAGACACAAGAGAGACGAGGACAAATTCTGAGAAGGAAGAAAAACTGTAAAAGTATTATTTACAGTTTTCCAAGGCAGAATTAAATCCATCGAATTTCAAGATACAAATCTGAAACCTGCCATTAAATGACTGATATTTGACACAAACAATCACAGGTCTTTCTGCTTCTTAATGGTTGTTTACATCAGGAACAGTGTTTTAGTTTTCTTCTGTTCAGAATAATAAGTCTCTCCCTATCTGACACCCTAAGGGTTTCTCTTTATTCTACAATAATTTATCAAAAACCTTTATACTATGCATATTTTTTGAGTTAAAGGCCCTCAAACTGCTTCAAGGTGGGTCACCATTTTTCAGGACTCTATGTAAAAGGGGACATGAAACGCTACACATATAAAGGCTAATTTTCACCATTAAGCCCTGTTCTCAAAAACAAAGTCCTCTTTTAGGAAGTACTTTACAAACCTGAACATTACGGCTAACACCTGTATTTTCCCGTTTGAGTGCAGCTAGCTAGCTAGCCTGTTACTGCTAAAGAGACAGAATAGCTATGTCCCAATTCATAGGCCTTTGTGGTCTACGTGGGCTGGGTCTTTCGAAGACCGAGAAGGCTGGAAGTGCGATGCTGTGAAATGGGACTGTCTAGCCTTCAGATCTGCGTCACCGATGTCTCGTTGGAGTTTAATAAACTCAGCCATCTGCTCCTCGCTCGCTAATGTATAACAGGACACTGGAGTAAACTCTTGACCATCTCACACTTCTGTTTAATCGGTTTTCTGTGTGACGTTTATTCAGCTGTGTGAAAACTATAACTTTAATCTCAGCCAAACTGATTTGTTAGTGCATGCTTGAGGTATATATGTTTAGTTAAAACCCCCAGAATGAATTCAACACAAATCAGGAGGTTACATACTTACGTATCGATCCTATCACGCTAGAATCGATCTGATAATAATATCAGCGTTGGCATCAATAATGCCGATATCTGGACCGATGGATGGAAGATTCACATTTTGACATGTCTGTGTTTGAAGCTGAAACGTGTTCATTTTTGTTCCACCATGAAGAAAAAGGAGACTATTCATCAGTGAGTGGCGTTAAGGTGACTGTTTTTGCGGTTCGGTGCCATATAAATAAACCCGACTCAAACTGAAACTGAATTTGCACTGTGGCATACTTTTGCTATTCACTTTGACCATGTACCTGGTAAATTGTTAAAGAGTTGAGCACATTTTTCTTATTATTGTAACGGGATTTTGCCACACTTCACAACATTTATCCCCGTGGCCCTGGTGATAACAGTCATTACAGAAGAATGATAGCTTTTCAACAGGGGGCACCAAACTGCAGTTGCTGACTGCAGCTGGAACTGTTTCAAATATCCACAATTATAGAAGCGCCCAACCCTTTTGATAAAAACACCATTGTATTTAGCCTTAGGCTAATATTCTGCTTACAAATATGATATTTTTTTAATCAAAGGAGCTGAGAGCATTCTCCTTTTGCTTGCATTTAATTCAGCAAGTCAAATAACTCACACAGCCTGCAGTGCTGCCATCCATGACCTCTGACCTCACCGTGGAGGGCTCCTGCAGTCACCATTGAAGAGCAACACTGATATATAATGTTTTTTTCCTCTGTTTGTTTTTCTGACTTGCAAACAACTGTGACAGGAGGGTTTACGTATTCTCAACAGTGATAATTTGTATGTATCATTTTTAAACAACCACTGTTCTTTTTCTTTTTTCTCTACATATTTAATGGACATCTGCATTAAATAAATATGTCTATCAGATGCAGAACATGCCGAAGAGAGCGGCAATGATAAATTATTCACGGCAAACAGAAACCTCCATCCGAAAATTAGATGCGAGAGCGTTTTTGTTCTGGCTCTCCTCCTCTCTTTACCTCTCTTTTTCACTCTAATGCTCTCTCGCTCTTTTGCTCTCTCGCTCTCTTCTGCTCTGCATTTCTCTCTCTCTCTCTCTCTCTCTGCCCACTCTCTATCTTTGGAGTACCTGCCAAATTCTCTATGATATTTCCCTTTGAGAGGGATAAAGAGAGATGAGAGGGAGGCAGGGAAGCAGAAAGGGATGGATGGATGGAGGGAGATTTGGGGAGTGAGGGAGAGAGCAGAGGGACCGAGGGAAGAAGGTGATGGAGAGAGTGGAGAAAGGAGGAGAGGGTGTAGGCAGGTAGAAGAGACAGACTGACTGGGGGAAATAGTAAATTAAGGAAGGAGTAAAGGGAGAGAGAGAGCGAGAGTAGTTCAGTATATCTGTCACTATGTTTTATTACCTGGAAGGGACCCAACATAGAGGAGCAGGGAGCTTAGCTTAGGTTTTCAACAAGCCCACAGAAGTCCATCTCTTTGTCTCTCTACAGACCTCGTGCCCCCCCCCCCCCAGCATTTACCTAATCTCAGAAATCAACGCTTGAATTAAAATGAAAAAGGTTCCCGTTCCCTACTTGCGACTTTACAGAAATTGTAACGTTGATCAAACAAAAAAAGGCTAATTGCTTTTCTCATTTAGGCTCTTTTCAGGGACAATATGAAGAAAACGAGAGCCAAATTTGGGAGGAATGGTGGGCGGTATGTCGTGGGCTACGAGAACACAGAACTGCAGACAGAGTCAGAGGTGAATAAACTTCAGGTGAACTTGTGTTCAGCTGCACTGAAACCTGTGATTAAAAGAGAAGTCACTAACTGCATAGTGCACTGTTTTTCTTTTTCGCTTCAGTGTCCAGGGCTTTCTTATATCATATATAATCTCAAAACTCATGATTTCCCCCCCAAAATAAATAAATAAATAGGAACAAAATTGAAAAAACAGCAAACAAAAAATATCAATTTTATTCCTTAAATGCCTAAAGTTTGGGTGTACGATTTGTAATTTGTGGCTGCTGTAGTTTTGGATGACCATCTTGCAATGTGCAAAAAAACAGAATAAATCAAGAATGCTCAAAATGAAATGTTTGGTAGTACAATAAGCAAAAGTGTAACTGAGTTGACCCAGTTGAAGTGTTTGGTACAGCATGTTCTCGAGCTATTTTCACCATGAGAAGAAACATTTCAGTCTACCTACATCAAACATACTCCACTGCTGTATACCCAACTGTTTACTTTCCAAAGCTTCCCAACTGCTTTCTCATTAGCACGCTCTTTGGTCAACCCCTAGAAAACGAAATGAGGACACTTTGGTTAACAACACATTCCTTGTAGATGTGAGTTGCTAAGGACATGTTCTTTTTAGAGTCTAGACTAACCCGCAGAGCTTTACGTCTGTGAAATTAGTCATACACAATGAGTACTTTCATACCGCAAAGGAGAGACTACTGGCATGCTACAGAAACCTTTCAGTCAAGCACACTAAATCTGGAAAACGTTTATTTTAGCTTCAGGTTTTTTAAAATTTCATGCTTGCTAGGTGGTGCTCGGTGAGGTCATCTATCTGCAAAAGGCCTTGTTGCTTCAGTGTTCCTTTGAAAGTGGCTTGCGATAAATTCATACAGTTGTTGAAACATCAGTCTGTAGGCACCTTAAACACTGTTTGATTTCACCTCTTTAACAGAACAGATTCAGTCAGCCTTGGTCTGATATGAGGTGAAGGCTAAAACTGAAAAAAGAACCTCACCTTTGATTAAATTGTGTGTTAAATATGATGTCCAGGTACACAGTTTCTCAACCTGTTTTTCTCTTATGACATAAAACTGGACTTCTTGATACTTAGTTACACTTAGTAGGTAATATTTGAAAAGTGGGCTTTGTGCCACTGCCGATTCAATCTTTGGTATATTAATATGATAGGGGAACTCCACCTTAGCACCACTTAAGTCACCTAGAGAAAACCCCCAAATGCTTAAGCTGAGCTGGAGATAGTAATTAGCAGATCTGTTTGTGGTCACAATGGTTTGCTTCCAGGTCTTAGTGTGGATAAGTGTCTCTGTGTTTGTCATGGTCCTGGGCCATGTTGGCACAGTGTTCTTAGTTTCCTTGTATGTTTGTATTTTGTTCCTTGCTTAGGCCATGTTTTCTGAGTTGCCCTGTTGTGTTGTTCCCTAAGTGTTTTCCCTTCATGGGCTTTTACCCCCTGTGTGCCCCTCTGTGTATCTGTGAGCCCTCGTCTCTCCTTATGTTTTATCCCATGCTTCCCCTGCCCATTATGTCTAAGTTCTCCCCGTGCTCTCTCTTCCCCCTGTGTGCCCTCTATGTATTTATGAGCCCTCGTCTCCCTTTGTGGTTGTTTCATGTTTCCCCAGCCCGTTATGTCTGTGTTTTCCCCGTGCTCTCTCTCCTCCTGTCTGAACCTCTGTGCACTTCCTGTTTACCTTGTGACTCTCACGCCCGTACATGTCATGTTCAGTTCACCCCGCCCTGTCTCGTTATGATTATCAGTGTCACCTGTGTTCCCCGTGTGTTCCCACTTCCCTCGTTAACCCTCTGTGTATTTCTGTCTGCGTCTCCCTCTGTTCAGTGTGACGTCGTCCCTCATGCCGTGTGTGGATCTCCCTGTGTCTCTCTGTGAATTCTTAGTTTGTAGTTTTCCCAGTTTAGTTTTGTATTTCCTATGTTCTGCCACTCCAGCATTAAAGCTGTGATTTTGAGTTCATCTCCGTGTCTGTGAGTTTTGCGTTTGGGTCCTCCTCCTGCCTGCCACACAGCCGCGCCTTGACAGTACGACGTCACCAGTAATGGACCCAGCAACTCACAACCCCTCCGCTGAGCTCCGGGAGGATTTGATCTATACGGTGGAGTACCACTGTCAGGAGTGGGAGGCGCTGCCAGGAGACGAACACCGGGAGGTCGTAGCCGCCCGTCTACAGCGGATGGTGTCCGGACTCCCGTGGCTGTTCGGCGCGCTGCACCCCCACATCCGGGACTTCCTTGTTTCCACCGTAGGCGTCCGCCCGGAGCTGCCTCTCCAGTGTGAGGGGTCGGAGGACGTTCAGCCCGGTCCGCTGGAGGATTCGCGGCCCGGCTCATCTCCTCCCCCCTCTCGGCGAAAACGGCGCTCACGCCGCCGCCGCCCTAACGTTTCTGAGCAAACTCCGGTGATGAGTGACACTAACTGTTTCTTCCATACCACTTCCAAGTCGGACCAACTCGGACAATATTCTGCTCCTGAGTCCGCTGTTTTTCAGGTCCGTAACACATCAGAAACGAATAGTGAGTTTGAATATGACTGTGTTTCCAGGGCTCATAATGTTTCTAAGTTCACCTCCGCACCTTTTAAACACGAGACTGTTTCATCTGGAACTGTTTATTCTGGAGCTATGTTTATTCAGTCAGCTGCCCGTCCGCTTTCAGCTCAGTCACCTGCTCAGCAGCCACCTGTAGCTCAGTGTCCTGTGTTTCCTGCTCAGAAGCCGCCTGTTGCCCAGACACCAACTCCACCACCATTTTCGTCTCAAGCTCTGTTAGCCGCCCGGCCCGAAGCTCTGTTAGCCGCCCGGCCCGAAGCTCTGTTAGCCGCCCGGCCCGAAGCTCTGTTAGCCGCCCGGCCCGAAGCTCTGTTAGCCGCCCGGCCCGAAGCTCTGTTAGCCGCCCGGCCCGAAGCTCAGTCGCCACCTCCACCACATTCAGCCTCGCTTCCCATAGCACAGTCACATCCACAGCCTGACTTACTACAAACCTTATTTCAATCCTTAGCCCAGTCAATAGCTCAGTTGGTAGAGGAATCATCGGCCTTATCGACAGCTCAGTTAGCTCCCTCGCAGCCCTTCACAGCTCCGTTAGCTCCCTCGCAGCCCTTCACAGCTCCGTTAGCTCCCTCGCAGCCCTTCACAGCTCCGTTAGCTCCCTCGCAGCCCTTCACAGCTCCGTTAGCTCCCTCGCAGTCCTTCACAGCTCCGTTAGCTCCCTCGCAGTCCTTCACAGCTCCGTTAGCTCCCTCGCAGTCCTTCACAGCTCCGTTGGCTCCCTCGCAGCCACCCTCAGTTCAGTCTCCTGTGTCCCCGTTAGCTCAGCCATTAACTCCACCACAAGCTCCATTTTCACCTCTACCATCGCTTCAGTCATCAGTTTGGTCTGCCACTCAGTCGCCCTTAGCTCCATCATCCACACTGCCACCTGTTTCTCTTCCACCACAACCGTCACTACACCCAGCCACTCAGGCTGCTACTCAGCCAGTCATTCAACCCATAGCCCTGCCGTTGCCATACCCTGTAGCTGAGCCACTAGCCGTCCGACCCACAGCCACTTCAGCCACTCCTTCACCCGTTACACCTCCACTACAACCATCAGTGCAGTCTCCAGTGTCCCCAGTGCAGTCTCCAGTGTCCCCAGTGCAGTCTCCAGTGTCCCCAGTGCAGTCTCCAGTGTCCCCAGTGCAGTCCCCAGTGCAGTCTCCAGTGTCCCCAGTGCAGTCTCCAGTGTCCCCAGTGCAGTCTCCAGTGTCCCCAGTGCAGTCTCCAGTGTCCCCAGTGCAGTCTCCGGTGTCCCCAGTGCAGCCTCCTTTAGCACAGTCACCCACTCAACCACCAGCACCACAACCGTCACTACCTCTAGTTCGTTCCCCTGTGAAGTCATTAACTCCACCACCTACTCCACTCTCACCACCTCCGTTACAACAGACATCAGTTCAGTCCCCTGTGCCAGTGCGGACACCCTCAGTTCAGTCTCCCGTGCAGTTATCTACTTCACCACCATCAGTAGCTCAGCTCCCACTCTCATCCGCATCTCCAGTAGCTCAGCTCGCACCTGAACCATTGGCCCAGTCCCCGATAGCAATACGGTCTTCTGTTCGGCTTAACATTCAGCCAGGGGTCCCAAACCTCTCTGGCTCTACATCAGCTCCTGCTGGAAGCTCGGATGAGCTCATCCAGGACTCCGCGGCTCCCACGCCGCCATCTACCTCGTCCGCTGGGGGTTCCAGTGAGCCCGGCCAGCACCTCCTCGTCTCCGCTGAAGGGTCCGAGAGGCCCGTTCAGCCTCCTGTCTCCGCTGGAGGGTCCGAGAGGCCCGTTCAGCCTCCTGTCTCCGCTGGAGGGTCCGAGAGGCCCGTTCAGCCTCCTGTCTCCGCTGGAGGGTCCGAGAGGCCCGTTCAGCCTCCTGTCTCCGCTGGAGGGTCCGAGGGGCCCGTTCAGCCTCCTGTCTCCGCTGGAGGGTCCGAGGGGCCCGTTCAGCCTCCTGTCTCCGCTGGAGGGTCCGAGGGGCCCGTTCAGCCTCCTGTCTCCGCTGGAGGGTCCGAGGGGCCCGTTCAGCCTCACGCCGCATCAGCTGGAGGGCCCGAGGGGCCCGTTCAGCCTCACGCCGCATCAGCTGGAGGGCCCGAGGAGCCTGTCCAGCCGCCACCTGCAACCTCGCCTGGCCCGGCCTCAGCCTCTGCAACCTCGCCTGGCCCGGCCTCAGCCTCTGCAACCTCGCCTGGCCCGGCCTCAGCCTCTGCAACCTCGCCTGGCCCGGCCTCAGCCTCTGCAACCTCGCCTGGCCCGGCCTCAGCCTCTGCAACCTCGCCTGGCCCGGCCTCCGAGCCTTCGTCTGCCGCAGCCTTCTCTTCAGAGCCTTCGTCTGCCGCAGCCTCCTCTTCAGAGCCTTCGTCTGCCGCAGCCTCCTCTTCAGAGCCTTCGTCCGCCGCAGCCTCCTCAGAGCCTTCGTCCGCCGCAGCCTCCTCAGAGCCTTCGTCCGCCGCAGCCTCCTCAGAGCCTTCGTCCGCTGCAGCCTCCTCAGAGCCTTCGTCCGCTGCAGCCTCCTCATCAGCTGCTTCGTCCGCTGCAGCCTCCTCATCAGCTGCTTCGTCCGCTGCAGCCTCCTCATCAGCTGCTTCGTCCGCTGCAGCCTCCTCATCAGCTGCTTCGTCCGCTGCAGCCTCCTCATCAGCTGCTTCGTCTGGTCCAGCCTCCTCATCAGCTGCTTCGTCTGGTCCAGCCTCCTCATCAGCTGCTTCGTCTGGTCCAGCCTCCGCATCAGCTGCTTCGTCTGGTCCAGCCTCCGCTTCTGCCTCGTCTGGTCCAGCCTCCGCTTCTGCCTCGTCTGGCCCTGCGCCCACCAGGCCATGGCCAGCACGCCTGAGACTGGAGGGCCGCCGCTGCCTTCCGCGCGGTCGGCCCCCTGAACTGCTCCGTCGTCTCCTTCGCCGCCGCCGCTGCCTTCCGCGCGGTCGGCCTCCTGAACTGCTCCGCCGTCTCCTTCGCCGCCGCCGCTGCCTTCCGCGCGGTCGGCCCCCTGAACTGCTCCGCCGTCTCCTTCGCCGCCGCCACTGCCTTCCGCGCGGTCGGCCCCCTGAACTGCTCCGCCGTCTCCTTCGCCGCCGCCGCTGCCTTCCGCGCGGTCGGCCCCCTGAACTGCTCCGTCGTCTCCTTCGTCGCCGCCGTTGCCTTCCGCGCGGTCGGCCCCCTGAACTGCTCTGTGTTTGGGTTGTTTTCTTGGGCTCCGGTGTTTGCTGTGCTCCTCTTTTGTTTTCTGTTCCGAGCCCTCCGTCCTGGGCCCCCGCCGCCCGCCCTGGGTTGTTTTCTGTTTGGTTTTGTTTTTCTGTGTTTGGGCTGTCTGGAGCCAGCCCTTGAGGGGGGGGTACTGTCATGGTCCTGGGCCATGTTGGCACAGTGTTCTTAGTTTCCTTGTATGTTTGTATTTTGTTCCTTGCTTAGGCCATGTTTTCTGAGTTGCCCTGTTGTGTTGTTCCCTAAGTGTTTTCCCTTCATGGGCTTTTACCCCCTGTGTGCCCCTCTGTGTATCTGTGAGCCCTCGTCTCTCCTTATGTTTTATCCCATGCTTCCCCTGCCCATTATGTCTAAGTTCTCCCCGTGCTCTCTCTTCCCCCTGTGTGCCCTCTATGTATTTATGAGCCCTCGTCTCCCTTTGTGGTTGTTTCATGTTTCCCCAGCCCGTTATGTCTGTGTTTTCCCCGTGCTCTCTCTCCTCCTGTCTGAACCTCTGTGCACTTCCTGTTTACCTTGTGACTCTCACGCCCGTACATGTCATGTTCAGTTCACCCCGCCCTGTCTCGTTATGATTATCAGTGTCACCTGTGTTCCCCGTGTGTTCCCACTTCCCTCGTTAACCCTCTGTGTATTTCTGTCTGCGTCTCCCTCTGTTCAGTGTGACGTCGTCCCTCATGCCGTGTGTGGATCTCCCTGTGTCTCTCTGTGAATTCTTAGTTTGTAGTTTTCCCAGTTTAGTTTTGTATTTCCTATGTTCTGCCACTCCAGCATTAAAGCTGTGATTTTGAGTTCATCTCCGTGTCTGTGAGTTTTGCGTTTGGGTCCTCCTCCTGCCTGCCACACAGCCGCGCCTTGACAGTGTTAGGATACTGACACATCATATGAGTTTATTCACTAAGCATCAGAGGCCAACAATGTTTCATCGACTTAAATTTCATCGACTTAAATTTCACTAATACTGACTAACAGCAGCTAAATGAAACTAACAGCAGCTAAATGAAACTAACAGCAGCTAACACCAGCAAAACTACACCGCTTACTGTCAGAAGAGTTACGGGTATCGTCGACAACTCACCTCAGTATCACTGTCATCCATCTGAACGGAGCTTCGCTGACTCTTTGACTCGTATTGTACTCCTTTCTCAGAGTTTTACAGCTTTGGCCAGAGTAACTAGATGAGTATGCTTTTCACCGCTTTTCAGATAGTGAAAAATTTCCAGGGCAGATCATGTCTGGAGTCACTTTGCTATCTCTGTAAACTTGTTACTGATAGAAGACTTTTTAAGGTAATTTGGGAATAAAAACATAAAATACTGCAAAATATTTAATTGACATATATCAATTTTTTATTGGTGTATTGCATTTTTTTCATATTGTTCAAATATGTTAAAATGTAGTTTGCACATTTGTTTTTTTAAACAAACAGCTGTTATGGACTACGGCTGAATTTAATGGCCGCGTGCCCCTCCCTTTCTTCCCTCCCCATCCTCAGCTGCCTCCCTCTTTCCGCTCCACCACACCCACACACACTCACGCAGGGCTTGGGGTGCAGGTGTGTCACCAGGGTGCAGGGGAGGCACTCCCCCTCTGTCCCCTTCGGGCCGCCTGTGCCGCAACCTAGACATCCACATTACTCACACTCTCATAACAGATACATATAGGGCCTTGGGGGTGGGCACGTTACACAGCATCCAGAGGATGGTCTGTGTATTCAGAATCAGAATCAGAATCAGAATACTTTATTGATCCCTGGGGGAAATTATTTTTTGTTACAGTGCTCCATTTTAAACCAACATTAAGACAAGACAGACAATACGCTAACTAAGAATAGTACAATATATACATATATATACATATATATACATACATACATAAGTCACTCATAGATAAATAGTTGGAAAAGAAACATGTGTAGTTGTAGCAGCAAACAGTGTGTTAAGTGGATGCGTTGTACAGGGAGATGGCCACAGGCAGGAATGATTTCCTGTGTCGTTCAGTGGTGCTTTTCGGTAATCTCAGTCTCTCACTGAACGAGCTCCTGTGACTGACCAACATGTCATGGAGTGGGTGGGAGGTGTTATCCAACATTGTCTTTATCTTGGACAGCATCCGCCTCTCCGACACCACCTTGAGGGAGTCCAGCTCCATCCCCACAACATTGCTGGCCTTACGGATCAGTTTATTAAGTCTGTTGGCATCTGCGACCCTCAGCCTGCTCCCCCAGCATGCAACAGCATAGAGGATCGCACTGGCCACCACAGACTCATAGAAAATCCTCAGCATTTTCTGGCAGATGTTGAAGGACCTCAGTCGCCTCAAAAAATAGAGACGACTCTGGCCCTTCCTGTAAAGTGCTGTGGTGTTTTTAGCCCAGTCCAGTTTATTGTCAATGTGTACTCCAAGGTATTTATAGTCCTCCACAATGTCAACACTGACCCCCTGGATTGAAACAGGGGTCAAGTGTTTCCTGGTCTTCCTGAAGTCCACGATCAGTTCCTTGGTCTTTGCCACGTTGAGCTGCAGAATATTCTGCTCACACCACGTGACAAAGGAGTCGACCACAGCCCGGTACTCTGTCTCATCATCCCTGCTGATGCATCCAACCACCGCAGAGTCATCAGAAAACTTCTGAAGATGGCAGGTCTCTGTGCAGTGGCTGAAGTCTGTGGTGTAGAGGGTGAAGAGGAAGGGGGAGAGGACAGTCCCCTGTGGTGCCCCTGTGTTGCTAATCACCTTGTCAGACACACACTGTGGGAGACGTACATATTGTGGTCTTCCTGTCAGGTAATCAACAATCCAGGACACCAGAGAAGCATCCACCTGCATCGCTGCTAACTTATCACCCAGGAGGGTCGGCCTGATGGTGTTGAAAGCACTGGAAAAGTCAAAAAACATGACTCTCACAGTGCTCGCCGGCTGGTCCAGATGGGTGTAGACACGATTGAGCAGGTAGATGATGGCGTCCTCTGTTCCGAGACGAGGCTGATAAGCGAACTGAAGGGGATCCAGATGTGGTCTTACTATGGGTCGCAGCTGGTCCAGGATGAGCCTTTCCAGGGTCTTCATGATGTGGGAGGTCAGTGCCACGGGCCTGTAATCCTGGGGGCCACTGGGACGAGGCGTCTTTGGTACAGGGACGAGGCATGATGTCTTCCACATCACCGGGACCCTCTGCAGACTCAGACTCAGCATAAACAGTTTATGAAAGACTCCACACAGCTGGGGGGCACAGGCCTTGAGGACAAGGGGACTCACTCCGTCTGGTCCAGCAGACTTGCCTGAGTGAAGTCTCCTCATTTGCATCTCAACCTGGTATTGAGTGAAGGTGATGGGTGGGGGAGGGGTGTCAGGAATCTCACAGGAGGCAACATGTGAAGAGAGAGGCTGGCACAGTGGTGTGGCTCTGGATTCCAGGCTGACTGCAGGTGAGGTTGTGGGGGTGGGAGCAGACACTGTGGTGTCGAATCTATTGAAAAACAGATTCAACTCGTCGGCTCTATTCTCACCTCCCTCAGCTCCCCTGCCGTTGGTTGGCCTGAATCCAGTGATGGTCTTCATGCCCCTCCACACCTCTCTCATGCTGTTCTGCTGGAGTTTCCACTCCAGCTTCCTCCTGTAATTGTCCTTAGCCTCTCTGATCTTGTCCTTTAGTAACACCTGGACCTTCCTCACCTCCTCTTTGTTGCCCCCTCTGAAAGCCCTCTTCTTGTTGTTGAGGAGGGCTTTGATGTCCTTAGTCACCCACGGCTTGTTATTTGGGTAACAATGAACAGTCTGAGCTGGAACAATGGAGTCGGTGCAGAAAGTTATGTAGTCTGTGATACATTCAGTAAGCCCATTGATGTCCTCGGCGTGAGGCTCACAGAGTGTTTCCCAGTCGGTCACCTCGAAACAGCCCTGTAGTTCCGCTATTGCCTCCTCTGACCACCTCCTAACAGTCCTGGTGGTCACAGGTTCCCTCCTCACAATTGGCACATAGCGGGTGGTGAGGTGAATCAGGTTATGATCTGACCTACCAAGTGGGGGGAGGGAGGAGGAGCTGTATGCATCCTTGACGTTAGCATACAGTAAGTAACCCACCTCTGGCGCTGGTGCCCTACCCTCAATTTTAAATGCATATAGAGACTAAGGGTTTTCGGGAGGAGCCGCGCTGCTCTCTGGCAGGAAGCACCATGCCCTCCTGTGTTTTATATGCACTTTAGAACAGCATGCAGCAACACTACATACAGTGGGGCAAAAAAGTATTTAGTCAGCCACCGATTGTGCAAGTTCCCCCACTTAAAATGATGACAGAGGTCAGTAATTTGCACCAGAGGTACACTTCAACTCTGAGAGACAGAATGTGAAAAAAAAATCCATGAATTCACATGGTAGGATTTGTAAAGAATTTATTCGTAAATCAGGGTGGAAAATAAGTATTTGGTCACCTCAAACAAGGAAAATCTCTGGCTCTCACAGACCTGTAACGTCTTCTGTAAGAAGCTTTTCTGTCCCCCACTCGTTACCTGTATGAATGGCACCTGTTTGAACTCATCATCTGTATAAAAGACACCTGTCCACAGCCTCAAACAGTCAGACTCCAAACTCCGCCATGGCCAAGACCAAAGAGCTTTCGAAGGACACCAGGAAAAGTATTGTAGACCTGCACCAGACTGGGAAGAGTGAATCTACAATAGGCAAGCAGCTTGGTGTGAAAAAATCAACTGTGGGAGCAATCACCAGAAAATGGAAGACATACAAGATCACTGATAATCTCCCTCGATCTGGGGCTCCACGCAAGATCTCATCCCGTGGGGTCAAAATGATCATGAGAACGGTGAGCAAAGATCCCAGAACCACACGGGGGGACCTGGTGAATGACCTGCAGAGAGCTGGGACCAAAGTAACAAAGGTCACCATCAGTAACACACTACAACGGCAGGGAATCAAATCCCGCAGTGCCAGACGTGTTCCGCTGCTGAAGCCAGTGCATGTCCAGGCCCGTCTGAAGTTTGCCAGAGAGCACATGGATGATACAGCAGAGGATTGGAGAATTTCATGTGGTCAGATGAAACCAAAGTAGAACTTTTTGGTATAAACTCAACTCGTCGTGTTTGGAGGAAGGAGAATACTGAGTTGCATCCCAAGAACACCATACCTACTGTGAAGCATGGGGGTGGAAACATCATGCTATGGGGCTGTTTTTCTGCCAAGGGGACAGGATGACTGATCCGTGTTAAGGACAGAATGAATGGGGCCATGTATCGTGAGATTTTGAGCCAAAACCTCCTTCCATCAGTGAGATCTTTGAAGATGAAACGAGGCTGGGTCTTCCAACATGACAATGACCCAAAACACACCGCCCGGGCAACAAAGGAGTGGCTCCGTAAGAAGCATTTGAAAGTCCTGGAGTGGCCTAGCCAGTCTCCAGACCTCAACCCCATAGAAAATTTGTGGCGGGAGTTGAAAGTCCGTGTTGCTCGGCGACAGCCCCAAAACATCACTGCTCTCGAGAAGATCTGCATGGAGGAATGGGCCAAAATACCAGCTACTGTGTGTGCAAACCTGGTAAAGACCTATAGTAAACGTTTGACCTCTGTTATTGCCAACAAAGGTTATGTTACAAAGTATTGAGTTGTATTTTTGTTATTGACCAAATACTTATTTTCCACCCTGATTTACGAATAAAGTCTTTACAAATCCTACCATGTGGATTCATGGATTTTTTTTTCACATTCTGTCTCTCACAGTTGAAGTGTACCTCTGGTGCAAATTACTGACCTCTGTCATCATTTTAGGTGGGGGAACTTGCACAATCGGTGGCTGACTAAATACTTTTTGCCCCACTGTATGAGCAGGTGGAGGGAGGTTTGGGGGTCTTCACTAACCCCGGTTCTGTTAACCGTCGGGGCTGGGAGGCTGGGAGGAGGTGCTGGCCGTCAGATTGGGGTCTGGGATGCGGGGCCTGCCTGCTACTGCAGATAAGGAGGCGGTCTGCTTTCCTCCACCCCAGAGAGAAGGGTTACATCTCCTGGGTCCGGGTTCAGTTTGCCCCTCTGGGGTCAGGGGTACCTGAACCTGGGATATAGAGTATGTTTGGGGAGTGTGATTGTCTGTGCAGTGTCTATTTGTGTCTGTCTCCACGTCGGGTGAGTGCCGAGTATTTGTTTGTGTATATGGGAGTGGGAATGCACATTTGTGTCTGTGTGCACCTGTTCGTCTGTGTCTATATGTCAGGTTGGGTCTTAGGCTCCACCTCTCTGGGAACATCTCAGGCTCTCCGAGGTATGGAGGCATATCTCCCCTCACCACACTCCCTGCCGGTGGCTGATGTCCTCAGACGTTGGTGGTTCTTGGTGTCTGGGACTGGGCACTCATGTATGTACCGACTCACTCCTGGTGGCCGATTGGCAGGGCCTGGCGCCTGTGGCCCGACTGGGCCCCTTCCGAGGGGTGGGGTGCCCTCAGGCCTCTGGCCTCTGGGTCAGAGTTTCGGTCCTCTCTGGCACAGCTGGCTGCCAGCAGAGCCCGCGGGCGCGTCACTGCAAAGCCCTCTGGCCTCTGCTCCGTGGTTGCTGGGTGACCTCTCGTTTGGGGCTCTCCTCCGCCCTTCCCAGGAGGGTGGCACAGTTGCCCCTGTGGTGGTCCTCCTTGGGTCCTCATACTCTGGGGCCTCTGGATGTCTGCCAAAACCCCCAGAAAAAATAAATGAAAGCATACACAAGGTTCGAGCCGCATGTAGATGGAGCTGGGCGTTGCTTCAGCAATGGAACTAATAAACTGTGCGGGCCATTCAGTGTCGTACTTTCCCTTCAGTGTCCCATAAGAATGCAGCTCCGTATGAATCTGCACAGGTGCAGTTTCCACGTCAACTGTAAATGGGTTGTGAAGCAGCTCGAAATTCTCATTTTGTGCTTCAAAGTCACCAAAGCGCCGAACTCAGTGCGCTCCGTTTATCAGCAAAGTGCGCATTTGGGAACACTGTTGCGCTGACTTGGTTCAACATTACTTGGCAACAGGGAAAGTGAGGCAAGTTGCACTGGTGCATTTGTGACAGCTTCACTTGAAATGCATTCACCGCATCATACATGCCATGTCCATGAACTGACAGATTTCCTTGCTGAGGTCAAAAGCCCTATTGAGAATTTTTGTGTGTGTGTGTGTGAATGGGTGGATAACTGGATGTGTAAAGGGCTTTGGGGTCCTTAGGGACTAGTAAAGCGCTGTACAAATACAGGCCATTTACCATTTTTTCCCCAACCCAGACAACGGACCTCTGTATGATAAGGAATGTCGGCAAACTCTGAATCTCCCACATAAAAGACTGAAATTGACGGTGATTTAAACTTTTAGCTCAGATAAAATTTACGGTTTGCGTCACGGTGATCATTACATGCTCCATTTTTAGGACTTTAACACACAGCGTTTCCAGATGCAGTATGCTGTTAACTCACCGGTACAATTCTCCTGCATCTTTACTGTCATCCTGCCGACTAGTCCACTTTTTTTCACAACACAACACCGGTGTTCCATCTGTTGTAAGTCCAACAAGTTTGTCCCAGGGCAGTTTCATATCAGTTACACTTTGGAATACGTTTCTGCTCAGGCTCACATTGCCAAAATCAGTTTTGTCTGGACACAAGGTGTCACACACCTTCATCATGCAGCTCTTCAGAGTGGTACCGGGCTGATTTGGCTCCTCTGCTACAATAAAACTTGCTTTCACAACAGCTTCACTTTGTGATTTTGCTCTGGTGAAAAACGTCTGCTGAAATGTCAGATTCTTCTTTAGCTCTTCTACTTTCTGTAGTTTCTGATCTGCATTTAGGTTTTTCAGCTTATCCTGATGTTTTGTCTCGTAGTGCCGTCTTAAATTAAATTCCTTAATTACAGCCACATTAGCTCCAATAATAAGACACACGGGTTTACCAGTAATGTCTGTAAACATATATTCAGTCTCCCACTGGTACTGAAAGCCTCTGCTTTCAGAATCAACTTTTCCCTCCACCATTGTGAGCAGCTAGCTTCTCAATAACAGAAGTTTGACTTGATTGACGTGGGAATGTTCTCAGCTAGCCTAGCATTCGGAAAGGAGGCTGCAGCGCTGCATTTTGGCATCTTTAGTTTGTGTGTTATTAGCGCCTCATTTCGCCAGGCCATTCATAACAATAAATAATAAATCTATATAAAATGATCTCACGGGCCAGATATAAATGTCGGGCCTTGAGTTTGACACATGTGCTCTAGCAGATCGTTACATGGAGAAACCTTTTGAATACAAGCGTGCTGATGCACACAGGTGTGCACACAGGTCTTCACAGACACCAACTACACCTTTCTTGGCTGCTACCTCAAAGCACATTGTGCGCTGTCGATCTTGCGTGCTGCACAATAACATGTTATATTTAGTATCAACTGTCATCTACTGTTAGCTAGTTTATTGTGATGGTGTTGTATTTATTATTGTTGCTCTTTCTTTTTTTGTTTGTTTTCTCTTCTGTTTTTTCTTATCTCCATACAGGTGATCCAGGTGTTTTGTTTGTTTTTCTTTTTTCTTCCCCCCTTTTCTCACCATCTCTTCTCCCCTCTATTTTTCTTTCTCTCCCTCTCTTTCTTCATTCTTTCTCCCTGTCCTATCCCCCAGTCATGTCTGTCCTGTCTGTAACAACCGAAAATCAAATCAAATCAAGTTCCTTTCACTGTAACTAAGGGAGTTAGCCCAGCTCCTGAAAAACAAACCCACTGTTC
This sequence comes from Astatotilapia calliptera, assembly GCF_964374335.1. NCBI lineage: Eukaryota > Metazoa > Chordata > Actinopteri > Cichliformes > Cichlidae > Astatotilapia > Astatotilapia calliptera. The sequence continues at coordinate 20,323,950 of NC_137423.1, forward strand.
TTGAGTTTTTGAAGGCCACATAAAGTTTGTAACTCTGTAGAGATAGACTGCAGAAAGTGGACGATCTCTGTGAAACTTGCACCTTGTTGACCCTGCTCTGTGATTTTATGTGGCCTTCCACTTGGTGTCTGAGTTGTTTTTATTTCCAATCGCTTCCACTTTGTTATAATTACACTAACAGCTAACTCTGGAATATTTAGTAGACTCTCTGCACAGGCGATAAGAAATAAGAAATAAGAAATAAGATAACCTTTATTAGTCCCACACGTGGGAAATTTGTTTTGTCACAGCAGGAAGTGGACAGTGCAAAACTTATGAGGCAAAAATTAGAATACAATAAGAATAAATACAGTACACAACTGTACAGAATAGAATAAAATAAAATACTATATACAGTAGAATAAAATAAAATAAATATACAATAAGATAAAAATAGAATACAAATACAAATACTATATACAACTGAGTAAAAATACAACGATGACAGAAAGGATTATTGCACTTAGTATTATTGCATATGTATGGATGTGTGTGCTTGATCAGTTATCCTATCACGTTACCATGCTTGAATCCACTGAGCTCCTGAGAGGGACCCATTCTTTTCACAAATGTTTGTAGAAGCAGTCTGCATGTCTAGGTGCTGGATTTTATACACCTGTGAACATGTAAGCAATTGGAACACCTAATTTAAATGATTTGCATACATGAGTGAATACTTCTGGCAACATATTGTAGTTTGTAGCATGTGAAAAGGTTAATTATTATCACAAAAGTCTTGGACATGGGGCTAAAGTAAAAGTGCATACCTTCAGGCAGAATTTGCTCTAATTTCACCCCTTGTGGTAAATAATTACATTACATTAAGGTACACATAAGTCATCTGGTACAAGCTGTTATGTTTCTTTAGAAAGAACTTGATTTTCTGAGACTATGGGAGTGGGCTTGAACAGCCACAACGTTAACTGCTAGATGAACTCCAGAATGAAATGACATTACATTTGGCTCACATATCCAGCACATCAATTCAGGAAAAACTGGCCTCCATAGGATCATAAATGTTCCCCATTAAGGATTTCCCATGGGTACTGTGTGCTGAAAATGGTTTGTGTGTCTGTGTGAGTGCTGTACTCACTAAAGATGAATGATTTTGAGTCTGGGACACTTTGCATTCATTGCTCATCATTTTGCTGCCCGCAAGGCTAAAAATGTTTTTTTTTTCCATAAACAAGAGAGAAATACTGATGTACAAACCAACAATGCCCACTGATCTATTCCCCTTTTTATGGCTGTTCTGTGTTTAATTGGATAATATGCATTTGTGTGTCCAAGATAAAAAAAACCCCCAACAAAAACCAAAAACAAAACATCATCTTAGGGAACTTTGGGACTGCTGCACCACTTCAGAAGCATCAGTTTAGTCGTTTATAGAAGGTTTTAAGGTTTGCTTAAGATTCAGATCTTTTCCAAAGACAAAAGCGTCTTTTCAGTTTCAATTTCTAGACTGACTGCTTGACATTTGCATCCAGAAATTGTTGGTATTTAGTGGAATCCAGTCCCAGCTATTCATTTCATTAATCCTGCAAATTTCTAACTATATGCTTCACTATTGCAAAAGTGTTCTTTTAATCAACTGCTCCCCCCCCCCAAAAAAGAAAAAAGACAGAGTAAGAGAGCTCAATTCTGGCTTTATCTGCCCACATCGCTTGTTTCCAAAATGACTTTGGTTTTCCAGATGTTGCTTTGCAGACTTCAAAGGCACACTTCACCTGCAACCGCTTCACCAGTGTCAATGCCTGATGGCTAATGTAGACCCTGCTGTGCATCAGTGCTGCACAGAAATGTGCATCAACATTTCTGATAAACCTTCCAGTAGATCCTCTGGAGTCATATTTGGGCTTTGCTTGGCTTTCTGCCTGCTTTTCCTGCTTTTAAAGCTCTTGCCACGACTCCCATAGCTGCCTTTAACTGCCATTTATTAATGTTATTTCACAATGTGGGAACTGAAAACTCTTTGATATCTTTTTAGAGCTATGCTCTGGTTTTTGGGTCTAAATTAGCTTCATTTAAATCCTCAGCCAGTTGCTGAGATTACTACATAAATATTTTAGCTCAGAAACTGTCAAGAGGTGAGGATTTTCTGACCTGCTGTAATGAGTTAATGAACTACTAATACTTTACAAGCATATTTCACAATTACTGTTAAATACTGTATTTTTAATGTTTTAAGTCCATGAAAGAAAAAGTAAAAATGTATTACCATATGCAGAAATATGCATTTTTAATGCCCTCCATGTTTCTTTTTTACAAGAAGTATATAGGTTTCAAAAATTACCAATTTGTAAAGTCTTAAAATATATATTCATATTTTAGATGCAATTCTTATGAACTTGTAAACTGTACTGTACTTTAATCATGTCTCAAATGTGTACATTTCACAAAGACTTTCCTACTACCTGGTAAAAAGTAAGAATATCCAGGTTTTCACCTGAATACGCAGGTTTTGTTGTTGCACATGGCATTGTTCGTTCTGCTGTACAGTGTGATTAACATCTATATATAAGAGCAGTGAAATGTACGCATACTCACACACATGGAGAACACATGAAACCCTGGACAGCTGGTTGAATGTAGTTGAAAAATTGTGCCAGAGGATTTTTTTATAGACATGAATTACACATGCACAAACAAGCAGTCATGTTTTCATGACTTCAGAACACATTATATTATATAATGAAGAAGACATTATTTATTATAACTACTGACTTTTAAAAATGCCTTTTGATCAAGTCATCAAGACTGCTTTGACACATGTGTCTTCTTCTGCTTGGGAGTACCAAATAGAGTGTCTGTCTCTCTCAAACACATTCATGCACTTTCACCAAAACAGAGCGCGTTTGATCACATTATGTAAATTTGGTAAAGCGTTTACTTGTGGCATTACAGTTCCACTGTTACATAAACAGCTTCATTTAAAGGAGGAGGTCGAGACGAAGAGTGAAACGGGAGTGGGAAGGATTGAGAGCCTGTGAGTGTAGAGAGAGAAGGACGGACACGTACCTAGAAAACAGGAGTCATTGGAGAGCTTCGAGAGAAATCCCAAACAAACAGAAAGCTGTTGGCTATTCTTATTATTCATTTTTATTTACTAGAACCTCTATTTTACCAAAACCATAATTGGTTCAGGCGTACCTTTTTACTCAGTGTGGACAGTGAGGATTTTAAAATGACTTCTATTAACAATCAAAAAGACATGACAGTGTTACTTCAGAATTTCTTACTTAACTCACATCATCTGCCCGGCTATACCAAACATTTGAACATTACCTCCATCTGTCTGTCTGTGTTCTCACTGATATATTTTACATTTGTGATGACTTGGTCAGGCCTGGATACCTTTGAAAACACCAAGATTGCTACATGATATGTACATTTAAAAAATAATACAGAATTACTGTGGGCTTTTTACTTGTCACATGAATGTGGCACCATACTACAGTATAGATACAGTGGGGCAAAAAAGTATTTAGTCAGCCACCGATTGTGCAAGTTCCCCCACCTAAAATGATGACAGGGGTCAGTAATTTGCACCAGAGGTACACTTCAACTGTGAGAGACAGAATGTGAAAAAAAAAATCCATGAATCCACATGGTAGGATTTGTAAAGAATTTATTCGTAAATCAGGGTGGAAAATAAGTATTTGGTCAATAACAAAAATACAACTCAATACTTTGTAACATAACCTTTGTTGGCAATAACAGAGGTCAAACGTTTACTATAGGTCTTTACCAGGTTTGCACACACAGTAGCTGGTATTTTGGCCCATTCCTCCATGCAGATCTTCTCGAGAGCAGTGATGTTTTGGGGCTGTCGCCGAGCAACACGGACTTTCAACTCCCGCCACAGATTTTCTATGGGGTTGAGGTCTGGAGACTGGCTAGGCCACTCCAGGACTTTCAAATGCTTCTTACGGAGCCACTCCTTTGTTGCCCGGGCGGTGTGTTTTGGATCATTGTCATGTTGGAAGACCCAGCCTCGTTTCATCTTCAAAGTTCTCACTGATGGAAGGAGGTTTTGGCTCAAAATCTCACGATACATGGCCCCATTCATTCTGTCCTTAACACGGATCAGTCGTCCTGTCCCCTTGGCAGAAAAACAGCCCCATAGCATGATGTTTCCACCCCATGCTTCACAGTAGGTATGGTGTTCTTGGGATGCAACTCAGTATTCTTCTTCCTCCAAACACGACGAGTTGAGTTTATACCAAAAAGTTCTACTTTGGTTTCATCTGACCACATGACATTCTCCCAATCCTCTGCTGTATCATCCATGTGCTCTCTGGCAAACTTCAGACGGGCCTGGACATGCACTGGCTTCAGCAGCGGAACACGTCTGGCACTGCGGGATTTGATTCCCTGCCGTTGTAGTGTGTTACTGATGGTGACCTTTGTTACTTTGGTCCCAGCTCTCTGCAGGTCATTCACCAGGTCCCCCCGTGTGGTTCTGGGATCTTTGCTCACCGTTCTCATGATCATTTTGACCCCACGGGATGAGATCTTGCGTGGAGCCCCAGATCGAGGGAGATTATCAGTGGTCTTGTATGTCTTCCATTTTCTGATGATTGCTCCCACAGTTGATTTTTTCACACCAAGCTGCTTGCCTATTGTAGATTCATTCTTCCCAGTCTGGTGCAGGTCTACAATACTTTTCCTGGTGTCCTTCGAAAGCTCTTTGGTCTTGGCCATGGCGGAGTTTGGAGTCTGACTGTTTGAGGCTGTGGACAGGTGTCTTTTATACAGATGATGAGTTCAAACAGGTGCCATTCATACAGGTAACAAGTGGGGGACAGAAAAGCTTCTTACAGAAGACGTTACAGGTCTGTGAGAGTCAGAGATTTTCCTTGTTCGAGGTGACCAAATACTTATTTTCCACCCTAATTTACGAATAAATTCTTTACAAATCCTACCATGTGGATTCATGGATTTTTTTTTCACATTCTGTCTCTCAGAGTTGAAGTGTACCTCTGGTGCAAATTACTGACCTCTGTCATCATTTTAAGTGGGGGAACTTGCACAATCGGTGGCTGACTAAATACTTATTTGCCCCACTGTATATAGCATAATATAATGTAGTCTACTATAGTATATAGCTTATAATGTATAGTTAAGTAAATTTATAGGATTGTAGAATATTAAAATATTAAAGAATATTATAGAAAGTTACAGGAAACAGGTTGGAGGAAAAAAGATGCAATCAAAGATGGGTTTGCTACTTCAGCACCATGGACAGCACCATGGATTTTTCAATACATAGCACAATTAGGCTACAGATATTTCTGAGCCATTGTTCGGGGTCATGGATTGTATCTTGTAAAAACCAAAAAGCCAAATGAAAGATCCATGAGTCAGACCTCTCAGACACAATGCGAAAACAGCAGTGCATGCTGAAATCCATTATTTCCAAAGGGTTGCGTCATGCAGCAACACTTCCTCACTGCACTCAGCTAAGTGTTCTACTCAGCAAACCCCATGTCTATGTTCAGAGTTCAAATGAATTTAACTTATTTAACACAAGTTTGAGTTTGTGTTTCTTCCAAGCAGGCTTGTCAGATGATATAGTGTTAGTTTTTTTTTGTGTGTGTGTGTGTGTGCAGGGGGGGGGGGGGGGGGGGGGGGGTAACGTGTAAGCTACATTTCTAATGAGTCAATAAAGTCTACAGTTTTGTAGAAAGCTGTTTGATCCCTTCCTTATTTCTTCTTTTTCCCTATTTTTTCACACTTGCATGTTTCAAATCACCAAACCTGCCAAAGCACATTCTGCTTGGCCTTCAGCTGCCTCCTGCAGGTTAACCACTCGGTTTCCACCATTTGCTTCAGTAATTACAACTATGACAGACACCAACCATCTTGCAGCTGCAGCTTTGTGCGGCAGCCTCAACAATAGAGGTGTGGAACATGGTCTATTAGGAATCAGTGTCCTCAGTCTCCCCCAGACAGTTGGAGACGTTCTGCCAAAGGTGTGAGTTGAAGATCTTGCAGACAGGGTCTTTTGCTAGGCATCCAAGGTGTCAGGGAAGGTGCAGGGAAAACAGCCCTCTAACAGCCTCTGCCCTTGGCTGTCTCGACTGTCCTGCTACATAACCCTTGTGTGCTTCCGCTTCAGAACGTGACCTGATGGCTGCACATTCTCCTTCAGGATTTTCTGGTGGAGAATAATTTATGGTTACATCAATTATAGCTATTTGTCCAGATCCAGATCCAGAAGCAGCAGACCGTCACCACCACCATGTTTGACTCTATGATGTTTTAGTTTTTTGTTTTTTAAAAAATGAAATGCTGTGTTAGTTTTATGCCAAATGTAACGGGACTCAAAACTTCCAAAATCTTCAGCCTTTGTTTCATCATTCAACAGAATATTTTCCCCAAAGTCTTCGGGATCATCAAATGGCAGCTGTGAGCCGAGCCTTTAGAAACAGAGGAAACACTACAGAAACACCATCTCACTTTAGTTTTACACATCCTTCTTTGACTTCAAACACAAACCAGTGTAGTGTTAAAGATTTGGTTTTTTAGGCTTGAATAGTTACACCATTAGTTTAACTCAGAAGCTATGGTCTTCCAGGGAATATTAAATCAGAAAGCAGCAGAGTGAGGCTGTCAGCCTTGGAGGTCTGGGGGCTGGAGCAGTTAGGCCATTGTTTTTGAAACCTGGGTTCTCTGGCCATTCAGAGATGATTAAGTACACCCAGTTATTATAATCCTTTTGAATTTACAGTACCACTTTTTTACTTTCCTTTTTAATTTTCTGTTATTCAGTCACTGTCAATGCTTAAGTGATAGGTCAATGTTGGGGTCATTACAAACTCTTTCTGTCTACTATTTCTCAGCCCTGGAGAAAATAGCCTTTTAACAGGTTGACTTTTAAGCATTCATGGTATCAAAAGTCATGTAAACAGCTAAAGAATAACACTTTAACCAGAACGTGGCCTTGAGCCCAATTACTCACTGCAAGTCATCTTACGCTTAACTCAGCACTGTTATCACTCTGTGTACAGCACAGACAGTCTGTGTGCACCCCTGGGGAAAAGTATCTCCTCGAGCACGGGTCTAATACTGAGAATCAAGTGCTCAGATCCATGACATTAAGAAATGTTCACAACTAAAAGGCTTGTGAGAACATAAAGCACATTAAAAGAAATCCAACACTAAGTACAAAATGGCACAGACTGGTTACACAAGTGTACAGCTGCTAAGTGGCTGTGCAAACGAGGCGGAGAAAATCAAACGGCTTTGGATCAAAAGACAAAATATAATTTTTCCTCTGTCTCAGATCTGTGTGTGTGTGTGCGTGTAGGTTTATCCACACACAGGAAACAGTGTGGGCTGCATGCACTCCGGGCGATTCCGTTTTTTTGTGTGAGTGTGTGTTTGTGTGTGTGTGTCTGTGTGTGAGAGACAGAAAGTGAGCATGTAAGAGAAAAAGAGGAATTGGGAGTGGGTGTATGCAGTGTTTTGCAAGTGTGTATGTGCATGTGTGGGTGTGTGTCAGAGAGAGAGAGAGAAAGGGGGGGGGGGGGGCGAGCAGGTCTTTTCTAAATGAGGGGGAGACTAAGAGATCAGTAGAGAATTAGTCACAGAGAGAGATCTCCTGCGCCTCCAATATCCAGTATTTCCTTCACTTTCTTTCTTCCCTTCTTCACGCCATATCCTCTCCTCTTTTCTCCTCTCTGTGATTTTGCTGCACAGGCTTTATTTTCTCTTTTTATTGCACAAGAAATCAGGTTTGAAGTGTATATATGCGTGTTTATACATAGGCCTAATTATGTACTCAAAACAATTTAGCTATATGAATATTCCATTTATGAGAAACCTGTTTAACATGCGTAGCTTTCATCCATATTTAGCCAGTCAACATAGGAATGTATACTATGCGGAGCATAGCAGCAGTTCCTATTAATCTCTTTCCGCTGCATTAAACATAAGCTACTGTTGCTGAGTCAAATAGGAAGAAGGAAATGTTGTGTTACATTAGCTGGTTTATTAATGACAGCTGGGACAGTCAGGAGCAGTGCGTCAGAGCTGCGTTGTGAACGTAATCTAAGGGAGATTTGAACTCTTGTATGAACACTTTGCATCTGAGCCCTCAAATCTTTCCCAGTCAAGTTTACTTTGCGGTGCTTATTTCATGAAGGAGTTACAGCTGTGCAGCACTGGAGCCAACAGGTAATCAGAGCATTGTTCAGCAGCTACGTTTGCAGTTTTAGAGTAGATTTGAACCAAAAGCTGCGGTAATAGTTGAAACATTGGTCATTGCTTGCACGGACTGTGATGTCAGCACAACCCATTTACATTTTCACTTGAGGCGCATTGGACTCGCCGCAGTCTTTTCCTAAACGATAGGTGTCCCAACTCAGAAAACTCATAGCATCAGCACCGGTACAGGAAGAATTTTAAACAGGAAATTAAATGATTGCTGAGGTTTTTCTATCTACAGTCTTTTTTTTCCTTTTAAATAGAAGGACTCATCTTTTCCAGCTGATGCAGCAATCTTCCTCCAGGAATCTCTGTGCTACTACATTGATTTATATATTAGTGAAATGGCAGGAAAGACTGACCCACTCATACACTCATGTACACTCAAACCTGGCTGCACTGGCTGCATGCGCCAGGTTACAAAAGTCCAGAGGTGCACGAAGAGTCGAAATGATGCCAAAGTGTGCTGTGGGCTCGCAGCTTTGATGTCGCTTTTGGCATACGCCTCCTTTCACAAAGGTGACAACAACGACCATATCTCTGAAAGTTGATTCTGTTCATGTGAGCGTAGCGTTTTGTGGGAGAAACGTTTCGTCATCATCCAAGTGACTTCTTCAGTCTCAGCTGACTGCAGGTTTCAATCTTATAAACAGTACATTTGCATAATGACTGAAACCAGCCCACTGAAGGAACAACGGGCTGGGAGGTCGGTTCCTTAATCTTAATTATGCAAATTCTCATGACTATTGATCAACAACCACTGACCAAAACCCACTGATCAATGTCCATGAGTCCCATTTACAGAGAGTTGGGGAATGGCTGCAATCACAGCATTGTAAGATGGTGACAGATGTACTCTTAGGCCCCCTCCTCGATTCAGAGATGGTCTTTCCCTTTTCACGTAAATGGCCTCCTTGACTCCGCCCTCAAACCAGCTTTCCTCCCTGTCCAGGATGTGTACATCCTCATCTTTGAAAGAGTGTCCACTGGCCTGTAGGTGTAAATAGGCTGCAGAGTCCTGACCTGACAAGGTAGCTCTTCTGTGTTGTGCCATCCGCTTAGTCAGAGGTTGTTTGGTTTCCCCGATGTATAAATCCTGCCAATCCTCCTGGCACTTAACTTAGGTTTGCGGTACACATCAGCTTTTAGATGTCCCCCATTACTGATGGTAATCTCACAGTCTAAGAAGGCTAACCTGCCACTTTTCATATCCTCCCTGGTGAACTTGATGTGTCGGTCCACTGAGTTAATGTGATCCGTGAAATGTGGAACGTCCTGAGATTTGATTTTCACCCAGGTGTCATCCACATACCTGAACCAATGACTTGGTGGTGTTCCAGGGTAGGATAACAAAGCCCTCTTTTCGAGACAGAAGGATGCAACACCGAGGATGTGGACAAGTGGGTGAAGAATTTGTCTGACCCCATACCACAGGCTGTACCCAAGGGAACCTACACCAGGTCTGTATGGTTTAATGAAGATACATAAACAGGGTGCACCTTTAAGACCGATTGTCTGCATGATCAACTCGGTGACCTATAACATCTCCAAGTTTCTGGCTTCGATCCTCAACCCGCTGGTCTGAACATCACATCCAGAACACTTTTGTTGAGAAGGTGAGAGATGTCATTATGGAGGTAGATGAAACCATGGTCTCGTACGACGTTACATCTCTCTTCACTTGCATCCCAGTCATGGAAGCATTGGAGGTAGTGTGTAAGAGATTACAGAATGACCCCAACCTCAGCAACAGGACCACTCTCAGCACCGACCAAGTGTGTTTGAGCTGTGTCTTTGCTATCGTACCCTGGATAACAAAGCCACCAAGCCATTGGTTCAGACATGTGGATGACACCTGGGTGAAAATCAAATCTCAGGATGTTCCACATTTCACAGATCACATTAACTCAGTGGACCGACACATCAAATTCACCAGGGAGGATATGAAAAGTGGCAGGTTAGCCTTCTTAGACTGTGAGATTTCCATCAGTAATGGGGGACATCTAAAAGCTGATGTGTACCGTAAACCTACACATACGGATCAGTATTTAAGGTTTGGCTCTCATCATCCACTGGAGCACAAACTGGGTGTCATCAGGACGCTACAACACAGAGCGAACACCATCCCCACTGACACAGCGGCCAGGGAGGCAGAAGAACAGCACATCAAGAAGGCCCTGAGTAAATGTGGTTATCCCAGCTGGACTTTTGTCAAAGCGGGAAAGGCTCCTAAAGAAAGCTCCAGTTGATCCAGGAGAGAAGGACAACCGCTGCCCAAGCGAAAACCTGTAGTGATCCCATATGTGTCAGGAGTATCGGAGCAGTGGAGATGCATTTTTTCTAAACACCGGGTCTCTGTGACTTTTAAACCCCAAAACACGCTGCGCCAAAACTTGGTCCACCCCAAGGATCGGGTCCCCCGACACAAACAGAGTAACATAGTGTACGCTGTGAAGTGCCAGGAGGATTGGCAGGATTTATACATCAGGGAAACCAAACAACCGCTGGCTAAGAGGATGGCACAACACAGAAGAGCTACCTCGTCAGGCCAGGACTCTGCAATCTATTTACACCTACAGGCCAGTGGACACTCTTTCAATGATGAGGATGTTCACATCCTGGACAGGGAGGAATGCTGGTTTGAGGGCGGAGTCAAGGAGGCTATTTACGTGGGTTTTGGTCAGTGGTTGTTGATGAATAGTCATGAGAATTTGCATATTTACGATTAAGGAACTGACCTCCCAGCCCGTTGTTCCTTCAGTGGGCTGGTTTCCGTCATTATGCAAATGTCCTGTTTATAAGATTGAAACCTGCAGTCAGCTGAGACTGAAGAAGTCACTTGGATGAGTGACGAAACGTTTCTCACACAAAACGCTACGTCCACATGAACACAATCAACTTTTGGAGATTTACTTACCTGGGTGATTGAGAATGCATCAAACAACAACCATAAACTCAGTCTAAGGGTAACCTGTTTGTGTGTGTTATGTCATTGTGTTCTGGCATATAAATAAGAGGCAGGAGACAGCACTGGATCTCTGGACTCTTTACTGTAAATCACTTAAATATCTGCAATATATAATACATATACAGAACCATGAGCTATGTGTGTTGTGCGTCTGCTAGGCCTGCCCTCCTGGGGGCCCTCCAGAGTCACAACACATAGCCAGGAGATTAAAACACAAAATGAAATATTTAATAAAAAGGGTGTTTTGGGGAAATTCAGATGCACATATGAATTTCCCCATATGCCTTACACATATGCTACGTAAGGCCTAAACAAGTCATCCATGGCTCCTTTAGTTCTATAATCCAAAACCTTTTGCTTATTTTAGAAGCACGTTTCACCAGACTGATATTAGACAGCAGGAATAGAAGACCTTGCAAAACGCAAGAAAAGCATTTATCCAGGCAGAGAAGCCACCTGCGTATCACAGACGGTGGTCATGTGCTAGAACACGTTAATGTCATCCATAACAGGTCTGAGACATGTTAACTGCATATTCTTTAGTCCAGCTTTGAACATGCCTGTAGGCTTATTGCTGTCCACAACATCAGGAAGAGAAAAGTATGTTCCAGTTAGAATTCTAAACTGTAACTTTGTGCATTAAAAGACCCCCCCCCACCCCCCCCACCCCCACACACACACACACACACTGCTTATTCTTCTCATGGCATATGACATATATCAGAATTTTCTGTCTGCAGCCCCAGCAACCACATGTAGGGTCTCAGGACATTTTAACAGATCTAGCCCCAAATTCTATATGTAACTTGTATGGAAGGAGTGTTGTCCTCACATCCTAGGCACGGAATTCAAACTATTTTCTGGTGTAATAAACAGACTAGAATAAGCTATGAGACTAAATTATCATCATCAGTGTATCTAATGACATTTCAAATCAACTTTCTGCGCTCCGGTGCTGTTGCAGTAAAATCCCTCAGTGAATTCAACTGATTAATTTAGTGTTTCTTTGCTGAGGAATTCATTCAAGTACAGTGTATCATTTCATTTTCAAAAGTTAGTCTCTTGCTCGTACTCATTTAATTCAAGTACCACTTTAGTTGTGTCTCATGAAGAACAGGCAAACCTGGTAGTCTCATCTGCATGCAAAGTTTAACATGGCAAGGTGAGACCTGCGCCAGGACGCCCAAAAGTGGAAAGCGCATGATGAAATTACACGCAATCCAATTTGGTTGTGATGAGAATTTGTTTTGGTCCCTGTTGACTTGTTTCAACACTGTTAATGAATGCTAACAAGAGATTTTTCTACCTATGAATCAAATACCCGTCACACTGGCACTCAGAGTTTTGGAGCGCTTCTTTAAAGAGCCAAAGCCTACGATCAGTCTGCTGGACGTTTTAAAGATGTCAAGTCTGCCCTCATGTTCAGATGAAGCTTGCAGAAATCAGACAGATCAATTTAAGTGAGGACAGGAGATGGAAACCACAGAGGAATGCTTCAAAAGAAAATGAGGATTAGACAGACTTGAGGAGAACATTGAGGATGAGTGGACTTGAAAGAGGGCAATGAAGAGAAAACAGGAGATGGATATTTAGGAATGAATGGGAAGGATGTGGAAATAAACGATGAAAGCGATGAAATATGAAGAGACTAAAAAAAACGGGGTACAAGAATAGTGTGAACTGCCAACCTTTAGAAAATGAAACAGATAGGAGAAGAAGGATGACGAGAGAAATGCAAATCGAAAGAAGAGCCGAGCTGAGGACAAACAAGGGGGAAAACAGGCCGTATAAGAGAGGCAGTGGATTTGGAGTTGGATGGAGGGATGCATGCATGGAGAGTCTGTTGGCAGAGTTTAGATTTTTGAGGGAAAGAAAAAGCCTTTAGAAGAGTTGTTAGGGGAGCTACAAAGAGATCCTTGCTAAGCAACGGAGGACGAATGAGTGGGAGAAGCATGTTGCACTTCAAAGTATCTACTCACCTGGGAGGTTTGTGAGTATGTGAATGTATGTAGCATATGTCATCAAAGGTGCCATTTGAAGTCAAGGGCGTAAAGCTATAGCCCACTTAATTAGCATCGCCCCTGCATTAAAGGTGGTTGTAATGGTTGGTAGTCACACAATTAAAAGAAAGAAACAGGTCTGAGTGGCTTACATTCGTGGCAGATGGAATGGATTTTAATAGTACCCGAAAACACAATTTCATTTCAAATCTTCTTCTAATGTTCATTTGACAAAAAATCTGGTGGTTCATTCTGTTAAAGCGGAACATGCAAAACGTACTTAAGTGTAAATTGTACCTTTGGAGGACCTGTGGAATGACCCCAGGCTATATTGTGGAGCACGTTGGTTAATGCAATGAATTACCCTTGGTAAGCTGAGTACAAGGAACACAGCGCAGGTTAGGTTAAAGGTTCACAAACCACCGAACTGAAAGACTCAAAATGCAGAGATGTTCATTATTTAGTCAAGACATGTTTTTGCTACATGTGTGTTTTTTTCTAAAGTTTTCTTTGTATACATTTTCTTTGCAATCAAGTAGCTTTTTCTTTTGTAATGATACTAACAGATGCACACATTCAGGCTGTGCAGGAATGCTGCTGTGCTACAAGTACAGGGAGTCATTTAGTCTGCTGGTTCAGGGCTGGATTAGAACATTGCTTAGCAGTGATGGGACTTAATCTTGATGATAAAACCAAGAAAGCACAATTAACTTTATCTCTGGGTGTATGAAAAATGGAATCACCTGCTTCTAATCCGCCCACATATCCCAATGAGATGCAATTAGTGTTCTACCAAATGCTCTTGTCACTGCGAATAAAAGGATGACAGAGGAGATACATGGCATCCCAGATGGGTGGATATGTTTTATACTGAAGAACCAGCTCGACTTCAAAGTTAAGACATAAGCCAAAAAAACAAACAAAAAACAAATGTAATAAATGCAAAATTATTAACAAAATTGTTTTCTGAAAAAAGGACTATGAAACATGTTACTGGTTTCATAATTCTCGAGGTATAATAAGTCTCTCAGCTCTCCTTTGTGCTGCTTTCATTTAGATCACCGGTGGCCCACACAGTGCTTGTGCTTCCTTGTTCTTCACCTGTGATCAAAGCCAGTGGAGAGCACATGTGGGTTTCAGCACTGCAGGCAGAGAGCAACAAAAGTTGACTGGCAACAAACTGAACAGGTTTTGATTATCTGCTTTGATCCTGTTTGGTCACAAGATTAACTTTCTAACGTTTACAGAGATACCGATGTCAAATTTAGGACTATGGAAAGCAAAAAAAATAATAACTAAAAACCAAAAATCACAAACGTGAAAAAATTATTTACAGAAGTGTAATGAAGTGTGGTGTTTGCGTGTGGGTTCTCTATGTGATCTCCTGCAGATCATCTGCAGATTTTTTTTCATAAAAAAATTCTTCAATTCAGAAAAAATGGGACACACTATTTAAAATAGCTGTAAGTATTCAAGTGTCTTGCATAACCCTGATATTGACATCCTGTCCTCTTCAATGTTCATTCATTTGGTATTTTTGGCCTCAGACCAACTTCCTTTTCAGCTCTGTTCTGTTCTCTACTATGCTGATAGTGCCTGTTATTTACTTGCTTGTTGGCTGGGTTGTTAAGATCTAAATGTCTTTTATTAAAGTTTTAACTCGGAGATATTATTTCACATCGTGGGTCACATATGGCTCACTTTGAATTTAAACTGGACCAGCGAAACTCTTCTTTTTGTCAGTGTAAATAAGAGAAAAAAGCACAATTTCAACAATACATATCAGTTTTTCTGCATGATAAAGAGACACTGCTGTAGTAACAGAGCAGGGCTCTTAAATTGTCCAAAGTCTTTGGACTTAAATTGTAAGAAATACATTTGTGAAATGACAGAAAAGGTTCTGGTATGTCATTACCAAAACCTGTTTTTTTAATTTATTGTGAAGCTACAGTATAAATGCACATCTTTATAGTCACATTGAAAAACAGGAACATTCTGTAATTCCATTGTTTATCTATTATGTATTTACTTTGGTGTGGTATGAATGGCCAAGAGAAAATGTCACAGAGTTTAGCCTCCTTCACATTTTCCAAATCTGCCCCTGCTTTAACTGTCAGCTTTATCTGTAATAATTTCCGTTATTACACTTTTGTAAATACAACCTAATGATAAACTCTTTGAACCTTTTTACCTTTTTCAAAAATAATAATAATAAAAAAATTATCTTTCTTTTTAAGGTGCACTGTCTATTTCTATAAGAAATGGGCTGAATGGATATTACTTATTATTATTATTAAGTTGTACACCCTTCACCCTCCTTATCCATCTCATGGTTCACACCAGCTCTCCAACATCTTCATACCTACAGCATAAAGAAACTACAGTACATAAGTACAGTATGTAAAATGCATTTTACAGACAAAAAGGGGGTGGGAGTGGGCGACGGGTAACTATAAAATAGCACATTTAATTAATATAGGAAATGCATAAAAAATGTGGAGCATCTCGATTTTGAGAAACCTAGACTAAATTCATATTAATAATAATTAGGAAATGCCCATAATGCTGAACTGATAGATCAAATATCCACTCGTTGACAGCTTCACATGGCTGAAATATTAAGACAGGAGTCCCTGACGGTATACCTGTTCACAGTATGAAAATGCTCCTCACTCAGCAAGCTAATTGTGACAACATGGCTCGTTTAGACTTGGCACATTAGTGCAGCGACACAGACAAATCTGTTTACTTTTTTATGTGTCGATGTTTCAAGCACAGCTGCTGTCACTGTGGCGGCAGATGAAACTGAACTAATTTACACACACAGCGAGAACACAGAGTAGTTCTCGAGAACAGGTGGAAGCAGTTCGTGGTAATGTGCAATTAATTGTGAGAAAAGGTTTGAAGAAACTATGACTTTTGTAGGATAATCAGAGTCTGGATTAGAAAGTGAGTATAGAGGAGGAACACACCCGTTTTTTTTGCACCATTTATAAAAATCTGAACCACACAGTACTATAAAATGTTTTATATTTTTTATATTTTTATATTTCAAAACACATGCACACTGAAAAAAATCCAATGAAAACACAACACAATGTACGGCTTTAGATGAAGATACATTAAGATATTGTCTGTATTTTTACAGATATTCTTCTGTATTATTTAACCAGGTATATATAAAATGTAATTTTTCAAAAGTGTGGGTGACCCACTGACCCCTGTCCCATCTGAGCAGATTACTTGGTGTGTAGCAATGGTTTGTATTTGAAACATGGAGAGTAAATACTGAAGATTTAGGAATGAAACGCTGGTTTGTAGATGAGCTTTTTCAGAGCAAATTAAATAAGATTTTGTGAAAAGGTTTTGTGGATTATAACCTTTATTTTTGTGGGATTTATAGATGTGTGCTCAAAAGTCCAGTGGATTTAATCCATGGACAATGGCACCTGGGGGCGAATGACAGTGGAACAGCAAGAAGAACTCCACACAGTGGAGTGAACTGCAAACTCAGGATGATGTAATAGTTACAGATAAAACCGTCAGCTTCATGTACTGGTGAGCGACTTCACAGACAAACATAATAAAAAAGCTTTGACAACATTGCATTGGTGTCATTCTGACTGTTCATTCAGGAGATTTCTGCTCTTTTCCTTGACACCAACATGTGGGGAAAGATGATGTATATGATATAAAACATGACATTTGGAGACATGAGACATGAGACGGAGTTAAATGCAAATAAAATGATGTCAGATTTTCATATCCCTGAACATTGAAAGGTCACTGCAAACTCCGTCTAGCTGCCTATGTCACGTAAAGGAAGAAGAAATGAGATGAGAATCTGATAATAGAACCATGAAAATTAGAGTGACAGACACACACAAAGAGGCCGAGTTATACAGCTATACAAATGAAATGTAGTTTCAGAATTACCATATTACATTTCCTCACATAGCCCTTAATAGCATGCTTCTCTTTACACATTTTACAAAAGGCTTTGCTTGGACAAATGTGGCAGAGGAAATGAGGAAAGTGCTGGACAATCAATCAAAAAAATGAGAGAAAGAACAGATCAGGAGTCAAAGTCTTACCAAGCTGCAGGAGTGTGTGGGGTAGGGAAATAGATTTTTTGAAATGCCTCCGAAAATGAATCAATGGCAGTCTGAATAGGAAGGAATTTAATAAAGCAGCTTCTTATCTATTGAAGTTAAAGGGAGAGGTTTAGTAGGAGCCCCAGCTCACTATTGTAAGTGAAATATCACTCTGTGTGTGTGTGTGTGTGTGTGTGTGTGTGTGTGTGTGTGTGTGTGTGTGTGTGTGTGAGAGAGAGAGAGAGAGAGAGAGAGAGAGAGAGAGAGAGAGAGAGAGAGAGAGAGAGAGAGAGAGAGAAAATGAGTAGGAGAAAGCTTTTGTGAAACACTATGTGTTCATCCCAAAATGTTGGCGTGCTAATACTTTTATTTCCCAATATCTTTGAATATATTCATAACCACCGACCAGTGTAGCTGTGTAAACTTCATCTGCACATGCAAGATGTGTGTTAGCACAAAGTTTCAGTACAATATAGATCCATTACTAATTTACTAACATGGCTGCTGCATTTGATTTAGATTATTTTAAATCTATACTGGTATAACACATCCTCACTTGGTGTTAGGCAATCATTTTCAGTCCAGTCCTTATACCCGACCATTTTCCAAGTAATGTTACACAACTTAGCTAACAACCCATTTTAAATTGTTACCTTAGACACTTTGTTACTAGCAGCTTATTGAAAAAACAAAACACACTATTTGATCTTATCTGCTCCTGAAAAATGCCAAAAGTTTGTTTGACAGCAATAACATGGTAACACCAACGAAGGTGATTCCCAAAGTGCTATATGATGTGGATAAACTGCATCTGAAAGTCATTCCTCAAGAGATTCCAGAAAGAAAAAATCCAGCACCTGATACAGAACCTGAGACATGGATCTGGTCCTTTAGTTTACCAGTTCACTTTTCAGCACGACCATTATCACAAACACATATCCATCTGCCCATGCTATCAGTCACAAAATGATGTCTCCAGAGCTCAGGGTGCCACATTACCAACACTTGTCCGTCCATCCATCCATCCGTCCATCCGTCCATCCATCCATCCATCCATCCATCCATCCATCCATCTTCTTCTCCAGGGCCTGGGTCGCGGGGGCAGCAGCCTAAGCAGAGAAGCCCAGACCTCCTTCTCCCCAGCCACCTCCTCCAGGTTGTCCGGGGAAACACCCAGGCGTTCCCAGGCCAGCTGAGAGATATAATCTCTCCAGGATGTCCTGGGTCTGCCCCAGGGCCTCCTCCCCATGCCTGGAAAACGTCACCCAGGAGGCGCCCAGGAGGCATCCTCGTCAGATGCCCGAACCACAAACGCTTGTTTTTAAATTAAAGGCTGTCGCAGCAAACACTGACTTTCAAGCTCATTAGACTTGTACAAACTCTGTTTTTATTTTTCATCCTGTCTTTCTGTTTGTATTTGTAGATGTTTTGTTAAATCGCCAACATTTTACTAACTGAAAAAAACGAACCACAAAAAATTCTCGACTGCTAGGAGCACAGTCAAGAGGTGAAGTTCAGTGAGTTGAATCAGCTGTGGCGATGCCAACCACACAGCTATCTGAAACGCTTACAGGAGACTGTAAACATTATTATTTCTGCCATAAAATTAGGCATTTTCACACAGGGATTTTTAAAGCCAGCCAAAGTAGACCAATAACTTCTTGGCAAACTAATGATTACTTTTTCAACTTTGGGAAATGTCTGCTTATTTAATATCCACCTATTCTGGCTTTCTAGTACACCAAGCCACTTTAGTGTCTGGCTAAAGTGAAATATATACACTTTCCCTTTAAATTGAAGTCTGATTGTATAAATTCTGCATACTGTTAGCTCTTTCCAAAGAAGAGCCATTAATCTACAGATGTACCTCCTCGGGCACTTGATTATAAATGCAAAACCAGACCTATAGGACTCAGAAAGGTGTGTGTTAAACTAATACTGCATTTCTGTGCAGCACATGGAGCTAGTGAACATGTGAGTGAGTATTCTGTTTTAAATCACTTCAGATTAAGCATACATGTGCTACGTAAGTTGGTTTTTATATATAAGGGCTGAGGCATGGCAGGGTCATCAAATGACTTATACACTATGTGGCATGTCATGCATTTTTCTTTGAAGATTTTTTTCCCCAAAAATCTCAAACTCATTTACAGTTCTAAAGTGAATGCAACACGGGTCACCAAATATGGCTTTCATCACGCTCTCTTTGAGGTCAGCTTTAATCCCTTATGGAACCTCAAAGTAACACATGTCTAAATGGATTTGTCTGAATCTGATGATGGGTCTGGCCTGTGCAAGTTTTAACTCCTTCTGTGTGACAGCCAGAAAAAAAAAAGGCAAATACAAGCTTATGAAGTGAAGGCGATTTTTGCCATCAAGTAGAACATTACGAAATAAGTTAATCATTCTTATAATTCTGATTCCAGGTATGATGTCCACCAAGAATAGCTTAGAAAATAAAGCCAAATAAGTTCAGTATTTATTGAGCACTGTCAGTTATTTTGTATTATGACCCCCCTCCCCCCCTTCCCCCAAGATAAGTGTGCTCCAAACCTAGAAGCAGGTAGATCTTTATGTCCAAATTTATGTCCAAGTGGTTTTGTGCTTGCATGAAATTACTGGCAAATATTAAATGCCTGCAAAAGTTATATAACCTTTCAAGAAGTGCTGTGTGTCTGAGCATGCCGAACAAAGTCTCAAAACACTTGCACCAAACATCCTTAACCTCAGAGTCTCAGGGTGTAAATGCTGTGATAGCATCAGTAGTATTTTTGCTATATATGTATTTAACATTATAAAAAAACATACATACATAGCAGCGTGTTCATGTTCTTCACGGGTGCAACAGAGCACTGGATAGTAATGTCATCCCATTGCATAAATCCCCGTAACGCGCCCCTCCCCCCTCCCTCCAGTAGTTTAAAACATGCAAAAATGATTGTGGAGGTTTTAATGACTTTGGTGCTCTTTTGGAACAAACTGGAACTTTGTGCTCCTTTCTGGAGTTTCCCCTTTTATTTAAGTCTTCTAATGGCTTGCTGTAAGATGGACACACAGAGTTATCTCTAACCTCGCTGGTTAGCGCTGCGATTAAATGCTTGCTTAAGGTCAGTCAGGGGACTTAATAAATATGAAAGGGGAGAAAACTAGAAAATGGATGACGAGGCAAAGTGAGGCGGTAGCTAAAACGGCAAGTCACCCTACTGGACAGCTGAGCTAGCACTGAAAAGAAAGACCGAGGCTCTGTAGAGAGAGAAAGAGAGAGATGGAATTGGAAGATTTTGGGTGAATGAAAGGGGGAAGGAAGAAACAGAGAGAGAGAGAGAGAGAGAGAGAGAGAGAGAGAGAGAGAGAGATGTAGGGAGAAAAATCAAGTGAGTGTGTCAGAGCAGAAGTGTGTGTGTGTGTGTGTGTGTGTGTGTGTGTGTGTGTGTGTGTGTGTGTGTGTGTGTGTGTGTGTGTGTGTGTGTGTGTGTGTGAGACAGAGAAACAGAAATAGGTGTACCTAAAGATGCTGACTATGTAATAAAACTCCAGTTGATGGGTAAGTGGATTTCTGTACTTGACTATTCAGTAGAACATGGCTCACACACTGTAAAAAGTAACACACAGCAGCCTGTTTTGCCCTGTGTCTAGAGCGATTGAGATTATTATAGTACTATTCTATATATCTGTTTGTATTCTACAACAATCTGCTGTCTACTGAACCTGACAGTCTTCATGGGGATAAAGAACTATCTAGATCAAACACTGGACCACTTGAACCACCTGAATGCCACATAGTGTTGATGCAGAGTTTTACAACGCTTATAAACCGTTCAAGCAGCTTGTTTTTCTTTTCAAACGTTTTTGAATCAAATATGTTTTATCTTCAAACTGACATTTCTGCTTTCAGGACCTTGAGACCTGATAGTATGATGATCACAACAGCAAGGCTTAGAGCGGATGGTGCTGCAAGTAAAAAACATTTCCAAAGTTTTCACTTTTTGCAGTGTGTGCTTTTAGCTGTAAGTGGTGCAGGGGGAACTATCCTCAAATCATCAACTTTCCTACATGAGAGGGTTAGGAGAGCTAATGCAGACATGAGCAAAAATATATCTACAAAAAGCTACAAATATGCAAGTCCACAGTGGTTGATTTAATGACACTGAAAAACTGTCAAGAGGAAACAAGTCACATGATTGAAGTCAGATTGAAGATTAACTTGTGTTACATAAAAGCTAAAAAGGAAAATTACTGTAAATTAATTTGGATCAGTAGAGTTGTGATTTGTGTTGTAATCACTGTGTCCACGCATCTGTCTGCTGAGTCAGGCTAGTGTACTCCTCGGGCCAGTCCTAAGCCCACTTATTCGGGGAAGATTTCACCATGATGGGCATCAGGAGTTAAATCTTTTGCTAAATCAAACATTCAGATCTGATCAATCAGTTAATAATGACTCCTTCTGGTGCTGTTGGCCAACAGGGTGCTGATGGAAACTTATTGTTGGCTGAAGATACTCTAGGAGGCAGTGGAGAAATGGAGAGAGCTGGTAGATATGATGGTGGGAAGGAAGGCAGATATCTATTTGCATGAAACCAAATAGATATCTGCAGATATCTATTTGAAGGGAAGCAAGGCCAGGAACACCAAAGGTGGATTCAAACTGTTCTACCCTGGTGCAGAAAGGAAGAGAAATGGAGCAGCAGAGTATGTGTGTTGTTGAGGTGAAGAGAGCATCAGACAGGAACAAGATTTTGAAGCTGGTAATCAAAGGGCTGTTACTGAATGTTGTCAGTGCATACACCCCACAGGTTGACTGTCAGGATACAAAGAGGAATTCTGGAGTAAGTTGGATGAAGTGGAAAAGAGTGTATCGAGGATGGAGATGGTAGTGATTGGACTTTAATGGGCATGTAGGTGAAGAGCACAGGGTGATGAGGAGGTACTGGGTAGGGCTGGGTATCATCATTGATTTCTAGAATCGATTCAATTCCGATTCACAAGGTCCCGAATCGATTCGATCCACGATTCGATTTAATTCGATTCGATTCGATTTAAATCTGGGAAATTTTGACAGTCAGAGATATAATTCAGATCAGGACATTTACATATTTTTGTATCTATAAAAAGGAAGCTGACACTCTCAAGACTTTATCCAAGGTGTGAGCATCACAGCAGATGCCTTTGTGTCAAAGTAGCTGAAGATAAAACACAGAAAAACATGTAGGTGATTTTCCTGGCCTGGGATTTTATAAAAATATTCTGCAGTACATCAAAAACGAAAGAAAACCATTAATTAATCAACATTACCTCTGACGTTACAGCGGTTTTATTAGAGACATGGCTAAGCATTTTGCATTTTGAATAATTTTAAAAAGTTTCAATTTGTTCAGTATTGAACAGCAGAAATGAGGTTTTCTTTTCGGAAGAATGTAAAAGGGGAAAAAACAGCGGCCGACAGCGCTGTAAGCAACAGTAGACTTGTGTAACAAGCAAGCGAATAATGAAGAAAGCGAAACTGTTCGAGAGAGGGGGGGGAGGGGGAGGGAGAGAGGGAGAGAGAGAGAGCTGCGCATCGCAATGGAAGCAAAACAGTAAAAGAGTGAATTCATGATGATGTTTATGTGAAGCGTTTGGATCTTCTTTTGCTGCTGATTCGGTCAATATTGTTTGGAGAGAGATCAAACTAACAGCTTTAGAATCAGCGCATAAAGGGCGTGAACACAAAGCGCGGACCCGGATCAGCGAGCTGTCGGCTTTCAGCCCCGACTGTGAGAAAGGCGACATCTAACTGATTCTGATCCGCGGGTCGCGCTGTGTGTTTAAGTCTATGTGCAGAATCCCTGTACCTGCTCTCATTTACTGTTTGGTGGTTCTTGAAATTTTGTGAGATGTCACCAGAGATTCTGGCATTTCGGACAAAATAAATTTATATTAAAAAATCGATTCAGGATTTTAATGAATCGATTTTACGTTATCCAAGCCAGAATCGATTTTAATCGATGAATCGATTATAAAAACCCACCCCTAGTACTGGGTGGGTATGGTGTTAAAGAGAGAAATGGAGGATGGATGGTGGTAGATTTTATGGAAATGGCTGTGATGAGCGCAAATTTCAGGAAGACGCAGGAACACTGAATGTCGTATAAGAATGTAGGAAGGTGCACACAGGTGGACTACACTTTATGCAGACAGTGCAATCTCAAGGAGATTGCAAAACAGTGTTCTTTTGGGGGGGGGGGGGGGGGGTTATTCTGTAGGATGACTTTGGAAAAAAAGTACAAGAAGTAAAGGCAGAGGCAAGGATTAAGGTGTGGAAATTAAAAAAGGAAGAGTGTTGCACAGAGTTCAGGAAGGAGGTGAGACAGGCTCTGGCTGGTGGGGAAGAGATAGCAGATGAGTGGGAAAGTACAGCTGCAGTTGGTTTTTGCTTTATCACACTCTACACAGCACCAGATCTAAATACAAATAAATATGAATAACTATAATACTACAGTGCTTACCTCCAGAGTAATTCTATGACTGAGCTTAACCTTCTTGTGACCTGCTTGTGAGTCCTGGTGGAGTCATAGGAAGCTCTGGTGCAGAAGACTGAACTGTAACCTTCAAAGGAAAAGAATGAACCTCAGACTCACAGAGCTAACACACAGACATAATGGCAGCATCATCTCAATGACTGCACACTGATTGTCCCATGGATCAGTGAACAAAGACACAGGACAAATGTTCATTGTGAATACATACTATATCCAGCATATAAGCTTTAAACTCAAAAGTTCTAAGAAGTCAGTCACGTGAGGGGACTTTCTTCAACTGGTTGTAAAACATCAGCTTTGCTTTGCTTTAGTAAGCTACCACAAGTTTGTCTCTCATAGTTATAGTGAAGCTGGAGCTGATATACAGTTATGTAGTTTTCACAGGAGTACGCCATTACTGCTTCCATAGGAGCTAAAGGGGTAAGTAGCAGTCATGTGTTGCTGACTAAATGTATTTGCAGCTTTGGCAGCCACTCCTGGGAAGATTGTGGCTTTGTTCACATGCACGTGAATGCTGCAAACTAGCAAACAGCTAAAATTGCAAATTCATCCTAAAGGTCAGACCATGCAATGCTTAGAAAACTTCTCTAAGAAAAATAATAATAATATAATAATAATAACTTTATTTATAAAGTGCTTTCAAACAAAGTGCTGTACAACTAAAGGGATAAATAAAATAAAAGTGATACAGAGCAATACAGGTAAGAGACACAATACAAGTTATAAATAATAACAATTTAAAAACTAAAAGCCATAGAATTAAGACATGTAGGATAAGGTGAACAAATGTGTCTTCAACTTAGCTTTAAAAACCTCCACAGAGCATGCCTGCCGAATATCTTGAGGGAGGTTGTTCCACAGAAACGGGGCACGAAAAGAAAAAGCACGCTCTCCAATTCTCTTTGTTCTGGCTCTAGGAACTTTTAGAAGGTCAGAGTCCTGAGATTGTAGAGCACGAGATGGAACGTAAAGATGTAAAAGGTCGGAGAGGTATGTAGGTGCCAATCCGTTTAAAGCCTTGTAGGTGAGCAGCAGGACCTTAAAATCTGCTCGAACCTGACAAGGTAGCCAATGCAGAGATCTCAGAACAGGGGTAATGTGCTCAAATTTCCCAGTTCTTGTTAAAATGCGAGCAGCTGCATTTTTCACCATCTGTAGACCTCTAAAACTTTTCTTTGGTAGGCCAGAAAGAAGAGCATTGCAATAATCAATACAGGAAGACACAAATGCATGGACAAGAACCTCTGCAGTGTCGCTTGATAAAACTTGTCTGATTCTGGCTGATGTTCCTCAAATGATAAAAGGCGGTCTTTGTTATCTCTTTTACATGAGATTCAAAGGAGAGCACCATGTCCAACCACACACCCACGTTTTTTACCTTGTTCCTGCAATTTATGGCACTGTCATCAATTTTCAAGATGAAATTTGTGTGGCCCAATGACCATCAACTCTGTCTTATCAGTATTTAGGAGCAAGAAATTATCTGATAACCAGCCCTTAATTGCAGATAAACAACATTCTAGTTTAGAGACTTCAGCACAATTTCCAATGGTTAAAGGAACATAAAGCTGCAGGTCATCAGCGTAACAATGAAAGGTTACATTAAAAGAACGTAAAAGAACACCAAGAGGCAGCAGGTACATAGAAAACAGCAATGGTCCAAGTACAGAGCCCTGAGGGACCCCATGCCTCACTGCACAGGTCTCGGACAGATCATTTTTAAAACTAACAGTCTGAGATCTCCCAAGCAGGTAAGATCTCAGCCATGAGCCAGCCAACCCTAAGAGATGCATCTCAGACTCTGCAGGCTTCATTCAGTGTGTCAAATGTTAACCCTTTATAGTGCTTGTCACACTTTGACTCTATTTGCATAATGTAACATTGATCAGCTGTACAGTTCGATTTCTCTTAGTTTCTTTTGGACTAGGCCTCTCTGAATTCTGATTCAGCTTGGCTCTGCAGTTGTGTTCTGGCCTCTCACTATGCAGTAGTTTAGGCATCAAAGGAGTTGGTGAAGATTACATTTACAATAGAAGACCGTATGCTTTAGTTGGAAGGAAACAACCCTTTCACTTGTGATCATACCCACAGGCATGCCAGATGTATGAAATTCCATATTTGAATAACATCGGGGATAAAGGGAGTGCAGAATTATTAGGCAAATGAGTATTTTGTCCACATCATCCTCTTCATGCATGTTGTCTTACTCCAAGCTGTATAGGCTCGAAAGCCTACTACCAATTAAGCATATTAGGTGATGTGCATCTCTGTAATGAGAAGGGGTGTGGTCTAATGACATCAACACCCTATATCAGGTGTGCATAATTATTAGGCAACTTCCTTTCCTTTGGCAAAATGGGTCAAAAGAAGGACTTGACAGGCTCAGAAAAGTCAAAAATAGTGAGATATCTTGCAGAGGGATGCAGCAGTCTCAAAATTGCAAAGCTTCTGAAGCGTGATCATCGAACAATCAAGCGTTTCATTCAAAATAGTCAACAGGGTCGCAAGAAGCGTGTGGAAAAACCAAGGCGCAAAATAACTGCCCATGAACTGAGAAAAGTCAAGCGTGCAGCTGCCAAGATGCCACTTGCCACCAGTTTGGCCATATTTCAGAGCTGCAACATCACTGGAGTGCCCAAAAGCACAAGGTGTGCAATACTCAGAAACATGGCCAAGGTAAGAAAGGCTGAAAGACGACCACCACTGAACAAGACACACAAGCTGAAACGCCAAGACTGGGCCAAGAAATATCTCAAGACTGGTTTTTCTAAGGTTTTATGGACCGATGAAATGAGAGTGAGTCTTGATGGGCCAGATGGATGGGCCCGTGGCTGGATTGGTAAAGGGCAGAGAGCTCCAGTCCGACTCAGACGCCAGCAAGGTGGAGGTGGAGTACTGGTTTGAGCTGGTATCATCAAAGATGAGCTTGTGGGGCCTTTTCGGGTTGAGGATGGAGTCAAGCTCAACTCCCAGTCCTACTGCCAGTTTCTGGAAGACACCTTCTTCAAGCAGTGGTACAGGAAGAAGTCTGCATCCTTCAAGAAAAACATGATTTTCATGCAGGACAATGCTCCATCACACGCGTCCAAGTACTCCACAGCGTGGCTGGCAAGAAAGGGTATAAAAGAAGAAAAACTAATGACATGGCCTCCTTGTTCACCTGATCTGAACCCCATTGAGAACCTGTGGTCCATCATCAAATGTGAGATTTACAAGGAGGGAAAACAGTACACCTCTCTGAACAGTGTCTGGGAGGCTGTGGTTGCTGCTGCACGCAATGTTGATGGTGAACAGATCAAAACACTGACAGAATCCATGGATGGCAGGCTTTTGAGTGTCCTTGCAAAGAAAGGTGGCTATATTGGTCGCTGATTTGTTTTTGTTTTTGAATGTCAGAAATGTATATTTGTGAATGTGGAGATGTTATATTGGTTTCACTGGTAAAAATAAATAATTGAAATGGGTATATATTTGTTTTTTGTTAAGTTGCCTAATAATTATGCACAGTAATAGTCACCTGCACACACAGATATCCCCCTAAAATAGCTAAAACTAAAAACAAACTAAAAGCTACTTCCAAAAACATTCAGCTTTGATATTAATGAGTTTTTTGGGTTCATTGAGAACATGGTTGTTGTTCAATAATAAAATTATTCCTCAAAAATGCAACTTGCCTAATAATTCTGCACTCCCTGTAGTCTTCTCCCAGTTTGTGTCATTGTCATTTCAGACAGGTGTCCTGGAAACTCTTGTGTACATTCTTGACTCGGCTTGTTTACAATGTTGATTTTATGCCAAAATTAGCGCATTAGTTACCAGGCTAATTAAGGGAGAGACCCTTTTTCATCACATTGATTTTAGCTCCATGTCTTTCTTGATTTTTATCAAATGTTACTTATAAATCTCATGGATTTATGTTTATTTGTACCACAAATATTAATGTCACATTTCAGATCTTCAAGGTTACTGAGTTCAGCTTTGCGCTTTGCTCTAATTCCCATCCATCCATCCATCTTCATCCGCTTTGTCCGGGGCCGGGTCGCGGGGGCAGCAGCCTAAGCAAAGAGGCCCAGACCTCCCTCTCCCCAGCCACCTCCTCCAGCTTATCCGGGGGAATACCAAGGCGTTCCCAGGCCAGCCGAGAGATATAATCTCTCCAGCGTGTCCTGGGTCTGCCCCGGGGCCTCCTCCCGGTGGGACATGCCTGGAACACCTCACCCAGGAGGCGCCCAGGGGGCATCCTTGTCAGATGCCCGAACCACCTCAGCTGGCTCCTTTCGATGTGGAGCAGCAGCTGCTCTACTCTGAGCCCCTCCCGGATGGCCGAACTTCTCACCCTATCTCTAAGGGTCTAATTCCCTTCATTCTAAATTGTCTTTTAGTTAGTCAACAAGTTTGTACAGATCTTAGGACTGATTTTGGCCCAATCCTCATTACAGACACTCCTTTAGGTTTTCTGACAACTCAAAACTTCAGATTCAGAATCATAGATTTTCTGTACGATTGAGGTCTGGAGACTGGCTCGGCCAATCCATGACTTTAATGTGCTTCTTCTTTTAGCCACTCCTTCATTGCTTTGCTGGTAGGTTTTGGGTCATTGTCATGCTGGAAGACCCATCCACAATCCGACTTCAGTGTTATGGCTGAGAAAAGGAAGCTCTCAACCAAGATTGTACAGTAAATGGCTCCGCCCATTAGCCTGTCAGTGTGCCCTTAGCAGAAAAAGAGCTTTAAAGCATAATGATTCCACCTTCTTGCTTAAGTGTGGGAATGATGCAGGATAATCCATTACAGTGTAGGGTGTTACCAGTGGTGTTCTTGATTCCTGTGATCCAAACTGCTTTCAGATCATTAGGAAACTTCTTCCATATAAGAAGCTCCTTCTTGCCTCATGAGGCAAGATCTTGCTTCTCACCAAACTTCTTGCTGATGATCTTGTAGCTCGTTCTAGCCTTGTGCTGTCATGGTCCTGGGTCGGTGACCCAGCGCTTTTAGTTTGTTATCATTTTCATGATGATGATTGTTTTAGTTCTGTGTTATATTCGGTCTGCCTCTGAGTCTGCGTCTGGATCTGTCTGTCTATGGTGTCACCCCATCTGTTTGTGAAGCTGTCTGTTTAGATCTGTGTCTTGTTTGGTTCCCCGTGTCTGAGTTTCCTGTTTTATTGTGAAGGTCTGTCTGATGTGAGTGTGTTCAGTTTACATTTCCCCTGTCCCGTCAGTTCTGATTTCTCCCAGCTGTGTTGCCCTCCTGTCCCTCATCCCCTGATTACTGGTGTGTATTTAAGCCCTGTGTGTTCTCCTGCCTGTTGTCGGCTCGTCTGCACTCATCCGTGTATTTCTGCGTATCTCTGCATTCCATGGTGTCCTGTCTCTGCGTCCCTCTGCCCCGCACCCCCTTTGTACGGTCTCAGGTTTGCTATTTAGCTTCTCCCAGTTTAGGTTTCCATTTGTAAAGTACTCATACCTCGTTGCCTGTTTTTGTCACCACCACCTTTGTAAATAAAACATCACTCGTATCATCAGTTTGCTGCATCTTGGGTCCTCCTTTTCCTCCACACCACACGGCTCCCTCCGCCAGCCGTGACAGTACGAGCCGACAAACATGGACCCAGCAGCATCCGCACCTTCCCAGGAGTTTCGGGAGGAATTAATTGACACTGTTTCAAGGTTGGTCAACTTGTGGCTCGAGCACGAGGGGGAAGGGTTTCACCGCGCGGTAGAAGCCAGGATACAGCAGCTAATCTCTGCCCACTCCTGGCTGCTGGACTCGCTTCACCCGCTAGCACAAGACTTCCTCCTTCATGAGCTGCACCTTCGCCCTCCAGCCGCTACCGCTTCCCAACCCAGCCCGGCGGTGAAGGTTTTGCCCGGCCCGCCGGAGGTTTTGCCCGGCCCGCCGGAGGTTTTGCCCGGCCCGCCGGAGGTTTTGCCCGGGAGGAAGCGACGATCGCGCCGTCGGCGCGTCACCCCACAGCCGGAGATTAGGACTTCGGAACTGCCGGCTGTGGTGAGTGAGAAGGACCCTTTTTCTGTTTTGGACTGTGTGACTGTTTGTTCCGGGGCTGTGTTTTTTGAGTCAGCTGCCCCGCCGGTAGCTCAGTTAGCTGCCCAGCAGCCACTAGCTCAGTTAGCCGCTCAGTCGCCACCTCCATCACATTCAGCCTCACTACCCATAGCCCAGTTACAGTCACAGTCAGATTCATTAGACACTATGTTACAGTCCATAGCCCAGTCAATAGCTCAGTTGGTAGAGTCCATCCAACCCAAAAAGCACTGTTTTTCACCTGTTCATGTCCAGCAGAGAGACACGCCACATAACTCAGTAATCAGTCCCCAACAGCTGGCCAGTACAGAGACTGTGACGCACTCCAGGGCCTCCCCAGAGGCTGGGTTCCAGCCCCCAGCCGACTCTGGACCCCTGGAGGTCAAGAAGCCAGCTGAGGACTGCATCCGGCTGTCGCTGCCTGAGCTGAGTCACTGCTCTGTGCAGCCGCAGTCCGCTTTGTGTTTGCCAGAGGCCCGTGCGCCTGCTGGTTCTGCTCTGTCTCTGCCAGAGGTCCCCGTGCCTGCTGGTTCTGTATTGTTCCTGCCAGAGGCCCGTGCGCCTGCTGGTTTTGTCCCGTGTGTTCCAGGGGCCCCTGTGCCCACTGGTCCTGAGACTGTTCTCGCTGGAGGGCCCGAGGAGCCCGTCCAGCCTCCCGCCTCGTCAGCTGGAGGGCCCGAAGAGCCCGTCCAGCCTCCCGCCTCGTCAGCTGGAGGGCCCGAGGAGCCCGTCCAGCCTCCTTCCGCTTCCTCGTCAGCTGGGGGGCCCGAGGAGCCCGTCCAGCCTCAAGTTTCGTCTGCTGGGGGTTCTGGAGAACCCAGCCAGCCTCAAGTGCCGTCTGCTGGAGGGCCCGAGGAGCCCACCCAGCACCACGCCTCGTTAGCTGACGGTCCTGGAGGACCCAGCCAGCACATCCTCACACCTGCTGACGGTCCTGGAGGACCCAGCCAGCACATCTCCACATCACCTCCTGCAGCATCGCTGCCGTCAGGTTTTGCAGCCGTCCCGCTGCCGTCATCCACGCCTGGTCCGGCCTCCGTGTCTTCATCCTCGCCTGGTCCAGCCTCCACCTCAGTCTCGTCTGGTCCGGCCTCCGCTTCAACCTCAGTCTCGTCTGGTCCGGCCTCCGCTTCAACCTCAGTCTCGTCTGGTCCAGCATCAGCATCGCCTGGTCCAGCATCAGCATCGCCTGGTCCAGCATCGCCTGGTCCATCGCCTGGTCCAGCTACGCCCTCGCCTGGACCAGCCTCCGCATCGGCTTCAGCCTCGCCTGGACCAGCCTCCGCATCGGCTTCAGCCTCGTCTGGTCCAACCTCCGCTTCGCCTGGGGCTGCAGGGGCCACGCAGCCTTCGGGTCCCCTACTACCACCTTCACATCGTCGGTCGTCTGCCAGGCCGCTTGTTGGGCATCATCACCACCGTGGCCGCCCTCCGGACTTCTGTTGCCACCCCCGCCTGCTGCGTGGACGACCTCCTACACGCCGCCGTTGCCATCCGCACGGTTGGCCCCCTGAACTGCATTTGCGCCGCCGTTGCCGTCCGCACAGTCGGCCCCCTGAACTGTTTCCCCGTCGCCGCCGTTGCTGTCCGCACGGTCGGCCGCCTGAACTGTTTCCCCGTCGCCGCCGTTGCTGTCCGCACGGTCGGCCGCCTGAACGGTTTCCCCGTCGCCGCCACTGCCTTCCGCATGGTCGGCCCCCGGAGATGAACTATTCTAGGCTCCTGAGTTGTCAGCCTCCGGGCCGGCCTCCTGAACTATATTTTGGGACCCTGTTCGGGGACTCCAGTGTGTGTTGTGTTTTGGTCAATTCTTTTGGGTCACTGGAGTTTTTTTTGTTTGGTGTTGGTCCCTCCGTCCTGGTCCCCCGCCGCCCGCCCTGGGTTGGTCGTCTGTTTTTGTTTTGGGCTGTCTGGGGCCAGCCCTTGCGGGGGGGGGTACTGTCATGGTCCTGGGTCGGTGACCCAGCGCTTTTAGTTTGTTATCATTTTCATGATGATGATTGTTTTAGTTCTGTGTTATATTCGGTCTGCCTCTGAGTCTGCGTCTGGATCTGTCTGTCTATGGTGTCACCCCATCTGTTTGTGAAGCTGTCTGTTTAGATCTGTGTCTTGTTTGGTTCCCCGTGTCTGAGTTTCCTGTTTTATTGTGAAGGTCTGTCTGATGTGAGTGTGTTCAGTTTACATTTCCCCTGTCCCGTCAGTTCTGATTTCTCCCAGCTGTGTTGCCCTCCTGTCCCTCATCCCCTGATTACTGGTGTGTATTTAAGCCCTGTGTGTTCTCCTGCCTGTTGTCGGCTCGTCTGCACTCATCCGTGTATTTCTGCGTATCTCTGCATTCCATGGTGTCCTGTCTCTGCGTCCCTCTGCCCCGCACCCCCTTTGTACGGTCTCAGGTTTGCTATTTAGTTTCTCCCAGTTTAGGTTTCCATTTGTAAAGTACTCATACCTCGTTGCCTGTTTTTGTCACCACCACCTTTGTAAATAAAACATCACTCGTATCATCAGTTTGCTGCATCTTGGGTCCTCCTTTTCCTCCACACCACACGGCTCCCTCCGCCAGCCGTGACATGTGCAGGTCTACAGTCCTGTCCCTTATGTACTTTGACAGCTCTTTGGTCTCACCCGTGGTGATGGAGCGGTTGGAATAAACTGATTCTGTGGACAAGTATATCTGTAATTGACTGATTGATTTTAATCTGGGTTCCAAAATCATAATAAATTAACACCAGAATCAGAATACTTTATTAATCCCTAGGGTGTCATGGTCCTGGGCCATGTTGGCCCAGTATTCTTAGTTTTGTGTGTTTTTTGTATTTTGTTCCCTATTTATGCCTTGGTTCCTAGGTTATTTAGTTAAGATGTTCCTTATTTGGTTACCTCCTGTGTGCCCCTGTGTATCTGTGAGCCCTCATCTCTCCTTGTGTTTTATTCCAAGTTTTCCCCAGCCTGTTATGTCTGTGTTCTACCCGCGCTCTCTCTCCTCCTGTCTGAACCTCTGTGTACTTCCTGTTTTACTTTGACAGTCTCTCGTCAGTATGCGTCATGTTGTGTTCACTCCTGCCCTGTCTCGTTATGATTATCTGTTTCAGCTGTGTTCCCCGTGTGCTCCCACTTCCCTCGTTGACCCTCTGTGTATTTATGTGCATGTCTCCCTCAGGTCAGTGTCGCGTCGTCAATGTCTCCTCCCCGAACCTGTGTGTCTTTCTGTGTTCCCTCGGTCTTCTGTTAGTATTCCCAGTTTAGTTCTGTTTCGTTGTGAAACCTGCAATAAAGCAGTGATTTTGAGTTCAGTTCCTGTCTCCGTGAGTTTTGCGTTTGGGTCCTCATCTGCCTCCACACAGCCAGTTCATGACATAGGGAAATTATGTGGGTTACGGTTACTCCCCCGGGGCAGACCCAGGACACGCTGGAGAGATTATATCTCTCGGCTGGCCTGGGAACGCCTTGGTGTTTCCCCGGATAAGCTGGAGGAGGTGGCTGGGGAGAGGGAGGTCTGGGCCTCTTTGCTTAGGCTGCTGCCCCCACGACCCGGCCTCGGATAAAGCGGATGAAGGTGGATGGACGGTTACTCCAGTCCATGATTCGATGAAACACATCAAGCTACACTCCCGGTATTCCGTACCAGCACTGTCAGATCATCGATTTTATTGGATAACGACCGAACATGTAGCATGTTACAGCAATGCAGTAACATATCTTATTATCTTTCTTGCTGTATTGTGGCCTTTGACATCCTATATAACCATTTCTTTGAGAGATTTCTTAAATTCAGGAGAGTATTATAAAATTTGAAAACATTTGTTGTACTGTAGCTTCTTTTTTCTCCTAAATTATGTTCCTTCCAAACAGGCTGGTGTTGTCACTCTTCCAGAGGTAAAATAAATCATTTACTGTGCTGCAGAGGATTTTCTAGGAAAAATGAACCACCTCATGGGTGTCTAAACAACAAACATGGCTTTCATGAAGTGGGTAAAGGTTAAATCACTATTGTATGGTATAAAGACAGAGAGAAGCAGCAGAAATTGCAGGTTATTACTTTAAGCTTCTCTCATAAAGAAGAAAAGTGAAAAAGTAATACTTTTGCCCTGCTGGCCCGTTTCTTAAAAAGCGATACTGTGTTTTACTTTTTATAAAGACTTCCATACTAATACACAGACCGCTGAGATGGAAGCATCAATGTGAAAACAGCTCACACAGCAGATGAACAAGAGCAAGATCTCTTGATATATGAGGGCTATCAGGGTTGATGAAATCAGCCATCCAGGTTAGTGAAGTCAGAACAAAGACAGGGTTACTGTAAAGACACAAGGACACACGCGCACGCTGTAAGATAAGGGTATTTCCTAAATCCTTTCCCAAAGGTACTTGAACGTCCCTCAAATACAGAGTATGCTCCCTAAACGGATTACATCGGTTTGGAGACAGTGTGTGCGCGTGCGCGGGCGTGCGTGTTATCCTCCATTAGATTGACTGAGATCACTATCTCTCAATTCTCCGGCATCTCGGAATAACCTCCTAGCAGGACACACAAACACACTCATGCACAACACTCACCTGCACATGACTTATTGCCCGTGTGATTACAAGGACAAAGATAGACAGGAAGTGAAAGGGAGCGCAATAAGAAATGACAGTATGGCAAAAGGGAGGCAGAGGAGAGTCACCAAACACTGCAGACCCACATGGTGATATAACCATATCCCGAGTTTATGGTGTGTGATATCCAGGTTATCTCGCCTCCTCAGTATATCTGTGCTATCTGTGCATTTAGTTGTATTTGTATGTCTGTGTGGCTGGGTTTGCATGCTTGTGTGTTGATAGTGCAGTAATGGGTTTTAGCGCAGTGCTGAAGAGGGTTTTTAAATGGAATCAGAAAGAAGCAGGGAGGACAGGACAGACTGCTGATGTCAACACGGCGAGATGAGATAAAGTCAGTTTAGAGGTAAAAGGCGGGGGGTGGTAACAGCGCAGGACTGGACCCACAGGAGAGGCTGTTGATGCCAACGATAAGACTGAACTGGAGATGCTCAAATCCCATCAGCATCAGGAAGAGGCTGAATACCAGCTGACGGGCTCACAGAGCGAACAACTGTGTGGCTGCCCGGTTTCCTGAATACTAATGGAGATATTTGAGTCACCCACATGGTGATTAGCTTTCTGTCAAATAGTAACTAAGTAACAAAACACAGGAAACAAAGATGTGATTTGTTGAATTTGCAGTAGTTCGGTGTAGACAT
This sequence comes from Astatotilapia calliptera, assembly GCF_964374335.1. Lineage (NCBI taxonomy): Eukaryota > Metazoa > Chordata > Actinopteri > Cichliformes > Cichlidae > Astatotilapia > Astatotilapia calliptera. The sequence continues at coordinate 20,359,062 of NC_137423.1, forward strand.
TTGATATTTATTGTTTATTTCTAAGCAGACATGAAGTAATCCAACTTGGTAGATTAACACCATTTGAAAAGGCAAATCAGCTTTCAGGCCCCTCTTCTGTGGAACCAGGTCCCAGTTTGGATTCTGGAGGCAGACACCCTCTCTACTTCTAAGATTAGGCTTCAAACTTTTCTTTTTGATAAAGCTTATAGTCTGTTTGTGGATACATCATTCTCATTTTTATCATTAGTTATTAATATCCAGCTCTCTTCCACAATTTGTCTGTGGAAGTTTCTCTGTTTCCTGTCAAAAAAAGGACGTTTCTTCTTCCCACTGTTGCCAAGTGTTTGCTCATAGGGGGGTCGTCTGATAGTTGGGGTTTCCCTTTATTATTGTAGGGTAGGTAGGTATTGTAGGGTATTGTAGGGTTTTTTGGTTAATATGTTTAATTATTTTATTTTAAAATATGTAATTTTTTAAAAACCATTGTTGGTTTTAATCAAGTTTAAACCAAACCAATCCACTGGATTTAGCTACATTCTGGACCGTGTTTCTGGAATGCAGTAGCTAGCGAGCTGATTGGAGACCGTATTAGCCAATCAGAATTTTTGCATCCAAGTCTGTGGTTGGTTGGTTTTGTGGCACACTTATAACGGCGTACAGAAAGAGTTGAGCGTGCACGGAGCAGAGATGTTGAGAGCGCGAGTGACACACTGAGAGCACGTCTGCAGATGTCTGTGAGCGCACAGAGCAGAGATCTGAGTGAGAGGGGCTGTTGTTGTGTGTGTATTTGGATATTAGCAAACACTGAAATAGACTTCCTGAGCGCAGCAATAAATTTTGTTTGCTCAAATTAAACTTTTCTTAGCTCAAAATAACTTTCTCCTCAAAATGCAACATTTGCACTTGCAAATATTTTTACGTGCGCTCAGAATAGAGGCACTAAAATAACGCCATAGTTTCTAGGAACAATGCTGTGAAGCATGTTCTCTTCTTTTTTAGAAAAAAACAACAACAGGAGGACAAACTAGCGTTAGGTGGCATATCTTCTATCGAGGGAAACCACTTGGAAAGGCTGTCTCATCCTGAAGTCATCTGTCCCTGCACAAGCTTTTGAGATACTCACTGTACTTGCCCTTTCTGCCTCTCGGTCACAGTACCCTGCCTATCTCTTCTCTCTATCATTCTGTCCCACTCTCTATTATCTTGCTCCTATTCTACGCCCTCTGTCCATCTCTCTCCTGCTATCCGTTCTCAATTTCACCCTCCCTCTCCACTTTTTTTTTCCATCCTCTTCTATATTGAGTTTTTCCTTTCCAGTCACCTTTCTCACTCACTATGTATTAATAGACCTCTCTGCATTGAATCATATCTGTTATTAACCTCTGTCTCTCTTCCACAGCATGTCTTTTATCCTGTCTTCCTTCTCTCACCCCAACCGGTCGCAGCAGATGGCCGCCCCTCCCTGAGCCTGGTTCTGCCGGAGGTTTCTTCCTGTTAAAAGGGAGTTTTTCCTTCCCACTGTTGCCAAAGTGCTTGCTCATAGGGGGTCATATGATTGTTGGGTTTTTCTCTGCTCTGTATCTATGAAGCGACTTGAGGCGACTTATGTTGTGATTTGGCGCTATATAAATAAAATTGAATTGAACTGAATTGAATTATATCGCTTGTTCTGTCACCCACCACTTCTCTGCTATGTGCTCCTGTGTCTTTATATCTACAGGGAGATGGTTAAATGCTCAAAAATAAGGTGTTTTGACGCTGACTGTGTTATTCAAAACAGACTGATATCTACCATTTAATGTCCCTCCACCTCTGAAATTTGGTGTGAGCTTAAGACGCCACCTCTGCCGCTCTGTCTCCTGAAACACCACTCGTGTTTCATTGTGTGGGTGGAAGGTCGACCGTCTATTACGTGTAATGGAGCAACCTGATATGAAGCTGTTTTCTCTGTTTAGGTCTACAGTGGACTGTCTGAACATTTCAGTGAGTAAAATTCAAACATGTAATAACCCTGTGAGATGGCCGCAGTAGTAAATATTTTTAAAAGTGGCATTTGAAAGTTCACCCAGCGGTTGGTGACTGTGAGAAGCTTTGCAGAGTGTTTTGATCTGAATGACTTTCTCATATTTTTTATCCTTTAATGCAGAGCAGATCTTTTGGAATCATAAATTAAAGGCCAATTCGCTTTTTATTTTACTTTACTTTAAACAAACATGCTCCTCTATTCATGCTAGCAATCTGTCCAGTGTCCATAATCAACCGCTGTATAAACTAATGTCATAATACCCTTTAAAATCAGGAGTGTTGAACATGAGGCCCGATGCCTACAATCAGCTCCACAAAGACTCCAATCTGACCCACTGAACTGCTCTGGGAAATGTGAAGGGAGCATAAATTTGGGGCATTTAACAATATTTTAAAGTTGTTGTTTTGTTTTTTTTACGGCTGAAGATCTCTGCTGAAGATGGCTGTTCTTACTGTACCAAAGTAATTAAGTTACATTTTAACAATTCAATGACAGAAAGTTCCTGTTTTTTGGACAGTGGCATGCCAGTACTTTTTCTTGAATCTTACACATTTATTTCTTACTACTTAAGCCCAAAGAGTCATGCCACAGATTTCTTTCATTTAGTACAGCAGCATTTGTTTATCATGTACAAAAACTGAGACATACTAAAAACAGACACCTCTTTTACTTCTCTTAAAATATCTCTTAAAAGGATTATACGTGTAGTTAAACTTCTTTACACTGACAGAAAGGGGCGTTCCACTAGCCCAGCCCACTGAAGATTAAAGTGGGATGTGTGTGGTTTGACATTTCAGCTAAAGGTCCATCAGTAGTGGACTCATGTATTAAAGATGCCATTTGGAGTCACAGCGTGTTTACGCGGACTATTAAAAAGCAAAAAATGTGTGACTATTGAGTCAGTTTCCTAAGTGAATACAGAAGTCCACGCAGGATGTTTCACTTCTGATCTTGTGCCTTTTCTAAACATCTACAGTGACAGTATTTACTCCTCATTAGATACTGTAGGCAGCTCATCTCTTACACATGTACTACACTGTGTATATAAAGAAGATGTAGCGTGAACATCAAGTCCATGTGCATCAGGTACAGGTGGTCAGGTACACAGTCACTGTGATTATGCACATCAAAGTAGACTTGAAGTGGGAAAAACACACTGTGAGCCTTAACAAGTGATAGACAGCAAGGGTGCTTCAAAGGGCATCTCTAACACTTTCTGTGTAGATGCAGCTTCTCGATACAGCTTGTGCTTTCTTCTAGTTCCTAGTATGTAGAATAGAATAGAATAGAATAGAATAGCCTTTATTGTCATTGTACAGAGTACAACGAAATTGGAGTGCCACTCCCTTGGTGCAAGTTTCAATAATAAATATAAATGTAAAATATAAAAAGTACAAAAAAAACAATCGTAAGTACTCAAACAATAGTATGTACAATATATACAGGATAGCAGCATTAATATGATGACAGTATGAATAGCAGCATAATATAATGACAGTGACGGTATGGAATAGGTTCAATTGTTTTTGTGCTTATTTACTACGGTGATAGCTCTGGGAAAGAAGCTATCCCTGAATCTGTTTGTCCTGGTTTTATGTGACCTGTACCGTCGGTCTGACGGTAATAGTTCAAACAGTTGGTTGCTGGGGTGAGAGTGGTCCTTGATGATATTGCCAGCTCTGCTGAGGTACCGAGAGTTTGCAGTGACCTCCAGGCTGGGCAGAGAGCAGCCAGTGATCTTCTGGGCTGTGTTGATGACCCTCTGCAGTACTTTCCTGTCTGCAGCTGAGCACCCTGCATACCATGTTGTTATGCCGTACGTTAGGATGCTCTCTATGGTGGCTCTGTAAAATGTCACCAGCAGCCTCTCCTCCAGGTTGTTCCTCCTGAGCACTCTCAGAAAGTGGAGACGCTGCTGGGCCTTTTTAACCACCGCTGTAGTATTTGCAGTCCAGGAGAGGTCATCAGATATCTGCACGCCCAAAAACCTCATGGAGTGTACCCTCTCCACACAGCTCCCGTGAATGTAAAGTGGGGCCGGGTCTGCTCTGCCCTTCCTGAAGTCCAAGATAAGTTCTTTAGTTTTCGTGGTGTTCAGTTGGAGGTTGTTAACTGAACACCACTCAGTCAGTCTGTTGACCTCATCTCTGTAGTCCGACTCATCCCCCCTTGAGATGAGTCCAACCACTGTGGTGTCATCCGCGAACTTTATGATGGTGTTTGAGAGATGGGTAGGGGAGCAGTCGGATGTGTAGAGCGTAAACAGGAGGGGACTCAAAACACATCCTTGTGGAGACCCGGTGCTGAGTGTGATGGTGCTGGACCGGTGGGGGCCGAGTCTGACAGACTGTGGTCTATTTGTCAGGAAGTCCTTGATCCAGAGGCAGATGGGGGTGGAGAGTCCCAGGTGAGACAGTTTCTGGACCAGGATCTCCGGGATGATATGATTGAATGCTGAGCTGAAGTCCAGAAAGAGCATTCTCACATAGCTTCCTCGGTGCTCCAGGTGACTCAGCGCAGTGTGGAGCGCTATGGTGATAGCGTCCTCGGTGGAACGATTTGTCCTGTAGGCAAATTGGTGGGGGTCCAGAGTGGGAGGCAGACCGGCCCTGATGTGCTGACAGACCAGTCTCTCAAAGCACTTCATCACTACAGGCGTAAGTGCAACAGGCCTGTAGTCATTTGGGCTGGCCACAGCTGTCTTCTTGGCGATGGGGATGATGGTGGAGGTTTTGAGGCAGGGCGGGACGGTGTTTGATGACAAGGAAAGGTTGAAGATTTTAGTGAAGACTCCGGTCAGTTCGTCAGCACATGCTCTGAGAACCTTTCCATGTATTCCATCAGGACCTGCCGCCTTCCTGGGATTCACTGACCTTAGAACACACCTCACTTGGTGCTCCCTAAGTGTTAGTGTGCCAGTGCTGGGGGCGGGTGGAAGTGGTGTGGCAGCTGAGGGCCTGGTCGTCCCAAGGGGGCGAAGAAACGGTTTAGATCCTCAGCCAGTGAGGCATCAGTCCTAGATGTTGCCTGGTTATTGCTTCTGTAGTTGGTAATGTGATTGATCCCCTGCCACATTTTTCTGGGGTCGTTGTCAGCAAAGTGATCTTCAATCCTCCTCCTATAGGCAGCCTTAGCTTTCCTGATGCCTCTACTCAGGTCTGCCCTGGCCGCCCTATACGCAGCCCTGTCCCCTGACTTGAAGGCAGTGTTGCGGCTTTTTAGGAGGGATTGCACTTCGCTATTCATCCAGGGTTTTTGATTTGGAAACACCCTGACCCTTTTGTTGACGGTGACATTGTCAACACAGTTCCTGATGTACGAGAGTACAGTGTCCGTGTACTCCTGGAGGTTGTGGCTGGAGAATAAATCCCATACAGTTGTTGAGAAGCAGTCCTGCAGTTGAGAAAGGGCTCCTTCAGGCCAGGTTTTTATTGTCTTTGTCTGGGGCTTTGTTTTTCTCAGCAGGGGGGAGTAGGTGGGGGTGAGGGACATGCAGAGGTGGTCAGATCCAGCCAGGTGGGGGAGGGGTGTCGCTCTGAAAGCATGCCTGATGTTTGAATAGACATGGTCCAAAGTGTGTTCTCCTCTCGTAGCAAAGTCCACGAACTGGACAAATTTAGGAAGCACAGTCTTTAGGCACGCTTTGTTAAAGTCGCCGGCGACAATAAAAACCCCATCGGGGTGGGCAAGCTGTTGTTTGTTTATGGTGTTGAGCAAGAGGCTGAGAGCCGTGCTAACGTTAGCATCCGGCGGTATATAAACAGCTATCACAATAACTACTGTAAACTCCCTCGGGATGTAAAAAGGTCTGCACGAGACTGCCAGAACCTCCAAATCAGGAGAACAGTGTGTGTGAATGATCCTGCTGTTACAACACCACTCGTTATGCACGTAAACACATAGCCCCCCTCCTCTGCTTTTACCTGAGTTGCTGTTTCTGTCATGCCGGTGTAGCGTGCGGCCTGCTAACTCGACTGCAGCGTCGGGAATCAGCGGGTGAAGCCACGTCTCCGTAATAAGAATAATGCTGCAGTTACGTGCAAAGCTTGTGTTGGCTATCTGTAGCTCCAATTCGTCAAGTTTGTGGGTGATGGATCTGGCGTTCGATAGGAAAAGGCTCGGAAGTGCTGGCCGGTGTGGAGCCCGTCTGAGCCCGACCGGCATCCCCTCTTCTGCTTTCTTTGTGGTGCTATATCTGGCTAAGCATTATATTAAATGGGTCTTATTTTGCTAATTTCCTGCTTCATAACATTGCTACTGTAAAAGATTACAAGGTGGTAAAGGTAGTACAAGAAAAACAGTGGCGGTGTCTGGAAGATGTCACATCAAAGGTCACTCTCTCCTGCATGTATGACCATCATAATTTAACTTGTTACCGTGAACACGCCCTGATCACTTCTTAATGTTCACAGTCATTAGCACTGCTAGTGTGGCTAATCAGTTAGCTGTATCCCAGATGTTCTGTGGATCCAGGGGTCATTCTGGCTCCAAGCTGCTTTAGTCTGTCTGTTTCCTCTTAAACAGCTCCAAAACTGGCCCACTTCAAGTGTGTTAAATAGATTTTAAAGAGGCAGGTGTGTGTGTGCTTCTCTGGGTTCAGAAATAATAGAGATAATAGAGAGAGAAAAACCAGTCTGTGTGTTTGTGTCTATGTGTGTATACATTAAAACTGTATGTAGCTAAATGTAGGTGGATCAATATTAACTAAAAGGTCAGTGATTGGCCATCTGCTCTTCAGTACTTTTGGGGCACAGCCAGCTGCTCGGTGTCTCTCCAGAAAGCAATGGGCCAGATGAGTTGTTGTTTGACCTGACAGTTACTTAATAGTAGGAAATTACTTGGAAACCCACCAACGCCTCAGTTCAACAAGCGGTTGGTGAAGCTGCAAAACTCTTCTGACAGTAAAAAGGAAATTTCTGCCACTGCAAATCACCACAAAGGTATTCCTGTGAGTGTGTGACAGATGGTAGCATGCAGGAGATGGCCAAGTTCCACTCAAAGGCATCCACTCAAATGAGCACAAAACTTTCCCAAAATGAGATTATGTCACAGCATTGCTTCAGTTTAGTTTAAAAGAATCATGTTCAAGCTGTGATCATCTTCTACAGCAACCTCTGTAGCTCAGACACATGTGTTTTCTCATGTGGACTCTTCAGAAAGTGGTATAAATCTCTCAGACACAGTCAAAGTTGGGGTGTATTCAGCTGACTTCTTGAAGACAATGAATCTCAGTTTTTGAAAATGCTTACTTATAAATTGCTGGCACATTTGCTGCACATTATGAAGTGCAGATCACTTCATAACCAGCAAATATATTTGATACCTCTGTGCTGTTGCTATCCAAAGCTAATGCCATTTAGATGTTGAAAAACATTCTTGTGTGAATGAGACATGGAATCTAAAGCTCTTTGAAGCAGAAAGTAGAAAAGTGCAATACAAGAACCAGTCCATTTACAACACAAAGCAGCATCGGGTGCTGCTGCTAATATGTTGCTAAAACCCAAAGTATTTGGCATCTTTGGACCAAATAGTGATCTGACCCATTGATAACACCTGTAAGGGGGGTTCAGGTGTGATGGAGGAAACACACTTGGAGGCAGGAGCTCTCTTCACCAGACGTGCAGTTCATTTCCAAAATACCAATAACCAGGCAGCTCAGGTTGGTGGAATGAACAACAAAAGAAGAAACTTGTGCAAACTCCCCAAAATGGTTAAAAAACAAAACAAAAGGAAACAAAGGAAACTTAGAATCAAACCCCTCCAAAGAGGCTTGGAATTTACTGTTTCCTGTTTGGAGTCTGGACTTCCAAAATTGTGGCAACATGGAAAAGCGCAACTTTCAAACATTCTGGTAATACTGATAATTTCACTTTAAAACAATTACCCAGGAGACCCACACATTCAAAACCATTTATTGCATAGTATGAAAATGATGACTTAGGACAATTACCAGAAATATATATTTTATTTAAGCTAAAACTAACCAGTGAAGTATTGGTCCACAGCAACAATAGCCTCACATTCACAACTAAGATAATAAATATATAATAAAACAATAGAAATGACCATTCTAGTGTGCTGCGGGTCAGATAAACTCTTAGTCCTCCAGAGGGCACGGCTTACCCTGTAACAATGCCATAATAATATATTATGATTTCTTGTTCACTGTCTGGTGCTTTTTGAGTGATGCCTGTCTGTTATTGTAAAGATCCTATCCCAGCCTTCATTCTGAAGTCTGAATAACGACTTAAATGACAAGCTGGAACCAACAGCTGACCTATAACATGCATAGATGGAATGTATTGTATTCATGCAAACAGAGGAACTATCCTGCCTACTTAAATAATGTGAGAGCTAGCTGTAGTTTGACTCAACCACATGACAATTAGACAAATTTTACAAAAGGTTAAGTTACTTTACTGCCCACCATAGAACCATTTCTGCATGTTCTAATGTTCTCCAACATGTGTTATGGTCAGGAGCCGGACTGGGCCAGGGAAAACAACAGACAGTGTTCTCACATGCCTAAATGCCTCACAAACAAAGAGAGAACTGTGTGTACAAAGCCACACAAAACACGTAAAACACCCAACACATGCACACTCAGACAATCCTGCTCCCTAGCAAAGCAGAAGTGACGCCTCCGCCTGTGCATGCCAGGAACATGCAGAGAGTGCGCAGGAGAGTGAGAGAGGAGGATTGGGAGAGAGACACTGTGTCTGTACAGAATGTGACATGCCTGCCAGTGCATGCCAAGATCATATGGTGCCAATCCCAAGCGCAAAAGCACATAAAGAGAAATGGGATTCAAGCAGCACCGAGTCCAAGTGAGTGGGATACTGGAGCAAGATATAGAGCATTTATTCGCATTAAACGTGCATGTGTTTCCACTGCGACACACCAAGTGATGCTCTCACAGGTGTAAGAGAGCGTTAGTGCACACAGAACGTGCAGACAAATCATCTTAATGACAGAACTACACATTTATTTGACAAAAGTCATTATCAGAGAAAATGAAACAGAGAAGCAAAGGGAGGAGATTTCAGGGAGATTCTCACATTCATGTAATCCACGGCAACTTTTCAATCTTTAACTGTTAAAAAGAAATGAGTGTATACATGGAAAGCGGGCTTGCACGGATTGTGTTTTCGTTCGCATGTGCTTGTTCACGCAGGCGATCGTGTCATTGTTCATGCATCCTCAAAAGAAGTGCTAACTGAAGTGTAAAGAAACTGGAATATGAGTAATAACTGTAGCATAAACACTGAGGAATTTTAGGAGCTCCCAGGCTTAAATGTCACTATCTGTGAGTCAAAGCTTTACTTAACTGCTTATTAGGTGTAGTAGAAACTATAAGGTGGCTTTGTAGTGAGTCAAAATTACCTCAAGCAATAACCCGAGCAGACAAAAGCACTCCAGCATCATTCCCTGTGGGCCAGTCATATGTGTTTAATCAGAAATCAAACACAGGCCGAGGCTGAATTAGAAAGGCTCTACAGCAGTAATATATTTTGCTTTCAGAAGAACAAGGGTTTTTGTTTCTCGAACAGGTAATGCTGAATTTCCATTTAGTAAAGCAACACTATGTATTCCAACTGAAGATAGCTGTCATCAAGTAAATTGCTCGAGTTCCTGCAGCTTAACAGCAGTTTTTCATTCCATTTCATGGAAAATGTTTTTGCAGGAGGCTTTATGAGAGAGTCCAGGTATCTCCAGATTTGTCATAAATGTGTCACTATATTCAAAACACTGCAGGTATTAGCATCTCAGCATCTCAAAACCCATTTCAGAGACATACATTTACTGAAAAATTGCCTTCATGATGTCTCACTATTGCTTCTTCACGATATAGCTGTTCAGATGAAAGTCCTAATGCAGGTAAAGTGAAGGGAACATTTTGTTTCTTTCCAGCAGCTCATGGTGGACTAATATATCGTATTGCTACCTGCAGAACAGGAGTGAAGGTCGGTCAAAGTATTTCAAAAATACACCTGCATAGACACGAGAAATATAATCATCAGGAATAGCAAGAGAATAAAAATGTAAAAAAAACTAAATGCACTGATTTAATCTCAACTTGACTAAGCACATTTTCACAATTAGATTTAATGGGGCAGTTGCATCAAGTTACTCCAAAGAAAGAGATCCTAAAATGATGACTTAAAAAAGAGTTATTAGGAAAATCAGCTGAAAACAAGAAGCCCTCTGTTACATTCAGATATACCGTGAGGCCTTGGGTCTAAGGGAACCAAGAGCCTTACAGTGTGGTTAGATTTATGACGACTAGAATAAATCCAGCTGAATTATTTGTTACCCATCAACACAGATATGAGACTTAACACTGAAATGCAAATAAGAATGGCGATGGTGGCAGGATGTAAACGGTGTGGAAGTGAACGCTTACTGACTGGCTAACAATGCTAGACGATCAGTCTCAGCTTTTCCAGCAGTGCCCACTACTCTGGAAAAGTGAAAGCCGAATGGCTTTTATCTACTATGGTGCCCACTGCTAGAAGGATACTACAACTACTACTATTATTACTATTACTAGTAAAACAACTGGTACTTCTACAACTAGTACTGCTAGAGGAGAAAATGAGCTTGCTTCTTTCTGCTAACCTCATGCTGGAGTAGACTTTTCAGTCCTCACCTGGTTGTGATTCTGGAGGGTTTCTACAGTCGGACATGACGTGTCAATCAGGCATAACATCATGACCACTGAGAGGAGACGTAGGTAACACTGATTATTTCTTCATCGTGCCACCTGTTAATAGGTGGGATACTTTTAGGAGAACGTGAACATTTTGTCCTCAAAACTGATGTTTGAAACAGGAAAAATGTACAAGGGTAAGGATTTGAGTGAGTTTGACAAAAGCCAAATTGTGATGGCTGGATGACTGGGTCAGAGCATCTCCAACACTGCAGCTCTCGTGGGCTGTTCCCAGTCTGCAGTAGTCACACTGCTCTGATAGAAAGATGTCAGAATACGTAATGCATCACAGACCAACACAGAGCTGTTGAGCTAATCAGAGTAGCTTCACCTGTTGTTTCCAAAGGAGCCACAAAGAATATCTTGAGAGCCAAAGACTGTTGCAATATTCAGACTTTTACACCAAAAATCTAACTGATGAAACAGTTGTGATAAATCCACCTGCGCGGTTTCATCTAAGCAAAACTGACAGCAGTGCAGTGGTATTTAAAGAAAAGTGACCCAAGGTGGCTCAAGGACTTTTTAGATAGAATCTAAATATGTATAGTGATGTTGAAATGAGTTAGATTTTCACGAAAGAGCAAGGAGGAAGAGACAAAGAAAACAGCAGCAAGTTGGAGTAGGAAAAGTCTATTGACTCAGAAAAGAGGCGGGACAATAGGGGGCAAAATCAGCCTGAGAACAATGGTGTAAGCTTCACTTTCTGTATGTTTGATCTTCTTTGTTTAATCAGTACAGAAACAGATGATGATGATAGCAATTTCTTGGCAAACAGTTGGCAACAGTGTATTATTATGGGCTTGTTGTCATAGTAATAACACAAAGATCTTCACAAAAATGGTGCCAACCAACTGCATCTTACAACCCTACACTCCAGACAGTGAGCCTATTTTAGACAAGCTGTTGTTCACTGAGAAATAGTTGTCACATGACGCTAGTTAGAAGAAGTTTGAAATAAATAAATAGATGAATAAATAAGATGGAGCTTTAAGTTGTTTGGAAAGATGGCTGGTTTCTGTAACCTCTCTGGGTCCATACTCATTGTACAGGTGAACAGTCAGAGGACAGGATGCTCTGTAATCAACAAACTCAAGTATTCTACAACAATTTTAGTGTCTAGTGTGTGATAATCTCTCAGTTATGTACCAGAATGATTACCTGGAACCATATGCAAATATTTCCTTTATACAAGTAAAGCCAAATGGAAGTGACTTTGTCGGGCATCAGAGAGATCGTCTGCATGCCGATACTTAAACGACAGAGAAAGAGGAACATTTTTAGTGTTTGCGGGATATTGACTGAAATTTGCTCCGTCAGCTGCTGACTACAGTGGGAGCGCACACAGATGGATGTTCACACACCTTCCTACGCATGCACACACGCAGCTACACACACAACCCGCACACAGACAAAAAACACACAGTGTTCAGCGTAGAGCTAATCAGCTGTCTAATCGTCTGTCAGTTCTCATATTCATCATCAGGTTCCGGACATATGGCTCTGCTTTGATCAGGAGACTGTGTGTATATTTGTATGTGTGTGTGTAGATTCTGATACTAGACTCCATGGAGGGAAATAATCAAGAGGTAAAACATTAATAAATAAATAAATTAATTAATTAATTGATCTGTCTGGTTAAATATTCCCAGTGGCAAGATTAAGTGTTTTCTGATCAGATTAGCAGGAAGATTTTTTTTAAACAGACCATTTCTAGTTATTTATTCTTTAAATAATGCAGTTAGTGTGTAAGTATGTATGATGCTCATTTTCAGTTCCATTTTTTTAAGCTCTGCTAAAGTAGATTTGCATAATTAACAGTTCAAAAATATTTGCTCCTTTACATTATACTGGTCTTGGTGCACACTATCAGTTTATTATAAGCGTCCACCGTAATTCAAAATATATGCAAAATATATGCAGAAAAGCCCCATAAGAGTTTTTTAAGACAGAGAAAACATCTAAATCAATTTGGGCTAAAAATATATCCATGGGACCTTTGTAAAGTTTTAAAAAACACCATTAAATCATATGTGGAATAAGAAAATAACAAAAAACTTCTCTTGCTCAGTGTTTTATAAACTTTAACTTCTATAGTAACATTATTTGGCTTTTCTTTTTTGCCAGCAGAATTATAAGGCAAATTAAACCTGGCTGAAACTGCTTTTTCCAAAAATCTATAGTATAAAGATAGAGCAATGACAAACAACATAGTATGCCTAGGTAAACTCTACAGTTAAACCACTGTTGGTAAGAATGCTCAGCGATCCCACACTGCCACATAAATGATCATCATCAACACAAACAGAGGAGGAGCTTCAAATAGTTGACGATCACTGACACAAAGACGCTCAGGTTAATATCCTACACTGTAGGATAGGATTGTGTAGGACCTACACAATCTAATTGCCCTATAAGGTGGAGTACATGGAAGCAGTCCAGGATATGTCAAATATAACACAGCGTTAGGATGTTAGTCAAACGTAATAGGAAGAATTTCAGTTTTGCATTACGACAAATCTATCACGGTTACCTTAAGAAGAAGAAGAAGAAGAAGAAAGTGTGTACATTATTGTACTTTATTGAGCCCCGTGGGGAAATTAAAATAAATAAAGGAAGTTCCTCATTCACAATACTGATAATAAATACTCAAACAGATCTTGTCTGCATAAACTGGGATTTCATTTTGTGTATTTAAACATTTTTACAGATTCTTGCTTTCCATCTATGAATCTGCACATTACAATTGTAGTGTGATTAAAGGGTGAATTAAAGTCGTCACCAGATGCAAATGATCTCGCACCAACAAGCCCAACAATGAAATAACTCTATAATGGGGTGACAGCAACCTGCATTCATTATTTTTTAATCAATATGTAAGAAAACAGAAAAGACTGTAATTCCAAAATGTAATAACTTAAGTTGAAATGTAACATGAGGCTGAAACAAATCCAGACCCTAACCATGGATGAGCAGCTGGTGAATCTTAAGAGGTAAGGCTGGTAAAAACTGAGTCTTGGTGAACTTGCTTTAACAGGGAAGCTCAAAGGAACAGAGCCACTGCCCCTGTAGGGTGATTTAGACACCCCATGAGGATGAACACCAGCTGCCTTCCTCTGGAGGTTCTCCTGGTACGTCTACCTGGTAGGAGATTGAGCAGACCTAGCACACTGGGGAGATTATATATCTAATCCACACCTTGGGAGCTGGAAGATGTTACTGTGGAGAGGGACATCTGGACTTCCTTGCTTAGCCTGCTGTCTGCACAGCATGACAACATGATTAGACAATGATCATGAATCTGCTGCACCGTTCAAATCTGTTGTGACAGTCATGGTCTGTGACCAAGTTAGGGGAACGTTCTGCCATCAGTGCTGATGGGTGGATCGGTTTAACAGTGAATTTGTCAGAACTTTTCTGTTTGACTGTAGCATTTGTTTTAAATGATGCCCACGATATTATATTGTATTTATAGATGCAAACAAAGACGCGCATACACAGCTTTTATGCTTCTAAGCCCCACACCAGCCTGCAAAAAACAGTCAGTGTCATGAACATATGAACTCATATGTTGTACTTTTCATACTGGATCCATCTGTGTGACAAATCTTACAGATCTCAAAGTGTGCATGTGTGTCTGTGTGTGTGTGGGGTGGAGGGTGGGGGGATCACTGTTCAAGGGAGCAATTAAAGTCTTTCAAAATATGTATCTTTCTTGTCATGTTCCTTCCTCTTCCCCCTAAAACCCCCAATCCCCTTCATTTTTAACAGTTTCTTTGAATACTAATTGGACAGCCATCTTTAGAAATCTAATTACGATGTTTTCAAAATATAGACAGCAAGTGTGCATATTTAGTATTTGTAGTCCTACAGTCTTTGAGCAGCCTCAAAAACTGTAGATTGAGATTTTTGAAGTATCAGGATACTTTATGATTAACAAATGCCAACAAAAAGATTGTTTTGACTTACTAGAGCTAATTTTCCAAAAGAATAATGTGGACTGAGACATTCTGAGACATTCAACAACTGGACACCATTTTTTTAATATTTAACATTTTGAGCTGCGTTTACTGGGTTAGGCTTCAGGTGTCTGTTCTGTATGCTGCACGTACACTGCTACTATTCGTTCTCTGTCCTGTAGAGCGTAGAAAACATAATGAAAGAGCAAGTATCACTTGTTTACTGACTTATTTTAACAACCTTATTAGAATTATTTATTAGTTTGCAGTATTCTTTATGCACTTTTATTTGCTTAAATTATAGTTATGTATGAATGGTGATTAAGGAGAACAGCAGTGAACTATGCAGTCTCTCTCTGGTGTTTTAATAAAAAGTGAATGGGTCATTATGTTTTTACATTCATGGCCAGCAGTACATGTCATTCTACTTTTCACTCGCTGGGCCCAAAACTGAAAAGGGAGGGAGGGTGGGGCACATAAACAGGAACGAACAGCTTGTAGAACTGGGGGGACATATGTAGATGAAGGAGCGCGTTTGGAGGCGTGGTCCCGCTCCTGAAACTCTGATACTTTATCTCCAATTGTGGCTCGTTGTCTGCGATTCTCTGGTTATAAAGAGATGGACATGGTCAGCAACAATACTCAGGTAGGCTGTGCTGTTCACACAATACTCAGTTGGTACTACTGGGCCCAAAATGTGCCAAGAAAATGCTCTTGCACCACCATCACCTTGAACTGTTGATATAAGAAAGGATGGCTCTGTTTGGTTGTTTAAACCAAATTGTCACCCTACCATATGAATGATGCAGCAGAAATCGATGCAGCAACATTTTTCCAATATTCTACCATCTTACTTTTGAAAATGTATCCTCAGTTTCCTGTCATTAGCTGAGAGGCATACAGTTTGGTCTTCTGCTGCTGCAGCCCATTTGTTTCAAGGTTGAACGGTTGTTACAAGTAGTACAACAGTTTTTGAGTTACTGTTGGCCTCCTATCTAACCTCTAACATCAATGAGGAATCTTTGCCCAGAGAACTGCTGCTCACTGGATATTTTCTCTTTTTCATGCCCTGCAATTGGTTGATAACATATTTCCATTAGCAAGAAACTGAAGAGGTGTATCTAATAAAATGTCTGTTGAGTATATGTTATATATCCTTTTAAAAGACCAAAGTACGCTGTATAAGCAAAACAACTGGGGATCACAAAAATTTCATGTTAATGAAACCATCACTGCTGTTTGGGTTCAATTAAATGTACACGAGCGTGGTGCCAGTCTTTAAAACTGTACCAGAAAGACAGTTAAGCTGAACTGAAACCACATTGTACGGTTAAACATTTTTAAGAAACACAACTAGTTCCAAGAATGCAAAACCTTTTCTCATCTGTTTCCTCCGTTAACTTCACTATCTTGGTCTTGGTCTACCGATTTCTTGCCTGTGAGTT
This sequence comes from Astatotilapia calliptera, assembly GCF_964374335.1. Lineage (NCBI taxonomy): Eukaryota > Metazoa > Chordata > Actinopteri > Cichliformes > Cichlidae > Astatotilapia > Astatotilapia calliptera. Next base: position 20,375,181 of record NC_137423.1, read on the forward strand.
ACAGTTTTCTTCTTCCTGAATACTAGTTCACACTCTGCCTGGTGGCTTTTATCCATACTTCTGAGCTCTCCCTTGGACATATTAACCAACAGCTGCTGATGAGATGGAGATTCCTTCCCCCAGCTCTGAATAATTGGAGCCTTGAGAAAGAGAAAACATAGTGAAGTGCATCACTGCTGAAGGAGATAAAGGTTCCTGTGCTGTCTTTCCTCGAGTACGCTCTCCACACAAAATGGATAAAATAGCAGTGCTGACCGGGACTAATAATAGCATCACTTGAGCAGTTTAGTTTTGGGGAAAACTGGTTCTCCCTTAAGCCTGAGCTGTGGAAGTTTATGCTGATTCAGACAAACTGTGGTACACAAGTCAGGACCAAAACAAAAAGGAGGAGATGCTGTTTTAATATCAGAAACAAGTGGTGAACAGTTGTGCCTCAAATCAAGACTCGGCTATCTCATACAGGAAACGCTCCTTCTTCTCTGAGTTTGCTTCAGTCGTTTTTACCTCTGGGCACAAAGCAAAGGGCACAGCCTGCCTTCTATCAGAACAGATGATAAAAATGAAAGCCAACTCTGCAGTCTTGATTCGTGGCAAGCGGAGGAATGAATTCCCCTCACTTCTACGGGAGAGGATTCAAAATACAGAGGAGCCTCATTTACTCAACCAATAAAGGTTCAGACCCTTCACTTGTTGCAGCCCTTCATGGCTTTTATTCAAGGCCCAGATGGTTGCAACATACTGATGCTGAAGACAGATCTACACTTCAGTTTGAAAGTAGGCCCTAGACACTGTCTGAGAGTGCAGTGACTGCATCATCACTACAGAGTGGGTGTCTCTTTGGTATTTGCCAAAGACTGTCTTTGGAGCCCAACTGCTAAGCACTCAAATCTTGGAGCCGATTTGTGTGTGAAGCCACAGGTCTGCTCACATTCCCTGAGAGACCAAGAGCTCAACTGTCGAGCCGATTGAGCCATAGCAATTTTCAAAGAAAGCCTTCACTGACAACTTTAAGTGGGATGAAAACATTTCCCACAGAGTCATTCTTCTAAGTGAACCTCTGTATTCATGACTTCTTTTGTCTCAAATGTGCCTCGAAGTCAATAGAGCCATTAAACACATATTGTACCAGGCAATATTTTACTCAATGTGTGTGTGTATTTTCTGTATTTTCCTCACACAAACATTAACAAAAAACAAAAAAAAAACCAAACAAACCATGAAACATAAACATTCCATTATTTGTAAGTTTATTGTGGTGTTTTTAGTCATTCGTTGAATTTTCACTAGGAATGGGAACTGATAGGAATTAAGCACCATCACTTATCGATTCGATTCCTCATCGATTCTCATTGGCTCCACTTTGAGACTCACCACCATCTCTAAGCAGAATATCAAATACATTACATTCATGCAAATTTATTACATGCTGCTGGTCAAATGTTTGTGTATGTTAGAGGTCTTTCTCCTCTTTGTTGTGATCATTTCTGGGATCATTACTCACAAAAAGTAATGTATTACACATACTACACACAACACTTTTCTTAAAAGTAACAAAGTAGGTTATTTAATTACACACAGGAGAAACACATTCGTTATATTACTCATAACATCACTTTCATGTTACTCTGTAAAATTATCTGAAATAAACTGTCTCATAATTACCAGTTAACAATATAAACCTGCAGACTATAGCCCCACACACCAGCACAAATCACATCCTAGTGATTTTTCTCTTAGTATTTAGATATGAACACAAAGCCGACAGCACAAATTAAAAATGAAAACCAGCACAAAGGGACTTTTTTGATTCTACTGCAGAAACATGAGCAGGTAGAAACACGCAGCCTGACTGCTTGTCAGTTTGTGACCTGTTGAATTTCAGCAGTGGCTCACTTTAACACGGTGCTGGTCTGGGGTCAGCATCCACTCAGCTTTATTCCATAATAAAGCTCAACATGCTAATGCAAATGTATGCTATCGCTAAGCTAGCCAAAAACCCAAAGTTCTGTTAACTGTATAACTGAGTTGTTTCTGTCCTGGAGCAGTCTCCACTTTACCATCGCGCTCTCATCCTTTAACAGAATACAAATAAAAGTAATGTTCATATCCACACTGGAGACTGTGCCACTATTTTCCTAATCCGACACACAAACTGAAATCAGCTGATCATAGTGAGAGTGCAAGAACCGATTATCAGGATCAACAGGCAGGCAGGCTAATGATCCAAAAAACTGGACCACTCAATTCCCATCTCTAATTTTCACCCCATTTAAATTCTTGATTTTTGCTACCAGAAACATCTGCTGATGTTTGCACGGCACAGGATTGTCTCCAGTTTTCTAAATCATAATGGGTAGTGTCTTTTTGGGGCTGCAAGAAATCAGCTAAAACTAACCTATTCTTATAAATCTCAATAAACTAATAAGGAATCTCTGTATGTGTGTGAGTTCTCCTAGTTCTTGCCTAGATTAGCTTTAATCTACTTCAAAAACAGTGTATTTGGGGGACTTGAGTAAGTGCAGTTCTTGACTTAAAAAAAAGTCTCATCCTCGGGGCTTTCTTCCTGTAGCTACGTGAATAATGGTTGGAGCCCGTTGCCTTCACTTACTGGGACAACTGTGCCTATAACACCAAGCAATGAATAAAAAGTGAATAGAAAAGAGAATTCACTGGAAAGCCCTTTTTTTACGCTTCACAGGTGTTACGGTCGCTGACCTCTAGTGGCTCTCCCTCTGTGGAAGAGGTTTTTTTCTCCTTTTTCTTGTGTTGCAGGTCTGCCTCATGAGCCACAGCTGAGGTGTGTTCCAGCTCGTCAGCCACGGCATATAGTCTGCCATCCTAAACTGCCACACCCCTGCCACATCCCCCATTTTTGGCCAGAGCTGTGAGCTATAGTGTTTTGGGCAGCAGGCGTGCGTGCGTGTGTGTGTGTGTGTGTGTGTGTGTGTGTGTGTGTGTGTGTGTGTGTGTGTGTGTGTGTGTGTGTGTGTGTGTGTGTGTGTGTGTGTGTGTGTGTGTGTGTGTGTGTGTGTGTGTGTGTGTGTGTGTGTGTGTGTGTGTGTGTGTGTGTGTGTGTGTGTGTGTGTGTGTGTGTGTGTGTGTGTGTGTGTGTGAGTGAGAGAACTTGAACTCTGTGAAACTTTGGTTTTCTTTCTTTTATTGTAAGCAAAGGTGTGCCCTTACTGTGTTAATTAGTTCGTCGTTGTGGAAGCAGGTAGGGGTTCTCTGCCATTTTTGTTTCAACTGTTTTCTCCTGTTTTGGTTAGACAGGGAGCTCAGCCATTGTATTTTGTTTTGGTTAGAGAGTACTTGGTTTGATTTTTAGCTAAAGGAGGTGTTTTGTTTGTTGTTTTGGCCTTGGAGACCCTGAAGAAAAGAGCTTCCCTGTGTTTATTTTTACTGTAGTAGTTTTGGGCAATAAATCTTGTTTAATGACTTCTATTCTCCGGTAGTTCATGTTTTCTCTTTCACTCTTTCACTTTGTGTTACCCCTCACCCCAGTCAACACTTCGTTTTTAAGTGGGGCGTAACATAAGTGGGGGCTCGTCCGGGATTATTTTGGATATGGCACAGTTTAGCCTGGGTGATTTTATAGCTAAGCCTGCACTGGACCAGCCTGATGCATGTAGGAAGGAGGATTTATGTGCTGTTGCCGCGCATTATGAAATCCCTGTTGCTAAGTCCATGAAGAAGAGAGTGTTAAAGACTCTTGTTGTCAGTGGGTTTGTTGGGAAAGGTGTGTTCCCTTTAGACGTGGATGGGGATGCCGCGTCAGTCCTCGAAACCTCTGATCAGCCTGAGGTTTGTGCTGAGGAGGGGGCGGGGACACCTACGGTGGTCAAACCAGGTGGGGGAAAGCCACCAGCCTCTCTTCCACGGTTTGAGCCCTTCTCTGTCGAATCCAGTAATCCCAGTGTTAGTGCACGCGTAAAGGTACGTTTGGCTCGTCTTGAACTTGAGGCCAAAGAAAGGGAACGTAAGGATGAGCTTGAGTTCAAGCTAAAGTGTCGGTGTAGTAGGAAGTATGGGCAGCTCTCACTATCGAGGACAGTCTTGTGTATGACAATGTCAAAAGCGCTATACTCAGAGCCTATGAGTTGGTGCCTGAAGCTTACAGGCAGCGTTTCAGGACCCTGAGGAAATCCACTGCTCAAACATTCCTTGAGTTTGCAAGGGAAAAAGGGATACTATTTGATAGGTGGTGTCAAGCAAGCAAAGTTTCAGAGTTTAACGCACTGCGTGAACTGGTATTGTTGGAGGAATTCAAAAACTGTGTACCTGACCGTACAGTGCTGTACCTGAATGAACAAAAAGTTGCCCCTTTGCAGGAGGCAGCTGTCCTGGCAGAAGAATTTGCTTTGACGCTCAAAAGCGTGTTTGTGGGTAAATCTGAATCACTCTATCATGAACAGATGAAAAAGGACACAAAGCCGCACCCTCAACAACCTAGGGGTTCCTCGGATTCCAAGTCTGATAGACAATGTTTTTACTGTCGCATATAGTTTCTGAGTGTTTGGCTCTTAAACGTAAACAAGTGCCCCAGCAATTAAAACAAGCTAAAGGGGTTGGCCTAGTCAAGTCGCTGAACTCACCCTCTCATGTGACCATGAGTGAACCTGATAAGTGTTTTAAACCCTTCATTTTCGATGGTTTTGTCTCCCTAACAGGGTTTCCTGGAGATCAGAAGCCCGTGAGAATACTGAGGGACACGGGTGGCTCACAATCATTTCTATTGGCCGACGTTTTGCCAGTCAGTGATGAGTCATCTTGTAACGCGAGTACAAAAGTGCAAGGTATTGGGATGGCCTACATACCTGCACCATTACATTGTGTTCATGTGCAGTCGAAGTTAGCCTCTGGTTTTTTCAAGGTTGCAGTGAGAAACTCATTTCCTATTCAGGGTGTTGAGTTTATAATGGGAAATGATATTACTGGGGACAAGGTACTCCCTGTTCCTGAAGTGGTGGATAAACCCAGCTGTATCCCAGAAGAGGATGAGCTGTTGAAATCCCACCCTGATGTGTTTTCTGTCAGTGTTCTTACCAGGTCGCAAGCTCGTAAGCTGGAGGAAGTGAACCTGAGTGAGACTGTTCTTGGATCTGTTCTAACTGGGGACAGAGAGCTGGCTGCTAGCCCTTCTAAACCAGCACTCAATGAACAGGGTCTGCCTACTCTGTCTGAGGTTCTTCCTTTGCCAGTCTCACGTGAGTGTTTGAGCCATGCTCAGGAAAAGGATGAGTCACTCGCTAAGTGTTTTAAAGAGGTAAGCGAGTTAACAAACAATAAAAAGGCACACAGGTTTTATCTTGAGGATGGGTTACTGCTAAGGAAATGGGTCTCAAGACCTGCATTACAACAGGAAGGAGGTGATGAGGGTTGGGGGGGTGGTACGCCAAATAGTCATTCCTAGGGATTACCGAGGTGGCATATTGCAGCTTGCGCATGAACACCCATGGTCAGGTCATTTAGGAATCACTAAAACCTATGACCGCATTCTTCAGCACTTTTTCTGGCCAGGTCTGAAGAAAGACGTTGCCAAGTTCTGCAAAACATGCCAGGTTTGCCAAATTGTGGGTAAAACTAATCAGATGGTGCCACCTGCTCCTCTTAAACCCATCCCGGTAGTTGGGGAGCCTTTTGAGCGTGTTTTAGTGGACTGTGTGGGTCCTCTACCCAGAACAAAAGTGGGTAATCAGTTCCTCTTGACAATCATGTGTGCCACAACCCGTTTTCCTGAAGCCATACCACTTTGAAAAATCACCGCTCCTACTGTAATTAAGGCTCTACTTAAATTCTTTTCAACATTTGGCCGTTCAAACTGACCAAGGCAGCAATTTTCAGTCAAAACTGTTCAAGCAGACTTTACAATCACTTGGTATCAAACACTTCCCTTCCAGCCCTTACCATCCCCAGTCACAAGGTGCACTAGAAAGATAGCACCAGACCATAAAATTGATGATGCGAAAATATTGTCTGGTGACTGACAAGAACAGGATGAGGGACTGCCATTCCTACTGTTTGCAGCTCGTGAAGCAAACCAGGAGTCCCTTGGTTTCAGCCCTGCTGAACTAGTTTTTGGGCATAGCGTGAGAGGGCCACTAAAAACTCTGAAAGAACAGTTTTTATCTGATGTGCAGCCGCAATCAAATGTGCTTGAGTTTGTCACGCAGTGTCGGGAACGTTTGTACCATGCTTGTGCAATAGCTAAGAAGTCTCTGTCAGCAGCCCAAGGGAAAATGAAGCGGCAGTATGACAGGAAGGCAGTGCAGCATTCTTTTAAACCTGGTGATCAGGTACTCATGTTGGTGCCCACATCTGGTCCATCTCTGTCAGCCCAATTTGCGGGACCATATGTGGTAGAGAGCAAAGTCAATGACACAGACTACATTGTTCGCACTCCGGATAGAAGGCGAAAAACACATAAGTACAAAACATATAAGTATGCTGAAACTGTTTCACTCCAGGGAAGGCGATCGTGAGGGCTCCATCTCACTCATTTCTGTGCCCATAAACCATGATGATGGTTTGGTGAAGGGTAGTGAAGGTCAGCAGAGTGGCAGTCTCGCAAACTCAGAGGTTCTTGGTGCCTTAGACACGTACCTCTCCTATCTTCCTCATGACGAGAAAGATGACGTGAAAAATCTGATCCAAGCGCACCCTAATCTGTTTGGGGATGTACCATCTAGAACCGCAGTGTTAAAGCACGACATTGACGTGGGTGATGCGTGTGCTATTAAGCAACACACATACACTGAAAAAAAGGGACTGGCCATCTCTTGGATTTATGTAAGCATCTTGCATGTATTTAACACAATTGCCTCATGTTTTAAAGTTAAATGTAACTATATAGTGTAAAAACTACATGATATGCAGAAAGGGTGTATTAAATTGTTCATATCATGTTCAGGTGAAGTAAGTTAATAAGATAGCAACGTTAAATCTCGTGAAACCACGCGTGATTTCATCTCGCGGGCTTTGGATCGTGGTTTAAAAAAGGCATCCATCTCAGTCAAGTCGAGCAGCCAACTGTACGTTTTTGGTATGTCTTGATTTTTTGAATTAATTTTTACCATATTTCAGCCAAATGTAGTTAAACGTCTAGAGTGTCGCCATGTAACATGCTAAAAAAGAGCCGTTAGCTTATTTGCTGTTTTATCTGTTGTCAAAGAATTGGCGCTTTTTCATTTGAATTTGTCTTTGGCACAAGAGCCGTAATATCACATTAAACCTAATTACGAGGCACTCATAACATAATTTGGTTTTCTGTGTGAATAGATTTGCCAACTGACTCTTCAGTTACATTGTGTATTTACTGCACCGTGGTGTTAGTGAGATTTTGGACATTGAACAGCTTTAGCTAATATCATCAGCGGCATTATGCTAGCTTACATCCCTACCCCTCCTGCCCTCACCTGCTGTCCTTTTCTTTTTGTTTTTGTTTTTTTTTGCTGCACATTGAGAGACGACCTCTATTCTGCATTTCACCAGGAGTCAGCTGATGGATTGTGGGTTCAAGGTGTTATGGTAAGAAAGTATATTCTATTTTCGTTTCTGTAACTTAATTATAATAGGTTTTTTATAATTATTAGGTGCATGCATACTCACCCTATTAATACAACTGAGAAATCCAAAATCTGCCATAGGTTTATCTTATACCTGTATGTATTGCCAGAAAGGTGATTACTGGACTCGCATTAATGCACACTTGAACTGAAATGAGGTTGTAACTTGTGGGTTGTTGGGTTGCAAATCAGAAACAAACATCTTTGGATTTTTTTAATCCCATAAGATCTGGAAACACAGTTTTTATTCAACAAAACATTACTGATTAACCAAGCACAGTGCCTGCTGTTATTTCAAAATAATTTTATGTCATTTCAGATGAAATGCAGCATTCCAGTGCATCCCAACCATGCATACAGTCAAGGTTTCTGACGGAGCTGAGTTTCTCTCTGGCAGTCTGCTGAAAGTGTTTGCAAAGTGATCGGGGGAACAGGGCACAAAGCTAATGGATGTAGCTGCCATTATGACAGTAAGAACTTTAAAATTCTTTAACTACAAAGTGTATATGTATTGCATTAGGTCAGTAAAATTTTTATGCTACATCCATTGAAACCGTCAACTATTACCTGTGAGTACTGATTCCACTAAAAGGATGCCATAATTTTCGTCATGCATTTACTGGCCCACTGAGAAAAATTTATCTTTTTTAAAAAATAAATGTTCTGGAAACGATATATCCATAAAGTTGATGTCAAACAGGAACTTTTGATATTGCTTTGTAGATGCTGGTGTTGCATGTTGACTGGTTTAAAAAGTCAAGAGTTTTTGTCTGGGATCATTTTCTTCTGTGCTACTGAAAAGTTCACAAATCTCTGTTTTCTTTGTTATAATACTTTAGGATGACATTAATGCTCGGAGTCCCTCATCAAAGTGCTCCGCATCTGTGTGAAAGACAATTGCAACATCTTGGTGCAGGAGTTCATGGTGAGTGTTTTATGAGTAGATTGTGGCTTTGCAACATTTAAAAATGCATTTAGTTATCCACTTGATCCTCATTGGACTGGTTAGGACCAGTAGTCCTCTTTAATAATTTGAAGTTCACATGAGGCCTGGTAGTGAACTCAGCCGCCGGCCCTTGAGGCCCCACCCCTGTATTAGGGGTCACATCAGTGTGAAAAAACTTTAAATTTGTCATTCTAGTGAACAAAGAAAAATCCCCCCAATATTTACATTAGCTTTTGTTTGAAAAAAAAAAAAAAAGACCAACAGCTAACCAAATTGTGGGGCTGAAAGTCTAAATTCTAACATCTTCTGAGTGACATAACCTGGATTTCTGATGGGCCGGTGTCTTTCTAACAAAAACTAATGTAAAGCATTTGAAATTATGTTTTTCACCCTCTCTTAGAAACTCTGTTAGACCATGAATGGCAGCATGGCAGGCCACTCTTTGGCTATAGCTATTTACTATGTTGCTTGCATTGGTTTAAATTACTCTAACATTAGAACTGGTAGATTCAAAAGAGATGAGTTTAAAAAGGAATCTTAAAGAAATGTTTTGTGTTTAACCAGGACTTGACTGAGGCCACTGCACAGATTGAGAAAACCACAATGAACATCTGTCTCCAGAGATGCGCCAGGCAATGACTTTTCTGATGTTGTTCTTCAAGATCTGGATAACGTGACCTTTGCAGTAGCCATGCTGTTTGGACCTTTTTTATTCCTTCAACATGAGTTACCCATCACAACTCTGCTACACTTTTGAGGTGATTCAATGGGTGGTAATGGAGTTGGATGCAACTCAGCTCTCAAGAAAAGCTCACAACTAAGACAAAACTGCTCCTGCAACGAAGCTCACTGTTACGCATGTGAGGTGATCAGCTCTAGGTGAGAGGACATTTAAATCTCACACTTGTTCTGCTGCATTTTTGAAGCTCAATTCCAGGAACGGATCGCAGGGTTCATTTTTATATACTCTGCAACTGCCATGAGGACAAGCCGTTTTTTTTGTTGTTTGTTTTTCCTTTTGCTCTGTACAAGTTCTGTTTGTCTGTTTGGCAGCATTTTTAAATTTCTCTTTGTATTTTTTCTTTCTTTTACTAGTGAAGAGATGTAGCGTGAACAGTTATACAGTCTAAATATCCCATATGGGTCGTGTGAAATGGTATTTTCAGTTTCATTCAGTTGAAGTAAAGAACGTTGAATATTTCTAAGTGTGCTGTTTTGAACCAAGATGTCACAGTATGATCAGTGCTGTAATTTTTGACAGTCACTGTATCAATGTTATTTTTGCGTCTCTTGAATAAAGGTTTTGACCTGCAAGTGCTAATTTCTTTAGTTATTGGGGTAAAATGGGAGGTGTTAATAGGAAGGTGTTTGCCAATTCAGTAACCTAATTTAATGTTAATGGAAACTAACATTACCTCAAATTGTTTAGTTATAATTGTTGTTTAACTGAATCTTGAGGTCAGAGGCCTTAAATAGAATGTTTTGATTTGTTCTTTCCCAACATTTTTCAAAAGAAACAGTCTAATTTCTTTACTGTGATTGATTCCAGAGAACACGGAAGAACTGACATTATTTAACTGTTGATTTATATAGATTCAGTGGAGGAGTAATGTCAGTTTAATTCTTTACCTACTGTCAATGCAGTGAAATTAGACATTTTGTTTTGAAAGGTTACTGGTGGATGCCAGCAACCATCTTGGAAGAGAACAATACAATCTGTTATAAGGCCTCCATTTGAAAATTGTGTATTTGATGCTAGAATATAATAGCAAAATGTAATTTGAAGATAACATGTAGTATTTAAGTGACCAAGTAGTATTGGGTAAAAGTTATTGAATCGTGTTGGGATAACGTGAGAAAATTGTGAAGGATTAAAATATTCCAAGAGCTCAAATTACTTCATCAAAACATGTTTAAGTCACATTTTATCAACACAAATTGCACAGGTTTATTGAACATGAATAAATTGTGTTAATTTAACTCAATTGTTTAAGTTGCTGCCGAAGCAAAACATCTGTGTGCAACAAATGTCCACCATTGAATTAAGTAAATCCAACAACATATTTTTTTCAGTGTACCGGTGCCCCCCACTCAAGAGGGAATTAATGAAAAAAGAGGTACAGTACCTGCTTGAAAATGGTTTGGCGATACCTAGCCGTAGCTCTTGGAGCTCTCCATGTCTGCTGACACCAAAGTCGGATGATTCTCTTCGTTTTTGTACTGATTTTAGGAGGGTAAATGCAGTCACAGTCCCTGACTCATACCCGTTGCCTCGCATGGAAGACTGCATAGACAGTATTGGAGCCGCCACCTACATACCAAAGCTAGATCTGTTAAAAGGGTACTGGCAGGTTCCTCTAACTAGCAGAGCCTCTGATATTTCAGCATTTGTTACTCCAGACCATTTCTTGCAGTACACAGTGATGCCGTTTGGCATCCGGAATGCACCAGCCACTTTCCAATGACTTATGAACTTTGTGTTAGCGGACATTAACAATTGTAATGTGTATTTGGATGACATTGTGGTTCTTCTTGCTGGACCGATCATGTGAGTACTCTGAGGGATGTTTTTGCTCGTTTAACCCAGGCTTCCCTAACTCTGAACCTGGCAAAGTGTGAATTTGCCAAGGCGGTAGTGACATACCTCGGAAAACAAGTAGGACATGCCCAGGTGCGCCCCGTGAATGCAAAAGTGGAGGCCGTACTGAGCTACCCGGTTCCCACCACAAGACGGGAGCTCAGGCGCTTCTTGGGTCTAGTGGGCTACTACAGATGTTTCTGCCGGAACTTTTCGACAGTAGTGGCTCCCCTGACTCATCTGTGCAGTCCAAAGGAACCCTTCGTATGGACTGCTGAGTGCCAACATGCATTTGACTGTGCCAAGTCTCTCCTTTGCAGTGCCCCTGTACTGGCTGCTCCGGACTTCAGCAAGGCCTTCAAGCTGGAAGTGGACGCAAGCGCTACTGGCGCTGGAGCAGTACTGTTACAGGATGGAGTTGATGGCATCAGTCACCCGGTTTCCTACTTCTCAGCTAAGTTCAAGCCTCATCAACTCAACTATTCCACCATTGAGGTGTGTTCCAGCTCGTCAGCCACAGCATATAGTCTGCCATCCTAAACTGCCACACCCCTTCCATGTCCCCCATTTCATTTTTGGCCAGAGCTGTGAGCTATAGTGTTTTGGGCAGCAGGCCTTAGTGTGTGTGTGTGTGTGTGTGTGTGTGTGTGTGTGTGAGAACTTGAACTCTGTGAAACTTTGGTTTTCTTTCTTTTATTGTAAGCAAAGGTGTGCCCTTACTGTGTTAATTAGTTCGTCGTTGTGGAAGCAGGTAGGGGTTCTCTGCCATTTTTGTTTCAACTGTTTTCTCCTGTTTTGGTTAGACAGGGAGCTCAGCCATTGTATTTTGTTTTGGTTAGAGAGTACTTGGTTTGATTTTTAGCTAAAGGGGGTGTTTTGTTTGTTGTTTTGGCCTTGGAGACCCTGAAGAAAAGAGCTTCCCTGTGTTTATTTTTACTGTAGTAGTTTTGGGCAATAAATCTTGTTTAATGACATCTACAGTATTCTCCGGTAGTTCATGTTTTCTCTTTCACTTTGTGTTACCCCTCACCCCAGTCAACACTTCGTTTTTAAGTGGGGTGTAAAACAGGTAAAATATATTTTACAGATTATTAGCCAATCCAAAATTGAAAGTACTCTTTTCTACTTTAAATATTACTGAGAATGAAGTGTATTTAAAATCTTCAAAAGACTACAAAAGCACAATAAAATATCTAAAGTAGGGCTAAAGCAGTAATCAACCCAGCCTCATATAAATTTTAGCAGTTTTTAGAGAAAGTCCACACAGACTAAGACGTGTAGTGCATTAAAAAAAAGAAGTGCATAAATGATTTTTTTTATTCTGGTTTGAATTTTTCCTGGAGGGTAGAGCATGATTGTATCCCTAACTGTGGCCACATATGATGTCTCTTTAGCCAATTTTAGGCATCCCTTGTTGACAAGATCCTCGCATCGTACACCAAAGCTAAAACAGGCAGTCTCCTTTCCAGGGACAAGGTCCAGCATATTTTCCGCACTGGTAGGTGCCTTGCTGGCTGTCTGCTCCGCTCCATCTAGGAACCGCATGACACTAGGGTGAGGAAAAGGGCAGCTAGGATTGCCAGTGACCCTAAACATCTAGTTAACCATCTGTTCCAAAGCTTTGCATTCTGAGATGGTCCACAGTACCCTGACTCACCTGTCCGTACCTCCAGCCTCTATGCACAAGCTTTCAGTCAACATAACATGTTTTAGCAAGACTCAACTCTGTGAATGGAAGAATTGTCTCTCTTATGTCTATTAATATTTAAGCATTTTAAATTTGCATGATAATCACAATATTTACTGTCTGTATAACCCGGTGTGAATGCATGCTATGGCACATTTTAGCCTCATAGTCTCCGATGGGGATAATTCACTGCGTATATCTCTCTCTCTTCAGTGTAACTTATTCTGGACTTACCTTGAAATAATGCATTCTCATTCCACTCGCTCTCAAAGCTACAACTGCACTGTTTGTAAGAGTTCCCAAATGTACATTTGTAACAGTTTCTCATTGTATATGTTGTCCCGTGTTTTCTTTTTGAATGTGTCTCCTCTCTGTTTCACGTGCATTCTGTTGCCACATCCTGTTCACATTGTTTCTGTATGTAAGTGACAGAAATTAAGAAAAATAAGCAGCTGACACATTCTTTGCTTTAAATTTCTAAATATTTTCAAAGTAAAGGTGTTGGTAAGTAGTAACTTAAACAGGTGAGGCATAAGGATCCAGAGACTCCTCCCCTCTCACCTCTGTAATTTCTGCCTAAGATCATAGGCCAATTAGCCAGGCAGCATGTGGAGGTTTAACTGCAGTCACAGTTTCTCATTTAGCCATGAAACTTTCAGTCCCTGACCCAAGGAAAATGGTCATTGGTGACTGAAGCATGAACTTAATGATATAGTTTCTGTTTTAACTGATATTGTTTCTCATAATTGAACTCGTGCTGCACTCTCTGGAAAAGCATTACAGATAAGAAAAACACTACCCCCCCGTATTTTAAAATAGAAGTGTAACAACAGTGTTTCCCCTCCTCAAATTAAAGCCTATAGACCCTGTTTAAAAAAGAAACAAATATCTAATTCCTGATAATTCTACTAAGCATCCTTCCTTCACCATTAAATGTTTTTTCCCATTTCGCCCCCTCAGATAATTTCCCTCAGTGGCCAAAAGGGGGCAACAATGTGGCACTGTTCACCCTCCTGACGCAACAAAACCCCAGCAGCAACACTTGGCTATCCTCGCTGTCTCCTTCGCACGCACTCCCTCTGTTACGAGCCTCCCTTATATATTTTTTCTTCTAAAACTTTCTCTTTTTACCCCTTTGTGTTTTTCCCTCTAAAAATAAAGATCTGTAGCGTTAAAATGCAGGTAAGATGATATGAACACACCAACTCACAAACACTAAGAGGGAAAAATAAAACAAAAACTAACTAACTACATAAAAAGTCCAGTTTAATGTAAGAAAATCGTATCTGTGCACCTTCACCTCGTTTCTTTCTGTTCGCCACTCTGGCTGTGGTTGTGTGTTTGTGTGTCTGTGTAGTGCTGAAGGAACAGCGCTGTTCGCGTGGGGAGCGAGAGCAGCCCGGTGCAGTCTGTCCCAGTCATTTCTATCAATGTCTCATCTCAACAACACAAACCCTCCGTGTTACCCACGACAGTAAACCAGCTGACATGGGCACGGGTTTAAACATCAGCACACACAAAAACACAGAAACAAGAAAAATGATATTCCTTTAATTTCTTTTTTCTTTTTTTTCTTTTTTTCTTTGCCCAAAGCGCTCTCTCTCTCTCTCTCTCTCTCTCTCTCTGGCTTCTCTGCGCTCTCTTGTGGACTCTCTTAAGGCACTTTGGATAAAAGCCTCCGCGAGAAATGGCAGATTTCATGTCTCTTATCTGTCTTTCTGTGGGCAGGTAGTAAAGTATCTGAGGGAAACGGATGAGCAGGGTAAGTATTTCTGGAAGAGAGGGGGAAAAGAGGCGCTGTTTCAGCCACCGAATCAAAAGTGGTGTTCCTCCTTTGTGGTTTAATCAGAGGAGCAGACACTTTCCTCCTTCCAGTCTCCTCTTCTTCTGGTCCCTTCATCGTTCTGTAGCTTAAAAAAGGGAGGAGATACTGCTCCCCCTGTTCCTCCTCCCCATCTCCTCATTCCTCTTCATCGGGTTGGTGGACGACCCAGAAGAAGCGGCTGAAGGCTTCACGCTCTCCCCTCCTCTCCCTTTTCTCCCAGCGCTACGAGAAGGATTTCCAAAAGTCATTTCAAGTAGACTTTTTTTGTGATTTTGGCAGCAAAGCACATTCCGGGATTGTGTCCAGGAAAGAAAAAAGGTTGGTTTAACACTCTGACCTGTAAGGGACACATTCCTGGAGAGGAAGAAAAGTAAGAAAAGGGGGAGAGCAAAGAGGAGACAGCAGAGAGAAATGGAGAACACGCGCAAGCTATTATTTCCAAAAAGGTCTTTTGGGGAAAATTAGGGGAAAGCGGAAGCCTGTTCCTGAATTACTGCGCTGTAAGTAATCGACCGCTGATTGAGTATGGACTCATTGTTTTTATGAGCTGATAGATTGGCTGACTGACTTCTGGAGATTTTTAACGGACAAACTTTGAGCTGTTGGAGTGGGTGTGAGGAGAAAGGTGAACGGTGCACTGCAGCTTGATTCTCATGCCTCTCCAGCAGCCCCTCTGGATCTACTTATTGATGAATCGATACACTGACGATATCAACCCACAAAGCTGGAACCTGCAGATTATTACTTGGTCATTAAGGACACATTTCCTGTCATTCCCTTCAGCTGTCTTGCAAGCAGTGAAACTTGGAATGAACCTTATATAAAGGAATTATACATGACTTTTAGAGAGATCATAAATCATAAAATATTAAGTACCTCAACATTTCTGTGGGCACACATTGACTGCTGCTGGCGCGTTAAATCCCCTGTAGAGATATTATAGGGACAGAGAAAAACCTCCACAAAGTGCAACAAGGACGAACATAAAGGCGTCATTTCTACTACAGCGCCACAGTATGAATATTGTAAGAATTTAATAGAGATTATTTGAGTGCCAGCGCTTCTCGGGATTCCAGTTTGGAGATTGGAAGTTATTTTTGGCTGCGCAAAGTAGAGCGACTCTTCCACACCATTGCCCGGACAGAGTCAGAGAAAAGACTGAACACAGAGGTCTGTACCTGCTTTTTCTTTGTCTTCCATCCTGTCCTGGAAGAAAGGAGCGGGATACACGGAGGGCGGAGGAAAGGAAAGGAAAGCTAGAGAGAAAGAGAGAGGGAGAGCGGGGGAGATGCCTAACTGCGGTTAATTGGAGGAGACTTTATCCTACCAACATCTCGGAGAAAGAAGGAGAGAAGAGGAAAAGGGATTTTATTCCTTTTATAGCCAGAGAGGCTGTCTGAGGGTCTACATCTCATTTTTGGGGGGCAGAGGAGAGAAGAAAACAACCTTCTTCGGCTGTTTATTTACGCTTATATCGTCCCGTCACTTTGGAGAGGAGGAAAGAAAAGAGAGCCAGTGCTGGGATTATTTTTTTTAACCTTTGTGTCTGGTCAAGATTCCGTTATCTGCTTGGATTCAGGATTAGTTCCTCTGAAACACCAGGTAAGAGGATGTCACGCTCCGATTTAACGCCTATGTGCGCGTAATGAGTGCGGGTGATGAGTTTACTTCTCGTGCTGAGTGTGTGTGCGCGCTGGCCGAGTATACGAGATAGCGAGGGCGCGAGTCACAGAGAGAGAAAGAGCGAGAGAGCAGGGAGTGCGCCTGATCCTCGCGTGTGTGTGTGTTTGTCAGAGGTGAGAGACTCAGGTGAAGAAGAGCATTTTTACGCGCGAGGAAAGGGGGAGAGAACACGGGTGTCGTTTATTTAGGACGTGCGTCCATTCGTTAGTTACAATCGTTTTGATTGGATACAAATTCAGGCTTTGACACTTTGATTGGACAGTTTTGGTTTTTAAACTCACTGCAAGGCCAACAGGCTGCCTGCTATTCATGCATCAGCGTACACGTGGGCGGATAAAATAACACGAGTGTGCTAAAAGCTGGACATCGCGGGTGAATCGCATTTCCTCCAGGGAAGCTCAGGGACTCTCAGCCAGAGTTGTAGTGCGATATAAAGAGTCGGCATCCAAGCAGGAAATATTGTTCATTCTGAACTCACATCCGTGTCTCTAAGGTTGCAGAGGACTCAGCGGTCTCTTTGCGGTCGTTATTCTGCGTCGCTTGTCTCCTTCTTTGCTATTCCTTCCCACCTCAGTCTTGTTGCACACGCGCTTGTCATTTGTGTCCTTTTCTTTGTATGTTTGCGTGACCTGGCAGTTTGTCTCGCTCTGGTCCCTTTGGGGTCATTTTTTATGTCTTATGATCTTTAAGTTTTGCATCTTATTGTGTCTCTCTGGTTATTTCACTTCTTTAGCAGCTCCAGTACTTATTTCTGAAGTCCTAGTTTATTTACCTTCTGCTCAGGTATACTCATCATATGCTCTTAACAAATACAGGCATTAAAACAAACAAACAAAAAAATACTGGATATGCTCCAAAATGTCTCCTCGGCTGCGTGGGACGATGCATCTTTGGGTGAAAGAGTGTCGTTTAGGTTCCACTGTATAATTTTCCCATTTGTTCAAGTCTTCCCAAACACAGATGACCGTTTGTCTGAGTGCTTTACAAACAAGCAGGTGCTCTCTCACTCCCCATTCCCTCTCTCTCTCTCTCTGTGAGGATGAACAGAGAGAGACTGTGTGCGTGTGCGTGTGTAAGTGTATGTAAAAAAGATGTGTAGTGCCAGAGGCAGTGGCAGAAAGTGTGAGTTTATAGTTTTAACACTTTGTGTGAGAGGAAAAAGGAAGAACAGACGTGTATTCAAATTGTGCATGTGAGTGCATTGCAATGCACCAGCAGGATACACACACACACACACACACACACACACACACACACACACACACACACACACACACACACGCACACACGTGCGCGCACACACGGGGTGGGATGTTGGGAGTTTAATTATATTGGGCGTTTAGCAATAAGGTGCGCATCAATCGTCAGAATGGACGGAGGCCGTGCACCCACCAGAAACTGCAGGGGTGTGCGCGCTGATTTATTGTGTGAAGCTGATGTCATATAGATCTGATCAGCAGGTAGATGAACCGGCGGCAGGACGACTCTGTCACACTGACCAGCATCAGCCATCTATTACAAAGATGGAGAAGGGGGTGGGAGTAATTTACAGCAGGGGCGCAGAGATGGGAGATTGAAGGTACTGGAGAAACATCGGGGCAACAGAAGAGCAGTGGTGAGAATGTTCAGATCCATTACAGCGATGTGTCAGAACAGTCCTGCAAGCGAAGCTGTCAAAGTAAAAGAACTCATTACGCAGTAAATGGCCCTCGTGATTATTAATGTTAGTAATGTTATTGAGACTTTTCTCTTGTGATATTTTAGATTATTTGAGCCGTGTAACCCTCAAACTGTTCCAGCTGCAACAACAACTAACCTGTCCCTGCACACCTTCACTCTGTTTGTGTGTTGGTGTGGAGCCTCTGACACATTAAGTGGTATTCCAAACCATCTTGCATAAAGTGGACGTAACTTGGCCTTAATAGATCCATCCAATGGTAGCAGAATAAATGCTGATTGGAGTATTATGTTTCCATCAGAGAAAGGTGAAAACATAATAAAAAGTCCCATATTTTCCATCTCACTCAACGCCTGACTGTGCTCAGTCTAGTTGGCCTGTCGTAGAAAATACCCTTAAAAAGTTGGAAGTGTGTAGACATGCCCAAAGCTGGAAGGTATTTATAAAGATTTTCATCACATGTAAATTTTCCGTCTGAATAAAACATTCCCACATTTGGCAACAGCTTCACAGCTGTAAAGCCGAACGACCGTGGGCTATATGGATTAGAAAGACTTGGGAGAATTTTCAAAAGCATCATGTATCCTTATCCTCATCAGCAGGTCACAGCCCGATTAGAGAAACTTTCTGCTTTGTTTTCATCTCACCATAACTGCAAACTCGAGATACTGGAGAAAATATAAGTCAGAAATTGATTTATTTGAACCTGTTGAGTCCAATTAAACTGCAACTTTACCAAGTTTGACACCAAACAATGCTGGATACATTTGAAATATGTAAATGTTGAACCGCACACTTCTATGTACATGCGTAAAAATGATCAAGATACCTGAAAAGTGCACTTTTCTGCGATGCTTCAGTCAGTGCGTTTAGCTGCCCTCAGATTCTGGAGACAGCAATGAGAGAAAACTTAGACACAGAAAAGAGAAAAAAAGGATGAAACTAAAGATCAACAGCAGGCGGAACCACGGAAAGTTGGAAGAGGAGCAGAAAAGAGGGGTGATGAGGAAGAAGGGGAGAGGAGGAGTATAGCGCAGAGGGAATTGCTGCTGTTTCTTCCATTATAATTGTTTCGAGGCAAAGCTAATTCAGTTGAGCACCTGTTATATATTGAATCCTTGTTAAAACGATGCAATATACTGTACAAACTGAAAAAAGACTTTTAATGTCAACATTGAGCTATAATAGCTCTGCACTTACAAAAAAAGAGAAATTTTGCCATAAGGGACAAAATGATTTGCAAAAGAGCTGAGGAGGAAGGAGACTCGTACAAGGAGGGAAGAGGAGATAAAGTGAAATAAGAAGAGAGAACAGATTTAAAGACATGAAGCAAGAAGAGAAGAGAGAGAGAGAGTCATAAATTGTGGAGGGGATGATGAGGTACGAAGAGATGCTGGAAATATATGGGAGGAGGAAGATTGGCTGGAACGACAGCGGGATGAATGAGAGCGAGTGTGAGACAGATATACAGGGGATGATGTTGAGGACACTATTCTATGCTATACATTTATGCATTATCTTCTCAGATTTAAGTTGGAAAAGATGTTGATTTCAAACTTCACAACTTCTTTCCAGGCACTTTCCTAAACAGCAGTGAGGAAGGATTTCCTTTAAGACAAAGACAGACTCGCCTGTGTTACTTACCATCGCTTTGGGCCTGTTGTCCCACTGTGAAGAATTAGATTCTCTAACACAAACAAAAGTCACCTCAAGCTATTGCTGTGGGAGCACTACAGTGCAAAAATGAAAACTCACAACATGCGTTGAAGGTTAAGACATTTTTTATACTAGAATATCCACTTTATTTTAATATTTGTACACACCTGATGATTCCATGCCTGTTTTTATGTCTGTGTTTAAGCATTAACCCGGGGACGTGGAAACATTTATTGTCTGATTTAAAACTGGAAAACGTGATCTTTCCCCAACCTTAAGCAAAGGTCTTGTGCTGCCTGAACCTACATGTGAACCCAGCCTTGGGTGTGAGCCGAGCAGTTTGAAGCCGCTCACAAGTGTTACCTCTGCAATTACACAACATTTAAAGATAACTTGGAAAGCCACTATATAGAAATGCCTTTTATTTGTACAGGCAAGCTTGGTATACAGCATATTGTATATGCTGGATTTATTACATCTTAATCAGGCAGTTTCAAATAAGTAAAATTCTCCTTTATGAGGGAGACTCGAGAACAAGAAACAAAACATTTTAGGACAGTTTGGAGTCCTTACCATTTGTATGTGTAGACTACATCAAGCCACTTCTAGCAAGCTTTGTATGTACATATGAAATATGTAAAGTTAGGGTTTTACTGGATCTTGAATTTCATTTTCAAGATTTAAATGGGAGATGCAATGCTTTAGAAGCTTAAGCAGAGACGTTTTATATATGAATACTGTTAGAGTTCTTCTTGACTGTAAAGCCTGTTCATATAGAGAACTGTGGGGGTTTTGTGCACAATGCAGGGCAACCTTCATATAACTCAGTCATTCTCTACACAAAGCCTAGCTTAAGTTTACAATATAAATGTTAAATGAAAGTCTGCTGCATATATACTTCTAAGACATTGTGTGTGCTGGTCAGCTTTAATTGCAGGAAAGGCACAGGCACATATGCAGGATACCATGAACCCACTCTTTTCTGTATTCAGAACTAGTGTGGGATTAGGGAGCGCTAGCTGAATGGTGTTTAAATGAGAATGAGTGTGAGCCAGGGCCTTGGCTGGGGTGGGTGAGCTGGACCTACTGCTGCGGACGACGTTTCCAGTGTGAAGAATGAAATTTAGATTTCAGCAATTAAAAGTTGATGTTTATTCATGTGTAACATGTACGCAATGACAAACTCTTCTAATCCAGAAAGGTCCCAGTACAAGAACCAGGCTATATCAGTTACTAATATGCAACTAACTGAAAAGGCTGTGACTTGAACAGGTATAGCATTGTAGCATATAGCATAGTATAGAAGCTTCTTGGAGGTAAGAAGGTTTAGAAACTTCTGAAAAACACTTGTTATCAGGTTGATTAATCAAGTTGCAAACTCGTTGTTTAGATCTCACCTTTCGTGGGAACGCAGCTACACCTACGAATGTTCACTTTTGACCTTAAAGTTGTGAATTTAGGATGCTCAACCTCTTCAGGGGGAAATTAAAAATCAGTCAAAGACTTAAAGGGTTCATCTAAAATCGAATTATTTGTTTAACTCTTCTTTCTCTTTACCCGCTTCACGGAGCTTGATTTATTTGGAGCTCTGCTCTTCTCCGTTCTGGATTTGTCTCTTGTGTTTTACATCGAACCCTCTGATCAGTCGTATGCCGCATGGCATGTGCGATATTATTATGACTTGTGTATTGCAACATTTCAAAGAGCAGCTTTGATCAAAGTATTGTCATACAATGTGGGAATCCTTATTCTTCAGTGAAAATCCGGCATAATTTAATCTCATGCAAGATAAAATGATCAAGGAGCCTATTTTGTGTCATATGAAAGAACTCGTTCAGTGGCAAGAAGCAGTTATACATCAGACTCGTGGTTAATTCTTTATTGAATATATGAAAAACATTAGAACACTTTTTTGCGATAAAAGAAGTGGAAACTCCCATGTAGCATGTGTATACTTGCATATTCTGTGTATTACAGTTCTACTTAAAAATAGCTCACCTTTTCTTAGTTTTTGTAATGTTTTTTCAGAGACAGCCATCTTGTCTAAATAAAAATGCTTTTGGATTGTATTACAAGAAAACTCAGGGTGTTTAATCTGCAGTGGTCAGCTCCACTGCCTGAATGATCAGACTTAGGCTACGTTCACTCTTCAGGTGTTAATGCTCAATTCCGATTTTTTTGATCAAATCCAATTTTTTTGTCTGCTCGTTCACACTACAAATAAAATGTGACAGCAAACGCGCTCTAGTGTAAACGCTCCAAGCGGCCGCATGCACAAAAGACGACGTCACACACAACGTGCTCTGTTTAGACTCAGAGCAAACAGTATTGTTTGACTGAAGGCCTTAATATAAAGACTTGTTTCGGACTTTACATTTCCCAATTTTGCTTTAAGTTATAAAGTTATTTTGTTATTTACATTTGGCCTAATAATGATCCTTATTGCTGTTTTAGAGAGGAGCGGTGTTTCAAAGGATAGTTGCAGATTTGTCAGAATCTGTAGATTATACAGTACAAATAAAATGTTCACGTTTCTCCAACGTTGTCTTCCCAACAGTTTCACTGGATGTCCAGGAAGCTTTCGTGATGTCTTCTCCAGCGCTGATAATTGGCGTCTGTCTTGTGTCAGTGACATAAAAGACGGATTTAATGCGACATGACCATTCAAACAGCAGTCGCTTTCTAAAACATCAGATATGTATCAGATTCAGTACCACATACGAAAGTGACCCAGATCGGATTTGAAAATATCGGATTTGTGCTGTTCACACTGTCATACCATGATCGGATATGGGTCGCATAGGGTCAGAAAAGATGCGCTTTCGCCTGCAGTGTGAATGTAGCCTAAAAGAACATTTCAACATATGAGTTACATTTTTCTGCTTTATAAAAAGAGTGATTAAAAATTTCAGGGTAACCGAAATGAAGGGTTTACAGATTTGAGTAATATTCTATTTGCAGAAATGTTAGACAAGGAGATCAATGCTACTCTCATATGTCTAAATATAAAGCTTTAAAAATGTAAAATGTTTCTGTGTCTTTACTCTGGCCTAGCATGTTAGCCAACTCTACAGTGATGAGCGAGTAGAAGAGAGAGACACTGCTGTAATTTTGCTGTTGCTAGTTTGCTCTGGTTTTGCCTTTTCCGTGGCAAACATCATACAAATCAAACAGCTAAATAAAACTGATAGACTAGAATAGTTCTTCAAAAGTTCAAACTGTGGGTGTGTATTTATGCTAGCCTAGTTTGCTAGCCAGCAATCTTTAGTGCTTGGACCAGCTCTTCAGTGAGACGTAGGAGAAACATCTCATCTCAGACTGCACAAGTAAAAACCAACTTACATAGCACCACCGAGTTTCTGCCATAGTCCCCTACTCTAAAGTCTATTTGCATGTAACCTATGTAAACCCAGTTTCTAATGAGCTACCACAGAGCCCATCCTTACAGCAGGAATGATGATGCATTTCTGCAAACCGAGTTATCAGTAAAATCTGCTTCAGAAACAGGAACGTCACAGCTTCAGGATTATTACACCCACCACCAGAGATGGAAGGCGCTAAGTATTAAAGTATTAAAGAGGACTCCAGCTACATAGCACATGGTCTGTTCTCATTTCTTTTCTTAGGAAAACACCTACAGAGCATCAGAGCTAAGACTAGCCACCTCAAAGTTTTTACCCCCAGGCAGGAGCATTTTACATAACCCATCCTTTCTCTATATATCTATGTATCCCCTACAAATGTTTTTACCTACTTCTGCTGCTGTAGCTCATCTGCCTCCAGGTTTAACAATGCATACCTCGACTGGTTACTTAGTAGTTATTTGAGTTACTTTTAGATCAAAACAGTCTGGCCATTCTTATCTAACCTCTGACATCAACTCAGAGAACTGCTGCTCTCTGGATATTCTCTGTTTTTCTCTGTAAACCCTAGAAATGGTTGTGGAGCAACCAGCCACATTCAAATTTGCCTATTTTTTCTTTCTTCCCAAACGTAATGCTCGGGTTGAGCTTCAGCAGGCCACTTTGACCATGTTAACATGACTACATGCATTGGGTTGCTGCCATGTGATTGGCTGATTAGACATTTGCTTTAACAAGTTTTTTAAGCAAAGTTGAGTTTAATTCTGAACATTTCAGCAAATGTTTTAAAGAAGTAAAAAACTCTTCCTGTATCAGACAAATATCTAATAGCCAGCATATCCATCTGACTCTGAAGTACTTTCATACCATGCCAAAGTACTATCCCAGAACAACATGGTCATAGCCTTGGGCAGGCCAGAAACCAGCAAGCACTGGTCATTTGAAATATCCCTGTTTCAGCGCACAGCTTGATAGCAATCGACAACAGCTTGACAGCTGTTTTAATCCTACTCATGGTGCTAATGGCTAATTGTTAGTCTTCCCACTGTGTTTATTAGACCATTTTTTTACGTTCGAACACACTGTTTCAGAGAAATTATTGGAGTGGGTAGATTTCAAGTGTGGATCCAGGCAAGCGCTGGCAAACTACTCTACACTCCTGCTGTATTTAAGATGTAACAATTTGCTGCTCATCAGGCCTTTTAGTTCATTAGACATATTTTTTTCACATTTGTCTTTAAATAATAAATGTGCAATATCAATTTAAACCTACTTTATGTGTTTCCTCATTAATTTGTAAATTTATACAGCGAGGTCCTCCAAAATCTAATCAGATCATTTCTCCACCCGTGGTGTAACTTTAAGATATCATGCGCACAGAATCACAGATGCCAGCATGATGCATGATGGGTCACTTCCCATGTGCCACGCGAGGAGGGTTTGGGTGAGGTTAAATTGAACTTCTCCTCATTCCGGCTTTCAGAGAGGAGTCAACCTCTGCCCATAGGGACAAACTGCAAAACATTCAGACTAAGCTCTCAAAGCGGCCACCTCTAGCACTACATCCACTTCTGCTACTATGAATAATAGTAAAGCACATTGTTATGAAACTATTATGTTGCCGGCAGGTCATTTCACATGTCTCTGGAGGTCAGCCTCAGCTCAGACTGGCGCCCCACAGTTGATAAAGATTCGGTGACTCAGAGTCTTACTCATCATCGACAGGGTGGGGGCCTGCTGACGTGAAGGTTTAAATCAAGATGATCCAGTTGAATGTTGGTGTGCTCTACGTGATGACCTCAAAGTGCTGTTGAAGTGAGAGTGCTGACTTTCACTAACTAACCTCAGCAGAAAGACTGACATAGATATTTGTGGGGCAACGTACGTTCTGTCCATCAGGGTTAGAAAGCAGAAATACCATTTGCTGGTGTAGAAAGTTGAGTGTTTCCAGAAAGTACACACAGTTATTAACTCTCTTTGTGGAAGACATTTTGGTCAACGGCCTCTTTCTGGCACGGAGTCACTTGATAAAAGAGGCATTATGCTTTAATGAGACTGGATCCCAGAGTGAGACTGCATTTTTCTTCTTTGTCCTAAGTGGAGAAAAAAAGTTGAAGACACCTTGGCACCAGAGCAACAGCAGAGTATTTTATTTTGCTGCTGGGCTGTTTCACGTTACATTTGTTCTGGTAGAAGATAAACGACATCCTGCATTTAAACCCCTCTGTCTAAACAAGCAATAGACTTTAACTGTAAATGATCAGTATAAAGGAGATTTAGTTGTCACAATGAGTACCGTGTAAGTTTTCCATTTTTTTGTGTGTGTACGTGTTGACGAGTTTATAGTTAAGCCTTAAATGTACGAATCCCAAGCAAGCAGCAAGTGCTTTAGAAATCATGAAATAAATGTAGGGAATTCCAAGAAACTCCATGTATGGCTTAAAGGCATTTACTCTAAAGAACTGGGACACAAATGATTGTTTTTAGTCACGTTACATCATTCCCTGTCTCCAAGAAATAGGGATATGGTTAAATAGGGTTTCTGTAGAAATAGAAAGTGTGTGTGTTCACTTCATGAATTTCTAATGTTTCTCTTCTGTGTAAATGAAAAGAGATCCATTGGGGTTAAACAGAGCTGATTACACAAAACCCTAATCTGTAATAATAATTAATTCGATGTTTGTTTGCTGTGTGTTCGCTGAATGATGGTGATGATGTTGGTGGGCTTGTAGTGGTAAAGCATCCAGAGGTAAATCTGCTGAACCTCAGTGCTAGCCGGTCTGGGTTGTAGACGCCCCTCCCTACAAATAAAGCCACAGGTTTTGGCTGAATAGTCAAAAACACAACATCCTTCTTAAACACAGTCTTGACCTTATAGCAAATGTCAGTGAAAGAACTAAAGGAGAATTCATTAGGAGTTAGGAAACGACAATCACAACGGAATCTAACCGCACTTAGATAATTTGCCCTGGAGAAGTGGATAACCATGTCAGAAGTATTTAATGAAAGAATAAAAACTGTTAGTGAAATTATTGCTCACCCACCTGTTTAGTTATATTTTCTCCCAACATTTTGATGGGAGCCAGATATTTTCTTTTTTAAAGCCTGAACCATGAAAAAATTGCCAAAAAATTCAAAGAGTTTAAAAAAATAGTTTTTATTGAACCTTCTGACAATTTTTTTATTCTTAAACATGTGTGATTTAGAATTTATTTAGATTTTTCAGGGAGACTAAAAATCACACTGATGATGTAGAAGTCTCTAAAAGTCATGTATTGAATATGATATGCTTGGTTTTAAAGGGTGAAGGCTTTCAGCACTCATGATGATGATGATAGTGCGTAATATCGTTTTCCAACAAACAGGCACATTGTCATAAACCTAATTAATCCAGAGTGGGCGCAAGATTACTCCTGAAGACAGTGGCCAGGATGGACATCGGCATTCTACCCAGTCACGTTTTATGTATGTTGCTAGAGTACATAGTACACCTCATAAGTTACTTTTAGTTATAGATCACAAATAGCTCTTTCAAACTGTGTATGATTATCTGATATTTCTACATGTACATTTTCATTAGGTCTTTGTCCTTCTCCACCACTGCTCTCATTTCCACACCATCCTCCTCAAACCTCATCTCCTGAAATGAAGTCAGGGCTCTAACACATGAAAACGTGCATAAACATGCCTATTTATTTACAACTATGTCGCACTTAACTGACAACACATCAGTTAAACAGCAACAACAGCTGGTTACAAGCTAATGTTAGGCTTGAAAGTTCTAAAAATCCCCTGTTAAATTACATTCTCACATCATGAGAGCTGTTTTTGCTGTGTGTCCCACAGTGTTAGATAAATTTCAAAGATGATTTTATTAATGACAGCTAACAGCAGCTATCAGCGCCAAAGTTTTACAGCCTCCTGTAAACTCCTCCTACTCCTAGAGAGTAAATAGAAGTGGACGCCCAGTATGCACAATTATTAGGCAAAAGAGTATTTTGGCCATATCATCATTTTTATGCATATTTTCCAACTTCAAGCTGTATAAACTTGAGTGCTTATTGGATTTAAGCATATCAGGTGATGTGTATTTGCCTGATGAATGAGGGTGTGGCCTAAGGAGATGAACACTCTATATATACTCTCTTCCTCAGGCAAAATGTTATTGAAAAGAAGGGTTTGCTATATTGGTCACTGATGTCAGAAATGTTAATATGTACATTATGAGTATTTTTATTATTCTCATTTTCACAGATGAAAATAAACTAGTGAGATGGGAAAATGTTTGTTTTTTCAGTTTGTTGCATAAAACTTCTGCACATTAATAGTTGCCTAATAATTGTGCTCATATATATATTCTCTTAAGAAAGACAAAACCTCACTTTTACTTTCCTAAACATTCAGGTTTAGGTTCATTAACATTTTGGATTGACCGAGAGCACTGGAGTTGTTCAATAATAAAAATAATCCTCAAAAATACAACTTGATTAGTATTTTTGAGGATTACACTGTGTGCACAAATAATTGTGCACACAGTGTATGGACACCCAAGTTAAACAGCAGACTGGGAGCCTACAGTCACTACAGGGGAACGGCAGCCAGAGCTGTTTGTCCTACAGGAGCCACCATAGCCAGGACTGAATCGGGAGGGGTAAACAGAATTTAGTTGACCACAGTCTACAATCTACTGACATATAGTGGTGATTTTACTCTGTAATTTATCATTTATGATGATGTGCACAAGTTATCTTATGATGATCATTTAATTTCATGGCCAGTAATATGGTGCACTGCTCTGATTTATAGCATTACCTCCTTTCACCAAGCATGATCTATTGTATACTGTATGCTATAGGAGGTAATTTGCATTTAAATTCAATTAGATTCAAACAGCCCTTATCAAGGCTGCCTCTCAGATAATTATGGGTCAATTCACTTACTTCGTAAGGAAGGTAAATATCACTGAGGTGTTGATCAAATATGACAATCTTACCAGAACCATAGTAAAAGTGAGCTCCACTCAATAACGAATGGTTGGTGCAATGCACGCCACCATCACAGCATTCACAGGAGCATTATACAGAGAGCTGAAGATTGAAAAGGTGTTAAAAAACAAGGACATTCGGCACTGGTAAATTTATCTTGTGAATTAAATGCGTTTGGCTAATTTGGTAGTTTTTAAGGTCAATGATCTGCATTGATTTTATAATTGATTTTATAATTGATTTTATTGTGCAATAAGATGACCTAACCCAATCCTTTTTTGTACATTTAAATGCCTGCACATTTGTTAAAATTAGTGACAGCTTTCTGTATAACTGTATTTGAGTGAGCTGACTGCCATAATAAACAGATGAACTTATTTTAAAGGAAAACACATCACTTTTACGAAGATCACTTTGAAGACTGGAGGTTATGTTGACACAATTCTACAAGTGTTCACTGCTGCTTTTCTCACCCTCCTACCTCTGCTCTATTTTATCTTTGCTGTCAGCATCATCTTCTCCCCCTCAGTCAGTATTTCTACCATTCACTTGCCTGCACCCTGGTACGTGCAAAATCTCTGAGTTCAGCTGAATCTGAATGCTGTATAGGGGTTGTAAATGCTGCATATGTAAGTGAAATAATATTAAAAATATAAAGGATAGGAAATGGAACTATTTCATAGCCCTTTCATCCCTTTATGTGTTATTTAATTTGCCTTATCCTCTAGACCCTCACTCCTCCTCCTCCTCCTTCTTCTCACTGTGACTCTCCAGTTCAGCCTTCAGCACATCTACTAGTGTGTGTAGCCTCCCCTTAGTTGACTTAACATGGTCTGACAGGCCAATCCCTATGGATTCTGATCAAATAGAGGAATAGTGTACACAGCAGCAACAGTGCAACTCCAGCCTGCTAAAGCAGCAGCCATAATATGGCAAAGATCAGCGTCGTGCAGAACTGATTCGACATGTTTATCTGCTGATTCTACTTTGTTGCACACGCAATTTTAAAGGCTGTTATTAGGCTCATGGCATCTGTTTGAGCACACTGCAGAGCTTTTCTTGGTCTCCAGTCAATTACTGTACTTTACATATTTTACCTGTGCTTCAGATGTTTGACACTGCTGTCATTCATGTTCCAACAATTTGCAGAATTCATTGGTGCCTGAGCTTTTATGCAGAAAGTGTAATTGTTCAACTGGTGTGTTAAGCTTAATGCAGCTGTAAGTGAATGGTGCAGTCAAAGGTGTCCGGGCATAAGAGAGCTCCAACTTGTTGATATAGCTACTACTGCATACGGCTCTGTGAGATGAAATATAGGAAAATGTGTTATTTTAAGAATTTAAAGAAGATCTCATCCTTTCCCAAATTCTTAGCCTTAACCTTATCATTCCCCTACTACTACTGCTTCTATAAGTAAAATCACATAGTTTTGTGATAATGTAAAAAATAGAAATAAATACAGTGCTTGCTGAACATGTACAGCAAACACAGACAGTTAAAAATAACTTAGCCAAAAATAATATGAAAAAATGTTAAAAAAAAAAAAAAAGTAAAATATTGAAAAGTTACAAAATAGCTTACAATGTAGCAAATCAATGTTGCCTTGTAATTTGTTACAGTGGCTCGTTGTGCAGTCATTTACATATTTGCCCATCAAGCAAAATGTCTCTGGTTAGATTCCTTTGTATCAGGAAGGACGCAAAAGAATCAAAGTGGTTTCTTTTTTTCTTTTTTTTTCTTTTTTACCAAACTAACTTTGAAATATCATTTATATATAATGTTTTACTGCCCTAGAAAAGACATCCATCTGTGCTTCTAGCATCAGAATAAATCACTGCAGATGCTGGCTGCACAGTCCTGTGTTTTCTGGACTAACTTGAGGGCTTTTTAAAAGTGTGCTGAAGTAATACAGCCTTGGGATGAACTCTTCCCAGTGACTAATGCTGTCATGTAGTGGGAGAGTGGAGGTGATTGAATTGTGAAAGTGTCTCAAACCAAATTTATTTGAAAGTGGATTTTCTCACTGTGAGCTTTTCTATAATTTTATGTAAAATGTTGTAAAATGGGCTAAAATGTGCAGCACCACAGATGTGGGCTCTGCTTCCTCGTGAGTGAAGGACAGTAAGTTATCCGAGTTTTTACGCCCAGGTTTCACTGGTTGGAATACAAAGCCAACCCCGTTTTAGAATCTGACATGAATCATGTTTTCTAAAGAAACCACTGTACATTCAAAAATCCCAAATGAAGACGGGCCTCTGGTGTTCTTATCTTTCAGCAGCTGAACTGGTTGCTTTAAGCATGATGGGCTGCACAACTTCAGCAGTCTTCTCATCCTGCACCAACAGCGGTTTTCATGTGCTGATAATGATGATCACCTGGATTGAACCGGGCTAAGTTAGCATGTGAACCTTAGACAAGGTTAAATATATACTTCTTAGCAGTTTCAAACGAAAGTGTCAAGGCCTGGCTGTGATCAAAGAGAGCTACAACTAAATTTAAATCAACAGGGATTATAGATGTCACAGCCAGTTTGAAAAGCTTCAAATCAACAGTGGAGCAATTGAAGCTAACAGGCACAACACAGTCACAGCCTGCTAAGTGCCAGCGTTGGTACATTTACTTATTCAGAAATCAAGACCCACATTTAACTTTATCATTGCATTTGGATGCAGGTTCTCAGCGTTTTATTAGATTTTTTATTTAGTTTAGACAGCTTATTTACATATTAGCTACTGTAAATATATAGAAAATCTTTAAAATTCCTACATATTTTATCCTCACAACGATTCACAAGATGTTCAGTAGAGTACTAGCCTGAGTATAAATGTGTACGAGTGCATGCAGACTTTAAAACGACAGGTTAACCTTGCTGTCCTCTGGGACTCTTGGTTTTCATTCCTCTCAGCTTACCAGAAAATAGAAACGGAGTATGTGCACCAGCAAAAATAACAAACAATGGATGCTTCTTCCATCCCCAAGTGTCCTGCTCTTGAGCTCTCTTTTCTTTCCCTCCCTCGCACTTTCCTTCTTCTCACCCTCCATTTATCTCCGTCAGCCTCTCTTCATAGCAGCCATGGCTTTATTAATGGAGAGAAGGAGGGAGACGCAACACATTTCTAGTTTCACTTGGCTAGATTGCAGACTATCAGAAGGATTTATGAGTGTTATGGTTTTAGACAACTTCAAAAAATATGGATCTCTGAATTTAAGTTTAGGTAGAAGCAGCTGCAACTGGCAGTCTGGAGGGAGATACGATTTGAAAAAAGCTGCTTGGCCACACTGTGTTGACTGCAGCTGGAACATTATAATGCTAAGCTGCACCTCCTCCTTGGCCAGTGGGTCCACACTGGCATGAGCTCTGGTGAGTCAGACGGTCTGAATGAAGCTATACAGTTCAAATTGTCTCTTTTTATGCCAAGAGCTGCTCTTTGTCTTTTTCGTTTTGTTTTTTGGTAGATTCGGATTTTTTGGGTTAACATTTCTCAGATCAGATTATAGAATTGAATGTACGCCTCGTACCATGCAAAATGCGATTAAAGGGCTTTTAAAACAAACAGTCTTTTAAAGCTAATACAGTCAACATTTTGGTTTCCAGCAGGCAGGAAACTGACTGAATTTCTTGGTCTGATAACTTCATCCATTAAGAACCACAGTCGACTCACAGAAAGGAGCATGTCACACATGGCCTTTATGTAAGGTTTACATGGGTAAAAGCTCCACTTTCCTCCCACAGTGCAGACAAGAAGATTTGGTTAGTAAACGATGTAGGTGGTATAGCCCTGCGAGCAGTATGCAGTAGGACAGCCTGTAGTCACCAGCATCCCTGCAAAAGATAAGCAAGTGTAGGTTGTAGCACACTAATGCAGAAATACGCTGCCATAAATTTGACTAATAATTCTAAAAGTTCTCAGTATTGTGAGAAGATCTTTATTAATGAGGTCATGTTGTGGGTGGTGTAGTTGGCTGCATTATACCGAAATTCCTGTGTGCTGACACAGAGGACAAAATGTTGAAATGTATTAATATGATGCCATCAGAAACTAGGAAGAAAAGTAGAACTTTTTATGCTATCTGTATAAAAAGAGGGACGTTTTCTGAAAGTGATTATGTTGGATAACAATAAAAATAATAAGAAACAATAAATAAACAATGAATACTGTGTTGAAGGCCAGACTAACCAAATTAATGTTCAGAATCTGGTTGAAAAATGGCCTGGCCTGTATTTATATAGCGCTTTACTAGTCCCTAAGGACCCCAAAGCGCTTTACATATCCAGTCATCCACACACTGGTGATGGCAGCTACATTGTAGCCACAGCCACCCTGGGGCGCACTGACAGAGGCAAGGCTGCCGAACACTGGCGCCACCGAGCCCTCTGACCACCACCAGTAGGCAACGGGTGAAGTGTCTTGCCCAAGGACACAACGACCAAGACTGCCCAAGCCGGGGCTCGAACGGGCAACCTTCCGATTACAAGGCGAACTCCCAACTCTTGAGCCACGATCGCCATGTGATGCCACCTCTAAATTATTATCAAAAAACATAATTATAAAACATGAATTAGTTTTTAAAATTAAGCCGGTAAATTCTAAATGAATTTTGATATGAAGTTAACTAAGTCAAGTGGAATAAATAAAGAGGATGTACCGACCTTAACCCAAACAATGGAGCAACATTGTTCTAGTAGAACTAAAGCAGTCATGTAAAACTTAACATAAGTATTTGGACAAAGAAATATGTTTTCAGTAATCTCTCACCTGGGTGTTTAAACAATGATTCAGGAACCTGACTTGGTTAATTGTTGTGAGGAAACACAGCAAAGTTTTACAAATAACAGCACATGCATGTTTTTTTTTCTTCAGTCATCCATATAATCAAACTAAGTGTGCAATAAACTTTAACTAAAGAGAGAGCTGGGCATAGCAGAAAAATCAATGCAACACATGGCGATCGTGGCTCAAGAGTTGGGAGTTCGCCTTAGAATTGGAAGGTTGCCGGTTCGAGCCCCGGCTCGGACAGTCTCGGTCGTTGTGTCCTTCGGCAAGACACTTCACCCGTTGCCTACTGGTGGTGGTCAGAGGGCCCGGTGGCGCCAGTGTCCGGCAGCCTCGCCTCTGTCAGTGCGCCCCAGGGTGGCTGTGGCTACAATGTAGCTGCCATCACCAGTGTGTGAATGGGTGGATAACTGGATATGTAAAGCGGTTTGGGGTCCTTAGCGACTAGTAAAAGCGCTATATAAATACAGGCCATTTTTCCCACTCTTTCAGGACTTTTTTTGTCAGAAATTCTGCTTGAGCAGAGCCACCAGCATTATCAGAGAGGCCTTACACCCCTCACACAGACTATTCACCCGTCTGCCCTCAGCAAACAATACAGTGCTGCCAGGATCTGTAAGGGCTTTTTTCCCACAGGCTATTAAAGGGAGTTGAGGAGTTTAAATACACCACTTCTACACTATCGGAGATTCATTTACTTTATTTTTCCTGCTCACTCAAACTCATCTAGGAAGCAAGATACCTATGAGTGTGTGTGATTGACACACACTGAAACAAAAGCATCCTGGAAGTGATGACAAGGAGAAAGAGCGAGAGACTTAAGAAGGAGAAACTGGCAACTGAGCCCAAACCTGTTTATGTAAACATTCATCTTGGCTAAACTGCAGATAGATTGGCTTTACAAACACATGCACAGCAGTGCGAGGTAATAGCTTCAATCCCACCTTTCTCAGTAGATACACTCCCGTGAATACAACACACAGAAAGAAGCGAGGCCGTTTGTAATTAAGTTCTACATGTGCAAATCCAGTTGTGAAGCATTGCTTATGAGATCGGCTGTATAATCGCATCGCCCCAAAAGGGAGAGACCGCTTACTTAGCATTTAAATAGGTTCCTTTGCCCCTGCAACTGTGCATACACACACACGCACGTGTGTGTATACGACACTAATATTACACTACACTGTATTTCCCTGTGTGTGCGTGTGTGTGTGTGTGTTTGTCCCTGCGGGAAACGGGAAAGAGCGTACATATGATCGAGAGAGGTTTTGTCTGCATGATAAGCACTGCTAGGTATGTGTGTGTGTGTGTGTGTGTGTGTGTGTGTGTGTGTGTGTGTGTGTGTGTGTGTGTGTGTGTGTGTGTGTGTGTGTGTGTGTGTGTGTGTGTGTGTGTGCAAATCTTGCCTTTAGATTATTTCCTAGCAGTCCCAGTGGAGCATTGTAGTGTCAATAGAGCAGGTTTTAAATGGCATGTAGTGGGAATATCAGAGGAAATTAACTGCGTGTGTATTAAATCTTTGTAAGGTTACGTGCTTATGTTAAATTCATGCTAGGGGTTTTATGATTTACGGTTGGGGAATTAATTCCTGTTGATTAACTATGCATAAAAGCAAAAAGACCCATCGTGTTGTTTGTTTTACCGTGTATGTGTGTGTGTTTTCCACTGGGAGATATTGCCAAGGCAGTCGACTTTGCAGAGGCATTGTTATTGAAATAAAACATAATGTCAAGTTGTGTCCTGAAGCTCATCTAGTCTGCTCATGCTCAGGGATTTGGCCTTGTGAAATGCAACAGTTGTTCTATTTTCTTCTGTCTCTCTTTATTTCACTGAGTCTGCAGCACAAAATGAGTTGGCACCGTTCCCTTCTGAAGAGGGGCGAACTTTAGAAATGGATTACTTAATGGGTTTTACACTGTTGCACAGTGCTTAGTCTTGTCAAAAAGTTAAACGTGTCCTGTTGGATATTCTTAAAGTGGATTGCAGTCAGAACAGTCCATGTTATTTTGCAGCATGATGACCTCAGTGGAAGCACCACTCACTGGCTTCTAAAGCATCCGATGACGTCTCTATAAAGTCATCCTTAAAAAAGAAAAAAAGAATAAACTTTGAAAATGTCTGTTAGAATCAAAGACGTTATATGAATTTGCTTGAGTAAAATCATCTCCAAGTAAAAGCTGAACTTTCTTGTATCATGTAAGTGTATCTCCAGCAACTCTGCAAACACTGAAATGTCTTTTAATCATAGGACCCATTTTGTTTGTGTTAGATTGTCATGGGCAGTGTTCATCAACATATCAATGTTTTATTGCTTAAAATGAATTGATTTAGTATTGTTATAGTTTTGTGTTGATTCTTGACTTCTGTTATTTTTTACCTCCTGTGTTTCCTCAGTCTCCACTGTTTCATCTGGATTTGTTTTTCATATCACTTTCAGGTCACTTCCTGTTTTATTTTGAAGATTAGGTCCTTCCTTAGCTTTTTATATTTTTCTTGTCATCTTTCCTGCTCCAGTTATTGTCTTGACTGGGTCTCTGCCATTGTGTGCATTTGTTACAGGTTTTATTTAGATACTAAACAAATCTCTCTCCTGTTGTCAAGCCTCTCTTTTTGTTTTTTGTACAGTACCTTTTTTTAAAAACCCACTTTACCCACAACCAGTCAAATTAGTGTCTGGATATCGTAACTTCAATTGGCAACAGCCAGTGGTACCCCTCAGCCTCCTAGTAGATGCAGGTATTGTATGAACTCTGATCTTAAGATCAAAGTCAGTCAGAGTCAAAACCTTTAGTAGATACAGCTATGTTATCAATTATCAGATACACCAATACTCCTGCGTTGCGTCCACCTGTCTGCCCAGAAGGGTGACGACTATACTGAATCAACCTTTTACAGCTGAAGAGTAAAAAGTAAGAAATATTTGTCAG
The DNA here is from genome assembly GCF_964374335.1 of Astatotilapia calliptera. Lineage (NCBI taxonomy): Eukaryota > Metazoa > Chordata > Actinopteri > Cichliformes > Cichlidae > Astatotilapia > Astatotilapia calliptera. Next base: position 20,410,845 of record NC_137423.1, read on the forward strand.
ATCTCGAGTGTAGAATGACATTTGTGATACATAATGTCGTCATAATGTGGTCAACAAGCAGAGGTGTCAGTTAGATATTAAAAAAAACCCTGCTTTTCATATGAAACTGGGTCTTGGTTGGTTGTAGTACAGGACACTGTGTGAGAGGCGTCAGGAGATTGTCTCCCAAATGATAAATAATCCCTCTGTGATGTCAGGTTAGCTCAAAAAACAAAAATCAACCCTTCATCTCATTGTAAAGGTGTCATCACATCATTAAAAGGTAGCACCACCATCATCAACAGCATCATGGAAGAAAACCTCACAGTCTTTTCTCTTTCTTTCTTTCTTTCTTTTTTTTTTTGTGCTGCAGGTTAAGATGCACTCACACAGAAAACTGACCACTGTTCATTTTCAGCAACATTTAGCAGCAGCTGACAGGTGATGACTGGAGTGCCGCAGGTTCACTGATAGAGCTGATCAGATCTAAATGAGCTCTTGTGAGTCTCGACTGATGCCGTGTTCCTCTAAAGTTGGGATGTCAGACATGGGGGTGATGTGTCTCCCCGGTTCAGCGTGTTCCAGTGATAAAGACAGAAGTTTGCTCATTAGCAAGGTAGAGCCATTCACGCATCATTAGCAATCTAGCACAGTGCTTAAAAACAGCTCAGTCATAGCCTGGTCAGTGCTCTACGCAAGGCTTACTTAGGCTACGTTCACACGTACCCGGGTATTTTTGAAAACGCAAATTTTTCTATGCGTTTGCACCTTTCATCCACACGTAAACGGCGTTTTTGGTCACTAAAAACCGAGATTTTTAAAAACTCCGGCCAGGGTGGATATTTTTGAAAACAGTTTTTGCATTTCAATCAATCAATCAATCAATCAATCAATCAATCAATCAATCAATCAAAGCTTTATTCGTCACATGCAGGTTGCCCTGCAGTGAAATGGGACCCCCCCCCCCCCCGATCTTACACCTATAGCACAAATATTACATGGGGTTACAGGTCGGAGATTGGTAGAATCAGAGAAAAAACATTGAAATGTACACTACAATGGGGAAAGTACAAGAGGAAAAAAAGAGACCCCTACTCATGCTATGCTTCCATGGTAGGACAGCATGAGAACAGGAAACAAAAAAAACTCCTCTGCACAAAAAAGCACATAAATGTCCACAGCACAACATTGTGAAGACATGACAGCGTTTTCCTTCATTTCCTTCAACAGCGTTTTCCTTCATTTCTGCCTTTACGTGTGGACGGGATTATTTTTTAAAACGAAAACGGAAAATCTCCGTTTTCAAAAATACTCGTGGACGTGTGGACGTGGCCTTAGTGAGTCACAAATACACAGCAGGGTATTACAAAGTGATGTCAGCTCTCACTGACATCACTTTGTAGCTTTATGTGGTCGGCCACTTTGTAGCTAACTTGTTGCAGTTCCAAAAGTCTTTGACTCTGTACAGTAATAGCATGAAATGCACAAATTTAAACAGTAGTCACAACAAGTCAGCACTACTCTTAAATTCAATGAGCTCTTTAACCTCCTAGGACCTGGCGTCCCCATATGTGGACATCACATTTTGGGTTATTTAGACCAAAATACTCAATTCTGCTCTACAAGGGCCTGATATCCACTTACGAGGACATTATGCTGCTACTGTTCTATCAAAATTTTAAACGAATATCCTCATATGTGGCTCTTATTTTTCTTAAAAACAAAAATAAGGTAAAAAAAAAAAAATCTGGTAATTCTTTGTTTTTATATTAATCGGGCCCCAATATGCCCAAATGTCAAAGAGAAATTAAAAATGCATGCTGTGGAAGAGTTCGGGTCTTAGGAGGCTAAAATGATCTATACAGAATCGAAAGTTTTATGACGACTCTGTGGTGGTTGGATGCATCCATGTGGGTGATGAGACAGTATCAGGCTTTGGTCACGTGGTGCGAGCAGAATCATCTGCAGCTCAACGTGACAAGGGAATGATTTTGGACTTCAGGAGGACCAGGAAACCTGTGACCCCTGTTTCAATCCAGTGGGTCAACGTGGACATACTGAAGGACTATGACTAACTCGGACCCTGCCTTAACAATAAGTTAGAGTTAAAAAGACCAATGCACTCTAAAGGAAGAGTCGTCTTTATTTCCTGAGGCGGCTGAGGTCTTTTGACGTCTGTTGGACAATGTTCAGGATTTTCTGTCTGTTGTGGCCAGTGCCGTCCTCTGTGCTGTTGCATCCTGGGGCAGCAGGTTGTGGATGCAACAGCCTCCATGAACTGATCTGCAAGACCAGCGACACTGTGGGGATGAAGCTGGTCTCTCTAAAGGTGGTGTTTGAGAGGCGGACGTTGCCTTAGTTAAGCACAATGCACCTCCCACCCACTCAATGACGTGCTGGCCACTCACAGGGGAAAAAAGAAAAGATAAACCATTCATGTCAAATCAAACTATATTAGATTAGATTAGAAGTCTTTGTGTCTAAAACATCTTAATACTAAAGCTACTAAAATCATAATTATTGAATAATCATTTTAGTTCTAGACTATTTTTAAACAGGTTCGATGTGCTTCACATTTTAAATGTAATTTGATTAATTTCTGAAAAATATAATTTCCTCTCAATTTGTTTTATTATTCCACAGCTTCTGGATACCAAGTGGCAACTGACATTTATACACTTTGTACAAAACTGGAATGATGCGGTAATTTACTAAACCTACAAATACTGTGACCATTTAAACCTCGAGCTAGGGTCATTCATTGTCATTCATTCAATATTAAACTCAGTGTACTCATAATTTTAAATGACAATTTGACAAATGAAAATTTGATCAGTGGATAAAAATAGATTACTGAGGGTCAGAAACTGGAAAAAGAGAATATTAACAGGTAATAAGTCATTGATGACAACCCACATGCCCTTATATAGTATCTGACACCCTCACTGCAATGATGATAAAAATAAATAATATTATCATAACATTCCTTTCATTACACATGTCTGTGTTCTTGGAACAATGTATGTTTGTTCTCTTTGAATTGTGCTGAAAAGCATATTGTTAAATGAAAGAAGAGTTTAAGGGACAATGTACGGTTTTTACTAAGTTAACTACCTTTAATTTAGCAAACTCCCACCGTAAGGGTGTGTTTTAACTGATGAAACTGTGTCGTACTCAGGCTCGGACATCTGATTGCTGCCTTTTATAAGTTTATTCCACAACCATAAACTAACACCAGTACAGTAACCGTGCCTTTACAGATTCCAGGTAATCAACTGAAAGACACAAAATAAAACAACCATACAACATTAACAAAGCAACACTATTAATGACAGTACAGTTTAGTAATAGTCATATTTATAGCTTTAACACGTTACTTGGTTAACACAGAAACTCACCAGCTCGGCTTCATCAGTCATAACAGCGATATCAATGAAAAGAAGATCCGGCAGGTAGGATCTATGAGCGGCCGTTAACACATACCATCCCAGACTTAGATAAATCACTACGTCTTAAATAAATTTGTCATTTAAAGCAAATATGAGTCTGGCTGATAATAAATCACAACAAACAAATTGGCATGTTAGTAATATGGGAAAAAACCACACACCTCCCACTTGGGCTACGTGCCAGACTAAGTAGGCCACAATAACCAGTAGCAATAAACACTAATATAGAAAACAAAAAGTCTTATAACAGTGTTTTAAACAGGTTGGGCCTGGTCCCCACACCCAAGAGTCCCCAATCTGCAAGTATCTCCTGGGTACTCAGGGGGATGAACCACGTTCCTCTTGCTCCTCTACTGGCAGTAACACCACCAACCTCCTTACGTCCCTGTGGAGAATGGTGGAATGACATGGTTCCCTGTCCTTCCTTGCCTGAGACCAGTTGATGGGACGACTACAACAAATCCTTACTTTGACATCTCGAACAACACCTAGGTGATCCGGATCTGCCTCCTCCACGCGGCCCAGCTTGAAACGACCCCTAAGTGCGTTCTGATCTGCCACCCAGACAAGGTCCCCAACAGAAACATTTCTCGCCGGGGCATGCCATTTTTGCCGAACAAACAGGTGCGGCCCGGCCAACTGACTCCAGCGTCTCCAAAACTTGTCCACTTCCACCTGGACTGCACGTAGACGACTGAATGGGTAGGCAGGGAACTCAAAACCCATGTTGTCGCCCCTGGGCCCTGCCCGACCCAACAACAAAGAGTTTGGTGTCAACACATCTACAATTTCTTCCTGAATTTGAGCTCTGGCCCCGATAGGCCTCTCATTGGTGAGGTTGGCCGCCAAATAGAGGAGGGTTTGGAATTCCAGAGCAGTCAAGTTTCCCTCCTCACCAACGTTACTCAACGCCCTTTTCAACACGCGAACAGCTGCCTCTGCTGCTCCATTCCGGTGTGGGGAGTCCGCTGGACTAAACTCCCACATCCAGTCAGACCCAACTACGGCTGCCTTTCTTTGGATCTCGTCTTTGTCGATACCCGCAAGGAAATCATAGAGCTCCTTCAGCGCAGGTTTAGCTCCCACGAAATTGGTCCCCTGGTCAGACCAGAGTTTCTTGGGGTGACCCCTCAGGGCAGTAAACCGCTGGTATGCCTTCAGGAAGCCCTCAGTTGACAGATCTTCAACTATGTCTGCATGAACTGCTCTTGAGGCCATACAGCTAAAAACCACGCCCCAAACTTTCTTCTTCACTCGTCGTCTTACTGAGTCTCTGACAAAATATGGACCAAACAAGTCCAAAGTAGTGTACTCAAAAGGGGCTGCTGGCGTAGTACGTACGGGAGGAAGATCACTCATCACCTGAGTGCATAGCTTGGCCCTGCACTTTCTGCAACTTACGCACGAATCAATCACCTTCCGTACGATCCTGGGACCTTGAACTACCCAGCCCCTCTTCCTCATCCGAAGAAGGGTGGCAGAAACACCTTCGTGGTTGACACGATGGGCGTCCTCAGCGAGGAGAGAGCTTAACCGACACTTGTAGGGGATCAAAGGGACCCCGGACCTCTCCTCCTCAACGGATTGAATCCGACCATAGCACATCAAGAGCCCCGTTGTTTTATCCTTGCGCACAACCAGGCGGTTGAGCGTCGTCGTAGGGAAAGTCACACCTGCTTGGGCGGCGAGGCATAAGTCCTGAAACGCCTCTACTCGCTCCTGAGCCGTGGGCACTGCCTCCCACTTTAATCCTACAGCAGTTCGACCCCTGCCAGATAACCAAAAGCGCAAGGCTCTGTGGACATAAGCTATGACCCCACAGAGCTTGGCTAGAGAATTGAACCGTGAAAGATCTACTTGATTTATCAAGGCTGAACCCCAGCACTCCTTGATCCTGCAGACATTAGAAGCAACAGAAGGAGACCCCTTAGTCTCAAAAGACGTAACCTTGTTGCTGAATGGTAAAAGCTCTGGACTTACTCGGCCGCCGACCACGGCTTTGACGCTATCAAAACCATCTGGAGTAGTCTGCGCCCTTTCCTGCGACCTTGTTAAGATGGCAGAAAAAGCCTTTCTTTGGAGTCGACTGACGACTTCTCTAGTCCCAGAGGCCACCTCTGCAGCTGACTTTATGGGCCATTCCTCTACTGGCTTGGTTAGGAACATGGGACCAGTCTGCCATGAAGAGCCCTCACCAAGCTGCTCAGGGGAACATCCTCTTGTGACCAGGTCAGCCACGTTGAACTGGCCAGGAAGCCACCACCAGTCGGTCACAGGCCCAGTCTTCTGTATCTCTCCCACTCGATTGGCAAAGAAGGTCTGGAACCCGTAACTCTCCCGTTGGATGGCACCTAACACAGTCTGACTGTCCAGAAAATGGTACCAACGATCTATTTCCAACCGACTGTACTTCAGAAAGTAACCTTTCAGGCGAGTGGCAAAAACAGCTCCACAAACCTCTGCCTTGACAGCATCTCCCTTTTGTTCAATTGGAGTCAATTTGGCCTTGGACTCCACGAGCCGGGTCTTAACCCCTCCAGATGTTTCCCAGCGCAGGTAGAGGACCGCTCCGTATGAGTCACAACTTCCATCAGAGAACGTGATCCCCCAGGGTTTACCCACCCAGCCGGATGGTGTAATACTCCTGGGAAAGGTGATGGTACTCAGCCGCGCGTACTCCTCAAAGAGCTTGATCGCTCTCCCACGTAGTTCACTAGACAGCGGCTTATCCCACGTATCCTTAGTCAGTATCCCGGCCTCCTGAAAGGCTCTTCTGACAAGAATAACACCTTTCTGCTTCAGGGGCGTCGCCAGACCAAGGGGGTCATAGAGCCCTGCTACCTGACTTAGAAGCATACGGCGGGTGAGGGGATTTGGCGTCTTCTCCCCTATGTTCTCCTCAGTGAGGTCTACTTGAGTACGCATCTTTTTCTTTCTTGCGGAGAAGTTAATAGCCACCATGAGGAAGAGCTTGTCTTCTTCCACGAGATAACCCACACCCAAGGCCTTGTTGTCCTCGGTCCGCAGCTGGTTGGGCAACATGATGGTTTCTGGTTCGGCAGGAACAGCACCTTGCCTCCCACTAAAGCCAGACCGCACCCAAGGCTTGAGGTAAAACCCACCATGCTTGAGAATGGTTTCAACCCCCTCAAGGATCTCGCTCAGTCTCTCAAGGTCGTTGTGGGACACAAGGATGTCATCCACGTAAGTATCCTCTTCAATGACACGTCTTTCTTCCACTCTGTTGACAAACTGTGGCAGAAGGGCAGTCTCTCGCATGGCAACCTGAGCGATACAACCTGCAGGCTTGTCACCCATGTTCACACGCACCACAGCATAATCCTTGATGTCCTCCTCCAGGGAATGCCTCCACAAGAAGCGGTGAACATGCACCTCTTGATCCTCCAGCCATACAGAGTTATACATTTTGGAGACATCCCCTATTGCCGCATGCTCTCCCTCCCGGAAATGGAGCAGCACTGCCCTAATGGGATTCAGGACATCTGGGCCTTTCATCAAGATGCTGTTCAAACTAACACCTCTGTACACCTGGCTGCTGTCCCAAACGAGCCTCACCGGCGTGGTGTTGGAGTGTGGGTTGGGCGCCATCAGATGGTTTATCCACCACACCGCTCCTTTCCACTCGTCCAACACCGTCTGGGAAAGCTGGATAGCGGCCCCCCTAGCCAGCATGTCGCACACCTGCTTAGCATAAGCTGCCTTCCATAGCGGATCTTTCTCGAGGCGCTTTTCTTACTTCAGGAAAGTCGCCTCCACAGCTTTGCGGTTGTTAGGCAGGGTCGCAGGGTCCTCTTTCCAGGGATATTTAGCATCCCAATGGGGTTTGTCACTATGATTGTCACTCAGCTTGAAGGTTAGACCTCCTCTGATGATCTCCAACTCTCTTTCATCAGCAAGTGACATTTCTTTCCCTCCAGGGGCGCACTTCCCGCAGCGGCACCCGCCACACATGGGATCACAGGCGGCACCAATACTGTCCCACTGCAGCCATTTGATGATCTCAGTGTTGGATGTAGCCGTGGTACCGACTTCTACGCCGTTCTTTGGTTTTGGGCAGCAGTTATGGAGGGCCACAACTCTCTGAGACTCCGCCATCATGGAGCATGCAAAATGGGTCGATGAGAGTCGTGCAGTCACCTCCACATCTTCAAACAGATCTGGGTGTGCACCACTGATGGTTTTCCCCAACGGACCATCCCACAGAACCAAGTCACCGCACCTCATCATTCTCTGGGGGGCTAGACGACCCTCCCGGGTGCTGATGAGTAGCTCAATCTTTTCCGGGCGAATCAGTTCCCCGGGTTCGACGGAGCCTGGGAAAAACTTCTCCAGGCGCCCCGAGTCCACAACGTGACCCACATTGGCAATCTCTTCTAATCCATAGCAAACCATCTCATGGAGTCGCCATGTTCCCTTCTTTGTGGCTACTTTTATGCTCACCAGGTATCTCTTTGTCTCTACTTTTGCCTCCATGCCACCAACACCATGAACAACTAAGGTGATTGGTTCACCAGGCAGACCAAGCCTCTCCGCTGCCTCGTGGGTGATATAATTCGTGTCAGAGGCTAAATCGATGAGTGCTCCAATCCAGTCTCCCCTCTTGGTGGTGACGTCCAACAACATCATGAGGACCGGGAGCTCCTTCAGACAACTCTCATCTTCTGAGCCTCTGCCAGCCCACAACTTTGAAGTTACTTTGTTTGTGCAAGCCCTTCGAACAGCCGCCAGCTGCTCCGGGGACAGACCTAGGCCAGCAAACACAGCCTCTTGCTCTTCCGTCGGGCCTCGGGGTTCTCTCCTTTTATCCCCTTTTATCCCTTGCCTAGCTGCATCTTTCCTAGTTGGGATCTTAAGACACAGGAAGAAATGGTGATCCGATGAGGCATCACCCCTTCTGCATCCTTCATTACGACACAGAAAGTTTTTACTACACGGGTCATCACTCCCATGAGAGTCCAGACACCTGGGACATACTTTTGTCTTTTTCACGTAAACTCTCCGCTCTGACGGGTTGGCCTTTTTAAACGTCTTACAGCGGTATAAACGCCCTGTGTGACCCTCTTCGCCACACAAACAGCAAGGATTCTGTGACAGCTCACCTCTCGTCTCGCTCGCAGTAGCCTTGGTGAACGAACGTCTCTCTATCCTCCGATCAGGCCTCTCTTTTGGTTTCTCGCGGGGGCTCGGATCGGCTGCCCTGGCAGTATTAGACTGTCTGATGGATTGCAACTGCTCCAGTTGCACCAGAACTGTCTTCTGATCTTTCAGGAACTGCCATAGCTTATCAAACCGGTTCTGTGGACTGACATCATTGACAGGATCACATCGGTACAAAAGCCACCTTTCTTTCATACTGTCCGGCAGCTTACTCTCAAGTGACCGGATCACTAACTGATTTTTTATGGCATCTTCACAACCTAGGTCTATTAAGTCCAACAGCGCCCTCTCTACAGCTTGGATCAACTGTAAAACCTCTCTGGGTTTGTTGTTGCGCACGCCCGGTAACTCCTGTAGCTCAAGTACAATGTCATCTGCTATCTGTGATACGTCACCATAACAGTCCTCTAAAACTCGGAAAACCTCACTCGCTGTACGGCAGTGAGACAGCCTAAGTTCACATTTTACTGGATCAGCAATACTGTCCATCAGGTGGAAGAGCCTGCACTCCGGGGAACCTGTGGGTTCCACTAACGCTTGGAGGATCCCCCAGTTACTCTTCCAGCGCCAGTAGCTTCTCCTGTCCCCAAAGAACTTTGGTAGGCTCAGGGGTGCGAGTGCGATCCTTGTTCCGAGTGATCCTTGAGAGACGGTAGACGTGCTCTGTCCTGCCCCAGCGCCATTGGGTCTCACACCATGCACTCCTCGAAGCTGCTGTGGCGTGCCTGAGAGGCCAGGGTTGAACACAGGACTCCCCAGACCCTGGTATAGTGGTCCCTGTGGTGGCGCTTGAAGGGCTGCAATGGAAGGACTTGCAGCTCGTGCTCCATCGGGGCCACCTTCATCAATAACCTGGTTACTACTGCCCACTGCGGCACTTTGGCATGCAGCAGGGTGCACGTCAGCATCTAGCGCACCACTGGCACGCGCTGGGCCATCATCTCCACCGGTCGCAGCGGGCCCACTGGGCTTGCTAGTGCTGGTCGTCACTCCACCGTCAGCGCCACCTTCATCACTGCTTTCACCTTCACTGCTAGTCCTGCTTCTAAGGTCGCCACACCCAGATCTCCTTCTTCCATCTAGGGTGGTAGCCAGCATCACCATAGCCACTCTCCTCCTTTCCTTGAACTCTTTGAGACAAGCTCGCATAACGTTCACTTCTTTCTCTGGCACATAACGATCCCACTTATGCACAAACTCACTCAGAGCTTCCTCTCGGCCTTCCACAGCAGGGAGCATTGAATCAAACTGATCCTGTTTTATTTGACCCGTTTTGAGCGCTTCCACCTGGCTAATCATATCTTTTAGGTCAACTCTTAGACTGTCAAACTGACCTGATGCACAACGAGACCATGACGCTTCCTTTAGCTTCATTTCTGTGGTCTGGTATTTTGAGCGGCAGTCCTGCAGCTTCTTCTCCACCTCAGCTATTTCTGCTGCAAGCCCACTTGCATCTTCTTCTTCCATAGCAGCGATGTAATCAAAACTGCTATCACAAACCTCACTATAACTGTCTTTGAGTGTCCTACTTTCACACATGAGGTCATGTTCAGTCAGAAGGTCAATGTTAAAGGCAATGGAATTGGCTTTCCTAGTAAAAACTGCTTGCGCAGAGGACCGCCTTTTCTTTAATTCTTCTCGGGATGCCATACTGACTTTTCCTTGTTTATTACCGGCGTTATTCCTTTGCCCTCAACAAAGATGGCGGCGACCCACTTCCGGTCGCTTAGCGGCTAGTAACTGAATTAAAAGTTCGTTTTCGGCGGCCGGCTTATCCTATGCCAGCGCCCTAATAGTCCCAGCAAAGAAATCCACACACAGTCTCTCACGTACGAGGGCTTGACGGTGTTTTGAGAACGAAGTCACGTCGATCGGCCGTGTCGATCGGCCGTGACGATCGGCCGGGCTCCGTCTAATTGCTGGATTCTCCGTAGTCGACACAGACCCTCCTCCACTTCTCCGTCGCGGGGGATGGCTAAGTGTTGATTACTGTACGGTTTTTACTAAGTTAACTACCTTTAATTTAGCAAACTCCCACCGTAAGGGTGTGTTTTAACTGATGAAACTGTGTCGTACTCAGGCTCGGACATCTGATTGCTGCCTTTTATAAGTTTATTCCACAACCATAAACTAACACCAGTACAGTAACCGTGCCTTTACAGATTCCAGGTAATCAACTGAAAGACACAAAATAAAACAACCATACAACATTAACAAAGCAACACTATTAATGACAGTACAGTTTAGTAATAGTCATATTTATAGCTTTAACACGTTACTTGGTTAACACAGAAACTCACCAGCTCGGCTTCATCAGTCATAACAGCGATATCAATGAAAAGAAGATCCGGCAGGTAGGATCTATGAGCGGCCGTTAACACATACCATCCCAGACTTAGATAAATCACTCCGTCTTAAATAAATTTGTCATTTAAAGCAAATATGAGTCTGGCTGATAATAAATCACAACAAACAAATTGGCATGTTAGTAATATGGGAAAAAACCACACAGACAAATCAGCTATTACTATTGAAACATAATATGCCATATTGTTCATACACGCTCAGCTATTTAAAAGAACTTATTCCTGTTTCTACAAAACAAGCTAGAGAAAATCTACAGTTTGTGCTGGAATAGAAACCTCCCAGCTTGCTTTGAAAATAAAACAAACGCACACTTACGAAAGGGGAATACGATATGATTGCACCAAACACCCTGCCAGGGCTTTTTATCCCCTTCATTTATTCCAGTATGACATAAGATGTCAATAAGTAATAGGGAGAGGGAGCACATGCATTTATTATTCATAAATGTCTTGTGTTATCAGAGAAACATGCTGGGACGTTGATTTACGACAGCTTAACATTGTACGAGAACAGAGGAAGAGACAAAGGGAGCACATGACAGGGGAGTAAGGGGTGGGGAAGCGAGTTGGGGGGACATGCTGAAATCAGTGTGATTACAAATAGCATTCATTATAAGCCCCGGAAAGAACAACAAAAAAGAAAGGTTAAGGTAACAGGGGAAAGGACACAAAAAAAATAAATGGAAAAAAGGCCGTGGAGTTGTTTTCTTAAACTACAAAACAGAATTTAGTGCAATGGTCATTTACAGTAAAGTAACAGTGATGTGAATATAACTGCACATGTCAAACTATGACAATCTAGGTTAAAAAGTCTGTATCTGTGAAGTTAATAAGGTTCCCTGATGAACTTTAGCAACAGGAAATGAACAGAAGATGGTGTTCATGATTTACTTTGGATTAAAACAGGAGCCTAACACAGAACTTTGAGTCCTACACATAAACAGCCTCTGTGGCCCTTCTTACTTTCTTGATAAATGGAGCCTTGTTCTTGCTTTGGAAGTCAGGCTCAAGAAATTGGAGAACCCGCTTTGTACCATTGAAAATAACCTCAAAGCTAGCCAGGCCCTGTAGTCAGTGAGGGCTAGCCACCCAGCAAAGGTAGCTAAGCCCCATTTGTCCCCCTGCAGATGTTCCCAAGCAGCCAGAAAACCAGACCGCCTGGGTGACTGTAGCCTGAAACTGAAGCCCCTGGTACACCTCCAACCTGCTTACATTTCCATTAGATCTCCTTGACTTGGGAACACACCGTCCCATAGTTGACCTTTTGTTCTATCTTCCCCTGCTCTCCTCTCGTCATCACCTCACCCTAACTGGTCATGGCAGATGGCCCCGCCCCTCACTGAGCCTGGTCCTGCCGGAGGTTTCTTCCTGCTAAAAGGGAGTTTTTACTTCCTACTGTTGCCAAGTGCCTGCTTATAGGGAATCGTCTGACTGTTGGGGTTTTCTTTCTTCTTGTAGGTTCTTTCCCTGGTGGATATCACGTGCCTGGCGGTGACAGTTTCTGTAATTTCTATCTATAAAAATGAAACTGGATTAAATTGAAATGAATCCACATCTTTCTTTGAAGGTTTAGGTTTAGGGTGGCCAATAATGGACTATTCATATGTCATATTTAACAAAGATCTATGACATTATCATAAGTCTGACCAGTTTGAACCTCAACAGCCTCAGACTGCTGGAGTCGGCAGGATGAGCCATTAATTTATGGTTGCCTGTAAATGCTTTTCTGTGGTGCTTTACTTTCTTCATTTTATTATTTTCGAATTACCTCAGAAAAAAAGCTTAAAAAGCAATCTGAGTTTTCTAACATATTTTCGACTCTCTCTACCTCCTCCTCCTCCTTCACACCACCCTCAGGGCAACCTTCATTTTCCTGTCTCTTCGCTTCCATCATCTTCTACCACATTCACTATCTGTGACACAGACAAGCTCCTCCACAAGCATGAAGCACGCAGCCTGTAATATACTAGTTCTCAATCTTTCTGTTGCCAAGCCACATCAGAGGCTAAAATCATGAAATATCTTTATATTTGTTAAAATTTAAATATGTGTCCAGCTGTTTAACACTAAAACGATAATAATGCATTAGAAAAAATAGGTTTATGCTATGTGCAATGATCATACTGCTCAGTTTCTTTTGATGTTATCAAACACAGATGTCATATATAGTACATGTTGCGGATGTACTGGGTGGTTACATGAAAACATTCGCGAGTGTAGGCACACGTGTTTGTGTGTTGCCAGATGGTGCTTCATTAGAACTAGCAAAAGTTAAAATACATACGTTGCCATGTAAGTGATGGCCTACAAATGTTTTTCTTTTCTTTTTGTTTTCTAACAATTAAGAAGCAGTGTCATCATAGGAAGTCAATGCTTCTTGCATTTAGTTGCCACTGTGCAGCTATTATGTGATTATGTATAAACCCTGCTTCCTGGTCCAAGCTGTCTTTAAAAAGGCTTTTTTCTTTTTAACGAGTTGTAATGTGTTCTATCTTGTTTTGTTATAAACAAGCCCCCCAAGATAATAGCCACTCATTGTGAGCCTCTCTGGCTTCTTATTAGCACAATCCATGTGCAGGACGTTTCAGTTTTTAAAACCTTTCAATGTAACTACAACCCACAGACTTCCAGTTTGCCGGACACCAAATACTTCAGAAAATAATCACTCTAAAGCGAACTAAGATTTGAATGGATACATGATGATCCGAACTATGCAGCAGCATATCAATGACTAACCTCGTGCTGTCATTTCAGGTCTTCTTCTCAGTTTGATCCTCTTTCAGTGCCTTTTCCCTACCATATGATTTCATTTGTCTCTGCCCATCAGGGACCCTCATATTAACTTTTACTGAGGGGGAAAAAGCTAACCTTTATCCTCCATCTTCACTGTGCTGATGTGTTTATAATCATCAAAAACCATAGCTATGTAGGCAGCCGCCAGGTCGATCCACCCCCGTCATTTGTTTATAACTCTCAGGGATGACACAGTCTTTGTTTGAGTTTGGGAACCAAATAAGTTTGGATCCAGAAATGGCTAATGACATCAGATTTAAGAAGCAGATATAAGCTTACCTTGTGTCTCATCAATTAAAACAATAATAAAAATTAATAAATAAATAAAAAGCAACTTTTAGGACCCATTCCACCACTCAGGTCTTGGGTAGTGAGTTCTACTTTCCCACCATTACCACTCATAAAAGTTATTGTGTGTTTCATTGTAAATCCTGGTGTAAATTGATTAAAAAAGGTTGCTCTGTATCATACTGTATTACAAAGTGAGAGAACTGTGAGCAGCAACTTTTCCCACGAATGGCTCATCAGCTTTAAGATAAAGACTGACACGATGGGAGAAGAGACAAAGTAAACGTTATACAGGAGATGAAGTGAACATAGCATCCGTGACAAAGGCATTACTCAAGCCACTGTGGATATTTAGCCCTGTAGAAGAAATTACTCAAAAAGGAGGGATATGAAACAAATGCAAATTTAAAACTCTGAGTCTTCAGTGCTGTGAGTTTTAAATGAGGGTTTAAAGGGCAAGGTAGATTTTAAAGTATGCGAACTGTAAAATGCAAAATGAGAATCATGAATTCGCACAACTTTAACACCGATTAAATGAATTGTTATGCACGAAGAGTTGAGTGTTCTTCTCTTGTTAAAGGTAATTTCGACTTTTTCGTGAAGATTTGTTTTAACATTTACAGTTCAGCTATATTTGAAGGGAGGAAGCAGGACTGTTTGAAGTGATGCCGTCAGAGAGACTGAGAGAGGATCAGTGCTACTACCACTGTGTGTGTGCAGGCGATAAATCATATCACCATTCAGCTTCTTTTACCCAACTCTTATTTCATTGCTCTTTTCCTTTCGGTTCACTCTTACCTGACCCCGATCTTTTCCACTTTTTTTTCCCTGTCTTCCATTCTTTACCTCCTATTTTTCACTCCTACCTTCTCATTCTCATTATTGCCAGTGTGCGACCTTAGCTGACATCTAGTTGAAAGTTCAAGCAGGTCCAAAGGTCTAGAAGGTAGAGCACAGGCACACCATCCCACATCAGCACATACACTCAGCGTTGCTTAAGCTCTGGCGGGTTACCTTTAAAGTTACTCATGTGTGTTTGTGTGCATGTGTGTATTTGTGTGAAAACAGGTGCACATTTATTTGTAGGCTGACAACTTGACTGCTTGCCAGCTTCTTAGTCCCTGTATGTCTGAATGTGTCGTGCCAGGGTCAAAGTACAGCTTACACAATGATGCCAATTAAGAGTGCATTTAGTATAGCATTGCCTTTTGACCTCAGTGCAGTTTAAATTACGTGCAGCAACTTCACGCAGTACTGCTGCACACAGGCACCATCACTGGCAGCTCAAACTGGTTTCTTGAACATGACAATGACTTTATTATCCTCAGATGGTCTCCTCAGTCAACCAGATCTCAATGTGAGCACATTTGGGATGTGACAGAAGTGGACATTGGCATGACGGATGTGTGAAGCAACTATGTGACGCTATTATGTCAATAAGGACCAGAATCTCTGAGGAATGTTTCCAGCGCCCGTTTGAATCTATGCCAAGATGAATTCAAGGCTGTGGGATCCAGTACTAGCAAGGCACACTATACATAATAAAGTGGCCAGTGGGCGTATTTTGATACACTAAGCCATTTTATTTTATTTTATTCTATTCTATTGTTTACAGTATCTATCTAGTATTGGTATCTTATTCCAGTGTTTTTCTCTAATTTTTCTATGCAACTTTACACTGACCACTGCTGTAACAAAAAAATTTCCTACGCGTGGGGCTAATAACGGTTATCTTATCTTATTATTTTAATATCCATACCTTTGAAAACATTCAGTATTTTAAGAACATTAAAATCAGTATTTTCACACTGACATCACCACGATGTCATTTTAAAATACGATGTGCACGTCATTCCAGACAAAACAACACACTTTTGTGCCTGATTTCCGGGTTACAACTCCATTTTCCAGGTGAAACTACATGACTCACTATGATAGACAAACAGAACTGTAAATTATAATGGCAGCGCAGACTTGTGGTAATAATAATGTTCTCGCCTTAGCAGTAGTTACACATGCTTTATCATTTATTAAAAGTATCTTTTCCCTGCTCACCTGCTGGATACACATTGCTCATACAGTATGTTCTTTACGTTTTTATTTGTTGTAATGATGAAAATGAAACCAGGAGCCTGATCTCTCAGCATGAAGTCGCCATCATTCTCTTCAGACCGGCTCCTGTTTGACAGTGACACAGCAGAAAGTACAGGCTGTCATCGCCTGATCATCCCTCAAGAAGAGCAAGAAGGGAAAAGATAATGCAGGAAGATGTTTTCGCTTGTTGTAAAGGTGCTTATTATTATTATTATTATTATTATTTTGATTAGAATTTACTTCTTTAAACACTGATGCAACAATGGCAGATACTGAAAAAAATAAACGAAGCTGCTTCTGTGTATGCCAGTGTTAAGCAGATAGTGACGAGAGAGGAGAATGGGAGGAGAGAGAGACATGACAACACTGCACTGGAACAGGATAGGCGTAGGATAGGGTGTAAGTGCTAAAGAGGATCTGGCCTCCCCTGTTTGCTCACTGTGTCAGGGAGAAAATTACTAACATCCCTACTACAAGTCTTCATTTGCTAAACAGATGCTGCTCAATGCCAAATGGGTCATTACACCAACTAAACTGTGTGCGAGTGTGCTTATGTGTGCATGCAGTGCATGTGTCTGTGTGTGTATGTGTGTGTGTTACAGTTGTCTGCTGCTTGTGTCATTTTGCAGAAAGTGTCTGCGTATGTATTATGAATTTGTATGTTACTGATGAGAACATATGGTGTTTCCATATGGAAATGTGATGGTTTATGAAGTCATAGTACAGAGTGACCGCTAGTCAGTGTGTTTCATCTGCTGTCTATATTAAACTCCACATCATAGATTGTTGTTTTCTTATTACTTTAGAGGATAATAGGATCTTAAATTTACCGTTAAATTCACCTTTGTTATCTGAGAATAACTGCGATCAGTTTTCTTTCTTATTCATCTTTTTTCATTTATGTCAGTGCAGATACAAAATTTTTTTTTCTGAGTGGTGACTGCTTTTGATCAGGAGAATAGTGCAACAAGTCTGCCATGCTGAAGTGCAACTACTACTTCTAACATTCTTCCACTAGGTGTTAGTGGAAGAATGTCCCAAGAAAAGGGACGCTATTGTGGAAAAAGTTAATGCAATACGAGGTAAGTCACGTTCACGTGAGGAAATAAAAAAAGAAAAAATGATGGCGTTATTTAAGGCAACAGACTGAAGAAAAGGTCACCGTTAATAAAGCTGCAGCGAGGAGATGGGCGGATGTCCGACAGAGGAAAAGCCTTTAACCCGACTGGGAGAAACAATACTGCAGTCACTCACGTGATGGGACTTCATGGAATATGATAAAGGAAAGCGACGTACAAGGTGACTGATAAGGCCATGCAAATGGAAATATGAACTTAATTCAAAAAATCAATATGATTCAGTTAATAAGCTGCTAATGCTCTGGTTTTCATATTGACAGGGACAAACTCAAACAAATTTATGATGCTGTCTTTGGAGACAGTGATGACCTTGATTGCCTTTCACAGCTCTTCAACAGCTCTGGGAGAACAGTATGTGCAAACTGCTACTGTAAGATAAACACTGTCTAACTTGCACGGATGAACTTGGGGCCAAATCTGCATATGGACACCCCGTATAGGTCACCAGTCAGTCAGAGGGCTAATACAGAGAGACAGACAACCAATCACATTAGGGTCACACTACCAATTTTAATCACCAGTTAACCTAATCCCATGTATTTCATTAGACCGTCGGAGAAAGCTAGGTACAGGTACAAAGGACTAACGAGGGAAAAAACTTTATTTAATATATACTCTATTTTTGATGTTTCCATATTGTTTCTAATTAGGATTAAGTAATTCTTATGACTCAGTTGTCAGCTGCAAACATTTTGACGCTGCTGGTGATCGAGCTGTTTCATCAGCCTCTTATTTTCCTGAAACAAGTCGTCAGTTATGAAGCTACAGTCATGTGGACATCACAAATAAGGATGCACGTCATCCTAAAAATGTGAGAAACATGCTGTGTAACTAGGAGTCTTACGCCCTGCAATGTAAATGTTAAAAAAATATGTATATGGTTTATATTTATGAAACATGAAATGCACAGTGCCGCTCCATTACCTATTTGATGTATAGTTTTTTTCAATTCCTTGTTCTTAAAAGAAGAATAGAAAGAGAACAGGATAGAGAAGGTTAAACATGTGCATTTGAAATCTTGTAAATACAGCTGCATGTGTTTCTTTCATTAAATCGTTTATTTTTTTCTGCATTATTTCTGGAGTTGGGAAGAAAACAGACAGAACATTACAAAGCTAACTTCTGGCAGATTATATCTAAAACAGGTTTGTGACTGATGAGATCACTCCCCTTGTTATTGAAGGTAATTTCCTGATGCCAGTTTTAAATTTTAATTTCTGGGATCAGGTTAAACTCATTTGACTGTTTTGTCAGCTCAGACATTTCTTTATCATTTCACAGCTTTGTGACGTGCTCACACCCGCAGGACCAGAACAGACTTTTAATGAGAAAGTGAACATTTCATTTTGCTAACCCTAACCCTCATTAACTCCTATTATGTGCTACCCTTAAGGAGAAAACAGATTTGTTACCAACCTGAAATAAAGTCATTTCTTCAATTTCAAAACCTGCTCATTCTTTTTTTTTTTTTTTTTAAATTTGATTTTTTTTTTTTTTTTAGCCCTCGAGTTGATGCTCTTAAACTAAAGTTCAAGATAAGAAAGTTCAGGCCTAGAAATTAAATTCTTAATAACAGGTATTCTTGTCAAAGCCATAATCATAAACAGGAGTGCTGTTATAGGACATAATGGATAGAAAGGATATAAACATGAAGAAGGAAACATAATGACAAATATTCCATGAAGGTTCTTGAAGTATCTTGAAATAGTTTGTGGCCAGTGTGCACTCGGGAATAAAAGCACAGTTCTGGCCAAATGTCAAATTGATACATTTGTATATATCTTAATAGAGATTTATGTCCTTGTCAGGGACCAAGCAGTAAAGCATAAAGGACACAGGTGGTTTTAATTCAAAACGGGTTTTATTGACCCAAAAATATGAAAATATATTTAACAAAGCCAAAACTTAAACAGGCAGACCAATAAAAGAGGTCAACTCAAGAGACTAAACTCAAGATAATAATTAACAAAACCTCAAACAAACATATGGTAAACTGACCTGCTGAAATGACACACAGGGGGACTTAAATACTGGTTTAGCTAAACCAAATGACACACACGGGGGAAAACAAGATGGCTGCCATATAACCAACTAATACAAAACATTTAAACAAACATGAAACACCCCCCAGGCAATGAAGCATGTGGTGCAATCCAATTAGGCTGTCAGTAGTACTTTAGGTCTCCCAGCCCTTTGCCACACCTTTTGCCAGACAGGAGGAGACACCAACCCCCAGGTAACTCAAAGAAAGATGTATTAATATAACATAAAACAGAACTTTGACCTTGCAAGGTTAATATGTGTGCACGCCATATAAACATTGGAAGGTGTGATGGAAAAATGAATACATTTAATAAAGAAACGATATTGAACAATAAATAGAATATTTTAAAGTAGTGACTGTAAATTAAACTAAAGTGAATCAACGGGTGGTGAGGTGTGGAGCTTACCATGTGTGGCATGCCATCACAGTCCTGTAACTTATTCGGTACTTTAATGCTACTAAATAGGAACAGAAGCTATACTAATACAGGTATGCTGTATATCTGTACTCAGTGCACCGATACAGAAACTTTACACTTCATATAAATCTTGTGTAAATCACAGCATAATGTCCACAAACCCACTCACACACATGATGGAATAAAGGAAAACCAAGTGTACTAACATACAGGCATGGATCACATACCGTACATATTGACCTGCAGCAAGGCGCAGCTACAACACACACCTACACAAAGGCATTTACAAGATGAAGCTGCATACACAAAATCATTAAGCCAGGCATGCACAGGGACCACTGTGGTCTTGGAGGCTCCATGCTGAATGTGATGTTATTAGAAGTGGCTTAATGGTGCCATATTGTGTCCCTTCGCAGCCACTCACACACACATGTGCATGCACACACACAGACTCAAGACACAGACCATACACTTTCCTGTGACCACGAGCGTACTCATACATTCAGTGACGTCGATGTCTTTCTGCTCGCTTTTTTTCATATATTTCCCAATAGATATACATGTTCATAAGCATCATGACGTAAACTGTACTCCCATCACAGTTTTTACATTTTAATTTGCTGCTCCTGGTTACTTTAGCTCTAAGAAGTTTTAAAAAATGTTGTAATTTTTTTATTCATTTTTATGAATATATTTTTAATATTGCATGCAGTTTTGTAACAACATGGAATAAACGATCATGTATAATGTGAAACAGTAGACTTTTCATTTTGTCATCCCATACAGATGGTCATATTGCCCAGAGTCCTAATGACCCTATTTATTTAGTTAAGTTGGTGGTTGAAAATCAGTGTATATGTCTAGAATGACTGTATGATACAGTCAGGTCTCTGTCAATTAAAACCAAATGAATGAACTAGCAGAACTACAAAGTAACACAGTAGAGAAGTCTGACTAGGTCAGCTCTGTGACTTAGTATCTAACTAGCGGATAGTTGGCTGACTTGTTGACAAGACTACGAGTCTTAAGTTACCGGTTCATGTGACGATGACTCAAGGTGACCAAATGACTGGAGAACAAGGTCACTAGTTGGGTAATTTCTATACATTCATGTATCCATCCTCTTCCACTTATCCTTATCAGGGTGGTGGGGGGCTGGAGCTTATCTCAGCTCCCGTAGGGCAAGAGTTTCACCCTAAAACAGGGGCTAACACAGAATAAGCACCGATGAGGAAGCTGGAGGAACCGGGAGCAAACCCACTCAAACAGGAGAGAACATGCATGTGAACTCCACACGGGAAGGTCAGACTTTGATTTCTTGCAAGTAAACAGTCTGAGTCGATTGTAAATGAACGATTCCTCCAATGCAATCTAAAAGCCAGTGGCTATGACAATGATTTAGCTTGTATTAGCATGTTTTTCAATTTTATTTGCATTTATAATCATGTTCCTCAGCACAAAGAACAGAAAGGATTCTATCTATTATCTGTATATCCAGGCTACACTGCAAGCCTAGAAATAAAATGAGCAAGAGAGTCATGTGATTGCGAGCAGCAGCCAAGCAAGGAACTCCAACGCTTGCTCAGTTACAGCTGCCTCCGTGAAAATTGCAGCATTAAAACAACCAACAAATCTATAAGGCACGTGAGAGGGCAGCGTGTGACTGCTTCCAAAAACTGTTGCAATTAAGCCGCAAAATGCATGAAATCATGAAAATGATTATACTTGTGATTTTCAAATGCATGTTTGTGCATAAAGAAAGCAAAAGTAAGCAGTGAGAGTGGCATTGAGATGCTGCTGAGACATGCTGAAGCATTCTCGAGCTTGGATCATTAGACACAGCGAGAGTACAGGCCGGTAGGGGAGGGTGGACGGTCGTGTTTGGGCACGGTTACAGCAGCAATGCCCAGTGTGAATACACCCAAAGACACGTGAGCCTGGATGACAGAATGGCTGTCTCAGTAACTGCCTGGCCTTTGCTTCAGGTAAATAGCTGATGTTAAAATGGCTACTACTCCAGGTGACTGTGTCTGAGTAGATTAACTTGATGCTAATAAGACAACCTAACGTCAAAAAAGGGAATGATGAAATCTGATGATTGGAACAACACTGCAAGGAGTGACTCACCATCTCGGTGTGTGTGTGTGTGTACTTGTGTTTACGTGTGCATCCAGTTTGGTCTATAGTGAAATAATTGTAAACTTGTTCCTGTAATCTGTACTGACTAGCAATCAAGTGACTAATGCTGTGGTGAATGCTGAGAAATAGCCATTGATTTGTGCCTCCCCCCCCACCCCCAGCGTGGGTCTAACTATGTCCCAGTCTCTGGCCTTGTAGGTCTTTTCTCCACTCCCTCTCTTCCATTTCTCTCCCTCCATATCTCTGTGTCCTTTTTGCGTTACCTCCCATACGCACAAATCCTTTTTCTTTCGTTTTTCTGATGCTCTGCCTCCTCGTCTGTCTTTCACCACCCCTCACAGAGCCATGAGCATTTTAAGGAAAAATCTATTTCTCTTTACCCAGATTATCACATTGCTCCTCTTAGTAATAGAACCAGCCTGCCTAGTCAATAGGATTGTATTGGAATACAATACCCTGCTGAATGGAGCAGGGGTGGATCACGGATAGCCACTAAAACTGTCTCGGTGTTGTCCTGTGCAGTAAAAGAAACATTCCTCAATTTTCTTTAAACAAAGTCTCAATAGAAAGTAATTACTTTCCAAAGGCAAGTTTCCCTGATTTTCTTGCCTGTTTAAGCTTTTACCTTCTCTTCAATTAGCCTGAAATGTGTGGCCCTGCTATAGAAGCCATATTATTTTGCATGCATTGTTTTCCTAAAACACAAATCTGAGTTTTAATAATAGCTCTGTGACAAGTTAAAGCGCTCGTGTTCCAAGTGAAACTGCAGCAGAAATAGTAAAAGTCAGCCATGAGTTTTACAACAAAGTCATAGCTGTTTCTGCAATTGGCTGCTTGACTGGACAAGTTTTTTTTTTCACACCTATTTTGCTAAATGCAGTGTTTATTACACAACAAATCTTTGCTCGCCTCTCGGCGGTGGTAAACCCGTTAGCCAGGGGACTGTTGTTTTTCTTTTTAGCTGTTTTTCTTCACATTTTTAGACTTTTGTCCTTCTTGCAAGGAGATGGAGAGAATGTTTAGTTGTTTTGTGCTCGCTGGCGACTTCTATCCTTAGTTTATGTCAGCCATGGTGTGTCTGTACCCCAGATGTTGGGAAACAAGTAGCTGAAAATCATCTAGGGGAGACACCGACTGGGGTACAGAGCACAAAAAATGTGGCATCTGTCTGCCTGGTTTTGCCACAGATGGTGTGTGTGTGTGTGTGTGTGTGTGTGTGTGTGTGTGTGTGTGTGTGTGTGTGTGTGTGTGTGTGTGTGTGTGTCCTACCCTGGACTTCCGACCAGCTCGGCAGCTGCTGATTACACCGACAGAAAAATCTCTCTGTTTCTTCTCCCATCAATACTCACCACCTTTCTTTTTATTTGACTTTCTCTCTGTCAGAGCTCGTTCTTCTCCTTCCTCTATTTCATTATTTTACCCTCATCACTCTTTTCCATTATCCCTCCAACTTTTTTCTGTCTTTGTCCTTTCGACATTCCTGTATAATACCTACAGCTTCTTTCTCCGTGTGTCTTTTCTTCTCTCTTTTTCATTCAGCGGTAGATATCAGCACTATTTGGAATGGAAGCACACCTCTTTCTGTCCACCTCTAAACACGCCTTCGGCTCCATTTACTATTTGTACTCTTTTTTTTTTGGACATCATTCCCTCCCATTACTCCCATTTGTTTCGGCTTTTTCTCTGAACCTTTAGGTCCATTTTGTTGCTATCTGCAGAAATTAAAAATGCATGCAGGGGAATTTTCAGGCACAAGAGTGAAAGTGCACATGACCAAAAACAAACCACTCATTGCTTTCCTGCTGCTCCTCTTCCTGTGTCTGTCAGGCTGTAGTTTTCTTACCTTCTCTCACGCCATCCCCTCCTTTGTCGATCTGATATGTGACATCATATTTAGAATCAAACTATAATGTGATATTTAAAAATCCCCATATACCAGTTTCTTTTCCTAAATGTTGCCAATACAAACACAGGCAGTAGAACTTTAAGCAAAGTTTTAAAGATAAAAGACATTTTATGAAATTTTGACCTTATTTGACCTTGAAGGAGAGGTTAGAGGTCAAATCCCACATGTATTGTAAATCTTAATACGGTACTTTCTACATGTTGAAAACACACATGTAGGATCATAGCTTCAAAGTTCTTTTTTGTTTAAAGTCAGAATGACACCCAGACTAAACGCTACCAGAACCTCCTTAGGGCAGGTAATTGAATAGAGGGTGTGTCTTGATGCATTCTTGATCATCCAGGTAAGGAAATCCCAGAAAGCTGATTCTGTTCAATAGATAACACTGTGGCTATTTTGGAGCCAGAGGTGATCATATTTGGCTGACAGGGTGGCTTTGTGTGGCCATCACAGACATACAGATCCCTGCTGATTAGAGTTAACATATGAATAAAATGATAAAAGTGTAATCACTGAATAAAATGGAGCATAGACTTCTTGGACAGGCTTTTAGTACAAATAATCAAACATCAGCTCATAATAATTGACAGATAATTGCCTAAAAATGTTTAATAGGACATCAACACTATAAACACTATCTAGCAAAAATCCTACAGCTGCAGGAGCCTGACACTCAAAGAGGCCAAATATTGAAAATGGTAAAAATAATAATAATGATATTAATAGTCT
Source organism: Astatotilapia calliptera (assembly GCF_964374335.1). NCBI lineage: Eukaryota > Metazoa > Chordata > Actinopteri > Cichliformes > Cichlidae > Astatotilapia > Astatotilapia calliptera. The sequence goes on from NC_137423.1 coordinate 20,435,367, forward strand.
GAATTAATTAGATCTTTATTGACTCTGACTCCTTAACTAAATGTTTTCAGCTTTTGCTTTCTGTCTAACAGCAGTCTAAGCTCATCGTTCACATGAGATAAGAAGCCTGGAACTTTGAGACAAAGCCTAATTAATGTTCACAACCTGCAGCTGGAAGCAGCATGAGATACAAAACACTGATTAAATATGTATATTACACTAAGGCCACAGTGAAGACAAATCAAAGAGTTTATTTTACCTCTGGCTTTTTTAGAAAACAGAAAATAACTATTTTACAGGGAGGGGTGAAAACTAAATGCTCCTTTTCTGCTCAGAGCTACAACTTCAATGCTGACTACTACGGACGCTACAGGCCTTTGTAATGTTTGACTTACAGTAAATGCAAATACCATCAGTCTTAGAGGTTTAAGTGACACATTAAGCTGTTTATTGAGAAACAATCAGAGTAGTAAAGAGTGAACTGAATCTCACACTCACTGCTGACCTATAGCTTAAAATAGCAGCTAAGAAACATGTCAAAAACACTAGTTTCCTCAGAGTTCCCTCATGTTACCCCCCATTTCCAAAGGCTATGTCTTTACAGGGAATATGTATACTCATTCTGCTCGATGTTCCCATGAACTCATCATGACCTTCAATTTAAGACTACAGAAGTAGTAGGAACTTATATCCTACTTATATGTATCCCATGCCCCTACAATCAGATATGATAGATCACTATCTGTAGATGCTGGATTATGTCCAGTGAGATGCTGCCATGTTATCCCTATAATGTTGTTTTGTTTAAACCCAGTATTCTTTTTTAGCTCTACTTTGGTCTCCACCATCTCCTCTAGCTTTATATCGGCTAAATCCTTTACTGCATTAACCAGCTAGTTGCTAACTTCACCTGCTCTTATGTGTTTAGTGCGTAGAATTGGGCTTTAAAAAACCCTTTAAAATGGCTGCATTCTAAGACAACCAAAACAGCACCATTCAGGTCCGTGAAAGCCCAAAAATTTGGCTAAAATGATTCAGTTCATCTCATTGAGAGAAATGGATTATCGCTCATCCAAGTGACTTCTTTAGTATCAGTAGACCTCAGATTCGTGAAAACGACCAGTGGCATTGCATAACAACAGGCTACTTAGCTGACAGCAACCTGCAGTCAGCTAAGACTGACAAAGTTTCTCCCACTGAAAATATTACATCCAGAAGAACTGAATTAACTTTCTGGGATTTCTGGGAATTATTGAACACACATCAGGACACTTTGTATATTTTAGTCGACTGCTGTCAGACGGGACCGTAGCAACACATTTTAATTTACATACATGTATTTGTCTTCACAATGTTTTTCACTAATGTAATGAAGAAATGACAGGCGTTAGAGGAGATTCTTTTAAAGGCTGTTGTAAATCAGGTCATATTAAGTAAACAAAATAGAAGAAGAGTTGAGACACATTAGCTCCAGAGATTTTGTACTAGCACTCAAAACTTCCAGCCTCCAAATGGTTTTGTCATCTGTCACCAATTTTTTTTTATCATAGTGTCATGTTGAGGCTATATTCAGGATCTGTAGCTCAATCTTGGATATCACATTAACCCAAAGTCTAGGTGCAGTTGCCTCTTATACACTGTTATGCATCAAATACACACTGAGCCCTATCCTCATCTTTTCTGAATCCAGATGAAGAAGCGATTTGCCAACTGCTTCTCAGATAGAACCTCAGAATAAGGAGGTGAGAGTGAGGAGGAGGCGTGATATGCAGGCAGAGTCTTCTCTCTGTTCTTTCACCCTTGTGGGGGGAGAAGGGGGGGGGGTCCAATGTTCCGCTCTATTCTCCTCCTTTGACGCAACAGGAGTACGAAGAGAAATGAAGGGAAGGAGCAAGAGGAGGTGCCGTCTTGGCACACACTCACCCCCTCTCCTCTCATCTCCTCCTGGCAGACAAGCTATCTGACACTACTGATTACTCATCTCATTACAGTCTGCACTTAACCTCTAAGTGTACGTGTATGTGTGTGTGTTTATGAATCACCTCCTAGCCACACTCGATTGTGTAAACATGCATCCACGACTGCTCCCGTGTGACCTTTTTTATACATTTGAACGTGGCCCCAGTCCACTAAACAGACTCCAGGAAATACTTGAGGATGCCGTTTGATCAAATAGCATTTGATCTGATACATGTGCGTTTAGTGTGTTCAAGCGTGTGCTTACCAGCTGTGTTCGGCATGTGTCATATGATCATGTCATGCTAGCAGGAATACCTCCAGGCTTATCAGTACTGTGAACTCAGCGGTACTTGTGTGTTTTTAGAGTTCATTTCTTTAGCATGGTGAGTTGAATGTCCTCAAGCTCTTGGCAGCAATAGTAAAAGAAACCCACTATCTGAATTTGGTGGGTAAACACCTCTGGGTCTTCTTGAGGAAACAGTGGAGTGTTTCCATGATAAAGGCTTAAGTCAGTCGGTTATGTTGTCTGTTCATATACAGGGAGTGCAGAATTATTAGGCAAGTTGTATTTTTGAGGAATAATTTTATTATTGAACAACAACCATGTTCTCAATGAACCCAAAAAACTCATTAATATCAAAGCTGAATGTTTTTGGAAGTAGTTTTTAGTTTGTTTTTAGTTTTAGCTATTTTAGGGGGATATCTGTGTGTGCAGGTGACTATTACTGTGCATAATTATTAGGCAACTTAACAAAAAACAAATATATACCCATTTCAATTATTTATTTTTACCAGTGACACCAATATAACATCTCCACATTCACAAATATACATTTCTGACATTCAAAAACAAAACAAAAACAAATCAGCGACCAATATAGCCACCTTTCTTTGCAAGGACACTCAAAAGCCTGCCATCCATGGATTCTGTCAGTGTTTTGATCTGTTCACCATCAACATTGCGTGCAGCAGCAACCACAGCCTCCCAGACACTGTTCAGAGAGGTGTACTGTTTTCCCTCCTTGTAAATCTCACATTTGATGATGGACCACAGGTTCTCAATGGGGTTCAGATCAGGTGAACAAGGAGGCCATGTCATTAGTTTTTCTTCTTTTATACCCTTTCTTGCCAGCCACGCTGTGGAGTACTTGGACGCGTGTGATGGAGCATTGTCCTGCATGAAAATCATGTTTTTCTTGAAGGATGCAGACTTCTTCCTGTACCACTGCTCGAAGAAGGTGTCTTCCAGAAACTGGCAGTAGGACTGGGAGTTGAGCTTGACTCCATCCTCAACCCGAAAAGGCCCCACAAGCTCATCTTTGATGATACCAGCCCAAACCAGTACTCCACCTCCACCTTGCTGGCGTCTGAGTCGGACTGGAGCTCTCTGCCCTTTACCAATCCAGCCACGGGCCCATCCATCTGGCCCATCAAGACTCACTCTCATTTCATCAGTCCATAAAACCTTAGAAAAACCAGTCTTGAGATATTTTTTGGCCCAGTCTTGACGTTTCAGCTTGTGAGTCTTGTTCAGTGGTGGTCGTCTTTCAGCCTTTCTTACCTTGGCCATGTCTCTGAGTATTGCACACCTTGTGCTTTTGGGCACTCCAGTGATGTTGCAGCTCTGAAATATGGCCAAACTGGTGGCAAGTGGCATCTTGGCAGCTGCACGCTTGGCCTTTCTCAGTTCATGGGCAGTTATTTTGCGCCTTGGTTTTTCCACACGCTTCTTGCAACCCTGTTGACTATTTTGAATGAAAGGCTTGATTGTTCGATGATCACGCTTCAGAAGCTTTGCAATTTTGAGACTTCTGCATCCCTCTGCAAGATATCTCACTATTTTTGACTTTTCTGAGCCTGTCAAGTCCTTCTTTTGACCCATTTTGCCAAAGGAAAAGACGTTGCCTAATAATTATGCACACCTGATATAGGGTGTTGATGTCATTAGACCACACCCCTTCTCATTACAGAGATGCACATCACCTAATATGCTTAATTGGTAGTAGGCTTTCGAGCCTATACAGCTTGGAGTAAGACAACATGCATGAAGAGGATGATGTGGACAAAATACTCATTTGCCTAATAATTCTGCACTCCCTGTACACTGTGAAAAAGTCTTGAGCCACATCTTATGTCTTTATGTTTTGGTTTTAAGAAGTTAGACTTTGAAAGACCCTCTATGCCCAAGCAACTGTTTCTCAAAACTACTTTAAATAAACACTAGCAAGAAAGTCTGTCTTTGGACATTGGCTGCTTTTTCACTCGCTAGCAGTTTAGTCCTTGTACCCGACTGTTTTCAGAGGAATGTTTTGCTTCTTTCGTCAATTAATATTGATCTTTGAATCATCCCTAATAGCACACAGGTCTGGCCCGGATCTGGTGTCAAGCCGGCACTTCTGACTGACTGGTGTCATGGCAGAGTGTATATCAACCAGATGTGGGCCAGGTCTGGCAATGACAGCACTGTCTGTTTTCCTATTTTAGTTAGAAGACCCAAATGCCACGTTGCAACACTATACTGCTATGGTAGCCAACGTTTCAAATGCAGGTTTGACAGGTTTGTGAGTGTACACTTTATCCAAAGCCTAGTGACGGTTTAATCATGTTTACCACTGTGGCTGTAGCTCAGGAGGTAGAGCAGGTCACCTACTGATCGGAAGATTAGCGATTCGATCCCTGGCTCCTCTAGTCTGCATGTCAAGAGTGTGAATGGGTATGAATGCAGTTAGGGAGCACTGTGAGTGATTTGGGAGAGTAGAAAAGCGCTTTATAAGAATCTGTCCAGTCACTGTCTGAACAGAGATTCGTCATGTTAGTTTTGCACTATTATGTTCCGGCACATGTTGTTATTACATGGCTTGATTAGGGTATACATTAGGCTGACATCTGGGGCCAGAGCTGAAACTATTCTGGGCCAGCACAGGACCAGCAGTGTATCTGCAACTGGCCTTGTGCTGGCCCATGTGTGGGCCACCTCTGGCAAACCAGATCTGGGCCAGAACAAGGCCGTCATTCTTTGTGTGGGCCAGATCCGGGCCATACCAATTTTGCTATGTGGGATTCAGCATGAAAATTAGCCAAGTAGTGTGGTTTTAAATGATCCCAAATACTGTTAATGCTGTAAAAGCATAACTGAATAGAAAAACACCAGTGAAATGCTATCAGCCATAGACAGAGCCCGAACCTCAACAGTGTGGGAGCACGATCAGATATCAACAGCGAATGGAAGAAAAGTCAGCCAACATCCAAAGAACAGCTTTGAATATCCTTCAAGAAGCCTGGAACACCAGAGAGTTCAGGCTGTGTGGAAAACTAAAAGTGATCATACTTAACGTTGACTTTTAAGCTTGTTAAAATTTTACTATCTCTGTTTTTACATCATAAACTGTATTTCCATTCCAAATTTATATTAACTACATTGGACTATAAATTATATAGCTTTGTATTAAATATTCTTATATATTTTTGTATACTCCAACTTTGTGGAAAACCCATGTTATCCCAGTGTGAACTGATTGTTTCAAAGAGCTTCTTATCATGTCTGTTGTTGTTTGCTCTTTTACATCCATCATTACTGTTCAAATAGATTGTGGTCAGTTTATTCTGATATTTGGGGAATTTTATTTGGTTTTCAAATAGTTCTTGATACTTCTTCTTGTTAGGTAAACTTAATTTGGTCCAAATGTCCAACTTAGGTGTTAGGAAAACAAGATTTTAATATCCAACCGCTGTGTCTGATATAATCCGGTAGCATTATATTTACTGTCCATCCACTGGCATTCTTCTGTTCTGAAATCAATCTAATTTTGGATTAATACTTGGGACAAAGACTTTATGATCTATGCAGTGAGTATATGGTCACTTTATAGCTGTCAAAATAATAAAATAAGTATGCTTGCAACATTATGAATGGTGGTTATGTAAACTTTGAAAAACAAGCCACAACCATGTCCCTGTATGAATTGAAGGTCCACTTCAATTCGTTAACAGAAGTGACTCCTCTCCTGCTATCACCCTACTGTAAATGAGACGTTTTCTATGTTTTGGGTAACACCGCCCAGTCAAATTACTAAACCCAAAAGAAAAACAATATTCTGTCGACCTGGTTGCACAAATGCTCTGTATGTGGACATGATATTTTGTCCTTCAGCTGAACTAGAATCTCGCCATCCCTCTCATCGTCAGCCAGAAGGTCACTTTCTACCTGCAGCCAGACAACATAATAATCTGAATCTGACATAGAAGCCTTGTGTGTGGATTTCTGAGTTTGTGTCTCTTTTGCACTACTTGTATGTTTGCATTTGTGTGCGCAGCTCGCAAAATTCAATTCAGGGAACCTAGATGGCCTGAATCTTGTTCAAACCAAATGTGAGTTTCCTCTTAGCCTTCGGTAGTAGATACCTCGGATTTGGCACTGGGAGCAGAAGCTAGTCTTTTTTGGCTCTAGCTGTCATTACAATGTTCCCTGATCCCCCCTAAATCCCCATGGGTTCTTCCATACAGTCGGCTCCACCATCTTTTCCAGTCCCGTCACTAGGAGGCTGTACACTGACGTGACATTACAGATAAAGGGACGAGGCAAAACTCTCCTTTTGTTCGTGGCCAGGGGACACAATGTTAAATGTTCAGTTTGATCAAATCTGACTGCTGCAGTCATGTAACGAGTGGCTGTAAAACACCTGCTAAATGCACAGCTCGTACTGCATTGTTGATTTGTATGTTAATGCCATAACTGGGGGTTAGGCTGATGGGAGAGGGAATAGGTGGATGCACAATAGCAGTGAATTGATATAAAGAGGCAAATGGATAAAAGTGAACATTTTGTCCTTAAAATTGATGTGTTAGAAGTAGGAAAAATAGGCAAGCTTAAGGACTTGAGTAAGTCTGACTTGGCCTCCAAAGTTCAATCCAATGAGGCTCTGTTTTTAACATCTTGGTCCCAGATACCACAGCACAACTTCAGAGGTGCAAGCCTGGACCGATCAGGGTGTTTTGGCAGTAAAATTAGTCACAATATTCGTCAGCTGGTCAAAACTTTTCAGCCTGTGCTGTTTTGTTAGTCTAAATGAGCTAATTTTCAAACTTAAGCTTTGGCACCTTCACAGGTCCTTTAGGTATTCAGTTTATTTGTGCTACTGCTGTTTAGAATAACTTTGTTTTTTACAGGATAATAGTAACATTAAACACAAAACACTATAGATGAGTCATCATTGGCTTCCACATTTTTTTTTCTTAAGCCATTCATATGAATATTTTCTTATATGTGGCTGTACTGGTGAAAGGAGACAGACACCAAGTGAAAGACATCCACCACCTTTACACCCTACAGCCTTAACTGTGCTCCAAAATAATCCCCCAGCAAATGCACATCTTTCAGCAAATCACTTGGCCTTTTATTTCAATGAAATCACATTTCCATGACCCATCACTCACAACCAAATGACCTGAGACTGAACACATTTTTACTGGATTTGTTGATATACTCATCAGGTTCACCTTCAAATAGTGTAATGAACAGAACTGAAATCTCTGTTTACATTGTTTGCATCTGTTTTTACTATATCCAGTCTCGGGACTTCATCTTAACTAAGGCTAAAAACACTCAGGGATGGAAAAAGTGCCACCTCCTCTTAGATGGATGTGTTGAATCTTTAAACAACAAACCTTGGTTGCATGCAGGTAAAAGGTTTGTGCAAAGAGCAGTGGAGGGACTGAAACTGACAAAATACAGCCTTTTAACCATCGGCAATAGTTTGATGATGACTTCACTTTTCATGAGCTTTTCTTAAACTTTATTTAACAGAACAGGAAACCTTGGCTCACTACGGCATGTGTGTTCCCCGAATCTGTGATGCATAACTTTAATTATCTAACTATGGACCTAAATGTGAGTTTAAAGAAGAGTGAATTTATAATTTATCAAGCTGTTCACAAGTATTTTGGAAAGTAGGTCTGTGTGTTTAGTAAAAAATAGATGTGTGAATGAATACCTTGCATCAATTAGTTCCCCTCACTGTTTAAAACCACACTGGTGCTTGACTAATTTTCATTATCTAGAGTCTCAAAGCTATTTTAATGTGATTGTAATTCACTGTTGGAGCCTGCTGGGACATGGCTGCTTTCTCTTTCCTGTGGCTGGACGGTTCAATGGCTGGTTGGCTCTGTGTTTCCGCTGTTGCTCATGTGTGGTGAAGTCTCACTTGGGACTTCTCAGCTACTTTCCGGAGGGTGGTTTTGGAGTTTGGAAAGCTAACTCTGAGTGGCTTAGAGCTATAACAGTAATTGAGTTGTTCTAAGGCACAGGAAAGACATATTAGAGAGCTGGAATTGTGTGGCATTCTCCTTTTGAGTTCTGCATGAACAGCCCTTTGCCATCATTTCTTTATTGATCGTCTTTTAACGCTCTAAGGAAGAATATTGACTGCTGAGTTAGCCTCTGATTTGTGTAACTCGAAACATAATGCGCCTGTGTGTGGGTGTGTGTATTAGTTGTGATTGCATCTCTGCCTGTGGCCACGCTGCATCCTAAATAAGACCAAATACATACAAAAAATGACTGCCTCAAAATTGTGTTGAATATAAAAGCTGCAGGTCTGCATAGGAATCAGTAAGAAAGCACAAGAACACGGAGAACGGGCTCGCCTGGAAATGCTTCAGAGCACACTTTTGTCTGCTTGGTACCTACACAACAAGTCAAACTCAGCAGTTCACAAGAGGTAGCGTGTTCCTCTGTTGTGATTTCACTCTCCATTCTTCTCTCAGGTGTTTGAAAAATGTCTCAGATAAATATTAGATGAGCAAACATCAGCACAACAACTTCAAATGATTGGAAAGGGGTATTCAAACAAGCAACTGTGGCATTTTGGGTTGTTTCTGTTTCCCCATTTAAAAGCAGTAAATGGGGCTTGCCCCTAAAAGTACACTCCTGTTTTAGCTTTCGGAGCACTTGAAAGAAAATGCGAGCACTTCTATTTATTGTCACACACTCTGTTTTGTCCTTTGAATTTTGCAGTATTCACAGAGAGGGCTTTTTCCAGCAAAAAGTTTGTTTCACTGTTGACAGGAGAATGTGAAAGAAAGGCATGATGAAGCTTTCTCTCTGCTCTCATTAATTCACTTTAACTGTATGCACATTTGAAAGGCAAAGGAGGAAAAAGCTGAAGCTATAAAAACAGACAGGATAGGAACACTCAAAGAGAGAATTATTGTACAGCTGTTCTGAGTTCTCCCCTGTGCAAAGTACAACTATGGCAGCTTTGACGCTGGACTTAAGCAGCGATATGTCTAAAAAACAAGTGTAGAGACTTGCTTGTCTCAGTTTACAAGGATGCCCAGTAGAAGTATCTGCAAATATCGGGGTTTAAGCCAACAAAAGATTTGTTGAGACTGTGATTTTTCAACAGAAAAAAAAGATCTTAGGTCATAGTTATAACAGTATATGTCGACTAGGGCTGAACGATTATGGAAAATAATCTAATTGCGATTTTTTGCCCCAATATTGCGATTGCGATGCGATTATTTTTTAAGGTCTTTGTCTTCTGTATTATTAAACAAAGACAAGCAATACATCATATAGTATGGCCAATACTATATTACATTAATTTTAAACTGTTCTTTCCTGGAAGACAGACCTCTGTTATGATGACATGAGGTGATGCATGAATTGATGACTGACATTTTTATTTAACTTCTTCAATCACAACAGTATATTTGAACATACACAATAGTTTATTTTTAGCTTACAAACATCTGAGCATAAAGTGCTGACAAGGAACCCTGGTGTAAACATTAAAATGAAAGTCAGTACAATGTGCAGATTGCAGAAATATACATAAAAAAAATCAGTGGCTTTACCACACTCAGTTTTTCGACATCTGTGAACTACTAGACAGTCATTCAATTAAAAAATAATATTAAATAAATAAAACTAATAAATAAAAAATACACACATCTTACTGATCTCTGCAGTCAGTAACATTACACATAAAGTGCAAACATAATAGCAATTGTATAAACACACACAAACACGCCTTTAAAATTTAAAGGCGTGAAATTGGACGGTCTAGTTCTGATTAGCGTCACCGCTGTCTCGGTGGAGTTTAATAAACTCGGCCGTCTGCTTCTTGCTATCTAAAATATAACCAGACACTGGTGTAAATTCTCGACTGTCTCATACTTCTGTTTAATAAGTTTTCTGTTTGACGTTTAGTCAGCTGTGTGAAAACCAAGGAGGAACCCACCCGGGGGATTAATAAAGTTTTATTTTATCTAATCTAATAACTTTAATCTCAGCCAAACCGATTTACTCACGAACAAACAAAACACTGAAAAAAGCCCAACAATAACATTTTTAGGTTGTCTAAGTGACTTATATATTACGTTTAACCCGAGCAGCGAAACTCCGCGGTGATCTGAAAATGATGTGCCGGGAGTTGTGCCGTTCTCGGCCGCATCAGTAACCCTCGAGCTCCCGGCTAGCTGTCGAGCTGGTGGGTAGCAGACGCCTCTGAAAACGTCGAAGCACTTTTGCAAATATGGGATATCTTGATAAACCGAGCAGATATTTGATGTTTACACAACTACTTTCTCGCCTGAAAATATGTTAAAAGTTTATTTTGTGACCCAGAAAGATTAGTATGAGTAATTTTAAAACTTAGTAGCGGCCGCCATTGCTGGAAACTGGAGTTTGGCTGGGCCGCGCTATGAATTCTGGGATATGGTAGTAATTTGGACAGCCTTCGGCGCGTCGCTGTGACGTAATCGGTCTACAAATGCGGCCTCAGGAGGATGCAGCCCATGAATTTGGACATGTCCAGAGTATAATCGCAGCCTTTGCGGTTAGAAAATTGCACTTGATCATGTCGCGATATTATCGCAAATGCGATATATCGTTCAGCCCTAATGTCGACCAGGTATAAAATTATGACCACCTGCCTAATATTTTACTGCCAAAACAGCCCTGACCCATCAAAGCTTGGACTCCACTAGACCACAGCCATGAGGGAGTACTGTTTCCAAGAAAGGGTGTCCATGTCAGCAACAATGCTTATGTAGAAGGTACGTGTCAAAGGAACATCCACATGGATGGAAAGACCCAAAGTTTCATCAGAACATTTCCCAAAGCATCACACTGCCTCTGCCGGCTTGCCTTTTTTTCCCCATAATGCATCCTGGTAGCAGTTGTTCCCCAGGCAAGTGGCACAGACTCACCCATATGGAAAAGATATATATAAATCTTATAAAGTTTGTATCTGTCTTGTGTGAAACTTGTATGAAAAGCATATAAGAGTGAAAACAGATATAAGATCCCTTGAAAAATTATATAATGAAACATGTATGTTTTGGATATTTACTAAAACAATGTATGAAAGTAATGCGAAAGTGGCCACTTTCATGAGTAAATCATGTAAGCCTATGATTTACACATATAAGTTTTTACTATTTCTTTTCCGTATGGGCACCCAGCCATCCACAGGATGTATAAGAAAAGATAATTCCTCAGACCAGGTCACCTTCTTCCATTGCTCCATGGTCCAGTTCTGATGCTGCTGGGTTCACTGTTGGTGCTTTCGGTGGTGGACATGGATCACCATGGGGACCCTGACTGGTCTGCAGCACCGAACACAACAAACCGTAATGCTCTGTGTATTCTGACACCTTTCTATCAGAACCAGCATTAACCTTTTCAGCAATTTGAGCTACAGTAGCTGGTCTGGATTGAACCACACAGGCCAGCCTTTGTTCGTCATGTGTCTTGGCTGTCCGTGAGGATGGTACAGTGGCTGGTTCACCAATGTTTCTTCCTTGGACCACTTTTGATAGATACTAACTGCTGCAGACTGGGAATACCACACAAAAGCTGTAGCTTGGAAATGTTCAGACCCAGCTGTCTGGTCGTTGCAGTTTGGCCCTTGTCAAACACGTCCGTATCCGTATGCTTGCATTTTTTACTTCCTTTTAACATATAAACTTTGACAACAAAATGTTCTTGCTCCCTTATATATCCGACCCACTGCAGGTGCCATGATGAAGAGATAATCCTTGTTATTCACTTAACTCCTCAGTGCTCATAATATTGTGTCTGATCATTCTTTCTAAATCTGATGAGTTCTGAAAAAAAGATGCTGATAGTAAAAAAACAAAAAAAAAGTTTTTTATGATTTGAGCCTGTTTTCTTTGTTTCTTATGTTCTTTTTGAAAACAGTAACCTTTTACTCAGCACACATGTCAGCACATCAGCTTCTCATGCTGGTAGAAACTGCACTGATGATGGATCTTACACTGCATGATTTTTGGCTGAGATGAAAGTTAACAGTCATGACTGAAACATGGTAAAATCTTTAGGCATCATCCCAAAACAGTGGTCCTATGAGACTGTGAGACACATTATCAGAGACTTTAGAGCTTTGGTGACCAGCAGCAACATTCAAACACAAATTTAGGAATAAATTCTAACAATGTAACAACCAAGTAGAAAGAAAATGACAACATGTTCATATATAGAATGCATTTTGTGGAGGTGCATTGCCAAAACATGCTAGTGACATGTCTAATGATGGACCTCTATACAACTACACTGTACCACCTTTAAAGACCTGAAGGAAAAGGCACTCCACTGCAGGTGCAGGTTTTTGATAGTGTAATATAAAATTGATTCATACACACAATCTTCATCCATTTTCTTGGAACAGAAGCTACTGCAGAACCAGGACTGCCATTCAGCTCAAACTGCATCAATTTCTGATTGTTTAAAAGAGAACAGTGAAGCAAATGTAAGAACACAAAAAATCCAGACATTTCTTTGGGAGTAATTGATGCTTCTGGTTATTGTATCCTCTGTCTGAGACAAAGGTAAATGCAGCATAATGAATATGGACACCATATATATACTGTTATTATCCTGTTATTGCGTGTCTGTCTTTGGCATGACTCTCACCACATTAACACAGCGTGTGCGGAAATGTGTGAGTGTGTCAGTTTGTCACGTTGAAGACTGAACACAGTTTCTTTGATCACATCATATTGGCTTATGCAAATATTTGAAGCACAAAAACACACTCGTAATGAATAATTTCCCCTGGCGTCAGTGTGAAGTTTCTCATTCATATTTGTTTTGTTATTTCATCTTGGTATGAAGACAAAGGGGAAGATTTTTGTGTCAAGAGGGTTGCTTTCATTTGTTGTGTATGGTTTCATTTCAGTGACTTGTTTTACATGTCTAATCATCAACAGGCAGACTCAGAGAGGCAGAAGCTGAGAGAAATGTACCGATGGTTCATTAATTCTATTGCAATAATGACAGTGGAGCATTAATAGGTTCAACACTCTACCATAGATGGGTACAACTTGAATACATCACCAGGTAAAAGCTCAATTAGCAGGTGTATAGCCACCAACACTCACACCACTCTCATGAGATTCTGCTCCGTGTTCACATGATTACATGACATAATTTCTTCTGATTAAATGCTGTCAATTGACTGTTTTACCATTTCCCAAAGGTCTTCTAATGGATTCAGCTGAACCAGTTTGAGCATCAGAGTCATTATAAGATGTTAAATGACCATAAAGACATGAACATTCTCAGCAGCAACTCTCATGTTGCTGCATTCAAAGCACTGTTAAGAGCCCAAAATTGATCACAATACAAAAACAGAAACATACTTTACAGCTTTACACCACTACTTACACTCTAGATATTAAATATAAGGCAGGTTAGGTCCATGGATGCATGCTGTTGAATCCAAGATCCTACCATCTACAGAAAATTTCATTTGTTAGGAAATATTATTCTAGTTTACTGTGTCCAGTTTTGTTGAGGCTGTCCTCAAACGTTTCTGCTTTTTCTTTGGAAGGAGTGGAAGATGGTACACACCATCAACTTGGTTGTTATAAATGTTTTGCATCGTGAGACACTTTTGTTCTTACAATAGTTGTAAAAAGTGATTATGTTGCAGTTTAGTTCAACTGAAACTGTTCTCTGTGACGATCCAATATCAAAGTTGGTGGGATTACATTGTAACTTAATGCTGTTGCAGTATCGGTTGTCCTGATTGAGATTGTGGGAATTTGTGTATTTACAAAGGACACCTACTTTAAAGGCAGATGATCATTTCTTTTTCATATTTGTCACACTTAAATGTTTCAGATCATAAACAGATTTTAATATTAAACAAATATGACTGTAGTAAATACAAAAGGAGATCCAAACCTGCCGTACTCTTTGTGAAGAATCTGGTCTTAAAGCTGATTGAGATGCTGTGGCATGACCTTAAACAGGCCGGCGATGCTTGAAAACTCTCCACTATGGCTGAATTACAATAAATTTGCAAGAAGAGTTGGTCAAAAATTCCTCCACCTCTTTCTGCCAAGTGTGGCAGGAGCAGTTATTTGGTTTAGGAATAACTTAATTTAAAGTTATATTTTATATTTACTCAGGTTATCTTTGTCTAATATTGAAATTTGTTTAATGATCTGAGACAAAATTTGAAAAAAGGATGGGGGCACTTTATGTATATCCCTCAGGAAGTAAAAGGGAACAAAAAAAACACACACAGAAAAAACGAATTGCACATTGATATCAAACAACATAGATTCAAGAGTAAACTAACTATGGTAAAAGCCACGCATAGCTGTTGTGGGAGGTTTTTTGAAAAAAAAACAAAACATTCCAGTACAAGTTTTGGAATGTCTTAAACTTATAGCCGAGGCTGAGAAAAATCAATTGGCACACATACAGTATACAAGGCTTTCAGCTTTTAAGAGAGAAACCCCTTTGATCTCTGATTTCTTTTATGGCAGATGCTTCACATCTGCCTACACAAACACAGCACTGGATGCGTCTTCTGTATATTCATACAGTGTTTTCAGAAGACTGTATCTGGGCTTAAAGTGTGTTTCCTTGCCTGTTTCTTTGTATGATGTGTGTAGCGTGTATGCATGTGTGTGTGATTGTCAGTGGTGGGTCGAATCAGCGTGGCTGGTGCTTTGTGTGGGCGGACAGGCAGACAGCACCCTACTTCCAACCTGACAGCAAGTATCTAGAGACAGAAGGAGAGCGATATGGAGGAGGTTGGGTTGGAGAAAGGTTCTCAAAATACTACAAAAAATCTTTAATGTAGTGTAAATTGTTTCATTCTAAATCAATCTGTAAATCTAATCAATATTTATCATTTTTCTTTCCTTCTTCTCTTAATCGTGTTTATTACAAGTGTTTGCAATTGACCTTTAATTACTACTACATGAAAACTTAACATTCCCTTGCACAATTATTTCACAATAACAGTCTCATTGACACATAAAGACACCTTATTGGCCAGGCTTTTAATGTGACAGCTGAAGACTACAAATGGATTAAACACCTTTTTATACAATATCATCTGCAAATTATAGTCACTCATGCACACATGAGAGAGCATTATCACTATTATAACTATTAATAATAACTACAACTATTTATTATTACTAACTAACAACTATTATAATATTAAATTATTAGATGGCCATCTGCTGGACACCGCAGATGGCCCCGCCCCTCCCTGAGCCTGGTTCTGTTGGAGGTTTCTTCCTGTTAAAAGGGAGTTTTTCCTTCCAACTGTCGCCAAAGAGCTTGCTCATAGGGGGTCATATGATTGTTGGGTTTTTCTCTGTATGTATTATTGTAGGGTCTACCTTATAATATAAAGCGCCTTGAGGCGACTGCTGTTGTGATTTGGCGCTGTATAAATAAAACTGAGTTGAACTGAATTGAATAGATGTAATATTACCAAAGCGGTTATGGTTACATTTTATATATTTTATTATATGCATTTTAATCCAGACTATATTAGACTTTTTAGCTTGAGTTTGATTTAATAACTTTTAAAGTGTAAATATTGTGAAGTTCAGATTTTCAAATAATTGTTTAAAAGCTCATTTTGAACTGGTGGAAGAAAAGTGCACTGATAGTCAGTAATAGAGTGAAGTGGTCTTCTGTGTTATTGCTTACTGTTACTATTATACTGCCTTTTTACACTGTTGGTGATTTTTTTTTTTGTCTGGATGTGGTGATGTGACCCGTGGAAGAAAAACAGGGATAAAAGGAGAGTGCATGGTTTCCTGGAGAGAGAAAGACAGTAGGAGGGAAAAATGGACGATGAAAATATTAAAGATGAAATGAGAGACCGAGCCAGAGAGAGAGAGGGGGGGCTGCATTCGGCTTTGACAGCCCATATTGTATCACTCTGATCCCGGCTTGGCTCTGATTGATGGCATAATTACAATATGGATATGAGATATTTACATAAGGCAGCCACAGTTATTCACAGCCAAATACTTTTCGCTGAACACATGACCCCACAGCTCTACATAAACCATGTTGTCGGAACAAGAACGCTGTAAAGAGGCACTTCGTGTTAACATCAAAACACTTCCACTGAATATATATGCTGTGCTTCTGTATAAGAGAGTATACAGGATCCTGTATACTCGCTACAGTACGTGTACATGTGATAAACACATGGAATTTTTCCTTGACTTCATGGCAACACTGTTTGGCATTTCCAAGATCATTGGCATTTTGCTGAGACGTTTTATGTCAAAACATGGAAAGATGCTGGGTATCCTGATTTGTATGTTTTTATATGCTGTCAGTGTGTCAACCTGGTTTTCGCTTTGAAGGAAGAATCTGGTAATAGCCACACTGGGGAAATACTGCAGCACCTTCTCAAAGCAACATTTTCATGTCTTAAAAGTGAGAGGATATTGTTTTATAACTTGATATCTTTTAACATGTTTCTTTAAAAAAGCAGTAGACAGGCAGTAATGACAAGTGTTGGCAAATATCTACATGCTGACAGAAAATGCTAAGTTTATATGCCAAATATTA
Source organism: Astatotilapia calliptera (assembly GCF_964374335.1). Lineage (NCBI taxonomy): Eukaryota > Metazoa > Chordata > Actinopteri > Cichliformes > Cichlidae > Astatotilapia > Astatotilapia calliptera. The sequence continues at coordinate 20,452,171 of NC_137423.1, forward strand.
GAACAACTGTGCATTTTGGAAATCGCGCCATGAATTGTTTTTGATCCATGATAACAAGACACCCTGCATACAAAGGGCTGTGTGCTTTCAGTTTGAGTATAAAGGGAAAAATGTCAAATATCCAAATGTCAGAGTTATCAGGGAAGGTTAGCAAGGAGCAGCAGCATGTTATTCCTACAGTCTTGGACAGGTCCAGTGGTATTTGTGTACATGAAGAAGCCTGTCTTGGCCCGGTGCTATTTCAGGGAAGGTACCATGACAATAACTACTTATTTCTGTCATTTTACATTCTACAGACCTTCCTCCTGAGTCACACATTAGGAAAAAGGAATTGATGTGTCCGTAAAATAACACCCTGCTGCTGAACCTGACTAATATAGCCCCTAATTGTCCCACTGTTGCATCACTCATCATATTTCAGGAATGTAAAATGTTACCAATTACTCATCTTTAGTCATCCATCCATTTTTAAATGCTTTCTTAGCTGCTTCCAACTAGAGCTGAAACCTGGAAATGTATGTGTGTTAAGGCCCCTATATTGAACTCCAACAGCCAGGAGGCTGAAGAATATAGAATATACTCTGGCACTAGAGAGCAGCGTGTTTATCCGGTATCCCAGGTAGCTGAAATGGCAGCAGATATTGTCATCTCCTGGCCTTAATGAGGAGCTTTGAGTTGCCCAAGAAACTGGGGACATGGACACTGATATGTCCATGTCCCTATATGTCCATGTCACTGATATGTTAATTAAGTTAATTGCTCTTGCTCTTGACAAAGGCGGTCGCACTTTTTCTCCTCTCCTCCTCCTCCCCTCCCTTAGCTTCCCTGCTTAGCCCTTGTCTAGACTTGTGTTTTTTGTATTACTTTTCCCTGGAACACTCTCTCACAGTCTGTTCTCTAAAACCTAAAAGAGGAATTATGGATTTGATCAACTGGTCCCTAAATGTAATTGACACCCTTTTCTCAACGAGAAGTCTGGGCTTGGGTGAGCCTGAGTGCTGAAGACATCTACCTATTCGGAACCATGATAACAGGGTTCTGTCTGATCGCAGCTGGCTTGGCCCTGGCTTATCGAAGATTTAAGGAAGCAGAACCGGCTGTTCAAACCCCCACAAGGCTGCCTGCTGGGATTGAAATGATGGGATGAGGCGTGAGTTTCTCAAAATGGGCTCATTGAGTGCAGCAAGGAGAAGATCTTGGAGAAGCTTACGGCTGCGGTGAATAAGAATAAGACCTCTGAGTGCAAACTGGATACATCTTGGAGGGGCTCGCTCGGAATAACACCTTTGAGCGCAAATTGATGACATCTTGGAGAAGCTCACTGCGGTCGTGAGTTCTCAGAAATCGGCTCTTTGAGCACAAGAAGGACAACATCAATGAGCGCAAGTTTGATAACATCATGGAGAAGCTCACTGCTCTCCAACGGGAGATTGAGAGACCAGTGTCAGAACAGCTTTGAAATTCATATGAGTTGTTTGCACTAAAGTAAAAAACCACCATCACTTCATGCTGATACCCCGTTTGGCGCCAGCTGCGGTCTCAAGGCTGGAGCTGAACAACAACACTCTGATAACGACTGTGTTTAGACTGTTTTTCCCATTCCATGCAAGGCCACCTGGGTTGGCTGGAAGACTGTTTACTTAGCCTGGCAGGGCGAAGGACACTGTCTCAGCTGAACTCTGGACACACACGCACACACAGACATATATACACATGCAGACATATACTCATCCCCCCTCCCTTTCCAAACGCCCTCGACGCTTATTCCCTTCTGATGCTGACGGTGGATCAAAGAGACCAGCACACAGGCTGCAGGCCTGGATGTACTGTCTACATTGGCTGTCTCTCACCTAGAGCTGGGCGATATAAGATTTTTTCATATCACGATATGTTTTTTTCATTTCAGGCGATAACGATATCTATCACGATATAAGCCAAATAACTATATTTGTAAGATTTAAATGTGCCGTTGCTTACAAGTAAAATGTGAAATAATCAGCAGCTTGTTTTTATTTAAATATTTGTTTCCCATAATAAGTTCAACAGGGTAGATGTACTTAAGGAACATGAGACTTTTTCAGATAAATAAAGGCAAATATTGCAAACTACACAAAACGCAGCCGCTAAAGCGTTTAAGTTTCAAAATAGAACAAACGAAACAGACGACTAAATTGTCAATTCCACTTAGAAACAAAATATTAATTCTACAAATAAATCTTAGTTTGTTTTACAGAAGAACAGACAAAATTGACTAACTTTTGTCAATATCAAATAAACTGAGAACTAAAAGGAAATTCTCAATCTCTCCTTGTTGTATAGCTTAGCTTTTCAAACAGTTTTAACAGTTACTTTAGTCTGACAAAAGCCAAATGACGAATTAGCGCTTCCAGTCAGAGACTGAGGCTACGTCCACACGTACACGGGTATTTTTGAAAACGGAGATTTTCCGTTTTCGTTTTAAAAAATAATCCCGTCCACACGTAAAGGCAGAAATGAAGGAAAACGCTGCTATGAACATGCCAAAACAGCAGGTGGCGCTAGATTTCTAACCGTGCAGAAATGTTGGCCAATCAGAAGTCTAGAAGCCTTGGTGGGAAAAAGTAAACAAAGCTGGGGCATAGAAGCAGAACAGAGTCGTATGTGTGGAGGGACAGTAACTGTGTGTATATGTAAGCATTTAAACACTGCAGAGAGTAGAATTAACAGTATTGTAGAAATTCATTTCACCGAAACAATAACGTGGCGCACAGTGTGACGTCAAAAAATGTGCACACCTTTGACGCTGCGTTTTCTCCGTTTTTCTAGTCCACACGTAAATGCAAAAACGGAGTTTTCAAAAATCTTTGTTTTCAGTGACCAAAAACGCCGTTTACGTGTGGACGAAAGGTGCAAACACATAGAAAAATCTGCGTTTTCAAAAATACCCAGGTACGTGTGGACGTAGCGCATGCACCAGTTTATTGTATTTCCAGACTTGCTTTCGGCACAATTTACAGTGCACGCTACTCTGTTTTTTGTCAGACTTGAAATAGCCGAAATACCTTCACACTACGGAACTTCTATGGCTCTTCCGTTCAACAATCTCTCCGGCATTGGAACCATCATCTGTTTTCTCTTCGGTAACCTTCGGTCACGCTTGGTTGATTTTTCTAGTCGGCACACTCATTTCCTCCATTACCCGGGCGGTACGGTGGCTGGCTGCTTCCCAAACAAATACACATGTGCGGCTTGGCACTTGTGCTGTACGTAACAAGTCACGTGACGTGACGCTGCGGCTGTGATTGGTTCGGCTCTGCGCTACGTAATTTGGATTGGCTTTTCCTTTTTTTTTTTTTTTTTTTTTTAAAGAGGACAAGAGCCGCGAGGTCTATCGCGATAGTTTAATTTTTCTATCGAGAAAAGGTTGTATCGCGATACATATCGTTATCGTTCTATCGCCCAGCTCTACTCTCACCCTTTATCCACCCCTGTTGCTTGTCATGTGTTTCTTTGGTGTATTAAGAGTTTTTGCTGAGGTGTTTTTTTCTGTACTCAAACTGATCTCCCTGTTGGAGCTCAGTCTGAGGGGAGTTATTTTTTTCTCCTTATCTTTCCTCATGTGGTGCATTTTCCATTGTTATACCTCTCTGACCTGTCTTCCCCATGTGATGTTTGTGTCATGTTTGTATGGTCGGAGGGTAAGATGGCGCTGCCATTGGGTGCAATAGTTCGGCAGCCTTATGACATTTCCCCTTGTGGGACTAATAAAGGTATATCAAATCAAATCAAAGTTCAACTGATTTTAGCACTGTATAGAGCAGTGGTAGCACACATGCATGTGAAAAGGAAAGTATTCACACCCTAGATCAGCCTCAGCAGAGCCTTACTGCTTCCAAAGAAATTAAGATGGTAAGTAGCAGTCAGGTGCTGACAATCAAACACCATTTAATTAACTGGTAATCAGTAAATGCAAGCACCTCTATAAAAGCAGAACTTTTGGGAGTTTGCTGATCTGGAGCATTTAGGTCAGGAGCTCTCCCAGACTCCACAGGCCTCAGTTAGCATGGTAACGGTTACAGTTCAAGATAGTAAAATTAGAAAAGGACTGGTTTGTTTAACAACTTTGGCTAGTTTGGAAGGGTTGCCAGATAAAAAAGCCTTTTCATTCCAAAAAGAACGTGGCAGCACAGCTTCGTTTTGCAAAGACGATTCTGAACAAACTGCAAGACTTCTGGAACAATCTCCTTTGGACAGACAAGATGTTTAGCAATAATTCACAGTGGCACTTCATACCAGCTATCAAGCATAGTGGTTTATGGACGATGATTTGGGCTTGTTTTGCAGCCACGGGACCGGGACACCTTGGAGTCATTGGCTCGACCGTGAACTACTCTTTATACCAAAATATTCTGGAGACAAATGTGAGGCCATCTGTCCCACAGCTAAAGCTTGGCTCAAATTCAGTTCTGTGATAAGAAAATGATCCCAAGCACAGCAGCAAATCTACAGCAGAATGGCTAAAAAAAAAAAAAGAGACACAACGTGTTGCAGTGGCTTAGTCAAAGTCCAGACTTCAACGCAACTCCAATATAGAGAGCTGTGCTTAAATAAATGTCCAGAAAACTGAATGAGCTAAAGCAACTTCCTAAAGAAGACTGGGACAGAATTCTTCCACAGTGATGCACAGTGTTGGGAAGGTTACTTTTAAAATGTATTCTACTACAGATTACAGATTACATGCCCCAAAATGTATTTTGTAACGTATTCCGTTACGCTACTCAATGAGAGTAACGTATTCTGAATACTTTGGATTAATTAATATATTTTCATGCTTTTTACAACTACATGAATGTACTATTGCTGTGTGATTTATTACTATTACTGAAGGTCCACAGCTCCGAACCGTAGTAAAGGGACCTCTGTCTAATACGTCCGGTTCGTGTCGGGCTCGTAGCTGAAAACTAGCTTTACTTGGTTGTCTGGGTTGACTTTGCTAGCGAGAGACAGAGAGAGGCGTTGAAAGGCTGCTCCAACGGAACTTATTGAAAACACGAACACAGTGTACAGTCGAGTCTTAATAGCTTACTTACAACTGGGCTCGTCAGGCACTCTACTTGGCTGCAGTGGTTATTATTATATTTACATGCTTCCAGCTCCCATTTCTGCTCAATGACAACTCATACTTTTCCACTCTCCTTTTTCTCCCTCCTCGCGCTCACAGACACATAACGGGTATGGCAATTCTCCCTGCAGCACGGACTACACTGCCCATGAGGCTACATTCTTTAGGGCTATGCTTGTAGCATTCAGCCTATTAGCTTAGCACAACAACAACAAAATGGCGCTCTCTCACCCAGGAAACACACAGTCTCAGAGAGCGTCACCCTGTAACCATGGCAACCGTAACACTGCCACCTGCAACAACAGAACGTAGCTGTCAAACAAAACCCAAACAGTCCTGACCCGCCACAATATGAAACAGGAATGTACCGCTGTGTAATCCATTTATTTCAACAAAGTAACTGTGTTCTAAATACCACCTTTTTAAACGGTAACTGTAACGGAATACAGTTACTCATATTTTGTATTTTAAATACGTAACGGTGGTACATGTATTCCGTTACTCCCCAAGAACTGGTGATGCAAGAGACTGTTAAAATCATACAAAAATGATTACTTCAAGTTTTTGTTGTAAATGTGGTGCTACAAGCTCTACAAGAACTATACTTGACTTCACATAGCGCAGTGACACAATTAACTTTACGTTTCTTTATCCTATAGATTTTACTAACAAGTATGTTTTTGTGTATCCAAATTCTTCATCTCCATTACATCATTAACATCATTTTTTTTTCTCATAGTTATACACAATGCAGCTCTATGGCAAATCAGTCAAGGTTTGAATACACCAACAATTCTTGTCATGCTGATTTTTTTGGGATTTATTGATAAGAAAAATATTATAGAAATATTTTTCAATTAAAAATGTAATTTATGGACCTTTGTTCTCATGCTGCATGTAGCTTGCCTGTGCATCCACCTTCGCCTTATTTTCTTTGATATATTTTATTTTCCCTCATACCTTTTTAGTTTCATTTTTCTACATTTCTTATCCACGTACTTGCTACCCCATGTGAAAGAGCAGCCGGTGCCCTCTGATGCGATGGGAGGTGCTGCTAAATGGCAAATCGGTAGTGTAATGGTGAGGGTGCCTCTCTGCAGCAACCTTTCTTACCTGCTAAATGGTGCTGTTAAACAGCGCAATAGTGAGGAAATGGGGATCTGCTGAGAGCAATTAGATCATTCACTGAACAGGTGGTGCTGCATTCATTAGCACACACCCTGTGCTGTGCATGTGTGGGTGCGTGCATTCAGGCGTATGTGTTTCTGTCCTGCAACCTTACGATCAGGCATCGCAACAGACATTGATTTATTTTTATTTTTTTTTGCATTTCTAAAAATCCTCCAGACAAACCAAAAACTCTGCTCTACTTCCCCACTCAAATAATTTGTAAATATTTATACTAATTTATTATTAAGTGTCCCTTTCCCACTAAAACTGGCTGCCACAAGAGACTCTTGTTCCCAGTGTGTTGACTAGAAGGCAGCTGCCTCCTCTGGTACCATCAGCATCGTATTAATAACCATGAGAAGTGGATTGAGCCTCATCTTTACATAAATTGTAGGCAAAAGTCAGTTGGAATCGATTCATAAAGATCTCGAGTTACTCCCGACGCAATTTATTCACCAATTTAAATTACAAAATGTGCTGTAGTAGTTACACATGCAAAAAAGTAACTAATATCCAAATGTGGAGTTTATTCATCGTATCATTCATTCATTCATGAGACTCATGTGTCTCAAAAGGATTAGTTTGCAAGCAGATGTGCATTTTTATTTCAAAGGGAAAGAACATAGACTACATAGCTGTCATGTACAGTGTCCAGTCACTTGTTACTAATAACAGTAATTTTATTAGTAAGCATAACAGTAAGTTGATTTTAAACTACATCTCACTGTTAGTGAAACATTTTAAAACTGTGTGACTGCAGTTCCTCTTTAGCTTTTCACATGGTTGATGTCATTCAGCCTGATGCATGGTTTTCACATGTTTTAAAAGCTTTGCATGCATATGAAGTACATGTTTTGCAAAAATGTCAAATCAGTGCTTTAGTATTGCCCAGTTGCCTACTTAAAGCAATGGCAATGATGATGATGTTTAGAACATTTAAAACTGACACTTAAAATAGCTCCCAGTTTTTGTTTTATTAACACTTGAATGTTTGAGACATGGTTTTTCACAGAGGTGCTTTGTGATACGTGAGTTTTTTGCACTTATGAAGTTTATATGCATGCAATGCCATCAAAGAGGTCTCTGATCAGTCCCGAATTCATTCTGCATCATGACAATACGATATACAGTACGGAAGAACAAAGAACTTCATCGCTTTTCACTTGGGGCAATTTCTTTGAAGCAGCTTTTTGTACCCAAAACACAGCAGCGAACACAAGGAACAAACAAGTAAGCTCAGTTTAAAATAAATCTAAATGTGGAATAAACTCCCTAACAGTCTGTTCATGCACATTTATTGGCAAATGGTAAGATCAAATAATAACATGTCAAGTGTCCTTGAGTGTTTTGAAAGGTGCTTTTAAATAAAATGTATTATTATTATTATTATTATTGTTAAGAAGATAAAGTTCAGTACTGAAAACTTTTTATGCAGCCTGGAGTCAAAGTAGAGAGGGAATTATTAAACTAAATTAAAAATAACTAAATAAAAAATCGTTAAAAAGAAGGTAAGACACGGTGACATCCTAATGGCAACACCAAGTATTCTAACAGGAAGTTAGAATACTTGGTGATTTCTGGGGGATTTGTTGGTTGTAAAAAGAATTCATATCTTTTCGCTTTACTCTGATGATCTTTAACAATGCAGATCAGACTGCTTTTAACTGTAAGGTTGTGGAACCAGCAGCTCAACAACAACAAAAAAAAGCTCGGGAGACTTAATAAAAGATTGATAAAAGTGAGAGAGGATGACAGAACTGAGAGAAAAGGAGTTTGCCAAGGAAGTGAATTCTCTTTTGCGTCTGCTTAAAAAATAATCTCAGATTTCACATTAAATTCTCATCAGAGGTGATCACAGAAAAAAAAGTATTTGTATGATCTAACCTTTTCCACCTTTGCATTATATGTGACGTACTTTGACCATTCAGCTCTTTGGTTTCAGATGCATTTTAGATACAGAAGAATTTTGTGGTCTGAATCCAGAGAAGGGTCATTAAGTGGTGGACAATCAGCTCAGTCACCCAGTCACAGTCAAAGAGACCTACCCCCACAGAGCCTTTCACCATCACGGACTTAGGCTGAAGTTACCGTACATGAACAGAGAGAAGACCCTGAAACAGCCAAAGATAACGGTTGCTGATTTGAATGCAAATGGGCTCTCAAAGGATGTTTACTGCGGCTTTTATTTAACAGACCAATAAAAACCTGACATTTTGAAAGCATTTTCATTTTATGTTTATGTCAGGTGAATCAGAGAAAAAACACCCCCCAAAAATAAGCTGAGTAACAGTTTACTGTCATATTTTACAGCAAGACAGTGTCCTCGCAGATTACAGCAGGTGCGCCGTAAAAGAACGGCATCATCCTGGCAAATCTAACCTGCCAAAAACTGGCAGATTTTTGGCAGATAGCAGGTGCGACAGAAATCACAGACAGGTAGGGTGTGCTGCAAGGTTCTTCATAGATCTACCAATGCATTCACCCAGCAGCCTCACCCTTATCTACATAATTCCCCGTGTGATAAAATCAACCACACTTAAACCAGGTTTTTTCTCCTATAAACCATCGATGGCAGGTTACGTCCTCTGCCCCTCCATCAGAGGGAGAAGTTTAATTTACTAAGGAATCTGACTTCCCTGATTCTGAAGGCCATTTCTGGTGTCAGACACGCCAGTGTGAGGATATCAGAAATAGCTGCCATTCTTGCTCTGTAATGTTTGGAATTTCCAGGGACTGGCGTGATAAGCATTTGCAGGCCTGAGGGCACAACTTGCTATGCTGATAAAGTAGAGAGAGTGACAAGAGTGAGAGAGTACAAATAAAACAACCCAACAGTGATGAGCAAAAACCACAGCTGTCGGACCTCGAAGCGAACAGGTTCCAGCAGTAAAACATGATGCCGGCCTCTGGTCCTGTTAGTTTGATACAGACGACTACATGATCCTCATCCATTGAGAACAGACTGGAATGGGCTGCCTGGTCTTCCTGTAGCTACAGCTGATGATGGGGTTAGAAACTGGCATAAACTGCATACATGATTCCAACCTTCCTGCTGTCAAACGCACAGGTTAATATTGTGGATCTATTTTTTAGGTAGTTCATTACATCACTAACATTGGATATGTACTGCATTTAGTTCAAGACAATGGTATATATTATCGTAGTTTTTGGTATTGATGACCATAGATGACAAAATGCCATCTATGGTCTGTCTACAGAGGCTGGTAAGGAGGAAGCTGATGTAGAGTTTACATTTTTAAAGGCAGCCTGCAGAGTTTGTGACCACTGGTGGTGCTGTAGAGTAATGAGTGGATTTTTGTTTGTATTACACACAATTACTGATAGATATTTGTCCAACATAACATCATTGTTGTGATTCACTTGATGGCAGTAATACACCGGAAGCTACAGGCTTCAAGAAAGAATTTATAAAATGTATTTAATTTTTAAAAATGGTTTAATTTGAAAGAAAAGTCCATCATCCATCCGTTCATCTTCTTCTGGTTTATCCGGGGCTGGGTCACGGGGGCAGCAGCCTAAGCAGACTCGGCTTCCTCCTCGGAAGATGTGTCAGTGGGATTAAGGAGGTCCTCAAGTATTCCTTCCTTCCAGACCCTCGCCCTCGAGCACCCTCCCCGGGCCTGGTTCCAGGGCGGGGAGGGTGGCAGGGTAAACTGGCAGGGTAAACTTTTCCCTCGATGTTTTCCTCATAAGGGTCTTCTGAATCGCTCTTTGTCTGGTCCCTCACCCAGGACCAATTTGCCATGGGAGACCCTACCAGAGGGCAAAAGCCCCCAGACAACATAGCCCCTGGGATCCCTGGGACACACAAACCCCTCCACCACAATAAGGTAGTGATTCATGTAGTCATTCAGCGTAATTATTAAACCTCAAGTCATGTTCTCTTTGATTTAAAAGAATATCACCAGATTGCTGTAGTGTGATTATACACTTAAAGCTGGTCCACATATTCTGAACTACTATGTAAATACATAAGTCGGATTAGTCTTTAAAACTAGCTGGTCAAAAGCGTACTGAAGTACTGATGTCATACCAGCATGGTGAGTTATGTGCGTAAAATCTTTAGTGTCCATCTGTTAATTTTATCCTGTTCTAAGTTCAGAAAAAGCTTGCCGAGTTATAAACAACCAGCTTGCAGCACACACAAGCCACAGATGTTCCTGTGCTTTTTGTGTGTCAGAGCCTAGTGCTGCTTGTGCAAGATTTAATCAAGGTACTCACATTAGAAGAGGCGTGCATAATTGCACGGGGCTTGATGACTGTGCACCACATCTCTCAAATTAGGGACTGCAGATGGAACGGTCATACCTTTCACGCCTCATCCCGCTGCAGTTGAATGGATGTAGAGAGTTTGTCGACTAGAATGTATCCTAAAAGCATTTGTGAGTGGCAGATGGTGGTCAGAAGCAGTACCTGAGCTTGTTCTGTGGAGACTGTGGTTCATTTCTAGCTCCATGTAGCGTTCGAAAATGAATGCAGTCTGTGAGTGTATGTATATAGAGAAGCGTAGTGAATGTAAAAACTTGTGTGAAGTATATGTTTATAATTATGATACGCAGCAGTTGTAATATAATTAAACTTTTCATCACATTAACATAATGACAGCATCGTGTTTTCATGGGCCCTGCTCTAATCACAGTTTTAATTATAATCAAATAGTTTTTTACATGCATTTAAATATTGCAACAACTTCAGTTTGCACCATCTAAGCACGTGTCATCATGAAAAGCTAATGTTTATCATTTTAGATCTATTCTGCTCAGCTCTTTTCCTCAGACCGCTCAGAGTTTCTGTTCTGTTAGGAAATCGATTTATCTTTGGTATTTCAAATGTTACATTGTTGATAAGAAATGGCGATAGCAATTAAAAGGAAACAAATTTGTATTCATTTGCCTTCCATGACAGCATGTAGTGACAGACAGTGACAAGACAATTTGCTCCAGTGGATGAGAGTGGCACTTAGGCTGCAGTGGTTATCACTGTGGCCTCACCTGGCTGGCTGAGACCTTTCGATCTCCAGTTTGTGTTCTCTCGGAGAATATAAAAAACATCAGAGTCCATCAATCCAAATACAGGCTTGTTAGGTTAGCTGTTAACCCTAACTTGGCTGTAGGCAGGAATTCGGCCATAAATGTAACCATGAATGATTGTCTGTCTCCATGTGTTGGTTCTATGACGGATCCACCTCTCAACAAATGACAGCTGGGATTGGCTACAGGCCTAGTGCCAGTTCTGAATGGGTGCTAGATAGCCTCCCAGTTTTTAACATCTGGAGTTGTTGGAATGAATTGGCGCACATTCCACATATTGACCAAAATGCTTCCTGCTCCTGACCTTAAATGACTTCTTCCTCCTTGGAAGTTGCAAACTCTTCCACTGCAGTTAGTTTTTTTTTCTCAGGGCTATAGTTAGTCATCAGTCCAACTCCAGTAACCAGTGATGGTTCTTAGCATGAAGGTTAGGTCATCCTGGTCTCATACACCAAGATTCTACCTTCATGACACAAATTAGGTGGACCTGAAAGTCGTTCCAAAGCTGTACATTTCATGGGAATCCTGACTAAAAAAGATACCAACACCTGATGTGCTCATAAAATGCAACTTTCAGCTATACAAAATAAATATAAAAGTTTATTCTGCATTCAAACACAGGTTTTAAATACGCTGCAGTGAAATTTCAAATGAAAAGCAAAACCTGTGCTGGCACTCTCAATGTTCCTGCTGCAATAATGTGTACTGATTGTGGACATACGTTTTAAATGGTTTACTGCACATATCCAGTATTTTATGGGTTTGTCACCAAAAAAAAAGGCATTATTCATTATTACTCTTAGCTTTTATGGGGCTCTCACTAGACTTAAAAAAAGCTCTATTAAATGGAGGAACTAAAACTCCAGGCAGAGTGGCTGCAGTTGTTATTAAATGGGAAATGGCTTTAAAAGTCAGTGCAAATCTGGTTTAGTGTGCACGGTTTCAAACAAAACAACAACATCAGTTGCTTTAAAAGAACCAGATCTGATCTGCAGACATATACTAACATTCATCGCTGGAATGCAATAACAGTGGTGAGTCATTGGCTTGTTCTGTCTTCACATTTATTCACATTCCTTTTGTTTCTTTGTGCCATTCCTGTTTTCAGTGATTTCAGGACTGCCACAAAATTTGAGTTGAGGTCACACTCAACAGCTGAAACGCTTTTGTGTCACAGAATAAACCGCTTTGCTCAAGAATACTTTGGTGAAATGGGTACTTGACACAAAGACAAAGAACATGTAAAAAAAAATAAAATTATATATATATATATTATGTTCTAGTGTGTTTTGTGTGATTGCTGTAGAATGTTTTCTTTCACACATGCAATTATTTTCTCGTACTATAAGAATTTTTTGGAAGCTGTATGAAAGAAAAACCCTGAAAAAAAGTGTAACAGACTCCAATAAGAGTGCACGACACCAGACTGAAACCAATTACACCTCCTCTAGCAGAGATTAAAAGGACGGATATCAAATCTTTCATAATGATGACGAGGCGGCTTATGTTTCCATGTAAAACACAGACTGCCTCTGTAACCAAACAGCATGACTCATGCACTTTGGGAGAGAGAGATAGTGTGACAGAATAGAGCTGCAGGCTGTCTTTAATATTGGATGTGTGGCTGAAGCGGCCTAATGGCTTAACACTAGCCTGTTTGGGACAAGAATAACCTCTTATCTGTGTGTGTGTGTGTGTGTGTGTGTGTGTATGTGGGCTGGGCTTAGCGGTGGTGGTCTGCAGTGTGTTTGTGTGTATTTTCATGCCTGTCCATCTAGTACTTTTAAGTTAATTAGGATTTGCATGTTGTTTACAATTAGACAAACACACAAAAAATGGACAAAATCTTGTCCGGATGAGATTATTATAATGACACCCCTCTTGGTTTTGCAGGCATCAAAACCAAGAGGGTTTGATGCCTATTGCATATTCTGTTTAAGCAAACAGAATATGGGCTCTACATTAAGAGCAGTATGTTTTTGGGACCTCTGGGTTGAAAGTTAAACACTTCTATCGCACACGTTTTATCCCCACAAAAGCACTTTAATATGCAACCTGCCTGAGTGCCGTGCAATGTGTGCGTCTGCATTATACACACACACTGACCCTGCTGAGAGCTCCCCGGGCTCCCGTGTTCGGATATCATTATCAGAGATAGACAGACAGAAAAGCAAAGCGACAGAGAGGATGAAAGATACGAGTAATGCTTTAATAGTGTTTGTTCTGCGCTGCACCCTCTCCTCTCTGTTTGTGCATTGATAGAGCTCACATTCACTTAACCCATCGCTGATGACAACTTTTTTTTTAAACAATTTCTTTTTTTCTCTCCCTCTCTGTCTTTTCATTTGCTTATTTATGGTCTAATTGTTTTCTTGATCATTGGGGCTTTGTTTAAATATCCTTACCTTCTTATCCTTGCTACCGTGCACACATGCATGGCATCAGCTTCCAGTGATGTGCTTGCATTCACCTTCCTGCATTCACGATGGATCAGACCTGAAAACGAGCTGCTGCCGTTCCTGCCTGAACAAATGTGTCAGGGTTCATGTGTGAAAGAGCAGAGAGACAGAAATTGACCTTGGTGAGGCAGTGTGTGTGTGTGTGTGTGTGTGTGTGTGTGTGTGTGTGTGTGTGTGTGTGTGTGTGTGTGTGTGTGTGTGTGTGTGTGTGAGATGGAGAGAGTGTTTGGTGATTGGGGGTGGGGCGTTGGGTATGTGAGAAAAGGGGTGTTAGGAGAAGACTTTACCCTCTATGAGTCAAAGAAGGTTAGCTTAACGCATAAGGGAAAACAAGAAAAATGACGCGCTACCTTCTGGGGTAAGCAAGGCATCAAGTTATGAAATTATGCATGATAAGATTAAAACAGTTGTTTCTAAATTTTGAACTTCTTGATCAAAGCCTGATGGACTACAAACTGGAAATCAATCAATAAATAAATTGGATAATATTTGTTGTTTGTAATTCTTTATAAATACAGTGGTACCTCGTAGATACAATGGTGTGAAAACATTTTGCCCCCTGCGTGATTTCCTAATGAGGTCCCAGGACTCAATGGTAATTCAACAATTGGGTTTTATTGACCCAAAAATATGAAAGATAATTAACAAATCCAAAATACTTAAACAGGCAGACCAACAAAAGAGGTCAGCTCAATAAACTAAATTCAAAATAACAACTAAAAAAACCTCAGACAAACAGACCCCCTGAAATGACACATGAGGAACTGGTTTAGCCAAACCAAATGACACACAAGGGGGACAATTAAACAAACTTCAACCACCCCCCAGCTAATCAAGCATGTGGTTTAGTCCAATGAGGTTGTCAGTAGTAGTCAGCAGTATTTCAGATCCCCCAGCCCTTTGTCACACCTTTTGCCAACCAGGAAGGAGAAGCCAACCCCCAGGTAACTCAAACAAAGAAAGATGTATTCATATAACATAAAACGGAACTTTGACCTTGCAGTGTTATTATGTGTGCGCGCCAACACTGGAAGGTGTGATGGAAAAAAGAATGAAAGTAGTGACTGCAAAGTAAAGTGAAGCAACTAGTGGTGAGGTGTGGAGCTTGCAAGCAGAGTATGCAAAATAAAAAATAAATGACTACACAAACAAAAAGTTTTCATCTAGAAGAAGTGTGTACATTATTGTACTTTATTGAGCCCCGTGGGGAAATTGCTCTCTGCATTTAACCCATTCACTCAGTGAAGCAGTGGGCAGCCATTGGGCGCCCGGGGAGCAGTGTGTAGGGACGGTACCTTGCTCAGGGGTACCTCAGGGTAGCTGTTAAGGGGAATCGAACCCCCGACCTTCCGATCATGGGGCAACCACTCTACCTACTGAGCTATCCCTAATTGCACAAATCTATTTTCCAGTATTTACTTATTTATCAGTATAGACGGTGTTATTGATATTAGCTTCCCTACTCTGAAGTTTAATGTGGCATTAACACAAAATATAATAGGAATTGCCCAGATATTTTGAAAATTTAAGACTAGCATCATGAATAAAGTATTCTGATTCTGATTCTGATTTTTAAGCAACATTCATCATTATTCCAATACTCCTCTAGGACTCAGTGCTAGATTTCTTAGGTTTTTTAAGTCACGAGCGTTACACCCAGCACTCACAGGACTTATCTAAGTTTGTGTGGATTTTGATGTAGGTTTATAATCTAGATAACACCGTAGAAAATAATGCCTAATCAATTTGTCAGAATGTTGCCTTTTAGGTTTAAACTTGTCAAAGACTAAAAACACACAAAATCCAAAGTGTGGGTTTAACACTGGGACTATTTTGCATTCCTAAACTATGAGTAATTAATTAATTAATTTGTTTCATATTAAAAGTAGGTGTTCCAACATCTGAGGAAACGCAGCACGCTTCTGTTTTTCAAAGTAAAAAAGCTGTCACAGTTTACTCTTCCATATTGTTAATGCTACGATGTCGGCGTGTTGGTGATGTAAAAGTCTTCAACATCTTTTATATCCATATCTTGTTGCAATAACATAAATTGTGAACAATAATAATGTAATGCCTAAATGTAAAATGAGTGCTATTGGTCATGAATTTCAGAATATATTTTATGGTTTGTCATCTTTAAATATTATAACAAACTCTTGAAATGTTGTCTTAAACTCTCAGTTAGGCTTTGGCAACAGTTTTGTCTGCTGAATTGTCCTGTAGCAGGACTGAGTAGCTTCAGGTTTTTTGCGTAGCTGATTCTCTAATCTTCCTCCTCTGGAAGGCAAAGGTAAAAGCTATCCTACAACTATTTGTTGAAGTTTATGTCTCAACAGTGTAATGCCTTGATGCCAGGCTCTATTGGGATTCCTCGTCTCTTTCTTTTTATGTTTTTTCTTTATCAGATAAAACTCACAAATACGTCTCACTTGTCAGTGCATGCCTTCTTTTCTCTGTCTTTACCTGAAGACAACAGCTCAATTTAGCTTCTCTGTTATAATAGAACATAATCTTCCAAACTATCTTCTTCAGGCTATGTTGCCTCTTCTTCACTCTAACAGGGTCAGGAAGAGACAGATTTATTCCATAAATCCTGCTTGGTCTGTTCCTCACGTGTGCATGTAAATTTTAACGTTATGAGTTGAATGCTCTCCCCGTGTTTGCGTGGGTTCCCTCCGGGTACTCCGGCTTCCTCCCACCGTCCAAAGACATGCAACTTGTGGGGATAGGTTAATTGGAAAATCCAAATTGCCATTAGGTGTGAATGTGCGAGTGAATGTGAGCACGAATGGTTGTCTGTCCCTGTGTGTTGGCCCTGCGACAGACTGGCGACCTGTCCAGGTTGTACCCCGCCTCTCGCCCTATGACAGCTGGGATAGGCTCCAGCGCCCCCCGCGACCCTGAAAAGGATAAGCGGAAGCGAATGGATGGATGGATGGAGTTGAATGCTTTTGATTAAAAAAAAAAACACAAATAAGGATTCAACTTTATTGTCATTACACATGTATAAATATGGGTAATGAAATACAGATTGCATCTCATCAGAAGTGCAAGAGCAGTAAGTGCAGTAGGAGCAGATAAGGAACAGATAAGGGTAGGATAAAAGGTGAGAATAGTTATGAACAGATTATATACAAGTAAGTTGAGTATACAGATGTTTATATTGGTATACAGACAGCAAATATACAGATGTGCTGCACATATACAGATGTATCGACGTGTGGTAAACAGATCTACAGAGTGCTATAAATATATCTACAGTAGTGGAGGCGTAGCGCTTTGAACAGACTATAATAGTGAACAGTGTACGTTGTATTACAGAGACTATGCTATGTCAGTGTCCTTTACTATAGCAGTAACAAGTATCAATCACTTTAAAATGTCACCATGAACTTGAGAAGTTCTCTGTGCAAGGTCACCGTAGTTTTGGTTGTGCTGTGGACCTCTAGCATGACCAAAGCATAATAGAACATATATCACGTAGTGGAAAAAAATTAAAGAATTTAAAACATGCAGTGTAATTGGACACTAAAGTTTTAGCTGAGAAAAAAATAAAATGTTAAAATAAAGAAAAAGTTTGCATTCGTACAGAGTGAGGAGAATTGGTGCTTTCATTATTTATTAGCACCACACTTTATATTTGCATAAATTGAAAATGTTCATTAAGTTTATTTTGGGCTTTTAAATAAATAACTGAATTAATTTGTTCCCCCAAGCAGTACAGCGTTGGACTAGAAGTCAGACAACATGGTTACAGAAGCAGCCACTCTGACTTGTTCAGCACAGGTGCACCCAGTGTTCATAATAATGGTACCACTCCAATTAGCTGTTTCAGTAGCTTGCCCTGGTACTGTTTGTGCTGGCTTATTGGAACACTCCATATAACGTAGCCATCATTAGCATTATTAGATGCACCTGTGCTCTTCTTGGTGTGACAAATGTGTCAAAATGTTTGCTGTGAGAAACAATTATTGTATGTTGTTGTGTCATTTTTAGACCTTCTTCTTTTCTAAAGTCAAAAAACAAAATTATGCTAGAGAGACTTTGTAATATCATAATAACTCCTTGAAATAAAGTAGAGCTGAGGAATTTCTAATTTACACACACACACACACACACACACACACACACACACACACACACACACACACAGACACACTCTTCATCTTATATGTGTTCACTTGGATTTGTTCCCATGGTTTTAGAGCTCATATGATATGACACACACATATCAGCAATATTCACGTGTCTCCTCAGCAGCTGCTTCATTGTTCAGGTGATTTCAAACTACAGTCATGATTCAGTTAATTCCAGCATCAAATGGATGAAAAGCACAACAGAATGAGTGCTGGTTTAGCTAATCTTCTATTTCAGTCTTACCCTCATTTACTCTGTATGTGGTAGGCACTGCAGTTTATGGGGGGGAAAAGAAATAAAAAAATGTAAGAATTAAATATTGAAGTGATCCAGCTCACAGTCACAACAATTTGACTCTTTATATTGTAATGTAAAGACCTTACAATAATACAGAGAAAACTCCAACAACCAGACGAGCCCCTTTGAGCATGCACTTGGGGACAATGAAGGAAAAACTTTTAAGAAACCTCTGGCAGAACCGGGGCAGCCATCTGTTGATTGGTCCACACACGTCGTTTTCGTTGTTACTTTAACCCTAAATATACCGAATTTCCCAGAGGAACCCACCCGAGGGATTAATAAAGTTCTATCTTATCTTATCTTAAATACATTCAAAATGTTGTCATGTAGCCTATAGAAGAAAGAGTAGACTAGAAACAGCATTTCTTTTCACTGTTGCTCTCTATAGATGAGGCAGATAAATCTAAAAAGACTATTTGACTATTTACCGTTGTTTGAATCGACCTGTGACCAACATGCTTTTGATGATGATGGAATGGAAACATTTTGAAAATCTGGAAATGTTTGTATTTTTGTAAATGGCCTTGCTGATTTCAATTCATTGTTGCGTGTGATTTTGATCAAAACACCAGTATTATTGATGAGAAACATGCTGGCCTGCAGGTTACTAACCAGTAACCCAAACCTCAGCACGGTGCTCACTCCCGCACAAAGTATGAACTTGTTCTGACGGCCTCTCTTTCTCACATTCCAAACAAATTAACACTCCTAGTGTCAAGTGTCGTACAGCACACCAGGAGCAACATTTTTGCATAATTTGGTGTAAATTACTGTAAATTAGTATGATGCATTTAATTACTCTCCTCTCAAAATGTTGCACTTTGAAAATGCCCACCAATACATGTCTCGAGGGCAGCTGCAGAAATACCTGCGTGCACGCTTTTAGACACTGCAACGCTTTGATGAATCCCAGCAGTCTATTTCTAACCTCAAATTAGGATTTTGCACTTGTGCAGGCTGTTTGTAAAAACTACAGGCGTTTCTTATTTCCATACTCCATACTGTTTCCCACCTTGTCTTTCTCCATACTCCTGGTTGTGAACCAGAAATCAGTTTCAGTATGTCTGCTGTCCTCCACATGCATTTCAGGAACTGAGACGTCCTACATCGTGGCAGAGCACAGGACACAACACGTGACTTTGCAATTACACTGGGTGCTTGTTAGTGCCGGGTTTTAATGACAATGTTGCCTCCTGCGCTGTCTCTTACTCTTTCTCTCTGTCCTGTTTCCCAAAGGTGCCAGTGGAGAACAGAGAGATGAAGACTTTATCTCTCCTCTTCCTCCTCCTCCTCGCCTCGGGAGCCTGTGACGACGTCAAGTACATCTCCAAGAGGAACTCAGGTAGGATGAAGAGCCTCGGTGTTTGTTGTCATGTGGCGTACTCTGCTTTGTTGAAAACGAGCCTTTCTCTCTTGAACATTCTCAGGCTTTTTATTTTTGGAGCTTATTGTTGCTTTGTTTTTCTTGCTTTGTTTCACTGCCAGCACTCTACAGTCTTCTCGCGATAATGCTAACTCTTGTCTTTTGTCATTATACTCCACCTCACTCTTATTCTCCTTTTGCTGTCAAATATAGGGTGTCTCTCAATGTTCCCCTGCAATCTGCTCTGCTCTCATCCTTTATGATGTATTGACATCTCTTAAGTTGATGCAATGGACACTCGCTCCCACAGCTTTTCCCCCTCATCCACAATCACCACCTCTGCCTTTCTTAGATAACACTCCTCTCCAAACTCCATCTCAAAGCTCAGAATGGCTGTCTCTCCATTTCTATCCCTCTCCTTTTTCTGCTGAGGGGGTGTAATGATCAGCCCGTCTGACTGCTGCTGTCATTGTTGCTGCTGCTGTGCTCATTTGTGTATCGGCAGGCCCGGTGATGACAGATCTGCTGATAGTCTTTTATTCATAATCGATTTGTTGTGTCACGCTAATCGTCTTTACAGAAGGAGCTTGATTGGGATATTGATGTATGGCATCAATAGTTTTGTGTGATACTATTCGGTGATCTTGGTACAGTGCTTTGCAGAAGCCTTGAGTAATGCCACATTTCTTTATATTTTGCTCCCAAGGAGCCAGACTCTCTTATCATTTTTAAAATGGAGCAAAAGTTCTCCAGGTTTTCTCAAAGTTTTTCTTAGACAGCATTTGTTACCATTTTTTGAGCTGAATATAAAAGAAAAATGCCTAAAACTTGGCATATCTCACTTTCCAGTGTGTTCCTAAAAACAATTTCAGGAAACTGGACACGTTGAGGACAAACAAGTGGCAGGTCTTAAAACTATCTAAAGCAAATGAACAGTATCTGAAAGTAAAGAAAAAAAAATCCAGCAAATACCTGACCCCGATCCTGAAAGACATGCATCTGATCCTTCAACCGATCCATCTACTGTACACTAAAGCTTCATCAGACATGGCCTCAGTGGAAGAGTGGCTGCCAAATGCCATTTTTAAGGAAGGAAAACTGGGAGAAAACGCTGAGGCATGTCCCATTACACAGGAACTGGACTGAAAATCAGTCCTAACAAGTTTGAACATTTTGGTTCAAATGATCATCAATATTTACAGATGAGCTCAGGAGACAGTCAAAACAGCGAGTGTCTGCAGGCATCTGTAAAATCATATCAGCTGGTGGTGTTTGAGATTTTGTCATAACTGAATGCAAAAAAAGTAAGGTCAGATTTTGCATCCATAACATCTGGAAAGCATCAATGATCCCAAAGTAAAATCACACCTGGACTGAAAAACACACAGTTGAACACTATCAGTCATGGATTGGCCTCCCCAGAGTCGGACCTCAAATGTATTGATACTGTGTGGGATCATCTTGAACAGAACAACAACAGCCAAAGTAGAGCTTTGAACGTCTGGAGAAATAATCCTGAAGCAGCCTGAGAGAGAAGAAAGCGGCCTGAGAGAGTTCAGACTGTGCTGAAGAATAAAAGACTAACTGTACAAACTCTGTTTTTGCCTTCCATACTATGTTTCTATTTATGTTTCCAAGTTTCCTAGTAACATATAAAGAAATGAGGAGTAACTCAAGACTTTTGCAGTATTGTATGTGTGACGTAGAGGTGAGCTGTTTAGCATTTTGATTCATTTTCATGTTGCCTTCATACTTGAATGGAGCATTTCACCTGCGGTTTTACACTCAGGGAATCTTTCATTATAAATATTACCTACAGCATCTGTAATTTTATTCTCACACGCTCCTGCCAGATCCTGAAAGTGATAAAAACACAGAAAATTACCCAGCGATTTTTAGCAAGCTCAGGTCATCTAATTATAACAATCCAGTTAGAATTGATTCCCCTTTAATATAATCCTGTCTCACTGTTTTGCTTGCTTATAAGTGAGCGTGTTGGTCCTGGTGCTTTAATCGAGGGGATACGAGGGCAAGCATAACAATACTTCAGAGATTCTTTGTAATTACACACACTCAGCATCTGAGAATTGCATTACAGCACTTCACCCAACCACTGTAAGAAAAACACAATTGTGGTTTGTGTCTGCTTGCTATACTTGATTTTCCTGGGAGACTTCATACCTGGTGGAGGACAGAACTGCATGGTGAAAGCATATGGTTTATGAGGTGCTGTTACACTACTATTATTACACACTGTGCATGCAACATTTACTTATATAAACAAAAAAAATCATATGACTATCAAATAGCTATTTTTGCCTTGGTTGCATAGTTTAACATAATTAAGCTGAAATGAAATCATGGGTAGAAAAATGCAGGACATGACAAAACTTGCAGGGAAACCCCAACCCCACCCTTACCCACTTTCTTCATCTGAAGTTGACTTTCTCTAAAAGGAGCTCAAAGGTCGAGGTCACCCACAGAACAGACCCTGCAGCTGGCAGCCAGTCACTGAGAGTTAACCTGAAAAGATGCTTGCCAAAATGCTTTCCGGCCCACCCTGAGATCCGCATAAAGTGCTTCTTCCTGGATACAATTTTATGGAATAAAAAAATAATCAAAAACTTTTTGACAACAGCAACAAAAGAAATATCACAGTTTCTCAACGTTTGCTTCTTCGTGAGAATCAAACTTGGTGAAGATGTTTTTAAGACTAGTTAAATTGTTTTCTCTCCACGTCTGTCTTTGGCACGCTCGCCCCTCAGCCTGCTGACTGTGTGTGGGTAGGTGAGTTGGTGGGAGTCTTTGTTTGGTGTTTGCCATGTATGTGAGCGTGTGCGGGTGAATAGACCACTTCTTGACATACCAAACTGTGACTGTGTGTGTGCTGTATATATCCAGGTTCTAAGTGTATGTGTGTACAAACTCCCCGAGTGTGCTTCAGTGTATCCTCTCTGTATGTGTGCTCTACTTCTGTGCATGTGTGTGAGTGGGAGAGGTGTGCACAGAGCAATTATGTGATCAGAGCAGAGCCAAGCGGACATTTATGTGGGCGAGCGCTACAGTTGGCCAAAGATAGTCTGTTAGATTTTGTTTCTCTTTTGTTGTGTGTGTGTGTGTGTGTGTGTGTGTAACTGGACACCATATGGATGGGAACTACCGTTTCCTTGTATCAGTCTCTGCATTGCTCTGATGCAGCACCTGCTGCAGTTAGAAGAGACACAATGTGATTGGAGAAAGCTCTACATCAAGGTTGTTTTTATACAAATCAACACATTCATGTAAAAATGGCAGTGTGAGACTTTATGATCCTTACACAGAAATCCTTGCCTAATTGTGCATAATGACAGGACATTAAATCATCCTCATTATTCCCATGAATCAGCTGATGGTGCCGCTGATTCATCTCTACTCACTGACTTGGTAAATCTCACACAGGGTGCACATTTAAACTGCTTTAGCCTGCATGAAGTTCTTGCAATTCTGCAAGCCACTCTGCAGCCCAGTCCACTGCAGTTCCTCTTTCATCGTGTAAATAATTTAACCAGTGTCATGCATGTTGTTACTGCCTGCTCTGTTCTGATGGCTCATAAAAGCCAAATATAAATCACTACAGCTGGAAATAACAATCATCGTTTGATTATATTGGTCCTGACTGAACTGCAGTTCAATCCTCATGTACAGAAGCTGACACCTGACTGCCACTCAGAGGTCAGGTGTCAGCTAGTATATGCATCATCAGCGCTCAAGGTGCTCAGGTTCGGTCCTTGGCTGAGAACGCTTCAGCGGGTCTGATATTTGTTGACAAGAAGATTTTTCACTCCAATATTATATAAATAGAAAAGTACAGGAGAGACTGATGGGCATCTTTCTGCCCGCCGAGAGAGCTCAAACACGTTGGCAACCATCCATATGGGCAACTCTTTGAATGGAAGCTGCATTTTAAAGAATGATCATTACAATTTGGAGTAAATAAGCTGAAATACAATATGAGGAAAATGAGACTGAAATACAGAGAAGCTAAACAAGGAATCCTCATGTGAAGGGACAAACCTGACATACTTTGGCTCTACCAAGATTTAAAATGTCCTTTGTAACCTGTTACAGAGCCTGTTTAGAAATAACACAAATTTAGAATTCATATATTTTTTTTCTCAGTCTAGACTTGTTTTCACTGAGTCAGAACAGCAATTTCTAATTACAGCCACTTCTTTGGGTTATTGCACAGCTGAATGACAACGTTCGCCATGAAGAAGGTTGATTTGAAGTTTTTGGTAATAAGAAACTAAACCATTTGGGCACTTTTTGGAGCTGAGTCAATGCAGGCTAGGGAATGTGAATCCCTTACTAGCGGTAACTTCTATGGCTGTCAGCTGAGTGTATTTGACCTCTGTGCTTTTAAATGACCCGATTCATGAATATCGATGAGAACTACTCATCAAAGAAGATGCTGATCTGAATGAAAACTACTATAACTAACAGCTAAACAGAAAAACTGTCTGATTTTAGACAGACACTGAGACAACACTGCCACGATGCGGTCAAATAAAAATGACAACATTGCCGTCTGCAACATTGTTACAAGTATCTAATCATAAAATCACCAAAAAACAGTAATAATTTCGCACCACGAGACTGTTTACAAAACAGTTTAAGGAAGCTAAGTGAATATTTGAGGCAAAAAGGTAATTGTAGGGCTGCTCTTCACTTACTAACAGCTTGAGGTGTGCATGCAGATTCAAATCTTCCCTCGTAAGCTTTTCTGTAATCTTGTTTATTGTGCTGTACAGACTGTATGCACGTTGTGAAGCGGTGTACATTTAATATATCATTGGATGAAATATTTCAGCACTTTGCTCTGGCTCCTCAGTCATTTCAGTATTTTATCTTACAATTCAATCATTCCTTATTTATCTGAAAGGCTATGCTATGAAAATCTATAAATCTGATAAAAGTTCTGTCTACAGCTCTGTTCACTTTGAAAAGTTTGAATTAGCTGCACATCTTCAAAGCTCTGTATGACTGAATCTGGGGGATAAATGCACTCGCAAAGTTACCTAAAAAGATCTTACATAATTTCATATGTTAGAGTTAGACCCAAAAAATATTTTATGTATAAATTAAACTTTATAATTTATATATTTTTTAATTATAATGTCAAATCTAGTTTATATTAATTGGTGAGTCAGTCGTTACAAGCTTTAATTATGTTACATGCGCAGTTATTACTTTTCAGAGGTTTAATGTTTTGTTAATTCGATTTTTTTCTAGATTTCATCTGAGCACCTGAAATTAAAATTAAACTGAGAGGTTCCAAACTAAATTTGCCTGTGATGTCACGTTCTATTAATAAGATAAGCACCTCGTGACTCAGAGATGGTTGGATCAAAACCTGAATATCTAAACAAGCTAACTACATACAGTATGTGATGCTATGTAGTTACTTATATAGCACCTTTCATAGAGTCACAGCCAGTTTATCGTATACATCAGTGGAAATTAAACAATACAAAACCCTAAAAAGTAATGAGAACAAAAAGATTTGTATAAATACTGTTTATAATTTGTAAGAATGAAAATAACAAAACAGAACAACAATGAACCAAATGCAAATGTAAGGATTTTATGATTTAATGCTCTAAGCACAGATGCATAGATGGATGGGTTTATGCATCCATGGATACATTAAATATTAGGAGTGTGTATAAAAATGTGGATAATCTCAGAATGAAAACCTGTGAAGTAAAGTTGAAAGCAAAGTTCAAAATCAATCAAATATTGATTGTGGTGGTGAAATGAAGGAACTTTACAAAAAAATGTGTCATCATCCAAAATCTTTAAAAACGGTATGCTTTACGTTTTTTACCAGCTCACCTAAAAGCTACGCTACCAGTGTTTTTGCATTTTAATACCTTCATTAGTAACACTTTAAAAATATATATATTTAAGTCTACCTTTCTAAATGATCTGTTCCTTACTTTTACTCCTAAGCTCTTTCTCTGCTGGGCTCATTCTGGCAGAGCCTCAGGAGTACCGCATGCATGTATGATTCATTTTCATATTCAACTTTTCAGTGACCTTGCTTTTTCATCTATCTGCACTTTTATTTCTAAAAATACATATTCAGGTACAGGACAGCTTTCCTTTACACAGCAGACATGCTGAATTGTTAAGGGAAATATCAGAGTGCAGCTAATGATGTTGAAGTAACTGCATTTATACACAGGCAGAAGTGCTTCTTAGATTAGCCCATTTTGCTGAAAGTGCTAATGAGCTCGACAGTTGCTGCACAGGCATGACAATGCTGGAAACAATGCCTGGAAGTCATGAAGGCAGCTGCATAAACACACACGCAGTCACATGCACTGTTTTCATTCAAGCAGAATTTTGCACATAGCACGAGCCAAAACCACAGAACACACACACACAGCAGGAATGTCTACACAATAACACACTCACACAATAACACACATTATGTGCTTTAATGTGTTAAGTTGAACGCTGATCATTAACATCTTCATCATCCACATGTTATTTTAGGAAAACCCCACCAAACCAAGGGTAAACTATTAACCCAGATGGCGAACAGAAAAATACGATTACAACTCTGTACATATTTTTATCCTACCTTTCTTATTTTGGAATTAGATGGAATGTATATGTCAAATTCAGGAAAGAAAGAAAAACCTTGCTTATACTGTTTATGCCTTACACTCTATATTCTACATCCATTCTCATTTACATGATACTCTTTAAAGACTCTTCATGGCTGGCCCCTTTATGAAGTGCAGATACAGATGTTTTGCAGTGTTGCAGTGAGTGAATGTTTGTTTGTGTGTGTAGAGGTGACTGAATGCCCTTGTGTGCTTGCATGTGTGTGTGTGTGTGTGTGTGTGTGCGCCTGACGCAGCTAAAAGCTGAGATCAAAGAGCGATTAGATCTCAGAATGGTCTAATCTCAAATCATCTCCCATGCATGCAAAGCAGAGCAAAGACATTTTAGATGTGTGCTGGTGTGTGACACAGACGGTGCTTACTTCACTTTGGTGTGTAACATATCTGCATTGTACAGATTCAAAACACATGCTGCCCTTTGCTCTGAGAGCGCACTGCAGCTGATTTTGCACTGGAAGCATCTGAAGTTGAGCAGAGTTTTAACTTCTGCTGCAGACAATTTTTCCACAGTGAAATGTTGACGCACGTGGTTTTCACACTTGGCTGTGATCGACTTTGCTGCACAATGAAGATGAATGTCAAACTCTGTAAAACAGCAACTTCTATGAAAAGAGACGTTGCCAGAAAAACAAAACGATACCACTTACTGATATTGTCCCATTTGCTTTATTAGCTCAAATGAATGGGTTTGTTTGTGGCAAATAAATCATTTATGGATGCTTTAAACATCTGCTGTGCATTATTAAGAACTCGCTTTGGCTCATCAGAAAAGTCCTCCTCTAGTGCACCTACATTTAATAAAATAAAAAAGTTCAGTGAGCTGTTGATGTGATTGTTGTTGTTTCAGTTCCAGCCAGTCACACAAATCCGTTGGGCTTGTTTCAGGAATGGCACAAACCATTGGATGACATGAATGGCATCTAATAGCTTTCTTTGTTGTGAAGAGGCAGGCCACTATTATACAGCAGCTACTGTATGTGTAGCTCAGGAGTATGTGTGAGCTGGGGAAATGCTGCAGGGCCCACGAGGCACAGTAGGAGGTGTCCAGCTCACGTGACATCATACCAGAGGTGTCAAACATAAGGCCTGGTGGCCAGAAAAAACCACCAAAGACTCCAATTTGGCCCACTGGACAGCTTCTGAAAGTGTCCAGTGTTGGTGAAGGAAGGCATCAATTTTGGACTTTTAACTGTTTGTCTCAGAAACAAAACTTAGGTAAAAAAAAAAAAAATCTGGTAATTCTTTGTTTTTACATTCCTCAGGTCCCAATCAACCCAAATAGCAAAGAAAATTTTAAAATGCATGACATGAAAGAGTTTGAATCTTAGGAGGTTAAGGCTAACTGGGAGCCAATGCAAAGGAACCAGTGAAATGCGGTCTTGTGTGTGTGCCAGTTACAATGTGGAATAGAGATCATCAATGGACTGTTCTGGGAAAGAGCTGTGAAGACATGCATAAACAATTTAGAAAATTTAGAAAGAACTCAGAAAGTTGTGGAGAGTGTAACATCCACATCACAGTGCCTGGTAGAAGCCTAATCTTCTCCTGTGTGGTTGTTTAAGAAGCACTGTGAATGTCATTGCCACTTGTGTAGGCAGAAAAAATTCAAATGACTTATTCACCACTCTGGAGAGTGCAGACAGACAAAGAGAACAGGAGACGGAGCAATATTCAACATTTATTGCATATTCTACTATAAGAGCTGAAGAGAGCCAAAAACAATGCTGTTAGCTCGAGACGCAAATATGAAACGAGTAACAAAGTATTGTGATATCATTGCTGTTTTAGCTTCATCTCAGTTAGCAGACAAATGAATGCGTTTCACTAATCATCTGAAGTATTGACAGTGTGGACAACAGCAGGATAAAGGTTTAAAAGGCTGCATTTCAATGTTCAGACTTTCTCAGCTTCACATATTTTGGAATGATTAAATGAAAAGAAATGACATAACAGCTCGCTGCAAACATCTAATGAGGAGAAAAATGAACAGTAGCGGCTCATTTTCCACTGTGATCTGTCAGTGAAGGCCAGGTATTATAATATAGCAGAATATGTAGAAATTGTCTGTTTTTATAGAACGCTGCAACATCAGTTACCGTGTGCAGCCATGGCAAGCTGCAGTACAAAAGACACAGGTAATTACTGGTTGGCCAGTTTCCTTCCCTGACTTAAATGCCACATGCTCAGTTTATAAACTGTACATCTTGGGCGTTCAAGAAGCACCAGAAAGGGACTGAAATTCTATTGGTCAAACACCTTTGGGAGATGGATCCTGATGCTTTCTTGCCAAATGTAACAAAAAAAAAAAGTAATATGAAAATGAGTTCTCCAAAGTGTAACTAAGTCAGTCAGCATCCTGTAAAAGCTAAAGAATTTGAAGATGCAAACTTTAACGGAGACGAGGAAGATGGACTAAGCTACATATACAGTGGGGCAAAAAAGTATTTAGTCAGCCACCGATTGTGCAAGTTCCCCCACCTAAAATGATGACAGAGGTCAGTAATTTGCACCAGAGGTACACTTCAACTGTGAGAGACAGAATGTGAAAAAAAAATCCATGAATCCACATGGTAGGATGTGTAAAGAATTTATTCGTAAATCAGGGTGGAAAATAAGTATTTGGTCAATAACAAAAATACAACTCAATACTTTGTAACATAACCTTTGTTGGCAATAACAGAGGTCAAACGTTTACTATAGGTCTTTACCAGGTTTGCACACACAGTAGCTGGTATTTTGGCCCATTCCTCCATGCAGATCTTCTCGAGAGCAGTGATGTTTTGGGGCTGTCGCCGAGCAACACGGACTTTCAACTCCCGCCACAGATTTTCTATGGGGTTGAGGTCTGGAGACTGGCTAGGCCACTCCAGGACTTTCAAATGCTTCTTACGGAGCCACTCCTTTGTTGCCCGGGCGGTGTGTTTTGGATCATTGTCATGTTGGAAGACCCAGCCTCGTTTCATCTTCAAAGTTCTCACTGATGGAAGGAGGTTTTGGCTCAAAATCTCACGATACATGGCCCCATTCATTCTGTCCTTAACACAGATCAGTCGTCCTGTCCCCTTGGCAGAAAAACAGCCCCATAGCATGATGTTTCCACCCCCATGCTTCACAGTAGGTATGGTGTTCTTGGGATGCAACTCAGTATTCTTCTTCCTCCAAACACGACGAGTTGAGTTTATACCAAAAAGTTCTACTTTGGTTTCATCTGACCACATGACATTCTCCCAATCCTCTGCTGTATCATCCATGTGCTGTCTGGCAAACTTCAGACGGGCCTGGACATGCACTGGCTTCAGCAGTGGAACACGTCTGGCACTGCGGGATTTGATTCCCTGCCGTTGTAGTGTGTTACTGATGGTGACCTTTGTTACTTTGGTCCCAGCTCTCTGCAGGTCATTCACCAGGTCCCCCCGTGTGGTTCTGGGATCTTTGCTCACCGTTCTCATGATCATTTTGACCCCACGGGATGAGATCTTGCGTGGAGCCCCAGATCGAGGGAGATTATCAGTGGTCTTGTATGTCTTCCATTTTCTGATGATTGCTCCCACAGTTGATTTTTTCACACCAAGCTCCTTGCCTATTGTAGATTCACTCTTCCCAGTCTGGTGCAGGTCTACAATACTTTTCCTGGTGTCCTTCCAAAGCTCTTTGGTCTTGGCCATGGCGGAGTTTGGAGTCTGACTGTTTGAGGCTGTGGACAGGTGTCTTTTATACAGATGATGAGTTCAAACAGGTGCCATTCATACAGGTAACGAGTGGGGGACAGAAAAGCTTCTTACAGAAGACGTTACA
This sequence comes from Astatotilapia calliptera, assembly GCF_964374335.1. Lineage (NCBI taxonomy): Eukaryota > Metazoa > Chordata > Actinopteri > Cichliformes > Cichlidae > Astatotilapia > Astatotilapia calliptera. Next base: position 20,482,221 of record NC_137423.1, read on the forward strand.
GGTCTGTGAGAGCCAGAGATTTTCCTTGTTTGAGGTGACCAAATACTTATTTTCCACCCTGATTTATGAATAAATTCTTTACAAATCCTACCATGTGGATTCATGGATTTTTTTTTTTCACATTCTGTCTCTCACAGTTGAAGTGTACCTCTGGTGCAAATTACTGACCTCTGTCATCATTTTAAGTGGGGGAACTTGCACAATCGGTGGCTGACTAAATACTTTTTTGCCCCACTGTAAAGCGACTTGAAGTGCAAATCAAGTATTCTGAAGAGTCTGCAGGTTCTCATCTGGATATGAAACACTTTAAACAGTGACTGTGTAAGATTTTAGTGATATTTAAACTTGTAAGATCGGCTCTTACAATGTGCTGATTGGGCATGCAGTACTTTTTAATAATCACAGAGATTGGGATCTTTTTTTTAAATGTCAAATAACTCTTCAACCTAAATAAACATAAAGTGAAAAATATAAAATGTAAGGTTTATGTATTGAATTAATGAATAACTAAGGAAGTGTTTCCAAGTAAATTTCACTTGACCAGATTCCATCAAAAGTAACATTTTACATTATACTTACTGTATGTAACAAAATTATATGAAAAATTTACATGTAAATAAATTCGTTAAAGTTAACATTGGGCAGATTTTTATTTTCTTTTATTTTTGTTGGAAGAATGCAGAACTGGCAACAAACACAAAGAAAAGAAAAAAAATACAAGTAACAGTTTTTCAATCATCATTCTTAATATGAAGTATAAATCATGGATGAAGTTCTATGCCCTCATAAATATGAAGCAATATTTTTTAGTAAAATGCTACTGAAAAACTGAATGTATAGCAATCATCATTAAATTGTATATTATATATTATACTCATGTAGCAAATTACATGGAATATGCACATGTAATCATATGATTTAAAATCAGTATTTTGGGTATAAAAATTTTGAAAGTGTAAATCTGTTTGGTTAAATCAGTGGTTCCTAAACTTTTTTTGCTGCCCCCCCCCCACTCCCCGCGCAAACGCACGCACACACACAAACACATCCTCCAACCACACACACCCATATTTTGCTCCATTTATTTCACACCTCAAACATTTAGTAAACAATTAGGCAAATACAAGTAATCTGCAATAAATTTCAGGTAGTAAGAAAATAAACTACTAACTTTTTTATGCTACATCCACACCTACACGGGTATTTTTGAAAACACAGCTGTTTCTATGTGTTTGGGCCTTTTATCCACACGTAAACGGCGTTTCGAATCACCGAAAATGGAGATTTTTTAAAACTCCTTTTTTGCGTTTATGTGTGGACGAGGAATACAGAGTTCGTCACGCAATGTCAAAGGTATGTGCCTTTTATCACGTTACGCTGTGCGCCACGTTATTGTTTACATGAGATGAATAGCAGAATGGCAGATAGAGACAAAATACTGTTAATCTGACTATGTGCAGTATTTACAGGCTTACACACACACGCAGTTACTGTCCCTCCATTTACAAAGGCAGAGGCATCACGGTGTAATTATTTTACATGTACCGTAATTGTTGTCAGCCGGTGATCGGCTGTGATCAGCTGATCACGGGGCCGGGGTTAAAAGAGAGACGCCACCCACCTGTTCGCCGCTCAGACATCAGTATCCTCGTGTCACGAGCTCCGAAACTCTGCGACATCAGTCTCCGCCTGATCCAGCAACTGTGAGTTACAACCCCTTTCGATCCTTTTTCTCTTCCCGGCTCCGCTCGCTCTCTGTCTGTAACGACCGTTCCGAAGCCACGCTTCGTGCTCAGGTCATTACTAGAATAACTGCGTGTCTGCTCCAAACCCACCGCTAGCCTTCGCCGCGCTTGGGTCTAGCCAGCACGCCACACGGGCACGCCGAATTACTGTGTGCGATCCGCCCGGCCGTGACAATTGTCGGGCTATAAGCCGCTACTTTTTGCACAAGCTTTGAACCCTGCGGCTTTTAGTCAGGTGCGGCTTTTCTATGGATTTTCCATGATTTTTGTGATATCGTAAGACGATTTGTTTTGTTTGTTCCGCTGTTGTACGGCACTACGTTGCCTGGCGGAAGGATCGAGGTTCAAGAGTGGTATGTTAGTCACATGTCCGTCCGCCAGGCAACGTAGTGCCGTACGAAGTAGCGCGAAAAACAAACTTCAAAGTAGCGCTACGCATTCAGCGGGAGGCGTGGATGACGAGCGGCGATAAACTTGCGAAAAGCAAGTTATGCTCAACTCCACCGGTGGATTCTGACAGCGTGGAAAAGTGCGAAAACATCCACGATCACCAACGGATTTTGAAGGGCTGGACTGCTGCATGATTGAGAGGAGGACACCGCCACGGCCCTTCTGAGGGTGTTCGACTCTGACACTGACAACGAGGATTTGTTTGGTTTTGAAAGTGACAACGAAGGAGAGAAGCGGAGAGTGGATGACGAAGCCATCCTGAGCCTGTTCGTTTCCGACATTGGAGAAGAGGACTTTGGTGGTTTTAGAGCGCAGGAAGAAGAGAAAGATGGTGAATGACTGACTTTTCTTCTCCGTGTCACTTCACCTGAGCCTAAAAGGTAGTCCGAATCTATTTTTCTGGTGTGCTGTAGGTTACTGTTATGTACTACATGTGCAAATATGTACCCATAACTTGTTTTTCAAAATATTAATAAAAGGGGTGTGTCTCCAAACAGCCATCTCTTTCCTGACAATTCCCTTTGTGCATATTCTCTTACATATGATAAGTCAACATTGAAACACCTGCGGCTTTTAGTCAGGTGCGGCTAATGTATGTACAAAACAGGATTTTCCCCTGATTTTAGCTTGTGCGGCTAATATTCAGGTGCGCTTTGTAGTCCGGGAAATACGGTAGTTGTTTTTTTACTGTGTAATAATATTCAACATTGCTGTCAATACATTTTTCAAAAAATGTCTCTCTGTGCAAAGTGGGTTTAAAAACAAACAGCTGTGGGATCCTGTTTGTCCGTGATTTGAACCCGGGGAACAAATCGTGGCAGGATCAGCCTGATGTTATTTGTATCCCGCTGTAACTTTGCTGTATAAAGAGCTAATATCTCCAAAATGTCAGGAGTAGTTAGTCATTACAACAAGTGTTTGTGAACTAAAAATCAAGAATGTGGGATGCTGTTTGTCCGTGATTTGAAGAGTCCAGCGCATGCTCCCGACGAAGGGAAAACCAATTCTGCAGGGAGACCTACCTCGGCACTTGTGCAGGTGAAACCAAAGGGCATATATGCTTCACAATATTTTCTAGTCTTTGGCTTAGAACAAAGTTGGTTTGGAAACATATTCAGCGATGCTTCATCTCCTGCTTTGCGTTTGTGTGGGAGCCCTGTGCTAGCAGTGTCCAAGTGTTGTGTTGTTTTTTCCCTTTTCATACCGCGCCGCCCCTAGTGGGCGGGCCCCACACTTTGGGAAGGTCTGGGTTAAATGGGTAGAAGAGGTCCTGCGACAGTCTGCCTTCAGTTTTCACATTGCTCCCTTAGCTTTGGTTCATGTGAAGTAAAAGGCTCAAGTATTAACGCATTAGTTAATAAACAAAAATCTCAACTTTTACATATAGAAATGCAACAGGACATTTTGGGAACACAGCCCAAAAAGTATTAGTAACTACTTTGGCCTTTACTCTTGTTACTGTGGAATTACTGAAGTGTGCAGTGTTAAATAAGTGCAGTGTGTATGTAAATATGTGTAGTTACCACTGGTTAAGTATAGATATGAAACAGAACATAATTTTCTTGTATGTGATTAAAAACACGATATTTAGTATAAAATGTTTTTACCTCAACACTGCTACCAAACATCTCTCCACAGCATGACTAATTAAGACGAGTGGCTTTGTCAGAGAAACACGTCCACTTGACTTTTCTCCACTTTGCTTTCAGCTCTGCCTGTGTGTGTGTTTCTGCTCACACAATAACCACAGTACTCTCTTCATGTGCTCTCACTACTTTCTCTCCCTCAGTTTCAGACGCACACAGACACACACTCACACAAATTTGCCTCATAGTTGCCCTTCTTAAATTAAAGATATCACACTCTTTGTGTGGCTTTTGTGTCATCGTGTGTGTCGTAGTGTCTCTGTCTACAGTCTACATTCATTTTAACTCAAATATATAACAATTAAGAACTGTACTTAACATCTGTCTCTGTTTCTAACATCGGTTTTGTTTCTCTGCCGTACTTGAATTCTAACTGCATCATATGTGTTTGACAACAGGTCTTCTTAGACCAAATGTGTTCTGTCTTCCCACAATGGAGCTGGTGCTGTTTTCACACTGTTCCTGAACAAGGGCATGGGTTTTCTCTCAGGAGAAGCTTTTATTGCAAAGCCTGTCTGCCTGTGTGCTCTGGAGCACAGGAGAGGGAAAAAAGCTGCTTTGATTGGTGACTGACTCTAACCCCCTCCACATCCACACATAATGTGTTTCCAAACTTTTTTCTATTTGTACCAGAGGTATAAAAAGCCCAAAATATAACCAAAAGCCATCCCCACAGCCTGCTGTAACACTTCGTACCACTAAACTAGATGTCAAAACTTCTCTGGATATAACAGTAGTGGTTATATATACATAGCTAATTTAAGAAAAAATTAACATCTTGATACTGGTGAAAAAAAATGAAAATATTAAGACTCGTGGAAAGTACATTGACTAAGTGTTGGTACAATACTAAATACAATTCAATTAACTTTTATTTATACAGCGCCAAATCACAATAACAGTCGCCTCAAGGTGCTTTATGGTAGACCCTACAAAAATACATACAGAGAAAAACCCAACAATCATATGACCCCCTATGAACAAGTACATTGACGACAGTGAGAAGGAAAAACTCCCTTTTAACAGGAAGAAACCTCCAACAGAACCAGGCTCATGGAGGGGCGGGGCCATCTGCTGCGACTGGTAAATTATACTGTGCAGTCAATTATCAATCATAACATCCTAATCCAGAGATTCAGAAACTTTACATTTTTTCCAGTCTTCCCAATTATACCTTAAGGATTTCTGTCATCTTTGTCTCTCTCTGTTTATTATATTTTATTCCAGCATAGTTGGTGTGGAGCACCCACAATTTTGTTGTACATGTACAATGTCAACATAGAGCTATTTGATTCTATTCGATTCTATTCTTTCTTTGTCATTGTGTCACTGTCACAGTGAGAAACATGAGGTCCTCCTCATTGGTACAAAACCAGCACTATCCAAAATTGAAAGTTTTTCCTTAGTCATTGACAGTTCCTCTGTCAGCTCCTGCTCACAGGTTAAGATTCTGGGTATCATCCTCGGTAGTACTCTATCCTTCCATTCCCAATTTAATAATATTTCCAGGTCAGCATATTTCTGTTTCTATCTCTATCTTCTATTTCCATCTACATAACATCAACCACCTTCCCCCTCACTCCCCATGCCACTGCTATCCTTGTTCATAGCCTTGTTACTTCTCAATGGATTATTGTAACTGCCTCCTCTTTGGTCTTCTTCACAAATCCCTTCTTCCCTTCTCAAGCTTCAGCTGGTCCAGGATTCAGCTGCCCCTATTATACTTTCTACAGGCCACATCACTCCTGTTCTGCAACAGCTTCACTGACTCCCAGTTAAATTCCGAATTAACTTCAACACCATCTATGACCTCGTCCCCCCACACCATCTATGACCTGTCTGATATCAGAAATACTGATTCACTGTCACTTTTCAAATCTAAGCTCATGATCACATTTGCACTAATTACAACTTTTTTGTTCTCTTTTACTTGTTTTTTGTTCATTTATTATACAAATATTATCATTATTGTCTGATTGGCTTCTTTAGGTCATTTAGTAACTGATAAGTAAAATTGTGAGAATAAAGTTCAGTTAGAATGATGAGAGCCTTTGTGGCTTTTCTCCCCACCCGACCCCACTGCATCCTCCGTATCTTCACCATGTCTTTGTTGTGCTCCAAGGTCATATTAAAGATTCATCCATTCGCTGGATCCACAGTCAAATATTGATAAAGGCTGACACCACTTTGACTCTGTACACCTAACGGTTCCCATTCTGCATGCACACCTATATTTGTATGCACATACAGACACACACAGCCTTGAATGTACTTATAGGGCACACAAATAGCAAAATGACTGCTACTGAAACAGGAGAGGCTAGTGTGATACCCCAACCTTTGCTGAATATGTCATACATTAACACCCATTTTGCCCATTTCCTGCATCATAAAATGCTTTCATTTAGACCTTATCCACATTGGCTAAACACTTGAGGATAATGTCACATTATAATGTAGGCAGAAATACAAACAAACAGTCAGACAATAGGACGAACGTGAGCAATGGCTCAACACATTATCGAACAACTTGATAACACTGACCTGACACAAGTTTAAAGGCTGTTCTTAGAATCATTTTCAAGCAAAAAGCATAATCCTTGCAAATCAACAAAATCCTCAAATTGAAGGCACCAGAAATGAAGTGCAATGATGCTACAATAATTTTAGCAATAGTGCATATTGCAAAAACTCTATATTGTATTTGTATTGTGGTGTTCTGCTACCACATCTGCAGTTGAATTCAGCATATTTTCATTCTACAAGTCTTTCTTAAGAGTGAAGTGCCCAGTCCAGGTCAGGGACCAGATCCTGCCCCAAGTGCAGGAGTTTAAGTATCTCGTGGTCATGAGTGATGGGAGAAGGGAGATCGATAGACGGATTGGTACTGCTGCTGCAGTGAAACCAGCGCTGTACTGGTCCATTGTGGTCAAGAGAGAGCTGAGTGTAAAAGCGAAGCTCTCAATTTCCCGGTTGAGCAATGTTCACCTATGGTCACAAGGTTTGGGTAGTGACCGAAAGAACAAGATCACGGATACAAGCAGCAGAAATGAGCTTCCTCCGCAGGGTGGCTGGCCTCTCCCTTAGAGACAGGGTGAGAAGTTTGGCCATTCGGGAGGGGCTCAGAATAGAACTGCTGCTCCTCCACATCGAAAGGAGCCAGTTGAGGTGGTTCGGGCATCTGACAAGGATGGAATAACACCTGGGTGAGGTGTTCCTGGCATGTCCCACAGGGTGGAGGTCCCAGGCCAGACCGAGGACACTCTGGAGAGATTATGTCTCTCGGCTGGCCTGGGAACACCTTGGTAGCTGGGGAAAGGGAGGTCTAAGGGCTTAGGCTCCTGCCCCCACGACCCAGCCCTGGATAACTGGAAGATGGAAGTCTTTATGTGTCTGGTCTACAAAGTCTTCAGACCCATGTTCCACACTCACAAAACTTTTGATCTTGTTCCAGTATTTCTAAATAAGATATGAGGTTCGTATGGAAGCTTTTAAAGGATAAACAAGTGTGACATCACAAGTATGGGAATTCAGTCAGTGAATGGAGACTTGGGGCAGGTAGAATATGTGCTGTATAGGTTATTTGGATCAGTAGTTTACTGAACTCTTTAGTTGGGAAACAATGGTTTTACAGCTTTCAGCTGTCCATGTTGTCCTTTTCTGGGACAAGAATACTAAACTTTGAATGACGTTATGATAATTTTCCTTTTTCATTTTGTGGGTCAGTTAAATAAAGCTACTACAATTCATGACAGATTTATTAGACGACCGCTTTATGTAAGGTTTATATCAAACCTGAAGCCCCCACACAGTCTGACCTGGCAACACTGTAAATGTTAAAGGAATGTTAACAGCCAGCTGACAGTTTGGCCATACTTGCATCATCACGCAAGCCAGATGGAAAATCTAGTTTTCTATTCAGCTTATCTGCCTCTTCTGTACTCTTCGCCCCTCTCGTCTCCTCCATACTTTTCCTTCTCCTCTCTCCCTTCTGTTTCTGTCACCTCTGCTCACATTTTAGTGTTTTTCTGTTTCTACTCCCCCTCCTCACCCATTCCTTCACCTTTTTCTTGCTAATTTCTCTTGAGTCATCTCCCCCGATAAAACTTCTAGCCCATCTCCTCTTCTTCCACCCTCACCGCTTTTCCATCACTCTCTCCCTCCCCTCTTCTGTCCTGCTGTCCCTGCTCTCCCCTCCTCTGATCTGCTCTCCTGGCTCAGGCCCAGCTAAATTACCAGTTCTACAGAGCGATGGTGACAGAGTGCAGAACTTAATTACACACTGGCTGACAGCAAGGACTACGTGTTAGATTTTCTCTGTCTCCTTCTTCTCTCCTTTGTGCTCTTCCCCACCCCCACTGCCTCATCTCTTCCTTTCTCTTTGTGTCTTGTGTTTCCTTTTTATTTCCATACTTGTTTTTTTCTTTGCTTGACTCTTTTTTGTCTCTTCCGCTTATTAATTGCTGGTTAAGGCACTGTGCTCCATGTTGTCTCAGTGTGCTTATTATTGTGTGAGAGCCTTTGGGGGGAAACCAGCTAGCAGCATCTAGAATATGTGAGTAATAGTGTAATACGTGGTAATAGTCTAAGTTTCTACCTAAGATTTTAATGCTGAAACACAAAAGTTGCTTTATTTGAGTTTTTTTACTCTTTAAAATTTGACACCAATTTTTTTTAATATGAAACACACATATTTTTTTCAGAATTAAAGAAAGAAGCAATCACTTTCACTTGGTGGAAGAATTTGCAGATGCTCTTAAGCAGACCTTCCTCCTGGGCGTGGAGTTAACATCACCCAGATCATGAGGCCTAATTTCAGCTGCAGCTTCACGCTCAACCAGCACCAGCTGAAGCTCTTCATGCCTGTAGAGAAGTGCCAATCAGCAAAACAGTAATTTCTGTGTTTCCAAAATTGGAAGCATCTGACCTTTCATGGTTAACCACCACTGTTTTTGGTTCATCAGCAAGACAGCGGTAAATAAACCAACATCTTTACAAGAATATGTGACAATCCTGAATACAAATCCAAGGGAGAATTGCGTGATAACAGAGATGGCAGATGTCACCCCCACGCCTGCCTCCATAAAGCCAACCACGAAACATATGAGCAAATCCCAGAAAGTTGATTCTGTTCATCTGGATGTAGCGTTGTCACTCATCCAAGTGACTTCTTCAGTCTCAGCTGACTACAGGCTTCCCCAGCCTTATAAACTGTTCATTTGCATAACAACTGAAACTACCACCATTGACTAACAATGAGCCATGGGCTCCATTTCATGATTGTTAATATGCAAATTGTCACAACCATGAGCAAATCACGTTGTTGCATTACTTTGTGCACAGCAGATGTTCACCACAGTTTCAACTGTGTGGTTGCAGCCACAGCAACTCATTGTTGTAGTACAGATGTAGATGAGTGTATCTATGAAATCAGTTTTCCTCAATGCAAACGCAAAAGAAAGGCCTGAAGCCTCTAACTTCCCCCCAATGCATCCGTGTGTGTGTCTGTGTGAATGTTAGATACAAGTGTTTAGGTATAGATAAAAGCTCTGTGTGTGTGTGTGTGTGTGTGTGTGTGTGTGTGTGTGTGTGTGTGTGTGTGTGTGTGTGTGTGTGTGTGTGTGTGTGTGTGTTGTTGGGGGAATGAAATGTGTGGTAGAAAAAACACTTTGAGTGTTCAAATTAGAGGTGAAAGGTGCTATAAGTACCAATCTATTCACCAAATAGAACTATTATTATATTAAAGAACATTTTTTAAGTCATCCAACATAAACTTAAAGGTGATTGCGTACATGTACTTTTATGACCTGAATTAACATCTCTTACATATTCAGTCACACTAAGGAAAACTGCATTTGGAGACCTCAGAATAACCAAACTGTGCACAATGGATTTAGGAACTTGTTGCCTTTGAAATGGTTGCTTCACAGGCTGCGACCATATGCAACCATATATGGCTGCATTGTCATAAAACAGTAATAAGAGGAAGTCAGTCTGCTATCAATCGCCATAAAATGTGGTCAAGCTGGCAATTACATGTAATCTATTTGGGAGAATAAAGCTATAAACTAGAAAAATTGGAAAAATTCACAACTCTGTAGTTTATTGCAAATATGTTTCTATTTACATGCACAGAGATTCATATTAAAAAGAAATTAACATTTACATTCAGAGTCCAGTCAGGTCACTAATTATAAACAAAAATTTAGAAATTCTTCCACAATAGTGACGTAGTCGCTGCAGGACTGCGTCATGTCTTTTGGAGACATAGGCACTTTGTTTTATATAGGCATACAGCCACAATAAAACTAACAGAGTGGAGTTCCCTATTGCAAAGAGCTCTGCTGCAGTTGTGTTGTGCTCACTGACAGAGCAACTCAGATTGGTTGTAGTAATCATTGCAATAATTTGCAACTGGTCACCACATGGGAAAAAAATTCAGTCACTGGACATTAACCAGTTTATATCAGTGAAAAGGGTATTCTCATCCTATTTTTACTGTAGTGTAATGGAGAAATTAAATAAAGCCTTCATGGTAACTTCCCAAACAACTGCCCAAAGATACCAAGATGACTGCCAAGTGGCAAGATTTGCTTATATGTAGACTTTAATGCAAATATTACAGTGTGCAATGAGCACGATCAGAATTCAAGAATAGAATAGTTAGCAGCCTGATTTAAAGCAAAACAGAAGAAACCAAAGACATCAGCAATCAGAAAAGCTGAAGGATAGGAGAGCGATGTTTTAACTTTAGAAAACATAGAGAGAGAGAAATTAATAATCTTTCTCTCTCTCTCTGTGTATTTGTACTGGTATCTGTGGGTGTGACATTGTGAGAGTCTTTTTGGACATACTTGCATCTTTCTGCACATCTTAGCTGCTTGTGCGAGTTATGCTGGTAATTAATGGGGGCTGCGTATAGTCTGTTTCCCTTGGGCATCCTGTCAAAATTAATCATTGTCACACACACACACACACACACACACACACACACACACACACACACACACACACACACACACACACACATACATTCCAAGTGTTTCCTAAAATAGTCTTTATCCTGATTTTATGTGTGTTCTGCACATAAATACACAAAGATTCCCGTGTACGTTATATCATGATGTCAGCCTATAATCAGCCTGTGAGAAAGAATTACACACAGTGTTCACATAGTGCACACACACACACACGCACATGCACACATGCGTTTTCATATCTTAGTGAGGACATCTCATTGACATAATGCCTTCCCTAGCTGCTAACCCTAACCCTCAGCCTAAACCTAACCAAAACCTAATTGTAACCCTGACACCAAAACTCGTGGGGACGGGCATTTTGTCCACATAGGTGACTGCTGTTCCCCACAGGAATAGTAGCCTGCCAATTTTCTGTCCTCACAAAGATGTCTAATGTATATGTGAATGCAGAGATCTTCCAGCTACAAGTTGGGATACAATCAAATGTTTTTCCATACATTGAAAGTTAAATTAAAAACAAGTTTAAAAACAGTTCTGTGTTCTCTTGCATTTAAAATTCTGAATTGTCTTGAATGTGCTCATACATATTGTAGTTTTACACTTCAATTGTAAGGCTTTAATCATCTTTAGTTTAAGATATGGATGATTTATGACTTCAGAATGTGTGAGCCCTGGTACACCCTGCCTTTCGCCTTATGGCATCTGGGATAGACTCCAGGTTTAGATAAATATCATGATTTGAGTTATAATACGTTTTTAGTTTGCCATGTTGATACGTCCCCACTGGACAAAGTACTGGCTGTGCATGTGACATATACTTCGATTAGGCATCACATACTGACCACTGACAGGTGAAGTGAGTAGCACTGATTATGTCCTCATCGTGGTACCTGTTTAGTACCATGGCACCCTGCCCACTGGCAAAAGTGTGGACCATGAAGCACGGGATAAAGGTGGCCCAGATTGTCTGCGTTTCTTACGTGGGAGCACCTGGCACTACAATGCACTATGGGAAGAAGGCACGCTGGCACAAGCAGTGTGATGCTTTGGGCAATATTATTCTGGGAGAACATTGCAGACAACATATACCCTTTTAATGGAAACAGTTTTCACTGATCGCTGTGGCCTCTTTCAGCAAAATAATGTGATATTCCACAAAGTGGAATGGTTTGAGGAGCACAACAACAAGTTTGAGGTGTTGACTTCTTCAAATTCTCCAGATCTCAATCCAATCGAGTATCCTATGGGATGTGCTGAACAAACAGGTCCGATTCATGGAGGCCGCACCTCGCAGCTTGCAGAACTTAAAGGGTCTGTTGCTTACATCTTGGTGCCAGATACCACAGCACTAGTGATGTGCGGATCAATCCTGAAATATCGATTCCTCCAATACCAGTTATTTATGTTCTAGAATCGATTCTCACATTAAAATATCAATATTTTTAGTAATTTAGGGTTAATTTGTAGTTTATCATTAACAGCAACACAGTGGAAAGAAACTATAACATTCGGATTGTCTACATTCAAAGGAACTACTTCCTCTTCCGCCTTTCATAGTCATGTGCGAAATACGGCTGTATAAATGTCTCGAAGCCCCTTGGCGCGCGCACTCACAACAATGGCTGAGCGTAATTGTGCGGACGTATTTTACCTCCAAACAGCTGAGACATGGTTTGCGATACATGTGGCAAAAAAGTGCTCCAAGAGTGAGGTGTTGTGGCTATACTTTCCCAACCTTGAGACCTCAGAATTAGGGAGACATTCAAAAGGGCTGTTGGGGGGGGTGATAAATACATTTTACAGTGTTTATTTATCGGATAAAATACGTTAAATGTCACCGTTATTATTAGCCGGTCCGGAAACAGCGGGGGTGTCCAAATTCAGAGGCTGCTTCCACCTGAGGACCCGCCCTTCACGGTCTAAAGAAAGCCGGGTAGTACGGCACGAGCTCCCTCGGTGGAGTGAAACTCAGCCGTCTGCTTCTTGCTATCTAAAATATAACCGGGCGCTGGCGTAAACTCTCGACCGTCTCACACTTTCTTTAATTAGTTTTTTGCTTGATGTTTATTCAGCTGTGTGAAAACCCCGGAGGAACCCACCCGAGGGATTAATAAAGTTAAATTTAATTTAATCTAATCTAATAACTTTAATCTCAGCCAAACCGATTTACTCACGAACAAATAAAACACTAAAAAAGCCAAACAATAACATTTTTAAGTTATCAAAGTGACTTATATATCATGTTTAACCCGAATAGCGAAAGGCCGCCGGGGTTTGAAAACAATGTGTCAATCGGCTCAGATATTTGAAGTTTACACAGCTACATTCTCACCTGAAAACATGTTAAAAGTTTTTTTTTTTTTTTGCGACCCAGAAAGAGAAATAAGAGTAATATTAAAAATAAGTAGCTGCCTCCATTGTTGGAAACTGGAATTGGCTCGGCCGCGCTATGAATTCTGCAATATGGTTTTTCAATTTTGTTGTCCAGGTGGAAATTCGGGAGAATGGTGGCTCCGGGATTCTCCCGGAAAAATCGGGAGGGTTGGCATGTATGGTTGTGGCAACATCACTAACCTTGTCAAACACCTCAGAGTAAATCATATCACAGAATATGAGGCGCGTATGTTGAGACGAACTGAAGAGGAGGAGAGAGACAGGTGCTGCTAGGGCGAGACAGACGTCTCTCACAGAGTCCTTTAGTGCTGCAGGCAGGCAACGTGTTCAAATAGCGCACAACTTCAGTTTTTTTTATCTCTAATCTGATGTCCTGTAATCATTATGACGCTATAATTTGAGATACCATAAATAAAATACGTTTTTGTTTAAAGTATTGGTATCGGATCAGTATCGTCGATACCACCCTGAATATTACTTGGTATTGGATCGGAAAGGAAATCAGTGGTATCGCACATCACTACACAGCACACCTTAAGGGGTCTAGTGAAGTTCTTGCCTCGATGAGTCAGGCCTGTTTTGGCCGCAAAAGGGAAACAACACAATATTAAGCACTGTCATCATTTTTTTGTGCCACTTATTCAAACTCTTTCTTTTCTTTTCTTCTGGTCTGCTTTCACTGCTCTGAGATCAGTTACAATCTATATGGAAAGGTGTTTTTATATTTTTTTTATTCTTTCTTTTCCTAAAGGAATGATTTGATAAATTAATCTACCAATTCTCATTTTCATCTAATAATAACAAGTTTTTTGTAATGTAGTAAATGTTTATTTAACTATAGTAGTATAAATGTTTTACAGTGTGCAGAAAGGTGAAGATGTTCGTGTAGAGTAAAGGCAAGCAGCACAAATGGTATGTTTTAAAATGCAACTTGTTGAACTGGTGGAGGAAGATGTTTTTGTTTGTGTGGCATCGTCTCTGCTTGCCTTTCAGTAAAAGTCACTGCATTAGATGCATGAACAACATAATTGGTCATGCATCAGTAACAGAATACATTTACAGTTACAGAACAACAGAACATAAAATGCGACATTGTGCAGAACAACTAGCCGTTCCCCTGACACCACAATAAGTACAGCGAGAGATTTCCTTTGCCCAGTGTGCAGCCTATCTCAGTTTAAATTAGACAGAATGAAGAACAAATAGCACATAATAGCCTGTATATTCACGCCTCTATGTTTTAGTCCAATTTGTCTCAATTCCATTGCTAATTTCATTGTCCTCGTGTTTCTTTAATGGGTTAAATCGCAGAGAAGTGATTACTGTAATAGACTGTCCAGAGAGTGAAGTCAGATGGCACATTAGAGCCAGCATGGTAAATGCCATCAAAAAGCAAAGGATAAGGAAAAATGAAGATGATAAACAGAAGGCAGGGAGAGAGCAGCAACCAGCAAGAAAGCGTGAATAAAGATCAGAGTAAGAGCTGTAGTTAAACGGTCGAGTAAATGACTTTTCAATGTGAGAGTCTCCAAGGACGAGACAGAGAACGATGTGAGGTAATAATGAACTCTCAACAAAGCCTGTGACCTTGCGTGCAAGCCTATATGTACATGTGTGTGTGCTGGTGTGTTTCAAAAACACAGTACGAGGGTGGCAAGAGTATGGCAGATTGACTCCATAGGGAGTCTGAATGGACGAATGCACAAGTGGGACTGTGTGTGTGAAAGTAAGTGCTAAAGCATTTGAATGAAGGGCAATTAAAGGATAGCGTAAAAGTCCCTGTTTAAATGATGGCTGTAGTGTGAGGCCACACTGCTGTGTAGCTCTGTATTGACATTGTAATTACCAGTGAATAATGTGGGTCTTATGTGTGCATTAATGCATGTGTGTGTTAGCATGTGTATCAAGTATATTCACTTGGAGAAGCCTGCTATTGGCATTCTAATTAGACTGAATGATATACTCTCCCTCTTAACACCAAAGCAGAGCTGTAGATAGTGCTGGTTAGGCTGTATTGCAGAGCCATTTGGTTCCAATGCAATGCCTATGGCTGTTACTGGATTATTATATAAAAGAGTAAACTACTTAACACCATAATTCCCTCCACACTCACCACCAAGCTGGAGCATCTGGGACTCAGCTCATCTATGTGTCAGTGGATCTCCAACTTCCTAACTGGCAGACCACAGGCAGTAAGGATGGGCGGACATGTCTCAGCCTCCACCACTCTCAGCACTGGAGCCCCCCAGGGGTGTGTTCTGAGCCCCCTGCTGTACTCTTTGTACACATATGACTGTGTGGCCACTACCAGCTCCACCACCATCATCAAGTTTGCTGACGACACCGTCGTGGTGGGCCTGATCTCTGATAACAACGAGACGGCCTACCTGAAGGAGATTAGGAATCTGGAGAACTGGTGCCAGAGGAACAACCTCCTTCTAAACGTCAGTAAGACAAAGGAGCTGATAGTGGACTTCAGCACTAAGCAGGAGAGGAACTACCAGACCCCCGTCATCAACGAGTGCCCAGTGGAGAGAGTGGACAGCTTCAAATACCTCGGAGTTCACATCACGCAGGACCTGTCATGGTCCTGTCACATCAACACCGTGGTGAAAAAGGCCCGACAGCGTCTCTACCACCTCAGACGCTTGAGAGACTTCCAACTGCCCTCCAAGGTGCTCAGGAACTTTTACTCGTGCACCATAGAGAGCATCCTGACGGGAAACATCTTAACCTGGTTCGGGAACAGCACCATGCAGGACAGACGAGCTCTACAGAGGGTTGTGCGGTCAGCTGAGCGCACCATCCGCTCCGAGCTCCCTGACCTGCACTCAATCTACAGCAGGTGGTGCTGGACCAAGGCCAGGAAGATCGTGAAGGACCTCAGCCATCCCAACAACAGACTGTTCTCTCTGTTGAGGTCAGGAAAGCGATTCCGCTCCCTGAAGACCAACACAGAGAGACTGAGGAGGAGCTTCTTCCCGCAGGCGATACGGTCTCTCAATCACACCACCACACAGTACTGACCCACACATACAGTTCTTACACACACACTGGACTTTCTGGACTTTGGTTTTGCACAACACTGGTCACTATATTCTTCATTTCCGGTTAATACTTGTACAGCTGCTGTTATTGTGTATATATTTATTTATATTTAGATTTCTTCATACATTCTTATATAGTTCTATATTGTGTATTGTGTATTTTGTTGTACAGTTATTTTATTTTCAACTTTAATTTATATATTTATCTTATTCTTCCCAGTTAAATTTACCTTTCATTCTAATTTGTGTTGTACAGTTATTTCATTTTTAACCTTAATTTATATTTTATTCCTTCCTAGTTAAATTTACCCTTTTTAATTTTTCATATTTATTTCCTATCTTATTCATAGCCTTTTCCTTTTTTGTTCTCTTTAGGTCACGAGCAGTTGTCCAAGCATTTCACTACATATCGTACTGTGTATGACTGTGTACGTGACAAATAAAATTTGAATTTGAATTTGAATTTGAATTTGAATTTGAATTTGAATACTCTTATACCTTTACAAATTCTTTTTCGCAGTGAACTGTAAAAAAGGGAAACGTTCTCACTCTAAGTTATCACTTTACTTTATTATTGCACTTTATCATGAATGCACTTGATTCATGATAAAGTGTACAATAAAGTGTACAAAAATGTACAATTTTTAAATGTTTCAGGTAGTCAGATATGTCATTTGTTGTGTCAGTATCTTAAATGCAACATCAATTAAAAACATGGGACACTTAGCAAATATGTTTAAATATAACCACCGGCATGGTGGTTAGCACTGTCTGGTTAGCACTGCAGTTGCCGCAATTGCACCATCAGGCCGAGGTATTTCTGTGTGGAGTTTGCACGTTCTCCCGCTTTGCGTGGGTTCTCTCCGGGTACTTCAGCTTCCTCCCAGCGTCCAAACACATGCAGTTTGTTGGGTTAGGTTAATTGATTCATCTAAATTGTCCATAGGTGTGAATGTGAGCGCAAATGGTTGTCTGTCTCTGTGTGTTAGCCCTGCGACAGACTGGCGGCCTGTCCAGGGTGTACCCTGCCTCTCGCCCTATGCCAGCTGGGATAGGCTCCAGCAACCTCCGCGACCCTGAAAAGGATAAGTGGAAGCAAATGAATGGATGGGTATAAACATATTTCTGTTTAAATATAAACAGAAAGCAAAAATTTGCCAATTAAAAAAATCCATATTTTATTCACAGTGGAAAATAGAAAACATATCAAATGTTTAAACTGTGAAAATGCAGCTTTTTAAGAAAAAGGTAATTTTGAATTTGATGGCAGCAACTTGTCTCAGAGAAGTTGGGATAGACCCATGTTTACCGTCTTCTTTTCACTACCGTCCATAAAAGGCAGGCCAGTTAAGCACCCGGACTCAACTGTTTTAATACATGCAGTATGAGGTTTAGCCTCATCTTTCTGAAATATGCAAAGCCTTCCCTGAAAAAGGCATGGGAGGACAGAAAAATATGTCGCTCTAAAAGCGACACATATCTTTCAGCATTCAGTGCTTTTCCAGATGTGCAAACTGCCAGTTCTGTAGGCACTAATCAGCCCCCGTACCGTCAGAGGTGGAGGTTTTTGAACTGAGCGCTGATATCAAGCTGGATCTTCCCTTAAGTTTGGGGGATGTGGTGTCCATGTTTTCCAAAAAAGAATGTCACATTTTGATTCATCTGACCATAGAACAGTTTTCCTTTGGCCCAGAGAAGACAGAAATGTTTTTGGATCATGCTCATGGCTTCTTCTTCATGCATTTGTGGAGGTTACAGTGAATTGTGTTCACACCAAATTATTTTGTGTGGGTTTATGAAATTTGCAAATCATTCCATTTTGTTTTTATTTGCATTTTATACAGGATCCCAGCTTTTTGAGAACTTGGGTTGTAGTTGCCACAGGACTGCATGCAAATTTTCTGTGCTCGTTATGCCACTGTCATGGGAGTGAAGTTTCTTGCACACAGCCAAAATAATGTGTAAAATGCTTATGCCTTCTTCGACAGAAATCTGGATATGAACTCCCAGGTTATGTTCCAAACGGAAGAAAATGCAATGCAAAAACCAAATCCAAATTACTAATGCAGGTTACCAGAGACCCTGAGAGACTTTAGTGTTGGTTATAGATGCCTAGAAATGTGAAATAAGGATTTTGTTGAGCTTGTGCAGCTTTTGACTGAAACTCATCGGCAACAAAATGAAACATTCTGTTTGAAATTCAAATTCAAATTTGGAAAAGAAAATGCTGGTCTTTTGGGTTCTTTAATTCAGAAAAGTTGTATGGATTAACCAGGACACAGTTACACCTTCATCTCAGAAGTGAGCCTGTATCCTTTTATTTGCTCTTTCCACTATTTGAACCTTTCTTCTTAATCTTGGTTCAGAGTTGGCTTTGATCCCATGGACTTTAACCTTGTTGATAAGGTTAACAACTATGGTGAAAGGAGCATCAGGCTGTTTGTGGGTCGTCCTCTAGCATTTATGTTGATAACGCTTTGCAATAGTTTTTCTTTTTTGCTGCGCACATTGATACCTAATGGCACTTATCTCTGTTTATAAAAGCTGAATGACATTTTTGAAACATCACCACTTCTCTAATTTTGTCCAGGAAAGATGAAAAGAATCCAACTCGACTCAAAGCATCTTTGCTTCATGTTTTGGCAAACAACCAAGCATGCAGGTACAACTGACAATATTGCTTTTAATTTCAACATTTTTCCAAATAGATGTGAGTCTTGGATTGTAAGGGTGCTGAATACTTTTGCTCATGTTTTTGATGTTATCTTCTTCTCGCACCCTCTTTCTCTGTCTCTCCTTTGTGTCTTCCCGTCTCTGCCCTCCCACTCTCTTTCTTTGCCCCTCGTTCATTTTCAATAGAACTTGACAGGGAATCATTAGCTGCATAATGAAAAGCAGCAGACCAGTAATATATACCGTCACTGTCTATTACAGCCTCCTTAGCCTAAAGACCCTGACTGTTAATGAGGCTATATTATGGTCTTTTAAAGTCAGAGTGGAAGGTATAAGTATCTCAGAAATGCTTTTAGATTGGAACACAGACAGTAATTGTTGTTGCCTAGAAAGTGATGAAAAAGCTGTGTGATATATGCAGCAATGTGCTGGCTCCTGAAAATGGTTTAATAATTATTGTCCCCTTTGTAGACTAATGAATGGATTGGTAATGCAGGTTTGGGTGAGTCAAGGAAAAAGTTCTATTAAGGTAAAAGCACTTCATTTAATCACAAATTCAATCAAATAGATCTGTGTACTTTATTTCAACCCAGCTTTTAAATATCTAAGTAATTTAAGTACAAATCTCTTAAGTTTGTCCCTTTTCAAAGCTCACATAAATGAAATACTCTCAACCTGTTTAGCTAAAGCTCAAAATGTGAATTTTTTTTTTAACCTGTGCTGTTTTATAGTTTTCCAAAAACTTCCCAAACAAGTCCCCAGTGTTTGCTTGATAATGTTGGGAGGTTCTGTTAGCACATGCATCCATATGGGTGCAATGCATAGAAATAAATACCTGCTAATGAATACCAAAAGGACCAACCCCACAAACACTGGTCAGTAAAAGTGTCCTAAAACGTTTAAGCTTAAAAACATTCCCAAAAGTATTCACATAATCCAAATCAGCTTTAATGCCTAATTTTTGTACTTAGCTGGAAACATGCTCATTTATTTGCTAAAGCTGGTCATTTTAACTTAACAGTCTGGGAGTCTGCATTGTTAAACACAAGAAAACAAGCTTATTTTTCTTTGTCACTAAGATGCAATAACATGTGACATTTTATACCATAATGTGTAAAAATGAACGATAACAGCGCTGTATCTTGAAAGCATGCTTTGCCTGGCAAGCAGGGTGTTTTCATTTGCATAGTACACTGTTTTCATCCTGCCAGAAAAAAAGCGAACCACAGTTCTTTTTGCACCTAAACATAAGGGGACACATGCACCATAAATCCACTGACAGTTACACAAAATCTCCAAGAAGCCTCAAATCTTAGCTTTAAGTCCTCAATCAAAATACAAGTCACATAACAAGCCACAGGTTAAGTCGAATGTCTGTTTGTGCAAAATGTTCCTCTCCAAACAATTTCACAATCTCTAGCATAATATTAGTGTGCATGGGTCCAGTTGCGTTAAAAAAAATGAAACTGTTTCCCTTTCTGTGTCCATTTGGATTTATTCTTCAGTAATTCACCAAAATTGAAACATAACCAAAATTCAAAGACCCGAGTACAATCTGTACTTTTCCTTGGCTGAGTGAATGGTAAGATCCAAGTAAAGTCACAAGCTGCTGGTACTGAATTTAGGGTCCAGTTTTCGAAAGTCACCACATTCATGGCTCAAGTCTAGGTCATGTGATTACTGGTAGGAATTCTGCAAAAACAAGGGTAGAAGTTATTAAAAGGAAGTCAGATTTTCTACTTATAGAACAATGTTTGCCTGTTAGCCAAGTTAGAACCACCAGCTTTTACCACCCACGGTATTTCCAGTTCCACCTGCTGAGTCTATATCTTCTTGCCAATTCTGCTTGGAACAAAACTTTAAGGCAAAGTTCAGATTAACTTAAAAAGCAATTGTTTAAAATTAAACTTGCGCATTTAGGACGCCCCACACCACCAACTGTTCTTTCAAGATTTAGACTGTGTACATTTACAGCATCTTTGAATTATGTAAAGGATCATGTTGTTACATGTAGCCAAATGTGTGCCTGATTAGCTCCAGAAAGAAC
The DNA here is from genome assembly GCF_964374335.1 of Astatotilapia calliptera. NCBI lineage: Eukaryota > Metazoa > Chordata > Actinopteri > Cichliformes > Cichlidae > Astatotilapia > Astatotilapia calliptera. The sequence continues at coordinate 20,503,203 of NC_137423.1, forward strand.
TAAAAATGTCCTTACATGCAAACCGTAGTCAAGATCTTGGTGTATATAGTCTTATTTGTACAGATGCCTATGTGTGTGAAGAAGATACACACTGGACCCAGAAAAGTGGGGACGGAGGAACAGATAACTTTTCACAGCTGACAACAGTTGGAGATTGGAAACGTAATAGAGATATCAGCAAAAGCTATCATGTTCACTGTAGTGGAATACACATTCACATAGATGCATGGACTGCTATATTGCATGTGTGTGTGCAGATACACATTGAGTGGACTGAACTGGTGCCGGAGAAAGAAAGATTGGAAAACTATTAGCTGAAATGTGATTTTAGTGTCTCCAAACACATTGCAATCTTTTTCTCTGTGGTTCTGCACTCCCTCTTGCAATCTTTCTGCATGCACACATATGTTCACATTGACATACACACTCACACGTGTGCACAAACAAATTCTTTTTTCTTCCTCTGAACATCCCCGTATTATAGGGCTGCTATTGAGATGCCAATGGCCTTGGGGAAAGTGAGACTGGAGAGGTTGGTGGGTTGAGAGAGGTGGCGATCATATTTAACAGAGAGCAGAGTGTGACAGGTTTTTGATTTGGGACTTTCATACAGATGTAACATTACATCTAGGGCCTGGGAACAGAAAACAGCAGCCAACATGTACCCATCTGTTTGCTGAGGACTCAGGTCAATAGACGATAACTTCTCAGGAATCACAGTTGCTCCAGAAACAGCCACTGAAAAATCATTTTGCATGGGGAAAAAAATCCTAAGAGGCATCAGTAGAGTGTTTGGTATTCACTTTAGAGAGTGTTTATGGCTTATATGGAGGGAACTATTCTTGGGGTAGGTATAAGAGTCAAGTTTAAGAGCTAAATTCAGCTTGAGCAACTGGAAGTGAGACTCTTCACTCCTCCATACTTGGTTGTTATGAAATCTCATCATTGTGTAATAGACTAAAAATAGTTTTGTATAAAACTCTGTCTGCATATGGCAGCTTTGAAATATCTAAACAAAAAATGTATCTGAAAAGTTTAGCTTGTAGAGCTGGAGCGCTGATTATTTCTGAGAAACCCAAGCTAAGCACATTCACCACTGGGTCCAGACTGAGGGTTAAAAAACATTTTAAGACACACATTCCCAGATATACAGTTAAAGGAGACCATTATCAGATATTGCCTAGAACCCAGGTGCCACAGGGTTTTAAACATTTTACGGTGACACATTTTAATACCCAAGTAACAGGATGTCTCTGTTTAGTTTTTGTCATACTATAACAGAACAGCTGTACTCCTGCCTTTGCTACTGAAAAGCCATTATTATTATTGGCATTGCTGTAAATCACATTTCTTTGGACTTTGGATTGAGCTGTGTCACGTTCAGTTTCACTGATGACCACACTGGGAAAAGAGAGTCACATGAAGGATCAGAACCTATACTATGTAGTGGCATGGCAATGCAAAATAAATGCCTCTCAGAGCTTTGTCAAGTATAATTGGGCCTACAATACAGCCAGCTCAAAACATCGTAGGCCACATATTCAAACAGCTGACAGCTAAAGGTAGTGAGGAGCAGTGTTGGGACTAACGCGTTATTAAGTAACGCGTTACAGTAACTACATTATTATTGTGGTAACGAGCACGGTAACTAGTTATTATGCCAAAACCGGGAACGCGTTACTCGTTACTGGGATTTAGATAGGCTCGTTATTCGTTGCTTCGTGTGGTGGCTATCGCGGAGCTTCCACAGATTCAATAACATTAGCAAGTGGTGGAAGCCAGCAGGTGGATGAAGGAAAAGGGAGGCAGGAGGAGAGACCCGAAGCGGCCGCTGGTCCGAGAGTGTCAGGTGAACTGAACTTCAGGTAAGAAGTTATAACCTGCAGTCCATCTGGGTCAGATATAAACCAAGTTTAGTTGGAGTTTATTTTCGTTGTGCTGACATTTTCGTACTGCATGCTAGCTAGCATGAAGGAGTTTCTATACAACTGGGTGGTGCTATGTTACTGATATTGAACTTTATTTTGTTCATAAGGTTAATTATTAGAGTTGCCAACCGTCCCATAAAAAACGGAATCGTCTCGTATTCAGAGAAAATATTACGGGTTTCGTTTTGAGGTGAAAAGAAACACAGTTTGTCCCGGACTTCAGCTACAATGAAAAAGACACAAAGCTGGAGTTTTTCTGCGTCTTTACGCTGTCAGCTGCCTCTTCTCCTCTCATCCTCTCCTCCCTCTCCTGTTTCTACTTCAATCATGAAACTGATCAATGATCAGCTGATCGGCTTTTCTCTCTTGTTTATTTATCGCCCACTTTGCGCCAGAAATAGGAAACCAGCGGATGTCGCCCTAAACAACAGCAGCACTTTTAAGCTTGATCAGCTGTTGTTAGAATTTATTTAATATTAATTTCTAGTATCAGCTGATGTTTGCTGGAGCCACAGCTGTAAACCTGCTGGTCATGATGTCGGTTTGGTTATGTGGTGAGATGGAAGCATGAAGATGAAACCAGGAGATGTCCTTACTGAATCATCAGAGCTGTGATGGAGAAACAGGTTTACCTTTTAGGTGACATGAATGAGTTGAAGGGAAGTTATGAACTGTTTCTGAGAGACAAATAACACCAGGATCCTTTTCTAAGTAGCTGACAGCTGGTAACTGTGCAGGGGCGGGTCTAGCAAAGTGTTGCCAGGGGTCCATGTAGGGCATTAAAAGGGAGAGGGGGGCACAAGGAAATACTTTCTTATTCTCATTTAAAATGTCTCACTTTTAAAAAAATAATTATCTGAGTCTTACAACAAACAATTGATAGATTGATACATATATACCATCAAAACAGTGTACATCACTGTCACAACAGCGTTTATTTTCATTCAAAGGCTTTATGATTTTTCCTATAATGGTGGGCCGGTCTCTAGTCAAAATGCCCGGGACGAGTTTTTTTGTCCCAGTCCAGCCCTGTAAGCAGCTCATCTGCAGTCTGGTGTTACCTACATCTTCCTATTCAGAAGGCAGAATTTCCGAGTTCTGAGTACAATCGAAAGCACCACGACTGCAGTTTTTGTGTTGGATGTAAAAAGCAGGCTAGGATAGAATCAGGTGTGGGATTTCTCTCGTGGAAATGTGCACATTATTTTTTCCTTTCTATAGGTGGCACAGTGCACTTGTGGCAAGTAAGCAAGTTAGAAGACTGGCACTCTTGCTGGATATCCAGTTACGGAAGCAACACATTAACAAGAGAATTCTGAGTAAAACCAAAGTTACTTTCCCTCGTAACTAGTTACTCTGAAAGTAATGAGTAACTTGAAGTAACTGAGTTACTTTTGATAGAAGTAACTAGTAATGTAACTCACCCCAACCGGTCGCAGCAGATGGCCGCCCCTCCCTGAGCCTGGTTCTGCCGGAGGTTTCTTCCTGTTAAAAGGGAGTTTTTCCTTCCCACTGTTGCCAAAGTGCTTGCTCATAAGGGGTCATATGATTGTTGGGTTTTTTTCTCTGTATCTATGAAGCGCCTTGAGGCGACTTATGTTGTGATTTGGCGCTATATAAATAAAATTGAATTGAATTGAATTGAATTAACTAAGTTACTAATTTAAAGTAACTTACCCAACACTGGTGAGGAGCAAAATAAATCCTCATGTTTGTTCTTCTCACGTGAGTCTCAAATAACCAGTGTTACACCCTCAACATCACAACACAGTGGCATGAATGACAGTGTAAAGTTGATCACATGAAACAAAAAAAGAAACAAATATTTCTGTCTCTGTTTCCTGTCACTGTCGTTTTAGAGTTTTGATGGTTTTGTGGATTCAAAATTATGATGCGAATTATTACTTCTTTACGACAATTACCATCTCATGTGCAAATGGATACACAGGCCTGTCTTTATGATCCATAAAGGCATCATCATCATTGTTAGGTTGCTTTCTAGCTTGCATGTACAATGAAGGTTGGAATTTTGAATTTAGCACATGCACTGGGCAAACCTTGATGCACTTGGCTAGCTAAACTAAACTAGGTGGATCAAACTTCATGAAAACCTACAATAACAGGGATAAGGGTGTGGTAATAATATTTGCACAACAGTCAAAGCTAACAGGACACTGTCAAAGTTCAAGATTTCATTAACATCAGCATCTCTTTGAACCCGTCAAACAAGTCGGATAAATGACAAACAAACAAAAAGTTTCTATGCAGTTTAGACGTTTACTGATCAGTTTTAAATATTAGCAGGACACTATTTTTCTCTGCCTTTCAAAATTGTTATTTTGGCAACAAAAATGACGAAATTAGAGATATCCCCTTGAAGTGGTGATGTTTGAAATGGTTAAGTTTTGTTGTTACATTTACATTTTTGTTGTTTACACACTCCTCACATTTACAAGAAAATAATGAATTGTGCTCTAATTTTAGGTAAGCACTGAGTGAAAGTTGTATCAAAAGGATAATGCTAACATTATTTTGGTTGTAATGAACACTGGGGCATTTTTTTTAATTTTCAACCTCTTCAGCTCAAAAAAATGTCAACATTCACATTACACTGGTCCCTCAGTTCAAGCTCAGCTTCGTCCAGTGGCCATGCTCATTTCCAGCTCGTCAGCTTCTGAAAACTGTCCTTCTACGGATGTAACGGTGTTCCAGAGCAAGCATGTGTTGAGAAGGACTGGATATCTAACTTAAAAATTTCTCAGGCTTACCTGAATAAAAGTTGCCCATCTGGCATATGAGCGCCAAAACAGTTTTCTAGCCCCAGGTTTTCTTCCATGTTGCACAAGCGAATGCACTGTGAAGGATCTTTTTGTAAGATGGAATCTAAAGGGGTCTGTGCTATGGTCCCACAGAGGCCACTTGCTAGTGTGACTCACCAGTGTTCCTTACCTTTAGAGTGTATGCAAGGATGACTCAGCATCAGTCTGTGTACGTGGCACCGAACAGAAACTATTTTAAGCTATCTAAGCATTGTTGTACGTGCTGTGTTTAAACCTTATGGCTACACGAGTACAGATTGAGAATGAACACTTTGCTAGAATGGGAGAGGGGTTTATGTCAGCTCGTATTGCTGTTTTGTATCCCTCTTGGGTGAGCTTATTTTGCACATGCTGACTCGGTCACACTGAAATGGCATCATATTTTAGAAGCACTGGAGAAATTTTTTAAACATAAAACCTTCCTTGTTTTTAGTTGGGGTCATCTTGTCTCATTTGATAATCGTATTACAAGATAAAAAAAAAATTACTTTGGAGTAAAAATGATATTTCCTCTGCCATTCATTCATCTGGGCTTCAACAGCTTGAAAGCTAACAAAATAGTTGCTACCTCACCGTTGCCTCTTGGAAATCAACATTTAATCAAAATATCGACTTTGCGATAAATTTACATGTTTATGTTCAGTGTTGGGAAGGTTACTTTTAAAATGTATTCCATTACAGAATACAGAATACATGCCCCAAAATGTATTCTGTAACGTATTCCGTTACGTTACTCAATGACAGTAACGTATTCTGAATACTTTGGATTACTTAATATTATCATGCTTTTTACAACAACGTGAATGTACTGTTGCTGTGTGATTTATTACTATTACTGAAGGTCCGCGACTCCGAACTGTAGTAAAGGGACCTCTGACTAATACGGCGGGGTCCCTGTCGGCTCGTAGCCGAAAAATAGCTTTACTTTGTTGTGTGGGTCAACTTTTCTTGCGAGAGACAGAGAGAGGCGTTGAAAGGAACTTATTGTTTTCGGAGGAAAACACGAACACGGTGTACAGTCGAGTCTTAATAGCTCACTTACAACTGGGCTCGTCAGGCACTCTTCTTGGCTGCAGTGGTTATTATTATATTTACATGCTTCCAGCTGCCGTTTTTCCTCGATGACAACTCGTACCTTTCCACTCCCCTTTTTCTCCCTCCTCGCGCTCACAGACACATAACGTGTATGGCAGTCCATTCTCCCTGCAGCACGGACTACACTGCCCATGATGCTACATTCTTTAGAGCTATGCTTGTAGCATTCTGCCTGTTAGCTTAGCACAACAACAGCAACAACAACGAAAAGGCGCTCTCTCACCCAGGAAACACACAGAGAGAGAGAGAGAGAGAGCGTCGCCCTGTAACCATGGCAACCGTAACGCTGCCGCCTGGAACAACAGAACGTAGCTGTCAAACAAAACCCAAACAGTCCTGACCCGCGACAAAATGAAATAGGAAAGTACCGCAGTGTAATCCATTTATTTCAACAAAGTAACTGTATTCTGAATACCACCTTTTTAAATGGTAACTGTAACGGAATACAGTTACTCATATTTTGTATTTTAAATACGTAACGGCGGTACATGTATTCCGTTACTCCCCAACACTGTTTATGTTGAAAAGCTTCCTTAACAATCTTGGGAGAAATGCTAGCAACAACGGCTAAAAGGGAACTTTAGCTAACACTTAAACTGTGACTGTAAAATCAGGCTGGAAGGTTTGAACTTGCAAACAGAATTTTTAAATATGTTCACCTCAAGCTTTGGAATACTAATAAAGTAAAATGTGCATGTACAGACAGTGAACGTCATTATTAGTTTGTGATCAATTTGGATTGTTTTTCAAAGTGATTTCTTACCATTAGATTGGTCAGTTATTCTGTTTTGTTTCTCAGTTCATCAAGTTCTCCTGGTTTTGTGTAGCAAACAAGAAGCCTGATAGATTCATTTATATTTAAAAACCTTTGTAAGTAACCTTTAGTCCATTTCAAGTTGGTGGTTGAACATGTCACAGCAATATATCATGACAGTGACACAACAGTAAGGACTCTCTGTCAGCCTCTGTTAATATGTTTTTACTTTTTTTTCTGGTTAATGTTTTAAAACAATCTGTTTGATGATGAAGCATTATCTTCTTAAGACCTAAAGGTCCATGGGTCACACGGAGCTGAATATCTTTTAGTTGTTTTGCTCTTCTATTATATATGGAAACACAGTGGAATAAACTCGCATCATTAGAAGACTAGGCAGCCATGTTTCTGCTGAAACTTGCATATGGTGTCTGTATTTTGGCTTTTGGTTGTCCAACCAGTCCAGTCCTGTTAAAGGAGGAAACACTTTGATGACTGCACAGTTAAATCTTCTACGATCGCTCAAGTAGAGGTTTATAAGAATTATTGCTATGAGGTGATGCTCTGAGGTGGCTATGCTTCACTGTGTGTGTGTGTTTATTAAGCTGTTTCCTGGCTATTTTCTCCTTCTTTGTGTCAGGGCCTCCCAGGCAGCATCAGACTGTTGCTGGTCTTCAGTTCTGATTACACACTTCTTTAATCAAGGCTTCACATGCTCTTTGAACCACTTCTTTCCTCCTTGGGCATCACACACTCATCGGCAAACAGTCGGTGAGGCCATTTTTAGCTAGATACCTTGCACTTTAAGAGAAAAGTAGAAAACGCACATTCCTATTTCCCATGTAGAAATGAAAGATGCGCACAAAATGATGTTGATAGAACATATTATACTGGCAAGACCCCACCAGAGCCACGATGCTGGTGTTGCCGGTGATAACCACCAAAAACGTACATGTGTAAGCTGTCATTTTAAAAATAGAGATAGGACATCGTACATGTAGTGATTTCTATGGTTAATAACACATTTTGATTTACATTGTATCCAGTTGGATTCACATCTTGACTAATGATCCAATTTACCAGCGGTAACAGCTGACTTCTTAGTACTTAATTGAGAGAGATCTTCACAACATCTATAAGTCTAGGATATTTAATTTGAGATTGAGTTAAAGAGGAAATCGAGTACATAAAGACATTTATTCATACAAATCAATATAGTAAGATTAACAATGGAATAGAATAGACACATAGGTGGGAAATAATAGGGGTGATCAAGCTTTAGCTTTTTTTAAATTTAAGGTGGGCATATGTCGAACCTGTGGTTGCTGCAAACCAACAAATGCTAGCTTTACAAGTGCAACAACTTTAGAAGAACAATCGTAGTAAACCTTCACGTTTTACCATAGGTTGAAACCTTGTCCTGAAAATTACATTGATATACAGTAATATTCCCACTAGCTTATGAAATTTTGTGATAAATGTAATGTTGTTCAGATCATATACTGAACATAACAGCTTGTATAAACAGGTGGTGTTTGTGCTCATGACGGTTTTATATTTCACTCTTGCTTTATGTGGATAAACATATCCAAGAGCACTCCAGTCTATTTTCTTCCATTGTAGGCATACACTTTTAATTATTTTGTTTTGGTATCTAAGTGCTGCCAAAACACAGGTGACCTATGCAGCGATACTGCTCCTGAATGCATATTGTGTTGACACTGACAGAGGGGCTGCTGCTTCTGCACTGCTTTCACTTCGCAGCATGTGTCTGTGTCTTTGTTAACAAATCAGCAAAGCAAATAATCTTAAGATATTTTCTTTGTTTTCTTTACAGTGTCCACGCCTGGCAACTAAAGCATAATTGACATTCATGTAGTTTAGGCAACACAGCACATGGTAAAGTCAGCCTCTTGAATGCATATGAACAGAAGGATAGATGCATTGTCAAGGACTCTAAACTGTCAGCCAATCGATAAAGTAAATTAAAACTGAGGCATGAACTTAGTTTCATTGTGATTCAGTATGTTATCAGTAGCCCTGTGCAATGTGTGTAATTGTTCTGTCTCCTAATACTTGCAGTTAATACATCTAATATATGTCCTGATTTGAATTGTATATCTGGATAAATAGTGTTTACCCCTTTGTGTACTTTGTGTGTGGGTGTGTGCAAATGCTCTGTCTTGCTTTTCCCTTCTGACCATTTTTCAATTAAAAAACACTAATATCCCCAAGACTGCTCTGCCCTAGTTATTAGACAGATGCGCGCGCACACACACACACACACACACACACACACACACACACACACACACACACACACACACACACACACACACACACACACACACTCCAGTTTTTCTGAGTCCTGCCTACAGCATCATCCCCCACTCATCTTGATTGTATAAGAGCACTAAGTCTGTGTTTGTATGTCCCTGTCTGTGTGTGTGTTTTCATTTTTTGTTTGATATATTTCCACCTGTGTGCATTTGCTACATAGTAACTTGACGATTTTGAACTCCTGAACCCTGCAGTCAGGATCTAGTAGCTCTTGTATCATGTGTGGAGGGTTTTGCTTGCATGGTTTTTATCCACTTGTTACCTTAGACATAAGGGTCACTGCAAATCCAAATAAAATTGTTACGATGAGCTTTATCCTATGATGAAACGTTTTTATCCTGATAAAATGGTCTATTCCATCCATGAGGGATGGTGTACTGAGAATTTTCTGGTTGTATTTGATAGCCCATTACCCGTCAAGAGAAAGCTAGAGACAGAGCGATGTCTGTATGTTGCCTGAATATGTTTCATTGCAGGTTCCTTGCATTTACTGGGACACGAATCTCAAAATGTCCCTGAAGTCAGACTTGTTCTTAAATTGTAGCTCTCTAAATGAGAAAGGCCCTATGAAAGATCTTAACTATATACTGAACCTCAGCATTTTTTCACTGATATGCAGATGACACCCAGCTCTATCTGTCCATGAAGCCAGATAACACACACCAATTAGTTAAACTGCAGGAATGTCTTAAAGACATAAAGACCTGGATGGCCGCTAACTTTCTGCTTCTAAATTCAGATCAAACTGAGGTTATTGTACTCAGTGCTACAAATCTTAGAAATATGGTATCTAACCAGATTCTCACTCTGGATGGCATTGCCTTGGCCTCCAGTAACACTGTGAGGAACCTTGGAGTCATTTTTGACCAGGACATGTCCTTCAATGCACATATTATTGTCCTTCAATATTTAAATTCAGGTAATATTTTAAATAGTAGAATTGTTTAGTTATAACATCTGATATGTTTACTATGTTCTATGGAAAAATGGATTATGAGATTTCCAAATCACTGCTTTATAGTTTGATTTAAGTTCTACACTATAACCTAGATACCAAGAAAATAGTGTTTGAACACTTAGTGAAACAATTAGAGATGGACCGATCCGATATTACGTATCGGTATCGGTCCGATACTGACCTAAATTACTGGATCGGATATCGGAGAAAAATAAAAAATGTAATCCGATCCATTAAATATCACGAAAGCACCTCACAAAACTTGCAACACGCCGTAACTCACCTCAGAACGTTAGCACGTCGGAGCAGTATGCATCACGTGATAGAGCGGCTGTGGCATGCGGGACCTGTCGGTGGTCTGGATAGCATGTGGAGCTTCGCTAGCAACCCGGCATTTCATCTCCGACAAAGTTATCCCGAGAGAAGTAAAGCAAGTGTGTAAGTCCATCTCTGAATGTTTGTAAAGCATTCCTGCGTTAAGCTTAACAAGCGACTGCCTCTCCTGCTGCTACTTCAATCATGAAACTGCTTAACGATCAGCTGATCGGCTTTTCTGTCGCGAGTCCGTGTCTCTAGTTTGCTTTTGGCCCACTTTGCACCAGAAAGAGGAAACCAGCGGCTGAACAACAGCAGCACGTTTAAGCTTGATCAGCTGTTGTTAGAATGTATTTAATATTACTTTCTACTCGAGGATCTTTTTCTACGTAGCTGACGCTGGTAACTGTGCAGGGGCGGATCTAGCAAAGTTTAGCCAGGGGGGCCGATAGGGCATTAACAGGGAAAAGGGGGCACAAAGACATACTTTTCTTTCTTATTCTCATTTAAAATGTCTAGCTTTTAATAAATAATTATCTGACACCCAAAGTTTTAATTTGATGCAAAATGAATAGAAGTCCATTACTGTATATAGTAACTATTAAGTCTAATATATATACCCTAGTAAGCTATAGTACTTTTTCCTTTGGGAAGGTACCATCTGTGCAGTCTGCAATTTTGTTGAAGAAAGATGTTGAATCTATTTAATATTTCTTGAAAAATAATTGATTTCTGTGCATTTTTTTTCACACTGCATCAAATTAAGGTTGATTACGTCGAGTAAGCATCATGAGGTGGAGTGTGAGGGGTGGTTCCCTATTTTTTATTTATTTATTTTTGTTGTTGCTGGGAGTTGGAACCCTATTAGTTAGGTTGCTTAATATTTATGCTAAGTACTCTTTAAAATACCAGAATAGGGAGGATGGTGTAGGTTTAAGTTTATTAGATTGATCAGTATTGCTGAACTATGAAATATTTTTTTTTGCATACAGGTATAACAGAATAGCTTTAGTGTAGTTGTTGTTTTAAACTTGAGTATGAACTTATACAAAATGCAGCAAGATATTTAAAAAAACAGTTTTGTTGATTAAAAAACACTATATCGGATTCATATCGGTATCGGCAGATATCCAAATTTATGATATCGGTATCGGTATCGGACATAAAAAAGTGGTATCGTGCCATCTCTAGAAACAATTGCTCAATTGTAGGTAGTACTTGATAATGAGAAGAATAAAGATGGATGCATAGAATCGGTGGTAGGAGCATCCTTTTTCTAAAGATGTTAGAGTTTCATAAAGTGCCTCCTACTTCTACTCTGCAATATTACAAAGCATTTACGGTGTCCTTAAAAACACCAAGTTCCATTGGCTTGAACCCTTTTTGTTTGTTTTCAAAGGAAATTTAACAAAAACTGAAACCCCACAGTTAGAACAAGTTACAAATAGTAAAACAAAATAACTTTATCAAGTATAAAGAATATTCATGCAATGAAAAGCAAATAAGTTCTTGTCACCTTTTCGCTCCCAGTACTGCTGCCTGGTCAGGTATCAGAAAAAAATAAGATAAGAGCAAAATATAAATGGTTAATGCAAAGCTTATACGAGGACACTTACAAACACCAACCCAGTCCCATTCACTATCAGTCAACAGTCATCTACATATGAGTCACAACCTCTTTTATTGAGTAAAGTGACAAATTCCGATTGAGTGAAACTAACTAACTCCAAGTCTGCCCCTGCTGTTTTCATGTCTGAGCGGGTGCTGTTTGGCAGATGAAAAGGAAAACAAAATCCCACACTTTTGAAAAAGACTGATTGACTGGGAAGGAGGATTATTAATCTTTTCAAGTGCCAAACTGGATTCAGAACATTATGTCTTTTCTGCCAAACGATCTGCTCAAATCTAATTAGCATCACAGAACCAGACAGCACTTGGGATTTCTTTTTTTCCCCTGCCTTTCAAAGTGTTTACGAGAAATAAACTGATGGTTTTCTGTCCAGATGAGTGATAAAGTAGACAGCAGAAAACAGTTTATTTCTCGATCTCCCCATCGCTCTCTCTGTCTTTCTCAGTAATGACGTTCTCCTTAATTACATTTTAATGGGCTGGAAACAGCTGCTGCTGGTTTATATCTCCACTCACTCCTCGCTCCTCCTTCATCTCTCGCTCTTCTTCATCCCTTTGCTCAGTCATCTCCACCTTCTGTCAGCTTCCTTGCTGACCTCTGCCTTTGCTTGATGTCACTTTGTGTTTGTACACTCAGATCCAGACAGATTAAAAGTCTAAGTGTTTGGAAACACTCTTTAACTTTTATATTATCTACAAACACTACATTAGAATAAACAAAAAGATATTAGGTTTTAGCAGCATTGGGTCTCAAATACTGAATGAGTAAATCCTCTAAGCTAATTTGATTGGGAGGGAAAAAAACAACAATCAAAGGTAAAATTGGATCAAATGAGTGACTCATAAGCTAAGCACGGTGAGTGAAAAAGAGACTAATTATTTTAAAGGTCTTTAAAAAAAGCTCTTTGGAAACTATTTAATTATTTTTCCAATACAATTTAGTAGAGTTAAAAAATGAAAGGCCTAAACACTCCACTGCTGACAGACACACACAAACTCTGTGTTCGATGAATGTAAGAAGTGAGGGAATATTCAGAAACTGTGGGCATCAGCTACAGTTTGGATTCCTGATACACGAACATTAGTAAGTGTTTCCTCGGGCTACTGGTGAATAATTGGACATTTAGGCTGTACTGACACCACTAATAATACTGCTCCTTATGAAATGTGTCAAAAGCTTTGATGGTTTTAACAGATGACATCCTAGCAGTGACTTGAGCTCTTGACATGGATGACTTGTTAATGTTCCAGTCGGTTATCTCTTAGTTTTCTACCTGAACAGAGTGGAGGATTGGGGAGAACAACAAGAGGTCGCAGATTGTGACTGAAGGTTATGTTTGGATCCTTGAAAGAAAGACTTTTGTCTTGTTCATACTAGAGATGGACCGATCCGATATTACGTATCGGTATCGGTCCGATACTGACCTAAATTACTGGATCGGATATCGGAGAAAAATAAAAAATGTAATCCGATCCATTAAATATCACGAAAGCACCTCACAAAACTTGCAACACACCGTAACTCACCTCAGAACGTTAGCACGTCGGAGCAGTATGCATCACGTGATAGAGCGGCTGTGGCATGCGGGACCTGTCAGTGGTCTGGATAGCATGTGGAGCTTCGCTAGCAACCCGGCATTTCATCTCCGACAAAGTTATCCCGAGAGAAGTAAAGCAAGTGTGTAAGTCCATCTCTGAATGTTTGTAAAGCATTCCTGCGTTAAGCTTAACAAGCGATATATGGAGCGACTGCCTCTTCTTGCTGCTACTTCAATCATGAAACTGCTTAACGATCAGCTGATTGGCTTTTCTGTCGCGAGTCCGTGTCTCTTGTTTGCTTTTGGCCCACGTTGCACCAGAAAGAGGAAACCAGCGGCTGAACAACAGCAGCATGTTTAAGCTTGATCAGCTGTTGTTAGAATTTATTTATTATTACTTTCTACTCGAGGATCTTTTTCTACGTAGCTGACGCTGGTAACTGTGCAGGGGCGGATCTAGCAAAGTTTAGGCAGGGGGGCCGATAGGGCATTAACAGGGAAAAGGGGGCACAAAGACATACTTTTCTTTCTTATTCTCATTTAAAATGTCTAGCTTTTAATAAATAATTATCTGACACCCAAAGTTTTAATTTGATGCAAAATGTATAGAAGTCCATTACTGTATATAGTAACTATTAAGTCTAATATATATACCCTAGTAAGCTATAGTACTTTTTCCTTTGGGAAGGTACCATCTGTGCAGTCTGCAATTTTGTTGAAGAAAGATGTTGAATCTATTTAATATTTCTTGAAAAATAATTGATTTCTGTGCATTTTTTTTTCACACTGCATCAAATTAAGGTTGATTACGTCGATTAAGCATCATGAGGTGGAGCGTGAGATGTGGTTCCCTATTTTTTATTTATTTATTTTTGTTGTTGCTGGGAGTTGGAACCCTATTAGTTAGGTTGCTTAATATTTACGCTAAGTACTCTTTAAAATACCAGAATAGGGAGGATGGTGTAGGTTAAAGTTTATTAGATTGATCAGTATTGCTGAACTATGAAATATTTTTTTTTTGCATACAGGTATAACAGAATAGCTTTAGTGTAGTTGTTGTTTTAAACTTGAGTATGAACTTATACAAAATGCAGCAAGATATTTTAAAAAACAGTTTTGTTGATTAAAAAACACTATATCGGATTCATATCGGTATCGGCAGATATCCAAATTTATGATATCGGTATCGGTATCGGACATAAAAAAAGTGGTATCGTGCCATCTCTAGTTCATACCATGATTCAGTAGCTTGTGGAACCGCCTTTAGCAGCAAGAGCTTGAATTAATTGCTTTCTGTATGGTTTTATCAGTCACATCGTTGTAAAGGGTTAGAGTTATAATCATTTTCCTGTTGTATGACCCAATTTACCATTGGCTGTCAGAAAGATGGCCTTATATTTGTCTCTAGAATACCATCATCGCCCTTCACGACCCACTCCACTCGTGCCCACCCACCTCACCAATTTGAGCCAGCATGTGAGTACCTTCATCAGTCAGGCCACACACATACAGGCTTTATATTGAGATCAAGTCCTTTTGCACTGCTTCCAAGCACTTTGCTCTCCAGTGTGTTCTGTTGTTTTGAATATATTCCACTAGTATGTATATATTTCTTTTGCTTGCTATTTATTGCTGATGTATTTGCTATTTATATTTTTTTTACTCGTGCACAGCTGGTGTGCAGGACCCATAATTTCATTATACATGTACAATAACAATAAAGAGCTTTTCCATTCCAGTTAAGATTGTGAGTCACGTGGACATGATTACATCACAACATGTATCAGCTATGCTTTCACCCTTCCACATCCCAGTGGCCTTCCTTTGGCTGAACTGCACAGCAAATCCAGCATGTCCAAATTAACACTGTCAGATTTGATTTCAACACTATTAAAGTATTAGAGTGTTAATTTAACTCTTTTTGGAGAGTTGGTACGTTAACTCTGATTTAATGTTAAACACCAAATCTGTCTGGAGTTGATAATTTAACACTTACTAATGCTAACTAGGTGTTAAGAGTTTATATATTAACTCTCAAAGAGTATTTTAGTTTAACTACGTAAGAGTTATCTTCTAATTAATTCTAAAAAGTTGGAATTTTCCTGTTCTGAACTTCTAGAAATTTCTTTTGGAAATAAACATTTACTAAAAAGACGCAATGGTTTTTGAAAAACATTTATTCTGAACTGTGCACCACAATTTCAAAACATTTTCTGAAAGATGTAACAGTGTACATGTTCTCACTTTCATTAGAATTTTGTTTATCAAAAGGTCTGACATAGGTGAGCTGGTAAATGCAAATAACAGCATTCTCATCACTTATTTCTTCAATACAATATGCATGTCCTTCATTCATCACTTTGTGGAACTTCAACGCACTTCTGCTCTCCCCCATATTCCATCTTCATATTCACAGCATATTCTGTGTGGAGATTGATTAAAAATTGATTAAAAATTAGTTGACACTAATTAATTGCACAAATAATCTGGTAATCAATTGCAGCACAGTAAAAAAAAAGGAAACATTTTTGAGCCATTACTTGTGTAAAGTATTTTCCCAAAAGACAAGGACACAGACAACAGGTAATACTGAACGTAAAACCTCAACCTTTTTCATTTTTACTTAAACCATGTGCACAAAACTCTGGAGGGATCTAAATGCTAACGTAGAACCCAGTCAGGACATCTGCTACTGCTGTTTGCTCGTTTGTTTTTTAATGGGAGATCATTTTCAGGCTTCAAGTAGCACCATTATACAAACATTTCACATTCTAGACATTGTTTTAGGTGTATTTGACCAAAAATTTGACTGAAAATTCACATGCAAGCTTTTTTTCAAGGCTGTGGTATTTGCCCACAAACAATACCTTTCAGCTAGCTAAAATAGAATATTATGCTATCACCGAGCAACATGGCTAATGCCTTTCACACAGCTTTGTCTCAACTCCAAAGAGCCACAGAAGTAAAAGCTCATAATAATAATTGAAACAATCTTTGAAAAAATGACTTACCAAGCATGGCAAACAACTCAAATATGTAGAGCAAAATGTTCTGAAACAGCTTCACTTCAGCTTCGATTGGAGCCTATGGTGCTGGGGGCGGAGTCTGTGAATTTACTCTATTGGTGTCATAGCCCCTCTAGGAGTACAGAGTTGAGAGGTCAAGAGTTAATGTTTCCATTGTAACACCTCCAGATTTGACATTTTTAACACTCGGTTTTAACTACTATCATTTTACACCTCAGAGTTACATTAAAAGAATGTGACTCTACTTAGAGTAAAATTAACTCTACTTTTGCAAGAAGACTACTAACACCAAAACATTTAACACTTTTGAATTTGCTGTGTGGATATGGTCTTTTGCTGTAGCAACAAATCCATCCCTATGTTCAACAAGTGCTCACCACAGTTGCAAAAAATGATTATGTGTGTAACTGTAACACTGTAACCTTTAATGTCAGCTCCTACTAGTCTGACCTTTCTCATCTGACTTCTTGAGTTTGTTCTTATTGAACACAGACAGTGAAAAATACCAAGGAATACAGCGGCAAGTTGAAGAAAGGACCAGAGTGTCTCCCCAACAAAAACTGCATATAGTCTAATCACTCAAATCCTTTTCAGTAACTGAAACCAATTTGACTCCCATGAAAGTTTTTATTTTATCCTACTTATTTACTTATATTGATTTACAACTTCTGTACATTCATTAATAGTGACTTTCTGGCTTGTCTCTCTAATTATCTGGTGAAAAAATTAGAAGACTTATGTATCGTATATAAACCATATATATAATTTTGAAAGGGTTGTGATGTCTCAAAACAAACACAGCAAACTGTGCAGTTATCAGAAGTGGTGATTTCAGGATTTGACTGTGATTATCACACTTGATCCATTGTTTTGTGAAAATTTTTAACTTGTACAGAAATACTTTCTTCCACAGTTGCCTGGCAATTCAACACACATGTCAACCAGCCAACATTTAATCCAGAGCCTAAAAATAACCTTCAGCTGGTTGCTAGCTATAATTCACATTACTCTTGGTGATGGTGATGTTTTTTTTAACCTATCCGAGATGCTGTCCAGCAGGTGTGAGAGCTTTCATAAAATCATTGACTGTTGTGGATACTCCATCATTGTAGAGCTCTTTATGTCAGTGTGAATGAACTTTTAATTCAAAATACCAAATGTGGTATGGAGTTAGTCTCTACATAATTTATTTAGAGACTAACTCCATACATAAGTAAAAAAATAGCAGTAATAGGGGATGACCCATTTTCCCGGACACATAGTAAAATATAAAATAAACAAGACTTCACCCAGTCGATGATTTTGCTATTCATTTATAACTGGGACATTTTTTGGCAATAAAATGCTAAATGGGTGTACTTAGGAGGTACAGTAAGTACTAAAATTCTGCATCTTCTGACTCTCCCTTTGTCCCAACACACACACACTGGAGCAGTTTTTCTAACTTATTCTTAAACTTTTTTTTTTTAGTTGCATGTTTATGGGTGATGGTCAGGCAAAAGAAGACCAATAGTAGGAACAGGGGGAAACTGTGGTGCGATACATACAAGATTATGAGCAAAAGCTAAATAAGAAAAGACACTGAACATGTTTATCCTTTAAGAAGAGAAAACTTCAGCCTGTTGTGATTAAATGGATGCATTTCTGGTCCAAAAAAACCCCTAAAAAACCCACAACAAAAAAAACAACAAAGGGTGTATACATACACATGCGCGCGCGCGCACACACACAAAGTAGGAGGAGCAAGTTTGATGGTCTTAATTAGGGACTCCAGGGAAAAGAAGACAGAAGTCTCCGATGCTCCGTAGCAATTAGCCTGTATCGATCTGCCAAAGGAGAGAGAAAGGGTTGGAAAAATGACAAATCAGGAAGAAGACTACATAAATGCTCATTTGAGATAAATGACAAACAACTAAAGAGAAAGGAAAGGGGATAATAGGTGGTACAGAATAAATGAAAAGGAGGGAAAAGGGAAAAAATGCCACATAAAGACACTCAGTAGTCCATAGACATTAACATCGTCAGGCTCTTACTGTCTCTTTCAGCAGATTAGCTGATTAGCTTCATGATAACAACTATGAACTGCATCAAATCGTCTCATATCCACACACACAAACAAATCAATTGAAAATCCCTTTTTCTTTTTAATTGTCCAACTCTACAAACTTTTCTCCAGCTCATATCTCATAAAGTGACTCTCCACTTTAGAAACTCTTCACTTTTATCTTGTCGTTCTTCAAGTATTAAGAGACGATTTTGCCCAATTAGATTTAATTATGCTCTTAATCCATCCCCACTATGTGCGTGTCTTCCCTGTTCCTTTGAAATGGACCGTACAGAAACATCACAGACAGAATAATTTTCCCTCGGCAATGATGTGATAACCTTTAAGTGTCACTTTAAATGGACTAATCTGAACTAAGCTGCTAATCTTAAAATGAGGGGATAATCTCTGACTGTCTGATAATCCAATATTAGGATTAGCACTTCGTGCCAATTCAAGTGGAGGCCTGGGTCACAGTGGACTGATAAATATGGTGTGTGTGTGTCTGAGAGCGTTTGTAGAGGAGGTGAGCGTGTGTGCACGCATACGAATGGGTCACTTCTTTTTCCGTGTGTGTGGGTGTGCCAGTGTTTCTTTGTCTGCGAGAGGGAGTGAGTCAAGGTGACTGTCTGGGGGTTAATAACTACTGACCCATAGATGGGACCAGAATGAGGGGCTTAAAATACACACGCTCAGAAAGTCTTGCTTAATTCCTGTATTTTGTGTTTCTCCTCAGTCGGATCGTCATGGCCTGTCCAAATTGACTTGACAATATTCTCACCAGGAATTAACACAGATGTGTGTGATTTAAGGGGAATCAACACAGAAAGTGGTGTGGTGGCCAGAGATGATAGAAAGGCAGTGGCAATCAGCAACTACAACTGGTGATGGGGGAAATAACCACAAGGAATATAATGTGGGCGGGCAACCTGTCAAACTTTTCTCAACCTTCTCCTGAGTGATTAAAGTGAAAGACAACAGTGAAAGATATTGCTGATTGACATATGAGAAGAGACCAAACGGAGGCCACTCGCCCATCGGTCACCAACAGGTGTTTAGGCCTGCACGCATCAGGCTTTAGGAGGTGATTTCACAGCTACTCTCAGCAGCCTCTGACAACCATTCGCAACCAGTTTGGGAATACATTTTTCCTTTGAGACCAGTTGTTGCCAGTAGGACCTTATTACCTTTCACAATGAAAGCAAATAAGTTTTGTGGATTTGTTAAATGGGGTCCACAGGGTGGGACCAGAAGGAAATCTGGGTTGTGGGTCTTTGTTTCAAGCTCACTGTTGCAAAATACAGGAGCGAGGGAATGTGAGCAGTCAAATCAAGCGACTGTGAGCCGCACGAACTCCTTGACCCATTAATTAGGAAAAGAGCTTTCAATGGATTTAGTTGAATTTACATTGAGATGCACTGAGCAGGATAACCAGAAGGAAAATTTGCAGTTGCAGTACGGCATTAAGATAGTAATGTCCTCAACAACTCAGAGTTGAGAAATAGTTTTCTATACGAGATCACTGCCAAAAGTGCAGCCTTACCTAATGTCCACCCCACTGTTACTCATTTATATTAAGATTTAAAAATCTAGTTGGTATTGCTTTCAGAGCTGCACATGGTTATTTGCAGCTAGCGAGTTGTTAATGCTAGCCATCAAGTCTAACAGTCTGCAGTCTATGAACCTCAGCTAATGTCGGCTAATGTTAGTGTGGTGGTGAGTAGCCTTCAGTAATAGTAATAAATCACACTGCAATAGTACATTCATGTAGTTGTAAATAGCATGAAAATATATCAAGTAATCCAAAGTATTCGGAATATGTTACTCATTGAGTAATGTAACAGAATAAGTTAAAAAATACATTTTGGGGCATGTAATCTGTAATCTGTAGTGGAATACATTTTAAAAGTAACCTTCCCAACACTGTCTGTATCACTAAATCAATACAACTAGCAAGTTTTCTGGTTGGAAGAGTGCCCCAAATCAGTGGCCCAAGTATTCCTTCTATTTAGCTGCGTTATCATGAAGTTATCATGAAGCTGGTTTAGATTTTTTTATTTATTTATTTTTTTTAAACCAAGAGTGTTTTAGGAGATTTTTTCCATCCATCCATCTTCTTCCTCTTATCCGGGGCCGGGTCGCGGGGGCAGCAGCCTAAGCAGAGAAGCCCAGACCTCCCTCTCCCCAGCCACTCCTCCAGCTTATCCGGGGGAACACCAAGGCATTCCCAGGCCAGCCGAGAGATATAATCTCTCCAGCGTGTCCTGGGTCTGCCCCGGGGCCTCCTCCCGGTGGGACATGCCCAGAACACCTCACCCAGGAGGCATCCATGTCAGATGCCCGAACCACCTCAACTGGCTCCTTTCGATGTGGAGGAGCAGCGGCTCTACTCTGAGCCCCTCCCGGATGGCTGAACTTCTCACCCTATCTCTAAGGGAGGAAGCTCATTTCTGTCGCTTGTATTCGTGATCTCGTTCTTTCGGTCACTACCCACAGCTTGTGGCCATAGGTGAGGGTAGGGATGTAGATCAAGGTTCAAGGTTCTTTATTTGTCACATGCATAGTTATACAAGTATAACACACAGTGAAATGTAGCTCCTCGCTCATGTGCAAAAATGGGGGAGGCGGGGGGGGGTAGAGGAAGAAATACACACACACACACACACACACACACACACACACACACACAATGGGTGAATGTGCAGTAGTAGCAGCAAGCAGGTGAATTCTGTACATTAATATGAATAGACATCTGACTATTTTACAGGATAGACAATATAAACATATTTAAAATTAAAGGAATTTGAAATGTACATTGTGCCTTGGTTTAGAGTGTCTGGAAGAGAGTCCTGTCTCAGTCAATTATAGATGATGTGAGCGGGCGGGTGTGTGTGTTTAGGGCACGGATGGCTTGGGGATAGAAGCTCCTCTTGAGTCTCTCTGTCCTTGCCCGGATGATGCGGAACCTTCTACCAGATTGCAGAAGTTGGAACAGTTTGTTGCCAGGATGGGACGGGTCCTTCAGTATCTGCGCTGCTCTAGTCCGGCATCTCCTGGTGTAGGTGAAGCGGGGGGAGAGCAATCCTGCAGCAGCGTTCTGCTGTACGGATCACTCTCTGGAGAGCTTTTTGGTCCTTCACACAGCTGTTCCCAAACCACGATGTCATGTTCTGTGTGAGGATGCTCTCCACAGCGCCTGTATAGAAAATCCTGAGGATCTTTGGAGAGACCCTGAACTTCCTCAGTTGTCGTAGGTGATACAGGCGCTGCATAGCTTTTTTGGTCTGGACATGAATGTGGGCAGCCCATGTCAGGTCTGAGGAGATGTGGACACCAAGATACTTTAAGGACTGCACCCTCTCCACTGGAGCTCCATTGATGATAATGGGCTTGTAGTCTCTGTGCTGACTCCTTCTGAAGTCCACCACCAGCTCCTTGGTCTTGCCGATATTCAGCTGGAGGTGGTCGACCGGTAAATTGAGAGCTTCGCTTTTGCACTCAGCGTCTGCATCACTGCGGCCGCTGCACCAATCCGTCTGTCGATCTCCAGTCCCAGGAGATTTTTTTTTCCCCACTTTTTTTAAACATGGGAATTCAGTATTGTATGTTATCGTGGACCTTGATGTGTGTGTGTGTTTGTGTATATTGAGAGGGGGTTTGCACCATGAAAAGCATACACACATGCGCACAGAAGCAGTGCAATTAGGTACATGCCATAGTACAAGCTTTTTCGTCAGAAACCCCAGAGTCCATTTAACACTGGAAAACGCTGCAGGTTACAGAGCTAAAACACGAGCTTAGATGTGTGTGTTTGTGTATATTTGTGTGCTTTTGTGAGTGTGTGTTGGTAGGTTCTGCCCCCCAGTCTAATTGAGTTTTCAAGGAGCTCTTATCCTTTAAAAGAATAGTGGTGTGTGCTTGTTTGTGTGAGTGGGGGATGGTTGGAGGCTATCATTTTCATGGTGTATGTGTTTGTGTGTCTGTCTTTCCATACAAATATACCATTGTGTGTATTTGTACCCTATATAATTTTGTACCCATAGCTCATAATCTTAATGACTTACATAGTTACTTTAAATCAAATTGTCACGCGTTACCATTTTGCTTTTTCTCTCTTCATATCTCTGCAGTGTCTTTTACTCAAAATGGTTCAAATGCCTCATTGCAAACCTGTATGTTTATAAAAACGCACAATTCAAATCTTAATTATGATCACAATCTTACAATCCTGGGGTGTTTTGGTGTAGCTATCCTAAAGAGTCATATGTTTAGTGTTTGAGGAGAATGTGCGATTTTTGTAGCACCGTGGTTTGAATGTCATTCTTGCTATGACTTGGCCACGGGCACCTGCTAAACTGAGTGTCCTGTGTGGATAACTGTAGCAGACCCGCACGCACGCACGAACTCTTAGACACTCAAAGGTCATTGTCTACCCCCAATTGTTCTACTGGCAAACACTCCTCCCACTGTTTTCTAGTATCATCTTGTGGCCCCTCTGAATAGTAACTGACACTAAAGCAGACTCCATTTGCTCGTCACCGTCCTCGGCTACCAAATAAGCACATCAAATTTCAAGAAAAACTCTGGAAGCCATACTACATTTGGTCTAGATTTCATTTTGTAAGGTTATACAAACAAAAGTTTTGTGAGACTAAACACTGACACAGCGAAAAAAGCTATAAAACTATGAATAAAATTGTAGAAATAATTTCATGAAAATGATGATGATGATGATCATCATCATCATCATCATCATCATCATCATCATCATCTCTTAAAATATTTTCTCTTCAACAGCCATATATATTATGACCAGTGAGTGCAACATGGTATATTCTAATCTTTGCCTAAATAAAATCCATCCATCTTCTTCATCTTATTAGGGGCCGGGTCGTAGGGGCAGCAGCCTAAGCAGAGAAGCCCAGACCTTGCCCTCTTCAGAGCCACCTCCTCTAGCTTGATTAGGGTGAATGCCAAGGCGTTCCCAGGCCAACCGAGAGATATAATCTTTCCACCGTGTCCTGGGTCTGCCCTGGGGCCTGCTACCGGTAAGATATGCCCAGAACACCTCACCCAGGAGGCATCCTTATCAGATGCCCGAACCACCTTAAGTGGTTCTTTTCATTGTGAAGGAGCAGCGGCTCTACTCTGAGCCCCTCCCGGATGGCTGAATTCTTCACCCTATCCTATCTCTAAGGGAGAGGCCTCTTTCTTTCGGTCACTACCCACAGCTCGTGACCGTAGGCGAGGATGGGGACATAGATCGAATTGACACCACGACGGAGCAGTACAGTCCGTCTCTCAATCTCCTGCTTCCTTCTCCAATCACTCGTGAATAGGGATGGGTATTGATAAGATTTTCACGATTCCGATTCCATTTTTGATTCTGTTTAACGATTCGATTCTTTATCGACTCTCTTATCGATTTTTTAAAAAAAAGGAGAACACTAAGTTCAATTAGCTTAGAACTTTGTTTTATATCTTCTCTTTGAACAAGGTAGAAAATTAGGAGTAACATGGCCTTACAAACCCAACAGTGAGATCTTAAGAGATCCAGCCTACGGCTCTTCAATGGGGTGTCACAGGGTCCCCGGGGTAAAAAAAAATTGTAAATGTAAAATAATAAAATAAATATTCTTCTGTTGCAATAACAAAGTATAACATAAATTATTCTGTAGCAATTACACAAGAATATCCAGTAATGTCCCTGCCTACAATTAAACACATTCACTTACCGAAAATCGGGACATCTGCTGTGGCAAATGGGTGCAAGCCTTTGACCACAAACTTAGTCACTGCTCGGTGATATTCGTCTATCCTGGCCTGAAAGGAGACGCTACCGGTAGACTGCAGCGAGAACTGCCAGCATCTGAGCCAGACTCTGTCCGTCTCTCTCATCATGGTCACCTAAATGCACAGTAATGGCAGGTTTTGTAATAAGGCAGATCGCGCTAACATAATATGCACTGTTAGTTGATTATTTACCTGCCGCATTAACGGGAGAGGACGTGCAAACGTTACCGCTGCTGCTGGGTTGAGATTCATGAGTCCGGAGCGGAATTAAAAACACGACATTCATTTAAGGTCATCGTGTGTTTTGTGAGCAAATGCTTTTGCATATTCGTAGCGTTTCCTCCCTTAAATGAAATATCTACTTTGCAAGTATTGCAAGTTGCCCTGTTGTCATCCGTTCTCGTAAAGTATAACCAAACTTTTGAGCGTTTGAGCCGCCATGTTTCCTGCCAGGTATCGTTTGCAAAAATGGCAAACAATTCCAAGCAATTGAAACAGTGGGAACCGATTCTCAACAAGAACCGGTTTTCGATACCCATCCCTACTCGTGAACAAGTAAAATTCATTTTTAAAATTATATTTTCTATAAGGAACACTTTTGTTTAAAAAATATAGCTGCTGTGTTATTTTAAAAATGAAATATAATCAGAAGGTACCAAGAAATGCCCTTGATTAACTGATCACCAGTAAGTGTGAGCACCTCTGTAACAACAGGGATGTTGGCAGTTTGCTGGGTTGGAGCATCCTGGTGTGTGTTAACACAATGCCACCATCTACCCAGTAGTTGATGTTAAGTCTAATTGTTGAATGTTGCCATTGTGTTTCTTAAATTTGTACAGTCTTAGTTCAAGCAGTAGGGTCAAAGCCATTCCTTTGATCCTGACCACCTCTCCAACCACTCTGTGCTGGGGGAGGTTTTATTGTAGATACATCCTATCTGAAAGATCTGTTTCTTTTGACGTAAGCTTCCTGGGTTTACGACCCTTTAGTCAGCAGGAGGTCTGACACACACGCACACACACACACACGTTCACACATATACATCAAATGCTTTGTCTTAGAACCAAGGGGACGTGGCTTTGTTCTGACGTGTTTTGTGTGAACTGTCTCTCAATAAAAGGTAGCAAGAGGAGGTCAGATCTGGGGGTCATTTTCGTGGTGGACACAGACGAGGCCTCCCTTGCGCAAATAATTGATCAATCGACTGTCTTGTTTTCTTCATGATGAATAAGTCTCTAGAATTAGCGGGGCTTTTGGAAACACAGACCCAACAGTTGATGTCTCAGAAAATTCACACCAACCATCAGACCGTGCAAAAACAAAACAAAAACAGAAGCTAGAGTTAGCCATCTAAACGAGCACAACACTGAACAAACGTGTCTTGTTTGAAATGTCCCGTCTCTTCCCTCTAAGAAGAACATTGTGGAGCAACTTAGGTTCATACAGTTGAATCTGAACACACCACACAATTTCCTTTGGACATACAAGACCAAAGTGGAGAAGCATGACCGTAATGCAGAGAACCATGGCACCAGGACAAACACTGCACATTAAATTTCAAGCACGGTGGGGGAAGGCTAATGATTTGAGCTTTTTTTGCAGCCACAGGACCTGGATACCAAGTCAAATATGAGGCCATCTGTCATCCAAAATGATCCAAATTGATCAGAAAATTTATGGAAGAATCACAGCGCTGCAACAACCCAGTCAAAGTCCAGACCTCAGCCGAGTCCAGGCTTTAAAAGAGCTCTACATAAAAAAATGTTCAGCGCTTCTCCACACCAACGTGAGAAACTGATAAAGTCATACAGAAAATCTTTATGCCAAGTTATTGCTGCTTAAAGGTGTTCTACAAGGTACTGAATCGTGGGGTTTAATTAGTTGTTCACATGGCTGCATACAGTCTTGTATAAAGTTTCATTTTCATAGGGCTGTATTTTGTCCTCCTGGATGTAGCTTTGGGTGGGTCGGGGGAGGAGAAGAAAGGAGAGCAGGCATTTTCTGGGATGATTCATTACCATGCTGGATTACTGTTTTATCAAATCAAAGTCCTTTCTAAGCCCCTTTTATTCACCCATTATTTAGCTCACATTAAATCACCCCTGCTGTAAGTCCGGTTGATGGGAAACATATTAACTTACTAGCTTCTACACCCCTGTTGGCTATTGATCAACAGCATTCAATTAATCTGATTAATTAGACCGCCGTGGCAACACAGAAGAACAGTCAGCAAGTCTTTATGTCTGCTCAGAGGGTCGTTAAGATACACACCTGTGCACATAATTGGAGCTGGTTTAGATTTTGCTCAGCATGCAAATATCCAACACAAAAGCACAGTCCACATAAAAACAGAGCACATACACACACACAAAGAGAACCAATCACACATAGCAAGAGAAAACATATTTAGAAGTTAAATAATGACTGGAAACTACTTTGATTCAGAATTTGAGAAGAAAAAAGCGAGCTCTCAGTGCAGCCGTTTGTTTTATGGCTTTGACACTAATAATAAACTGACACCATTAACAAGATGTGGATGAGCTGCTAAGTGTTTGGGGGAGTGAGGTTAACTGAACTAATAAGTTGAAGTCTTTGATTTTGTAATACTCGTGCTAATGCTATGCCCTCCCCAGCTTTAAGTCGTTGTAGATATGTTCATCAGTAAATTGTGCTAAATAATGAAAGCTTTCCAAAAAGTTTGGATTATTAAAGTAAAATAAATCTTATTTCACTAAAGCAGCTGTCAGATAGTCTGTTAGGTTTTATATTTCATCTGTATGTTCAGTTTTGGGGGATTTGAGCAAATTTCATTGTCATTGTTTTCAAGGAAACTGTGAGAAAACTCTGGAGGGAAGCACAAGTAGAGCATCATTTAAATGAGTTCATCTAATAATACAATCAAAAGGAACAAACAAAGAAAACAAAAATACTTGAAAAAAAAATTATAAATCAGTTGATATTACCACCATAAACTGAAAGTGAAGTAAAATGTGCTTTTAACTGATAGAGCCCAAAGTAAAAGAACAAAAAAATAAACCAAGGCCAAAATCTAATCAGGAGAACTTAAAGGCAAAATGCAAAAACAAAAATTTAAAATACATAACATCAAAAAACAAAACAAAAAAAAAAACACAACCCAAAAAGTAATAAAAGAAAGGACTATCAATAAACTGGGAGCTGTTTTATCATCACACTGGGAAATACTGTACATGTTTTAATGAAAGAATACAGAGAAGGATAAATAACTTGGGGTTTAAATTGGTTAGTTTAGTTACATTAAACATGGCATGGAAGTCAAAACTGGAACACTGAACATATCAAGAACGCAAGAACAAAAAGGAAACAAATAAAAAGAAATGACAATTGACTGAAAAGTACAGAAAGAGTTCAGGAACATCAAAGAAAACTGCATGAACCAAAGACTCACAATGTAACAAAATAAAGATGTGAGGATTCAGACAAACAAATGGAAGCAACAAAAAAGTAAGAGGAGACTGATTCTCACAGTGGAGTCACAATAATCAGTCTAGGACTACACATTTACTTGGTTTCTCACTGTTTAATGGGCTGTTGTATTTACCAGAAGAGTTACACTGTAACTGCCTTTTTCTTTGTACATATGGAATTAACTGTCACTCCTGTCCACTGAAAACAAGAAGCTGAGGCTCCAGTTTGCATTGGCTCACCAAAAGTAGACAGTAGAAGTTTGGTCACCACTACTCCGAGGTTTTGTAAGGATTTTTGTAAGGATGTAACCTGTCCTTACACACCATGTCACAAAGCTCAAATCATACCGGTTTCTTGAACAAGGCCATGGATTCATTGTGCTCAATAGGTCCCTACAGCCACCAGATCACTTGGATTTGGTGAAAATGGAGATTCTCAACATGGAATCCGGAGTAGCTAAAAGTTATACTGTCAACGCGGACCAAAATATTTGAAGATTGTGTTAAAGATTTAACAAGTTGCTGTGAACAAAGGATTAACATGGTTCTAAAGGCAAAAGGTACTAGAAAAGCTTCCCCGATTAATTTCGGGATTTTGAATCCTCTGAATTATTATTGTTTCAATGAGAAACTGAGTCATCATAGTTCCTCCACACCTCTCACATCTTCAAAACATGGGCTGACTAAACCATATAAACTTTTATCTGGTTGCCATTATTAACACTTGCATGTTTGGGGTTGTTCTGTCGAGTCGGTGCTTTGAGTGACTGATTATTTCATCTCCTGTTTCCTTTCAAGACACTGCCTTGATCATTTTGGCTGCTGTCACTTCTCTTACAGTTTCCTATTTGAATCTCAGTGGCGCTCCACATTAGTGTACCATCACTGTACAGTTTTCTGGGAAAAAGCAACAACCCTGCGCAGGTATAGACCTTAATGGATTTCAAAGGGTTTTTTTTCTTACCTGTATTATTTCATTTTCAAGCTACAGAGGTAACCGAGCGCAGCAGGAATGCTTGTCGCTATAAAATGAAATGTCACACTGTGGCATCAAAAGAGCTTTGGACATAGTGCCATCTACAAAAATCTAAGAAAGATCAGAAGTCTGAAGAACATGCAGTGAGCTGTGTGACACAGTCACCACACAGGTACAAGAAGTCATTAAAAGAGCAATCGTGTTCCGTGTCAGAGGGATGAGTGCACGCACGCACACACACACACACACACACACACACACACACACACACACACAGAGAGAGAGGAAGTTATAATGAGGGCAGGGGAATGTGTGTGCAGAAAACTCCCACTAACACACATGCTGCAAAGTGGTGCACACATGTAAATGCCTAAAAACTATTTACATTTTGGCTACGCCACATGACCACCACCGTGTCATTCATATGCTTGCACACAGGCACTGATGCATGGCGGGTTTTGAAATGCAGCCTCCAGCTATGAGACGGGAATACGAGTCAGACATCGCTGAAAACTGTGAACAGAGTTTAACCCCCTGCTGTTAATAGAGAGAAAGCCAAAGAAATAGAAACATTGCTCCAAGCTGGGAGAGGTGAGAAAGTGAGACAAGAACTCAAACTCCGGGAAGGGGAAATAAAATGAAGAAAATTAGAAAGAAGGAAAGTTGCAGGCAGTGTCTCACAGGTGTGATGTCATTGATTGAGAGAAATGAATGGAAAAAGAAGAAGAGGCACAGAAAGAGAGAGAGGGCCAAAGAGAGTAGGTGTTCTTTTGGCGGCAAATATTTCTCATGATCACACACACTACACACACATGCACACAAGACCACTTAAAGACACATACAAACCTTGGGTCATTCTGACACCCAGCGAGGTGTTGTTTTGGCATCTAAATCTTGGTCAGAGAAAAGAGATAAAAAGATTAAGGTCACATTTGTGCCTCCCTCAGGTGTTTTAGAGGGAAAAGTTACAGTAAGACCCATTCAGACATGCATTCTATTCTGTTAATCTGAGGAAATCTGAGTGTGTCGCCTTCATGTTTGAATGCACCCTGATCACGCTTCCTCACAAGACAGGTTGGGAGTCTTACTATCTGGGTTAAACCCAGTCACAGGGCAAGAACAGCAGCAAAAAACTGAATATTTGGGGACTCAAACTGGGATTGAAAACTGTTTTCAAAATGTTATATATCACTGATATCATTATTATCATTATTTACACATTATCATCAAATTGTTAAAATCAATGACCAATTAATACAAGCTACTGTGCAAAAGTCTTTATGAAAGTCTTTCAAAGTTTTGCTTTGGACACGGGGTGTCAAGTGTTAGCTGAAAACTTGTCATATCTCATAAATTCTGACCAGGACAGATGGACTACAAAAAAGGGAAGTGTGGCAGGCCTATGAACAGCAGCATTAGTAACAGAAACAGTATTTGAAAGTCATGTCCTTAAGAAATAGAAAAGAAGGACCTCACACAGGGCGTGAGAAATGCATCTCGCCCTTCAGTTGATCCAGCAAATGTTCTCTGTGGCTATCAAGAAGCCATTATTAAGGAAGGGAACCAATAAGAGAGTATGCCAAGTTAAAGACAAACTGAACTGATAACCAGCAGAGACTAGTCTTATGGATCAACAATACAAATGTGATTTTTCTGGCTCGAAAAACACCTGCATTCATATGTACATCAAAACTGATGTACTGTCACAGCGGCCACAGACCGATAACAAAACTGGACTCAAACACACTCAAGACCCACAACAGAGACAGTACGTCCATTTAGCAGTTTACCAATAGCAAGGTGGTGGGTGAAGGACTCTTAGGAAGGGTGAGTATGACTGATATTGTTTACTGGTAGCCAGGATGAGCTTGGCTTTGAAGGAGAGGATCCGGGTGAGTAATGGCAAAGACTGGCTGACCTGAGTTCCAATTGGGGGGGGTGGGGGTGTAGAGGAAGAACATTATATATATATATATATACATACATATAGTATATACACTGGGTGAATGTGCAGTAGTAGCAGCAAGCAGGTGAATTCTGTACATTAATATGAATAGACATCTGACTATTTTACAGGATAGACAATATAAACATATTTAAAATTAAAGGAATTGAAATGTACATTGTGCCTTGGTTTAGTGTCTGGAAGAGTCCTGTCTCAGTCAATTATAGATGATGTGAGCGGGCGGGTGTGTGTGTTTAGGGCACGGATGGCTTGGGGATAGAAGCTCCTCTTGAGTCTCTCTGTCCTTGCCTGGAAGATGCGGAACCTTCTACCAGATTGCAGAAGTTGGAACAGTTTGTTGCCTGGATGGGACGGGTCCTTCAGTATCTGCGCTGCTCTAGTCCGGCATCTCCTGGTGTAGGTGTCCTGAAGCGGGGGGAGAGCAATCCTGCAGCAGCGTTCTGCTGTACGGATCACTCTCTGGAGAGCTTTTTGGTCCTTCACACAGCTGTTCCCAAACCACGATGTCATGTTCTGTGTGAGGATGCTCTCCACAGCGCCTGTATAGAAAATCCTGAGGATCTTTGGAGAGACCCTGAACTTCCTCAGTTGTCGTAGGTGATACAGGCGCTGCCTAGCCTTTTTGGTCTGGACCTGAATGTGGGCAGCCCATGTCAGGTCTGAGGAGATGTGGACACCAAGATACTTGAAGGACTGCACCCTCTCCACTGGAGCTCCATTGATGATGATGGGCTTGTAGTCTCTGTGCTGACCCCTTCTGAAGTCCACCAACAGCTCCTTGAGAGAGATAGCTGGAGGGCAGGCAGGTGAGTTATTTGTATTTTCCAGAATGTAGCGGTAATCTGAGCTGAGGTTGAAGGTAAGTGGCAAGGAAGGTCCAAGGGAACTGTGGTACAGGAAAGGAGAGTCTGAGTGGAGATTAAATCCTCAACCTGCTTACCCAGGATCAGCTTCAGGTGTGTAGGACTGCAGGATAGATGATGGCTCCGCCCAGGGGTGGAGACCAAGGGAACTCAGGTGCCTGGTGGAATTTTCCAGTCATACCTCCAGATTTATATATGCAGTATCATATATAATCATATTTTGATCCACCATACGATATCATCTGGAAAGCATCTGATTGGCAGCAGCTCCATTTTTTGGGATGAAAATGTTCCCAAACATACTTCCAATGCAGTAAAAGCATACTTGGACAGAAGAGCATGCAGTGGAACACTATAAACGATGGACTGGCCTCCCCAGAGCCCAGGACTTAACATTATTGAAGCTGTGTGGGATCAAGTTGATAGGGAAGAGAGCAAAAGGAGGCAACATCCAAAGAAGAGCTTTGAATGTTCTTCAAGAAGCCGTGAGAGCTATTCCTGAAAACCAGATCTGTAATTAATATAAGATTTTAATAAGATTTTCTCCCCATGATGGAGCAAAACAGTTTGACTTGTTTTAAAACTCAACAATTTTTAGATGCTAAATGTTGTAACTATTGTTTTAGTTTAGTTAACTGCAATCTTAGCTTCTTTTCAACATGCATTAATCAGAGTATTCACTTGGAAAATTCAGTAGTTTTGAGTTTTTAAAGAAAAAGCACCTACGATCAAAGACAGGTTTATGTTAAGGCTCACAATATAACATCCGCCCACTGAATGCAGCTGTGATTTAACAGGTCAAACAAGTTCCTCCAGCTGGAGGAAAATCACCAGTTACCACTAGCTACCAAAGCACTCACATGTATGCTTTTGTTCTTTCGCCAGAATCACTCCCGGGATGTGTAATTTAACAGAAAATTTATTTTGATATGAAATGTCATTACTAAGAGAACCATTTAAACCATTTAAAAGGGCAGCCTCAACACCCACTACATCAGTTTAGCTTCTGTATGCCTGAGGCTAAATGAGATTGTCAAACTGGAGGCAGATTGTGGCCACAAATTGTTGGAGTTAAGAGGCCAGCAGCCACAGATGATATGGGAGGTGGTGCATGGCAGCAAATGAAAGAGGCAAAATCACAGCCGAAGGGCTGAAAAAGTGACAACACTGTAGCATTTTTACATTTTAAGCAGCTTTCATATATTCACATTGTTTGTTATAACAAGTAAAATTAGCATAAACCATGTTAAAAGGAGGGCTGCTACTACATAAAATCAGGGCTGTAATCACAAATATGCATAATATTGTTTCAGTTTAGAGACATGTGTTTTTCCTTTCTTTCCTTTTTTGCAGATCTTACATGAGCGACACATTTTACATATCATCCAAATCTGCGAAAGATCAGCACAAACTTTTTCTTTTCCTTTATTTTACACTTTGTTTTTTAGTTCCCATCCTTCCACCAGCTCTGCCTCTTTATCTGCTCTAAGCAACTGTCGTCTGACTACTGGAGGCATTGTGTAGCTTGTCATTGAAAACAACAATAAACAGAAGCAATAATGTTGATTATAAGACACATAAAGCACTTTAGTTCAACATATTCTGTGTTGAGAATAAGTACAACGCATATGAATGTTCGCCATTATGTAATAACATGATAAATATACATGTGCTGTTTGGAAAACTGTTGTTATTGTTTTTTGTTTTATGTTTTTACAGCTTTATCGTTTATATCTGCAGATATGGCTTTTAAACATCAAACTGTATAAGATTTCAACTTAAATTTAAGCTGAGGCTAAAAATAACTTTTATCAGAAGAACCCTCTTTGACATGAGCTCGAAGGACTACAGTGTATCTGTCACTGTACGTCTGTGTTTGTTGGTGAAAAAGTTAAGCGTGCATGTTTGAGTGAACAACGTAATCACTAAAAACTGAAGAATGTTAATCTAGATACGAATTCTCGGGCGCGAGGGCTGCATTTGAAGGCACGAGTAGTGCTATGAGTAGTCCTAACAGAGAGTCAGAGACGGAGCAGACTCTGAGTTAAAAATGGAAGCTGTTCATTCCTGTGAGATCTCATATGCTGTATGTGCGTGTAGTCATCCACGGTATCAGTGTGAAGTACACCTCTACAGATCCATTAGAGAACTGAGGAGTATATTTTCAACCTCTCTTGCATACAGTATATGGTCAGCACTGAGAGTGTATACACATATACATATAGGTTATCAGTGAGTGCGCTTACAGCTGCAAGCTAGTCCTACTTGCTGCTCTTACACAGCATCCTTCACAAGCCAAAACACTGATATAAAACACAATACATTACATAATAATTCAATGTGATAAACAAACTTGAGTGGAAAATGTTGGGATCAATAAAGAAAAAATGGGGCAAAAGCTCAGCAGTCGAACTTACATACACGTTAGGCCAACTTTAACTCTAAAGCTACAAACAGATATCACTGACAATGGCTGACATCGTGGCAAACTTGACTGATTGTTAATGTGTTCATGAAAATATTGACATATTGCATTTTAACTAACATTACCTTACAATCTGTTCAGAACAAATACAAAGTATTTCTACAGCACCATTACACACAGTGTCTATGCAAACCAGCAGAATGTTGTGCCATGCACCTCGAAGAGTGAACTCGCATCAGTTTGAGTTGTAACATGTTTCACTTTCAACAAATGCTTTTGACACCTCATCAGCTGACCTTCTCCTACACTGCCTCCTAAGCTCCTGTACTGTAGGTGACAGAAATAGAAGACTAGTGTATTGGAGAGACGTGTGAACAGCTGGAGGTGTATTAATAAACTCTCCAAGAGGCCTTGGAGAAAATTAATCAAAGTCACTTCATAGGCAAGTAATAAAAGCATCGTAGTGTTAGTTCCATCTATTGGAAGTTGATGTTGGGGGTGAATGATCCAAGTACATTCCAACAACTGAAGTCCATATTTTAGAGATCCATTACTGTAATCTTTGGATGAAGTTAGCATCTTTCTTGATGTCGAGTCTAGGACTTCATAGAAGCTTTTTATGTTAATGCTGAATTGAAAAATGTGTGTATGTTAATATGTTTTCAGATTATGTCTCATAGTGTTTGTCTGTCTGCTCATATTTCTCCCACAAAAATGCAAATATGAAACAAACAACAGCATGACAAGAGCAACAAGAGCATCAACAGCCAAGCAAATTTACAAATGTGTGCACTGTAATAATTGTATTGGAAACAGAAGACTCTCTGAATGACAGCTGGTTTGTTCTAAATAAAAGACTAGACGATATTGATTTCTGAAAAACACTTGATAAAGCATTGAAGTTAGACAAAAGCACAGCCATGGGCTAATGTTGCATGTCTGTGGCATTCAATTATACTACAGCCAGTGGATATTTATTCTGAGCATCTTCCAGAAAAACCTCTAATACCCCGCCTGCTTCAGCGTATCAGCCAGTGTTGTGTGCAGAGTTGGCAGTTTTCTGTACAAAACCAATACGATGCCTTTAAGAGACCAAGCTGTAGGAAGTAAGTTATCAGCAGTGTGTACAGGGTTGGAGGGAGAATTGTATTTTATTTGGAGTCCAGTGACTGATGGAGCTCCTGCAAAAATAACTGATTTATATTGATATTTCTATACGGATACTGAAAGGAAGAAGGCTGATAATTTGTCATTATTATCAAAACTTGTCTGCAAGCCAGAATGTGTTGGCATCCATGCAAAGGTACAATCAGACACTTAATGGACACAGCTAAGAGACGGGAAGATATGCTAGGAAGTATTGAACAGTATTTTGATGTCTTTACATATCTTACAACCTCAACTTGGATCACACAGGCAGAGAGTGGAAGGTGGGTGGACAAATTACACTACTCAAGATTCAATGTTGCTACTCAAAGTGTAGCAACACACTAACAAGTGGCTAAAAGAAACTTTGGCTGTTTTTGTGCTAATAATTTAAAAAATCCTGTTCAATTTTACCACAGTACAATGCACTCACCACAGCTAATTTGTATCCCTACTTTATTTCACTTAGGGAAGCAAAGTGCTCTGTGTGGAGGTAACCTAATTCATCTGCAGTTTAACATATGCCAGTAGCTTATCCCTCACACACAGCCACACACACACACACACACACACACACACACACACACACACACACACACACACACACACACACACATACGCACACAGCTCCAGTAAGAGATAAATTGGATGCATATAAATTTATGGGGAAGACAATAAGTCTTTGTTTCACAATATTCTGGCATGGGCTACACATGCACACAAATACCCACAGAGCAGCATTAAAGCCCTGATGCTTACACACACACACACACACACACACACACACACACACACACACACACACACACACACACACACACACACACACATATACATCCGCATGTACGCAGAATGATTTGTCTACTGCCAGATTCTCATTCAAAGTTAATTTGTTACAAGGGAAATCCCGATCCCTAATGCGCGTGTTTGTCTGATTTAAACATTTGATGGATGCGTTTCAAAGCAACCTCTGACCTCAAACTTCCCCACACATGCAACGTGTGTTTTTCAAAATTAAAACTGCAATTGCATGTGTTTTAACAGTAGTAGTTAAAAGTAGTAGTAATACAACTCTTGTTACTAGCATTTTAAAGTTGGATTTAATTTACTCTTTGCTACCATGGCAATTTCATGGAACTGTGTATGGACAAGCTAGTGGAAAGAAATCAACACGTTCCACAAAACATAATCAGGAATAAGAGGATGTGTAGCTAAAAATGAGAGAGTGGCTCATCTGCCCAACACGTTGTAACAGACGTTTGAGTCACGCACGTTTTTGTGCAAATTTAACTTTCTTTAAATTTTCAGTTGTTGATCAGATGTTTCCATGGTAGTTCCAAGCATTCAAACACTCAAAGCAGATGTTTAAATTGAGGTCATTGGTGAGCTGCTCTACTCATATTTCATAAAGAAGTAATAGCTCCAGAGAGTTCAGGGTGTAAAATTTAAGCAGCTATCTTTAGGGATGAGCTCGTCTGATGGCTTTTCTGCCAATTTGGAGTAGCCTGAGAAATCTCAACATCTCTTGGATGGATTA
Organism: Astatotilapia calliptera; assembly: GCF_964374335.1. Lineage (NCBI taxonomy): Eukaryota > Metazoa > Chordata > Actinopteri > Cichliformes > Cichlidae > Astatotilapia > Astatotilapia calliptera. Next base: position 20,539,801 of record NC_137423.1, read on the forward strand.
ATATGACGGCCTGTACAGAAATTCATGGTCTCTGGATGATTTATCTTAATGGCTGAAGCCTTTGTCCTTTTGTCCAGCAGGCAATTTAGCAAAAGGAAGACAAATTTAAGTCTAAACATGTAGATAGATTGGAAAAAGATGGCGACTGTCACAGTTATTTATTTCACCTTAGTGATGAATTCTGGTCAGTTTTCTGTCTAGCAGTAGTTACCAGACATTTACCATTTCATCTGTTTATCTGTCCATCCATATTTTCAAATGATCTAATTCAGGGCCACGGGGACGCAGCTGCCATGGGGTGAGAGGCGGGGTAGACCCTAGTCAAGTCTATGAGGCTAAAGGCTAACAAAGTGGGACAGACAACCATTCATATTTATATTTACACCTACATCCAATTTAGAATAAGAAGTTAACCAAACCCTGTGAATGTCTTTAGACTGGAAGTACTCAGAGTAGCCCACACAGATAAGCTCCATACAGAAAGGCCCCAGGCTGGATTCAAACCCTGGGTCTTCTTGCTGTGAGGTGATCATGCTAGTTTTTCTCTTTTGTTCCATTATTCATGAGGCCTTTATAACTCAAACTGAGATTTATATATTTGTAGGACTTTTTTTTTATTCAGTTATAGCATCACCAGAATCTGTAGGTAAGAATTCTGACCATAATTATTAACCTTACAGTGTAAACTGAACTATCAGCTTGTTAGAACTGTTAATGTGAGCCTGCTAGTACCCAACTCAAAGCACTGCTGTGCAACTTAACAGCAGCACTAGCATGGCTCAAGACTTGAATTTGAATGTTATTTACTTTTTGTCACAAATTAAGAGAAAAACAAGACACAACATGACCGCTGCTTTTCTGAATAAGGCTATCCGTTCATCTCTATCATATGATGTGCATTAATACTGGTATTAAATATGATGTGATATAAAATTGTCACGGCAAAACATCAGTGATATACTGATGCCATGCATTGGGTTAGACAGCCAGCGATAGCCATGTTAGGGAATGATGATCATTTACAGTAGTACAAAGAAAGCTCTGTCATTTACCTACAATGCTTTGTAAAATATAGAAGAAAAAAATATTATCCTGCTAAAGATGGAAAATACCAACTTGTTTTATAACTTGAGGCACAAGCACACCATCGAGTATAGCCAGGCCATGAAGGCAGTGGAAGGAGGGGACACTAGCAGCTGGTGATGCGGGATGCAGAACTAAACAAATGACTCCACTGAGCATCGCTGGAACACTCGTTAGTTGAACTCCATATGACAGGAAGAGGAAGCGATAAATGAAAATTACTGATGCAGTTACATGGTGGAAAAGCAGGCCTTTAAGCAGCTGGTTAAAAATGCTCAACCCCAGTTACAACATCCCATTTTGAAAATATGTTTCACTTTTACTGTGCAGGCTCCTGGTGAAGTCATTATTGTTGTTAAAGTGTTACGCAGCTATGTTATAGCTTCACTTCAAATTCCTGGGGAAAATACTGCCCAGGTTACTTGTGTGCTGTGACTTGTGCTGTGTCACTGGATACATTGCTGTGTCACTACTATTGCACTGTATTGGCACTTCTGCTGGCCTGGCAGCAGCATTGTGACAACAGAGCCACACTTTGAATTAGGTGATCTGTCATCAGTGACAGTAGCTCATTGGAAAAGAAGGCTGGGAAATGTTCTTGATTTTGTTTGCACTAATAAATGCTGCTGTCTGCACGCTGCAATCACAGATAACATGTTGTTTAGTATTATTTTTTCCTATATTGTCAGAAATGTTATTTTCCAAATTTCCATGAGATATTGTGATACAACGTTAGAGCCCTATCACCCACCTTTTTTCTTCACAGTGGTTTTGTTCTTCTGCCTTAAAATTCCCTTAAATCATAAATAAGGCATAACTGGAATGATATGATTGCATGCACTTTATGTACATCTAGTGGCAGCAAGAGGTGAAGCGTGTGTGTGTGTGCGTGCGTGTGTTCATTGCATCTGAAGTTGTAAACATAAACAGGGAACCTGCCAAAAAAGAACTTCATTACAAAAACAATCTGGGTGGGGAGGTCAAAACATTGCTAATATCTCAAAAAATTGATTTAAAAGTTGCTATTTAGTTTCTGCTTGAAGTCACAGAAGTGAAAAAATGATCCTTTCCAAGTTTTCTTGGAAGTTTTTTTTCTTTTTCACAGAATAAAGAGTGCAGAGTGAGTCGTCGCTGCTAGTGGAAGCCAACTGCTTTGCTAACATTCTATACGTTTTCAGCAGCCAACTTTTCCTGTGAAACCAAACACAGAGATACTTTTGGATCTGTGTGTGTGTGAGTGCATGTTTGCGCGTTCTTTAATACTTTTTCAAAGGCTTCTGTGGCTGCATATTTGAGTGCTGGGTGTGTAGCATATGAGTGTGCGTGCACGCTTGGACGCAGCATGGAAACAATGACGTCAGCTCAATTAGCTGTATCTCTTTCAGCCCTTACACACGTGTGTGTTAAAGCATGGATATGGAGGTAACACACCGTGCAGTGAGAGAATTGCACAGTCAGGCAGGTGTGCGTTCCCTCTCACACTTTCACACACGCACAATGTGCGCTCAGTCACCCTCGGTTACATTTGGTCAGAGCTGAGTACATCTAACAGCCGAATGGAAGATTTTTTGTGAGGTGTGTGTGCATGTGAGTGTGTTTGATTATGTCTGGTGTGAAACACAATGTTTGGCCCACGGCCTGGCAGATTTTAGCGGAAGCCTTGGATCCAGATCACACTCACGCTGGGAGTGAGAACAATTCTATGAGGACACACCCACACAAACACACATAGACTACACACATGCACATGTAACAGTGTGGGAGGAACACTTTTGTCTTTGTCTCACCCTTTCCTACTCATACCGCAAAGCATTGTCCTTTCTTCCTTCCTTCCTACCTTCCTTCCTTCCTTCCTTGTCTCCAATTTAACTCTACTTTTTCATGCACATCTGTAAAACTAAATCCTTTGCCGATCTGAGAATATTAGAAGGAACCTTTGTGTTACAGTGGGGCAAAAAAGTATTTAGTCAGCCACCGATTGTGAAAGTTCCCCCACTTAAAATGATGACAGAGGTCAGTAATTTGCACCAGAGGTACACTTCAACTGTGAGAGACAGAATGTGAAAAAAAAATCCATGAATCCACATGGTAGGATTTGTAAAGAATTTATTCGTAAATCAGGGTGGAAAATAAGTATTTGGTCACCTCAAACAAGGAAAATCTCTGGCTCTCACAGACCTGTAACGTCTTCTGTAAGAAGCTTTTCTGTCCCCCACTCGTTACCTGTATGAATGGCACCTGTTTGAACTCATCATCTGTATAAAAGACACCTGTCCACAGCCTCAAACAGTCAGACTCCAAACTCCGCCATGGCCAAGACCAAAGAGCTTTGGAAGGACACCAGGAAAAGTATTGTAGACCTGCACCAGACTGGGAAGAGTGAATCTACAATAGGCAAGCAGCTTGGTGTGAAAAAATCAACTGTGGGAGCAATCATCAGAAAATGGAAGACATACAAGACCACTGATAATCTCCCTCGATCTGGGGCTCCACGCAAGATCTCATCCCGTGGGGTCAAAATGATCATGAGAACGGTGAGCAAAGATCCCAGAACCACACGGGGGGACCTGGTGAATGACCTGCAGAGAGCTGGGACCAAAGTAACAAAGGTCACCATCAGTAACACACTACAACGGCAGGGAATCAAATCCCGCAGTGCCAGACGTGTTCCGCTGCTGAAGCCAGTGCATGTCCAGGCCCGTCTGAAGTTTGCCAGAGAGCACATGGATGATACAGCAGAGGATTGGGAGAATGTCATGTGGTCAGATGAAACCAAAGTAGAACTTTTTGGTATAAACTCAACTCGTCGTGTTTGGAGGAAGAAGAATACTGAGTTGCATCCCAAGAACACCATACCTACTGTGAAGCATGGGGGTGGAAACATCATGCTATGGGGCTGTTTTTCTGCCAAGGGGACAGGACGACTGATCCGTGTTAAGGACAGAATGAATGGGGCCATGTATCGTGAGATTTTGAGCCAAAACCTCCTTCCATCAGTGAGAACTTTGAAGATGAAACGAGGCTGGGTCTTCCAACATGACAATGATCCAAAACACACCGCCCGGGCAACAAAGGAGTGGCTCCGTAAGAAGCATTTGAAAGTCCTGGAGTGGCCTAGCCAGTCTCCAGACCTCAACCCCATAGAAAATCTGTGGCGGGAGTTGAAAGTCCGTGTTGCTCGGTGACAGCCCCAAAACATCACTGCTCTCGAGAAGATCTGCATGGAGGAATGGGCCAAAATACCAGCTACTGTGTGTGCAAACCTGGTAAAGACCTATAGTAAACGTTTGACCTCTGTTATTGCCAACAAAGGTTATGTTACAAAGTATTGAGTTGTATTTTTGTTATTGACCAAATACTTATTTTCCACCCTGATTTATGAATAAATTCTTTACAAATCCTACCATGTGGATTCATGGATTTTTTTTTCACATTCTGTCTCTCACAGTTGAAGTGTACCTCTGGTGCAAATTACTGACCTCTGTCATCATTTTAGGTGGGGGAACTTGCACAATCGGTGGCTGACTAAATACTTTTTTGCCCCACTGTAATTAAAATGAGGACTCAGACTACACAGCAATTTAAAGAACTAACAAACTACCAGTGGTCATTTTTATATCCCAGAGTATGCATCCAATTAAAAAGAACCTCAATATCAATGACAGAAAAATGCATACACACTCATTAGGTGAAAACAAATGTTGTATTTAACCCACACATAAACTGGAAATTCTGCATTCAAACATTGCAGTTAAATGCCTGGAAAGGTCATGACAGAGAGAGGAAAATGGTTTCACATGCCTGTGTCTGTAGGAGGAGGTTATTCAATGACCACATCAACAGATAATTAAGCTCCTTAAGTGTTAGATGCCTTAGTCTTTGAAGACTGACTGTGTGGTTGCCACTTGGATGAAGCTTTGAAACATTAAGAGGGTTTATTTGAAAATACTGGTGCATGTGCATCTTCATGCATACCTTTGATTTCAGTCTCACTGTACTCTAATGACTGGTACACTCCTGCTGCTGTCTTTTAAAACAGTGATTGATGGGAACTTGTGGTTTTTCCCATAGTGGTCCCAACAGTTCACTACAGTGTTTTCTACAAGCTTCAGCATTGCATTAGTATGCACTTCAGTAAAACCCATTAGTACCGAGAAAATTTCCGCTGAAAAATTCACAGATTGGTCTCTAACGTCCATCTTTGTGTCAAAGTTTCATGCCAGGAATGTGCCAGGGAATGTCAGCCCATCTATTAGTTTACGTGCAGGTCTTTTTTTACTTCTGTTTTTCTTTAAAACTTCTGTTGTTTTGGGCAACACCTAAAAAAAAATCTTTACCTGATTTAAATTTGGCCAAACTCACATTAATTGTTATGGTCTTGGCAACACTATTGTATCACTATCTAAAAGTTCTGTTGGAACCACGTTCTCATGTTCTCTGCAGTGTCTCAGTTTTTTCAAGCACAAAGTACTTTCCACAGGAAGAATGACTGTCATTGCTGTATTCCTTTCAGTGAGTTGATTTAAGGCATTAACATTTAGATGTGTCTAGGAGAGAACATTCAGAGGAACTGAGTGCCAGTGTACCATCTTTTCAGAGCACAATCACAATGCACGAGTTTTGTGCCACAAAATTTAAAAAGTGTATAGATCTTTTCTCACTATCTGAGCCACTCGCCAGAATAGCCTCATTGCAAGTAGAAGATCACTATTTTGATACACTGCAAAGACACAAGTTCATTGGGACATAACACGACTTCCACTAAGGGATCTACACCAGTCCATGCCTCGACAGGTCAGGGCTGTGGGACCAACACAATATTAGACAGGTTCTCCTGTTATATCTGATCAGTGTGGGTTAGTTTTAGTCCATATGTTTATCCCCAATAAAATGACTGTAATGAGTCTTTAATGCCTTTAATGCCATGACAATGGATTATCGTGGCTTTTTTTTTTTTTTTGCTCATGTTGGCCACAGGTTCTATCGTAATGATGCTGTCTGAAGAAAAACAGGTCCGTCCACTGACTTTCACAGTGGTTGCCAGGCTCTACACAACCTTTCCTGTCTTCCACACACAACACACTACATCCAGGCAAGCATGTCAGTGTCTTGGTCTACATGTGTCTGTGTGCGTGCAGAATGAGCCGGCGCTGTTAGTAGCAGCCAACTGCTTTGCTAATGTTCTATATGTTTTCTGCAGCCAACTTTTGCTGTGAAACCATACACAAAGACACGTTTGTATATGCGTGTGCGTGTGTGTCTGTGTGTGTGCAGAGCTGTCTTTTCCTTTGCAGACAGGTGCACCAATTATCTCACTATCTTTCTCTTCCTCAGTCTTCCTCTCTCGCTTTCTCCCTCTGCCGCTTCCTGCCCGATACCCTCTATTCACACCTGCTAATTATCCCTGCACAGCTATGGGTATGTGTGCGTTTGCATGTGCACATGCGTGGCATTCTGCCTCCCGCTGAAGCAACCTGTTAGGTCCAGCAGTAACAATATATCCGCTGCCACATCCACACGTGCACGCGTGCATATACCAGATACATTTATTCTTCTGGTGTCACCGCAGGATCGATGCAAGATGTTAATTAGGAAAAGCTGTTTTTACACCACTGGTAGCTCGAAGCTCATACCCTCCTGATTGCAGCGCACAAACATTTACCAGCATATTCATTGCAAATTAAACAAGAGAAAACACTGCAAAGGGTCATGCCGCTCGCCACACAGTGACAAACATCTCTCAGTGAAGAAGTACATCAAAGACAGCCTGTTTGAGTTCTCTAGAAAGGAGCGGCTTGATTCATTCGTTTTTGCAATGGGTTAGTGTTTTCTGTCAGTTGTGGCTGGGGTCAGGTTCACACACTCTATATGTTATTCTTGATGGTGGGGTGTTTTGTGCCGGAGAAACAGAAAAACACCATCTGATGTTGTTCACTTTGTCACGAGCTGAGCAGATGGACAAACAGAACAGTCAACTAGTGTTTTTTCAGACACTTGAAATATCGAGCACACGGACGTGGGTGACAAATTAAATACAAGCGCTGGATAAGTAAGGTAGAGAGGGGCAGAAGAAGCTACTTTCAGCTGCTCCCTTACTCAATGAATGTAATTTAAAGATAACAAAACTGTTATCCTTTTATACAGATAATGGGGAAACAGTTACAAGACCTCAAGCAAAAGAGTTGTGTGCTCAGACTGCGAGCGTGTACAAACTAACCAGCACCACCATTTTTAATGATTAAGTGTTTGCACCGTTGTGTGATGGCTGAAGGCCTTTAGACGTGTTAAATATTGTGTATTATCTGTGCCTACACCTTCACTTTTTTACAACTATAAATAGCCACATATCTGAAGCTGAAGCAAGGCTTTTAATTCATCACCACCTCCGCCTCCCGAAAAATCCTCACAATAGGTTGGAGCTTCTGTACAGGTGTTCACCTTCCCTCAAAAGGTTGTCCTTCCTTTTGGGTGGGAATTCATTTACAGCCCCACCCTCCTCCCATTATCAAGTGCAGTTTCAGCATTATAATTAGAGGGTTTTGAATTAATTTCTGAGCACTGTCGTACAGCAGGTTGCCTGTACTGCAAAATAATGTCCCTGAAAGCATCTCTGTGCAGATACGGCTGCTAACAGGCTGCTTGTGCTCCCATATGGAAAAGATATATATAAATCTTATAAAGTTTGTCTTGTATGAAACTTGTATGAAAAGCATATAAGAGTGAAAACACATATAAGATCCCTTGAAAAATTATATGATGAAACTTGCATGTTTTGTATACTTACTAAAAACATATATGATTTACTCATGAAAGTGGCCACTTTCATGAGTAAATCATATGTTTTTACTATTTCTTTTCCATATGGGCTGCGCCGTTAGTACCAATAAATAAATCATTCTTTTTTTAAGAGATGTATATTTCATTCAACAAAATAGAGTATTAAAGTTCTTGTATTGTGGGATTAGATTTGACTCATAGGAGAAATAATTGATAAATAAATGTGTCAGCACTGCGACAAACACGAGACCTGTCCATGCTGTACTCTCTCTTTCCCTAAGACAGCTGGGAATTGAATCTTGGATAAGTGAAAGAGAGTGGATGGATGCATTGTAACTGAGGAACAAATAGTTAATTCCCTAAAATAATTTAAAGAGAAAAACTTCACCAGTCGGGGTGCTACCAGCGATCCAGGAGTGTGATATCTCTGAAGTAGGTAGAGTTAAACCGAATGTGACGGTCAGTTTGGAAGCTAAATGTCAGCGAATGAAAATGTGTTGAATGACATACAAAAACACACACAAGTCATAACATCTCCTCTCGCCCTCTTCATCTTTTCCCTCCATCTCCGAGGTGCCACCTTGTCCTCCTCATTAGATCATCACTGTCTTTTTCTCTCATTAAAGGTCATGGTGAATAAGAGCGGTTGGTAAATAAGTTCAGTCTTTGCTGACTGCGGGCAAATGCTTATAAGTCTGAATGTTTTCTGCAAAAAGAAGAAAGAAGGATTAGAAAAGTGGTGTGTGTGTGTGTGTGTGTGTGTGTGTGTGTGTGTGTGTGTGTGTGTGTGTGTGTGTGTGTGTGTTTGGGGGGGGGGGTAATGAAATAAAAAAAAGATTGCCATTTTCATTTTCTTGCAGAGACATACGGGGGACAGAAAGACGCAATTACAGACAACAACCAGACCGTGTGTGTGTGCACACAGACGCACACACACCCTGAGTCACAGAGAGATATGGCATTTAGCAGCCATTGTCTTTTATAAGCAGAGTAAATCTAATTCATGGACTGGAGTGCGACGCCAAGCAATGTTAGTTTGTCATCCAAATGTCAGCTGTTGGAACGCAGTATGCAAATTCTGAAGATCGGAAGATAGACAGAAAGGCAGAAAGCAGTTTAAGTCTCTTAAGGTCTGTCCCACTCCCAGCTGGGGGTGGGGAAGGGAGGAAAATGAGGGGCTTGGTTACCGCAGTACACCGAGCCTCATGTTTATGTCCAACCCTTCCCAAACCCGGCGTGGAGCAGGAGGGCCAAAGAGCGTCACAAATCAAACCTGTAGCGGCGGCGAGACGGAGCGACAGAGCGGGTCACAAATCAAACGCGCTCTATTGCGGGGACAGAGGGTCAGTGCACGTTACAAATCAAAGCAGCTCCGTCAGTGGGATGGCGGGTGAAACAAATCACGGTGACCCCATCTCGTCGGCCGCTTGTCCAAGTGTGAGAAGGGAAAAAATAAAAAGTTGAGCCGTCGTTGAGCCTGACATTAAAAAGACAGAACGAGAGATCAAATGACAGACAGCGAGAGTCGAGTGTAGCGTGACTGCTGACACTAACAGAGAGGAAGAGCTCAGAGACACACATGCTTAGTCTTGTTACTGTTATTACAGACATGTTTGTCATTTTCTGTGTATGGGCTGATGTCGTTGTGTGTACCTCCATGCGTGAGGTTGACTGTAATAGTCTTCCAATTGGGGGGCAGTCATGCAGAGCCGGCACATAACTGTGTGGAGATTCTCAACCCAACGAGCTGTCGATTACCCAAAGAAAGCGTTTGTTGATTTTTATATGCGGACGAAATTCTTCCACCCGCTTCCCTTTCTCGCTCACGCTTCACATTTCCCTCGAGGCTCAGTGTGTGTGTGTGTGTGTGTGTGTGTTTGTTTGAGAGTGTATTCACCTATGAAATACCTTCTATGTACCCACCACCATGCTTGACATGCTGCAGAGATAGCACAGCCCTGCTGACCCCTTCATCCATGCTGGTTTGTGCTTCTCCAGCACACACAGAGAAGTTAAATCATCTTTATATGGAGACGGGGATCGTTAACAAGAATAAATCTTTCCTGAAAAGAAAAGATATTAAAAAGGATGATAGAAGGTAGAAATAGCTGTAAAGTTCATGAATTTCAATTTTAGTCGTGGTAAATGTAGGAATCTTTATTGTTGACATAATGGACTGTAATTTTTCACTTTGTCTTCAGCGGGACAAACGCAGGTGAATCAAATTTCAGTTTAACAATGTCCCTATTCCATCACATGTCTCACTGAGCCATAACAGAAAGTGAACATACGCCAGGAACGAGGATTGCTGGCCTTAATGGAATCCATTAGATTTTAGTTCAATCATTTGAAGTGGAAAGGCTCTATCGGACTGAAAGAACAGAGATCTAAAGGGGCCAAAATGGATACACAAATCCTATGACTATAAACCCTTAAGAAAAGAGGGAAGGCAGAGGGAAGGTAGGAGATAAAATGTATATTTGAAAAGCAAAAATCATTATTATTACTTCATTGGGTAACCAAATAATAAGCACACTTGCTGAATAGCTTGGCCTAAGTGCTCTGTTTTTAAAATATCGTATTGTAGAATAATAAGTGCCAAACCTTCAAGTTTGACCAGCAGACTGCTGAAATATGGCAGACAAATGTCAATGTTGGGTTGAAACAATTTTTTTGTTTGTTTTGTTGTTTTTGTGCAGATGTAGCAGGTATTCTCCATGTGTGAGTACCACTAACATGTTTCTGGCCTTGATCCCAAAGCAGAACAAGATAATCCCACATGAAATGAATAAATGAAAGGGTAGGGATAACATGATGAGATTATCAAGCTTACCAGTCTACTCTGAGTGGACCACCAGATGACCATATGTCCAAGAGTGCTGAGGCTTATCAGGTGCCTGTTAAGTCTACGGAAATTGTAACAGTGCAGATTTGATATCTAAGAAGGAATCGCTGAATGGACGTTTTCATTACTCCTATCTATAGAAAAGAAGTGTGTGTGTGTGTGTGTCTTTGGTTTGGAGCCATGCCTTAACAAATCCCCCGTCATTACATCCAGTCAATACAGCAGATAATTGGGCCAAATCATATCCATATAAAAGCTTGAATCAGAATTGTTGCATCACTGACACTAACCAGGGTGCTGGACTCTATTTCAAATTCAAATTGCAAATTTTATTTGTCATTTTATTCTTTCTCTATTTATTTTTTATCTGCTTGTGACCCAAAAGAGAATTTTCTCGTCTCCATGGTTGGGCATTTCGATTTCATTCTAATCTACTATATATCTGACTGTGCACTGGACTCACTTATTTACGTGGATCCAAATTAGTTTGAATGTAGTTCATGCTTTCTTTGAACACATTTTAAACGGTCTTTCAAAGCTAAGCTCATGCTGCTACTCAGATCTCAACCTAATAAGCGGTGACATGAATGTGGTGGGAATTAATTCAGCTTACTCCTCTTTTTAAGAACATTTACTCATCAGTTTTGTTTGAAATGCACCCTATTAGTACAAAGTCATAGTAAACAGAGTAAAACTCGTGGAAATTAAAGGAGTTCGGGCTCTTGATGAGCACCAACTTCTGATTTATTTCCAAGCTGATTTTGCAGCAGAGCTTGATGTTCTCTTCTATTGGAAAGTGCAGTTTAGTCCAAAACAAACAATCAGGGCAGTCAGTTAGTTTTTGAGGTTATTTAATAGAAAAAAAATATTATACTTATAAATATACATATGTTATTATTTAATAGTGTGTTTGATTACATCTTTCAAAAATGTATGCATTCTCATAAATGAATAACAAGTTATTAAAAGAAACATAGGAGCAGGCGTGAGTTTCTGAAAACTGCCATGTTCTCCCACCATGTTTCAATACAATCACTGAGAAGGACGTCTCCCTTCTGACGAATGTAGTTTTATATTACTCACTATGTGCAGCCAGATACGGGCATATATGTAGTACACCAAATGTGGAGGAGAGGTGATTTTGTAGGTGTTTTTGTCCATGGAGGGACATTGAAATTCATGCTTTCACCTTCATAAGCAAGACACAGTATGATGGTTCATACCTATGTTTTATCACCGGAGAAGGAGTGCTAAAAAACAATGCAATGGAAAGGACAGACACAACACGACCGACATCTTAATAAGATGTCATTCTCTTCCTAGAGAACACTTACAGCTGATCAAGTTCAGCTGCTAAAGAATTATGAAACTTTCAGTGTAGGAGCAAATAAAATATCTGCATTATCGCAGATAATTATGCTTAATTTATAATTTATACCTTTAATTTGACATTTTTTATGTATATTTATCTGAAATATATAGATGGCAAAATTTACTACCAGGAACTTTGTGGAAGTGGTTTTGGGCTTTAGGAACCAATTACTCAACCTTAAAAGAAACTTAGTAATGCTGCTTAGTTCAGCTGGTACAGCACAGACCTTTAAACTGCAGCAAAATAAGCACAGAGAATAAATGGGCTCACTGTGAGTGGGATAAATGCACTTTAATAGTTGTACCAACAGCAGAGATAGTAATAACTAGAGGATTATTTGCAATTTGTAAATCAGTAAAGCACACGTGAGCCATATTACATAACTCTGATGTAAGCGCCGTGCTTAACTCTCTGAACCTTCTTAAACTGTCCCTCATGGACAGATGGACACAAACGGCACACACCGGCCAACATCAGTCACAGTGAGGTGTACATGTGCACATGGTTAGCTGCCTTGGCTAAACTATTACTGAGTAAAGAGGGCCGCTACGCCTCTTACTCTTCTGGATTACACACCCAGTCCATCACTGAGTGCAATAAATAACATGTTCACCAATTGGGATATTATGCGCCTACTAGGGGTGCAACAATACTCGTATCGATATTGAACCTTTCGATACAGTGCTTTCAGTTCGGTACGCATATGTATCGAACAATACAAAATTTTTAATTTATTTTATCAACTTTCCTTCTGACGATGCTGTCTGTGTTGAGCACTCAGTGGATCTGCGCTCGACAGTGCAAACTAGGCAGAGTAGTCAAACGCAGATTCACTGACCGCAGGGCAATCTAGCAAGACGGAAGTTAAGCTCTCCTTGCAACATGGCAAATTGAACCTCCCCCACCTTCATTCAGATGTGGCGTTTGGAACTATTTTGGTTTTCATGTGAAGCATGACCCTGAAGGTAAGCGCGTCATGGACAAAAGTAAAACAGTATGTTGGATTTGCCACGCAATGCTCAATTACATTGGTGGGAACTAGTGTGTTAGCGCAGTTTGCTCCTTAACGTGTTGGCCATCCAGCCCCACGCACGGGGCGATCCACGGTAGCTTGTTAACGGAGATTTGCCGTTTTGTGGCGTTAACGTCATTTCAGATTAACGCTGACAGCACTAGTGGGAACAAAATTAATATGACTGCACATTTACGCCGACATCATCCTAGTGCAAAGACAAGTGGAAGCAGACAAAAACAACAAGCACGCATGCTACAAACTTTACCCAGGTCATTTAGACAGCCGTTAGCACATGATTCTCCTTATGGGGACCTGATATGTTTAATATGCTGCTGAGAATATAGCCCAGAAGAAGCGTATAGTATAGCTTTTATTTTGGAAAGAGCCATTTCTCTGTAATAAACTCTTTTCCAAAGATGAGTGATTCCTCAATCAGATTTGTACCTGCAATATAAAGTTTGGACCATTTAATTGAACTTACCGGGCATAATCTTAATGCCTCTTTCCTCCCATTCAGTCATTCATTCATCCGTCTTCTAGTCACTTATCTTGGCCCGTGTGAAAACAGCAAGCAGAGCATAAAAACTGAGATAGGAGACGCAAGCCCTCCAGCATATCCAGGGTCTGCCCTCAGCCGTTCCTGCCTGTAACACAAAACCACCTATATGATTCCTCTCAACATGATGTAGCTGCGGCTCGATAACTAAGCTTCTCCCAAATTGCTGAGCTATTCAGCCTTTTCCACAGAGCGTGACCAGCTGCCCCATGGAGTATCCTCATCCCTGCTGCTTGTTTCTGCCATCTGATTTGTTTATGATTACTAAAATCCTGTGTTCCACAGAAAAGTGTTGGAGCTACAGATTCTAAATCCTCTCTTACCTTTTGTGTTTTGTGTGCACAAAGACAAAGATGTGTCTGATGCTACAGTAAATATTCCATCCACCCATTTTTTATCACTTATGCTAACCTCACTAATTGCATGTGCTTAAGAGTACCTGGTGAGAACCTGCAAACTACACACAGGAAGGTCCTGGCCAGATTTGAACCTATAGGACCTTGTTGATGTGAAGCAGCAGTGCTAATCACTGCATCACTGTGCATGCTATGCAGCATTTAATACCAATGAAAGAAGAAAAATGCTATACTTGAACCTTTAAGTTTAGCTTTTGTTTCTTAGTCGATCAGCATCACACTTTGCTTAGAAAGTTCAATCTTTAGAAAAGTTCATGATTTATTTTCTGAGGGCTAGGTGAAACTTGACTCTGGAGGTGATCAGAAGGATTAGAGCTCAGAGGGAAAAACTTACTCTATCAAGAAACTACAAACTGTGCCTGCCAGTGCCTTTAGAGCTTACTAAGTAGTTCACTTATTCATTGTTCCTGCAAAGAGCTGCAGGTGCCAGTAACGTCTGTCAGCTTTGATTATACTGTGATATGAATATTGCCCTCCCACTAGTGGACAAAACATACATTTTCTAAAAGGAAATAGATATCGAGACTGCTATCTGCTGACTTGATTGATTCAGATGAAAAGTACATTTCATTTGCTATATGGTGTGTACCATAAAGCTGTATGCAGTATGACAGCTTAACAGTGGCAAATTCATGAAAGTTTAAATGAAGAGGGACTAATCTTTTACTTTTATACCTTTAGGATCAATAATTTGTGGTGACATTGTCATAAGAAATGAAAGAAATATGCGTACCATATTGCATAAAACAAACTATGGGTCAGACATCTGCTTACCTTCAGATTGGACAGGCTGCCTGTGACTTAATAAATGATGAGATATGACAAATAATACATGTACTGTAATTGTTGGCGTGAGATGACTGGCACAATATAAATGTGCTTATTATTCCTCAAGACACAGTTGTGATAGAGTTGAATTAGCATGTGCATCTCACCTCTCCCTGTGTGCTTCATCTTCCTGTTTCCATTCATGTCCGCTTTTGTCTCTCCCTCCCTCCATCCCTTTATTTTACCACCACTCTACCTCACTCCCATCACTTCTTCTCAGCCCCTCTCTCTCATCCCTGCTGTTTGGTAAAGATGACTGAGTGTGAAGATATGATGAAATATTTCCTGTCATCATTATGAATTAGCCTTTGCACAAACCGGCACGCACACACTCCTGCAGATGTGCATACACGCATGTATGCACACACACAGCAAGGCCCATGTATCATATCAAGGTCTCTTGAGACAGTTTAACAGTGATGTCATTGATCTCAGCTGGCTATCATCACAGAACCTGACACATACTGCAACAAAGCACAGCCAGGACACTTTCATGAGGCCATATCTGGGTCTAAGAACATACATTTGAGCTGAAGTGAAGAAACTGATGACTAATGCAAATGGCTTAAACACCTGCTGCATATATATGGTATATGGCTGACATGTAGTACAGAAGATGTATTTT
This sequence comes from Astatotilapia calliptera, assembly GCF_964374335.1. NCBI lineage: Eukaryota > Metazoa > Chordata > Actinopteri > Cichliformes > Cichlidae > Astatotilapia > Astatotilapia calliptera. Next base: position 20,555,318 of record NC_137423.1, read on the forward strand.
TTTTCTTTTTCTGCAGGTTAGTCTTTTTAAAAAAAGCTATTATACTGTAGTACCTTTGTGCCATAGCTGGAAGAACTAGATAGCCTGTCTCTGTAGGTTTGTGATATTGATGCAAACCTACACAGAGGCTGAGGAGGTGGAGCAGGTCATCTACTGATTGGAAGGTTGGTGGTTTGATCCCTGGCTCCTCCAGTCCGTCTCCAACACGCTCTCATCCCAAAACGTAACATATTACGCTATTTGACAAATCATAGGTATGTTACGCTTTCAGCCACTCCACACATCTCTATGTTATGCATTCGGAAACATGAGAACCTTTTGGACTTAATCTACACATGTACATTTATTTTACTATCATGAATCGCTTTGGAAAACACTAACTAACACGATTAAGTTTGAGGCTGGAATACACGTCTGGAACGTGTGTTACTGCCGAGAGCGTCATTCTATTGGATTCCAACCACAATCCGGCGCATATCATAGGAACGCGGAAGGTTACCTTTCACGTTCTACTTGAATACAAATAATCTGAACATTTAAACCTTGAACCTTTCACTTTGCGTTTGTTCATACTTAAAATTTATATTTTAATCATTGAAGTTAAAAATGGAAAAGAAAATTTGACACATAATCTGCTGCTAGAAAATAAATGCCTTTTAAAATATCAAAATATAATAAAACAGGTTTGATTAAATCTGGGAGTCTGTAATCATTTGCCCCTTAAGTGCAAACAGGCGTGGATGGTTCGGATGGTTCAAAGTAACCTGGACAGCAGTTAGTCTTCACAAGCCAAGGCATGTATCGTGTGTTACATGAAACTGATCTAGGCACTGTTATCTGTACAAGTTTCATGATGCTATTAACCAACAACTGGCAAATGAATAATACCAGATAGCACACAATAACACAATATAACAATAACACAATATTCTTATCTAAAAGCCTTAAACATCTCAGTGCAGAATTTCAATGCGATTCTGGTTCGACGGTCAAGTCAAAGTAAACATAGCTGAGACGTCTCCATAGCTGACACAGGGAAGCGGGCTACTTCAGAACCCTCTGAAAGAGTAATACACTCTGACTTGTACCATCTGCTGCTGTCTACCAGCCCCCCGCCAAAGCTGAGCACACTGCAATGAAGGAAAGTGGAGCAACTCAAGAGAAAAGCAATCGTCATGATGGAGAAAATGTCTTTTTGTTTACTATGCTGTTATTTTACTTCAGTGCTGAGCAATGCTCCTCTCATTTCCAAATGAAGAGGCTGTGTTGTGTTATCCTTAAATATAGATGAGAAAAAAAACTATAATAGCCTCACAAATCAATATTATTTTGTCATTTTGGAGAATAATGGATATATTAATATGGATCCCGAACAGAACTGGACACAAATCCAGCTACAGGCAGAGGCAGATTCTTTATAAACTCCAAAGCAAAAACTCAAATTATTCAGGCCACTCTAGAGGCTGGCTCTAAAAGCCACAGCACAATAGCTCATTCACTCATGCATGCTTTGTTAGCCACAACATGCAACGCCTTTGGCATGCAACAACTGCTGCACTGCAATACACACAGTTGTGATTTTGAAGCAGAAGCCTTAGTTTTCGACAAGAAAACAGGATCTTGTCATGCAACGTCTGGGCGTTTGCTCAGGGTCGATTGAGTTTAGACTGGAAATGGAAGTAATAAAAAAATGGGAATAATAAATGCTTTGATTGATTGATTGAATCTTTATTTTGAACATGTTGAAAAAGTATAAAAAAAATAGAATTAAAAGAGACAAATGAACAAAGCAAACAAAAGGAAAACGAGCAACCACAACTCCAAATAACGTCCATGTTCAAAAAGGAGCAGGAAGAAGCATAAGCTTATTTAATCCCACCCCTTTTCCACTATCTAGTATCAATAGACTACAGAAATACCTCCTTGCAATTACATTATATGTTATGTGTAATTTTTTTTTTTTAATATATACACATATATGTTTCTATCTATCCATACATACGTATATACACACATACGCACATATACACATTTTCAATAACCCCATTAACACCTCAAGGATACACAACCTACAATTATTTATATATATATATATATATATATATATATATATATATATATATATATATATATACCCATACCAACAAACCCATGCATGCGCACACACATGAAAATATTAGACAAGAACACCCTATCAAATCTCTACCTTTTCCCTGTACCCTGTAAAAACCATATCCTTAAACCGCTTTTTAAACTGCGCCATGCTTGGACATTGCTTCATATCTTTACTTAGTCTGTTCCACAGCTTCACTCCACACACAGAGATGCAAAAACTTTTTAATGTTGTACGGATACGAGGATGTTTTAAATTTAATTCCCCCCTCAAATTGTATCCCCGTTCCCTTTTAGAAAACATTTTTAGAATATTGTCAGGAAGCAGGTTATTTATTGCTTTATATATAATTTGTGCTGTGAGAAAATGAACCAGATCTGTGAATTTTAGAATTTTTGATTTTAAGAATAGTGGATTTGTATGATCTCTGTAACCAGTTTTATGGATTATCCTTATGGCCCTTTTTTGTAATATAAAGATTGATGATAGCGAACATTTGTAAGTATTGCCCCAAACCTCTGCACAGTAATTCAAATACGGTGCAATCAGGGAACAATAGAGAATGTGGAGTGATTTGTGGTCCAGAATGTGTTTTACTTTACTCAAGATTGAGACACTTCTTGAAATTTTGTTATGTATATGTTTTATATGAGACTTCCAGTTTAATTTATCATCTATAATCACACCAAGAAACTTATGTTCAAGTAGTATTTAGTATTTAGTATTTATTTATTTATTGTCATTGTCAAGAACAATGAAATTGCGTTTGGGGCTTCCATACAACCCAAAAAAAAAGAAGAAAATAATAAATACCCCTTAAAACCCAAGTGTACATATTTAACCCAGTGTGACTCCAATGCAATAAGACAATCCTTAGCAATAATGTTCGTAGAAATTCAGACAAAGACCTGAGAAACATGACAAAATACAACAATGCAACCCATTCAATATTATTGTACTGTGAGATATGATATCAGATATGATAGTTATCTATTTAAGAAAGAGGGGGGGGGGGGCAGGAGGGGGAAGAGAATAAAGATATGATGCACCAATGCAGACCAGTTCATTGCTATTAAGAAGTTGGATATGGTTATTGTCCGTGAGAGGGGGGCAGAGAGTTCAGGAGCCTCACAGCCTGTGGATACAGGCTGTTGGCCAGTCTGGATGTTCTGGCCTGTATAGACCTGTACCTTCTCCCTGAGGACAGCAGATGGAAAAGGTGGCGCGCAGGGTGATGTTGGTCCCGCAGGATACTGTGCACCCTCCTCAGACAGCGAGTGGGGAAGATATTACTGATCTCTGGCAGACTTGTTCCAATAATTCTGCCAGCTTCTTTCACCACCCGCTGGAGTGCTTGCTGATCGGCCTTGGTGCAGCTGGGGAACCATACTAGAAATCCATACGTCAGAACGCTGCTGATGGCACAGTTGTAGAAGTTCAACATCAGAGATCTGGGAATGTGTGCGCTCCGCAGTCTCCTCAGGTAGTAGAGGCGCTGTTGGGCCTTCCGTACAACTGAGGTGATATGGTTGCCCCAGGACAGGTCCTCGGTCACAGTTACCCCCAAGAATTTAAAACTGCTCACCCTCTCCACCGCCTCACTGCCAATGAAGAGAGGCAGATGGTTGTTATGGCCCCTCTTCCGGAAATCTACAATGATCTCCTTGGTCTTTTTGGTGTTTAAGACCAAGTTATTGTCGTGGCACCATGACTCTAGTTGTTGCACCTCTGTCCTATAGTTTGTCTCATCATTGTTGGATATAAGTCCGAGCACTGTAGTGTCATCTGCAAACTTAACAATGAGATTGGACGCGCAGGAGGAAATACAGTCATGGGTGAAGAGAGTGTATAGCAGAGGGCTCAGAACACACCCCTGAGGGGCACCGGTGTTGACCACAAGGGTGGAAGAGGTGTTCTTACCCACTCTGACACTCTGTCTACGGTTAGTGAGGAAGTCCACAATCCAGTTGCACAGAGAGGAGTTAAGTCCCAGTTGGTGGAGTTTGGGATGGAGTTTGTATGGCCGGATGGTATTAAAAGCCGAGCTGTAGTCTACAAAGAGGAGCCGTGCATAGGTGTTCCTGTGTTCCAAGTGCTTCAGTAATGTGTGCAGCACTGTGGCGATCGCATCCTCGGTTGACCGGTTCTCCCTGTATGCAAACTGGTGCGAGTCCAGGGATGGTGGAAAAGCAGCTCTGATGTGTTTAATGACCAGTCTCTCCAGGCATTTGGCGGGAATGGGGGTGAGTGCCACAGGTCTGAAATCGTTCAGACATGTGACATTTGACTGTTTTGGGATGGGAACGATGGTTGCTGCTTTGAAACAGGATGGTACCAGTGAACAGGACAACGAGGTGTTATATATAGAGGTGAAGACGTCCGCCAGGTCCGCAGCACAGTCTTTTAGCACCCGGCCCAGCACTCCATCCGGCCCGGCCGCCTTCCTGGTGTTAATGCTCCGGAACACACGCCTCAGCTCATGAGTGCTCAGGACCGGAGCAGGGTCGGTTGAGGGGAGAGGGGACAGGACAGGGTCGGTGTTCTCCCTGTCAAAACGGGCATAAAAGAGATTTAGATCCTCAGCCAGAGTAGAACTGTCGGCTGAGGGTGATGGTGTTCTTCTTTTGTAGTCCGTGATAGCCCTGATGCCCTCCCAGACCTGCCTTGGGTTTGTGTTGTTCTCAAACCTGGCCTCGATACGCCTCCTGTGCTGCTGCTTGGCAGTCTTGATGCCTCTTCTCAGGTTGGCCCTGGCAGCACTGTATGCCTCCTGGTCCCCGGATTTGAAAGCGTTGTTCCTTGTTCGAATAAGTTGTTGAACTCCGTGTGTCATCCAGGGTGGATTATTAGGGAACACACGGAATCGTTTCCAAGTTGTTACATTGTCCACACAGAAACAGATGTAGTCCAAGACAGTGGAGGTGTAACTGTCCAATGCGACACGATTGTCAGTGTCCTGCACCTTGAATACATCCCAGTCTGTGCAGTGGAAACAGTCCTGAAGCATCGGAATAGCGTCCTGCGGCCATGTTCTCACGGAGAAAGTACTCTTTCAATTTCCACACCATCTACATGAATCTGCACTTGTGCATTTCTAAGGGAATTCCCAAATAAGATAATTTTAGTTTTACTTAGATTTAGCGATAGTTTGTTCCTGTTAAACCATTTTTTAATTTTGCACATTTCTGAAGTAATTGTATCCAGCAGCTCCTTTAGATTCCCCCCAGAACAAAAAATATTTGTGTCATCTGCAAATAATACTAATTTTAATATATCAGATGCCTTACAAATATCATTTATATAAATAATAAATAATTTTGGACCCAGTACAGAGCCTTGTGGAACACCACAAGCAATGTCCAAGCATGATGAGGAATGGACACCCAGCTTCACAAATTGTTTCCGGTCACTTAAATAATTTTTCACCCATTGCAGTACAACCCCCCTAATCCCATACCGTTCCAGTTTATTAATTAATATGTCATGATTGATTGTGTCGAATGCTTTCTTGAGATCCAGAAATACTCCAGCTGCATACTGTTTCTGATCTATAGCATTTGTAATCTCCTCAATTGATTCGATTAATGCCAGAGATGTTGATCTTTTTGATCTGAATCCATATTGACTGTCAGAGAGTAATTTATATTTATCTAAGAATTTGTCTAATCGTTTATTAAACAGGTTTTCTAGGATTTTGGAGAATTGTGGTAGTAAAGAAACAGGCCTGTAATTTGTGAAGTGGCGTCTATCCCCGGTTTTATACGGCGGCACAACTTTAGCTATTTTCATTTTGTTTGGCACTTTTCCCGTCTGAAATGATAAGTTGCAAATATATGTTAGAGGTCCTACAATTCCTTCAATGACCTTCTTGACGATTTTCATGTCAATATCATTACAATCAGTAGATGTTTTATATTTACACATGTGTACAATGTCAATTATTTCTTTTTCCTCCACTGATGTGAGGAACATTGAGTTAGGGTTCCTATCAATCAGGTTTTCACTACATTCTACTGATGGCAGTGACTCAGGAATTTGTTCTGCCAGTTTTGGTCCAATATTTACAAAATAATGATTAAAGCTGTTGACCTTATCAGCAGTGTTTTCCATAATATTGCCATTATCGATAAAGTATTGTGGATAACTTTGTTGTCCAGAATTATTTTTAATGATACCGTTTAAAACATCCCATATTCCTTTCATATTATGTTTATTGTTGTTCAATATTTTACTATAATACTCCTTTCTACATACACGTATAATATTGGTCAACTTATTTTTGTATTTTTTATATTTATTTTCAGCATCTTTTGTTCTTTGTTTTAGGTATTCCCTATAGAGTGTATTTTTCTTTTTACATGCATTTTGTAAACCCTTAGTGAGCCATGGTCTATCTGAATATTTGTGCTTTCTGTTGTATTTTATTGTTGGACAGTTTTTATCGTACAACTCCATGAATATTCTTAAAAATATGCCATATGCAATATCAATATCAGCTTCTTTGTACACCTTGTCCCAGTCCTGATTTAATAGATCGTTCTTAAATGCAGTCATAGTTTCTTCTCTCCTTACACGTCTGTATCTCAGTTGTTCTTCATGCTGATTTTTCTTATAATTAGTGTCATAAACTGCAAAAACTGGTAGGTGATCACTGATGTCATTAATTAATATTCCGCTCACAATGTTGTTTTCCATATTGTTAGTGAAAATATTGTCAAGTAAGGTGGCACAATGTGGTGTAATTCTGCTAGGCCTGGTTATTTTAGGATGTAAACTCAAACTGTACATAGTGTTTAGGAATTCGTCGGTCATTTTATGCTTTTTTGGATTCAACAGGTCAATATTAAAATCACCACAGATAAACATAACTTTTTGATTTGTTTTAGAGAATATTTCCTCTATGAAGTCATTAAATACTTGAATACTAGAGCCAGGTGTTCTATATATACAGCTAATTATTACATTTTTTTCTTTTTCCTTATAAATTTCAATTGTTATACATTCTAGTAAATTATCAATTACAGTTGTCATACTTTCTACCACCTTGTAGTTTAGGTTTTTATCCACATACACAGCTACTCCCCCTCCACTCTTGTTCCTTCTATTTACAAAATTCACTTCATATCCCTCCAGTCCAAAGTCCATTCCTTTCTCCGCATTGATCCATGTTTCAGAAATGGCAATAATTCCAAATGGATTTGTCAACTCATTTAGATATTCCTTTATATTGTTGAAGTTGGCATACAGACTTCTGCTATTAAAATGGATTATTGATAATTTATTTTCCGTGTTGATGGTGTGCTTAAACTGTTCATCAGTGAAGTAGCAGCAGTTACAGCTGATGTTGTAGAAGAAATTATTTTCCGGGTCTATATCCTTTTCTAAGTCTAGAACATTATGGTCTGTGTATCGAAATGTTCTCAGTTCCAGATTATCATAAAGAGAATTCCAATGAGTCATGTTGATATTGTTGCCGGATGCAGATGAAGTTCTTTTGGACTGTGCCATGTGTTGTGTTGTGTGTCACGTCACATGTGTATTCATACCTCCAGAGTAAGTTGACCTCAGTATTTGTCCAGCTCTTCCATATTTCTGATGACCAACACTTTGGCTTGTTCCGGTGTTCCATTGAGTTTAATGAATACTTTGCAGTTGGTGGTCCATGTATTTTGAATTGTTCCCTGTTTCTTCAAGTAACGTGCTTTCCTGGCAATGTCCGCATTTCTTTTTATCAGATGTTCGTTCATGAAGACATCGGATCCTTTCAGTTTCTTTCCTTGTTTTAACAGTGCTGTTTTCTGTTTTCTGTTTGCAAATCTCACAATGATGGCTGGTTTGTCACTGTCATTTTTTCGGGGTAGAGGGTGGCAAGCCTCAATGTTGTTATAATCCACTTCCACACCTTTGGACCGTAGAAAGGTAACCACTTGATGCTCCGTGGAGTTGACATCTTCCTCTCCTGGCCCTCCTACATTGTCAGTGGCGACCGCACGGGCGTATGACCGGGGTTTGATGCGAAGCCCCGTGATGATAACATCGTTCATCCGGGTGTACTGCTCCAAATCCGCCACTCTGTTCTCCAGGTACGCCAGCCGCCGATCCTTCTCGGCGTTCTGGATGCGGAGAGCCTTAATTTCCTTGACCAGGTCCAGGATGGCTTTCTGCTGCAGTTTGACAGTAGAAATCTCCTCTGTCATAAACTCCAGCGACTTCTTAATATCGTCTCCTTCCTCGGCTGACAGAACTTTTTTCGGGCCCATGCTGAGAGACGCTCTTGTAGCTTTGCCGTGACGACCGGCTAGCTAGTTGATGCTAGCGTCCTTCCTCTCACTCCAAATGTCTAGGTTAAATGTCTAAGTTAACATTACGGTCTTATGTTACAATATTTTATGAAGTCACACCATTTACAGTCTTTAACCGAGTGAGTTCACTGACCTATACATGGACTATTAGCATCTACAGAGGAAATGTCAGAATTTCTAACCTTAGGCATACAACAGAGCAACAATTGTCACACAGTTCATTGGATAAACATTGTCCTTTGCATGTATCCATATATTGAACTTTTTTGACGACGTCTTTCTGACTAAATTTCCTTCCTATACTTGTACAGTTTTATGAAAATGGGCATCTTTCAACACATCTTTTCTAAACAGCTGCTCAACACTGGTAGGATCTCATGTGATGTTCAGCATTGTTTTGTGCTGCAAAAAACATCTCATTACTTTCAGAGAGTCGAAAGATGAGTTTAAACTCTGAATCTTAGAACACATGACTGAGCATCACCAGAATCTCTGCACGATCCCGTTTTCCACATCACTTGGTTATAAAACAGAAGTTAAAAGTCAGTGCTATCGATGGACAAGGCTCCACAAAACAAGGAAAAGATTTTAAAAAATCCCAACAGATTAGATAATAGAAATGCACAAGAGCTAGAAAGCTCTTAGGGTCAGTGGTTATGTTAATGTCAGCTGTCAGAACCAATCCATATGTCTGTCCGATAAGCAGTGATGTTGATGGAGGATATGCATGTGACATACCCAGATAGCAAAAATTATGACAACGCTTCACTGCCTTATTCCTAGAAACTGAAAGCTTGTATACATATAGTCAATACATGCTGCAGGATAATCTGCAGCATATGCTGTTTTTTAGGCAATGGTAGATTTGCAACAATATTTGGAAGTACACATCCTGGTTCAATATAAAAGCACCAGTTTGAGTTGTGTGGTTTTTTTGTTCTGTTTTTTTTGTTTTGTTATTGGCATTAACAGATCAATTCTAATTTGTCAATGCTTAGAAGCCTAAAAGGCTTTGTTCCAGTAGGGAACTGCAAAACTGTGACTACGTCCAATGAGGTCAATCAGATAATAAGCTGTCTAAGGTGAACTTTCATTTTTAAATCGGTATTTGTTTCAAGATGAGTTGGTTGGATGCTGGGTTAGAGCATGGCTATTCAACTACGAAGTTAGTTGGGCCAGATTTTCAAACCGAGGAATTTATCTGGGCCAGATTTTTTTTTTTAAGCCAGTAAGCAGCAGATCATGATCAATTTCAAACCCACACAACTGTACTGAAAAACAAGTAATTTTTTTATTCATTTTCCCTTGTAAATCTGGTGACCTCTCACAAATGCACACCAAAAGGTCCATTTAAAAAAAGGGAGCTATAACTAAACTATTTTTTGCACATTTGAAATAATAATAATAATAACAAAAAACATTTTGATAATTCCCTTTCAAATTAAAATATTTTGCTGACCACTCACTTTTCCTGCCATGGATGGCGCCCCATCCGTCACAGACACGCTTCATATCCAGACCATTTTCCTCAAAAAGAGCTTAAATCTTCTCAAACATTATTTCGCCAGCTGTGTGTCCCTCTAACGGTAGTAAACCGAACAATTTCCCATCCAAAAAACGGACATATACGCATAACTGTGCATTATCAGTTCTGTCTGTGATCTCCTGCTATAGACATTACATCAGTTTTCTTCAGGTCATCTAACAGCATTTCAAACTCGTCTGACGCCAGAACTTCAACTCTACGAATATTTGAACTGTCCTACAGGGGTACGTTTTTAATAGCAGATGTCACACTTACTTTAATTTTTTTCATCACTTTTCACCGCATCCACCACGGCCAGCATGCAGTATTTCATTGTTTCAGAATCTGTGAAAGGCCTTTTCTTCTTCGCCAAGAAGCAAACACGAAGGAAAGATGCTGCAGCTCTCTCTTGGGCTGTACAGGACCCTCACCATGGTAGTACAACTCCGGTTGTAAGATTATTAAACTCGGTAAAATGAATAAGTATTTGTCAGTCCAGGCAGGGTTAAACCGACAGTTTTCATTGTCAATTTTGCGCTTTTGGAGTGAGAAAGACATGCTGTTGTCGCATCATATATTACGATGATTGTTTAATATCTGTACATCACGGTGCATTGTGGGTTAAATATTGCTAGACTACTAGGAGTGTTGCATTCACAGTCTACACTACGCTGTAGGAATTTTTAATTTTTTTAAAATTAATTAATGAATTGATTTTTTGCGTTTTCTCTGTGTTTCTGCCAGGACCACAGGCAGGGCCACTCGCAGGTTGCTTCTGGGCCGCATTTGGCCCGCGGGCCGCCATTTGAATAGGCTTGGGTTAGAGCATAGGTGTCAAACTCTGGCCCGTGGGCCAAATTTGGCCCGCAGCCTAATTACATTTGGCCCGCGAAGCCATACCAAATTACTATTAGCGCTGGCCTACTGGTATTATACAGCTAATATATATATTGTTTAGTATTAAGCTTTGCTTGTTCCATATTCAGTTTTTCAGCAAAACTTGTTTTAGTCCATAAGAAAAGATTCATTCTTATATCTAGAGGAAGATTTTTTTTTTCAATAAATATTAGCGTTAGCCCGCGACTTTGTTCCAGTTTTGAATTTTGGCCCACTGTGTATTTGAGTTTGACACCCCTGGGTTAGAGTATCTTCTCTCTGATAAAGCGTAGTATAATAACAGCAAACATCCTCACATGAAGGCCTTGCATGAAGACCAAGTAATTTATCTATAAGACACTAAAGTTTAGAACCGCTGACATAGAGCCGCTCACATGAGCAAGTTTGGCTATGTCTCGGTGCTTTCTATTTACCATTCACCGTCCAATGAGTGCATCAGGAGCAACTCGAGGGTCAATATCTTACCTACATATACTTGGACTTAGACTCTGGAGGAGCCAGGGATTGAACCTCCAGCCGTCTGATTAGTAGATTCAATTCAATTCAATTTTATTTATATAGCGCCAAATCACAACAAAAGTTGCCTCAAGGTGCTTCATAGGTACAGAGAAAAACCCAACAATCATATGACCCCCTATGAGCAAGCACTTTGGTGACAGTGGGAAGGAAAAACTCCCTTTTAACAGGAAGAAACCTCCAGCAGAACCAGGCTCAGGGAGGGGCGTGGCCATCTGCTGCGACCAGTTGGGGTGAGAGAAGGAAGACAGGATAAAAGACATGCTGTGGAAGAGAGACAGAGGTTAATAACAGATATGATTCAATGCAGAGAGGTCTGTTAACACATAGTGAGTGAGAAAGGTGACTGGAAAGGAAAAACTCAATGCATCATGGGAATCCCCCAGCAGCCTACATCTATTGCAGCATAACTAAGGGAGGATTCAGGGTCACCTGGTCCAGCCCTAACTATATGCTTTAGCAAAAAGGAAAGTTTGAAGCCTAATCTTGAAAGTAGAGATAGTGTCTGTCTCCTGAGTCCAAACTGGAAGCTGGTTCCACAGAAGAGGGGCCTGAAAACTGAAGGCTCTCCCTCCCATTCTACTTTTAAATACTCTAGGAACAACAAGTAAGCCTGCAGTGTGACAGCGACCTAGATGACCTGTTTGACCTACTAAGCCCTCTTCACGATACTTGACCTGAAGACAATAGTTTGAGACATGACTGGGGCAGTGTTTTGTTTATTTTTATATTGATGATAAGCTGGCTCTGCTCAGTGGTTAGCACTGTCACTTTACAGTAAGAATGTTATTCAGTCAAATCTTCTGGTTTGTTTGGTCCTTTTTTGGGGGGAGTTTGCATCTTCCCCCATTACCTGCCGTGGTTTCCTCCAGGTTCTCCAGTTCATTCACACAGTCAAAAGGTTTGTTTGAGTGGTTTGACTTTAAGTTGGTTATGGACATGAATATGAACATCTAATGTTGTCCGTGTAAACTTTTTGATGAACTGGTGACCTGTCCATGTTTAAGAACAATGCACATTAAGGTTTCTCCCACACGAGCACAGCAGATGTCCCAGATGTTGAAGGAACCCTGCTGAAATGACTAAGGTGCAGTTGCACTAAAATGGTACTAAACACATGATAATGTGAATTTTATCTGACCTGATGTGTCAGTTTGTATGGACTGTCAGCGTCCTGAGATTCCCTATAGAAAATCTGTCAAGCTAAGGAGAATTTATTTAAGAAAGACTGGAAGCTCAACGCACTACCAATACAACCCATTTTCAAAAGACTTTTATCCTGGTTTGAGTCTTAATAACACTAAAATGTTTTCTTGATTGCTGTAATATAACAAGTGAAGCATTCTACCAAATTATACTTTGTTTATACAACAGCTGCCAAAATGTGGTTGATTTTTCAAGTTCCAAAAAGATGGAGTACCATATTGTAATGACTAAAGTACCTTGTAATAATAAATCAAGCCTCTGTCTTCTTTCTAGTTCCTATTTTGCTGGATGAAATTGTCAAAACACAGAAGGTTTCTCTGGGAGGAAACTCTAAGCAAAGTGACACAGTATGTTTTGATGTCACTGAGGGTGTGTGACCTAGCCTGACCTGAAGGTATGGGGCTTAAAATTAGAGCAGGAAGCAGATGATCTGTATTTCAGGCTGACCCCGTGAGAGCTACACAATCTGCCACTACAGGAGAGTTTGTCATTTCAGCTATCATTTGTACCTGATTTGGACTTTTGCATGGCATCGTGACTGTTTCTGAATTTAATAACATACTCACAAACAAAGTGCAGAAAGTAGTGGGTCACAGCGACATTTTGATTCACCACTAAGAGTAATACTGTAGGTACAGCCGTTTACTACAGTGCCACCCAGAGTTTGTACTGAAAAGCACCAAATGTAGAGCAAGCATCTGAATGTGCAAAGTGACTATACCTTGAAAGTGGATATATCAGAGGCTATGCTCTTGGTGCAGCAAAATGTATACATGTTTTTTTCAGTGGTTGATTGTCCATTTTAGTCATATTTTTATTATTTAAAAGAAATATAAAAATATAAAAATCCTTTCCTATGTGCAGCTGAGCTGAATCAGTTGTCTTTGTTGTCCTGCATTTATAAAAAAAAAAACATTACAATATTTTATGTATCAAAATGTCTACACACTCCCAATAGTGACCTGCACTGTAACAGTGAATCACCTTTTAGCCGTTCTTTATTTATGTAGCTTCATAACTCCTCATCATCATCACTGAGGTATTTTCAGAGATAAGGCACCACTGCCAACGTTCCTCTTTCTAATGACTTTGTAGTTGTTGCCGTTTTCCGCAAACTTTGAAAGACTTTGAAAGACCAAACAACACGTACGTCCAAACTTGAATTTAATTAGGGTCACAAACGCTCTATTGAACCATGTAATTTTTCAAGCGTTGTGTGACAGGACCAAAAGACAAACAGAAGTTATTGTGAGGGCAAAGCATCACAGAGATGGCTCTTTTTTCATACAACCCTGACTACTTGTTTTACGAATGTCAAACATGTATTTTTATTCCAACTGTCCACTCATCTGCAGTTGATACAGATGTTGTCTGTATTATTGTAGGGTTTTACAGTGCAGTATAACGACTGTGAGGTGGCTGTTGTTGTAATTTGGCACTATATGAATAAGACTGGATTGAATTATGTGTATATCTTGGGTTTTTTATATTTGCAGAGTGAGTTTTTGCTTTCATCTTCAGTGGTGCTGTTTCTGACAAATGGACACAACAATGGAGCCATTTTGGTCAAGAGTAGCTCCCGTGGCTTGCGTCCCATCTCTTTTAAGCCTCAGGCAGAAATCTAAAAGCTGTTGTACCGTGGTTTGATAACCTACCAGGGAGCAAGTGGGCTGAAGGTGGGTGAGGTAGAAAAAACACTGTCACACTGTCATCAGCAGGCCAGCTTGGCTCTTTTGCAGAAATCTTAATGCTTTCTCATAATACCAGACAACACACCAACACATACAGTGAAAAGTTCCTCAGTGTTGCTGATCATAAGGAGCAGTCACATGCTGCTGTATGATCTGTGATTTATGCTCTCATCTGATTTGCTCCAAGCAGGGTCAGCAGATACAGAATGAAGCACACGTTCAGGTACCACACTTCTTTGATATGACAGCAGAAACAACACGTATGTGACTGGACAACTGGAAATAGATAGGAAAGAGAAAATGTACAATATCATTCAAAGGTTTAAGGAACTTTATAAGTTCATATATTTATTCATCATTGTGTCTTATTGGTTGAAAACCCAACTTTTTCATAACCCTTGGAGACCAAACTAAAAAGAAGGGAAAGTTTCCATAGGTGTGTCCCAGATTGAGTTTTTTTTTTTTGGATGAGCCCTTCCTACTAATATAAGGACACGGAGGTCACATACAGTTTCTTTGCACTCACACTGTCACAGACCCACACCATGCCATGCCCTTTCAGAGAGATTAATGTTTACCTGCACACATCTAGATCAAGTTTAGACACACACACACACAACGATCACTAAACACTTACTCTGGTTTTACTTTACCTATTTTTATTGTGTCTCATGTTTATTTTTTCTTTCTTTGTTCTTTTTGAAGAATGCATTGACCTTCCTACCTACCCATCTCCTCCGTCTGACTGAAAGAGATCTTTTTCTTTTTGGCTGTCATCTACGAATAAAGCTCTTAGCTGTATTTCATGATGTGTTTACATGAATATAATAAATTCCCCATTTGACACGTCTTCCCAGATTATCTGTTGTTTGCTAGAGGCTTATCAGAAGTGACACAGGAGGGTTGGTGACTGTGGCAATCAAGCCCAGAACCCCGGCAGCATGAATATCGAGCAGTGTGCTCTGAAATGCACCTCTAAGCGTTACAGTGTGGCTCTCCACTCTTTCACTTCTTTTGTTTTCGCTGTGAACTGATGAGTTGTGTCAAAGTCCAGTTTGTGTTGTTTATTTTGTCATGTGTGACGCTGAGTAGCATTGACTGCTGTCTGTCTGTGGGCGACTCTTGTCCAGACCTCATGACGTCCTCGCTAATGGACCCCTATCAGCTTCGGTCACATCACAGCAGACTGGCTGTGCACTTCAGCATTCAGCTTTTCCTCTCTCTGCTCCTCCAGGGGAGAGTAGGTTTGGATTTAGCACTGGTACGTGGATAAACTCACATGTACAGACGAACCTCGTGACAGAATGCCTAATGACATTATAACCATGCCCCTGTTTTACTCACAGCACTGTAATATATGAACCTACTTGTTGCGTATGTAAAAGAATAGCAGCAGAACCGCTGACTTTTTCAAATCACTAATTGTGTTCACTCTGTTTTTTAACATTCACTGTATAATTGGCACTTAATTAAGAGATTTCTGGCTTTTTGTCATTACTTTGCAACACTGCTATCAGCTGACTCATATTTTTTTTTCTTCATCAGTAATTAGACACCTGGCTTTTGGAGTCTGGTAGCTTGAAAGCAGTGTACTTGCCACGCACACTTTCAGTCACTTTGACTTGCAATTAAAAGCATCGGGTACTCCAGAGTCTGTTTAATCTAATGTGTAGGGGGCTGTATTTAACACAAGTCACAGTCTTCTCCAAAAACCTGAGTGTAAAACTCAAGTTTCCACCAAGCAACATTTGGGGCTAAAAAAATGAAGCCAATGATTGGCCATCAAGTTGATGCCATTAAAGGCAACTCAAGGCAGTCCCCATAGGGTCCAAATGTCCAAACGACTTCAAATAATTAACAGCATGTTTACAGCCTGGTACCAAAAACAAAAAAACAATTGCATGTTTAGATAGTTTTCTCATTCATAACACAACACAACCAAGTCATTACAATTGTAGTTCATTACTCAGAATGAACAAGCAGATATACTGTTTATATGTCTGTGCATTGCACCTGTTCAGCCTTTCAATGCAGCTTGCTAACCAACCTTTGCTTTCTCTATTAACCAAATATAGTAACTTCTGCCACCGAGAAACCAGTGTGGTGGATGGAGTTCAATATGTTAATGTGTAGACTTCAAAATGTAAAATCCAGAAACTAATGGGTGGTGTTTAGACAGGACATGAGTCCATGTTCTGACTTGTCATTTCTGCCTGCTGCTTCTGCCTTCATATGCAGATGCAGATCTTTAAAAAGGGACAGTTAGCAACTACATGCAACTTTTCCACAGAAAGCACACTGTTGTACCAACTCCAAAAAACAACTTCAGATGTTTCTGTGACGCCAGGGACTTTTAGCAAATTGTTAGTTTAAACTTTTGATGCACCTAACATCCACTGTAATGTTTTATTTAATCTAAAGTAAAAGATGGAATGTTTATTTTTGCTGTTAGATTTCTGGTTTCGTGGAAAAGAAAAAAAACCCGGAGATCCACTTACCTGCAGGATAATAGCATGTGTTGAAGTCATTTACAATGAACACCTAGGTGATGGCTTTAAAACCTAATGCTCTCAGTTATACTGTCTTGCTTATATAGCTAGCTGAACCTTTATTGAAGGCCAAAGGAAATGAAAAGTTGAAGGAAGAAATTTAGGTTTGACTTGCTGATGACAGCTTCCATACTGGCATAAGGATGATTTTTTTAATAGACAAACTGTAGGTAGAAGAAAGTAGAGCATATAAAAGTAACAATTTCTCACTTTATTTTCATTGTTCGCTGGGTGTTCGATTGATGATATGTGCTGTGGATATCGTTTAGTCCGTCAGTCTCCTGAAGTGGGTTATTACTTTTTTTTCCTCCAATTGTAAAACACGCACAAAAGGTGTATCAGTCATTTTTGCCACAGTTTGTCATTTTGTCTTTCACGCTCATCAAATGTCTTATGATCTTTAGATGCTTCGAAGTGGAAAAAATGCCGTCCCAGTAATGTTATGCAGCTCTATATGCTTTTCTTCCTGAGAGGCTGTAATAAAGTTTGCAGTCAGGCTGTGAAAACGTCTGACTGAAGTCATTTTCCAAACGCTGGTTCATATTTTTCTTAAGCCTTGTTGTACTGCAAAGTTTTGAGAGAACAGTAAGAAGACGTTGGTGGGGCTGCATTTTGATTCTGATTCAGGAAGTTAATGAATCAGAGCGGATTGATTGGGTGCATGTTAGACGAGAATGGTTTTGACACCAGGGTTTTCAATGGAGGTGATTTGTAAGATGCTACTCTGTTTCCATAACTCTGGCATAACACATAAAATTAAAAAAAAAAAAAAAGCACCAATTAGTACACTTTGTTGAAGCCGGGTGTCTTTTGGTGTCTGTGCCCAGAGGCACTGGAGTACAGTATCAGTGAAATGAATCTATCACTCCTAATGTGTCATTTGTCACTGAGCAGGGTTATCCTTGTGATGTTTGAACCCAAACCACAATCTTTTCCTAAACCCAGCCGAGTATTCTAGTTTTCAGCACCTCAACCTAAAAAGCAGCTGAAGCGAAATTCAAAATTGGGGAAAAAAAGAGACAAACTGTGAAACACAAACGTCCCAACTGCATGCAACCCACCTGCTCCCACCTGAAAAACTGGTAGTTTATGCCTCTGGCACTCCATCCCTACTAATGCAGACTTTGGGGTCTCTAAAAAGAAGCTTTTATCTTGTGGCAGCTGATGTTGCAACTGCTGCAGCCTCAGTGAGATACTGTACTGGACCTATAATGGGGGGATGCAGGGTGAGAATGCTGTGGGATAAACAATGGATGTATCAAAGTACTAGAATGCTATGTGTGGTCAGCACTGCTAACAGTTACTGTATCAAGTAATCAGGCTGAACAAAAATATCTTCTTTGTGTGGATGTAACACCTCTGAATTGAGATTATTTAGCTGGGAAAGTTTCACAAGTGGTGCAGTTATTGTTATCCCTGATTTTTACAATGTGTAATTCTTCATGAGTAATTGATTACATTTTTTATATTACCCTCATCGGTAGCGTTTGCATTTAAAAAGGATCTTTCTACACATTCTACTCTATCCTACATCAGTTTCACAACAAGGACTCAAATCATTTCACATTCGTTTAATGTGCAGTCATTGTAAGGCAGCTCCTCACTCAGATCACAGGCTGGAACCCACTAAGAGGTTACCCTGTGATCTGACATATCGTATACATGTGTGGAGCATATCATCAGGTTATTATGCATATGAATCCGTTTCATACGTGAACCAATTACCCACCAAGCTGTCACTGGGAAAGGAAGAAAAAAGAAGACTGGGGAAGAGAGGAGGAAAAAAGGTAAGATGAAGGAAAGCAGAAAAATGTGCTGTTGGCTAAGCGAGCATATAGAGGAAAAGTGGCAGAAGCGGAAGCAATATATGAGAAAAAGGCAAATAAAAGAGGAGAGAACTATTGTAAATGGGAAGAAAGGTAAAAAGAGTACGGGGATTAAAAGACGGAGATGGAATAGAGGGAACGGGGAATGAAGAAGGGCATGAAGATGGACAGTGAAGGAGAAATGGAAATTGGAGCGTGCACGATTTCTTGTCTGCTCCACATTATTTAAATAACAGCATTGATCTGCTGAGACCACAGCACCCCTATGTTAGCTTCATATGAACACACACACACAAACAGTTACACGGGAGGACAGATGTGATCAGTGGAGTGCACTCGTGGCCGTGTCAAACCAATGAGCACAGCAGTGTATTTGTGTGTTTGTGTGTGACCCCAGAGGAAGAGGGCAGCCTCAGGGCAAACTGATATCCATCTAATGAATGATACAGACCTGTGTCAGCATTTAGACAGGGGCACACAGACACGACAAGCACATGTAGGGCAGCGTTTGTGTTTTGAAGCACATGTGTGATGGAATGAGGAGTGTATTTGTAACTGTGTGTTACTGCTCATTCATCAAGACCTATTAGAAGCACCAGGATGACATGTGCAGACAATCATGGCCCCCAAAATCCTTACAGTGACTTTTAATCCCGCACCATGAGCAGATCAATTGTTTCATTTATTTGGATTTTTTTTTTTTATTAAAAAATAAAAATAAAAATAAATACATGTGATAAGTAGTTTGGACTGTACTCTGGATAAATACTGGATGGATTGTCTCAATTTTGACACAGAAATCTTCCTCTTGCTGTGAATGTTGATGACATTAGTACAGATTCTGCCATCATAATGCTGGTTTACAAAAGTAGCTCCAGCAAAGAATTGCGCTGCAGTTGCCCCGTCCAAGCCAGGGTAATCCAGCCACTGAGGAGGCTAGGACTAGGATGTGTGTGTGTGAGGCCCCGGGTAGACCCAGGAGATACTAGAAAGATGACATCTTTCGGATGTTAACATCTCGGTGAGCTGGAGGAGATGGCTGCGGGATTGGCTTCGCTGTTTAGGCCACTGAGCCCACATCACAGCCTTGAGTAAGCAGAAGGAAATCCACGGATGGATCCAATCATTCGTTTTTGACTGTCTCTTTGTAAGTTCCATTTCAATTTAACTGTGAAAGCAAAAAACACATGTAAAACATTTTTGTTATTCATTTTTTAGGAAGTAATTATTCAGCAGCGTCTATAGGGCCTACATCCTCAGTTATATAAAATTATAACTGGGCAAAAATAACCATTGCAACATTCAGGGTGAACTTCTGTTGAGCAGAGAAGTCATGGGTTCGTAACATGCGTGAAGGCTGATTGGAACATGTTGTACAAGTTGACACACAGTGCAAAAATAATAAAAACAGACAAAAGAGAACCTTGAAAAGACAGCCGCAGGCTGGTAAGCATGGCTTAGATGTGTAATTCAGTCTTTATTACAGTTTAAAGGCGATGCGTGTAACAGAATTCCTTTATAAATGCGTCCCTTTCCTTTTGTTCTTTGTTTGGTTCAATTTCTCCTTAATTGCTTGTTAATGTATAATATATTCTTTATGAATGTAAAAACTTAAAAACAAGCAATCTGGATACAGTAGAGACTTGATCGTTGGTTACTTATTGCGTGAATGTTGTGATTTAGAAATGTCTACTTGTTCCACTCTGTTAAAAAAATAAAGGCAAAAAAACTCAACAACAGTAGAGGTTTCTGGACTGAGCCAATATCTTGCGAGTGTGTGCTTTTGTCACAGAGAGACAGTGTCAATCTTACGGGAAGATAGTGTCTCCCTAAAAGATTGACACAATCTCTTGTCAAAATATATCTGGCTCTCTTCTGTGTCAGTTTTGGTTTATCTCCCCCAAACACAGAGTGTGCTTCTGCACAGAAATGAAGAGCTCCATGTCAGACATCTTTCCACTGTTCATCAGTTTAACCTCCATTACTGTGATATGACCAAGACATGCAAGATACACACAGACACACACGCATCAACAACCAGAAGGCTACTGAAAGACACATACATCCACTCTGAAACATTATCTTTCTTTTGTTTCTGCTGCACACACACACACACACACACACACACACACACACACACACACACACACACACACACACAGATATGAACCCACTAAGTCTAGTGGGAGGCTGGTTGACTGGTAGAGATTCTGTCAGGGCTGTCTTTACCAATCAGGATCAAACTCCGCCCCCAAACCTCTGACCTCATCATCTTCGCGGGGCTGTCAGACAAGTCTGCTGAGACAGCAACTTTACTGAGGCGTGGACCTTGTGGGTGTGGGTGTTTGCATTTATGCGTATTTGTGTGTGTGAATAAAAGTATGAGTGTGAACCAGGAAAAAAGCTAAATATATGTATTTATCTCAGTATTGTCTCTAAATGGTTTTAAGAACTGCAGTGATGTAATTTGTGATCATGAATCATTCGGACTCAAGTTTTTTTTTTTAGTTTTGTTTAATCAACGTGTCATTTCAGCATTTAACCTGTCTTGATTTGAAGTATGTCGCTCTACAGGAAATTAATCTCACACAGTGTCCATCCAAGTTTTTATTGGCAAGTGTGCTGTTGTAAATTCTTAACAGTCTAACTTGAAAACATTGGCAGAATGCTAGTTTTTTTTTTTTTTTTAGCAAAACACTATTTCATTACAATTTGAATACATCATTGTATCAACGACAAGACAAAGAGAAAACAATGTGCTGGAATTTTTGGCTATAAGGTAGAAATAATTTCTGTAGAATAAGAATAACATAAAGTAGAATTGCTCTTCTCTTGTTTTCAGGTAGTCAAAGATTATCCCTGAATCAGGAGATACTTATGTTGAAAAGATGAGCATTTTCTTATATAATTAAAAAACCAAGCTGCCTGACACATGTGTGCCGTAGCTGTCCTCAGTTCTGTGACCTACTGTACCTCACTGCAGTATTTCAGTGAGTCTTTAGAACTGTTCCAGTAACATTCAGGTTTTGCAAAAAAAAAAAAAAATGCAAATAATTTGTCTCGTGTTGTTGTCAAGTTGGTCTCAGGCTCTGAGTGACCTTTGAATTGGCCCCGTGCACCACTGCTATCTCTGTCTTAATATGAAAAACAATAATTAAAGGGGTATTTCTTGTATTTCCTGGGAGCTTTGGCACTACATTACCCAGACATGTCATGTTATGCAATCAGCACTTTTGCAACACCGCGTATTTTGTTCTCTTTGTCTTTGTACATTTCTCCTGTTGTCTTCAAATTCGATTTTCTATCTTCTTCTTTTTGTTGTAAGATGGTATCAAGCATCTGTTGTATTTTGTCTTTTGCCTCCTTTTTTATTATTTCCTACATCGCTCTGAGCTCACCTATTAAAATACATGATGGCACCATTGCAGATCACATTGTCCTCTCACGTGTTTACTCTGAATAACCTTAGGCCAGATAGCTGTGTTTGAACCACCATGTGACCTACAGTATTTTTAGCACTACTAAGTTTTTTACATATGAATAGCTAATGTGATGCTGTTAATCTGTGCTTATGCCTCTTGTTGACTGGTTGTTTCATGTTAACGGGCTAGCATGCTCCCTCTTTATATTTGTGTGGCAGGAAAGCAAGCTGTGTTTTCAATGCTAGCATGAAACAGAAACACAAAACTGGGCCTGGTTTTCTGTTGAGCCCCCTAGGCAAAAACTCTGAGTCAGTGTGAGCCCTTTTTTTTTTCTTCCTCCAAACATCTTTGCATCAAATACCATCATGCTTCTTTTAAATGTTGCGCTTAACGAGCATGCCAAATTCTTATGTACCCTGACGGTGTTAGAACAATTGAAAACAACATGTCATGTGTGGTGATCTTAGGCTTCTTTTGTTCCACTTTGTCTTCAGATAGGTTAAATGAGCTACCCTATTTCATAATTCAGTGCTCCAAAGGCCAAATTATGAGTAACTCCTTCAACCTAGTTTCTAAAAGCATCACAGCCCTAAAGGCCTTGTTACACCGGCAGTTTTATCCTGTTCAATGAAACTGCTCAGTAGCCAACAGCAGAGGAGTGTGACTGTGGAGCTTTGATTAGACAACAGTAAAAGACTAGCTAGCCACTTACTGTCTCCCATGGATGAATTAATGCATATGACTGTGAGGCAGGATGCTGTATTTATCACCTATATGGGGCATTTTCTTGAGCAAGCTGGGTGGAAAATAAAGTTTTGATAGCAATGTGGAAATCCATAGATGTGTGGGTCAATTTTACTTTGATAGGGGTTTTGATGCAGTGAGTATTTGGTATTCCATTTGAATCCATTTCTACTTTGAATGCCAAGAAATCTGATGGGGTTAGTATGAGATCAGCTATGACAAGGGAGATGAGTTCTAGATGCTGGCAATGCTTTATCTCAGCTTAACAAAATGGGCAAGCAACCAGATCTGAGTTAAATCAAATTACCAAGTGACAAAGCTGACCTGTAATACTCCAGCTGCCACGTGGAATCTACTCAGTGTACCGAACGTACTGAGTTTCTTGAAGGTGAAATGGTGCATACAAAAGACTGTGTTCAGTAGGGGCCTGTAGTTCATTTCTGGCTTACCATGCCCTCATGAGTTAATCCTGCCACGTTCACTAGAGAGCGTCTGGCCTGTTAGATACAGTTTGTCTTGGAGCGGAAAGCCACAGGGGACACAGCAGCATCACACCCAGACACTCTTTATATGCTTAACTTAAGATTAATTTAAGAGGTAATCTTATTTTGACGTTAATATAAAAATCTGCACGGCTTAACATTGTACCTCCTATTATTCATCTTAATAGCCACTAGATGTAATTAGTTAATTGATGTGTTTATTTGTGATTGTAATGAAAGTCAAAGACTTTGTGGTAAATCAGTGACCTACACTGTAAAAGGAAGCCTGCTCAGAATACTAACACATAAACACACCACAGTCCAGGCTGTGGGAATGACTGTATGTACTGCACCTGTTTGCCTATCTTGCTCAATTTTACCATTGACCACAAGCGATATGATTGAAGTCTCGGTGCACGCTCAATCATCCAGGTATGTAAATCCCAAAAAGGTTGATTTTGTTCATCTGAACGATTTCAGTGGGAGAAACGTTTCGTCACTCATCCCAGTGACGTCTCAGCTGACTGCAGGTCTTTGATGAGCTTTAATCAGTGGTTGCTGATCAATAGTCATGACAATTTGCATATTAATGATCAAGGAAGTGAGGAAATTGTTCATTCAGTGGGCTGGTTTCAGTTATTGTGCAAATGTACTGTTTATAAGGTTGGAAACCTGCAGTCAGCTGAGACTGAAGACGTCGCTAGGTTTCCTTACATTAGTAATGTCTTAGTAATTTACCTTTTTATAAGATAAGATAAGATAAAACTTTATTAATCCCTCGGGTGGGTTCCTCTGGGAAATTCGGTTTCCAAAAGCACAGCACCGACAGAAGTTATAGTTATTTGTTACACATTGCAAGTATTTACTCAGCTATCTGTTTGTCTAACAAATATTTTTCTGAAATTCGTACATGGTACAGCCGGGTACCAAACGTAGTCGTTTGGCACCGGGCCACATGAGTTGAGGCTCGGGTGTGAAATTTATGGTTTTCAGGGTTTTTATCGTTATTTTTTTAATCGTTTTTATTGTTAACTCGGTTTCCCTGGGTCTTTTCCTGTGTGTTACTAATGAATCTTATATTCTTTGGTACCAGTACTGGTTTTATTTTGTTGTATTTATCCGCGACACCTTAAAGGCTGGTCCGTGAAAATATTGTCGGACATAAACTGGTCTGTGGCGCAAAAAAGGTTGGGGACCGCTGGTCTAGCCCATATAGCTGTCTCACACATTTCCATGTGAACATTACACTCAACATCTTATGACGCAATTTACAACGCTCAGGCCGTAGCTGAACCTCGCAGATGTGGAGGATAATCAATCCTTAAGGAAACAGTGCACTTGAATCTTGTCTACACTTTTGCAAAGATACTCAGATTCAACAGCACTGACTTCATACATTATAGATTAACTATTCTGGTAGTCTTGACACTTGCTTCCTTTCTTTAATGACCTTTCTCGCTGCACAAGGGATTGTACCTAACTTTTTAAAGTTGTGCTATATATATTCTTCACTTCACTTGCTTACACAGTCACGTACACATGCATGTGTATGTGTACGCACACACAAACATAACATAC
Organism: Astatotilapia calliptera; assembly: GCF_964374335.1. Lineage (NCBI taxonomy): Eukaryota > Metazoa > Chordata > Actinopteri > Cichliformes > Cichlidae > Astatotilapia > Astatotilapia calliptera. Next base: position 20,580,169 of record NC_137423.1, read on the forward strand.
AGTTAGCTCTGTGTCTACCCTCTCATCCTCATGTTTCCCAAAAGGCAGAGTTGAGTAAAACTGAAAAATCCCACAGATGCAGTGTTGTGCCAGGCTGGATGGTAGACACTCCAGGGATATGTACGCACACACACACACACACACACACACACACACACACACACACACACACACACATCAACCCGGAGTGCCGAGGTAAGCGGGTATTTGACAGTAGACCTTCAGGGAGATGGAAGAGCTTTCACTGTCCGGAGGGAGGAAGCGATGGTGAGGGGGAAAGATAAAGATGAAGGAAAGAAAGTGACAGAGAAGCAGGAAGTGAAAGGATGAAAGCTGTACAATTAAGAGGAGAGTTACAGTGACTCAGTGAAACAGTTGCCCTGTTTTACGCAAATTTTCATCATACCCAGAGAGGGGCATTTTTTTTTTTTTTTTTTTTTTACCATGTTTCTGTCCCAGTGTAACAGTACTGTTGGTTACATTCTCTTTTTTTTTTTTTCTGCCTGTCCCGTTTGGCTCTTTTGCCATCAGAATTATTGTCTAAAGGCGAGGAAAGATGCCCAACGGATTTACTTTACCAAATTGACCATCCTAGCCTTGCCGTAATGGTCTATTTGATTCACCTTTTATTGTTTATTTTTTTCATTTTCACTTGCTAGATACGGGACAGACTTGAATGAGGAAAAGAAAAGGGAGAAAGCAAGAGGGGGAAAAAAACAGCGGAGAAGAGGGACGGGGATAAAGGGCAAAAAACCCCAAAAACCAACTAAATAAGCAGATCACCTGTTGAGAAAGAAAAAAGAAAACAAGCACAAGAAAACAAGAGCAATACAATAAACAACATCACGATGATATATGGGAATATAACAGTAAATACTAAATATTAAACATTATTGTGCAGCACGTAAGATCGATGGTTACATTCTCTTGTTTGTCTTCAGAACTACGTCAAGCAAAAGCTCAGGAAATGATTTGATTGACGAGTTCTGTGTTGTATTTTTTGTCTGGGACCACGTGTTCAGAAACATACTTAACAAGCTGAACACTTCGAATGTTAAAGAGTCCTTGAGGCAAAGTGTGGAGTAGTTACCAAAATGAATGAAACATATTGGGTATGTTATTTGTTCTCAAGGTTTTACAATCACTACTATTGTACCGTCACTGCCTGAAGTTATGATTATATTTTATTAATGAACCAGTGAAAAATACTTTTCCTGTTAGATTCACATTTTAAAACAGATCAGATTTATTTTTATATTTGAATTTAAAAAAAAGAACATCATCATCAGTTTAACTTACCACATCCAGACCTGATTGCTGCAGACCTGAAGGACCCAAAAATCCCCTTAATGACAAAGTGAAAAAGGCTAAAAGATCTCAAGGAGAAACACATCATGCCATGATTTAAAGAAACTTAAGAGTAGATGAGAAACACATCTATCAGTCAAAGACGTTCCAGTCTGGAAAGGTTTAAAAAGCCATTTCTAAGGTTTGATCAGTGAACCACAGTAAAAAGCCATTAACCACAAATGGAGAAAACTTGGAAAATGGGGGAAACTTCCCATGAGTGGGTACTTCAACCAAAACAACTCATCCATGTGGTCACAAAAGAACCCAGAACAACATCTAAAGAACTCACATGACTCAGTTAAGGTCAGAGTTCATAATTCAACAATAAGAAAGATGCCTGGCATGGTGGTGGCAGTGTGCTGGTGCTTCAAGACCTGGGCGGCCTGGCATGAATTTTGAAGTACAATCTCTGGCCGTCATTCGTGTCTTGAAGCTCAAACACATTTGGGTTTTATGCAGCAGAACAATGATTCGAAACACGTCAGCAAATCCACCTCTGAGTGGCTCAAAGAGAGAGAGAGTAGAGTCAGAATACTGTACTGAAAAACCATGAGAGCTGCTACTGTTGTGTTGATGAAAGCAAGACTTAGAAATGCGGTTCAAGGAGGAAGCGAGTCATAGTGTGTGTGTGTCTGTGTGTGTGCGCTTTACACCCCCACAGTGTCAGGCTTCTGTCCTCCACCTGTGTCCTGAATATAAATGAGAAGCTGAGCGCTGACTCTGTCTGGGTTGTTGATTTGGCTCTTTTTTTTAATGATGTTCTTTCTAGTTTTTTTTTGTTTGAGACACTGAATCAGGAGCCAGGTGATGGTTGAAACGTGTCATCAGTAACTAAAACCACACAATCTAGTTCATACAAGTGGCAAATTAAATGACTGACAATTTCTTTATTTTCAGGTTTCATTCGTGCAGACATCCACTTTCACTATTTGGAAAGTAATTTGACCAAACATTCATGCTACCATGCTTATGTTTTTTTAATTAGTTACATGTTATTCAAACATGTCTAAAAATTTGTTATTTATTCTCTGGTTTTTGGTTGCTTTCCAAATGTAAATATGCACAAGCAGTCCTTTGATATCTGCGTCTATGCAGTAATGTCCAGCTTAGCATGAAGTCTACATGAGGAGGCTTTTTTTTAATTTACATTAAATGTATTACACAAGTCTGGTCTGCTGTAGCATTTTTTAATGTAGAAAAATGTATACCTGTGGAATGTAGTTTGTTGCAAACATACAAAGAAAAAATTCTCATATGCCAGCACATAAAAAATCATTATCGACATGGTGAATAAGCACAGAAATAAATACATGTTTTTTGATCTGGGCACAGTGGAGTGGTATTCAACACTCATAACAGGAAGGTCCTGGTCCTCTCTTTAATTAGCCCTGTGAGCTTTCCAGGGTTTGCCCCGCCTCTTGCCCCACAGCAGCTGGGATAGGCTCCAGCCCTCTCAAGATAAGTGGAAGACGATGAATGGATTTTATGGTCCCCCCCCCCCCCCCTTTAAAACATGATGCTGTACCACCCACAGTGACATTTGTTGTGTAAAAATATATATGCTTGTTGTGACCATTTCAATTTCAGTCCCTTGAATGTTTACTAATCTCAGGCTGTTTAGATGACAACACTGTCCTATTTGAGAATGACGTGAATTTGGATTTCCCTGCATTTAACACAATCTAACAACATGAGGACCCCTAACCTTGACATGACAGGCTTAAGACAAAAAATCTAAGATAGATAGTTGGTTACTGAGTGATGTTAAAGCCTGTAGGGGTAACAAAGAATTTAGAACAGGAGCCTTCAAACCAATTGCCTCTGTTGCCACCATGATCAATCCAAAAGCTGAATGCTTACATTATTATTGTGACTACAGCATATAGTTGGCCTAAACACTGCCTGAACCGAAAAGTAAATCCCTCACAGACAAGCAGGAGTTGGTCATTACATAAGAACATTTAAGAAATAGATGGAGGAACAGGCTTTTAACCAAAGTCGAAACAAAAGCAAAAAAAAGTATGGAGAGAGAGTGAGAGAGAGAGAGGGAGAGAGAGAGAGGGAGAGAGAGAGAGAGAGAGAGGGAGAGAGAGAGAGTGAGAGAGAGAGAGGGAGAGAGAGAGAGTGAGAGAGAGAGAGTGAGAGAGAGAGAGGGAGAGAGAGAGAGTGAGAGAGAGAGAGAGGGAGAGAGAGGGAGAGAGAGAGAGGGAGAGAGAGAGAGGGAGAGAGAGAGTGAGAGAGAGAGAGGGAGAGAGAGAGTGAGACTCCATCCTGTCTTTATGAACCTCGTAGCTTTTCTCTCCCTCCTTCCTCTCCTTCCGCTCCTTCTTTCCGTTTGCCATTTAACCTCGCAGTATTGTGTGACTTTTATCCCCGAAGACTTTATAGGTTCATAAACTCTGTCCGACCATGTGAAGTGAACACGCACACACCTCACCCCACCAACTGCCAAGTTGAGACGCACACATACACACAAACAAATACACACACATTGGTCTGGGCTGAAAATCTCTGTCTTTATGGAGCTATCTATTGGTCTGTCCAGTGGCAATAAAAGACTCTACATCTCTCATCTCTGTGAGGAATGGATAGGAAGTTAACTTCCAGTGGGTGGAGGTGTTAGAGAGGCCAGTCAGACTGGCATGTTGTTACAATTTACTACTTCATCACGCATTACTCTTGCAAAGTGTGGCCCTGCTACTATTGAGTAGGAGAGCAGCAGAACAGTGAGGACAATCCATTCTGAGATTTTGTCAGAGCAGTTACTGCTAGCGTGTGATACGCTGACTCTCAACGTCACATCTGCCATTTATTTGATTGTAGAATTTACTCGCTTTGCAATTCTCAAAACTTGTGATGTGATGAACTGAAATTTAGCCTAAACAGTAGCAAACAGTCATTCGTCAGCATATTATATGTGCACATGTTGTTCTAAATCCATATGCTTCTATAACTTGCACTGGAAGAGTCCAAATTACAAAGTATCATATTTACTCTCCTGTGAGTGGAGAGATGTGCAAATATCCATCTCTCCACTCACAGGATAATGTCAATATTGGGAAACTGTGCAAACACAGAATTATGTTCACCATGCTGAATGAACAAAGAGGTTTTTTTCCCCCTCCAGCACTTACTGCTGTCATAACCATATTATGTAATTATGGCTTTAAATGATGATAGTTGTGGTTGCTCGTGGCAGGGCTCAATATTCCTCTGCTTGGTTCAAATTGACTCTGGATCCAGAGGAAAGTTTGTGACAATAAAATTTTTCATGTGGTCTGTCACTAACTGAATCTCCAAAAGTTGATTCTGTTCATCTGGACGTAACGTTTTCAGTGGGAGAAACATTTCGTCACTCATCCAAGTGACTTCTTCAATCATAAGCAGCAATAGATGTTTGATGCGTCTTCAGCTTCAAATATATTTGTTATGGTTGTAGGACAGACAACAGTAACCACTGTGGCTGCTCAATCCATCACAATAAAATCACAAATTACAATATATGTTCAAATGCATGAATAGTGGTCAAACTGCAATGTATACAGCAGTACAAATGTTGACATAGATGAATAAAGGAAACATTACAGAAATATCACGATTTTTCTGTTTCTAAGCAACATTTCAAATTCAGTATTGTTCTCATTAATAGAATACAAAATCTCTTCCCTGGGCACCAACAAAAACAAACAATCTTGGCACTGAATGAAACTTTTGTTCCCTGGACCAAAGAACATTTTATTTTCTTAATATGAGTTGCTCGCACATTTAACACTATCTGCTGTGGCTTGATGATAAAATCATGCCAGACCACAGAATTGTCTTTTTTTTTCTCATGTGCTGTTTGTGTCCAGTTGGTTTGTTAAAGCCTCACAGTGAGTTGTCTGGTCCAAGCAGCCCGTGTGTGTTTGTGTGTGTTTTGGCGGCAGCCATTAGACCACTCTGAAACAAGAACTAGAAGAGGCCAGAGGCTCTCTCACTATCCTTTGTTTCTATCTTTGCTCTCCCCCGTCCCTCTCTTCCATGTTTTATTTATGCTTGCTCTCTCTCCCCCTTTCCCTCTCTTTCTGTATTCCCTCCCACTTCTCATTCACATATCCATCCGCTCCCTACATCAACTCACTCTTCCCCGCTCCACCCTTCAAGCTATTTCCAGAAGAGTGACACAAGACAAAAGTGCCTCGCTGAGCTCATGTATTTTTAGAGCACGCACACAAGCACGGGTCAATTGTGGTGCCGGAACAGGACTTATGAGAAGCCTTTCACTTAGTTTGACATGATTTCACCTCAAAGCCTCATAAACCTCTCTCTCACACACGTTGCATTCAGGTGCTGCGGGATAGGTGACAATTACATAGGCATTACATGAAACTGAAGAATAATGGGGTGTAATAATTTACAGTGAAACATCCTCTGCATGAATCCTCCATCACAGCATTCCGGAGCATTTGGATTTCCAATGGATAATGGCTTCCTGCACATACGTCCATCACAGGAGGAGAAAATAAATAAATGAATAAATAGAAGCTCTACTGGTGGCCGGGACCTTCAGTTGGGATTATGTTGTGAAGCTTCACAAATGCTGTTTTATTAATTTCAGGTGTTTTTAGCTGTCAGGAGGAAACCACACATGCAAACGTTGCCTTCTTTATTTAAATAACCTGCACACGCTTCAGTCTGCAGTGGTTGACCTCACTGACTGTAGGGCGGCTTCCAAAGTCAAGACAGATTATTTCTACCAAATGCATCTTAGCACACATCCCCCCATCCCGTAACAACCTTCCTAATTCTGATGAACCTGTGAACCTGAACAAGAGAGTGGGAAGAGCTGCTTACGTCTCCTCCCATTTGTTGTTTGTTCTCACCACCGGGTTAAGCCTTGTTAGCATTGTATTGTAGCATAATATTTAGTGTATTTATGCATAACTGGGATATGGAAATTCATATGTAAACAGATTAGCTTGTGCAGGACTCTAGAGGAATATTAGCTTTTATGTGAAAGTGTGTGCTCGCTGAAACTAACTGCATGCTAATGTTTTACAGACGTTTGTTGTTGTGGGAAAAGCCATTTCCTTAGTGACTATAACGAAGTCTGCTGTATATCCTCTGGCCCAGGGGTGCCCAATCCCGGTCCTCGAGAGCTACTATCCTGCAGCTTTTAGATGCATCCCTACTCCAACACAGCTGAATCAAATGGTTTGATCTCTTCAGCATGCCATCATGTTTGGCAAAGGCCTGATAACAAGCCATTCATTCGATTCAGGTGTGTGGGAACAAGGATGCATCTAAAAGCTGCAGGACGGTAGCTCTCGAGGACCGGGATTGGGCACCCCTGCTCTGGCCTATCACTATATGTAATCCAACCCCACCCCCCACCCCCCCCCACCCCCACCCCCTGCACAAACTGGCCCACAGCCATCCGAAGTTAAAGCCTTACTGGTTGTTGGGGCCGTCAGATAGCATTATGTACTGAGTCTTTTATACCGGATGTTTTATTCACTAAAGGTGTTTTTAGCTGTCAGAGAAAACACGGCAGAGAGAGGAGGTCACACACATCTACGTGCCTACACTTAAAACCACAAAGGTAGACAAGATGTTCTTACCTTTATCAAATTATTAGTACACACACACACACACACGAGAACAAGCTGCTCGATCACTTTAAAAATCATTTAAAATGCAGGCGACGAGTGGACCCCATTTCAAATGGAGCAAGCTGAAAAGCGGAGGATGCCAAGTTGAAAGAAGCAAACGCACATACGTACACACAAATCATAAAAGCAGCAGCAGCATGAGAACAACTTCACAGTCAAGTGCAGAGCATGATGTTTTTTGGCTGTCAGGGAAATGTGTGATGTAGAAGTAAATATTAGCTGATTTAGGAGAATTCCACTCTGGTTGCAACATATTTAGAATAAATGCCTGTTTTCATATAGGAGTCTGATCTTGTTTGCTTTCAGAAAGCTTTGTAGTTGCAAAGTTGGCAACAAAAATCAGATGGAAATAGTTTGTAACAGTGGTCTAACAGCATTAGGTCTCTGGTTCAGTTCTAATTTGACTGCTCTCTTTGGCCACATTTCCCCTCTGTGTGCATTGCACTGTCTGAATAAGATGCAACATAAATGTCAAAGAATAAACTTCAGTGTTAGAGGACGGATTATTTGGGAAGGCTCACTGACAATAAGCTTAGAATAAGGTGCTGTGGCTTTGTGCCACTGGGGAATGGATCTTTGCAGCTGTGATCATTCTGTCAGAATCAACCATTTCAGCAGCGGCACTGTAAATAAAACCTGCTTTATTGCTTGCTCAGCACTTCCTTTATTGGAACCAAAGCTGACTAGAAGTTTTATTTGAACTTAATCACCCTCCTCCGCCCTTTGGTTGGACGTTGCTTGGTAGGATATCGCAGCTTTATTGTAACTGATGGAATTTAATGAAGGTGCTCTTTTACTGTTTGTTACGTGTTTATTCAATTTAGATGACAGCCTTTGTATGAGATTCAAGAGTGTGCTCCTATTATAGATGAATCCCCATTTCACTCATATCATGGAAATATCACTTATACAGACTTACAGGGGACATACAGTTGTGTAAAAAGCTAACTTTTATTCTGTTAGGTTTAATCAAAAATCTACCTGAGATTAAAAAAAATCAAATATGACACAGAATTTTTTTTTTTCTTCAGTTTAGTCAAAGTGCATACTTTTCCTCTACAGCATTATATTAGGGGATATTCTTCTAGCCTCCCAACGTTACCTGAGGCACTAGCTTTTTGTGTTTTCCTTTCAAAATATCACCAGCTTGTTGTCTCACTGGATTTGTGGGGACCTATAGATAAAGGTAAATGACCTTTAGTGTGGCTCTTAGCTGGTAACCAGTTTTTCTGTTCGGGCCAAATGTAAAGAAACATTGCTGCAGTTGCATTAGACAGGACATTTATTTTAAGGATGTTATTGGTGACAAAATCTTGAAAAATTCTAACCCAGTCATTTAAAAATGAAAAGTAACAGTAGAAGTGGTAATATGTTGATCCGCTAGCTGGACATATGGACGCTTTCTCGTTGCAAACATGGGATGGCTGAGTAGTCTGAGGTGCAACATGTTGTATCCACCCCATACATTTTCTACTGCTTATCTGGGGCCGTGTGGCAGGGGCTGACCCAGACCTCCCACTCTCCAGCTCATCTGGGGAAACACTGTGGCGTTCCCAATCTATCTCTCCATGGTCCTGGTTCTACCCCGGGGCCTCCTCCCTGTAGGACATGCCCGGAGCGAATCACCTAGCAGGCTTCCTTGTCAGATGCCCGAACCACCCTAACTGGCTTCTTTCAATGTAGAGCAGTAGGAGCTCTACTCTGAGCCCCTCTTGAATCACTGATGTCCTCCTCCACCATTTCTCCAAGCAAGATATCAACCACCCTTCTTATTTCCACTGCTTGTATTCATGGCCTCATTCTTTAGCCTTCAGAATAGCTAACAATAATAGGCCTAGCAACAATTTTAGGCCATGATTAACAGAATTGTTGATGTTGGGTTTGTAGCTTCATCTGGTGGCAGATGGCTGTATAACAGCATTGGGCATCAATTAGAAGTCAACAATTAGATTAAGCGACTAATACATCTGGTACCAAGTAGTGAGAATAGCGACAATTAGTTGTCTAGCTGCACACATCCCTGATCGTTGATCCTTTGTAGAAGTGGTCAGTAACTGCCTCAGTAATAACTGGACTATCCAGACACATTTTCAGCTGCTGTAGTTACTCATGTTGGCATACACTTCCACAGGGCTCAGACGACATGCTGCTACTGTTGCTCTCACTCACACACCAAACAGGGGGCATCCCTCACTTCTAGAACAGTGGACCTATGTCTCACACATGTTTTCCATCAGGGTACTTTCACAAAGAAGAAGACTCTGCCCGAAGTAAAAAAGTACTAAACACTGAATATAATTTTTGTTTTAAATGTAACTGAGAATGTGTTTTTCTTTAAGTGTGCGTACTTGAGGAAATAATTGATTTTTTGCCACACGAGGTTTATATGGAGTACCTCTCAGCACTTCTTTCACTGCTTTGAGCAGCACCTGTTAAAACCACCACCTTCCACGTGCACAAACAGGCACCATACACTTTGAATATTTAAGGCTGTCTTTCCCGTCAAAGCCACACTTCATTACTCCTATTCTTTTCCTGAGGCAAACTGACAAGGCATCCCTCTGCTAATGGATTAGGGTTTAGAAAGTATGCGTGCAGGTATTTGCCGAGCAGACGCTTGTGGACATACTGACCAATACAACCTAATGATGTATTCAAATTAGACCTTTGGTTTGTGGGCTTGGTATTGAGTATGTGCAAATTACAGAGGGGATCTGCTGTATATACATGCATTCTGAGCCATGGATATGTCTAAGGAAAGCGGAAAAGGGGTGTACTCTGTCAAAAGGTTGGGGTTTATATGCAGAGCCTGTCAGGATTAAATTTATGGGACTCTGTTCTTTTAATTGATTCATGTTTGCTTTCAGGTGAAGCCCTTACCTCTTGTGTTGTGTTTAAACTTTAGCTTTAGTCTGGACCTTTGCATTGCCCAAAGGCCCATGAACCTATGTAAAATCTGTGTAAAAGCTCTTGCGCGTCTAGGCCGTATTTGTGTTGATGCTTATTTTTGTGCGTCAGAATACTTTAAGTTGATTGTAGTGGCGTGCAGGACCTCTCTCATACTAATTAGCATTGCAAATCTCTGAGCTTGTTTAGGAAAATCAGCTCATTTTGTTGCTTTTAATTTGATGTGTCATGCTCTCTACCCCTTCCTCCCCACCTCATCTTCCTCTTCCTCCTCCTCCATTACCACTTCTGCTTTTGAATTTGCTGGTGTCCAATTCCAAAGGCAGGGTTTGTTTAGCTAATCGGATCATTTAGCTGTTTTAATTTCAAACCTCAAAACGAATTTTCCCACTCCTCTCCATTCCTTTCTTTTATCCGGGGCTGTCTTCTTCCCTCTGGGCATTCAGTTACTCCCTTTCCCCTCACTCTGTGTTTTCCTCTCAAATTTCAAAGCTTATTTATATAATCAGCTCATTTAGCTGGTTTTATTTTAACAGCATTTGGAGACCTTTTTTTCCGCTCTCTATCTGGATGTTTCCTCTGTCTTTTCCTTTCATGAGTCACAATGTAGTAGCCATTTTCTGTTCCTCTATTTCTGTCCTCTCTGCTTTCTTGTTTTCCCTGCTTCTCCTCTCTTTGCATCTGTGGGTCTCTTGTCATATTGAATAATGCACCAAAGGATCCGCATCGTTACGACAGTCTGTTTAGCTTCGATAGGGTCTAATTACGTACATTACATACGTAACACTCATCTCTGATGTCGCTTTTAAGCTGTCAGATGTGTTTCATCTCGGGGCAGTGAGAGATGCTTTTTGTGGTTAGGATTATGTTGTCATCAAGGGAGAGAGACTGCATGGAACAAATCCCAATCATGACAAAGTAATGCTTTTACCCAAGCGAAAGAAGATTAACAGGTATAAAGACGACTTTTAGAATTTCGAACATCGGGATCATTTTACTGATCGTAGAAAGTACTAAACAGGCAACAAAATTAGTTGTGTCATAACTTTTGTTAGCTGTCGAGATTTCCTGAAAAAAGAACTCCAACGATATCACAGAGATGCCATCATGACTCTGGGATTCATTTAGAAAAAAAATCCTGCCTTACAAAAGCAGGGGCATGAAATTTTGAAAAGTTTGGACATTTGGAGGCAGAGATGTTTTAACAAAAGTCCACAGAGTGTATGTAAAAGAGAAATGTATCCCCTGTGACGCCATCAGATTGTTGTCTTCCGTTGTTGAAGCATCGCTTTTGTTGTTCTGACACATTTGTGTCATTCTGGTTCTTGACAACTGGAAAAGACAAAACTAAAGAAGCAAGGACAATGCACAGCCTCAATTACAAAATAACCACGCCCTGAAGGACACATGACTGTGACTGTCTCAACCCAGTCCCCAATGTCTTAAGAGGAAAAGAGCAGCACATGAACCAGCTCTCAGCCAGCGTCAGGTTCTGGTTGGACTCACAGATGAGTCTCATAACACCCGATGAGTTCTGTTCATGTTCGGTTGGTTCTCTATACAGTCTGAGGTCTTTTTGCAATTTGCCCCCTGCTGGCTATTCAAAAGAATACAGCTTTAAGCTACAAGCATCAGCTGGACTTTTCATACCCAGAGGCTACATACATCTTTTATGTACAGCCTGTGGAAAATTCTGAAATATTGAATTGTATCTTAGGAAGTGCAGTATCCAGGCACTTTGGAAGTCATTCTAGATTAGGTTGGGGTAAAAATGCAGATATTCTGGCTTGTGTTATGTTGATATTCTCCATTCTTTTGCTAATCCATGTGGACACTATCACAATCTTAACAGACACATACACAAGCTTTTCAGGAAGTTAATATGAATGTAAATCAAATTCAGTCTTATCATCTAAAGCTGAGGAGATTTGCAGTTTGCATTTCTTAATATACTGAGACTACTGAAAAAATAATTCAAGAACACTTACACGGGCAATTTCAGGAACTATGAACAAGCTCTTATTCAGTTGGAGGGCTTACTGGTCAGTCATCATCAGCTGTATTTTACTGGCAGTTTGAAACGTCTGTTTTAGTTACAAAGAATTATTCTAATGAGCTCTGCCTATAAGAGCCTTGAGAAAACTAAGTGCCATGGATAGTTCCCTCTTGTTCAGCACCTTGGACAGCAGCCCTTACACACTTTGTACAGCTGTGCTGCACTTTTTCTACATTCGCTAACAGAGTGTTGTACTTCTTGATCCTTGTGAAGATGAAAAAAACAGAGATGTCCTAATGCCATTATCTGTAATTTAATTTAAAAATATTGGAAGTCATTCACATTAAACTTAATAGTTAAAATCTCTACAGGAATCTCTGATGGAGAGGAGGAGCTGCTCTAGCTCAGCCTAAAAGCTTGCATGATTTCAACAGGCCTTTATATGCATTCACAATTAGTATTTGTTTCTGGTTCACAGAATTTAGCACAACACACACACTCACGCAGCTCTAGATGTTTTGTTGTTACAGAGCCAGAAGTGTATTTTATTCTGTCTGCTGCTTGTAAAAAGCCCAGCTCATCCACAGGGTCGAAACCATCTATGAGGCTATAGAATTTGATCTGACCCACTGCCCGTTCCTCACTTTTATTTTTGTGACATACAAACACGCTTTTGAGGGTCTAAATACTCTTTACCATTAAGAAAACTACATTTTCTTAAGATTCCACATGCAGCTGCTTTACTATGGGCATCTAATAGGAACAAGATGGTACAAAATAATACACTGCCAGCATCCTAATCCCTCCAATCTGTGGATGTAGCCCAGACTGCCAAGTATGACAAATTCTGTCCAAGCTGTGACACAGTATTTAGCTCCCAATGCTGTCCAGTGTAGCTAAGACTGAGAATTCATGCTGGCTTTTCTTCAAGATTTCTATTACATATCTGTTCTCTAAGTCTTAAGCCCTGCTGTATTTCCACACACGCACACACACACACACACACACACACACACACACACACACACACACACACACACACACACACACACACACACACACACACACACACACACCTTATTGCATCTTAGGTCACAGTAGCTATGCACATGCTGAGGTCATGCAAGTGGCTGAGGTCAGGGTCATACTTGGCCTTAAGCAATTCAAACGCGCACACACTCAGTCTGTCTACATATGGCATACACACAGAAATACACACATTGTCTGTCTCATGCACACACACACACCTATTGTCTGCATCCATTAGCTTTGCTTTGCTGCACTGACCTAGCACAGGCTAGACCTACTTTGTTTTTGTGTGTGTGTGTGTCTCCTTTGGTCTGCTTCCCAAGTGGAGCATATCTGAAGGTATAAGGCACTGTTACTTCCTGCACATGCACAGACCCACCTCTCCTGGTTAGATAATTGTCTGTTTCGATAAAGAAATGCTGTACCTGAAGGGAAGCATCACTGTGTGTGTGTGTGTGTGTGTGTGTGTGTGTGTGTGTGTGTGTGTGTGTGTGTGTGTGTGTGTGTGTGTGTGTGTGTGTGTGTGTGTGTGTGTGTTGTTGGTGAAGTGGCTTTGAGAGCGGAGAAACTTGCTCTAGTTAAAAGCTTTTCTTAACCTCTTGATTCTGATGCTGTTGTTTAACTGTGGTGAGAACACATGAGCTGATTAAAAGATGTCTGTAAGTCTGATTAGCCGAAGGTGCCAAAGGTGGACAGGTTGTATTTTGCCTCCATGTTCCTCCAGCTCGTGTATGCACGTACTAAATGTAGCTGCAGCTATCAGGAGGCTCTTAACAAGCAGCTATTATTTTTTTATTGCAACAGCTTTGGGAGCTTTTGTGCAGGAAAAGCTGCAAAGAGATCCTCAATAGAATACACTTGTGTCACTTAAGCGTTTGCTGTTTGAAGTTTTAGCATCTTGGCAAGCTGTAAATATCTTTAGATTGCATATCTGTGGCATTTTGAATGCCTGTGCTAAGCGGGATTAGATCTTTTGATGCAAATGGTTTTCACATGAACTGCCAGGCATGGGGGAAGTTTTGCTGTTTTGGATGGCGACTAATTCCTGGTTCCAGCCAGCTGCCCGTGGGATTCTAAACCTAATATGTCTACAGAGTTCACTGGATCTTACATGGTAAATAAGCTGCACATTTCATCTTCAATAGTCAATATGTATATCTTCATAATAGATGTTCTATTATTCAATTGTCCTTTTATGTTACCAATATAGATGTGATAAGGACTGTTCTCGCTTACCAATTTACAAGAAGAAGAAACCAAATACCAAATACCTTATAGTGATGGAGCCAAGCCTAAATTGTTTTTTTTTTACTTTTTAAAGTCACTGTTTAAATATAACTTTCAAAATTATTGTACAGGAAAAGAATGTCTGCTTCCTTGTAAAGTGCCTGAAAATTAGGCAAGGTTAATAGACTCCAAAATGTAGCCCACGCCCCAAAAGGTACTTACAGTATAAGATGGGGAAATCTTTGTTTTTCTGTAAAATTACCAAGTAAATAAAATTACTTATAGTATAATTTGTGTTTCCTTTCATCTAAAATATATGAAGTTATCCATTTCTTAAAATTACTCATAAACTACCTAAAATTACTTAGATGCTATTTAACTTTACTGACAGTTTAATTATTACCTCTTGTTATTCTTGTAATTCTAGTGGACCTAAGTATTTGTACATACATTTATCTGCATATATTTACGTTGTACTTCCAAATAAAATATACTGAAATTTCACTCAATTCATTATGCCCTTAGTCGTGTTACCAAAAAGTCATTCCTGTGTCGCTCCTGTCGTGTTGTGCGACAAATTCAATTTACAGATTGGGTTGCCTCCTAACAAACTGTCGGTGTTCCAATGGCTACTTCACCTGTCAAGCATCCCAACGTTTCCGCAGGGGCAAAGCAGAGGAAGCAATCATGAATCATTTTTGTTATTCAAAATCACTTCATTCACTTCTCTTCAAAGATTCATAATTGCTTATTAAGTTGTTCATTCACTTCTTCCCCTGAGCTAAGCCTTTACAGCACTGTTTAAACGCACTTCAGTGAACACATCGGTGCTCACATGGTCCTAACACTGATTCACAATGTCTTCAAATCCTTTGGTGTGGTGCTAGTTGCAGTTATCTTCATTCAAGTACAAAAATCTAGCAGCCAGAGATCCAGTCGTATATGCACTAAACACTGAGCTTCACTGAAAAAGCAGAATGAGATATCGCTATCTGGTATGTTATCATTTTTTTTTGTATTGTGGAAGAAGACAGCTTTGACCGAGCATGAGACCTGTTTGTCCTTCCTTATCAGACACAATGCAATGCACACTGTCACAGCCTCTGATTCAGATCCAACACTTGATCAAAGTTTCCTCTTAGAAGTGATGTTTGGTTCAGGTGTTCAAGACAGGAAACACTCACCAAACTGTTCCTCCCGTGTTCAGGCTGTGGGTCATCATTTCCCCTCACACTGTCTCATAATTCCTTCCATACGGCACTTTATTCTTTCATTTATCGTCCCAGATAAAGAACAGCTACACGATGTCTGCCCCCCCTCCCCCCTCGCGTGGTTAGTGACACGTTAGGGACAAAATGATACACATACCTTCACTTTATTAGTCAATGCTGTGGTTAATGCAACACTGCTCTGAGGTGAGTCTCATCTCCAGAGATCATACACTCGTTGATTGGATTATTAATGGTATAGATTAGTTTATAGCTGTAATCTGAATGCAGGATTGATTCCAAAATAACTCTAATGGGAATAGCATTATTGATTACTTAATAACCCTGACTGTCCCCACGGGAGGAATGCATTGATTGTGCATACATTGGAAGAAGCACTGTGTTCCAGCCACCGGACAGAAGAAGACGAATGTCACCGTTTTGCATGCCTGATCCAGCTGATTTCTGCAGATCGAGTAATGTCTTTAGTGCCACCGATTACGCGGGTTAAAGCTAAAGGAAACACGACACAGGCTGAACGAAGCAGCTCTCACAGGAGCTCGTGGTCTTTCCCCAAATGAGCCACAGTAAGCCAGGGCCTGAGAGTGAGGAATGAAACCTGGGATGTTTTACGGGGTCTAACATTTTAGCGTGAATTAATGTTCGACTTTCACACTAGCGCTGTTTCAGGGCGCCACTGAAATGCGGAGCGGGACTTTGCGAATGCAATTAAAGTCAAGGAAGTTAAGAGCTGTGAACCTCTTTTGCTCCCCTGAGAGAACAAAACAACAATACCCAGTGAGCTAGCAGACAGACAGAAATTTACACACACAGGCTCAACGTGCCATTAAAGTATTATTGTTCTTTGGTTTATTGTTACTTTGACATTTATCTCTTCTCTTTGCTCTCTTAGCTTTTTTTCTGTCCTACCTTACTTATTGTTGGCTTTACTTCTGCATTCCTAGTACTGACATTACACATACCATTACATTTACTTCTGCCGTAGAAAAAAGGCTTCCTTGAATGACACCGAGGTGAAATGAAGGAAGCAAGAAAACTGAGAGAGGAGAAAGGCAAGGCTGAATGAGACATAATAGGAAATAGATGGGGTATGGCAACAGACACAAGGGTAAGGGAAGAAAGCTTAAAGGAGAAAATGGGAAATGAAGTATAAAAGAAGAGAAAAAAGTTTTAATATTGGTGCCTATATCTATCCGGCCCTGGGAGGAGAGGAAGGATCGGCACTTCAGAGAGTTACGGAGGTAAATGAGGAGCTGCTGTCGATACAGTCGATATAGTTAAATCCTTTTAAATAACATACACTGAGTCAAGCCAAGAATTTGGGGAGCATCAAATACTCCTTGCACAGCTAGTTTGTTAGAAATACACTATAAAATTAACACAGCTGGTGTATCTGCGTATGCTAGGCAGTTAAGGTGTTAGAACAAAACAAAAGTCTCCTGATTGTTCCAATAACTATTCTGTTCATTTTATTTTCTGTATCCATAATGTGGATAAACAACAACTGTCCACTTTGCCCTTGATGACAATTGCCAGCTGCAGTGCAAATGCAAAGTCCCAGTTGCATTGTCAGAAAATAGTAAGGGTGATACAAACAATGACACTTGTTTATGTAAAGGTTATCTGCAGCACAGGGTGAGAATAGTATGTTACTATTCGTTAAACAAATCCACAGAACAATAATTGTCCAAACATTTCATGAACATCATGTTTTTACCTTACAGCAAGACTTCTGTTTATATAAGTTGGTGGTCAAGTTTTTCCTTCAGGCATCTTCAGGATTTCTCTTCATTGCAAACGGTATTGAAAAAAAGATGCAATGCTTGAATCCAGACAGACACACCCTGTGAGCTCGTGCACTTCTGTGGAGACGTAAAAAAAGAGAAATGCACGTATTAAACTGAAATGAGAAGATGCCAACTTTCCTCAGCTTTAACGTTTTCCTTTCACTTAACAGCTTAAATTAATCAGGATGCTTTACACACCTTTTCATGCTGTAGACTTTTTATTATTTTACTACTGAATTGAAATGAATAATGTTACCTTTTCTTTGTGTTTCCTGCAGATATAGCCAGAATGATTGAAATGTTCTGTTATTCAGCCGGTTTGATTCTTGTCTATAAAATTACACCAACTCCCAAAGACAAAACTAAATAAGAGGAAGAACTGACTAAGTGCTTTAAGCTCTTCTAAAAAACTAATTAGTCGGTCATTCTGAAAAGCTTTTGACATTTAAAATTGAGTTGGATTTGTATTGGTCAGCATCTGCAGTCAAGATGAAATAAATCGTTGGAACTGGTTGAGTAACATGCACGTCCACAGAACTTTAGTCCCTAACTAGTTAAACCAAATGTGGCATAAATAGTGTTTGAGCCAGAGGACCACAGTCACGACCCTCATCTGAGAACACTCCTCTGATCCCTTTCTCTCTAATATCAAACTATTATTTAAAAAAAACTACAAAAACTCACAAACACACTATTCCTAATTAAATTATTTGATTTAATGGAACCGAAAACAATGTAAATGCTTTTAGCAAGACTCCATATGTACTTTTAATCAAGAAAAAAAGTCTAGCAAATTTGAAAACATAGCTGTATGTTATAGTTAAAATGTATTATATAGTATTATAGTATATTTTGTTTATATTATATATAGTTGCAGTATATATTGTAATATATAGTATTATACCAGAAATGCTAGCATGGATAGCCCTTTAGCTGAAGTTAAATAGCAATTAGTGTCTCTTTGTCTTTGCTGGTTTAGCGTTAGCTAACTGCACCTATGTGTGATTAACACCCTTGTTAGTAGGTACATAATTAATTAGTTAGTTTTTTACATTATTTTAATTCTTAACTTGGATTGGTTAAAATCACAGATCACCTTGTAAAGTCCATCTGTGTAACTTCAGCTATCTTCTTCTTTTTTCTTTTTTTTCAAGCTCAGCAGTAAAAAAAAAGACCTAGTCCTCCCAGCCACGCCTCCTTAATTAACACTTACTGGTCTGAATGCAGGCTCAGTGAAATTTGTTGTCTTGTAGTTTGTCTTCAAATTTAAAAACATAAAACTGAACAATTCAAATGAGGCAAGTTTAAATAGCATTCACAAAAGCCACAACAACAATAGCAGGAACAATAGTTCTAGCTACTTGTTTCACATCCAGTGAACAAAATGCTTTTCAGCTAAAAGCATGTTGAATGCTATATGCTATACATGAATTACCAAAAGGTAAAGTAACAAGAAAATTGTTCAAGATAAAGTTGTTTACATCCCCCATCAAACTTAGTTTGATATTTATTTACCTTATTTGGTTAAGTAGTTTATATTTTTCTAAAGTGTGTTAGTGCCATCAAACATCAATCTTCCTTCCTTTTACCACTTTTATTGCAGTCAGTGGGCACAGTAGTGACTCTCTGGAAAAGGCCAGCTGGGCTAATTTGACCTTGCTCCTGGCCAGTCCTGGCTCAGAAATTGTCTGTTTCTGATTGCCGATGTTATTTGGAAAATAACAATCTTGATTGGAATTTGAAGTTTGCCTTTATGAATCTAAGAATGCTTTGCTGCATATCCAGACCTCAGGGCTCTGTGGATGCTTAAAAGATAGACTCATAGCTCTGTTTGGAGAAGTGTACGTGACAGTAGCCTTGGAACTTTAGGACTTACATGTTTACTTGGATTGGCTTGTGTTACTGATCTTATATTGCTGCTCTCGCTGTTTTTGTCACTGTGACACATACAAAACGACACAAATAACAGAGGTTGTCTCTTTTTCAACCCCCCTGCTCTCTGGCTCATTATCACTCTCTCTCTCTCTCTGCTTTGCTTTGGATAGAAATCGTTGTGTCTTTCCTGTCAATACGTTGTCTACCCACGCTCACCGCTATATATAGGAGCTGCCATCTTCCCACAGTCCCCACATCCTCTCCTCCTCCACCTCTTCTATTCAGCTTCCCATCAAACACACTCATTTCACTTCAAAACAAACGTGGAGTGATAAGGAAAAATGAAGGGAAAGAGAAAAAGAAGGAAGAAAAGGAGAAGGATTTGAGAAGAGAGATGAAATGGAACAATATGTAATAAAACTGAAGAGACAAGATGAAAATGAGAGCGACTTAATGAGATTTTTATGGAAAGGGTTAAAATAGTGAGTTACCTGGAGTGAACAAAAGCAAACGCTCTGACAGGATCATACCACAGTCACCTCAGGCCTTCCAGCTTTTGACTGCCTGCACTGTTGCTGATCAAGGAGCTAAAACATAGCCGACTCGTATGTGTGTTGTAACTGTATCTGCATGTGCAGCACCATGTGAATGACTTCAGAAGACAACAGAGCAGAGCTGTTAGCTGTTAGATGCTGGGAGATTGCTGAAGCGCAGGAGCGTAGCATGTAATTAAGAACCTCGGTTCAAACGCTGGTGCTGGCAAACATCTGACTTGCTGAAGTGTCCTTGAGCAACAGTCTCTCACCTCTCCAGGGTGCTGTTCTGTAGCTCAGTGGTTCCTAAATGGTGGGCTGTGAAACAAGTCCAGATGTGACATTTTTACATATCATTATGATGTACAACTGCACAAAGAGGTGATTTCAGTCCCTCATTTTCTTCTTGCTAATACAGGATGGTTTGAATTAGAAGAGCTTTACATATGACAGAAGTCCCTGGGAACTTTCTTCAACTACTACCGACACAAAATCTACCCAGATTTTGGGTTTGTGCAGACCTAGTATGTCAGCTGTGCTAAGCAAACGAAACAGGTGCTTGGAAACAGAGCTTCCCTTCTGAGAGACATTTACTTCAGCAGGTTGCATATTTGGAGTAGGCATTGTAATACGGCAGTAGAGTTGCAACATTTTTACATAAACTAATCGCAGGTGCTTCAAATGGAGCATCCAATAAAAAGAAACGCTTTTGATTGCATGAACGAAAGCAGACATGCCTTTTGATTTTAGCCTACCTCTTTTTTTTAATCCACAGTTATAACTGAAGCCAAACTCCTCCTGTGCTTATAATTAGTGAGATCCCTGCAGAAGCTATCATGGATCAGATGTGACTGTGGCTATTTTAGCTTGTGGTGTCTCAAAGGCACCAGGGCTTCAACTTCTGCATTGTACAACAACCTAATTATGAAAGAAAGAAAGAAAATAATTGCATGAACAGGACAGCTTGGTTGTGCATTGGTTAACACTGTTGCCTCACAACAAGAAGGTCCTGGGTTTGAGTCCACTAGCTTGTTGCTTCTGTCCTGCCTGTGCTTTCATGGGTTCTTTCTGAGTACTCCAACTTTCTTCCTTAGTCCAAAGACATGCATGTCTATTAGGGGTGCAACGATACTCTATCGATATTGAACCGTTCGATACAGTGCTTTCGGTTCGGTACGCATATGTATCGAACAATACAAAATTTTAAATTTATTTTATCAACTTTCCTTCTGACGATGTTGACTGTGTTGAGAGCTCAGTGGATCTGCGCTCGACAGTGCAGCCTAGGCGGAGTAGTCAAACGCAGATTCACTGACCGCAGGGCAAGCTAGCGAGACAGAAGTTAAGCTCTCCTTGCAACATGGCAAATTGAACCTCCCCCACCCTCATTCAGATGTGGCGTTTGGAACTATTTTGGTTTTCATGTGACGTATGACCCTGAAGGTAAGCGCGTCATGGACTAAAGTAAAACAGTATGTTGGATGTGCCACGCAATGCTCAATTACATTGGTGGGAACTAGTGTGTTAGCGCAGTTAGCTCGTTAACGTGTTGGCCGTCCAACCCCACGCACGGGGCGATCCGCGGTAGCTCGTTAACGGAGATTTGCGTATAGTATAGCTTTTATTTTGGAAAGAGCCATTTCTCTGTAATAAACTCTCTTTTCCAAAGATGAGTGATTTCTCCATCAGATAGATTTATTTTTTTTTATTACTTTATTGTTTCAGCAAGATTAAATTTAAAAACTGTACTTTTGAGTTAAAATAGATATTTATAATTTTAATAAATGACAAATTAAAAAGGCATGAACATTTTTTTGTATCGGAAAAATATCGAACCGTGACACCAAAGTATCGAACCGAACCGTGAATTTTGTGTATCGTTGCACCCCTAATGTCTATCTCTCTGTGTCAGCTCTATGTGTACCCCGCCTTTCGCCTTACGACAGCAGGGGTAACTTGACAAGCAAATGAAAATAGAATCACAAAATATAATCACTTTGCAGCTTTCTTTGCAGGAACTCTCTGTTGCTTCGGCACTAACTTTATTTTATATTAGAATCAGGTTGATTGGCCACGAACATGTTTTGCTCCATTCCTTTCAAGTGTTCATATATTATATAAGTATGTGCGTCATCTGAAACATCGGTGGTTGGACGAGGTACCAGAAGGTGCCAAATCTTCATTACGTCAGCCCAGTGCTGGGATCCCTGCAGAAAGACATAAATAAGACAAGGAGGGATTAAGAGACAAGGAGTGGGAAGTGAGGAAAGGAATCAAGGATGTACAAACTAAGATATAAGAAGAAGTAAAATCTGGTGCATAAAATGATATTTGGCCACAGTGTGTCACATTTAGTCTTTTTGGTTAACCAGTCTATTGGAAGAGATTAAAATAAAAAGTCAGTGTATGCGACTGTTTAAATAAACCACTCGTGGATGTGGATCCAGATGTATTTGCATATATAAAACAAATCTACTGAAAAATACAGAAAAAAAAGAATTGTAAATGTGCACCAGAGCTGAAGAAATCCAAATGGACATGTAAATGCATTTCAGGAGAAGAATAAACATAACAATGACAGCCATATGCTCGACTGGATAACAGGAGTTAAATGTCAGGACAGGAAAAAAGATGCTGCACAATGCAAAACTGTTAGAATAGCGTGTAGTGGTGGTATAGTTTATGCTTGAGTGAAATATTCAGCGATTTTTTAAATCCTTCTTTTACCGAAGCAGCTGTGTGGGAAGTGTCCCACACAGCACTGGCTCAATGTGGCAGTGCTTTTTATTCCCGGTGATTTTTTCTAGTGTAGAACCAGAGAAAACTTCTAGAGTGTGATTTCTATAATTAACGTGGGAGGTTAGAGTAACCCTGGAAGTACAGTGTGTTAACCTCTCTCAATAATGAACACACCAAGACCGGTGTCTGATGCTGTTTGTGTGTGGAGCCATGTGCAGGCTCGAACACTCTGTGTTCTTATATTTATTCTTAGGTCACAAACGCCACTCTGTTACCGGGGTGTAGCTGCTCGTCCACCACATGTTTCTGTAAATGAGAGGAGCAGGGACGATCTTAGGGCGGAAAACTTGTACACACAGTAACACATGCACCTGCTTTCTGTACTGACATACTGAAACTGCTTCCACTAACTTTGGTATAAAAACAGCTGCTTTTTTGTATCCACTGTATTACATAACTTTAATATTCATAATGTGTCCGGAGCTCTTGGCTTTGTGTTGTGAATCTAAAGCAAGAACATGCTGCTATTTTTAAGCAAGGTCTGGTAATTTAATATAGAGTTGTAACGTCAGTTCACTGACCAAGTGATCACAGAACCTGAAAGGATAAAAAAAGATAAAAAAGATAACGTTTTTCTGATTGCAATGCAAGTTTAAATTAGCAATATTTGAACTTACTGCATTCATTTTTCAAAAAGCGCTACACGTCTTTGTTTGATTACTCTTTAAATTATTTGTATTTTTTGTTGCCACATTCTGTTTCTTCATGTATCACACGCAGCATCTCAGCTTTTCTAGAAACTGGGTTTTACTCTGAGGGGAAAATTGATATTTTCGGTGGGTTTACAGAGACGCCCACAACATTTAATGCACCACACACTTTTATGGCACTTTGAAATGTGTGTATGACACGCCAGTCTCACAAATACAACCACACAAAAGCTTATCTTAACTGAATAGTGACTCAGTAAACCACTTGTCTGAACAGTCTGTGCGTAGCTGAAACGTGCAAGCTATAACCTGTATCATGTTAGCTCTAGCTAACTAGCTGTTTTTTTGTACAATCTGAACCATAAATGTACTCATTGAGTTTTTTTTATGGAGAAATATATTTTTATATTTCGATTTATTTTATTTATTTATTTCTTTTAAATAAGAAAACACCTCCTAAGATTTGTTTTAACTAGTTCTAAAATTGTCCCGTATCATGCTGGACATGGAAACAGGAACAATTTGAGTTGAGATGAATACTGTTTACATATGACCTTAGTTAATATTAAATCTATCAGAACCTATGAAACATGTATGCAGCGTTCACTTTAATAAAACAGAAGAGGGGTCAGTACGGTGCACTTGAATACTCACCTACATACATGTGTGGAAAAGCTGAGAGTGATGCTAAAGTGGTTAAATATTGAGAGGGAAGCCTCTAAGAAACAGCCTTGTTTCTCCACTTGAATCTCAACAAGCAGCGGAGCTCCTTGAAAGGATTTTTCTCACTGATATTTTCTTTTTACACCACGTAACACTTGAACCAGTCTGAGTGATATACCAGATCCCTATTGATACATCTCTATAATTAGTGGAGCTTAAGCGATTCTAAATGACATAATGATGAACGTTTTCACCTGAATCATGTGATGAACACACTTATGATCAATTCTAGATGTTGAGGGAAACTCAATACAGGATGGCTGAAGTAATTCAGCACGTCAGAATATGTATGACGGACCAAACTGTCATGATGTGTGTGAGACAAGATTTCTGTATAAACCAATCACATCAAGGGCAAAATCTCTTTTGAATGACAATACAGCAGAAAAATAAAGGAACCACAGGAATCCACTCAGGCACAGGTAGACTTAAAGTCAGTTTCAATTAACTGGGAAGGACAATTTCTCAAATAACAGCATATCTTTGATATGGACACTTTGTAAGAACTATTTGAAACAGGGTGATCACAAAAATGACAGAGCTCTGAGCTCAGCTAGAGACTTGCTTTGACTTTTGCTGTTTTCTACCTAAAGAGCTCACTAAAAAACAGAGGGCAAAGTGAATGAAAACCAGCCGTGTACCTCACTGAGCTCTGAGGAGATAGCAGGCCTCACAGGCAAGTGACATTTAAACACAGACTAGACTGTCTGTGTTTTAGTTTAATATTCATGACTGAGATTTGTTTCTTGGACATAACGTTCATGAACTCAACCCTGAGGTGAACGGATGACCCAGAAAACCTGACCGGATGCACGGTCAGCTCTCCACTCAGCCTGAAGATGTGATGTGAGTGATGTACACTCAAAAAGGTAATGCTTCCTAAAAGGTCTCCAGTGGTACTGCATGATATTTAAAGGGCCTGAAACATTTACCAAGTGCTGTACATGACAAACATCTGGGATTTATTCAAGCATGGATCCATATTTAACTATAAGCTCACGTCAAAGCCTCTGGTTATCTTTTCTAATCTGCCTTTTATTTTGATAGTGGGTTATGATTGAAAAGTCTTTACCCTTACAGCTAAAGCTATTTAACTGGGTCACAGAGAAAGACGGCTAAGAAAATGAAGAAAGTAAAAGAAATCCCACTGTATTTCTTCCTTTTTTCCTGGGTGCCAGTTGTTTAGCGTATTTTCTCTTTTTTCTTTAGTGACGTGCAAGTGCACTTTGGGTTGTGGCAGCTGTTGCATCACTGTCGGTTAAAGGGGGGCATCGTTCTGACCATGACAAGCCAACCTGGAGGTGCAACACATTGGAAAGCATTGTCTAAATAGCTAAAGTTGCATTTCTTATCCTTTTTTTTTGTAGCTTCCAGCTTCAAGTGTGTTTCTCTCAGACAGTATGCTGTACATGTGCAATCTTCTGCTGCTAAATACTTCACTACATTCACTGGTTGTTTGCTAACTTACGGTAGATCAACAGTTAAACAGAACAGAGCTTGTGGAGGAGGATAACCTGCACACTGCAGACATTTAGCTGAGGGTTTCAGTGAATATTTACTGGTTACCAATTGGATCCACTGCTAAAGACAGATAAGTTGAGCTATCTATGCTAACATAGTTCTAGACTAGTAGATTCGACACTTAGTTGCATCTGACTCTGCAACCTTAAAGATAACACCACTTGTATTATCTCAGCTTTAGCTATCTTTTTTACTAGGACTGAGTGTATACTAAAATATGTGTAGAAGGACATATATAAAGTCCAAATCTAGGCCATCTATGATATCAGCACAGCTCACCTATTGGTTTGAAGATGCATAGACAGATGGGGATTTTGATTCCCTGGAAGGCATCTACTTAAAGTTATTGAAGAGCAGTCACTGGACTTGCAGTTTGTAGCAGAACACAACCCAGTAAGTGCTTTCCATTTCAAGCTTGACTTTGCTGACATGACACATTGCTAAATTACCCACTAGCTTGTTAGCATGCATAACCCTCCCAGCTAAAAAAATGTTATAGCTTGAATATTATTAGCCACAGAAGCTGGGATGAAATGACCCACAGGAGAATTTTGGTTCTCGTTCGTTTCTTAAGGACTGTGCTCAAAGCAGATGCAATATTAAGAAGCTGAAACATTGTTCGGTTTATTAAAACGTGTCCAGAAAATAATTCTGCAAGTCACAATATGGTATCTCTGCAGATTTAAAATCACTGCAGAGCTGCAGGCTGGCGCAGGGTAGAGTGGAAGTAAATATGACACAAAAATGCTTTTGTGTGTTTTAAAGAGACGATGCTCGAGTCGACACCTTATTACATCATGAAAGTGTGAACTTGTGTATGACGATGTGAAAATGTTCAAATGTTTCCACAGCTTTTTGCCTCGACGGTGGAAACGGGTTCATCCGAGGATTTCATACACAGATTGTTCCAGCGTAGATTTCTGAGTGATCACCAATATGTGTGTGTGTGTGTGCGCACCCACACACACACACACACTCACGCTGTGTAAAACAATAGAAAACATAATGCCTCAGTGGAGGGGAGAGTGAAATGAATAGAGAAAATAGATTGGGGTTGAGCAGGGATAACATTTCTGTGTGTGTGTGTGTGTGTGTGTGTGTGTGTGTGTGTGTGTGTGTGTGTGTGTGTGTGTGTGTGTGTGTGTGTGTGTGTGTGTGTGTGTGTGTGCGTGCGTGCGCAGTCCTGCTGGATGGGCTGATATATTTATTTAAAATAGAGCAGCTAGTTGTTAGATTCCTTTGAAGCTTAATGACATCAAATGAGCAAAACATATTGACCAAGCCTTTCCTCCCTCTCTCCGTTTCTCCATCTGTTAGTTGTTTTTCCTCTCCTTTAATAGTATCTCTCTACAAATCCCTCGCTGCCTCTCTTATTATCTTTTCCCTCCTTGTCTCATGCCCTTTCACTCGAGGTTTCCTCTTCTTGTGTCCCTGCTGCCGTCCAGTGCTGCTTAAAAGAAAGCAGCTTCTTGAAAAGCAGCAACTATTTCTTTTTTGTGTAAATGCTGAACAAATATTGACCTCTTCTGTGATTTTTTTAGTCACCCTTCTTTGAGTATGCACACGTGAGGTAGAGTGAAAGTGTGTTACTCTGCATAAGTGTTAGCTCCCCTGTGTGTGTGTGTCTGTGTATTCTTTCACTTGTTATGTGGGTGTATGCACATCTGAATCTGTGTGCAAATGTGTGTGCCTGCTTCGATTGCTGGGGAGAATCACTCCTTGGAAACAGAGACAGTAATCACTCGCACACACACACACACACACACACACGCACGCACACACAGACAAGCCTATTCTCTCTGTTCACAGTGTAATGAGGCAGAAATCAGAGTCAAGCTGTGAACTTATGAAAAAAGATGTAGATGAATGGAGGCCTTGCCAAGACTAGAAGGCCATCAAGCTGTTCTGTTTATTGCTGTCTCATCCCACTCACATATACACGACTGTATTGTCAGTGAAATGGCTGTTAGTCTTTAAAGGCGCAATCTGGAGAGCCTTTGGATTGAAGTATTTCCCACTTGGATTTCTTCATTTTGGGTTGCACTCAGAAAATGAGCTTTTGGAAACTTTCCTGTCCATTGTGACTGAAACTGTCAGTTTAATCCATACTGCAAGCACAAGGGAACATTTCTCAGCCACAGGATGAGTGAACAGTGAAAATGTCTCGCAGCGTGGATGAATGATGAGCTGTATATGTGGCCATCATCATAACACATCATAAGAAATAGCTAATTGTAGAGCAGTGGTTCTCAAACTGTGGAGTAGGCCCTCTAGTGGGGCGTTGAGTCAATGTGGTTCTTCTGGTATTACAATTTTATTTGAATACCATAGGAAGGATATGGACGGAGCATGGGTGTGTGAAGCAGGAGTTGCTCCACTATCCTCAGGCAAGGAAAAGATGAAGAAGAAAGAGGCACCTCATGAAGCCACAAAGGCTGTGAGGATAAGCATGTTTATGCTCCAACACTGAATGAATCGCACATCGGTGTGACGGAGGACCGTGATGATTCTGAGCTGTGACAATCTGAGCTATCGATAGAGTGTGAAGCTTGAACTTGCAGTCTACCCATCACATGGAGTCCTGTGCTGGATATTAAATGTATTAATGATATAAACTCATCATTATACTAACAAATCTACACGAATAAATTACATTTAAAAAACATCTCCAGTACCAGCACAATGAGGTCCATGTAATTATACTGATAATAATACAACAAGTACAGAAAACAGAAACTTTGTTTTACTGTGAATATTATAGCCTAACTATACTGGTTACACTAAATTTGATTACATTTACATAAACATTACAAACTTAACACAAAAAGGAAGGAAATTTGTGTTTGGTCAATTAATTCTTTTTTGTAACAATGCTTCTTGGCAATAAATCTTATACTGGTGGAAAGCCTGTTTATTGCACCTTAAATGGTGCCACATTTGTAAAGAAAAGACATTTGTGGGTTGAGCAGCAGAGTTGAGTTTGTGGGCTGAACTGCTTGTTCCACTATTGACTCTGACAATCAGGAGCATGATTAGCAGGAAATGGTTGGCGTCTGTTCCAAGCATGCCACATTTGACCGAGCAGGATACGGCAATGCAGCAACTTCAAGCTGATGCTCCACACAACCAAGTTGCAGTGTTATGTGGAGTGAGCCCTTGTACTATCTCCAAATTGAAGGCCAGGTTCCATATAATATATAACAGCAGATGTCAAAGACAGTCTTCTTGTGGTGTCGTCCTCTTGGGAGGCTCATTTTGCAGCCTGTTTTCCTCACCTTCTCAGAACTTAGGAGCTGTATGTAGTCTTCTACAGATTTGCAGGACAATATGGCCGATGGCTTTCCACCTAGACAATCCAGAACAGAGTGCACACACCAATTTCTTGTCTGATAGGGCTGCCAGGAGGCCTGCAAACTTCATGCTTCAATCATCCAATCCAATAAAAAAAACACCCAACAAGAGTCAATAGCATAGTAAGCTGTTTGGCAATGGCAGAACTGATTTGTTTTTTCATGGGTGCAACCCACATACTCAACTCTGCTGCTCAACCCACAAATGCATTTTTCTTACAAACGTGGTTCCATTCAAGGGGGAATTACAGGCTTTCCAACAATATAAGATTTACTGTCAAGAAGCATTGCTACATGTAATGGACCAAGAACAAATTTCCTTACTTCATTATGCTAAGTTTATATAAAAGTCCAACCCTATACAATAAAACTACAAGGACAATAGTGTCTTGTGTTTTCTCTTTTTCTTTAAGTTGGAGATTAACACTGCTTTTAACTGTATGAGCAGGTTTTTTTTGTCTGTTTTTGCATAAGGAAAAAGAATGATTCAAAAAGGAAAATCAAGCAAAACGTTTTAGATTATAATACTCTGTAGACTTGCTGTTATTTTGCACGTGGGGCCTAAATGTGTGTTGTTTCAGCCTGCCCATTTTTTCTCTTTATTCCTTTTAGAATTTCTGCAACACGCACACTGTAAATCAAGTAAAGGCTAAATGCCAAGGTAAATAAATAAATAATCAAAAAAACAAGAAAAAGCAAAAAAAACAAAAAACTTTCAGCCAGTCAATTTCAACTACCACTGTGCTATCTGAGTAAAAAAAAACAGAAACTGTAAACAGCTAGCCTCTGAGGTATAAACTCTTGAAATTATACACTGCAGACTCATCTCCCCCACTGTTCTCACCATGGCTACTTATGTGAGCAACATGACTAGTGCCTGTCAAAGTGAGTCATAATGATTAGTTCTCTGCTTCCAGCTTCAGTGGTAACAGGAGCTGTTAAAACACAGAGATGATTGAAACATTTCTAAAGAACTATATGAGGCATTTATTTGGTGTTTAGGAGGACAGGAGATCCATATCTAGTTACATTTTTAAGAAGATAATATATAATAAAAAAATGATATGTATAATCCATAATAAGTTTCACAGTTACATGTATCCCATCTTTACAAATATGCACTGTTGTACTCATTTTTTTTTAAAAACCTCAAATTGGACATATTTAGGTACCTTACACGAGGTCAATGAATCACTACTTGTTGATGATGCTTAAACTATGTTATTAATATCTAATAACTAATAACTGATAACTTATGTTATTTAAAAATTATGTTAATGTCTCTCTTTTGGTGATGTTTTTTCAGTACACAGGATTTAAAATTCCACTGCAGGTTCCTCAGCTAAAGGTCCTCATGTATGGTTGTAGAATCATTTATACAACATATACTAGGCAATAACTAAAAAGGCTTTCCTTCTCTCTACACCTCTGTTTTCCCGTGCCTCCAGAGCAAGTGTTTCATGACCCTCTAGCAGACTGCAAAGCTGGATCAATGCTCACAGTGTGTGTGCGATCAATAGCCAATCTGATTATAATTAATGTGTGACTGAGTGGGGTTCGAGTATACACATATATGTATATATATGCAGGATAGTGTAAAATATGATTTGGTAAGAAAGAAGGAGGGGGTGCAAGCTATGAGCAAATCTATATCTTTCCTTTCATCCCTCTTCTGATGCTGGTTGTGGGCAGATCTCACACAGTTCTTTATTTTTTAATTTTTTATTTAAGCCACAAATACGTATACAGCACATTTACCCTCCCTACACCTGCCTTGTTCACCAAGCGAGAAATAGGAACTCATCATAATGATGAAACAATTGTGCAATAATTTCCCAAATTGCCCTCGTGAAACTCCACAGTTTTGCTGGACAGCTAACTTGTTCAATATGTATCATCTTTATTTGCAACACTGCAAAGCAAATGACACATTTCACATCGTTCCATAACTAAAAGAAGATTGCAATCTCATGAGTTATATTTATATTCAGGGAGCTCTACGAATGTACACGTGTGCCCATGAAAAGGATAATAGCTTTCCTCTTGAGGTGTGCAGCAGGGAATGATAGCAAAGGGGTGTAAGTGAATAGATCATCCATGACAGCAGATATATTCTTCATGCGTCAACAGGACTGAGGTGAAGGTGGATTGCAAAGCAGCTTGCAGAGGAGGCAGCGAGTGCAGAACAAGCTAAAGCTACTTAAAAGCATGCCCTATATGAAACTGAGATCAGCTGGTCTGCAAAAATAACACCCAGCTGATATAAAGTGGCATTTTCTTATATAAAAAACATAAAAAGAAGTGTTAAATTATGTTCCTGCTCGCAGTTTATAGTAAGCATAGTAAATTGTCCTTTTTCAAACAATATTACAGTTGCATGACTTACTAAGTTACAGAGTTGAGAGGCCACAGTTACTGCATAGGAAAATGGGAAAGCCTGAATTTAGCTATGGGAGTTGTGATAGTTGAGGGTTCATAACTGGTTTAAATGGTTAATGTGTTTTATAGTTCTGGGAGAAGAGAAAAGGTCACGACTGATTAAAGAATCATAGGACTGATCAATAAAGCATGGAGGGGAGAGAGCGGAAGAATTAAAAAAGGAATGGTGAAGATGAGAAGTAGAGGTCATAATTTAATCCTTAGGGAAGGATGGACTTCTGTTGAACGTTACAGGACATGAGTGTGTGTGTGTGTGAGAGAGAGATGGAGGGAGGGAGAGATTTACCAAACATGGGTTAAACATGTGCATCTTTCCTTAATGTTGCAGAATTTCATGATAACACTCACACAAGCGCTTCCACACAGTCAAAGTCAGCAAAGCAGCCCGTGAAACGGTCGCTTTTCTAGTTTTTTTTTTTACTTCCATTTTCTTCCCCCTTGCTTTTAATCCATCTTTTTTCTTTCTTTTTTTTGGTGAGTGTTCATTCTTTCTCATCTTCATTTTTTCTTCTTTTTGTCCCCCAGAGGCTTTTCCCATTTCCTTCTCACCTCTTTTTTTCCCCCCTCAACAGACATAAAGTATTTCTTTTCTCTTGCTTTTCTTGTGCCAGTCTGTCTCATATTGCCAGAGAAAAGTATGTTAGAAAAGAACCGACAGCCTATAAGATATTTTCTGTACTCAGAGCCAAATCCAGCCCATGTCGGTACTTATGTTAACATTTCCTTCAGGTCACAGCTAAGACAGCTGAAGTCTTCTAAGGAAATGTTAATATTATACAGAAGAGAAACAAAGACCTTTCCTTGTTGAATACTAAAGATCAAATAATTACAGATTTCTCAGCTGTTTCTCATATGTCATACATGTTTGCAAATTCTTTCCCACCATCTCTTCTTTGAGGGATAAAGTTTTTATTTGGATGCACAACAATGGAGGACACAAGAAGAACTGGTAAGTCTAAAAACCATCTACAGCAGATGGACATTGTGTGAAAGTTTGTCCTTAAGGAACAGGAAAACACCCAGCAAAGACCAGACAGAGTTTCAGTATCGATATATCAATATAGAAGATGGGCGTATCTTCTGACCACCCATTGGTTTGGGGACTGCCATTCTGAAGGAGTTAAGCATTTTCTATTTCTATCATATGGAAAGTAGCACTATGGCATCACAGATTGGTTTTGAATCTTCACCATTACTATTATACAAAAACATCTGTCACGTGTTAATCGATTTAGGAGTTAATGACCAGATGATTTTCCACTTTTAACAAAACTGACTGACTTTAGGAAGATTACAGTAAAACACATGGATAATGTAGGGTAAGCATTCAGAAACAAAAATGAAATGTGAAGGATTTATTTGATACTTTACACAACATATCCCAAAAGTTGATTCTGTTCATCTGGGCGCTTTCACTGAGAGAAACATGTCGTGACTTCTTCAGTCTCCGCTGACTGCAGGTTTCCCCAACCTCATAAACCGTACATTTGCACAATGTCTGAAACCTGCACCACTGAATGAACAATGGCTGACCATTGGATACCCTGGCTGAGGCTGAAATATTGTTTCATGCATCTTTAAGCTGACATCTTCAAATTGCTGCTCATGTCAGACACGAAGGATCTATGTGATGTCTATGTTTTAATTTCAGCCGTTGGATTGTGTCATGTGGCTGACAAATAACATACATTCAATCAAATCTTATGAAACCTATTTACATTCTCTGAATATTTCTCATAACTCACCATTAACTTAAAATTGGGGCCTATTTTCTTTTTGATTTGTGAGAACAGACCATTTTGACGATGTGATAGTTTCTCTTGTCATCTTTCTCATTACTTTCTTTCTTTTGTCTGTTATGTGCAGCACTTTCTGTCTGAGAACAAACAACCTCCTTCATCACGTTTGCCTCGCAATCTGTCAGCAGGTCATTTATCTAAGTGTGTGTGTGTGTGTGTGTGTGTGTGTGTGTGTGTGTGTGTGTGTGTGTGTGTGTGTGTGTGTGTGTGTGTGTGTGGTAGTTTTTGTGTCCCAGCATTTGTGTGCCCTTGCTTTGACATTTTTTGGTCCTTACAGTGTCTGGGGATACGATATGTGTTATCACCTATAAAAATGTACAAATGTTTAGTTTAATGTGTTTGTTATCTCTTAGCATGTTATTGCAGTACGCTCTTGACATACAGTAACTCCAGAAATGCCGCTCACCCCTCTTTTTCCGGAGCAAGTTTAAAATTAAGCACCATTGGATTCAATTACAAGGCAGATCGCACACAAAGCTTGTGAGAATAAATATGCTAACTTTCACATACTGACACACAGGCACAAAAACCACACACATATGCACTGACATATGCTCTTAACAATAAAGAGCACATCTTTGCAGCTGGGGTAAAAATAAACACACACTGTTTGAGTGTGTGGTGCATATCTTAAAATATATTTTGTGTTCCAAGTGAAAAGCTTCCAAACACCAGTTTCAGCACAACACATATAAACAGCTTCCAAATGCATATGTATGTGTTTGGGTCATACCACTATGTGAATATGTTTACCCCTCCAATCCTTTAAAATCTGCAGAAATCTTTTTCTGTTGCATAATTATTTCTTTATTTTTGGAAGATTTTCTATCAGCACTAAGACTCTAAAATCAATGAGAATGATTTAATTATTGATGTTTATGCAAAATAACTGGTTTGTCCCAGTAGACGAGGTTTCCTCTGAGCAGCGAAACCAACATAACGATAACAACATTTATCTAAATAAACAAGAAATGAAGATAGTGGTGAGACTTCATAAAATATCTGTGCACATGGGGTTAAATGGCTATAAGGTATAAGGAAAAAACTGACTTTTAAATGCTATTAATGGGGATGTTAAATAATAAAATACAACAATCCCGAGTATCTTAAGAGGTTTCCACTCTCAAATGGAAATGATATATTTCCTACCAACAAGCTGGGGGAATTCATCATGGTTTCTTCATAGCTGAATATCAGTCCTGCCAACGGGCATCCTAGTTAGATGTAACTAATTGGCTGTTCCACTTTAATCTCCTCCCCACTGCTTGAGCTTCTCACCCTGTCCTTGAGGGTAAATGAAGGAAACTCCTTCCTTACACATATATCTTATAATCTTATTTTTTCTGGACTGAACAGCCTGTGCAAACGTGCCCAGGTGTCCTTTAGCATCAGTTTCTGTTACACACCAGCTTATGGCAATAATACAATGACTTTCACTCCCAGTTCATTACATACAGAGCTTTGTCAGGACTACTTTGCTTCATAAGGAGCTGGGAAAGAAAACGATTGGAGATGTTTCATCTCTCATCCAAGAGGTTTCTTCTGTTCAACCTAAAGCTGGAGGAGATTGTCGGGTATTTAAACATAGTAGGATTTGTCCCTTAAGAAGGTCATTGACCCACTATTAATCATGTGGCTTGAAACAAAGTGTTTTTTTTTTAAATAGTTAGGGCATGTATCATTACCACCAGAGATTTCATGTGGAGTCACAGAGAGATCTCGTCCCACCCTGTCATGTGACATGTTTCTCTGACAAGTTTCTCCCTTGGTGTCTAACTTTCTCTCCTTTGCATCTTCACTGATCTGATGAAGACCTAGCAAATAGCAACCAGATAATGCTTGTTTTTAGTATCACTTATGTGTTGATAGAAGACCGGTTTATCCCTTGAGTTAGCCTTTTTTATTTAATGCTTTAATGATGATACATAGCTGGAAAAAAAACACACATTCCTGTGAAAATGATCTGATTGGTGGACTAAACTTTGGATGAGTGATGAAGCAGAATACCTTCAGAAAGCCTTGATCAAAGACATTGAAGAAGACACCTTAAAATGACAAAGGGCTCCTAGAAGCTTAATTTCTTGTCTTCTAGGAAGCCAAGAAATGAGGAGTGGCTCAAGACTTTAGTTTGGTACTTTATGAAGCCTTTATCCAACCTGTGTCCTAATGTAGAGTTCTCTAAAAATGGATATCTCTTGGCATAAGGCACTGGATGATGTGTCGAGCCACTGACAGTAAAGGACACCTTGTGTGTATCTTTGTGCAGCAGCATCTGAAATTAAGTCTGACATCTAAGTAGGCACGTATCCCCCCAAAAACATATTGCTCCTGGTGTCCTCCTCTATTATAGGAGCACTCAGTGCCTCTGCTCCTACACTGGAAGATATTTTTCATGGGAACTAACTTTGAGCTACCTTAGTTTTTTTTATTCCACTTACATGTCTCTCTGCTGTCTAACATTTTCTTCAGTCTCCTCTGGCCTGCTGTTATTAAATGCCTGTCTGAACTAGACTGTTACATCTTCAACTTAAGACTGAGACCACTCACCGCAGAAGTATAGTCCACCACCTGCATTAGCTGAATTTAAGTAGGTTTCAAATTATGTGTGTCTGCACAGTGACAAAGATTGTGCAAGAACAACTAAAATGAGCGTGAAAGCGTGAAAGTCTGAATAAAGAATAAAAATAAACTTCTCAGAAATCTGCTGTCTTTGTTCATGGTGGACGTTTGGGCTGAAGAGAACTGGAAGCAAAGGTTTTCTTCAGGCCAGTGGTGTTTCTTTTTGTCAGTTACACAAGCAGCAGCTGCCAGATTTAGCACCCAGTTTGTCTGCTGCTCACTTGAGAAGCAGTGTTGTTGTATAACCACAGCTAGGCCTTTTCAACTATTTAAGTGTATTTCTAGTGTACATACACACTCAACTGTACCTCCATAAGGCAACTACCCAAGTCAAGGGCCTTTTTCACCTGCATGGCCACTGTTCTCCCCTCTTCTTCTTCTCACCAACCTACACTTTGTAGCACAAGGGACTATAACAGTCCTTACAGGAAACACAAAAGTCCACACTTTATGTTTAGATGCAGGTTTGTTTTTCTTCTCATTTCTAATTCAACAGCATTATGATGTACTGTGGTGGATGCACCATGCTAGAACTTTTGTTTGCTGCACTTGGGGTAAGATTCAAAGTAGAACTCCGAAAGGATACCAGATGGCCACAGGGTACAAGTGAGAGGTGTCACTTTATTCAATGGTTTTTATGTCTCAATTTGTGAATATTAAAACTTCAGTAGAATAGAATAATACATTCAACATGATCTTTAGCCATCACAAATGCATAATTCCAGATTTATAACTGAGGAGTTTTGCTATCATGATCCCTCACGAGTGATGTCAGGAAAACAGTGAATGAATCTCAGATAAAAAAAAGAGAATAGGGAAAGAAATGAGAGTCATCCACAGTAATTTTGTCCCCTGAGAGGCCAGCGTCTTCTCGGTGAAAAGATGAGTCAAGGGTTTAAACAGTGGAGGCTGTGAAAAAAGAGCGGTCGGCAAGTGGAGAAAGAAATTTGAGTGGAGCCATAACGTGAGTCAGAGATGGATGATATGTGGGTCATGACTCCATGGTTTTCTGTGAATCTGTCTCTTCCTCTTCATTACTCACATGACCTGATCCGACTGGTTGTTTCAACCAGACTCAGCACTCGCTGACTGGATGGATGGATGGCTAATTGACTGGCTAACTGATGAATGGATGACCGATCCAGTGTCTGAATGAGTTTATTCTGGGTGGATGGATGATGATGATGGATGATAGACTGATGAATAATCAGGGATGCACAGATTAATGGTTAATGAAGAATTTAGCATAAGGTCAACACACATCAATAAATGAATCACCAGATAGTCTCTGCTGATATCCAGCATCATCCAGCATCTAGAGTTGTAATTTGTCTCTTCTTTAGTCAAAGATAAACATTATGTGTTAATTCAATTACAAACTTCTCTCATTAATTTGCTACAGCTTCATCTGTAATACCCTTCACACCAGTGATATTAAGGATGAACAGTAATATTTTCAGGTAACACCTTTTCTTAATAGCACAAAAATCATTGCCTACACTAATTCGCTCCAGTCACAGTACTCTGATCTAACTGATCTAACTGTCCATGCAGACAGTTTAAATAGTTAAACAGCTAAAGGTCTATACTAATTTTGTTCTGTAGCAGTTTCACTGATGCAATGAACTCTATGAAAAAGATGGAAGTAGTCAGTTTCTTCACTTCATATTGTAAGACCTTAATGTTAGCATTTTGATTTAGTTCATCTTAGCATGTTAGCTAATGTTAATTTTAGCTGCTGCTAGCATGTTGATTAGCAAGCTGCATCCATGAAATAAAATAAGATAGATTTTCACTCACCAAGTCAAGGATTTTAAAATTGTGTTAAATTCAGAAAGTGCGGATCCTGGCAAATTTCCTTTTTCCCTGATTAGATTAAGTGGTAATTTTTTTCAAACAAGTTAAAGCCAAAACACATAACTCCTGAGAGTACCTTTGGGTCTAACGGAGCAAAATCATTTGTTTATATTATATTTATTTGTTACCTGTAAAGTTGGCATTTTTAATATGGGGGTTGATTAGGATTCACTTGTGGGTCTAGCTTCACCTGGGACTTTGGGGAGCTGCTTTTCATACTTAGCCGTGGCCTCATATTTCAGCATCAGATGTTGCTGCGTTAGAACCCAATCCTCAGACTGAACAATCAAACTGATTAACATGTTGGATAAAGTTCAGTCTCTACATGCAATAACATTCCCATTCCCACCTGAATCCCATTATAATATAATTGTTTCTATAATAATGGTGCATTACTTTTATGGTAAAGTTATTGTTAAAAGATTACTATTATCAGCTGAATCACCTGAGCATCAAAGACAGAAGCCTTTAAAGCCCAGGAGTCTCTCTCTGTGACCAGTTTTTTTATTAAATCTCACGTATATAAAGGGTTCTTATTTTAATACCTAATCTTGTGGCTTCATTTTGGGATTATATGACAAGATATGCATTGTATCTGTGTCGATAGCACATACTGTTAGAAAGGGAAAATATTGTTTGGAATACTGGCTGAATTCTGCATCTTTGTATAAAGTTCCCGTGACATGTGGTTAATGGGTACTTGGCTATAGCAGCCCCCTAATTGTCACCATTAATGCGGCCATAATGG
This sequence comes from Astatotilapia calliptera, assembly GCF_964374335.1. NCBI lineage: Eukaryota > Metazoa > Chordata > Actinopteri > Cichliformes > Cichlidae > Astatotilapia > Astatotilapia calliptera. The sequence continues at coordinate 20,618,258 of NC_137423.1, forward strand.
CTAATGACTGAAAAGTATGGTTATGATATAGCTAGGGTATGGGAATTACTGGAGTCGTGGTTAAAAAATTAGACCTCAACCCTCCAGTCTACATAGAGGATTCTCAATGAAAAATCTTCTTATAGTATAGTACTTATAGTACTTGGCAGTAGCTACAAAGTGGAGAATATCACTTCTGTTCAAATAAAAACATGCTGTAGTGCATCAGCTTCATACAGAGGAACAGAGGTAAATGCCAAATTACAAAGTGCTGTGATTTCCCTTTCTATTTGCTGATGTGCTCTCTTTTGCTTGCTTAAGATAAATAATTTCCCTCCAGTCAAGCCTTTCCTGCTACAGGAGTTTACTCAGGTATTGTAATGATTTAATCTGTGCCGTATTTCTCAGCAGTACTACGATACCTCACCGCACAGTCTGTTGGGGCTTCCATCTAAGTGTTAATGTAAATGCCACGAATTGGCAGAATGAAAAACAAATTTCAACTGCAAAACAAAAAACATTTGCTTCAGTTTCAAATGTTTGGTGTTTTTGTTAAATAAAGTCAGAGACATAGGCTACTGTAACACTTGCCCATCATACCTTCCTAAGATGATGGCTGTTCATCTCTACCATTGCTTGTATCGTATTTCTTGTGTGCATTAGACTGTAAGCAGTGTCAGAGTTCACTTCAAGTCTGCCTGGCAGTTGGATGGAAACTTGCTTTGTGCCAGTTTGCTGCAATGGCTAAAGGGGGGGGGGGGGGGGGGGGGGATTAGTGGGCTGCTGTCCCTGGCTGTGAGGCCCTGACCTGTGCGAGGACAGCAGCCCTGTCCCCTCTCTGCCCTTCACCATGAAAGAAAACAGGCTACTAAAGAGGTAGAGGGATAGCTCATTAGCAAGGCACTGCACACATTTCTCTCTATTCCCTATCTTCCTACATCGCTCCCTCGTTTGCCTCTGGCCCCACATTTCTCTGGGCATCTCCTGATCCTGGCCTATTATCAGACACCCGTCATCAGTAAGTTCATCCAGACAGGTAGCCACAAGTGTATCAATTTCTCATCAGGGAAATAAACACTATGATTTGTCCACATGTGGCACTCAGGCGGGTACAAACACCTGAACCCAGGGTGACTAAAGCGGCCGTCATTGTGTGGCTGTGAAATAGTAAAGTGAAAACACCGTGGCAGGATGGTTGGCATTGGTGGAGATCAGTCAACCGCATCAGCAAATTGCTTTCTATTTGCCTGAAGGTGATTTTGATACACAAGGGCAAGAAGAAGGACAAAATAATGGGGGAAATGTTTTCAGCAGTAAAGGTGGGACATTTGGTTGAGGAGTAAATGACAATGGTAAAATGCATGCTGACAGCACAGTCAAGATGTTTTTAGGAACCTTTTTTTAAAACTGAATTAGACTTTGTTTGTGTTAGCTTATTTATAGCCACGTAGTCCTCAGAGTATTTAGTTAACACAGAGATGGCAGCAGAGATTTTAGCTTCTATAAGTTGCAAGTTGGAGTCATTGTGGATCTGTCTTGATCCAAAACAACTCCCAACATCCCAGCTGATGTGAGTCCTCTTTAACTGATAAGGACTGAATTGTACTGATGGTGCTCTTTCCCAGTCATTTGGTGTGAAAGTATTAGTTACGATATCCAACTATTTTTTCATGCTTACACTGCTACTTTAAAACTTGATATTCATAAAACTGATAGCTACATGGTACTAGAGATTTAAGGGTATAAGAGTTTATTTGCTAACAACGCTAGATCCGCTTTACAGAAGTTTTCTGGATGAAGTTAGTTTCATTGACTCATCGACTCGTATTGGATTACTTTTAAGTTTTACAGTTTTCAACAAAGGGAAATAGACATGCACACATTGACAGAAGAGGTAAATAACGGACTAACGGCCTAAATTTACTGCATATGAACAGCAGCCAGTTGTTTGTCCTACAGCAGCCACCATGGCTTGAATTATGCATGAATTGAGCTGGTAAGAAAACAGAAGTTGGCTAATCTACTGACATGAAAGTCATGAGATTTTACACACTGTACCTTTGAGTCCAAGCTTGTGGCAACTGGTTTTTCTAAATTTTGTATTTACTGAGATCCCCCTGTTGTCACTGGTCATGTTTTTCTTCAATGAGACAATTAGAACATTTTTTTAGTTGCTCAAAAATCTACCCAAAGCAGATTTAAGCAGACTCTGTTTTCATTTTCACACATGAGTTACAGCATTAACTTTGGTCACCGACTTTTCTACTCTGCATTTAGTGGAAAAATTGTGGTCCACCCCTGAATTAATTTAGGTTGTGCACTAAACAGAACAAGCAAACATTATGCTGTTAGCTCAATAATGACTAACAGCATAATGTTTGCTTGTTCTGTTTGTAAAATTCAAAGTCATATCCCTCACTCGTATTCATTGGATCACCTAAACTTTCGGACTGAATCTACCCAACAAGTCTTATTTCTTAAATAATAAAAACAAGAAATTATGTAGCATTAGTGTATCATACTTTTAAAGTTGGCATGTATTTTTAAATCTATTCCTTTAACCCTGAGGTTTCTAATGCAATCATTTCAAAACATTTCAAATAAGACTTCCTCCGTCTTCCCCAGTGTATTCTGTATTTCTTCTCCGGTCTCTCCTAGTTTCATCCCATTTTTACCCAAATCCTTTTGTAAAAGGCCCAATGAAGCCGTGTCATCAGCATATTTAAAAAGACTGTACTGAGACTTTTAATCTAGAGTTCATTAAGCTACAGGGGAAATAAAGCTGTAGATAACGGGGATCCCTGCGGAGCTCCTTCTGCTAACGAGGCTTTGTTCAGACATACTGTAGATCCGCTGAAACAGACACTTTGTGCTCAGTTTAACAGAAGATCTGTGATCTACACAATGAAGCATCGGTTAAAGGCCAGGTGTGCAAAATGTCACTGTTTTAATTTAAGAATGAAACTTGTGGGTGTTAACAGGTAAACATTGTCACAGCTGCATAATTTGTAACATGATGAGAAATACTCACATGCCATGGGGAATACTCAAGTATCTGGTTACATTTAGGTTGAAGGTTTTTTTGAGGTTTTTCAGGATAAACCTGATGAACTGAAATGATCAGAGAAAGAGGAAAAAAGGAGAGATTGTTCAGCCTGTCGGACACAGACACTTTTTATCTTTACTTGCAAAAATGAAAACTGTTATCTTGTTTGCTTTTTTCTTATTATTTAAATCTTGGTTGTTTTACCTCTGCAAAGTCTCCATTACACCATTTCAAATGAATTACTGGAAAAAGAGAGATGGAAATAAATAGATAGTAACGCAAAGGGATATAATAAAGGTAGCAACACAGTCAGAAAAAGGCAGGAAATGAAGGCAATATTTTCCCTTCCTGGATGACATAATGATGTTGTATTAAATCTGAAGGCAGAAGCCAGAAATTTCCAACCTGTTTTTTTTTCCAGAGGAGAAACAGTATTGCACAGTTTACTTGTTTATCACACTGCTTAGAGTTTTTGTTGATTACTAGAGTAATAAAATGACAGCAACAATTAATACTGAAGCATTTTCAAAGCCAAAATAATCAGCGATGTGTTGGGTTTATTTTGGTTTTTATTTTGCAGAGACACAAAATGCCAAACGCAGAGTGCATCATGCACAATGAAGAAGTGTGGGATGTTCATTCACAAGATATAGTGAATGAACATAGCTGATAAATAGCTGGTATTTTGTTTGAATAATAATAAATCAGCATTTGCACTGAGAACAGATGTCAGAAGCACATTTGTTTCTGTCACAGTGTCGATCTGCTGCCATCTAATAATTTCCTCAACAAACAGAATGCATAAAAGCTCGTACACAGTAATAACAGCAATGCTTAGGGAGATAAATTAATGCTCTCAAATGCACGGCTACAAATTTAAATGATGATCAACTAGTTTTCTTGTGGCCAAAGCAATAACACCAGCAAATCAGTCTCTCAGAGCCATAAAATCTAATAGGAAAAAACAATTCAGTGAATCTGATTAGAAATCAATACAATATGACATATTTTTAAAGATCACAAACAGTAATTTCTTATACAATTTAGATCTATTAATTGTTATAAGTGATTGGAAAGGCATAGTTTATTCTTCTGGTTTCTTTCTTTGTGAAGTCCTACTTTCAAACTTCACTGTTTTGCAGCTATAGTAATTAACTGTAATATAATTGAAGTTTTTGGTTGTTAAAAATGGCAATAGGTGCAAAACTGTTGCTAATATTACTGCAGCACATTCAAAGCAACAAGTCAGAAATTTAAGCAGCCACAAATTTTACATCTGCACCATTTGTTGTCTTCATCGTCGATAAAACGCACACAGAGGACATCAAGCTGCTACAAACAAGACCAAGCTCATCAAATCTGTGCCACACAGTCTGGTGCAGTTTAAACTCCCATGTATTCTGTATGTTTTGCATGGGGCGACACATATTTCGGATTAAATACCTCTCTTATATAACACTAAAGCTTAAATTCCATTTGTTGAAGCCTAATACTGTAAAATGTTATGTAACATTTAGGCTAGAGATCTTCTCTCACTACATTTGGGTTGATTGGCAATTATGCTGCACATTAGGAAGAAGCTAAAACGAATTGCCATCCAAAAAAACCCCAAAAACGTTTACATTTCTTGCCCTCACTCCCCCTGTTCCCCCTTTCACACAGAAATAGCTGAAATTTAATTAAAGGTCCAGGTGAACATTTGTGTTTATAATACTGCGTTAGCTTCTGCCTGTCTGGCCCGCCAGTAAAAATTCCATTAATTTGGCGATTTCTTATCCCCAGTTTGCATATTATATGCACGCATACACACACACACATATCCAGTATCACTTCCGAAAGGACAGAAGGTAGGATTATTTTAGGGTAATCATGCACATTAAAGGATTCATGCATGAAAACTGTTTTCACATAAACTAAAAACCGTCATCTTTCATAAACTCTTGTGAGACTTACATGAGTCTGAACTTAAGAGCAGACTTTGAAATATTTGGATACCAGAATGTGACTCAACTCATCAAATAATATAGATATAAGAGTTTACTCTGTGAGACGTTTCTTTTTAATATAGAATCCGGTAATGTAAGCACCCTGCTGCTACAGTGCCTAAAGATAACACATTTAAAAAGATATGAAGTAGCTCGGGGCGATCGTGGCTCAAGAGTTGGGAGTTCGCCTTGTAATTGGAAGGTTGCCGGTTCGAGACTTGGACAGTCTCGGTCGTTGTGTCCTTGGGCAAGACACTTCACGCGTTGCCCATTGAAACTGGGCCCACTGTTCCTTGTTTCCAGTACTTGGGGTGGTCACCTGATGTCCCCAACCAATGAATCCTATCCTCTCCCCACATCCTTTTTATGTTAGCAGTGCAAAGGTGTAGTTGTGAAGTTTTGAGGACATAAATAAGTGATATCTGCTCATGTATTGAAGAAGCCTGCCATTGTCGGAAGTGAGGGTTATTCACCTGCGTCTGTGTGAGTGTCCTTATGCACTTAAAGAACCACTATGTGGAAAGTAATTACAGACACAGAGAAATAAAAGGTAGGAAGGAGATAAAGAGAGAATAAACGATGTTGTGGCAGAGAAAATTGTCAAGGATGATGCATAAAAGAAAAAAAGCTAAATAAAAGAAACAAGAGTGTGATTCTCTGCCTGCACATTAAACTGTAATGCATGTAAATGATTTTGCAGCATTATGATCAGGAGATTGTGTAGAACCTTTAGCAAGATGTTACATTATCATCTAAAACAGCTTTAAATGATCAAAATCACCTTAATTATAAGCCTTGCAAGTCTTAGCTCATGTTCTTCCTCCTACAACAAAATCATCAGCAAGTGTTTCTGCTGTCTTTGTTCCACTTTCTACGTTTCCTCTCCAAAATCTGAAATATTTATGGATTTTGAATTTCCCGCAAGCTCACAAAGTAGCATTGTCAAAAACCTGTTGTAAACGTTTGAGAAAAAAATATTTAAGCCTGTGTCATAACCAATTTCACCCCTGCCCTCTGAAAGTGAATGATTTCCACATTCAGATATGCTACCTTCATCTGCTGCGAGAGGCGACTGCTGACCGTAATCAACCCGACAATCGCTGCTCTCACCGTCAGTGCAAATGTGTTCTGTTGAACTTTGACACCTGCTGTAATGGCAAAATCAGACAATAAATCAGTCAGTATTACACAGTGACTGTTGTATAAATGGTGCTTTGCTTGTTGACTTTATATCAGTAAAATATAAACACATTCATCATAGATTCATTATAGAGTGGATGGAGTTCTTAAAAAGGCAGAAATAGTCTCACTTTAAGGCTTTAAATGGGATGACTGAGTCTTAAAAATCCCCATTATCCAAGTTATTGTCATAAATTTCCAATTTGGTTTCTTCCTGGTCTACTCTCAGATGAAGACAGAGTTGGTTGCATTACACACCCTGTTTGTGTTGTGGTGCCTCAATTTTGTCCCAGGATTTTGAACTTTGTTAGATGTTGGACGTTTAGTCTGTTAGTGTTTCATAGAGTTTGGTATTTATACTTACCGGGCATTTTATTGGCTACATCTTTCTAAAGGTTGGAGCCCCTTCAGAACCACATTAATTCTTGTGGCTGAAACATGTCTCTGAGATTTTAGTCTGTATTGACATGATAGCATCACACAGCTGTACATTCCAAAAGCTTTACCACATCCCAAAAGTGCCCTGTTGGATTGAAATCTGGTTTCAGTACAATGAACTGTCATGTCCAAGAAACCTGGTAAGCAACAATACTCAAACAGGTTGCTCAGTTGGTACTAAGGGGTCCAAAGTGTGCAAGAAAATGTTCACTTATTATTACCTGAACACCTGCAGCATGAACCAATCACACAAGGCAGGACAGATCCCTGCTTTCATGTTTTCGTTCATAAATCGAGATTTTTCTAGTCTCCAGTTTTGGTGATTCTGTGTAAATCTTCTGTTTCCTATTCTAAGCTGACAGGAGTGACACTCACTGGGATCTTCTGCTGCTATAAACCATCCACTTAGAAGGATTATGTGTTGTTCATTGAGAGGCTGCTTATTTTAACTGCTTTTTGAGCTTTTTAGCAGTCATTCATGTCTGCCCTCCGCTCACTGTATATTTTGTCTTTTTTGGACCATTCTCTTGGTCCTACAGATGATTGTGTGGGGAAATCCCAGTAGATCAGCAGTTTCTGAAATACAAGCCTGTCCTCCAAATTCAAATTCACTTTTGGACCATGGCTGCATGACTGCATTGAGTTGCTGCCATGCGATTGATTAGATATTTGCATTAACAGTTGAACAGGTATATCTGATTGTGTGTTGTTTCATATTTCCTTATATACCTATGATATTATTTCATATATGTGTTTCCTTGCTGGTGTAGCCCATGTGTCCCTAATTTTGTGCTTTCTGTATTTTGTTCATTGTGCTTTCCTCAGGAGACAAATATTGGACTTTGTGACAACAACCAGCCGAAAACGCTAAACGGTCGTCAAAAAAGAACCGCACTCCACGCAGCAGATTGTGACACAGTGTGTTTCACTGCAGAAACTTCATTTCCAGAAAAGTTTGTTTCTTTGTGTCTTTTAACACAAATTTAATTAGCTAAGCTCAGAGGGGAAAAAGTGTTTTCTATTTACAAAACGTGTTTTCATATAAAAATGGACTAATTAAAATTTAAGAAATGATTAATGCGATTTATAAAAGTTTTGAAAATGGCATTCTAGCTCAGACTCGGCGTTGGGACGTGAGCAAAGTAAAAAAAGAGACGACCTGACTGATCTGCTTTCTTTTGTCTATGTACACCTTAAATATTTCAGCTGGCATGAACTACACATGCTGACAGACCAACAGTCTTCAATTTCTAGTTGAAATTTATACATGATATTGAATTCATTACATCATCAGTCAAGATAACCAGAGATTGATGAAGAAGCGTGTCAAAGCTCAGAGCAAACCCCCTGAGCTCTAATGAGTTTTCCATACCATTGAACCCTGCAGTTGTGAGTTTGCGTTGATGTGAGATTAGTGCGTTTAAATGAGCAATTAATCAAATCTATTATTTTGCCTTTTATTCATCTGCTGATGTGAAATCCATATTTGACTGAAAACAAGCAGCCAGAAAAGACTGACGGCAAAAATACTGATGTGAAAAGTTTGTGCGTATCATTACACAACTTCAGACGTTTCTTATAAGATGGATAATAATCGAGTGTTACGCATGCAGATAGAAGTGCATTATCAGTTTGTGTATCTAAAGGACTGAAGGCACAGTAGATCTGAGTATTTAAACTACATTTTGACAAGTTCGCACTAAATGTCTGAGTCCCCTTCTAAAACATATATTTCATTTCTTTAATATCTGTGTTTAGTGATGCACATTACTAAACATAACTAGCTAATCAAACAGTTATCAGCACATAAACAACACAGGACTTTGGGGACCTTTGTGATAAGCAGTGTTGGTCAAGTTACTTGAAAAAAGTAATCAGTAACTAATTACTGATTACTTCCCCCCAAAAGTAATCCCGTTACTTTACTGATTACTTATTTTCAAAAGTAATTAATTACTTAGTTACTTAGTTACTTTTTAAAAACACAATTTACAACCCGAAGAGGTAATAAAACGATAGATCTTTCAGCCCAATTCTACTTTTTCTACATAATCCATCATACAAAATGTAATCAAATGGAAAAGTCTCTTTTTAAAACTTGTTTTATTAGTTTTAATCTTTTAACTTTATGCATCAAGCAAAAATTAAATTATATGCAACATTCTCTGACTGGAAGAAATTTGTTTAATATTGAAACCTATTTTCTGCACATTCCAGCACATAAAATAAAATATTTTTTGTGTTTACACTCACTCTTTCAAATAGATGCAAGTAAAACACAGCAGAAAATAAATAAAGTCAAAGACTCAGCGGTCCTTTTGCTCCAATATCACCTGTAAAGCAGGAGTGGGGTAGGTGGAGGTTTACCCTGGTGCAGGTGTGCCGCAGCGGTCAGTGGAAGAATCCGCGAGTTTCTCTGTGAGTTTCCCATTACGTCGTTGCGCACTCGGTGCTTGCTCGGAAGTTTAGGGGTTTTTTTCGCTGTAAAAAGAAGTTTTCTTCCCACGCATAACGGACACTAATGTTTTTGTCACTTTTTATGGAATCAAACTCAAAGTAAGGTCAGTACTTCCACGCTTTAAACGCTGCACGCTCATACTCTCTCCCACACTCGATATATGATCCATTGTTGATCTGCACACAGCTGTTGTCACGTCGCACTCGCTTACGTCACTGTCATGAGACATTCTCACAAAACAATCACGGTTTTAGTAACGCAGTAACGCAGCGTTCCTACAGGAAAGTAACGTTTTTGCAATAGTAATCCCTTACTGTACTAGTTACTTGAAAAAAGTAATCAGATTACAGTAACACGTTACGCGTTACTGCCCATCTCTGGTGATAAGGTGGGCTGGCTTGCATTGTGTGGTTCCCTGATTAAGGCCTGAAACAATGAATGTTTTATACTCACAATAAATCAAAACCAAGAGGCTGATGCTTGTTGTGATGAATCTGCAAATAATTATCACCTTAGCATTGTAGCGCTTTCAACATTTAGAGCAAAGGCATGGCCCATAAAACCAGAACGCAAGCTAACTGTTTTCATCAGCACCGTTTCTGCCTGCGTCCTGGAGCTATTTACAGTGAGAACACACTGATGAGCCAACTCTGCACTGCCTCAGCCCCAAATGGGAGAAAGACAAAATTAGCCTCTAGATGTTAAACGTGTTTCCTTAACTTCTTTCCCCATGAAGACGACATGTGATGACCTCCCCTGTACCCTTAATGATACATTTTGATACCTGAGTGTATATTAAATAAAGATGCAGTGTGACAACCATCACAATCCTTTCCAAAGATCACTGCTTAGGCAGAGACCACCCTCACTAACTTGTGGTGCAAACCGGTCCTTTTCTTCTATAAGCAGGCCTGAAATATGACAGAAATCACTCAGTTCAGAAAAAAAGTTCAAGAGTTGATCCTAGTAGACTGTCAAGCTGTAAAGAGTTAAAGAATAGGTGACAGCTGAAAACAGGGCAACTGCATCGGATCCAAAATCAGATATGTCAGGTTTAAATACTGACGGCTGATGATGACGTCTTTAGTAATGGTGAATTAATTGGTTCTGTAAATCCTTTGAAGTTGTTGACATGGTTACTACATTGCATATGTTTTGCAAACCTCAGAGGTGGGAAGTAACAAAGTACAAATACTTTGTTACTGCGCTTAGTAGAATTTTCACGTAACTGTACTTTACAGTTATTTTTCTGACAAGGTTTTACTTTTTCTCCCTACATTTTTAAACCAATATCAATACTTTCTACTTTTAAATCATATTTGTTACTTTTGGTTTAAGATGTTTTAGGACATTAAGACATTAGCATTCCTAGTCACCACAGGTGGAAAGATTGGTGAAACTATAAGTTATTGCAGCTGCTTAGTCTCTGTGGGCTGAACTATTTTGTTATCATTTTTTTTAAGCTAAAGACAGTTGTGCATTCACGTGTCAGGACACCAGCAGTTTTAGGAATACCCAGATAATGCATTAACAAACATGCCACAATCAAAGTCAGTCGAGTTGCACACCTGCATCTGCAGGATTTTATGCATTGGACTGCAGCCGTGTGATTTGCTGATTGGATAATTGCGTGAATAAGAAGGTGTACAGGTGTGCAATCTAAAGTTCTTGGTGATGTTTTTTGCAGTGAAACAATCAATGAGTTCCCAATGTTAACATTGCAGTGGACGAGCAGTTGTAGCCTTACGGTTGGAGAAAAAAGCGACAGATTTAGACACGATACAGACAGGCAGTCAAAAAGATAGACAGGAAGTTAAAGAGACGAAAAAGCTCACCGCCTCTGAGTGATTTTCACTCTCTCCTCAGCTGTATAATTTAGGCCATCTGCCACAGCCACACAGACACAAACACCTCAAAGACGCCGCGTGCATGCGTGTGTGTGTGTGTGTGTACCTGGATAATGATGGCAACAATGTTTTTTTTTCTTTTGCATCTGTGTCCTACACATACACCTGTGTGACTCAGTATTCTTTGCTAATGATGACTCTGATGTGCTGTGAACAGACACACACACACACACACACACACACACACACACACACACACACACACACACACACACACACACACACACACACACACACACAGATTTTCGTTGTATTTGTTTGGTGAAGGCATTTTAATTTTACTGTGATTTAATTTCACAAGTGTAGCCAGCTCTAACAGCAACTCAGCTCATCTTATTCCAGGTTTTTTTACAGGTATTTTTGTGATGAACACCTGCCGCCGGATTCTTATTGACACATGAAGCAAAGTGAAAGCCTGTGAACTGTAAATATGTGTCAAAAATACCACAGCAATGCAGCCAAATAAGTTTTATTTGCTCTGGTTTTGAAACACACTCAGTAATGAATGCCTCTGGAGCTCAGCTATTGATTCTAGTGTGAATCTTTTAAGTTGTTATTTACAGGACTCTTTTTTTTCATAGCATAAAATTTGCAGGTTGGACCTGCATACACTTTAAAAGACAACTCTAGCAAAATGCTTCAGACATCACCAGTATCTCACTTTGAGGTTTACTAGCAAACAATTTTAGCTATTTTTCACATTAGGCACCAAAATGAAGAAAATTCTTTAGCACACATCTCCTGTCCAATGCAGCAAAAAATGCTGGAAGTAAGCATCAGGAACTATCAGAGTAAGAGCATGCAGCACATGAATTTCAGGCTGCAAGGATGTGAGTTTTTGTTCCACACATACATTTGCTTATACATTTGGAATGGCTGTAGCTCAGGAGATAGAGAAGGTCATCTTGGTGCTACAGTTTACATGCCAGAGCAACATAATGAACCCAAGGTTGCTCTCTGGTGTGTTCATCAGAGTCAATGTAGGCAGGAAACACTAGAAAACAGGGCTTGTATGAACTGGTGAATGAGGTGTGTTGTATAAAGTGCTCTGCATGCACAAGTTGGGTTGAAAAGTGCTATGCAAGATCCCGTTCATTACCCATTTAGTGTAGACAATGTCTTAGCTCTTTAACTGTACTATGCTATGTTATACATATTATTTACTATGAAATAGTAGTGTAATTGACAAGGAAGGATCCAGGACTGTGCAAAAAAGTCATTTTGCCAGGAAGGGATGGCTTTTCAAGGAAAATGGGAAACACATGCACTGATTCATTGAATATGTGCAAGCATACATGGAAATACAGCATGTAAGGCATGGTATCTTTACTCTTCAACACAGCATGAACTCTCTTACTCCAAAGTAGTCTTCCGGAGTGGTTCTCCAGGCTTCTTGAACAACATTCAAAGCTTTTCATTGGATGTTGCTGCTTTTTGTTTTGTTCTCTGTCAAGATGATCCCGCACTGCTTCAAGGTTGCGATGAGAGATCCAGGGAGACCGACCTATGGCTAATAGTGTTTTGGCAGTGTGCTTACTGAAACATGAAGCCAATGCAAAACAGATGCTGTTTACATCTGTCTGTTCAAAATTCCACAGTGAACAGATTCATGTCAGTCCACTAAAAATTGTTTTTTGATTTGGACACAGGAAAGCAAGTTAGAGTAGAAAAAGTAAAAGGTAATTTCTGGAGTTTCAACATAAACACATAAAAACATCCATCATGCATTTGCCTAAGTACATTGTGTGTATCATTTTGATCAGCATTTGAAACTATGTTTACATGTCTGTTCATCAGCTTGCTATCTTCTGCCTGTGCAGGAACACTGCAGAGCTTCCTTGTGAGTTCCCACCACCTGCAGATCAATGTAATGAGGTGAAATCATTAGTGTAAAATGGGAGCTCCACATTGTGAATACAGTTGTGATGTGGGGGTCAAGCGGTGACATGTGATGTGAAAACAGTGTCCTGTTTTGCCTTTTTTGTAATGTTTGGTGCAGCCAGATTCACACAGACTGCTGCAATTACTAGCTCTGCCTTATAAGATTTATGAGTTATGGACTCGCTTTAATCTCAGTAACCTCTTTTTTGCTTTGCACGGCTCACAATTACCGAGTGCATCTTGAGAATCATTCAGTTAAATTATGCATCAATAACTACGATGGGAGTAATTACCTTAAGCTAATTCATGCTTTCAGGCTTGAATTTTGCAAATACACGGGTCACTTAACACATCAGCGTTTCTCAAAGAAGAGTTTTTTTTCTCTAATTGGTGTCTGAGGGGAAAAGAAAGAATGAATTACCAAACCTTACTTAGAGCTTAGACATCAGCACCTTATGATTACAATAAAAGTCATTTCAGTGTGCTCACTATGGCCAACTTGATTCACACCTGTCCAAACACACAAAAACATACATGAACACAGCATATCTTTGTCACTCTATGTCATGTCGCACATGCGCGCGCACACACACACACACACACACACACACACACACACACACACACACACACACGTGCATTCAGGCAGTGGTTGTTAAGTAGATAGTGCAGTGTCAGCAGTAGTGACATGTTATTAGCTGGAAGAGGAGTGCCTTTTGACATGTGGCTGTGTGTGTGCTTTTCATTTGTTTGGGTTCCATTGCAAGCAGACTGCTGACACTTCATTAGGTCTCCACTACAGTGTGTGTGTGTGTGTGTGTGTGTGTGTGTGTGTGTGTGTGTGTGTGTGTGTGTGTGTGTGTGTGTGTGTGTGTGTGCGGTTGGCTGTGAGAGAGAGAGAGACTGACAACTGCAGGCTCTGTAATCACAATATAATGGCAAAGCTGCACAGAATCAATGATTACACATAATTAAAATGGACAGAAGAAGAGGGCAGGCAGGTATACAAGTAAGAAAGATGGAGAACAAAAGAAGCTTGTGAGGAAGCAGTCACAGCCAGAGAGAGATAGAGAGAGAGAGAAATAATGGATGCTGAGCGATCATTACTGCTTCCATAAATGTAAAGTACTACAGTTAGACTAGTGGGCTATCACCCATACTGATGTAAATTGTAAGTGCTTCAGTCATGCTAATTTGATTGCACTGACAGCCATGACAGAGACGCAGATGCAGAGAACATTATCCATATGATAACCGACTTGGCTGACACCCTGTGGGCTTATTAAAGTGCTCCCCGTACAATTAGCAGCGATAGGCGGCGAATGGCAGGTTGATATTTGCTGCAGAGCCCCAACATGGCTGCCACACGGTTTCATTAAGGTTGTGACAATCAGTGTTATACATGTCGTTTGCATAGACAGCCAGTGTCAGCGATAATGTTACTGTTAAGTGGTGCTGCAACGTGCAGGTTATCAACGCGATGGTCATGTCAGTGGCTGATGCTGAGGCCATTAGGACGGTGCTTTACAGAATTAGAAGATGCAACAGGCTGCTTGTTACGGTGAGCGCAGGCACTTGTAGCAGGTCGAAGAGGAAGAGATGCGAGCTATGGTACTATTCATGTTTAGAGTGAAAAAACTGACACATTGACATCTGAAAAGGTGCAGATAGAGTGGGCGTTTCAAATCTTTGGCTTATCCAACTTGTCAACCCAAAGTCAAAAAAAAAAAAAGTAACGGTACATTTCAATTAAATGAGAACAAAACTATGCACTGATTTCACCTTGGTTTGAGTAAGACTGGTGAACCTAAAATATCTAATTATTGATGATCTGATGAACACAGACTTTTCTCCCACCTGCTCCAGGATGGCGAGAGAGGCTTTGGTGTCCTTCCATAATCTGTTCTGTGAAACCAGCTCCCAGTTTGGATTCAGGAAACAGACACTCTTTCTGAGATTATGTCACAGTGGTGGGTCTGCGACCTGGTATTTGTGTTTCAGGGTTTGAATTAATATTCTTTGATTATTGTTATTCATGGTTTTGGCTTTTAAGCTCTCAGTGATCTTAGTTCTCCCTCCTTCAGTGTTAATCTGTGTTTTAGTCTCTGTTCCCATGTCTACTCTGTGCCTTTCCCCCATGTTTCATGTCTCTATGTTCCTGATGTCTCTGCAGTCACTGTGTTAAGCTTGAGTGTCTTGAATCTGGGTTTTGGTCTTTGTGTTTCCTGTTTTATTTTGATAGGGCCTTTTCCTGTGTTCAGTGTATTCAATTTTGCTTCCTCCTGGTCTCGTTATGTCAGATCAGTCCCAGCTGTGTTTTCGTCCTGTTTCCCATTCCCTCGTTACTCCCTTGTGTATTTAAGCCCTGTGTTTTCCTCTGCTCATTGTACCCTCTCAATGCTGTGTGGTTTCCTCTGTGCTCCTGACAAATTCCTAGTTCCCTGATCCTGGTTATTTTTCTAGTTTGAGTACCATGTTTCTAATGGTGTTTTTTTGTATTCAGTGTTAAAGTCTTTCCCAGCATATAAAGCCGTCGCTCTAAGTTTACCTTTCCATCTATGGGTCTTACATTTGGGTCCCTCATCCTGCCTGCCACAGCACAGACCTTGACAGATTAGGCTTAAAACTTTCCTTTTTGCTAAATCTTATAGTTAGGGCTGGATCAGGTGACCCTGCTACCTTAGTTATGTTGCAAAGGGACTAGGCTGCTGGGGAAGTTCCCATGTTTCTTCTTCACTCTGGCTCTCTTCCGCAGTGTGTCTTTTGTCCTGTCTCCCACCCCTCACCCCCAACCAGTCATGCTGGCCCTTCCCTGAGCCTGGATCTACTGGAGGTTTCTTCCTGTTAAAAGGGAGTTTTTCCTTCCCACTGTCACCAAGTGTTTGCTCATAGTGGGTCATGTGATTGTTGGCTTTTTTTTTTTTTTTTTTAATAGTAGGGCCTAACCTTACAATAATGGAGTGGAGTGAAATGGAGCTCCCACAGTTAACTTGCACTAGAAAGTAAACCCACAAATGTAGCCTATGTGTACTATGAGTGTAGAATTTGTGTTGTTATTTAGTGTTTAGAGCTTTGGAGCTTTCAGGATTTATCGTCTGTTATTGCTACAACAAATACCATACACAGCAGTTTATATAGCAGTCAAGCTGACCGTATTTATTCATTTATTTTTACATTAAATAATTAAATAGGGTGTGCAGCAGAGTGGTGCCGTGGTTAGCACTGTCACCTCACAGAAAGAGGCTCTTTAGCTTGAATTCACAGCTGTATGTTGTGAACATTGTGACGTCCTCCCACTGTCCAAAGACATGTGCGTTATGGTGATTCTGAAACAGCTGTAGGTGTGAATGGTTATCTGTCTGTGTTAGAGTTACTACAGACTGACGATCTGTCCAGAGTGTACCCGGACTCTTGCTAAACGACAGCTAGGAATTTAATTTTCATTCATTTTAGTTTCATGTGGCTACCAAATAAGGACTTGTAATGCAGAGTTACAGTTGTGTCATTTCAGTCACTGTAACCTGACACTTCAACCACAGCAGAGGTTTTAAGCACATTTGCATTTGCTCACAAGGTGCAAAAGAACAGGGAAAAGCCTGTAAGGCCACAACTAAACCAACATGTGTTTTGTGTTCTTCAAGGTCCAGACAACATTTTAAATGGGTGTAAGTTATATGTGGATGTGTCTTTCATAAAATGTCTTTCAAAATGTGCTTGAGGATTATAAATATCAAAATTATAATTTGCATCCAAATACCATCTCACATTTAACTTCTTACATTGCTTTTACATTTCACATCTGCCTTTCTTTCAAGTTGACCCCAAATTGTGTTAGTTAGTTAGTTAGAAATATGCATATATAAGCTTCCATTTGATTGATTTATGGCATGCAGCTTAAAAACTTTTTGTTAGACTAGAAGAAATATTGTTAAAGATTTTACCACCAGTGGATTTTTCTTAAGCTTTTCTCGTGCAGTCTGAGCTGTAAGCTGCCTTGTTAAATCAGACGGGCGTGAATTTGCTCAGTCTCGTGCCTTTTCATGTGTCGTTGTTGTGTTTTTCTTGTTTGTGAAAGAATGATGCTCCCTTCTTTGAAAGTGCTGCATGAATACAGAACATTTCCAATGAATGTACTTTAATGTTTTGTTGGCGTTAAGAGAGCAGAATGCTGTTTGTAGTTCTCGGGTGTGGTTTGGAAACAAAAACTACAATTTTTGATGCTTGATGCTGATGTGTGTGGTGTGTCAGTGAAATGCAGTCCAGGAAGAGGGAGCAGTCGTCTTCTTCTTTAGTGTCGCCATGAGGGATCATCGGCCTCCATATCAATATATCCCCAGCATCCTACTCCTGTACCAACCTTGTCTTAACCTCTTGAAGTCTTCCACCTCTTCTTGTTATTCCCACAGTCTCCAAATTGTCTTGCCTGCACGCTCTTCTTCACGTCTCCCGTGTAGTTTCAGTTTCATTAACCAGGTATTTGAACACATCCACCTTCACTACATCTGCTCCTTGTGGCTTCACTCAGGAACTGGATAGAGTGATGAGATCCCTGAAGGTTAAACCTTGATCCAGCATTTCCTTCCGTTTTTTTGCTTTTGTTTTTTTGGGGGGGTTTTTTGGAGTGGTGTATCCCAGAGTCAGCCTGTGGCAATTCATAAGCAGCAAACAGGACTTAATCATTAACATGTATTCCAAAAAATCCCAGTTCTTCTTTCACAGAGGATGTGCTTTTATTTTTTATGCTTTTGGATTGGGGTGGCTTCATTAAAAACTCTGTTAAACATGAAAAAAAAGAAATATGCAGTTATATAATGAGCTGAAGTTATTCAGCTTCTCACCTGTTGTCCAGGATCTAGACCTACATCATCTTTACTTGTGAAAAAACAATACTATTCCCTTCAAACTAAATACTGAGCTGCCATGGCGAAGGTTTGCACTCGCAGAGTACTTCTCGTTTCCCACATCACTGTTACAGACATTTTATGTTCCATTGTTAACCAGCAGAAATACATTGGGAACACAGTGTCAGTACAGCAACAGCAACATAGTCATTCAACAGGGCTCTTTTGCCACGACTCAATCTGAACTCCCGTGTGACGTCACATTCAGTTGAAACAAAGAGCCTCCTTCACAAGCTCCTTCAAACAGGTATTTTCCTACAACCATAGACTAGAAATGGCTCGTTCTTCGATGCAAGTGCCATTAAAAAGGAATTGTTGACGCATGGGCTAATGTACCTTTATACAGCCGTTCAGTTTGCAGTGCAGAGATGAGAATTGTACAAAGAAGCAAGTAGACATTATATGACTGTCCCCAAGTATGACCGGGCTGCCTCATTTGTTGCTATGAAAATGCTCAGAGCGTCTAACACGACACGACTTCAAACTGCAGACAGAACAATCGCTCCTCAGTCACAATTCATTATCTTACCATTACTTGAAGCCACTGTCAACACCAGTGGGGTTTACTTTCTTTTGTTTTATTTTTGTTATTGCAGTATGTGAAACCTTGTATCACTGAAAGTAATATCTTAATGGTGCTTTTATGACAGTTTTAGTGTGTACATGATGTTTACTGCTGTACTACTGCAGCAGCCTGAGGCCACAGGGCCATACGCATTAGGCCAGCAAACAGGTGTTTAATGGAGTCTGGACAAATACACTAAGACCTCTGCACTCACACGTATCTATCACACATACACCAAGACACACACACTCAGTAAACAGAGGGAATGAGAAAGAGAGGTCTGCCTGTTACATGTATCAATCATTTCTTACAGATGCGCACACCTCAGCGAGTGACTGCTGAACACACACATGCAGGCCTGCACACAGACTTGCCGGTCAGTGTTTGTGTGTGCATGTGTCACAGAGGGAGGTCCCGTAATGAACAACAATATGTTCCGTCCCAAATTATCTCCCCTGTTCACTCCATTAAAATGTCATAGGTCCAAATGTTAATCTCTTCCCCTTGCGGTTTAGCAGAGTGACATTTCACAACTGTCCCCTAATTTGTTCTTCAAGTGCACACAAATTACCTTCTTTTCTGTTCTAATTCTTTAAAGTCCTCCTATTTAGAAATATCTTTTTTGAAATGTAGCACTTCTTTCAACTTTTTTTCTTTCAAGATTTTTTTTGCATATTCAACTACTAGAAGCCATTAAATCCCATGTGCTGGTCCTTTAGATCTAAGAGATTTCACAGGGAAATCCTTTATTTCCAATGGAATCAAAACAATCACAGGCTTTACCTGGAAGGGGGGACTAAATCACTTTTACTTTGGTTAATTTTGACATATAAATTTTGACAAAGGCTGTCTCCAAGGAAACAGAGTCCATGACAAGGAGCACCGCTCACTGTTTAACCTCCTCAGTTGAATTACTCAAGAGGAAAGGTTGGCATACAAAGGCAAAGATAATGTCGAGTCAGAAGAAGGCCCTCTTTCTTTGATGAAAAAAATATGTGGATCAAACAGGCTTTCTGTGCTTATAGGATATAATCAAGCATGACACATCCTGTGTGACTTTACTTGACAGACTTGGCAATGCAAAATTTGTTTTCAGTACTCTGTCACTAGAGTTTTGCATCATTTCTTTTCCTCCACAGTTTGACATCTCTGAAAGAGTGACACATCTCTTGTATTAAAAACACAACTGCACACAACAGATGAGATTAAAAAGATACATCCATAATGAATTTAGCCTGTGACCATTCGTTATTAGTACCCATTTACTGCCTAAAACGTTTAATTAAAAATGAATGAAGTGAAATTATTACACATCTGCAATGTTCATACAAATCAGCCATCCTCAAGTTGTGTCCTGTGAGTCCTGCATTTGGGTCTTTCATCCTGCGTTTCACCTCAACAGTGAAATATAGAACTGAAGGGTGAACTAAAAGAGGCAGTTTTATTGCACTGTAGCAAAAAAACATACTAGGAACCAAAAACCCAAAAACAGAAAACTAGAAACTAATGACGAGGAACTAGGACACTGGGAAGCGAGACAACTAAACTGGGAACAGAGCTAGAAAAGTACGATGACCACAGAGGGGGGGGGACACAGCATGGTGAGAGTACGACAACAACAAGGAAAACACAGGGCTTAAAAACACTGAGGGATAACGAGGGAATGAAACAAGGGAGGAGAACACAGCTGGGAGTAATCAAACATGACGGGACCGAGGGGAAGCAAAACTAAAAACACTGACATGAGACAAGGGAACGTCAAAGTAAAACAGGAAGTGTGACACAGAGACGTGGACTTGACACTGAACAAAGGGAACACGGAGCACAGAGACCGTAGTGACATAAGACACGATTGACTGGGGAACAAAATCATAAACATGAACCTGAACCTAAACACGAGGACAAAGGAACAAAACCTAAGAACAGAATTTAAAGAGCAGAGAAGAACCTGAGCACTATAAACACAAACCAAAACACTAGAAGTCATAAACACGATGAATTCACAGATTAACATCAACAACAACATCAAAACACTGGGTCACCGACCCAGGACCGTGACATTCACAGCCATTGGTATCATACGGATGCCAGTATTTGGTGATTTAAAAGTCTGATGTATCCTCTATTTTTTCACAAATGAAACATAAACAGAACTTTGGTTATGTGCAATTATTTATGATAACTTATTAAGATAATCTGACAATGCAGCTGTCTCAAAACCTGAGTTGCCAACAAGGAACTCGCAGCATGCCCTGTGGTGGAAAACAAATGCAATATCAACACTACTAAAGGGTGTTTCTTACATTTTAATGTTTTGATTTATCGGCCATTATAAACAGCAATAACAAAATATCTGCAAATAGTGAATATTGGCCAATGTATCGGTCCGGTTTTCGTTGAAATATTTTTCTATCTCTGTTTAGCAGGAGCCACTTATCTGTTATACTGAATGTATTATCGTAGAGATTTTTCCTGTTTACAACCTCACAGCAAGTTGATTTACAATATGAAATTATTTTGTGTATGGATGTATTCGGGATGGATGAGTACATCACCTCTCTAATAATTTCAAAAGTATGAAAATAAGGCTAGAGGTTGCCTAGCAACAACAGGAAAATTATGGAATCATAAGTTGTTATAGTTATTTGTTATTCAATGTGAGATTTTAAAAATATAAATAAATTAAAATATGCTGTCAGGTACACATTCAGCAGCTATTAGTGTTAATTATTTATTGAGAATATTAGTGCATTATGAGACCTCATGGGGGATGTTTTCCTGTTAAGTATACCATAGCTCCTCTTTTAATGAATGTAAAGAGCATGCTTACCCAAATTGCTGTTAGTTTACTATTAGTACTTAAGTAAAAGTCTTTATCACCAAGCTTCCAGAACTAAATATTTTGCAGTGAAGCCTGGGCAAATGTTGCTGTGCCTCTTACTGGTGTACTGAGGCCTTTTCGGCTGATTTATTTGCAGTCTGAACTACAGAACTGTATGCTACAGATAAAGTAGCAAAATACCAGCACAGCGTGTGTCGAGGGGTGCAGAAGAAACTCCTTTCATGCCAGCTGTGGTAGCAGCGCTTTCTAAAGACTGACCTAAATATTTTTCAGAGGAGAGATTGTGTTTTTGAAGAACCAATTTGCGTTTCTGAATAAACATGTAGTCGCATAACGAGAGGGTGAGATTATGAGGGGGGAAAAAGAGAGGAATGATAAGTGTGAGGGCTGAGCTTAAGATACTGAGGAGTGTATTTGCACATGCAACATTTTGATACTATGAGAGAAATCATTACAGATTAAGCACCGTGGGATCTTTGATTTTGTAGTGTATGGATTGGAATGGGGATAAAATACAAGGTTTGAAGGAACATTAGCAGAAGCCAAAAACACAATAACATAAAGTGTAATGGAGGAGAAAATGTTCCATCTTTGAGTTCAAAGGAGGAATATGTGAAGTAATAGGCTGGAATCAGGACCTGAAATGAACATTAAGCTGCGACTCTATTGCTGGGTGAAAAGATGGGTTACAAAAGTGCCTTCACACCACCATGCTACAGTTTTGAAGAACATTTATTTCTTACTTCAATTCAAATCAGTGATGATGAATGGCTTATGTATACGAGTAGAGTCAGTGGTTGTTTTTCAGGAGTTGAGTTCCAGTGTCGGGTAAGTTACTTTAAATTAGTAACTTAGTTACATTACTAGTTACTTCCATCAAAAGTAATTCAGTTACTTCAAGTTACTCGTTACTTTCAAAGTAACTAGTTACTAGGGAAAGTAACTTTGGTTTTACTCAGACTTCTCTTGTTGCTTCCGTAACTGGACACCCAGCCAGACTGCCAGTCTTCTAGCTTGCTTACTTGCCACAAGTGCACTGTGCCACCTACCAAAGGAAAAAATAATGTGTATATGTCATGGTCCTGGGTCGGTGACCCAGCGCTTTTAGTTCGTTATCATTTTCTTGATGATGATTGTTTAAGTTCTATGTGTTATATTCAGTCTGCCTCTGAGTCCGCGTCTGTATCTGTCTGTCTATGGTGTCACCCCATCTGTTTGTGAATCTGTCTGTTTAGTTCAATGTCTTGTCTGGTTCCATGTGTCTGAGTTTCCTGTTTTATTGTGAAGGTCTGTGTCATATGTGAGTGTGCTCAGTTTACGTTTCCCCTGTCCCGTCAGCTCAGATTCCTCCCAGCTGTGTTGCCCTCCTGTCTCTCATCCCCTGATTACTGGTGTGTGTATTTAAGCCCTGTGTGTTCTCCTGCCTGTTTCGTCTGTGTTCCTCCGTGTCAGTCTGTGTTACTCGGTGTCCTGCTCGTCTCTCTGCCTCTCATCCCCTTTTGTATCATCTCAGGTTTGTCATTTAGCTTTCCCAGTTCAGGTCTTTAGTTTTGTCTTCCCTCTTGCCTGTTTGCCTTCTCACCCCTGTATAAATAAACTCACCGGCATCTTATCCACTGCCTGCATCTTGGGTCCTTCTTCTAACTACACACGGCTCGCCTCGGCAGCCGTGACAGTATATTTCCACGAGAGAAATCCCACGCCTGGACCGTTGTTGACTTCCGCCATGATTCTAGCCTACGTTACAGCATCATGTGCGCTTTTTACATCCAACACAAACTGCAGTCGTGGTGCTTTTGATTGTACTCAGAACTCAGAAATTCTGCCTTCCGAATAGGAAGATGTAGGTAACACCAGACTGCAGATGAGCTGATTACAGGACTGGACTGGGACAAAAAATCAGCCCGGGCATTTTGACTAGAGACCGGCCCACCATTGTAGCAAAAATCATAAAGCCTTTGAATGAAAACAAACACTGTTGTGACAGTGATGTACACTGTTCTGATGGTATATATGTATCAATCTATCAATCGTTTGTTGTAAGACTCAGATAATTATTTATTAAAAGCTAAACATTTTAAATGAGAAGAAGAAAGTATTTTTTTGTACCCCCCTTTCCCTGTTAATGCCCTACCTGGCCCCCTGGCAACACTTTGCTAGATCCGCCCCTGCACAGTTACCAGCTGTCAGCTACTTAGAAAAGGATCCTGGTGTTATTTATCTCTCAGAAACAGTTCATAACTTCCCTTCAACTCATTCATGTGACCTAAAATGTAAACCTGTTTCTCCATCACCTGTTCAGCTCTGATGATTCAGTAAGGACATCTCCTGGTTTCATCTTCATGTTTCCCTCTCACCAGATAACCAAACCATATCATGACCAGCAGCTTTACAGCTGTGGCTCCAGCAAACATCAGCTGATACTAGAAAGTAATATTAAATAAATTCTAACAACAGCTGATCAAACATGCTGCTTGTTTAACGCGACATCCGGTGGGTTCCTCTTTCTGGCGCAAAGTGGATGATAAATAAACAAGAGAGAAAAGCCGATCAGCTGATCATTGATCAGTTTCATGATTAAAGTAGCAACAGGAGAGGGAGGGAGAGAGAATGAGAGAAGAGGCAGCTGTGCAGCAAAGACACAGAATAACTCCAGCTTTGTGTCTTTTTCATTGTAGCTGAAGTCCGGGACAAACTGTGCTCCTTTTCACCTAAATACGAAACGCGTAATAATTTCTCTGAATACGAGACGATTGCGTTTTTTACGGGACGGTTGGCAACTCTAATAATTAACCTTATGAACAAAATAAAGTTCAACATCAGTAACATAGCACCACCCAGCTGTATAGAAACCCCGTCATGCTAGCTAGCACGCAGTACGAAAAAGTCAGCACAACGAAAATAAACTCCAACTAAACTTGGTTCATATCTGACCCAGAATGACTGCAGGTCATAACTTCTTACCTGAAGTTCAGTTCACCGCTTCGGGTCTCTCCTCTTGCCTCCCCTTTCCCTCATCCACCTGCTGGCCTCCACCACTTGCTAATGTTACTGAATCTGTGGAAGCTCCGCGATAGCCACCACACGAAGTAACGAGCCTATCTAAATCCCAGTAACGAGTAACGCGTTCCTGATTTGACATAATAACTTGTTACCGTGCTCGTTACCACAATAATAAAGTAGTTACTGTAACGCGTTACTTAACAACGCGTTAGTCCCAACACTGTTGAGTTCTGCCTCTTAGTTCCAACTTTGCTTCAGATACAAAGACATTTTGGATAATTTCATGCTCCCAACTTTGTGGGACCATTTTGGGGATGGCCCCTTCCTGTTCTAACATGACTGCACAACAGGGCACAATGCAAGGTCTATTAAGACAAGGATGAGCAGCTTGGTGTGGAAGAACTTGACTGGTCAGGCCTTCTCATTCAACATCAGTGTCTGACCTAAAAAACGCACTTCTAAAAGAACAGTCAAAAATTCCCATAAACAGACTCCTGAACCTTGTTTAGTTGAAGCTGTTATAGCTGCAAATGATGACATCATATTAAATAAACCCTGTAGATTAAGAATGGAAAATCACTCATTGTTATATGTGTGTGAAGGTAGTTACTTGTGGCAATATGCTCTATGACCAGTGTAGGGTTATCGCTATTTTTTCATCATCGTCAATTTAAAAGTGAAATGTAACAGTTACTGGGGTTGTGAAGTCAAAGTTAACTCATTCACTGCCAGCCACTGGCAGTGAATGAGTTAAACCCATTGACTCATTCACTGCCATTGACGGCTATAGACGTCAATGGCAGTGAATGAGTTAAACCCATTGACTCATTCACTGCCATTGACGGCTATAGACGTCAATGGCAGTGAATGAGTTAACTGCATCATTGTCACTTTTATGACATTTTCCCTTCTGCCACTGTTTTACCTCCAGCTCCATAACCTCAATCACAAAAACTCTTTTTAATTTCACTTGATTTGCAATTTCCCCAAAAAACTCAATATAATCA
Source organism: Astatotilapia calliptera (assembly GCF_964374335.1). Classification (NCBI taxonomy): domain Eukaryota; kingdom Metazoa; phylum Chordata; class Actinopteri; order Cichliformes; family Cichlidae; genus Astatotilapia; species Astatotilapia calliptera. The sequence goes on from NC_137423.1 coordinate 20,643,449, forward strand.
ATCGAATTTTTCATGTGTACCTAATGCACTTGTTTGTTGGTTTTGAAGTGTTTGCAGGTCCAGTTAAGGAATAGAGACCAATAATGTTCATTATTGATAAACTCCTGGAAATAAAAAGTAAATTTCACAAGATAGAAAATACCTTTCAATTTAAATATTTAACGCTGTTTTTTCTTTGGGGTCAAAAGCTAAAAATATGTGCTTTGTTTCATGAAGCAGTAGCAGTAGAAACGTTAACAGTTACACTCTAAGAGTAACTTAAGTATGAAATACCTGCTCTGACAATTCAAAGATACAGATGAGGACTGATGTTTTATGTTTCCAGTAAAATAGGTGCTGTTTTCATAGTTCCATATATGAACGGAAAACGAATGTTAACACAGTTATTTTAGTTATTTATCAAATAATTAGAAACACAATAATACATTATTATTCTGTATATATTATATTATTATAAAAGGGTTAGATGTCATGATTATGTAAGTAATAATATCAATCAAGGCAGCTGCTCTGAAATCAATAAACGGCTGTCGCAATAAATCAACTAAAATGAAAAGGAAAAAAAAATCATTATATTTGCCCCAGGGTTAGCTTAAGAGATAAACATCACCAGCACATTATAATGTAATTCTCTGGAAATTGTCTTTGTCCATTCTAACAATGACAATGTTAATTAACTAAATGCATTTAGTGAAAGAAATCTTCCACTCCTCTCTGTTTCAGTGTTGCCAACTCCTCAGTAACGAAAATCGCTATTGGCTGTCCTAAAAGTCGCTAGAAGTCGCTAAATGACGTCATCGCCTAATTTGCATAATTGGTCATGCTAAACTAATTGTAACCTATGTTGTTGGAGAGAGAAACAACATCGTGGAAGAGACATAAAGTGAGTAAAAAAATGTCCTAAATGCATTTAGAGTTTATTTAGAACTACAAATTAAATTTCTTTTAGCAATTATTGTTTTTTTTTAATGTCACAATTCCAACCCTGCTCCTTTACCCGGGCTTGGACCGGCAAAAGTGACCCGAAATAGGCACTCTGGTGGAGTTACTTTGTGTGTGTGTGTTTATAAGTAGTTTTAAACCGTGTGAGCCACAAAACAGCATAAGAGTAAAAGAACTGACTGCGTTACAGCACCTGCTGCTTGTTGAGAGTAAAAGCAATACACGCTTTCACGTCTTTTTTTGGCGAATTTTTTTAGAAAAAAAGTCGCTAAGGGGTCTGAAAACTCACTAAATATAGCGACAAAGTCGCTAAGTTGACAACACTGCTCTGTTTGCTTCTCTTTCTCTCTCTACTTTTGATGTGCGTTTAAGAAAGGACTAAACTGACTTTTAACACTTTTAACATAAACTAACTCCTGATCTAGCAAAAAGAAAAAAGTGAAAGAATTTGAAAAAAAAGACTGTAATATTAAGGTACAGGTACACTCTTAATTTTCAGACAGTTTGAATGGAACACAAATCTTCTCAAACACAGGAGGAACTGGCTTTAAATATTCTGTTAAACATAACATATTACCTTGGAAATAAGTTTCAATACTCTTTTACACAAAACAGGAAATATATATGCTTCTTGACATGGCTTCTTAATGATAAACCAGTGTTTTCTTATGGATTATTAATTCATCTATGAAGCTTTAGTACAGGGGTCTGCAACCTTTAACACCCAAAGAGCCATTTGGACCCGGTTTCCACGCAAAAGAAAACTCTGGGAGCCGCAAATACTTTTTGACATCTAAAAGGAAGATAACACTGTATATATTATTTTTTTCCTTTATGCTTTGTGTGAACAACTAAGGTGTGTTGCTTATGAAATCCATGAAGTGCTACAGAGAAAATTACATTTTTATTTATGTAATAAACACATTTTGAACTCTTAATGAAACATAACAAAAGGAAAGACACCCAGCTGAACTAAAATGATCCAACAAACAAAAACTGTTGTGAGCCACGACCCTTATATTGCCTTTGGGGTTTTGGAGCCTTGACCTGACTTTTAAAAAATAACTGGAAAAAAGCACTATGCTGCTAAAAAATGAAAAACAGATATCTGCAAAATTCTGCCTAAATATGTATTTTACCTGGTTAAGGTGTGTGGCGGGGCGTGGTCTGTAGCGCCACTGCAGGGGAGGCGGGCGCACCTGAGCGGGACCCGCAATCACACCTCGCCACCTTTACGTCTGTGCTATCTATGCTGTTGTGTTGGTCTATGTCGGGCTGTGAGCTGAAAAGCTACAGCCGGCTGTATGCGTACAGCAACCGTGTGTGAAAAGTGGTCAATAAAGAGATGCTGAAAAGCGTGTTCATGGAAACAGCGTCGGGTCTGCCGTGATATGTTTACAATGGAACTTCTGCTCCTGAACCTCTGCGCACAGCGTCTGCAAATCGGGGCTGTACGAAGTCACTTTCATCTTCACGCAGGACTGTAAGCTGTCGTCTGTGAGGCGTGAGCGGGGTTTGTTTTTAACATAGTTTACGGTGGAGAACAGCTGCTGACATAATGTGGATCCGAAGATCCATAATTGGCATACCTGGGGTTAAAAGTCTCGCACGGCGTTTTGGCGGGTACACCGGCTTCCGCAAGTATAACGCTTATTTTGAGCGATGAAAAAATAATAGAATATAATTTTATTTTTATATTTCAATATCACAATAATCTTCCAACTTAGAACTGCAAGTTAAAAAAAGAACTAACATAAATAAAATACACTTCAACTAAATACTTCTAATTTATTTTCCCAAACCACGCGGAGCCGCACTATAAGGACTAAAGAGCCGCATGCAGTTGCCGACCCCTGCATTAGTAGAAGTCACAAAGTACAGACCTGTTGTAAATGAACACTTCTTGGGTTTTCAAAGTCATACTAACAGCTTTTTATTTTTAGAAATCCATTGGCTCGTGGCTTTATGAAGGATATGAGTATTTGTCAATGTTAATGGAGTTTTCAGTTATATTTCGTTACAACTGCAATGTTTAACGGTTAATGATAGCATGCTAAACCTCTGAGCCACTTACTGAGTACAACAGTTCCCTCATTTGAGGCACCATCTCAAGGTTTGCTTTTTGTTTCATAAGTAAATTGTGACCTTGTTTTGTGCAAAAACCTGTTCTCCTGTTCTCTTTATTTACTGTTGAACAGCAAGAGTTAGCATGCTAGCACACCAAAGGTAGTAACCTCAGCAAACCGTATATCTGCTCAATGTGAAACTGTCACAATGTCACAGTGAATAAATCAGTTACTGTATGCTATTAATGTTTACAGAATACTGCTACATATTAGTATTTGTTGAGGCAAGTCAACAAACTTTTACAACAAGCTAATAAAGTCACGCAGCGCTTCGTGAAATTGCTTCTTTGTTAGATTAACGGCTACTTTGGGATCCTCTTCCAAAAGGAATTATGATTCTGTATGTATGCAAAGCCACCGTGGATAATAAAAGGAAGAGAAGTACCATGAAAACTTTTGGTATGATAGATGCTGAGAATATTGCCCATCTGACGAGTCTCAAAGTGCGCCGGTGTGTTGGGACCTAAAAATCCAGTTGATAAATCTCAGCACAATGGAGAAATGTTGACAGGCAAACAGAGGAGCATTCTCTTCCACAGCTGGATGTACTGGAGCTGTTATGGGACTGACAAATCTTGAGTTTCTGCTTTGCGTGTGCGTCAGCTGGGCTTTAGCAGTGTAAGCCAGGTTTTGAGGCTGTCAATGTCTCTATAGCCTCTAATCCATGTGTGGAGTGAAGGGTGACCATCTCTCCTTGCTTTCTCTCTCTCTCACTCAGTCTCTATAGCGCTACCTAAGCCTCTTTTCACCCCAATTTAACACCAATCGTCCTTTGCACAATGCTGCCCATAGCCCTAACATAACCTCTGCATGCATGCACACACACCCACACACATACCGCAGCTTCCCCCCGTCATTCCTTACAATTGTAGAAGCATCATTCTCCTTCCCTGTAATCTCCTTTTCTACCATTTTCTCTAGCTGTTAGTATCTCTCCATCACTAGAAATTTATCTCAGTCTTTCGTTCCGCATCAATCATAGTTGGTCTTTTATTTGTCTTTCTATCAGAGAAATGATGAAGCTATGACTGAAGTAAGAGTTAAGAGGAAAGGTAGGAGATTTAAGGATAGAGCCAATTTAGATGAATTTCAAAGTCTTTGTAGGAATTTAGACTCAGGCCATTCCCATTAGAAGAAGCCAAATTGGAGAAATCAGGTACCCAAAGTTAGTTTGATTTTATCTTTAATAAACTTGGCAAACCTCCTGGGCTTATATAGCTCGTATCAGGTTTGACTCCATTAATGAAAAAAAAAAAGTCTGTTTCCTGCGGTGAATCCAAATGGCAAAAGCAAAGTCTGTGTTTAGCTTGCTGAGATTTCTAGTCACCGGCTACAGACCCAACATTTCTATTTATAGACTGTGACACAACTGTTGAGCATGCTAAAAGATAGCAAAGTGTTCTGTACTGAATGCTGGTCTTTATCCATCCCACTATCCTTTGAGATTTCGATCTTGTGGTGGATTTCACCTTGCTCTCTGCAGATGGAGCTCCGTGCTGTGTAGCAAAATGCACGCAACGCTCATTTATAATCGGAAGGAAAGAAGCACGAGAAAGGTGCAGATATAACAGAAGCCCTGCAAAGATTTGCATGGGATTCAATCACAGGCCGATGATGGATGCATAAAGGATTAAGAGCACAGACAACATGTGACATAAATACAATTCACTAGAGATTCACATATAATAACAGAACTGTGCAAAATGGGTTTTGGTTAACACGGCTTGGCAATGCTCAGAGCTCTTCCAAAATATAGAACTTTGAGAGGTGAACAAAGAACTTATTGGAAGTCTGAGTGTCAGAATTTTCTGGATTTGTTGATACAGTAGAGTGTGTGTCCCTGATAAGACATGAAAGCATTTTACAACAGATTTTTGCACAGCGCTGTCTACTGGAAATACAACGAAATGCAAATAAACAGTGAACTTCACATTTACAAACAAGGAAATCAGATTATTATTCAAATGTTCCAGTGTAATAAATCTATACAGTAAGTAAAATTCCACTTTAAATCATAATTCCAAGTATATAGAAAAGCCTGTTTTTAAATGAATTGTACCTAAATTATTCAAAGATCACGTTGAGGTTAATGTAAGAAGGAACCTTTAGCTTGGTGCATGCACAGAGTTTTGAGAAGCTATGAAACACTACAAATGCAGATTATGCAAAGACCACTTTAATGTGTCTCTGTAGAATACTTCACATATTTCACCTCCCAGAATGCCTGAGCAGAGAGAGGTCCCAGGTTCGATGAAAAATGCAGACAGTGTGGACCTTCCTACAGAATGCATGAATTGGAAAAGGAGGAGACGAGGTGAAAAGGGCATGACTGGAGGTTGTGCAGAAATGTTTTCTTCTATTTCAGACCCTCGTCTCTTTCTCCTTCAGGTTGCTGGGAGGAGGTATCTTTGGCGGCTCAGAGAGAGGAGTATTTAAAAAAATAGCGTACTGACGCAAATAAGGGGGGAAAAAGGTGTACAGATTAAGAAAGCGAGACAGCAAGAGGTACCACAGAACAAATATGCAGGATGTAAGGGAAGATGTTTTATATTTCAAAGCTGGCCTCTGTGTGCAGTTAGGAGGAAGAAACTCTGATGCCTCCCACTCAGTTTGGCCTCAAGCCTCAGTATCCATGTGAACATGCCTCTGTTCTAACTCAGTCAGATCTGCCCCGGTGCTGCAAAGGATTGCAGTCTCTGGCTGGAGACGCTGGGTGGGTGAGAACATCTCTCTGTGCTTGAAGTATGTATGAGACACTCCTGTACAGGCTCTCTGGATGGAGCCCAAATGGAACTTTTCACTCAGTTAGTCATACTCTGTTGTGGTATAACATGAATGTGCATGGATACACAGAGGAGATTTAGGGCACTCACGGGGAGATGCTTTTGTGACTACACGCCAGGTATATTAACTTACAAATGTGGCTACAGCTGAATCCATCTTTTTAAAGCAGCAGGGCTCTTGGAATCCAGTTTTCACTTGGTTAGGCAAGATTCCTTCTAGCATACAAAGAAGATACTTGGACACAAAGAATGTGTCGGTCGCATAAAACTAAAAGGTCTTCCCTGGTGCTTCTCAGCTTATTAGAGACATGAGGCGAGTCGTAATTTGGCATGTATGAAGCTCCAGATGTTAGAAGAACTGAAATCATCCATTGATATCAGTTCTTCTGCTGCTCTGGGGGCAAAACATTGTAGCAACAAATGGTTATCAAATATGGGATTAAATGTTACAATTCAAAAGCATGCAAAGGGTTCATCAACAAAGCATTCAGAGGGAGGAACCATGCAACGCTGCTGAGGAGGCATGTGCTTAAAGGAAAACAACTCTTTCAAGGCCACTAGGAGAAAGCAGACCAAGCTACAAACACAGCAATAAAAACTATATAAAATACGCCCTAAAGTTCAACAGTTAAACACTTCGACAGTGTTGTAGAACCTCTGGTTTAACATGATCATGCCATTATAATAAAAACAGGTTCATGGATTTTTTTCTTTCTAGTGGTGGCAGTTGGATGAGGGTACTTCAGTGTGTGGAGGATATTTTGGCACTGAGTGACAAAGGTACTGTACTCTGATTGTTGGGGTTTGCTCTGTATTATTGCAGGGTCGCTGTCTTTCAATATAAAGGCAACATATCATGCTATATAAATAAGACTGAATAAATTTGGGGTGCAGGGCTAATAAAGATAAGCAGAGGAGAATGGATATATAAATCAAATTGAATTGTACAAAATATTTGACAAACTAAAGTAAATGGCTAAAAGCAAGCATGTATCTTCAGTATTATATGACTCATGCAATTAAAACATACATTACCCTGCATCTTTTTCTACCTCCCAAAAGCTCAGTTTCTCAGTGCAAACCTTCACACGTCTTGGTTTCTGTCACAGTCACAGCTGGTCCGTCCCATTATCGTCTCCCCAAACTCACTTTCATTGTGTTTTGTGAGATTTTGGGGTTTTATTTCTACTTTCATTGTGTTTCATACAGATTTCATTGGATTCTGTGTGCTTCTGCAGAGTTTTTCTACTTGCTGGCGTTTTCTTAAGTAGTCCATTTGACCTGTCAGGGCGACCATAAATTTGACCCCCATGAGACCTTAGATTGATCAGGTCCTATAGGCAGCAGACAGGAAGGAAGGAGCATGAAGACCCCCGGATGGTAATTGGATCCTCACAGTCTGGAAAATCAAGAAACAAAGGGTGCAAGACGGACAAACAGTATAGATTTTAAAAAAAAGAGGAAATGCCATGAAATAGATTGTTGAATGAAAAATGTTGTTTTGATGGTCACATATTGGCCAGACATTAGTTGCAAAGCCCACTAATAGCGCGTGTGTGTATGTGGCGTGCATTCGTGTGTGGCCTCTAATTGGTGGCTGTAACTGGGTTTCCTGCAGTGACTCAAGCTGACTGTGGGGATAGCGATACACATTTGCACGTGCACGTGTGCGTGCAGAATCACAGACGGGGCTACAATTAATGATGGCAATAATGTCAACACAGAGCTGAGGCCAGTGAGAGAAAATGGGAGGAAAACGAGATGAGATGGGGAAAGAGGAAAACAAAGGCAGAAAGAATCTAATGATTTGCTACTGTATCTTAAAGCATCTCTCCCTCAAACTTTTTATTTGAGCAGACAGAAAAGAACACAGGAAATGGGAGACGAGATCACAAATTAATGCTTTGAAATAACCAGTGACATTTTAAGGGACACTAAAACCTGAGTAAATCCATTAATGATCATTGATTTTGAGAAGTGCCTCTTATAATGTGCTGACACAATCCTTTATCAATAAAACTGAAGTGTCTACTTCACCAATCGACACTGCAATCTATATCCACTGTGGAAACTGCTAGTCCTCATATTTTGCCTAATAATAAGGGCTGCTGTCAGTGAGTGGCTTTACAAAATAAAAGCACACTTTTTTCTTAAAAAGTTAAATAAAAAGTCCAAAAACCTTGGACTTTGGAATCCTTAAGAAACACCAAATCCACTGAAGCGCCAATAAATGTGATTGGTGGATTAATACCATCATACAGTGTGAGCTCTTGTTTTGTGCACTGCATCCCGGAGTTGCTTCCAGCCGACAGCATGGAGATGCTTTCCTCAGCAATAAGGAAATAACATCCCAAAGTCTGTCTTACATCCTAAATGCGTCCCTTTTTTTCCTTCCCTGTAATGCATTCATGGTGCAGGTTTCAAATGTGCATTCGCTGAACTTTAGCATCTTGCTAGCGCCACAGAAGAGGAGTGAGCATAAATGGTGTAATGATTTTTAAATGGCAGGTCATTTCAGATGTAACTTTTCAATCAGCTCAACAAACATCAGCAAAAACAAAGTGTCGCTGTGTCTTCTGGGTAAATATGCAGCTGCTGTACTTCCCAGGCAGAGGAAAATCAACTTTAACATGTTAATATGTGGCACTCAGAGATGGAGAATTATGTAAAGAGAGGACAGACAGATTAGAGATTATTTTTAAAGTTAAGAACAAGTCAGAAGGAAAAGGGAGCTTTCTAAAGTAGAATGCAATAACTTGCAAATCTCACAAACCCAAATTTTATTCACAATTAAACACAGAAACCACGTCAAATGTTTAAGCTGAGACATTTTACTATTTCATGAAAAATATTAGCTCATTTTCAATTTGATGACAGAAACGTTTCCCCAAAAAGTTAGGACAACCCATTTTAAAACATCTGGCACATCATGGTACAAGAACAAGAACACCTGCCTAGAACTGATATTGTCCAGATGTAAAGGTGTCCGATCAGAGTCTATTTTCCTTTTGTAAAGTTCGCTCCAGGTTTTTAAAGTTAACAATTGAGTCCAGTCTTGCCTCATTTATTTAGGCTTTATCATCCACTAGTACTAGGATTTGGATAACATTTGGCTCAGACGTTAATGTTTCCCAGGCATTTCATGTAACAATGTTACCTGTAAAAGTTTATTTGTTTAGCAAATTCTAACAAACTGGCACCATCAGAGCTCGGAGAACTGCTGAGTCTCAAAGCTAGCTCCTGACGACTGTCGCTTTTAGCATATGGGGAAAACATTCTTGCTTATTTGCTTTTTTTTTTTAAACCACAATGTTCTTGTCACAAAGTCATAAATTCCTGGATACAGCAGCAGTGTCCCTGTAAAGTTGTGTAAGGGGAACCTAGTCGCCACATATAGACTATGTCTGAGCCTACCACTGGCTCTTTCATGCAACACTTTCACTGAAACATTTGTTACCATTTTTAAAATCCAGGAAACGACCACAATGAAACAAAGGGGATTTTGAAAACGGTAACATGTTGCCAATGGCGAAGCTTATACAAGCACATCACATCCAGTGAGTCAGACTAGGTTGGCTGAAGACTTGTGGGCTTTACCCAGTTAAAGTCAACACTATTTCTTCAACTGTTTTACAATGATTCCTCATATAATGATTTTCTGATACAAACTCTAATGTGCTCTGCTCCCCTGTGAGATCAACAGGGCAGAGGAATCAAAACCGTGTTCCTTATGGAGGATAAACCTCTGCTGCAGTAACGCAGCATCCTGCGGTATTAGAATTTCCTCGTGTCTGCAATCCTTTACATAACTCATTTTTTGGCCTTACATCCAAACAAAGACACACAAAGTACATGCTCATTCATGAACACAAGCGTCCTCAGCCGACCTGTTTGCCTGATTAAAACAAATCCTGCTGACAAGTGAGGGTTTATAGTGCACCTGAGGATTCAGTGAGTGTGTTGTTGTGGTCAGGGTGAGTGAGCGCTACAGTAACTCAGAGTTCGGGGAACTCTCCCTGTGTATGTATTTGTACATGTGCTGCTCAATAGCTGTACTTACAGATGTAGGTGTGTGTGTGTGTGTGTGTGTGTGTGTGTGTGTGTGTGTGTGTGTGTGTGTGTGTGTGTGTGTGTGTGTGTTGGTACCTGGTATTTAATTCTCTCCCTCAGCAAAGTTACATTTGCTCCCAGGAAACAAGATTTGGTTTTAAGCTGTAGGTCTATGTTCAAACGTGTGTGTGTGTGTGTGTGTGTGTGTGTGTGTGTGTGTGTGTGTGTGTGTGTGTGTGTGTGTGTGTGTGTGTGTGTGTAGTACATGTGGTACCGGTGTAAAGACGTGGCTTTTTCGATGTACACTGTTGTCGTCAGTCTTTAGCATTTCATGGGACTGAGGAGATTTTCTGCTCCTCATAAACCAATTAAGAGTGTAAATGGGAAGTCTTCTTCTTCCTCCTGTTCTTCTTCTTCTGCTCTTTTCTTGTCTTCTCTTCTCCTCCCTCTTTCTTGTTTGTTTCACTGTCTTTTTTTAATCACCTAGCAGTCTTTATCTTCATTTCTTTTCTGCTTTCCATCTTTCCTCTCCACTTTTGTCCTGCTTCCCTCTGTCCACCTCTCCTTGAATCCCCCTTTATTCTCCCCTCCACTTTATACCCCTCCCCATCCCTCACTTCCTCCATCTTCTCTCTGTTTTAGATTAATTTGATCTTCTCTGTACTATGTTGTAGCCATAGGGGAGAGTGTGTGCGATAGTAATCTCAGCTGTCCGATTATATCTTGTTGCTCTGGTGCTGAACCATGAGATGGTTTATTGATATTTTGTAAGGGAAGATATTTTCTGAAGATGAGTGTGTCTTGGTTTTTATCCCTGATCTAACTAGGCAACTTGGGGATTAAACGCTCCTTTCAACTAAAACATGCTTCAGGGCTCTTTGTTCAAAAAAATTCAAACACTTAAACTACAAGTGGGTTTTCATTTTCTGAATTATTTGTGGATCACATACCAAAAGCTCTCAGGATGCATTAACGTTGGAAAGATAAAGATTATAATAGTTTCTAGTGTGATCAAGTTAATCCAAAAGGCAGGCAGGATATAGATGAGTGTATAGTGAATTGCATATTTAAGGATTCACAAGGACCCAGAAAGAGAGGAGTAGCCTTGTAATTAGCACCTTTTATATGTCAGCAACATAAGCTAAGCAGCTGTTGCGTTGCCATTTAGCTCAAAGCTTTACAAAGCACAGCCTGACTCGTTGATGGAGAAGACATGTCTTGTTTAAAGACTTTTACTATAAAGTTATCTCATATTTTCAATGAAAAGTGTCCTTATCTTGCAAAAGACTATCTTGAAAATCGAATGGCACGTGTGTATATTTGCCTCACGCGTTGTCTAAATGGACTTTTACACAGGATATAACATGAGTGGTGTTTCACTGCGCAGCTTCACAGATCTGCCAAGGTCAGAGCAAAAAAAGTGTTTTTCAAAACTAACCCAAGAAAAATGTTTGTTTCTCAAGTAATCAAGAATCTGTAAAAACCTGGAAAAAAAACATTTTTCACTTTTTGTTAACTCTGTGGTGTAAAAATAAAGCCACCTCTGAGAGACGTATAATATTGTGTACTTTGTTTGGGACCAATAGAAAGACAGCTTTGGTGTAAAGAAGTAAAGAAATGAACTGAATGAATAAAAATGTATTAGAAAACTCCACCAAGCTATATCGTCTGCCAACATCAAGCTTAAAATACAAAGCTGACATTTCAACTTGGATAGAAACTGGTTTTCAAGAAAGGAATAAAAGAACTCACCAGTTCTCAGTACAAATGCAGATGTGTGTGGTATAATTCAGGGATTTTAAATACACAATACTACCGTAGTCTTTGTTTTGTCTTCTGTATTTACTGGATAGCTTTTTTTCTGTTGGCTGAACAGACAGAAAGTGCACAGCAAACTTTAACCAAACAGAACAAGTTTCAGAAATATTGTGCAGCGGTGCCATTATTGTGCCCTCTGTCATGGCCCCTTAAGTTCAATTTCAAAATCTCAGTGTCTCGGAGATTGCAGCTTATTTTTAAGGACTTTTTCACTTTTTATTAACTCTGGGAGGAAAAGTAAACCCACCTCTGACAGAAGTATAATATAGTGTACTTTTGGGGGGACTAATGCAAAACTTTGGCATGAAGAAGTTGGAAATGAGCAGACTGAAAAACTGTAGTAAAACACACTAAAAGTACTATAGCATACCATCTTGAAATAAATGTAAAGTTGTCTCACATTGAGTGTTTTGGCGATCACCATGAGTGATGATGGTGTGAAAGTGTTTGTGTGTCTCTCTGAGATACACTCTCCAGTCTGTGCCACGCCTTTGTAGCAGCTGGGATGGGTTCTCGGATTGGTCCTACATAAGTAGCCTTGATTATACTTTTTACTCAAAGGTACAGTAAGTAGTTTTTTGCTCTTATTCAATAGAAAAAATAATGTTGTATTCGTAAATATACATTGATATACATGACTAATGTTTAATTATGTTTTTCAACAAATTGATTTATTCTCATAAACTTGCTTTCTCTCCTCTTTCATTTTTACCTCATCCTCTTCCTCCTTGTCTTAAGCTTCATCTCCTAAACTGAAGTTAGGACTCTAACACACATTACCATTTGTATTTATTCCAGATATTATCGAAATTACTTAGTGTCCACCAATTAGACATCTGTAAACAGCAGACAAGCCAGCTAAACAATAACAAGCTATAACAAGCAAAAAGCTAACATTACATCAGCTAATACTAGTCTTAAGCATCCTGAAAATCACACTTTCCTTCTGATTCACTTTTTGATGGCCTCCCTGCATCATATAAGAGTCCAACATTGTTAGATCCATTTCAAAGTTTCACAAACGCCAGCTAACATCGGCTAACAGAAGCTAATAGTGGCAAGAACAGCAGCACTTACTGACATAAAGTTCAGAATATCCTCAGCAACTCACCTCAGTAATGCTGTCATCCAACAGAAGTGAGCTTCACTGACTCATTGAGATGTATCGAAAAGTTTTACAGCCATCTCCAAAGATGTGGACACCCTACATATTGACAGTGCAAGATAAAAATCAGCCTGCACTCACTACAGGTGAACAGCAGAAAGACTTGTTTGTCTTACAGCAGCCAATATAGCTAGCATTATGTACTTGAATTATGTACTCCAATATGAAGTTTGAACTTTGTGCACAGTCACCTTTCATGTAATAAATTGGCCAAATGCCTCAGGACAGCACAGGAGCCTAAAATATTGGCCAGTGTATTCTATTCAAATCTTTAATACTAATTTTATTTCTGATTAAATATTCTGATTTCTTGCTTTGTTTTTGATGCCCTTCATGTAACTTCACCTAAATATCTGGGTGACAACCAGGCTGACTGAAAAACTACTGATGCATTTTTAATACATCTCCTCTTGATTGTGTGTTTCCTATGCACAAAAGCATAAATCTGTGCTCAGGTGCAGAAGTTTCTTGTCTTCTAAAATCTTAAATTCTAATGTGCTGCAAGAAATAATCCCTAAGTTACTTAAGTTGCATTTGATTGTGTGTCCCCCACCCCGCCACCTGGAACCAGTGGGTTTGTTCCCAAATGTCTTTCCATCCACCTGGTGTGCAGCAAGGAGTAAATGAGGCGCTCCCAAAGTGAGGGAGTTTTTTAAAAAAGTTATCATATTTTGACCTCAGAACTCACATCCCCTTAATGCCCAGCTTTCTCTCTGTGGCCTGAGCCCACCGTTTCAGTCTGCTCATTCTTGGTTTCTTTCCTCTCGCTGTCAACACGCACGCAGACATACACGCTGGGGAAGACATGTCAGTCAAGATGGATGTTTAAGTTGGACCAACATCCCATATGGCAGCGTGTCATTTATGTGCGTGCGTGCATGTGTGTGTGGAGAGCTCGTCCCACGGGCTGTGCCATAGAATTTGGCACCGTTCAGCTCTGCTGCATCCAGTCTGCTGTTGAGATGGTTAAAATATTCTCTCTCACACACACAAACACACACACACACTCAGTCAAACATCTCCATCTCGCTGCTCAACAGCTCTGAAACTTTTTCAGACACTGTGCAGGATGTTCATGACTCAGAATTGTGATTGAAGATGTTTACTTGCTGAAACGCTGCCATAACTGTTGAAGAATACTGACTTTAATACCATCATTTGCCTCAATACGATTATTAGAAATACTGAGCAAGACGAGCCCGCCTCTCATAAATGCTGAACAAAGCAGTGCATGCGCTTTTTAAGATGTGAGTTCATCACAGCTATGAGAAATAAATGAAGAGTGAGCCTTTTTCACTCGCTTCCACCCATTTCCTGTTCATACCTGAAATAATAATGGCACTTACTTTAACCTGACATCCGACATGGTTGCACTTCGCATCCTATTAGTTCATCCAAGTATGTTTCCCCTGACCTTGACAGCATCTCGGAGTTGAACATGTTCCAGACTCCTGGTTTGTTCTCTAATTTCGCTGCAGAATCCGTCATTTTGCAGATCTGATCTTACACATTCATAAATTATTCAAAATATGCTCGCTGTGTGTCAGCACTGATTCGACAGCTTCCATCTTACACACATAGCACACGTGCTAAAGCATCCACATCGGAGCAGAATGACATCCTACACATCCAGAAGTAGGGCCGCCCTGCACAGACTGTACTCGTACACATACTCACACATTTCTTTCCTTGTGAATGCGCGCGCACACACACACACACACACACACACACACACACACACACACACACATGCATTGAGTCTAAACCTTGATGACTGGGTCTTTTCCTATCTGACTGGAAGTGCAGTGTCTGCAACTCTTCCTCTGTCCTTCACAAGCAGAGAAAAAGAATCACTCCTGCTCCTTTCCTTCCTTTTCTCTCTCTCGATATATTTTCTTCAGCTCTTTTACGCCTCGTATTTCCACTGCATTTTCCTCCACCAACAGTGACTTTTCCCCATATTTAGACCTGAGCCAGGCAAAGGAAAAGTAGCAGAGTTCTACTTGAAATGTCATGCTGTCTCTTTAATATAGAAGTTGGTAGCTTGTGAGGAACTCTGTCATCTGAAAGCGTTTTTTCCCTGATGCATCATACTGGCACCTAATGATGTGTGCAAAAACACATCATTACTAAAGTGAACTACTGTGAATTTGGTAGAAGAAGGCAATTTTTAGGTGACAATGAACAAGTGAGGTTAAAGGTCGAAGTCTTAACGAGAGGAGGGACGCCCTACTGTGCAAAAGTTTTGAGCTACCCCTCTTTTCTTTATATATTCCTTCGGAGAAGCCAGACTTGAAATATTTCAGAGGTCTTGAGAAACAGGGTTTTTGAAGGTCTTTCAGGGTTTTTCTTTGGATTAAATGCTTTTCACTCATTTTTAGTTAAGCTGCTGTACCTCATGTAATAACACCTTACTAGTTACTTTTTTTAGAAGGAATGTATTACGTTACTTTATTATTCACTGGAGAAAGGAATTTGTTACACTAATTACGTTACTTTTGCGTTACTCTGTGAAATGATCTGAAACGCATGTGTAAATAGCAGTAAACAATATGAACCTCAGACTACAGTTTAAGACACCAACACAAATCTTCATCCTAATGAAAACACACAAATTTCTAGTTTTTAATTAGAAAAATTGACAAAATAACACTACACTGAACATTGAAGCAATATTCAAAAATGGTCCAAAGAGACAGTAATGCTATTGCACAAACGTGCACAGGCAGAAATGAAGGCCACACATTATCTCTTTTCCCACTTCGTCGAACAAAAATGACAACAAGTTGAGAGGCAACAATGAGCTATTGAACTACAACTTGGTATATTTCAACAAAGTGTACAGTATGTATCTAAAAACTTGAGGAAACTAGACAAGAAGCTGGATATTATCTCAAAGTCTGTACTTAAGAAGGAATTAAGAAGAAAACAAAATCCAGCTAAGATCTGACACAGCACCTAAGAGGCACCTCTAGTCCTTCAATTGATTCATCAGATGTTTGCAGAAGACTGAAGCCTCATCACGAATGATCCTACTGGAAGGTGGGGGTCAAGGCAGTGGATACTGGGAAATAGCAAAATATAAAAAAATAAGGGGAAACTCTCTTTCTTTGCATAGTTCTGTACATTCACAGAACACGGTGGAACCACTAAAGAGCAAGAAACGTCCACTAGGTTGAAGAGGGAAAAACTAAGAGTAAAAGTTGTTGGCTCAGAGTTGTACAACCAACAAAGTTCAAAGTAGCAGTTTGCAAGTCTTCCATGCAAACTAACCCAGAAACCTGCTAGGTTGGCAGCACTACTGTATGTACCTCTATACTGTAGCAGCAACCTCCAGCAGCCACACTCCAACTGGTTGCAGAATAAACACCATTTGCTAGTGACTGGGGTTACTGGGAGTCACTGGCTAATCTCTAGGCCTGTGTGACTGGGTGTGAGTGCTTACTGCCAGTCACTGTGAAATTAACTTCTAAAATCCCAATCATGAAAATCACATTTTTCCATCCTTACATCTGCACTTTACATCCAGCAGAGGGACTTCAAATTACTGATAATGTTACTGCATAACTGTTTGATGTGTGTAAATGGGGAACAGCTATTAGTTACCTAAAAGCAGTAACAGATATTAATAGCTTAATTCGCTCTTCTTTTAATGTGTTTTTTACTACTATATCACTATTAAATCACAGCTCTGTGCTCGCAAAGGTATTATCTTGATTTTTACATAAGGATATAATAATGTGATCTATGTCATCTCACACATGATGGTTAAATTTAATGTGCCTAAATTATATGACATTACCACAAAACAGGCATTCATTCCTGAGACCGCTTGACATTTGTGTCCCGAATCACTTTTTTTTTTGTCGTGTCGCTCAGAGCTGAGATCCTCAAATATAACTATCGGCCCTCGACAACTTGGCAAAATAACATGTTTTCAGCAAACAATCTGCACCAAAAAACTCTGATTGCACCTTATACCATGTCACATGGAGAAAAACACAATTTTAATGTAGGGGAAAGTGCTTTTTCAGTGTCTCGCTAAGACTGCTGGTGTCTAAAAGCACCGTGGCTGTCTAAAAAAGAAAAGGACGATGTGTTTTCCCCTGACAGGCATCATTTCAGGAGCAATCTGAGCATCATTTCTGTGGTTAAAATTTTACCAAAATGCAAAGGTAATGCTTTGTTGTTCATCACTTTCACTTTATCTGCAAGTTAAATTCTGAAAGAATGATAGAAAGCGCTTTTGTTGAATCACAGCTAATAAATACAAGTACAAATAAAATGAGTGCTAATTACAGACTTGATGAAGACGATTTCAATTTTTTAACAGCCTCTGTGAACCTTTTTGTGCTCTGGAGTATAAATGTCCTTGGACAACTTGCTACTTTTCACAGCTCACCGTTAAGACAAGCTGTCGCTCCCTCTCTGTCTTGCTTCTTTCTCACTCCTCTTCCTCCTGCCACTCTTCTCTATCTTCTCATCTGTCTTTCTACCAAGCGCCCCTGTCTGTCATCTCCCATTTCCTCTCCTCACTCCCCACCCTCCTCTTTGCTGAGAAGTCATACATCTCTCAACCTCTATTTAGCCCCCTCCATTTTCATTGCTTTCTGTCTCTTTTTCTTTGCTTACTGTGCGGGACACTTTGTCTGTCTCTGACACATGCTGTCTGTTAATCAGCAGCGTATTGGACACCCATTCACTTGGCCATTATAAAAGCCTATTTCTGACCAGCGTGACACACAATATTATAAACTCTCTCAGCTGTCTGGCTAGTTCCGCCTCCCTCTTTGCATTATTAAGATTGACACACACACAGTGACAGCCATTTACAGCTGTGGAGCCAGATTCGAGGCTGAAGGTGCCAAAAATTGCTGAAAAATACTGAACACTTCTCGGATGAGAGGTGAAACGTCTTCTAGCAACTTAAAGAAGTCCAGACGCCTTTCTTTGCAAGCTCCTTTGACTACGATGACCTGGATGACTGAAAACCTTCACAGACACTGAACACTTCTGCTCAAACCTCAAAGTAATTGTGGGTTTTAAATGCTTTTTGGACCTCAGCCTGATTAGCATAATTATGATATTTCATTACATGCCTTTTCACAGCTTCCCACAAATCATCTGTCAATCAAACAGTGTGTGCACCACAGAGACACTTTCCCTTGGACAGCTCAGTATGGCATGCATTTCTGGCACTCTTTTCTGTATTTGATGATTTGTTCAGCCTTGAGGTCCATCACTGACCATGTTTACAAAGCTTTATTCATTTATTGGTCAGGACGAAGCCTCTTGGTGTTCATCAGCTCCTGAAAGGTCTGTGATGGGTCCGACCTGTAGTACAAACAGGGGCTAGATGACGCAGTAAGATGTGTCCATTTACTGCTGCTAATGCATTTCCCTGAACACCTAAAAAGCACCAGTGCTGCTTTTCCAAGGAAATAATTCTGCCTGCAACCAGAAACACAAACACATCACCTTGTAAGTGCCAGAACACAGAATGTGCTCAAAATTTGCTCTGCTCTTTTTCCCTTTTTGCTGTTTTCTATGTAAAGGCTGGAGGAATGCTAAAACAGAGCATTAAACTACTTGGGACATTTTTTCCAGATGAAACTATAGGATCTCTCTATAATCTCACCCACTTTTTATTGATGTGTTGAAGCTTTTTACCCCCATTGTTTATTTTAACTGCACATTTTGATTTAGTTTTAGTCACAGTCACCGATTGAAACATCATTTAGTTTTACTTATAATTTAGTCATCTTAAGTGTTTTAGTTTCAGTCAACTTAATATAAGATTATCATAGAATAAATCTAAAATCGATTCAGTTCAATTCAGTTTTATTTATACAGCGCCAAATCGCAGCAAAGTCAACAATAATAAATACAGAGAAAAAACAACAATCATATGACCCCCTATGACCAAGCACTTTGGCCACAGTGGGAAGGAAAAACTCCCTTTTAACAGGAAGAAACTTTGACTAAACTTTGACATTGTGACAACAATACTTTCAGAGGAAAACACACTGAGAAGGAAAATACAAAATAATATATATAAAATAAAATCCCCACTTGCCCTGTAGGTGGTTTTTATCCTTCAAGATCAGGTCCTCTACCAGAGGCCTGGGAGCTTGAGGCTCCTGGTCAGTATCTTAGCTGTTCCTAGGACTGCGCTCTTCTGGACAGAGATCTCGAGTGTTATTCCTGGGATCTGCTAGAGCCACTCGTCCAGCTTGGGGTCACTGCACTATGTGCTCCGATTACCACTGGGATATCTGTTACCTTCATCCTTCACAACTTCTTTTTGCTCTTCTGGCAGGAACTTCCATTTGATACTGAGCAGCTGATTGCATGGGACTAGTCCCTGCTGTGGATCTTTGGGGGGTCAGGACTGTCCGGCCTTCAGCTAGCCATTCTGGGTGTATCTCATCTAATAGTAGTAATAGTAATAGTAGTAATTTGCACTGCCAGACGCTCAACTTCTTCAGCCAGTATGCGTGAAACATGTCCGGGCATGGTGCTGTCCATCTCTTTATACTGCAGACCTGTTCTTGGATGTCTGCCACTGTGATGGTTACTGAATCCTGTTCAGGGAGGTTGCTGTGGTCTGCTCTTAGATCCAGTAACTACTGAGAATTGGTGTTATGGGTTGCATCCTCCTTCCAGATGCTCTTCCAGTATTGCCCCATTTCCAGTCTTAGTGGGGCAGTCCTCATATTGCCCCCTGCCACTGAGAGTGCACCTTGGGTGGTTAAGAGAATTACAGCTGTTTTGCTCTCCTGCCTTCTGTCTCTCTCGTGTACCTCTTCAATCGACTGGCCAGGCTATGAATCTGTGCTTGGTTTTCTAAGTTTATAAGGCCTCAGGCATGGAAAGCTTGGTGTAGTTCTTAGGCACCCTATTCTTCATCGCACCTTTCAGTCTCGGGCAACTGCTCTGTCTACCAGCTCTGATAGTGCAGAGGGAAGTTGGCCAGCTGATCTTGGCCTCTAGGCCCGTTTTCCATGGAGGGTACTGCTCCTTGTGGCTGTTCAGCTTGTAGTCAAGCATTACAGCAATTGTGGTTCAGATCAGCTCATTTGTTTTGGTGATAGTCGCAGTAGGGATTGTCTGTAATGCTGCATTCAAATCTTCTAGTAGACCTTCAGAGAGTACTTCAAGTAATCTTGGTAATCAGCCACGGAGGGACCAGGTTTCCAGCTTCA
This sequence comes from Astatotilapia calliptera, assembly GCF_964374335.1. Taxonomy (NCBI): domain Eukaryota; kingdom Metazoa; phylum Chordata; class Actinopteri; order Cichliformes; family Cichlidae; genus Astatotilapia; species Astatotilapia calliptera. The sequence goes on from NC_137423.1 coordinate 20,663,538, forward strand.
CCATGATCCTTTGTCTTAGGTCAGCAGAAACCCAAGAAAGAAGAGGAAGGACATTGAAGGACTGGCCCCTGCATGCATGTATGTACCACCGGTAGATGTAGAGGAAGTGGCTGACATCCAGAAATCATACTAGTAGCTGGACAAAGCTGGACAGAATGACAGCACAGAGGAACTAATCATGGCAACACAGGAACAAGCTCTGAGTACAATATCTATAGCAGCGGCGACCAGGCAAGACCCCAGGTACAGGCTGTGTAAAGAGAATCAAGCATGTAACAGCAGGCAGGGCATACATGGAACACCATTTCCAAGTAACTGGCATAGTATATATGGAAAAATCTGGGCCGAGTATGGCCTGGAAGTAGGAAGAAGGAACGTGAGAAGCTGGAGAAGTACCAAGGACTCCAAGAAGACCTCAAGAAGATGTGGAAGGTGAAGGTAACAGTGGTCCCGGTGGTAATCAGCGCACTCGGTGCAATGACCCCCAAACTAGGCGAGTGGCTCCAGCAGATCCCAGGAACGACATCAGGGATGTCTGTCCAGAAGAGTGCAGTCCTAGGAACGGCTAAGATACTGCACAGGGCCCTCAAGCTGCCAGGCCGCTGGTAGAGGACCTGATCTTTAAGGAAACTTCTAAATAAATATTTTTTTGTTAGACGGTGTTTTCAGGGGACATGATACAAGTTAATAACCTGTCCTGAAAGTGTTCCCTTAAAAATAATTTGAAACGGTCCTAAGCAAAATTAGCTGTACTCTCACATGCTAGTCGATATGTCTCCTAAGAGTTTGAAATCATAGAAGATTATTAACTTTGACAAGAAGTGTTAAGTTTTGATTTAAAGAGATAGGGATGAGACCAGAAAGCCAAGGCCAGTAAATTAATCAGACTGACTGCAATTATGTCTAACACTTTATTTATTTATTGGCAAGCTCCTCAAATCCTGGTTCTTTTATCATAGAAATTCGAGGTAGTTTCATTGAGATATCCTTAAGACATTATCGAACTCATGGCTCCTGCTGTATCACACATCCCTCACCCAGCCCCTTTAAATGGTAAATGGTCTGTATTTGTATAGTGCTTTTACTTAGTCGCTAAGGACCCCTAAGCGCTTTACACATCCAGTCATCCACCCATTCACACACACACCTTTAATTACATCACTTGTCATAGTAATTATATCAAAAACACATGCAGACAAACAAACACAGTCTATAATGAGCACATGAGTTATTAAATATTTGCACTGTTAATTACATGCACCTCATTAACTAACAATGATAATTTGTGCAACAATTCACTGAACAAAACGCTTGTGACAGCAACTCTGCTATTTATGGAACAGTTTGATGATTTTATCTAAATGTGGGATAAATTGTCAGTGCTGAATGCAGAGTGATTTTCCCATTTGATGGCATGACAGTGAGCAGTGGTAGAAAGTAATTACAGATCGTTTCCATAATTAGGCTAAAAATGCATTTATATGAACTCCATTATAACACAAAAGACCTGCAAACAAAATACTGCATATTTCAAAGTACTTTGAAGAAATGGGGGCTTTCGAGCTACCCCTCCTGTTTTTATATTTTGCTGGAAAAATGGGAAATAGGCGCCGCGATTTATTGAAGCATCTGCAAACATAAATGGAAATACAGTATATTAGGTGAAAATTGAGTACTATCACCTTTATTCTTCAAAACAGCCTGACCACACTTGGCCACACTTCTTCAATAATTCAATTATATTTGATTTGAAAAGCCAGATTTAAAAGTTGTGTTTTAGGAGTTTTTTTTTAAATTGCCTGTAGTTTGCTTCCCTAATATCTTCAGTCTGGTTTTTGGTAATTTGTTGTTCATCCGCGTATTTTTCCTCTTCCTGAGGATGGCCTTCAGTAACCCTTCCACTGAGACCCTGTCTTATGAAGCTCTGACCAACAGCACACGGCCCAACTGAAAATCCAGATGTATCTTGCAGGCCCCCTGCCAGGTCTTTGCAAGATTTTTATTTCACTAATTAAAGGAAAGACTTCAAAATACTGTCCATCTGTTGCTGATAGCTTTTCGGTCTGCAACCTCTTCTTTTGTCTCCAGTTGTCCATTTTCCTCATGGGACAGAGTATAAAGAGATATGCCATGTTTTCTTTCAGCTAATAGCTCTTCTTAAATCACCTTGTTGGTGCAAATACTATTTTATGTCTGTCAAACTGTATTATCCTTTCTCCCATTTCCTTAGTTGAATCTACAAAAAAGCCCAAATGCATTATTCACATACTGCTAGTAACAAAGGGCCCAAATGTCTGTGAAGGTTCTCAGTCATCCAGGTCATCGTAGTCTAAGGAGCTTGGAACGACCCTCTTTGATTGTGACCTACAACCGTTTTCACACCTTGGTTCATGTGATTAGGGAGAGGATCATCAGTGGGTCCTTTGTCCCTCTTAAGGGGGATACTCCCACAGGGCTTAAATCTGGGACTCTCCACCAGTTGACCCTTAGAACTGAAGAAGCTTCTCGGGTGAGAGGTGAAACATCTTCAAGCAACTTAATTCCAGTCCAGACTGGACTTAAGTTGCTTGAAGATGTCCAGACGCTTTTCTTTCCAAGCTCCTTAGACAAAGGCCCAAATATTACATTTAAAATTGGTTCTTTGCTAAGTTTCCTGTTATGCATAGACAGTGTTGCGGAGTAATGGAATACATGTACCGCCGTTACGTATTTAAAATACAAAATATGAGTAACTGTATTCCGTTACAGTTACCGTTTAAAATGGTGGTATTTAGAATACAGTTACTTTGTTGAAATAAATGGATTACACGGCAGTACTTTCCTGTTTCATATTGTGGCGGGTCAGGACTGTTTGGATTTTGTTTGACAGCTACGTTCTGTTGTTCCAGGCGGCAGCGTTACGGTTGCCATGGTTACAGGGTGACGCTCTCTCTCTGCGTGTTTCCTGGGTGAGAGAGCGCCTTTTTGTTGTTGTTGTTGTTGTGCTAAGCTAATAGGCAGAATGCTCTAAAAAATGTAGCATCATAGGCAGTGTAGGCAGTGTAGGCAGTGTAGTCCGTGCTGCAGGGAGAATGGACTGTCATACCCGTTATGTGTCTGTGAGTGAGGGAAGGAGAAAAAGGAAAAGTACGAGCTGTCATCGAGCAAAAACGGGAGCTGGAAGCATGTAAATATAATAATAACCACTGCAACCAAGAAGAGTGCCTGACGAGCCCAGCTGTAAGTAAGCTATTAAGACTCGACTGTACGCTGTGTTTGTGTTTTCCTCCGAAACAATAAGTTCCGTTGGAGCAGCCTTTCAATGCCTCTCTCTGTCTCTTGCAAGCAAAGTTGACCCAGACAACAAAGTAAAGCTATTTTTCGGCTACGAGCCCGACACGTATTAGCCAGAGGTCCCTTTACTACGGTTCGGTAACAGTAATAAATCACAGCAATAGTACATCCACGTAGTTGTAAACAGCATGATAATATATTACGTAATCCAAAGTATTCAGAATACGTTACTCTCATCGAGTAACGTAACGGAATACGTTACAGAATACATTTTGGGGCATGTATTCTGTAATCTGTAATGGAATACATTTTAAAAGTAACCTTCCCAACACTGTGCATAGACACAATACAACAATTCTTGAATCATACATAGGTCAGTATTGTGGTTTAAAAAAACAACAAAAAATAAAAACCCTCTAAAAGTGATCAGGTGGAACTGGACTGAGAATTGGTGAAAAACTGTTCAAAGAAAAACTTTGAAAGACCTTCAGAGAGAAAAAAAAAAGTTTGGCTCCTTGGAAGCAAAACATAAAGAAAAGAGCAGTGCAAGATTTTTGCACAGTACTCAATGCTTTTAAAGTCAAATGTTACCCAAAGTAACCAGTAATAACAGCTGTTGTACAATAATGTGAACCTTATTTGAGTACATATTTCATTTTTTTTACACCGATGTCGTCTATCTGTCAGTGTGCGTGTGTGTGTGTGTGTGTGTGTGTTGGGGGTGGGGCGTGGGTTCTTAGTACAAGGGGTGACTGTTGGGGTAGCAGCAGGTAAGCAAGGTGACCCTGGACAAGGGTTAGGGTGCCAGGTTTGGTGACAGTATCCCACTCCTGTACATTCTCTTCAGAAGGACTGGCATAAACATACTTGCACAGGAATCCCACAGTCAGCTGATGCTGCCAAATTTGTCTTTAGAGTAAGTTTTCTGCACTCATGTTTTTTTCTCTGCTGTTTTCAAATAGCTTGTTCAAATGAGTATTTTAAAATTCACTGACAGAATTTGTTTTGCAGAATTTCAGTACCTTGCAAAGACACTCGGTTAGAAGCACACACACCGAAGTCACCGCAGTCGTTTCCAACTTCAGAAAAAGACCTTGATGTGTTTTAGGTCCTGCTCAACTAACCTCTGTTCCTCTTTCTCTTTCTCACAATATTTCCATCCAATATCTCTTTCCTACACTCTTCACCTCTTTCTGTCCAGGAAAATAAACCCTGTGGCCTTTACAGACACAACACACCATCCCTGCGGTTATTCCACAGTTTTCAGAGTTTTGTCTCTTCAACCTTAAATTTGATCTCACACTTTCAAGAACAATTTGCCTCCTTCGACTCCGATTTTGTTTAGATGTTTATTTAAAGGTGCTGACAGCTGATATGTGCTGTACTGTTGCATCAGATTAAGATATGCACTGAACCTGTTTCTGCTGCTGTTCAGCAGTTTCACCATCAAACTGCGCAGCTCCGCCGTGCTTCGTTTAAAATATTCAGCACAGTTGCTGGGTGACACACAGAGAGATGGGAATACAAAGTGATTTTGGAGAATGAGAGATAGGTGGGTAAAGTAGGTGGAGTGCGGGGAAGATACAGTGAACAGATTTGGAAACTGAAAGAAGAACAGAAAGGTAGAGGGAGGTGGGAAGTGCCAGAAAAGAGATTTTTTTATTTGATGTTGTTTTTTTACTGTACTGGTTTTCATGAAGTGTCATTTTCTCCACATGGCCCACTGCCCACTTGTTGTGTCGTCATGCGTGTGTTAGTGAGTCTTTTTTCTCTCTTTGGCTAAAGGTTGCTAATTCCTCCTTTCAGCCATAACCTCTGTCCGCTCCTAAGACATCATTTATGACTGCAATGCAAACAGTCTTGCAGACACAGTGTAGAAGCTTCATATGAGACTCATATTAAAGATCAGAATGGGGAAAATGTTGCCTTGGGCTGATTTTGGATCTCACATGATTGTTGGTTTCATGCAGAGTGCTTTTAATATTTGTAACTGCTCATTTGTGTCTGACTTGTATCCACAAAGCTGGAGCTTTGTTTGTTTTGTTTTTAGTGCACATTGGGGGAAATGTGATAGTGATTTTCAGCTTTTTTTAAGTTTACAATGCACTGACGTAGCTTTTCATAATTACATATGTTATACTAGTCCTTGGTCCACCCCTTCAGTTCCCCTGTAGGTCAGCTGATTGGTTTCCCCTTTAGAAGCAAAGGGTGTTCAAACATCTGGTGGGTGGGGCTACTGTACTCAGTCAGACCTGTATGGCTGACATGATTGTATATCTGCAGGCAAGCACTGAGAACAGAGCATAGAAGAAAACTGCCTAAGCCAAGCTTTGAAGCCCAAAACTGACTTTAGACTGGTCTAACAGTTTGACACTTGGCAATATTTAACATGAAAATCCACCACTGAGTACACGCATGACAGAAAATAGTAATAATTTCAAAACTGAATTTAAATCAATCAGTGGTCCCAGTGCCAGAACATATCTGAGTATAGTTGATTTGCATCTCTTTATGACCACAGTTCACCAGCATCACCATGATAACGTAGAATTCCACAAAGCTAAATTATCATGAACACACTGAGATCAGACTCTGAAAGAACACAGTTAGAATACTGTAAAAATAAAAAGAGTTTAGGTTCCACTGCTATAGTGAGCGCCGTGGTGCAACTGTTGTTGTGATTTGGCCCTATATAAATAAAATAAAATTGAATAGTGGCATGCAATGATCTGTGGAGAACAGTATTTATTATAGCTACTACACAGCTGTGCTTTTTGCTCTCTTTTAGTCTCCACTACCTCCACAGTGAAATATCCTCTTCTTTAGCCTCTACGATTACCAACAACAGCTGCTAATTTGTCTACTGGGCTGCTGCTGGGAAGATAGCAGTATCGTATCGTACTGTATAGCTTACGCTGAGGTCACCCTTTAAACTAGTGTATTATGACCTGGCTCAAAAGTCACAACCTAAAGAGCGGAATGATGTGGGAGCACGATGAGGTCTGGCAAAAAAGGCATTTTCCCCATGCTGACCGCAGGTGTGCCTTTTTCCACACCTCATTAGATGTAGATAATCCACAATCAAGCCCAAGCAACACCCCGAGACTCTTACAATGTCAATGTAAAGAGGGGGTAGGGGTTATAAGGGGCATAACAGAGGGGCTTGGGCAAGATGTGGACCTGGGTCCTTTCATGAGCTATCAAATATCAAGAACATACCTGCTTACAATGACTTTTCACATTTTCTATTATTGTTTGAATATGAAAGGTCAGCCAAAGGGGGGACAAAATCTTGCATAATTAATGCACAAATAGCTCTTAAATCCATATTCCATTTCCCTAGTAACTGCATTCCTTGGTTGCATTTGGACTAAAAGAGTATTTACTTTTTTTTTTTTAATGGACACGCTAGTTGTTTTCAGAATCAAGGATTACCAGTGAAAATGAAGAGGTACAGAGCACATTTCATTTGTGAAACTGCAGGACTAAGTGCAGCTCGTATGAGAGGCAAAACCAAGGGAAAAGGTCTAAAGGTCATCTTTCCAAGCACACAGTGAGAGCTCTACTCAACTCAGAAATACTAGAAAAATAATCAAAAAATGTTAATAATATGTATGAATTCTTCCCACTGGTGTGAAATCTCCAATAAAACATAAAATAAAGTGGTTGAAGACAGATGGTTTCATTGTGAGAGAAAATGCATGTGCAGTGAACGTGGAGCCCAAGTAATAATGTCTGAAACTGATGGAGTCGGAGCCAGCAAGTTCAAGACTAATGCAGAGCTGTGCATCATTGAGAAAGACAGAGTCGGGGAAAAATTTTCAAAGCAAAGCTAGGTCTGACTTTGGAAGCCAGGGCTAAAGACAAGCATGCAGCGCCTGAGCTGTGGTCAAGCAGTGAACTATTGAATGTGCGATGGATTCATTGTTTTAATAAGTGCTTTTAAACAAAGAAAAGAAGAGGTCTGAAACTCACTGAAACCGACCCTCCTTTCCCTTTTTTAAAATCCTTGTCACACTTTAGCCCATCTCCCCCTCTGTCACTCTGTGGGGTGCTGTCAGTGAACAGGTGTGCAGCTACTTCTTTTTATTAATGACGGGCAGGAGGAGAGCAAAGGGGACCCTGTGTGTGTGGAGGTGTGTGTTAACACACAAGAGAACTGACAAATACGGGAGTGAGTGTGCTGCATGCTCCATCGACACAGTGATAAATTGGGCGGGCTGCAGACGTGTATATATAAATTCACACAACAACACAAAGAAGCAATTTGATGGAGGACAGTGCTTTTAGAGCTTCTTGTCGTTTGGTTCACACACTTCACAAAAATTCACCGAAAGCTTAATTTTCCAGTGTCTTTGTTAACCTGGCAAGTAATGCTGGAAAGTTCCTTAAAGAAACGTTGCTTTTTAAATCCTCATTTTTTAAACAGAACCCTCACATAGGATGTGCCTAAAACACTACAGCCTCCCCCACCAACAGGCTGGGGAGGGTAATCAGAAACAAAGGAATGTCTTTGATCATGCTGCTTGAACTAAGACCTACAAATTTAAGTAACACAATGACAACATTTAACAATTTTACTCCAACACCGTCAGTCTTACTGTCTATAAACATAAGTGCTTCTTGTTGTTTGAAAATGTTACATTTTTATTAGTTTCCATCTTTTTAATTATTAATATTGTATCGAGGGTATATGTCTGAGGCAAGACTTCAAGAAATCAGTAAATCAGGTATTACAACGATAGAATCACAGAAGGTTTTGAAAGTAGTTGACTCACAGTCTTGTTGGCATCCAGTCTCAATAAAAACGTCAATCAATGCCTTATCAGGCAAGCTGCAATCAAATTTTTATCAAACTAAAAAATACAAAAACTAAATGTTTTACACATCTAGTTTTAGTTAACTATAACAACATTAGTCTGTGGCTTTAAGTCACAGAGCAGCCTGCAGTTTCTGTGCATCACAATTGTATCCAAGCACATATTGTAATTACCACACCTTCCTTTCTGTAATGCAGAGTAACCAATGGTTCTCAAACCTGTAGAAATGAAGGCAGATCTGCCTCTTAAGGCAGTATATTGGTAGAAAGAGATATCTGCATGTATATATGCTAAATCCCAAAGCAGGGTGAGATTTTTGATATCCAGAAGATTTCTGGTTTCTGTTTGTAGTCTGCTTTAGTCTGAATCTTACTGAAGGGTTACTTTGGAGGTTTTGGTTGCATGAAGCTAAAGAGTGCATGTAGAGATTAAAAGAGGGAGCGCACTGCCCAAGCATGTTGTGTGACTGACACTGATATCCACTGGCTATACTAGGAATCACACATTATTATCTAGTCACCAGAGGCTAAGTTGTTGGCAGTGAGTGGGTTGCCAGATTGAGGAAAAAGAGATCCCTATATAATGAATGAAAGCATTAGATGATTAACAGAGTATGCATCAGTTTAAGTGTGGGTGGTTTTACTAAAAGGTAGTCAGAGCAAAGGTCACGTTGACCTGTATCTTTTAGGAATAGATTGTATGGCTGAATTTAAAAGCTTGATTCCAGAATGCACATTAAGGGGATAAGTGTAAAAAGTAAAAATAAGACTCTGCACAAGCACACAGATCACCTCCTTCATCCCGCTGCTTTAAAAAGATAATAATCCCGATAAAGACACTGGGGACTTTTCATTAACCCTGAGATTCACCAGTGAGATCAAAAAGTAATAAAAGCAATCATTTTCTGAATAAACATGAAATATATCACTGTTTTAGGCTCACGAGCCTGCACAGCCAGGCGAGATTAGATTTTAATGATCAACAAGGGGAAAGTGGGCTGTTGTGGAACCAAATAATGAAATGATACAGCAAACAGAAATGTGATGCAAGCAACACTGTGGTAAACACAGAGAGATGCATAAAGTGGAAGCAGATGAAATCTGAACATTGTAACTTGGATGCAGGTAGCTGATGGCGTCCAACATGCTGCTTTTATTTTCATTGCCCCCTTTTTTCTCTTCTTACATCACCTCCCGCTTTTTCATCCCCACTTTGCCTTTTTTCATCTTGCACAAAAAAGTCTTTTGTATCATTTTCTATTGATCTGATCTCCAAGGTTTCGTCCAGTTGGTTGGGTCAGTTTACATTTCTGTTTTTCTAGTTTTTGCGTTCTGTCTCTGTTCTCCGTCTAATCCTTTGAAGGACTTTTTTCAATTACCCAACATGTTCCCCACCCCAAAAAAGATTTCCTGTCATTTTCACCATTAATGATTTGGGAATCTAATTTCCACTCCACTAAGCATGAGATCGAACACTGAGTCTGGAATTCCTACTATGGCATCCTGGCACGTTCCTTTCTTCAGATTTTCCATTTTATAAGGGTAGATTTCTACACACACCAACAAGAGGGTAATGATTTTCCTGGGTAATAGCCTCCATGCATAGCAGATGGAGTGGCTGACTGTAGGATATCAAGAGTGAGTGGCTGTTTGGTTGAGTGGGAAATATGGTCTTAGTATTCAGCAAACACTAACATTAGCTCTAGTGTGAGATATGTCATCAATCATCCCAACCCTGATCACATTTATTGGTGTAATTATACCAGGCTACCACGTGTAATTTGGCATTGATTTATCTATGTTGCAGATGCTACAAACTATCTTCTGTTTCTCATCTTCCTCTTTTTTTACCTTTTGTTTCTGCTGTCATTACTCATTGAGGAGTAGCCTGATAGGGAAACATTATCTACCTTCTTATTATCTTTCCTGATAAGATCCTTTATCTGTCATCCACAGGTGCTTCCTTTGTGTCTCCTCTCCATCTTCCCTCTATGTTTCCACCTCTCCTTTCCTTCATCTATCCATATATACCTCTTTGAGAGTCATTATAGTTAATAGGAAGGCCAATGTGTTGTACTTCCCAGGGAAATGGGACTCATTGTTTCTCATTAAGTACTTCCTATCAAAACTACTCCTTCATCCTCAATCTTTCCCTCTGCCGCCCATCTTTTTTTTTTGTTTTCTTTTCAGCATTTTCTCAAATTATTTGGGCCTACTTCTCTTTCTGGTTCATGACCTGATTTGCAAAACTCAAGTCAACATTTTGAAGATATTTCAGACTGCGCTATGCTTTATTTCCAAGAATCAGTTGCACATAGCACAATCAGTGGCTGAGTCAACAAGCCCGTGGCAGAACTGTAACTCAGCTGGAAATGTTAAAGAGTCTTGCCTCCAGCCTGACCAATCAAATCACATTTTCCCTCCTCTTCAAGATAGCGCAATCTGTTACAGGGCACTCTGACCATTTGGTGATCGGAAAGTCCAAAGCAGTTCAAAAGCAAAAGCTCCTTCTGGGAGAAAACAGATGTTGTCAGTTTACTAATGGAAGGCTCGTTTTCACTGAGATGGGAAAGTCGTTTCTGTTTAATAAACCAGTCAGTTTATAATTGTAGTAGAAGTGTACAGCACTGTATTTTGTTAGTACCTATAAACCTTGTACTGTCCTATGAAGGCTTTCATCCAGGAAAAAAAAAGCAAAGTGGGGCACAGTGTGTGTCCGTGTGTGTGTGTGTGTGTGTGTGTAGAGAACTAAACACACTTTCAAGTGGTTTGACCTGTTTCTGGTTAACCAAATTACCAAACTGGAAAAGGAAGGAAGGAAGACGTCCACAGCAATTCAGGGCGATCTAACACTTGGATCAGTACCTTCAGTAAATATGTTACCTGGATGATATGGGTCTTTGCATTCACATTGGTAGAAAAATAACATGTGACAACAATGTGATCCCCTGGACAGGTCGCCAGTCTGTCGCAGGGCTAACACATAGACACAAACAACTGTTCGCACCTACGGGCAATTAAAAGTTTTCCAATTAACCTATCCCCACTAACTGCATGTCTTTGGACTGTGAGAGGAAGCCGGAGTACCTGGGGAGAACCCACGCAAACACATGCAAACTCCACACAGAAATTGAATGGAATTGAACTCAGGACCTTCTTGCTATGAGGCAATAGTGCTAACCATGCTGCCTGATCTGATCTCAATATGTAAGATCTACCACATTGCACAAAAACTTGAGGCAACGTGGGAAATTCAGTCTGGACATGTCCAATGCTGCCTTTTCGCACAAAAATACACAAGTGAGTTTTTTCCTGTTAGACATTGGTTGGACACATGCATTTCTCTCATTCAGAAAAAAAGTTATCTGGATACAGATCATGAAGGTTTAAATAGTGTCATTTTTTATCTTCATTCAGCCTGATTTCAGCAGAGGCGATAGCGCCTTCTCAGTGGTGCCTCAGCTAATCTTTGGAACAACTTACCTTTTCACATAAGAGCTGCCCAGTCTCTCGATCATCCCCAATCAACATTTTTTGAATCCTATTTGTCCCAGTAGAGTACCCTGGCTTCTAATATGCAAACACAGTCATGTTCGCTTGTTCTATTTGATTGTTGGTGTGTACTTCTCGTTGGTTTAGTCAGTGTTATGCATATTTCATGTAACTTCTACAACACCTTTGCCAGCTGTTTAAAATGTACCATAGAAATAAACTTTGACTAGACGTGGGTTCACCAAGCAGTCACAGAAATCTGGCTTTACTTTGAAATAAGATCAGACTAAGAGGCACATCAAATATAATCATCCTCCAATCATCACCCACCCAGCCATTTAGGGTAAATTTAGGTGTCAGCCATACTTTGTATCCAAGGTGGACAAATTTGTGCAGTCATAATAGATCTCTGACTACATTATCTCTGAATGCACTCCATACCCCGCATTTCTGATCCACGTTTAACCTGAAAACCAATTTTAACAAAATATGCAGTTTCTATTCTTATCTCTTTTTCTCGTGCACTTTCATCTTTGAACAATAAGACTAGCCTAAACACAGGAGTATTCTTATAGAATTTTATTTTCATTGAAATTCACAGCTTATAATGGCTTTATTGATTAACAGTGACATTAATGATGACGGTGCTCTACTACAGTCTGTTTTAGGTCAAATAACACTAAATGCAGACTTTTGTGTGTGATTTGTTTACATCTTCTTCAAGTAATATAGAAATAAATGTGTCAGTGTGCAGACGTACTGCTCCAAGTATTAATTGTTCTGCTAGTGCCAGAATAACTAATCCACTTTCTAGGCGAATGTAGACGAGCTTAAACAGATTTATAAAGACAATTTAAGAGGTTTTTTACCTACAAGCTAAATAAGCCAGCTAGATCTTAGAAATATAATATTTATTTATATTTTATGACACTGTTATTCTGCCAGTCACATCAGGGTTTCTTATTATCTTTATTAATGATAGTTCAACTCAGTCCACTCAAACATGCACTCTCATTCATCAGTAGAATCCACAGGTTAACTCAGATGATGCTTTCAGTTTTCACAGCTGCAGTTTTCTTATCAGTACATGTCACTTTTTTCCCTTTGTTTTTTGTGGGCATGTGCATCTCTGTGTGTGCTTTCTCCTGTGAGAGTGAATAAATTTCAGTCTGTTTGGTAGCATTAGACAGAGGGCAGATTGTGGTCAACTCCATTTATTCAGCCCAATGCATGTGCGTGAAAATGTGTGTGTCTGTTAATATGAGGTTGAGTGTTTTACTGTGTGTCTTGGTTGTAATATGTGTGTGTACGTGTATGTGCGTGTGTGTGTGCTGTAGCACTACAAGCCTCGTATGCTGATAGATGCTGTTGTAACTCCGTTGCAATGAATGAAGGCCATAACCCAGACATGTATTACCATATTCATAAGGCTCACAAAATAGATTGCTTTGGTTTGTGTGTGTATGGATGTGCGTGTGGGTTGTTGCCCAGCTAACACTGTGAGAATCAGTTTGAGTCTTAGTCCACTGGAGTGGGAACGATTTTGAGGATACCTTTAAAGGGTTAAAATTTGAATTGGGTTTAAGTTACAGCTCGGGTGAGGGCTGTTGTTAGGCCCTTAGTTTTGATGGCTGAGTTGAAGGTAAGTGGCTAGGAATGGATTATGTATGTGAATGCCCTCACAGTTACACCCATACATAAATCTATGTGAGTGTGTGTGTGTGTGTGGCATAGATTCACAATTTGAGCCGGAGTGCAACTTATTCTGAGAGTCATTTTGAAAATGGCAAACACGCACAATGTCACGCTTCTCCTCGCTCTGCGGTGCCCGCACACAAATGCAGCATGTCCTCGAGGCGTACATATAAAGCTCTATCTAGGCTAAAGCCTATTCTCATAAAATGTGTTCAGAGAAAATAAGTAACCATCAAGCTGGCCGTGCGCTGAAATTGAACATCAGCACAAACCACTGGGCCAAATGGCAGGTACACTCTGTCTCTCTCCCCCTCGCTCTTTCGCCTTCTAATCTTGCTCTCTCTCTCTCTCTCTCTCTCTCTCTCCTTTCTTTTCTCTTTTTTCTTTCTGTCTTTTCTCACCCATGGTGTAAATTGCCCTCCAGTGGTGATAGACTGTTGTGTGTGTGTGTGTGTGTGTGTGTGTGTGTGTGTGTGTGTGTGTGTGTGTGTGTGTGTGTGTGTGTGTGTGCGCACTCATGTGTGTACTTGTCTTGTCTTTCCAGTGTGTACATGTACGTGTGTGTGTGTGTGTGTGTGTGTGTGTGTGTGTGTGTGTGTGTGTGTGTGTGTGTGTGTGTGTGTGTGTGTGTGTGACTTCATACTGCTTTTTTGTGTGTGTGTTTGTCCCTGTTTGTGAATATGGGGATCATTACCTGTGTGTGCGTGCGTGCGTGTGTGTGGGTGGGTCAGGTCAAGCTATTATTATGGCAGCAGCTGTAGTGGTATTGCAGGGGATTGTGGGAGGCGTGCAGACAGGCTGGAGGCTCTGAGGGGCTTTACGTTTGAGTGACAGGCCTGGACTGAATATTCGGCTCCCAGCACAAACTACATAACTCGCATAGCTCTTAAATTAAATAAAGCATACATGCCCAGTATTGTCAGTGTTATTGTTAAACTATATTCATGTTGTCTAATGTGTGCTCTGAAACTTATGGAGTAAATTTAAAGTTTAAACTTGCGGGCAGCTTATTGAAGCACTTTTATAGTCTTCTCTGGTGTCTAGTAGAAACAACCCATCAGGATCACCAGTATAAGATGACTACTGCAGGTATAGCTCAAAACCGCCAGAGTGAAAGGTACCTCCATGCACACATTTATATGGGCTGTGATAGTGTAGCTGGTATTGTGTTCGTGTTGTGTGTGTGTGTGTGTTATGGTGAAAAAAATCTGGCAGGTGTTTCAATATTTCGCCATCTATCTGTAGAGAGATATTGTCAAAACTCAAGATCTCATAGGCATGCAAAACACCATCATTAATCTTTGCAGTACACGGTGGTCTCTAATGGCCTCAAAACAAAAACAAGACGAAAGGATCTTTTAAAGATTTATCCAGGAAGCGTGCCTCACCAAACTATGTACTCATGGCACATCAGCAAAGAGTCGTTAGCTCAAAGAGATAATAATAATGGAATGGATTTATATAGTGCTTTTCAAGGCACCCAAAATGCTTTACAGTACCACTATTCATTCACTCACTGGTGGAGGCAGCTACAGTTGTAGCCACAGCTGCCCTGGGGCAGACTGACAGAGGCGAAGCTGCTAGGACAGAGAGCCCGGGGATCGAACCGGTGACCTTCCGGTTACAGATGCGCTTCCCAACCCCATGAGCCTCGGTCGCCCCCAAGCTATAGAGATGAAGCAGAAGATCTTTGGTATGGCCATGTCAAAAAAATACTACAGCCTTCCACCTGTAATGCAAACAATAGTCACAAAATAGAAAACACAAACACAAAATAACCACCTATAGTCCTGTCTAAACTATAGAATTTAGCACCGTGGATAGCAATTCCCACTTGTGGAAGTCGACAAGACGACAGTCACACATCTTCCAATCCGGTATCTATGGGCAACCTCTGATCTCCAGGGAAATACATGTGACTGGTTGACGAATGGTTACTGGATGTTGCCTGCTGTTGCTGGCTGAAATATGTTACAAAAATACTACCACTCATTAGCGCCACCCTCAGCCTCCTAGCAGAAGCACCTATGGTATAAATTTAAACATCCCTTGTGAATGTGTGTGTGTGTAATTTGCAAGCAATCAAAGCAATCACAATGAGGTTCTTTCTCCAGAATTTCATACCTAATTGCGACCAATTTGACCTAGCTACAGCAAACAACCTCCCAAAATCAATGACCAACAGGCCGACCAGTACAGGTTTTTTCCTAATAGCAACTAGTAATCATGCAGTCCAGCTGATATCTATGCAAGATTCTTTGCCTCCTCCTTTACAGCTATTTTTGTCAAACAATGATGACAAAGGTTTTGACAGTAATACTGATAACAACCGTCCATCTAATCATACATCCATCAGTTTTTCACCAACAGCATTTCTTTTTGACAAACCATAATTGGATTTCGGATCTATAAAAGCTCATTTCTGTGGATTATATCTGCAGTTTTAGGTCAGTAGCCAGAGCTTGTGGTCACAGGTGGAGGTAGAGACACTGATCGACTAGCTTTGCCTTCACACTCAGCTCTCTGTTCACCACATCAGACTGTTACAGGGTTTGCTTCGGTGCCTTTGCAGTTTAAATCAGTGAGTGCAAAATACTGCAAGTGCAAGTTTAAGATCACTATTAGTATAGACTGCAGTCTTGCACTCTCCAGTGCTGCTACACATCTTTGGCTAATAACAGAACACTTATAATAATCAAATAAGTCTGCAGCTTTCCTGCTTGGAACTCATTTTTACGATGCTTAAATGTCAAGTTTATTTTATTTCCCAGTATCCTATCAAACTGTTCAAATCTTACAGGATAAGATCAAATCTGGCAGAATAAGACTAAATAAAGCTAAAGCAATTTTGAAGCATCAGAAGAACTAAATGTGTTATTTATGGTAAATTACCCTGTTGCAGTTTAGTTCAGTGGGAAATACATTTGATGTTTTGTAATTTTTGTTGTTGAACATGATTGTTTCTGCCAAAGGGGAAAAAGTGCAGCCTGTATATAGGTTTGTGTCACAGTTCTGGGTCGGTTCAATCCAGTATTTTGAGTACTGATGTTTGGTTATTTTTGAATGATTGTTGTGTTTTTCAGATGCTATTATTATTATTATTATTAGAGTTCCATGTTTCTGTTTATTCGTGTTTCAGGATTTGTGTCTCATATTTAGTATTGCGCTCCGTGTGTTATATTCTGTCTGTCTCTCAGTGTCGGGTCTGCGTCCTTGTGTAGTGAGCTCTTGTTTCCTGTTTTATTGTGAAGGTCTGCGTCTCATGTGAGTGTATTCAGTTTTACCTCCCTTGTCTCTTCTCGTTAATTACTCCCACCTGTGTGTAATCTCCCTGTGTTTCTCTGAGTGTATTTAAGTCGTGTAGTCTGTTGTTGTAGTCGCTGGTCTGTCTGTGTATCCATCGTATTTCATCCGTGTGTTCTTCCTGCTGTCTGTCATCACTTACCTCCGCCCATCCTTCTTCATGTTCATGTTCTGGTTCGTGTTTTGTAGTTTAGTTGTTCCCAGTTCAGATAGTCTGCAGTCCAGTTTACCGTTTTTCTATTTTGTACTTTACTTTCAATAAACCACCTTCACACCTTTACAAGTGCCTGCGTTTGGATCCTACTTCATTATCTCCACACGGCTCACTTCACTCGCCGTGACAGTTTGGGACTCTGTCCATGCGTGTGTGTGTGTGTGTGCGCGCGTGTCTATGTGAGTATATTTGCCCAAAACTCTCTCCACTTTTCCAGACTCTGAAACTTTGCCATTTATTCAGGGTTATTTTCATTCTGCCATTTGGGAGCATCCGTATGCAGATACAACTGACGGGAATGATATATCTGCCCATGCTAACACCTCGCCCACACATTTAATATGTCTACAGACACACACAGCTGCACTCCCCCATACACACACACACACACACACACACACACACACACACACACACACACACACACACACTCTCTCTTCTGGCTTATATATATATATATATATATATATATATATATATATATACACGTGTATATATATATAAATATATTTATACACACAAACACATATTAACACATATGCATAAGCACATGTACACGCTAAGATAAATGGATTATTGGAATTTTTCTTTGGTTATGACCTGAAACACAGGTCTCACCTTTCTCGTGTGTGTGTGTGTGTGTGTGTGTGTGTGTGTGTGTGTGTGTGTGTGTGTGTGTGTGTGTGTCTGACCTGTGTTAAACATTGTCTCAAACAAATCACATTAGTCCAGCCGACCAAACTAATGTGATTTTTCTATTAATGTGATGCCCTGGGTGCATCCTGTGTGTGTGTTAGGTGTTGAGTGGACTACACTAACATCTTCAGTTCGTGTCAGCTCATTAATTTACAACCACCAAGTCTGACTGGCCAATTCATTACTTAATTCTTTTACACACACATTTGCGCAGACACATACACACACTCGCACAGAATTTCAGGCTTTTTTACCTTTCTCATGAAAAAAATGTTGTTTTAGTCTGTGAAACTGTGTGTTTCATGACAGATCGGCACAGTTTTTATGACTATCTGTCAAGCTTGTCACTGATTAAATGACTGCTGTTGGTGCATGTGTAGTGGGAGATGAGGACGAGCACTAATTTGAGAAGGTGAATGAGTGATCGTGTGTGTAATAAATCTGCCGTGTGTCTGTACATGAGTGTGTGTGCAGTGATGCTGAATCTCTCCTGCCACAGTATGACTTAATGCATATTGCTAAATCTATAAATGTACCAGTTAAGTATGTGGCTGTAATTTTAAACCGCAAACTGGTGCAAATAAAGTCGTTAAATCTTTGGTAGTGACTTAACTCAACACAAATTACACCTGACACATCATACAGAGTGCTAAAACATGTTTACATTGACTTATAGAGCTAGCCAATGTAACGATCCACAACCTGTATCCTGTGTCCAAAAAGCACAGACCCAGCAAATTTTGCCAACAATGGCCCAATGCCAGTGAATATGCTACTGAGCCATGATTATATATATTCCTGTTATGACAAGCTGCTGGGACAGACATGTGTTTGTATTTGATTCAGTTGTATTTTTGACGTGGGATACTTTGTATCACAAGTAATTTGGAGTTAGACCAGACCAGTGGTTCCCAAACTTTTTTTGCTAGGCTTACCTTTGTTTTACAAGAAAATCTTCGCAGGTGAAGCCAAAGGCAAGATATCATATCTTCTAGTCTTTGGCTTGGAAGGAAGTTGGTTTGGAAGCATATTTGACTATGCTTTTGTGTGGGAGGTGGGAGCCCCATCAAAAACCTGTCCATTATGCTAGCAGTGTTAGCTAAGCTAAACCAAACCTTAAACCCAGATGTGCATATTAAAATATACCCACATAATAAAATTGGTAAGACTCGGATCAGGCCCACTCAATGTGCTTACACATGGCCCACATACCGCAAAGAATGATGACCCTTTGGTGGCCCAGATTTGGTTTGCCAGAGGTGGCCCACACATGGGCCAGCACAAGGCAAGTTGCAGACACACTGGTGGTCCTGTCCTGGCCCATGTGTGGATTACCTCTGGCAAACCTGATCTGGGCCACCAAAGGGCCGTCATTCTTTGCAGTATGTGGGCCATGTGTAAGTTGTGTGCAGCCACGGGCCAGTTGTAGACACACTGCTGGCCCTGTGCTGGCCCAGAACAGTTTCAGCTCTGGCCCCAGATGTCAGCCTAATGTGTACCTTAATCAAGCCATGTAATAACAACATAATAGTGCAAAAGTAACATGACGAAACTCTGTTCAGACAGTGAATGGACTGACTCTTATACAGCGCTTTTCTACTCGCCCAGATTACTTAAAGTGCTATACACAACACATTCACAATATCTCACACTTTCTCTAAACTGAGTGCTTCCTAGCTACATTCATACACATTGACACTCTTGACATGCAGACTGGAAGAGCCAGGGATCGAACTACTAACCTTGCGATCAGTAGGTGACTTGCTCCAACTCCTGAGCTACAGCCACCCACTGGCAACGATGAGTAAACCGTCACTAGGCTTTGGATAAAGTGTACACTCACAAACCTGCATTTGAAACATTGGCTACCATAGCAGTATAGTATTCCAACATGGCATTTGGGTCTTCTAGCTAAAATAGGAAAACAGGAACATAAATAGTGCTTCATTGCCAGACCTGATCCACATCTGGTTGACATACACCCTGCCATGACACCAGTCAGTCAGAAGCACCAGCCGGATCCAGGGAAGACCTGTTTTCTATGGGCCTGGGCTGCATAAATCAAACCACAATCGAGCCAGATATGGCATGGCATGCCATAAACAGTGACGTCATTGCCAGACCTGGTACACATATGGTTGACATACACCCTGCCATGACACCAGTCAGTCAGAAGTGCCAGCTTGATGCCAGATCCGGGCCAGACCTGTTTTCTGTGAGCCTGGGCCCATGAAGCAAACCACAATCGAGCCAGATATGGCATGCCATCACATAAACGGTGCCATCTATGCCAGGCCTGGCCCATATCTGGATGGCATACGTCTTATCATGCCAGAAGTCAGCAGTGCCAGCTTGATACTAGATCCGGGCCAGACCTCCTTGGTATGTGGGTAGAGGACATGTTCATCTGAACAACTTTCCTCCAGATTCCATTTTCCTTACTTAAGTCATGCTGTGATATTGTGGTCAACGGTATCGTTCCACTGCTGGGGGGAAAAAAGATGATATCACAGCCAAATTTTAGATGCCATTCAGAGCTTATGGTCTGTTCTAATCCAACTAGCATACATACGCTATTTATGACAACACTAATAAACAAGAGGGGGAGAGTACAGATGAGAGACAGAAGAGGTATTTTGAAGTGGATGACAGAACCAGAGGCTTTATTGCTACAGGCTGTAATTCAGAGGGAAGGCCTTGTGGCAAGTGCCTGAGGGTGACAGTTAAAACAGAGCACAGCTATCTGAGGCTCAGACCACAAGGAAAACTAAAAGAAGTGAGAGGAATGAGGGACAGAGAGGAAAGGAAAAAAACAGAAGGGCAAGCTCTTTGTCTTTTTTTTCGACCTCTAACATCTCGCCATCTCAAACTTGTCTCACATCTACAAGTTGTTTTCTGTTCGTTCTTGTTGACCTGGACTCACCCCAACACTGCCGCAGCACACTTCCTCTTTCATCTGTTCCTTTGGTCATGACCTCTCCCTCCATGTTTCATATTCTGAATTTCTGTCTTTTTATCTCGCACACATTTTCTCCAATTACTAAAGCAATACTTAGTAAGCAGTCCTTACTTTTTTTTTCATACTTGGTGTATGAAAAAAAACTCTATACAAATAACAGTGAAGAGAAACATTTGGTCGTAGGGATGAAATCAAAAGAAAATAGAATGAACTTTGTTCGTCTGTTCTCACAAGAAGTTTATTTCTGACACCCTCCTGTGTTTGTACCTTCAACATTTAAGAAAAAAATGCTACACTTTTTTTTGTAACTCGTTTAATCTTCCACTATGTTGCCCCCCCTCCCTCCCCTGAAACAAAAGAACAGACTAACTGTTAAAAAATTTACATTCAATGTTCTATTGCTTTGAAGGTAAAGAATAATATTGCCAAAGAAATGAGATAAAACAATATCCCTGTCACTCACACTCTCTGGCTCTCTCACATCCTCGTTTCTTTCTCCTGTCAAGCATTTTTCTTTATGTTTTTACTTATACATATCTTATATAAACCCTTGGCTGAGTGAGGATTTTTGTTTTTGCTGTTTATGTTCGTGTTTCGCTTCCTGTGTTGTTTGAGTTTTAATCAGTGTTTCTCTCTCCTGCAGTATTTGGTGTATAATGGTGTATGTCCTCAATATTTCTCTTCTCTGTGTTCCCCCTCGCAGTGGATGGATGCATTGACTGGTCTGTGGATCTGAAGGAGTACCACGTATTGGCTGGTGAGCCTGTTCGAGTTAAATGTGCCTTGTTCTACAGCTACATCCGAACCAACTACACCATGGCCACAAACGCCAAGCTGCGCCTCATCTGGTACAAGAACAAAGGCGATGCAGAGGTGAGCGTCACTGGTCTGAACTACAACTGATGTGGAAGGAAAGATGAGGCAGGGAAGAAGAGTCATGAATTTCAAGGAAGACACCATGAAATGGAAATTTAAAAAGTTAATTACCAAAAAGCATTAATTTAACCCAACCATAACCTGAGCAGCCCTGAGACTGCTTAGAACACGGATGTGACCTCTGCGCCGTTGGCTTTTGGAGTCTGCAATTTTGAAGCCTCGGTATTAGCGATTTTTTGTTTTTTTAACACCACATGCCATGGGTTATCAAATAATGCCACTCGGTTAGCGTGCTGTTGCCATAAACCTTATTGGTGCAGCTCACACAAATATCTGCTCATTAGTGCTACATACAAGAATTTTACACTTCAAACCTTCATGTTTGGTCTGTACCACGCAGCAACAGATTTTCAGTCAGCACCTGAATTTGCAAAGTTAACAAACCAAGACCATGATTTATTTTTTTTATTACACCAACTGGAATAAATAAAAAGATAAGTTTTCCCCCCAAAAAAGCTGGATTAACCATCTGGTTGAGTGGAAACGCTCCACAAATTGGAGTGTAGTTTTTCATGTTTAAATTTCTTTCCAAAAAGGTAACAGAGGTCCTTCAAGCTGTAAAAAACTCAAAAACATTCAAGCATTATTTTTAAAGAATAATTTGCTTTCTCTAATTATTATAATAACTGTAATTATTATATAAGTATAGGTATATGTAAGCATAAATTTGAAAGTACAAACCTCCTGGAGAAACAGGTTCAGGGAGGGGCGGCCAATCTGCTGCGACGAGTTGGGAGTGAGGGAAGGAGACAGGACAAAGATTAATAACAACTAATGATTAAATGCAGAGTTGTGTATAAACATGTAGTGAGGGACAAATGTGAGTGAAGAAGAAATCAAAGAAGTGCACTCATTTGTGTTTATCACTAACTTCCATAAGCCTGTGTATATTAAAATGTCTCAAATTATGAACAGCATATCTGAGTAGCAAGGTAATACTTGGTATATTATTAAAATGTATAACATTTTTTCATAGCAACCACATTACCGTTGTCAATTCTTGGTTAAGAGGAAGTCGTTACAGATTATAGATACATGCTCTGTATCGTTGATTCCATTAATACATATTATAAGAGTCCTGTTATATTAGATTGGATAATCTTCTACTTATTGTATCTTTTAGGAGCCCATCATCTTCTCGGGTCACAGGCTGAGTAAAGAAGATGACTCCATCTGGTTCAGATCTGCTGAATTGGAAGACAGTGGATTCTACACATGCGTTTTAAGGTAATGTGGATGCATGTCAGTGCACAGGCCTGTCTGACTCCATTCTGACCAGTATCCTGGCACTGTAATGCATCAACCCTGAAGTAAAATAACTACAACCTAGTTTCTCTTACAAAGTAGGATTCAGAATTATTTCTGGTTCAGATGGGTGCATTGTTTGTGAGAATCACATAAACACAGCTCTTCTCCCCAGACGGGAGCTGGGTCAACGTGAACACACTCAACAAAACACAGGCTTTATTTTGAAGTTTCACTTGCAGCCCCAGCACATTTACTTCATAAGACTAAATAAACAGAGTAAGGATTTCAGCAGCATGCAAACAAAATATCGTTGGCCCGACTCTGACTTGCAGCAGGGTTCACGAGGTTGCTGCTGCATTGTGGATTTCATGGGAACAAACTGAGAATAAATTTCTGACTGACTCTCTCTACACATGTGGTCCATTTGCATAGCAAGGGCAAGAAGCAGCACTGTTTCCTGTCTGAATGAAAAAAAATAAACACTATTTTATTTTATGATTAAAAGCCCCCTGTTCTTACTAATCAATCAATCAATATTCAAAACACAGATGACCGATGGATTACAAAACGTTTCATCATATCTTAAGCTGCTATTTTATTATTTGACAATTAGTCAATTAGTAGGAAATTAGCATTTTTTGAGGTGTGTTTGCAATATCAGAACATTGGTTTTATGCCTTGCAGGTGAGTGTGTGCACCTGTGTGGACATTTGGTGTGAGATGGTGCACCTGTGCTTGCCAGTTGAGTGGCATCCTGCCAGTTTATTCAATTGAAAATGTACAATATGACAGTTGGCACTACATCAGAAACTGAGCCCTGTAAGGCCCTCTAGAAATATGTGTTTATGTGTAAATTTGTAATGACAGCGTAGTGTGGTGGAGCGGGAGGAAACAAACAGAAACAAATCTGCACAACTGCTTCAGTTATTGTAGTATAAATTCAAATTCAAATTTTTATTTGTCACACACACACAACCATACACAGTATGACATGGGGGTGAAATGCTTGTAGCTGTGCAATGCCCAACCATTAAATGACAGTGGTTTTGCAGTATTTACAATTTACAGGTTACTACAAAAGTTTACAAATTAACTTAGAAATTTACAGTAAAAAAAAATGTGCAAATAGTAGAAAGAGATTATAAAGATTTTAAATTATAGGAAGTGTGCATAAAGAAAAACCAGCGTGCGTGTGGTGATGTGATGTGTGTGTGAGAGTCCAGTCTTATAGTGACGTGTGTGGGAGAGTCCAGTCCTACACCTTGTTCAGGGCCCGAATAGCCTGGGGGAAGAAGCTCCTCCTCATCCTCTTTGTTTTGGCCTTAAGGGAGCAGAAGCGCTTCCCAGACCTCAACAGTGAGAAGAGTCCATTGTTGGGATGGGAGAGGTCCATCATAATCTTCCTAGCTTTGGACTTGCACCGCTTGGTGTAGATGGACAGCAGGTCAGGGAGCTCTGATTGAATGATGCGTTCGGCCGAGCGCACCACTCTTTGCAGATCTCGTCTGTCGTGCTTGGTGCTGTTCCCAAACCAGGTGCAGATGTTTGCCGTCAGGACGCTCTCGATGGTGCAGGAGTAAAAGTTCTTGAGCACCTTCAGTGGCAGATGGAAGTCTCTAAGTCTTCTGAGGAAGAAAAGACGCCGACGGGCTTTCTTAACCAGGGTGTTGATGTGACAGGACCATGACAGGTCCTGAGTGATGTGGACACCCAGGTATCGGATATATATATATATATATATATATATTACACTTATAAGCTGTAAAATGTATTTATAAAGATGTCTTGTGGAAAAAGTTAATTATATTACACTAATATCTATTTTTCCTACAATATTTTTCCCAAGGTGGTGCAAAGATAGCTCGACACTGCAGATAACCAAAATAAACACACTTATGAACACAGAATGACACCTAAAGATTACAAAAGATTTTTCTTCCTTGATGTCATTTATTAGACCAAACTTGGAGCACGCTGGAATTCTTATGGAAGTAGCTCACAATGAGAGGAAGTGACACGCAGCATTGTTTAAGTAAAGACGGATCAACTGGAATGGCATCACAGTATTTGTTGAAATTAGTGAGGAAAAAAACAAAACAGTAAAAAGGTTAATGGGAGTCAGGCTTCCATCAGTGAACACAGAACTTCAATATCAGAATGTCATGCAGAGTTAAATGTTGGAAGTAGCCTCGGAAGAAGGTTCTTCAGCGAGAATGTCCTGGAGGCCTTAAAGTGGCACAATCACAGGGTAGCTCTTAAAGCTTTTGTAGAGAACCAACAAGATGGTCTGACGTCAGAGCTGCAGATATAGGGACTTTGACAGCGTGGAAAAGTGGAAGCGACAGAGAAAAACAGAAGTGGAAGAAAATCATGACTTCAACCATATCTGGCAGAAGATGAGAGCAACCACAGATTCTAAAGCTTTGAAACACATATCGTATATAATGACAGCTGAACTTAATCTGCCGATGTGGACCATGAGATGTAGTCGTATTTATTTTTTTATCTTTTCCCACAAAGAAGAATTAACTGGATTGATTACATAAACATGCATTCAGATGTTTGGGGTTTTCTGTAACAGCTTTTTATTACTTCCATATTTTTTAACACAACAATGTTGCAAACGAAGGGTGACAAGGTGAGAAAGTGAAGCAGGCAGACAACATGAAAGAAACTCTACATTTCTAAGTGGAAATTGAGGTAAACAGTAACATATTGACCAACTGTCATTGCCATTTCAGATTTAACGTTACCATACGGTGGTTAGTTAAATGCTGTCACGTTTGGTTTAACCTCCAAAAGCTACACTGTGATGGATTTTTTTTACCACCCTTTGAAAAATCTGACTTGCCACGTGCTTGTATCCCAGTTAGCCACAATTAGCCAGTTCATTTGGAAAAAAGGAAGCTTTGGTTGCACCAGCAGCACTGCTCTCCTCTTGTTTTATTCCATAAATCACTCGACCTGCTTTGTGCTTGATCCTGTTTGTCTTCCTTCTCTGCATCTGATACCTTCTCTACCTCAGCTTTCTCCTTTCTGTTTCCATCTTTTCCCCTTCCTCTTCCTAGCTGTTTTTATTCCCTCCTACACCTCCTCTTCCCTTCATCCTGCCAGCAGCTTCTGTCCTCTACACCTGAACCACCTGTTTCTCTTTCCTCACTCCTACATACCATGTTCCATTGTTTCCCATTCCCACTCCTTTTCTTTCCCCACATCAGCGTCCGATTCCTTCTACCCCTTCATTGCCCTCATCCTCCCCCTTATTTGCTCTCCTCCCACCTCTTTTTTCTGCCAGAACTTGACACCTATCCTCCTTAATAAGCTCTCTCTCCCCCCCTCTCTCTCTCTCTTCCTGTCTTTCCCTTGCTCTCTCAGCATGACAACCTAATTAGGGCTTGGTGTCTGTCATTGTCTCAGGGTTTCTTATTAGCAAGCACACATATACACGCACACATTCACACACATAGACACATACACACAAAGAGGCACAGTCCCCCCTATCCTAATGGTGAGCCACCAACTGGATCCTATTATACTGCTGAAGGTTGTATCTAGAATTTGTAACCATGTACAGAAACTGCAACACAGGAGCAAGACAAATTCTACTTTCAAATGTGCTTATTGCCCTCGTACACATGTTTTTGTTGCTATAATAAAGAACAGGCGAGATGTGGCCTGTTGCATACAGTCAAAAAAACCATTTTCATGATTAATTTAAATTTTACTCTTGGAATTCAATCCTGGCATTAAGTGCAGTTCAGTTTACAAAAGTGAAATTAAATTTGATTTGACATTTGATTATTTTCAGCTGGATTGACATAAAAAACCAATAAAACTGTGTAATAGCTGATCTATCTTCGTACGATAACATGAATCCTCTTTGCAGTATATCAGCATTTCAGGATACTGGGATATCTTTTGCAGATGGTTGCACATTGTTTGCCATGGTAACATGAATGTAGTTATTTATTTAGAACAAATATGGATAAGTATATGAACATATAACAGTTTTCAGTGCAGTTTTCATGTAGTGTGTTCCTGTAATGTGTGCCCATTTAAAATAATCTTTGCAGAATATTTAATGTGTTAAAGAAATCTTAGTGTTAGCACAAAATACTGTTAGCTGTTAACTAATGCTAAGAGCTAAAGGTTAAGCTGTTAATTATCCAGTAAGAGCATGGACTGTTTGTAAAAGGAGTATATGCAGCGTGCCTCATTTATCGCGGGAGTTATGTTCTAAAAATAATCCGTGATAGGTTTATTTTTTACAATTTTCATAGATGTTTTAAGGCTGTAACACCCCTCACTACACGCTTTGAACACTTCTCAGACAGGCATGAACATTTTCACACTTCTTTCATTTAAACACTCTCAAACCTTCATAGAAAAATAAGTCCATGTAGAATGAAACCAAAGATCAAATCCTGTTTTCAGGTCCACAACATGGGAATAGAGCAACTGCCAGAGAATTCAACATTAGTGAATCAATGGTACGGAAGTAGAGGAAGCAAGAAGAATGAGCTGAGGAATGTTTGACTTATCTGAATGTTTTGTTTCACTTAATGCGCCTTTTAATCCGAAAAATACAGTCACTTCTATGTTCCTTTAGCATGTCCAGAATTCCAACATTTTGTGCGATGGTTAGCATCTTCCTCTGCCTTCTGGGAGCTACCACAGGTGTCTTTGATGGTGCAAAACGTTTCGTCGACATTGTTGTGTTTGTTGGGGAGAAAACTTCAGAGTCACTCTGCTAGCGATCGAAGATTTATGTAAATTTGAAAAGCTGGACGCTTTCTGTACTGTACAGGAGACACGGAGGAGATTAATTGACAATGGTCTACAGCCAAACAGGACGCAGAAGATAATGCGCTGTTAAAAAAAAAGCGAAAGGTGAACTGCGTTATAGCGAGGGATCACTGTATAGGTTTTGTGCTCTGCATTTTAACATCTTGGTGTTAGTATTTTGGCCACCCACCACATTTGGACATGCTGACAAATCGCCTAACCCTAACCTGTATACACACGACTTTTCACCTACCTTAATTTTTTAACCTACCTTAATGTCGTTTTGTAGGGGAAACCAACTGACGTAGGCCAAAGCCTTTCTTGACTCGAAGTTAAACATTTAAACATGTGAGTCTGCAGAAACTTTGAACATTTGAATTCAGTCTTCTGGGTAGTCTCATAAATGTTTTGTGATAATGTACAGATGATAAATAATAATTACACAATTAACAGCTATTTAATCAGTATTTAGTGTGAACACTAACCGAAAATGTGGCAGATATTCTATGTTTTAAAAATGTTATAGAAAATTAAACATGCATATTCTGCTTTGCACGTCTGTGTGGGCTTTATTAGTTTCTAATTGCTGCTTCGTATTCGTCTTGTTCGTCAGAGCTGACAAATGTATCGAGTGGATTATATAAGGTTTAGAAATGCAAAGGTAAACCATTAATCATCTTAATATTAAAATCTCGTATCACTAGCTTCAAGCAGTTTAAAAAAATCTTTGAAAACAGAACATATTTAAGCTGAGACCATGGCATTACAACATCTATGTTTTAGAAATGTATCGTATATAAATAAGAAACCTGTTTAGTCTCTGTCTCCTGCATATTTGACCATTCATCTGTACCCCTCCCTTCTCTCAACAATCCACCCCTCCATTAATCTTTCTAAACCCTGTGCTTGTCAGCAGTGATAGATGTGTGTGATAAGATATCTATATCATCTTTAGTGAATTAACAAGCCGTGACAGAGAGGGTCAAGGGGAAAATGGGGAGCTTTTCTAGGAAACTTTTTTGTTTTCCTTTTGGGTTTCTCTATTCTAACCCTGCTGCTGCGGTGCGGCACAGTGCACCGTATATGCAGACTGGTAACAAATTAAAGAAATAGAAAATCTGAAC
Organism: Astatotilapia calliptera; assembly: GCF_964374335.1. Classification (NCBI taxonomy): domain Eukaryota; kingdom Metazoa; phylum Chordata; class Actinopteri; order Cichliformes; family Cichlidae; genus Astatotilapia; species Astatotilapia calliptera. The sequence continues at coordinate 20,692,082 of NC_137423.1, forward strand.
TCTTAATCTCTACAGTGAGGGGGATCCTGTGGGCTGTGAAAATATGTTTTCGAATAGCAGACCTAATGGCGTTGTGCTTGTTCGTAGCAAAAGGGTGTCTCTTCTTTCCCAGTCAATTCTCACTGGTGTAATGTGATCTTCTCATGAGTTCACACGGGAGCTGGTCCAAATACAAGCTACAAGAAAAGAAAAAAATCAAACTACTTGTCCTGTCTTGTTTTAAAAAGTGAAAACTAAGTTGAATTCTCAAATACAAGATAACACTCTGTTGGCCTAAGGCAAAATAATTGGGATTCAAAGTCCACAGTGATCCTTTTGATAACCTTTTCAAAGAGGCTGGCCTTCTTTAATTCATGGACTACGTCCTGAGCCTGCGCTGCGCTTTACAGCCGGCTGCATTATGTGTTCATACTTGTTGTTGAAAGACCTCAAATTATTTTAGCAATTTATTAAATGAATGCGAGGAAACAATGTGACAGTGTGAATGATTCATCTGTTGTGAACTGTCACCAAAGTGTGCTGCTTCTGTAGCTTCACTTTCAATACAGTCAGACTCTCAGCTTCAGCTTTAATGCTTTGGTTCATTCTCACAGCTGCTGCAGAGAGAAAAAAACAAAACACAAAAAGAGGAAAATCCACTGTTTAGTACCTCGTCATCAAGGTACAAGTCAGTGACATCGTGTTGAATGGGGAGGAGGATTTATCTGCTGTAAGTATTTTCCTGATACTGAAATATTGGGAAAAATCAGAATCAGAATCAGAATCAGAATACTTTATTGATCCCTGGGGGAAATTATTTTTTGTTACAGTGCTCCATTTTAAACCAACATTAAGACAAGACAGACAATACGCTAACTAAGAATAGTACAATATATACATATATATACATACATACATAAGTCACTTATAAATAAATATTTGGAAAAGAAACATGTGTAGCTGTAGCAGCAAACAGTGTGTTAAGTGGATGCGTTGTACAGGGAGATGGCCACCAGTGTTGGTCAAGTTACTTGAAAAAAGTAATCAGTAACTAATTACTGATTACTCCCCCCAAAAAGTAATCCCGTTACTTTACTGATTACTTATTTTCAAAAGTAATTAATTACTTAGTTACTTAGTTACTTAGTTACTTAGTTACTTTTTAAAAACACGATTTACAACCTGAAGAGGTGATAAAGTGATAGATCTTTCAGCCCAATTCTACTTTTTCTACATAATCCATCATACAAAATGTAATCAAATGGAAAAGTCTCTTTTTTTAACTTGTTTTATCAGTTTTAATCTTTTAACTTTATGCATCAAGCAAAACATTTAATTATATGCAACATTCTCTGACTTGAATAAATTAGTTTAACATTTAAACCTATTTTCTACACATTCCAGCACATAAAATAAAATATTTTTTGTGTTTTCACTCACTCTTTCAAACAGATGCAAGTAAAACACAGCAGAAAATAAATAAAGTCAAAGACTCAGCGGTCCTTTTGCTCTATTTTCACCTGTAAAGCAGGAGCAGGGTAGGCGGAGGGTTACCCTGGTGTAGGTGTGCTGCGGTCAGTTGAAGAATCCGCGCGAGTGTCTCTGTGAGTTTCCCATCACGTCGTAGCTACTCGGTGCTTGCTCGGAAGTTTAGGGGTTTTTTTCGCTGTAAAAAGAAGTTTTCTTCCCACGCACGATGGACGCTAATGTTTTTGTCACTTTTTATGGAATCAAACTCAAAGTAAGGTCAGTACTTCCACACTTTAAACGCTGCACGCTCATACTCTCTCTGCACTCAATATATTATCCATTGTTGATCTGCACACAGCTGCTGTCACCAACGTCGCACTTGCTTACGTCACTGTCATGAGACATTCTCGCAAAAAAAATCACGGTTTTAGTAACGCAGTAACGCAGCGTTCCTACGGGAAAGTAACGGTAATCTAATTACCGATTTTGCAATAGTAATCCCTTACTTTACTCGTTACTTGAAAAAAGTAATCAGATTACAGTAACGCGTTACAAGTAACGCGTTACTGCCCATCTCTGATGGCCACAGGCAGGAAAGATTTCCTGTGTCGTTCAGTGGTGCTTTTCGGTAATCTCAGTCTCTCACTGAACGAGCTCCTGTGGCTGACCAACATGTCATGGAGTGGGTGGGAGGTGTTATCCAACATTGTCTTTATCTTGGACAGCATCCGCCTCTCCGACACCACCTTGAGGGAGTCCAGCTCCATCCCCACAACATTGCTGGCCTTACGGATTAGTTTATTAAGTCTGTTGGCATCTGCGACCCTCAGCCTGCTCCCCCAGCATGCAACAGCATAGAGGATTGCACTGGCCACAACAGACTCATAGAAAATCCTGAGCATTTTCTGGCAGATGTTGAAGGACCTCAGTCGCCTCAAAAAATAGAGACGACTCTGGCCCTTCCTGTAAAGTGCTGTGGTGTTTTTAGCCCAGTCCAGTTTACTGTCAGTGTGTACTCCAAGGTATTTATAGTCCTCCACAATGTCAACACTGACCCCCTGGATTGAAACAGGGGTCAAGTGTTTCCTGGTCTTCCTGAAGTCCACGATCAGTTCCTTGGTCTTTGCCACGTTGAGCTGCAGATGATTCTGCTCACACCACGTGACAAAGGAGTCGACCACAGCCCGGTACTCTGTCTCATCATCCCTGCTGATGCATCCAACCACCGCAGAGTCATCAGAAAACTTCTGAAGATGGCAGGTCTCTGTGCAGTGGCTGAAGTCTGTGGTGTAGAGGGTGAAGAGGAAGGGGGAGAGGACAGTCCCCTGTGGTGCCCCTGTGTTGCTAATCACCAAAAACTACACTGAAGTGCTGCTGTATTCTCCCTCCAAAGGGAGGAAGTATGTCATTGGCTCTGTTTGGTTATTTGCGGTCTAGTATCCACAGATATCATTTTCAAATGTTGTGTGATGGTAGACAGAAATAAAAGATCAAGTTAATTTGATTATTACTTAAGTTTGGTAAAAATTTGAATCAAGGGCACACCAAATGAAAAAATTTGCAAAACACTATATGTTAGCCGTATTCTATGGATCATCAAACTTCACAATAATATACAGTATACTAGTTTTTATTGACAGTTTAATTCTTTTTTGTAAAATTCATTTTAAATTTGAAGTATTTATTAAAGGATTAATAATTCATTTTGAAATATTGATTTATAAATAGTGTTTTTGTCTTAAATTAAATAAATAACAAATTACTTTAGTAATTAAAAAAATAAGCGAATAATTATAAGAGAATTCATAAATGAATTTACAAATGCATATTTTATTGCACAATTCATTATTTAAGTGCAGAATCCTTTATTTCGATGCGTGTGACTCTTAGGACATGAGTACGTTGGTCGGCAAAGCATTTGACCTTGACATTCACTGCTGGTGCCCAAGGTCAAATCGGACCTTGAAAAATAATCTTCAAGAAACCGTATGTAGTGATATATCATTTGAAAGGGCATAGAGAGAGCTCTACAATACGTTTTTATTTTTCCAATACAATGCCCTGCAGCAACACAACACACTGACGTCATCATTTTGTAATAAAAACATCATAAAGCATCCAAGTTTTAGTACAGCCTCTGCCCTTTGGGGAAAGCTGTGCTCTGTGAGCACTGTTGTTCGATGTCTGCGTTAATAAGCTTGCCATATGAATGTAAAAGGCTATATGTCAGTATAAAAAGGATTTGATATATTATTTTGCAACTTTTTTTTCACTTTGCTTACAATAAATGAAACAAAGTACATGAGTAATTACACCAGTTTCACTCAGGTCTCCCTGAATTTGTGTTGCTCTCTGCTGCAAGTGACAAGCCAAACAAATCCAATTACAAATGAAATTAGTTTCTTTTGATGTGATGACTGGTTATCGTGGTTATACCTTACAGAAAAATATTTCTGCATTTATACATAAATATGGCCTAAACACCACTGAGTTTTGTGAAATCCAGTTAAACAAGTTCAGTTAAACTAAACTGTGCTGAACATCCTCTGAAGGCTCTCCTTCAGAGATGGTGGTTAACTGGGATGCCTCCTGGATGCCTGCTAGGTGAGTCATTTAAGCATGTCAAAGGTCAAATGTATAAAGATTTAAAATGTTCCAGTGTTTGTGCAGGTCTAATATTTAGAGGCAGACTAATCCAGAGTCTGGAACCTGCAACAGACAAGGCCACCGTGAGATTTAAGCTTAGACCTTGGAACGGATATGAATCATTTTGAACCAGACTTCATGTTTTTTTTCTGGAGAATGAAGAGATAAGAGCTCAGATGGGTAGGAAGGGGCTCCACCGTTTAATGATTTAAAATCAAAAAGTAACATTTTAAATTGGATCCTGTAAGTAACATGAAGTCGGTGTGAAGGATTTCCATGTGATTAAATTGTTTTACTTTAGCATTATGCAAGTTTTTTATTCCAACTTAATTTAATTGAGTTGATCTATGATTACATAGTCCAGCTACTTAATGCTAACAGAAAGTAATTTATTAATATGGAAATCTGTTCCATGATTATTTTAACTTCATTTAAAGAGTTGTTGGAGTGTTCAACAACGTCTAGAGTCGGGTTAACATAAAACTTGAATGGATATTTAACAACTTTCACACAGCTGTCACTCCATCCATCCTCTTTCGCTTATACTCATTAGGGTTGTGGGGGGACTGGAGCCTGTCCCAATTATTATCATTGTTTCAAGTACATCCATGATATTTCTTAAAACAGGCCCATATTTCACAGATCGGATGAGCTGCTAATGCTGGATTGTAGTGGTGTTCCTTCAGGAGGGCAATGGTTGTTTGTCAGCATCCTCTTGGCAAATTTCTGAACACAAACATCGGCAGATGTATGTGGCCTCTCACAATATTACATGCTCTACTCTTGGAGTGATCTTTGTTGGTCGACCTCCTCTGTGAAGGGTGATGAATTTCTTTCACGATATGTCTGACTGACTGATGAAGTCAACACTCTTTAGAAATGGTTCTCTAACCTTTGCCAGCCTGGACAAGTCTTTTTTGTGAAGCTCTCAGAAATGTTGTCATCACATACGTCCAGCTGTTCTATCATTCGATTATCCAATTCTAGGTTGTGGGAAGCTGGAGCCCCAGTTGTCATATATAGGGCAAGAAGTGGCATCTGGTCAGAATGCCCAAGTAACACACACAGGCATGCAATCATCCACGCTCACATTTACAACTACACGTTCCGTCCCACTGATAGAAATTCTGAGTAATTTCACCCCTGAATTAACTGCTATTATTGGTCACATTTATACAGAAATTTAGAAAACCTCAAAGGGTTTACACACTTTTAAAGGTTTAGTAAAGTCCCTTGTGTATGTTGTAGTGGGTGGGTTTGCGAGAGGGGTGCAGCCTAAAGACACTGTTAAAAAAAGTCTAGGTGAACAAAAGTAGAGTGACATTCCTTCTCAGGAGACCGTAACTGGAAAATAACATTGTCCAAGTGAAGCAGAGAAACAGAGATGTGCACAGGGAGGGAGCAGAAGAAATGGAGGCAGGTGGGCGGGAAGGAGAGGGAGAGAGAGAGAGAGAAAAGAAGGTAAAAAAAAAAGAGTCAAGGAGAAAGTAGTTAAATTGGAGGGGTGGGGAGAGAGGGCAAATACACGGAGAGAAAAACACAGGACAGTTGATAGAGAGAAGATGGAATTATACAGAGAGATGAAGGAGAGAGTTGGAAGAGATGGAGAAATGAGTAGAGGAGAAAAGAAAAGCAAAAATCCATTTTCTCTGCAGGTATAAGGACCTCAGTAGGGAGAGAGAGCATGCGGCGACTGCCCAAGACCCTCCATACGCACACTATGATTAGGACTATGGCACACACACACACATATACACACAGACATCATGTAGAAAGAAATTGATACACCCAGCAAGAGGTCTCACTTTACTTTTGAGGCTGTAGCGCTGCAGGAAAGACATTGCACCAAACCTCTATCCTGCAACACTCGGTTTTCTCTCAGACTGAAGCAGAAAAGGAATCAAAGAGTAGATGGAGACACACACACTCACACACGCAGATGAAGGTGAAGAATGAGAATGGCGGAGGACAAAATGATGGAGAGGACGACTCCAAATGAACAAAATAAGTGTTAGATAGTGAACGAGGTAGCATGAGATGAAAGATTTCATGCCTCTGGCTTTTCCCATTCTTCACTTCAACACGGCACATTAGATGGAAATGCAACGTGTTCTCTGGGAAAATGAGTAACTAGACTGGTTGAAATGCTGGCTGGCTGCTCTCTAAGGTTAAAAAAGAGAATTGTGGTTGGCTAGCTGAGCAGTTAGGCGGATGAAAGGTTGTTTCAATTGGTGACATCTTGGCAGGACAGGCCATTTGGCTAGGTAGGGTCATTGGTGGGTCAGTCGGGTGGCACAGTGACAGGCTGATCGGCTAGCTGGTGTTTTAGCCGACTGACTGAGAACTCTGTCCGGTGCTCTGAGTTTCTGATTGCGTGGTTGAATGCTGGATTGGCTGTAGGGACACTTGATTTGATGGCCAACATGCTGGCTGTCTTTGGCTGTTAACTGTCTGTCTGTCTGCTGATCAGGCATTGTTCTTGGTGTCCAGAAGTCCATTCTGTAGAACTTCCTGATGACTCAAAAACTAGCACGATTGCAATGTTGTAGATCGATAATTGATCAAACACAGAACTCGAGGTTACTGGAGCCCACGTACCACCACACAAAAAGCCAACAGTGGTTCCCCTTTAGAGTGAAGAGTGGGTATTTTTTGCTAAGACTGACTACAGATAGTGAAATCGCTGTGTGGATAGAAATTTATATTCAAATCAGTTCAGTTTTATTTATACTGTATAGTGCCAAATCACAACAGTTGCCTCAAGGTGCTTTATATTGTAAGGTCCTAGAATAATACAGAGTAACCTCTCTGGTAGGACCAGACTCAGGGAGGTGCAGCCACAAGAGGGGGAACAGACACAGGTTACATGCAAATGTATGTGCAAGTTCCCAGGACCGTAGTTTCTGGGTTAGTTTTTACCAATACTGCCATCCATCAAATCAAGAGTTGCAGTGTGGCTGACATCTATCACAGCTGCCATCGGAATGATTGCACCAAATAATGCTGTTAATGAAATCCCACTTTCATTGCCACGGGTGATTAGATATACATCGCAACAGTGAATATTTTTGGACAGCAGTTGAAATGTGAAACATAACACTGACATTTCAAGTTGTCAGCGAATATTTTGCTCAAATCATATGAGCATAATCTGAAGAAGGCAGGGTTGAACTATCGAGACAAAAAGGGCCCACGTTGACATTTCTCCTGACAGACGACTTTTTGTGGTCTGCAAAACAAAAAACAAAAAAAACAACAACCCAACAACCCCAAAACCCTTAGAGAGGAGTTCAGGGTGAGTAACTGGGCATGCAATCTGTTTGATTTTAACAATGCAGCCCTCAGCCTGAAACCCCTCTGTGACCAAACGAATGTGTACGTTTTTCTTAACCATGGCAACTTTCTTTAACTCTTTAACAAACTTTAATACAGGTGGCAGATCAATAAACACTTAGGCTTGTAATTTTGGAAGGCAGTAAGTAATTCTGTGTATCTTTTTTTACATATTTTTTCTGATGCCATAGTTAATGGCTGCACAAAATAAATTGCTGTTTTTCTGCTGAAATTTCACCGCCATTACCCTACCTCACATCCCATCAAGCGCTTTCACCTATCTGCGGTTGCTGGTGAAGTCAAATAAAAGACCAGATTCTCATTTGCAATTTCATTTTTAAATTTCTGTCTTTATGCGCACCTCTCCCTGCCACACTTTCTCTCTCAGCTATTCCCCTGTGGTAAGGCACACACACAAGAAATACACACAACATTGTCACAAGGGTGTTTTCTAATGCCAGCCAAATGTTTAACCTTTCTCTTCATCAGATTACCAGACTCCAAGCAGGAGATAAAGACAGTGAGTGGAAGAGGAAGAAACAAAGAGATGGAGAGAGACGAGAGGGAGGTAAAACAACGATGGCAGTAACAAAGTAAAACAGAGAGGAGTGGGGAGTGAAATAGGTGCAGAGAAGGAGAGAACGGTCATTTGAAGTTTCTTTGGCAGTCCTCAGTGACTTGGCAGCCACTGAGTCGGCACCAGTCATTTGCCAATATGGGCTAACATGTGCCAGTGCATGCCACGTTGAGCCAATGCCTGCTGCCCTGGCCAGTTTTTTGGGAAAAAAAAGAAGAAAAAAACGAAGTAAAGCCTTGGTTTTGACACTTTGATGTTCAAGGGGTTTTAAGGATGCTCTGAAATATGATGTGACTCAGTAGATTTAGAGAGGAAGGGGCTAAAGCAGGGTGAAAGGAAGGGCAGAGGAGAAATTGTGAAAACCAAGCCACCGCTCCAATGTTAGCAACACAACTCTGTAAAGTCTGATCCTCACAGCTTCTACAACTCTTGCTTGAGTGTCCTTCAAGTACACTTAGACTGTGATCTGCAAAGTCACTCGTTTAAGCCTTATTGAAATGATTTCAGGTCGTGGAAGTGGAAGTTTTCCTAAGATGGTACATCTGAATTATCCATTGTGCTGTGTGAGTTTAAATTTAACATGCAAAGTAAAAAGGAAGCACAATCAGGACCTCGCCTTATACATGTGATCACACAGAACTACCTCGCACAAACTGCACATGAAGTGCACGTGTGTAAACTACCCTTTTATTCCATCTATTATGTATTTTTATGTTCCTATTTAGTTATATAATAATAATAATAATAATAATGAATTGCATTTATATAGCGCTTTTCAAGGCCCTCAAAGCACTTTACAATTCCACTATTCATTCACTCTCACATTCACACACTGGTGGAGGCAGCTACAGTTGTAGCCACAGCTGCCCTGGGGCAGACTGACAGAAGCGAGGCTGCCATATCGCACCATCGGCCTCTCTGGCCATCACCAGTAGGCGGTAGGTGAAGTGTCTTGCCCAAGGACACAACGACCGAGACTGTCCGAGCCAATTACAAGACGAACACCCAACTCTTGAGCCACGATCACCCATATATATATATATATATATATATATATATATATATATATATATATATATATATATATATATATATACATATGATTTACCTCCAGACCTCTGGAGCTCAGCCCAGTTAAGGACAGTTTCATGCATAAGTCACTTCAAATCAGCACTGGACACAAATTTAATGGTACTTTAGCTAGTTTTGAGACCGTACAGAACACCAAAGTCCGTATGGTATGGAACAATTTAATTACTGTCAACATGAAGTGCACCAGTGTACAGTATTAAAAGCAAAAATTCCCTAAAATATTTGCCCAAAGCCCTGCAGTCTCTTTGATCAGCAGGTGTTTTGTACAAATGGGAACAATAAGTACTCCAAGAGTCCAAACCTCCTCCGGGTAATTAATTTTTATTTACATATATTCAGTTTTGTTCTTTTAAGTGTGCTTTAAGTTTGTAGTGCAGTAAAAATAAGAGAAGAGTAGTGTGAAAGACGCTTACTGTGATTATACCAACATGTAGGAGTAGGTCATGGATAACAGGCACTGATGTGTAAACAACAGACATGAATAACTTGAGCTTATTACATAATATTATACTACAGTATATTTCTAACTAACCAAGCAGCTCATTCTCTTAACAATGTAAAAGTAAAAAGTGTAAAAGTGAGGTCAGAGGTCAACTGTGACATAATATTTGGATCCAAACTATAATGTGATATTTAGAATTCCCTATATGCTTACATGTTATTACAAGCAATGGCAGTTAAATAGCTCTATATAGCATTACTCTATTGACCTTGAAGGAGAGGTCAGAGGTCAAATGTGAGGTCAGAAGTTAAATGTGACATATTTACTTTCTATATGTTCACAGACTGCACTTGTAAGTTTTAAAACTTTTAGCCCATTTTTAACCAATAAATCACTGAGTTGACCTTGAACGCCTGAGTGGATGTAAGCCAGATTTGAATGGATCATTAACATGAGGCCACTCTGCACCCCTACAAAGCTGAACGACAATTCATTTAAAACTTTTCAAGCTATCGTGTCTACAGACAGAACGTCATGCAAACGCTACCAGAAACACAACCTCCTTGACGGACCCACCTGACATTTAACTGGGTGAGAAGATGAAGAAAAAATATTTTCTTAGCTCATGGCAAAAAAAAAATAGTGTGGTTGAATATTTGAGTCATTGTTTCCATTTAAATCCCACAAAAGACCAACATATGCTGCCCTGAGATGTCCAACAACCAACAGCTTGCTGATTTATTGGGAATCTAAAAAGTCTTTACCCATCATGAGCGTTAACCCGGCCTAAATTAACACTATATTTCATTGGCTGACATTGCTGCAAGTAAAGCCTCACAGTAAAGTTTGGTTCAGCAAGAGTGACTGTGTATATCATGAAGAATGCATTACTGCCACCTGTTGATCACTGAAAACAAAGTAAAAAAAAACGTGTTAATAACGTCTTTTTAAAGATGCATACAAACTACACGTACTTAAGAATCGAGTGCAGTATTCTGTAAATGACAGGGGAAGCGTATACACATCCAGATACTGTGTATTTACATCATGTTCACATAAACATGAACATGAACCTGAATGTGACCAGGATCAGTACATCACATGAATAATTAGAACATCATGCTTGCATAACAAACTCATTTCACAAACATGCCGAGGGATAAAAGGACTTAGTTCTGCACACAAATAATGTACATAAGCACACACACACACAGACACACACACACACACACACACACACACACTCAGTGGAGTCACCTTGCCTAGGAGACTGCAGACACTGTTCAAACACACATCGGCTCTCATGCTGGGTCTGTAACACAAGCTAATCCCCACACTACAGTAATAGTAGTTGTACTTTTTACTTCCTCACTTATTTAATAACATGAAAGAACTGCAACATTTGGAACATTCAGGGGAAAAAAGGGAGACAATTGTTTTTAGGCACACAAAATTTCCTCCCTTTCTGTTTGTAAGTGAACACGTTGCACATGTGAATCTATAATCCAACGTTGTTGTTAAAGCTTTATTGGTATTTCAGCGCACAGTGGACTTGTGTTTATGATGAATTTGGCAAAATAAATCTGTAATAAAAAAAAAATTGCAACATTACAGAACACAAAAATCGAAAGATGTTTTTCATGGGTTAGTGCAAGTGTAAAAATCCACTGGGGAAAAAACCCAAAACAATGAAACATTACAATTATGTACCTTGTTTATTATGTGTTTTTTTTTTATCTAGATTGGAAAACAGTGCAGTGATGATTTCAATCAGTATTTTTTCCTCTCATATACATTGTGTGAACAAAGGCAAGATTGTTGCTTATCAGCAGTGACAGGTATTGATCTGTGCTTCACAAGTTGGGGTTGCTGACCTTTCATATCAAAGAATATTAGCGCTCCAGTGAAACACACAGAAGCGCACATGCTAACACAAAAATGATGGAGAGCGTGAAAAAGGTGCAGCTTTACTTTACTTTACAAATCACACAGCAGCCGACACGGGTACACACAAAGCCAGCATGGAGCAAACACTGTACCTCAAACAATTTCTGTGTGTCAGCGAGCCGACAGAGGCTGCTGCGCATCTCTCTGACAGCGTGTTTGTGTCTTCTGTTTAGCAAGTGCTATCAGAGTGAAATGAGTTTTTAATGAGGTTCCAGTTTGTTTTGATGCATTGCAGATTTTTTTTAAATCATAAAATGTCCTAAAAGGTCTTAAGAACATGTAATGGTGAAAAATGACTCACATTTGCATCTATTCTTATTAATGAAAAGCTGTGGCTTAAAAAATTATAATTTTCTTACAGTGTCATTAAAAAAATCTGCGTTAAACACTTTCTACACACAGTATTTAAGACCTCATTAAAATATAGCTTGTTGTGGCGTATGGATCCATATATAACCATATGAGATGCACAGAAATGTGTCGGCCATGCGTGTGTATGTGTGACTGTCTCAGCGTGCAGCAGTGTCCACGCTTCCTCTCTCTCGGCCTGTTCGTTAGATTGATAGTCAAATTAATCTGCAGCTCCGTGCAGGTATAAACACGCTGCCTGCTGGCCAGGATACATCCCCCTCTATTAGCTCCATAATTCAAAGCACCCTCCAGCAGCCTGCCCTGATCATAGGAGGGTAATTGCAGGAAGGGTGTGCCTGATTTATTGACGAGTTGGATATGGTGGATTACAATTTGATTTGGAGATTCATTAACGGCTCATTTAACATTTTGTGGAACTGGAATTTGTGTCTTTTTTGGGGGGGTTTCGAGACTGCTCCACAACAAGAACAAAACACAAATTCTGCACAAATATGAAATATTAGCGGTCAGCCAAAGTGCAGTATGCCTGCAATTGTTGTAGAAGTGATGCTGCCTTGCTTGAGGACACTTTAGAAGCGATTATGTAGCCTCTGACAGACGTACAGCAGTCGCATCAAATTAAGATCAGTGTGACAATTAAGAAAAAAAGAAAAATCATTGTAGCCTAAGAACGTGCTGTCTCTTTGCCAGTATCATAGCCTCAAACCAGCATGGACATTAAGTCTTACTGTAACTGTGACTCTACTACTTGGTAGTGTGTTGTAAAATAAAGGAAAAAACAAGCAGTATAGATTTCAGTGCATAATTTTGATTTTGAACGATCATTTTTCAAGCAGTCTGAAGTGCTTTTATTTGCAGCTGATTTGTCAGCTGTGTTTCAAGTTGAAAGAGGTTTTCGGCTCACACCTGGTATCTGTTTCATCATGACAGCACATTCCTCATTTGCTTTAATAAATGCACATAGGCAGTCATAAAACCACACATCCCCACATGTGTAAAAGTGAAATCCTATGCTTTATTCATACACTTTCCTTTGCCATGTGACAAAATAACAAGCCGCACTCAGCAGACGGTGAACACGTACACATACACACACATGCAGGCACATATGCAGATGCTGTGTGTTACGTGAGCTTAATGCAAAAAATTGCTGATAACCAAAGTGTTATGAATGTTGGCTAATCACATTAGATGCAAAATGGCAGCCACAAATCTTTCCTTTCACCTTTGAAATCTCTTTTTTCACCTCATTCACTGCCAGTAAGACAAGAGGCAGCTTTGCTGGACAGATTTTGCTGGCATTAAATTGTCGGGTCGAGCCTAATTTATTTGTAAGCCATGTTTGCTGCGAAAAGGCCTACACAGAGCAGCAAAGGACACACTGTAGTTAAAGGGACCTATTATGTGTTTCCTTATTATCTGTCATATGCATGCTGTATAGTGGCTGCATAGTGTAGTGGTTTGCACATCCACCTAGCATGTAAAATACTCCACAGTGCACTCCAGAGACTCGGATCACTTGGGCGGTGTGTCAGGAATCCAGTGTAAAAGTTCAGGAGCGAATGTTTTAAATAATGAGATCCGTGAATATAGGTGGGTTTTTTGTTGGTTGGAATAACAAAGAGAGTGGGTACCCCCTAATATGGCCATCACAGCCACACACAACTATGGCTGTAACACATCCTTCTATATACAAATTGTGTTTGGCTTTAAGAGGGAAAGAGGGGGTGTTTTACGGACAAATGATGAACTTCAGTGCTCCTGGGTTCCTGTAAGATAGATAATAAGGATTTTGAACTGTTAATCCAAGATTAAAATGTATGGCATTGGAAAAGAGCAGAACAGGTCACCTTTCATTTCACGGTTTAAAGCATGTATGTCATAAAGTCACCCAGAGATATATTCTATAAAAAGATAATGAGATGATGTGTTTCCTGCCCTCCTGATGTATATTTCCAACAGGACCAAACTTGTGGTTAAAAATATTTAACTTTTATTTTAAAAATTGAATAGACTTAACTGCCATCTTACTGAGAATGACATGGGAAGGTGCTACATGCTGAATGTTAAGCTTATCAGCTATGGTTTGAACTTTTGGTCCATATCCACATATAAAAGTGCCTCTGAGTATAAACTCTGATCCAGCCAAGCAGGACTATTTATGACAGCTCTGGAAATACAAGTGTGTAAATATGGAAATAACGACGCTAAAATTATAAAGCTGTTTGTTGATTAATGCAGAAAAATGTTTTGCGAAAGCAGACCATTCACCTTAGTGTTAAGCCTGGAAATGGTGGAAAAACAGCACCTTCATGAAAAAATAAGTATTCCAAGATATCAGCGACATTGTCAGACAGTTTGTTTAATTACACTTCATCCTGATTACAGTACAATGCAAACTGTACTAAAAACACATCAAATTATTGAGCGATTTTTGTTTAGATTATTTGTTTAGATAAAATAAACCTGTCAGTATAGCCAAATTGCACACTGAGACTAGCACGTACAGCACAGGTATGGTTAATACGTCAAAAACAAATTGGGCTGCCAACATCGTGATCACTCCTCCCGAAAATGGTCCCAATAAACACCAGTGGTCTTATTGCTGCTTTGTCGGCCTGGAGCATGTGCACATCTCATAAAAATGAAATGGCCTAAGGCTATGAAATGCAAACATATCTCTAATAAGATCTAGATGAACCTTAAATACCATCTCTGGAATCTAATCTGTAGCACTCTATTGCCTCTGTTACTCAGTGTTTCAAAATCTTTTCTCATTTCTGTGTCTGAAAGCAATTTTCTTGTCTCCTTAATAAAGTCAGAAATGTTCTTAACTCTTGACACATACTCACATTAGCAGCTATCTATAGGGCTGAGATGTGCCATTAACATCAATTATTTAGTAATATTTAGTGTGTGTAATGGGTAGAAAGAAGCTTTCTACACAATGGTAAAGAGCTTTAGTGTACACTAGGAAATATATTTTATTATAATGTGTTTGCATTTATTTGGATATTTTCTGTCCCACTATGGCAAGGTCTGCTATGGAGGAAATGCTAGATAGAAAAGAAAGAGAGATCTATCTATCTATCAACTACTGGTCATGTGATAAAAAATTGTAAATACATTAAAAAATGTATTTCTGGCCAGTGGTGAAAGCCTGCTTGTGACTGATTTGGTTAGTTGTTTGCCAGGAACACACTGACTGTTCTGCAAACACTTGCCAGCTATTCTCTTGACTGTAATAAACTAAAACAGTGAAACACAAACTGGAAATGGAGAGTGGTAATTATGGTAATTATGTTGTTCTTGTCCTCCTTGACCTAACAGCTGCTTTTGTAGACCATAACATTTTACTGTCTCGCTTGCACCATCTTGCAGGCATTCGTGGTACTGCTTTGAAATGGTTTAGAGCTTATGTTTCTGACAGAACTTTTAGTGTTAACTTTTTTAGGGTATGAGTCCTCCTCTGCCGCTTTTCAGTTTGGGGTCCTGCAGGGCTCAATTTTAGGGCCTCTGCTCTTTTTCATTATATCTACAGCCCCTGGGAACCATCCTCAGAAAGCATAGAATATCCTTCCACTGCTATGCTGACGAATGTCAGATTTATCTGCCTCTGAAGCAGAAAGATGCCTTCTCTATTAAACCACTTCTAACATAAATTGCTTGCTTGCTTGAGTGTCATCTGTCAAACAACAGGGGTGGCTGTAGCTCAGGTGGAGCACGTCACCTACTAACTGGAAGGTTGTTGGTTCAATCCTAGTCTGTTCCAGTCTGCATGCCAAATATCCTTTGGCAAGATACTAACCCCAAGGTTGCTCTCCGATGCATCCATCAGAGTGTGAATGTGTGTATGAATGTTAGATAACAATAAAAACTTAGAAAAATAGCTTGTGTGATTGGGTGAATGAATGAGTTGTGTAAAGCACTTTGAGTGCTCAGAGTAGAAAAGCGCTATATAAGAACGAGTCCATTTACCATTCAAGCAGAAGAACTTTCACCTTACAGCAAGATGATTTGGGTTTGGACCTCCTGGTCAGTCTTCCTTATTCCTGTGTGACCACACGTTGGATAACCAGTTAAGAAAATGGATGAAGTTCTGATATGTTCACACACTGGTAGCATGACATTTGCTGGAAATTCTTAATAAAGAAATTTGTTTTAGTAATTTTAGGTGATTTGCTTTGTTTGCCACTGATCTGTGATGTGCAAACCTTTGCAAAGTTTATGTCAATGTTCAAACAGAATGCAGGCATATGTGTGGCTTCTTCGATCTGGGTAATTTGGAGCTGCCTTTGAACAGTTTGTCCTAGACTGGATATTTTGGCAATAACACTATTTTACCATTACCTGAAATAACGGATCATTCCTGGGAAGCTAGTGATGTAGTCTTTTCTTTGTAAAAGTATCATTACTGAGAATTTAATCAGATGAAACCGGAAAATCAAATAGCAGATGCTGATAATATCCCTTATGTTCTGTATGTATATTTAGGAAGAAAAAGTATTAAATTGATCTGAAGGATGTTTGATTTCCAGGTTCTTGGAATTCTTTTTGAAAGAATACAATTAATTGACACAAGAAATGACTATACCTGTTCACGAATATACGCTATTATTTTATCTTTTTTTGGTTCATCTCTCTATTTTTTTCTGCTTCATCTCCTTCTGCTTTAATTTGTAATTTCCTAGACATCTTGTAATTTCTTGAACAAAGGCCATGGACACATTTTAATTAGATGTGGATTATAATGAGGTTTTCCTGAACGTGTTGGATATTCATTTCATATAGTAGAGCATGTTCGTTCTCCTCTAATAATCCCAAATACAGTATATTCACGGTTGGTTATTACTTATTTGCCCTGCAGGTAAATGGCAATGGAAAAAAAAAACCTACCCCCTGAATATCTAATTATGATAACTTCATAATTCCAGCTGCAGTGACTTTTTTTTTCGTTGGTACAGCAAACCAAAAATGTGTACGACTCTAACTTGTATCACATTAAATAGACAAATGTCTTTAACTTCAGGGGCATTTTTACTAACAAAGCAATTTAAATGTATTCACATAGCGCCAGATATGAACACACACCCACACACGTACCAACAATTTGCATTTATAAGAGGCGCACAGCATGTGCTAAATGCTTCTGACACAGCGTTTGCATTGCGGTCTAATTGAATCATCATGTTTACAGTGCGATATGCATAATACATTCTTCTTTACATAGTTGTTGTTTTCACAGTTTAGTGCCAGGCTTCCAGTGTTCAGGTTGAAAGGGGAATGGGGGAGAGCTTTTGACAAAGCCCGATAGAAAAACAAAAAACAGGGAAATGTGGAAAGACAGCAAAGAGAGAGAGAGGACAGTTCTGCTTCAGTTCATCTCAATCCAATATGCATTACTGGCATGAATGTATAGAACCAAATCATCAAAGCTACAAGGTTAAAGCATGTTTTTAACATAAAATCAATTTGTGGGAAGTGTTTATAAAAGTATATATGTGAGGAAGAGCGTGTGTGTGTGTGTGTGTGTATATATATATATATATATATATATATATATATATATTAGGGGTGCAACGATATTCGTATCGATATTGAACCGTTCGATACAGTGCTTTCGGTTCGGTACGCATATGTATCGAACAATACAACATTTGTAATTTATTTTATCAATTTTCCTTCTGACGATGCTGTCTGTGTTGAGCGCTCAGTGAATCTGTGTTCGACTACTCCGCGTGTGTTAGCGCAGTTAGTGCAGTTAGCTCGTTAACGTGTTGGCCGTCTAGCCCCATGCACAGAGCGATCGGCGGTAGCTCGTTAACGGAGATTTGCCGTGTTGTGGCGTTAAGGTAATTTCAACGAGATTAACCTGAAAGCACTAGCGGGAACACAACGAATATGACTGCACATTTACGCCGACATCATCGTAGTGCAAAGACAAGTGGAAGCAGACAAAAAAAAGCAAGCATGCTACTAACTTTAGCCGAGTCATTTATACAGCTGTTAGCACATGATTCTCCTTATGCTGCTGAGAATATAGCCCAGAAGAAGCGGATAGTATAGCTTTTATTTTGGAAAGAGCCATTTCTCTGTAATAAACTCTCTTTTCCAAAGATGAGTGATTCCTCAATCAGATACAGGGCTTGCAATATCGCTAGCCCGACGTCCCGGAGCTAGCGATTTTTTCAGTCGGGCTACCAAAATCTATCTCTTCCCTGCCCGTCGGGCTATTGTAGGAAAAATATATGTCAATGCTTTTGCATTCTTTCGGAAATGTAGCTGGGTAATTATGTCATTGGCATCTGTGAGCCACTGTCAATATGTGACATATTGAAGTCGCGTTTGAATTTGCGCTTGTTTTTTTGCTTTCACTTTGCAATCGTGCGAACTGTGTATAGAGAGCGACAGCACTGATCTGTGAGTGATGATAATTTGTGCACCAATTCCTCTGACATCGTCTTATTAATCGTTAGCTTACTATGCAAACATGACAAGTGAAATCTCCCGCAGCAAGCTTAAACATGTGAGAGGTTGATCGTGCAGAGAATTGCTGAGCTTATGTGAGTGAGTGTGTAAAAGCATTTCAGTTCTGCTGAGCCAAATAAGACAGGTCAGGGTGAAGAAGTGACAGCCAAAGAAAAGCTTACCACAAAACGGAGAAGTTATGACAAATCAGACTATGAGGCAAAAAGAAAGTGCAGCTTTATGGTTTCATGGACAAAAGAATTTCTGTGGCTGCAATATGATGAGCTAAATAACCAGGGCTGCACATAAGTGGTCCGCAGGTGCGCATTCGCTGTCAAAATAAAAAACACGCACAAGGGTTAGGGTTAAATTTAAAAACTGTACTTTTGAGTTAAAATATATATTTATAATTTTAATAAATGACAAATTAAAAATGCATGAACATTTTTTTTTGTATCGAAAAAATATCGAACCGTGACACCAAAGTATCGAACCGAACCGAACCGTGAATTTTGTGTATCGTTGCACCCCTAATATATATATACATATAGATATTTAATTCAAGTATTTTGCCACACATTGATATTGCCCGTGGTAATAATGGATTGCATTTATATAGCGCTTTTCTAGGCACCCAAAGCGCTTTACAATTCCACTATTCATTCACACACTGGTGCAGACAAACCGCAGTTGTAGCCACAGCTGCCCTGGGGAAGACTGACAGAAGCGAGGCTGCCATCGGCCCCTCTGGCCAACACCAGTAGGCGGTAGGGTAAAGTGTCTTGCCCAAGGAGACAACGACCAGGACAGAGATAGCTTGGGAATCAAACCGGCAACCTTCCGGTTACAGATGAGCTTCCCAACCCCCTGAACCACGGTCGCCCTGGTAGTGCACATGAGCCGCAATCCTCGTTTGTTGTGCAATTATGTAAAATAAATGAGGATTGCGGCTTGTGCGCACTACCACAAGCTGGGACATAGCGACAGAGAGTTATCGATGATGCAAGAAGGCAGCAAACAGTGCCGTTTTGCTAGCAGCAGCTGGCAACACAGGTGTTTTTTGATGTCAGTGCTGTGACATTCCAGCTCCATATTCGCCCCGCTTTTCGGGATCTCTATGACATCATATTTAAATGTACTGAGTAACATTATGCATCGTGACTGAGAGTCATCAACATCAACGTTTGTGTTGATGACTCTAAGCCACAATGCACGGGGGTATTTTAAAGGGAACCTGTTATGCTCATTTCCAGCTCGGTATTTTGCTTCTTTGACTCTTGGCAGATTATCCTCTGTCGGAAGTTTTAACCCCACATCTCTAAAACTGTAATTTCTTCATTTTGGTTAGACCTTGCCTTTTTTCTGCAAAATACCTGGTACACAATGAACTCACTGACAGTAGCTTTACCTACTTACTGTAAACATTTAGGCTAAAAGTATTTAAAAAGCTGATGTAGCCTCTTTAGTCAACCTGCTTTGATACCACTTTAAACATAATAACAGCTAACGAGGGTTAATGTAATTATAAAGAATAGCTTAGCTACATTGTACAGTAAAAAAGCCCATTGCCTTTACTAAAAATGTCGTATTGATTAGGATGGAATAAGCACATTCTTGTTATTGGTCTAAAAAAAGACGTCTTACCTGTTGCAACTGTTGTCCTTTCTTCTTTAGGAAAAACAAACTAATTTAACTTAAATTAAAGAAGATTTTTTGGTGTACTTTAACCCTCTAATATCAGGAGATCATTAAATTATGAATGGCAGATAGAAAGTGCTTACATAGAAAAAGGGATTACCGGTAGGTGAAAGAGGCAAGTTGTCTCAAGGCCATCTGACAGAACACTTTAATCAGTTCAGCTGTCTAAACAGTTGGTCAACAGCTCACATTTTTCTCAAGCTGTACTCCTGTAAAGACAGTCTGAAACATGTGTTTACACTTCAAGTCTATTTCTGTCATTTATGGGCTCAAATACAGGTGACCTGGAGCTTGCCTTGCCGGAAACGCATTCGTTTTTAGGGACATATGGAGCTCTGGGATTACTGCTGCTCTCCTACTGACGTGCTCCTGTCTTGCACCTGTTGACACAGTGCTGGTGTGGAAATCATTTGGGCTGATACGGTCCATATCTTTCTTTCTATTTAGCTATTTGGTCTTTTTTTATTTATACATAAAGGGTGATTAAGTAGCTAATATGAACGTGAAAACAAATCCCAAAAAATAAGAAGGGTTAGTAAAAGACTGAATTATATCTGATTGAGAGAAAAAGACAGAGAGGGACAGAAAAGTCAGAGAAGCGTATAGGATAAGGTAACCGAATCACTGGAGGAGAAAACAAGATGCTGTAGGCTGGAGATAGATTGATGAGGAGTAGAAAAAACTGGGGGATGGATGGATAAAAAGCTTTCCAGGCCTCTAGTTCAATGCTCAGTGGTCTTGGTAAGGTCAATGACAAAAATCCAGGGTCCCCTGTAAGACAGACAGACACACACACACACACACACACACACACACCCATTGTCCCTTAACCTCTCATCTAAGTGGATCTAAACCACTTATCCCATCAATGCTCTGTGTGTGTGTGTGTGTGTGTGTGTGTGTGTGTGTTGGGCAGGGTATGTGCATGAGGGAGTAAGACTAAGAGATCAATGCGCTGTTTTGTGTTTGGAGGTGAACTTGGGAGAGCACACATAGCAAAGTCTGCCCACACACAACCACAAAACCACACACACACACCAACAATTACAATCACCTTGAGCAGATATTAAGACTTCAAATCGAAAACGATGTTGAAAGCGTGTTGCATCACGCACATGAAAGAAAACTTCAAAGTTCGCTTGTTTTGTTTCATTAGAAAAATTTGGCTCAAGGACACGCTGTCACACATGGCGTTATGACGGCAGCATGTAACTGTGAGCTGTAACCTCCGATGTCTCGCTAGCACAAATAACAACACACATTTTATCAACACAGTCCACAGAGCCTACCTGTCTTCGAGGTAATTGCTTCGGCTCTGTTTTTGCACATCTGCTGCGACAGGGAGCTGCATGCTAATTGCAGCAGGTGCAAAAAGGCAGGGCAGGGGTAAACCTTATTTAGTGGACGGGCTTCTGGACTGAGCTGAGAAACATTTTATGTGTCTAGAAACTACTGTACGAAGTGGGCTGAGGTTTATCCCTTTGGGGCAGCGCAGCAAGCTTTTGCAGTCCCTCTGGCTTCTATTACTTTTCACTTGTTTCTAATGTTATTCTCTTCTTCCCTTCCTCTTACTTTTGTGTCCCCCTGTATCTTACATCCTAGTCTAACGCTGGTCTTTATCTCTTTGTCTAACCTACTTCTATTTTGGTTAATTCCTGTTTTACTCTGACAGTTAGTTTTCTCATATCTTCTTTTTGTTTTAGTTCCCTTCCCTCCTTGTTATTGTTTGCTGTCCTTATTAGCTTCATCTGTGTTTTACTGCTTTCACCTCCACCCAACCAGGCCCCTGTGTAGTCTTGCGTTTCCCTTTGTCCTTGGCAGATTGTATATTTTCCTCCCACGTGCTTCAGTGTTTCTCATCTTAATCTTCAGTAATGTGGACCATCTGGATTTTAGTTTATCAGCTTTTTAATAAAGCTTGCACTATCTATGTCCACAAAGCCTGCTTCTAAAACTCCTTTACAGTTACTTTAGGCACTAGTAGACTGTCAATTTTAGTTGTACCAGCACAAGTTCTACTTTGAAGGTGAACGGAGATTACATCGAAGGCATTAACTTGCAAACTGTGGCAATCTGGTGACAACCAAAGCAACTGCAAGGAGGTTATTAGTGTAGTACTGTATAACTGTCTGTGACTATTCTTACACTGTTAACCTTTTGGAACGTCACAGAGTGCACACTCTTCTCTAGCAACCGGTGTTTATCAGGCTGACACAATTCACTCTCTAGATCAACATTAAAGGGCTTTAGTAGTTGATTTCACAGTAACTACTAGCTTCTAGCAACCTCCAGCGACTAATCACATCATACTTATAAAAATGACCAGTGCCAAATTGTCAGCAACTCGTCTCTGTGCCTGTGTCAGTATGACCTCACTTGTCCTTTAGGTGTTTTGTATTGAAACAAGTAACATGCTGCTTTTGGAAATGAAGGCATTCGAGGTTTTAAAACCCCAAACGAGTATCAGCAATGCTAAATGCTAATAGCTATTCTCTGTGCTCGCTTTATAAACAACATCTTTTGCGTGCTAACCAAAATGTTGCTTCTAGAGAGGCTGCTCCCTGATATTGTTGCCATAAAGATAAAAGTTAATATGTGCAGGAGTGCTCTGGATCCGATTAATATCTTTGTACAAACACCCCAAACAGTCAGTTTTGATTCAGTTTCCTAAATACACGCAGTGGTACATTTTTACATATTCATTGCCAGTTTTGTCCACTGTGCAGTGGTATTATGGGCTATTTGTTAATAATAATTTTTTAAAAAAGGATTTATGTAATTCAAACTCATTAGTCATGTAAAATGCCATGTCAGGAGAAGGAAATTCAACATAATCATCATATATCACAGGCTCTGGTCACTTATCGTACCTTATTGAAATATTAATGTGGAGAACAGCTACAGGTGTGAATATCGTGCTGCTTCAGGCCTCTGAACAATAATCCACTTGTGGGCTCTAAATGCAGCTCTGTCTCTGTGCTACTCATCAGTTGTTGTGTGAAGTGACTGACGTGACAGTTTTCTTTAAAAGCAAAGCTGTTGCAGTTCGCTTGTTTTGCTCCTTGGTTGACAGTAGAATGCCAGTAACCACAAAGACTGATACTTTATTTCTTAGTGACTCTATTTGTCATTCAGCACTAAACATTACTATTTACCCTTTGTTGTCAAGGATGGATCCTAACAGTTTAATCTCATAATTGGTGTATATAATTATGTCAAATTTTTCTAATTTCTTTCCTTTAAAATGTTTGATTTCAATCAAAGTGTATTTTATTTTTAGAGCACCAGTTCTCAAGTACAGTTATCTTTGCTCACTGCGATCTGCAAGAATGAAGCCAATGTACAGCAATGCTTTTTATGAAATCTTTTGTTTATGATGGCGTTTGTAAAACCTCTTATTTATTGCCAGTTCCTTGAATGGTGTCAGTGAAAAGCTGGGATGTCAATGGGCCTATAATTTCACCAGAAATAACCAGAACAGAGCCAAAGGGTCCACCCTGCATTTTCACCAGAAAATAGCTCTGTTTGACACAGATTATAAGACTTTGACAGTTTGAGTCTCGGTGTTGAACAAATGGTTGAATAACTCATGTCACTGTTGTAGCTAACTTTTGAATGGATAAACAAACCAGCTAAAAACAAACCCACTCAGATTGATTTCAGGGTGCTTGAATTGGCTTAGAAACAACTGCATAGATGGGTTATATTTGTGATGTCAAGTGGTTTCTTTTCTCAACAACTCCGAGAAAGATGTCAACATGCAGTGATACAGAATACTTTTTTATGTATATTTTTAATCTGTTTAGGAACTCCACATACTGCATGAAAGTGTCCATGTCGATGACCGTGGAAGAGAGCGACGAGGGAAAATGCTTCAGTAGCAAAATCCGCCATCTGGAGAAAGCTGAGATAACCCACAGCAAAATGATCCACTGTCCTGATATAGAAGACTATTTGGCTCCATATAAACAACCGCAGATGACCTGGTACAAGGTATGGCTTGAACACAGAGAAGTTTTTATGAGTCTTCTGTTTAAGGTTGCGACTGATCTATTCTGCCTATGTCTCCTGTTAGGAGTGTGAGCTGGTTGAATGGAGAAGCTCCATCATTGTTAATACCACACATATTTGGATACCTGAGATAGAGGAGGGAGACGGGGGAAATTACACCTGTGAATTGCAGTATGGATCCAGATTGGTGCGAAGGACAACGCAACTCAAAGTCACAGGTAGGACATAATGAATGGATGGAGATGGGATACAGTCCAAGAGACTGGTCACTAGTCCACTGGCAACGTTCGGTTGCTTTTGGTGTATTGCCAAGCAGTTGGCACTTGATTTCTAGAGGTTGCTGTTGTTGAGGATACTGCACTTAAAACTGTTATTCTGTTATTGCTTTGCTAACACATTGCTGTGGTTGCCTGTATTTTCCATAGAAGACCACGCACTAACTGCTGAGCAACGGGAAAACTGAAAAAGTGCAACACAAACTGGAAAAGGAGAATGTTCATAAAAATGGCGCCTTACTCTGAAACCAACATAGTTTAAAGGACACACCTTTTACTTTGAAGGCAAGGGTCTCCATTTCAGGTTTGCATTGCTCTTTTCATAGTTTCACTACAACTAGGGGCAATGGCAGCCATGGACCCCCAGAAAGTACTTGTCAATGGGTCAGGAAATAAACTGATTTGTAATTACAAGAGAGTCACTGACTGACCGCAGGTGTACTTGGCTAGGGCTTTAGCAACTGAAACACTGCCAACAACCTCCAGCATCCACTCACAACATTCACTCATTTTTCCCTTGTGACCAGTGGCTGTCTGGCAATCACCAGTTAGCCTCTAGGCTTTAGGGTTAGGCCTCTAGATCTAAAGGCCTGGGCATATAGAGTTAAGAATATGCATCAAATTCTGTCAAGAAGACTTCTGCCTGGAAGGACTGCAATGAGAGAATGGACAAGAACCAAGAATGCAGCTACTGGGTATCACAATCATTTTCCAACCTCTAACAAGTATACAGCCGATTTGTTAAGTGTATCATCCTGAATATGTTCTCCTGACTGAATTTGGTCCGTTTACAGCATCCTGCCATTGATTGCATTTGTCCCTAACCATCAGGAACCCTCACGTTGACTTTTATCGAGTAAAAAGATGAGGGTTCATCCTCCAGCTTCAATGTGTTTATGTAGTGCTGACATAGCTGTGTCGCTAGTGATCACGTAGCACATCATTATATACCAGCTAGCCCAACTTCAGTAACCCTACAAATGTTGGAAGTGATAGCAGAGCTGTACGTTTGAATTCCATTCAGAAATCTCTCAGTCAGAACATGCTATATTATGTTTAGGTGGAAACTAGCGAGCTAACTTCCTGCTAACGTCTAACTCCGTTAAATTTAATAAATTCTGTTTTCATGGATGCCTGGATGTTAAACTTAATTGTTACTAGAACTGAGCGTGGTAGAGCATCACACATTAAATGAGCAACAGTGGTGAGAAATAATCAAAAGCAATATGGACTATTGAATTTGGTTGTAGAGAATATAACGGATGGGACGGGCAGGGATATATATCACTAAAGCTTTGCCAGCTACTGCTTTGCAGTGCCAGCATGTGACTGGAAAGGCACCGTGTGCCAGTTGGGTCAGGAATACATAGTATTTGGTATTCTGCTGGACATATTTTCTATTGCATTTTTTTTTTAAGAATTGTAGAATTGATGAATTACTGTTCCATGGATTAGAGGTCAGCTGACTACCATCAGAGAAAGCAAGTGGACTTAAAATATGGTCAGAATATGTACTCTGCTTCCTTTTAATATACAATGGATCCCTCAGTGACTCCAGAGCATCCATTACTTTGACAGATCCCTCGACTCAGCAATACATCATTCATCATTACTACAGCACTTTTAAAGTTTCTTTGAATGCACATTTCAGATCTACGCTAAAACAACGGGGTACATTCCTGGTATCATTTTGTATATTTGCATTAAACTTTGAATATTTAAAGCTTCAGTGGCTTTTGACTTAACTTTCACTCAGAAGAAACATCTGCTCCGTGCTGTTATGTCTTTAAGCTTACTTCC
This sequence comes from Astatotilapia calliptera, assembly GCF_964374335.1. NCBI lineage: Eukaryota > Metazoa > Chordata > Actinopteri > Cichliformes > Cichlidae > Astatotilapia > Astatotilapia calliptera. The sequence continues at coordinate 20,718,192 of NC_137423.1, forward strand.
ATCTGCGCTTTTGTTATGTGTGTGTGTGTGTGTGTGTGTGTGTGTGTGTGTGTGTGTGTGTGTGTGTGTGTGTGTGTGTGTGTGTGTGTGTGTGTGTGTGTGTGTGTGTGTGTGTGAGCGAGTGTTTTGGGAGGAGGGTTGCAGTCCTGCTTGTGTTTTGCTGTTGTGTCATGTACCATGTGCAGTCGGTCTTTATGAGCGACACACTGTGCTACTTTTGTCCTAGCACACATTCTTAAACGTGCGCCTTGATTTGCTTCGTACATTGTGATATTATTTGCATTCTGACACTCGTATACACACGAAGGAAACAGTCTAGAACACTTACTGCTCCATTTTACTCATATTTTGAATCCCAGAACCAAATTCAGTGTCCTTCTCAACTCGCACTTCTTGCTATAGTTCAGATGCACAGCTTCCTCTTGCAGTGTAGGGCTGAACAGGCAGTACTACATTTCTTGTGTTTGGTGTTGTTGAACGGGTTAGTTTCTATTGCACCCCCTTGTTGAATTGTCACATTGGACCATATCTTAGGTTGTGACAAACAGAGTTTAAAGGTGAAATCAGATACGAGCCTTTTACTCCAGCTTGAAGAAAAAGAGTCATATCTGTGTTGCAAGACCTCAACATATGTTAAACAAAGGAAGTTAAAAATTCATATTTTTGATGTGTTGTCTGAAACCCAAATAAAACATACAAGAAGAAGGATGTTAAAAATGATGCTAGTGAGTATTTTATCACTGTATTAAACTTACAGAGCCATGGCTAAAGATTTCTTTCAAAACTATCTATACTTTCCCAAAACATTATGATGCTTTTTTTTAATTAGCTCACAGTAAATGAAGTTTGGTGCACATTGGTAAGATATTTCGCGTTCCCCGATACACATTAGAGTAGTCATCAAAGGAATCTGACTTTCTTTGTATACTGGCTGTTTTCACTGTCATTTTCAGTCCAGTTCCTGCACTTGATATTTGTTTGCTAAGCCTTTTAACACTATCCTATGAATAATTCAAGCATAAAAAGGTAACTTAAGGGATGAACCAATGTTTTGTCTACACATAACATACAACCAATCACTCTGTCAGAGAACCAATTTTAGGTTGTACATTTAGATAATTTGTTATTAGCATCCTGTTAGAAAAATAATTCTTCAGTTGAAACTTTGAAAATTTCCAAAGATAACACAGTCTGACATAAAATATTATGTTTTGGATCAACAAGATGATTACCAAAGAGCTATTAGCTAGAAACATGTCTTTATGATGTGCAGTGTGTAATTACAAAATTAATGAAACTGGACAAAAGAGAAACTGTCTACAGTTCACGAACAACATCTGATGGTCATGTCCTTTAGAAATAAGAATGAATCCAGCAAAGACCCGACACAGGACCTGAGAGATTCATCTGGCACTTCAGTTGATCCATCTAATGTTCACAAAATTGGTCATAACTTAAAATATTGATAAAACTGAAAAACTCTTGTTGGCTTATATAATGTATTTAACTATATTTTTACATGTTTCAGTAAATCTCTGCATCTATTTGCAAATTTTTCTAGCAAAGCATAAAAATAAATGAGGGTTGGCCAAAGGCGTTCTCGTATATCCTGGTTACACAGTGTAGACAGAAAGGTAAAACAGCTTTGATTATTTCCCCCAGATTCTGATCGAGCAGACGTGAGACAGCCTCGTGTGAGAGTGGTCTGACTGTGGCCATAATCAGGGATGGCCTGTATAAGATATACTACTATATTGTTGTGGTAAAAGCAGGCTCACTCATGCAGAAAGAGCATTCAGGAGACATCTTGCGTAGAAGCATTTATTGCAGCATGCTCAGCCGAGGAGAACAGAATGCAGTATTATGGGTTGATGTAAAGGACCTGTCCACTGTGGGAGCTATCCTGATAAAAGCGCGCATGTACTTTCATTTTTATTTATTCACTTCTTGACACAGACAGTGCCCACTGATAAACTGAAAAAAATCACATATAATAAAAATGAGTTAGTAGTCCTATAACCTCGACTTCATTGTCCCTGGCCAGTTCTTCAAACTGCAACCTGAAATTGGAATAAATTTGGGTGCATTGCTCATTCCTCTCTGCCTTTGTCACTCTCACAGAAGCAGCTATGTGGCAGAGAAGACATGCTAACGCCAGGTTTTTTTTCCTAACAGGCTCTTTGGTGTCTCCAGACAGATGCTGAGTCATTACACCGTTCCTCTATAACCCTGCCTGAGAGATCATTTCTCCACATATACCATAAGACAGCTCAGGTTTTCTCTATGGATGAAAGTAAATACAAAGCTTACTGTGAAGTTTTCAAATATTTCAAGGAAACGTAAAGTAAGTTCTGAAAAAGAAACCTATTGCTAACACAACACAGTTTATGAAGAATATCAGAGAATTCCAGCTTGACTGAAGTTAGAATGAACGACGTGTAAAGGAAAATTGAGACCTACCACTGTTGCAAGGGATTTTTTTTTAAATATAAATGGTGAGATTTAGTTAATTAGCTAATATATAAACAATCAAATAACAGTGAGTCCACAGGAGCAAAACAAAAAAAATTACCAGAACGTTTGCTGTAAGTAACATCATGTAGTTTCACTGCTCTGGGACAATAAAGGTCAAAATGGGCTTTATGTGGCCCACGATGTAAAAAGAGTTGGACATTCCTGGTTTACACATTTATACAACAGACTTTGTTTTCTCCTCTGCAACAGGCTCGGTTTCCTCACTTTAAATATGTTGTTTTGTGTCACTAATTTAACACAGTTTCCTAAAAGAGGATGAGGCTACAGCTCGTGTAAAAATATGCAAAACATGTCATTTCATTATTCTGAAAGCACATAGTGAGGTACATTATTATTATTTAATAACTGTGACATTTCTCATAAGAGATATGACAGGTCCTGCTGGAAGAATTGTTCATAAAGAATTTTTCTTTATTACGTTTCATGCCAGCTAAGGCTGCATGCTGTTTAGATTTTACCAGCTGTTTGGTTTTATTTTTGCCTGCATCAGATAAGTTACCTAAATGAGCAGGGAGGCAGACTAACGTATGGGGATAGACAAACTCAGTGATGCAATGTGAGCATGAAGCTTTGTGGGTTTATATATGTGTCAGCTGCATGCTGCACATGCCAACTGCTATCAGGCCAATTTATCTTGCCCCATTTAGGAGGTTAGAGTAATTCTTTGACACTTATTTCATTTTATTCATCTGCTTATATCTATGACTATTTCTCACTGCCTCCAGGGCTTAGGGACACATTTCTGGCCTTTCCAAGCCGATGCCCATGACCTACTGCAAGTTTGTGCACTTAAATTCATACTGTATCTTGTATTATGTAATGGAAAATTCAACATTTGAGAAGGATGCTTCAAAAACACTGTAATGATCTGGTTTTCGAGGATTCTTGGAAATCAGCATCTGCAGTGGACACTTACATTAATGTTCAGACGTGTGCTGATGTGTGCCCGGGCCTCATCTAAACGTCTCTGTCCTTGATCCTGTAGGTGGGTCTGTGTCTCTTGGCAACAGGCTTTCTCATCATCCTTTTCACATGAAATTGAGATTAAAGTAAAGAGTCGGGCAGAGCCGGCAGATCGACTTTTCCCTTCGATGTTGAATCCAGGTATTGGAAAAAAATGCAATAAGAAGAAACATTTTAAATGTCACACTCTCAACAACTCGTTTAAAGCGCCTTTCTGTTACAGCTCTCGTTTAAATATTTAAATAGTGTGATTAATTGCTGTCTCTAAGAAAAGTGTACACTTTATAAAGGAAGAGAATGCCTTGTGTTAAAGACGCAATTCTCTTATTGGAAACTGGAATATTTTTCCAGACTGTAACATTTGGGATTACTTTGCATTATAGCCGTTACCAACTACTTGCTTGTCAATCCAGTTTCCTAGAAATGACGTTTGTAAACATTCATATTGTTTTCCCAGTTTATCTACCCCAACTCATCGCCCCCAACCAGTCACAGCCGATGGTTGCCCCTCCCCTAAACCTGGTTCGGTCAGAGGTTTCTTCCCGTTAAAAATTAGTGTTTTGTTCCCACTGTTTCCAAGTGCTTGCTCAAAGTTGTTGGGTTTTACTCTGTCTGTATTATTGTAGGGTCGACCTTGCAATATACAGATTATAAATAAAACTGAAATGAATTGAATTAAATTGAAATAACAGGGGACAGTGTTATTGCTGGATGGAAGATCTTCGAAATAATGCTTTTTGCATGGAGATGTTTAGAAGAGTAGGTCGGTTTTCTTCAAATCAACTCAACTAATGTTTATATTTCAGTTTATTATACAAGTGCATATTTGGATGTTAAGAAGTGAATGGAAAATTGTGGGTGAGGAGGCAGAAAGAAACTGTCCATGAACAGAAAGTGCAGCATGGTGTACAGACATAAAGCCCTTTGAGGAACTCTAGGTTTTGTGACAGTGGGCTATATAAATAAGACTTTTCTTACATAAGCAGGGCCCAATTATGAAGAAATACTGTCTGTGAGCATGAGAAATATATCAGAATATACTGCTGCTCTGACATGAGCGGCGCCTGCAGTTGAGGAGAAAAAAAATCCAAATGCAAACATTGCCTCTCTGTGCCTGTGACACCCTTTCAGAGGGAGATTCTTCATCTTAAGAGTTTCACTTCTTCTTTAAGTGCAGGATAATAATCATAATTGTTGGAAGAAGAACAGGTATGCTATAGCAGAGCATATTTTGTGTACAACTAAATGTGACAAAAAGCTGTTAATATGGTCTATCCAAGCAGCTGAACGGCAAAGTTTGCACAGTTGGTGTAAATACATTACTTAATATGCATTTTCTGCAGATGTATTGTGGCTTATACAAAGCATATTCTTACCCTGCCTAAATACAACAGGCATCACAGGCAGTTAGCTGAATAGCATTACTAATGATGGCATGCATGTGCTATCTGCTGCATATACTGAAGCTGTGTGCTGTATGTCAGTAGCCTCTGGTTACACTTTGGGGCTGAGGATGAAGGTTTGTTTTTAGTTCCTTTAGTTCTGTGTTCCTAAAGTATTGTGCATGTGTGTGTATGTGTGTGTCTGTCTACATATCACAGAGTCCAGAGTCATATAGCATTACAATTGTTGTCTAAGGACCCTGCATACACACAAATGCTTAAGGAAATATGTACCCACAGAGAAACAGATGAAGCAAATCCACGGTCCGCTGGGTAGAACAAATCTGACCTGGTCACATCAGAGATAATTCAGGGTCAATGGAGCATTCAGAGAGAGGAGAGATAAATAACAAGGAGAAAGTGAATTACAAGAAGAGGGAAAGAGCAACAAAAAATAATAACAGTAATGACCTGTCTGATCAATGCAGTCATTGCAGCAAATTGTAACAAGAAAATAGACTCAATCGCTTGAAATTAGCATCTTTGATGTAAAACCACAGGATAAATGTGTAATAGAGCACACTGTGATGTCTAAAATAAAAACATTTATTAATAAAGATGTAAAATGCAGCCAAAACTATACTTTCGTTATAAAGACATGATGGATTTTATATAAGTAGAGTGACAGCTTGGCCATGCTGTGCCCTCTGTTCTGTTGGGATTTTTTTCGTTATTTCGAGCATTTAAGTATTCTGATGTTGGCGTTTAGTTCAAAGCACAACTACGCACAATCTAGAGCACCATCTGACATAAAGCTGTTTACAACTCAATCGCTCTACATGATCATCCAAAGGATTTTTTGTTAGTTGCTGAAATGACAAAGTGAGTGATTCTTGGAGGAAGTGAAACACATTTTTGAAAGGATGTTTCTGCAGGCAGACAGAGGCAAAGCTATAGCAGGCTGAACTCTCTAATTTGTTTTTGTATCTGTCGAGTCCCACGGTGAAGAGCTCCAACAGCCCTGAGCTGCCTTCAAGGGCAATCTGCTAGCTAGCACAGCATAGCTCTGTGTGTGTGTGTGTGTGCGTGCGTGCGTGCGTGCGTGCGTGCGTGCGTGCGTGTGTGCGTGCGCGTGTGTGTGTGTGTTCTGGCCTGTGAGTAAGCACAAACAAAGAAAAGTAGTATATCTGATGCAGCCTGTGCTCTATTTTCATGTGTGTGATACGGAGAGAAAATCAATAAATGTGGACACCTGCTCTGAAATTGGCAATAAAAGCAAATCAAGGGAAACATTATCAGATATGTGACAGATCACAACTATTTCCCATCACAAAATTACCAGCGCTGTGTTTCTTTAATGTTTACACATTGCTGATTTGAAATGAACACTGCCATTACAGAGATTATAGGATTTTGCTGACAGCTCCACAATCACATTAGTATTACATGATGTCAAAATAAAGAAAGAAGTGAAGACATATTAATATTGCTGTGGTGTACAGTGTAAGGTCAAAAACCAAACAAAAACAAAAATCACCATCTATCTATTTTTTTACCTCTTATGTGGGGTCGGGTAACTTTGGCAGCTGCCCACGCAGAGATAAGAAACCAGCCTGCCCACTGTGTCTCACCGAGGGTGTCTCCTTTTTGGAACAGAGTCCAGAAAATGAAACTAAGAAAGTCTTCCAAAGAAATGACTCTCGTCGTTCCAGAGCTCACTGAGGCAAGCCCGACTATATCTAGTTGGTATCTCTACACCTCACAAATCAACACCCCCTGCAGGTGGTGAGCCCACAGGAGTGAGGGCCTATGACTCCTCTTTGGTCTGTGCCCAGCTGGGCCCAACGGGCTAAGGCCCAGGCACCAGGCCTCCCATGAGCGCCCTCCTCAGGGCCCTGATAACCCTTTTCTGGACAGGGTAAACTGGCCTGTTGATCTTTCCTCGTTCATTGGCGTCATAAAAGAAAACCTCAGACTCTAATATTTTGTTTGAGTTTAGTGTTGATGACGTAGCATCGCTTTATGTCACAACACTTACTTTGATCCCGTGTTGTCGGGCTGGTTCCTATCCCAGCTGCCACAGGACGAGAGGTGGGGTACACTGTGGTCAGCCTATCACAGTGTTTCTTATTATTTGATTGTGCTGGCCGTAGCATTTCTGTAACCCATCTTTTCTTTTTGTTTCATGCTCTGAGCTAATCTGTTAACATTTGCTCAAATAAACAACTTCTACATTTTTAAGCCGCCCTCTCACTGTTTTCGGCTTTTCCTCACGCTCTTCCCATGCATAGCCATTTTTCAAGAAAAAAACTCATCCATATTTCAGAGGCAAAGTAAAATGTGTGTTAGCAAAGTACACAGCATTCAGGCTAAATTTAACTGCAGAGGATTTCTCCATTGAGGTGTGTGTGTGAGAGCAGGATAGAAGCAGCGAGAGAAACAAAGAGTCAGAGACAGAGAGGTAATTTATTGTGGCGCAAAAATATTTGGAACCTCACTGGAATAATGTCAAGACTAACGCAAAATTATTTCCCCTGCATCCCAGTTTTTCTCTTCCACACACACTCACAGAGACAGAGATGCTTTTAAAAGTTTCTCTTCTGTTAAACCCACTCTGTGCACATCTATTACTCTTACACATATAACACACATGTACTGTGTGAACGTTTTGTTCATGCATGCACGTCTGTTTTCCTTTGTGTGACGAACAGGCTCGTGACCTATTTAGATACTCACCTTCTAATTCATTGTGAAATTGACTGTGTTCTCCAAAGACAGAAGGCGAAATTGTTAAAAAAGATAGATGAAGCCAATTTGAGCCTCCATCTTCTGTTCACTGTAACCAGTTCACAGTATTTAGGCTCAGGGCACAGTTGTATTTGTCAAAATGTTGTTACATCAAGGTGCCTTTGGCTTTCCTCTCCAGCCAGTGATGTGGATGACTGAGCCTTGCTTACTGTAAATGAAACTACTCTCCACAATAAAAAAAAATGACTCTGTGGAATTTGAGAGATCATTTTATAAAAACAATTTATTTAACATACCTTTGATTTAATTCCAAGTCTTGTTTTAGAAACATATCATGATGAGCGGTAATTTCAGCAGTTGCACAGCTTGAGGAAATCAGAACACTAATATCTAACTAGGAGATATCAGACATGTGGATACTAGAAAAACTATTTGTTTTAGTGTAATTAACAAGTTGAAAACAGAGCTATTGAATGTTTTCCACAGGAAACGTCATCGTGATTATTGGAAAATGGTAATAGGGCTGTGTGAAAATTCACACTGAAGGTGCGAAGGCGGTTAAAGTTGAGTTTTAGAGAAAACAAATTCTGAAATGCTGTACACTGTAATGAAGTTTGATGGGTACAGACGAGTAATTTTTAAAAATCAAACATGTGGAATGAGTCAGCTACAAAACGTAACCACTGCCTCTTAATGAAGGGTTCAGTTTTTAATGAAGTGGTCTTTGCATCCAGCAAATAATTGAAGGTCGCTCAGCAAAAATACGCACATATAACACTTCTGGTTTTTGTGATGTGTGTGCTGACTGGAAACGCTGTATGTTGGTACGTAATTGTCCTTTTCTGTGTTTAATTGTTGTTCAACCATCTAAACTGCACAGTGGTGGGAAGGTTTCGTCTGTGGTGACAATTAGAGAGTGTTGGACTAAAGATGATGGTGCATGCATCAGACCAAGTTAGTTCATAAGAACAGAGCTCCTGCACACCATCTCACTTTAATATCTGGAACATGCAGCTACAGCCTGCTCCCTATTGACTTGTGTGTCTGTCCCTCTGTGCCTTCTGCTTTACTGGGATAAATGACTTCTGTCCAAATATTGGCCATTTTAAGGCATATGCTAGACTGAATTATTTTTCTTTGGAAGACTTTCTTAGTTTGAAAAAAGTAAACAAGATTTTTGCCCTGTGTTACATCAAATTCATGTTTTTATAAAAAGCAGAGCGGTGGTTATGCTTGAATGTATCTGTTTTTCTTCACAGTAGGTTTATATTACCTAGACAATTGCTTTATTATAAAACATAATCATTCAGTTGTGGGTTTTGCATCTGCTGCCAGGGTTACAGCCCACATCTTCAGTACATGCAGAGCAGCTGTGGGTTTTTTACACAAACTGCATAAAATATGATTTACTCTCGTTCACTCTTTAAAAATATTATTATAACTGAAAAATCCTTGTTGAAAAGACACACACATAGTGTCATATTTGTGTAGTAATTAATGTCAATGTGTTTAAAAACTGTCTTCAAACTACCTACAATATTAATTCCATAATGATGCTAATTTATGCTAGCAATACCAAAATCACAGAGTGCTTTTATTACATAAAAACAGCTTAATGATAAAATTGTAAACAAAATTCCAGCAGGCTTCAACAAACTTGTTTTTTTAATACTGTTGTTCAAGACCGTATTAAAAATATTTTTATGTCTATTTTCTTTTAAAAAATAAAACCAAGTAGATAATTATTTACATCTCAGGCTCCAGTGGTGTGGCGACTGACGCATGTGCTTGGTAAGTTAAAAGACACAAATCCCAAACAAACATCGGTGGACTACCTGCTGTAGTGCCCCCTTGTGCCAAGGAAGCAGCCAAAAATAAAACCAACTGATATTTGGTTGGGGTTTTTTTTGTTACTTTTATGGTCTTTTTTAGGTTAGTCTTTTGAGGTTGGTGTTACCCTATTAACTATCAAAATACCAACTGTCATAGTTGATGTTTACTTTATGTTGAATAATAGTTTTTCACATCAAATGGTATCACTTTAATCATTAAGATCTGTTAGCTTAGCTACACAGATGGGGTTTTATGACAGAACAGTTTTCATGCAACAACATAAACGCAGTGTTTAGAGAAGAAAAGCCAGAGGATTCCTTCAGTCAGTAGAATTAATTAAAGAGGAATAACAGATTGTCAGTTTCCTCCAAATCCATCTGAAAGATGTTGACTGATGACTGAAATACTGCACCATAAGCTAGCCAGCTAACCTGCTTATTTGTAGCTGGAACTTTCCTGTGATAGGTGCATACTGCAAACATCCCAAAGAGACAAGTGAGTAGGTGTGTCTGTATACTCTTGATCTATTTTTTGATCACGTTTCAGTTTATATCACTAGGTATAATATTTCTCTTGCACTCTCCTTGCCCTGCTAACAGTAAGAAGTCAACCTGATAATGTTGTTTAGTTAGTTATTAGTTTATTAGTTAATTTCAGCCGAAAAAACTTACTTTGACTTGTGATTTCTATTTTTGTAGTGATTTAATTCAGATGTTATACTTAAATGTATCTTTTGGAGACATTTTTTTATACCCTGCTTTTGGTGTGTACATAATAATGCATGTGTGTGCATTTGGCTCTAGTGATTTAATATCCTTTGTTTTTTTCCACTTGAAACAAGATTCAACATGATTCAACCACTGGTCTGGAAAATAAGGGAGTGAGGAGCTCTATCATGTATACACATATAGTTGCACGTACAAGATTAATTTGTCCACTGTTGCTGAAGGAAGGCAAAAACACATGTTCTTTACCTACACACACAGTTCCTTGGAAAAAGGACACAAAACACCGTGGATGTTAACTTTGTCTCCGAGTACTGCTTTTCCCTCTCTCACAAACACACATAAGAAAACCCAGTGGTCAAGTTAATTGCATTAGACCACCTTAAGATGCAGACCCTTCTGTGTCTCACACATCGATACCTCTGACAGAGGAAAACAACAAAACAACAAAAAGGACAAAACAGGGAAAAAAGCACATGAAAAATGCAAAAAAAAGAAGATAAAAAAAAACCTATTTGAAGAGGGAACAAGTGAAACAATTATGCTAATTGGTTTACACCAGGTTACCCACTCCAGGACATCTGTAGCAAACTTTGTTTGGCCTCTGTTGGTTTGACAAATATTATCTGTTGCATTATTATCTGTGAGCTTTGGAAAACGACATCTCATCTGTTTTCTCTCTCAGAAAAGCAATCTGCGCTAAAATAAAATCTGTGATTATTAACATTTGTTTACCAAGCAGAGAGCTCTCTGAAACTACTTTTAAAAACAAGTCTTATATCAAGTAGGCTCAACGTATTACAACTGAGGTAGATCCTGTTCTGTGAGATTTTGCTCTGTGATTCTGCGATGAACATGTCTGCGTAAACATGTTTTGTTTTCTGTATAGCATTAGCATAAGAGTGCAAATGAAATATTTTAAGACTCACTTCAGTTTTATTTATACAGAATCATAAATCACAACAACAGTCGCGTCAAGGCGCTTTATATTGTAAGGCAGACCCTACAATAAGACAAAAACCCAACAGCCATATGACCCTCTATGAGCAAGAACTTTGGCGAGTCAAGTCGGTGCTCCTGTTAATTTTGCTGACCAATAAACTTCATCATAGTTTTCATCAGTGACCAGGACAAAGTTATGAGCCAAGATTAGCTAACTTTGTTAGCAAGATTCAGCCATAAAGGAGGTGAAGTTCAACAAAGTGGTAACCTCCAGGACTGCTAAAAACACAGCTTGCAGCAAGTGTGTGATCTGCTTTATGGGATAAAATTATAGACTTTTATGAGTTTGTCACTTAGCAATAATGAGCTTAACTAAGCTAGCTAGCAGTAGCTGACAACTTAGCTTATCTTCCATCCACATGTCGATACTACTTTCAAAAAAACAAACTTAGTAGCTAAACGTTAATGATTTGAATCTGGCGTCTGAATCCAGGTTAACACATGGTGGCCAGCTTTTACACTGAAGAGGGTCTAACTATTTATATGAGCTAACCATAAACTTAAATAAATAAATGAGCACATTTCCTTGAATTTTATGTTAATAAATATGTTAATATGTTAATATTTAAATATTAACATATTGAAAGATCGCCCTGTAAATGCATGAGCACACAGTACATCAGAGAAAAGTGAACACAGTGAAAAGTGGAGAGGACATTTAGGAATATGTCTTCAAAGTGAGTTGGTCAAAAAATGATGTCTGAAACTGTCTGCTGACTTTACAGTACCGCTCCTCTGTGATAGCAGCCGGTGTACACTGACCTCAGATAGGAGGAAGAAATGAGGAGCATATGGGCCTTCTATGCTGCACATCTTTGACACACATACCAGAAAAAAGGACAGGTCTAATGGAGAGCATTTATTATTTGCAGTCCATTCGTTTAGATGCTTCAGGTCACTTACTTCTCTGCTTTATTTAAAACAGAGATAATGTTAATGAAATTATATCAGTTTGTGTGTGTGTGTGTGTGTGTGTGTGTGTGTGTGTGTGTGTGTGTGTGTGTGTGTGTGTGTGTTTGTTTCTTGCAAAAAATAGTAGGAAACATTATTTTTATAATAAGTCATTTCCTATCACATCTCTGGCCTTGTTTGAGCAGAAGAGTGATGCTACTGTCTCCATATACAGTAACAGTATCACATAACATATTTTCATTACTAAGTGATGGTTTGTAGTACTTTTTAAGAGCCCACCAGTGGGTTATAGTCACAGCATAAGCGCACAAGCCAGTCACCCACCTTCACACCATAGTTCTTACCAAGGTTATTATAGTTAACGAAAACTAACGAAATAACGAAAACTAGAAGTGAAAAAACATTTCGTTAACGTAAATAAAAATAAAAACAGAAAAAGGAAAACTAACTAAAACTGTAATGAGTGTTCACAAAACTAACTAAAATTAACTGAATTTATAAGAAAAATGTGTTTAGTTTTCGTAGATGTGTGCGTGTCATACAATAGTCAAGGGTGAAAATGAAGTTTAGTTTCCAGAGTTTTTTCTTGCTGTGTCTCATTATGCCAGCAGGTGGCAGTACGTTAGCCGAATCGTCTGTGTTGCTGCTCCGTCCACGAGCAGAATCATGTCAGGAAAAGTCAGGAGAAAGCGCCAGAGTCCAGTTTGGGATTACTTTGAATATGACTGTGTTTTGGATAAAGCAAGTGTCTTGTAGTGGAAAGAGACAAATTATGAGGGACATTTCTAAAGGGAAAAAAATCCCACAAACCTTAAAGTGCACTTGAAAAGCTCATACAAGAAGGCTAACCTAGCTTACCTTGAGAAGGTAAGGGAGCACACTCAACCCTCATCCCCAGAAACAGAAGCTAACCCCAGGCAAGGCAGCGTGATGCATCCCGAGACAACAGGACGGGGATATCTACATAACTGTGTGAGTCAATTGCCTTCAAAAAGTTTATCAATTCACTTGAACCAAAATTACGAACACCCGGTGCTGCAAGAGTTAATAGTCTCATTGGGGCCAAGATATACGTTTTATCGTTGCCTGGTATCAATGGTTGTTCATCTGCCTTTATTTATTTATTTATTTATTTATTTATTTAAAGAACCCATAGGTGGGAATGTGAGTTGTCTGTCTCTGCGTGTTAGCCCTGCGACAGACAGGCGACCTGTGCAGGGTGCAGGGTATGGTAGCTGGAATAGCAACATACCCAAGGATAAGCAGAAGAGCATAACTGATATGATGAAACTGGGATTTTGTTACACTTAATTATTGCAAACACAACTAAAACTATAACTGAAACTAATCAAAACTAAACTGAAACTAAGGATTTTCAAAAAAATAAAAACTAAACTAGCAAACAATTGGTAAAAACTAATTAAAACTGATATAAAATTGAAAATCTGAAGTCAAAACTAAATTAAAATAAAAACTAATGAAAATTGCAAAACTATTAAAACCCTGGTTCTTACTAAGAATGTAGTGACTATTGTCAGAATCATTAAGTGCATTCATAAACTAAATAGCCTAATATTAAATCCATAAAGTCTTCCAAAACATTCATTCCATGTTTTCTCTTTAAATTCATTACCCAAAACCCAGAAACAATTATTGATAAAAAGTGGAAATGCAGGGAGACTGAAGTGCTTCTTTTCAGAGCTTCTAACTCACAGCAGTTTATTGTTTCTCTTTTTATCCGACATTCACGTCGTTTTATTTAATCAGTTAGTTGTCCTTTTTTTGTTCTTTCAGTTCCTTCCCATCTTTTTTCTGCACGTTGAAACATTTCCCCTGCTTTTCCAACCTCATGGCAAAAATTAATCTCTTAGTTCTCTCTCCTGTGGCTCATTTTGTGGCCTGTTTCTTTACTATCGTACTACTTACTTATGGCTTCTTCTGTATCTTCATCACTGCTTCTATTCTCTTTCCACCAGCTCTTTCCTGTCCTTCATTTCTTTTTACTCTTACATTCAATGCATTCAGAAACAGGGATAGTATTTAATAAGGCTTAACACTAGGGATGCACCGATACCGATACTGGTATCGGGTATCAGGGCCGATACTGTAAAATGTGTGTGTACTCATACTCGTAAAGGTTAATCGATACCATGAACCGATACTAACTTATTTCATTAATCAGAGGGTGGCTTGTCATTTCTGTTGTAGTTTTTTAGATTGGCCACTAGGGGGACATCCCGCGCTAAACAGGCACAGGGTTAGGCGAGTGAGACTGGCGGCTCCAGATAAAAAAGAGAAACTGGAGGCTGCTGTAGCTAGGCTAAACAAAATGTCAGCAGTGTGGACCGGAGCAGCCAACTTTAACTCGGGTTTTGGAAAAGCGATGAAAAATGTCAAGAGAAAATCCACGGGCAGTTAAAATAACAGAGACTCTGATTCATTTTATCGCTCTGGATGACCAGCCAATGCCGGTCGTGGAAAACAGAGGATTGCGCCATTATCACAATTGCGATAATGGTGCCAAAACTTTCTGAAGAGGTAAAGACAAGCAGTGTGTGCGCGATGTCAGTCCTTGGTTTAACGGCACAGTGGACTGATGATCCACGTGCAGATGGGGAGTTTGTTCGTCAATGCCAAATACTTTCGTTATTTTGTTTGTTTGTTTACAATATGGACACATAAAGTTTATTTTATTTTCAAACCTAATTTGTATTTATTTTATTCCAGACAGAAGTGTTTATTTATTATTCTGAAAGCTCGAGTTAGTGCCAATAGTTCAGAGATATTTTGTTAAATTACAATGTGGAGACTCTGTAATAATTTAACAGAAGTGCTTATTTTTCACTTGAAATTTTTTTGTGGTCATTTTTAATAAGATTTAATTTTTTATCAGCAGAGAATAAAATAAAACCTGTCTTCCAATTCATTGCATTTGTGTGTGTGTGTGTGTGTGTGTGTGTGTGTGTGTGTGTGTGTGTGTGTGGTAGGGCTGCCACAAACGATTATTTTGATAGTCGACTAGTCACCGATTATTTTTGCGATTAGTCGACTAATCAGATCATCATCCATTGGACGTACAGCGTATAGCTTATTGCACCAGCAGCATCTGGTCTTATATAACTATCATTAGCTTACAGCTTGAAGTGTTTGTGCTAACTAAAAATAAAGACAAGATGGTAGTTTATTAATTTTAATGAAATTTGCAGATTGTTTCGGTGAAGTTTAATAAACTCCTTGCTTTCTAAAATATAACAGGACACCGGAGTATATTCTCCAGCGTCTCACACTTCTGATAATCAGCTGTCTGCTTGACAGTTTTAGCTGTGCAAAAACTATAACTTTAATCTCAGCCAAACCGATTTACTCAGGAACAAATAAAATACTAAAGAAAGCCAAACAATAACATTTTTAAGTTATCTAAGTGACTCATATATATGTTTAACCTGACTAGCGAAAGACGGCGGTGGGTTTGAAAACGATTTGCCGGGAGTCCGGTGTTCTCACGGCTCTAGTTAGCCTTGCCCCCGCCTAGCTAACGAGCTAGTGGGTAACAGACGTCTCCGAAAACGTCGGAGCGCTTTTGAAAATATGTGGTGTCCTGATAAACTGAGCAGATATTTGAGGTTTACACAGCTACATTCTCGCCTGAAAATATGTTAAACATTTATTTTGTGACCCAGAAAGAATAATAAGAGTAAAGTTAAAACTAACTAGCTGCCGCCATTGTTGACAACTGCGCTGGGCTGCGCTATGAATTCTGGGACACAGCTTCTTCTTCTTCGGGGTTTAACGGCAGCTGGCATCCTTGTACATGCAGTGCTGCCATCTTCTGTTTCAGTCCGTTATTACACTCTTAAATCCTACTACTCATTCCTGCGTCCTTTGTGATCTTACAAAGCTTCAAACGATGCGTCGACTATTAAATTAGTCGTCGACGATTTTAATAGTCGACATAATCGTGACTAGTCGACTAATCGTGGCAGCCCTAGTGTGTGGTAGAAGTAACGGTTTTTGTACTCTGTATCAGCAAGTACTCAGATCCAAGTATCGGTATCGTATCAGTTTGAAAAAATTGGTATCGTTGCATCCCTACTTAACACTATGCCTTGCTTTGTTTTAGTAGTGCCATTTTGTACACACTGCACATCTGATGACCATAATAATAATGAGAAGAAGACAAAAAAGAGTTCTCATAAATGATGTCATAAAAAGAGAGAAAGATGCATAAAGGTTGGAAAAGGACGAGGTAATGGCAAGAAAAGTGGAACTAAATTTATTATAAAGCATGTCAGCGTAACCTTTTAGTGACCTGAATTTCCTTTGTGCTGTATGTAATCTGACTCAGAGTAATTTGTATCTTTGTAACAAGGGAAACAGGACAGGAGAATCTCTCTGAGAAGGTTATTTCCACCTCAGACAGACAAATTCATCATGTGTGCTCTGGCTCTGTGTATGTGGGTTGCCTTTTTGGAGATATGCACACATAGCGCGCACTCACCTCTGTGTGTTTCCTGTCGTTGTTGTATGATTGTGAGCATCAGATCTGATTTGGCCAGACAGTCTGACCTCCGGTGACTTCTCTTTCTGTGAATATTAATGTAGTCCTTTGGCTACAAATCCTTCTGCATCACCCTCATTGTGTGATTCACTAAAATTGCTTTATTTACTAATGTACTTCCAAATGTTTCAGGTGGAATAATTTTACATGTCTTTATAGGAGTTTCAATTAAAAATTTATCTGAAGATTACAGTTTGCATTTTGGTTGCAACTTATTATCTTTACTATTTCAAACACATGATTCTTGCTAATATTGTGTTGGTTCCTCTTTTGCTGACAAAACAGCCGTGACCAGTCGAGGCTTGGACTTCACAGCTGAAGGTGCTCTCTGGTATTTGGCACCATGTTGATGTTAACAGCAGATCCTTTAAGTCCTGCAAACTGCGAGGTGGGGCTCCATGGATCCGACTTGTTTGTCCAGTACATCCCACAGATGCTCGCCTGGATTGAGATCTGGGGAATTTGGAGGTCAAGTCTACACTTCAAATTCGTTGATGCGATCCTCAAACCATTCCTAAACCATTCCAGCTTTGTGGGAGGATCATTTACCCTCTTGGAAGAGGCTACAGCTATCATGGAATACCGTTTCTATGAAAGCGCCCACATGATTTGCAGCTTACATCCACACAGACCCTTGTCCAAAACATCACACTGCCTCTACTGGCTTGTTCTCATAGTGCATCCTGGTGCCAGGTGTTCACCGGCTAAGCAACACACACGCATCGAGCCATGCGTGCCACGTGTGGTAAAGGAAAACATGATTCATTTGACCAGGCCACCTCCTCCTGATGCTCACGTCCCCTTTATTGACTCTTTCTGTTATTTAGAGGGGCCAGCATGGGCACCCCGACTGGTCTGAGTCTATGCAGCCCGATACACAACAACATGTCAGGCACTGTGTGTTCTTACACGTTTCTCTTTTCAGCACTTTGAGTTAAAGTAGCTCATCTGTTGGATCAGAGCACATGGACCAACCTTCATGCCCCACCGCCGTTCCTTCCTTGGACCACTTTTGATAGATACTGACTTCTGCACACTGAGAAAAGTCCACAAGAGCTGCAGTTTTGGAGATGCTCTGATACAGTCGTCTAGCCATCGCAATATGGACCTTGTCAAAGTAGCTCAAATCCCACTTTTCCTACTTCCAGCATCTTTGAGGACAAAATGTTCGCTTATTCCCTAATATATCCCATGCACTAACATGTCCCATGATGAACAGATAATGGTTCATCAATACTGTCCAACAGTGCATGCCTGCATCTTAGATATATTCAACTGCCGTGTCTTGCTGTCATTTTGTATGATGCAGGAGAAAATGATTAGCAACAGATAGATAATAGCATAGATATAAAGTTCTGAACAAATTCTGATGAGGGCCGTGTTGTCTTCACCAGAGAATTGGTTTAGAGATGTCCAAAAGGCAGGAGATGTTCCTGATCAGCAGTGTTGAGGACCAGTGGTGCGAGCACGGGCAAACAAAAAACTGGCAACAAGGTGTTAAGGGATGTGCTGGGAGAACATCCCTCTAGCCTCGCAGGTATCCTGTAGCACCTACGCATCGTTGAATTGGAGCTTTTTTGGTGACCGACATCATATTAGGCAGGTGGTTATAATGTTTTGACTCATCAGTGTATAATCAGCTCTGGAGAGCTGATGAGATGTTTTTGATGTCTTCTGTTTCCACAGTTTGAAAGCAGAAGTAGTCCACTGACATCATGTAAACATATCTTCACAAAAAAAGCATTTTTACACAAAAAGGCTGTAATATTTTAAGACGGTATATTGTCTTTTCCACGACAGTTTCCTCAGAGGGAGAACTGCACCAAATGTAATTTCAGTGTAATTTTCCTTTACGTACTGTGTGCTAAGTGGAAGGAAGGACAGAGAAAGAGAGCCAAGAGACACAGAGAGAGAGCGAGGATGAGATGAAATGTGACACAGGTCATTACACTGGACTTAATGAACCCTGTTTGCCTTGATAACCACCCTTTTCATTAACTGCTGCTACACAACACCCTGTTTGCTCGTGACATACACCCTCCACTCACTGCCTGCCCATTGTCTGGGACCACAGAGTGAGACATTGGGTTAGATGAGAATGTGATTAATGAGACATCAATTAATTAGAGACAATTACAAGTAGCTCTCACTCCCTTTGCCTCGTCTTTCTCTTTTGAGCCTCAGGTTGCTTTTATTTATGTTCAACAAAGCTACGTGACCTTAACAAACCAACATTATTCCAGATATTCTGGTCTCATAGAAAAATACTCAGCGTACTGACTCTTGTAGCATTTATTCCACTGACAATAAAAGATGTGCTTGAGGAGGTGCAGCTGAAGGATATCGTCATGTGTGTCTTTTCCATTACTTACTGACCACACGTACGTGCTTGATTTCCTTCACATACTGTATAAATTACAGACAAAAGGCCGCTGATCAAACTCAATGAAGGGAAATATTATCTTTTTATTTGCTCGTGTGATTTTTGTGTCCCCGGGCAGGATCTGGAATGAAGCAGACATACTGTAAATTTATTGGACAAGGTCGCTAATTATTATGACTATTTACAGTCAGCACTCTCAGACTGTGAAATGCTTTTAATACTTGCTTTGATTTTGTATAACAACGCTGTTTGTACTTCTGTTGTGATTTGACTTGCCAGTGCGTGACTCAGGCCCTGTTATTTCAATAGGGTACTCGTTTTCATCATGGCCATCTCTCTCCTTCTCTCTTTCTATTATTTTTCAATCTACCTTTCCACCCTCCCCAGTGCTTGTTATTTAACAGGCTGTTGCATGACTCAGAGCACACTGTTACAACAAGGCTGGTGCTATTTTTTACTAGGATGAGGTTCCTCACCGCATAAATCATTCAACCAAGAGACACAGACACAGTGTCTACCTCTTGTCTTTCTTCTCCTTTTCTTGCTGCTCACTGCTTCACTACATTCATGTTTTCTTTTTCTTTCCTTCCATCCCTCTCTCCTCTCCAGCCTAATCAGAGGCAGGGGTAAATGAAGAGTAGATGAGCAGAATGGGATATTGGGAAGAGAATGGAGTTGCAATTAAGGGTGTCTCCAGCAACAGAACATCATCAGAAAATCAAAAGACCTGATTGGATCCTTCAAACTGCTTTAACTGAACTGAAGAAGTTTGATGCTGTATTCCGTGCATACTTTCTTAGGAGGAAAAGTCACGGTTAATTTATCAGGGAGTCATGTTGATTTACGCAATTGATGAAACTGATGTAAATGAAGCTTGCCTGGTAATGTCTTCATTTAACAGCAGTACTGCTGAAGACTCACTGATGCAAGTGGACAGCGAATGTTGGCCAATTTGGTTCAGTCCAACAGATGAGTTGCTGCAGCGTAAACTGCTGAAAAAGTTTCTGAGAGAAAGGTGTCAGAATACACAGTGCATCACAGTTTGCTTTGTGTGGGACTGTGTCGCCTATACTGACCCCTCTGTACTGCCAACAAAGGGCACTTGAGCATCAGAACTGGACCATGGAGCAATGGAAAAAGATTACCTGGTCTGATGAATCACCTTTTCTTTTAGATCACGTGGGTGACCAGATGCATGTGGTTTGGTTACCTGGGGAACACTTGGTACTATGAGAAGAAGGCAAATCAGTAGAAGCAGTCTGTTTTGTGCAGTGTTCTGCTTAGAAACCTTGGGTCCTGCCATTGCTGCAGATCATGTGCACCCTTTCATAGAAACAGTATTCCCTGATGCCTGTAGCCTATTCCAGAAGGATAAAGCACCCTGCCACAAAGCAGAAATGGTTCAGGAATGCTTTGAGGAGCACAACAAGTTTGATGTGTAGACTTGGCCTTCAAGTCCCCCAAATCTAAATCCAGTTGAGCATCTGTGGGATGTACTGGACAAACAAGTCCGATCCATGGAGGCCCCACCTTGTAACTTACCAGTCAGTTGTTAACATCTTGGTGCTAAATACCAGAGCAGAAGGTGTGCTCTGGTTACATAAAAGGTAACATTTTGTTACATAAAAGGTAACAATGTAACATGTCTGCGGAGAAACACCTGCAGCTTAACAGCTGGCAGCAGCCCACAGTACAACTTTCTTGCATCCCGGCATTTTTAAAAGGATTTTAGTGGTCACATCTGCTGCTGCTCTGTAAATTATTTATAGGATAATATTTATTATTTTAGTTATTTTACTGTGACTCCCACCACTGATGTATACAACTTAAACGTTTTATGTGGGCGTGTGTGTCTTATCAGTGTTTCTTATTTCTCTTTGTCACTTCTCAGCATGTATTGATCCGTGCTGCTCAGATTCAAGAGAGAAAGAATAATAAGAGTGGAAGAAAACAAGAGGCCCACACTGAAAAACAGACTGAAGAGAGAGCGAGTCCACGTGTGTGTCTGTGGACGGTCTTTTCACCTGCACTCATCCACGTGTTGTTTCCCATCATTATCCCAGACACAGCCAGCGAGAAATTCTGACATCTATTCAATAAACTGTCAGCACAATCAGCATCGATATGTTAGAAGTTTGACGAGCAATACTGCAAACACAGCAGAGACAGAGGCAGCTGTTTATCTGACACAACCCCTGAAATATTCCACTACAGTGTACAGAGCGCTGAACTGGCTGCAGCTTTCCCTGCAGACAGTTTCATTTCTCCAAGGTTTCTTTTTTCTCCTCTTCTTATTCTCTTTTTTTAATCAATCATATCATCTGATACTGAACCAAACTTTACTCTCAGTTTTATTCTAGTAATTTAACATTAAGGAAAAAGATTAGTTAGGAGTCTCAGTGCTCTTTTTCTTTGTCAGATACAATTAATCTGTACATTTTCTACTTACCCAGCATGCTTTTTTTGGTCAGAGGATAAACGTTAAAGCTTAGATTGAGCAGTCACAAGGTGTATTCAAAGTAACTGCTATGAGCTACATAATTGAGTGCAATTGGTCCCATGCTCTTGCAGCATAAACCCAAACATGACTTTATCAGTCTTATAAATAACTAAATTCGAGTTGACAGCATCTATAAAAACTAGAGAACAGAGGAGAAAGGAAACCAAATTAAATCTACACTAATGTGGGACTAAATCCATCCTCCCTGTGTTATCATTTCAGCTGTGGTGAAAATGTTAAGGGTCCACATTTAGAAATTTGGCATATTTGTTCATGTCTCCAGAATGTCTTATGCTCAGTAGTGCCAGGCTTTCTAAATCAAGTTGCATCTTTAGTAAATAAGGTATTTATTTGTTTTTAAACAGTAAAGGAAAAAGTTTAACAATGCAAGGATACAAAATACACAAAACAAGCGGGAGAGGAATAAAACACATAATAATAAGAATAAAACAATCAAATTAAAAATGCACAAGTCAAAGGTAAATAAATTATAAATAAACCTTATCAGTAAAGTTAAAGATGAATAAATTTCAATTAATGCATTGTGACAGGAAACAAGAAACCAAGTTATAACTAACAGACAAGAGATGGTGAAACTGAGACTAAAGGAAAAAAATATGAATATGAATAAAAGAAACTGAGTGGAATATGAAATAAAAAAAAAAATCATGAGCTGAGGAAAAAACATGAGGAAAACATCAAAAATACAAAAACAGTGAACTTGACAAAAACAGTGAGGCAGTAGCTTTGCATACTGTTGTTTCTCTTCTGCCATCAGCGTCAGAGCTGGATCATTTTCACTGCAATCACCAGGCCTGGACAATGGCTAATACCTGGGTGTCTCAGGGTTTTTTTCTACATCACGGATTGCTGTAACACATCCTCAGGGCTCATGTGTAATGATCTTTTCACTTACTCTCAGTTGAAATGTAAAAAGAAAATGTGGAAGAGCGAGTAAAGTTTTAACAGACTTTGCCATTAGTGCTCAGTCTTCTGTCTGTGGTTGCTGTGGCCACCCCTGGCCAGCTCTTGGCTCCGCCCCTGCATATGAACATCTTCTAAACGTGAATAAGTTTCACATCTAGTTTTCACTGAGTGCAGCTGCACCTCAGTCTCCTTCACAGATTCTCTCGTAAAAAATATTTTTTTCATCTTTATTCCAATCCTGTGTCTGTAACTGTGGTTTGATGAATTGTGGATGACCAGAAGTGTTTTACCACATTTATTCTATCTTTCTTCCATCTGGAAGTCAGGAAGAATAAAGTACAAACCTGCTGTGTGAAGTGAGGATCCAATGGTCTGTGACTGATCCAAAGCTTACATTTCACTTCAAACAATAAAAAGAAAACGAACGAAAAGCTGAAACTGAGATCTTATTTGTCTTGTGCTTCTCAGCATCTAGACATAGGTGATAGATAGGTGTTTCATGATTTGGTTCAGTGGATGAGCTACCACTAAGTATTTCCCAGTATATTAGCCTGAAATGTACAAGTGAAGATAAAGGCAGATGGGACAGGACTTGCTCTCCACCAGACTTATAGTCATGTGAAAAAGAAAGTTTGTTTCAAAGGAAAATGTGCAGTCTTGTGTTTCGGCAGTTTCCTGGTCTGGAGTGTTCAGGTGTGTGTACACATAATGCCACAATCTTCCCAGGTGTGGAAATCCTTGCACAGCCACATATTGTTGTTTGAGCAGTAATAGGCACTGTGTAGTAGCGGTATGATTCAGCTATCTCTCACTCATGTTAAGAAGCATGGGTAGGATTTGTTCATTTAATATATGTCAGGGACTTAATGAGTGGCTACACAGAAGGTCCGGGCTTTTAAATAACAGCTGGTAACACAAATAATTAAGAAAATATGGCAATTTATTGGTTAATTATATAAATCTATCCCACACACAAAATAAGCTCGTGGCCAGTGTTGGTCAAGTAACTAATTACTGATTACTTCCCCCAAAAAGTAATCCCGTTACTTTACTGATTACTTATTTTCAAAAGTAATCAATTACTTAGTTACTTAATTACTTTTTAAAAACACGATTTACAACATGAATAGGTGATAAAGCAATAGATCTTTCAGCCCAGTTCTACTTTTTCTGCATAATCCATCATACAAAATGTAATCAAATGGAAAAGTCCCTTTTTAAAACTTGTTTTATCAGTTTTAATCTTTTAACTTTATGCATCAAGCAAAAATGTAATTATATGCACCATTCTCTGACTGGAAGAAATTTGTTTAATATTTAAACCTATTTTCTGCACATTCCAGCACATAAAATATATATATTTTTTGTGTGTGTTTACACTCAGTCTTTCAAATAGATGCAAGTAAAACAGAGCAGAAAATAAATAAAGTCAAAGACTAACTTAAAGTAAGGTCAGTACTTCCACGCTTTAAACGCTGCACGCTCATACTCTCTCCCGCACTCAATATATGATCCATTGTTAATCTGCACACAGCTGTTGTCACGAACGTCGCACTCGCTTACGTCACTGTCATGAGACATTCTCGCAAAAAATCACGGTTTTAGTAACGCAGTAACGCAGCGTTCCTACGGGAAAGTAACGGTGATCTAATTACCGTTTTCGCAATAGTAATCCCTTACTTTACTCGTTACTTGAAAAAAGTAATCGGATTACAGTAACGCTCGTGACATATTGAGTAAGTGATGAGAGAAAATAGTGTCACATTACAGATATACACACACTAATGCAAACAAAAAGTCACACAAGCTTGTGACATTTCAGAGACTGGCCTTTCTGACCGTGTGTGATATACAAAGTGTCATGAGTGTTTAAGAGTGTGCTAAATCCAGGGTAGCATATTGCATTAATAAGTGTCAGCATAAAGAGCTAGTCGGGCCTCTGGCTTGGTTTTACTATTCGGTCTGAAAGAGAAAACAGTCTTCAAAGGTTACACTCAGACAGCTGAACTCGTATGAGCATTATTACAGCGTTTTCAGCTGTATTTGTGAGGATTTCTATGAATGTGGGTGGGCAGCACAGAACTTTCTCATGTTTTTATTTGAGGAAAGGTGCATGAATGCTTCAACACATACAGAAACTTATTTACACAACCACTTTAACTGCTTATATTAATCATGGATCAAAGAATATCCATACTGCTTGGCACTGACAGAAGGCAATAACTCGAATAACCACTTGTTGTAACTAAGATGAGCAGGTGAGCCTCTGTGAATCCAAAACATCCTGCAGATGGGCTACAGCAGCAGAAGAGCACACCTAGTGCTGATCCTGTCAGATAAGAAAGGAAACAGAGGCTAAAGTTCACACAGACTCACCAACATCGGGCAATGGAAGATTAAGAAAAAGTTGCCTGAACTGATGAATCTTGATTTATGCTGTGACGTCATATTCATAGGGTCAGATTGATGCAGAAGACCACTTTTTTAATCTTATGTTTGTCTCTTTTAATCAGTTACAGCCACAGAACTTATGGACAAAACTTCTATGCGTAGCCAAGTGGCAGAAGCCTTTCACTTGGGTGGTCTCAGAATCTCATCTCTGCTTTTCACGGATGATGTGGTTCTGTTGGCTTCATTGGGTGATGGCCTCCAGTTTACACTGGAACAGTTCACAGCGGAGTGTGAAGCAGTGGGAATGAGAATCAGCACTGTCCCCACTCTAGGTCATGGACGAGTTCCTGCCTCAAGTGGAGGAGTTTAAGTATCTCGGGGTCTTGAGCAGGAGATCGACAGACAGATTGGTGCTGCAGCCACAGCGATGCAGACGCTGTACCGGTCTGTTGTGGTGAAGAGAGAGCTGAGTGTAAAAGTAAAGCTCTCAATTTACTGGTTGATCTACGTCCCTACCCTCACCTATGGTCACGAGATGTGGGTATTGACCAAAAGAATGAAACTGCGGAAACAAGCAGCGGAAATGAGCTTCCTCCAAAGGGTGGCTGGCCTCTCCCTTAGAGATAGGGTGAGAAATTCAGCCATCCAGGAGGGGCTCAGAGTAGAGCCGCTGCTCCTCCACATCAAATGGAGCCAGTTGAGGTGGTTTGGGCATCTGATAGGGATGCTCCCTGGGCGCCTCCTGGGTGAGGTGTTCCAGGCATGTCCCCCTGGGAGGAGGCCCCGGGGCAGACCCAGGACACGCTGGAGAGATTATATCTCTCGATTGGCCTGGGAACGCATTGGTTCCCCCAGACAAGCTGGAGGAGGTGGCTGGGGAAAGGGAGGTCTGGGCTTCTCTGCTTGGGCTGCTGCCCCCGCGACCCGGCCCCGGACACAAGAAAGAAAATGGACGGATAGATTTGTCTCTTTTAATTGTCAGTTTCAGCTGACAACGTCTGGACTTTGGGTTGTATGTGTTAGCTTTATTCCTTTCACATGGCTACTCTTCTCTCATCCTGTCCTAGAAGCCAGAGGGAAAGATGTTAATTCATTCATATAGCATAATTGGAAGATCTGAGCAATCACATGCTTGTGTTCATGTTTAAGGAATGTGTGTATGAACTCACAAAGAAGTTCACTAACAGCCAAGATTTTCCCGAAGCATTCGATTTTAAAGACCATAAGCAAACAAGCCTTCCCACAGACTGCTTAACATCCCCACAAGCAGATTATTAATTCATCACGTTAATGTCATAATATTCACTTCTTTTTCCAACCTTGGCACTAGCGCAGCGGCCTTCATGTTTTGAGGCAGTTTACCAACAATCCTACAATCCTTCTGTCCAAACGAGCTGTGCGAAGTATCACAGATGATTGACTGTTTTCACTGAGCCTTTCTATAAAGACCAGACCTGAAAGAAATAACTTTATAACATCCTCCCTTAATCCTTCAAGGTGAAGTTACTGTAAAATCTACTGCAAATAATGAGACAAATTAGAGGAAAACTAAGAAAAAAAACTCTTTTGTTAAAAAATGGAGTAAACCTCTCGGAAAATGTAGGAATCCAGGAATTCAAATAAAAAATAAAAAGCTTGTTTCCAAACTAGCAGAGCAAGAAATTCATTATTTGAGGGAGAAATTGGCTCCAAGAGTACAGCCAGTTTTATAGTTTCTTAACCAAATCTCACAATAGTCTCAATTTCTTTCATTTTTATGCCTTTTTTTCCCCTGTTTCCCATCTTACGTCCTGAACTTTTACTTCCTTCTTTTTCTCTCTTATCATTCTTTTTATTCTTTTTTCCTATCATCCACCCTTCTCTCTCTTCTTCCATCATTTCCTTCACCCTTTCTCCTCACCCGCATCCTTTGTGTATTTTCCTCCATCCTCATTTTCTCTCATTCTGCCTCATCTTCCTCTTCCTCTCTCCCCTCCTCCTCCATCTCATCTGTCTCTTGCTGAGAGTCTGCGTCAGGGCAGATAAATGTTGGACAGATGTTATGTAGAAGTCTCGCCCTAGGTGGCTTTACTAAATAAGAGAGTGTGTGTGTGTGTGTGTGTGTGTGTGTGTGTGTGTGTGTGTGTGTGTGTGTGTGTGTGTGTGTGTGTGTGTGTGTGTCGCCTTGGTTGTCCTCAGCCAAATAAGAGGAGAAAAAAAATGCCTCAAGTTGTTTCCAGTACATGCCCCATGCCGGCCTCAGCGCTGTGTGTCTGTGACACTTAGAGGCTGTTTTCTAGTCTTTAGCGGTGTGATGCTCAGATTTAAAAAAAGCATTACCTTCAGAGTGCACAACAGATTTCCTGATGGTCTTCTGACATTGCATACATTTGGGAACAGGAACATTTGGGGTTTGTTTTGTTTTTTCTTTCTTTGATTGCTTCACTTGATTTCTTTTTACTTTTTATGTTTCTTCCCCCGTGGACAGCAGGACAGAAAAAAAGAGAAAAACAATGAATGAAGAGGAAGATGGGTTTTCCTTCCTGCTCCAGCTCTGCTGGTGGTCAACTTTTCGCGCTCTCTTTTTATCTGTTAGAGCAACATTTAGCACTTTGGTATGATTAGCATTGCTAAGGACAAACATCCGTGTAGAGTAATGGAAATGGATTTGGTAAGTGGACTGGCTGATTGAATGGCTCGGTCAGTGACTGACAAGCTGAGAAAATGAGAGACTGACTAATTGAGTAAATTGCTAAATGACTGAGTCACTGACCAGCTGTTTGTTTACTTACTGACTTAGAGGCTGAGTAACCGATAGACTGACTAAGCTTCCATCCAACACTGCCTGCTGAAGAAGCGTGGGAAGATTTCAGTGTCTGGGATTGACACACGCTTATTGACAGTAGAGTAAATCGTTATTCACAAGCACCTTTCTAACCTTACTGAGCACTTCAATCAATTTTACACTGCAGTTGTCATTCAGCCTTTTGCTCTATTTTCTGAAAAAGCTAATAGTTAATTACATATGAAGTTCTGTACACACACACACACACACACACACACACACACACACACACACACACACACACACACACACACACACACACACACACACACTATTCATATAGAATTTTATTTCGAACATGCAAATATAATTTAAATAACAAGAGAAAAAAACAAAACTTAAAAATCATCAAGTTTTCATGTATATATCTATGTCAACAGCATGTGTGTGCTCGAAAGGATGAAGTTTACATTTTTCCTGTTCCTACCACCTTATTTCAAATTTCATTGCTTACAAATCCATATCCAGAATTTAACATTATTTGCTTCATATATGTTTAACTATGTGCAGGTTTAACACACTGAACATACACAAAGAAAACTAATAAATAACATTTTCAGCACGTAAACCAAAACAACAACAAACTACATTTTTACATAAACTAATCACCCTGTGTTTAACACCCGTTTAATCTCTGAGCTTATTTAATATCTATGTGACAAACACCTTAATGAACACTTAAGCTTGGGTTACACTGGCCTTGATATTATTGTGGGGACATCTCAGCGACATAATGCTTTCCCTAGCCGCTTACCCTAATCAAAAACGAACGCCTAACCTAAACCTAACCATAACCATAACTAAAACCACATTTTGAGTCTCAGAAATGCCTTCAAACTTCTGGGGAACAGGATTTTGGTCCCCATAAGGGCTGTTGGTCCCCGCAAGGATAGTAAACCACTACAGCAGTCCCCAACCTTTTTTGCGCCATGGACCAGTTTATGGCCGATGATATTTTCACAGGCTGGCCTTTAAGGTGTCGTAGATAAATAAAACAAATCAAAACCAGTACTGGTCCCCCCAAAAAAGATGTATTCATAGCGCACGGGAAAAGACCCAGGGAAACAGAGTTAACGATAAAAAACGATTTTAAAAAAACGATAAAAACCGACAAACCAACCGCTGAACTACTATACAAAAATATTAATACATGTACACACAACACACCAAATCCATATCACTCTAAAACTAAAAAAAATTTAAATTACCAGTTACCTTGAACCTCGATGAAGTCGACCCACCTTCTAATTAGTTGATGAAGCCTCTGTGTTTGCTATTCAGAGAGACAGTCTTGCTTTATGTTGATTGATTGTATTTAATGAATAAGTGAGCTGTTATTTTGTATTATTTATGAACTGAAGCAAATGATTGGCTGATAGAAGAACTGGAAAGTGTAAGGATGTTATTTTGATGCGTACCACCTACCTAAGCATTTTTTGCAGACCATGTACACCTTTTCTTGGAAACAGTATTCCCTGATAGCTGTGCTCGCTTTCAGGAATGCTTTGAAGAGCGTAACAATAAATTTGAGGTGCAGACTTGGCCTCTGAATTCCCCAAATCTCAATCTAATGGAGCATCTGTCAAATGTGATGGATAAACAAGTCCAATCCATGGAGGCCCCACCTCTGAACTTACAGGACTGTCGCTAACATCTCAGTGGCAGATACCACAGCACACCTGCAGGGGTCTAGTGGAGTCCAAGCCTCGATGGGTCAGGGGGGACTAACACCATATTAGACTGGTGGTCTTATTCATGCACCCACTTTTGGCCTGTTTTATCATTTCCTTCACATCGTATCTTTTCTTGAATACATTTCACATCAGTCTGCATTAACCCCTGGGTGAAAACAGTCCCCGGAAAATGCACAGTTGTTCCCTGTTTAATTGTTTACTCATGGTTCTCAGCTGTTTAAGCACATCCCCCCAATAAATCGGGACAACACTTGGAGAAGAACAAGCATGTTGTTGGGATTTTCATGGGATTTACCCACACTGACAGAGGCTTCTGAGTTCTGCAGGTGTTTTTGATCACCATGTTAAATTACTGGGTGTTACTGCACAGAATTGCAAGATGCATATGACTCACTGCATGACTACATGAAGGAGTAAGAAGCTGAACATGTCTACTTCTTATTAGGTTTAGTTTTCACATCTTCATGAAGCAGATGATGATGATTTTATGGCTAGATTTGACAGTACTGAAATTATAAACATCTCTTTTCCTCCGCCTGTTTCCTGATAATAAAATGTGATCGTGTTAAAGAAAATTGGAGATAGAACGACTTTAAATTTGCTCTCTCTAGTGATTTTCTAGTAGCTCCTCTTTAGAAGTAAAGTCTGGTAGAGGCCTATTTTCTTGCAAAAATATGCACCGCAATATCAATACCTTTTTGAAATTCATTCCAGCACTATCTTTATATGGCCTTCACACAGCCTTGAGTTTCTGCCGGTAATGCAAAACACCGCTGTTTGATTGATGAACTCTGGACAGTGTGTAAGCCTGCCTCTTTTTCCTGTCTCCATGTCTGCCATCACTGCAGTGCACAGAAAAATAAGCTGTTGTGTTTGGGAAAAGTGAGTGACAGCAGGCAGCAAACAGCCAGACACCAGCTGAGATCTGATTCACTGAGATCAACAAACTCTGCCTCTGCTGCTGTAATGTGCTCTGTTTCACACTGTCAGAGAGTGACAGCTTTACTGACTGACTGGCTGACAGATTGGCTGAGTGACCGTTTAACTTTCTTTTCTTTACTTTGCTCTCTTTTTCTTTCTTTGAGCAACATTTAGCCTTACTGGCCTGCATAAACACAACCAGGCTGTCTATACTCAAACAGCGTTAAGTAATAGTAGAAAAAGGCCTTTAGGGCTATCACACGTAATATTGTAACACTAATTTCCCCAAACACCCCGACTTAAAAAAAAAGGTAATTCATTTGCCCACAAACACACATACAGAGAGAACTCGCAGAGGAAGACCCGCCCCCACAAACATAACAGTGTATGAACAGAGAATAAACGCTTCTATACATACACATAGACACAGCAATATGAGCATGGAAACACACATATGCAATAAGGGCTATTATGAGTTAATTACTTTCCTTAACCTAAATCAATCACTCCTAAAGAAGTAGTGCGTGTGCTTGTGTGTGCCTGCAAGCTATTAGAGCCAAGACACGAAAATCTGAGCATCTATGTGTGCACCTTCCCTGTGGCACAGCAGCATTGACCCCTATTAAAGTGTATTAATAGACAAGCTAACTGTTCAGCATTAGAATCTAAGAACTTATAGCCAAGATAATATTGTATTAAGACTGCATGTTTGTGTATATGTACACATTTGCACAGGCAAGGTTATCTGAGCTAGCTTCAGGCTGAAATGGAGATTTCCTTGTCAAGAATTCGTGATTCATTTTCTTTCTCATTACCCTGCACTGTAACGCTGTTATGCAGATGGAGTTACCTTCTGGGTCCAACATTTGAAAGTTTTTACTTTAAGTTTCCTGTATATTATAAAGCATCACACAAATTTGCTCGTGTTTTACATCACCAGCTTTTACTGATACACAGCTAACCCATGGAAGAGGGTCTGCTATTTTACCTCTATTTGAAAAAAGGCAAAAACACTGAGCCTGTACCTGAAGCTAGTAGACATGTCATTTTACAAAACACCCAACACCTCTGCAGGTTGGACAGGTTCATTATGTCAGTGGAAACTTATTACAAAGCTGTCAAAGATCGGAACAAGAACAAAAAGTACCCTTTAGTGTGTGTATATATATATATATATATAATATATTATATAATGTCAGTATGGACCATGAATAATTGAGGGGCAGTTCTAAAGGCAAAAGAATCAACCCAGCACTGGCCACGTGTACCTAATTATGTGGCGGGTGCGAATGCTAAAGTAGGTTAAGATAGTGAACATACAAAATACGACACCTGCAGATTCAACAAACACACATTTATATCCAAACCAGAACTGGGGCATGGAATAGGTCATTGATCACAGACTATGAGACTTCAGCATTACATACTGTGTTTATTGCACCACAGAACATGCAGCGTTTAATAGTCTGATGAAGAGCAGGTGTTCTCGAAGCATTATACTTTGAGCAGTGCAGTAGATGAGCAGCATGCAGCCGCAGGGTTTGGGATTTTTTTGCATAACATTTTTATTGCAAACCAGGTAAAAATATAAATCCTTTTAAATTGAATCTTTTTCACATTTTGTAGGAAAACAAAGAGAAACTACAGTTTATCATAGAGACAAAATCACAGCTACAGCCATTAAATATACTTAATGGGGACTCACTTTACTGACTAGGCAATACAATTTATATATATATAACAGTAGTAATAAATGCCTATTATTTATTTTATTGCATACATTTGTCACCCTTCCAGTTTTACAGGGTGAAAATATGCCTGCAATCTGGGAAAATCCATCTCGCTTTTAAAGTAATGCAATTATTAGGTTTCTCCTAATTCAAAAAATTTAGGTTGTTCTTAGATTACCAGAAACCCAACAAATTGTGCAGTATTTGTGTCGTGTACATGTAATAATTTACCAGCATGTTTTCATTGTTTGCCAGCGTGCTGAAACAGTGTTTCACTCTCCAGGTCAAAGTGACACAAAAAACATGAAAAATAGACAATATATAGTGTGTTGGCACGGTAACATTTTTACCTAGGTATTTATTTATTATTAGCTACAATGGCACCTACTCAGATTATTAATATAATTAATGTTTGAATATCAACTTTTATATTGTCTGTCAATAAGTCACATTTCATTCAGTGTCACAAACTTTGAATCTGCATATTGAAATGTTAAGTTTGAATTGCACAATATTCTATTTATTTTATTATGTTTCTTGCTTCTGGCGTGGACTAAGCATGGCCTGAATTGCCGTTGCCCCAAGTAATATATTAGGAATGTAGATAAGTGATTAATCTTTAATCATAAATCACAATATCAGTTTTTAATTATCAAAATTGAGAATAAAATCTTTATATGATCTTTATATTTTACTGATACTGCTGAAGTTCTTTTCTGTTCTGCCATTTTTTCATTTATCATATTACCTTAAATATTTCCACTAAATTTATGATCAATAGTCATTATAATAGTGAAAGGAATCTCAGGCGTGTTATTACTTAGACCAAAAACACTGGAAGCTAAATTACACATCCACAAGAATCAACATGTAAACACAACGTATCTGAAATAATGAGCACAACAACGCTGAATGAGGAATTTGAAGGTGAACAGCGAGACTCAGATGCTTGCTCTGTCAAACTCTGAGCTACGAGTTAGTCTTTTACTTTTTCTTTCTTTTCTTGTGAGCTGAACGTCTTTGTTATCCGTCCCCCCAGTGGCGATGGAGGCACATTGTTGCCAAATGATCGCTTAGGCCCCCTCCACCTCCCTAATCTGCAATATGTTCAGTTTGGCATGTCTGCTAATATTTGATACCTCTGGGGCACCTCAAAGACACACACACGTACACACGTACACACAGATCTGCAATATGCTCCATTTGGCAGATTGCCTCATAATTGGTACCTTTTGCACTTGTCGCTCGTACGCACAAACAAATGCAGACACACAGGTGTATGAGGAACGCTGTGAATTTCATTCATAAAAAAGAAGTAGCATGTAAGGATCGTTATATTGGTGGAAAACAAAACTCCGTTTCTGAGCTTTGATGAGAATTTGCTTCATTCAAATTTGATCTTGGGGACAGAGGCGATCCCTCACAATCGACACAAACACCCCGGCTTTCTGCTTGGCAGAGCGAGACACAGGCAGGCGGGCAGGCGGGCGGGCAGGTGTAATGTGCCATATGTTGACTTGGTTAAAAGTGCAGCCCTCTTGTGGTCTCATTATAGTATCCAGGTAGATTTTTCTTAGAGTCTTGCTGTTTCTCACACACATTAATACACACATTATTTGTATCAACACAATGTGTGTCAGGAGGCGTTTAGCTGCATATCACCACTGAAAGACTGACTGGAAACAGAGCGTGCAAGCAACATCGGGGATGCAGTCTGAGTTGTATTTCTCATTGACAGGATCTGTAAAGTGCAACTTTGCTGCTGAGTCAGCACACACACACCACACACACACACATAAGTACACACTGCATCTTTTGGGTGAGTAGACAAGTATGCACACAAGCGCATACACATTAAAACAGTGTAACTCGGGTTTTCTTTTTGATTATCTTTAAATGAATTCAACAAGCATCCACAGCTACACGATATCCTTTGTCAAAGTAACTTTCATATTTTTGAGAAGGCAATAAAACAGGCAGGACATGTTTGGCTCCCATTAGGTGAGTTCACTCTGGCAGGTTAGCTGTTTGATGGTCAGGTTTGGTTTGGATACCCATCGATCCAAACCAGCCAGCAGCAGGATCTGAAAATAATGAGCCCATATTGTGCAAAAGCAGAAGATGTCAACCAGACCACTAACGCTGTGACATTATTTTTCCAGTATTTAGTTTCTCACAGCACTAGTTTTAATATACTAGACGGCACAGAATATATAGAACGTGAAAACCACACTGTCAGCGCTTAGTTGATAAGGATGAAAATATGAATTCAGACATGGCATGAATGGGGCCCTGCATAATTGTTAAAGAGAGAAATGGTCCCCTCATTATCTGATGAGGCTGTGGTTAGCTTTGACCAGACTGTGCATGACTTTGGCTCTGTTACACTCAGCCAGGTTTGGCCTCTGTGTAAAGACAATACAAACACTGGTGGGAAGCCAGCAGCTCAAAAGACTGTCTCAGTGCCACTTGTATATTAGGCCATGGCAAAGTTTTACCTGTTTTCCAGCCAGTAAAGTCAACTCAAACTTTGTGTGGCACAATTACAAGTCAACATTGTAAAAGG
This sequence comes from Astatotilapia calliptera, assembly GCF_964374335.1. NCBI lineage: Eukaryota > Metazoa > Chordata > Actinopteri > Cichliformes > Cichlidae > Astatotilapia > Astatotilapia calliptera. Next base: position 20,752,786 of record NC_137423.1, read on the forward strand.
CAGATAAGCGAGACACAATGTGACGCCTGAAACCAACAACACACAAACTTTTGGAAACTGGCAAACCTCAGTATGAGGATGTAGACACGCTCTCTGTGGTGGAATAAGGCAAAAGTATTTTGCACTGTAGCTGTAAATGTCACTTCCTCTGCTTTTGTTAACCAAAACAAAACGAGGTCAACAAGAACAGACAAGCAGAAAGAAACCCTGTAACGCTGATTTGACTTTTCAGTCGTGCTGAGATAAGCAAAGGTGTTTCAAATTCAAATCACTGTAATTTGGATTAGTCTCGCAATACATCATCATTCAAACTATATGATATCTGACATGTTGCACAATGTTTTATTTAAATGAATTAATTCATTTAAAGTTAAACAACAAAGAGAAACTGCCTCCCATTGTCATGCTTCTGAGTCTTTGACCCAGTGTTTTGTGTGTATTGGTTAATTTATATTCTCAGCAAAAAAAAAATTCTGTCACAACTTCACCTGCTTCCAAGGTGCACGAAGGGGATGAAGGAATTCACAAAGCAGGAACTCCAGCAACACTTGAGGGAAGATGAACAACTTTAATAATTCTCATGGCCCTGATGAAGGCCACAAGCCGAAACGCGTTGGTCAATTATTAAAGTTGTTCATCTTCCCTCAAGTGTTGCTGGAGTTCCTGCTTTGTTAATTTATATTCTTGCAGTGTTGTCATTCGTGGGTTTCTGCTCGTGTTTATTCTTAGTTAGTTTAGGTTTCTGTTACTTTGCCTTCCCTGTGTTCCTCGTCTAATCACGCTTGTCTCCATGTTCCCTCTGTCTCCCCAGTCAGTTGTGTCTCATGTCTCAGTGTCAAGTCTGCGTCTTTGTGAATGTCTCCTGTTTCACTTCAACGGTCCCTGTGCCAGTGTATCTAGTTTTGCCTCCCTTATCTCATTATGTCTTGATTAGTTCCAGCTGTGTTTCCCTTTTCCTCATTACTTCCTTGTGTATTTAAGCCCCGTGTCTTCCTTTGCCCTTTATCGCTTACATTGCATAAAATTGTTTATATAATCTGCACAGTAATATAGCATTTTTTTCATATAATAGCCCAGCAGAACTTATTCAAATAGATTATCTTGAAGTAGTGAAAAAACCATACACTGACTTTTTTAAAAGCAAGTTTTTCCCTTATTGTATGCAGTGGAACAGTGGTGAACCTTCCCAGGATTGGCCAGCTAATCAAAAATAGTGATTGGATGATCCCCACGACTTTTGTGAAAAAGTTCTCTGGACTGACAACTTTTTGGATGGTTTCTGTCCCGTTACATCTGGTGTAAAACTAACACTAGATTTCATATAAAGAACATCATATCAGCAGTCAACATGGTGGTAGTGCGATGGTCTGGGGCTGCTTTGCCGCTTCGTGACCCGGATGAGCTTTAATTGACGTAAACATTAATTCTGATCTCTACGAGAAAATCCTGAAGGACAACAGTAGTTCATTAGTTCATGCCCTGAAGCTCAAGCACACTTGTGTTATGATCAGTCAATGATCAAAAACACACCAGCAAGTCCACCACTGAAAGGCTAAAAAAACTAAAACAAATGCTTTGGCATGACCTTAAACCAGTCATCCATGCTCAGAAACCCTCTTACATGCAAAGAGGAGTGATCCAAAGTTCTTCCACAGTGATGTGAAAGACTCATTGGCAATAATCACCAACACTTGATTGCAGTAGTTTCCGCCAACGGAGGCTCAAGCGGTTATTAGGTTTCGGGGGCAATTATTTTTCACATAGGGCCGCTGAAATGCACTTCATTAATTGATCATCAGTGAGCGTAAGGACCTCTATGAAAGCATTTTATAGAAGTTTTTCTGGCTTGTTGTTCCGGAAGATTAAGAAGTGTGTGTGGATAAAATATTTCCAGGAGTGGGCGCCCGAGTACAGAGCCTCGCAAGGGACATGGGAGAAAAAAAAATTAAGATGAACTTTTGCGAGATCTCGCAAAATAGACTGCAACCTTCGCAGGTCGAATTTGAAGGCCAAGTCGGTGTATCCTTCGTGACGCAACCTATCCCAGAATTCATAGTGCAGCCCAGCCAATTCGTTTCCAACAATGGCGGCAGCGACTTAATTTTAATATTACTCTCTCTGGGTCACAAAATGAACTTTTAAGACATTTTCAGCCATGAATGTAGCTGTGTAAACTTCGAATATCTGCTTGGTTTATCAAGACATCACATATTTGCAAAAGTGCTCTGACGTTTTCTGAAAAGTCTGTTACCCACCATCTCGAAGCTAACAACAACAACAACAACAACAAACATTATTTATATAGCAGATTTAAAAACCAGTGGTGTAACAAAGTGCTTAACACGCAAGAGAGTAGGATGAAGTAACAAGGAAGGATGAGGGCTATGGCAAGGTACCAAAACATGCTAGCAGGTTGAATGGCATTAAAACACAAAAGCAAAAGAATTGCATATAAAAGCATAAAATAAAACTAAGTGTAAAGGATAAAACAGCCAAAAAATGAAAAAATGATTAAAAGTAATTAGGACTAATCCGAGATAAGAATAAGCATTAAGCTAACTAACAAGCAAGCGTTAACTGCTAGAAAAGGCGAGGCTAAATAAGTGGGTTTTTAACTGCGATTTGAAGGATTGAATGGAGTCGGACTCGCGTATAGCGATGGGGAGGTTATTCCATAAATCCGGTGCAGCCAAGGCAAAGGCGCGGTCACCTCTAGTCTTCAGCCGAGATCTCGGCAGTACCAAGAGTGACTGGGAAGATGATCTTAATGCTCTAGTAGGACTGTATGATCTAAGCAGCTCAATGAGGTAGCTTGGCGCTATATTGTTAATAATTCGGAAGGTAAGCAGCAGGATTTTGAATTGAATGCGATAATTAACGGGAAGCCAATGCAGCTCAGCAAGGACAGGGGTAATAGAGACACGGCGCCCACTACCAGTAAGGAGACGAGCAGCCACGTTCTGAACAATTTGGAGTCTATGGAGAAGAGTAGAGTTAAGACCGAAGTAAAGGGAGTTGCAATAATCCAACCTAGATGTCACGAAGGCATTGATAAGCTTTTTAAGGTGCCTATGCGGGACATAATGTCTGGCCTTGCTAATAAGACGCAATTGATGGAAGCAAGATTTAACAATAGAAGACACTTGTTTGTTGAATTTAAAAGAGCTATCCAAAAATACACCCAGGTCACTAACGGTGTCGGTGAGGAAACTGTTAAAGGAACCGAGGGCGTCACGGAGTTGGCCACGGGAGGTCCAGGCTCACTACAGCCCGGGGGGAACACCGCACTCCCGGCACATTGTACCTTGACCTCCCAGTTGGCTTCGAGCAGGTGGCCTCTGAAGGATGCGGCCAAAACATTTGCAAGATCTCGCAAAACTTTTGCCTCAATTAGCATGCTTAATATTGAAGTTCATGACAGTAAAATTTGAAAAAAATTGAACAAATATGTTTTTTTGGGGGGAAAGGATGCCGAGAGAAAGCATCTTCACTCTGAAAAGGGCGCGTGAGAGAGAGAGATATTATTTTAATATTATTATTTATTTTGCACATAAATATCTGAAATCAGAGTGTCAGTCAGAGTGATGCTTCATTAGGCTCCTACAAAAAGTTTATTTGCTCACGTCTTCATTGCTAGTAAACACACTGCAGCAGTCCTGAGGGCAGCAGCCACACAAAGCCTGAACAAACAAGTCCTACATCTCCTGCTAAGTACCAGCGTCCCTCTCAGGCATCGCAGTGGTCTTCAGACCTGCTTGTCCTGGAGCTGTGGAGCAATACGGGGACTGAGCCCTAGAGAAGAGGCTCACTTTAGAACTAATCCACTGAGGCAAAATCCAGTGGGGAGGTTTCTCTGGTGCTAATGGGATGTTGGAATGATGAGCGTGCTGCCTGTCACTTCATTTCCTCAGCAAAATCATCATCTGTGTTCACTGGAGCATGGTGAAAATTGGCACCCTAAAGGCAGAATATAAAGCTTGACAGAGAGCCATCTTTTGTCCTTCTCGTGTTGTTTAAGGGCAAAACATAATCTCAAGTGTCTTTACCTCAGAGGCAGTTGAGATTAGTCCTAAACAGACAATCTTGCTTTTGTTGTTTGTTTGTTTTACTTCAATCACGGCGTTGTGGTTCGCCAGTTTAGGACTGACCAGCAAACAAATGGACAAAGAAAGAGTAAAGCAGTACTGGGTCCAAGAACCTTTGTGTTACAGCGTGTGGAAGATCTTTTTGAAGTGTGTGCCGTGCAGCGATTCCTTCTTTGTGTGTCTGCTGCTTCCAGCATCACAATTACAAAAAACTACAAAAACTGCTTTCACAGTGTCACACATGTGTATGCAAAGATGTGTGTCTGATACAGTGTGAGGATGGGACGCTATTACTTCCAGTATAATATGCTAACCAGTCATATGCCTCCCTTAGAATATTTTTAACTGGAATAACTCCCACTGTTGGAACTTCAGGTTCAGGTGATGGTTATGATACCATGTTCTCGACTGCAGTGATCGGGTTTTCTGTCAGAAGTTCAGCTTCAAATTAACATAAATTATCAAATTAAACAATCACCTGGACTCAATGCAGTTAGGCATGTACAAATGTCAGGATGAGCAGCTGACGTTCAAAGTGAGCATCAGAATGTGGAAGAAAGGTGACCATTTTGAACATGATTTGGTTTTTGGAACCAGAGTATTTCAGAAACTGCTGATCTGCTGGGATTTTCCTGCAGAACCATATTTAGAGTTTACAGAGAGCAGTCTTAAACTGAGAAAACACTGAGTGAGCGGCACTTCTCTGGGGGAAAATGACATGTTGATGCAGAGGTCAGAGGAGAATGACCCGTCTGCTTCCAGCTGATAGGGAGCCAATTATTCAAACAACCACTCATTATACCCAAGGTATGCAGAAGATCAGATGAGATAGAACTGCAGGAGACCTAAATGGAGGAAATTTAGGATACTTGTGCTCAGAAAAATATGAGATAAGTGGAAAAACATTCCCATGGTCTGATTTTCTGCTGCTACATTCAGATGGTAGGGTCTGAATTTGGTGCAAGTAAATATGAAAGACTGCATTCATTGTGGCTTCTATCAATGGTTCAGACTGCTGTTGGTGGTGCAATGGTGGTCTTAGTACCAACTTAGCATCATCTTTATGCTACAGCCTAACAAAGTGTTGGTGCAATCCAATGGAACACCGTGAGGATGTGATGGGACAGGAGATTTTCATCATATTGTAGATTTGCAGCTGACTAACCTGTGTGGTGCTATCATCTCAATATGAACCAAAACTTCTGAGGACTGTTTCTATCAGCTTGTTGAAGCTACAGTATTAAAATGAAACCAGTTCTGGAGGTACAAGCAGGTCCAACCTGGTACTAGCAAAGTGTGACGACAGATCTAAGACCCCTGTCATTGTGTCCTTAGTGCTCTTTTCATGGAGTTAAAGCTATCCAATAAAGCTGCCAGAATCTATGTTACACCACCTTAGAGCCTTTTAATAAAACTCTTTCATAATTTCTGTCTGCTTGTAATGAATATTGTTAGATTATTTGCCCATGTCTTGCCTCTGTCTATTCTTTTTTTTTTTTACATAACTGCTTTCTTTCTCCCTGTAGCATCTTTCTCCATTTCTTTCTGTCTCTGAGCATACAGATAAGTGAATATGAAACAGACATCATTATATTTCCCAGTCCTTTGCAAACACAAATCTTACACCCCTCAGCTAAGCAATGAATATTTTCTCTGTTTTACACTCCTTGTTTTTGAGCACACACACACATACATCTACACGCGCGCGCACACACACACACACACACACATGCACTATTCAATTCCATTACAAAGAGCACTGTCATCAGTTTCTCACTTTCGCAGTAGTGATTCCTTCATATTGTTTTAGGAGCATTATTTAGATTTTTTTATAAACATCTTCAGAAAACTTCTCTTTTGCACCTCAGCTACTTCTTACTTGAAGTTGTTTGTAATGTTTAGCACTTTTTGCCACGCAGATGCTGGAGGATCTGGGATGTACTGTAATGACTCTAAGGTTAAACAGTTTGTAGAAAGTACTGTGCAAGCTCATTTACATTACAGGTGCTGTAGTCAGCACACACTGGCTTAGCTACTGACTACACATGCTAATTATCCAGAGATTTCTATTAGCAATTCCTGTGAATCAACTCTGAGTCATGACCTCCTCTTTAACATGTTTGTTTTTCCGAGCTGCACAAAACTCTCCAAGGGATTTTTCTTCAGTCAGTACTGACAAACTGGACAAACTAGTAGATTTCTTTTTAAAGGCAAAACATGTTTTTTATTAAATATTTCAACCAGTTAATCAGCTTTCTTGAAATTTGATTCATATGTCCAGGGGCTAAGGTGATAATCTGTGAAGTATTTCTGCTGGTGAGCTTCCCCAGTCTGCCATTCAATCCAGTGTATGCCGTGGAGATAAACACTCAGCATGTCAGGTAGTAATATTACCACATGGTCCTGCCCCCACAAATTAATGCTTGTCCATTCAAAGAAACATGATCCTGCGTGGTCCAAAAGAGAAGAATTACTGGGTTTAAACAGAGAGATCTGAGTTCTTTGTGAAACTTCATGAGCATACTGAAGCAATAATTACATGGGCAGCAGTACAGCAGTAACAGTAACAAGATCCTGGGTTTGAATCCATCAACTCGCTCGGCCTTCCAACGTGGAGTTTGCATGTTCTCCCCGTGTTTGCGTGGGTTCCCTCTGGGTACTCCACAGTCCAAACACATGCAGTTAGTGTGGTTAGGTAAGCTGGTGATTCTAAATTGCCCACAGGTGCGAATGGTTGGATGTCTTTCTGTTCCAGCCCTGTGACAAACTGTAACCTGAAAGAAAGAAGGAAAGACTGAACGTTTTAGCTGCCTATTCTCAAACTGCCAACTTTCACAATCTATTCATTGGAGCCATTGGAACAGAAAAACACTGCTTGTTTTTTTAACAAAGTTAAAAGGACTGTCACTTACGTAGCAGTGCTCATGTGAATAAATGCATGTAAAGTATCTGTCGTTTTCATCAGTGTTGATCCTTTTGATGCTGCAGGACTTTTTGTAGACGCGCATCTATTGAGCACCATGCATAAGCACACACTGTATGTGTGGTAAGGTTTTTTAACTGATCATCAGCAAATGGATGTTCACAACATGTTTCACAGAACTGAGAAAATAAGAGCCAAACAGTAAAAACATACTGCAAGTTACTTCAGTGCTGATACTTTACTTAGTTTAGAATACAAGCGAACAAACTGCAGATACAGTAATAATACATCAATAGCAAATTATGGACTTAGCTAAACTGAACTGGAGCCACACAAAGTCCCAGATTCATATCTTTAGTTAGCACACGATTAAATGTAGGTAGTCATCAGAATAAACTATTTATGCCCCAAAATAATAACTTTAAGTCATTTCAGTGTTTATATTTTTCCATTTTGTGACATGGAAAATTTACACTGTAAAATGTCAGATTTGATTAAATTTGGTCCAATGACATATGTTCTGCCCTCGCACTTAACTAGGCAGACAGACAACCATCATCCCATGTAGAAAAACCACACCGTTGTTCCTTTCTGGTGGATTTATTTGATTGGATGCATAGCATGGCTTTGTCGAAATACATGAATGGATGAATGGTAAAACTGTACACAAACACAAAATATCCCATGTGAGCTAATATAAGCAAACATTCTTACAATTAGAAGATGCTATGACCTGTTACTATGCAAAGCAAAGCAGAACGTAACAAGCTAACGTTAGCGGTTAGCTAGCGCTAATTAGCGTTTAGGCTAATGACTAATAAAGCACATCATTGAGTCAATTTGCTTTCTCAAAATATCACAAACAACACACGGCAGTTAGTGCTAACATAAAACACAACAATACTGCCAACTTACAGACTGTGCTGGCTTAAGAGGTAGCATAGGCAGGCACAGGAGTAGCAAACTGTCCTTCTCCCGTTAGACAGGAAGTAATGAGAAGTAGCACTTCCGGTAGAATGTCAAAATAAAATGAACAGTGTGCCAGAAACGAATAAAGATTGCATGAACTTGTATAACACTACATAACATGAGTGGTGACTCTTAAGGAGCCAGAACAACATATACATGATTGATATACATTCAGTTTATACCAAGCAAAATTTCCTTAATGAATAATTATTTGAAATAATGAAAATAAAATAAATTTTCATATATTTCACTTACATTTCACTCCAAATTATTGCTTCATGTTTACGAGTGCAAATGCATTTTTTGCAGTGTATGGAGCATTACAGTAGTTTTAGTTCAATCTTAATAAATATTGCAGGACTAAACTTAATACTAAAAAAGTAAGCAAAGCTCGAGTTCAGACAATAATTCTGATGGCTAAAGAACCAAATGGGACAGGCAAAAAAAAAGCTTGAGTTCCATAAATACAATCAAAGAAATTTCTCATGCTTTATTATTTACCCTGAAAAGGTGTAGTGTTGCAATAGTGAAAAAATATTTTGTATATATTATCGCCTGTATCTCTTAACCTCTCTAAATTTGTCTCTCTTAGATGAGTCATAAATAAATGTTAAAAGAAGACGATTAAGTAGAATTAGAAGCAGCAAAACAGGAAAAACTGTTTAGTGAAAAAAAGAGATGCATGAATATAATTCCCAGGAAAAGGTTTGATTTTAAAGCAGAGGTTATGATGGTGACAAGTAATTTAATTTGATATTATTTGACATGGATAAATTGGGTCAATATTACAAAGAGCTGCTAAACGTTAAACTGTGGCTACACGTCTCTCTTTGTACGTCCCTCTCATGGGTTATAGGTCTGGTTAAATGACTCTGAAATGACAGAACCAATTAATTTAAAGAATTTATACACGGACAACCATAATGAAAGACACTCCTATAACTCTTATCCAATTTGTGCATGTGGAAACAGCTACCATACAAGATGAACGCAACTGTCACACCTGTGAGAAACAACAGACGTTGTTGCCTTTGTTTTATTAGACCATTTATAGTGCTGAGAAAATAAGGCAGAAGTATGACTCTTACATGGCACTCAGTTCTTCTGGAGTGTGAACACGACACTTTCCTGACTATTTCATGCCTGTGTAAGCACTCCTCGAGATGTATCTTTGAGTGTCTGTGACTCAACTGCTGTATGATGTGAAGATGAAACCCAAGAGGAGCTGGTCTCCACTCAGGAAGTATCTGTACTGTGCAGACACGGTGTAGCCTCAGTTATTGTTGTTGGTCTGTGATGCCCTGTGTTCCATGGCCCTTAAGTGGCTGAGACGAGCACAATGAGTGCATGGTTGTGTCAAAAAACACACAGCAATCCACAAACAGTGTTTACACAATTTCCAGGAAAGGCAAACTCGCAATGAAAAGAATGAACCGGCAGTTTTCCGTTAAATCTCTGCTGCTCATTTAGCATTTCATATCACCCTCTGCAAATCTGACTGCATGAGAGTCTTTTGGCTGCTCTTTTATCTTTTCCTTATGGCACAGGATCACTGCTAGTAACACTTCTCATTTTAGATTACCCGAGCCTTCAAAGCCACAGGCTTCAACCTTGCTTGTCAGTGTGGCGACTCCCACGTGGATCTCCTCGTTTGATGGCATAACCACTCATTTAAACAATTTGTTGTTGGCGTTAGCTCAAGGCTAAATAAAAAGGGTCTGTTGGTGCCACAGTGCTGGTATGAATTTGCACAAGGTAACACACAAACCTTTAATGAAAGGTATTCAGACATCAGCAGCAGTAGACACAGCTAGAACCACTTGGACAAAGTTCAAACCCCCCTCTGTACCGAGCATGTGTGTGTGCTATCAGCAGATGGGGACAGCGGCAGGTTGTATGTGCGGCTGTGCCCACATATGTGTGTTGTAGGAGGTCCTCAGTGCTTCCTCAGTGCTCTTCATAAAATGACCTCGGGAGTTGTGGGTGTTGACATTTTGGAGCCTAGCCAGCCTAAGAGCTCTCTAAACAGACATAACGCATCGCTGCAAAAGCCCTTTGTGACCTGTAAGGTATCCGTGTGTGGGTGGGGGAGTTTCCATTCAAGCATCCCCTGAGAGCCTTTGAGCTTCTTCTAAAAACTTTTCAAGCTTCAGGTTAGTGAACTTACTGGAGCAACGTAGTTGTTAAAATGTAGCATGTTCCTCGTAGGAGTTTGTGGAGCGCAAAAAGGGGCTGAAAGACTGGATGTAGTCAAAGGAAGGGGGGAAAAAGCTTGAGATGAATAGCATTATCACGTCATGGCTTGCTAAAAGTTTGACATTTTGTGTACAGCTTGCTCTACAACCCCCAAGTCGCCACTTGGCCTTCTCAGTATTACAGATAACTGTGGTCACTAAAAACAAACAGTCAAAGTGAGAAAACGTGTTAACTTTTGTTCTCAGAATTTGTCTCAGTAGTCTGACTATCCAGTTGTTAAGTGATGATGTATGAAACCTGCTTCCAGGTCCGAACTACTCTGTGTTTATTAAGGCTGTTGTGTTTTTAACATGTTTTAATGCTTTGTATCTTGTTCTATTTAATCTCAACAAGCCCCTAAAAACAGTCAGTGATCACTGTCGGCCTCTCTCAGTTTTTATCATCACTGTTCATTTTAAAGCTCAGTCTTTAACTACAGCCCAGCCCCTGCAGCAGTATATTAATGACTAACCTCGTATTGTGGATGGATTATCTCAGTTGTTCTCCTGACTGAAGTTTGGTCCGTTTACAGCATCCTGGGCCCTGTTTCAGGAAGCCGGTTTAGTGGAAAAACTGAGTAAGTATACCCTGAGTTAACGAAAACTCTGGGTTTTCGGTTTCACAAAGCGAGTTCAGCTGAAGCCTGAGTGAGTCACTATGACGACACACGCCGTGAAGCTAACCTGCCCCCTAGCAGGTTTACTACAACTAACCCTGACTGTCTCCGCCCCTTTGTCGGAAACCTGACAGTAGGAAGTGTCAGACATGGCGTGTCCCTTCCTTGAAGAGCCAGTAGATCGTGAAGCCCAAATTCTCCGCAGAGCTCTCCGCCGGGAGAGAGTGATCAGAGCGCGTTTGGACATTTTATCATTTCCTGATGATTGTCTGTGCGAACGTTACCGTTTCTCAGCACAATCTATAATTTATTTGGATAACATCCTCAGGCCATATATTACGCATGTGACACATCGCGGACATGCTCTCAGTTCATTGCATATTATTTGTATTGCACTTCGGTTTTTTGCAAACGGGAGCTTTCTGTATAATATTGGTGAAGCTGAGCACGTTTCCAAGGCTACCGTCTGTCGGGCAGTCAGGAATGTTACAGTTGCACTGAAACGTCTCCTGTACACGTTTGTGGTGTTCCCCGGTCATAGACCCACAAGATTCATCAAAGAGGGATGCCACAAAATTGCAGGTATCAGGATGACCAAAACTTAATTTATGATGTGGTGATACTTGAACTACTACTTAAATTTTACATTTATTTTCAGGGTTCCCAGGCGTGATTGGCTGTATAGATGGCACTCACATTCCAATCATTGCTCCTTCAGTAAATGAAGGAGACTATGTGAACAGGAAGTCTTTCCACAGCATTAATGTACAGGTACATAGTTCCCTGTAGCATTTCAAACTAACAAATTATTTCATCATAGTAATGGATGCTAATTTGTGTTCTCTGCACTGTGAAGATCATATGTGATGCTGCCAACATTATCACAAATGTGGAAGCCAAGTGGCCAGGCTCTGTCCATGACTCACAAATATTCCGTGAATGTACACTGAGCACAAAATTTGGACATGGTGAGTTGAGAATACTTTAAAATATATAAAGACCAATTGCTTCAGGGACATTTGAACTGAAGTGTATCCTTCTGTCTTAGGAGAGTTCACTGGCTACTTGCTTGGTGATAGGGGGTATCCATGTTTACCCTATTTGCTTACCCCTTACTCTGACCCTGAACCGGGCCCACAGCAGCGATATAATCTGGCTAATTGCAGGACAAGAGCCAGAGTTGAAATGACTATCGGAATGCTTAAGGCCCGGTTCCAGTGCCTGCAAAGACTCAGGGTCACCCCAGAAAGGGCATGTGACATTATTGTGGCATGTGTGATTCTTCACAACATTGCCACAATTAGAGGAGAACACTGTCCTTCTGAACCAAACAGCAGTGATCCAAACCATGAACATCCTGACCCTCCCACGGACATACAAGATGGAAGAGCAGTCAGAGACACCATATGTCACAATCATTTCTTTTGACCCATCACCTCAACATGTTGAAAGAAGAATAAACAGATTTTTTGTTCAACTGGCTTTATTGGTCGCCTGTGTTTCCTGTACACAAAGTATTAAAAGATGTAAACCTCATAAAGTGTCTCTGTTGCTTCCTCCTCTGTAACAGCTGTCAATGTTTCTTCATTATTTTCCTGTAGTAAAGAAATTAACAACATTGCTGTTCTACTGTAAACTCATATAATCTGTGGAGTATTACTCACAACTGCATGTTGGTCTGGCTCAACAGGAGGCTGCACCAGATGCAGTACACCATCAACTGATAGAATATGAGGTTTATACAGGTCACTTATAACTTACAAGGGACCAAATGGCAATTAACAAACATACCAAGCACCTTACACTTCATTGTCATTATGCTCTCAAAGACAACCAAGACTGAGGCAAGGCAAAATCAGTAGGAAAATAACTTCACTACAAAATAATCCATTATGGTAAAGAGTTTATCAAATGAATGAGTAGCACTGCGAAGGTGACTGTGAAGAAAGGATGTATGCACATCATGTATTATTTTGAATTTACCCCCTATGTAGGCACTTGTGTCTTGCGGGGTTATTGACTCAGAGGATGTCCCCGCAGAGATGCCATCGGCCACAGGGCGCCCACTGTTTTGGCTGAGGGCCAACTGCTCAGCCTCTGTGAGTGGTGGTGGTGGTGGAGGACCCCCACCTGTTTTTCGGGCCTCCGCTTTTTTTCTGTTGGCTATAACGGGTCACATTTGAGCATACAGAGTAAGCAAATATGTACTTGTAATGTGCTCAGATAATTTCAATAAGTGCTTACAGAAAGAAAATTAATGTAGCCTCTAACTGCAATTGATTTACATGGGACAAACAGACCAAGCACTATGGCTCATAATACAATTACACCTTACCTGTTTGGACTATATTTTTATATTTCATTTTTACTTGCTGCCAGGAACGTTTGGGGCCTGTTGGGTTGCACCTGCGCTCACATCACGTCACAAAATAAAATGTATAAAATAACAAATAAAATAACATATGATAAAATAACGTGTTAAATGGGTGGAAATCCCTAGATCAATGTTTAAATTAACACTCACGCATTGACTCTGTCGGCTATGTTTTGCCATGCATGCTCACTTTCTTTTGCAGCTGTCGCTGTGTTACTTTTTTCCGCGGAATTTGCATGTTATCTGCATATGCTGCCATCAGAATTTCGGCCTCAAGCGCTGTAAAATACATTGACCGCGCCTTCTTTCCCTCCGTCTCCATGGTGACTCGCTTAATCTGTGCTCCACTGATCAGGGCTTTATGTATCCTCGTCCGCGCGCTTCACTTGGGGTTAAAGCAACTCCGCGTTGACTGAACTACTTGTTATCAGCCTTTCTGAAACCGAATATTCCGAGTTGGACAGTTCGGGGTTACTCAACCCTGCGTATCGTTTTTCACTCTGAGTTTTCTAAACCGGCTTCCTGAAACAGGGCCCTGCCATGCGATTGCATTTGTCCCTAACCATCAGGAACCCTCACGTTAACTTTTATCGAGTGGGGGAAAAAAAGTCACAACACTGATGAATCCTTGTCTCAGTGCAATCCTTCACATCCTTTGGTTTCTATCACTTCTGCAGCTGTTGTCATTGCTAATGTATTTGCTTAGATTTTGTGTTTAAAATATTGCATTTTTCTATTTGGTGATGTTTTTAAGCTGTAGCATGTTTGACCTCTCAGGCTCACCAGAGAATTCTGGTAGAAAGAAAAAACAAAGTCATGACCTAAAAACATTTTTCAGTGGCACTAACCCCTCTATACAATATTGATACATCACAACTTTCATTAAAACTGAATAACGTGTAGCACTGCTTGAATAAAAATAAATGCTACAGACACATTTATATACACAATAAAAGTTGCCTGGTTGCTGTAGCTAAAGACTAAAAGACAAAGTTATTTAAATCCTCTCTACACTAGTGTCATTGATTTTCATAGATAATGGTATTCATTCTCCTGGTCTGCCCAGGTGGCATCAATAGTGACTTAACAATATTCAGCTTTTATATTCAGATCAATACATCCTAATCCCCAACATTGATTTTACATGCTGAATATGTATGTCAGTGAAATGTGCCCCTTGTCACTTTCTGTTTGTTGTCCATTTGTTCCCTGTGCATGTGGAACACACAGAAGATTATACCAGATCAACACATGAGCATTTCTTGGTATGGATGTGGGAGGCATGATACTGGGGTAGGACACACATTCTAAGTGTTAAGTGTGTTTACATTGTTCTTTGGTACCCAGTCTTGTGTGTGGTGCGAACAAAAAACCCTCTGTAATAACTTTGGATGGTGAACAAACATAAGTTAGAATAAATCAAGAAATGTCAGGGTTCAGATTCCCAGTCATAGAAAGTCCTCTGACGGGATAGAACCGCGACTATGTGTCTCTGTTAGGCAGCACCTACATGTTATCTCCCAAACTGCTCGTCCACCTCCTGCCTCAGTCGCCCTCTTGGGCTCGCAGCTTATGTACCAAACCTGAGGAAGACGTTAAACTGAGCTGGATTAAAATGACTTGTGTTCAAATCACAAATGCATTGTGAGTCATCAGGATTCTGCATTTACGAGCTTATCAAGCTTGTTTTTTATTTTTCCATTTGAAAGACACAAGCTGAAGATTTATATAATTTTTTGTAAATGATGACATATGTGTGCACGTGATGTACGTAGACGTATAGTTAAAGGTTAGGTATGACCTCTCTGCTGACAAAATATGTGAGTGAGAGACAGAGAAAAGGAGATTTTGTCACTGTCTGGACCCCACTCACCACTCTCACTGTTCATTGGCTCTCTCCCCTCCTGTTAATGTCTATGTGTATAAAAATGAAAAATGCATTAATGGCTGAATACGGCCTAGAGAGTGACAGTGCATTGACTGATGACGGAATGAACAAGCTCATTATTAAAGGTCTTATCACCCCTCTGCAGATGCACTTACACACATGCGCACACACACACATGCGCTCACACAGAGTGTGAGAGAGAGACCTCAGTTGTTCAATGTCATGAATGCGTTTGTCATCATAATCAACACTTTGGCCTAAAATCACCTTTTTGAAAAGTTTTAAAAGGACCTTTTGTAGATCAGTGTTGTCCAAAGTACAAAAGCTCAGATGTGATTTCTCTGTAAACACGTAGAGACACACATAATGGTGCGAGTGGTGCAGTGTTGGCGCTGCTAGTTTAAGTGAAAAAGACGTGGAAAGACAGTCGAGGAAGTCATCTTAATGACTGAATGTTGAAAAAATAAATCTGCTTGATGTATTTTCATCAGCTGTAATACAAACAAACAAACAATCATACGTTCATCTGCGATTATCAGAATCATCATTCAGGGTGTTACATTTTCGAACACCATCATGCTTTCCCAGTTTACAGAAAGAGGAATCTGCCAGCTCATACCAAACCTTCATGACAAACTTTATAGTCAGAGGCTGTTTATCTGTTTTTAAGGTGGTTACATCCTCATATCCCTTAAACATTCATGATGTTGTGATTATATAACCTGTAGGTAACTCAGAGTCATGTAGAAAATGGCAATTTAGATATTTATCTAATTACCAGGAAAATGGACACAGTCTAACAAGGTGCATGGATACAACACTAATGCAGCAGATATGAGAATAATTCTGCTCCATTTAAATTCAGACCTTCACATAGTTTTTCCAATTATTAATAATCAGTATTGACTGGTAATTATATATAACAGCTGGGGGAACTGCTTCCATAACAGTAATGGTATTAGCCAGACTCATTCATTATGATGCGCATAAAGTATAAATAAATATATCCAAATGCAGCTTAGTCTGTTTTTTTTTTCTTACCAAGCAGAGGGACCAAGCTAGACTTGACCCAAAATGCAATAGAAAATTTTACATTTTTAATACATTTTGAAGCAGTTACAGTAATGAAAATACATCAAAGGTGTCACTTTAGCTCATCGTGCTATTTATCCCCCCCCCCTCCCTTTTTTTTTATTTTTACCACGATTAACCAGATTGGACCAAAGATGTACGATGTAAATGTCTAAAATATAATATATTAGTTTTCTTTTTAATTTGTACCATCCTGAATGTTTTCAGCAAACACATATTGCCAGCCAGACACCAGATGATCAATTTTGCACATCCTTAAAGTTCATTTTAGTGTCATTATTTAACTATGGTAATGTTACTGATTGTCATTTTGTTAGCTAATGCTACAACTATTTCTATAGTGAAATCAGAAAACAGGAATATAAAAGTAAGAATTTATAATAATGGAAAATGGAAAAGCTTTAGGGCGCCGGCCCTTTGAGATGCCTGCACTAGACTTACCGCTCAATCTTTATCCCCACCCTCACCTGCTATCACGAGCTTTGGGCAGTGGCTGCTCCTCCCTTAAAGAGGCTGAGGAGTTCAGCCACATGTTTTTAAAGAAATGGAAAACTTTGTTACTGATAGCAAAGCAAATAGTAAAATCCTCCCTTTTTATGCTTCCCTTAACTTTATTTTATCGAGCTACCTTCCACCAACCGATTTCTGATTTCCTTATATAAACTGTTCAGTCATTATGTTCTTTTATTTTCTTCTACTTAATCGATTGCTACTTGACTTGCTTTTATTGTGTGAAAATAATTCAAGAAGCTGATGCTTTACTTTCCACTTCGGCATCTTGACGGTTATTCAACCTGTTTAATACGAGCCATTGTGAGAGATTGAAAGCACTTTAGTGTACAGATAGCAGAAAGATAATTAGCTTAATCTCCATGGGTGGCTGAGTCCCCTTCAGCCACTATGATGGAAATAGTGTGCGTTCCCATCCATGCTGTCGGTGGGACCAGCGGCAGTTAGGTAACAGTCCCTTAACTGATTTGAATCAACTAATTAGAATCACTAACTACACTTCCTCCCTCCCTCTCTCTATCACACACAGATACACATGTCTGTGTTTCAAACTGGAGCTGCAGCAGCCAGCTGTGCTCGTCGATAGCTTCTCGTTATTCATATGCCGCTTATTATCTGTTTTAGTGTTCAGCTCTAAATCATCGCGATTCTTTCTCTTTCAATAATTGTCTTACATTTCCTGCTCTCGCAGTTCTTAGGTATCATTTTTTGCAACTAGCCACAAGAGATCAAAAATCTCTGGGGGTCACAGTCTAATGGGTCTTCGTTGTGATCCTCAGAAGAGAATTTTACCTTCGACTGAGACTCATCGGCAGGCTTCAGTCACAGTTCCTGCATTAACGCCTGTTACAATTACATTTTAAATAAAAGGATGTATTTCATGGTATTTCTGTGATGTGTTAGTGAAAATGTGAATATAAGTTTTAAAGTTCCCTGAAAAGGTTTTGTAAAAAGTCGTTTTTACAGTTCACTGTATGTTTTTGTGTCGGGTGGCAATTCTAACACTGCAAAACAAACTATTTGAATAAACTGGAATTGAAATGAAATGTTCAATTTCCTTTCTGCAAAATGCAAAAGACAAAACGCCTAACCAGTCAGTTTTATAAGATGGAGAAAAGTAAAGTGACACTCTCTACACTTTCTGCCAGTTAAAACTGTTCACCTCGTACCTGTCATATCCAAGCTCGTCTGTGTTTTTCTTTTCATCTGCAAACCTCTCTCTCCCCTCCAGAGCCCTTCATTTTTAATATATGCCTTTAATCATTCAGCTCAATGTGCAGCGTTAAGGGAGAGCGTTTGTTTCCTCCATCAGGGTGTCCCTCCAGTGTGGCACTGCTCCTGAGCAGATGGTATCTGTGATAAGGACCTACAATGAATATGCATCCCTCACCTCGGCACTTGCACCGGGGTCACATTAAAGCCCATCGATCTCACACACACACTTGCTTTACACTGCGTCCTCCACCTTCGGGCCCGTTCCAAAGAGTGCTTGTTGCGTCAGAAATTGGCCTCGGCATATTTCACACAGCAGCAGATCATCACACTGACATTACAATAAAGCTAAACTGCCTGAGAGTCAGTTTTCTGTTACTACAAGGCTTTTTTTTCCCTTGCTACTGATGATGATTCACGCTTCACATTTTCTTGGAAGATCTTAAAAAGGTCTAAGATTGTGTATGTTTGGAACAACACTTAAAGCAGTGCAACACACTTAAGCAAACCAGATAGTTTGTTTATAAAAACATGTTTTTTATTTAGCCGTCCCTCTGATATACCGTAATTCCCGGACTACAGAGCGCACCTGATTAAAAGCCGCATGCTCTAATTTTAGAAAGAAAATCAATTTTGTACTTGTACAAGGCCGCACCGGATTTTAAGCCGTATGCGTTTCACTTGTAATATGAGATATTTACACAGAAATATTACACGTGAGGAATTTTAACGTTTAATTTAATCCGTAAGGTAACATAAACATGGTAACATAAACGTTATGGTAACATACAAAAATACATACTGCAAATGCTTCTTTTCCTCAAACAGCAGCTGTAACACGGCTTCCTGTAAGTATACGTACGTATCAGTAACACACAAATTACGTTGCTTATGGTTTTTTTACGTAACAGTGCACAAACAACATTACAACTCTTAACAACCGGTAAAAATATATACCGTGCACAAAAAAATGCATTAGCCGCACGCAAGTATAAGCCGCAGTGTTCACAGTGTGGGAAAGAAGTAGCGGCTTATGACCCGAAAACTACAGTAGTCATTTCAAATCCCGTCCATCCTGGTCAGTCTGTTGCTTTAGATCAGGGCTGTCCAACTCCAGCCTCTGACTGACCAATTGATATATGTCCTCTTCGTCTCAGCCACCTCTCTCAGCACTCCTGTCTGCTTTCTTCATCTCATTTTTCTTTACTAACCTCTGTATTTGGAAAAAAAGCCTATCCTTCCTCATTCCACCACCAAGTCCCATCTTCTTGGCGCTGTCCCTCACCAAACTATGAACTAGTTACCGGTATCTGGAATCTCTTCTCTACCACCAGGAGCCTGATTCAACTCTGTGCAGCATTCTTTCATCTTCAACTAACACCATTTAATCCTTGCAGCTTTCTCAATTTACCAGTCATAGTCCCTACATTAACATTTAACGTCCCTACTCTCACCTCTGCTTTCCTGGCTTTCCTTCATTCCTGCTGCTTCTGAACACCCTGTCATAGAACCACGGCCGACCCGGCGGCATTTCCATGCTTTCCAGGATCTTTTATTCTTTCCAGTTGCTGTACAAACACTCGACTGCAGCTTTGCAGCTCCCAGCCAGGCACATACCACCAACAACAACCACCATTCAGGAGCTGGCTCACCCTTTAAGCCGGTGAGGCGTGATTGCGGATGCCGCGAAAAAAACTGATCTGAGTAACTCTGAATGCTACCAGTCAGGCTGCTCTGAGTATTTCACAAACTGCTGATCTGCTGGGATTTTCCAACACAACTATCTCTCGGGTTTATAGAGAATGATTCGAGGAAGAGAGAAACAGATATAGAAAAGAGAAGTGAACAGCAAAGAAAATGCCTTGATGATTTTAGAGGTCAGTAGAGAATAACCAGACTGCTTTGAACTGACAGGAAAGCGACATTAACTCAAATAACCACCGATTACATCCAATGAATGCAGACACGCATCAGATGTCTCAATTTCTACTGAGACATTCTTGTGGTAGGGTCAGACTTGGATCCATCCGTCCTCGTATCAATGGTTCACGCTGCTGCTGCTTGTAATAGTGTGGGGGATATTTTCTTGGTACACTTGGCTCCTTAGTACCAACTGAACATCTTTTTAATGGCACAGCCTGCTCGGGTATTGTTGCTAATCATGTCCATCCCTTTATGAGACAGTGTGCCCATTTTTAAGGTGTTTTCTATCAGGATAACGCAACAACAGCAACTGTGTGATCCTGATACGTCAATTCAGACCAAAATCTTTGAGTAATGTTACCCACACTTGTAGTTTAATTTATGCAACAAAGTATTATGGGAGTTCTAAAGGATAAAGGGGTCCAACCCACTTCTAGCAACGTCTGTCTAATGAAGTGTCCAGTGACTGTACATCAACTGTTTCTGCTGACTGACTAAGGCAACTCTTTATCAAATCTAACTGATTGTAAAGTTAAAGATTTTAAACACCAGTAAGTACGTTTTCTCTTTGGTACGGTCACCTCGAGTTTTGGCAGCTCGTAATGAAAACACCAGCGTCAGTACGTCATTATGAATCTGATGTCTTTGTTTGTGTTGAATATCTCTGTCAAATGAACAAACTTGCAAACATTGCTGACGTATATTGACATCATTTCTGAAAGGTACCAGCTGACTCACAAGTCGCTCTCAAAGTATCCCAGCATAAAATGAATATGCATGTGTGACTCATGTACACACAGACACACTAGCAAATAAATAAATGCTCATGCATGGAAATTCACACTCATTTTTCACTAACATGTTCACACACCCACACAAGCTTATTTGCATATCAGTGGGTACGTTCGTGTCTGGCCTACATTCACAACAGTAACGCTGAATGCAAAGCTTACACGCATATATGAACACACAAGTGCACGCACTCTTTCTCGCTGAAAGTGTTCACTCCATCCACTGAGACAACACAGATAATTCACAGATAAACATGCATACATTTGCTGCAGTTGTGCACAGGTGGCACTTTTATTTTTACTTGGTTTATAATTATTTTCACGCACGTCTCTGGAGCAACCCCAGCCTGTCCTTCTCTGGCAAACCTCTCCAGATCCTCCAGATTTAACTGCCTTCTAGCGAGGACCCTGGTCTTTGGTTCACCCGACAGATTTTAAAGTCAGGACGTTGTGCAGGTCAGTCAGCAACGCTCACTTTGAACTTCTGGAGGTCTTTCTTCACCAGGACGTGTGTTTTGGGTCATTGTCATGTAAGACGACAAAGCTATGTGCCACGCCCAGTTTTGCTGCTGACCGCTTTTGGTTTTCTTTCAGAATCTTCACACATCCTTCATGGTTTCTTCCACCTTGATGAGATTCCCAGTTCCAGACACACTGAAGTGTCCCCACAGCATAATGCTCCCACCACCGTGCTTCCCTGTGGTCTCTCTCCTCCTGCTTTCTCCAAACATCTTAGTTTAGTCTTATCTGACCAAAGGACACTTTGAGTGGGCGACCGTGGCTCAGGGGGTTGGGAATCGCATCTGTAACCGGAAGGTCGCCGGTTCGATCCCTGGGCTCTCTGTCCTGGTCGTTGTGTCCTTGGGCAAGACACTTTACCCTACTTGCCTACTGGTGTTGGCCAGAGGGGCCGATGGCGCGATATGGCAGCCTCGCTTCTGTCAGTCTGCCCCAGGGCAGCTGTGGCTACAACTGTAGCTGCCTCCACCAGTGTGTGAATGCGAGAGTGAATGAATAGTGGTATTGTAAAGCGCTTTGGGTGCCTTGAAAAGCACTATATAAATCCACTCCATTATTATTATTAGAATCTTTCTCCAGGTTGTTCTTAGTGTACTTCACACATGTTTGTTGTGATTGTAGAGCTCTTGTTCATCCCTGTTGTTGTTTTTATGGTACTCTACTCCAGTCTGGCTCTAAGACATTTTTCTTGGTCTGCAGCATCACAGTCATTCCTGTGCACAGTTCTAGTGACTGTTATCTTTGATACTACATTTCCTGACTTGGCTAAGTTAATCTCTTGTGTCTAAGCAGTTGTTCCAAGCTCTTTAGAAACGTCTCTAACTATTGGTCTTCGAAATCTTTCTCGTCCTACCTCAGTCAGGCGTGTTCTGTCCTGGGGGTCTCTCTTTGAATTTCTTAATGATACTTCTCACTCCATTTCTTGGCATTTGGAAACATTGTGATAACTTTGTATACAAATAATTGATGATCCCCAAAGAAAACTCATCCTTAGAACATCTACTGGCCTTTAATCCTTTTCTGCTTTATATTTCACAGGGGCTAATAATTTAATCCTCAACCGTGCTTTTGAAATGAAGTGGAAGAGAAGTACAAGAAGTATGTCTGTGTCCCTCTTTGTAAAGCTTTGCTAACATTTGATTAAAAAACATTCCAGTAATGTTTCACTTTACTTTGAATAGGGCATGACATACATCCTCGATGTATCCACACCCAGCATAAATGTCTCCCGTGTCTCTGCCCATTCCCTGCTTGGACATTTTACAATTTCCCAAAAGGTCAAATCAATTTGATATACAGAATGTAGAATCTGATTATGCACACTTAACAGCACAAAATGTGCGCCTTTTTTTCTGTTGCCTTTTGAGAAGAGGAGGAATGACACAGTGGATCGGTCCACAGCAAGCGCTTTGGCTGAGATTACATTAACAGTCATTCACAGCCAGTTAATATACAGTCAACCAGGCCAAAGGTAGACAAAAGGAAGCTTTTGTCTACCTTCTGGCCTGAACATATGATAATTCATTATTTGATGTTTCTGAGCATTTACCGCCCAGAGAATATTTAATGAGGAATGAAAATCACACATTTATTGGATCTCAAATCTTTAGTTTTGAGAATCACCGAATGTAAACCTAGTATGCATGCAAGAACAGGGTGCCTTCTTTCAACCAGTTGGTTTCAGTTTTTTTCTTATTCTTTTTCTTTGCAGAAGAAAAAAAACAACATTACTGTGGACATGAACATTCAAAAGGTCAAAAATCAAGCAACCCTTGAAATGCTGAAGTCATTCCATTTGCAGTCCCAAATATTACGGGCGAGGCAGCAGGAATAATGATCATTATGTTGAGAAAATGGCACTGATTTGTAATATTGTTTTTAATGCTAACAGGAGAGCTATGTCTCAAAAATTTCAAATTCGAGTAGAAGTTCACATTAGGTTTGATGACATAAACAGTTTTTCTTCCATCCAAGATTCAAGCTGAAGGAAAGCAATGGTTTAATCTATGTGAGCACCTGCAGAGCTAAAATGATCAGAGCTGGGTGATTCTTATTGACAGACATGTTGCTCAAATTACTTGGAAATGCTCTAAAGTTTCTGACCCTCAGGCACAGTAATATATGACAACAGGGATGTGCACGCATTTACAGCTTCCTTGAATTGAACAAAAATGCCAAAGTTTATACAGCATCCTCTGTAAAAACTGCACTAAAATAAACGTTGTCTACTTTATGTGGGGTCTAGCACGTGATTATTACTGTGCCCTGCTGAATGTGCCACACTGCAGTGAACTGTGTAACTATAAAAGGTCTAAGTAAAGAATCATTTTCAATTCAGTCCAATTTTATTTATACAGCACCAAATCACAACAACAGTCGCCTCGAGGTGCTTCATATTGTAAGGTCGACCCTACAGTAATACATACAGAGAAAAACAACAATCATATGACCCCCTATGAGCAAGCTCTTTGGTGACAGTGGGAAGGAAAAACTCCCTTTTAACAGGAAGAAACCTCCAGCAGTCAGTAGTACATTTTCCATCCATCCATCCATTCGCTTCCGCTTATCCTTTTCAGGGTCGCGGGGGGTGCTGGAGCCCATCCCAGCTGTCATAGGGCGAGAGGCAGGGTACACCCTGGACAGGTCGCCAGTCTGTCGCAGGGCCAACACACAGGGACAGACAACCATTTGCGCTCACATTCATTCGCACCTAGTGACAATTTGGATTATCCAATTAACCTATCCCCACAAGCTGCATGTCTTTGGACGGTGGGAGGAAGCCGGAGTACCCGGAGGGAACCCACACAAACACGGGGAGAACAAGCAAACTCCACACAGAAAGACCCCGGCCTGATGTTGGAATTGAACTCAGGACCTTCTTGCTGTGCGGCAACAGTGCTAACCACCATGCCACCGTGCTGCCTACTTTCTTTAAGTCACAACACACAGGGCTCTAGACTAACTTTTTGCCATGGTTGCACTGGTGCGCCTAAAAATAAAATTTAGGCGCACCAGCACAAAATTTAGGCGTACAAGCACAAAAGTTAGGCGTACCCAAATTTTTAAACTGCATTACTTAACACCGCAGTTTTACATGTTCACGTTTTTTTTGATTTGTAAATGATTAACTAACAACCTTTCAAAATGATTAACTTGACACCCCCTTTGCTGCCCAAATTAACAGCAGCTCCATCAGCCCCCATAGCAATGATTTTATCCAACCAGTTACTGCACTGGTCCCCAAGAGCAGCAAATGCTTTCTTTGAGGCAGCATAAATTCCTAAACAAATTTAAAAAAAAAATACCATTTACTTATCAGATCAAGAGTTTACAATGCAGTCTTTTTCAGTTTGAGTTTCTATATTCATGTATTATTGCTATGTTTAATTTTCAATGATAAGAGCATGCTAGATATGGTTAATTCAGTAACACGACGTAATATTATTAATCATATACATAGGCTACGTGACATGACATGGCTTACCTTGGGCATGGGCATGCTGGACCTCAATGTATCCAATCAGTATATTCGCTGGTCTTCCTTTTTGCAAGATACGAGCGTACACAATGACACATTCTTTTGTGGCGATGTCTGTGTCTCCATCGATCAGGAAGGCCATGTATGTACTGTTCGCAATTTCCACTGACGTCTTTTTTTTTCAGTGTGTCAGCGATTACGCCTATAAACTGGGCGCACGCAACATCATTGCTGTATGTGGGGTTTATGTCCAAGCCATTTTTCCTGTGAAGAGTTATTTCTGACTTGAACTTAGTAAACGGAACTTCTTCTTTTGCAATATTGTAGGCGATGTTAAACTTAATGATCATCTCGGCCTCCTCCGATGACCTGTTTACTCCTGCCTGCCGCTGAAAGGCAGTGGGGAGAGGGGACATTTTGGCAGAGCATTTATCGCGGCATATAATGTGTCTTCTCGATGCTGTATGCTTTTTCAGCGTTTCAATTCGAAACGTATTAGCACCAGTGACAAATGCTGTGTTGCCGGCCATGGTCTTTCCACACTCGCGACAATAAATGCAGTGCATCATATTGTCAGCTTGGCTGTATCTTAGCCAGGGAAACTGGTCAAGCCACTCGATTCGAAATCTATACATTTTCTGACTTTTACTTTCAGTGGACTCCGGCTGGGAGTCGATCGTATGTGGCTCATTTTCTGATGCCGTCTCCGGACCAGTGTTTGACAAAAACGGAGAGGTTGATGGCTCCGTGTCAGAGCGCTGGCTCAGAATTTTGGACTGATCAGGCCTTAACTTAACGAAAAAGTTATCAATTGTTCTTTTCATATTTTCTCAATACCAACTTCATACACTTCTGACCTGGGCTACTCACCCTTCTCTATCTGCCCGCACTTTCAAACGTAAACACAAGTAGGTCTGCAGGAATATCTGGACCACGGCCAATCACAGAGGTCCCCGCCTCTGAGTATCTCTGATTGGTTTAGAACACGACATGGGCATAATGTGTGCCTGTTGTTGAACACACGGAGACTTTCAGGGTTGCTGAAACTTTTTTTTTCCGAGAAAATACTTGGTTGCACCGGTGCAACCAAGTATTTTTTATTAGTCGCACCATGGAGAAATTTGGTCGCATTTGCGACCAAATTGGTCGCACTCTAGAGCCCTGACACATTTTGGGGTCAAGTTGAAAGGAAGGCAGATGTAAAAGTGAGGTCAGAGGTCAAATGCGATGCAGTGCGGTATTTTGAATCTTTATATGGTACATTCAACGTGTCGATAATACACACCACACATGTAAGAGTCGTGGTTTCTAAGTTTAAGGGTTTTTGGCAGTTTTTGACTGATAAATCATTAAGTCGGCCTTGAAAACCTCAAAGGATGTTCAGTCAAAACTTGTCAACTTCCCGTGCTTACAGACAGAAGGACATGCAAATATGACCACAAACATAATCTCCTTGGTGGAGGAAAAAAGAAGAAGAATTAGTTGTAGGTATGTCAGCAGTTAAACCACACCATGTGTCTAACTTCTAGAGCAGTCCTAATGAAAACAGGCAGCAATTTGTGCAATCAGCAGAGTCACCTCACAGCATGCAGACTCTGGGTTTGAACCTCCTAACCCCCCGGCCATTGGTAGTGCCTGCAGGGCTTGCCTCTGTTTCCTACCACAACCCAAACAGATGCGTGTCAGGTTCAGTGGTGAGTCTAAATTGGTTATGGTTGTGAATAAAAGGTCAATTAAGCGTATAGAATAAAGTGCTTTATGAATACATGAGTCAAATTAGACCAAATGTGGCTAAAAAGCTCTTTGAGTTATCAGTAAGTGTGAGGTAGATGGCAAACCATTTCACGCCACTTATTCCACAATCAGTTTTCACCCAGTAGATCAAATTGCTGCTGTCCTCCATCGTCAAACTCAGACTGAAAAGTGTTGGAATTCAATTTTCTATCTTTGATTGTTGTTTAGTTTTAGTTCAGCCCCAGTCCTGTTCTCAACAACCTCATTTCCAGCAGCAACTGTTTTTAGTTTTGATAAACCAAATGTTTGCTACTACTTCTCGCTGATGACTGAAATTTACATTTATTTTCTACACAGTACAGCCAAAAAAACAAATCCCAAGCATATTCATTCAGCAGGTCCTCTTTGCTTTCATTTTCTGGTATTTTCAGTCTCCATTTGTGTCCTCACACCTCTCCATTTCATCATCGATTTAAACAATAACACAACCGAAAAGCAGCGAGTTACAATGAATTGTGGAAACACAGTGTTGTTGTTCTGTCCTATGAATTTTTTATGCATTCATCGCTTCTTAGATGGTAAAGAAGTACAAAAACAAAGACTGAAATTAGCCATTGTGAATCACTGCTGCGGGGTGGCGCCGTCCTAGCACGCACGTAAGCACCGACAAAACACACCCTCTGCATCACTGGTGTCCTGTAATTTTCGACACAAGCAACCATTTTCAAAAGTTCAGCGATCTCTAATTCCTGCTGCTGCCTTTCTATGAGCCTGGCTGATACACGTAAACAGCAACCCCATCATTAACATCTATTTGAAGCAGACCTTTGATTTTAATTCAAGTTAGCGCAGACTCAGAACACTCACAAACACAATTTTTAGTCTTTTTCATAGAGAATTGACACATGCATGTACTGTTGATTTTCTAACCACATGACACATGGAAGCAAAGTCCAAACTCAAAATGGGAGATTATGGAAATATTATATTCAAAAGGACAGTTTACCGCACATAAAGATATATAGACGATTAAAACATGGATACAGCACCATTGTTTTTTCACAAAGGGACACATGAGCTCCCAAATGAAATTGTGAGCCATGAAATTTGAAACACAGTAAGCCAGAAAGACTTACAACTGTAAATGGGGGAGGATCTGTGCAGCGGTCGTATAGATGTGTATAGCGAAATTATGGGAAGATTGTGAAAGAGGAGAGGAAAGTAAAAGAGGAGTGGAGCACAGAAGAGAGGAGAACAAGAGTAGGTCTAGGTGAAGGGTTGTCTCATTAATCTTAAAAGGGCACAGCGGCACCTTCAGAATGCAAATGAAACTATCAGTCTTGTCACAGAAACACGAGGATGGAGCGATGGAGAGATTGACAGTGTTACTGAGGGGAAAGGAAGAAGTAGAGAAAGAAAAGAAAGAAGAAAAAGAGATGGAAAGAGAAACCTGTGTTGAGTGCTTCTGCCATGCTGCAAAAGTCACATAAAGAGCATTTAATCCAACGTGGGAAACTATCTGTTTCCTAAAAGTCAAAGTAATTAAGGCGTCGTAGGTGAGCGAGTGCTTTTCGACTCTATATTTACTCCTGATATTAAGCCTCAGCTTTGTTCTTGCGCTTGTTTGTGTTTAATGGATGCTGAAAAAAATGTATCAAATGAACCAAGTGTTGATTTTCACACATAACACTTGCAATCTTTATTTTTATGCTCGAGCAAATCTCGCACCACCAAACATTTGGCAATAAAATAAAGTTGGATAAAGCTAGAAAAGAACCAAACCACTATAATCTAAAAAATATATATCGCTCTGCTGTAATGCACGTGTGCATATGATCATATGGATTAAAATCTACGTTTGTTTGGCTTCATGCAGGATTGTAACCCCACACTTCCTGGTAGAAGTTCAGTGATGTGCTTGTGATATTGTACCATTGTGCCTAATCGCCTATGCAGCACCAGATCTGGTCTGAAAGACACGTAATTGGCCAAAGTCTCTTGTCATGGCCTAGATTTTGTAAAGCTTAAAAACAGAGCTCACAGGTGGTGCAGGAGTCTGGTCTCCTCTGAGGCTGTTTGAATTACAATCTGCTGAACAGCTCTTAAATGTAAGAAGCTTTAATAGCTCTACAACCCAGCTGACTGATGGTTGATGTTAATTCTCACCTCCTCCTGTATGACAGGGCATTTTATGCAAGACACTGAACCCTGAATTGTTTCCAGTATAAGCCAAGACTTTGAATAGTAACTCATTTTTAATGATCACAATATGAGTTAATCAGCTGGTGCTTAGTTAACTCCGGAAACCACCTTCATGTGCTCAGACACAGAATAAATTACGTGTGGAATAGGACAGGCTTTTAAGGGAGGACAGCAGTATTGAGGATTGTTAGACACTGGGAGGTGGTGAGGGGGGGAAGGTGTCGGGCAGCACGGCGCGCTGGCTTTTCAGAGTCAGTGAGGTAAAATGGGAAGGTGGTAGGAGTGGAAGCAGAGAGCGCTGCTGGTCATCAGAGGACAAAGGCAGTTCATCAACAGGTTCACCTGCACAGGGACAAGAAGGAATCATTAGGTGAGAAAAGTTGTGTTGTGAGCTGTCTCTGTGACTGAGGCAGCATCTAGTTGGTGTGACAGCTGGGTAGCTCCATTCTCTTTATATTTGGCTTTGTGATACTGCAGGCCGTTGATCAATTGATGGGGGCAACGGTCAGCTCTCCCTCGGGGCTCTTCCTGACAAAACACTGCACTTTCGGGCTCTACGCCTGCAGTACAGCTGTGGTTTTCCATTGTTTTTCTATCAACAGCGTAATGTTGTAAAATGAATGTTTCTTTCTAAAAATGGCAACTCTGTAAAGTGATAATATATGTTATGTCCAAAGCCCAGCATACTTTTAATGATGATCTCCTTCCTCTCTTTTCTCTCTTTCAGCTCTCCAGACCACACAACCTCCCAAGGTCCTTTTCCCCCCAGACAGACAAGACACAGTGATAGAAGTCACACCTGGTGAGGAACAGCAATTCCTCTCTATTTCTTTATCCTTGGTTTCGGGTGATGATCCTCTAGGTCCTTATTTTTAGAATGGCATCTCCATTCTGGGTGCAAAGTGCTCATCACTTTGGTGTCTCTTCGTGGAATGGCGTGCTCCATCAGGGCGTTTCCACGAACACTTTGGTTTCAGCCTGTGGCAGCGCATGTGATCCGTTTCACTTTACTGTGGCCTTTCAGGCATGCGTGAACTTTAGCGATGGAAGTCTACTTGAATGTGTTAACGGTTCTGCATCTTGATGATGAAAGATGCAGCTAAGCGTACAAACAGCTGATTGATCGATTCTGCAGATCTGTCATTTACATTTAGCAGTCATTGTCTTTTTTTAACTACTGCAAATAAAATATTTAGGGTCGCCTCACAGGAGTTAAGTTAGTGGAGATTATTAGCTGTGTCCCAAAACCTAGGCCGCATCCTTCTGAGGACCCAGCCTTCGCGGTCTACGTGGGCCGAAGCCTTCAGATTTGCGTCACTGCTGTCTCAGTGGACTTTAATAAACTCGGTGTAAATTCTCGATGTCTCACACTTCTGTTTAATCAGTTTTTTGTTTGACGTTTATTCAGCTGTGTGAAAAAAACGGAGGAACCCACCCGATGGATTAATAAAGTTTTATTGAATCTAATCTAATAATTTTAATCTCAGCCAAACTGATTTACTCACAAACAAATAAAATACGGAAAAAAGCCAAACAATAAGATTTTTAGGTTATCTAACTGATTAACCTGACTAGTGAAAGACCGCGGGGATCTGAAAACATTTTGTGGCGAGAGTCCGGTGTTCTCGCCGGCTCTGGTGACTCTGGTGGGTAACAGACGTCTCCGAAAACGTTGGAGCACTTTTGTAAATATGTGGTGTCTTGATAAACCGAGCAGATATTTGAAGTTTACACAGCTACATTCTCGCCTGAAAATATGTTAAAAGTTTTATTTTGTGACCCAGAAAGAATATTAAAACTTAGTAGCTGCCACCATTGTTGGTCCATTTATCGTTGGGGTTTTCTCTGTATTATTATGGGGTCTTCACCTTACAATACAAAGTGCTTTCTGGTGACTGTTGTTGTGATTTGGCATTTGGATATGATTGGCAGTACTGTGATGGGATCCTGCCCAAAACCACATCCATGACCTTGACTTCTACTCTTTCTTCCTGTACATGTATGTGAAGGGAACACTACTTCAGCATTTGAATTTCTCCATTGTCGTAAATGGCCTGTATTTATATAGCGCTTTACTAGTCCCTAAGGACCCCAAAGCGCTTTACATATCCAGTCATTCACCCATTCACACACACATTCACACACTGGTGATGGCAGCTACATTGTAGCCACAGCCACCCTGGGGCGCACTGACAGAGGCGAGGCTGCCGGACACTGGCGCCACCGGGCCCTCTGACCACCACCAGTAGGCAACGGGTGAAGTGTCTTCCCCAAGGACACAACGACCGAGACTGTCCAAGCCGGGGCTCGAATCGGCAACCTTCCGATTACAAGGCGAACTCCCAACTCTTGAGCCACGATCGCCCCGTGGCTCAAGACTTAAAGACATAAAGACTCAAGACATAAATCATGACTTGAGAAATTTCCCATATACATTTCAGTCAGTGTGTTTTTATATGAGCAAACTTCTTCTAAGTTTAGCCTGGTTTGTGAATCAGACTGAAGCCAATTGGCCAAAAATAATCACATCAGCTGGTATAGCTCCTTGGGGCTTTGTAAAAGGATACTTTACTGAACCCTGAAGGGTCATTGGCTCCTTCGGTTAGAAAGCTAGAGGTCAGCTTTGACCACTGAACAGGAGGCAGAGATTTAGAGTCTCGTGTGAGATAATGCAGAGACGGTGGCTCGCTGAGCCTGTCACCGTGCACTTTATCCATTGCAGTCCCGTCGCGTCTGTGTTCTTTTATTTCCCCCAGTCAACGACTAACAATGACTTATGTGCAGATATGTTCTCAAACCAATTTACTCTGCGCTTAAATATTTGCAGCACCCACACGGCACTCGCCGCAGAGCTGTCTTATCTACTGATGCGACCTGGCAGAGAGTCAAAACCGTGACATTTAAAAAATTCCCGTCCTTTCACTTCGACTCATCTTCAGTAGATGATTTTCAGATGAGAGTAAAAGTTTGTTTGGATTGGTAATTTATATCAGCCTCAAAAAAATGACATTTAAGTGCCGTCGCCGTAGCAATATAACGAAAGCAACAGGAAACGTGACGTCTAACAGGAAGGTGAAGAAAAAATCTATAAGCTGCTCATGAAAAACCAAGACAGGTGAGGTGAAGAATCTATGAGAGAAACATGAAAAATTCAGCGCTGAAAGGATCTCATTAAGATTTGCTTGTGTACCAATCAGTGTGCGCTGTGCTCTGAGGATGGCCCAGTTGGCTGCCTTCGTTCCCAGCTGCACGTGTGTTGTGTGTGTTTAAGTGTATAAACCCATCATGCATGCGCGTGTGTGTGTGTCTGCCCTGCTGTTTGGCGGTCTTTCTGACAATGTTAGCTCTGTAGGCAGAAATGTGTTTGGATGTGTGCACAAGTCTGCGCATTTGTGTGTTTCCATTAACTCCAGATTGATGTAGTAACAAATAGGCCCTAAGGCCTCTGTACACTGATTGCAGCAGGGACACCTTTTAATGGGCACTGCATTCTCACCCCTACCAAACACAAACACAAACACACACACACACACACACGGCCACAGTGTGACCCTGTGGTACATTTTTAATTATCATCTTGTTTTAACCTGGGGGAGATTTACATCAGCAACCACAGTTATGTTCTTCATTTTCCTCCACCCCCCTCTCTCCTCCACTCATCTGCTCCACTCTTCTTCTTTATATTTACACTTTCACTCATTTTTTTCTCTTCTTTCCATCCTTTTATTCTTTCTGTCTCATTTCATCTTCGGTACCTTCACTTTCTATTTCCTTTAATATCGGTTTTATTTACTTTTTCCTTCTCTCTGCCGTCCTGCTCGCCACCGCTTTTGTCATTATTCCATAATGCCTTGGGTTATACATGCGATTTCCTGTTACTATGCCGACATGGTCTAGAGGCAACAAACAGACAAAAATAACTATTAAACATAAATTTGTGATATTTGTGTTAAAAGAAATCAAAAGTAAAATCAGAAAAGCTAACAGTGTTTGAGGAGTTCTACACACGTCCCGGATATCCTGGAAATTCATCCTTACTCTGAATGTGCAGCTTTGTAATAAATGTTAAGTACTACTGCTAAGGATGAGCAACTTAAATATGTGAAAGAGATGAGAATAAATGAGTTATTGGAAGACTTGCTGTGTTTTTATCTAATCAATAGTAATACTTTGGATGGAGTCCAAAGAATAAAATATGTTTTCTGCCTCTTTAAACACATTCAGAGTTTCCATCTCTTAATACATTTTTGTTGCCAATTAAACTCTTTGATTGTTTCCAAACTGTCACAGTCAGAAATATATTCAAATTGGAAGTCAAAAACAAACATTTCCAAAACTGGGCATGTTTAACTGAGTATTCAGGAAACGATCAGTTCCCATTATTTTTCCCAGCATAACAGAGAAATGGAAGTGACAACGCAGCCTGACAAACGGAGCATAAAGATTGAGAACCAATGTGAGTATAAGATCAGTGTTGCTGAAATTATGAAACACCGCGATATGACTCGCAGTTTAATTTAACACTGTAAAATGTGCTTTCTGCTCATCGCAGGCTCAACAAATTAAGGTTCATCATTTAATTCAATAATCATTGTTCTCAGATCGATATTTAAACCCGGTGAAGCTCAGCTAATTGTTGGACTGTCACACGCCTCTGACGTCTGTCCATCCATCTTTCTCAGACATCCACCCTAACGGCCTCCAACTCTGATTTCTGTTTCCATCTATCTGTCAACTCCTCACAGCAAAGTGTTGCTATTCTGATGACCAAGCTGGATCTATGATCCAAACACAACCTGCCAGCTCATTTCAAATCTATCGCATGTGACTCATTCAGTGCAGAGGGTGCCGCTGTAACGCTGTCGTGCTTCATGTCTTTGGCATCAGTTTGGGATTAGTTGTTGTTGGGATACTTTGGAACCATTTCATTGATTTAAGGCTGTTATTTATTGCCTGATTTGCATTGAATGGGCAGAGGAAGAACTAAAGAGTTCAAAATCTCTCTGTGGGCTGGTGA
Source organism: Astatotilapia calliptera (assembly GCF_964374335.1). Taxonomy (NCBI): domain Eukaryota; kingdom Metazoa; phylum Chordata; class Actinopteri; order Cichliformes; family Cichlidae; genus Astatotilapia; species Astatotilapia calliptera. The sequence continues at coordinate 20,786,354 of NC_137423.1, forward strand.
CTGGGACGTCATTTTGAAAGTAGTCGCAGTTCTAGAACTTTTCCTGAGTAACAGCCCCATCTGAGATTTTTAACATGCACTCATTCACGCGACCACTAGAGGTCTACTACACAATCAAACTCAGCCATTCATAAAATTCAGAGCAAGCTTTTTAAGGCATCTAAATGCTTCACTTCTTTTTCAGTTTTCTCCTTTATTGAGATTCTTTTAAGTGATTCTCTGTTTTATGGATGTTTTTCTTGTTTTTGGCTGCTGTGAGACATAAATAACATAATAGCAAAATAATATCTAAATAAAGTACATCTGACCTTATATTTAGATTTTATAACACAACGAAATTAATTTGCTTCCAAACTTTTTGTTTTAAGACAGAAATATTGCTAACATCCAGATTATAAAACAACCAAAGTTGGCTTAAAGTTGGTCCGTCTCCCCTTCATAGCTGTGCTGCTGCTGCTTTTAAATCCCCACTTTGTGTTAGACTCACCCAACCTTCATGTCAGGGATCGTCACCGATGATGAGAGTCGGGTCTCCAGCTGTGACCCAGAGACCAAAAAGCAGTGTTTAGTAGTAACGTGTCCAAGCCCGAAGGTGGCCGATCTGACCGGCAGCGTTTTTTGTGTTTTTTACTGACACTCTCTGTGTTTTGTTCCATAAATTATCCTTCAACCAGTCCTCAGCTGCTGATGTTCATTTCCCAATGACACGCCAAGCACTCTGGGAAATTAAATAGCCTTCATGGAAATCACCTAAGCACACACAGGCACACAACCTGTGCTTTTTAGAATTATGCAGATGAATTATCCACGTGGACGTCAGGTGCACATTCGCCAAATTTATTCTTGATTTTGATAAACATTTGAAGTCGTTGCACAGATTGATGTTTTCATTTCAGTTTCATTAGCTGCTGCCTGAGTTTAGACACCACACAAACAAGTCACGCTCTCTGATACTTTCACACATAGAGCAGTATTAGATGCTGCTGTGAGGTTTGCTGTGAAAGGCAGGGGAAGATAAGGAGGTAAGCTTTCTTCTCTTTACTGCCCCCCCCTCCCCCCTTTTCTTCTCTTTCTCCGTCTGTCTCTGTCTTTTTCGTATTTATCTCTCTACGTCTGTCTCCCTCTGTGCCGTGTCTGCCTCTATCTCACCTTCCTTCCATCTGTATATCTTCCCTCCATCACACTCTCTATATCTCTGTCCTTTTGTCTTTCTCTTTAAGGCTCATTCAGCCTTTTATTTTTTCTTCAAATGCTTTAAAACTGTGAGGCGCTATATCAATATTCCCCTTCAACCTGTCACAGACAGATAATGTGAGGTAAGAGCGGGATAAAATGAATGCAAGAAAGGTCTTAATGTTTCCGACATCCATCCTTCAGAGAGACTCTGGAGTCACCGTGCTGCATCATTCTGCACCGAATTCCATCAAATGATCGGCAGCAGAAACATACAGTGGCAAAACAGGAATGTTATTGCTGTAGTACCACCTAAAAAGTAAAGGACAGAAGGTGAGGAAGGAAAAAATGCATGAAAAGGAAGGATAGAAGGAAGCAAGGAAAAACAAAGTACATAGGAATGAGGGTAAATGCTTCTGACAACTGACAATAACAATACGTAAAGCAGTTTTATGTGCAATAGTGCATAGTGCATAGTTGATTGAACAAATTATGAAAAAATGGGGGGTTGATAACTTGTCAGGATGGATGCACAAAAAAGTTGGAAAGAGGGGCATAAAAACAGCTCAGAAATGAAAGAAAAGTAAAGCAAAAATTGGCAAGAGAAGAAAAAAAAAGTTTAAAAAGGCAGCCGAGATATAAAAAAGGAAAGAAAATGAGGACGCGACAGAAACAATGGAACAACAACGGAGGAGATGGGAAGTGATAAAATAAGAAGTGCAGTATGTAGATAGAATCAAAGGGAAGAAGTGAGGAGCAAACAATGATGAAAAGGAAATAAGGAAAGGAGAAATGTAACTCTATGAATGTTCAAAAGACTCTCGTGTTTCCATTACAGAAGAAGAAGAAGAAGCCGATCACAGTAAGATCAGTGGGAGTCAAGTTTATTTGTGCAGTGCAGTTTACTTAAATATAATCAGTGTGCTTCAGGTTGAACTGCATTAAAATTAAAACAATTATGTAAGCTAATCGATTAGACCTGTTGATTAGGTATTTGCTTGACTGACCTTCTCAAAGTGTCCTTGCCGTGTTCTGACTTTTTCATATGGATGCTGAGAAAAAGATAAAAGTGTCTTTGCAGGCAGTTCAAAGGGAGGACACAACTGTACAATAACAACAAGGCTGAGAGGCAGGGTCCAAAAAGAAGGTGTTACAGCTGTGGAAGAGTAACGGAAGGAAATTTGTAGACTGAGTTGAACTAAAGTCCAAAAAACACAGACACACACACATACTAAAGAAGTCCTTTAAACACAGAAAAACAGGAACAACAGGAGGCTGCTAGAGTAAACTCAAAATGCAGACATGCGACAATATAGAGTCCAAAGATTTTTGGACGGAGATGCAGTTTTTGTATTTCTTCTGCATCACAGTGGATTTGAAATGAAACAATTAAGATGTGATTAAAGTGCAAAGTTTCAGCTTCAATTCAAAGGTTATGACAAAAAAATATGAACAATAAATGTTACATTACAGACAGCCTTACACACAGTCCCAATTTTAATTAAACAATTCTAAGAATTGCTTTTAATTCTGTATAGACTAGAGATACCGATATCATAAATTTGGATATCTGCCGATACCGATATGAATCCGATATAGTGTTTTTTAATCAACAAAACTGTTTTTTAAATATCTTGCCGCATTTTGTATAAGTTCATACTCAAGTTTAAAACAACAACTACACTAAAGCTATTCTGTTATACCTGTATGCAAAAAAAATTATTTCATAGTTCAGCAATACTGATCAATCTAATAAACTTAAACCTACACCATCCTCCCTATTCTGGTATTTGAAAGAGTACTTAGCATAAATATTAAGCAACCTAACTAATAGGGTTCCAACTCCCAGCAACAACAAAAATAAATAAATAAAAAATAGGGAACCACCCCTCACGCTCCACCTCATGATGCTTAATCGACGTAATCAACCTTAATTTGATGCAGTGTGAAAAAAATGCACAGAAATCAATTATTTTTCAAGAAATATTAAATAGATTCAACATCTTTCTTCAACAGAATTGCAGACTGCACAGATGGTACCTTCCCAAAGGAAAAAGTACTATAGCTTACTAGGGTATATATATTAGACTTAATAGTTACTATATACAGTAATGGACTTCTATTCATTTTGCATCAAATTAAAACTTTGGGTGTCAGATAATTATTTATTAAAAGCTCGACATTTTAAATGAGAATAAGAAAGAAAAGTATGTCTTTGTGCCCCCTTTTCCCTGTTAATGCCCTATCGGCCCCCCTGGCTAAACTTTGCTAGATCCGCCCCTGCACAGTTACCAGCCGTCAGCTGTAGAAAAAGATCCTGGTGTAGAAAGTAATATTAAATACATTCTAACAACAGCTGATCAAGCTTAAATGTGCTTCTGTTGTTCAGTCGCTGGTTTCCTCTTTCTGATGCAAAGTGGGCCAAAAGCAAACTAGAGACACGGACTCGCGACAGAAAAGCCGATCAGCTGATCGTTAAGCAGTTTCATGATTGAAGTAGCAGCAAGAAGAGGCAGTCGCTCGTTAAGCTTAACGCAGGAATGCTTTACAAACATTCAGAGATGGACTTACACACTTGCTTTACTTCTCTCGGGATAACTTTGTCGGAGATGAAATGCCGGGTTGCTAGCGAAGCTCCAAATGCTATCCAGACCACCACAGGTCCCGCATGCCACAGCCGCTCTATCACGTGATGCACACTGCTCCGACGTGCTAACGTTCTGAGGTGAGTTACGGCGTGTTGCAAGTTTTGTGAGGTGCTTTCGTGATATTTAATGGATCGGATTACATTTTTTATTTTTCTCCGATATCCGATCCAGTAATTTAGGTCAGTATCGGACCGATACCGATACGTAATATCGGATCGGTCCATCTCTAGTATAGACATGACAAAATAGTGAGAGCACGAGGACACAATCAGTAAATTATAGTGAGGGACAGAACGCAGACAAGGTGAGAGGGAGCAGGAACAAAAGCAGGCAGGAAATACAGTGGAAACCCGGCTTACGAAGTCCCCATTTAACCAAAATTTCAAGTTACGAAGGCACTTAACGGCAATATTTCTGCCTGTGGTACGGCAAAATGCCCACGTAAATAGATAAAATAGAAAATTAAAAAAAATTAAATTCCATAATGTTATATACATGTACACGTACGTATGTATGTATGCATACGCATGCTTTCTTCAACCTCTGCCACATCCTCCTCCACCAAGAACTTCATCTTCAGCCATCATCGCCTCACTCAAAAGACGATGGAAAAAGGTGCTTCGACTTACGAAAATTTTGACTTACAAAAGACCCTCTGGAACGAATTAATTGCGTAAGTCGGGGTTCCACTGTAAAACCAGAGTAAAAGAGGACAACAAGAGAAGCTCATGCAGAGAGGAAGATGCTGACGGCCAATATGGGAGAAGGTAATAATACATTAAAAAACACACTCAAACTGAATACTGTGGCCTAGTTAGTTGAAGGAATTCAGGCTCTACATGTGGACAAATCCAGAACTTGTCAGACTTGTGGCCTGTACTCCAAAGCAGGATTTGGCAGATAATTTAGGGGTAACTGGGTTTTCAGTATCACAGAGGCGGTGCTTAAGGAGGAGTTATACAAAACCACTGATAACCACACAATTCTTCAGAAACGAGCCTCACCATTTCCAAAAGACTCTGCGGACCTCTCTGCATGTAAGAAAGTTTAAAGTTTTTAGAGACTATCAAGTTTTCATTATTCCCTTACAAGCATCAATAGGAAATACAGTTACTCTGAAGCAAACAAGCCTTAATATGGAGATCTTGTAAAACAGAGAACCTCATACTTAATGGAATCATAAAAATTTCCAGGTAGGCTAAATATACTTGGCAGTTTGAATTCTGTTTTCATATTTGTTTGTTATTTGCTCACGCACCATTTAACTGCGATGCTGATTGAGGCTGATTACACACAGTTGGCATTTTTTAGTGGCTTTCTCTCCTGGCGTCAATTACACTTTCCTACAAAGCACTTTTCCACTTTGATAAACAGTACACACACACATATATATGTATCTTTTTAATCCTTTTCCACACACTTGCACGCTTTAGCTATAGCAAGTGCTTGTGCACTGCATTGTGTTTTTAATCTCTCTGTATTATTTCGCAGAGGTGGGACCAAGTCATTGTTTTGCAAGTCTCAAGTAAGTCTCAAGACTTTATCCTCAAGTCTCAAGTCAAGTCTCAAGTAATGTCAGGCAAGTCAGAGTCGAGTCTCAAGTCACTGGTGTAAAAGTCCGAGTCAAGTCACAAGTCTGAAACTTTGAATTTCAAGTCCTTTCGAGTCTTTAAAAAAAAAAAAAAGAAAAAATAATGTTGCAGTTATGCTAAATGTAAATATTAGACCATGTAATTTTAAAATCTGTTTTTCTCAACACATGACAAAATAGTGAACTTAGAAAATATACACAAATTGTGAAATTGCACCTCTTTAGAATGCAGCTCAATTAAACCTAGCTCCAAGAATAATTTTCACCGACATTTCTGAGATACGCTGCATGTTATTCTTGGATGCGGTTGTAGGACTGGCTTTAAAATCGCATGACAAAAATATCATACACATTAAAAAAAACTGTATCACCAACGTAGCCTGGACAACATTTGCTAGTTAGATGAAGTCAGCTATCTCATCTTAGCATATTTATATGCATATTTATAATCATACGGTTCTTGGAGTGAGTGCATACACTCATGAAGTTTAGTAACTTCCGGTCACTGCAACAAGCCCAGGTACAGTTTACCGACGGATGGGTACAGGACCTTGAAATGCACCGTGTAGAACGAAAGACCATCGTACGTATCATAAGTTTACCAGTCTCACAAATCGTCGTCATAAATACACATTCGTTAACCGTTTATTAATAGGACCTTTGAGCTCAACGGTAATTAATTAGTAGTGGAAATAATTTCTGGTACCCATCACAGAAATGTAGCAGTGACAACAATATTGTATGCTGTAATCGTACTGGGCAATTAGTGATACAAAAAACCAGTTTTATCCTGTGAATAAAAGTATATGTTTTTGTCAATGTACCATAATAACAGAAGCGAAACGCAATATTGTGTCAGGACAATTCACTATTTATGCACAATAAATAAAGGAGCATAGCGCGACAATTTCTGTTCAGCGCCAGACTTGCTTGTAACCTATATCACCAGTTATGTTATGAAAATGACGTATTAAGTACTAAAAAACACTGACCTTCGTGTAAATGCTTGGAGCAGACTAACCTGTGAGCTGGAGTGTTCTGGGACGTTATATTTGATCTTTGAATGGCTGCAATCCAGGGGCCTGTTCTTCGTACCGCGCTAAGTGAGTTAGCTGGATGAGATTGTTGACGATTTCGCGTGATCCTGGATCGTTCGGTTCCCCGAAGCCCATCCGGGACTTGCTGTCATAGCAACAGAGCCGTAAGCGTAAACCTGCTGGGGAGCAGGTTTACTTTATGTAAACAGGATTAGATCGCGGCCACGCAGGTATGTCCGCGTCATTCATACGAAAGCAACAGCGATATTCCACCACTGTTTCACCATAAATAAATAACATCAATGTAACTAAAGATAATGCAGCACTTGATCCTTTTATTGATTTCACACAGATACATACAGGTCATTCCCTAAAAAAGGGAAATGAACTATTAACATTCTATTACATGTATGTGATTATTACAGATGTAATTCATATTTCAGAGTAGTGATTGTAAATTACTTCGTGTAATCAAGATGAGAGACCACGGCTATAAAAGCGAAGGTGGATTTGGGAAGCCTGTCGCAGTCATATCCTGTCCGTTTACGCGAGCAACCCATTGCGGAAGGTGCAAGATTGATAAGGAGAGTCCTCAGAATTCAGCGTATATTGCGGGACAGACAGGATCCTTTAGCTCAGCGCGACAGTGTGCTCATAGAGAGATATCGATTTTCCCGTGAGGGTATTATTCACTTAACCAACTTGTTGACGAGGGGGTGCAGGACCACCACCTGTCTTTTTTTTTTGCTCTGCCCTTTTCTTGGTTGCTGTTATGAACAAACAAACAGAGTATTCCAGGGTCTCTTTCCAAGAGACGACAAGCAATATAAGTGATAAATATTACCATTCTGTAGAATATTCTTATATTTCACTTTTACCTGTTCCCATGTTCTAGTGGGTCCTGTTGTGGCTCTAATGTGAAAGGGGATATAATATAACATATTATAATATAATATAATGTAATATAATATTGGATAATATGGTGTGATATGATAAATCTACCCTACCGCCTACTGGTGTTGGCCAGAGGGGCCGATGGCGCAATATGGCAGCCTGGCTTCTGTCAGTCTGCCCCAGGGCAGCTGTGGCTACAACCGTAGCTGCCTCCACCAGTGTGTGAATGTGAGAGTGAATGAATAGTGGCATTGTAAAGCGCTTTGGGTGCCTTGAAAAGCGCTATATAAATCCACTCCATTATTATTGTTATTATTGAATTACTTACGAGTTTGATTTGTCAGCAACTTTCTGCCAGCCCTCTCTCCTTGCTTTTGCAGCCTTTGCAGTGTTCCCTTGCATTTTAATTAAACTCTGAAACTCCTGAAATCCCTCACTCAAGAGTTCTTGCTCTGCTGCCGAAAAATACCGAGCACGCTCCTTCGACATTTTCGCCGACCAATCAAAGGGTTGCCGATCAATGTTTCTACTATCGATGCGTAGCCCCTGTTGGGCCACCCAGTGATCTCACATTACTTCATCCAGCTATACTAATCGTCAACAACAGGTGTGTTCGGGGAACCGGAATAGCGAGCTCAGAGTTAGCGCGATGATTTGGTCTTGGATGTTTCATTTGATCTTGGATGTAGTAAGCGACGTACGAAGCACAGGGCCCAGGCCATCCGTCGTGTCTTTGTTACTTCGGAAACATGGCTTGAACAATTTCTCTTCAACGACGTAATCCGATAACAACCGATCTCTTTACCCGTCGGCTTCCCGTGGCTGTCATGCGACCGGCTATTGCAGTTAATAATACAACGGCTTCTTGACATTTTTGTGTTTCTTTTTATCGCTGTATAACTGATTTTAATTGAAAGCCTGCGTGCGCTAGTACCGCTTGCCACGAGTTCCCAGAATCCTTTGCGGTTCTACCCGTGAATGACGTCACATTTTCAATCTCTATATAATATGCATGTTAAATTTTATATTTGGGGTAAAATATCAAGTCTTTTCAAGTAAACCGGTTCAAGTCCAATTCAAGTCCCAAGTCATTGGTGTAAAAGTCCAAGTCAAGTCACAAGTCTTAGAACATTTTTTCAAGTCAAGTCTAGGGTCATAAAATTAATGACTCGAGTCTGACTCGAGTCCAAGTCATGTGACTCGAGTCCACACCTCTGTTATTTCGACCTCTTTTTTTGGTAATATCAGTTAACCCCTCCTGTTTCTGATTGGTCACCACTCTTGTCATGTGAAAGCCTCATAGCTAATTTGGAGAACCCTGGCTCGACTGAGGGAGCTGCGCTGCTCTTGCCTGATTGCCAACGTTCTTGTAAGCAATGCCAGAGCATCAAAAGGATTTCCTGGATATGTTGAACTCGCTTGATAATCAGTGTTTGGGTTGTTACACATTACCCATTACTTTTCTTAAAGTAATGCACTGCATTGCTTTTCTTAAAGTAATGCAGTGCATTACTTAATTACTCACCAGAGAAAGTAATTCAGGACACTACTCATTGTATTACTTTCTCATTACTCCAACAAATGACCTGAAACACACTGTCTCATAATTACCAGTTAACAACAGAAACCTACAGGCTACAGTCCCACACACCAACACAAATCCCAATCCTAATCAGGACAAATGTGATCTCTTACTGTTTAGGTGTGAAAACAAAGCCGAGGACACGAAGCAAAAATGAAAACCAGCTCTAAGAGTCTTCAAAGCCATCGTCACAGCGATTCTACTTTAGAAACATGAACAGATAGAAACAAAGGGTGCAAGCCTGACTGCTCATCACTCACTTCAGGCTCTGACTGTTGGACTGGGGTCAGCATACAGTCGGCTTTGGCATCACTCTGGGTTTTTTGCTAGCTTTGTGTTAGCATGCTGTCTGTGCAGATGCTTCCAAAGAGCCAAAGTTCTGTAAGCAGTATAATGTGGAGTAATGTTTTTATTCTGTACTGTAGTGTACTTGTATTGTTTTTTTAATGAAAATATCTCCACTACTGCTCGCCGCTCCACCATTGTCCTCCTCTGGCAGCTAAACAGCTAATGTTAGTGCTAGCAAGCAGGAGGAAAAAAGGACGTTTGATTGATTTTTTCCCCCCTCTCTATCACACGTAGGAGACACGGTACATCGCATTACATAAGCTAGTACAAGGTGTTTAGCCTTTCCATCAGCATCATAATGTTCACACGGACAGTTCTCTCCCTCGATCTAAACGGGCTTTTGACAGACAGGAGAGCGAAAATAGAGTGAAAATCAAAGTTGTGAGGGTGGAGTAAGAGCATCAAAGGGATTGAGAAAATAATTGCAGTTGAAAGGATGATCAATATGCGATGGGCGTGCAATAAAGAATGGGTTTTGTTCTTTCTTTTACTCCTGCTTTCATTTGTCATCGGGGGGCTCATGAATATGGTAATCTGCTTTTGTTTGCTACCTTGATAGAGAAGGAGGGACTTGCAGAGAGAGAAAGAGAGATAGAAAACAAAGAGGGTGAGAAATGTCTGCAGTGGAGCTGAGATGGTGAAAACACCTGTATCCATCTGTTTTTACAGGAAAAAAATAACGGCAAGAAAAGAAAGAAGTGGGCTCCAAGGTCACAGGTGTATGTCGCTGGGAGAGAGGATAGTTAGGAAGAAAAGTGAACCATTTGTAGCCCAAGGTCAAATAGTGGTTAAGCCTGTCTATGTGTGTGTGTAAGGCTTACTGTGTTGGGCGTACGAGGCAAATTACTGCATTTGAACAGAATACGATAAAAAAGCATTAAATCATCTTCCATGTCATGTTTCAAAAATGAATGAAAGACTCAGGTTTCAACCTGCAAGCCTGCAGTATTATAATTATATGATGCAGGAAACGAGGCCATTACTGGGTAATAATTAGATGTTTTTCAGTGCAATGACAATGAAAATACAGCATTAGATACTGTATATAAGAGGTAAGAAATTTACATTGAAACCACATATCATTCACAGGTTTTTTCACCAGTCGATGCCGGCTATGCTCAGAATGTTTCATCACAGTTTGACAATAGATTTCTTTCTTTCTTTTTTATTTGGACAGTATAAGAATCAGTTATCACACAATAATGCCACATTATTAGCTTTTAAAGTGGTTGTAGAAGTCATTCTAGGAAACAGTTAACTTTTAATCATTCATTCAGGCAGTAAGGAAAACTGTACACCTTCAAAGTAAAGGTTATGCTTTACCACTGCAAACAATCAAAAGGCTCACTTCATACTTTGGAGGTGAATTGTCTAACTTTTCCAGATTGCATGTCACTGTATGCACACACATGTATGCACATCTTCTGTACAAACTATGGTTGACCATGGAAACATGCAAACCTCTTTGCGATCAAGGCGATTACAAGTGTTTTGGTGTAACATTGTATATCTCTTTTCGATTAATTTCATGCAGTGCCTACAAGCAACCTCTTGAAACCCAGCTGGAGAATACACGTTTTCCCTAACACCTGTGGTTGTCAGATACTGACCAGTCTCTAGGCTTATGTGGTCGGGGCCTTAAATAGTCATTTGAACACCTGTTAATACTAGGATTGTATTTAATGCAACTTTAGAGTACGATTTGGACGTTAAAAGCAGGCTGTATTTTGCACATATGAGGGAGGAGTGTTTTTGAACTGGTGACATTTGTATAATTATTAATTAGTCTAGATTACACTGGGTGCTAAAGTAGTTCTCCAAATCTGCAAATCATCAGATGTTGTACTTCCATAATTTTGAAGCTGGGGTGAGTACTATGTGTGTTTGATGTAGCATCAACATACAGCTGAGAAGTGGATCATGCCGGAGATGTTTAAAAATATTTCTAAGGACAGAAAGGTAAATCACATTGCTGTGAAGTCACATGTCTTCCCTAATGGGGAGAGCCTCCAACTTTAAAGAACCACCTGTCAAGCTTCAGGGACGAGGATTTGAAACCCAAACGACATCATCGGAATCTTCCTTTTTTCCTCTTGGTTGGCACACTGACTTGAGTCAGTTGATGTGACTTCAAAGCTGCATTTTAGAAAGCAAATACCTTAAAGCCTCAGACCCCGAAGCTGTAGCTCAGCATTTAAGTGTGTTCCTTGATCTCCGGTGTGAGACAGACTCTGATTGATTGAAAATCAAGTGCACTGGTTATTTAACATCATTACACAGAAAGGCAACAGTGTGGCATTAACCTCGATTAATTATTGCATAATTTGATGCCTGGAGGCTGTAAATATTTATTATTCACAACAACATTCATTCTTTCAAGTTAGTTTGTCTGTTTAGTGAATTACATAAATATCACTTCATGCCTTTAGCAGGCAAATAACTTTACAAGGAGGTAAGATTATATAGAAAAACATATGTACAGCATGAATTTGGTAGGTTATTTTTTTTTCTTCTGTTATTTAAGCCAGGTGTGTCAGAAAAATCCGAAAAGATTTGGCTTTTGTTAAAAATCATATTTTACATGTCTTTGGTTTTATGATTTCAAAAACCTACCACTGAAACTCAAACCTCAGTGAGTTAGTTTTTGGAGTCAAGACAAACAACCTGGTAATAATACACGTAGTCCAGTAGTTTGTCCATCAAATGGACTAAAAGTTGTCAATAAAATCAATGCAAAAACAAGCATGCAGGCATACAAGTGAGGATTTGGAGGGACACAGTTTTCCTTGTAAGTTTGCCTCTGTGCAGCATCACAGTGAACTTTAAATAAAACAATCTTGATGTGATTGAAGCACAGCTTTAATTTGATAAAGTTGACACTTCAATTATGTCTTGATTCTTTGTACACAACCACAATGGATTGTAAATCAGAGGATGTTTTATTTTTTTAACTTATGTCGTTGCCCAAGGGCAGCAGGTGGTGCAGTGGTTAGAAATGTCTCCTCACAGCAATTGGTCCTGCGTCCTGCTCGTGTCTTCGTGGATTCTCTCTGGGTACAGTCCAAAGACATGGGGGTTAGGTTAACTGGTGATTCTAAATTGGCTGTAGGTGTGAATGGTTTTCTGTCTCTACACTGTAAAATATAACTTGTTGTTTCAACTTAAAAATATCAGGTAAAGGGCTGCCTTAAAATTTTAAGTTAAGTCAAGAAATAAAGTTTGTTCTTGTAACACAACCAAATGTTATGTTGAAAAATCACATGTTGTCTAAACTTTCATCTTAGTTTAGTTGACTGAGATTTGTTAGTCAGTTCAACTCCTTTAATTGTCATTTTTACTTGGGGAAACCCTTTCAGCTAAATTAAAATAATCTATTGTTTATTAAACTCTTGTCCTAGTTCAGTTGACTTGGGTTTTTTAGTTAATTCAAATACTTTAGTAGGTCTTTTAACTTAGGAATCTATTTTAGCTTAACTAACATAATCTGTTAGCTAAATTGATTTAAGTTTATTAATTAACTGAGCTCCTTACGGTAGCTGAGTGAACTAAATCAGTTTCATTTTAATTATCAGAGTTGATTGACTGGATGTAAAGAAAAATGTGTATTGAACATCTTAAGTTTTTTTTAAGCTTTCTAACACCCATTTCAGCAAAACTACCTGTTAGGTTTATCTTAGATCTCAGGTTTAAATATCTACATTCCTTTAAATAAATTTTCTGTTGTTTACAGAAAAAAAAATAAAAACTCACAGATTCCATTAAAGTGTATCTGATCATTTCAGGCAGAAGGTTTGTTTTAAGAACATGACAAGACAATTACTCATGAGCACCCAACATTCACCATTTATTGTGCCATCTTAGTCATCTGAGAAACAGAAAAATCAGGCTCACAATCCATCAAAACTCAAAAGTTGCTCCCTGTGAAACAATAAATTTGAACTTGGTCTTGAGCCCAGTTTGGGTGAAGATTAAATTCTGACCAATACTCTAGGAGCAGTAGTGATTCTTGTGAAGTAACTACATAAAGTCTGCATTAATGTAATGTATCAACGGGAGACTTGCTATTTTAGAAAAGTTATTCTTTACATTTGCAAAATTTTAAAACTTCACTGTGCTCAGTCACACCTGTTAGCATAAAACTTGAAATATTAAAATAGTACAAAACCTTTGATAAGTGACAGTAAAGATCAGTTTATAACAACTAAGACATCAAACTCTTGTATTTGTCTTTGTTTACAATTGCAACAAATTCCACAGAACCAATATCTCTGAAAATGAGTGCATGCTTCTGAAACATTTGATAATATGAATATTTCAGAAACATTAGTTTGAGTCTGCTCAATTGCAAAACAAAGGAAAAACTACTGACTTGCATGAGATAAACATCTGCAGAGTCCACCATTATATTGTTGTTCACATAAGTTTCTTAAACCATGAACAAATGAGTAATTGTCTAATCTGGAATGTAAAGTGTAGTCATTTAGTGACATACAAAAGTGAGAATGAGAACTTGCAAGAATAAAAAAAAACAAACAGTAAAATAAAAACTGTCCTTAGTCCACTAAGGCAATTGTATGCTGTGAGCATACTATTACAGTTCTGCTTGGCGTTCTGCAAGAGTCTGTTTCTTAGACCATGCACTAGTGAGATGCACTGCCTTCCACCAATGTTCATTAGGACGTTCTGAATGACTTCAAAGATGCCCTTAACTTCCTTTGGATAGTCTATGCTGAGGGCAAAAAGAAGGCCCATCAGCATGGAAATGGCACTTGAGACATCCCTCAGATTAGACAGGATTACTGCCGCCTCAAGGACAACCAACACATCGATGATGTCTTCTTCTTTCACCATCACAATGCCAACTTTCATCCCCTTAGAAAACGTGTCTTCAATACCTGTCAGCTATAAAAGGGTTCAAAGACAAAATAAAATAAAATTACACAATTACACAATATCCCTCGTGCTTAAGAATTCATGTCTTTCCAAAGAAGAGCCATACTGATACCTTGGATGATGGTGATTGGCTTTGAGTAACACTTATTAGTTGTTAAAGTTTTTTCAGAATGAGATATGCACCCCCCAAATCCATTTCTTGCTTTAAACAAAGACCATGTTCATAAATAACTGAGCATGTCTTCAATTGCAGAATTCAAACAAAATTTTCAATTTAAATGGTAAATGGCCTGTATTTGTATAGCGCTTTATTAGTACCCTAAGGACTCCAAAGCACTTTACACATTCAGTCATTCACACACATGGGTGGATGACTGAATCGTGGCTCAAGAGTTGACAGTTCGTCTTATAATCGGAAGGTTGCCGGTTTGAGCCTCGGCTCCGACAGTTTCAGTCATTGTGTCCTTGGGAAAGACACTTCACCTGTTGCCTACTGGTGGTGGTCAGAGGGCCCGGTGGTGCCAGTGTCTGGCAACCTCGCCTCTGTCAGTGCGCCCCAGGTTGACTGTGGTTACAATGTAGCTGCCATCATCAGTGTGTGTAAATTTAAATCTACTTATGCCAAATATTGGCTGTGCTCTGAACCAAATCTGGCTGAGAATACATGAAATGTGCAAACTGCAGCTACACTACAGGATCAGATTGTGGCTCGATCGACAATGCTTCTTTAATCAGTTTATTGATTAAAGTTTATTCCCCCCCCCCCCCCCCCCCCCCCCCCCCCCATATTAACAGCATAAAAAAAGAGCATATAGACATGGCTGAACAGGTTGCATAATTGGCATTGAATATCAACATCCACCTTTACCCAGCTGCCCAATGACTCTGGGCCAGTAACCTTTAATTGCTTACCCAGTCTACACAGTCTCTTTTCCAGGGTCCAGGACATTTCACCAAAGTATTGCCCCCCACAGCTGTAGCAGCCACTGCAGGCCCTTAAATATCCTAATATCTCTGCCATTACAATATACAATGTGAGAAATCAAACGTAAAGCTGAAGTGAACAGTACAGCAGCGAAATGTCAAAGACCCTGGTGAAGACATGAATAAACACAAGACACTAATAATATCAATGCTAGCTTGCCAGTTAGTTTCTCTGAAACCTAGACCAAATCCAGTGTCAAAGATTTTGTAATAATACATTTGGTGAGGAAAAAGTACACATGTTATCATGTGGTATCTATTGTTTCATATATGCCACATGTTTCATTTAAAATCCACTGTGGTGCTGTCATTATTAAATTTACTAAAAGAAACAATGCTAACCTTCACAGTCTTGAAAGTGTGTGAGGGATCTTCCTTTAGAAAATGAGGTCCTCTGTCCTCTTCCTTTGTGTAGGGATCTGGTCAAAGAAGTCAAAAAGAAAACAAAAACACTTTTTAAACAGTGTTTATGAAGCTCCAAATTCACAGCTTTTTGATACATAATTCCATCAATAAATGATTATCATTGGAGATTTTGAATCAGGCTTATCAGGACATTCAAGTAGAATATGATATCCAACCTACCACCAATATACACAGTAAAAGTTACCAAACTAAATGTCCAGTTGTGAAATATGATGACAGACTTTACTTATCAGCTTTCTTTCAATGAGTTCATCAGTTGAACTGGATAACCTAAAACTTAAACAAAGGATTAGATTTCGCAGTTGAACACTTACATCATCACCGAAGCATTTTATGAGGCTGGTTAGCCTTCCTATGCCGCTCTTAATTTTGTACAGCTCCACGAACCTTTCCATAATGGTCAAGAACAGCAAAAAGAAACCCTTTCAGGTCAACAGATGTAAGACGGGCAAATTCTGCTTCAACCTGAGCAACAGAAGAAGAGGGGTGGAGAGTAAAGGGCAGAATAAAAAAGATTCTTTGAGACCCAAATGTAAGCAAACCGTCATCTGAGGCCCATTAGAGAAAACACAAACACACAAAAGCAAACAAACAAAAAGATGCACTTTACCTGAAAGGAAAGGAAGTTCAGAGAACAATAAGCTCTGTCTTGAAATCTTTTAAAGTAGAATGATTGTGTGATGTAAAACTTTAGTAAACGTGCGATTAAAAGAACACTGAGTAAAAGGACAAGTAACAATTTCCTTATTCCTCAGATGTTTAGCTTGATGAGCAATACTGTTTTAGTCCAACTGCCTCATTAAAGTTACACAACAGGCTTTTTACATTAAAGCCAGCAAGTCCATTATATACTCCCTTTTTATATCTGAAATACTGTGCACATTCTGTGTATATGTAGTGGACCGCAATTTACCCAAAAGAGTGCAAAGTTTGCAAGTCCACCTCATTTAAATGACAAAGTCAGATGTGATCATCTAGACCTGTGAAAATAAATTAATGACAGCAGGTATGGATGTTATTACAACCACAAGAACCTAAACGGTCTGCTCCATTGCTTTTGTTAATGAATCATTTGTTGGTAGCACGTCTGAATATTTAGTTTATGCCACCTGCATGCGATCATCAATAGTGCAATATTACTTCTTAAGAAGTACCCTGACACTACAATCTTTATATCATTTGTTCTACAGAGCTATTAAGTTACAATATAATCTGTGGTGTTTCCAATATGACAAAATGCACAAATTGTAACTTACCCTTTGAACCCACTGACAAAAATAAATCCCCAGCATCAAGTTTGGCTTCACAGACCTAAAATAAGTAAAATAAAAATGTAAGTTATAATTATATTGTTTTCGCCATTTATTCATGTTTGCTAATTTTCTGATATATTAACAATGTTAGTTTTGTTACAATACAGGGAATGCAGTTCAATTAAAAGGTAAATTATGCAAAAAAAAAACCCAAAAAACTTCTGCAGTATACCATGCCAAAAATCAGTGTCTCTTATGCCAATTATTTTATCACTATAGCTCTTTTAGAATGGAAACTCACACAATCTAGTCATACTGATCACAAGAGTTCAAAATAAGTTAAAATAGTGAGCTGTTGTTAAGCATAAAGCATTTCAGGGTAACAAATAACTGCACAATATAATTAAAGCAAAAACTGGAGGACTATCTGATAAAATCTAATATAATGCTGGTTTGTAGACCATATTTTGTCTCAATCCTCAGTGCACTCTTGCAGCTTAGCATGCAGCAGTTAATAACAACTTAAGTGATTACATAGGGGTAAACAGATGACAACAAGCATGCCAAAAAGTTCTTTTTGAACCCAGTCAGTTATTGGAAATATTGCCAAAATGAACTTCCACCAAAATACAACAGCCTGTGAACTTGAAAGAAATTTACAAGTACAGAGACAATATGAAATAAGCTTTATTAATTAGCTGAGTTAGCTTGCTAATATCGCAACAGTGATTGAGTGCACAACCTTTAAAGCTAGCGGCACAATACTTGTGATTTGGTCAGTGCCACATTAAACCCATAAAAAAAAAGGCCATATGTCAGTTTATTAGGTCAAGTTTGGTCCTGACACACAAGCTGGACCTTGTCGGCTAAAGTTACATTAGCTAAAGCAAACATTTTGGTAAAAGAGAAAACCCACGTCATGCCATAAATTCAAAACATGTTCCAACTTTTGTAGCTATCTTTCCTTATAGTTATAACCAATGTTACGCACCTTGGAAGCATATTCCAAAGAAGACGATTAGAAAACGTCCAAGTAAAGTGAGCATGTCGTTAACCGCCAATTCCCCTCGATAGCAGTCACGTGGGACAGTTTTGAATCCTGCTGTGCTCAACTTACCTACATTGTCAAGTTCACATAAGTTGCTGATTTAGCTGGACATGAGTTTTCAAGTTAGCTTTTTTTGGTGTAATTGGGACATTTTTAACTTGTAATTCTATGTTATAACAACAACTTCAGTCATCTATCATCAAACTGATATAGAATAATATGTTGAAATAACAAACATCTAGAATTACATTTTACAGTGTACGTGTTAATCTGGTGACAGTTTGACGACCTGCCCGGGACGTATCCTGCCTCCCACCCTGTGACAGCTGAGATAAATTCCTGCAACTCTAAAGTGGATACGTTGAAGAGAACGGATGAATGGATGGCAGTATCCAAATACTGATGGGCCTAAGTTTATGGAGATACAGATTCCCTCTGTCATAGTTAGATTTGTAGAGAGTGTGTACCTTTTTCTAGTGAGTCCAGATTTTCACCAGTGTTAATTTTGTTTCTTGAAGTCTGACTTTTTGTCACACAGACATATTTTTACCATAACCACACAGTGTTATACTTTATCCATCATCCAATGCATGCTGATCTGCTGAATAATGTGTATAATGGTTGTGTACAGAGTTTCTTACAGCCAATAAGATGAAGTTTTCTAGTTAAATGGACTATTTTTGCCTTTCTGGTTTCACCAGGCAGTGACCTTCAGCCCTCACTGAGAAAGATGGTGCTAGGTGGCTACATATGAGAATTAACGCACACATAGGTCTGAGATTAACCTTCCATTTCAGTAAAGGGTGGGCCATCCACTCTGGGTTAGGGCTACGTTGCTTCCCCAAGTGGAAGAGTTTAAGTATCTGGAGGTATTGCTCCTGAGTGAGGGAGGAAAGCAGTGAGAGCTTGACAGATTGATTGGTGCGTCTGTAGAGATGTAGAAATTGTACTGGGATGTTGTGGGGAGGAGAGACTTGGGCATGGAGCTGAAAATATTGATTTATTGGTCAGTGTTCCTACTTTCATTTATGGTAAGCTGTGTGTAGTGACTGAAAGAGTAGTATCATCAATACAAGAGGCAGAAATGAGCATCCCCTAAAGGTGTCTGAGGTTAGCCTTAACGGATTAGGTACAAGTCTAAGCCACCTTTGCTACACTGCTGGGTACAATATGAGTTTTCATTCCGTAACAAAAGCCCACCCTTATCTTATTAGCTGGGTGGGTTAAGTCAAGGTTCGGGAGGAGCAGTTGTCCTCGGAGTGCCTTCTACTTCGGGTGATTCAAACATGTTTAACTGGGATGGATGGATTAATGCAACACAGTTTACAGTAAGCTAATTAAAGTGCCTTAAATTATAACTCAATAGTTAAGAAGCTGCTGTCTTTAAAAAAAAAGAGAGAGAGAGAGATCCTGGCTGTTGTTGTACAGTCTTTTCTGTGTTTCCATCACTGTCCGTTTAATTCTGCTGCAGTATTCCCACTCCTCCTCTGTCTTCTTCAAACCCCCACTCTCTCAGCGGGATAAGGATCCTGTGGAGTCAGAATTGGATTTTTATTAAGAACAAATCCCCTTTGAAAATCCACATAAAGTACACCACTGAGTGTGTGTGCATGATATGTGTGAATGAAACTGAAAGGATTAATGACTGGAGTGAGACTGGATTTCCACCATGCAGTGTCTGCAGTAACTACAGTGTCTGTTGCTTTACAATATCAGAGGTGTGCTGACACATAATATGGTTTCATGAACTTAAGATGTTTCTTTTTTTAAACTTAAAGCAACCAATGTATCAAATTGTGGTTCATATCTGTCATTGTTCAAAATGTTACCACATTTAATGGTAACAAACCATACAGAATCTGGGTAAAAGGTTATTTCTATTTGCTAGCCAATTTGAAAAACGTTACCAATAAACTTCTATCTGTATCTGATCTGTCCACCCATAATGAACTTACCATTATATAGCTGGTACTGGTTGTCAGATGCTGTGAAGTAAACAGCTACAATTTGGACGTTTAGCAGTGATGGTTATATTTCTTTTGGTAATGGTTGTTTTTGGCATCAATCAACAATCAATCAGTACAACTGACCTCCTTCTATTGGTCTAATTTGATAGAAAATAATAATTATATCCATCCATCCATCTTCTTACGCTTATCCTGGGCCGGGTCGCAGGGGCAGCAGCCTAAGCAGAGGCCCAGACCTCCCTCTCCCCATAACCTCCTCCAGCTTGTCCGAGGGAACACCAAGGCGTTCCCAGGCCAGCCGAGAGACATAATCTCTCCAGCGTGTCCTGGGTCCGCCCCGGGGCCTCCTCCCTCTGGGACATGCCTGGAACACCTCACCCGGGAGGCGCCCAGGAGGCATCCTTGTCAGATACCCGAATCACCTCAACTGGCTCCTTTCGATGTGGAGGAGCAGCGGCTCTGCTCTGAGCCCCTCCTGGATGGCTGAACTTCTCACCCTATCTCTGAGGGAGAGGCCAGCCACCCTTCGGAGGAATCCCATTTCCGACACTTGTATCCGCGATCTCGTTCTTTCGGTCACTGCCCACAGCTCGTAACCATAGTTGAGGGTAGCGACGTGGATTGACCGGTAAATTGAGAGCTTCTCTTTTACATTCACCTCTCTCTTCACAATGACGGACCGGTACAGTGTCGGCATCACTACAGCTGCAGCACCAATCCGTCTGTCGATCTCGGGCTCCCTTCTCCCATCACTCGTGAACAAGACCCCGAGATACCTAAACTATAACCCAAATGTTTCAGGGGTGACATCTCGTCTACATAGTTTCAGTCCACTCAACATCAAAGATAGTCTTTGAGATTACATGTTAATGTTCTATGTCATATATGTTGTTCTATCCACCGGACACCCAAGCTCTTTTCTTAGGATGCAGCAGGTCTATGATGAGCAGAAGAATCAAATCTAAGGACCAGCACCTATACTCTCTGTACTTACTATTTCTACCACAGACTTTTAAGCTGTTGATTTACTGAGCTGAACATTTGATGGTTATTTTACTCAAAGATAGTAATGGATCTTTAAAACTGCAACATATAGGTATTAAAATAACAAATTCCACCAGTGCACTTTATGTTGCCTAACAGAATAATTGATGCATGTTACCATTACATATTCCTCTACAAATTTATTGTGTTTACAGACGTAGCCTGACGGCCATAAACTAAACTAAAGTGCTCTGCAGACCTGAAATGTGCTTCAGGCTTTCTGTGGGTCTCTTCTGGATTACAGTTTTTAGACTGTAGACTCCAAAGCTGATATTTCTTTGCAATGTTTATTCAGCTGTAGAGAAAACAATTGCAAGTCAGTCAGTCCAATGAATGTATAAACAAAGCTTTAAACATATCGTGTGGTGTATTTGTTACTTATTTGCATTATCTTCAACTTCCCCTTGAGAGTTTCTCAAATATATTGACTTTCATTGGTTCTGGGTGAATTCTTACCCCATAGGTCCTGATCATGAAAGACCATTCATTCAAACAATTGTTTGTTAATTTAGGAAAAAGCACTTGTTTACAACATGAGTTTTCATTCCCTAACAAAAGCCCGCACTTATCTAATTAAATTTGGTTTGTTGTTGTTCTTACTGGGGGGGGAAAGATGTGTTCCCTATAGCTAATTTTACAACAGGGAAAGAAATCATTGTATGCTAGACACAGAGAGTAGAACGAAAGATGACAGCAGTGCTTGTTTTACATGACAAATATGCGTTTTCTCTTTTATTGTAGAAAAAATCATGGATTCTTCAGTCTCCATGTCGGTGCATTGATTTATTACATTACATGCATGTCTGTGGCTTCATTTTGTTGGCCCGTGTGTGTGCATGCTCTCACAGGGCACCACTCTTTTTTCCCTTTTTTTAATCCCTCTTAACATTTTCACACCTTTAACAGCTGTGGGAGCAAGAGCAAGAGGAGAGAAATCATAGAGGAATCTTAAGTGGAATAGTTTGTTCTATCACTTTTAGATGTGTAATGGGGGTCAAAGGGTCTCTTACGCTCACTCTCCCGCCACAATAGGCACAGCTGCTCATCTCACTAGCCGTAAAATGGGTTTTTATGACCTCAAGATAGTGATACACAGCATGTTTTTGACAACTTTGAAGGACAGTAATGCTCATAGCATTTCAAAACAAGGCATTTCAAACCCTCAGTATTTTTGTCTGTGGTGCTTTTTCATTTTTTTGGAGCCACACATGAAAATATTAAGATAAGAGGGTGGAAAAAAGATGGGTGAGGATAGTACCAGACTTTATAACAATAACATTCTTGGATAGCAAGCTACATTCATTGTAACTCTATAGATGCAACGATAAAAACATACATGCCTGCTACTTATTGCTAAACAGAGATGGGCAATAACGCGTAATCTGATTACTTTTTTCAAGTAACGAGTAATGTAAGGGATTACTATTGAAAAATAAGTAATTAGATTACTGTTACTTTCCCGTATGTACGCTGCATAACTGCATTACTAAACCGTCGTGATTTTGTTTGTGAGAGTGTCTTATGACAATGACGTAAGCGTGTGCGACGCCTGTGGCAGCAACAGACGTGTGCAGATCAAAAGTGGATAATATGGAGTGAGAGAGAGCACGACCATGCAGCGTTTAAAGTGTGGAAGTAATCACATTACTTTAATTTTTAGTCCGTAAAAAGTGACAAAAACATTAGCGTCCGCTGTTCACTCTGTGTGGGAAGAAAACTTCTTTCTACAGCGAAAAATTAAACTTCAAATCTGAGCGAGCAGCGAGCACGCTGCCACGGGAACGTGACATTCACAGAGAAACCCCCTGGATCCCCCCACTGACATGACTGCTGTGGGCAAACCTCCACCCGCCCCACTCCTGATAAACAGGTGACAATAGATTTAAGAGCTGCTGAGTCTTTGATTTTATTTATTTTCCACTGTGTTTTACTTGCATCTATTTGAAAAAGTGTAAACACAAAACATTATTTTATATGCTGGAATATGCAGACAGTAGATTTAAATGTTAAACAATTTCTTCATGTCAGAGAATCTTGCATATAATTTAATTTTTGCTTGATACAATGTGCATAAAGTTAAAAGATTAAAACGATTAAAACAATTTTTAAAAAGAGACTTTTCCATTTGATTCAATTTTATATGATGGATTATGGATAAAAAATAAGATAGGGCCTAAAAGTCTGTTGCTTTATTACGTATTCAAGTGTGTATCATGTTTTTTTTAAGTAACTAAATAATAAGTAACTAATTACTTTTGAAAATAAGTAATCAGTAATAAGTAACTAATTACTTTTTTCATGTAACTTGAACAACACTGTTGCTAAATAACACTGCAATCTTTCAATCACCAAAACAAGCTTGTTTCCACTACCACAGTGGTTGTGTTGGCTAGTGGCTCGTTGTCGTTAGCTGTCTGCTATGCCTCAACATACCAGAACGCTAGCATCTAAAACCACCTGTGTTGATATATAACTGTCAAATCAGTGTGGCCATCTGTGTAAATAACTGTGTTATTTACATGACAAAACTTTTCAACATGTAAATCTATAAGGACTGACTCTCTTCTGGAGGTTCTCTCTGCCATTTGTAATCTTACAACAGCAGTCATTTAAAAACTTGCAAATTTCTACTGGCCCAGAGCATTAAACAAATTTAAAAAAAACAAAAATACAGAGCACTCTACTTTTGTTTTTGTTTTTTCTTTTTATTTCTAGTCAACATGACCGAGGGAATTCACAGCATTTCTGTCCATAAGAAAAGAGAAAGCAGTTTGAAGGTAATTTCCAAAAGTCCTACGACTATTTTCTTTGCACTCCTCTCCTGATGTAGCTGATGTATTAAGTTGAATAAAAGAGCTCACAAATGTGGCTAGTTATAAATATGAGTAAAACCAAATGACATGCCTACAATTTTCTCCTACAAGGAGTGTAAATGCCCTTGGATATTGAGTTAAAATTGCTTTGAGAATACAGTAAAGACTGCTCTCCTGGTAGACCATCAACTGACTTTCATGGCGGCTGCCAAATCTGAAAACATTGTTTCACAAATAGCTTAGATTCTGTTTTAGCATTTTTAACCACTGCATGCTTGTTATTGTCCTCAAAAATTTAACAGAGGTTGCAGGCGATTCTGAATGTGAGGTGTCAGAATACACGGTGCATCACAGTTGTTTGGTTTTGGCAACAAAAAGCAGATGGTCACATTGTTCTGTACATATACATACATTTATTGCATGCTACTTTGAGTCTTAATTTTGTTATTCATTCAAATAATGGGCTGGCCTCACAAGGCAAGGCAAGGCAAATTTATTTGTATAGCACAATTCAACAACAAGGTGATTCAAAGTGCTTTACAGAGACATTAGAAACAAAAACAAATAAAAAGCATGATTTAAAATTGATTAAAACAAGCAAACAAACTAACTAACTGAACACACACATTTCACACCTGTTCGCGCGATCTGAACCCTTATCGTAAGGGGAGCTACCAGTCCTTCTGTGGACGAGCTACTTTCTATTTTAAATTCCCTGAATTTAAAATACTCTCTAGACCCAGTCTAGACCCAGCTGGGGAGCTACCCAGAGCTCTAAACCCACTTAACAAACAAACAAACAAACAAAACAGTATATAAAATCAAAACAGATAAAATCAGAACAGTAGATAAAATCAGTAGTTAATGTAAGTTTTGAAATTTAAGCTTAACAAACAAACAAAACAGTATATAAAATCAAAACAGATAAAATCAGAAATAGATAAGATCAGTAGTTAGTGTAAGTTTTGAAATTTAAGCTTAAAAGTGTGGATTTGGTGCTTTATTCAAATGCAGCTGAGAATAGGTGAGTCTTCAGCCTGGATTTAAATAAACTGAGTGTTTCAGCTGATCTGAGGCTTTCTGGGAGTTTGCTCCAGATATAAGGAGCATAAAAGCTGAATGCAGCTTCTCCATGTCTGGTTCTGACTCTGGGAACTGATAAAAGACCGGATCCAGATGACCTGAGGGATCTGGAAGGTTCATACTGGGTCAGGAGGTCACTGATGTATTTTGGTCCTAAACCATTCAGAGCTTTAAAGGCCAGCATCAGAACTTTAAAGTCTATCCTCTGACGGACAGGCAGCCAGTGTAAAGACCTCAGAGCTGGACTGATGTGGTCCACTTTTTTGGTCTTAGTGAGGACTCGAGCAGCAGAGTTCTGAATGAGCTGTAGTTGTCTGACTGATTTTTTAGGTAGACCTGTAAAGATGCTGTTACAGTAATCAAGCCTACTAAAAATGAATGCATGGACTAGTTTTTCCAGGTCCTGTTGAGACATCAGATCTTTTATCCTTGAAATATTCTTGAGGTGATAGTAAGCTGATTTTGTTATTGTCTTAATGTGTTTTTCTAAGTTTAGGTCTGCATCCATCACTACACCCAAATTTCTCGCCTGGTTTGTGGTTTTTAGATGTATGGATTGAAGTTCTCTGGTGACCTGTAATCGTTTTTCTTTGGCGCCAAAGACTATTACTTCAGTTTTGTTTTTGTTTAGTTGGAGAAAATTGTGGCACAACCAGTCATTAATTTCCTCAATGCATTTACCAAGAGCCTGTACAGGGCCTCGGTCTCCTGGTGACATTGTGATATATATGTCAGGGATAGCTCAGTAGGTAAAGTGGTCACCCCATGATCGGAAGGTCGGCAGTTCGAATCCACTTAACGGCTACCCTGAGGTACCCCTGAGCAAGGTACCGTCCCTACACACTGCTCCCCGGGCGCCTGCTTAGTGGGCTGCCCACTGCTTCACTGAGTGAATGGGTCAAATGCAGAGAAAAACAAGTAATTTCCCCATGGGGATCAATAAAGTATCCATTATTATTATTATTATTATTATTATATTTGTGTGTCATCTGCATAGCTGTGGTAGTTTATTTTGTTGTTCTTTATAATCTGTGCCAGTGGGAGCATGTAAATGTTAAACAGAGGGGGTCCCAAGATGGAACCTTGGGGAACTCCACATGTGATACTTGTCTGCTCTGGTTGCTTCCCAACCAGAAGCCGTGGGTGGATAAAACCATCCGCGACGCTCTGAGATCCCGCACCGCTGCCTACAACACGGGACTCACGACGGGGGAC
This sequence comes from Astatotilapia calliptera, assembly GCF_964374335.1. Classification (NCBI taxonomy): domain Eukaryota; kingdom Metazoa; phylum Chordata; class Actinopteri; order Cichliformes; family Cichlidae; genus Astatotilapia; species Astatotilapia calliptera. Next base: position 20,812,353 of record NC_137423.1, read on the forward strand.
ATGGACCCCTACAAAGCCGCGTCATATAACGTGCGGAGGGCAGTGAAAGAGGCGAAGCAGCACTACGGGAGGAAACTAGAGTCACAACTCCAACAGAGTGACTCTAGGAGCCTGTGGCGGGGACTAAGGACAATAACGGACTATAAAGCACCAACAACCGGTATGACGAACGTGGCCGTGACTCTGGCAGACGAGCTGAACACTTTCTATGCTCGCTTCGAGGCTGCAGCTAAGGACTCCAACGATGCTAGTGTTAGCGGCGCTAACGGCTGCAGACAAGAAGATACTGCCAGCACCGGAAACGTACTCGTCATCTCCGAGCATGAAGTAAGGAGAGCCTTCAAGAGAGTGAACACCAGGAAAGCAGCAGGGCCAGACGGCATCCCAGGTCGTATCCTAAGAGACTGCGCATACCAGCTAGCTCCTGTGTTCACTGAGATATTCAACATCTCTTTATCTCAGTCGGTGATCCCCACATGCTTCAAGGAGTCCATCATTGTTCCTGTCCGGAAGAAACCCAACCCTGCTTCTCTCAATGACTATCGCCCTGTAGCCCTCACCTCAGTAGTGATGAAGTGCTTTGAACGCCTGGTCAGAGACTTCATCATTTCTTCACTACCAGACACACTGGACCCACTACAGTTCGCTTACCGTCCAAATCGTTCCACAGACGATGCCATCTCCCATCTCCTCCACACATCACTCACTCACTTGGACACTAGAAGGGGGAATTATGTTAAAATGCTCTTCATAGACTACAGCTCTGCATTTAACACCATAATTCCCCCCACACTCACCACCAAGCTGGAGCATCTGGGACTCAGCTCATCTATGTGTCAGTGGATCTCCAACTTCCTAACTGGCAGACCACAGGCAGTAAGGATGGGCGGACATGTCTCAGCCTCCACCACTCTCAGCACTGGAGCCCCCCAGGGGTGTGTCCTGAGCCCCCTGCTGTACTCTTTGTACACATATGACTGTGTGGCCACTACCAGCTCCACCACCATCATCAAGTTTGCTGACGACACCGTCGTGGTGGGCCTGATCTCTGATAACAACGAGACGGCCTACCTGAAGGAGATTAGGAATCTGGAGAACTGGTGCCAGAGGAACAACCTCCTTCTAAACGTCAGTAAGACAAAGGAGCTGATAGTGGACTTCAGCACTAAGCAGGAGAGGAACTACCAGACCCCCGTCATCAACGAGTGCCCAGTGGAGAGAGTGGACAGCTTCAAATACCTCGGAGTTCACATCACGCAGGACCTGTCATGGTCCTGTCACATCAACACCGTGGTGAAAAAGGCCCGTCAGCGTCTCTACCACCTCAGACGCTTGAGAGACTTCCAACTGCCCTCCAAGGTGCTCAGGAACTTTTACTCCTGCACCATAGAGAGCATCCTGACGGGAAACATCTTAACCTGGTTCGGGAACAGCACCATGCAGGACAGACGAGCTCTACAGAGGGTTGTGCGGTCAGCTGAGCGCACCATCCGCTCCGAGCTCCCTGACCTGCACTCAATCTACAGCAGGCGGTGCTGGACCAAGGCCAGGAAGATCGTGAAGGACCTCAGCCATCCCAACAACAGACTGTTCTCTCTGTTGAGGTCAGGAAAGCGATTCCGCTCCCTGAAGACCAACACAGAGAGACTGAGGAGGAGCTTCTTCCCGCAGGCGATACGGTCTCTCAATCACACCACCACACAGTACTGACCCACACATACAGTTCTTACACACACACTGGACTTTCTGGACATTGTTTTCACTTCATTACTTAAATCACGCTGCTGTTATTGTGTATATATTTATTTATATTTCTTCATACATTCTTATATAGTTCTATATTGTGTATTTTGTTGTACAGTTATTTTATTTTCAACTTTAATTTATATATTTTATCTTATTCTTTCCCAGTTAAATTTACCCTTCATTCTAATTTGTGTTGTACAGTTATTTCATTTTTAACCTTAATTTATATTTTATTCCTTCCTAGTTAAATTTACCCTTTTTAATTTTTCATATTTATTTCCTATCTTATTCATAGCCTTTTCCTTTTTTGTTTTCTTTAGGTCACGAGCAGTTGTCCAAGCATTTCACTACATATCGTACTGTGTATGACTGTGTACGTGACAAATAAAATTTGAATTTGAATTTGGATGTGAAGTTACCTATTGATACAAAGTATTTCCTGTTTTCTAAGTATGTTTTGAACCAGTTTAGTACAGTTCCTGAAAGACCTGCCCAGTTCTCCAGTCGTTTGAGTAATATGTTGTGGTCAACTGTATCAAATGCTGCACTGAGATCCAGTAAAACTAGGACTGACATTTTTCCACTGTCTGTGTTCAGACATATGTCATTAAACACTTTTGTCAGAGCGGTTTCAGTGCTGTGGTTCTGTCTAAAACCTGACTGGAAGGCATCGTAGCAGTTATTCTGTTTTAAGAAGTAATTGAGCTGTTGAGAAACTGCTTTTTCAATGATCTTACTTAAAAACGGGAGATTTGAGATCGGCCTGTTGTTTTTCATTTGTGTCTTGTCAAGATTGTCCTTTTTCAGTATAGGTTTGATTACAGCAGTTTTTAGTGGTTCTGGAAACACACCTGACATTAAGGAAAAGTTGACGATCTCTAACAGGTCTGACTCCAAAGTCTTTGAGACCTTTTTGAAAAAACTTGTTGGCAGGACATCTAAACAGCAAGAGGAGGAGTTCAGTTGACCTAAGATGTCCTCCAGGTCTTTGCTGTTAATCGGGTGAAACTGTTTGATGGTGTTTAAACAGTTTTTCGGTGGACACAGTACATATCCTGGATCTGCTGTTGATGTACCAACTGCTTGTCTAATCTTTTGGATTTTGTCTGTGAAGAATTTGGCAAAGTCATTGCAGGCCATGGTTGAATGAAGTTCAGCTGCCACTGACACAGGAGGGTTTGTTAGCCTGTCAACTGTAGAAAATAAGACCCGAGCATTATGGCTGTTTTTAGTGATGATGTCAGAGAAGTAGGACCTCCTTGCATTCCTCAGTTGTAAATTATAATTGTGAAGTTTCTCTTTATAAATGTCATAATGAACCTGGAGGTTTGTTTTTCTCCATCTGCGCTCAGCTTTCCTACACTCTCTTTTTTCATTTTTCACTAGTGTGGAGTTTCTCCATGGAGACTTTTTCCTTCCAGAGATAACCTTCACCTTAATGGGGGCAATAGTATCCATTACATTTAACATTTTTGCATTAAAGCTATTGACGAGCTCATTGACTGAACCTTTGGACAGGTCAGGTGTTAATGGGAAGACCTGGTTAAAGATCTCACTACTGTCTTCAGTTATACACCGTTTTGTGATCACTGCTGTTGATATATTTGTGTGGGCTGAGATTTTACTTTCAAAGAAAACACAGTAATGATCAGATAAGCCCACATCAGACACAGTAATGTTTGAAATGCTCAGGCTCTTGGAGATCAGTAGGTCAAGAGTGTGTCCTCTATTATGTGTGGCCTCTGTTACATGCTGAGTCAGCCCAAAGTTGCCCAGAGTGTTACTCAGGTCTTTAGTCCCTTTGTCCTGAGGGTTGTCCACATGGATGTTAAAATCCCCAACAATAATTACACAGTCGAAATCAACACAGATCACAGACAGCAGTTCACTGAGGTCATTAAAAAAGTCTGTGCAGTATTTGGGAGGCCTGTAAACATTAAGAAACACAACTTTGGATGGGGCCTTCAGCTGTAAAGCCACATATTCAAAAGACTGAAAACTTCCAGGAGATAGCTGCTTACATTGAAATGATTCATTAAATAAGACAGCAACCCCTCCTCCTCTCCTGCTCACCCTGGCCTCACTGATAAAACTGTAGTTAGGAGGGGTCGTCTCGATGAGAACAGCTCCACTGTTATTTTGGTCCAACCAAGTTTCAGTTAAAAACATAAAATCAAGGCTGTGCTCAGTGATTAAATCATTAATTAAAAATGTTTTCCCAGCTAAAGATCTAACGTTTAATAAAGCCAACTTAAGTGTTTTAGAGGCATTACTTGTCCCCTCGTGTTTGGGAGCAGTCTGTGGCACACAAGGTATGTTTACTATATTTAAAGATCTTTTAGAATGCAGCTCTCTGTGTTTTGACCAGGCCACATGTCTCCTTCTGTCACCTAAAAGTACAGAAATTTTAAAACCTTCTAGTAAACAGGGTCCCAGCTTCTCCTGGGAAAAGTCACCACTGCCATAATCCTCGCAGCCCGGACCCTCCACACATCACACATCAGACTGCGGAGACAAAGCATGAAGGTGGTAAGGAGGAACTAAGGGGGGCGAGGCTGGGCAATGTGACTTCGATTGCTCTGTTGAGGGTGGGGCTCGGTGGCGAACCTTTGGCTGCTTTGGTGGGGGGTTTATGGGGGACAAAGAGGGATTGGGCCGGGGGGTAGATCTGAGCCCAGCATTGACCCGCTCCATCATCTCTTCAGTGAATTTCAGGTGTGGGGAGGAGGGAGAAAGGGAGGGGGAGGAGGGTGATGGGGGTGATGGCCTGTCAGGGGTTTGGGGGACTGGGGAAGATCCTGGTCCTGGTCGTTGGTGTTGTTGAGAGAGTTGGAGGCAAATAGGGACTCCTCTTCTTGCCTCTTCTTGCCTCAGATGTCTCTCCTTTCTGAGGCTCTTCCCGGGTGGGGGCAGATGGAGCTCCTCCTCAAGGTTTCTGCTGGGCTTTGTCTGTTCTTGGAGTACTGTTTGTTCCTCTTTATGAGATAACTCCTCGTTTATCTCAGCCTTGGCTCCAAGCACAGATGGATGACGTATGGAATAAAACAAGTTGGAGGTGAACAGTTTCACCCCTGACTTGTTAAAATTAAATCCATTTGCTTTAAACAGATGCGTGCGTTCCCAAAAAATATTAAAGTTGTTGATAAAATGCACTGAGTGGTCAGCACATGCTGATATAAGCTATTTATTCAGTGTAAACAGCCTGCTGAATCTCTCGTCTCCTCCTCTGACCGGCGGTACAGGCCCACTGATGAATACAGCTGCATTCAGAGAGTTTACAGTGTTTAATAATCCAATAAAGTCCCGTTTCAGAACCTCCGATTGTTGTTTGGACACATCGTTTGACCCTGTATGCAGGACAATGTTTGTCACAGTTGGATATTCATCTGCAATTTGAAGAATTCTCTCCTTCAGGATGTTGACCATATCGTTAGGAAAGCAGAGGACTTTAGTGTTCTTACCGCACATGCTTTGTACATCCTTTACAGCAGAGTCACCCACAATCAGCGTTTCAGGCCTAGCCTTTAGCTTTCCCCGTGGATTTTCAGGCCTTACTTCGCTACTTTTAGATGGATGGTTATCCGATATAGATCCAGGGTCCTTTGATAGTGGAGCAAATCTGTTCTGCAGTTTCACATTCAGTTGTTTTGAAGGTTTGTTGTTAACCTTCCTATTCACGGTTGTCCAGTCCTGTTTCCTCACGTATACAGGGGTAGAAGAGCTTCTCTGTCTCGTAGGAAGTGAAGGCCAGTCGGTTTCAGAGATTTCAGCTCGCTGTGCCCTGCCTGTGGTACGTCCTCCCCCTTCCAGGAGACATGATTTATGTCTTGGTTTTGCACCAAGACAGTCCAAGGGGGGATTATCGCTTGAGGATTTATAATAGTGCACAGAGTCTACTTTCTTGGTCATGTTATCTGTGCTCCTTAGCTGTGTGCTAGCTTGCTCATCGCCATTGTTTTGAGTCAAAGGCAAGGTTGTTTCATTTCCACACAGTCCATTTACCTCCACGTTTACTTCTAAGCGATGAATTTTTGTCTCCAGTGCTGCAATCTTCTGCAGGAGGCTGTGGTAGTCATCTGTGGAGAGGGAAGGCATCTTGTTGCTAGTTAGCCTAGCGGTTAGCACCTTTCTAGGCTATCGAGGCTGCTCGGTGCCCAGACGCTGTAATCAGGCTTCAGCTGTGTCTAGGCCACAGACACACGGAGCGCTGAGGATAAGGTAACTATAAAAATGTTGCTGTTTCTGTTAAGAACACTTTAGTCCTAATGATCTATAAGTGTCCAGAAGCTATCGCAGGTAAGCTCATATGGAAAAAAGGGAAAAAATCAGCATAAAAATCGGTAAAAATCAATAAAAGAAGCAAAGCATTTAGAGAGCAAAGAGATGAAGCGTCCACACTCACAAAGGGGGAGGAGTAAAAGTGAACGGACAACCATGCAGTCTCATAATTTGGTTTGCAGCTGAATAATGACTAAGGCAACAGTTGGAGCTTAGATGACACTGTTTTCTTTTTGCACTGCTTGTACTCTGAATCTGGCTCTCAGATAGTGCTGGCAGTTCATTTGAGCCCAACATCCGCCAATAAGAGAATGTGACAAGAGTGAACATTAGGTCAGTACAGACACTGCCACAGCAGACTGCTTTGACACTGAGCTGATGATAAAACTGTCTTTGTTGGGATAATGCTAACGAGTCTGATCTGACTCATGTAACATTTATTTATTTGTGTAATGTTTAGCTTTCTTTGTACTGCTTTGTGTCTAACCTACTTCTCAACAGGAGCAAATCAGGTTGATTGACATTCAGACCGGCACAGCATGTTCCTAAGACTATGTAGTGTCATCATCCTCGCTGTAGGATGCCAAGGTGTATCTAGAGATGCAGAGATAATTCCAGAATTAGTGGTAGGTAATAATATCCAAACAGCCCTTTTCCAAATCACCCAAGATTGTTTTTGCTAAAACTAACAAATGTTTAACCGTGGCTCAGGTTTCAACTGAGGATATTCAGTACAGATGTATAAATCATTTTAGAGGCTTGATGAGTGATAAATTAAGTCAACTAAGAACGCTTTAGAGTGTTTAGAGAAAACAACACACTCACAGAAACACACCAGCACCTAATTGAAAGTCACCAGTTAACCTAGGATAGCTGAACCTGTTATCCATCCGTTCATCTTCTTCTCCTTGTCTAAATTGGGATTTCGGGGCCTCAGGGAGGGTGAAGCCCCACCCGACTATCATAGGGTGAGAAGCAGGGTATACCATAGACATTTTGCCAGTCCATTACAATGAACCTTCAGTACCTTTGTTTACTACTACTCAGTCTCTCTCTGTCTCTCTCTCTGTCTCTCTCTCTCTCTCTCTCTCTGTGTCTATATATATATATATATATATATATATATATATATATATGTACTTTTATATTGAGCATGCCCTTATTGAACATTTCACATATTGAAACCATTGAATGTAATAGTATTGCCTGCACTGCAGTCCCTGCTGTTCACACCTTTTTGAAACCAGGTAATACGAGGAAATTGAAGTTTGGCCAAAAAGAGATAAGAACTCAATAGTTTTTGTTTGTTTGTTATTATTCATAACAAGGCTGTGTATGATATGAATGTGTATTATTTTGAAGTAAATAATGTGTAATATATATTTTACATGTATATCTACTTTAGTTCGAGAATTAAAGTTGGACTGGAGGAACAGGTCTCCTTTAAACGACAAACCAAACTTTCTCTCTAGTCTATGAGGATCTGCTCAACTGGGAATGCTGCAATAGCTGCAGCCTAAAACTATTTACAAAATTAAATCTGTCCAGTCATTTGAAGGCCTACAGCTGTTCAAACCACAAATGAGTCACACAAATCAGGGACCAAATTTAATTTTCAGCGCTATCCTGTTTTAGTTTACTTTGTTCACCATTGGCTCTAAGCTAGAGAAGTAGAACACTCTTGGATGATTTGGGACTCTCGGGTAACAGCTGTCAGTCAGCCATCACCTCCCACCCAGTTCTGTCATGAAAACCCCTCAACACACACACAGTTTCACCACTGAGACCAAAACTATTAGTACTCCTAACCTCATGTGGGTTTTCTTGATTTTTCTTTTCTTCATCCTTTATTTTACTTCCCCTCCTGATTCCTGTTTCTTTATTCAGCTCACAGCCAACCACCCCAAAGGCTAAAACCATCTGTTCATTCCTATTATCATTTTTATTCATCTTTTCTGTCCTTATTTCCAGTGGTGGCTTGGGACCTACCTGGGTTGGACTGCAGGCTTACACACATCTTCTGGCTTAATGTGAAGCAAAATTGTCCAAACTCTAGACATTGATGTTTATTTATTAAGATGCACAAATTGTTCAAAACCCCTCAGTGTGTCTCCCCCAACTTCCAGACAGACCTCTCCCAGAAGCAGTATAGAAATCCCTCCTGCCTTACAAGAAAATGCTATTGCTTCCATAACCTTGTTAGCAATTGATAAGAAACTGAAAAGCATGGGGGATTTTTAAAAAAAAAAATTGATCATTTTAAATGGGACATGTTTGTTACAGTGTTGCAGTTCAGTCTTTAAGTCATTAGCCGTTTCCGGGTCCAAACTCCGCTTCAGTCAAACGAACGCTGCGGCCTCACTGAGAGTTAAAAACTGTCTAAATTCTTTCATCTTTAATAAAATGGTCAGTGTTGCTGCTTTACCAGGTGTAACAATTAAGTTTAACATCCAGGCATCCATGAAAACAGAATTTATTCAATTAACAGAGTTAGAAGTTAGCAGGAAGTTAGCTCGCTAGTTTCCACCTAAACATGATATAGCATGTTCTGACTGAGAGATTTCTGAACAAATTCAAACGTACAGCTCTGCTATCACTTCCAACATAAATGAAGACAGAAAACTAAACAGCAGTGATGTTTGTAGGGTTACTGAAGTTGGACTAGCTGGTATATAATGATGTGCTACGTGGTGGCTAGCTACATAGCTGTGTTAGCATAACATAAACACAATGAAGCTGGAGGATGAACGCTAACTTTTTTCCACTCAATAAAAGTTAACATGAGGGTTGCCGATGGTTACGGACAAATGCAATTGCATGGCAGGATGCTGTAAACAGACCAAAGGTCAGTCAGGAGAACAACTGAGATCATCCATCCACAATACGAGGTTAGTCATTAATATACTGCTGGATGTGCTGGGCTGTAGTTACATTGTAAGGTTTTAAAAACTGAGCTTTAAAATGACAAGGTCACAAGGTCATCTGCTAAACAAAAGTTAGCCTGTTCGATCGCTAGCTGTTCCAGTCTACATGGCAAAGTATCCTTAGGCAGGACACTGAACCCCACAATGCCCCTGGTACGTTCATGTGAATAGAAAACACTTAGACATATGAAAATGGGGTTGTATAAATCTCTTTGAGTAGAAAGTAGAGTAGAAAAACACTATATACAAACCAGTCCATTTACCATTCCAGTTTGGCGTGTCTTGCCCTATTGAAACTACAACTAATATAGTTCACAAACCATACCATTAACCATCAATGATGCCTTCACCCATGTGCACTTGTGTGTACTCATACCATCAAGTTGCTACCCTTTGAAATTCACGCTGGATACAGTGACCACTTCGGTTTCCTGATAGTAATTTTCAGAAGTGTTCCTCAGCCCATACCACTGAGCCCAGTCCATTTTAGGACCACTTTCCAGATACTTGGAGTCTGTCAATATTATAAACTATCCACCATTTGCTGTTTGCATTAACTTTTCCAGTCCTAAGGTATCATTAATCTGCATAGCTGTTTTATTTATATTTGACAGTGTCTTAACTTTTTGTATTTTGCTGTAATTTAGAATCAGGAACCAAACTATATCAGTTCTAAATCTGTTGGAGATGTTGGATTTAACACACTCCCCTTGTGGCTGGTCATTTAATTAACCTTGTCAAGCATATCTGATGTAATCTCCAATCTAATTTCATCTGTTAATTTAAAACCGTTCTTAACGAGGCCAGCCCCCCAGCTAATCAAGTGTCAGGTATAGATGCATTAAGGACTTGGTTAATTAGAGCTGTCAGAAAATGGCCAAATATGGACAGAGAAGGAGGCTGGATTTCCCTTTATTACTTTCCTGGGAGAGTTATTATTTTCATGGGAATCACCTCACGTGGTGTCACTGTGTGACTGGGAGTGTTTGTTTGTGGGGATGAATCGAGACGAAGAGGACGATGAAGGAAGAGTGATAAAGTCAGATATGAAGAAATATTTAGTTTATTCACAATAATCAAATATGACTCTTTCCAACTTGTGGCAGCTTCATTTCCTGTTAGACAGGAAATTGGGCCTTTGCATTTCAAGGAATGATTCCCCATCTCATATTTATCAAATAATATGCAGTTTCTCTCGAAGGAGTGTAATGTCAAATTATATTGAAAATTTGCAGGAGGCTTTCAAACAGTTCCATATCACTGGAAACATGTTAAAAATGGACTTCTGTGAAATTACTGGCAATACTTTCATTAACTTTTGAACTTTTCGATTCATTTTCTTTTTTTTATCCAACTTTCTCTGATTTTCCATCAGTATTAAAAATGTTTAATTGCAATGATAATTTAAAAATAAACCATTTGTTTTTGAATTGCCAGCTACCTTATTAAACTGTCTGTGTGAGTGTGTATACATGTGCATGAGTATTTCAGTACATAAAAGGGGTTTAATAGGCTCAAATTCCATCAGAACCACCTCATCATGGTTAGTGATGGAACCTCGTTTATGGGTTCTAAAACTGTATGGTTGATCAAAACTAAATTAGCTTGGCTTCTGCACTCTAACACCATCTGTTGAAGATACTATGTTAATGTGTTAATTAAACATAAATTTTACATCTAAAAACGACACCGTTGCATATTATAGCATTTTACTCCTGTCTCTTTTCTTTTATTGTAATTTAGAATCAATAAAATTGTAACTATTCAAGTTCAGGGATGCTAGAAAAATGTTACTGTAGAACTTGTAGAGTTCAAGTGGTCAGCTCATTAATGCAAATGTCTAATTAGCCAGTCACATTGGCAGCAACTAAGTGCATTTAGCCATGTAGACATGGTCTTGACGACAGTCTGAAGTTCAAAGAGTGAGCCAGAACTGTCAAGAAAGGTGATTTTAGTGGCTTTGTATGCTGCATGGTTGTTGGTGCTAGGCCGGCCTGTCTTGAGTATTCAGAAACTTTTCCCACACAACCTTCTCTGGGGTTTAGAGAGAATGTTCTGAAAAAGAGAACATATCCAGTAAGCTAGCTCTCTGGGTAAAAAATGTCTTTTTGATCCCAGAAGTCAAAGGAGAAGGACCAGATTGCTGAAAGAGTTGAGTTGATTAGCTTAGTGTGAATTAGCTTAGCAAAAAGACTGGAAGCACTGGGAAATACAGATAGCTCAAACTATTCTAAAACAACAAACACTCATTTTAAATTCTATTTTGTGCAGAGTTTAAAGATATGGACAGAAATGTATTTTAACTTTGGACGAGCAATAGCTGTAGCAACCATAGCTGCTCCCACTGTTAAGCTAATCGAAACAGAGCTCCTGCTCCAGTGCACAGACATAGGGCTGTTTGATACAACGATTTATATCGGATGACGATATTAAAACGTCTATTGGGTCATATTACGCTGTCGTTTGTTTCGTGGTGTCGTAAAATAAACTGTTTATGGCAATATTTTTTTCATCGTGTTGATGGTCACCGTAGTAAATGGCCTGTATTTATATAGCGCTTTACTAGTCCCTAAGGACCCCAAAGCGCTTTACATATCCAGTCATCCACCCATTCACACACTGGTGATGGCCACTGGTAGTGGCTATATTAATTTCTTAGTTCTCTCTTTATCTAATATATTTAATATAACCACACTACAGTCGGACAAGCAACTGTTTTTTGTCGTTAGCAACAACGACAGTAAACCCAGCGTGTGGCTCCGCCATCCACTTGTTTATTTTCCACATATTCCTTTCACAATAAAGCTGAAGATCCTGTTGAGGTTTTCAAAATAAACTGAATTTATGACAAAATACATTATTCTCAAACATCAAATTTCAGAAAATGGTGGCTGTTAAAACTTATATCTAAAATATATGGTTTAATGCATTGGTCAAAACACTAGCCATCACAAAACACAGCTGAAAACACTTATAGAAATTCAAGTTAGGGAGAAGGAAATGCAGCATATAATAAAAGAAATAGAGAAATTACAGCATTGACCACTTGGCAACAAACAACAGTGACTTTCCCCTAAAAATGTATCTGGCACAAAGGATGGCATTTCTGAGGAGAGTCGGTGCGGTGTAGAGCCTCCCTAAAAATAGAAAGGATTGAAAATTAAAATGGAATAATTTGTTAGAGGCAGGATGTCTGGAAATAGAAGAAATGAAAGCATGAACAGCCTCCCAGGTTACAGCTGAGCTGCCCACTTACTTACACGTGGCTGTGTGTGTGTGTTTGCGTGTGTTTGTGTGTGTATGTGCGCTTGGCCTAAGTGTGTGAACATGCATTTCTGTATGTGAGCATTCAGCTTGTGTGTGTGTGTGTGTGTGTGTGTGTGTGTGTGTGTGTGTGTGCGCGCGCCTGTGTCTGAGGCACCATCTGTGTTGCCATGTGCAGCTGCGTTCCCTTGGAGCCCAAGACCCGAAACTCAGCTGTTACCAAGACAACCCCCACACACCCCATACCTGGTCTACACACAGACACACGTACACACACCCACAGCATTTCAAAATCACCTTAAGGTCTTACACTGTGTGTGCTTTTAAATGAACAGATGGACTGAGATGGATCATTCCTCAGAAAGTGTGTGTGCGCGTGTCTAAGAGGGAGACAGAAACACGCAGTGACAAGCAGATGGGAAGTCTATGTTTCAGTTCTGGATGACTTTCTCTTTTACTCGAGAACGTGCGACATGTGTGATGTGAGGCTGATCCTAGTCTGCGCTAAAATACATATATACAAGACTTTTGTTTTGGAAAGAATTTCATCATGTTCATCTTTTTCTGCTTGTTAGGTCTATTCTGCTCGGAGCATTTAGAAAGTTCCCGTATTAGCTTTTGCTTTGAGAATATTGAGTCATCGGCAGGGCTGTGTGCACAAAGAGCTCCCCTTTCTGAACAAAGTGCATAAAATCTGAGCAAGTGTCTTGGAATATAAAGTCACGGGTGTACCCATGTAATGTCAAGACCATTAAGTGCACCATAAACTGTTAAGAGAAACATAAAGTATATATAAACTTATAATAATGACTTGTGCTCTGGAACATATTATCACCAAGGTTCAGCTGCCGCGATTCATCCATGCACCTAACTGCATTCCCTTCAGCACTTCCCTTCTTTCCTTTAGACAGATAATTTAATTTTATGCTGCGTGTTATCAGGGCCCCTAACCTGGGAATAGACATGATAATTAACCTCTTAGCCACAGTGCATAATCCCTATAGATTATGCAACGTGCCCATCAAATATACAAGTACACTATTTGTAAATCCAGTATTTATGTTCTTCCTGTCACTGGAGTCTTTTCACTGCTTCACAAATCCAGGCTATTTAGCAAGCCCCTGAAGGTCCAGACCTCTACGATGAGAACCAGTGGTATGTGACAAGAGTTTTTAGCAATATTTGACAATTGGTGCTCCTAAATTAAGGCCAGAGTACAATCTGGCTCCAGAGGAGCTGTCTGGACTTGTTAAGAGTATGAGTGTTTTTCCAGCCGTGTGCAGTTCTTGCAGATTTTTTTTTTAACTCTCTAGCACAGAGGCAAGATTTATGTGGAAAGGATCAGTGCGTTGGTTAAATCAGTGTCACTGAAGCATGCTGCTGCCAGAATTAAACAATGTGCTTATGCAAGCCTTGTCTAACTGTGGCTAGCTGTCAGAAGTGGATAGGGTCTTTGCTCCAACATCTGCTGGGTCCTAAAAAGGCAGCATGCAGAGGGCGCACAGAGAAGCAGAGGAATATGTTTACTGTCTACCTGGAATAAGATATAATGGCTCTCCATATTTCAAGCTGACATATAAATAGTACAATATCGTCAATATCGTCATGTCGTATTCAATATGACATGAAAATTAGTGACTGAGGCTGTAATCACACAGTAAAGTCAATGATATCAAAGACACCTGTGTGTGCACTTCACTTTACAAACTGAGAGGCCACCTCCATCTTTTAGATACAGTCTATGACCGCAACCTGTCTAAACACAGTCAAAATAACTAAAAGCCAAACTGGACTGTGCGTATTTACTCCTCAAATAAATGTGCCACCTTAAGATTGTTCTAACCTACTGAGGAAACTAAGGGAAGATTATTGCACCCCCTTACAGCCCAGAGGTCAAATAAGCTAGCTATGTGACACAGGATGACACAAGGGTACAACAGATCAAATCCAGGCAGTTTTTTGAAAGCCTCAATAGGGAGAGAGCAATAGCAATAGGGTTTTTAAACAGATATGAACAGTTGCTGTTCTAAGTTGGTTTTATTTACTGGCTCACAGGAGCTTCACAGTTCTCCCACAGAGTTCTGTTCGGTCCTTCATATCCACCAGAACTCGTATTGGTCCAATATAATTTTATTGAATCATTCGGTCTGTCTTCACTCTTAGAAACCTGCCAGAGTAGAAACAGTTGAATCAATCATTGGATAAAAACCATCCAGTAATTCAGTGGAATGACTTAATTGAAACTTAAGTATCTGCTCTGAAACACAGCCAGGTTTCCCCTGACAACCATAAATATCCAGGGGAGAAGGGACAATTCAATCCAATAATATGTATTTAACATTAATCTCGGTGTTAAGTAGGCCAAGGTTTAATAAAAAGGGTGAATCGCAGATGATGGGGGAATATAAAAATATATGACAGTCAAAGTAATTCTGGGTCTGTTAAGTGATTTTTTTTTCTTTTTTTAACCATACTTGTCAAGTCAAGTGATGGAGGGTTCTCTCAGTGTGTGTGTGTGTGTGTGTGTGTGTGTGTGTGTGTGTGTGAAGGTAGTTTTCAATGATTCATTTCCCTCGTTAAGAGTTGTCCTACTTCTCTCCTACAATCCTTTACCTGAATGTTTTCTGCTCTTTTGTCATTTCCTTTAGACACACACACACACACACACACACACACACACGTACACACGTTTGGTATGCTGTCCAGAAAAATAATCTCATTGACATATACTGTTTCAGAAGTACTTTGATTATTCTGCCTGTCGTACTCTTTACAACAGTTCTCGTGTAAGGTGCATAAAATCACCTGGATTTGCATAATAAAATATGCATTTGTCCGCACATAGAAAGCACACTGCAGGTGAAAGATTTCTATAAAAGGAAAGAGGGAGAGCAAGCAAATGAAAAGACAGACGAGGGACAGCATGACGACAAAAACATCTTGACGCACAGAGGGAAAAGGCTGGGAGGCGAGGAGATTTGAGCGAGGATCTATTTTAGTGATAAAATGTGAAAAGCAAAGAACAGGGAACCCCAAAGAGTGACAAGTGAAACAGACTAATGATGTGAATACCAGCTATAAGATTTACAGGAAGTGAGTAAGACAGACACCAGATTTATATGAATTTCCCATCTTATCGTGTCCCTTTTCCTCACTTTTCATCTATATGAAATATTGCTGGCATCGCAGTTCAGTTCATCCTGGAATTTGGGATATTGCTGTCAAAACAAATGACATAATTCAGAACCGGCGGGTGTTCAGTGACTCTGCTGTTCATTTGAGACCGATTTTAAATGTCAACTTAAAACAAACAAGAGCTGATTTGTACATCCACCAAATATTTCGGTAACAGTAAGATTCATATTAAATGTAATATTGCATGCCACTATGTGCCTATGTGTAGCTCATTTACTTGACAAGCCAAAGCCCGCTAGTTCAATTCCCGCAGGAGATGCAAACCTCCTTTGGGGTTATATCACTACATCACCACTGCTACCTGGTTTTAGACAAAGATATCCTGAGTAAATGCAAAATTCTTTCTTTTTAAAGACAGATTGTCATCATCCACACTGAGGGGTTTAAGTATGGACGGCCTGTTTAATGTTTTGGCAAAGCCAATCTGCAGTCACTTGCCGTCTTCGGAACAGCTTTGGTGCATCGAGGAGGCAATAAAACGGCAACAAAACAGATTCAGTCTTTTGTCGGTTAGTGATTAACAAATCTGTTGCCATTTACATGCACAGAGATTCACATTAACTTCTTACTTTCAGAGTTCAGCGAGAATCTCATAGATTTGAAACTGAAAGTTCGTCCACTCGATGTAACTAGAATACAACCAGTTGACAACCACCTGAGTCGAGCCGTTTGTTGCATATTGACACAAAGCAGATGAGTTGTCCTGATTGGTGCAACCTGACTTTCATTAATTACAATGTGTTAGCAATCTGTCAGCATTCATAAATTAGTTGGTAATTATTTGCAAACTCTCACCAATCTGGCTGAGAGTAACTGCAATCAGTCTGAGTCACAGTGCAAGTGTTTGCAGGCAGATTGCCTCCCACCAAGCAACTTGTGCATCTGCCTTTGAAAGAGGTCCGTCAGCGATTGGTCAACTACTTGCAATGGGTCTCGGACAGAAAAATAAATCAATGCAATCATGGAGGAACCATTGATGTTTACTAGTTGCAAGGAGGTTGGGATACAAATTTGTCCACACAGGTTGTACACTAAGGTTCAACAGTTACACATCTTGTTTGCAAATTTTTAATGGCTTGTGTTGCTAGAAACATTTGTCTGCTTTGGTAGTTTTAGTGATCTAAAACAAAATTATGTGGAGCTGAAACTGAAACTGTGAAAGGCAACAAAGTGCTCTAAACTGCAAAGGACAACGGCACTGCTCACTGCGTGAACCCCAGGACAAAATCCAGGTTTTGCATTAACACCTCTGAGTTTGTGAAAGTTCTCTGTGTTGCCTACAGTTTACTGTGGACACTCATTAACCTGCACTTCGATAGCAGTTTACAGTGCTGCTTACTTCACACACAGACGCTATCCTGATGAGGATGCTAAGTGCATTCCCACAACCTTCAAATTCAGAGTGGTTTCCTTCAGTTCAAGATTAAATTGATTTGTTCATTTCTTTAGATGTATCTGAAATGAATAAACCCAGTGTAATAAATGAACAGCAATGAGAACTTTTCACTGTTAGAATGCAGCACGAGCCTTTGACAGGAAAGGACCTCAAAACGCACAAGACGGGCCGAAGGAAACAGATGTCAATGTCTGATACCAGCAGCTCCTTTTGCTTGGATAAAAAATGAATTTAAAAAACTAAACCAAGGACAAAGCAAAGTCTGGACCGATTCTCATATTCAGCTGCTTCTTTATGTGCATCTCTAAATGCCAGCGACGCTACACTGAGGAGTACAGACAAGGCTGTCGGGCTACAATAACGATACAAAGAGGTGGAATCAGATTGAATTTGACTTTGTGGTCACATGACTTCTGTTTGCAAACTCACTTGTGATCGGGGAGAGTGAGTCCTTCCTCTGTTTGTCACACCAAAGAAAACAGAACATAGTTGTGATCACACAGAGGAGCAGTGTGAAACAGTGATGCACCAACTTGAGAAAATTCCTGTCAGTCTTTCTTATTAATGACAACAATACAGCACCAGCCCTCATTTTTCCTCAGCTTCTCACAAATATCCTGCCGCTACAGCCACAAATAGGAACGATGACTCGACTCAGCTGTATTAAATGCAGGCTGCGTTTCTATTTACTGGAGAGATACGCACACACAAAGTCACTCGCCCACACTGACACACACCCTCACGCCACACAAGTGCAAACAAAGTTGATGATTTTAATCACCATAGCATGCTGAGAACACAAACACACCCTCGGGGTGCTAATCAATTACTGCAGAGCTCAAATACACACACCTACTTACTCGCACAAACACACACACACACACACACACACACACACACACACACACACACACACACAATCAAGCTAAACTAATTTCACTCCAAGCCAGATTTTTTTTTTCTTTTTTAAGTGATTTTTAAAGTGTGTGTGTATTTATACGCCTGTACTGCAGGATGATGTCTGACTAGGCTCAAAGGTAAAAAAAAGAAAAATCCCACGCAAGCCCACCAACACACACACACACACACACACACACAAGACATGTGAGGCTTCAGTGGGCACTTTTTCTCTGAGTTTGTTAGAAATTCTAATTTCGAGACTGGCAGAAGTCAAAGCCTCCTCGTCCTTTTCCATCAATCAAAATAAGCAGCGCAGTGACACCAAACATAAAGACATTTCCATATGAAAACAGTTGCGTTTTGGCATTGACCAACTGAAGGAAACCTCATGTTTATTCAACCTGTAACCAGTTTGTGAAGATTTTTACTTTTGCTGCTCTAAATGTTTTGAATTTCTTCTGAAAAAGATAATTACCCCCCAAAGCTTGAAAGGAAGAAGCTGCTTTTCCCACGCATGAAAAAACAACACCTTAAGTGTTAACTTTAAGTCAAAACTGACAACAAACACACAGACATACACCGAATGTTAACATTCACTGTTGGTTCATGACTGTGCTGACAGAGCTATCATTATGATAATACCAAGGTCTATCATAATTATCTGCTAAT
The DNA here is from genome assembly GCF_964374335.1 of Astatotilapia calliptera. Taxonomy (NCBI): domain Eukaryota; kingdom Metazoa; phylum Chordata; class Actinopteri; order Cichliformes; family Cichlidae; genus Astatotilapia; species Astatotilapia calliptera. The sequence continues at coordinate 20,830,725 of NC_137423.1, forward strand.
TGACTGCCTAACGAGGTAGCGCTCATTAGAATGCTCATTAATACTCCATCATCACCACTGATAGCTGTAATCATAGAGTGATGGGGGTTTCAAGGTCTTACATGAGTGTGTGTGGATACTGTCTGCCCATAGATGTGTATTTACATGTGATTTCATAGTATTGCTGATTGATTCTTCCAGCAGTAATACATTAAAGGTACACATCTGTTGAATATGGAGCTCTGCAGAATCAAAGCTTCATGGCTCAAACTAATTAAGCTGCAAGTACACTATGCAACTGAATTTAATGAAATACTTTTGTTAAACCCCTTGAATTAAAGCTGAAAATTTGCACTTCAGTCACAATTCGGTTTTATTTATATAGCTCCAAATCACCATCACCTCAAGGCAGTTTACACTGGAATGTAAAAATCATACAATACAGAGAAAACCCCAACAATCAGACAGCTTCCTCTGAGCAAGCCCTCTGTGAAAGTGGGACGGAAAAACACGCTTTTAACAGGAAAACCAGAGGCTCAGGGAGGGGGGGCCATCTGCCACAAGCGGCATATTAGTGAATATGAATCGGCTCGAAATATTTTCTGTTCTGTCAGTAAATGTGCGGCTAATTTAAACTTTAATATCATGGCGCTATAAACCTGAAATGATGAAGTTATCAATGCGATATTTGATGGGATAAGTTAGCGAGGACAGGGGTGATGTGCTCATGCCTTCTAGTGCCGGTTAAGAGGTGTGCTGCCACATAATGTGAATATAAACAATAGTTGTTGTTTTTTACAGTAATTACATAAACAAACACAATTGTGTCTGAGAGTCAAATTGAGTCACTTGAAATCCAGTGAACTGTTCAAGTTTGTCAGAAAACTTGTCCAAGCATGCAGTTAGCTCTATAAACAAATAACTTCTTGTAATAGCCCCTTTCATTGAGTACAGAGCTGCCAGGTATGTAGTGGTCTGTGTCACATCGCTCTCCTCCAGAGCTGCTGAGAAAAAGAAAACTGTTCACTTTGCTTTTCAACAAAAGCTCCAGATTCATTTGAAAAGTGACTGTTTTACAGTTCAAGCACATTCTTCTTTTTTCTCAGGTCATATTAGGAGTCCATCGACATTCTTTCTTACTCACTATCACAGAAAATTTCACAGTTTTTGTGATTTGGAGGAAAATCATCCCTGAATTTGTAAAGCTTGAAAACAGTCCTCATTGCTTTTGCAGCTTTGCTAGCAAAGGTTCTGATGTCCAATCCCACTTTGCATCAGTCAGTTTCTCGTATTTCTCTCTCTGTTTAGTTTCATAATGATGATTCAAATTTTAACCCTTAAACATACCAATCTGCTCTCCACAAACTAAGCACACAGCTTTTCCTTTGACTTCAGGAAATAAGCACTTGAAGGTCCAGGTCTTGGACCCTGCATTCATATTTTGGGGCTAGCAAAATCAAGGGGACCGTACAGGAGGATCTTATGAAGTAGATTTGTAGATCCTTAGGAAAATCATATATTTACCATGTAAGATAAAAAGAAATCCACTGGTGCTGACACGTGTTTGCCTCACTAACACTACATTTCCTGTGTATGCCACCTGTTGCCACAGACTCATTTGCTCAGGTGAAAGGTTGGCAGTGCTGCAGCTTATGATACACAGCAGTATTTTACCTAGTGTGATTTTGTTTCCTCTCATGATTTCAGAAATGTGTTTGCACACTTCTCTTTAAAGTGATATTACTGTCACCAGGAGGAGGCAGCAATTATTTCAGGTTCTCATTTCAAAGGGACCCTGCAGGCACCCAGCTACACACCTCGAGTAGTTTTCTGCACTGGCTCCCTGTGGCTCCCTATCATCCGGACACCTCTTTGGAGAAATGAGAAAGGATATAAACCAAAATGTGCCAGATTTGTTTAATGACTCCTTCTGTGCTCAACTTTCAGTGTGGTGTCATCTTTAATGTGTGTTTTACCTTCAGCCTGGACTGCAGCTGGTTTAAAGATTCAGCTGCAAAACAGTGCAAATTCATCCTCCGTGTGGCACCGTGTGGCGTCTAACATTGCTGTGCTGTGTGTTGCAGGTATGCCTCTCAGTCTGGACTGCAAGGCATTTTTTGGCTACAGTGGAGAAAACAGAAAGCCCATCATCTACTGGATGAAAGGAGAAAAATTTGTTGAAGAACTTGCAGGGCATATTAAGGAAACTGAAATGAAGTAAGTAAACTATTTTCTAGAGAACCACTGATTCAGTAACATACTCAAATAGATCCTGAAATCAGTGTCCTGAGGGTGGGGGGCAAGTAAATTCTAAGTACATCTACTGCAAGACAGTATCAATTACATTCTCTCAAGTTTACAGGTTTCTATTGTTAATTAATTTCTGAATAGGCTCGACTCCAGCTGCTCTCCTCACACTGTCAGGATCTAATTTGGTCTCTCGTGATTTATGACTCATTGAGGGTTTTCTGACAGCTTTCTTCTCAACTTTTCTAAAAAAAAAAAATTATGAATTCTAATAATAAAGTTAAATTGAATTCATTTTCTCCCCTATTGGGACCAATTACATTGGAGTCTATTGGGAAAAGCCTGATTGTCTGCGGGGCATCAAATATCATTAGAACAACCTGCTGGATCGCTATGGTAACCATCAGAGAATTTACATTGTCTCACACATGTGCACACACACACACACACAGTCGATGTGAGTTAAGAGAATTATGTCTAACATCCATTAATTACACATAAAACAGTTTATCATCAAAATCTATAAAAGATGAAGTTGAAAGCAAAACATTTTATTTAATTAATCTCCGTTGTTCAGTCGGGAGGCGGGAATGATGGTGGTCTTGTTGCTTTCTCCAGTGGGTCAATGCAAAAGGTGTAAAATGAGGTAGAGACTTGACTTGCTACACCCCTGCGTGTTGCACTGAAACAGTCCTCAAGTCTGTGAGTCCTAAACCTGTCCCAAAAGAACCAATCAACAACTGAAACCGGAGACATATTAGCCAATCACGTTGCAGCGCATGTGCACAGTACAGGGGGAAAATGTTTTAGCTTAATTCAGGTAAAGTTTGCTGACTTTGCTTAAAATCTTTTTTCCCTGTATGTTGTATTTGTATACATTAATATGGCTTCATATTTCAAGTATATCCCACCAGAGCACAGAGAACAAATGATCACAGTTATCCGACATAGATTTTTGGTTTTTATACTTACTGAGATAACAAGTAGAGCAATACGCCTGACATCACACACCTGAAACAGTCAGGACCTGAAGTATGCACACGCATCAGTGCGAATACTTGATTTGTTAATCTGTTACAGTTACAGCTACTGATTAGATCTTTAGGGGCGGGACCAGGACAACCACAGATATCTATTGAGTATACCTGAAATTTAGAGTGCTATAAAACACCACACTGCTTTTCTGTGTTTTTTCTTTTTCAGTGGGTGATCTCGTATAACTCGCCTCATTTCAAAGCATTTGCCCTTTTTCACTCTGCAAAGCGAAGAAGCTAGAAAGTTATTTCAAATCTTAGTGGAGATCACAAGAAGTTCAGACAGACTTTCCCAGCGCATCTAAGACAGCAAAGTATTTCAAACAGCCTGCAGCATGGTGGTCATCTTTTCTGTAAATAAATGAGCCCGTGAAAGGCTCTGGAAGTGGTCTTTGAAAGTAAGATGGGATAAGGTAGGCAGGATTAGACCAGACAAATCCAGCCTGACTCTTAACTCACCTGTTAATACTCATGTGCATGAGTGCTGCAGACTCATGAATCATAATATTTAATTTGTGTATGGATTTAGCTACTTCAGTTATAGCTACAGCTGCATCATCTCCTCTAAGCAACAGTAGTCAAGCTAAATAATGTGCTACTACCTGAGTTCATGTTGGAGACGTAACTGCAAAGTTTAGGTCCGATGGGGTTCAATGTTTAGTAGATGAGCACTAAATGCTACTGACTGCTGTTGCAAATTCAGCACCTGTGTTTTAACTGAGCAAAACATTTAGTCCATGGGTCATTCCAACCGCACATCGTGCCAACTCCAATCTGAAGGTCCAAAGTTTGAACATATATATTGAGTGCTGAGAAGTTTTAGCTTCATATATCAAATAGTTTTTAAGATACACTTTTTTGAAAAATAGTCCATCGGCCCACTACCACGCACTAAAATATGAGTCAACATTTGAACATGAATATGTCAAAGACTATTAAAGATAAAAGCCTGAAGTTTGCACCAGTCTTTCTTAACATCAAAATAAATCAGGATCTTTAATGTGGACCAGATATATTTCAAATGGTCTGAAAATTTTAAATTTAAAAAAAAATCACACACTAACAAAGAAACTTTACATTGCAAAAGACAACCAGTAACAATTTCTGAATGGTGTGTTGTTGAATTTTACAGTAATACAAAAAGAAAGCTGGATTTTCACGATGGTACTGTAACTGTAACTCACAGGTCCTGGAAATGAAAAATATGAAAATATTTAACAAAATTATTTTCAGAGTTATATTTTTGGGTACCATCTGGAATTTCGTTTTATTCGAAGAGGACAATCTGCTGAAATTTTAATTTTTGTGTTTAATAATATTTTTTGGCTTTATTGGATAGTGAAAGTCAGGAGAGACAGGAAAGCAAGGAGAAGCGGGGAGACACACAGAAAAGGGTGACGGGTTGGACTCAAACCCGAGCCTTTGCAGGAGTATGCTTGATGATCAGGCAGAGTGCATGTGGTGATTTGAGATGGACAAAAGTTTCATTCAGTTCACACAGGTGGGGCTGTGGTGGTCTGTAGTTTTGCTTCTCCCTTCATTATATCTTTAAAATGATTTAAACTGACAAATATTTGGTTTGGTTTTCATCCTGCACTGTGACCTGGCCAATCATGGCCTCTTCAGATTATCACATCAGCTTATTCATTTTAGACATAATAAGCAGTCGTATGAGAAGCAAAAGCCTGTTTGGTTTTCTTTGAGCGCACTACTTAAACTCAGTTAATAGCAGGTTGGAAAGATTCTGGCAATAATTAATGTACCATCTACACTGTGTGTGTCACTGTTTTTCCCCTATTCAGGTTAATGCTGCTCCCTTTTGAGCAATACTTCTGCACCATCACGTTAAAGAAAAAGTGCAACGTAGTAATGTAATCTAAATGTTCAAACTGCAGCACGTGGGCATTAGTGTGGTTAACTGACACACTAAGAGCTGTAATCAAAGCTTTAATATTAGAAAGTAAAATGCTCACTTCTGCTCAAAGAGCCTTCACAGGTCATGTTATCAGCCGAGCACAGCAATACTGATATGAATGTTTATCTCCCCTAAAGGGAAATCCTCTTGCCCTCCTCCCTTCATGGGGGAGGTCACAGGTCAGAGTCAGCATAGCAACAGTGGCTCTGAAGCCAGGTGACCTTCAGTGTCTTGCTGGAGGACACTCCAGCAGCAGAGCTGTTTACCAATCCAAGACTGGAACCTCAAGAATGTATCTGCGACTGCTAATCCACCTCCTGCCCTCTGAAAATGTTCTCTCCCGGGAAAATGATGTTGTAGAGAGCAGCACGGTACATGAGTAGGAGTGTTTAAACTTGAAACTAATCATGCCCCATAGTATTAAATTAACCTTTGCCTGATGAGTTCTCAATCTTTCAGTCCAGTCCTCTGGCCACCTCTGATCCAATCATACTGCTATTCCAAGTTCCACAATCGCACTCCAGCAGGTCGACTCCCGCTGTGATGCCCATTAATCTGTCCACTTTAAGCTCCCTTCCCCACGTCCTGCAGCACTGGCCCGAGAACTTTGTCTATGTCTGTTTGCATAGTGTCAAACACAGTCTCGTAGCCTCTGTGATAATGGGAATACCTGTAATTACCAAGGCTTGCTCTCTTACTGACACACTCACACCCTGCAGCACCCAAGAGGATGTGATAAAGCTGCGAGTTTGTGGAGAAAAAACTCCTGCCAACAAGTGCCTCTCTTTGTGAAACCTTACTTCTTTTTCTGGAAAATGTAAATCCATAGTCTAAGTAGTTTAAGTATGTTGGGTTAAAATAGCAGGCGAGACAATATATATGAGCAGTATCATCAGTTTTACTCCAGCTGTTGGCTGAGCTCAGCTTCACCGCTGTCCAGCTTCTTCACGTTTCTGCAACTCAGCTATCACAGTCCGCAGCTCGTTCATGTGCAATGAATTGGTAATTACAGTATTTCCACTTGGGCCAGTGCTTGCTTCATATTTTCACTTGAAGGCAGCCCATATGTCTACTGATGCAGAGAGGCCTTCTTTTACCTGCTTGAAATTCACATCTGTTGTCCAGTCCAACTGCTGTCAAAGCCTCACTGCTTCACTGTTCACAACCTCATCATCAACCATTATTTTACCTTATATTTTCTTTGTCATGAAGCATGGTAGTTAGCCCATTCTAGGTGCTAAAGTAGGAGGGAAGCAGGGTTTTTATGTTAAAAAGTTGAGGTCTGCATTGCAATTGGGAACACCTTGAAACAGAAAGGTTTATTGTATGCTTCCTGTCGGCAGTGACAAGTACAACGGTCTGAGGAGACAAAGCATCAATAATACAGAAACGAGTTGTTTGATCCACGATGGGTCCAGCTCGCAGCTTAGAAGACTGAATGATGTACTGCAAACATCTTGCTACTACATACTGTACAACAGGGTACCTTCAGAGGTCTGACCTGTGTTATCGCTACACTCCAGTGGAGAAGTTCAGGGAGGTACAGAAGGAGGAGAAGGGCACTGTTGACATGAAGTGAAGAGTTGTAGGATTGGAAACCTGGGAATCTGTTTGAGGAGGAGAGTAGTACCAGACTTTTGGGATAGTGGAAAAATAGGATAAGGCCACAAACAGACTGTCAAATATTGCCAGCCCATTCCTCTGGTGGATCTGCTATCAATAATATTCCATAGCTGACTTGATTTCTTGATTTATAAGCTGTGAGACCTTCTACTCTGGGCTTATTCCTTCTTGCAGCTACCTGGATTCAATTCTGCCCTAGGCCCTTTGCTGCATGTCATCCCACCCATCTATCCTTCTGGCTGTCTTCAGTATCTGTGTCAAAGAAAATGCTAAAAAACTACTAAAAAACACACACACACACACACACACACACATACATATATATATATATATATATATATATATATATATATATATATATATATATGCACGCACACAGTGCTGACCTTTGAGATACAGCTTGGGTCTGGGTGTATCTAAGGTATCAGTTTCAATAACAAAGACTGATTTATTGTTTAAAGAAAAGTGCAATTGTTGTGTTTTATTTTCAAATCAAAGTTGCACATCCATCAAAGCCTTCAGACATGAGCGGAGAAAGAGAAGAGCAGAGATGATAGATATGATAGAAGAGCACAGTGTGTGATTTTTGTTCGACTTTTGGGACCAGCGACGATGACCTTCTTAGATCTAAGTTCAGTTAAGCAAACTTGGCCTGATTCCATTTGGTGAGTCAGTTCATTTGGTTGAAGTGAGCTGTGTGGTCACATCCACAACAGCAGTCATTGCAAGGCACTTTATATTTGAGAGGGAACCCAGCTGATCAGACAACCAGCCCCATGAGCAAGCACTTCACATTGGCAGGGAGGAACAACTCCCTTTCAGCAAGAAGAGACCTGGGGAGGGGAAGCCATCTGCTGGGACTGGCTGTGGGTGATTGGAAAGCCACAACAAGAGATGCAGGCCTTGATATCATCAGAACAGCAACACAAGTGGAGGCAAAGATGATACAAATGATGAGCATGCACACAGTGCTGACCTTTGAGATACAGCTTGGCACATACATGTAGCTGAACTCAGAGAGGAAGGATACTTTGGCTGATGGTGTCACGTTCACCAAGATGTACAGATTATGAGGAGAAAAACTTGTGCTTTTAACAGTGACTTTTATTTTGAAATGTACCCATTTAATCACCGGAGGACAGAAAGAGGAGAAGGAAAGGAGATGTAGGATATAGATAGCTAATGGCTAGAAGGTGAGAAAAAGGGAGAGGAGTGATGTGTTTTAAACTAAGCATTTTAGCAAGTCTCATCTTTTGACAGCAACCCCTGATGCACTGTCCTAGGAGACTTCAAAGTGATGCACACACTGAAAATCTCTGACACGGAGCAAGGAAAAAAAAGACGTACATGCAGAGATGGTGGTAGTCATTTTGCTGTATGTCTTCCGGCACATTTGACATTTTGAGTCTCATAACCCTTTCTGTAATGTTATCCATCATTATTAACCTGCATTGAGACTTCACTGCTCTTTCTGTGCCTCTGGTGCCACGAGGGAAGAGGAAAGCATGAATATTTAGGAGGTTAGAAGTTCAATTCCCAATGGGAATGCCTGTGCTGAAAGTTTGCGTGTCAATTTTCTTTGCATGCAGCCACTTGGATACAAGCCTCAAGTGACAGATACAGCGCATTTCTGTGGTGAATTACAAACAGAGCTGCAGGAAAATGACTACACAGTGTCTCATCGCTGCTTGTCATGGTTGGACTGTGCCAACTCCCATGTGGTTCAACCCCTGTGTGTATTACAATGTGGCCAGTCTGGATTACTGTACTGTACGCTGAGTCAATGCAGCACATACTGTACAGAAGAAGGATAACAAAATCCTGTGGACCATCTCGCCTGTTTCTGACAAGAGTGCTGATTCTGCACTGAAAACGCTCATTATTTCCAAAATCCTGCTGCCTGCTTGTGTGGTTGAACCAATTACTAGAGATCCAAACCAACCCACCCCAACCTGCAACTAAACCAAGACAGGCTAAACATCAACAATATTACTTTTAATTTATTTTTCATTTTTTTAAGTAATCTGATGCTTCATTGCGGTAAAATTTGTTTTCTACACTTAACGTTGTATTGTCTTTATTTTTCATATAAAAGAGCTCATAACACTCATGAAGTATAACTCGCCACATAGTGAAGATGTTCCTGGACTGTGATCACAGCTTAATGTAAAAATAATGACTTTTTAAAGACTTCTGGTGTCATTACCCATGTGAAACTTTGAAAGCTTGTTTAGGTGCGACTTAACACTTCTGGTGCTGTCCCAGTCCCAGATAATTTGCTCTGAGGTTCAATTACTCAAGTATTAAAAGCTGACTGAGGGTTCAGTTCACAGCATGTTTGTTACATAATTATCTTCCTCCTGAACCGCTGAAAGATTTCGTTAATAGATCTGCTGGGGCACGTAAAAATGTCAGTTTGATAAAATCCTCATTCATACAGTAATTGTTCAATCACAGCTTCCACAGTTTTCTAGGGTCTATGATTTAACAACTGGACAATCAAGCTTTGGGTTTTTCTACATCAAGAGGTGAAGAAGTGCACATGGACGCCAAAGCATCTGGAAGGGTCTTTGTTTGTTTGTTTGTTTGTTTTTGCTTTGTTTTCTTGTATTGACTTTCCAAAATATGATAAGCTATTTATGCACAACATGTTTATTTGATGTCAGCCATTAATGTGAGTAAGCCAGGATAATTAGTTTTCTGCTTTCAAGTCCAAGAATAAGCAGTCGTTAGCTACATGTTGTTTTGGGGGTTTTCCACATAACAACATTAGCTAGCTAATGAATCGCTAGATTCCTCACTCTGAATTTAGTGGTGACTCGAATAAAAGCTTCTGCTTCAAATTTTTGAGGATGCTGACTTTTTGATTTGCACCTTCTCCTTTCACCCTCTTTCCCGTCTTTTCCAACGACTCCAGCAGAAACATTAAACAGATATCAGCCAGCCAGTTCTTCTTAATGAGCTAACTCTACCACAATTGTGACTGTAAACATCATAATGTCTTGGAATCAAAAGACAGGCATACCCACAATAACATACAACAGCTGTGAACAGAAATGAACAGAATAAATAAATGCAACAAATGCATAACGGTGTCAATTACATGAAACTAGCTTTTATTAAACAAATGTTCAAATGTACCCAGCCTATGTGGCTGAACCATCTGTGCCACTGCTCTGAATCTGCCACCTGAGCTAAGATCTCACTGGTTATGGCTGAACCTCACCAGGTTTAAAGGTGCACTCTGTGACCCTGACATCAGTTCAGTCTCCTCCTCCAGCCCCTCTTCCTCACAGCCTCACAGGCTTAAAAGGAGTATGACCTCACCATAAGGAGAGAGCTTTTTCCAGCTGTCGCCAGTGTTTTCCAGACATGGCTCCTTGCTTCTTCTGCCCTCATTTCTTTTCTTTTCGCTCTCTCTTTCTTTTAAAATCTGCCCTATATACTGTGCTCTATAGCGCCATGTTCCTTGTGCTTCTTCATCTTTAATGGAACAGATTAAGAGGCAAGGAGATTCTCTCATCTTTAAAATTTACATGTGTTTACTTCCCTCCTGATGCAATTTGCATAAGTAGAAATTCCAAGTTAAAGTCTTGAGTGTATTAGAGTAAATCACAATAAAAGATTTAATATCACTGCTTTGTGAATCCACTTCTCGCATGTTTCTTTTCCAGGGTGGTGAGGGAGCATTTAGGAGAGAAGGAAGTGCAGCTGTCCCTAACATTTGATGCCGTGGAGGACGGAGATTTGGCCAACTATACCTGTTACGTGGAGAACCACATAGGGAGGCGCAGCGGTAGCGCTATACTGCAAAAGAAAGGTAGAGCTTTCCCTTTTCTTCGCTCCTGATTTACTGGTTTCTGTTAAACTTGTTAGGCAAAAAAGAAATCGACAAATATTGGCCTCCAGTGTCTTTAAGAATGACAAATGATCACATGTGCATGCTGGTCCATTCACTATCAAAGCAAAAATGTGTTATCTATACAATCTGCTTCCTTCTATCAAACTATTAAAAAGTAACACAAATAATTACCTTGCATTATAAAACAACACAGTTTTTGTTATATGAAAGAGGACATAGGATGTTTGATGGTGACACGGACCGAGCGCTGAGCCACCAGAAACCAGCTTTCTGTCACAAAACACGTTACGATGCAGATGATTTTGTTGGTAACACCAAGATTTCTGAAGTAACATTAATGCTTCACAAAGGAGGACACAGACATCTTAGATGGTGCTTAGGATGGAACCTTGAGGCACCCAAAAATATGTTTTCGATTACAAAACATGCTGAGGAAACATAGATTCTATTGAATAGAACAAGTTTACCCAGAGTAAGGTTGTGGATTTTAAATGTATTTTAATATGAAGTCAGGTTAGTGAAGCAGCATTGAAGCAGAGTGCAACAATGAGCGAGGTAATCGAGTTCTGTCGTCTCATACATACCCATCAACTCATTGTTTGTTAGTTAACAGAAATGCAAAAACCTTTAACATTTCAGTCAGTGCTAAAATCTGATAGGGACATTTCCTTCTCTGGGATGTTACATGTGACATTAGTAAACATGGTCACCCCTCCCTGAGCCTGGTTCTGCCAGTCTTCTTCCTGTTAAAAAGGGAGTTTTTTCTTCCCACCATCACTGAGTGCTTGCTCATAGGAGGTCGACCGAAATGAATTAAATTGATTGAAATAAATTTTCAAGCTGTTGGTAATATTTTCCATAATTACAGGAATGGGATGACATTGGCCTTAACTGTCAGTAAGAAAACAAACATGTCAGATTCTCTAAAGATCAGAAGATTTCATTAAGTGCATTTAATCCTTAAGCAATGTTTGTTTTAAATGACAGGTTTCTGAGGTGCATTCATTCAAAGAAGCATAATTTTTTGCTTCCACGTTAGTTTTACGTTGTTTTTTGTACTCTGGCTTGCTAAATATAAGACCATGTCTGCTCCAGTTACCTGGGACTATTCCAGTCTCTTGTTATGATTCTGTTAACAAGGAAAACCCATCCTGCTCAGTGTTTTCATTGGGTAATAAATATTTGTGGATGTGAACAGCTTCTGAGATAATTAAGATTTAAGCCCATGGCGCAGCCATGTTTTTGTCTGTAGAAACCCTCGTTGTATTTGAAATATGTAGTGGTGAGACATATTTGAAATATGTCCATGGGCTCCCCTGTGTCACCTATTGTAGCCAACCTTTACATGGAGGAAGTGGAAAGGAAGGCTCTTGGCTCTTTCAAAGGAAGAGTACCCAGCCACTGGTACAGATATGTAGGCGACACCTGGGTCAAAATCAAGACACATGAAGTGGAATCTTTCACTGCGCACATTAACTCTGTGGATAAAAACATCAAGTTCACCAGGGAAGACACAAAGGACAACTGTTTGCCTTTCCTGGACTGCGCTGTGCACATTGAAGAGAACGGCAACCTCAACATTGAAGTTTACCAGAAGCCCAAACACACGGACCAGTACCTCCTCTTTGACTCCCATCACCCTCTAGAACACAAACTTGGAGTAATCAGGACCCTACACCACCGGGCAGAACATGTTCCCTCTAAGCCTGAAGGGAAAAAGAAGGAACACACACATGTAAAGGAAGCATTCAAAACATGCGGTTATCCTAATTGGGCGTTTATAAAGTCAGTTTTGAGATCCCTTCCCAGACGCCTTAACACCCACTCACATCCTGGGCCATCTGACCTCAGGAAATCACATGATAGGGTGGGGCCAGGTTTCACAATGAGGTCACCCGAAACCCTGGCTGATTGTGACCCACACCCGCTTTCACACCTTGGCTCATGTGATTAGGTAGAGGATCATCAGGGGGTCCTTTTGTCCCTCTTTGGGGGGGAAACTCCCACTGGGTTTAAATCTGGGACTCTCCACCATTTGACCTTAGAACTGAAGAAGCTTCTCGGATGAGAGGTCAAACGTCTTCAAGCAACTCAAAGAAGTCCAGACGCTTTTCTTTCCAAGCTCCTTAGACTACCCTACAATAATTAGGGATGGGTATTGATAAGATTTTAACGATTCCGATTCCATTTTCGATTCTGTTTAACGATTCGATTCCTTATCGATTCTCTTATCGATTCTTTTTTTTTAAAAAGGAGAACACTAAGGTCGATTAGCTTAGAACTGTGTTTTATATCTTCTCTTTGAACAAGATAGAAATTTAGGAGTAACATGGCCTTACAAACCCAACAGTGAGATCTTAAGAGATCCACAGCCTACGGCTCTTCAATGGGGTGTCACAGGGTCCCCAGGAAAAAAATGTATATGTAAAATAATAAAATAAATATTCTCCTGTAGCAATAACAAAGTGTAACATAAATTATTCTGTAGCAATTACACAAGAATATCCAGTAATGTCCTGCCTACAATTAAACACATTCACTTACCAAAGTGAAATCGGGGGCATCTGCTGTGGCAAATGGGTGCAAGCCTTTGACCACAAAGTTAGTCACTGCTCGGTGACATTCGTCTATCCCGGCCTGAAAGGAGACGCTACCGGTAGACTGCAGCGAGAACTGCCAGCATCTGAGCCAGCCAGACTCTGTCTCTCTCATCATGGTTATCTAAATGCAACGCACAGTAATAGCAGTTTTTGTAATAAGGTAAATCGCGCTAACATAATATGCAATGCTAATTGATTAGTTACCTGCAGTATTAACGGGAGAGGACGTGGAAACGCTACCGCTGCTGCTGGGTTGAGCTTTGCTAGTCCGGAGCGGATCAAAAACACGACATTCGTTGAAAGCAATCGCGTGTTTTTTGAGCAAATGCTTTTGCATATTCGTAGTGTTTCCTCCCTTTGATGAAATCTCTACTTTGCAAGTATTGCACGTTGCCCTGTTGTCATCCTTTCTCATAAAGTGTAACCAAACTTTTGAGCGTTTGTGCCGCTCAGGCGCCGTGTTTCCTACTGGGTAAAAGACGCTACTCAACGTGATGACGTCATTCGGGGCGACTGGAATCGATAAGGGAATCGTTTTTAAAAGTGGCAAACGATTCCAAGGAATTGAAACAGTGGGAACCGGTTCTCAACAAGAACCGGTTTTCGATACCCATCCCTAACAATAATATACACAGAAAAAAACCCAACAATCATATGAGTAAGCCTGCAGTGTGAGAGCGAAGTGCTCTAATAGGGTGATATGGTACTACAAGGTCATTAAGATAAGATGGGGCCTGATTTTTTTAAGACCTTGTATGTGAGGAGCAGGATTTTGAATTCAATTCTGGATTTAACAGGAAGCCAATGAAGGGAAGCCAATACAGGAGAAACATCCCGCCTCTTTCTGGCGACAGAGGCCAAAGCCCAGAGAAAAAAAAAGGAAGAACCTAAAGAGACATTAAGACAGAATAGTAAAGCACCCCTGAAGGAGCAGATGAATTGTCTGTCTTACCCCAGCTATCAGCAGAAACTAGTTTCCCTGAATGCCCACTATATGAAACCAATGTATGTAATGCAAGAAAGCAAGGACAGGCAGAATTGGAGAAATGTGAAAAGAGATAAACAGGCAGGGAAACGCAGCGGGAGGCCGAACGGGGCAAGGAAATAGAGAATAGGGCCGAGGTAATAGATGCAGACAGAGAGATAAAGATTAGGAAGGTGAGGGGTGACTGAGAGGATTGGGAGAGATGAAGAGAGGAGAGACACACAGAGAGGGGGTGGACTAAAAACAGGCCTTTCTCTCTCCCCGTCTGACTCCTGCTGGATGCCTTGGGTGTTAAATCTATCTTACTATACTTAACTAGCACCCCAGGGACGGACACACACACACACACACACACACACACACACACACAGGATCACACAGACACACACCTCCAGAGGAGGTCAGAATGAGAACTGTAGGGCCCTCATCACTTAACACTGTAATTACCTACAGGAAGCTGTGTGTGTGTGTGTGTGTGTGTGTGTGTGTGTGTGTGTGTGTGTGTGTGTGTGTGTGTGTGTGTGTGTGTGTGTGTGTGTGTGTGTGTGTGTGTGTGCATATACAAAAAACGTATACACATATACTTTCCCCTCATGGGAGGCATTAAGTTGAATGGGATTGTTTTGTCAGTGTGTGTTCTCCCAACACACACACACACACGGGCGTGTGCATCAGCACAGCATGAAACCTGAAGTAGGTGTATGTACATGTTGAAAGCGTTCTTATCAGCTCTGCCTACAGGAGCAACCGCACAAGCAGCTGCAAATGAAGTCGAGGTATTCGATATGTTGGCGTGCTCTGTTCCACAGCACGCTCACACCGTCTTGTCTGTTTGTTTTCTTTATTTCCTCTTTAACCCCTGGCTCCAAACAGTATGGCACAAAAAATGGTATGCAGCCATTTTTTGCACTTTCCACATCTTAGTTGTCCCAGAGCTCAAAACTCTTTCTTTCTCAGCTTCTCCTCGTTCAGAACTCCCGCTCTGTAATCATCTAGACTGAAAGAAAATGAACAAAAGATAACAGGTTTAACCTGGATTTAGCTCACTACGTACTTCAAGAAAGAAGCTTTTCCTTATAGCTCATCACCTGTTGGGAAGTTTTTAACTCGGGCTTTAAACCAGGTTTGTCAAAGTCATTTTACATCTCAGGCCACATGTAGTTTGATCTGAAGTGGGCTGGACCAGAGAAACTTACCTTTTACTGAAGTAGTTTACTTGCACATTTAATTCCTGGGATATCCTAATATAAGAAAAAGAAGTGAAATTTAAACAGCACTTCTTGCTTTTCTCTGCATTATAAAGAAAAGCTGCAGGTAATGAAAGAAATCTGTCAGCACAATTCTTTGGGCTTAAATTGTAAGAACTTAATGACCAGAATGTCTTTGTGAATACACAGAAAATATCCTGTTTTATTTATTTTACAGTGGAAACTATATATGCAAAAAGACATTTCTATAGCAGAGGAAAAAAAATGGACTTTTTCTGTCGTTAATTTTTTTATCTATTACTTCATTGGTTCATACAATATGAATTATTGTTGGGGAGGTTGTTATAACTAGGGCAAGTTATGAAATGTATGAAAATACAGTTAAAAGTCCTAAATTTATGTCCTCCTTCACATTTTCCGAAGATATCAAGTGGACCGGATTGTCTTTATTGGGCCACTTCTGTTCCCCGGGCCTTATGTTTGACTCCCCTGCTTTAGACAATGTCCCAAACAGCTAAAATAAGGTCTCAGTTCCTGACCTCCATCATCTCCTCTGTCATGATAGTTCTCCATATTTAATTGCAGAATGGTTATGAAGGTTATAACTGTTTAAATGAAACTGCGTGTCCGTGTGCCGCTCCATGATAAACGAGGACAGCACTGAAACCCGAGCAGCTGGCCTCAAAAGTAGCTGAGACTTGCTGTTTAACAATATGCGGAAATTAAGTCCGAGTCTCGGGGTTGACTTGTATAGCAATTAAACTAATAACCACTTCTGAGTAAAAAGAGTGTTTAAAAATGACCAGTGCCTTTCTTTGAGCAGACAGATCACTGCAGCGCTCTTTTTCTCGGTCTCTCGAAAACAACAACAACTATAGATTTGAGTTTATTTAAAACTCTGCGGCTCAGCTATTAACCACAACCAGAAACAGAGAACGTTAGTCTATTTTCTGCTGCTCTGTGTTGGCTTCCTGTATGGTTTTGGGTTTATTTTGAGGATTTTCTCCTATATGCAAAACCCCCTACAGCAAAGCAACAGCATCCCTTGTTTACACTTCCATCTTTTAGGAAACCACAGTAAAGCTTTTTTTAACTTCTTGTACGCTCTGTTGCACTTTAAAAAAATGTTATTATTTATTGGGTTCATTCCACCTTTTAAAAAAAGAATTTAAATATGAGAACTCTGTTTGATTACATCCTCTCTCAGAGGTCTTTGAGGTCGAATTAGTTTTTAGCCCACTTTTATCAGTATTAATGTTGAGGTTTCTATTCTTTGGTAACGTCCTGCGTAGGGATGGGTATTGATAAGATTTTAACGATTCCGATTCCATTTTCGATTCTGTTTAACGATTCGATTCTTTATCGATTCTTTATCGATTCTTATGTTTTAAAAAGGAGAACACTAAAGTCGATTAGCTTAGAACTTTGTTTTATATCTTCTCTTTGAACAAGATAGAAATTTAGGAGTAACATGGCCTTACAAACCCAACAGTGAGATCTTAAGAGATCCACAGCCTACGGCTCTTCGATGGGGTGTCACAGGGTCCCCAGGAAAAAAATTGTAAATGTAAAATAATAAAATAAATATTCTCCTGTAGCAATAACAAAGTGTAACATAAATTATTCTGTAGCAATTACACAAGAATATCCAGTAATGTCCTGCCTACAATTAAACACATTCACTTACCAAAGTGAAATCGAGGGCATCTGCTGTGGCAAATGGGTGCAAGCCTTTGACCAAGAACTTAGTCACTGCTCGGTGACATTCGTCTATCCTGGCCTGAAAGGAGACGCTACCGGTAGACTGCAGCGAGAACTGCCAGCATCTGAGCCAGACTCTGTCTGTGTCTCTCATCGTGGTCACCTAAATGCACAGTAATGGCAGGTTTTGTAATAAGGCAGATCGCGCTAACATAATATGCACTGTTAGTTGATTATTTACCTGCCGCATTAACGGGAGAGGACGTGCAAACATTACCGCTGCTGCTGGGTTGAGATTCACGAGTCCGGAGCGGAATTAAAAACACGACATTCATTTAAGGTCATCGCGTGTTTTGTGAGCAAATGCTTTTGCATATTCGTAGCGTTTCCTCCCTTAAATGAAATATCTACTTTGCAAGTATTCCAAGTTGCCCTGTTGTCATCCGTTCTCGTAAAGTATAACCAAACTTTTGAGCGTTTGAGCCGCTTAGGCGCCGTGTTTCCTGCCAGGTAAATGACGCTCCGCAACGTGGTGACGTCATTCGGGGCGACTGGAATCGATAAGGGAATCGTTTGCAAAAATGGCAAACAATTCCAAGGAATTGAAACAGTGGGAACCGGTTCTCAACAAGAACCGGGTTTCGATACCCATCCCTAGTCCTGCGTTTATTCCCCTGTTGGAGTCATAAAGACGAACTGCGCATAAGTAAATAGTTACTAGTTTGAGCCAGAACCACCAGAGATTTGCCAATAAATGGTTAGTGCTGAACCAGTCCTGTATCCTCAGCATTTATTGTAACAAACTATGAACTGGAACGTTGTAACCAGCTGGATGTTTGTGTGAAAATGAATTTGGTTTCAGTTCTAAGCAAATATAGCTTTAACCTAAATTAATTGTGTTTGCTCTTTATTCTTTTTTTTCTTCCTGGTAAAAGTGAGTTATTCTTTCTCACTTTCGCCAAGTGCTTGCTCATGGGGGTATCCTCTGATTGTTGGGGTTTTTGCTGTATTACATCCCCAATCAAAAGTTTAAGACAGCTTGGAAAATGGCAAAAAAAAATCATATTTTCATGGTTGGATCTTAAAAAGATTCCAAGTCGAGCTTCAACTTGTAACAAGAAGAACTGGGAGTGAGACAAAACTTTTTATTGAAAATAACACTTAAACTGAAACAGGCTGTTTTACAGCTGATCCAAAGTTTAGGACCACACCTCCAAAAAATTTCGTAAACCCCCCAAAACAGAAATCAAAGTTCAGACATGAACTCAGTGATGAGGAGCTCCACTGTTATTGTTGATCACTTCAATAATTCGTTGCGGCATGCTTGATGTAAGCGTTTCCATGAGGTGAGCGAAGTTTCTCCAAGTGTTGAAGACGGCCGCATGAAGGGCGTCTGCTGTCTGGAACTGTCGTCTGTTTCTGTAAACTTGCCATCCATCCCCAAAGGTTCTCAGTTGGATTTAGATCAGAGGAACACACAGGATGGTCCAAAAGAGTGATGTTACTCTCCTGAAAGAACATTGTGTACTGTAGCGTTGTCCTGTTGAAAAACCCAGGCGTTACCACACAGACGAGGGTCACATAAGAGAAGAAAACTCTCTGCCACCTTTCAGTGTTGCATGTTTGGTGCAAATGGTTGATTCTGTGGTGTCCAAGGAGACGAGGCCTTTGAAGATGTTTGTTTTTGAAGCCTTTTGTCAGGATGAGGTCGTAGACGAAAGAAGGAGGACCCAAACGCTGGACTCACAGGTAGGTGAAGATTGGTGTTTTATTGTCAACGGAGTGAACAAACAGAACAGAAGTAGGAAACGGCTGGCCGGCTGGACGACTGACTGAATGGATGAATGAAAGACTGACTGACAACTGACCGGCTGACCTGACGGAACTGAACAGAGGACAACCTAACAGCGGCGAGAACAACATCACAATAACATCAATGACACGACATTGGACTGGTTGAACTGAGGGACATAAATACACAGGCTGAGTGATGAGAGATTAGAACCTGGTGAGTACACAGCTGAACATAATGACCTAATGATAAACGGGAAGAGGACGGAACATAATGCACATGGACCAAGGCTAACACAATAAAACAGGAGGTGAAGCAGACAGAATATAAACAGTGAACATGAACTAAGAATACTGGGTCAAAGACCCAGAAACCCTGACACCTTTCAGTCTCAGATGCCATCTGATGGTTATAGGGCTGCAGTCGGCACCAGTAACTGCCTTAATCTGGGTCGAGGATCGTCCAGTGTCTTGATGGACAGCCAATTGGATCCTCCGGCTCAGTGCTGGTGAATTTTTTTGGGGTCTTCCACTTGACGTTTGTTGTTCCATAACCCTCAGGATCATTTAAGAAACTCCAAATGACTGTCTTACTGCGTCCGACCTCAGCAGTGATCACGTGCTGTGAGAGACCCTGCTCATGTAGTTCAGCAACCCGACCACGTTCAAAAAGGGAACATTTTTTTCCCGTTGCCATCAGAACGTCATGACAGTGTGACTACTGACAGAAAATAACAATGAATCCACATTTTTGCACAGATTTGGCCTTTTTAAGGCATATGGTCCTAAACTTTGGATCAGCTGTAAAACAGCCTGTTTTAGTTTGTTTTCAGTAAAATGTTTTGTCTCGCTCCCATTTCTCCTTGTTACATGTTGAAGCTCTACTTGGAACCTTGTTAAGATCCAATCATGCAAAATAGGAATTTTTTTTTGCCATTTTTCAAGTGGTCTTAAACTTTTGATTGGGACTGTATTGTAGGGTCTTAACCTCTCAGTAAAAAGCTTGTTTGTGATTTGTGCTGTATGAATAAAATTGAATTGAACTAAATATTTTCATCTGGCACAGACTTAATTTTAATTATTATAATAAAGGTTTTCAGGTCTATGTTACATTGTTACATACACTGTCCTCTGCTGTAAAGCACTTGCCATTTCTCATATGAAAGGCATGAAATAAGTAGTAGCTCTTAGGGATTTTCTTGTACTGAAAATTCGTTGACATTAACTATATTCCTTTTGCACACACTGTGACTTACTCACTCACTGGTGCCAGTTCAAAGACAGCTCCATCTGTAGTGTCATTATTTTATTTAACTTGGGGAAGTTATAACATAATAAATTGCTTGATTCCGTTTTTGGATTTTACATCTAAAGGCACTATACTTTCTGATTATAATAAGAGATAGAGAAACTGCTGACCAAAGGTTAATCATAACTAAAATGAAATTAAGGTCTCTAAGGGAATATTTAAGCCTTTTAGCAATAAATCACAGCGCTCAGTCTTTTAAGAAACATGTCACACTGGATGAGGTCATCTCTGCACATCAGATGCCAAGTTCAGCACAAAACACGAATATCACTTCAGTTTGCCCAAAGAATATATAATATGTGTTTATGCATAAAACACTTATATTACACTGAGCCATTGTAATCAGGAAACCTGCTGATTAGCTGGACATGGATGTTTTTGCAGACATCTTTGTGGACTGTATCTGCTGCAACACTGAAGCATCTTTAGACTCCCTGGTTTGGTTTTACAAATTCATGCACTGCATCAGCTTAATTTTTTTATTTTTGTTGGCTTGCACAAAATTTCTTTGGATGCTCATTTTTAAAGGCGCACAGGAGGCTAAGGTGCCAGGCTCTGACTGAACAGAGGTTGCACACAGAATTCGAAGCAGAGTCACAAATTGATTCAGTTGCTTTTAGAATTGGTACACCTCTCATTGCTGGGCCTTAAAAGCCTATTAAAAGACTACAAAGGTCACAGACACAATCAAGATGTCATATTTTTCCCTAAACGTTTAACCAAATGCAGTAAACAGGTGTAGTGATGCACTAGATACAGTGTAGGAAATTCTTATTTTGTCAGTTTATAACTTTTATGTAATGTGTTTTTTGGGGAGTATGATGATGTTCCATCTCTCACCATTAAAATAAAACCAGCATAAAAATTAGAGACTGTTCAGTCCATTGTAAGTGAGCGACCTGACAAATTCAATTCGTATGTGCTCAGCTGAACTACAGTTAAAAGAAGAAAAACAGCCACAAAAACAGAACTGTTTGTACAGTCAGTAACTATCATCCTTAGTCCGACTAAGCAGACTTATTTATAATTCCCACTTCAAGTCAGGGCTATTTAAAAGTTCGCTAACAGAGCTGACTGTTCCAAAGCCTCCTGCCCGAAGCCTCGGAGCTCATAAGGTCACATTTGGGTGCCAGAACTCGACATGACAGCCTAAACAAAGCACAAGTTATCTTAAGTTAGCGCAAGTTATCAAAGCTTGATTTCCTGCACTGAGTGTGTGTGATTGAATTAGGGTGTGCTCTCACTCTGCAGTGACCCAAGGTAATGGGTTGATGCATCTATGTTGCACGCATGCACTCACATGGACACGTGCACCTACAGTACACACACCATCCACATCTGCTTATTGCAACTGACAGAGCATAAAGAGCTGCCTTCAGCACCGTGACGAGAGTCTTACTAGAAAGAAAAAAATGGAGGCAAGGAGGGAGATGGCCGGAAAGATCGGGAGGAGGATTGAGAGAAATGACAAACTGGAGGATAGATGGGGAAAGACATGGACTTAGTTTCTCAAATGTCACTCAAGGGTTTGTTCGGGGGTTGTAAGGCTTTGAGTTTGGGCTCACCACAGGCTCCGGTTTGACAGGATTGAACATGGATTTATGGATGAGGAAGGGCAACAAACTCCAGACTTTCCCTTCAATCGCCTTTCCAAATTTGATATCATACTGTGTCCCTTTCCTTTTGTAGAACACACTTTTTTCTTTACAGTAGGCCCATTTATTCTGAAGCTTGTTTACGTGTTCATCAGATACTTTCCACTCCACCTTCATGCCATTATACATCTTTATTTGTTCTGTGCACTAGCTGCTCTAGCTATTTACGGCTATTGTCAGGATATTTCAACTCAGAATGAGACTGACGCTGCATTGGGATGGTAGCCAAACTCCATGAATATGACTAATGAGCAAGAATTGAAGTTGTCTTAATCTAACAGTCAAAGCAGCAACGCTCAGGTTTAAAAAATGAAGCCAAAGTGAACAAACACAAATTGCAGTTCCTGAAGTGGCCACTTGAGTTTGGATCATGCATTTCTATCTGATCTTTAAGTGATGATGTGATGGATTCTGCTTCCGGGTCCAAACTACTGTGTTTATTAAGGCTGTTGGGTTTTTAACATGTTTTTAATATTTTGTATCTTGTTCTATTTAATCTCAACAAGCCCCTAAAAACAGTCAGTGATCACTGTCAGCCTCTGTTGGTTTTTATTGCTGCTGTTCATTTTAAAGCTCAGTTTTTAAAACCTTATGATGTAACTCCGTCTGTCTGGTCCGTTTACAGCATCCTGCCATGCGATCGCATTTGTCCCTGACCACCAAGAACACTCATGTTAACTTTTATCGAGTGGAAAAAGTTAGTGTTCATCCTCCAGCTTCAATGTGTTTATGCTAACCATAGCTGTGTCGCTAGAGAGCACGTAGCACATCATTATATACCAGCTAGTCCAACTTCAGTAACCCTACAAACGTCACTGCTGTTTAGTTTTCTGTCTTCATTTATGTTGGAAGTGATAGCAGAGCTGTACGTTTGAATTCTTTCAGAAATCTCTGTCAGAACATGCTATATCATGTTTAGGTGGAAGCTAGTGAGCTAACTTCTAACTCTGTTAATTTAATTCTGTAATAATCCTGTTTTCATGGATGCCTGGACGTTAAACTTAATTGTTACACCTGGTAAAGCAGCAACACTGATCATTTTATTAAAGATGAAAGAATTTTAGGTTTTAACTCTCAGTGATGCCGCAGTGTTCATTTGACTTAAAGACCTGAAGCGGAGTTTGGACCCGGAAACGGCTAACGACGTCAGACTTAAAGACCGATTGTAGCACATGGGGGTGTAGCTGATCTCTGTCTATGTGCCCTTTGTTGATTTGGTTAGCCCCTTTTTTCTTATTTTTTTGTTATCTTTTATATACAGTCTGTGCAGTCTTTATACATTGGAACCACTGTATATAGACTGTATATAGACCACTGTTTCTGAGGCAGAATACAGTATCTGACCTGTCTGCACAGAGAGCCTTTAAAAACCTGCCTACTAGATAGAATATTACTATAGGCTGTACTAATTCCAGAGGCAACACAAGGTTTGAGTCTTTAAACACTTCATGGGTCCAAACTGAACAATGGTGTGACAGATGGTGTGTTTGGAGTCCAACATTCAGATTATTTTTTGCTATTAATAATTGTTGTTTTAGACATAATACTTTAGCAGCAAATGCAAAAAGCATTCCTGTCAAAGCCAGATGAATGAGATAAAAAACAAACGGGGAGAAAGAAAGCAAAGGCGGTGGATGTGAATGAGCTTTCAGTGCAATAGCATTGGGCTGTAAAGCCCGAAGAAGAGAACGAGAGTCTGAAAACTTATGTTAAAAAAAGAAAATCTTTTATCATATTCTTTCCTTTACATGCAGACACTGTCACCATTACAATTCCCAATTCTTTTTATGCCTAATAAGTAAAAAGCATGCTTAAAAATCCAACTTCAAAATTCTGCACCCATTTTCCTGTGTGCTGATATCAGGAGACGGCAGCAAGTGACTCATTACTAATGGAAAATATCTGAGAAAGATAGATGAAGGGGAGCCAGTGGTGACAGAGTGGGTGTGGGGGGTGCAAACTGAGAGAGGAACACAGAGCGAGGAGATAGGGATAGATATGGATGAAGGCAGGAGACAGAAGCAGAGATTTCTAAATGTGACTCATTACAATGAAGCAATGTGAGTTAACTTTACTGTAGAGAAAATATTTGGCAATTACTGGAATTTCACTATTTTTCTTCCCGCTCTTAGACCACCACCCCTCTACTCCGTCCCCCACTCACTGCTGTCCCTGCTCTGTCTGCTGTTAGGCGTATCTAGTGAAGGTAGTGTTTGGCTGATGGGAGCAGAAGGGTTAGAGAGACGTCTACTGGTGAAATGTGGTAACTTCAGCTGGTTTATTAACTGTAGTGGTGAATAAAAACAAAGCTGCATGGTGGAAGACTTTAGAGATGAACTGCACCAGTATGTCAACAATATTTCAGAGCAGATCTTGTGTTTTATAAATTTATCCTTAAAAATAGCCTTTATTTTGTCATGCAATTGCAAAAAAGCATGACTTGGCCATAAAATCAAGAAAGCAAAAGAACTCAAATTGAAAAAAGAACTGAAAATCGTGCGATAAATACATTCCAGTTACAGCTAGTGAGGAAAATACAGAACTGCCAAAGCTGGAATTTAACGTCTGAATCCAAACGAACATTTGCAAAGAGTTATTCGAAATCTGGGAAATTATGCAAATTATTAACACATCTAGGATGACATGTTTAGTAAATTTGACTAAAAAGGCATCACAATTATATGCAAAATAACATTAAATTCATTAAAGATTAATGCATCTTACAAATCAGTGTAGAAAGCATCTACAAACAGGCGCTCTCATTTTATGCTCTTAATAAGAGTTTTAACCCTTTCAGCATAGTGGTCACTACAGTGGACAGCTATTCAAAGGCTGTTTTCTTGTATTGGGGTCAGTGTTGATGGGATACTTGCTCATAAAACACTACCTTGGACACTGATGCGTCACTCCATACCTGCCACCCACTGGTCAGCCAGTGGACATGTAAAAAAACCTCTTATGTTTAAGAAAAACATCCTGATTGAGGTTGTCATAATTCATGCATGAAAGGGTTAAATGTGATATTGTGTGGTTATATTTAGCTTCCAGGGTTTCCTGCAAAGACACTGCTTACAACTGAAATCAACAGATCTTGAACGTTGTATTTTTTTTATACAATTATTATTTCTTCTTGAAAATTCTCAAGCGCTGCTATTTCTTGACATTTTAATCATGTCAGTATTATACAGTATCCCAGATGTTCAGCACAGGAATGCATCCTGCAGGGTCACACAGATCTTATTGAACATTAAGTAGAAAGTTTAGACGACTTACTGATGAAGTACATTTTGCTCGTGGCACTTTATCTTTGCATTATCATGATCCCACATTGCTTCCATTTCTATTATAAATGACCTCAGTGTGTTTTTATTACAGTCAAGGATTTTTATCAAGTTCTCAATTTCTGATCACATAACTAAGAAAAATGTACTACTCTATTGTTTACAAAAGGCACAATAGTACAGTACCCTGTAAAGGTCTTACTAAGGTTATTAAAACATGTGCAAACACAGAGACAGTTCTAACAAGCTTAAGTCTTAGATAGTCTTCAGGAATCGTTCTCCAGGCTTCTTGAAGGACATTCAAAGCTCTTCTTTGGATGTTTCTGCTTTTTGCTCTGTTCCCTGTCCAAAGGATCCCACACTGCTTCAATCATGTTGAGATCCGGGCTCTGTGGAGGCCGATCCATGAGTGACAGTGCTCCATGGTCTGTTTCTCTGTCCAGTTATGCTTTTACTGTATTGGCAGTGTTATGGATCACTGTCATGTTGAAAAAATGAAGCTGGTGTCATTGCATGGTGGATCAAAATCTGACAGTATTTTTCTGCATTCATAATTGCATCAGTTTTAAGAAGCTCCCCAACACCACTTACTGAGATACAGCCCGAAAGACAAAGGCAGTCTCCACCATGGCTGTAGGCATTCACTGGTGTACATCTTTCCTGATCTCCATACATACCGTACTCATAATCATTTTAATCAAAAATTTCCCCATTTGGAGTCATCACTACATTATACCTACTGTCTGATTTTCAGTCCAGTTCTTGTGTAAGTCAGCCTCAGAGTTTCCTCCCTGTTTCCCTTCCTGAAGAAGCGCTCCTTGACAGCCACCCATCCACTGAGACCATTGCTGATGAAGCTTCAGTGAACAGTAGATGGATCAGCTAAAGGGTCAGATGCATCTCTCAGGTCCTGTGTCAGGTTTTTGCTGGATTTCTTCCTGTTTTTTAAGAACATGACATTCGCATGCTGTCTGTCTGCTGTGGATAGCTTTTCAGACCTGCCACATCTTCTTTTGTCCTCCTCTTGTCCAGTTTCCTCATTTTTTTTGACTGCACATCATGTCGAGATGTGCCAGAGCTGAGAGCTCTTTGGGAATCGTGTTGCTTGTGAAAAGATTTTGTTTTATATCTGTTAACTTAACTCTCTGGTTTGTCAAACCATCAATATTTTTTATAGATTCAGCTGAACAAAAGTTGGGTTTTTGCAACAGCCTAAAGATACTATTTAAAATTGGTTCTTTTGATAAGTTTTATATTATGTGCAGAAACAACCGACGCTAGTTTATCCCTAGTTTGTCCCTAGTTTGTGTTTGTGTTTAATATCCTGATTACTGT
The DNA here is from genome assembly GCF_964374335.1 of Astatotilapia calliptera. Classification (NCBI taxonomy): domain Eukaryota; kingdom Metazoa; phylum Chordata; class Actinopteri; order Cichliformes; family Cichlidae; genus Astatotilapia; species Astatotilapia calliptera. The sequence continues at coordinate 20,857,250 of NC_137423.1, forward strand.
ATTAACCCAAACACAAAAAGGTCAGAGAAGAAGACAAAGACGACAACATATTAACTGTTAAATGTTCTGTTTAAATATTCTTGTTGTAGAGTTGTTAAGAATAAAACGTCGAGCATGTGCATCACAGATATGATCACAGGGTCGTGTTGTTCTTCATTTAGCCAATTATATCTGACAGTTTGGAAAAACAGGTAGTGTTGTGTCGCCAGGCAGTGTCTGATATGTTAGCTTAATAGTTATAATGACAGACTAATACTGTATCGTCAAAACCGAGAGCCACTTACTGAGAGACACCAGAAAATATTAATTAGGGATTTTAGTTTAGTTCAGACAAAACTACGTGTACTGCAGTTATTATTGGGTGCAATTGTTAATGTACTTTATGTTGAATTTTAACAATGGACTCACTTACCCTCTACTATAGTGTGTGCTATTCCTCACCATGACTTGATAAATCCATCCAAATAACTGTGTGTGTGTGTGTGTGTGTGTGTGTGTGTGTGTGTGTGTGTGTGTGTGTGTGTGTGTGTGTGTGTGTGTGTGTGTGTGTGTGGTGTGTGTGTGTGTGTGTGTGTGTGGCGGGTACACTAATGGATCATATTTCCCATGGTGTCATTCACCAGCCGTGTTCCATTAATCTTCCATGCACTCATATTGCCTTGATAGTACTAACATCCATTCACACAACACAGTCTCAGCTCACACAGGTGTGTGCCCGACGCGCTGCTGTAATTTCACCTGTTTCTCTTTATCTGAGTGGTGGACTTACTTTGTAGTCTGCAGTTTGGCGAAACACAGCATTACTGCATGTTCAATATGGTGACCCTAAAAAATTAACTAACTGCAACCAGTGAAAACATGCACGCAAACTGTAAAACGTGCACTGATGACTACTTACAACTATCAAACCTGCAAAAGTGTGGCAGTGCGAGTGTTCTCTCGTGTGTACCGAAGGTGGAATTATTGTCTCTCTAGCCTTGTGAGCCTTTACTCTTAAACAAGGGAAAATCTTTATCTGAAAACGTGTTTTTAGTTTGCCGTTCACAAATTCAATATTTTTCCTTCACTGTCAGACTGTCAAATGTGGTTCATGTGTTTGGAAAGCTCGACCTTTTCTTAAACATAACCAAGCAGGTTTAAGTAAGCAAACTGCAAATAAAAGCTAAAAAGGAAAAAGACCTTCTGAAAAAAAGCTTCTCTAGTCGATGCATGTTGTGAAAAAAAAACTATTTTAAGCTACAACTACGAAAGCAGCAGCAGTAGTTCCTACTTCTGTGTAAGTTTATACACAGTGGATTGTAGTAGCTAACATCTCCATCACCTGAAAGTAGCCATATTTGAATCACTACATGCTGCACACAGCTTTTATACCATTTCCAAAGAGCAAAATGCTTCACAACTTTTCATCTGTTGCTGGGAACACTGGGTGGATGTAAAGTGGTTACATGATAATTCACTATGAACCTGCCAAAAGTCAAAGACTGAGTGCTTAGAGAATGTGCCACTCAACTGGGGAAGTCATTGTTGTGAAAGTCTTAACTTTGACCCAATGCAAGGACTTCTGCATTAAATAAAACTCAAAGGCTGACGTCTGTCTGCTAACATAAGTGTTAACATCTGCATGTGTCTACCTCGTCCCTACCACAGCTGCATGAATGCATTGAATGAGCTACTGAAGTGCTGTAGACGACTCTGTTTTGAGAAATGTAAAGCCAGAGATATCAACAACCTTGCCCTACCTTCAACACCAACCAGTGGCAGCAGATGGCCCCGCCCCTCCCTGCACCTGGTTCTGCTAGAGGTTACTTCCTGTTAAAAGGGAGTTTTTCCTTCCCACTGTGGCCAAGTGCTTGCTCGTCGAGGGGTCATCTGATTGTTGGAGTTTTCTCTCTATTGTAGGGTCTTTGTTAATTTATTAGCTTCTAATTAAATAGACCGCCAGATGATTTTGTGACTCTCATGTTAGCGCATCTGGTCCAGTGTGTTTCTGTGTGCATTTGTCTTTTTCTGGGCTTCATTGGTGTGGTTTTCTGCGCTTTTTTTTTTGCAGGCCGTTAATAACGCCTCTAAATGCAGCTGCGAGTTATCAAAAAACACATTCAAATGAAAAGCTGATATCAGCATTCTGCATGTTTGTGTGTGTTTGTGTATTTTGTGTGAGTGAATGAGTTTCCAGCTTCACTGCCGATTTGGAAAAATGTGCCAATCTGAAGATAATTGAAGTAAGATTGTTGTCAAAGCAGTCAGATGTGAGCAGTTTATTTAAAAAAAAGCATTATCTAAATATGTTTTGAAAAGCTCTGAGTTATTGGGGGGGAATTTTGTTCTTACATCAGTTAGTATTCCTCCAAGCAGACTGATCACTGATATAAATTTGTTGCTGTGTATCTCTGGCAGATATGTACCGTCTGGAGTTAGCTGGAGGCCTTGGGGTCATATTGCTGCTGCTGGGAGTCCTAACCGCACTTTATAAATGTTACAACCTGGAGATCATGCTCTGCTACAGGAGACACTTTGGGAGTGATGAAACTGAAGATGGTAAGCTATTTTGAGTGCTCCCTTTTTCTTCAGCACACTGCAGAAGGGGTCAGACAGGTATCAGAGCGCTGAGCGGTATCAGCATTGATAGGAAGATCAGAGAACTACAAACATGGAGCAAAATGAGAGTTAGACTGTTGCTGCGAATGAAACAAAGTAAAGCAAAGGAATTATGCTATTGAAGTAGGATTTTCCTGTAGGGCTTCTACACATAGCATAACACAGACTGCAGGATGAGTCTCACAGTACAACACTGTACAGCACATAAGATGCACAAGCCTGTAGTGAAGTCAAAGAAGGCAATTAATAGAAACAACAGCAGAGTAAATGAAAATGTGTTTTTCTTTTTTTCATCTATTGATGGAATAAGGAGCTACTTGTGCAGCACTTTTAAAAAGTTACACTGACAAAGCAATGCAAGATCACTCCCCGAACAAAACAGCGAAACGGCCAAAAGGAAAATTATAAAGATGTGAGTTTGTAGTATTGATTTAAAGTATTGATTTCAAGTTTAGGTCCTAAAGCAGCTGGATTTTCTTAGCCGTGCATTCACAAGTACAAAACATGAATTACGGTTTTCTCATCAAGTCTACATGTATTGATGATCAGGAGCTGTCTGCTGTCTTTTAGTGCAATAATTACACAGAAACTGCTAACATATATATACTGTATGAAGCACTGTACTCACAGAAAGACGGGGAAGCCTTGTTGATTGATTTGTCAAATCTTCCAAATACTCTTATTTACTGTCCCATGCTCTCTCTGTCTCTCTCCACAGATAATAAGGAGTATGATGCCTATCTGTCCTATACTAAAGTGGACCTCGACTCATTGGGCAGGTCAGGTTTCTTGGATGTTTTTGTGCAGTGCTGTGTAAACAGATTAGGCGCTAAACTTAAAGTGAGGATTGATACAAATGAAACAAATATCATGTTCAGTTCCTTCAAATAGCAGCAAACACAAAATACTTGAAATCAAATCAGCATTGCCCCCTTTGACCTGCAGAAAAGCTCTGATTGTCTCTGATGTAGAGATACATAGAGAAAGCGAAGCTGATGCAATAGCGCCTTTATCCTGCAGGGGGATCTGTGAAAAGACGCATAACAAAGGGATTACCTTTGCTGAGGAGTTCATGGGCTCAGTGCCTTTGTATAAGTCATATTTAAAACATTACATTCATTTCATAAATTATGTTCTCTTTTGGAGTCAAAGATGATGATGAACTGTTGTCATATAAGCTGTCCTCAATTTCTCAGTCATATCTTTCCTCTCTGGTTTCAAAAAGCTAAGAAAAAGCCACAGGTAAGGCTTCAGTAACCCCTAGATGATGCCATGGTGGCTCAAACTAGCTTTCATATATATATATATATATATATATATATATATATACACATACACACACACACTTCCTGTGAGCATAGTTCTTTGCTTCTGTGGTTGAAACGGTTTAGACAAACCTCCCTTTTATATCGAAGCGTGGCAGCCACATGAAAAGGACTTGCTAGCCAAAATTTTGTCTGGGCTACAGACATGTTTATTAAAATACTACTTGTTGTATTGTTAGCAGTAAGCCTGGTCATGTTAAAAATCAAAAAATGAATAAATAAATTCATAAAATGTGCAGATGTTTGATATTGACCAAATTAAATGCAAAAAACTAAACCTGACAGCCCTACAGTGAGGGGATTGAGAGGCTCCGTTACTTTGAGGAAAGCATTCTGTTGGCATAGCTTCAGTTTACTTGTCACCTCAGAAGGAAGGCTCACCGTGAATCAATACAAATTTGCTCAAAGCGTTCACCTTTACACTCTGATTAAACATCTCTGTCCTGATGGAAGTGGCTCCTTCCTGGATGACAATGCAGTGATCTGCATGCTGAGAAGAAAATGATGTAATCACGTGCTACAGTCTTTGTACTCACAAGATCAGCTACGAAGATGCAACACGTGCTCGTCTGCACATCAAATGAGGGAATATCTTCTGGAATGTAGTGCTCCATCTCTCCTGTGGAGTTTAACAGAGCAGGGCAGCCCACATCTTTACGATGGGTTCCCCTCTAATTTTCCACCTGTGTGCAGGCGTTTGTAGTTAAGTGCATTCGCTGATTGATTTGTCTGTTATCTGATTTTGAATTTGGAGCCATGTTTGTTATTCCCTCTCCCAGCAGGACGAGCAGCGACGAGGAAACATTTGCTTTGGAGATCTTGCCGGATGTTTTGGAGAAACATTATGGATACAAGCTGTTTATACCAGACAGAGATTTAATACCCAGCAGTAGTAAGTATAAATCTGTGTATCTACCTACACACATGCACACACACACTCTCTCTCTGTGTAACTCCAATCCCCGCTACCCAGAATTCATCTCTCTGTCAGAATAAATAAGAACATATGTGGATCTTCATCATAACACACTTACAGCCACACACGTATCTATGTCAGCTCTCAGATGTACGCCACATGTACCACATGCCTTACCACAATTTCATTTATTTGTTCACAAACACACACGTACGCACACACGTGCATGCATGCTTGTACCCTCTCACAATTTGTCATCATTTCTTGGCTCCTGTGTCACTCTGTCCAACTGGAGGGGAAAATATGCTGGTCAAACCTGGCACATTCACAAACACACATATACTGTATTTATATATACAGTACATATATATATATATATATATTAGGGGTGCAACGATACACAAAATTCACGGTTCGGTTCGATACTTTGGTGTCACGGTTTGATATTTTTTCGATACAAAAAAATGTTCATGCCTTTTTAATTTGTCATTTATTAAAATTATAAATATATATTTTAACTCAAAAGTACAGTTTTTAAATTTAACCCTAACCCTTGTGCGTGTTTTTTATTTTGACAGCGAATGCGCACCTGCGGACCACTTATGTGCAGCCCTGGTTATTTAGCTCATCATATTGCAGCCACAAAAATTCTTTTGTCCATGAAACCATAAAGCTGCACTTTCTTTTTGCCTTATAGTCTGATTTGTCATAACTTCTCCGTTTTGTGGTAAGCTTTTCTTTGGCTGTCACTTCTTCACCCCGACCTGTCTTATTTGGCTCAGCAGAACTAAAATATATATACTGCTACTTTTACACACGGACTCACATAAGCTCAGCGATTCTCTGCGCGATCAACCTCTCACATGTTTAAGCTTGCTGCGGGAGATTTCACTTGTCATGTTTGCATAGTAAGCTAACGATTAATAAGACGATGTCAGAGGAATTGGTGCACAAATTATCATCACTCACAGATCAGTGCTGTCGCTCTCTATACACAGTTCGCACGATTGCAAAGTGAAAGCAAAAAAACAAGCGCAAATTCAAACGCGACTTCAATATGTCACATATTGACAGTGGCTCACCGATGCCAATGACATAATTACCCAGCTACATTTCTGAAAGAATGCAAAAGCATTGACATATATTTTTCCTACAATAGCCCGACGGGCAGGGAAGAGATAGATTTTGGTAGCCCGACTGAAAAAATCGCTAGCTCCGGGACGTCGGGCTAGCGATATTGCAAGCCCTGTATCTGATTGAGGAATCACTCATCTTTGGAAAAGAGAGTTTATTACAGAGAAATGCCTCTTTCCAAAATAAAAGCTATACTATCCGCTTCTTCTGGGCTATATTCTCAGCAGCATAAGGAGAATCATGTGCTAACAGCTGTCTAAATGACTCGGCTAAAGTTAGTAGCATGCTTGCTTTTTTTTGTCTGCTTCCACTTGTCTTTGCACTAGGATGATGTCGGCGTAAATGTGCAGTCATATTCGTCGTGTTCCCACTAGTGCTTTCAGGTTAATCTCGTTGAAATGACCTTAACGCCACAACACGGCAAATCTCCGTTAACGAGCTACCGCCGATCGCTCCGTGCATGGGGCTAGACGGCCAACACGTTAACGAGCTAACTGCGCTAACACACTAGTTCACACCCATGTAATTGAGCATTGCGTGGCACATCCATGTTTTACTTTAGTCCATGACTCGCTTACCTTCAGGGTCATACGTCACATGAAAACCAAAATAATTCCAAACGCCAGATCTGAATGAGGTTCAATTTGCCTGTTGCAAGGAGAGCTTAACTTCTGTCTCGCTAGCTTGCCCTGCGCTCTTCCTTCTGACTATGCTGTCTGTGTTGAGCGCTCAGTGGATCTGCGCTCGACAGTGCAGCCTAGGCGGAGTAGTCGAACACAGATTCACTGAGCGCTCAACACAGACAGCATCGTCAGAAGGAAAATTGATAAAATAAATTACAAATGTTGTATTGTTCGATACATATGCGTACCGAACCGAAAGCACTGTATCGAACGGTTCAATATCGATACGAATATTGTTGCACCCCTAATATATATATATATACATACACACAGTGTTGGTCAAGTTACTTGAAAAAAGTAATCAGTAACTGATTACTGATTACTTCCCCAAAAAAGTCATCCCGTTACTTTACTGATCACTTATTTTCAAAAGTAATTAATTACTTAGTTACTTAGTTACTTTTTAAAAACACGATTTACAACCTGAATAGGTGATAAAGGATAGATCTTTCAGCCCAATTCTACTTTTTCTGCATAATCCATCATACAAAATGTAATCAAATGGAAAAGTCTCTTTTTTTAACTTGTTTTGTCAGTTTTAATCTTTTAACTTTATGCATCAAGCAAAAATTTAATTATATGCAACATTCTCTGACTTGAATGAATTAGTTTAACATTTAAAGCTATTTTCTACACATTCCAGCACATAAAATAAAATATTTTTTGTGTTTACACTCACTCTTTCAAATAGATGCAAGTAAAACACAGCAGAAAATAAATAAAGTCAAAGACTAGCGGTCCTTTTGCTCTGTTTTCACCTGTAAAGCAGGACTGGCGTAGGCGGAGGTTTACCCTGGTGCAGGTGTGCTGCGGTCAGTTGAAGAATCCGCGAGTTTCTCTGTGAGTTTCCCATTACGTCGTTGCGCACTCGGTGCTTGTTTGGAAGTTTAGGGGTTTTTTTCGCTGTAAAAAGAAGTTTTCTTCCCACGCACAATGGACACTAATGTTTTTGTCACTTTTTATGGAATCAAACTCAAAGTAAGGTCAGTACTTCCACGCTTTAAACGCTGCACGCTCATACTCTCTCCCACAATCGATATGTGATCCATTGTTGATCTGCACACAGCTGTTGTCACTAACGGCGCACTCGCTTACGTCACTGTCGTGAGACATTCTCGCAAAAAAATCACGGTTTTAGTAACGCAGTAACGCAGCGTTCCTACGGGAAAGTAACGGTAAACCAATTACCGTTTTTGCAATAGTAATCCTGTACTTTACTCGTTACTTGAAAAAAGTAATCAGATTACAAGTAACGCGTTACTGCCCATCTCTGTGTATATATATATATATATATATATATAGAGAGAGAGAGAGAGATATGGGGGAAGCAGACCAGAGTAGCAAGGGAGTGTGAACCTTAAGGTGTGAAACAGCTGTGTACTGCCTTTTGTTCCTGAAGAAGGTATTTAACTGAGAGCCATGCTAGACTCAGAGAACTCTGCTGACCGTCTGTCCCGCGGACATGCAGGGGCTCCATCAGGCTTGATTGTCTGCTGTCTTTGTGTGTTTGGATTAAAGAATGTTAGCTACCGCTCACCGCTCATTTGCAGGCTTTATTTAAGTGGAAAATTTCCACAACAATATATATATCTCTCTATATTTATAGAGATAGATATATAGAGATATAGATATAGACACCTCAAACAATGTGGTAACATGGCACTAAATACAACTGACGTCTTTTGTAGCAAAGATGTGACTGTCATCAAACCAGGATGTGGTGCTCACACAGGTATTGTTAATAATATCTGGTGCAAAGCCCATAAAAACATTTGTGTCGTTTTGGGTAGCATGTGTGAAACCAATCTTGCACTTCCAACACTCTGACCTCTCTTATGAACTTGAGGGATATCCCATTGTTAATCTAGATGTCAGCCCGCCTTTGCAGATATAACAGCTTCACCTCCTCTGGGAAGTCTTTCCACAAGGTTTAGGAGTGTGTTTATGGGATTATCTGATTGTTCTCCCAGAATTGTATTTGGGAGGTCAGACTGGTGTTGGACGAGAAGGCCTGGCTCGCAGTCTCATCCCAAAGGTGTTTTTTCTGGTTGACCACAGAGGTTGGGACTCTGTGCAGGCTAGTCAAGGCTTCCACACCAAACTCACTCATCCATGTCTTTATGGACCTTCCTTTGTGCAGAGTTGTGCAGTCTTGTTGGAACAGGAAGGGGGCATCACCAAACCGTTTCATCAAAGTTGAGAGCATGAAGTTGTCCAATATGTTTATATTAGCTTGTAGTTAGGGCTGCATCAGCTGACCCCGAATCGACCCTTAGATACGTTGGAATAGGCCTAAGCTGCTGGGGGCTTCCCCTCTGTGTTTATACACCCCTCTGCACTTAATCACTAGTTCACTAGCTGGGACAACATCCTTATTTTAGGTTTGACAGCATTTTTATTAGATAATGGTAGATGGTTGAGCATGAAATGAGGCTGCGGTTTGGAGAGTGAATACATTCAAAGGAAGAGGGCGAGTGGGGCACGAAAACAAAAAATGAACAATGTGTAGTGCTGGGTGGGTCATATGAACCAGAAGTGTTCAATATGTGTCCTTAGACATTTTCAGCCCAGAAAGTTCACTCAGTCATTCAAGGAAACTGAGCACTAAGTCAGAAGGAGAGCAGAGTAAGTATTGACTTCACCAAGTGGCCAAAAACATGGTTACAAATATTACGATCATAGTCTGTGTTCGTATGTCTCTTCTATATCTCCGCCTAGACTCCTAAAGTAATCTGGATAATTAAAAATATATTATCAACATTTTTTTTATGCATAGAATGTTACATATAACAATATAACACTCAAATTCATACAAATGATATCTCAAAAAAACATCAACATTAAACGTATGTCTGTGAAGGTTCTCAGTCATCCAGGTCATCGTAGTCAAAGAAGCTTGTAAAGAAAAGCGTCTGGACTTCTTTAAGTTGCTTGAAGACGTTTCACCTCTCATCCGAGAAGCTTCTTCAGTTCTAAGGTCAAATGGTGGAGAGTCCCAGATATGAATTCGCATGATAAGGTGGGGCCAGGTTTCACAATGAACTCACCCGAAACTCTGGCTGATTGGGACCCACACCCAGTTTCACATCTTGGCTCAGGCGATTAGAGGATCATCAGGGGGTCCTTTTGTCCCTCTTTGGGGGGAAACTCCCACTAGGTTTATATCTGGGACTCTCCACCATTTGACCTTAGAACTGAAGAAGCTTCTCGGACGAGAGGTGAAACGTCTTCAAGCAACTTAAAGAAGTCCAGACGCTTTTCTTTACAAGCTCCTTTGATCAACATTAAACATGTACACTGTGGTTTGTTAATGCTAAATAATTTTTATTGCTGTGGTACTTTGAGGAATGTGTCATTCTAATTATTTTAATAATACGTTTTTAAATAAGTATTTATTAAGCAGTGTCCCTAACACTGCCTCAAACTGACTGCTTTGTCTTATATAATGAATATGTAGCTTTCAAAGAAAAACCTAAAAGAGCACATCCTGCAAAGGCCTCTCTAGACCAGTATGGAAGCAAACTGGACAGTCCAATTAAAGGTAGTATAAAAATAAATAAATCTAAATAAATAGGATATTAATTCTAATTAGTAATGTCTGAGGTCTCTGAGGTCTAATGCGTGAAATAAAGTAATACAGCTATCATTTCCTGTGTATTAGCATTTTGGTACCAAAATCCCACGTCTCCTTGTCCTCAAAACATCAAACCAAAAAATATACACCAACTGAAATAACCGTATAATGTGGCACAAAAGACACATGCTAATATGTGCTCTTTGAATTATTTAACATTTTCTCCTAAAATACATAAATATGTTTACTTAAGTATGGTTCATAATGAAAAGCCACACTTTACGTGACCTTAGCTAAAATTATGCCCCTTCCCGACGCACCCGGCAGACGAAAAAGTCATATTTCCTGTGTTTGCCCTGAAAACATCCGAAAAACAAATATCCCCTGTGCATATAACATGTAACTTTTTCCAGGTTTAAATATGCCTACACTGAACAAGAGTCTTTTCTTTGGTAACCAAAGCTGCTGAAAGAGCAGCATAGCAATGCGACCCAAAACACACCATTCAATTATTCACTCCACTTAACCCTCTGAAATGAACAGGAGAGCGAGAAATAAATAACAAGGAACAGAAAGCAGTGGGTACAGGGTCACTGGTTATTTTATTAATTGATTTACATAATCCTCACAAATGGGGGAGCAGGAAGCAGTCAAGGGCAAGAGAGAGGCAAGGAGGTGTTAATGTGAGAGGGAAAATGTAAAAAAAGAGAGGCAGAAAGGCAAACCAAGAGAAACAGAAAAGAAAGAGAATGAATTTGGGGATGTACTGTACTATTTGTGCCCCTCAAATTGAGCGTGAAATTGCAATGTGTTGTTGGAGAGTCTGTCATTAATTTAGTTAGCAGAGATGGAGAAAGAGAGAGGTATTTAGACGGGGTGGGGGGAGCCGTGGTTCAATGAACACAAAGTTTTCATACTTTTTCTGTAACTACAAATTTTAGAAATAATGAGCAATGTGTTCCAAGAAAACACACACACACACACACACACACACTGTTGCAAAAAAGTAATTGGGTTGTTTGTTAAGACAGGTTTTCACTGGGTTTGGCGTGGAGGCTACTCTAATGCTGAAGCATAGTAGCTTCACCTCATATTAACTCACCGTCCACATCCCATCACCTGCCACTTCTCCTCATCAACTTCACATATTCCTCACTTAGTTATAAGTAACAACCGGCGATGGTGGCTCAGCACAACTCTGATCCCCATTTAAGAGCTGACTGCATCGTGCTGTGTCAGAGCCAAAGTTCTTGCACAAGCATTTCTGTCACTCCGTTATATCCGCCCGTCACTCACCTCAGGCATGTATGGACGAATGAACTTGACACATGCAGGAAGCGGGGGCAAGTGTTGCTGTGCGAGATGTTTCCCTTACATACTGTGATGGTAATTCACTTCTTGCCTCCTGCTTTGTCTTCGTCAAAGCTGCTGGAGCTTTCCGTGTAATCCAACAAGAATTAAAACCTCTCAGTAATTCTGGAGAAAGAAATGCACGACTGTTACAGGATTAGTTCAGCACTGACAATATTAAGAGCAAAAGCTTATTAACCTGCTTTTTTGTCACTTCTGTTTTGGCTCACAACAAAATCTGGAGACACAGGAAACTTGGTATTACACCATCATGTGGATATTCATGGAAACTTTTTAGTAATAACAGAATGAAAGGAAAAGTTTTCTTTTTCAATTTCAATTCAATTTTATTTGTACAGCGCCAAATCACAGCAACAGTCGCCTCAAGGCCCTTTATATTGTAAGGTAGACCCTACAATAATGCATACAGAGAAAAACCCAACAATCATAAGACCCCCTGTGAGCAAGCACTTTGGCGACAGTGGGAAGGAAAAACTCCCTTTTAACAGGAAGAAACCTCGGGCAGAACCAGGCTCAGGAGGGGGTGGGGCCATCTGCCGAGTTGTCCCTTCTCTATTCATTATTCTTACTCTCCATGTGTCTCTCCCAGCCTACATTGAGGACTTGGCTCGTAGCGTGGAGCAGAGCAGACGTCTGATCATCGTTTTAACGCCAGAGTTTGTCGCCAAAAGAGGCTGGAGCATCTTCCAGATAGAGACACGCCTCCACTCCATGCTTGTTACTGGGGAGATCAAGGTATGAATTCAGAGGTCAACGGTAAAAATCTAGAGGACAGACATTTTTCCAACTTGATTGCATTATTATTCTTAACAGTTTGAAAAAAGAAGGCAAGAAGACTTCTTTAGGTTTGTGAAGACCTTTGACCTCACAAGAGGTTTCTTTAGTTAAGGTGGAGAGTCCCAGGTATTTAAACGCTAGCTGTGGTTGTTGGCCCACTATTGATCATGTGAGTCATCAGATGAATTAAAGCCAAAAATAAGGATAAAACCACTGTGGGACTGTCCCACCCCATCATGTGACCTATTGAGGTCGTCTGAGTATGATTTGGGTGTTTAAGCATCTGGATCTCAAAACTTCATTGCAGGTGGCTGATAACTGAGAGACGACCTCTACTAGGGGTTAAATACTTGGAGCTGCCCACCTTTTGTTTTTAGAACTAAAGAAGCTGCTTGAATAAGAGGTGAAATATCTTTACAAATTTAAAGAAGTTCATTCACCTTCTGTGTTCAAGCTCTTACTACTACCATAACCTGGATTACTGAGAGCCTACCCGGACATTGCATTATTACATATGGAGAGTTTTGTTGGCGAAGGTCTTCTGCTTAGAAATCTCTCCGTGTTCTAGGTGATCATGATAGAGTGTGCAGACCTGAAGAATGTCATCAACTACCAAGAGGTGGAGGCACTTAAACATACCATCAAGGTATACAGAAAGAGCGGATGAATGAAAGGATGGAGAGTTTATGGGGTGACCTGAAGAGTTATCACCGGCCAGAATGGCAAAATCTTTTTTTTTGTAATTTGTCTCCTTCTCTTCAGGTTTTATCCATCATCAAGTGGAGGGGTCCTAAGAGCAATGAGCTGTCATCTAAGTTTTGGAAACAGGTGGTCTACGATATGCCCGCTAAACGCAGAGAGACACTGTCCAGACGTCAGGTACACTGCGTCTTTTTTCATGTATTCTCGATATACTTTATCTTTCTACAGTGGTATAGCCTCCACTCTGGGACTGATTTATGACCTCTGAAAAGAAATTTCATAAAAAAAGCAAGTCTACAATACATGTGCGACTATAAGTGATAAAAACATTTTGGATAGCATGTGAATTTGTTCATGTGTCATTATAGAAACCCTTAAACTCAGACATCTTGATCTATACCTATATTAATAATGTCCATTTCATGCATGGGAGCCAAAAAATTCTACTGAGATGTACTCTTTCCTTGGGCGCATTCAAACAGGCAGATGGCCTTTAAAATGTCTGCAAAACACAGGTAATGTATTAAAATTGGAATCACAGCAAAGCAAAATGTGTAGATGTTTACCATGCCTCAGGTTGTGTATGCCCTGATTAGCAAATAAATGTTTCCTGCTGCTTTCTTTCCTGAAGAATGATGCTACACAGAGAATATTAACAACAACCGCAACAGCGTGGTGATATCATTCTAATGTCTTCTTCTACTCTAATAATTGATGTCATGGAATCTAGATGGTGTTTAAGTGTGTAAAGGTGTGTCAAATTATTTTATGCACCAGGGCTTAGATTATGCTACTCACCCATAGGTGGAAACTCTGAATAAAGTTGTTGAATGATTGTATGTCTCTCTGCGTTGACCTTGCAAAAGACTGTTAGCAAAGAAAGACTCCAGCACCCCATAACCTCCAACAGAGGGAGGGAGGATGGATGGATGGAATCGATGGATCGAATTTTGACTCACTGTTGGAGGAATCTCTGTGTTAACAGGTAATGGATTCTGGTGAACAGGGCCTCTTTGGTGACCTACAGACCACAGTCTCCACTATTGCCATGACAACCACTTCTGCCTCCCTGGTGCCCCCTAATGAGAGTCGGCATGGACACCATCAGGTCAGCACATGTCTTTTAGTTCGAACTTTTATTAATTAGTAGATGGTTTTTCTCAAATCAGTGACCTTGGCACTGCACTATGACAACATTAATCTTAAAAACACAGACTTAGTTGATCGTTGTTACACCTGTAAATTAATTTTTTCCTGAACTTTGGGCTACCTTGTGAGAGCAGATGATCAGGAACAATGCATTGTTACCTGTTTGATAGGACAGGAAAGAAGGAATGTTGAGCTCCAGCATCTGGGGGAGGCCATGCAATGACTGATAGTGCTTCATTGTGCATTTTTCTATCCAGGTACACTTTTACTGGACTTTTACAGTGTGTTTGGGATCAGTGTCATACTGAAAAAGCCAGTGCCAGTCAAATGCTTTCAAGATGGTTTTTACATGGTGGATCAAAATCTGACTGTACTTTTCTGCATTTGTAATTCCATCAATTTTAAAAAAGCTCTCCAACATCACTGGCTGATATGCAGCCTCAAACCATGACGGAGCCTCCACCAGGTTTACCGGTGACTGTAGCCACTCACTTTTGTACATACTGATTACAATTCGAACCATTTCACATTTGAATTCAAGTCCTCTTGCCAATGATTTGTAGTCCAATTTTGGGTAATTTGCCATACCTCAATTTTTCTCCCTGTCTCCATCCCTTACCCCAATGACTTTCTTAGAGCCATTCTTCCACTAAGACCATTTCTGATGAGGCTTTGGCTTTGGTCACCAGGACATTAAAACTGCATGTATATAACCACCGGTCAACTCTAATAAAAACTGAATAAAAAGTTTTCTGACTTTGTCCCATGATAAAGTTTTACAAGTTTTTCTACCACCAGTTCAGTTCAGAATTCTTTGACTGCCATGGATCTCTCTTTAATGTTTGTGACTATGTTCTAACTGTTTCTGTACTTCTTATGTTTCCACTGCTGTGTTTTCAAATGTACAGTTTGGACTAGAAAGTTTGTTTCAGTTGTTTAAAACTTGCCTTTGAATTCATATCAGACGGAATTCGGGGATTTCACGTTTTCCTGTGTTTAGCTCTATTTTGAAAAATAAGTGAAACTCGAGCTTGAATTATTTTAACACATTACACTTAAGTTCATTTACATTTATTTCATTAATTTACAATTATCTTGTTTTCATAGTTCACCCAGAAGCTAACAGAAGTCTACAAACAGCATTTTCATGATGAATGCTTCATATTTAGTTGCCTCTTGCAATAATGCTGAAGCTAATGAAAGTTACTAGAAAGTCATGTCTTTTACACACAGGTCGCCTTGGCAACAGAGATCCCTGACTACAACCAGATGACCTTGCCATTAGGAGGGGGTCACAGTGCTACAGCAGCTCAAATGCGGCATTTCTGCCGCAGCTATGAGTTTCAACTTCCCCCACAGCCCTCACCCCCACTTCCACCTCCCTCCACAGTGCAGTTCTCCACTCTGGGCCCCGGGGGGCGCCATGTCTATTGCAATATCCCAATGACACTGCTGAATGGACAGGTGGGAGAAAAGACTAAGCCACTTATACGTATGATGTTCTTAGTTAGTCCCCAGCACCCAACATCAGCACAGTGTATCCTTTTCTAAAGTTTGCTTGCTGTTATCTGTTTGCATGTACTCAGAGCTTAAACACAATAAAAATAAATCCTCTCTTCTCCCCAGGGGTTCAGAGCAGTTCACTGGGGAACAAGAGGTCTGTTTGAATAAAAGAGAATATAGAAAGAAAACAATATCTTCATATCATCTAGCCTGAAAACATGCTTATTCTAACAGACTGGGAAACGAAATGCAGTACAGTTCTTATGTTTAAGTCAAGGCACAGTATTGGCATGCAATATTTTGTCATACCATAAAATGAAGCACCATTATATGGCAAGGTTAGTGCTAATCATGGTGGTGCTGTGTGTTTCCCAGGTGCAACAGAGCAATACCCTTGGGAAGAAGCCAGAACTCCACCTGAACAGCACCTTTGTACCCCTCACCAGCAGAGAACTAAGCTCTGACATCTGGTAGTTGGACTTCTCAGCTGATACTGGAATACAGACTGCTTTTCACTGGATTCGTGTAGACTGGCGGGTCGTCTGGTTTTCATCAGGTTTTTGGACTGTGTGCAGACTTGGCGTTGGACTGCCCATCGACTGCTTTTGGGCTACTCCTTCCCAGCTGTGAATAAAAGACTACCGAAAGACCGCAGAAGGCTTGGTGTCACACTTATTAGGAGAGTGGTTGTAAACTGTTTACAGAAAGACTGGGATTATACAAAGGATTGCACTCTGATTTTGGACCTATTACCTGGTAACAGGCTGATGCCAGCTGGAATGTACACTGCTGGCATGACCATGTGTCCTTGACACACTGGCAAAAAGTTCCTGACTGGTCATGCTGAGTTTGTGGAAAGGAATTAGGAAACTTAAGAACTAGAGAAGTTAACGAAGGCATCCTGAGTACTTCAATCGTGGGTATCCACCGTCTATAGTACTCTATTTGTTCAACAGGCAGGCAGGTTGGATCTTGGAGCACTAAAACAGCACCTTTTAAGTCTGCTCACAAACCAGCTGCTGTGAAAACCAGTTGACTTGTCAGCTCAGACAAACAAGACGTAGCGTAATCTAAGAATGCCAATTGATCTACTTATGCGAGTTCTCATCTACCTGTTGACTAGGTGGCTTGTCGGGCAGACAAAGCAGACATCAAGCAATGATTTTGGAATACCAGACCACCTTAAATCAACTAGTCAACCTCTTGAAATATTGCTCTACAGCAAGCTATATAGCTACCTGGTTTGGCTCTCAGGAGCTGAACTAGACTTGAGAAATGTTTTTCAGCAAGAAAAACAAGAGGGGGTGACACATAAAGCGAAGGCTGAAGCTGCTTAATGACTGAGAAAGCACAGTTAGGTAGAAACTAGCTAGTTGCATAGACTAGTTGGCTGAAAGAATAGCTAGTACTTGAGGTAAGTGTGTTTAAGGGCACAGCAAGACTGGAAACCAGCCAGTCCATCACCAACAGATGAACTGTCAGATTTAACACCAAGCTAAAAGCATAAAGGACTTGGCTTTTTTCTATTTGCATGACCACCCATTTAGATTAAAAAAAAGAATAATAATCAAACAAACATAGATAAAAGAGTAAATGACACAATCATTTGTCGAAGCCTCTTTTAATATGGAGGGTATAAACATCCTATGTTGATACAGTATATTTGTTTTCTGTCTGGCCATGATTCAATGATAAAAACTGATAAAGGAAAAAAAGGAGGTGTCCCTCCAAAAACATTTGGGTTATTTATTTTGTCACGTTTTATTTAAGGGTTTTATCCTTTTAGAAGGTTGTTGAGAATTTTTACCAGGCTTTGTTTTTACTGTCTGTTTGTTACAATAATCTTTGTACAGCTTCCATAACCTCTGTATAGACCTATACATGACAGTGATTTGTTCCCTACAGTTTTTGTTAACACTCACATTAAGTGTTCTCTGATGGCTCCACAGCCACTTTTTTTGTTGCCTTTGTTGTGTTTCTCTTTTCATCGATGGATGGATGTCTTACGGCAGTACGACCCTGCTAACGGACTGATATTTTGAACCTTACCACTACCAGTCAGCCAAAAGGGGGCTTCACTGTATAAAAAGCTGTACTCCGAGCTGAATCAGACCACATTCTTCTTTGTGAGCTTTAAAAAAGAAAAACAAGATTATTAAGATAATATTTAAGCAAAGTGGGTAATGTTTTGAATTTACACAGAGCTACTGTCATTGTCTTATTAGAACCAATGAATTCTGGATATTTGAGATTGTTTGATACAATAATTAATTATTTCAGTTGTTATATTCAATGGCAATATACAGTATAGTGGTTGTCCTTTAATTTCTGACTATTTCTTTGACTATTCTTTGGATATATTGGTTGAATAATTTAACTGCGAGCAAATAAAACTTATATGAGTTGTTTTATAGATTTTGGATTCACTGTTGTCTGACATGGTCAACTTTTTTCCTCTCTTTTTTTTTTTCCCGGACAACTATTTTTTTTCTCATTTTGTTTTTATTGCTTAACCAGATGTGATTTCGCAAGCGGTCTGGCATTTCCTCCAACTGTCAGCTTACTTTGTTTCACCCCTGTCACGAATCCTTTTCTTCGAATTGCACTTCTCATGGCTTTATCCTCTTCTCCAATGGTCACTTAAATTTCCTTGTAAGCTGTTAGCTTACTCAGTGACACATAGTTCTTTGCCCAGTGTCGAAAGGCATGAACTAAAACATTTGCCTTATCCAAATTTTCAAGATGCGCTGCATGGAGTTGAGCACAAGGAGTGAAGCTGTCCAACAGGCCTGGAGCAAGCAGGTTTTTAGAGCGCCTGAGACGCACTGAGATGGCGTTTTCGCGGAAGGAAAACGCAGCGTTTTCAAAACGCTCTCGAAAACACATACATTTGGGTGCCGTCATGTGACCAATTATACAAAGATAGTGGAGGGCAGCAGTTGTTTTGTTTGCTCTCAATTTTGACAGCCCTGTTAAAGATTAATATCAGTCTGTACATGCTCCAGATAGCATTTCTTCAAATTCCTTAATTCTCACTTGCTTTTGCAACTTTGTACTTTTGTGTTACTCGCAGCAACAACTCCACCTCATTGTTAGTCCATTTAAAAAACTCGGTGCTTTTCCTCGACCTTTTGCCGCAACAGTTCAAAGAGCCAGAAAGTAAATAAACGACAGACAGAAATGAGGCAGGTCGAATCTTCTTGCGTTTCACACATGCGCAGTACTGGGACATAGGCGTTTTCATCCATTTCAATGTGGACACACAACTCTGTGAAAACGACTGAAAACACTAGTGTGGATGTGGAGTGTTTTCAGACGGAAACGCAGTTTTCAAATCTATCCGGGCTAGTGTGGACGTAGCCTCAGGCTGCAATTGCGGCACTTCACCGGGATCAACACTATCAACAGTAGCTCCCCACCTTTTCAAGGGACCAAGTGAGTATTGCAAAGGACCCACGGCTACACCACATATTTGGCGCACCAAAACGTACAGTGAGGGTGTGCTGGGAACATCTAGCAGAGGCCCCGGTCCGCAAGATCTTCAACTCACACCTCCAGCAGAGCTTCAACAGCATTCCCAGGGAGACTGGGGACATTGAGTCCTGTTCAGCTCCTCCATTGCAGAAGCCGCAGCACTGAGCTGCAGCCACAAGGTAGTTGGTGCCTGTCGTGGTGGTAACCAAGCCACCAAGCTGAAGGAGTCCTACTGGGCTTGGTTAGCCTGTGGGACTCCGGCAGCTGATAGGTAGATAGGCCAAGCAGGCGATGGCGGAAGCAAAAACTCGGGTGTGGGAGGAGTTCGGAGAGGCCATGGAAAAAGACTTTCGGACTACCTCGAAGAGATTCTGGCAAACGGTCAAGCAACTAAGGAGGGGAAAGCGGTGTTCAACCTGCACTGTGTGTAGTGTGGGTGGAGTGCTGTTGACTGAGAAAATTGTCAGGCGGTGGAAGGAATACTTCGAGGACCTCCTTAATCCCACTGACACATCTTCCGAGGAGGAAGCAGAGTCTGGGTATGAGGGGAATGACCCGCCAATTTCCGGAGGCGAGGTCACTGAGGCAGTTAAATAATTCCTTGGTGGCAGAGCCCCTGGTGTTGATGAGGTCCGCCCTGAGTTCCTGAAGGCTCTGGAGGTTGTAAGGCTGTCCTGGTTGACACGCCTCTACAATGTTGCGTGGAGATCAGGGGCGGTACCCCTGGACTGGTAGACCGAGGTGGTGGTCCCCATCTTTAAAAAAGGGGACCGGAGGGTGTGTTCCAACTACAGGGGAATCACACTCCTCAGCCTCCCTGGGAAAGTCTATGCCAGGGTGCTGGAGAGGAGAGTCCGTCCGTTAGTCGAACCTCGGATACAGGACAGGGCTCTAGAGTGCGACCAATTTGGTCGCAAATGCGACCAAATTTTTCAGTGGTGCGACTAAAAGAAAATATTTGGTTGCACCTGTGCGACCAACTGTTCAGGTAGCAAAAAAAATAAAATAAAATCTGCAACCTTCCCTGTGGTCAACAACAGACACACATTTTGCCCCTATCGTGGACTAAACCAATCAGAGATAGTCAGGGGCGGGACCTCTCTGATTGGCCGTGATCCAGTTGAAAGTGCAGGTGGAAGTGGGAGGTGAGTAGCTTGAATAAAGCGATATCAATTCATTAAATCCTGAATCGACTTTTAAATATAACTGTGTTTTGCCAGAAACGCCAGATTCTCAGATTAAAGCTCACAAAACCATTTCAACAACAACCAAACAGCAAATGAGAGCAGGTACACGGATTCCACACAAAGACATAAACACAGAACGGACCCGACGCATCAGAATCAGCTTTGTCTTTCTCGGCTTTCTCACCCGACGACCCGTAGACGGACACGCTGTCGGAGCTTAGCGATTCTGATGCGTGCGGTCCGCGCTGTGTTTACATCTTTTTGCGCTGATTCTGAGCTGCAGGTTTTGTCTCTCTCCAACCAAAATTCACCGAGCCAGCAGCAAAAGAAGCAGCAAACTGCGCTTCACATTTGATCAATGTTGTCATGAATTTTGCTGTTTTGCTTCCACGACTATTAAAATCACACTTCATGCACAGGTAGCTCTCTCTCTCTATCTCTCTCTGTACTTCAAGAACAGTTTCCTGTTTCCAATCTCTGTTTTCTGTATTATTAATTCGCTTATTACCCACCAGTCTACCGTTGTTTACAGCGCTGTGGCTGCTGTCTTTTTCTTTTCTTTTTTTCACTTAAATGACCTCGGACAAGAAAGCCTGTTTTTTCTGTTATTCAATACTGAAGAAATTTAAACTTTATATGCAGAACATTGTAGAATATTTTTAAGGTTATCTGCTATAAAAAGCCAGACCAGGGAAAATCTCCTTCATGTTTTTCTGTGTTTTATTCTCAGTTACTTTCACACAAAGGCATCTGCTGTGATGTTCACAATTCTGAAGAAGTCAGTACTGATAAATGATCAGAATTATAATATTTCTGACTGTCTGAGGCTAAGTTGAATCGAATCGGGACTTTGAAAACCGGAATCGAATGGATTATAGAAATCAGTGATGATACCCAGCCCTAGTGAGCAGCCTAGGCACCACAGAAGTGGATGTAGCTGTAATAGGAAAAGAACCATTGCTAACTTTTCTGTTAAGTTAAGGCCTGATCCTTCTGAAATTCATAGCCAGTGCTCGGACATGGTGTCATCAGTCTTTGAATGCTGAAAAAGCACAGTGTATCCAGAAAAACACATTATATTATATAAATTATTATAAAATTTGTGTACGCCTAACTTTTGTGCCGGTACGCCTAACTTTAAAAAGTTAGGCGTACCGGTACGCCCATGGCAAAAAGTTAGTCTAGAGCCCTGGATACAGGAGGAACAATGCGGTTTTCATCCTGATCGTGGAACACTTGACCAGCTCTTTATCCCCCCAAGGATACTTGAGGGTGCATGGGAGTTTGCCCAACCAGTCTACATGTGCTTTGTGGACTTGGAGAAGGCATTCGTCCGTGTCCTTCAGGGGGATCCTGTGGGGGGTGCTCTGGGAGTATGGGGTGTCTGGCCCATTGCTACGGTCCACATAGCTGGCAATAAGTCAGACTCGTTCCTGGTGGGTGATGGGCTCCGCCAGGGCTGCCCTTTGTCACTGATTCTGTTCATAATTTTTATGGTTCTCAGCCGGAAAAGGGTGGAGTGCCCACTCCGGGTCAGGGACAAGACCCTGCCCCAAGTGGAGGAGTTTAAGTATCTTGGGGTCTTGTTCATGAGAGATTGGAGAAGGGAGTGGGAGATTGACAGACGGATTGGTGCAGCGGCTGCAGTGATGCAGAAGCTCTCAATTTACCGGTCAATCCCCTATCCTCACCTATGGCCACGAGCTGTGGGTAGTGACCGAAGGAACAAGATTGCGAATACAAGTGGCAGAAATGGGCTTCCTCCGAAGGGTGACTGGCCTCTCCCTTAGTGATAGGGTGAGAAGTTCAGCCATCCGGGAGGGGCTCAGAGTAGAGCCGCTGCTCCTCCACATCAAAAGGAGCCAGCTGAGGTGGTTCGGGCATCTGACAAGGATGCCCCCCGGGCGCCTCCTGGGTGAGGTTTTCCGGACATGCCCCACCGGGAGGAGGCCCCGGGGCAGACCCAGGACACGCTGGAGAGATTATATGTCTCGGCTGGCCTGGGAACGCCTTGGTGTTCACCCGGATAAGCTGGAGGGGGTGGCTGGGGAGAGGGAGGTCTGGGCTTCTCTGCTTGGGATGCTGCCCCCGCGACTCGGCCCCGGATAAGGAAGAAAATGGATAGATAAACAACATTATAGCACTTATTAAATAGTTACATCAGTTACATGTGACATTTATACATTGTTTTTTTTATACAAACAGCATTATTAACAGCATGTTACAGGTTTTACTTGAGCTTGAATGTGAACACTTATTGCAAAACCATATACAGCAAGACTGAGTCATCAGCTGAGCCCGTGTGTTAGAAAATAAAAACACTTCAAATATACTGAATACATTCCCAGTTTTTAAGCAGCTTGGGAAATCTGTAAAGACAGTTTCATAAAAACTGATGACTTCTACACTACAGTCAATTACCACAGCAGAAATAGATCCCACGAGACAAAACAAATGATAGTTTTCTCAGGCAGTCGTCCGTCTCGACTGCGGCTGACAAGTTTCCACTTCCTGTGTTATCAAATCGAGCTGAGTTTAAAAATGCAAGAACTTTTGAATCTTTGCAATGTTCACACACTCAAAAGGTAGATTAAACACTTCCGCTAAAGACTGTGGTTACAGGGTAGACAAAAAAACAACAACTTAAAAAAACCCAAAAACAAAGTATGTGATGCCGTTAAAAATTATGTTAAAATCAATCGACCTTAGTCAGTAACATTAATCTAGTGCATGCTAACGGATGTTGTAATAACAGAGCATTTTGTTTTATGTAGTTTACTTGCACTCAAGTTTCTGCAAAAATAAAAATAAAGGTAAAAGCACAGTTCAAAGTACAGTTTCTCTCCAAACAGCTGACACTACTCATCTCAAAATGCAACTGAAACCAGTAGCAGTCACAGTGAGATCAGTATGACAGTTCCACATGACATTTTCTGGTAACATCATTAGATCATTAGATAAAGCCCAAATACTACAAAACAATTTTAGTCTGCCAAGTTGGCTCTTCCCTTTAGAGGTCATCACTGCCTCTATCACACCCACCTCCAGCATATTCCCCTTCGCTACATGAACATGAACCTTCTCTGTGGTCTTCCTCTGTTCCTCTTGCCTGAAAGATCAATTTTCAACACCTCTGAGGTGCTATGTTTTGCTCCATCAGTGCGACCAGGTAGCACCTCAGACTGTCCAGAAGCTCAGTGATGCACTGTTTCAGATCTGGTAGGAAATCCCCCAGGACACCATCCTTCATCTCATTAGGAGCATGCCCTGAAGTTGTCTAGCATACATATAATCACTTGGGGGCTAAGAGGTATCATAATTGGAAGTGAATAAAACCCGCAAATCAAAAGGAAATTTCACCACAACTCTGTTCCCCTTTGAAATGCAACAGTAAAAACGTACCAGTCTTGGAGACATTATGGAGGTCATCACTCCGAAGAACAAGGAGGCCTCCCAGAACAATGATGCACATTCCTGTCACATCTGGAACAATGCAAACAAAATAAAATGCAATATTAAGAGACAAAGACAATAAAAATACTACCTTGTTTGACATGACAGCTAACAGTAAGAAGTCACAGTTATTATTTATTATCAACAGCAATAAAGTTCAACACAGAAATTGTTTCAGAAGTCAGATTTAAGTCAGGATTCAAACCTTAGTTTCAAATATGATACTTTATTTATCATACTTTACTTTATTTAGATACTTTATTTACAGTTTCGGCTGGAGTGCAGAGGAGTTATATGCATGGAGTTTACCTCTTGTAAACAGGATTCAAATGTATTGACTTTTCACTCAAAATGGCACAAACAATATGTTTCACAGCTCTCTCTGAGTATCTGTAAGGATAGCTAGTCTTTACTGTCAAGCCAGACTCAAAACATTGATCTAGGTGAGCATTCGAATTTGATTCAAGTTTGAAGTGGGCTACAGTGCACGCTCACACACAAGTGGCTACTTCTTTCAGCAGACTCAGCACAATTTGGTGCACTGTTCTTCATACTGGTGACATTCCATTGTTTCCTTTGTTGTTATTCACCTGCTTTCACTCTGACAATAACTAAGCTTTTATTTTCTCCATGTAGTAACCAACAGTAAAAGCTAGCAAATGCTAGCAAACGAAGCTAGTAAAAAGTATATATTCTTAATTTCTACCTAAAGCTAACTTACTTATGTAAGTGTAACCGACCCAGAGTTTGGGCCGGTAAAACAGATTAAATGTTCCTGCAAAACAGGGAAATGATGAGACAGAGACGACTGGTGAAGTTTCTCTTTGCCTCGCTTCTGCCATATTTATTTATACAATCACATGTATTTTTAACTTGCAGCATCACCATTCTCTATATACAACAGAAATAACAATAAAACCGTCTGTAAGTTCAAGCTGCAATACCACGATCTTTTCATGGGAAACAAGAGCACTTCACGTGTAGTGACCTTCAAATCATTTACTCGGCTATTCTCTCTGAATGACAATTCAAAACAATATGAAATGCATGTTCAAATACATTTTTACCTCGATTTAACTCTTAACCCAAATACCTATGTATTCTGATTGTTTTAACCAACATACCAGTGCTTGGTCTTAAACCAATTTAGCTTAGTAGCTCACAAATACATGAAAGAGTCATGTGTATGCTGGCAGGCTTAGCTTTAGCTTTAACATTCTCAAAATCACTTTTCAGAACCAGTAAACAGTTGTTCTTCACTGCCAACAGCAGATTAACATTCATATTCACAAAATCAGGACACGACAAGGAGCTTATTCAGCTAAAACGACCTGAAATAAGTGGAGAAAGGAAACCAAAATGGCGCCCGCGGCTGGCTAGGCTTTGGCATTTTTTTCCAGTCCTTCTACTTCATAAAACGTAACAAATAACAGCGTTTACCCGCTGATTTATACCCCCACATTTAGCTATGTTTCTTATCAATATTTTACAACCGTTTTACTATAGTTTTACCGGTTACAAACCTGCAAAACAGGGAAATGATGAGACAGAGACGACTGGTGAAGTTTCTCTTTGCCTCGCTTCTGCCATATTGGAGAGGAGGACCTATGACCTCGCTATTCTGTCTCACTGAACAATGCGCCACCCGGAGGCTGGGGGGTGCAACTACCTCATTAAACATAGTTCACTTCGGTGACAAATCTCTCTTTCTTTTAAGTACTACTTCTGATGGGATCACACATTAGTGTGTCACATAAGTCAGAAATCAGCACCGTGAACTGCTGGAATTCAATGTACATAAGAGCAGTAATGTATCAGCTTTATTTAGTATAGGCAAGAACTTGTCTGACAAATTTACATACTTCCTTATTTTTCAAGCTGACTGCGTTACAAATCTATTTCTCAAGAATCCCACATGGCAGACAACCTCAGACATTATCATCACTGTTAAAGGAAATGCATTTTGGCCACGCTTTAGCATATCAGTAAAACTGCTTCTGAATTTTGGCTTCATTTCTGTCTGATAAATGACACAGCGTATAAACTCTATGTTGTTGTTCAGCTAAGGTTCCGTTTTTAGTAACTGCCAAGAAACAGACGACATTACTATTTATTTGTCCTGATACATAAAAACTTAGAACTGAAAGAGGTTGCACTTTTTTTATCATGACTGCACACATCACTGAAACTGTAACGGACAGTGTGATTGCAGAATTAGAAAGCATGACAATTCTCTTTTAATAATGCCGCTAAAATCCCAGGCAGTATTAAATATGTGACCCTCCTTCATACTCGTACTTAAAAAGAATTACAGTCTAAAACTTGAAGCTGCTATCAGCTTCTAATTACAGTTTTTGCCCGTTGCCTGAACACATTTTGCAAAACTTTGCTCATTGTGCCAAAACCCTAAACACAAGTAAACATGACACAACACTGGGAAATATACCATTCACATCTGCACCAAATTGAAACTCTACTCTCAAAACCTAAACTCTGCTATCAAAACCTAACATTCCTTTGTCAAAATGTAACTCTGTTGACAAAATGACACATACTTGCATCATATGCAAACACCTACAGAGCAGGGGGAACACACTAGTCTACTTTATATAAAGCACTGCAGTCTTTGATTTCCATTGTTCATTCAGAAGGCATATTTTCAGGAGACACATTTGCAAACAACCAAAAAAGCAAATAGGCCTACTCAATATTGTACATTGCAGTACCAAGAATTCAGATAAAGCAAAAAAAAAAACAAAAAAAAAAACAACCCATAATACAGTAATAGAAAAAACACTATACTGTAAACAAAAAATCATGACAATTGTGCATACGTGGGCTCATGGATCCCGCCGTCTGTTGGGGTCTGGCCACAGGACCTCATCAACATCGCAAGCAATGTCTTCTCCCGCTAGGCACCGGGGAAAATATCCTCTTCCATGTCAAAACCATCCATGGATTGCTGTCACCTGAATGTCGCCGCAGGCCTGTTCCATTGCCTGCAGAAGAGGCATGCAGGCATGTAGTTGGCGGTCATATACACGCCATCTCCAAGCCGAAAAAAATTCCTCTATAGGGTTTAAAAATGGTGAGTAAGGGGGCAAGCATACCACTTCAAGTTGACTGTGGTTGGAGAACCAGGCCTGGACCAGAGCAGCCCGATGGAAACTGACATTATCCCATATCACCACAAACCTGGGCTGATCTGGTCTATTCTGTACAACTATATCATGGAGATCTAGAAATGTGAGTATATGTTGGCTATTGTATGGACCTAGTTTTGCATGATGATGCAGAAGCCGTCGAAGGCTTATGGCGGCACACAATGTGATATTTCCCCCGCGCTGCCCTGGAACGTGCACAATTGCCCTTTGGCCAATTACATTACGACCCCGTCGTCTTGTTTTGCACAGGTCGAATCCAGCTTCATCAATGAAAATGAATTCATGAGGCTGTGCAGCTCCATCCATGGCCAAGATTCTCTGTAAAAAAAAAAAAAAAAAAAAAAGAGAGAACATATTACTGTACTACAGTGCTACACATACAGAACCCTCACCCCATCACACGGGTACCTGTGTAGCTCTCAGAATGTATTCATGTGGTACTGATATGGTACATATTCAGCTCGAAGTCCTTTGACCCTGTCACTGTTCCTCTCAAATGGTACTCTGTAGAGTTGCTTCATGGTGATGCTGTGTTTTCCCAAGATGCGTCTGATGGTGGTGATGCTCACATGGTTTATGTTGTTGAACACTTGCCTGTCTGCAAGTATTTGCTTTCGTAGCTGGTGGAGACGGATAGCATTGTCTGCCCTCACTAGGTCCACAACGGCAAGTTCCTGCCGTTGTGTGAACAGGCGTTGGCGTCCTCCCCCAGAAGGTCTTCGAGTCATTCTAGAGAAATACAACCACATATTGTCATTGGTTTGCTTATTTTTCTTACAGTACTTTACTGTATATACTGTATCATCCACTGTACAACACTGTACTTCAATATAAGTAATCATGGTATGTTTCACAGAAACTACCACTTTGGCTGCAAAAGGAGCATTAGCACCCTGCAATACCCTGTACACTTGATATGGTAACTGTAGAACAGTACTATAAAAACCATCTGAGTAGAGTAGAAGGCAGTGAGATGAAGACAGACCTGTTTTCTAGTCGGAATTTTCTTACAGTTTTTTCTGATTGCTTACAGTTTTTACCGAATGCCTAAACACTAACTGTGATTCCTGTAGCACAATTTCTAAAACTAGTCAGACTTATAGCAAAACCACTCACTGAGTGTGCAAAACTAAAAGCACAAAAACTGCTTTGCACTCAGTTTGCAATTTTGTAACACACACTTTGCAAAACTGTAGGCACAATTCACTGCACAACACTCAATTTCCAAATTTCCAACACACTCCTAGCAAAAGTATACACATGTATGGCTATCATTAACACTAATTTGCCAACTGTCTGGCACACTTTCACATGTGAAAACTTTCTTAGATAATTCGTTCACTTTGCAATCAGCCTAAGCACTATAATACAGGTAAGCTGTGTGTGCGGAGTACAATGGAGGGAGCAGAAAGAGTGAGAAGTAGAGGAGGCCGAGGAAGAGGACGTGGAGGTGAAGAAGTAGGATGAAGAGGACGACAAGGACAAGGAGGAGCAAGAGGAAGACGAGGAGGGGGCAGAGGAAGCATGTTCACTGCAGACCACGTAACCCATATAGTCATTATGGCGATTGCAAATAATCCTATACTTGGAAATAAACACTTGTTTGTTTTGATGTGTTTGAATAAACACCAGTATTTGAAGTTTGGATCCCTCTATGCTTATGGATCTATGACAGAAGTATGAGCTCAAACTGACATAGCCTACCTTGTGCACAGGGAAGGCAAACGCCAGATGTGTTTTGTATTCATACCATCAGTGTGCAGTTGGCGCATTGTGTGCTTAGTAGATGATGGCTTGTGTGTACTGTTTGATACGGAAACACTATTTTTACGAAGGTGTGAAGAGTTAATCTAGCTGTGTTTGCTTTTGCAAGAGAACTACAATGTTTTGATGATTGGGTGACAGGTTTTCTTATTTGTGTGAAGAGTTTTGCAAAATTAGCCAATAGTTACAAAAAATGTGCTTAAACAATCAGAAAAAACTGTAAGCACATTTTTTGTAACCATTGGCTAATTTTGCAAAACTCTTCACACAAATAAGAAAACCTGTCACCCAATCATCAAAACATTGTAGTTCTCTTGCAAAAGCAAACACAGCTAGATTAACTCTTCACACCTTCGTAAAAATGGTGTTTCCGTATCAAACAGTACCCACAAGCCATCATCTCCTAAGCACACAATGCACCAACTGCACACTGATGGTATGAATACAAAACACATCTGGCTTTTGCTTTCTCTGTGCACAAGGTAGGCTATGTCAGTTTGAGCTCATACTTCTGTCATAGATCCATAAGCATAGAGGGATCCAAACTTCAAGTACTGGTGTTTATTCAAACACATCAAAACAAACACAAGTGTTTATTTCCAAGTATAGGATTATTTGCAATCGCCATAATGACTATATGGGTTACTTGGTCTGCAGTGAACATGCTTCCTCTGCCCCAGCATCTGGTCATCTAGCAATTCTGTAAAGTAACAATTTCAGTATTTTTACATCAATGGTATTGGTGTGTTTCTCATTGGCATATGGCAGTGCTACAAATCTTTGTGCGAAGTGACTGTACTAACCGATTCTCATTTCAAGATGTCCCTATGGTACTTGCTACAGTGTAGCAGCTCGAGTTAGGCTGGACCCGTTGGCCAGCTACCCTCAGGGTCATTCCACGGTTGATTACATGGTCCACTATTGTAGCTCTGATGTCATCAGCAATTCTATTTCTTACTCTTCCTACCCTTCCTCTCCCCCCTCCTCATCTTCCTCTCCCCCCTCCTCGTCTTCCTCTTGCTCCTCCTTGTCCTTGTCGTCCTCTTCATCCTACTTCTTCACCTCCACGTCCTCTTCCTCGGCCTCCTCTACTTCTCACTCTTTCTGCTCCCTCCATTGTACTCCGCACACACAGCTTACCTGTATTATAGTGCTTAGGCTGATTGCAAAGTGAACTAATTATCTAAGAAAGTTTTGACATGTGAAAGTGTGCCAGACAGTTGGCAAATTAGTGTTAATGATAGCCATACATGTGTATACTTTTGCTAGGACTGTGTTGGAAATTTGGTAATTGAGTGTTGTGCAGTGAATTGTGCCTACAGTTTTGCAAAGTGTGTGTTACAAAATTGCAAACTGAGTGCAAAGCAGTTTTTGTGCTTTTAGTTTTGCAAACTCAGTGAGTGGTTTTGCTATAAGTCTGAATAGTTTTAGAGATTGTGCTACAGGAATCACAGTTAGGGTTTAAGCATTCAGAAAAAACTGTATTACAGATGCCACTGTGAAGCGGCTTAGATGTGGGTGGACTCTCTGCCCAGCTTCCCTCATAGTCAGGCCATGGTTGATGACAAGGTCCACCAAAGTTGCTCTTATATCATCAGAAATATGGGTCCGTGCATGGCCTCGATGACGACCTCCTCTTCCTCTTGTTCTCCCTCCATCCATGCTTGCAGAGTTCTTGAATTGGCTGAACTGAGGGCTTTTTGTAGTTGGCTAATTGGTGTTCAGTTTTGCAAGTAAGTGCCTTCAGGTGTGTATTTGAGTGGTTGCAATTACCCGATGTGTTTTGTATTTTTGATACATGGGTTTTCCAAATGGCACCCTGAAATTTCATTTTTGAACGAAGTGTCTTATGTATGAAATAGAGTGTAGTATGCAGGACCATGTGTGTTGCATAAAGGAGTAAGTGTGTTGCATAATTGCAACCAGAGTGCAAAGCAGCACTTTTGTTTAAGGTATGGGTACATGTGTTTGAGGTATGGTAACAAAAGCTTCAAGTTGTGTTACTTTAGTATAAGCATGGGTTTATAGTGTTCAAGCAACGAGCAAAAACTGTAATAGAAATGTGAGCATCAGTTTTTCTCACGCATTAGTTCCTTTCATGTACTGAAGCTGAAACCCAGCTGTGGCCTTTCTGTGTGTACTTTACACTAATCGTTGTGCCTGTGCGGCTTTCTTCAGGTATTCAGCTTCCTCCCCAGATGCACAGAATGGCACGTTAGATTAAAATGTTGTTCTAAATCAGTCATGAGCACAAGCCAATTGTATGTGCATAGAATACAGTGCTGCATGAAAGTATAGCTAAATATGGATTCTATGGTGAAGCACTATAAGTTTTTTTATCTTTTAGTTTAATTGTTGATTTAAATGGGGGGTGGGGGGTGCACTTAATCTTATGAGCTAGCTAGCTTTTTCTTTTGTTTGCAATAAAGTTTTTTCACATTAAAAGTCTCGTCGAGTCTAATCAGTGGGACAAACTCTTATTGTGAAACACTGCTCAACTCACAGAAAGATGATTCTGTTCATTTGTTCCGTCTCACCAGAAAACAGAAGAAGTCACTACTACTGAAATGCAACAGCCAGATGAACAGAATCAGCTTTCTGGGATTTCCTTCCTTGGATTTATCTGATTGAACTTACATCAATTCAGCAATTGCAGAACAAAAAAAAGTCGGAGGGTTGGGAGGTAGGTATTCCATCGATTCCACTGTTTATTTAATTAAGAGCTTTTATTTGTGACTGTTTATGAAGCAGTTTTAAAGGTTTTATTATTCTTGTATTTTTCTTCATGATGTATCTTCCATATTTGCTTTAGATAGCAATCAGTCAAAATTTAAAAAAAGACAAGGTGTCTGTAAATCTATGTAAAAAGGAATGCTCCAGCTCGTATCCAGACATATCTGGTAAAGTTGATCTTTACAGCTCATTACAATGCCACTGATATTTCTTCACAGTGGTCTGTGGCTGGTCTGAGCCTCTGGTCTCAATGAGGAAGTATGTCTGGTCTGAGCCTCTACAAGCGCAATGCTACAGAATAAAAAGGAATTATTCCGATCTTGTCTTGTACCAAAGCTTATACCAGAAATCATTCTTCACCTGCTGAAAATGCCGGAGAACACAGTTTCCAAAGGGTAGGTCTAATTTTTCCTTTAATTTCAAACATGCTAATGTGAAAGTATAGCACAGGCTGAAGGCTCACTGTGGTTTTTAAATGGAAAGCTTGTCTGGATGATTCACTCCATAGCAGGGCATATTACAGCCAGTTAATGGGTTGAGTAGCAGTGCACAAATATAATACCCCCTTATATAGTGACCGTAATATTTACTCGGATATGCTATGATGCCTACAAACCCTTCATTTTACAACAAAGTAATAATATTAGTAAAACTACTGACTTATGTGCCTTTATTTTTGACTTCAAATAGATCTACTTCATGTTTTTTTTCTTGTTGTGAACTATTTGTGTAATAACATTTTTTTAAATGTATTTTAATGTAATGTTTGTATGTAAATGTATGTAATACTGTGTAAGTATCTGACATTAAGTGACAACAACTTATGGACCTAAGGGTACAAATAATATGTATCCGTTTCCATTCTGGGTTACATGTGAAGAGTAGTTTGGGTTTCACTTTATTGAATAAGGCTACATATTCTGTCTCATTACAGTAATACTTGTTCAGTTTGTGGTAACATTCCTAACAGAAGCTTATTTTCTTGGTAATCTTATGACTCCATTATTACAAGTACGCCCACATTATCCTGAGATAGGAAGAGGCAAAATGTTTCTCAGTTGATCCAGCAGTGGACAGCTAAGTGCTATTTAGAAGATCAATAACACTTTAACTCATTTGCAGTAAAAAATAAATAAATAAATAAAAAGACACTCAGTCTGAGTGTCTGACAGTCAGTTAAGATTTTGCATGTGACGCCATGTGCAAATCCCCCAAGAGCCGTTCGCTATATTGAACAAGATAATCAGTAACAGTCACATCCAATAAATGATACATAGTTTACATCGAAATGATCACTGCTTTTTTCCCCCACAACACCTATGCTGTGCTGCTGGGTGCTGCAATCATCAAGACTGAAAGATCATCTTTCTTTTTATCACTTCTCTGCTGATTTGGATAGAAGAAAGTGGGGGGAAAGATAAGCAGTAGTATCAGCTATCAGTTATATTTTTATTTTCTCTTTCACATTTTTTCCTTTCTCGTGTTCTCTATTTGCCTCCACCACCACTACTCTCCCCTGCTCATCTCCACCTTGTAAGGGTTTAAAAACTGAGCTTTAAAATGAACAATGGTGATAAAAACCGAGAGAGGCCGACAGTGATCACTGACTGTTTTTAGGGGCTTGTTCAGATTAAATAGAACAAGATACAAAGTATTAAAACATGTTAAAAACACAACAGCCTTAATAAACATTTATTTTACTTGCAGGGAAGCAATGGCATAAACACTGAACGTCTGCGCGAGTGCTTTCCGAGGCAACACTGCCAGTTTCGCTTTTTCCAATGTTATCCTTGAAACAGATATGTGTGTGATACTCTTACTGAGAAACAGTTAACTACATGATGTACTAGTTAGTACATGATTTTAACTGTGCTTTGGATAACTGATCCCATATGGAAAAGATATATATAAATCTTATATAAATCTTATATAAAGATATAAAGTTTGTATCTGTCTTGTGTGAAAAGCATACAAGAGTGAAAACAGATATAAGATCCCTAGAAAAATTATATAAATGAAACTTGTATGTTTTGGATACTAAAACAATATATGAAAGTGGCCACTTCCATGAGTAAATCATATGAGCCTTATATGATTCACTATATGAAGTAGGCCACATCTGATGCAAGTCTTTTATAAGTTTTTTCTATTTCTTTTCCATATGGGATAGCAGAGGAGCCACAACAAGGTCTGAGGACAGATGAGGACAGGTTAGAGCGAGAGAGATTTCTTCAGATTACTGAAAAGTGCTGAATAGCTTACATTTCAGAATGTGTTTATTGATCCTTTCTATAATTTCCCTCCTGTTTATGCTACACTACCACATTGTAGTTTACAAAATGCTTTATTTTTCTGCTAATACATCAGGCTTATCTCTTATCTGTCTGGGTTTTTCAATGTGGGACTGTGGGACTTCCATATACAGACGGACAAACTGATGATGGCTAACCACCCAGACATTGTAGTGGTGGACAAGCAGAGGAAGACGGTTGTGGTGAGAGATGTAGCGATACTGAATGACAGCAATATCAGAAAGAAGGAACACGGGAAGCTAGAGAAGTACCAAGGGCTCAGAGAAGAGCTCGAGAAGATGTGGAGGGTGAAGGTAACAGTGGTCCCAGTGGTAATCGGAGCCCTCGGTGCAGTGACCCCCAAGCTAGGCGAGTGGCTCCAGCAGATCCCAGGAATAACACTCGAGATCTCTGTCCAGAAGAGTGCAGTCCTAGGAACAGCAAATATATTGCGCAGGACCATCTACCAGAGCTCCCAGGCCTCTGGTAGAGGACCTGAACTTGAAGGATAAAGACCAAGAGTGCGGATGTTATTTTATAGATATTATTTTGTTGTTATCCATCTCATTGTGTTTTCCTCTGAAAGTATTGTTGTCACAAGAGGATCTGAACTTAAAGACCGCTCCCAGGGGCGAGAGGGGAATTTCTTCTATACTAGCTTCTAGTTTTGCTTGACAGTGTGTAGAATATACCTGATGGCACAAGCTCCTAGAGAACTTAATTAACCGAACGATTTTTAGGGCAGTGAGCAAAACCAAAGCTAGCTGAGCCCGAAGTAGCTGGAAACCTGTTTGCTTATTCCAATAAACATAGCAATATTTTCTCAGTATGTTTTATTTCATAAATTGATTTATTGCGAGCAACAGAACTGTTATCAGGGTTAGATAACAGAGATTTACAGAAAAATACTTTTGGTGACAAATCATTTATAAAGGTGTGTTGGTTTGACACACGCTCAGGGAAGAACCACCTTATTTACTGAGGATTTCTGGGATTTCAGCAAGTACCCTCTGCCCCGGTTAGCGTAACTTTAAAAGGTTGTCAGTTTTGGTTTTGCCCCGTTAAGTGTGCTGCTTTTGTTGCCAGGGTTGTACAGTTTAGCAAAGACACATATGACCCCAGCAATGGTAAACACTGTATACCAGTGCAGCCTGGGAATGGCTCCCAGTCTGTGTCACACTTAACTGCAAATTGCCCAAAGGCCCCCATTTCCCTGTGTGTGGTTTAGCCACTGACATATGTGGGGTGACCAGTCCTTTGTAAAATGGTTTATCAGGTTCGCCAAGTTTGTAGGTTGAGACCGCACGACCTGTTTCAACCCAATAAAAATGTTTGAGCAGCAATGTTGTGGATTTTTTTGTCAAAATTTGCCTTTCATACATTGTGTCAGGCCCCAGTGAGTTTTATAATACATGGTGCATGCATTCCTGTCTCTGTAGGTACAGGAGCAATTTGCAATTTTGCCATTTAGTCCTGCCTGAGGAGGTTTATGGCGCACAACTGCAAACACACCACCTTGTTTTTATTGGGGTTTTTTTTTTTCCTTTCAGTGCAGTCTCACGCTCAGTGTGCAACCCTGCTGCAGTTGTATCAGTTTCCACCGCTATCCTTGCTTTGTCCTGACCTGCCTCTGTCTCTGATTTTTCTGTTTGACATCTAAAAAAATGGACGGGGGAGGTGAAAATGTTGGCTTGACAGAGCAGATGGCGTGTGTGTGGCTGTGTCAACTGAGAAATAGATGCAATGGGGGAGGAGCTGTTTGTTCCTCTGTTGTTAACAGAGGTGCTGCAGCTTTTTTAACCAGTTCTTCTCCCGCCTGATGTTTCAGGTTTCATGTTTCGGCTTTCGCGTTCCATGCTCCTAGTGTTTAGTGTCTAGCATTTAGTTTTGCCAAACAGTTTCATACAAACAATCATGACACTTCTATGCTGAAAACCACTTTCTCCAGTCCTTTAGATAGAAATTGAAGGGTAGAGATTAGTCAGAGCTTTGAAGGATCTGTCTTACTATTGTATGTTTAAAGTAGACTGGCACTGTCCCTGTGAATAATTTTTGTTTTTAAATCAACTTTCATTTGCTTGAGAAACCTATTTAAAAATATGAGATCTCATTTGTTTTGCTTTTGCAGTGGGGCAATATGTACTCAAACTGGTAGGAATGCACAGCATGTTAAGTCATGTTGTGCCTAAACACGCACAAACACTAAAAGCATATCCACAGATAATCAAGAGTTGTCAGGACATGACATCAGAGCAGAATCTGTCTAAGGGTGCTCACAGTGTGTCATGACCCATTTGTGCAACACAAACCACACAGGCAGATCAACACGAAGAGCTCATTTGCCAACTTCTGCATTTACTTAAGTTACTGAAGTTGATCAAATAATCCATTCTTCACCTCCCGAAAATGTCAGAGCTCCCCATTTCCAAAGGGTAAGTCTAATTCTTTGTTTTACTTCAAATATATTGACATAAAAATGTGAAACAGACTGTAGGCACACTGTGGTCCTAAAATGGAAAATGTTTTACTTATAGGAAATTATGTCCAGCTATGACATGGATTAGTTAGACTTATTACATCTTGAGTAGCAATGTATAAATATATCATTTTTAATTACTGACTGTAATCTTTGCTGAGGCTTTGATAGCAAACAGCAGCAAAGGCAAAAGTCATTCTGTAGCTGCTGTTGCTTCAATGCCTTGAAACTCTTTTTATAATAATATTCTAGTAATAATGTTATTTAAAACTACTGCATTATGTTTATTTACTTTTAACATTTATCGAATTTGTCTTTTTTTTTCATTTTGTTACCTTTTTTATTTTTATAAAAAAAATATAAAATATGTTTTTTACCTGTTTTGTAAGTGATATATTTAAACATGTTTTTAAACATTTGCTCCCCAGTTAATTTTGTCATGCACAAGCTGTCCAAAGACTGTAATACAAACACTGTAAACCAAATATTGTAAAAGAACACTGTACCATGTCTCTGGTTGTCTTTATAAAATGCAGATTAATGATTCGAATGGAAAGGCTAGAACGCATTTAAAAACGATCCCTTCAAATTGTGTTTAGCTGTTATAATTTCTCATTTGAAGGAGCCACACGACATGTAACGGAAATGCTGTATTGTCTGTTGCTGTGTACTTGTTTGTTTTTGTTGCTAGTTATATGAAAAGACATAAGTGATAAAGATGATAAACGATATACAGTTGTTAACCTTTTCTGGATTTTAGCAAATACGTTTTCTTTAACTGAGCAGTGGTTCTATGTAGGAATGAATTCTTGTTTTCATAAATATGTACTCGTCCAGTACTTGTCAGCAATGAGGTGTGACAGTGAGACACTGCTAAACCACATAACCTTAGTTTCAGTTATAAACTAAAAATGACTAGCCTGAAAAGTCCAAAATACATCTGCAGATGACTTTTTGTTTCTATCCACTTCAGAGCTAAATGTGAGGAGTAGTCAGGGTGTCACATTAGTCTTTTTACATTGCTTTCATTCTGCTGATTAACTACTGAATAAATGCCTTTAGGGACATTAGCAGGTGGCACATACCTATATATTTTGTGCACTTACAGTAACTTCCTCAATTTTTGGTTGTTGTAACTCTGCTATTGCAAGCTTGTTGATGTTCCCCATTTAGTACACTAAACCTGGTAGTTATCAAGATTTTATAGCCTAAGACTCATAAGACTGTTTGAGCTGCTGTTGATGACTTCTTGCAAACTCCCAAATAATATAAGTTATTCTTGAGACACACTGGGGCTTCATATAACATTAAAGAATTATATTCAGAAATTCAAATGAAAATGTGTTGATGCGTCATCTGGTTCTACATTACAAACAGGAAACTTTAAAATAGTTGTAGACTTGTGTTTTGTGACCACAAGGAAGTTGCAAGTGTTGTGGTTATCTGACTGCCATACACAGAAAAGACTAACAAATGACAAGGACTTCACTCAGTGCTTAAAGGATAACTTTTAGTTATATCATGCAATTAAAGGAAGCATCCTAAAATTGATGTCCCAATAAATAAGACAGTTTTTTTGTTTTTTTAAATGTAATTACAATATTTTTTAATTTGCACAAAAGAAATTCATCTGAATCTAGACACAATTTGATTGTGCTTGAAGCTACAGTGTGTAAAATCTCACTGTCAGATGTCAGTGGATTACAGATTGCAGTCAGATCTGTTTTCTTAGCCTTCCCAACTGCATTGCATAATCTTAGCTTTGGTGACCACTGTAAGAGAAACACAGTTTAGTCAGCCAACAGATATCAAACAAATAAAATGTGATGTTTGCAAGACACACTGTCTTTATACACGTTGACTGTTATGGGGTGCCATCTAAATTTAAACATATTTGAATGATTTCAACATTTGGAAATAAATCAGGAGTAAAAGCAGGATATGTGTCAGTTAAATAATATTTTGATATTTTTACCTCAAAATCGCCCTATGACCTGTTGTGAGTGTAGGCTGTCAATCACCTGTTTACCTCAGCTGTCAATATGCAGGGTGTCCAAGTCTATCTACTCTAGAGGAGGATGTAAAACAACATCAAAGTCAATGAGTCTGTTAAACTGACTTGGACACTTTGTGAATAAACTCTCATGAAATGAGAATACAATTAAAATGTTTGTCGAAGGGGAAGTCTCATTTTTAGGACATTCGATACTGAAATTAGCTGCATTAATGTTAGCTTACGACCAGATATTATTTAGGTGGCTTGTTGTCACCAGTCTGGAGATGGGTTGGTCACATGTCTAATCTGCTGACAAAAAGTAATTGTGAGAATGAAAATGGAGTTATGATTCTGGGGTTGCCGTTTTATAGGCTATAACATCAGAGAAAGTTTTGGTTCCTGCCTTAAGAAGTTGGGTTTCTTTTCTGTTCTGCCTTTAGCAATGTAGAAACCTCTGTTTTGTCAGTATTTATTGTTGTCTGGTTTTGGTTCTTCCTTTACAGGTCCTAATTAAGTGAAATGACTATGCATTATGTACATTTGGTATACCGATTTTCACAAACTGCATAAATACCCAAGTCAAATCTGCATGAGAAAGAATTAACTTTTCTTTTTTTGTTGTTTTTTTGTTTGTTTCTTTATTTTTTTTTTAAAAAATCCCTAACAATATATATATATCAATATTTTATCTCTAAATCTGAAACTATAAAATTCAAGTAAAAAACAAAATAGTGTAATTAGTTTATGTGGCTTGTTGTCAGCTGTGTGGTGACGGGTGGGTCACATGTGAATTGTGTACAATTGTGTCGTTGTAACAATATTGGGAATAGATAAACATGCATATGCATATTTCCATGTGTTAGAGCCCTGACTTGAGAACAGGAAGTGAGGTTTTTTTTAAGTACCACACACTCTGTTAAATAACCTGAAAAAAAAAACTTAAGGTATGTTTAAGCTTTTTTCTCAATTCAGTTCAATTATTGTAATTTGTAGAATTTGATAGAGTTTAGCAGAAATTCTTAGTTAACTTGTGTTAAGTCCACAATAAAGCGCACACAGCAGTGCCACAGGGTGGAAAAACATTGTGACTCTTAGAGTGGTGGCATGTGTCTGATGTGAAAGCAAAAGTCAAAGTGCTTTCTCATTTCAGCCCAGCAACAGTGAGCTTCACCGCAGCCCTTCACTTGTTCCACATTGTGTCAGCCTTATTCCAAAATGGATGGAAATCATGTTTCACCTCAAAATTGTACACACAGTACCCCAAGTACATGCAAATTTATTAAAAAATCAAAAACATAAATGAATGTAATTCATTTTGGAATCAGCTGTAACATGACAAAATGCAGAACAAATGAACTGCCCTGGATACTCTTAAGTGCTTCTGCAGTGCTGATAAATACTAATCACTTTAACTTCTTTGCAGTGAAAGGACTCCGTGGATAAAATTTAGAAGATGCTTGTGGTATGTGGCGGCTTTGATCATGGTCGGGACTTTAGTGATCTACAGCTCCGTTTTCCAAGAATCATGGTCTTTAAACCCAAGGACATCCACCCCAAACTCAAGTACCTCTCACGACAGTGTACCTCCTCTAGTTGACGAGGTAAGTATATTCACTGGCCTCCATATAATCTGTGCAAAGGCAACACTAACAATATTATCTCTACAAATTAGTCACAAAAGTGATCAGTTGGTTGTTCGATGTTTTTCTGAACTGAAACTAGTTAACTAGTT
This sequence comes from Astatotilapia calliptera, assembly GCF_964374335.1. Classification (NCBI taxonomy): domain Eukaryota; kingdom Metazoa; phylum Chordata; class Actinopteri; order Cichliformes; family Cichlidae; genus Astatotilapia; species Astatotilapia calliptera. The sequence continues at coordinate 20,897,252 of NC_137423.1, forward strand.
AAGTTAAAGTCATCATGATGCAGTCGTGTTACCGTGATGTTCTTCATCTCATTTTATCCATTTATATTTAAAATATTTGAAGAAATACATGTTCATAATTATTATGACTGTGACGTATCAACGATTTCTTTTAGCTAATTAAACACATAGTATATGTTTTATTAGTGGCAGCTCAGGGTTCTCTAATTTTCTGAAATGGGGTGGTCAAACAAAATTTATAGCATGGAAGATGGAAGAGCACCTGTCTGCTAGGAAAGGATCCTGCACTAGAGTTTGAGAAGTACAAGCTCTATGCTGAGGTCGGCCTCGCCTCAGTCACAACTTCTTAGTTTCCTCGTCACTTCAGAAGAACTGAGGTGACAAAATTGAAGCTGAACAAGAGAACAGAGAAGAAATATGGGAAGTTTGTAATGAAGGGTTGTCATTTTATTCAGCTGTAACATCAGAGACTTGGTTTCTGTATTTTCAACATAGAGTGGGTTTTGTCAGTATTGGTTTGTGGCCCTGGTTTGGTTTGATTTCCTGCTTTACATGACCTATTTTAACAGCTCCTCCCATCTAATACAGAAAACTTAAATAACGCTGACTGTGTTATGTGCATTTGCTATACTAGTTTTCACAGACAGCACAAACAGCCAAGTCAGATCTGGACAAGAGAAGATTAACTTAAATTTTTTTCTTTCTTTTTTAAAAACATACATATTTTATCTCTCATTCTGAAGCTCATTTTAGAAAAGATGCAAAATTCAAATAGAAAATATGAATCTAGTGTTATCAAGTACAATGCACAAAAATCACCAGCCTTCTCTGCTTGCACAGATCTCAGTCTCATTATTCCTTGCAGTACACTGTGGCGTACCCACACGAGTACCATTTCATATTGGATGAACTGAACAGATGTCGGGAGGAAAGCCCATTCCTGGTTCTAATGATCCCGGTTGCACCCCACAACAGAGAGGCTCGTCACATGATCCGCAGCACGTGGGGGAATGTAACAACGGTGCAGGGCAAAGTGGTCAGCCACTACTTCATACTGGGACAGTCCAGAGAGGAAAATGGAGCAGAGACCATTGAAGAACAAGTGAGTGGCTTCAGTCCATTGTAGTAAACTTTCCACACATTTCCCTTCTTGTTATTATCAGGAATACATAGTACAGGGTGAATGAGCTACACCAGATGATTTAGAAAAGTCACAAGAGAGTCGAAGCAGAGGAAGGAAAGAAGGATCAGATTCCAAGCAGCCAAAGAAAATCCAGTACAAACACAACTTCCTTTACTTATAAGATTTCGATGTGGCTTGATCTGATTTAGTCTTTTCAGACCACTCTACCAAACATGTATCATGTTTGCTGTATCAATGAGTGAGTTAACTGAAGAATCATTACTAATTATTAATTTATTAAATGATGCTTTCAATTTCACTTTCTCAGCTGTTACGTGAAAGCCGGGACCATCGTGACATTCTCCAGAGTGACTTCTTGGACAGCTACCATAACCTCACCATCAAAACAATGCTTATGTTTGAATGGCTCAGCACCCATTGCCCCCAGACCTCCTATGCCATGAAGGTTGATAGTGACACGTTCCTCAATGTGCACAACCTTGTCGGGATGCTTTTAAAGGCCCCTCAACATCTCTACATGACAGGAAACGTGGTAAGGTTTGCTCCTGTTCTTCGAGACCAAAACTCTAAATGGTTTTTGCCGTTTTCCACCTTCCCCGAGTCAGTCTATCCAACTTATGCCATTGGACTGGGCTATGTGTTCTCTCTGGATTTAACCAGGAAGATACTGGAGGCTGCTCAGCATGTCAGAGCTCTTTACATTGAAGATGTGTATGTGGGACTGTGCATGAAACATCTGGGTATTCCACTGACAGATCCTCCTCGTAATGATATGTTTATGATTTGGAAGCCATCAGACACGGACAACTGTTACTGGACTTCTGTCATAACAACATTGCTGCACAGCTCTAACCAGCTTTTGGACGTATGGAAATCTTATCAAATTCAAGCACAAAGTGGATGTTAAACACCTGCTTCTTACTACAGTGCGATGAAGAGTTTTTCTATTTTAATCATTTTAATGATTCAATATGATCTTTATGTCCGCTGTTAGCTTACTGGTCCACAATGAAGAATGCAAATTTTACAAAAGCGCAGGGAGGGATTAAGATGTTTACACTGTCCCCATTCAATTACTCTGCACATTTTGATACATGCTGAGGTTTTATTCACCTCATAATTCTTTTTCCAAAAACGTTTACTGTAGTAGGATATACATTATTAGAACAATGCTGTTTGTGTTTCAGTGGATTAAACACCCTGAGACAATTTGTCATATGCAGGGCAACTCACACAGTATTAATAATGATAATGTTGCTGTCAGGCAGCAGCGCTAAACACCATATTAAATTTTTCCAATTTGGCCTGTGCACACAACCACGGCAGACTCTAAATCTGAGAAACCTGATATGATTGAAGTACCCACTTCAACTTAAGTTAAAGCTGAAAGTTTGTGCTTCAATCACACCTCGACTGATTTATTTAAAATGCACTGTGGTGCTGTACAGACGCAGAATTACAAACTGTATCTGTGTTTCTGGAATGGGCACTTTATGGGTCAAAATTACAGTCAGTCCGATTGGTACTAAACCTGGTATAGGCAGGACCGTCCTGGTACCGAAGCCACTCCCGTAATATTTGATTGATTTTTACTCAGGTCACACACGCTAACCTCACATTATAAAAAAGGCAAATTTTTTACATTGACGTGTCATTTGTTCCATGACTACGTAGTACTCAGTTGTCGCCAACTAAAGATAGAAACCTATTTAGGCGCACATCTGTAAATAAAGTCTTATTTATATAAAGCGGCAGTGACGATGATGCTGTCACAGTTTGTTGCATTTGTATTTGTTTTATTGTCGTGTTCAGGTCAAATCTGATTGATTTACAAACTAAAGACTGATAAATATTGTGTTTTACATCTGGTTGCCTCAAGGCCTTACAACATCCTCCACACTATGCACTTGAACATATAAAAGCGATGAGCACCGCTTTCGTTGAATTTTGAGTGTTTTAATCAGCTTTGTTACATCTGTGGCGTTCCCGGTCAAAAGTGACTGCCATAGAAAATGAATCGGAATCCACCCCTCACCCCTCTTGCCCTCTGACCCCCTGAAAAACCCACTGAATGACCACCAGTGTTGGGCAAGTTACTTTGAAAAAGTAATTAATTATAGTTACTAGTTACTTCTTCAAAAAAGTAACTGAGTTAGTAACTGAGTTACAGTATTCTAAAAGTCATTAATTACTTGAAAAGTAACTATTGCGTTACTTTAAAAATAACGTTTAACCCTCTGGGGTCCAGGGTATAATCGGCCATTTTTAACTACTTTTGATTTTCCCTCCACATTTCACCTTTAAAAACGATTTACTTTGCCTTGTTTGGTATCAGTCTTTTCAGCACATCCTCACGTGTCTGAATTTACAGTTATGTTTTCATTTTGACATACTGTATTAACACAATTGATCTAAAATCAGACAAAAAACAATATTTATAAACTGGTATATATCGCTTTGTGTCTGTTAGGTATTTTAGCATTTACTGGATATTGTTTTATAGCAGGGGTGCTCAATACGTCGATCGCGATCGACCAGTCGATCGCAAAGGTAGTATTGGTAGATCGCATGGCATTAAAAAAATAGATGCCAGCCTATCATCCATCCCGTCACTTGATTGATACAGGGAAGCCAGTCAGATGACAGCAGATTTTTTCTGACGCTTAGGTCGCTGCGCATGCGCAAACAGCGGCGCGAAGTGTAGTAAAACTGACAAGCTAGTCAGCGAGTTAACTCCAATTTTTAGCTCTCGGTTTTTTCTCTTAAACCTGGCCGTCAGCAGCTACTGTCCGGACTATGCATCCCTGGCTGATTCAATTCAGTGCAAGTCATCAGAGTAAACTCAGGTAATGACAAAAAATTTACATAGTTAATTGTGTTGTGAAATATTGGATATTGCGGTTATGCATGTATATACATTGTAGATATAAAGAATCCTCAATATATTTATAAATAAGTATATGTTTTGGATTTTTGTAGTGGGTAGATCATTTTGACTTGGTCATTTTATAAGTAGCTCACATGCGGAAAAAGTGTGAGCACCCCTGTTTTATAGTGACATTATGCAGGAAAACTCTGTCATTCAATAAGGCCCCTTTGTTTTAGTTATTTTTCTCTTTGACCCAAGAATTGATGTGTGAGAATCACAGGCTGGTACAAGGTTGAAATACCACAGAGATCACTCCCTCAGCTACATTAGTTTCTTAATCTTTTAGACGCCTGTTGAAGGCCAAATGGTTTGTTTCAGATTTTACTAATGTAAGAACTCTTTGTTTTGTGCCTTGAAAATATGTCGCTGAGATAATCACAATTGTAGCTGAACTGATACACTACACAAAGGATGCTTCTTCACCCATGGGCAGGAAGACGCTGCCTTATCTTGGTCTGTACTGGTTTAAACTGATAATCTGCTGTCTCATGAATTTTACCCTCTATATAAACTGTTATACTTGTGAATAAAGTTGAGTCAATTTGGGAAGACAATCTGAAGCAGTCTCTGTTTTCTTGTTCTCCCAAGCTGCTCCCGAGCTCGTACTAACACGCTGAATGGCATGCTTGAATATTACTTGAGAATATATTTGACTGTGTTACAGACTAAGGGACATTCTCTGCTGATAGACGTCCACGCCTCGGAGGAAGTCGATCCACGGATTAGGCCTTGGAAACCGTTTCCTTCAGTGTCTTTGTCTTTAAGTGGTCATGTGATTGGCTTACCACGACTACTTTATTCTTCCTCAGTCAAACAGCAGCACTCATGCGATTGTTTTGCCCCCTTAGCTCCAGGTGTTGTGCTATAGTGATGTGTCGGTCGCAAACGAAACGGCTCTTAGAGCCGTGAATGACGTGAGCCAGCTCCTTATTGCAAGCTGTGGGTTTTTTTTTTCTTTCGCTCACCCTCTCTGTTGCACGTTTTTTCTGCTTCACTCTGCACACCATTGCGCTGTGAAGAGGGGGGAGGGGCGGTAGTTACACTGGCAGTAGCACAGGAACAGAGCGGGAGGGAGAGAGAGAGGCAGGGACAACAACGTCACATTAGAAAGGTATAGTAATCATCTACAACTATTATCAGTTGTGGATTATAAAGGATTCAGAAAGTTTATTCATGCAGACCCATATGACAGAGAATGTGCATCTTCTTTTTGTTTTGTTTTAATTTATATTTAATTGTGTTGTGATTTGCAGTGTTTTGTGTTGTTTCACTTTAAATTTGTTTAAAAGGAAAAAGCTGAAAATTTAAATAGTTAAAAGTTGAAATGTGAATAGTTGTTTTTTGTATTATATAATTTATTTATTATTTTATGTGGAGTGAATAAATAAAAGTATATTTACGATGGCCCCTACAGACAAAGCACGTACAAATTTCAAAACACGTAAAAACTCAGAAGCACGTAAAAACTCCAAAACACGTACAAAAGACAACAGAAGTGCTCCAGGATGCTAGGGACAGTGTTGAGCTTTTGTTACGTAGTGCCTACACAAGCCAGGAAGTACCAACGACCGGATTTGGTGTGTCGTAACAGGTAAATGAACTTTTTTTATTTGAATATATATGAGTGCTTGTGTATAAATACACAAACAACACACATATGCTTTCAATTGTGTAATTTAAGTGATCTAGGTCAGCGGTCCCCGACCGTTTTTGCGCGATGAACCGGTTTATGCCCGACAATATTTTCACAGACCGGCCTTTAAGGTGTCGCGGATAAATACAACAAAATAAAACTAGTACCGGTACCGAAAAAAAGAAGATTTATTCATAACACACATGAAAAGACCCAGGAAAACAGAGTTAACAATAAAAACGATAACAAAATGACGCTGAAAACCGATGAAAAACCCTGAAAACCATACATTTCACACCTGAGCCTCTACTCTTGCGGCCCGGTACCAAACGACTCACGGACCGGTACCGGTCCGAGGCCCGGGGGTTGGGGACCGCTGATCTAGGTAGCTCTGTTTTGGAAGTTCAGTTCAGGCTAGAAATGTGTTTTGGAGTTTGTACTTGTTTTGTCTCTAAGGGCCACCATAAATATTTATATATAGACATATATAAATGAAACCACTTTTTTTTGCATTAGTAATTCCTTTTGTGCATAATTTTATATTTTTGTTAATAATAAATTAATTAAAGCAACAAAACAACCTGAAGAGCCGGTTCGGAGCCGAAAGAGCCGGTTCTCTAAAAAGAGCCGGAAATCCCATCACTATTGTGCTCGACCAAGGGTGTCAAATTCATTTTAGTTCAGGGGCCACATGGAGAAAAGTCTATTCTCAAGTGGGCCGGACTGGTAAAATCATTGTATATATAACTTAAAAACAACAACTTCAGATTGTTTTCTTTGTTTTAATATGATCAACATAAAAATAAATCTAGAGCCTGTGGACAGTATGTTCAAAATAGTACAGGCACAACATAGCTATTGATCATAAAACATCTCAAGTTATTTGAAAATTCTGAGGACAAAGAACACACAAACACACAGTGCTTTAGTGATTCACAGCAGTATATCACAGATCACAGAACTACATCAGGGTGTCTCATGCAGCACTTTCAGTGGGGTTGCATAGTTTATTTGATTCCTGATACCTGGCATCTTTTAGCTTTCACCAGCTCATCAATATCAGGCTTCACATCCTGAGCAGCAGCTAAATTCAGGATGTGATTCGAGTGCCTGTGCGTGAGCCTTGAGCGCAGTTTTGTTTTATTTATGCTCATTACAGAGAAAACTTGCTCACAAAGATACGTGGTTCCGAACATGCACAACAGTTTTGCTGCGAGGGCTGTCAAGTTGGGGTAACCTGATAAGAGATTCTGATAGAATGTGTTCAAGCCAGCTGCGGCAAATTTGAAATATATCCATGGGGCAAACCCCCGAGCTGCTGTCCTGGGGCCTTTGGGTTGGAGAGTGAATTTGTTTATTATTATTCATTCATTACTAACATCTACACCATCAGAGTGACTGTTTTCTGCAGCAGGAAACATCGCGTCAAAGCTTAAAATCTGAGAAAGTTGATTAATTCAGGATTCTTGCATTTACCACATCCTCCTCTAAACACACGCACACCCACCCACACTCAGACCACTGTCACACCAAATCGAACTCATCCGGTAGATATAACGCTGTCGGAATTTGTTTAACCTCCTACTAATATCAACTAAAGCCTTAAGCTGCGCACTGAAAGCGACTGCTCGTTGCACGTCAGTGTCGCAGAGTAAGCGGCTGTAAGTGACTACTCTTTTTTTTTTTTTTCATACTTTAATTAAATTTATGCACATATTACAATCTCTCGTTGGGAGACAACATTAGCGCAACAACGTCTTGAAAAGGTTGAATAAGAAACCAGACGAAATAGGAAAGTAAGTGACTACTCTGACCGACGACTGGCCGCTCGCGGGCGTTCCGAGGTGTGGTTACCTAGGTAATCCTCTAACGTATTTACCGCCAGGTCACATGTCAATCACCGTTATTCCTCGCAGTAGTCGCTCACCTGGAAGCTGAAAAAAGTTTGACTCGGGTCCTGCCCACTTGCTCCGACGTTAATTCGCCTGTAGTCTTTCTCTGGGCTCACTGCCGCGACCAGCGTGTACGCAGCTCTTTTTAAAGTTATGTTTTCGACATTACATCTATTTAATAAATTCACTAAAACCGCTTATTTCTCTTAGACTAATGTATGCAGTTAAACAATTACAAATACTGCAGTCTCTAAAATAATAAACGACGAGCAGTTCATTTTAAAAGACTTCTCTTTTGCCTTCTGTTGAACATTTACTGTTGCTCATGAATAAGAGCATTTAAAAAATATCTGATGATTCAAAGATCTCATAGAATAATCGACAGACTACTGAAATACTAAAATAATTTAATTAGCAGATATTTTTTACAGGGGGCCTTATAACGTGTATTTGTAGCAGTTTACATTTTAGAGTACAACATTTCAGGAGGACAGTATTTAAATGAATCACTGACTCATGATTTAGTAAGGTTTCCTGCAGAAAAAAAGCCTCATTGTGCAACCGATGAATACTTACCAGTAGGAGTGTTTAGTTCTTTGGAGTGACATAAAGATCTCAATTCTAAGAATATGTAAAGTAGTGCCAAAAAAGTTGTTGTCGGGTGGGGTAAAGAGTCTTTATCCCAATTGACAACATGGAGAAAAGGGTGTGTCTGGTTGATTATTACAAGGAGCCAAGCTATGGTTACGCTGGTGTGAGTGGTGAGTTTCCTCACTACAGGATTGAAATCAAGACTTTGATGTTGCCGTTCTAATACATTAATTTTATTTTTTCCTTAATCATTACAATACTTGAGTTAGTTTCAACTTCCCCTCATATGCTTGGCAATCTGCTGACTTCTTCAACTAGACATATGTCTGTACAGGAAACCACAACCACATTCTGTCTGGTGTGTGTGTGAGAGAGAGAGAGAGAGAACGTGTGTATGTATGTCTGTATGCAAATAAATGGTAAATGGTCTGTATTTGTATAGCACTTTATATTTGTCCATAAGGACCCCAAAGCGCTTTACACATCCAGTCATCCACCCACACATTCACACACTGGTGATGGCAGCTACATTGTAGCCACAGCCACCCTGGGGCGCACTGACAGAGGCGAGGCTGCCGGACTCTGGCGCCACCGGGCCCTCTGACCACCACCAGCAGGCAACGGGTGAGGTGTGTCTCGCCCAAGGACACAACGACCGAGACTGTCCGAGCCGGGGCTCGAACCGGCAACCTTTCGATTACAAGGCAAACTCCCAACTCTTGAGCCATGATTGCCCCTATTAATAACACCATGACACCCAAAATGAAGACCAAAATGAATGACGATGCTTTCAATTTGGAGTAAATCTCCAACAGTGTCACCAGCGAAGCACACCCACAGCATCACACCTCCTCCTCCGTGCTTCATGGTGGCAACCATGCATGTAGAGACCATCTTCACCTTTTCTGTGTTGCACAAAGGCACAGCAGGTGGAACCAAAGATCTCAAAATTCGGACTCATTGTTTATCTGGGCTCTAATCTGAGCTGCTGTTAACTTGAGATTTCTGAGGCTGGTGACTCAGATGAATTTTTCCTCTTGGTGACTCTTGGTCTTCCTTTCCTGGGTCGTCCTCATGTGAGCCAGTTTCCTCATAGCACTTGATGGTTTTTGCGACTGCATTGGTGGACACATTTAAAGTTTTAGCAATTTTCTGACTGACCGTCAGTTCCTTCTTTCCAACCTTCCTGTCATGTTCAGGTCAAATCTGACTGATTTACAATTTAAAACGCTGATAAATATTGTGTTTTACATCTAATTGCCTCAAGGCCTTATGGCATCCTCCACACTATGCACTCAAACATATAAAAGTGATGATCACCTCTCTCATTCATCATGGTGCCCTCGAGGCAAACGTGTTTGCTTGCTCGGCTCAATGCCGACTTCCCTAACTGGGCATTGGTGTGTAGCAGCAAAGAAAGAATTTCATTGCACAAAGAAATTACGTTTTTTCCTTTGTGCATATGACAATAAACACTTTGAATTGAATTGAATTGAACTGAATTGAATTTTGAGTGTTTTAATCAACCTTGTTACATCTGTGGTGTTCCTGTCAAAAGGGCCATTTGAAATGAATGGGAATCCATAAATTTATATTTATGTAATTATTATAAAGTATAGAAACAAATTACTTTGTAATGAACTGAAAATATGTGTCCTGTATATTGTGTACTCAGTACAGAGTACTCGGTAGGGTTGTTTTCTTGGTTAGCCATGCTTCTTGAAGAAACGGCGCTCTCTTGTGGTAATTGAGTGAACAAAATGTAGTTTGGAGTAAAAAATGTATTTGATTGGTTTAACTGATTGATTCACTTTTAATAAACACATGAAAACATACATTTTGAAGGGTTAAAAATGTAAATTATCTATTGTCTTATGTAGTCTGGAAGATGAGTGGATGGTGGGGTGGGTGCAGTTTTCTTTGTGGTGGGGTTGGGTGGACTGTCCCGGGCTCTGTGGGGCCAGGCGGCGCTGCTGGCCCAGTGCGGGTCGCGGAGTATGGGGGTGCCTACTGGGGTCAGCGGGGGAGCTGGCCCCAGGGAGGGGTCACTTGCCCCTCCCCTCCTTCCCTCCCCATCTCCAGTTGCCTCCCTCTTCCCGCTCCACCACAACCACCCACACATGCAGGGCCTTGGAGTAGGGTCACCAGGGTGCAGAGGAGGCTACCCCCCCCCCCCCCCCCTGTCCCCTTCTGGCTGCCTCTGCCTCAATTTTATCCCACAACTTAGACATTCACATTACTCACACTCTCATTACACATACATATAGGATCTTGGGGGTGGGCACGATACACGGAATCCAAAGTACCATCAGGGTGTACACCCCACCCCTGGCGTCGTTGCCCACCTCTCAATTTTAAATACACGTAGACATTGAGGGCTAGCAGGAGGGACCATGCGCTTACCTGCTGCTCTCTGGCAGGTAGCTCCATGCCCTCCTGGGTTTTAATTGCACCTTAGAACACACATGCATCAACACTACATATGAGCCTGGCGGAGGGAGGTTTGGAGTCTTCTCTCAACCCCGTTCTCTGCGACCTGCTGGAGCGGGGGGGCTAGGAGGAGGACTGCGGTCTGGAGTGTGGGGCCTCCCTGCTGCTGCGGAGTCGGGGCGGTCTGCCTCCCCCCACCGCAGGGAAAAGGGTAACACCACCTGGGTCTGGGTGCAGTTCCCCCCTCCAAGGGCAAAGGTACCTAGACCCGGTTCGTAGAGTACGCTTGGGTAGTGTGTTCGTGTGTACAGCGTCTCTTTATGTCTGTCTCCACGTTGGTTGAGTGTGGAGTAAGTGCATATGAGAGCATGAGGGTGGGAATGGATGTTTGTGTCTGTGTGTGCCTGTATGTCTGTATCTATATGTCAGGTTGGGTATCAGACGCCACCTCTCTGGGGACACCTCAGGCCCTCCAAGGTTTGGAGGCCTATCTCCCCCCACCACCACTTCCCCTGCCGGTGGCAAACGCCCTCAGACATCGGTGCGTTGGCGGTTCTTTGTGTCCAGGGATGGGCGTCCAGGTACACACCGGCTCACTCCTTGGTGGCTCCTTATCGGGGCCTGGAGCCTGGGGCTCGCTCGGGCCACTTCGGAGGTGGGGTGCCCCCGGCCTCTCGGCCGGGGGCTCGGTCACTCTGGCGCAGCTGGCTGCCGCGGAGCTCACGGGCACGTCACTGCAACTCCCCCTGGCTTCTGCTCCGCGGCTGCTGAGTGACCCCTCATCTGGGACTCTCCTCAGCTCTTACTGGGACAGTGGCGCGGCTGCCCCTCTGTTGGTCTTCCTTGGTCTCTTGTGTTCTGGGGGCCTCTGGATGTCTGGAGTCTTGATCTCCTCCATACCTGCTTCATGCCCTGGTGGACGGGGCTGTGCCCCCCCCACACCCCCCCCCACACCCTCTAGCAGATCATTACATGAAGGAACCTTTTAAAAAAAACAAGCGCGTCCATGCTCACAGGTGTACACACGGCTGCTCACACCCACAAACTACACCCTTTTTGGCTCCTACCTCAAAGCACACTGTGTTCTGTCGATCTTACGTGCTGCACAATAATGTTTAATATTTAGTATTTACTGTCATATTCCCATAGATCATTGTGATGTTGTTTATTGTATTGCTCTCGTTTTCTTCTGCTTGTTTTCTTTTTTCTTTCTCAACAGGTGATCCAGGTGATTGATATATGCATTTTTTTTCTCTTTCTTTTTTTTTTCTGCTCATTCTGTTGGTTTCTGTTTTTTGCCCTTCTCCCCCGTCCCTCTTCTCAGCTGTTTCTCTTTCCCTCTTTCTTTCTCCCCTTCTTTCCCCCAGTCAAGTCTGTCCCGTATTCAGCAAGTGAAAATAAAATAAACAATAAAAGGTGAATCAAATGGACCATTACGGCAAGGCTGGGATGGTCAGTTTGGTAAAGTAAATCCGTTGGGCATCTTTCTTTGCCTTTAGACAACAATTCTGATGGCAAAAGAGCCAAAGAGGACAGGCAAAAAAAAAAAAGTAAATTATCCTATACACAAAGGCTTAAGACTCCTGTCTTTGAAAAATGCAAATAACTTGTGTATCTGTGTGTGCTTGTATATTATTATAAGGCTGTGGTGGTAGAACGATATATAGACTAAAAACCAGCACAGGTAGCTGCAATCAGGAAGATCCAGCAGGGAAAATAAGCATTATTCCAAGTTAATACAGAGGCAAGCCAACCTGACTTGCAGGTCTCAGAGTTACTTATCCTCACTTTCCAGGGCTGCATGTCTTCACATGTCCACGTCCTCACACTCTGGCTGGAGTTCCCTCACTTCTCTCATCTTTTGACACAGTAACAACTGTTGACATTAATTTTGTGCTGGAAAGTGTCTGATTTGCAACAGCTTCATTTGTACTTTTTAAAGATATGACAAGTTTGCATGAAGCTGAATCCACACTGGAAGCGATTCGCTCCTCACCCGCGGCTTTGAAGCTGACAGCTGCTTACCTGCACATGGTGAAGGTTTACCCACATTGCCTAGCAGCAGTTGCACGTAATTCCTTGAAGACGCTAGAGGTTTTTATTCACTGCCAGTGCTGAAGTAGCTTAAGAGAGTAATTGTAGTTACTTGTTAGAGTTACTTATATCCTGTTTGTGCATTTTTTGCACACGTTTTAATAAAACACTACATTTATGGCTCATTTTCCAAACAAAAATATAAAGAAATGAGGTTTGGGTCAAAAGGTTTGTGCGATACTGTACAATATTTTTTATTGTGTAACAACAGCAGACGAATTGTTTTCATCATTTTCTTTTAAGGCAAATGCACCCATCACATATTTACCTTTTTTTTTTTAGTTTGTCAGTATTATTAAAGGGAAATTGAATCAAAAGCCCAAATTTGATTTTTGCATTTCATACACTTATGTATGAATAGCAATGAACTAAAAAGAATATTTTATGATATATTATTTAATCCTATTTTACCTATACCAATTATGAACCTAGGTTTTTTCACTAGAACCTTAAATTGGACAGTAGGTCTTGACATAGAAATGTGGATACATTACATTACACTACATGTTAATTTAGGCTTTATTATAACGGCATTTGTTAATCACAGGTTGAGTCTTTAGTCATGACACTGTGTGGTAAATCAGCCATTCAGGTGTATAAGGATCACCACCCTCATCCATGGAAAACCTGCTGCATATACTTTAAAGACACATTCCTTACCAGTTTTCCCATTTCTGTAGCAGCATTAAGAAATCAAATTACTTGGTATTAATTAGAATTATTACTTACAAATGTGCTACTCTCATAATTACATCTTAAAGTACGTGCTATGGAAATGGTCTGTTGCTACTAGCAACAGAGCTACTGCTAGTTGTATCAAACTTTTTAGGTTCAAGTGTGAGTTAACCTACTAATGCATTACATCCTAATCTGTATAGCAAAATGAATAATAATATGCAGCAAACTCACCGTGTCCCTTAGAGTAAAGAGTAGAGTAGTATAGAGTAGGTATGTATGTATTTATTTAAAAACTGTGAGTGTAAGCAAAAGTTCCTTCTCACAGACAAGGTCTTGTTGAGTGACTTTTTTACTCTGCCGTTCTTTAGATTAAAACAAAAAAACACAAAAAAAACCAAAAACCCTCCTCGGTAGAAAAACTAAATGGTGCTGGCAACATTGCGACAGTGTATAACCACAAAAACGTCATGGTTGTCAGAGTATACTGAAATATAAATTGCTATAAATTTAGTATATTGTAAATAAGATATATTCATAACATATCTATGATATGTTTTATCTGTCTCAAAACGTAACAATAAAGACTTTACACAAAGAAACCCGGTTGAAAACAATTTCAAAAATTGTTCAAAAATCGTTTTTACTCAGCCGTTCTTTCAAATATCTAAAAATTTAAAAAATCTCAAAATTTAAAAAAAAAGATTTCCTGCAAAAATCCACACCTCAGGCTATCACACATGCCTGAGGTGGGCATAAGGGTTAAAGAATCATCGTACGTGTCCTGGGCAATATCAGACAAGTAGAAAAAAGCTGAGATGCATTAAAATAACATTAAGGATATTGGGCCAACTTGCTGCTGTCCTCTCAACACACGTTTCTGTCACCCACACTCACAACGACTGCTCTGCCTGCTTTTGCCTGCAGATGTCGCAACTGAGGCACCGAAATCTGAATTTCAATCAGGAACACTGTAACAAATGTAAGCGTCACTTAAACTCAAATTTCTGTTTTTCTTTGAAAACATTTGTTTAAAGTTTTTCTTTATATTTTAATAACACTCTTGTCTCTCGAGAGACAAACTGCTCTGCCTCAAAGGACCAGGCAACAGAAATCTCATGTCGTGTTCAGCAGTAACACATAAAGTAAAGTAACAAGCAATGTAACATATTACATGCTTCAGGAAGTGCATTTAAATCTTACAGCTGGTATTGTATTAAAGAAAAAGGTAAAAAATGAAATGATGTGTATCGCACTAATTTATCTGAATACATGCAAGGTTTTATATCATTCTCCACAGCTTCAGATCAGAATGTAATGTAAGAGAGAACACAAGCATTGATACAAAGTTGATCATATATTGCAGACTTTTGCTCCCAATGACCAGGTCTTATAAAGCCCATAAGTTCATATGATTGATTCCTTTGCCATTGCTCATCCAAACGTGCAACAGAAACTAAAGAAGAAAAAAGCAATGAAAATATGTTCACTGGTTCTAAACAGAAAGGACACAGTGGTGTGCCAGTAGCTCCCATCCCGACAGTCATTGATTATCCACGTGCACAGTGTACAGCCTGAGCTGAACTGTCGTTTGGTTGAAAATGAAATGCTGTTAATCATTAACTGCATAAAATATCATTGTAATTACATGCCATTAAAAAAAATCTTACTTTTTTAAAGAAAACATTTTCTTACATGCAAAAATAAATAAATTATCACAAGTAGAATAATCTCAAATAAAAAGAAGTCATAGATACAGCCCAAACTAAGGCATAAAATAAACCTTTAATAAGCCTTTACTCTGCCTTCTTGGAATGTGTTCTTGCATGAGCAGATAAGAAATAGATAGAAATAGCCGCTGATCACAGTATGTTGACATATTATAGCAAATATGTTAACTGTTTTCAAATATGCAGCAACACAGACACACACAGAAGAGAGAGACAGACAATCAGCCTCTATCACTCAGGAATTTTCTTATTCAGTTGTTTCACAGAATGTCTTGTTTAAGTTGGATGCACGTCCAGAAATCTGTGTGTGTGTGTGTGTGTGTGTGTGTGTGTGTGTGTGTGTGTGTGTGTGTGTGCCCGTGCAGGCAGCTGACCCTGGCATGAAGAGGGCCACTGTGTGAAACCACAGAGAAACCATTCTTCACTGCGACACACACATTACACACTCGCAGCCATCCACTCCCTCCCCCTTCTCTAACTCCTTAATTTGTCACATTCACCGAAACACACAAGCGCACAGCACAGAGGGAGCAAGAGAGTCACTTGCCATCTCTCATTCTTTTACACAGAAGTCTAGCGTAGTCTTTCTGTTTCTCCCCAGCACATACACATACACAGTGACTGTGTCCCACCAAGTAATGACCCTTATTTCACCATCCTGACTCAATCGCTGCTTCGGTCAAGAGACTAAAATGTAAAGCACAATTCCTCCAATACACTTTACACTTAAAAAAACAATTATGTGTGTTAATTAACTAAAAAGAGTTCAGGGATACATTTTTTGTGATGAATCATCCTCAGCACTCATATTTAAGCATATAGAACTGTGCACAAGTCTTGAGCCACCCTTAATTTCTTTATATTTGAAGCTAATGCTGTTTTATATTGTTACTGTTTTCTTGCCTCTTTTTCCTCTTTGTTATGCCACTATTGTCACATTGTTACTAAGCTGTAATAAAAAGTGCAACAGCCATTTCTTCAGCTAAAACTATGAAAAGTACCAAAGATGACACAGTTTGATAGCAGCAGTTATAGTAGTAACGTAGCAGCAAGGCGATTCCAAAGAACTGCTGATAGCTGAGAGCTTAGCATCGTGATGTGTCACAAACTCTAAGAAACTCACTACCTTCACCAAAGCCTCATCAGAAAAGTAAGGTATGCCAAATGACACAAGTAATGACTGAAAATATGTATCAACAGCTAACTAAGTGGTGGTTCCTAATTTGAAATATTTATGTAAAACTGTTGTTCTTATGTATGGAAGGAGATCAGGAGCCATCTGTAAACCACAGTGTTGGCTCTCATGGTTTGGGGTGGCATTTCAGTCAGTGGTTGTTGGGCATCTTGTCAAAACCGATGAAAACTACAAAAAATGTCGTTTTGATCCACCGTGCAACTCCATCTGGAAAGTGTCTGATTTGCAACAGCTTCATTTGTACTTTTTAAAGAAATGACAAGTTTGCATGAAGCTGAATCCACACTGGAAGCGATTCGCTCCTCACCCGCGGCTTTGAAGCTGACAGCTGCTTACCTGCACATGGTGAAGGTTTACCCACATTGCCTAGCAGCAGTTGCACGTAATTCCTTGAAGACGCTAGAGGTTTTTATTCACTGCCAGTGCTGAAGTAGCTTAAGAGAGTAATTGTAGTTACTTGTTAGAGTTACTTATATCCTGTTTGTGCATTTTTTGCACACGTTTTAATAAAACACTACATTTATGGCTCATTTTCCAAACAAAAATATAAAGAAATGAGGTTTGGGTCAAAAGGTTTGTGCGATACTGTACAATATTTTTTATTGTGTAACAACAGCAGACGAATTGTTTTCATCATTTTCTTTTAAGGCAAATGCACCCATCACATATTTACCTTTTTTTTTTTAGTTTGTCATTAGTATTATTAAAGGGAAATTGAATCAAAAGCCCAAATTTGATTTTTGCATTTCATACACTTATGTATGAATAGCAATGAACTAAAAAGAATATTTTATGATATATTATTTAATCCTATTTTACCTATACCAATTATGAACCTAGGTTTTTTCACTAGAACCTTAAATTGGACAGTAGGTCTTGACATAGAAATGTGGATACATTACATTACACTACATGTTAATTTAGGCTTTATTATAACGGCATTTGTTAATCACAGGTTGAGTCTTTAGTCATGACACTGTGTGGTAAATCAGCCATTCAGGTGTATAAGGATCACCACCCTCATCCATGGAAAACCTGCTGCATATACTTTAAAGACACATTCCTTACCAGTTTTCCCATTTCTGTAGCAGCATTAAGAAATCAAATTACTTGGTATTAATTAGAATTATTACTTACAAATGTGCTACTCTCATAATTACATCTTAAAGTACGTGCTATGGAAATGGTCTGTTGCTACTAGCAACAGAGCTACTGCTAGTTGTATCAAACTTTCAAGGTTCAAGTGTGAGTTAACCTACTAATGCATTGCATCCTAATCTGTATAGCAAAATGAATAATAATATGCAGCAAACTCACCGTGTCCCTTAGAGTAAAGAGTAGAGTAGTATAGAGTAGGTATGTATGTATTTATTTAAAAACTGTGAGTGTAAGCAAAAGTTCCTTCTCACAGACAAGGTCTTGTTGAGTGACTTTTTTACTCTGCCGTTCTTTAGATTAAAACAAAAAAACACAAAAAAACCAAAAACCTCCTCGGTAGAAAAACTAAATGGTGCTGGCAACATTGCGACAGTGTATAACCACAAAAACGTCATGGTTGTCAGAGTAAGATTTATGCCATATACTGAAATATAAATTGCTATAAATTTAGTATATTGTAAATAAGATATATTCATAACATATCTATGATATGTTTTATCTGTCTCAAAAAGTAACAATAAAGACTTTACACAAAGAAAAATCGCAGTCTGGAAAGACAGAATAAGAAAGACACTTATTCTGAAAGGTGCAGCCGGATGTTGCGTGTTTTCGGCGACTAGCTTGGTGAAGCTAAACTTCAGAATGGACCCGACTAGAGAAAAGCCCGTTAGTGCGTAGCGTTGGGAGACAAACTCTGACCGTCCATGTCTTGTTTACACATATCAACATACTGACAAAGTTTCTGACAGCAATGTCGAGAGAAAACACCACGCGAAGTTTGGACAGCATAGACCTCGCTGCTTTGAGAGTAAGTAAAGAAACCTTGCTTCTTTTTTCTGTATATACATATAAAAGGTAATGTTAAACAGTGTGGGATGTGGTGGGTGTTGCTTGAAAATTTAACGGTGCTTTCAAGCTGCAGCTGAGTAATCAAACAGTGATTGGTTTTTGTGCCTCGTCTAACGGTCGGTACTCGCTACTATTCTTCACTGTTACACAAACTCAGTGTGCTTTAACTTGGCGTGTAAATATAGCGTGTCGTGTGCCACGGTGCCTCCTGTCTGCTCTGTGTCCTGTTTGGTGTCAACTTTACAAGCTGCACTGTTTACACAAGGTTTCTCCCGGTGTAGACTTGCCTAAAAGTTAGTGTGCAACAATGCAACAAGTGACCACTGAAATAAACAGAGTTTGTTTAATGTTTAAGATGCAGTCCAAGTAGCGCACAGCGTGTTTTTTCCCAACTGTAATGTTTAGTTGCTACTTTATTGTGGCCTCATGCTGCTTAGTCGTTTGCCTGTGTGACTACAAATATTTGATATGACATTAGGTGTGATGATGTTTCTGTAGCCACTCAGGCCGTGACCTAAACATAAGCCGTATTTAGCCAGTGTCACTGTTCTGTTTTTGTTCTGTATTTATTCCTCATTTTTGCGTAGGGAAACAAAGAAATGTAACTTAAGTGTTTTACAGCTTTCATCAAACTGTAAAATTAACGCACCATCCTCCACTAACAGCCAAACTGATTTTGTTCTGATACAAATTGGTGCAGTCTCATCTTCAGCTCAAACTCTCATCTACATTTGCAGTCCCACTTCTTCAGTCCCCATCCAAGCATAACTTTGAGTTGTACCCTCAGCTCTGAGCAATGAAACTGTTTGTCATAGTTTTTCTTGGCACTAGCCTGTTGCATTTTGACTTTGCTGCAATGTCGCATTTCCTATACACTATGTTGCTTCACTCGAGAACAAACATGCTTGGATTTCTCAGCATGTTGCTGTTATTTTTAATAACAATTTATTTATTTGTATTTTTTTAGGATCCAGCTGGGATCTTTGAGCTAGTTGAAGTAGTTGGCAATGGGACCTACGGTCAGGTGTACAAGGTGAGTACTGCCGTGATGCGTTGCTGCACATTGTAACATCAACAGACACATGAAAGTATCATATGTAGTGCTTTAAATCTAAACATTGTTTAAATGGCAGCAATAGTAGCTTCCTGTTGTCGTCTTTACCTTACAAGCTAATGCGAAGCTAAACATGTAGCAGCTGTTGGCATATGCAGACTCATGGTGTTACGGTTGTAAAACGTCATTTCTGGTAAAAGTTGCAACAGCTACTTCCAGTTAATTAGGAGGGGAAAAAGATACTTTTGTTTACTGAAATATCCTTTAGCGCACACACACACACACACACACACACACACACGTGCAACTAGAGCATCTTTTAAAGGCCCTGGGTGGGGCTCACTTCCTTATCGCAGTATCTGTTTATATATGTGTGAGTGAGTGGTTTGTGGTTGTAGAAGGTGTTTAGTGTTATTTAGGCTCCTGCAGCTGGTTGTGCCCTATTTTCACACGAGTTTGCTAAACCCCTAAAGCTGATGCTTTACCAGCTGCACTGTTTGCTACACCTTTGTGGGTTAGTTTCATCTTTGAGCAACTGAGAGCTTCCTGGGTGAAAAATTATTGTGGTTGAGGCCGTTTAGGAGGGGTCAAGTCATGAATGCCTATCTACCTGCCCTATAACAAACAGAAATGTTTGCATGATTTCAGATTAGACATAAGCAGTGTTTCCACTACTTAGACCTTGTGTGGTAGGAACTGGGTAGATTTTTATTGTTTTGTTGTCATCAATCTAGGAGAATAACACCAGTCAGCTCGCTCCAACTTCAGTCCTATGTCTTGTTTCCTCACCAGTGAGCTTAGCTGACAGATTATTGTGGAGGCTGTTCTCAGCATCATTCTGATGCTCCTCCAGAGTGGTAAGATGAACTCCAGCTCCACTTACTTGCTCTAGAATAATAACTGCAGTTGCCAGTTTTAAAGATCCACTGTGAGCTAGAAAACCTGTAGCAGGCGGAGACTACTACACAGAGCTCGCCAAGAACTAGCAGGTGTGATCCAGAACCACTGGGTTGGTGTGTGGATATGGGACGAGAGACTGTGTGGACAGATGTTTGAAACAACTTTTTTTTTTTTTTATTCCACTGTGAATTATGGAAAAGGAACAATGTTGTACATGAAGGGCAGGATACATGTACAACAAGTGTAACTGTTTTGGAAGAAGCAGGCTTTAGGTTCTCCCAAAAGTTTTAAAGTAACAGGTTTATTTAAGGAAGAGGTTAAAAGTTAAGGGCTGAAGGATGCACATAGCCAATGATGCGTTCTCAGAGTTGTCCATGTCTTCGTGGGATTAGGTGACACAGAAAGTAGGGTGTGTGTGCCATTTGATTTCCTGAAAGAGGATATGTTGCAAGAGATGCACAGGACAGTCAGGCCTTACAGGGTTCTTTCAAACCGGGGAGGAAAATCACAAATTTCATGCTTGGTAAAGATTTTTTTTTTCAGGGCTAAAGCATTAACAAATGTGAGTAACATTTAGTAGAGCATTAACAAGGGAAGAAAAACAAAAACTGATAAACTGTGAGCTGAATCACAGCAGTGATTCTAATGACTGAAGGCGGTACCATGTCTGATACCTTTTTCTTTCTGTGTACTGTATTCTCTAATGATGCTTGACCCTGCTTGAAAAATTACTTGTGTAGAATAGTTTAAAAAGTTAATTGGCTGGCCCTCTATGTGTTTTTAACTTTCTTAAAGAAATGTTATTTGGGGCTTTTTTCTGCCTGCATCAGTACAAATAATGGAGCCGCAGTCTGCCAGCACTCTGCTGTGGTTTAAAAGCCTCGCTATAGGTAAAGTAATAATGATGGTGTGTAGCTCTAACAGGCAATCAATCAGACCTTAATGAGGCTGAGCAAATCTGGTTTCCCATGTACACGGTCTTATAATGAGAGTGAGCCTCAACCTGGGAAACCATGAATGCAGCATGGCCTGGAGAACAATAACTGGCACTGCACACACGCTCTCCTCACCCCGTACAAAAACACTTGTGGATTGATGTGAGTGCTGACATTGCATCTGGGCTCTTCCTTTGTTTATTTCTTCATGCCTCTGCATTGAATGATAGGTGTGTAGTATTGTTGGATGAATAAGAAACTTTGATTACCTAAAGGTGAGCACCACGGATTAAAATGCCACCATTATACCGGTAATTTTAATTCAGATCATTTAAGGTAGTATTAGAGGTATAAAACTAACAATCACACAATGCCGTATGAGCTGCACATGGTTGTGCTGAAGGTCTCTTCTATTTAATAGGAAGAAAATCTGTGAGTACAATAATCATACAGCAATTACCGTTACCCACAGTGAAACTGCTATTGCAATACAGTGATTCTTACTTTTAAAAGACAAATGTCGTGCATTACTAATTTCACACGTGAACACTGAGCAGTGGCAGGAGAATCTGGTGCAAGCATTGCCTGAAGTTGCCCTTTGTTACACGTAGCACACAGCAGGAGATGGTGCCTGCTTGCAACTGCAGATTCCCCATTCGAGGTGCTACCTGAGCATGCAGGAGGCATATTGCATCACCTCACCCAGTGTGAATATACCTCCTCAATCCTCATGTGGATTCAAGTCAAGAAATCTCATACTTACACTCACTGATTTACGTGTATTCACGTGATCTGAGAGACCATTCCTGTCTACCTGAAAGGAAATGTTTTTGGAGACAGAAATGCAATCAGTGTTGGAACAAATGTAACTAGTGAAGCAGTTGATCTGTATAGAAGGAAAACTAAATGAGGGCATGTTAGCTGTGATAGGATGTGAAGAATCCTACAATAAGTACTGCCAAAAGGGAGAGGCAGAAGATGAAGGTGGAACAGGATCCACCAGGATGGTGTTTTGTTTTTTGTTTTTTTTTATGTGCAGGTTGCTGTTGCTGTCAGTCACAGTGATCCTCTGCTTGGTGAAAATGTTTGTATTCCAACTTAGGTTATGTTCCCAATCAGTTCTGCTCTAAATTGAGGCCTCAGAGTTGATGTGCATCAGGAATTGATTGTAGTGATTATGACATTTTCCCATGACTCATGTACACATTTGATTTTTGATCCAGCAATTGTCAGTTAGACATCTGATCCCGTGTCAATCAAACCCCAGTGTCCACTGGAACAGACACCGGAGCAAAGTGTGCCCAAATTATCCTCATTTTCATCTTAATTGAGTGGAAGAGCCTCCTGGTCAGCAGATGGGATTTTCTGACATGCAAAGACAGACACAATTAGACGGCATGGAGAGCAGAGAGGCCTGGAGACAATCAGGGCTTTTCTTCAAAATTACCCCAGAAACAGACGCCAGGAACTACTCAGGGAATCAAAGAAGCTTTAGTGCTTTTGTGTTCAACCTCATCTAAGGACGTGACAATTAGAGAACTTAGTGATAACAGATTCAATAAACCAGTACACCAATATAAAAAGTCCAGTGTGTTCACTTATAAGTGTAGATTTCGAGATGTTTGAAAATTAAAAGATGAAACCCATTTGCACGATACAAATAATAGTAAGAGTGGTTATTCCATATAATTAAATCTGACACCGTGCTGCACAGTGCACCCTGACAGTTTTTGGCACATCAAAGAACAATACCTTGCAGCGACCCAAGTTCCCACAGTATAAATGCAGATACAGATTTAAACATTTTACTGTACATCTTTGATAATTTGCCCCGTCTTAAAATATAAAAAAACGAAAGAAAATGTAAAGAGACTGCAGAAGTTTTATTGCTTAGAAGCAAGGAGGTGCTCGACAGAAGAAATGGGTGACACATGCACATAAATATATTAAAATGCTGTGTTGGACATTCGTAGTGCATGGTGCGTGCTTGTCTTATTCACCATATACACATCATTCACACACACACACACACACACACACAGGGCGTTTCCCTGTTTGCAAAAGGAACTTCCCTTCTGCGAGCCACTGCTATAGAGTCATCTGTGTGTGTGTGGGTATGTGTGTGTGTCACACTGTGAAAAAGCCAAACTCTACTAAAGCACAGACCTCTGAGCACTGCTGACGCAACACAATTTTCCTTAGTAACACTGACTAAAGTGACTGCAGTATCTTAAGCACAATATTGTAGCTTTATAATTTACAATGATGCCACTATGATAATTAGTGTGACTAATTTACAGCAGTTGGAATTTTTTTTTTAACTATTTGTGTGTCACTGACCTGTGTGGCTGAGTTGTGGTAATCACATGAATAACAAAAATCAAGAATATCAATGTAAATTGATCCGTAAATGAATGTGAATTACATTTGTGATGGGTCAAAGAAAGTTTCACTCGAGCATCTGTGCAAACTTTGACTCGGTGTTGAAACCATACAACAGCTGGCTGTAGTACCACTCTGACTGAATCACTTGCACTTCCTCTTTCAAGTTTCAGTTGCATTGCTTCCCTTTCTGTTATTCACATATCATCATTCCTGTGTTGCTCATGAGGAGATCTGCTGACCAAAATCATGTCCAAATGTGGACTTGGACATTCACAGACTGATCAACTGTCAGTCTGCGTTGACAGCACAGACTGACTCCTTCCCCCAGCTCAACACTTTCTGCTGCCACACAACTAAGAGCTTCCTTACATTAAAAATGTAGTCACCTAATGCTTCTTTATTAGATGTAACTGAAAAGAGTAATAGCTTTCAAAGTTAAAGTTTTAGTTTCTTAGGTAAGTGTTTGTGGGGGAAGGTGTGAGCTGGAGCAGAATGGGTAGTATTAGAAATACTGTTTGTTAACAGTGAAACAGAGAGAGCAGAGAGAGAGAGCGAGACAAAGGGTAAAAATGGAGAGGAAAGTGAGTGAGGGCAACGGAAGGAAGGCAGAGGTGAAAGCCAGAGAGACAGAGTGGAGGGGAGGAAGGAAGAGGGAGAGAGACCTATTAAAGAGAGAGAAGAGGAAAGCGGCCCCCCATGAGGGTTAGAGCTGCAGTTTGTGCTGATTACCCATGTGTCCCAGAGCTGTGAGTCCAATTGTTAGAACATTCATAAAAGTATCTGGCCTCCTTACTTTACTTTCTAAATGCCAGAACTATAATTAAAAGTACTCGAGTGATTCAGCGCTGAACTCGGTACAATAGTAGAGCTTGTTTAAAAACCAGAGAAATCAGTATTTGACACTCTGATAGAGTCAGACAGTATGAAGCCAACCTCACAGTTTCTCAATCTTAGAATTCCCATAATGCATTTGGCTTGCCTGGTCATTACCTTTCACCCACCTCCTAAGTTTGTGATGCAGGCTCTGAGTGTGTAATGACTATTGCTGTCAGTTAGGGCTGTTTTCCCAGACTGTAAAAAATTATTAGGATTCTTTTTCATTAGCTCTTTGTTTTTATTGTGCATTCCTTTTATTTCTTTTGTGGTAATAAAATAAGAGAGTATGTGGTGAGAGCCCACAGATTGGCCAAGCTGCTATTCATCTGACTGCTTGTACATGTAACATGCATAGAAAGCAAAAAAGGAGCTGCTTGATTTTTCCCAGTTCTCCTCTGATGACGGTGTGGTGAGTTTACCTTTGTGGAGTTTACACCCATGTAATGAAAACACTGCAGCTTTGAAACTGTAGTTCCAGCTAATGAAGGTTACATGTGAATGGAAAAGTAGAAAAAAAGTTTTAAAAAAGCTTTAATGTGCAAAATAAAGATAATTATGCTAATTCAGCCCTCATCACTTCACAGGATATTACCTGGCCTGGTAATAGACATAGCCCAGCTCCTACCACAAACATTCCCACCAACACAGCTCATTATTGAAACTGTGACATTTGATTGACTTTTTGACTTTGGTCAAAAACTCCCCACATCCCATTGTGATCAAACATGTGAAATGCATCTGAAGGTCCCACCCCAGCTAAAGCCCAGTGGATGTGGGACTGATTTCCTCGTATGAGATACCAAAACCATTTTCACTCGCAGGCCAACCAAAGCCTTCAGATCTGAGCTGTCATATTTAATCGTTTTAGTAATTGTTCTCTGCTGCTGCTGTTTCTCATTTCTCAGTGAACGCTCACGTGTCCCGGGATTGAAACTGCCTCTCTGAATTTCATGTGGTGAACTTTAGTAATGCAGCCTCCACATGTGCAAGCACAGCTAAGCTGAAATAAAGTGAATCTTTTGTTTGGGTGTACACTTTTTATCATGCACCTTATCAACATCACTGAATAAGAAATAACCATTCATGTAATATTATCACTGGAGGTTCATGTTAATAATAGTGTTACTTAACTGTGGCAACTTAAAATTGACTCATATGAGGGGAAAAAGACTTGGACTATCGGTGTGGAAAATGATCAGTGTGTGCCAGCAGTGCTCCAGACAAGTGAAAATCGCAGGCCAAGTGTTCTGGTTCCTTGTGGTTCTGAGCGGTGGTTACTGATTACAGACTAACTATTAATGCTGAGACATGTTAACAAACAAACTAAAAGCTAAATGAACTTCAGATGATAACTGATGGTTTCTAGAAACCTTTTCAGCAAGTTTGTTCTTATTCTCTCCGCCCAGAGTTTTCAACTGCTAAAAGTCAAAGTCGCCTCAAACACGACTGGTCTGCACTGCAGTGTCGTCACAAAAGACTCCAAACAAAAGACCCCACAGAGCCAGTATCGAAAATCTATTCTGCATATTCATGTGGAGATATCTGTCAATAGATATTACTCCCATCCTAACTTCAACCGTGACCCAAAGTCTTCAAAACTGAAGGTGAAGTGAAAAATGTCCTCATTAGGGCTGTGCGATATGAGGACATGTATCGGATGATGAAATTAAAACATCTGTCGTTTCATATCGGATGATATTGTTTGTTTTGTGGTGTCGCAAAATAAACAGTTTGCAGCAATATTTTTTTTTTTTCATCGTTTGGATGGTCAGCACATGGATGCAGGCACAGATAAGTCCCAGCATGGCCAGTGAAGATGAGGCAGAACCAGGTAGCTCCAAACAAATCGAGGACCAGCATGGACATGGTTTGGTTCTGAAAAGTCTGATACTGGCCAGAAAACTGTACTATGCAAATTATGCAGGAAACAGGTCTCCACCACAGACTCAAACCTGACAAACCTCTACCACCGACGCAAGAATCACCTTGAAAGCGTGTGGAGAGAGTTTACAGATGAGAAGCAAAAACAGCCGTCAAGTGCTCAAAATAAACCGTAGACTCAAACGTTAGAACAGGCTCTCCCCCGCAGCACGCCGTGTAATAAATACTCACAAAGAAAATGGCGGGGCTACACCTCCTGTCTAAAAATACATAGTTTCATGCATCCGTCAAAACACTCGACTCTAGGTGCACCACGCCCAGCTGAAAACATAAATGGTAAATGGTAAAGTCAAGTTGCCCGAAAGTCACAGAATTTACAGAAATGTCTTATATGGATATGAGATTTTGGTCATATCGCACAGTCCCCAATCTGTTCTCACAAAGCTATATGAACACAAACACATGCAGTTACTGCCACAGACCGTATAGCAGATAGACGTAACCACCATGATGTCACCCCTTTGTTAGTGAAGTCCTGTTATGGAGCCTTGAGCATTTTTTTCCCCAATTGCCTCGTCACACCTCCTTTCATGGCTCAGCCGATATAACAATTAGAAAAGTAGCTGCTGAAGTTTCAGAGCAAGGAAGCTGAGACACCTGAAGCTAACCACGGGAGTCGCCCCCTGCTGGCCATAAGAAAGAATGCAGGTTAAAGGCACTTCAGCAACGGCTTCACTTTTATGTGAACTGGAAGCTACATCCATCTTTTATACTGACTAAGGTTACAACCGTATAGGCTTTAAGTGGCACAGTTTCCACACTCAGTTTCTTCAGGAGAATTAATCTTTCACATATCCACGTATGTAACCAACATATTGATCTTGAAGGGGACAGATACAGCGGGTGGCGAGACTGACACTGAAGCAAGAGCAGGACAGAAAGAGAGATGCAGTGAGACTGTTTCTCTCGTTTGTCTCCGTGCTGTCTGTGTTATAAATGTCTCGCTTGTATCTGATTAGCATATGCATGAATATATTATAGTAACCTTTTCACTGAAACGATATTTGTAGTCTTCCCTTATTGTGTGTGTGTGTGTGTGTGTGTGTGTGTGTGAGATATTCATGGACTTCAGGATGCAAAATAAGAGCAACATTTTTCTCCAATTAATTCTGATGGAGAGACCAGACCCCTGTTAGTGTGTGCATGCGCGTCAGTGCGGCGTATTTTTAATGAGTAACTAGATCAGCTGAGTGGAGAACATTTCACACTGGTTTGCTGTGGTGGCAGCAAGCACACACCATCAAGTGTGATGGGACAGGAAGGCCATTTCCTTATTTATTATAGCCAGGCTAGTGGATGACTCCATGCCACAATTCTTTGCAATTATGGAGACACTGTCCTCTACTTTAGGACACAATCAAGGCCAGGATGAAGAGACGGCTTCACATCACAGCTCATGCTCAGTGAAATGTGTGTGAAGAATTCCAGCTGAAAAGGGTTTGGACTGGCCGAGGAACACTTCAACCGACTGTGAACCAAGTCTGCATGCTACTGGTCAAGATGTTTAGTTTCACTGTAGTGACCAAAACACTGACATGCTTTATATCAAAGAACACATGGCGTGATAAATAAAACTTTTCAAGGATTCAGGCTCCAGCTGCAGCTCACTCTCTGGGCACTGTTCACTTTTCAGGGAAGATTATTTTATTTTTAATATCTTTTGATTTGTTTCTTCTTTTTAAGAGTTTGAAGTGCCATCAATATCAGACCAGAGCTACATGACAGATGTTTACTTTGATGTTTTGTTGAATGATGTTTACATGAATAACTTGAGCTCATTGGATAATATTCTACTGCAGTATATTTCTAACTAACCAGGCAGCTCCTCTTCTTTCTCTTGACAACACTTTCTTTAAAGATGTCACATCTTCATGGATCTATTTCTAAAATAAATTGTCTGTGCTGAGTATCCCTGAAGCCTACAGCAGGTTTGCCAGCACATTGTTAGTTGTTTCTCACCATCTTTCTGTTCTTGAACAGTACAGTCTATTTGCTGTGATAATAAATATTCTCCAAACTTCCCATTTGTTATTTCCCACGATCAGCCAAGAACTCCCGCCTCGTACCATGATTGAATTCTGTTTTCTTGAGACATAATCAAAAAACATGTTGACGCAAAAGGATGGATGCTGGTTTTGTTAGCCAGTAAAAGTAACCTCGGTGCTCGTTGTAAAAAAAACCCAAAAAAAACACTCTTTCACATAAAAACTGCACATTTGTAAATCTTTAGTTCAGTTTAACTTGGTGACTTTCCATTCATGCCACTGCAGTTGAATGACTTGTCTTCTATTCATAAAGAGGAACAGGCTAACTATAACAGGACACGGAGCTACAAAATATGCCACCCACCATTCAGCTGGATTATGACAGACGTGTTTATGCCGTCAAGCTTGTTGCAAACTCCTGAAAACTCCTCAGATGTGGAAATGGTCGATGTAGACACATGTTTTGACACCCTGCTGTCCTCCAAGTCCAAGCTGTACAGGGAGTGCAGAATTATTAGGCAAGTTGTATTTCTGAGGAATAATGTTATTATTGAACAACAACCATGTTCTCAATGAACCCAAAAAACTCATTAATATCAAAGCTGAATGTTTTTGGAAGTAGTTTTTAGTTTGTTTTTAGTTTTAGCTATTTTAGGGGGATATCTGTGTGTGCAGGTGACTATTACTGTGCAGAATTATTAGGCAACTTAACAAAAAACAAATATTTACCCATTTCAATTATTTATTTTTACCAGTGAAACCAACATAACATCTCCACATTCACAAATATACATTTCTGACATTCAAAAACAAAACAAAAACAAATCAGCGACCAATATAGCCACCTTTCTTTGCAAGGACACTCAAAAGCCTGCCATCCATGGATTCTGTCAGTGTTTTGATCTGTTCACCATCAACATTGCGTGCAGCAGCAACCACAGCCTCCCAGACACTGTTCAGAGAGGTGTACTGTTTTCCCTCCTTGTAAATCTCACATTTGATGATGGACCACAGGTTCTCAATGGGGTTCAGATCAGGTGAACAAGGAGGCCATGTCATTAGTTTTTCTTCTTTTATACCCTTTCTTGCCAGCCACGCTGTGGAGTACTTGGACGCGTGTGATGGAGCATTGTCCTGCATGAAAATCATGTTTTTCTTGAAGGATGCAGACTTCTTCCTGTACCACTGCTTGAAGAAGGTGTCTTCCAGAAACTGGCAGTAGGACTGGGAGTTGAGCTTGACTCCATCCTCAACCCGAAAAGGCCCCACAAGCTCATCTTTGATGATACCAGCCCAAACCAGTACTCCACCTCCACCTTGCTGGCGTCTGAGTCGGACTGGAGCTCTCTGCCCTTTACCAATCCAGCCACGGGCCCATCCATCTGGCCCATCAAGACTCACTCTCATTTCATCAGTCCATAAAACCTTAGAAAAACCAGTCTTAAGATATTTCTTGGCCCAGTCTTGGCGTTTCAGCTTGTGTGTCTTGTTCAGTGGTGGTCATCTTTCAGCCTTTCTTACCTTGGCCATGTCTCTGAGTATTGCACACCTTGTGCTTTTGGGCACTCCAGTGACGTTGCAGCTCTGAAATATGGCCAAACTGGTGGCAAGTGGCATCTTGGCAGCTGCACGCTTGACTTTTCTCAGTTCATGGGCAGTTAGTCAAGTCAAGTCAAGTCAACTTTATTTGTCAATTCTGCCACATGTACAGGACATACACAGAATAGAAATTGCGTTACTCTCAAACCCTAGTGATTAGAAAAATGCAAATAAAATAATTAAAAAGTAAAAATTTAAATAAATTTAAATAAATACAATACAATTTTACGTATAACAAAAAAAAGCTATGCAATATACAATATTCAAGTAAGAAGGCATAGTGGTGCAAAATAGGCAAATAGTGCAAATGGGGATTTAGTAGTGTACGGTAAGAGATAGTGTAACAACAAAGGCTTATGAGGTCCAATGCTTAAGCAGTCCAATGCTCCACAAAGTGACTGGAGCAGGCCAGTGAGTGCGTCAGAGAGTGAGTGTGTGTGTGTGTGTGTGTGACAGAGTTCAGTGAGACCGTGGTGGAGAAGAGGGGAGAGGGGGGCAGAATCGGGAGGGAGTTTAGCTTCCTGACAGCCTGATGGATGAAGCTGTCCTTCAGTCTGCTGGTCCTGGCCTGGAGACTCCGCAGTCTCCTCCCTGACGGCAGCAGCTTGAAGAAGCTTTGCATTGGGTGCGTGGGATCAGCCGCTATGCAAAGGGCTTTTTTAGTGAGACGGGTGCTGTAAATGTCCTGGAGGGAGGGGAGAGAGACACCAATGATCCTCTCTGCAGCTCTCACTATGCGTTGGAGGGTTCTATGGCAGGACGCATTGCAGGCTCCAAACCACACAGTGATGCAGCTCGACAGGATGCTCTCGATGGTGCCTCTGTAGAAAGTGTACATGATGGGGGCTGGTGCTCCTGCTCTTCTTAGTTTGCGGAGAAAGAAGAGACGCTGCTGTGATTTCTTGGCCAGTGCTGTGGTGTTGTACGTCCAGGAGAGATCCTCTGTGATGTGCACACCCAAGAACTTGGTGCTGCTCACTCTCTCCACAGACGCTCCGTCAATGGTCAGAGGAGCATGTTGGGTGTGCATTCTCCTGAAGTCCACAACAATCTCCTTCGTCTTCTCCACATTCAGAGAGAGATTGTTGTCAGCACACCACGTGGCCAGGCGTCTCACCTCACTTCTGTAGTCGGTCTCATCCCTGTTGCTAATGAGACCCACCACCGTTGTGTCGTCCGCAAACTTGATGAAGAGGTTGGAGCTGTGTGATGGAGTGCAGTCATGGGTCAGCAGAGTGAAGAGGAGGGGGCTCAGCACACATCCCTGCGGGGCCCCCGTGTTTAAAATGATGGTGCTGGATGTATTACTGCCGACCCGTACTGCTTGAGGTCTTCCGGTGAGGAAATCCAACAGCCAGTTGCACAGTGAGGTGTTGAGCCCCAGCTGGACCAGTTTTTGAGTGAGCTGTTGGGGGATTATAGTGTTGAATGCTGAACTGAAGTCTATGAACAGCATTCGAACATATGAATCTTTTTTGTCCAGGTGTGTGAGTGCTGAGTGGAGTGCAGTGGAGATGGCATCATCGGTTGAGCGATTGGGCCGATACGCAAACTGGAAGGGGTCCAGGGAGGGGGGCAGGACAGTCTTGATGTGCTGCATGACTAGTCGTTCGAAGCACTTCATCAGGATGGGAGTAAGTGCAACAGGACGGTAGTCATTAAAGCAGGAGGGAGATGACTTTTTTGGAACCGGAATGATTGTGGTGGCTTTAAAACATGTGGGGACGACAGCCTGGATGAGTGATATGTTGAAGATGTCTGTGAAGACATCAGTGAGTTCCACTGCACAGTCTCTCAGTGCACGACCAGGAATGTTGTCAGGACCCGGAGCTTTACGTGCATTGATCCTGCTGAGGGATCTCCTCACGCTGTCCGGGGACAGAGTCATCACCTGGTCACCAGGAGGGGGTGGGGTCTTCTGTGCAGTGGTGCTGTTTCGGACTTCAAAGCGAGGAAAGAAAGTGTTCAGCTCGTTCAGCAGGGGGATAGTACTGTCACAAGTCTGTGGTGGGGGCTTGTAATCTGTGATGGTCTGAATGCCCCGCCACAGGCTCCGTGAGTCTCTGCTGTCTTTGAAGTGATGGGATATTTTCTTGGAGTACTGTCTCTTAGCCTCTCTGATGCCACGGGAAAGGTTGGCCCTAGCTGTCCTCAGGCTTGCCTCGTCTCCATCTCTGAAGGCAACATTCCGAGCTTTCAGCAGCCTGTAGACCTCTCCTGTCATCCATGGTTTTTGATTGGCCCGGACAGTTATGGTTTTCGTGACTGTTACATCCTCAATGCACTTGTTGATGTAGGCTGTAACAGTTATTTTGCGCCTTGGTTTTTCCGCACGCTTCTTGCGACCCTGTTGACTATTTTGAATGAAACGCTTGATTGTTCGATGATCACGCTTCAGAAGCTTTGCAATTTTGAGACTGCTGCATCCCTCTGCAAGATATCTCACTATTTTTGACTTTTCTGAGCCTGTCAAGTCCTTCTTTTGACCCATTTAGCCAAAGGAAAGGACGTTGCCTAATAATTATGCACACCTGATATAGGGTGTTGATGTCATTAGACCACACCCCTTCTCATTACAGAGATGCACATCACCTAATATGCTTAATTGGTAGTAGGCTTTCGAGCCTATACAGCTTGGAGTAAGACAACATGCATGAAGAGGATGATGTGGACAAAATACTCATTTGCCTAATAATTCTGCACTCCCTGTATAGCTACGGGACCAATTGTTCATATCAACAATATTTCTTTGGAAATGGCCGCGAGCGTTTCTAAGAATTGGCTGCTGAGGGGGAAACAGATGAATAGGCAGATATTTGTTACTTTTAAACTTGCCCCTCATTTCAGTGTCTGTGTTTGTCTGACTTTGTCTCTCTGTATGAATCCTGACTGCTGACTGATTGAATAATGGCGAGTTTGTCATGTCTGGTGGTCTGTTTCAGACACATACACTATACACTCCCACAGAACTGTCATACATCACAGCTTAAAGGCTTATAGAGTAGCTACTCTAGTATCTTGTCAGCTTTCTGAGTCATGACATGGTTTTCAATTTTCCCTTTTTCACCTGACTGCACTTTACAGCTCTGCTCCTCCATCCTGACTTAGTCTCTCGCGCTCTCTCTCTCGTGTCATGTCCTGTTCTTTCTGTCTGCGTCTTTCAAGAGAAAATGAAATTAGGTGGACTTGCCCGAGTCCATGAATATTGAGAATTATATCACAGTCCAAGTATTCACTCAGAAGAGTTACAGGGAGAGCGGGAACACTTTGTGAGCGTTCATCTGTTTACAGACTCCAGCGTGGGACAGTTGTTGTAGTCCTCGTCAAACATTTAGAGGCTAATCTTTTATATTACGATCCAGTTGCTGCCTGTCTTTCCAAGATGCACAGCTGCACTTGTGATTTAAGAAATTTGAACTGGTGCAGAATATTTAACAGAATCTCTACAGTGATCGTATCTCATTGTGTGTGTTTTCCAACAGGGCCGTCATGTCAAGACAGGTCAGCTGGCAGCTATCAAAGTCATGGAGGTCACAGAGGTAAGGGTTCATTACCTCACTACTCTCAGAGTGTACCTGTGTCATCATGTGTCGTGTTTGAGGCAACGCTGTCTCCTGCTCAAAAATAATCCTTATTTATCTCTATTTTATTTCGACATCCTTTTTATGCTCCACCTGTTCTTTACCTGGAATGTCAACTTCTCAAATGCATCCTTTCATGTTCAAACAGCCTGAGCAACACCATAAACACTAAACACTATTTGTGCCATCGCATGAACTACCTGACGACAGTTTGATGGAGAAATGAGGGTAACTCTGCTAATGAGCCATTGAGAGCAGGCTGAAGCGATGGATGGCAGACTGCGTTACACAGTATATAACTGACAGAACATCATAAGATGCGTAACGACCAAAGTGGAACGTTAGTGTAATTAAATTCAACACCACCGTGATAATCATCCTGTTAACATAAATCATACATGACAGCCTTTAATACGTGACTCCTGTTTGAGGGTTTTGCATCGAGATGACCTGTTTTTCTTCAGCTCCTGGATTAAATTTACACATACTGTAGTGCAAGAGTTTCTTGCAACTTATTACACATACAGTTGAGTTTTCTCGGTACTAGGAATCGCTGAATATACAGCTGATAAAATAAGCATTGAACACGTGACCAATATAGTTCCAGATTATCACCAGATGTTGGCAACAACCCATCCAATCCATGTGTTCGATATTTACTTTAACCGCTATGGTTGTGCCCTCTAAAGAAAAACAATCCCTTGTACTATTATAGCATGATGTCCGGTAGACATGTAATATGCAGGATTGAAAGAAAAGACGAGACAGTTTGTGGTGGTGTATTTCTCTCCAGAGACCCTGCTCTCGGCCTACATCCTAGTCCTAAGTACCCATAGCATAGTTGTGTGAACGTATGGCTCTGTAATAACCTCCACACACTGTTTTTATGGTTTATGATGTCAACCACTGGCTTCTAGATTCCTCGCTTTGGAGTTTGCTCTTTAACTTCGTGGCCATCTTGATCTTAAGGTGTCAGGTAACAATAGGAGTGTAGGTTAGCCAGCTGCATTTCTAAACTGTGTGGGTATAACACACAGTTACCTACTTGGGGAGGCAAAGTACCAGACTAATGATCAGAATTTCACTAACCAGAGCTGTGAAAATGCTTCAAAAGGGCACCAATATAACAAATGCAGTCAAGAGGTGAAGCCTAGCGAGCAGCTAGAGCTTTTTTTGTAAACAGCTTATGTTTGCTGTTAGAATGAGTGAGTTCCAATCTTGGGATTTAGCAAGGTACTGCTCCACAGACAGGCTTGCATGGCTTTGGATTTATATCGGTGTGAAGTAAAATAAAATGTTAAAAGATCACAAAATCCAACACGCTCAGTCTTCTGTCTTGATAAAATCTTATCAAGAGGGAATATCTTTGGGTTTTGGTTTCTTGCTCAGTAATGCAGCCAAACTGGAGAGTTTAGCACAGACTTTGTCATTTTTCTCTGTTTCTTACATTTTATGTAGCAGATAATTACGTGATTAATGGAGAGAATAATCAGACAACTAGATGACGTGTTAAGAACTCGTTAGAGCCTCCCCCAGAAAAAGAAGTCAAATACAAATTATAGAGTGCCTGAATAAATTATATTACAGATTGTTCTGACATCTAAACGTCGTAGTTTCTTTGTGTGGATGTGACAGCAGGAAATGCTTGGCTATTATCTGCCTTCTTGCAGACACACACACACACACACACACACACACACACACACACACACAACCTCGTCGTAGGCAGAAGCCTGTGTGTTTCAAACGGAAGTGAAAGTTCAAACTCTGCCTTGTCATTTTTCTCCCCTCCTGTGAAGATTTAAGGGAGGGCAGCGACTGTGAGAAGCTCTCTGTTGTTTCCACTTTCCTGATTAACAACCACAGCCAGCTTCTCCAGCTCTCCTCTTTTCTTCTGCTCTCGTTTCCAGATCCTGAGTAGATTTAGGAGTCCAGTGAATTGGAGAAGTCACAAGTCATTTCCAGGATTTATACTAGGAAAACAAAAAGTGCCGCACACAGTTTCCTCTGCTTTCTTTTTGTCCTCTGTCACGTAAAGTCGACCAACCCCAGTGGTTTTGTTGTGGGATGGGAGTAGTTGAGTTAAGGTCCAGTAGCTGGGTGAGAGATCATCTAAGGGTTATAAAACAGATTCAAGAGGCTATTTACCTGGATGTGTTTGTGATTTTACATTTGGAGCGACACTTTAAAACTTTAAATAAACAGGTCACATGTCCAAGGCAGAAGGGCCACTTTTATAAAAGCCTTGAAACCTTTTTGAACCCAACACAGAAGCATCACAGCGCCGTAACACCTGCTCTTCAGACAAACACCAGGCAGCGCCATTTTCAATCACCTGTGAACGGTCAGATGACCATGACTAATAATGAAATTCCACATGGCAGTAATATTTTTGTCACTTGTTTGATTCCTTATGTTTTTGTTCTTGTGTTTAGGAGGAAGAAGAGGAGATAAAGCTGGAGATCAACATGTTAAAAAGTTATTCCCACCATAGAAACATTGCTACTTATTACGGTGCCTTCATTAAGAAAGGCCCTGCTGGACAGGACCACCAACTCTGGGTTTGTTAACTCGTCACATTTGTTTGTTCTTCAGCACAAACTGTGGATTATCTTAGTTTTTATTAAACAACTGCTGTTCTTTTGGGTTACCTGTGTCAAACACCACATGTTTCTGCTATTTATTTCCCATATAGTTAGTGATGGAGTACTGTGGCGCTGGCTCTGTGACAGACTTGGTGAAGAAAACCAAAGGAAACTGTTTGAAAGAAGACTGGATTGCTTACATCTGCCGGGAGGTGCTCAGGGTAAGATCAAGCACACAGTTTTTTTTTACCTTTATAAGTGACCATTTTAAATAAGTATAGAAGATGTGAGCTTTCTGGGTAATGCAACGATGCTGTTTGTGTCAAACCCTCCATCGTCAGCTAACTCTGTGTGATCTAATAACACAAACAAACACTCAGCAGGGACCTCTCTCTGCCTGCGGTGCTGTTTTAGTGTTGGTTAAAAAAACGCAGGTAGTAACTTGTTTGTGGATGTAAGCGTGGTTCAGTGTCTGGTGTTGTAAAGAAACACGATGGCTGCTTTTAGTGATTCTTTGCCAAAACATCAAAGAGCAGCCAAACTGACACTGATACTTCCTCATGTTCAGGGATTTATTCTCTCGTATGTTTCCCACTGTGACTCGGGGGGATTTCTTCTTTTAGTTATATACTTAAAAGGCCAGTTTAAAGCACATCTCTGTAAAATGTTATGGTTATCATTATGAGAGATCACGAGGTCCTGAGAAAGGCTCCGGGATGTTTGCTTCGCTTTCTGTGCTGGTGTTTGTGGCTCAGAGACATACACAGTAACATATCAGCTTATATCAGCCCCCGGTGTCCTTGATGTTGCCGTTATCTGCAACAAAAATGAAACGGAGCTCATTTTTTTTATTTTGTTGTTTTTGTAGTTGTAAAAAAACTTGAGAGACAAAGGGCTCTGGACTGTCGCCAGAGTTTTCTCCACTGCTGTCAGCCATGCTGTCTCCCCATTGTTTTAACATCACAACACACGCATGCACAAATACAAACAGAAACCATGGTGAAGTCATTGTCTGAAATAAGACTTACTTCCTGTTTATTTAACCCACTTTGAAGAAGCGAGAATGCAAATACACACACTAAAACTGTGCTTGAGTTACTCGGCCACTCAGTAACTGCCTAAAGTAAGGATGTCTACTGATGGACTTGAAGCTAAAAGCTAAATCCTGCTCTCCGTTCAGTAATCCTTCAGACACGTGATCTAAATGCTCTCCGAGGGCAGCGTTTGCCCCTTCGTATTTATAGCGGCGGTCATCTGACCGTGTGTGCACGGGAGTGTTTATATGTATTCATATTTGTCTTCCAGGGCCTTTCCCATCTTCACTCCCACCATGTGATTCACCGAGACATTAAGGGACAAAATGTTTTGCTCACAGAGAATGCCGAAGTCAAACTGGGTATGACACACTGACACATGCGCTGTGGTTCCTCAAGCAGACGTAACCCCTGGGAGAACAACAGAACAATCACACAGTCATATTGAAACACATAAATCTCACGACCACAAAGACGCTTCTGAAAGTAGCAACAGTTGTGGCTGTTTTTCACACATGAAACCTTTATTTTTTTTAATTTAATTTTTTTTGCAGTTGACTTTGGCGTGTCAGCCCAGCTCGATAAGACGATCGGTCGGAGGAACACCTTCATCGGTACTCCTTATTGGATGGCCCCGGAGGTCATTGCCTGTGATGAGAACCCTGAGGCTACATATGACTACAGGGTACCTAATTTCAAAGACACAGCCTTGTTTCATTTTTGTTTTTTAAGTGAGAATTAAGGCAGTTCCCAGCTGCTTAAGGTGGTTTATTTGTTATCTAACATGGTGCAGACTATGCTGTGGACAAAGTGGAAGTGGCTATATTTTAATATTGAAGTTATTCAACCACACATACATGGAAATGACTGATAAAGATGAACTACTTTACACTTTTACAGTTTCAGTCATCTCACAGCTCATGAAATCCAGATGCAGGGAAAGCAGCATTTGTGTAACTGTGGTTGTTTTGTACTGTAATGCTGAGGCATTATGCTGAGTGTGGGTCACCAACCACAAGTCATATCTGTTGTGCCACACGCATGTAAGACACACAACCAAGATTCAAACATCTGCTCTTATTATTGCTTTTGCTTCGAGCTCAGTTTAGTTTCACTTGGTTTCCAGAACTCATTGCAGTGTTTCACTCTAGTTTTTATTAGTTTCAGTCTTAGTTACTAAAATGTTTTTGGATTTATCCATTTATGATTGAGGAAGTTCAAAATAGGTAATACAAAATAAACACAAAGCTTCCTGTTATGTAGACACTGCAGCCATGAAAACCCTCCTGAGTTGACAAATTTGACCAGCGTGACGAAGAGCAAGTCTGCAGACGTTTCCTGTGTGTTGTCTGTTTTAGTTATTTTTGAAAGTGCGCAATATTATTTTTTCTTCTTGTTTAGAAGTTTTAGATGTGAGTTTATGTTTCATCAACTCTATTACCTTTTACGTGAGGGTGTCAGTAAAGCACTTTAAGCTGTTTGTTGCTGTGTAAGGCAAAACTCACTTGGAGGTCACAGGTTTGCTTTAGTCCTTTTAGCTGAAACAACGTTGTGTTGACAGCCAGGATCAGTTTCTTCTTCAACATCGTTGAGGGGATAAAAAGTCCAGTCGTCGCCTTCAGTTTGACTGGCTGCTGAGGAACACGTGGTTCTGGATGTTATTGCTACTTCGCTGCCTTCCTCATGTTTTCCAGCTGACACTGTTGAACCATGTTAGTCTGCCATGGCTGTGTTTGGTCCTGACAGCCTGACACTTTTAATTATTGTTCTGAAACACAGAAAAAATCATTCTTAGTCAGACTTTATCTTGTGTTTTCATCTGTAATGTCTGTCACTAACCAACACGTGTCGATTCGCAATATTGAGCCAGTTCAACACATATCACCACACGCAAGAAGTTCATTGTCTGTGAGATGGCTTGCAAATCGCGTCGACCATGATTTAATTCCAGCGACGCCAACTTCTGTGACGTAAAGTCGTGTAGCGCTCGCTTCTCCTGCCTGTCAGATGTGGGCTGAGAAACAGCCCCGGTCTCATAGCAGCACTCAGAAATAAGTCTGCATAAACATATATTCAACAGACAGCTTCCATAAATATAAGAAATTCACCAGAGTGACAACATCTTTCAAACACAGTCCAAAATCTTTTTGCTGTGTTCTTTTTTTTATGATGCAAACCTCATCCAAAATCTTCACGATAAAGTTCGAGTTTACTGAGTGACTGATTCATTTTATCGTATTTCGCAGAAACAACCTGAGACTGTTTTTGAAGAAATTTTATATTAATCAGATCTCACACCCACGATCTGTGAACTCTGGAGACTGTTTCTGTGATTCCCAGACCTCGATGCACTACACCGCTTTTACTAATTACATACAGTCATTTTAAAATGGTATCCAAGGTTATTAGCTACAATATAACCTTTAACCCGCCTGTCTTGTTTTTAGAGTGACCTCTGGTCTTTAGGCATCACGGCCCTAGAGATGGCAGAAGGAGCCCCCCGTAAGTTAAAAACGCATCTACACACATGCACATGACTAACTGATATGCTGAAGTGTTTTACACTACATCGTATGTATTTCCCTTCTCATTTGTTCATTTATTTTTATTTTTTCCACATCTGTGACTCTGCTGCTCTCGGCCTGTGCCCTCCATAGCTCTGTGTGACATGCATCCAATGAGAGCGCTGTTTCTGATTCCTCGAAACCCTCCACCAAAACTTAAGTCAAAGAAATGGTAAGCCCTAAACACACACACACACACACACACGCAGCAGGATGCAAACAGCAGTGTTTGGGATTTCTCTTCTAAAAACAGGGCCTCTGAGGGGTCTTTGTTGTGGGTTTCATGCATCTGATAAAAGATCTTCCAGCACTCTCGTCTTGAGAAGAAAAGGTTGAAAGTAACGGGCATGTCTAGATATATCAAGATAAAGTTTTTTTCTTGTTTTGTTTTTGTTTTGTTTTTTTAAAGAAGTCCAGTCATCCAGATTAAAAACCCACTGGTGTGTGTGTGTTCTGGATTGAATCCTATTTAGGGTTTGATTATCAGCCTCTTTCCTTTCTCTCTCCATATTTTCTGTGGATAATTGATAGGCACTTGTTGAACTCATGGTGGAACTGTCATGCTGTCTTTCATTCAGTATTAATGTCATCTGAAAAACGCTTTCTATTGGTGCTTTTAATAGCGTCAATGATTTGGGGTGAACTGCTTTCCCATTTCACTCCAGGCCCCCTTGAGGCAGAAAAATAAAGCAGCCCCACATTTTCCTTCCCAGTTTTCTATGACTTTACACACGGCGCATGTCACTGATTGTAGAGTGCTTCTGTAGGTAGATATCATCGTAAAAGTTGGACTCGTTATTTTGGATTTGCTTTTCCTCGGTAGAGTAGCGCTGGGAGAGGCGATTCTAGCTTTTATACTGTGGGTGAGTGGAAATACTTATTTAAGAATTATGTGGAGTGTTATGCAGTTCAGTGAATTGAATATTTATTTAATGTTGTCTTCTCTTCTGATTTGTTGAGTTTTATGGTTGGAACTACAATTTGTTGCTGGTTTTAACCCTACAAAAGCATTTTTATCATATTTGCTACATGAGTTTCTGAGACCTCCATCTCCTCAACATAATCAATACTTGCCTAAAAAACCTTAAAGTCTTGTTTGTTTTTTGTCTAAAATTAACATTGTTGCTAACAAAAAGTTGCCAAAAGCGCCGAATGTATCAAATGTGATACAAAAAATATATCATCAACAACATGATATAGCAAAAAAAAAAAGTGGATTTTAAAAAATGAGTCTTTAAATTAGTGATTCGGTTTAGAGAATTTAGTGTATTCACAGAAATGTGGAGGAGGTTAAGTGATACTTTGTTACGTTAGTGTGTCTGTTGTTAAACCTGCTTGTAATGCTTTCACATTTGTCTGTATTTTGTCTGCAGGTCGAAGCGTTTCTTGTCGTTCGTTGATAGTTGCCTGATCAAGAACCATCTACATCGACCCACCACAGATGTCCTACTGAGACACGCCTTCATCAAAGACCTGGCTAACGAGAGACAAGTTCGCATCATGCTTAAAGATCATCTGGACCGAACCAGGAAGAAGCGAGAGAAAGGTCAGGGCAAATAAAGGCAGTAAATTTAAACCATAAACAAGCTGTTGGCTGTTTTCCTGCTGTCTGTATACAGGGTGGTTTACAGTGACAGAAGCTAGGGCTATTTTTCTGCTCATAGGCTGCTTCACATTTTCCAAAGTCATCCAGCGAGCCAGATCAGAGTCTTTGCTGGACCACTTGTGTCCCCTGGGCCTTGGGTTTGACACCACTTCTCTGCAGGGTTCACAGTTTAATTCCACGTAAAACAAAGGCTGTCATATCTGCACTACGCTGTTAGAATCTGAAAATCCTTTCAGGTGTGTCTAAGTGTCAGGGGTTTTTCAAAGTAAAATGTCAGGTTGAATTTATCACCATGTTTTAAAAATTGACGGTATCTTCTGGCTTTGAGCCCAGCCGTGGTGGATAACGCCGCACACTTGAGCTGAGAGTGGACCAGCTGCTCTCACGGCAGCAGCAGCTGTTTCGCTCAGGCTGCTCAGACAAACACAGCATTTTGCCTCATTTCTTGCCTGCTGTTTATGGAAATGATTCATTTGGTTGCCATTTGGTACTTTTGCATATATTCTGCTTTGTTGTATCTTCATTCATTTTGTCAAAGCTTATGAAAACATATTCTGATGCTAACAGCGCCGGCGAGGCAGACGAGGAGAGCGCAGCAGCGGGAGAATGTTAGGTCAGGCCGAAGGGAAGTCTCGGGCTGACCTTTGCTTTCCTTTTTCTCCTGCATTCTTTTATAACAATGTCTCGCTCACAAAGATGGACGAACGAAGTGAGGACGAAGGGAACAAAAGGCATAGAAACAGACAAAAGAACAACAAATTAGGAATGTGTAACACGAGGAAGCAAGCTGTGAGACGTATAGTGTGAACGTAATTTATCCTCCGCTTACTCTGGATGAGCTGCATGTGCTGAATCACTGATGCCAAAATGTGCAGTCAGACAGTGAGAAAAACAGTCAGGACGGAGATATTTATGACTCTCTTTGCTTTGTTCTCATGTCAGTATTCAGACAGTGTAAGTAATCCTCATAATGTCTATTAGCTTTATTTTTCTTCATTTGCAAAAGTGAGAGAGAGAGACGCTGAAGGGAAGTAAGGAGGAAACGAATCACCATCTGGTTCTAATCTTCTGTTGGCTTATAACAACACTCTAATGACTGGTAGGCTTTCTGCTGTATGCGCTGTGTGTATGCAGTGTGTATAAGGCCATATTTGTGATTTAGTGTGTGTTTCTGTTCCCCTGTGCCCCTCCACAGTAATGAAATGTTGGTAGTGTTACTGTGAAGAGAAAAAACTTTGCAAGTTCTGCAAGAAAGGGGGAAAAAAAAGAAAATCAGTGCGTCCGGATGTGATGCAAAAACGGATGTGTCATTCATCATACCCAAGAGTGTAGTTTGGACAAAGATGTCTGTGTTTTGGAAGATGAGTCACTCCAAAAAGAAATGATTAAAGTCCCACTTTTCAGTCAGGAAAAACTAGGCCGTCCCCTCCAGTCCTTCCCGTGTCTTTCAGCTCCTTTGGAGCCCTTCAAGCATGACATCACCACCATATAAAATATGCTTTTGCCCTGTTTGTTAACAAAAGTCTTCTTTTCTGCTTCGAACAAATCCACCTGTGTTGTGTTGCCTTTTTGGCTTCTTAATGGCAACATATGGTGTGTCAAGTTGATGTTCAACTCACCCCAAGCTCCTATCACACCATATGGTGGCCAAATGTTGTTATAGGAAGCTGACTGGACCCATCTTCATGTACTGTCAGTGCGCCCCAGGGCAGCTGTGGCTACAATGTAGCTTGCTATCGCCAGTGTGTGAATGTGTGTGTGAATGGGTGGATGACTGAATGTAGTGTAAAGCGCTTTGGGGTCCTATGGACTAGAAAAGCGCTATACAAATGCAGGCCATTTACCATTTACCATTTACCCCCTTGGAAGAGTGATTGATTTTAGTGCAGTGTTCATGAAGGCGGTCCTGGTTAAAAATGACACTGGGATAGTAGCATTTTTAAACATTTCCTACCTGTGCTAACACATGCTTGCATGCATTGTGTTGCCGTGTGTCCCTTGATAAAAGGTGTATGTGGAAACGAGAGACACCTTTTAGATGGGGAAGCACTGCTGTCCTGAAATCTACTACAGCATAAAACTCTGCTCCTTTAGGCTTCCATAAAGGAAGCCTCTTTCATTTTTTGCTGAATAACTTTGCCCACACTAGACTTTTGTGTGGCTTTGATAATGACAAAATTGCTACTGGCAGCAGACGATGAAGGGGGAAGAGGGTAGGGCATGGAGGAAATTTTAATGAAATAGCGGCTTGCTCACAAAGCCAGAAACACAGATGAGAATTCCCACCGCGGTGCTGACACATCAGAATCGTTCACCCAAGACACCACCCGTGAGCGCATCGCATTTCTAACGCGTCAATTTACAGTAGAGCGTGCAGTGCAGCGTGTGGATGGTGCGACTCGTCAGAGAGTCTTCACTTTCTCTGCATCTGGGGCCAGATGCATGAAGGCCTGGTGACTGACGTCATACAGTGGCTGTTTGTGCATCAAGTTATTTGAAATGTCAGTGAAAGGAAAGACAAAGAAGAAGCAAAAGTGAAAGAAATGCACTCGCTCGAAGTAGAGAAAAGAAACTGTTTTATTTTGGAGTTTCAGTTCTGGAATAATAAAAAGAATAATCTGTAGAAAAAGAGAACGAGAGCATTGGTGCTGCAAGGCAAAAAGGAGAAATGGTGTAACCACTCACAGCACAAAAGGGCAGATTATTACTACAGCAATTTATTTAAGCACCTACAATTACCAAAGAGAAGAAAAAGTTTCACGAGGTTCAGTACCCATTAAATTATGTGCCAGATGACTTAAACTGGAGATATTCATACAGATGTGCGTCTGTGCGCTTCTGTAAACAGGACAAAATGTTCTGTGATATCAGCTGTTTGCCTAAAGGTGAGATTGTGTCTCAGCTTATTTTTCATCGGCATCATTTTGGGTTTGACTCTGAAAAAGTGTGAAGTATCAGGACCAGTGTCCATGTGGGAAA
This sequence comes from Astatotilapia calliptera, assembly GCF_964374335.1. Classification (NCBI taxonomy): domain Eukaryota; kingdom Metazoa; phylum Chordata; class Actinopteri; order Cichliformes; family Cichlidae; genus Astatotilapia; species Astatotilapia calliptera. The sequence goes on from NC_137423.1 coordinate 20,941,575, forward strand.
AGGAGTACGTGTATTTAAATATCACCATGTTGGGTGCTGCATAGTAACTTTTTACTGTATCCACTCCTCCTCGCTTTCTCTTCTCTCTCCTTTTTACTCTCTCAGAGGGCCCAGAGTATGAATACAGTGGCAGTGAGGAAGAGGATGATGAGGTCACAGAAGAGGAAGGAGAACCCAGGTAAAGCTTTGTCACGCCAGGCAAAATATTATTCACCAGAAATTAAAGCAGGACTCAGTTACTACATGATCCTTTGTGAAGTAATAATCACACTAAGCAACAAGCTGTCAAGCACACATCATGCGTCTGCCATATAAACATATAAATGATTTTTTTAATTGTTATTAGGTCTTAAGTGATCATTGCTACTGAATCACTACAGGTTATGTTTTATTATAAGTCCACAGACAGATGTTGCTGTCCCTGGATGTCAAATAGCAGATGGTGCCGTGCACAGAGCTCACTCACTCCTAGAGTGAGATTAATGTGTGTGTTTTTGTTGCTGTGACCACTTTCCCTTCGTCCTCACGTTAACTCGAGCACGTCACTCGCACTTGACTTAATGCCGCTCACGTGTCTCTCTCCATCAGCTCCATAGTCAATGTTCCCGGCGAATGGACGCTGAGGCGGGAGTTTCTTCGACTGCAGACAGAAGATCACGAAGGCGGCAGAGACGTAGGGCGCGGAGGAGGTGGTGGAGGTCAGCGGGGACAGCAGGTAGTTTGTTTTGTTCTGTGCAGTTTTGTCTACATGCATATAAATTTTAGTAAGATGCAGAGAATTACATGTGATACATTTATTATGAGCAGCAGGTTATTTTACTGAACTATTTCACATTTAGCAGTTAGCTTTCAGTATCGTGTCAGGGTTAGACAGCACTCCGCTCAACGGTGGATGAAGTCAAACATGAATCGGTTTTCTTAGTTGCATTTTAAGTGTGGTCATGTTGTATTTGACATCCAGGCGTTGCAGCAGCACAGGCAGCAGCTGGAAGAACAGGAGCGATACAAGCAGCAGATCCTGGCTGACAGACAGAGGAGGATCCAGCAGCAGCAAGAGCAACGGCAAAAGTTAGAGGATGTAAGTGCTGTTATTTACAGTGGTTTCCATAGGATTCACTCCGCATTGACACATTAATAATAAAATATTAAGAGCGAATATAATATTTTATTGTGTGTGTTTAACTTCCTCTTTCACCTTCCTCATATCGAGTCTTTAAACTGCGACCGTTGTGACTTTATGTAGTTTTACTGCAGGGAACAATGTCAGCATAAAGCCTTAATGTTTGTTTAATACTTACATTTGTTAGGTTGATTAAAACAGTTCCCTTTGTTGTTGCCTGCAGCAGAGGCGACAGCTGACAGACTGTGCCTTTCAGTGGGGAGAGCTGCAGGAGGTCTTCCTTGGGGAGGAGTCTGAGCTCCACGACAGCAGGATCTTAGTGGATGAGGGAAACAAGAGGAGCGACAGGAGACAGGTGCAGATGAACTTTTGACTTGGTAGCAGTTGGAGGATCTTTTTATACATGCATACTGAGTCCACTGTAGGTGTAGTGGTGAATTTCCAAAGCTTAGGTTTTACAGCAGTGTTATGATAACCTTACAGGAGACCTGTTACGTTTATTTGCAACTTTATCTGAAGCGAGCCCTTTTTGTCACGTCCTGAGCTCAAGATGGTTCAGTTTTCTCTATGCGCAGATAATATTAGCAAAGCTAATATGGTAGATAACCACAACTTAATGAAACTGCTTAATATATTTATCTTAAACAGTTACCATTGTTGTTGGTGCTTTCCAAAAAAGCTTGTTTGGTTTGTTAATATGATGTCGCTTGAGGAGAGGACAAAAGCTGAACTGCGTGAAGGTGGACAGTGATTGGTTTAAAAACATCAGATGTAAGCACTGATTCTTAGCTGACCAAACAGCTGTTGGATGAGCTGTAACATGTGTCCCAGGCTCTCCCACCGTGTTCATGTCTTTACCACCTTCTTCACCTGACGAGTTTTAAAAAACATGATCAGAAGCATCAAGCAGACACACAGCAACTTTGTCACTTTGTTTCTATCATATTCACGTGCTCGGTTGTTTAATTAATTAAAAAAAAGCTCCCGAGGGGAAGATCAGGCTCCATAGCTGCTTAATGCTCCGCTGTGTTCGTCACCTGGCTGCTAACTTTGTCTGCTGCCTGGTGCTGGATAAGTAGTCTACAGTGCATTAAACAGAGCCTTTTTTGCCAAAAACAGCTGCCTACTGAGATGGAAATGATGCTGATGAGGACTGTCGGGATGGAACAAAAGTGAAGACGTGCATAGTGATAAGTTACTTCTTGCTGAAATGTCTTCCCAGTAGGCTGACTGCTGCATGTCCTTACTAACCCCTGTGTTTGAGACATAAAAGCCAACACAACAGCTGAACGTGTATATGTGAGTGATAGGAGTGATAGGCCCCTGAGAGTCTGACCTGGGTACCAAAACTGCTCTGACCTCCAACAGCTAATCCCTAAAACATCTCATGTCTTTAGATTATAGTTTGAGCAAAGTTATATAATGTCTGTGAAGTAGCTGTCAGAGGAGTTACTTTGTGACAGGTGACTGAAACACTGTGTGTGTGTGCGTGTGTGTGCACGCGCGCGCATGTGCTATCTACATTTGGTTCAAGCTTCAGAAAATAAAGCTGTGATGATGATGATGTGCACGGCACTGATAGCGGGTGCACCTGTCAGGCTTTGTCACTTGGGTGATAAAAACACACCTTCAATGTAACAGAGTGATGAAGGACCTGGTGTAGTCTTCTCAGTTTTTGAGGACTTAACTGGTGCAGGTTAAGAATAAAGTAAAAGAGGAGGTCTGTATTTGGACATTTTTTCACATTTCACTGTACCGCTGAAAGTTTTCTGAATTATTTGGAGTTTGAATAAGTTTTTTTTCCCCATCAAGACTGTTTCCCCCCCCACAAAGCTACAACATGAATATGTTTTACTTCATTAAAACTCAGTTTATTGCATCACAGAAACCTGAGACCATGAGAATGACCTTTTCTGTGAGGCAGTGTTACAAAGTAACTGTAGCTATGTGTGTGTCTGTATGCACACATTTAACAAAGTATGCTGAGACGGTGAACTGTCTGTATCAGTTTCAATCATTTTGAGCAAAGACACAAAGACACTCTTTTTACTGTTTTAGAAATTCATTTTTTACTCATTAATTTTGACACATGCTTAATGAATCTATTCCATACACCAGTGGGTTTCAATAGGTTTATATTAACACTGCAGAGCAGGTTAGTGACTGGGGATTCTTGTTGAAGATGCTGTATTTAAATGCTATTAATATCTGTCTTATTTTAGTGTGTGTGTGTGTGTGTGTGTGTGTGTGTGTGTGTGTGTGTGTGTGTGTGTGTGTGTGTGTGTGTGTCAGGGAGGTATCTGTACGTGTTAGTCTGATTACCTCAAAGTCATTAAGGTCAGCATGTGTAATGGATCTATCTGATGCTTCATTAACTTTCACTGTATGTGTGTTTAATTATGCGACAGGTTCAGTGAGCACATGATGTGATCTTGTATTATGTCAGATGAATAGCACGTCTGCTGCTCCCAATCATCGCACACATCGATTGATTTAGCAAGTATTGCGTGATGTAGTTCAGTTCACTGTCAGCGGCTTCAGACTGTAGAGGTCGCCTCTCCAACTGGAAAGGGAATACTCATTACACAACCTTACTTTTTACAAATCTAAATGATTTGTAGCAAGTAAGGTCTGATTTCCCTTTAAAGAGTTGCAATGTGACATTTCTTACAGTAGTGGTCAGGATGGGTTCCAGTTCTCACTGGATTAGTGGTGACGGTCACTTAAAAGGAGCTACAGCTGCAGCATGGCTCTGCTTTAATCGTGATGTCATGCTTTGAATCCTCCTGTATCGTCACAAAAACTTGGCATAGTTGTTTTTGGCCTTTTTTAACTTTTATTGACAGATACAGTGAAGAAATGACTGGAAAGCAGAGGGAGAGAGAGACAGGAGAAGGCATACGGCAAAGGGCTGTGGGCCGGACGCGTATGCCATGTGGTCGCCTGCTCAACACACTGAGCTAAACTGGGCCAGTGTGTTTGACTGGATTTTAAATCATCGTTCTGACTGGCACACATTTTCATGGCTTAAACCTGAGTATAAAATGGTTTTCTGGCAAAATGCAGAACAAATCAGCACAATATCCTTTATTTCTATTGATTGGTGACTTTCATCTAATACCACCAGAAGGTCATAAACCACACGGTCCAGATGACACATGTGAACAATACATCGAGTCGGTCACTTGAAGCTGGTTATAAAAGTGATTCGGTGCACACGCAGTTTTATCTTCTATCACTTTTACAGCAGTAAGCTTGTCTGTAGGCTGCTACAAAACTGTGTTGGTGCCTAAAACTAAAATTATCTTTCTATCAGTTGAACAGGAGAGGATTTTATTGTGCAAATTACCAGTAACTTACCAGTTTAAATCAGATTAAGGTTTAAAATGTGCGTGACTGTGGTTGTGACCAGTTTGAGTGACAGCTGCGAGCTGTCTCTGAGGGTTCACCTCAGAACTGAACCTCGTGTTTGTGGTTTTAGTTGCTTTGGAGGACTTTTAACACATCCTTTCAATCTAAATACAAACTCATATGTAATGTCACTGTGGCTTTGTTCTTGTTTTCCTGTTGTCACGTGTATCAGTGTAGCATGATTCCTGTCTCAGGTGTAATTGTTAGTGCTTCCTTGTTAACAAAGCTGTAATTAGTTTGTAGACTCAAGGCCTCGGTTCTCACCCTGCAACAGTTTTGTCCTTGCGCGTCCTCACAGTGGCACCATCGATTGCTCGCAGATGAGGTGAGCTTCACCTTGGATCACTGCTCAGAGGGCGCTTACGTTTGTCCTGCAGACATTTGATTTGTAATCAGGTTAAGCTGCCGTTTCAGCTTAAACCCTGTTTAGTGTGACCCTTCACATCAAAGCCCAGTGAACACAATTTGAAGCCAATGGTGCAATCACTGAAAATATTTACATAGATTAGATTTGATTAACCAGTGTAAATGCAAAAAAAATTCAGTTTGTGCTACTTAGTTTTTTCTCTTTTTTCAGAGAAATTCAGATGAGGTTATAATGAAATATTTAAAGTTGAGTGTGGCGGCTAAAAGCTTTGTGCCATCTTGCACACTCTGAATATTTTAGTTCCCACCTCCTCAAAACCTCAGAACATCTTAATTAAAGTGTGTGTGTGTGTGTGTGTCCTGAACAGGATCAGGCAGGCAGACAGTGGAGTGCCGATGTGTCAGTGAGGCCTCTGGACTCTGTGGCGGAGCAGGTAACAATCCTTCACTTCATATTTGTTCATATATTTGCTTGTTTACCTGTCACTCACATACGAGTGACAGCAGGTGAATTTTCTCTTGAAATATTCCAAATGTGAGCCGATCCTTCATGTGGTCGATGAAAGCAAACAGCGTGGGAGTGTCCAGACTGCACCTCGTGTCTCTTTTTCTCTTGCTTTCTTTCACCATCTCTGTATGTTCTTATGAATGTGTTGCATGTTGTTAGATGTGTTATAAACCTGGATTCTCTTTTATTTTTAACACTTCATGAACAGCATCAGTGTAAACTGTTAACTTCTCTTATTTCTTATAGTTACAGCTTTTTTTTTTCTTGTAGCCTGACAGTAAAATTGAAACTATTCAAAGACTTGTATTTGTTTAAATCTTTCTTAAGTAGAAATTTTCTGACATGTGAGGTGAGAAAAAATGTGTTGCTGACAAGAGAATAAGGTTTAACCCAAAGACTGAAATGCAGACAGAGAGACAGCAGCTGGCTGTTGTTTGCGTCTCGGGTGGATGGAAGATGAAAAGATGTGCGAGTGAAGGCAGATGAAGAGTCAGAGGTGAAGCAGGTGGTGGTAATTGATCGTCTGCGTTTCATGTTTGAAGTGAAGTTTACGGAGGGTGACAGACCTGTTTGTTCTGGTGAAGTTTATTATTTAAAGTTCTCAGTCAGACATTAGAGGTTTGTAATTTTCAGTGTGAGACTACTGCAGGAATGCAGAGAAGTCTCTGAGGAATCACTGACTTACACTTTACTGTACCGATAGCATCAGTTCTCAGTTTAAAGCCAAACCTTATCACAGCTTGGCATCTCTTTTTGTTTTAAAAGGCTTTCCTCTCCATCTCTCTCTCCACTGATCCCAGCACGCCTCCTATCCTCAGTTGGGTCCTCCTTCCATCCATCCCTCTGCTCGCAGCATGGGATCTCTTTTGCTTCCAGCAGCTCTCTTTTAACTTGTCTTGGGATGATACTATCTAACCTCAGTAGATGTTTCAACATAAAAATTTGCAAAACATGGTTATATTTCTAATGCTCATACTCTTCATCTCCTTCTTTAGTTCTAAAGACGCACATCTCTGTATTGTTATGATTTTGTGGTGTGATTAGACTTCTTAATTTGTACTCCACCGCCTGCACTGACTGTTAAATGGTAAATGGCCTGTATTTGTATAGCGCTTTTACTAGTCCCCCCTAGGGACCCCAAAGCGCTTTACACACCCAGTCATCCACCCATTCACACACACATTCACACACTGGTGGAGGCAAGCTACAGTTGTAGCCACAGCTGCCCTGGGGCAGACTGACAGAATAATTACATTATACATGATCTTTTCTGATGTGAGAAGTACACATGTATTGTGTGTTTGAGTCGATCATTTTTCCTTCTTCAACAGTTCAGTCTGGTTTGGTGTTCGGTGACTTTTTAGACTACAAACAGAATATCAGACCTTACCATGACACTGAGTCAGGAAAGACTGCGTTTCGAGTGATCGTGGAGTCGGGTGTGGGTGAGATGGGTAGGTTGGCGAGGCAAGAGTGGACAAACTGTGCTTGTGGGCAGGCAGATAGAAACGCAGACTGGTGGTGGAGGCAGAGTGAGAGCAGGCAGGTGAAGGCTGCTTTTGTGCTGCAGGAGGGTGGAGGCTGAGCTGGGCACACGAGAGAAGTGAAGAGCTGACAGTCAACTGAGTATAAGAGACTAGAAGCACTAAGGTGACTAAAGTGGGCAGCTACTAAGTTAAGTTAATTGCAGTTTTGAGCCCCAAATGTTCATCTGAGTGAAGAAATCTGATTATTTATTTATTATTTTATTTTATTTAGAAAGAGGGGCAATACATATTAATGAACATTTTAACAAATGTAAATATGCCAGATTATAGCCTTGGGCTAATTTCCATCTGCAGACCCTCTGACAGGTTGGTGTTAAACACAAGTTAGTAAAAACATACAGAGACAATATTTACAGATCATGTGACAAGGACAAAAACAGTGATCACATTATACTAGAACAAACAATGACAAGAAGAGTGGACAACAGAGGACAGTATAGATTTCGATAACGGAAACACATCAATTATATTGCACAAACCCCAGTAATAATAATAATAATAATGGATTGGATTTATATAGCGCTTTTCAAGGCACCCAAAGCGCTTTACAATGCCACTATTCATTCACTCTCATATTCATACACTGGTGGAGGCAGCTACAGTTGTAGCCACAGCTGCCCTGGGGCAGTATTGCACATGCGCTGACTGTCCTGATACAGACCCTGTGCACGAGAAAATGCTTCCTGTTCCTGTTAAAACTTCCTGTTTTAAGACCGGACGTAGGGTTGTACATTTCCGGTAGCTTTACTTTGAGGTCAATCGCTACTGTGAAGATGGATTCCTAAATTATGCCCAAAATTGCGTAAAGTTACAAAGAGCAGAGGTGGGAACACTCACCACTGCTGTGTCATAAAAAAATCAAATGATCAATTTTGACGTTTGAAGAGTGCAGATCGATTGGTTGTTTACATCACTCAACACGAGCAGAACAGCATTACTGCATGCAGAAGACACCTCGTCCACATCTCTGTATAGTGACAGTTCTTATGATTGAAACTGGGAAATGTTCAGCATTCAAACTACAGGTGAACATTAGTCAAAGGTTTTCCCATTATGTCGATATGCACAGGGCAGCAGCAGAGTATGGCAGTCTGAGTTTTACTCATTTCCATCACTGTAACAGAACACATGGATTTCCTCTGTTGTCTGTTTTGGTTCTATTTTCTCTGTTCAGATGTTTATCTTGATTGAGGTTTATGTTTTAGCTGGAAGAAAAACAAGCTCTGGTTTGAGATTATATATAGATCTGAAATTAGTGATAGTGATTCTCTATTTTGTCTCCGTCTCACAGTGTTGGACAGCAGACGGTGTGTTTGTAATGTTTCTGTGTGTAGGCCTTGTGTTCAGGCGCAGTTTAGTTAAACAGGATTAGGAAACTATGCTGTGCATTCTGACTGCGGCTTCCATGTTGTTTCCTCATTCTCAAGAAAACTGCATTAAAGTGATTTAAAGCAGTTTTCCCTCGATGGCAGCAAATACCTGAGCTGCTGTAGTTGTTGTCTTAAGCACAGACTGGACGTCGTTGTTAAATTGTTCTCACAAATCCTGAAGCGATTTTTTTTAACCTACTTACTTTCCCCGTGTTTCTGTTCTCTAATAAACCACTATAACAGTTCATGCTTTAATATGTCATATTTATTGTCATGTGACTAATGTGACTCTGGCCAAATCAGACCATAAAGCAGAGCGTGCAGTTTTAACAGATCTGATACTGTGTGCTGAAGGCTGATCTGCTTTAAATATTGCCAGGATACATAAATTCATCCATGTTTTTGTAAAAAAAAATATAATTTTAAATCATGTTCCGGACAATATAAAATTCCTGTTGGATGTGTTTAAGAAATGAATACATTTATAGTTAAATACTGATGTGCAGACGACACCATTGGCTGATTTATTTACAGCTTCATTCCTGTCAGTGTTTGCTGTTTAATGAATGTTTCCCCTGTTTGTTGCTTTACCAGTTTGTGTTGTTGAAACTAGCTTAATAGGCCAGTGTGTGTTATATTTCTGTGCTATATCTGTGGGCTGAGCCTGGGAGTGTCCTTTTCATTGGGGATGCACAGCTAACATTTAACACAAATGACCTTTGTTACCCTCATAGTCGGCATATAGTTATATACTGTATTTGATACAGATGTACAGAGTTAGTTGTACATGAGTTGGAGTGGACCAAACCACGTAGCACTGGTTAGGACAAATTTGGTGCCATATAAAATGGGGTGTCAGCACTAGATTGCTAAAATAAAGCTTAAAACGAAATTTTGTTAGCAAAGAAAATCAATAGCCACGTCTTTAGTTTTTTCTACTACAATTGATTGCTAAGCATGACCATTTAAATTGACGACTTAAAAGTGACCGTTGTACAGTTAAAACACTTATTTTAAGTGTGCATATTAAGCCATTAGGCCATTTAAAAAACCACTCTATCAAAAAAAGGGTTATTCCACATAAACTATGCGTACATTTAGCTGAAGTCCATTTGTCCCGCTATAATTGACATTTGAGTAAAATCACATTTTCATGTTCATGTGGCATCTGCCACTTAAATCACTTTGACACTACTACTAGTAGTTAAATGAGCAAAGATGGTGGGAAACGTTTCAGTTTGTCTTTGTTCATGTGATTGTGTTACATTTGAATCTTGTGAGTAGCTTTGTAAACTGTTTGGGTGTTACTTTGTAACACAGTATACACGCCGTTTAAGAAGGACACTTCCAGGCTTTGTCAGTTTGTATTTCTGCTCTTCATGTTTGCTACATAGAGAGCAGTGGCTCCAAACCAGCTGCTTCAGCGTAAGGCCCAGCATTCGCAGTCTCGGCTTCAGTCGCAAGCCAAGTCCCAGCCCCTGGCCCAGCATCAGCAGCCCTCAGCGGGCAGGAGATCCCACCGCACCCTGCCCAAGGACCAAACCCAACTCCTGTCCCTGCAACACGACCACAGACACAGGGAGAAAGAGCAGCAGAGGAAAAGAGAAATGCCTGTGGCATCACCCCACAAGCTAACGGCTAATAGCGGGAACACTGCTGCTGCCGCCGCCGCCTCTCCCAGGCGCTCTCCAGTCAGTCAGAGCTCAGCGGTAAACCCTGCCCCCCTCAGCCTGCTAGCATCTTCATTTCTTCTACACCCTACCTGGTCTTTTTGTACTTTCTCTTCTTGCTCACCGGTGCGAATATCATGCACTTTTTTATTTGTCGTCAAAGTGCAAACATTTCATTTTTGCAACGCTGTGATGATTTAATCAGCTTTGGCTTTGTTGCTTTTCATGTAAATGCATGATGACAGATGAAAGACTGTCTGTGGGGGGTGGAGGCTGAGGATGCATGTGGTTTCTGGCCTCTATTCATATCATCGAAGCTAAACCACACAAGGAACATGAACATGACCCACTGGTGTTATTTACAGAAATATGTTGAGACAGTCACATGATCGTGGTGATTGAAAAACATTTGTTTCTGCTCCTGATGTTATATTAGACACTCTCCAAACCACAAATTTCTGAACATGTTGAAAATATTTAAGCCTGAGCGCCTCGAAAGGAGAACAGGTTGAAACACAGTCAGGGCTTCACAGAGTCTGCCTTTAGGACTTTAATGTCAGGGAAGCAGAGCTGTGTCACAAATATAATATGCTTTTCGTTATTTTTCAAAGCTATACTGTACAATAGTTTATATTAAACATTAGGGCAGCTCAGCTCAGTCTTCAGACTAGTCTAAATGCACAGTTTCATGGCAGCTCTGTTTAGATTTCCTTTATTTTAGCCTTTGGTTCCATGTAATAAGAGACTATTCATAATATGCTCTTCTCAGAAACACATCTCGCCTGCCATCTCCTCTTTAAATGTTTTGCTTGTGAGGGGCAGCGAATCACAGGAAAGTTTTATTAAAATAGGGTTGGCTTAAAGGGAAAGCTGTATATGTTAAACAAAGACGCCGGTATAAGATAGATGAGGATTATTTTGAACCAAGAACCTGACAAGATGACTCTAGAGTCCAAGAATGAAAAGATGGTGCAAAGATCAGCATAAAAAGTTCCCTTTGAGGTTTTATATTTTCATATGTTGTTACATGCTTGTTGAGAGATTAAAGGCACATTATTACATAAACTAGACCCCCCGATAGTTATGTGGACAATTTCAGTGTATAAACTGTTAAAGAAAATAAACTTTGAAGTAAATCAAGACTTTTTTTTTTCACCCACGACACTTCAGAATCGGTTTAATTTGCCCTTCTTCTTCCTGCACAGGCTGTTTTTGTCTCTTTAGTCACTTCTCATTAGAAACATTTTCACAGTCTCAGAAATGGCATCTTTCAAAATGTCATACACCTCGATGATAAAATTCAAAACTCATTCCAACCTTCATTCTAACCTCATTTAGATTAGCTCCTAACCAGACGACTGTGTCCGTTTGTTTATGTCTATTTAACAACAGACATAAACAAACTTAATGGTTTGTTTTATATTTTAGATGGACTTCCACGAATCAAACTTAGCCAAATTGCTTTTAGCTGCTGGTCTTCCTGGCCAGATGCACTCGAGGCTGGGCTCCGGAAGCAGCTCTAGTCCTTGTACCCCAGCCATGCAGAGAGCTCACTTCATCCAGGTATACAACAGATGTGTCACATAGCTCATGCATGCAATTGTGCAATTCTAACACTTTGGGTAAGGCTACAGTCCCACTAGAGAAAACGATGAATGGAGACCGCTGTGTGACCAAAATTATTGCAGTTAACTTTGAAAGGATCACTTCAACGATGGGGACCAAGTCTGGGGACCACTCAGGCAGTTGCTGTCTTCAAACTTTGGCGCATTAAGTTAGTGATGAAATGGCAACAAGGCAGCTTTCAGTTTTGAGTAGGAAAGGGCATTAGTGCAGTTAATTAAGTCTGTTCCCATCAGACTTGTATTGTTGTATCTGAACCAGGGTGGACTCACACAGCCAACAATGCACAATCTGCAGATCAAACATGACCGTCTTAGACTGGGCCAGATCTAAACGTGGCAAATGTACCAACAAGCAGACATAGCTTGTTCATTTCTTTAATCACCTGCATTTTATTAAAAGCAAGTTTGCTCATCAAAAATGAGGGCATGAATAATGCGTGCAGGGTTTCTGTTTTTCTCTCTGAAACGTGGCATTTAGAATAAATGTTTATAAGGGTGAACTCTTCTGTTACACGTTGCTGTAACAGAATGTGTGCGTGGTCCTGAGAAGAGAGACTCGGGTGGAGCGAAGTTACAAACTATTCCTCCATGAAACCTCGAATCTGTGTCCAGCAGCTTAATGAAGATGCTGTTATTGTGCTGTGTGCATAAATGCTTGCATTTATGTTTTTCTGCAGTATGTGAAACTGAGCTTTGCACCAGGGCCTTGCTCTCTGAAGAAATGTTATGTGCGTAGTTTGTTGGCTTTGCTACTGATGGTGCAGCTGTGATGAGCTGATAGAGAGGAACAGGAACACTCCTGAGTGATAAGATCAACCCTAACTTGACTGTCATTCATTGCATCATTCACAGAACCTGCGGATCATGATGCTGTAAAACATGATACAGAGCCAAAGGATTTAACGTGTGTAATAACTTACAGATGGAAGTTTTAAAAACAGCGTTTTGTCCCGTTGCATTTGGACATTATTTCTTATTAATAATAGCATAGCCGGTCAAATATCAAAGTCCAATTAATAGCTGGATTTTAAGAAAGAAGAAGCTAAGAAATAAATGTTGCCGCTCCTCTGTGTGTGCGCACTGCTGAGAAACAACAGGGAGATTGTGTACCGATTTAGTAACGTGAATAAATGCCTGAAACATTGGAAGCTGCTCTGCTCGCTGGAAAGAAGGAAACGACATGGACTGGATCTGGATTCTCCGTCTCCTCACTTTGACACTTCAGTTCTGCTCCGTTTCAATAAAATCTGTCTTATTGCAGAGGAGGAATATGTGGAGCAACAGGACAAAGCCAAAGTTTTGGCACTGCACACAGTTTTGACACATCCAGCCGTGACAATTACGCACTCTTTCTGATCGCAACTCTAATTCCAAATAAATGAGCATTCCTAGCAGCAACTATCGTGCATGTTGGATGAAGATATGCGTTTCACTGTTAAATTTCAGCAGTGTTCAGTAAATAACCTGCCACAAACCTTTGTAACTTGGGTTTTGATGGTGCAGATAAGTTGCACTAGTTGCAACATGTTGACAATCTGTCTACATTTATAAATGACATAGCAATTAATCACAACCCTTTGCCAACCTACTAGAAAGTGACTACCCTCAGTCCAAGTCAGACCAAGATTTGTTGCCTTATGTTGAAAAGTGGTCAACCAGAGGTTGAGGCTGCTGCACGCTCGTGCCACAACTACTTGCAATTAGCCCCAGACAACAAAAACAAAATCACCATCCAACTATTCATTCTCCTTGGGGGGGTGTTGGAGCCTATCCCAGCTTCCAGGGGGCGAGATGTGGGGTACACCCCGAACAGGTCCCCAGAATGTCACAGGGCCTATTTACTCACAAACCTCTGGTGTTTCTTGGTCCCTCGGAGGTTGCCGTCCTGCTTTTACTCCAGTGTGACTGAAGCCTAATATGCTCATTTCGTATAAATGCTAAGTGCTGTCACGAGGTACTATTTAATAACTTTTTACATTTTTTTTTTTCCCAGAATGAAAATCTTCGTTCAAGTCGGGATGCCCCACACAGCAGCTCTATGTCAGACATGGCCATCTCCCCTTTGTCCCTATTTTCTCCCGTGTCCCCAACTGACAGTGTCTTCTGGGACTCTGTGGAGACTCCACCCAAAGTGAGTATCATCTGTTTTTAGTTTCCAGCTCCTTACTGGGTCACGGTGCAGATTTGATGATTGGCGTGAACGAGACATAAGTTCAAGTGATGCATTTTGTTCTTCTGGCTCCCACCAAAAGAGGAAGTCTTTGTTGTGTCCTGCATCACATGAGCACAGGATAGAGAGTGTGTGCGTGTGTGTGTGTGTGTATTTGGCATCTTGTATTCTGATCAGTTGCCCAGCTAAGGAAGTGGTGCATTGAGCACGAGGTTGTTATGCGGCTGGCGTGTTTGTCGTCAGTCTTTTGTGTGTGCAGCAGATAGGAGGGGAGGAAGGGACTGTGTTTTACCTCGAGGTTTGTTGTGAAATGCCCCCAACTAAAATCATCTTTCTCACATTTACCTCATCTCACCTGCTAATATCGCGGCTCTCCCTGCTAAGTGATGTACAGAGTCGGTGTATTTACCAACAGAACACCATATGGGGTTGATGAAACAACTTATAAGTACTACAGAGACAGCAGGGGGGTGCAGTAAAGCTGTCTATTTGCTGTGTTATGTTGTTGATCTAACAGGAGGCCATATGGTGCTTATAGAGAGAGCAGCTAATAAGTCAGTACACTTTCTTGCAGTGTGGTGACTTAAACAAAGGAGTGGCTGTGAAAACACTGGGTTAAACAACACTACAGTGTGAGTTATGAGGCAGACATTAATGACTTTTCCTGTTGCCTGAATTCACATAACTTACCCTCTGAATAGTATTATGATGAAACTTAGAGGGCATTTTTATAAATCCCTAAATTTATAAAGGTTTTGAAATGCTCTTAAAAAAATGTTTTAAAAGCCTTATATTTGACGTGTCTAGCACAGTTGACGGGAAGCGATAGACACTGGTGCAGCTCAGTGTCTCTGTGGGTGTCTGCGCTTGTGCAGATGCAGGATGTGGGCAACTCGTGAGAAGGACGATAGCTATTTCCACAGCTCTCTTCCTGCATTCCTGGGTGTGTCTTCCTCTCTGTGACTTTGTCACTTGACCCAAGAGATGAGAGGTTAAAAGGCTGCCAGCTGCTTGACCGAAAAATACACACACACACACACACACACACACACACACACACACACACACACACACACACACACACACACACACAGATCTGAAAAGAGAAATTGCTCCGAGTCAGATAATATTTCCACACTCTATGATTTGGAGGTGGCTTTGATGTGTTAAGAGGGGCAACATTGAAATGTTATGAAATAGCAAAGCCAAATGGTCTCATTAGTTTCTCAGTAATAAATGTCTCCTCGAGGGTTATTAAAGATTTTATTGCACTCTGCTCTGCAGCCTTTCAGGCATTGTAAATGTAAAGGTTTCATAACCACATAAACCTTTTTTAGAATTAGCTCTAACATACTTTGAATCGACAGAATATTTAGTTTGAAAACAAAAAATGAAATAATCAGGCGGGAGCTTTGTGTCCACGTGGTTTTATTAAATCTATTTTGCTTTGATCTTTCAGGTCCCAGAGCGCACCACCTCAAAGTATTACTGCAGGGAACCGATGATGGGACACAAGAGGGCCGCCTCAAGGTAGAGCACTAATACATGATGTCCATACAAGAACCAGCACTTGGTTCACCAAGTCGGTGCCAAACGTGGCTGCTAATGCTAGAGGGCTAACACGCGTAGGCTACACTAAGCTAGGTCCTGTTCATAATGTTAGTAGGTTGTCATTACAGTTCAGTCTGTACCAACACAACGAGTCTGGTGTGTGTGCAAAATTTGATTTGTCTGAGGCATTTTTTTGGATCAATTTTTGTATTAAAGTGTGTAATGTGATTGCCATTAGTAGAGACCATCACATGGGTTTGTGACAGAGCAGAAGTGTGTTTAAATGTTACAGGTTGCTCATTTTTCACACATAACAATATCAAAAACTCAGCAAGTGTCACTTGCAGTGACAAACCCACTAATAACTTTTAGCAGCACTTCAGTTTCCTCTTTCTTGAAGCGGTCTTAAGTGCAGTTTTTTGTTTTACAGAAACCCACTGCACACCACATCTGAAGTATTAGACAATAGCAACTAGCTAGTGACCGAATGGGAGCATGCAGCATCTAAATGACTAAACTTTACCCCAGAAGAGAGCAAAAAAAGATCAAATACAAAAACAAAGAGGGAAACTTGAGACTCTTACATGATGACTGTTGGTTTAACAACCATGTTACTCATTGTTTGTGGTGCAAGCAGCCATAAACCTCACCTGGGTTCTTCTTCTGCTGAGAAATGAACTCTTGGAGCAGTCAGCACAGACACAGTGTTTGTTTTTTAAAATGCACACGCCAATGCACGGGAATCAAACTCGATAATTAATGAGTTTTAATGCAGTTTCCAGAATCACAGTGAGAATAATTAGCTTCAGATGCAAAGCGTTGTTCAGCACCTCATTTGTCTACCAGCTCTTCACATTATCACATTATTTTACTGGTGTATATATCATATTTAGTATAAAATATTAATTGATATGAAGTTAAACATTTTATTTTAGTTGTAGTAAACTCTAGTAAACTGTCTTTTAAGCTGGCGAGTCATTTTTCTTTTAATGCCTCATTAGAATAAAATGTCTCTTTACCACAGTGTTGTTGGGCCTGATTTATTGTTGGTGTTTGTGTGGCGCTCTAAGTCAGCATGTCGGCATCCAACTCGGGAGAACAGCAGATCAGATTCATTTAGCCTGGATGATTATTTTTGATGAGATGAAAATAATGGTGGAAAAACTGTCACTGCAGTGACGGCGTGAAGGACGTTCTCAGATCAGGACAGAGAGATGTATAGTGTTGATCACAATTCAGCTCACTTCCTGTCTTTAACTGTCTTTAACTCTGCGTCTGTAATGCTGTCTGTGTGTCTCTCTCGCCATCTAGTGGCAGTCCAGTGTCTGCAGCAGATAAGAGTGGGAGGTGTGCGTCCCATGGAGGCTCCTCTTTAAGCAGCAACCATCCAGGTGTGTGATGCCTAAACACAGCTCACCTCACTAACCTCAGTCCTGTGCTGTTGGAGTAACAGAGCACAGTGTCCTTGCCTTAGGGTTCAGTTTATATTGTGCACTAATAATCTTGGTTCTGCCATCTTTGAACAGCTAAAAGCACTCGTGTTATTTTAGTAATGACATGTGTTTGCAGTGTGTTTGTTTTTGACTGCTGTTCTCAGCAGCGCTTCAAACTTACACCTTACTTGCCCATGTGTGTGACACTAGTGTGAACAGCGTATGTGGGTGTGATCTCATGGGTGCCTGGCGTGGGTTGGGGGAGGGGTGTACGCATGCAGAGTACACTGCAACAGAAAGCACAACAACAGAGCGATGTATTCAAAGCCTGCCCTCTCCACCCGCGTCTCCGGCGAGAAAGAAACAACCAAGTCATCTTTTTCAAAGTTCTGCTTGGTGTGTCCTCTGTGGTCGGCAGCAAGGAAGCTGCACTTCTGCTGGGATAGACAGAGGGGAGAATATGTTTAGGATTTCAAAGTTGCCCTCTGCGTGTAGTTGGAAGGAAACACCGTTTGATGCCTCCCACTCAGTTTGGCTGCTGGCCTCAGCCTCCTTTGTTCGAAGTCACAGATCAGACATTGTTCTTGACAGTCGTGTAGCTCCTCTGTGGTTAGACGAAACCTTTATCTACTCATGCTACAACTGAGAGAAAGCCGCTTACTGCTTTGTAAATAGTAAAAGGAGCGTTTGATGTCTCGATTTATTGAATGTGTGATACTTAGGCTTACTTAGGTGCCCCGATGATGTTATTTCCACGAACACTTTTGATTCCAGCAGCACAGAAAGACTTTCTTCTCTCTCACGCTTGATGGAAACACAACAAACAGGAGTTGTTTCCTGTTTTGTTCCATAAAACAAACTCTTTATAAACAGTCGTTCTTTGGGTATTTAATTACCTTCTTGAACGACTTGATAACCAACCCTAATGTAACTGTCCTGTAAGTCTCTACTTCATGATTACAATGCATCACATGAATCTGTGGAAAATATAAAGGGAGTGTTTGAAGTGACAGCATGACAAAGGCTTTATTTTTAGTCCATTGTTTTTGTTTTACAGGCTAAATCTTTACTGTATTGATTTAGTTTCTATTGTTAAAGTTTGAGCTGCAGTATTGTGCAGTTTTCAGGGAAATGGCTCTAAAACCCAACAGTAAACTACCAACCAGCACCAAGAGCAGTTAGACACCAAGTGGTGAGCCAGATACTTCTGTCATGTGGAGATAAAAGAAAATAGAAAGAAAATAGAGCCCATTTGGACAGAGCGCAGCTGAAATGCTAGTGTATAAGTTTAAGTAAACTGTGGGCTGGACTTTTAAAAGGTGGATTGTAAATCACTTTTCTTCAAATACACTATGAACAACATGCCTCTGTCTTATGGAAACTTAAATATATTTTTATTTTAAATCACCTGGGCAGTTTAGGGAGTCATTATTAAACATTCCCCTGGAAGCTGCAGGTGGATGCTGGAGTTTAAACAGCACACAGTAATGCAGTGACATGAAGCTGAGATTGTGGTTCACACATTTGCCTAACGAGCTAAAGATTGTCCGTTCGATCCCGGGAGGAGATCCAAGTCATTTCAGTCTTTTCCCAGAGAGGGCATCCAACATTTAAAAAAAATCTGTCAAATCAAACATACCGAGCTGTGGTGACCCTTTGTGAATAAGGGAGCATTTTTTAGATTCAGAAGTGTTGCTGTAGACAATGAGGACAGTACAGCTCGAGTAACCTGCCTGAACTAGCTCACAGCCTTGGGTCCATTTACTGTCTTTAAAGCAGTCTGGCAAGAAACAGGTATATTTACACATGAGATTCCACATGTAACTCTCACACTGATTACTGCTGCTAACATATGTGTGTGTCTTAGGTTACTTCAAGCTGGAAAGTCCCCTCCTGCAGCACCACCCACACAGGAAGCTGGATAACATAAGCAGTGGACACACACAGGTAAGTGTTGTTGGAGCATGTGTGCAGTCTCACTGGTTTATAGAGTTAAATTGTTTCAGTATATCATAGTATCAGTACAAAGCATGCATGCACATGTCATCTAGATCCCTCTTCCTCATTGATTTGAAACTTGCTTCATCACATTAACATCAATGATTTTTCTCTCTGTCCAACTCATTTTTCCGGCTACTTCCTTTTCCTCTCGCAGGGAATAAAACCCGCTCTGGGTCGGCTTAACAAGGCCGCAGAATACTCTTCTTCTAGCGATGAAGTCGGCAGCAGTGATGACGAGGAGCGAAGCGGGTAACCAAACACATCCTCAGTGTATTTATGATGCTGTATTCTTATTGTTAGAGGTTATTGTTTAAGAAATGTTCCCATCAAGCTCATCATGTGTTTGACCTGCTCGACAGTTTCTTTTAGCAAAAAAACTAAGTGTCCTGCTGCACATGAAGGAGTGAAGCAACTCTTTTAGTTTCCAAACAGCACTGTGACGAAACATGATGTGTTGCAAGATTTTTTTTAAACTGATATTTAGAATCTAGTAAAAAGTCACAAAATTAGTAATTCTGCTGCATCTACTGGGAGAAATGAGCACTGAAATATTTCTGCTAAGTATGAAGAGGAAATGAAATCCAAGTCTGTTTATTGTGATTTCAATTCCTGTGGCAGTAAACCTGGGAGAAGCCAAGTATCTCATTTGGTTTAACAGTCCTGAAAGCAAATTAGTGTTACTATAGTGTTGTTTGTGAGTTAGTCACAGTCTGAAACAGCAGGTGTCATTAGGATCCAGTGTGTTGCTTTTATTGCTGAAGGATGCATCAGTCTTGTTTCTAACTATGAAATATGACATCTGCAGTCGGTCTCTAGTCTAAAATCTCGAGCGGTATGTTTCAAGGTCTGGCATGTCCAATGGAAAAGGGAAATACTTCAGAGGAATACCCGACGGCATCGTCCTGCAGCCTCACCACAATCTCAACCAGGTACTGAGCAAACACAACCACAGAGCACACGTGACTGTCTGCTCTGTGGTCGGTTGTGTAAAAAAGCTGACTTCCTAAAGCTTTAACATTCATTCATGTGACGCCTCACAGTTACTCAAGTTACATCCTGTCCTGGTATTGCTCTATAGATTTCGCAGTTGGGTTCAGATGACACCTACTTGCTACCAGACCTTCTGCAAAAAATTTCTTCCTCTAGTCCTACCCACAATGCATTCATCCAGCAGCAGCGAGCACGGGAACTTGGCTATTTGAGATCGCCCACATCTCCCGGATCCCCCACACACCAGGATCTACATGTAAGTAGAAAATCAGCACAGATTTCTCAGAGCTTTACTTCTTCTGGTCATTGTCATCATCAGCATCCCTGTTTATCATTCAGTGTACACTACAGCGACGTTCAGCAGTGTTGTTTATAATGAAAACAGTATATCATGCTCTTTATTATGTTGCTGTCATACTGTCAGTTTGTTTCAGTGGTGGATGTTCACGTTGAACACTGTCAAAGTAACTGCTGTGAGCCAAAAGCTCTAAACACTCGATGTCTTTTTACTCTTGAGATCAAATTGCATTGCTTTTGAGGGGCAACCAATCACTCAAAAGTTATCTTATATGATGAGGGCCTTAAAGAAAGACAGAGGATGAATTGATCGGCAGCATCAAAACCCAGTATAATATAAATATGGATTATTTTGAACTATGAATGAAAGCTACTCTAGTAGCATCCAAGAACAAAAGAATTAGATTGTAAATGAGAATAATAGTTGTTTGTTTTTTGTTTGTTTTTAAGACAAAGTGCTGATTAAGTTCAGATGGACTTACAGTTGTATCAGTATTAATGTCCTTGTGTTAATAAATGTCAACAGACTACTTGATATAAACCTTTGGGCTCATTATCATAGCCAAGGTTTAAATAAAGCGACAGACTGCATTAGTTATAAATGTCCACCAGAGGGAGGTAGTGGCACAGGCTGGGAGCTCAGTCTTCCTGGGTTTCAGTTTGGATTTCGAGTTAACGGAACTGTTGTTACTGATGTATGAAAACCATAATTTGTAACTGGTAAATGATTATATAAATGGTTTATGGTTTCATAACTGTAACTGCCTGTTGTGTTGTTTTTTTTGTTCGTGTTTTATTAAAGTATAAAATCTCTTCCCTTGTCATTGTGCTCATCAGGATATCGGCAGTCCTACTGGTAAAAGCCCGACATCATCATCTTCCTCCTTCCTGCCCTTCATTGATCCACGATTGATCCCCATCTCATCACCACCACAGAGCCCGAGTGAGTTTTCTACCAGAGAGCCGAGCTACAGTTTGCTTTGTGAGCACAGTTTAGTTTTATTTTTTAAACTTTTATCTTGAATCATTTTTGCATTCAGCGGGCATTAAGGGCGAGCCACTGAAGAGAGAGAACCACAGGAAGGGCTCCGTGGTTAACGTGAACCCAACCAACATTCGACCACAGAGCGACACGCCAGAGATCCGAAAGTACAAAAAGAAGTTCAACGCGGAGGTTCTGTGTGCTGGATTATGGGGTATGTAGTTTTTATGTGTTTTATGTTGTTTGTGTTTTTAAATGAAGTAGATTCTTTCAGAAAATGATACAAACTGTGTCAGTGTTGATATTTTCTGTTTTGACGTGCAGGTGTGAATCTGCTGGTGGGCACAGAAAACGGTCTGTGGCTGCTGGATCGAAGTGGTCAGGGAAAGGTGTACCCGCTCATCAGCAGGCGACGGTTTCAACAAATGGATGTACTTGAAGGACTCAATGTGTTGATTACTGTATCAGGTATATGTGCTGCATGTTCAAATGTTCAGAGCTACAGAAACAGTGACACAGAGTGCAGCACTCTGCCCTGCATAATGATTAAACTCTGCTTATAAGTTTTGCACAGTAGTTCAAAGAGACCACATTACTGTAACTGTTTAACAGGTTTCTTCAGGTAAAACTGACACTTGTGTGTGGATGACTGCTCGATATTCGTGCTCTGTTCTGGTTTGCTCCGTCACCTCAAAGAAACTGATTGAAACTTTGTCACACTGAAGCAGGAGTCGTTTGCATCCTTCCCTCTCTGTCTGTAGGAAAAAAGAACAAGCTGCGTCTCTACTACTTGTCCTGGTTAAGGAATAAAATCCTGCGTAATGACCCGGAGGTGGAGAAAAGACAGGGCTGGACGTCAGTGGGTGATTTAGAGGGCTGTGTCCACTATAAAGTGGGTAGGTACACTAAATAAAAACAGAATGATATTTTACAGAGCTTCAAACTAATGCAGGTTACAGATGTTGTGTATGTAGTGATCTTTAGGAGCTACGTGTAGAATATGTGGTCTCAGATTTTTCACGCTCCTTACCGCTTGTTTTGTTTCTGTTTTTCTGTTTTCTAGTGCGTTATGAGAAGATAAAGTTCTTGGTGATTGCCTTGAAGAATGCTGTGGAGGTGTACGCTTGGGCCCCAAAACCCTACCACAAATTCATGGCCTTTAAGGTTGGTAACAAATTAATGAAATGCAATAAAAATAAGAGATACTGAAGATATAAGTTCATCAGTCTGTGGAGCTGTGAAATACTAATATCATGGAAAGTACTACTTATTCTACTTATTAGAAGGTTTTTTAGATGTTTGTAGTAATCGTAAAGTCACACAGTAGTTTATCTCAGACTTTTCTTCTAGTTGAAAACTTGAAGCACCTTCCTTTTTACTAACCAGTGTGTGTAGTCATGTAAACAGGCTGACATGCTGGTTTTAGCATGCTAACTAACAGCACTACAGACAAGGTGAAGCTAAGTTTAACATCGCGGTGTAACACCTAAGAACATCAGCCTGCTCAGCTTTCCTTTCCATTGATCGATTCATTGATTAAGTGGGTTATTGCTGTGTTATTTCCACAGTCGAACACTTGCATGTACACAGACAGGACACATCAGGTTCTGGGTCTCATAACCACAGACTCTCAGCAGAGATGTGTCCCATTTCTGTTTGTCCTCTGAGGCCTGAACTACTTTCTCTTCCATACCGTGTCACAGGCCAAAAATGGAAGAATTAGGTGGACTATCTTAGGATGGCAGCTTTTGTGACACTGCATTATTATTAATGGAGCAGTTTCACTTTAGATTATGTAATTAGGCTAATGTGCAAACTTATGTAACTTAATCATCGTGTCTGTGTGTCTGCCCAGTCCTTCAGAACTCTGCCTCAAAAGCCCCTTTCTGTTGACCTGACAGTGGAGGAAGGTCAAAGGTTAAAGGTCATCTACGGCTCCGTGTCTGGTTTCCACGCCATTGACGTAGACTCTGGGACACCATATGACCTCTACTTGCCGACACATGTAAGCATCTGCTCCGTTCTTCGTACTCTTTGAGGATTGTGTCATCACTTCGACTCAGGAGGTTGTGCGTGTCTGTTTGCATGTTTTGTTGGCACTGTTTTTGCCATAAAGGTGTGTGTCGAGTCTGTGATGTGGGATAGTTTGAGGGTTTCCCTGCTCTGCTCCATCACTGTGGCTCAACCTGTAGTTGTCATCGTGAGAGTTTTACATCTTTAAAGACTAAACCGATGTCTGATCTCTGTACCTGCAGCTTTCTGTTAAAGCAGCTTATTAAGTCATTTTCTTTCATTTATCAGCTCTCCAGTCGACCATATCACCTCACTCTTCATCTCTTAGTATACATCTCAGTATAGCCCTCCTCCCACTCACAGTCATGTCAGTCATTACTTTCCTGCATTTCTGCTGTGTTCCCTCCACTCTCCTCCAACACAGTCGATGGCTGTCAGAAACTATTCTTCCATCCGCTTCCTTTTCTCCCTCCCACTGTCACTCTATCATTCAAGGTACCACTGTTCATTTTCTCTTAATTTCATCGTCTCTCTTTCTGCATTTACCAAAATATCATTGCTCGCCCTCACTCCGTCTGTGGGAACTAATATCAAACTGTTGTGACTCACGTTCATAGGTGGTGTTTGAACTTTCATTAAATCTGCAGACACTGACTTGAGTGAAGCTGCTGTCACAGATCTTTTATGCGTGTACGCTGATTTTTCAGCTGATGTTGAAATGTGGATGTTTTGACGAGGCACTGGAGCGTTTTATCATTTCCTGTGTGGCTGTGGAGGAGTTTGATTTGTGATGTTCTCTAGAATTAGCACAGCTTGACCCAACAGATTCATCACAGACTCGACACCGCCTCCTGAAAATGAGACCGACACGAGCAATGACACTAAAGGAGTCACATGCTTTAGTGTCATTGATGCAGGTGGCTGTAGCTCAGGTGGGAGAGTAGGTCACCTACTAACAGTGGCTGGTGGTTCGATCCCAGTCTGCTCCAGTCTGCATGCCAAATATCCTTGGGTGAGATACTAAGCCCATGTTGAAGCCGTCTGTTTACCATTTACATGTAGAAGGTGCTGTTCTCAAACTGTAACGAACCACAGCAGACCCGGTGACATTTTCAAGCTTTTCAGCTTTATTTACACCTGCACAGCAACAACCAATACAGGATCCGGTATAAGCTGGCGAGGCGTGATTGTAGATGCCACTCAGGCGCATCCATCTCACCTGCAGTGGCATCGCAAGCCACACCCTGCCACATAAACCTAATAAACTGAGACTCACAGTCCAGTCAAGTCACCACCCTCCTTAGAGGGCCTTTAAATTAGGCAATAACACATTGTACACCATGTCAAACTAAGCACACCCTTACTACACACTACTGCTGCATTCAGGCTTAATTTTTTCTAATGATGTCTTCATTATTTCCTGATATGTAAAACCTTTAGAATTGAATGAGGAACCGTGACTGTATATGCTATAGCCTCAGTATCTGCATCAGATTCATTTCAGTTTATAGGTCACATACAAAGCGATTTAATCTCAAGTGGGTTGTCCCAGTTAAACTTTGCATAATAACCTCACTTTCACCTTAAAGTACACTCTGAAAACATTCACGGTTAACGACACAGTCACAGCACTGATGAACTGGAGCATCTTAGGTGTGTTTTCAACACCTGTGGCTACAACTCTGCATGATCTCTTTGGTGAAAGTAAACGACTGCATTTGGTGGCTGGAGTCAGCACGGCCAGTATTTCTTTGTTTGGTCCTTGTTGGGAACATGTAAATCTGATTTGTTTAGTGTTTAATATTTAGAAAGGTTACGCTGTAAATGTATTTGTGTCTTTAACTGTGACCAATCGCCCACTGCTGGTACAATTGGAGCAGTTATTATTCTTCCTCTGCTGTATGTGGGCATGTAAAGCTCGCTGTAGCTTGAGTGAGTCATATTCACATTCTGACACATCCTGTTAAATATGTTCTTAGCAACAACTGGAGAGGCCCGAGGCTCAGTTTATATTAAAGTGGTTCAACTTTACGCTGGAAACATTTTGGCTTGAGCCTTTATTTAATCAGTCTTTCCAGAGTCTGAAGGTAATCTGATTCCATCAGTTGATTTACTGTGCAAACTATACAGCACTACATGTGGTGTGGAGTGTGAGTGGGTGGCTGGTTGTTCCAGTTTAATGGTTTATTTAAAGATGTTCTTTATATTTGTCCGCCTAGCATCCATACGAGGAACGTTTAATCATTTTGTGAGTCATTCTGAAAGGACTCGTGTCACAATTCGATTTTTCGGTCACAAATTGCTGCGTGGAGTTAAAGCGATTATAAACTTTCTTTCTGTGAGGTTGTTTTTTTGTTTTGTTTTTTTTTTATACACCCAAACACACACAGCACCCCTGCCACCGCTAAACGTGCTACTTTCTGTAAGCAAGGAGGAGTTGGAGACACATGAAGAGAGAAATTAGCTCTAAAAATACACCCCTTCTGTCCTCCTTCTCTTACCATCATTAACTGTGTGTGTGTGTGTGTGTGTGTGTGTGTGTGTGTGTGTGTGTGTGTGATAGAGAGAGAGAGAGAGAAAGTGAGTGTGTGTCCTGACCTGCTCCCCCCCCCCTCCCTCCTGTGTATATTAAGCGAGCCTGCTCACAGCTGTCTACTACACCGGTGCCTTATGCTGCTGCTGCTGCTGCTTCGATATCATTTCTGCTCTCCTTCCCGTGTTTTCCTCTTTTCTTGTCTCTCTTACATACACACTGGAGCTTTTCTGCCAGACACACTCAGCTGCAGCACTCCTTTAAACCCACTCACTTTCTCTTTCTTCACGCACACTGGAGGAACCTTCACACTGCTGGGGCTTTTCCCAGTAGCTGTTATCTGATACACACTCATTCTTGTCTTAGGTGCATACCCACACACACATACACACAATCAGTTAAAGACGTCAAAACAGTGATTTCTGTTACTGTTAAAATCAGTTCACCTGTAAGCAAAGCCTAACCCTCAAACGTTTTCTCTCTCACACACACACACAATGTGCCCACCCACTTAAAGAAGTATACACACACGCGCACACACACGCGTACAGCCATCTCCTGTTGTTGCCTGCAAACTATGTAACAATGCTGATTCCAAGGCAGAGGATTAAGATTGCGTTGCGGCTGTGGATGCCTGTTCTCATGCTCAGGATTGTGGTGGCTCACACTCTGGTAAGGTGTTCGGTGTGAAGCGCAGTGTTTGTGTCGGGCACAGAGCTCAGCCCAACATTTTCTTCTTTTATTGTAGGACTTTTGCTTCGGTGGAATCTGTTAAAGGATTCATTGACATTGCAGTGTTTGTCCTAATATCTGTAGTTTGTCTGATATTCATGTTTAGAAAGTTGCAATGATTTATTTTCATAGTTAAATCTTGTCAGACCTGCTGCAGTGAACGCTTGGTTGGTTGGAATATTTCATAACTAGTTTGCTAAAAGTGTCTGAACAGATATTTCAGAGTTTCGCGATTAAATGAGGCTTGCAACAAACAAACACCTCTCCTTCACGTTTATGGACTTTAAGGTTGTGCGATATATAAAAATGTTCCAATCGACAGTCCAATAACCGATGATAGGAGGAAAAGTCGTGCAGCTGCAGACTTTTTGATGGGCGGAGCAATGCAATCATGCACGGACTGATTTGCGCATTTTAAATTTCTAAGTTTTGTTTGGAGGGAATATTTTAGCTTCTTTTCTTGTTTGTTTCAGTATTATTATAGATACTTTTTGGATTATTCATTTATTTATTTGAGATGCGCCAAATCCAACAAAAGACTTAACTTTACATCAGAGGGTTTTATGTTCACTGGAAGAGACATTTTGATTTTTAACTTACTTCTTGTTTAATTTGTATTTGTTGTTCGGTCGAGTGTGTCAGACAGATAAACACTGGAACAGCCTGTAAACACGTTACAGTGGGGGAAAAGCTCGTTCCTCTTTGTTTCCAACATTGTGGTTTTTTTAATTTGTTGTTTGTTAAAACGGCGCTGTTATTTTTGACTGCTTCTCTTAGCTTCAACCAACATTATTAACAAATGTACTCACGGGCAAAAAAAATAAAAACGATCAGCGAAAGGCTCCGCCTATCGTCGATAGTCGATGTATTTGTCCAATCACCGATGGACCCTTTGATTTATTAGAAACCTGTTTCTGAAGCGTTGGGTTCATCCTTCAGCTGGATAAGTAAATGGATCTTATCTGGTTAGATAAACATCCTGAGCTGTTGTGAACATGTGTCTGAACTGTTAAATATATTCCTAGGTCACTACTTTGAAGATGTTCTCAGTGAAATAATGTAATAACACTTTTCTGAATGGATTTAAATAAAGTTAAAGTTAGATAAACTTAACTGAGCAGTGAAATGCGTCTTCGAATAAAATCGAATCTCTAACTTGTTTTTTTACTTCCTCCTGGAATTTTATCTTAAATACAGGCTGCTGTGTTCAATCTCTGTTAAAATGTTTTATTAAATTAAGAATCTGAGTATCTGGTCAGTTCTGATACAATGCCGCCATATTTAGTCAAGGACTTTAGTTTCATCATGAAATCTAGTCTTTGAAATAAAGTTGTGACTATGGATTTGTTACGTTTGATTGTTGCAATGGTTGTGCATTTAGACCTGAACCTTAGTCTTTGGATCACCAGTGACTGTAAGATAACATTTAAATAGCATGAAGAAACAGCCTTCATGTTTTCTGCAATCCATATAGATGATAGTATTTTCTGGGGTTTTTAATTTGGGTTTTTCTTTCCAAACAATAATTAAAAAAAAAAAAACGAGTGTTCATGTTGTGTTTGTGTGTGCGTTTCTCTGCAGATCCCGGGTCCCATCCGTCCCCATGCAATCATCATTTTGCCAAACAAAGCTGGAACAGAGGTCCTGGTTTGCTATGAAGACGAGGGCGTCTACATTGACACCTATGGCCGTATCACCAAGGATACAGTGCTGCAGTGGGGGGAAATGCCTACATCTGTCGGTAATGTTGGAGCACACATCTTTATGCAAATGCTATATACACCCATAAAGGTCTATTTTTGTACACAGTGCATCTTTGTGCAGGTACCACTAACAACAACCCAATTGCGATGATTAGTCAGGCACTGCTTAACATCACTGTAGATTTTTCCAGTTCGACTCACTAGATCTGGATGAGCAGCTGTCCTGCCACTGAGAACTTAACCTGAACCACATTCAGTGGAGACAGATCAGGGACAGGGTGGGCTAAAAATAAGATGGTAGTCAATCTGTGTGTGTGTGTTTTTGGGGCATGGAGATGAGGCAGTATTCAAGTATAAGGAGTAAAAATGTAGGAGACATATTTAGACTGTTTTCTCATACTCGTCTGTTTCTCTCCAATCCAGCCTACCTGCAGTCTAACCAGGTGATGGGTTGGGGAGAAAAGGCCATAGAGCTGAGGTCAGCGAACACGGGGAACCTGGAGGGAGTGTTCATGCATAAAAAGGCTCAAAAGCTGAAGTTCCTGTGTGAAAGGAATGACAAGGTAGGAGGAACCTACGACAAAAAACAGCCTCACTCGCTTTATTTATGCACCGTTTGTTTGATTTCAGTTCCTAAAAGCACCGTCTTGTTGCAGGTTTTCTTTGCGTCGGTGCAGTCGGGCGGCAGCAGTCAGATTTACTTCATGACTCTCGGACAGAACTCTCTGTTCAACTGGTAACACTGAGACCAGTTACCTCTGGGATCGACTGGTGGGCGTCTGCCTTCATTGTTCTGGGTTATCCTGGTGATGCTTTGTTGTGTGTTTTTTGGCTTTGTGCTGACCTGCGTTGACCTCCGTGAAGTGGTGGATACCATTGCAAGAGTCTGCTCGATTCCTCCATCCGTCCCTCAGCCTTGTGCAGTCGCCATGTTAAACCATTATGATCAACGATTGAGCTGGTCAAAAATCCGCCTGCAGGAAAAAAGCTTGAATTCATCGCTCCATCATCGACTAGTGACGCGTGGATCACAGCACTGACGCCTGGACATCATTTGCAGCACAAACACACATCCACAGAAATGTTCAAAGGTACAAGCAGCTGTGCCAGCGTCTTTTTTCCTTTATTTTACGTGACGCTTCACCAAAACAGAGGGCTTCACGTGGACGGTTGTTCTGGGATTTCACATGAACACCTGGCTGTTTGTTCAGCGCCTGGATTTTTTTTTCTTTTTTTCAAGAATCAATTATGACTTAATTATGTGCTTAACAAGTATTTGATTGTGTGCATTTTAAAATGCCCAGCTCTGATGCTTTTCTGGATCATCGGCATCCTCACACCTGGATCACAGTTGTTGCTGCACACACCAGAGAGTAATCATCACTTAATTTGTGTTTGTCTGTCAGTAGCTTTGTTCACTCTGTACATCACCTGGGCATTTAATGAAATGTGGGCTGCTTCATATCATTCCATCTTTGTTGCTCGTGCCATGATTACGTCCTTGGAGCAGTTTTAGATCCACAGTGTTCGCTGCCTGTCTGCAATACCTCAAAACTGTTCCGGTATTTATGAAGTCCTTGAATTGATAGAATTGCTTTTATCAGAGTGGTAGAACCCAAACAAACTATCATATTACTGTACTGACTCATGTTCTAGTTTATTAAATACATATCACTATTTTATTTAATATATAGCACTATCAAATGTTAGATAGGAATTATTTTCTCACGCAACTAGTCTGCAAATTCGTTATGAAGTGAGGAAAAAAAAAATACTGATGGGTATATTTGCTGCGTTGCATAGTTTGAATTAGTTTGAATATATGTTGCTAGCACAGCCCCTCCCCTCGGCTCTAAGTGTGAGAGGTCAGTCTACCACAGAACTGGACCACGTCATTTAAATCGCATTTCTTTTTGCAAAGGACCTTAAAAGCCATTTACCATAAAAGGAGCAATTTAAATGTGCAGCATAAATAGTGTAGATAAATAGAGATATAAAGCAAGTATAACTCGCTCTTTTTTTGTATAGCTTGTATATAATCCTGTAAGATGCACTGTTTTCTAAATATTTTATTACACGCCATCTTTACATATATGTACAGAATTGCAGGCTTACGAATGTGAAATTCAATCTTAAAACCGAGTCGTGCATGCCCCCCACGGTCTTTGATTGTGAATGTGAGCTGCTCACAGGACTCACAAACTTGGCTGAATCGTCTAAAATCAAATGTGAATTCTGTTTGTTTGATTTTCTTGTTGCGTGTGTAAGAAAGGTGTTTTGCACAGTTGCCCTCTTATACGCGTTACATCAAAAGCCATCCTGTCGTCAGTATTGAAGAGATCACTGCTAACCTTTGGATCAGTATTTGTTACACTACCCACTGTCGGACCAGTTTTTGATGGGGCAACATGTTGAAAATATAAAATATAGGATATGTAGT
Organism: Astatotilapia calliptera; assembly: GCF_964374335.1. Classification (NCBI taxonomy): domain Eukaryota; kingdom Metazoa; phylum Chordata; class Actinopteri; order Cichliformes; family Cichlidae; genus Astatotilapia; species Astatotilapia calliptera. The sequence goes on from NC_137423.1 coordinate 20,972,037, forward strand.
GAGTTGGGCCTCTTTGTCTTTTATTCAATGAGCTTCAAAGCAAGAAACCAAAGATGAAAGCTTTGATGTATTTGCTTCCTTGATTCTAACAGATTATTCACAAGTGACAACTGATCTCATTTATGAATCAAGTTATTAATTTGATAAACTCTTAGATCACCTTGGAAACTCACCCAGGCCCAAAGTGTTGCAACAAAATACACACAAGTCAATGTTACGAGTGTTTATGTATTAAATATCACAGATGTATGCATTAAGTATTATTTGCTTTGGTAAAGGTAAAGAAATCATTGCGGTTTTCTTACCTTCAAATGTGAATCTGAGTATTTATCCATTTTATTATTCTGTTTCTCCTCTACGAGATTTTGCTTAAACGGCTAACTTTATGTTTTTTACATTATCCTGCACACTCTTGAATTTTGTCGTTATCATAATTGTGCCAAATGTTTTTATATACATTGATACTTTAATTTTACTTTTATTATAGACTTATGACTTGTGAGAAATATTACAGCTGGTTCTGTGAGAATATTTTGAACTGGAAAATGAAATTTTTGTCTTATTGCTAAGTTTTAATCACGTCTTACAACGATTCTTTCGGGGACAGAAGGTGTTTGATTGTCTGACGTACTTAACAAATAGCTTAACGCGGCTATTGTGCATTAACATAGTGGATTGTGACCTAATATTACCAGGCTAAGAGGTGCTCGCTAACAGGGCCAAAATATGCCGTAACTATTAGCTAACTTGCAGCTCCTAGCTAATGCTGTTAGCTGTTATATGAAAGCAAAGCTTGGCTAGCAGTACCGAAATGAGTCACTTGTCTCATAAACAAAAGGACTTGTACACACGTAGCATACTTTGCGCTAATATTTACATAGATTCAGATTGTAAGGCACCTTAAAACTGTTATCCTTGTTTGAAGTGGATAACAACTGAAATTAAATTTGGTTAGATTAAATTCTGGCGAGCATGTCACGAGTAAATACACCTTACCTAGCTTGCTTTTTTTAAATTAACTTTTTTACCAATAATGTTAACATTTTTTAAAACCTGTAGGCTACTGTATATGTGGGTTTTTGTTTTAAGTATGGAATAGGACAAGTACATAGAGACTGTTGCTGTGCTAGCTTGTGGTCAGGCCTACAGGGAAAGGTGACAGTGTAGAACCGACAGCTTTGGTCAGGTTCCTGAGCAGGACCGTGGCCAGACTAGACAGGAGAGCAGACCAAAACCTAGTGCTCCACAGTTCTTATAGTTTTTGTTCAGCTCTAACTTTCAGTTATCGAACAGCCTGTATCTGCTCATCCTGCTTCCACACTCTGTCATACACCTTTAGGGTATATGCTGGGAAATAAACCAGCTCTAAAATGAGTTCTGACTCCATAATTCTCATTTGTCTTCAAAACTGATTAAATTGCAGAGTTCATTATGAAATTCTGTTACAATAACCACTTTTCTTTTACATGGTCTAACATTGGAATGATTGAGAGTATCTGTCTTTCTCTCTGGACTGCTTTAAGTAACAGCATATGAAATCAGCTCATCTGCAAGCTGACCAGTTTGACACCTAATAACAGTTTCCTTTTTATCAGGGTTTATCCATTTATGATCTTAAGCTACTCTTTTAGAGAATGAGGATATTTTTCTGGTTTATTTGAAGCAAAGTGCCTGCTGCTGCCACTCTTTGCTCCCTGTTGCTTAGCACTGGACGATCGCTGTATCACTAATGAGAGCGCGAGGGAACAGCGCACTTCCTCCTACACCTTCCACTGGTTAAAAACGTGATAGATTCTGTATCAGGCCTGTGGTGACTCACATCCTTAACTCTCCCACAAACTCTTTTTCTCTCACTTTTCACAACTCGTTTCCTCTTGCTGCCACTTTTCATCCCCTCAGCATCTTTTCCCCATCTTCAGCTTCATGCTCCCACCCCTGGCTGTCTCTTTAGCTTCCCACGTCCGCTTCCTTTTATTTCAGTTCGGTTCACGGAGACCTGTCGCATCAGATTGCACATCTTTATTGCACCAAGTAGATTTGCACAGCTTTTCAGATTAAAAGTAAGGTTTAATTGATGGAGATGGACCCAAACATTTAGCCCAACCTCGTTATTTCTCCGGATTGTGTTGCAAAGTAGGATGAAGCGTGATACAGGACGGGAAAAAAATGAATACAAAGCAGCTTGCGTTTTTGCAGTATTCACTTAAGTGTCAGCTGTTGTTTTCCACCCTGTGGATGTGATGTGTGGGAGAGTGTGATGAAAACTGGTGTTTAAAAAGGCAGAATTCAGTCTTCAAGGAAAGGAAGGACAAAGTTGGAGGAGGTAGTTAGGAGGTTTTAGTCAAGTGTCAATAGGAGGAGCGAGGAAGAGGCTTCAAGAGGCTTAATTTCTTTAAATAATACCTAGAACATATGTTTAGATATCTATATAGCTTTGGTTGTGATGAAGAGAAGGAGGAAGAGGATGTGAAAGGGGTGCTGACTGCATACATTGGCCTTTTAAGATTAAACATTTATTGCGTCATTCATCAATAAGCAAAATGATTTTCCTGGTGAATTTTGGGGGGGGGGGGGTGGTGATATTTTCCAAAATCCAACTAATTACATGTTACATACATGGTAGTCTGACTTTATTCTTTAGTTGGAAGTTTTTGGTGTTATTTGACCCACAGAACCGTTGTTTTGAGATTATATAAGACCAAATATTATATGGCTAAATATCTGAAAATATATCTGTCTGCTCCTGTGTCATTTATAAGATAATTCTTTTGATACTTTGGTATATTTTTGCACTGGACCTTTGTTTTATGCATTGTACACTGTACCCCTCATGCTTTGATACGAACGCACACTAACTCGTGTTTCCATGTAAAACGGTGAGGCCACAATAAATATGTTGAATCAAGTATCGTCTGTTTCTTTCTAGTTTTCACTGATAGGACGACTTTATTTAATCCACTGATGGGTTGATTTGCACGCTGATATTTCTGATCACACTGCATCTGTCAAAGTGACAAAATATGTTGTGTTTGTCCTTGTTGGCATCAACAGAAACATTCTGTCACTCATTTTCTAATGATGACTCTAATATACTGAAAAGAAAAAGAATATCACATATATGTTTTTAATGCATTTCCCCATTTAGAAAGGATCATTTTATTAGACTCAGATTCCTGTTGGCCAAAACTGAAGTAAGGATAGAAGCCACTAACATCGAGACATCCATGATTTCATCAGGCCACAACTGACCTTGTGCTTGGAGCTTATCTCAAGCAGCAGAAACCTGAGAAAGAAGAGGACCAAGGAGAAGAACCATCGTGGAAGGACAGGCCCCTGCACGGTATGTACCACTGGCAGATAGAGGAAGTTGCTGACATCCAGAAGTCCTACCAGTGGCTGGACTGACAGCACAGAGGCACTAATCATGGCAGCACAAGAACAAGCTCTAAGCACAAGATCCATAGAGGCTGGGGTCTATCACAGCAGGCAAGACCCCAGGTGCAGGCTGTGTAAAGATGCCCCTGAGACAATCCAGCACATAACAGCAGGGTGCAAGATGATAGCAGGCAAGGCATACATGGAACGCCATAACCAAGTGGCCGGCATAGTGTACAGCAACATCTGTGCCGAGTATAACCTGGAAGTCTTGAAGTCAAAATGGAAGACGCCACCTAGGGTGGTGGAGAATAACCGAGCTACGATCCTGTGGGACTTCGTAATTCAGACGGGCAAAGTGGTCATGGCTAACCAACAGGACATAGTAGTGGTGGACAAGCAGAGGAAGAGCGTGATACCGAATGACAGCAACATCAGGAAGAAGGAACACAAGACGCTGGAGAAGTACCAAGGGCTCAGAGAAGAGCTCGAGAAGATGTGGAGGGTGAAGGTAGCAGTGCAGATAACTGCACTAGTTATAGTGACGGGGCGATAGTGATAGGGAACAACATTGAAAATCTCTGTCCAGAAGAGCAAGAGCGCAGTCGTAGAAACAGCAAAGATGCTGTACAAGGCGTGCGAGCTCCCAGACCCCTCGCAGAGGATCTGTAGGGATCCTGTATGGATCAATGTAGGTTTTGCATATTCAGGCATGTATTTTAAACTATCCCAGAAGCTTCTATGTCCATTACTTTAATAAGTGAAGCCTTTTGGAATGAGATGATTCTGTTTGATGTACTCAGTATATTGCATCAGTTAGATCTATGTGAAATATGATGAATAAAGCCCTGATGAGCTGAGCTTGAGTGTGATCTGTTTTCCAAGGTTGTGTATTCACGTCTCCCTCCGTCTGTCCGACTCTCTCTGGTTCTCAGGTTTCTACCCAAAGACTCACTGGCACCGGTTGCAGGTTTTCTGGCCTCTGTCTCTCACACTTGGATGAAGTTTGGTCCGGTCATGACGCCTCCGCCACTTTTTGTAATTTCAGATGGAACAATATATCTTTATAGTTTGTGCAGCAACGTGCAACAAGCTAGCTCTGTGTCAGCTATCCATGGTCATTTGGATTTGGCATTAGCTGTGCACATTAGCACAAAGGCATGAGGCACCGGCTGGGGCAGACTTGAGCTTCCCTATTCTCTTTGACCATTAATTAACACTTCACTCTGCTCTAAATTTGCTCCTTCCGTACCCCTCTAACCAAACCCCACGTGGCTTCCTCTCACCCCCCCTCCTCAGCCTCAGATTCCCCCCTAACCCCGTCCCACACCCCAACCTCTTCAACACACACACACAAGCTCCTGCTTGTGGAGCGTCCAGTAACCAAGCCATGACTGGCAGCCACACAGTCATATAGCAGTTTTGGTTTTAACATTTGGATTTTCTGCTTGTTGGATCAATATATTTGTTGTTATTCTTGGTTTTGTGGCCTGCTGGGGATAAAGCAGACAGGTAAGGATGGGGATATTTTTGCGGAAGTTCACTTCAGATGGGTTAAAGATTGTGTTGAGGATGCAGAGCTGCCTGTTGCTTGTCTAAATTAAGCTAGGAGCATATGACACACAATTACAGCATGGAGGAACTTGTGCAACCCAGCTTGCATTTCAAATCATTAGCTTTTCGGTAGAGACATCCAGAAAGTTTCGCAAAAGTGTAAGTCCAGCATGTGTGGCATGCTTCAAGCCCTGCTCCTTGTCAGGATTCAAAGAAAAGAGAAAGCAAAAGTCAAGTTAATCAGATCATCAAATGGTGTAATTCATTTGGTCCATGGCCAATGAGATCCTGATACTGCAGGCAGTACTGGAGTGACTGAGTTTGCAGCCAGAAGGAAGAGGACAGCTGGAATGATCTGTCTAAAGTTATTTATAATTTATATGCTGCGTCATGTGCTATCTAGCTATATTTCATTGACAATAGTTACCTCGACACGCTATTATTTTAACTACCAACCTTTGTAGCTATGTAACTTCCTACCTACATGCTTATCTAATAACCTACCTTTCTACTCGCCTATCCATCTGTTGATCTACCTACTTACTTTCCCCTGGCTGCCTTCAGCTTCTAGTGACACCACTAAAGATTCTTTGTAGTTACTGTTACAAAACGGCATATATCAAAAGAGAACATCCCAATGCACATCTTTAAATTAGCACAATGATAGTCTTTGAAAAATATATAGGCACACTCAAAGACATTGGTGCAAACTATCCACATAGGATATCGAGTGCAGCAAATGAAGAGGGGAATTTAAAGGGTATAAATAAAAAAAGGAACTGTGTCAGTTACATGTCCTGCAGTGTGAGGCAACATAAGACATACCAGCCAAATTTGAGCTGTGTGTGTGTACAAGCCTGGCATGCCTGTGTGACACTGTGTTCAGCCACTGGGTTCTGGTTGGCCAAAAGAGAGATCAGGTGACCCAGTCTGCGCTAAATTGGTCCTGTGCACAGCCAAGCTGAGGAGGTAGGAGAATTGGAGAGTCATAGGTTGAGGACTAGGATGGTTTCTGGAGTGATGCAACTGAGAAAATTCAAAACGTAATTTCTCTTTGTTATCAGTAGTCCCTTTACAAAGAGTTGGCCTTTGAAATCACCTCTTCACTAAAAAATTAAGTCACTTATTGATAAATGGCTGAATAAGAAAGAAGAGCATGTGCAAAAAGGGTGTAGCTATTGCAGTATACAGTGTGTTAAGTCGATGAGTTGTACAGGGAGCAACAGGCAGGAATGATTTCCTGTGTGGTTCAGTGGTGATTTTTGGTAATTATTTGGTGTTATCCAACATTGTCTTTATCTTGGACAACATCCGCCTCTCCAACACCACTTTAAGGGAGTCCAACTCCATCCCCACAACATTACAGACCAACATACCCAACAACTATGTTGGGTATGTTGGTCTGCTCTGACTTTCTGCTCTGAATTCCGCAAAAAATTTCCAACTGGGAATGTCAAATTTCCGAATTCTGACTTATTTTGGAACGCACCAAAACAACCATTGTTACCAATATTAGCATTTAGCTTAAATTACTACTGTATCTGAACAGTCTCAGAGAAACGCTGGAGTGAACCAAGATTCATGCTGTTAGAGAAGATACAATTTAATTCCTTATCATATCCTGCTGCTATCACAAAACATCATACCATATACAGTATAAACTGACACTAATGCTACATTCACTTACTTAAGAGTCTTCTATTAATTACAAAGATATTTCCTGGAAAGACCCATGTATTAAATATATTTCTTAATGTACAACAATGAATAGTACTAGATTTATAGTTTCAGTTTTTCATAAATAACTAATAATAGCTGTGTGCAGTATGCATCATGTAATGCTACTTTTATCACAACTATTACAACTGAGTAAAGCAACAGTGTGTGCCTTTTTGTATCTTTTCTCTTTGCTGGTGTGCTCTTGGTCTGGTCACAGAGATGTATGGAAAAAGTTTAACATGATGTTTGTGTTTGTGCATTTTGCTTAGCCTGTTATAAACCTCCTACATTCAGTGGTTAATACATTACTCTAGATTTTTGGAGGGTACTTTTCAAAGCCCACAGGTTTATATAAAGGTTGCTTTGTTAGCTAATTTTAACACGGTCCACTTCATTCTGGATTTCTGCTCTAATGTGCCATTCCTGTCCACAGCTGAGAGCTGCTAGTGGCTGAAAGCTTCATGGTGTTGTGTACACCAAAGAGGGATCTGTTTAAATGAGCAAGGCTGGCTGTTTCTTCCTGTTTGTCAGAATCTCCTCGTCGACTGCAGGACAGCTCAGTTTTCTTTGATAACTGTAAATGACACATCTATACATGTTGTTAGTGTATAAAATAGATCATTTATGCTAATAACACAGGTTGGAGGATACGTTTGTGGCACCTGTTAACTATCACCATTCACCGTTTGTAATAGCAAACCAAATGACAAACAGTCATCACCATGACTCATCTCCAAAGGCTGGCTTTCTCCTGTCAGGTGAGAACAGGTGCACTGGAAATGCACTTACTGGAATACTGAACTCAGACAGAGTGCAGCCATCTTCCTCTTTCCCCGTGTTACAGAATCAGTGGGCTCAACATGCTGTTAAAAATACCAGCCATGATTCTTCATTGACACATCAGTGAGCAACACGGAGTCGTGTGCCATACGCATTAGCAAGCCATATTGACAAATTACATGCAAATGTTCAGAGTAGCAGTCTGCCGTAATAGGGACCTACGATTGGTCTAAAGTTATGTGATTTTACATATGCATTATACTGTATTAATGCTTCTCACCACACAGACCAGTCACTGTATTCAGAGCTCTGGTGCAGGAGCCCACCGAACTCCTGGCCATGTTTGACTGGGTATGGCTTCAGGGAAACAGGAGGTCTGAGATGGGTAGCATCTTTCCTCTTTGAGGGCTGCTAAAGGCCAACTGGCAATAAGCTTCTGGACGATCTAGTGATGATGTTTGTTCTCCTTTGGATTCATGTTTTAACATCTTCTGTCAGTCTGGACGTCCTTTCGTCTCACTTTAAACTTTAGGCACTTAGAAAAACTTAATAATCTGAAGGCATGACAGTCTACATCGGACACCCAGGGAGGGAGGTCATACTGAGAAGCCTCCAGCAAGTTGCATTATGGGAAATGTAGGGTCTAATACTGCTCAGTCTTCACCTACACTAAAGCAAAAAGGATGCCACTGTCACCCGTGTCTTTGATTTGCCTGCCGTCAGATAATATCAATGTTACATCCTTGTTTGGGACGTCACTGAACTTGGCTGTCACTGCTTGTGTGCCTCTGTCCATCTGTTGCTTGCCAGGTAGTGGATTTGTTGCACTGCATGAACTTGTCCTGTCCTGTTGTCGCTGCCACAAATTCTGCAGTTATATAAGAGAGACAATTGATACAAAGGGTTTAGCAACAGTTGCTGTTGTATCAGCAGTGGGCTTTAGTACGCGCACACACAGCTGTTTGGAGTGATTATGTGAGGGGAAAACTGGATGTACACACGGATGTCATACATGCCTTAGTTGTTTCTTCTTTCTTAAGCTGTGATCCTCTCATTTAGACAATGTTTAGGCTGTGTTTATTTGACTGCTGTGACCCCATGTAGCACAACTAGTACAAATAGTAACCCAGCTAAGATGTACTGTTGTAGATTAAATGTATATAATTCTAGAGCAAAGACTTTTCTTTACCTCTGCGACTTCGACATGGAGATGTGTTGATTTATCACAGCTCAGACAGTCTGTGCAGTGCTTAGGAGGTGACAAAGTTTAATTTAGCCCAGAAACCTGAACCTCAGGCAGCTCCTTCTCTGAAACCAAGACAGACCTCCCAAGGCCGGAAGGCTGAGATCTGAGGGAGTCTTTTGGGTGTATGAGTCTCCTTATGCCTTCAGTTAGCTCAGATATGGCCATGCTGTTGCCAAACAAAGTCATGGAGAAACAGTGACCTGTTACAAGAGTGATTTGGTGCCCTGTTTGAGGAATCCAGTGTGTGAGCTCAAGCGTTTAAGCTTATATGTTTCCACGTCTAACTTTGAGTCTGCGTAAGCGTGCGTGACCATTCATTTGTTTGGGGATGATAAATAGTAATACAAAACATTACTGTGTTTGTATATCACCACCTGAAAGAAACAACAGATCAATAGAAATGCATGTAATCAAGCTTGAATTTAGCTGTATTAAATATAACTGCTGGAGGTTTCTTCCTGTTAAAAGGGAGTTTTTTCTTCCCACTGTTGCCAAGGTCTTCCTCAGAGGGGATTGTCTGATTGTTGGGTTTTCTCTCTAAGGTCTTTACAATATAATTTGCATTGAGGCAAATGTGGCTGTAAAATTTAATTCAAGGCAAACAAAGTGTTGTGTGTTAATTAGTTGTGAAATCCTGTTTTGAAGCTTTGAGTTCAGTATTATAAATGAGGGGTGGAAGTGACTGTGAAACGAACAGCTTGTCAGTTACAAAGTAGCTCCGTCCTGCCTTATTATCTGTTTTACTATCATTTGGACAAAACTTCTTCTTGTTGCAGTAAGATAGTTCTCTCCATTCTGGCCATTTGGAAGAATGCAGATTTAAGGCACATCTTTTTTTATACAGTCTATAAATTAAACCTGTCTAAAGTTTCACTAGACGTGAAATCTCATAATTACATAGGCTTTGTGCACGTTCATTGATCCAAACGTGACGTACAGTCCTGCCAAGATGTTGTTTTAATCAACACCCGACTGTGTGTCTTTTTTAAACAGGGGCTCATCCAGCTTTAATCTCAAGCATTTGTCTGAGGCGTTTTCTGGCCAGGGATGCTCTCAGAAGATTTTACTGATACCAGTGCCGACATCAGTTTTGTTTATAGGCCTACACATGTTCAGCATTAATCCAAAAATGTGTTACTTATTTAATGGTTTACACAAAACAGAAAGACAGCAGAAAGGAGGCTTACAATCCAGGAAATAATTATTTGATCTCTGGCTGAATTTTTAAGTCTGCTCACGTACAAGGAAATGAATAGTTTTTAAATTTTATGCTTGTTGCAATTTAATGGAAAGAGACAGGTTATCGACCAAAGACAGAAAGAAGTATTTCATCCCCTAAAATGCAGTCAGAACAAGCTCCCACAGATTGGCTCAATCAACCTACCAATCGATCAGTTACAGATTCGCTTGATCTCAACTCGTATGTATAAAGCACACCCGTCCACATGATCAGTTTCTTCCATTCCAACCTCTCCATCACCACGGGCAACACCAGAGAGCTGCCAAAGGACGTCAGGGACAAGGCTGTAGACCTGCACAAGGATGGACTGGACTAAAAGACCATCAGTGCGCTATAATGGATTGAAATCTTGCGATGCAAAGTCACCCTGCTCAAGAAGGCACATATACAGGCCCGTTTTAAGTTTGCCAGTGAACATATAAATGATTCAGTGAAGGGTTGGCAGAAATCAAAAATGTGAGAATGTGTGTGACCCAAAGAACACCATCCCAACACTCCAGCACACCTGTTTGAACCTGTTTTTCTGCTAGGGGTACAGGACAGCTTGACTAACATTAAGCCCCATTAAGAGGCCAATGGATGGAGCAATGAACCATAAAACCAACAGCCAGAACATTGAAGATGGGTCATGGATGGGTCTTCCAGCCTGATACTGACCCAAAACATACCGCCATGTCATGGAGTGGCTGAGCCCGTCTCCAGAGCTCAGTCTGACAGAAAATCTATGGAGGAACGTGAAGCTTTGAGTTGCTGAGCAGCAGCCAAGAAATCTAAAGGATTTAGAGAGTTTCTGTAAAGAGGAGTGGACCAAAGTCCGTCCTGAGACATGTGCAAACCTGCTGAACAACTACATGAAACGCCTCACCACTGTGCTCGCCAGCAAGGGTTTCTAAGCCAAGTATTAAGTCATGTTTATTAAATGAAATGAAACTACCTTCAAATTAGAGACTGTTCACATCTTTGTGAGTAAACTCACAAATTCAGCGGGAGATCACATAATTACTTCCCCACTGCACATGTGACTCGTGTGCAGAAGCAAACAAAAACTGAACCGTGTTTCGAACTGTTGGAAAAAACATTGAATTAATATGATTTAATGGGTTGGAATCTAATTCTTGATTAACATCTTATTAGTTGCTAAAAGTCTGTGCTGGTGCTTTGTAAAATGAAATGTATGTGTTCAGTCATACCTGCAGACACTCATTTCTACAACACTGTAGCACAGCATGTTTGAGAGTGTCCCTTTGTCTTTGCAGGACCTCTGTCACTGCAGCCTGGAACATGGAGCAGTAAGTTAGACCTGCACACAAACACACGTTTCCTTTTCATGAACCATAAGTAATACTTGACTCAATTTAACCTAATTTGATCATAAATCTTTACTTTAAATTTCTAATGATTGTAAGATGGAGACTTACTTTTTGTCCTTAACAATAAGGAAAGAATCCCCACAGTGTGACTCTGTATACAGACTTATGTCCTCACAACCCGAGGAAGCATCCAAACACAGATTTATTCATTTCATTATTGGCGATTAGAGTCCAGAAGGTGCAGAAGAAGACAAGCACCATGTCTCTGACCATCTCCTCCTCCTCTGCTGCTGCATCCTCCACTCGTGAGCTCTCCTCCTGCTCCTCCACCATCTCCTCCTCCTCCTCCTCCTCCACTCTCCTCGGTCAGAGACACTCCAGCCTGGTGCAGCCGCTGTGTGTCAGCCCTCAGAGGGTAATTACAGCCATTTAAAATGAGTCATTTCACCTCATTCGATAAAACACACGAGTATGTTTCATTAAGGGGATAAACTGGTTAAATAGCTAAATGTCATTTTAATGTCCTGTAATGTTGAAAGCAACCTTTTTGTAAATAAAGAAATGGACATGGCAAATGATTTTCAAACAAATTAGGTGATTTATATTATTCCATTTCCCCAGACTCAGAGTCCCATCTACAACCAGCAGCATTCAAGCAGCGCAGTGGCTCCCACATTTGTTAAGGTGAAATAAATGTGCACCCTTGTATTTGTTCATGAAAGTGCACAAAGAAAATCAGAAACCATACTCATATGAACCTGTTGTCATACCTTCTCTTGATCATGGTCATCATTGCTCCCTCTGCCAGTGTCTCCACGACGTGTCTACGGTGAAGGGTCAGCTGGTGGTCCTGGAGTGCAGACTGAGGGGGACTCCGCCCCTGCAGGTTATGTGGTACAGAGAGGATGAGCAAATACTGGACTCCGATGATTTTAGGATACTCCGCAAGAGTGAGTGTTTTCATACTTGCTCTGATTTTCCTAAATCTTGGTTCTAACATGTGCCCTCCATACCATTATAAGAGACAGTAATTAAAACTAGACAGCGGAAGGGGGTGATGGAATACACACCCTTCTGCACCTTAGGGTCAGACACACAGGGCAAACAGGATTTAAGCTCTGAAAAAAATGTTTTCCTAGAGAAAACTATAATTTGTATCGCAAAGATTTCTTCACCGTGACTGAAAGCCACTTCCAGTCTACAAAATATTAAATTTTCATATCTGTAGAGTTTATTATATTGATGTGGTGACAGTGTAAAGAATTTCAGTGAGCTGAAATTTGGGAGCCGATTTAAATGGACCTCTATGGGGAACAAACAGGGAGGAGGCTGCACTTTGATGGCATTTGCAAGGAAACCGTTACTCCTATGTCACTGAGGATGACACTGAATGAAAGAGGGCAAGGATAGTTACGTATATATATATATATATATATATATATATATATATATATATATTAGGGGTGCAACAATACACAAAATTCACGGTTCGGTTCGGTTCGATATTTTTTCGATACAAAAAAAAATGTTCATGCCTTTTTAATTTGTCATATATTACATTTTCACGGCACATTCCGCACCACATCTCTGTGCGTTCATCATTTGTTTGAAGCCAGCTCACCTCCTGCAACCACTTTTCCGAGAATACGTGCTTCTTTTGTGGTTTGGACTCCTTCTGATATTTGTTTGGAGGTGGAGGAAGACCAAAGTAATTGCTTAAAGGAGCTTCTTCGACAGAGTTCTAAACAAATATCTGTCCTCCTCCTGAAAATCTTATGTACGCAAACACGCGTTGCAACTTCTTATCTTGTGCGTGTTTTTTATTTTGACAGCGAAAGCGCACCTGCGGACCACTTATGTGCAGCCCTGGTTATTTAGCTCGGCATATTGCAGCCACAGAAATTCTTTTGTCCATGAAACCATAAAGCTGCACTTTCTTTTTGCCTTATAGTCTCATTTGTCATAACTTCTCCGTTTTGTGGTAAGCTTTTCTTTGGCTGTCACTTCTTCACCCTGACCTGTCTTATTTGGCTCAGCAGAACTAAAATATATATCCTGCTGCTTTTACACACGCACTCACATAATGCTCAGCGATTCTCTGCGCGATCAACCTCTCACATGTTTAAGCTGCGGGAGATTTCACTTGTCATGTTTGCATAGTAAGCTAACGATTAATAAGACAATGTCAGAGGAATTGGTGCACAAATTATCATCACTCACCAATCAGTGCTGTCGTTCTCTATACACAGTTCGTGCGATTGCAAAGTGAAAGCAAAAAAACAAGCGCAAATTCAAACACGACTTCAATATGTCACATATTGACAGTGGCTCACCGATGCCAATGACATAATTACCCAGCTACATTTCTGAAAGAATGCAAAAGCATTGACATATATTTTTCCTTCCTACGATAGCCCGATGGGCAGGGCAGAGATAGATTTTGGTAGCCCGACTGGAAAACTCGCTAGCCCTGGGACGTCGGGCTAGCGATATTGCGAGCCCTGTATCTGATTGAGGAATCACTCATCTTTGGAAAAGAGAGTTTATTACAGAGAAATGTCTCTTTCCAAAATAAAAGCTATACTATACGCTTCTTCTGGGCTATATTCTCAGCAGCATATTAAACATATCAGGTCCCCATAAGGAGAATCATGTGCTAACGGCTGTCTAAATTACTCGGGTAAAGTTTGTAGCATGCGTGCTTGTTGTTTTTGTCTGCTTCCACTTGTCTTTGCACTAGGATGATGTCGGTGTAAATGTTCAGTCATATTCGTTGTGTTCCCACTAGTGCTGTCAGCGTTAATCTCGTTGAAATGACGTTAACGCCACAACACGGCAAATCTCCGTTAACGAGCTACCGTGGATTGTCCCGTGCATGGGGCTGGATGGCCAACACGTTAACGAGCTAACTGCGCTAACACACTAGCTCCCACCCATGTAATTGAGCATTGCGTGGCACATCCAACATACTGTTTTACTTTAGTCCATGACGCGCTTACCTTCAGGGTCATACGTCACATGAAAACCAAAATAATTCCAAACGCCAGATCTGAATGAGGTTCAATTTGAGGTTCAATATGTATATGTATGTATGTATGTATATATGTATATGAGGAAGAGGGAAAGGAAGTTACAAAACAAAGACAAAACCAGTGTGTCAGTGTAGTTAAAAGGGAGTTTTTCCTTCCCACTGTTGCCAAAGTGCTTGCTCATAGGGGGTCATATGATTGTTGGGTTTTTCTCTGTATCTATGAAGCGCCTTGAGGCGACTTATGTTGTGATTTGGCGCTATATAAATAAAATTGAATTGAATTGAATTGAATAGTTATTGGCATCGGTGAGCCACTGTCAATATGTGACATATTGAAATCGCGTTTGAATTTGCGCTTGTTTTTTGCTTTCACTTTGCAATCACGTGAACTGTGTATAGAGAGCGACAGTACTGATTGGTGAGTGATGATAATTTGCGCACCAATTCCTCTGACATTGTCTTATCAATCGTTAGCTTACTATGCAAACATGACAAGTGAAATCTCCCGCAGCAAGCTTGCACAGAGAATCGCTGAGCATTATGTGAGTGTGTGTGTAAAAGCAGCAGGATATATATTTTAGTTCTGCTGAGCCAAATAAGACAGGTCAGGGTGCAGAAGTGACAGCCAAAGAAAACTGTCACAAAACGGAAAAGTTATGACAAATCAGACTATAAGGCAAAAAGAAAGTGCAGCTTTATGGTTTCACACAGCAAAATCTCCAGTGTTAAATTAACACTAGAGAGGGTCTATATGGGTCCACACCTCTGAGTATTAAATACAACACTGTTGAGTGTTAAATTAACACTTTTGACAGTGTTATATGTTTAAAAGTAACCTAGTCAGTTTTGAAGATTAACAAAGACTAACACTGAGCAGTGCTGATTTTCTAACACTGGAATATTTCTAACATTTTGAGTTATTTGAGTCCCACTGAAAACACTACGTCCAGATGAACAGATTCAACCTTTTGGAATATAGAATGCAAATGATGGTTGATAAATAGCTGGGTATGGAATATGACCACTGGCTAATTAAGGCCAATTCATAGCCAGTCGCCTCAAGGGACTTTATATTGCATGGCAAAGACCCTACACTGTAAAAGAAAACCCCAACAATCTAACGATCCCCTATGAGCAAGCACTTGGCGACAGTGGGAAGGAAAAACTCCCTTTTAACAGGAAGAAACCTTCAGAAGAACCAGGCTCAAAAAGGGGCAGTCATCTTCCGCGACCGGTTGGGGCATAGACAGCATTGTTTGTTGGAAACATGAAGCCAATACAGAAGAACCCTAAATGTACATTCGGTCTGAAGTCTACCAGATGGCAACAGCTAGCCTAATTGAAACCTATAGAAATCTATAGGAAAACAGCTTTCTTTCTTTCTTTCTTTCTTTCTTTCTTTCTTTCTTTCTTTCTTTCTTTCTTTCTTTCTTTCTTTCTTTCTTTCTTTCTTCCCACCTTAGCTGGTTTTTGCAATCAAGATGGCAACGGTAATAATGCTCATCTTGATGCTACAAAATGGGACTTCAGAGACCAATGGATGATGTTACTGTAGCTATATCAATGTTTTATACAGTCTATATTCTATACTGTCTATGGGGGTTGAGGGGACAGAGTTGCAGTGGTGTATACAAATGGGAAGTCGAAAGATGTGAGTGGAGAAGAAATGCTCAGTTCCCAAGCAGCCTGAGCCTTACTGTGAACTGCCTTTCAGTAATAGGCATAGTTGTAGTGAGAAAGAGCAAAATGCAAGGCAGCACCTCGGAGCAATGTTATCCATCGCCCCTGATCCTCTTCCTCCACGGCCCTGTCTGTCTGTGAGATGAACTTTTGTGGGGATGTCCGTGACTGTTCATGAAATGCTGGGCTTCTCCATCTTCTGGGGCGGGCCTACGGTGGAGCTCTGAAGATGAGGTGCTACTGAAGATCATCAGTCCTCCTGATCCTGAATGAATTTCAGTCCAAAGTCTTGTAACTCGTATAAAGTTTAAATGAAGTACGGCCAAGCGATAGGGTCCCACAGTGACCTGGGTTGGTGCCTTTTTTTTCGGGTGCTTTCCCATTCAAATGAATGGGGAAAAATTCTGAAGTTTTTTGGGAATTTTGCAGAAACCGTGTGACAAATCGGTACCCAAAGTCATAGCTCACCATTCCCAATCGAGCCGCACAAAATGATATAACATGTTGGGGTTGTCTCAAAGCTGCGGGGTGAGTTTCGCAGCAAGATTTCACATGATCAGATGTTTCGCAGCAGAAGAAATTTCAGACTGGGGCTGGGAAGAATAAATCCGACAAATAATAAGAAGTGTGCTACTGCATAGGCGACCTTAATAATCATTAAAAAAAAAAAAGACTGAAACTAGTAGAAACAAAATTAAACATTTTCAAACAATAAAAACTAAACTGACGTAGGAAAAGCTACTCTGGAAACTAACTGCAACTAAACTGGATACAAAAAAATCAAAATCAAAGCTAATTAGAAAATACTAAACTATAATAGCTGGTTTGGATGAAGGATTAAGCAGAAATACACTCCTCGATCTCACCTCTGAAGAGTGTGTAAAGATCCACACCCTGCACTCAAACATCTTTTTATCCCACGGTTAAGAGCTCACACGGGTCAGATTAGAGGCGCTTAGATGTTTTCTATCCAGAAACAGAATTCAATATATACAACTCTGAAAATATTATTACCGTGTAAATTCTCCAGAAATGATCTCATCTCTTTGCTTATTCTTCCAGAGGCCAGTTCTGCATCAGTGCCGGGTGAGTACCTGATGTTAATTACATTCAAACTCAAAGAGAAGCCATTTCCCCAAAGTGTCAAACCTACTCGACATTGTAAGATACAAAAAACAAAAAAACAAAGTCTCTGAAATTACTAAAAGTGATGTTTCTGTGTTGTTATTTAAATTTTCTTTGTTTTGTTTTGTTTTTGAGAGAATCCATGTTCCCCTCTGCAGGTGAATAACTTTCCAAAGCCTGTAAGATCAGAGAAGAAACATGTGCCCTGGATGGTTTATGGTATCGAGCTTATAGAGGATGGAGCATGGATCACATGACCAGAGTCACTGAACTATTAATTTGAGCCTCATGTCTGAATCATCAGTTTTTAAGTCTCTTTAATGGTAAAGTCAGGGCTTCCTGTACTGATCGAAGTGAGGTAGTTAAACCAAAGAGGCGTCTTGCGATCGCAGTAGCTCTCTGTGATGAGAGGGGAAAGTTCTTTCCACTAAAAGAAAGTGAAACACTGACAATTTTACATGTTGATATACAACAGTGCTACTGGTCTAAGACCGTAAAAGGCCTCCATCTTTAATTGATATGGTCCGTTTGATTTGATAATAGGGGTGTGTTTCTATAACAACCAGGAGCAGTGCGTCTTTGATCATGTGTGAAACTGCAGCCCTGGTGTCTTGATTACCAATGCTGTGTTAACCCCTGCAGAGGAGCTGTGTACTCTGGTGATCACTGAGGCCTTTCCCGAAGACTCTGGCCTGTTTAAGTGTGTGGTCCACAACGCTTTCGGCACTGTCTCCTGCTCAGCCATGCTGGAAGTTTATGACGGTGGGAAGTCCAGTTGTACATACCACAATGTTTTCCAGTTAAAAGTTCACATAGTGACTCTGTTACTTTACACCCCACACGCAGACCTGGACGAGCAGTTGGATGCCGAGGCCATTCATCAGGAAGCTGTTTCTATCAGGCAAGATAAAGAGG
Organism: Astatotilapia calliptera; assembly: GCF_964374335.1. Taxonomy (NCBI): domain Eukaryota; kingdom Metazoa; phylum Chordata; class Actinopteri; order Cichliformes; family Cichlidae; genus Astatotilapia; species Astatotilapia calliptera. Next base: position 20,990,012 of record NC_137423.1, read on the forward strand.
CCATGTCCCAACAAGAGACTTTGTCCTGCAGAGCAAGCAGCAGAGACTTTCCTCCAGGGCTGTCAGACAGTATCAACCTCCCTCCTCCTGAGTGGCCTGACAGCGCTGTAGAAGATGACATCCCAGTTGCAGAGTGAGTGCATGATGGTCTCATGAACATCCAACAGTATCTACAGTGCAGTGCAGTGCTTTTGCATGTTTATCACACTTACATGTTTCAGATCATCAAAGAATTTTAAATATTAGGCAAGGATGACCTGAGTAAATACAAAATGCACTTACTTTTTCTGTGTGAACAAATAATTGCCTCCTGAAGCTAATAACAGCTTGTGCCACCACTGACAGTAAAAACTGCAACCAAGCTTTTGTGATAACTCACAATGAGTCTCACCGAGGATACATTTTGGCCCACTCTTCTATGCAGAGTTGTTTTCATTTGGCTTCATGGGAGGGTGTTTGATGATGAATGGACTATTTAAGCTCATCTCGAAGTTCAAGGTACAAACTGACATCCTGAAGGATTACAGCAAGTCTCAAAAGCAGCAGAGCAGCCCCAGACCATCTCACCATGTTTGACTGTTGGATCATCATTTTATGAAACGCTGTGTTAGATTTATTCCAGATGTAACAGAACTCACACTGTTGCAAAATGTCATTCTACTGCTGCAGTCCCAAAATCTTAGAAATGGCCTTTTAACCATTTCCAGGCAAATATTCAAAAACCTAAGAAATCAGGAAGTGGGGAAAAACACTTTTCACAGCACAGTACAAATATTACATAACTCTGATGTCACTGTTTATGCACACTGATATGTATTTGTGGTTTTATGGCACTATTCAATGTGTATGACTCTACATCCCTGTTTTGTATAAAAAATACCCTTTTTTATTTACGAACTTTAGTTTGTTTTATACTGTATGGTATTGGATATTTCCTTTACGCATTTGTAGTTCTACTTTTATCCAGATGAGGTCGCTGTTATATTATTGCATTATCTCTCTCACCTGACACCGTACAGTCGATACTCCATACTTCTAAGAACGAGCCAGAAGTATGTTTGATAATTGATCAGAAAACAATTTCTACTTTCGGGGGAAACATATTTAAATTTACGCAGTAAATAGAAATAACATGTGTGTACTACGTGTAACGATGCTGAGCTTTCGGAAAAACTAAACCAATCTGCCAGACGTGCGCGGTCACGTCACTCCGCGTGCTGCTCGTGAGCGCGCGGTGTCACCTGTTGCAGTCTTGCCTCGCGCTTCTTCTCCTCAGTGGAGTTTCGGGGGTCGCGCTCTTCCCGCTTCAGTGAGTCCTCTCTCAGGTTTAAGGACAGTGGTGTGGAAACGTTTACCGAGGTAAGAAAGCCCCCGCATGTGTCTGCACCGGTAGCGGCAATACGCATGTTTTTACTACCTGCTGTTAACTTTGGCTGTTTGGACTCCAGCTCGTTTAACTCCGTACTATCGCCGCTTTTTAATCTTCCAACAGGATAATTTTCCTTCCTTGTTTATATCGTGGAAACCTGATATGCTATGTCCTCCTTAAAAGGTCAAACTATGTTTAGAGCGCTTGGAAAGTGAACTTCGGTCTATTTAGGGGGTCGGTGTCATTTGGTTGGTGCTGTTTGACCCAGGCTGTGGGGTAGACGTCATAACTGAAATTAAGCCAATTAAGACATTTACGACGCCGTCAGGTGCGAAACGGTCATTCATCGCTTTTCTGGAGTAGCTTTCAGGCTGTCCTTTCTGTGTATACCATAAATATGTGGCTTTATTTAGCTGTTTAGCTGTGTTTGGTGAGCACAGTCCCCGCTCGGGCCAAGTGGTACCTCAGAATGGGCTATGAGCTCATCAGTACAGTGGCAACTCTACCTTCAAGCCACCGGCGGTCAAACAAAATGCTCTCTCTCTCTCTCTCTCTCTGTGTGTGTGTGTGTGTGTGTGTGTGTGTGTGTGTGTGTGTGTGTGTGTGTGTGTGTGTGTGAATTCCATCCAAAAGAAGACTTCTCCATTCTGATGTGTTACTATGATGGGTTTAAGCAGAACCACAATGGATCATGAACCACAAATAAATTCTCAGTAAAATAAATATAATATATAAGTTTAGTAATAGGCTGCAGATAAAAATAACATCACTTCACTGATGCTGTTCAGTAAGTTGGTTTTTAGTGTGTTGCTTTGATTGTCCTCATTCTTCGGTTCACATTCAGCTAGAGCGAGTGTTTGGCGGTGTGAAGTATGTTTGGCTGTCCAGCCTATATGAGCGTTCAGAGCTATGATCTCATCTGTAATGTGAAGAGCAGACATGGCGTTGGTGTCCTTCAGAAACCCCCCCTCTCCCCGGTCTTCCTCTGTGTTACACACAACAACAGTTGTTCAGAAACTGTTGGCAGCAGTCTGGCAATTAAGGTCAAGTTGAGGTTCTTTGGCCGCCATCAAGTTTATCTGATTATCGATTAAATTATTTGATCAGGAAGAGGAAATTATCTGAGGCTGGCAAGGCATCTGTTGGTTTTTCCTACAGTAAAAATAACAGCCCAGATAAATGATGGTGCAGTGTACCTATTATGGCCGGTATTCTGAGAAACCATCCTACTCTGACAAAACGTCCTACCCGTATTATAATTTGACGGTGACTTGCGACTAAACCTAACCATAACCTTAACCTTAAACATAACCTTAAGAAGTATTCTGGATGGGTGAGAGAAAAAGAAGTTAATTCGGCGTTGGTGTTGTGCGCCTGCGCCGCGTCTGCTCAGAAACATTGGGTAGGATGTTTTTTTTTTGTTTTTTTTTTTAGGTAGGATTGATTCCCAGAACACCTGTTAAAGAGCACTTTAAAATCTGAAAATGAATGGGTTCGTTTTCTTTGAGGCACTTTGTGTGACCCAGCTGGCACATATAGGAGTGACTTTGTTTTCCATTTTCTTCCTTTTTTCTTTTATTAAGTACCCACAACCACTCACCCCCACCCCAAGTTCCATGGCTGTTACCAAGATATAAAGGGAAATGATAGAATCAAAGAATAGATTCATATTATATCGTTACTGTGTTGCAGTCAGTGAACTTCCATGGAAGTCTTTTTGTGTGTGTGTGTGTGTGTGTGTGTGTGTGTGTGTGTGTGTGTGCGCGCGCGTGTGCGTGCGTGCTAAACGGGTTGGGTCACCAGTAAAGTGTCTGCACCTGCCAGCCGATGTCCGAATACCAAGATTAATATAGCTTTGCCCACTTAATCACACAAACACACACACTTTCACAGGATTAGATCACAGACGCACACGGGCACATATATCATGTATTCAGACAGTAGCATTTAAAACACACACAAAAAAAATCCCACACATGGATCAACACATTGAATGCACTGTCATTAATTAACTGAGCCTCTGGCAGGTTAATATCCACTTACACAAAGCAGGAGCGTTTAACCAGTAGGCCTGAGCAGGGTCTGTTTTTTCAGGCCTTCCTCATATTTCACCAGGCTTGTAGGTATATGACACTATTTGTGTGGATATGAGGAATTAACCAATCAGATCTGAGAAAAATTAATCAGAATCAGCTGATTTCTTTGTACAGTGACTTTAGGATATTTAACAAAACCATGCAATGCAGTACATGGGCGTTTGCTGAAAGGCATTAGCTTTTTAAAAAAATTGTGTTGTTTTTTCCCCCAGAAAATTTCAGCTGTGTACAAAAGTGTATAGGGGGACAGTCGGTGCTGAAAAACACATATAATCTCTGTTAAAAGCTGCAAAGAAATCATCTTTATGCCCGAGTCCCTACTTCCGGCGCCACTCCGAGCTGGCAGCCAGTATCAGCAGCTCCAACCTGACAGTCCTTTTTTCTCTTTAATATATGTTCCTCTGTTGTTTTGTGTTTATTGTTTTTGTTTTTCTATTGTGGACTGCTGTCCCCCACAATGGAGCTCAGAATTCTATGGACAATGGTGTTCTTTATTACATTTTTTACGGCGTCTTTGTCCGGAGAGCGCGTGGAGGTCCGACCTCCCATTGTTTACAGCAGGGATCAGCTGTTAGCCCTCGGAGCCTCCGCTGCCCTGCCTACCGCCAAGCAAGCTAACATCCCCCGTGAGGTGAGGAGGAAGAGACGCGGTACTCGAGCCGGGATCGGGCGTCGCAGTAAAGTTAGGAGGTACCGGCCAGCGATTCCATCTATTATTATGGGGAATGTGAGATCTCTCCCCAATAAAGTAGACGAACTGGCAGCCCTTACTCGACATCAGAGGAGCTACAGGGAGTGCAGCCTGATGTGCTTCAGAGTCGTGGCTAACTGCGCTAACTCCGGACTCACACGTAAACATGGATGGTTTTCATCTGATCCGGGCCGACAGAACAACGGAGAGTGGTAAGAAGAGAGGAGGGGGTCTGGCTGTGTATGTGAACCATAGATGGTGTAACTCTGGGCATTTATCTATCAAAGAGACGCTATGCTGTAAGGACATTGAGCTGCTAGCGGTTAGCATGAGACCGTACTATCTACCACGAGAGTTTACACACGTGATTATGATAGCTGTGTATGTCCCGCCCTCTGCTAACGCTGCAGCTGCCTGTGAGGTCCTGCACACTGTAACCAGCAGACTCCAAACACAGCAAACTCAGGCCCTTTTCCTGATCTCTGGGGACTTTAATCACATCTCCCTGTCCATCTCCAGTCTATGTATAAACCTCTAGTACACAGAGAACCAGTAGTGAAATGCACCGTAAGGAAATGGTCAGCAGAGACTGAAGAGGCTCTGAGGGACTGTTTCCGTTCTACTGTGTGGGACAACCTCTGCAGCCCCCTGGAGGATGACGTTAACAGCATCAAAGACTGCATTACGGATTACATGAACTTCTGTGTGGACAACACCGTACCCATCTAAAAGGTACGGTGTTTTTCTAACAACACGCCATGGATAAATCCTGAAATTAAGGCTCTCCTCAAGGAGAAGAAGAGAGTCTTTAGATCTGGAGACAAACAGGAGCTGAGAGTTGTTCAGAAGAAGCTGAAATGGAAGATAAGGAAAGGAAAACTACAGGAGGAAGATGGAAGAGCAGCTGCAACAGGACAACATCAGAGGGGTTTGGAACAGCCTGAAGACAATCTCAGGACAAAAACCAACCCCACAGGCTGCAGGAGACTTGGGGTGGGTGAATGACCTAAATAAATATTTTAATAGGTTTGATCAAACACCCACCCCTCCCACAGCATCGTCCCCCCTGCTGCAATCTGCCTGTCCTTCATCTCAGGACTTCACACCTCTCAGCTTCACACCTCCCAGCTCCCAGTCATTACACCCACCCCCGGCTTCTGTGGACTCCAACATACACACCCCTCCCCCAAAATCCACTCTTTCTATCTCAGCACTTCAAGTGAGGAATGAGCTTCGCAAGATCAAGGTACGGAAGGCTGCAGGTCCAGATGGCGTCAGCTCCAGGCTCCTGAGATGCTGCGCAGATGAACTGTGTGGCATCCTAGGATATCTGTTCAACCTGAGCCTGTCACTGGGGAAAGTACCACAGCTGTGGAAGACATCCTGCGTGGTACTGGTACCAAAGACCTCCCATCCCAAGGACCTCAGCAGCTACAGGCCGGTAGCCCTGACATCGCATCTGATGAAGACCCTTGAGAGGTTGGTTCTAAACCATCTGCGCCCCCTGGTGAGGTCTTCATTGGATCCGCTGCAGTTTGCTTACCAGACTGGCATTGGGGTGGAGGACGCCATCATCTACCTCCTGCACCAAGCTCTGACTCACCTGGAGAAGCCTGGAAGCACTGTGAGGATCATGTTCTTTGATTTTTCCAGTGCTTTTAACACCATCCAGCCACGACTTCTGAGAGACAAGCTGGAGCTATCGGGAGTGGACCAACACATGTCCCAGTGGATACTGGACTACCTCACAGAACGTCCACAGTATGTGAGGTCACAGGGCTGTGTCTCTGACACGCTGGTCTGCAGTACGGGGGCCCCACAGGGACTGTGCTGGCACCGTTCCTCTTCACCCTCTACACTGCAGACTTCTCCATCAACTCCCCACGCTGCCACCTACAGAAGTTCTCTGACGACTCTGTCATAGTCGGCCTCATCACAGGTACAGACTCAGAGTACAGACAGTGGACTCTGGACTTTGTTGACTGGTGTCAGCAGAACCACCTGCTGATCAACGCCGGGAAAACCAAGGAGTTGGTGGTGGACTTCCGGAGACGCAGACCCACCACACTGACACCGGTGAACATCCAGGGAGTGGACATTGAGATAGTGGACTCTCATAGGTGGGTGTTCACCTGAATAATAAACTGGACTGGAGCCACAACACTGATGCTCTTTACAGGAAGGGTCAGAGCAGACTCTCCCTGCTGAGGCGGCTGAGGTCATTTGGAGTCCAGGGAGCGCTTTTAAAGACCTTCTATGACTCTGTGGTGGCATCTGTCATTTTTTACAGTGTTGTATGTTGGAGCAGCGGTTTATCGGCAGCTGAGAGGAAGAGGTTGGATAAACTCATCAGGAAGGCCAGCTCTGTTCTGGGATGCACTCTGGACCCAGTGCAGGTGGTGGGAGACAGAAGGACCCTGGCCAAAATAACATCTCTGATGGACAGTCTCCCACCCCATGCATGTAAATGTTGCTGAACTGCAGAGCTCCTTCAGTGACAGACTGCTGCATCCTAGATGCATGAAGGAGCGTTTCCACAGGTCCTTCCTCCCTGCAGCTGTCAGACTGTACAATCAGAACTGCTCCCAACAAACATAGATGTTTACATCTGCGCTGTAACTGCAATAAGTTAATCAACCGATTCACACTACAACCTGCTTTGCCTCTTATCTGTAGCTATTTTTATTTAAATGGCCTGCATTTGTATAGCGCTTTTCTAGTCCCTAAGGACCCCAAAGCGCTTCACACTACATTCAGTCATCCACCCATTCACACACACATTCACACACTGGAGTTGGTAAGCTACATTGTAGCCACAGCTGCCCTGGGGCGCACTCACAGAGGCGAGGCTGCCGGACACTGGCGCCACCGGGCCCTCTGACCACCACCAGTAGGCAAACATGGGATTAGTATCTTGCCCAAGGATATTTGGCATGCAGCCAGGAGGCAGCTTAGGATCGAACCACCGACCTTCTGATTAGTGGCTGGACCTGCTCTGCCACCTGAGCTACAGCCACCCCATATTATTTAATTTAATAACTGTACAATACTCTCTGTATATAGTAACCACTGTCCTTGATGTAAATATGTAAAAATTGTGTATGTTTCTGTTCCATGTCCTGTGCACTGTTTGTTTGTATATCTGTCTTTTTGGCTGCTGTTACAACCAAATTCCCCCTTGTGGGACAATTAAAGGATTATTCTATTCTATTCTATAATTTAAAGACTGGATCATGACTTTGTTCAACAGAGTTCTGACTATTTCAGTTCTTCTGAGCTCGATGGAATACTCATGAATGTACCGGTAGTTCACAATGTTTATTATGAAGTTTATTATAGAAGTTGTTTGTTTTTTGCAGCAGTAAGCTACACTGTTGCACATTTAAGGCCTGACAGCTCCTAACACTGCTTTTTTTTTTTTTTTTTTTTTTTTACATGACCGGATTTCATATGCATGTTACATGGACGATAGACACACTAAAGCTTTTACAGCAGTCTATACTTAAAATTCTGTTTAACTGTATGTGTATTAAACTGAGAAAGGTTAAACAGAGCGAGGGAAACAAACCGATAAGTGTACTGAGCAGAGATGTTGGCAAACTGGCAATTTAAAGTGTTACACTCTTCAGACAGAAGTTTTCAGGCAGCCAGTGTGCGCTATTTACTGATCTGCTGGTGTTTGCATTTATAACTGCCAATAAATGGAAATGGGAAGAAATGGGAGAAGCGACCTTCAACTGTGTTATGAGTTTGTTCATTAGAAGGCACTTTGTAAGAGTTGGTGATGAGACAAACAACCAGCTGATCTGAGCAGAGTAACTACACATAACAAATGTCTGATTGGTCTGTATCAGATTTTTAAATCCCCAAATATCAGTACTTGTCTTAAAAATCCTGGATCAGTCGGACTCTACTTTCAAGAAGCAGAAAGTCCACACAGATGCATCCATGTCTGTTAAAACATGCCAAATATTCCCAAACTGTAGTTAATTTGGTTCTTACTTATAGATTAAAACTCATGCTGTCAGAATTTTGAAACCCCCTCAGATAACACAGTACTGTCCAAAGCTATAAACCAACCGCTTGGGTAGAAGGAACATCACTGATCTTTAAATCCTCAATCCAATCATGCTAACCTGAAACCGTTAAATGACTGAAATGTGCGTATTCAGAGTTCTCTGCTAATATGTACACATCACAGATATAGTACCAAGAACATTTCTCCTGCTTAGCATGTCTAGCAAAGATCATCGACACATTAAGTTTTCACCTGTAAAAAGTCCTGATTACATATATCTAGGGGCCCATTTCTTTAAAATAAATAAATAAAATGAAAGCCATGCAGCTCTTTTTGTTTGTTTTCATTAGACTCCCAGCTTTACCATTCTCCAAAGACAGTTTTATATCCTTATTACAAACTCTTTGTAATGAGGATATAAAAGGAGATATAAAATAGGCCAGAGATTACACACACCTCCACTTACAGAAATCTTTACACTTGTCTTTTGTGCTTACACCACTAAGTCTAACATGCTTCAGAATCTCCCAATAAGCATCTATCAGACGGCGTTGATTCAGATCCAAGGTTTTAGGCTCTGGGTCAGCTGATGCTGGCTAGTCATCTTGTGCCCCCAGGAGAAGTGCAGAACAAGTGTGTGGATGCAAGGAAGTGTGTGAGAGCGCGTAAAGAGAGGGAGACTGCTATTGTCATTACTGCTCCTGCGTAGCCCAGACTTCGTGGTAGCCATGGGAACAACATTCTTTCCTAGTAGAAAAATAGAGGTCGAGCCAGGCTCGGTATTACAGGAGGAAAACCAGCGAGTGGGCTGAAATGGGAGTAGATATCTGTTACTTTCATTAAACAGCCTCACTGGTACCGTTTCAGTTATTTTGAAACATACTGTAATCTTTTTTTATTTTATTTTAAACAATACAAATACACTTTTTATCATATGGATCGCACACATGAGTATTTCAGTCACTACTTCAAAGACATCCCTCCCACCTCAAATGACTGTATAGCTGTGGGAAACTTGTGTATCCCGTAAAATGTGTACAACACCAGACTCCACATTTTGGAACCAGAAGTTGGTAAACGAAGAACGTGGACACATTGGGGGTTATTGAGAGAAAAATCCTTTACCTTTGAGGGACTTGTAGTAATATATTTTAAATCTACAGCTAACACACTTGTCTTTATGGCAGTTTCCCTGAACCTCAGCTGGCCAACCAGTATTCTGACGAAATCTTTGGGCGGAGCGAGGACGAGATCGCCCTGAGCTCAGAGGGCCAGAGGTCCCCAGAGGTTACTGCCCAAACTTGTACGTCTAGCCCAACCCCACCACCCTCACCCTCACCACCGCCAGAAGTCAAGGAGAAAGCCCAGGCGCCCAAGCTGTTCACCCCAAGCAAGCTCAGTTTCACAGTAAGAGTATTTCTGTTGTCAAATGTAAAAAGCTCAGAATTTTTTATTTAATCATTGCACTGAGATGTTGCATGATCCAGTCTTATTCCATGGTGCAAATTTGGTTTTCCTCTTCATTCCAGTCCTCCCAGTCAGGAGGCAACAACATGAACCTGTCCGACCTGCCTACGTTCACTCCCAGCACGTTCCCTCCCAGCGCCTTCAACTATGAGCGACCGAGGCATTTTATTCAGTCTCAGCCGGCCTTCCAGGCACCCAGCTACGACAGCGTGCTGAAGGAAGCCCAGGAAAACCAAAACAACTCCCAGCAGAACCTCAACAGTGCCCAGAAAAGTCCAAATGTCCTGGAGACGCAGATTCAAACTAAAGCCATGTCCACACAAAGTCAGTCATTTTCTCAGTCCGCGTCAAAGTCCTTGTCAGAGACCCAGTCACAGCTTCAGTCACTGAGCCTCAGTCACAACCAATACCAGTCCGCCGCACCGCCACAGATCCACATCCAGGCCAACGGAACAGCCAAGAGTTCTCCGTCTTCATCCAGCCTCAGCTCCCCTGTCTCCACCCCGGCCTCCTCTGCTGTACCTGCTCTTTCCTCCGCCGGCCCTATACTCAGTCACTCTCCCACCTCCTTCTCATCTCTCCCATCCTCATCTCTCCCCCGCACCACCATGCGCTCCACCATCACCCTCACCCCTAGCGTCCCCAGTGCTACTGGCCTTGGCAGCGCCACCTTACCTGCTAACCAGGACAGCATGTCGGCCTCTGCTGCTTACCTCTGCTCAGTGTTACCCTCCCAGTCCTCGTCCAAACTGTCTCCTAACACCAACCGTCCCCTCTCCTCCACCTCCCCCTCCCGCTCCCCACTCGCACCCTCAAGCCCTCTCCTCCCTCTGAGAACCTCCTTTTCTTCATCTGCTCTCCCTCAACAACCTCCGCCAGTGTCTCCTTCCCTCCCATGCTCCCCTCTCTCTTCTTCTTCCTCACCCTCCTGTGTCCCACAGCAGCCTTTCACTCCCAGCACCCAGAACAGTGTACAGCCTGCTGTGGTCTCCTTACCTGCCAGCTATAAGGGGACGCCAAGCACGTGAGTTGCTCGATACCTCAGTTTACAATTTGGCATGCACATTATTACAGTCGGTACAAATTCAGTTTCTGATATTTTGACATTGAAAATAAACCAAAACACAGCATAACTCCATGCAGCCTCCAAACTGATGATAAAATTGAAACATTTCTGTCAGAAAGTTTAAACAAAAACTTCATGAAGGAAGAATTTATCCCAGGCTGTACCGGTCGATCTACGTTCCTGTGGGTAGTGACCAAAGGAACGAGATCGCGCATTGAAGCTGTGGGCTTCCTTAGAGATGGGGTGAGAAATTCAGCCATCCAGGAGGGGCTCAGAGTAGAGCCGTTGCCCCTCCACATCGAAAGGTGCCAGTTGAGGTGGTTCGGGCATCTGATAAGGATGCCTGCTGGGAGAGGTGTCCGACCGGGAGGAGGCCCCGGGGCAGACCCAGGACACGCTGGAGAAATAATATCTTTCAGCTGGCCTGGGAACGCCTGGCTGTTTCCCCGGACAAGCTGGAGGAGGTGGCCGGGGAGAGGGAGGTCTGGGCTTCTCTGCTTAGGCTGCTGCCCCTGCAACCCGGCCCTGGACAAGCGGAAGAAGATGGATGGATAGCTGTACCTAATAGATGGCTGCCTGAGTGTACACACTTTGAACAGATGTCAGGTTCTTCAGAGTTTAGAATAACTTTTAACCAGCCATGGAGCTTTGACAGGACTCTGTACAGTCCTGTGAAATGAGTTAAAGGAGATTCTACTTATTTCTCCGTGTTTTTAAGTGTTGAACTCAAAGTAATCTTTATTTTATAATAGGCACTCAGTCCAACCATTGTCTCAAAGCTATTTAGCTCTCTCTCTCCCCAAACTATAATCCAGCTTTCCTGTTATTGGCTGCCTGTACAAATAAAAGATTTTACTAACAGGAGGCTGGAGCTGCTCACGGCCCGAGCTGTGTGCATAAGACGACCATAAGAAGAATATCCGCCCTTACGCGACGTTGAGATTCAAGAAAAAACAACCCAGCAGTCTGAAGCCTAAGCTTTTAGCTTTAGTCATGTTTAGTATGAGCATCCACCAGTACTTTATTATTGTAATATTTGTTGTAGTAAGTATGCATATAATCCTTTCAGTGCATACATTTGTGCTTTCTTTTATATATAAGAAAAAAGAAACGTCTAAATAAAGTAGGACACAGGAAGTAAGGAGAAGGGTTCAGTTCTCTCCCTCCTTCCTTTCTACTTCACAGCCTTCCCAAACCCATACTGAAGAAGGCTATAGCTCCTCGACCGTCCTCCGCCCGCTCCACAGATGAAGACATTCAAGGTTCCAAAGACGCTTTGATTCAGGATCTGGAAAAGAAGCTTCGCTCAAAGGAAGCCAGGAGGAGAAACAGCCAGGTGTGCCCCCCTCCTCCACCACACACACACACACACACACACACACACACACACACACACACACACACACACACAATGTCTGTTTGAAGAGAATGCAGTGCAGTAGTTTACCAGAAATATCAGTGACCCATTCTGTGTGTTGGTTAAAAATGATGTAATCAATTAAAACTTACCAACATGAAGCTTCATTTTTACAGAAGCTGTCTTACGAGGAGCGCATGGCTCGTAGGCTGTTGGGTCCAGACAACACTACCTACATGTTTGACCAAGACAATCTTTCAGACTCACAACTCGACCAGGTACAGCTTTGACTTTCTCCGTTATTATGAAAAAATTTCCAATCTCAAGAGAGCGTTTCAGAGTGTGCTGCAGGGCTGACGTTCATGCTGGCCCTGTTCCAAAACCCATTAGCTTTCATTTAGTCGTTAAGTGAAGACCTCGCATTAATACAGTCATTTGGGTTTGAATAGCAGAGCAGGGAGCCAGTTTCCCTCTCGGGGCCTCCTGATGGGCTCCCAAGCTTGAAGATGAGAAAGTGCAGCAGTATAATCAGCAGCCACAGCGAGCGGCTTCACACTGTCATTTTGACCACGTCCTTGTGTGTGTGTGTGTGCGCGCGCGGGATTGTTCTGTCAAAAAGCCTGTTGCTCACAGGGCTTTGCACCATCTAATTTCTCTCACACACACATCATCCTCTCAAGCCAACGAGGTTGTCAGCAGCTTTTTCTAGCTTGTTTCTGGGAATGAACCTCTCAGTCGTGACAACAGCACCATTGTGTCAGCACACACACACACACACAGTTGCTGTCATTCCTGTTGACCTGTATGAGCTAGTTTTCAAAGCTGAAACCTACAGTGTGATTGTGTCAGTTTATCTCAGTCTTTCTGTTACAGCCAGATTCACCAGAAGGAAGACACACGGGTGGACTATGGTAAATACAACTTCTACATTTGCACAGAATGATTAATCCAGGTTTCATTTAATGTTTATCCAGCATCTGTGCACTTGTGCACTTCATCTGCAGGCTAAAAAACAAAATGGCAATTATTTATAAGTAGATTTGATATTTTTAATCTGTCTGATGCTGCAGGTAGCACTGCTAGAACAGAGAAGGCTGGCAGGTTGTAGTAATTTAATCTAAGCTAGCAGTTTGAGTACAAGGAGCTTGTGTTTGAGCTTGTTTTAAAATGACTTTGTAAACATGCCTCTGGTGCTGGGAGCAGCTGAAAATGCAGCTTTATTTAGGCTTAATCTTGTTCAACAGCAGGTTTGGTGCAAGATTTACTTCTGTTTAAATCTTATACTTTTCCACAAAGACCTGCTCCTTTAATAATATCATATGCTTCCATAGAGGTGATGCATTTAGGCACAGTGAAGGATGTTGGGGCATCAAGGGTTCAGTTTAGACAGTTTAGAGTACGTCCTGACTTCCTGGCTCAAACAGTAGCTGACCATTCAACCTGTTCAGCATCCTTTTTTTGTCGCAGTTTATTTTTTTGAATTGGCTAAAACTGACTTTATATCTGCAGAGTCTGTGCTGCATGAAATGCAAATGTATACCATTCTAATAGCAGATCACTGAAGCAAGAGAAAAATGAAAACAAAGTTGTGAAATTATACACTTTACCTCAGTTAAAGCCTCAATTTAAAACAAAAGCCAAGCAATTAATCGTTGTGCAAACCAACCCCAGCTGTCTGCTGGTAAGGAGGCTTAAGTTCTTCATAGCATATTTGTGATGTCAGTGGACAGAAAAGGAAAAGCAGTCGTGTTAGTGCATTTGCTTGCGTGCGTCTGTGTGTGGTCACTAGTTTCCTGTAAAGTTCAGTCATTGAAAGTGAGGTTATAAATAAATAATGTCCTCTGCAGGGGGAGGCACCACTCGCGCACAGATGAGAGGGGTAACGAAGGATTGGCTATCCAGGAGAAATGTTACGCGCCTCGCTTCCTGCAGGTCCCCCCAGACCTCACAGTGGAGGAGGGGCGCTTCTGTAGGCTTGACTTCAAGGTGGCTCTCTTAAGACTGAATACTTCAAATAAACTTTGCCAGAAGCCTAACAAAATTAGGTTCAATAAGCTGTTTTTCACTAGTGATGAATCATGAAAAATGTGTTAATTTCAGGTGGGAGGCCTCCCAACGCCCGATGTCTCCTGGTATCTGGACGGTAAAGCCATTCGTCCAGATGACTACCATAAGATGCTGGTGTGTGAGAAAGGGATGCACTCATTCATCATAGAGATTGTGACGGTGCATCATGCTGGTGTGTACGAGTGTGTGGCCAGGAACCGAGCCGGGGAGAGCAGATTTACCATGAGGCTCAATGTAATCGGTAAATATTAGCATACTGTGCTCTTCGTCATGGCGACTGATTTAACGATACCGCCTTTCACCGTGGGAGAGGACCTAATCACATGTATCCTCGTTCGTCTCTGCAGCTCAGGAAGCGCTCCGTCCTCCTACCTTTGTCCAGAAGATGGTGAACTCCAGAGCTCTAGAGGGCGACACGATCAGGTTAGAGTGCAAAGTGGATGCTTCCCCTCCACCGCAGCTTTTCTGGAAGAAGGATAAAGACATGCTGCGCATTGACCCCAACAGAATGAGGTGCGTCAGCTTAAGTTCAGACTCCACTGTTCAGGTGATGATACCTGGCATCGACTCTGTGATTGTGACACTTTAGCCCGTATGTGTAACTTTGCAGTCTCTCTCACTGTTTCACTGCAGTCTGTACCAGGACGGGTCAGGCCGCCAGTGCTTGTTGATAGAGAGGGTGATGAAGTCAGATGCTGGCTGGTACACTCTGTCTGCCATCAACGAAGCTGGCATGTCCACATGCAACGCCAGGCTGGATGTAGGAAGTAAGTCTGTTCATTTTTATATGCAAATAAGCTCTGAGAGGCCGCCTCAGCTATCTGCTGCATGAGATACGACACGCTGCTCGTTACCATAGAAGCCCAGGCTGTAAAATCAAACACCAGATGGAAAACGCTGTGTGCCCGGTGTCTCCATGAATCCCGCTCTGTCTCTGGGAGCTCATCAAACAAATGGCGCGTTATGTGATCGAGCGGAAACTCGATGAACGCACGAGGCTCCGAGCTGCCGAGGAATACGGTATAATCGCCGAGCGATAACTGTGAGGCAAATACAACACGGCTATTAGGTTTCTGCTTTCTCACATAACACCATCTGCTCCGTGGAGAGGTCCTCCATACACAGCAAACATGAAAGTGAGTTTAAAGCACTTTGTCTGAACCAGAGCTCAGAAACGGGAACTCATCAGGAGGTTTTTAGAAGTGAAGACTATGGCGTTATTTTTGTGCCACTATTCTGAGCGCACGTTAAAAAAAACATTGTGCATGTGTTGCATTTTGAGGAGAAATTTATTTTGAGCAAAGAAAAACTGAATTTGAGTGAACAAAATTAATTGCTGTATTTCAGTGTTTGCTATTATCCACACACACAACAGCAGCCCCTCTCGCTCAGTTTTTGCATTTGCGCTCGCTCGCAATGTGTTGCGCATGCTCTCAACATTTCTGCCCGTGCGCGCTCAACTCTTTCTGTACACCGTTATATTTGTTCCACAAAACCCGCCAATCACAGACTTGGATGCAAAAAAAATGTGATTGGCTGTTTTGGTCTCCAATCAGCTCGAAATGACGAAATGCAATATCCCAGAATCCATTTCGTCCAAAACTCAAACGAGGCAGTGGTGGAGGAACACAGAGGGGCGGAGTTTGAAATATTACTCTTTCTGGGTCACAAAATAAACTTTTAAGATATTTTCATGCGAGAATGGTGCTGTGTAAACTTCAAATACCTGCTCGATTTATCAAGACATCACATATTCGCAAAAGTGCTCTAACGTTCTATCGGATTGTCACAATAGAGTAATGTTTTGCCCACCGAGGTGTTAAGTCGGTTATGTGACTGAATAGTGTGGATTGCACTGGGTTAGGATGTTACTCAGTGATGACAGAGTTCAGTGTGTGAAAATGCAGTTGAAAAGCACAGCGTCTGGATACGTCTCCTAACTCTTTCCATGTTTATTCATCTTAATTAAAATGAAAAACATTTGATGGTGCAGAGTTTAGTCCAAACGTTTTTAATCTGACACCTTAGTCAGTTGATAACATTTCAGACTTAGACCAGAAGAGTAGAGGTTATCTGATCTTAACTTTAGGCCTTTATGCTTAATCATTTTTAAATTGTTCCTGTTTGTTTTTTTTGTTTTTTTGTTTTTTTACATCATAGCCTTTCAGTGTTGAAAATGTTTTTAAAAAGGAGGGAATAGTAATAGATACCATAGTTGTGTCTTCATACAATGCATTATTACAAGAACTTTACTAAAACAGTATTCAGTTAGGGCTCAGCAGCAGGGAAGGCTGATGGTGAACTGAAAGGAATGCTAAATGCACTTTAGCTTAACCTCCTAAGACCCGAACTCTTTCGTGGCATGCATTTTTAATTTCTCTTTGCTATTTGGGCTGATTGGGACCTCCATCCAAGCATCCATCTTCTTCCGCTTTAGCCGGGGCCGGGTCGCGGGGGCAGCAGCCTAAGCAGAGAAGCCCAGACCTCCCTCTCCCCAGCCACCTCCTCTAGATTATCCGGGGGAACACAAAGGTGTTCCCAGGCCAGCTGAGAGATATAATGTCTCCGGCGTGTCCTGGGTCCGCCCCGGGGCCGCCTCCTGGTGGGACATGCCTGGAAAACCTCACCCAGGAGGCATCCTTGTCAGATACCCGAACCACCTCAACTGGCTCTTTTCAACTCCTCCACTTGGGGCAGGAACTCATCCCCGACCCGGAGTGGGCACTCCACCCTTTTGCGGCTGAGAACCATGGCCTCAGATTTGGAGGTGCTGATCCTCATTCCCGCTGCTTCACACTCGGCTGTGAACTGTTCTAGTGCGAGCTGGAGGCCCTCACCCGATGAAGCCAACAGAACCACATCATTTGCGAAAAGCAGAGATGATTGGGACCTGATTAATGTAAAAACAAAGAATTACTTTTTGTTTTTACCTGATTTTTTTTTCTGAGAAAAATTAGATCCACATATGACATTTGCTTTAAATTTCAATGGAACAGTGGCAGTAAAACGTCCTCGTAAGTGGATATCAGGCCCTCGTAGAGCAAAATTTTGGTCTAGACAACCCAAAATGTGACGTCCACATATGTGGACGGCAGGTCCTAGAAGGTTAATAACAACATATATCAGTGAAGTTGAGCTGAACTAATTCTGTACCAGACAAGAGTCTGCAGCCTCGTCATTAAAGAGTAGAACGTTTGCTTTGAAAATATAAAAAGGTAAATTACATTAAGTGGTGAATTTCTATGTTTACTAAAGATGTTTTTTTTTTGTTTTTTTTTTTTTAAATTATCAAATTTTAATGGTGACATTATTGTATGTGGATATGATGAGTTGGTGTTGTGGGTTTGTCTCATTCAGGCTTGTGGAGGTGAACACTGTGCATCCACTGTTCCTGCATATATGTGCTGGTCACATATCTGCCTCTGAGCTATGCTGTACTGTGGCATGCAGGGTAGAAGAGTTATTTTCAGACACCTGGCATGAGAGGAATTTTTCTCCCCTGAGTGTTAGTAAGATTTGATGCTGCTCTCAGGGACAGGAAAGGTGTTGCTCTGCTTTCTTTAAAAACTTTGATTTATAATCAAAGTTTAAATAAATAATCTGAAAACCCAAAACAATATATTAACCCATCGTCTCTCCGCCCCTACCAGCCCGCACAACTCCGGCCATGAAGACTGCTCCTGCTGGCTCCAAGACTCTGAAGCTGCTGTCCTCTCTGAGCCACGTCCCTGCTCTGACGGTGGAGAGCCCCGCCCAGCACACGGCGCCGTTGTACGAGAGCGAAGAGCTGTAGACCCACACGCTCCCACCCTCCACTAACCACCATGTCAGAACTGTAAAGAGAGGAGCCTCTGACTGTCGCGTCAGGGCCGAAACATGAGTGCAGACTAATAATCATCGCAGCGCGCACAACTCACAGTAGTAACACATTCACTAAGCTTCATGCAACAGCAAAGCACATCTGCCATCTTTACAACACTTGGGTAAAATGATTATGATGCAGCATTGGAGACTTTTTACTGTGGGAGAGTTTAGGACTTGTTCTCGTCCATGTGCTGCTGTTTGTCACACTGTTTCTGCCCATCTGTCTGTCTGCTCTGCTTTTTCCTCTCCGTCTCTTCATGTGCCCGTCCTGGCTGCTCTCAGCAGAATGCGGCTCCTCGGTCATGGATGTATTAATAGAGCTGGGTATGTTGTGGCACAGGCTGCGCTGCTGTCAGGTTTGGTCCCAGTGGGCAGCCACATTACTGCAACATAATCTCCTCCAGTCCAGAAACCATTTTCAAAACGCACATTTCAAGCAATGATGACAGGACACCGGCCATATGTTACTACATGTACTGAATATTTAAAAGGTTCTTTAACATTTGCACATTTTAAGTTTTTTCCCATGTCTTATTGTAAAATCTGTGATTGGAGCAGGCCAAGTCAGACAAACTGGATGCTGCTGCACAGGGGAGGACAAACATCCTCTGCACAGCAGTGCATGTGTTGCAGTGCACCCTTCAGATAAACTCTTCTATGGTAGAGAGTAGAAAACAGAACCAAGTCTTCCCACAATCCCACACTGTCTCTACACATCACACTCACTCCACTTTAATCCTGACAGCTGTCTGCTTATCACTCCTCTGTCCATCCATCCATGTTCTTAACCACTTATCCAACTTGGGGTTGCGGGGGGGGGGGGCTGGAACCTATCCCACCTGTCACGGGAACAGACAGTAAAAAAAAAAAAAAAAAAAAGATGGACGTAGCCACTGTGACGTCACTGATTAGTGAAGTCCCCTCTGAAGCCTCGAGCCGTTTCCGTCTTTGGTGTTTTGAAACAGGATGTGATAGGGGAGGGGCGACTCGGACTGTGAAACTGAGAACACCGCATGCTTGTGATTGACGCGTCGTTAGCCAATGAGAATATCCTGGACATTCCTCCTTTCTGGCTCTAATAATAACCGTAATTCCATTATTCAGTGTAACCCGAAACTAGTCACGGAGTCATCAGGAAAGTGTTTACAGAGGTCACACAAGAAGAAAGCCTAGGGCTATTTTCCCCCATAGCTTCTATACAATCAAGTCTTTTTGCAACCAATGTTGCCCCCTGTTGTCCATTTAACAACAATGCAGCTTCAAAGCAAAGCATCGGCTCCACTTTTTAGACCTGCTTAAAGTTACGTCCATCTTTTCTGTGCTGTCACAGGGTGAGAGGTGGGGACGCCGTGGACAGGTTGCCAGTGAGGAGAAAGAGTTCTGTACTCGTGAATTACTGCTAAGGATCATTTTGTGTGTCCTTGCATTAATGCTGCCTGTGGTGTGTCTGTAACGCTTTTTAAATGATCAGATTCTCTGCTGTTGTATGAATTTAATCGGGTTGAAATGTTCTGATACAGTTTATGTGACTGAAGCTTTTTATCAGTGTTGAGACTTTTCATGTGTGCAGCCTTTTGCTGCTAAACACAGGCTGCCATCCTGATACCTGAACCCAGAACGTGCTCTGAACTTTAAACGTTTACACTTGGTCACATCTGCAGTGCAGATACGTTTGAACTCCAGACAGAAAATGTTTTTTCCTGTTAAGCGTACAGGCGGGTATCAGCATGTCAGCCTCAGTCTGTCTTTTGGTGACTTTATCCAAATGGATTCATCAGATATGCTTAATTTGCGTGCTTACATTGAAACTGCTTGCTATTACCAGCCTGGAGCTCACGTCACAAAAACCAAGATGGAAACGTGTGTTCTGTGGCCATGAAAATCTGGCGTTGACCCCTGTGTGGCCACGGCCTCGCAGTGACGGTTGTTTGCTGAGGTCTGGATAAACTACATTTTCTGCCTTAATGTAGTCCCAGGTGTTACAATAAGTAGTGTCCTGTACTGGTCTAATCCACTGGTTTAGCTAGTTGATCTTCAGTTGGTCACTAAGACATGCGGCTCAAATGGGCTCAAATGGGGTTAAACTTTTATAAAGCACAGGACTAAGTCATAATTCAGAGATTTTAAACTGCAGTGTGTACTCTCCTGTACTGTTTGTTGTGACAAGAACTTCTAAATATCACTGGATGAATGAGGAATAAAGTCTACACGACCTTGACCTCATGCATTTTTCTTTTTTTGATCAGCTTCAGTTCAATGTCACGATGTCGCCCTCAGGTGGCAGCAGAGAAAACGTACAGATAATGTGACACACACACACACACACACGGGTGAGTCAGTTTATTAAAAACAAGTTGAAGACGATATCAAAATTGACAAAAAAGCTGTTTATGACTAAAAGAGGGCAAAGTGTTTCTACTGTGGCTGCCAAGACCACAGACAGAACTGTTCATCTGCAAAAGCATGATCAGATAATTTACAGGCTTCATCAGCAGTTATCCTCAGTTTTGTGCAGAACAGCAACGGGTACCAGAAGAAACTGGAGCACAGGCAGTTCTTGGATCAGCTTCTGCTCGGTGGCCTTGCATACAGAAGCTGCCAGATCAGTGAGAGTTGAAATAGTGCCCTGCTCTGTGCTAGTGCTGGACTTCTCAGAGCTGTAAGGCACATGAATAATGAGTATATTTGAGATTGTGTCTTTGAAAACTTCAGCAACCATCTGAGCAGGCCTGTGTGTGACTAATGCCACCGAGCAGGCACTCCCACGTTTGTTTCTTGTTATGCCTTTTCCTTCCCACCTGGTGCTAACTTGGTGTTGCAGTTTTTTCGCCTAATGCGCTCTGCCCTCCAACCAGCTGCTCACAACTCCTGTGGACTGACTGGTGAATCTAAATCGTAGGCTGTGTGCAGCAGAAGTCTTTCAGAAGCCAAACATTCCATTAAGATAACATGAAGATCATGAGCAGAAAAAAAATGAAACAAAACATCTGGAGCACAAACGAGAAAAAGAGCAGCACGTCTGATATATGTCACGTTTCTGTGTGTATACAAAGACCAGAACGCACAGGAGTCTGTTCTCAGTCTTTTGAGTCCTTCAAGAAATGTTTTCTTTGTTGCACCACAGGGGATTTGAAAATACCGTCAAATTTCTACGTCGCTCTCTTTGTCGTTGTCGTGGTCACCATCGTAGAACTCGTTTGCTGCCTCCGGCCTGTGGGAGTCACGTCATGAACAGTGAGGATCGTGCACACCAATCTTTTATAAATACACGCGTGTTGCTGACTCGTGCTGACCTGGTGTAGTTCTCCTCAGCTCCCCTCTCATCGGGGTCGGGCTCGTCGTTGCGCTCGTAGCTCAGCATGTCGGACGGGACGTCGTGGATCTGAACGCTGGGCGCGTGGTTCAGCATTTTCAAGTTCTCAAACACCGTCTGACGGATTTGCTCCAAATACTGCAAACACGTGAACACAGCGAGAGGGTCGGCCGACTGCATGTCAGGATCTCTACTGTGCACTTTACACCAATGAAAAGAGGAATGATGCTTTTACCTGTCGGGAGTTCTGGTTTTCTATCCTGGTGCTGACATCAGGGTGCAACGTGAAGTCTGGAGCAAAGTACTCAAAATACTCTGCAGACGAACCAAATCAGACAAACAGGATGTTCCAAGTATTTCTGTTCACTTTCCTTCTTGTTTCACCCGCAGTCCTCTGTAATGTCACGTGTAGCGACTCTAAGAGTAACTACTAACTGGCTTTTAATTTGTTGTTTATGCATAAATCATTTTTCAGGCTCATTGTGACATCCTGGACAACAAGAACGCACAAAAACAATCCAACAAAGATATTAAAATCTCACTGAAACATGAAACATAGCTCACCGCTGTAAGGCAGCTCATCACTGATGGATTCATCCAACAACAGAGACGTCTCATAGGTCCTACAACACAGCACAGATTATTATCATCATCATCATCATCTTAAAGCTGTATTCATGGAAAGTGCACATCAGACTGACCAACAGCGAGCCACGTTCCTCACTGTGTATCCTCCTCCTCCCAGAACCAGCAGAGGGATCTTAAAGCTCTTCACAAACTCCACACACTCACTGAAAACCACACACACAGATTATGTTGCAACTATCAGTACTCATGTGCTGGCTGTTTAAAAATATTTGAGTTCAGCTGGAAAAAACTTTGTCTCACCCGTGTCCTCGGATACTGAGGTTGAAGCAGCCCAGCCTGTCACAGCCCAGCGAGTCCGCTCCACACTGCAGACAGACACACACCAGGTGAGGCAATCGCACACACGCAGATTAAATCATACAGAAGCAAATGATAGGAGCTACTGACTGACCTGCAGGACGATGCAGGTCGGCTGGTAATAATCCACCACCTGTCTAATAACAGGCTGGAACAGCTGCCTGTAGCCTGAAAACAAAACATGCAAACACGTTGGTCGAATCTCATGTGATAGTCACAGAACAATAAGAAAGTGTGACCTCATGTGTTGTTGCTCTCACTCTGGTCATCGATGCCGTCTCTGAGAGGAACATTGAGGCAGTAGTACCGGCCGCTCTCTGCCCCGACCTCGTACATGTCACCTACAGGAAGCAGAGCGAAGAACAGATGACGAACTTCTGTTGTTGCTGGACTTTTAATTCCATTCAATGTTTCCACAGTCAGAAAAACAAACACTACTTTAGAGTCTTATTTAAAAATAAAATAAATAACTGCTAAACAGCTGACTCAGTGACAAAGGGCAGCCCGGACAGAGTCCAAGACAAACTTAATAGGGACCAAACGGCTCATAACAACAGGGTCAGATACACCCTGAGTCTACGGATAGAAACCCGCCTGGAATACACTTATCATTTATCTGCTTATACAGCTGACAGAGGACTACTTCAGTATTTCTATGTCTTTAAATTGGACTTTTGGGGCTGAATATGCACGCAAGTAAAATAATAAATGATATAAACACCACTATGTGGACAGCAAACATTTGTTAGATAATTAAAGCTGCATTTACCTGTCCCTGGGAAAAAGTAGTTTCCATATTTGTGAAAGGACACGGTCATGACTCGGTCTGTGAGGTAAAAGGCTTCCTGGACGCCATCGCCATGGTGAATGTCTATGTCAATGTAAAGAACCCTGGGGTGGTACCTTGAACAAGCACAGAGCAGGAGATTTATGTCACAAACAGACACGGTAAAGATTCGAGGAGAGTTACTCCGGAGCGCCGTCTTACTTGAGGAGCTCCAGTATACTGATGACGATGTCATTGACATAGCAAAACCCAGAGGCCTACACCAACACAAGAACCAAAAAAGACATTTAACTCAAATGAGCTGAACAGAGAAGACACACATCAATACATGTGGCTTTGTTCTAACCTCAAACTTTTTGGCATGATGCAAACCTCCGGCCCAGTTTATAGCAATGTCACAAATCTGGAAAATAAAGCAGAGTCAGCATCAGTTAGAGCTCACACCTTTAACTGACCACGAAGCTGAAGACCATGACAGTTTTAAAGGATGGAAAGCAAAACAAGAAATCAGAAATGTCTTTGATGAGTAACGATTTTAGTTTTTAAACACAAACTAAAATATTCTCACAAAACTCCTCAATGCTTCTCCTATCCTCCCTTTAAGTTCACTTTTTTCTGATTAGCTGCCCTTTACAAACAGAAAGGGGGTGTCCAAATTCATGGGCTGCATCCTTCTGAGGACCCGGCCTTCACGGTCTACGTGAGGATACAGCCCATGAATTTGGTCACGACCAAAGACTGAACAGCAGGTCTACTGCTGCTGGGAGAGAGAGAGATACGTTCCCTCCAGCAAACATGAAGAGAGGCCTTTCTTCTTCTTTCTTACTTCAGCTAGAGAGCCTTGGCCACATAGAACAATCAATGACTCAACCTACTCCTCAAGGATATCACATAAATGAGTGTCTCTGACGACACTTTAAGTTGTAATTCAAAATGAAACCAACAGATGCCACCCTAGGCTACCTCAGTCTTGTTTTGTTTTTTCTCTGTAGCACCAAAACCATCAGCTGGGTTTATGTGTGCGTGGTACCTTGTGGTTGAGCTGAGTAGCCCCCTGTAAGGATGCTCCCGTGTATCTTGAGCAGAACTCAAACAGTCCTGGAAACACCGGACTAAAACACACAGACATGAAATATTTAAGTTATGGGTTTGTCCGCCATGATGATCAGAGAGGCTTTTATGCTGAAACATTTACAATCCTGACAGATGAGATGTAAGAAAAGGAAGTTAGCTGCTTGAAAACTACAGTCCTTAGTTCCTATGGAAGCAGTAAAGGTGTACTTAGTTTTTCACAGGTCTTGTGAAAACTTCATTAAATCCTTCAGATTCTTTTTCTCGATAAAAACGTATTTAACGAGAAAGAGACACTCACCAGTCATCTCCCACATTAAACGCGTTGAGACTTTTTGTGAAGCCCTGCATGTTATTGGGGCTGACCTTCTGTAGGAAGTCAATGTAGTCTTCAGAGTGGAAGCGACACATGTCATGCTGAGACGCTTTGTAGGGCTTAAACACCTGGTGGGAATAAGAACATTTGATAGAGTGCAGCATGAACTTGTTGTTTCTAATAAAAAACAAACAAACACAAGATTTATCAAATGTTTTTTCAGTGTGAAAAGCATCAACAGGTGTGAACACGTGACAGTATCTGTCACTACTGCTCGCTCACCATCATTTTCTTGTAAAGTCCATAGTGCAACACCAGACTGTGAGTGAGAGACAACCGGTGAGGCTTCATCGGGTGGCCAGCACCTAACAGAAACACACAGTTCATGCATTACAGGGCTTATATCTGCATCTCACAGACATTAATCAGGTCAAAAAAAAAGAATTAAGTGTACACATTATGGCTAATCACCTAAAAGAGAAACACGGTTGAAATTGGTACAATTTATGACGAAAGAGATTTGGAACACTGAAACAGCCATCCATGCGCTGTTACAAAAGCGAAAATACTTGAGGTAATTCGCAAAATAAAAATAAAAAAATAAGCACGGTAAGTATATCCTGTGAGCATGCGTATTGCTGCACTAAAGTTTGAATTTGTACAGTGTATCATTTCGTAAAAGCAGCATTAGCGTAGACAGACATATTACTTTATTTATCGTTACTGTTACACAACCGCCACGTTATCCATTCAGGACACCGTAGGAAGCACCGAGACATCCTAATAAAAGCTTTACAGGCAAATACTGAACACAGGGCTACAATACGCGTCAATAACGTTACATCTTAAGGTTAAAGGCGCAAGCAAAGCCCAACTGTAATATATAAACAAATCAAATTAAATATTAAAGCGTAGCAGTGACGCAAAACTAAATGTTAAAAAGAAAGAAAAGAACTGAGAAAATAAGAATAAAGCACAGTCTCGTACACATTAGCATGTAGCTAGCTTTCCTTAGCATCAGCTCCCTGAGTAGGCCGGTTCACTATAATAATTAAACTTACCGTAGTGGAAATTGCCCACGTCTGGGTCGTAAAAGTAAGATGTTCTATTGGTCATTCTGAAAGCAATGTCTCCCGACTTTCTACGAAAAACTGTTGTCGTCTTTGCAGCTACAAAACCCGCATTTTTCTTTCAATTAGCAGATAGCCGCCATAGTAAACACCGAGGCGTCTGCGTCATCACACGGAGACAGCAGCGACGGGGAGGGGATGGGTGGGGCCACGGAGCCGGAAAGAAAAACAACAAAACAGCCGCGACAGATGGAGAGAAAGTTACACTAGCTTTCTGTATTTTTCATTACATGAAGGTAAAGAAGTGCAATTAAAAAAGAGTGGAAAGATACCTTGAGCAATGTGCTTAAGTTATACAGTACATATAATATACAGTTTACTTTAATAAACTCATCCACACATAATTAAAACTTATATTTTTTACAAATCAGTGCAAATACAAATCCCCTGGTCGGGTCTTAAAATTAGGAAAATAAAATCTCAGACTGAACAGCATAACACGGCATATGATATACACTGTGTTATTTATTTATTTATTTTTAAATAGAAAATACAGAAGCAGTGTGTGAAAAGCCAATGCACTTTTAATGTTTCAACTGTGATTGAGAGAGTAACACACTTGATTGGTGTGAGTGTAAAAAGTTTTAGCAGTTGGCTAAAAGGGCATTTAAAAGAATTTGAAGTGCATTATTCTGCAGTGAGAAACATTGTAGAATAATCCGGTCTGTTTTAGATCCCTCAAGCAGACGTGTGTAACTACCACACACAGAAAGCTCCGGGACCGGATAACATCCCAGGTCGTGCTCTCAAAGCATGCCTTCACGATGTCTTCTCAGAAATCTTCAACTTGTAGTGCCCTCATGCTTTAAGAGGACCACCATCATACCTGTCCCAAAGAATCTGAGCTGCCTCAATGACTATCCCCCAGTAGCATTCATCTCCATCGTTATGAAGTGCTTTGAGCATATAGTTCACATCACATCTTTACTGCCTGCTAAGACCTGCTAAGGATTTATTTTCCTTTCTGTTTACCTGTATAAATCCTATGTATACCCAATGTTACACAAACCTGAGAAAAAGAAAAGAAAACAAAGCTTATCCTAACCATTTGCAAACCAATTTTAATCCGTTTTAACCCTCTTTTTGATGTATGTCATATGCAATTATTATTTTTCTTTGCTCCCCAATAGCCACAACTTGGACAAACAGTTCAATAAATCTGATCTGACACTGTTAGAATACTTTTCTGGTTAAAATCTGTTGCATGCTATCACTTGGCAGTGTCAGGTTTAAATGTAGTTCATGTTTACCTTTGAGCTATTTTTAGAGGATTATTTTGCTATTCAGGTGATTTTGACAGCATCTATTATTCATCCAAGACAGCATGTCTCTGCAAGCTTACTGACAAATTAGATGAGGACGAATTCAGAACAGCACCAAAGCACTAACAGTGGCACCAGTTTCATTCTTGAACACCTGCTCATTTAAAAATGATGAAGCGGAACTTGCTGGAGCTTCTCTGCATCATAAAATGCTTTTTTTTTTAAAGAAAAAAAGGGCAGACTGTATACACGTGGCAATGAAAGGACGCTAACAGAGGTAGGAAACAAAGCAACCATGTTACTGTCTATCCACTGTATCCAGCATCAGTAAAAGTCAGTAAACATGTGGTCGCACTGTGAAGCTTTAAAAGTTTAATGTCTTTCAAAGATGCTCCCACTGAAATTTCCTCTTCATCATTTCCTTCACCTCTTCGTGCCCGTCTGTATTCTTCTTGTCTTGTCCACGTGTGTCCTCCTTTTTTTCTGCAGTAAAAAATAAAAAATCTGTGTGTGTGTGTATTCATATCCTTGTGAGGACTAAAAAATTGGAAGTTTACTATACTTGTGGGGACCAACAGCCCTTATGGCAGGGATGGGGAACTCCAGGCCTCAAAGGTCAGTGTCCTGCAGGTTTTAGATGTGTCCTTGATCCATCACAGCTGAATTAGATGGCTAAATGACCAAATTTCTGGTCCCCACGAGTTTGAAGGCATTATAGAGACTAAAAATGTGGTTTTAGTGTCAGGGTTTGGGTTATGGTTAGGGTTAAGGTTAGGCAATCCTTTTTCATGGTTAGGTTTAGGGCTAAGGGGCTATGCCCCAGCAATATGCCACACCACACCACAAACACTGGTAAGGACCAAGCAACAACTTCTGGCACTGGAAGCTTAAAAACCTGGCTCCAAATCCCAGTCAGTCATTATAAAAGAGGCAACTTTACAGCATCATTACAACCTGTTCTAAAAACAGTTTGGTCCCTAAGGATTTTGGAGAAAGGTGTGAAAAAGGGAGGGCAGGAGGGGAGGACGGGAGATATTATTAAAAGACAAGGACTGTTCAACGAGTAAAATTCAATCACTTTAAATGAGAGACTGGATCTATGCCTGTGTTGCTGCATGAAAGGTTATATGAAAATCCCAGGGGAGTTGATACAGTTTAGTGCAGGGTAAATGGGTTATTGTGCAGTATTGTGGTTAAGTTTATAGTAACACACTATGTTGGGCTGGTGTACAGGAGGGGAAGGACAGGTGGTCATCCATGAATTTTAAGGAGTGTGCTGGAGAGGCTGGCACAACTAAAGCCTTCACTCTGCAGTATGTGTGTTGGCTTGTCAGTCGTTTTGCGCTGGAATTTCTGGAGGTATGTTTGATTTTTCTATCTGCGCCTGTTTGCTTCCTCTCTCCCTGTCTCTGTTTCCCTCCCTGCTCCGTGTTTTTCTGCCTGGAGCTAAAAGGCAGTGCTGCTCTGGAATTGAATCGGTTATGTATTATTCATTGCTGAAGTTGCAAGTTACAGAGAGTTCAACACAGGTTAGCACAGGTGTATAATTTATATGTCTGTCTGTCTCCATCATTAAGAATTATAAGAATTTACCTTTAGGCACTATTTAAAGCTCCTTTTATTTCCCCAAAATAATATTGAACACAAATTGTTTGTACTGGGGTTTCATGTCTTGTGGGGGAAACAAATGTTTGCTAGAAGATCACATTTACAGTAAACAAGCTGTCCTTACCAGAGCTCGACTAACACAGAAATCATTAATAAAACTATTTTGAAAACTTAAAATAAGATAAGATAACCTTTATTAGTCCCACACGTGGGAAATTAGTTTTGTTACAGCAGAAAGTGGACAGTGCAAATTTACATAGAAAAATTAGAAAAACACTGGAATAAGATAAGAATAAGATACTGAACACAACTGTATAGAATAGAATAAAATATAATACTATGTACAATAGGATAAAATAGAATACAAATGCTATATACAATTGAGTATAATACAATGATGCCAGAAAAGTATTGCACTTAGTGTTATTGCACATGTGTGGATGTGTGTGTTTGATCAGTTGAAGTCTTTGTTGTGGAGTCTGACAGCAGTGGGGAGAAAAGACCTGCGAAATCTCTCCGTCCCACATCGTGGGTGCTGCAGCCACTGAAGGAGCTGCTCAGTGCTGTCAGAGTCTCCTGCATGGGCTGGGAGATGTTGTCCGACAGGGATGACAGCTTAGCCGCCATTCTCCTGTCACTCACCACCTCCACTGGGTCCAGAGGGCATCCTAGAACAGAGCTGGCCCTTCGGATCAGCCTGTTCAGAGTCTTCCTGTCCCCGGCAGAGATGCTGCTGCCCCCCTCCCCCAGCAGATCACAATGTATAGATTTAAATGTATTAATGTATAAATGTAACTTTTTATTTGCAATAATAATTTAATGTGTATAAAGGACTGAAGTCAATACCAAGATGCATAGTAATACTAATACTACTAATAATAAAATATTAATGACAGGTGCACAGTCATTACCACTATTCATGTTGGACAACCTTTTGTTCAGTTTGCAGCCAATCACAGAGCCAACTTTAATCAGTTTGTTCCGTCTGTTGCTGTCACAGGTTCTCCCATCAGACAGCACTTCCCACGATGGACTAATGACTAATAGAAAATCTGCATCGTTCTGCAACAGGAGTCTGCTCATCTCTTTTCTGTAGCCTCTGTCTTGGTCTCCCAGTTCAGCCGATGCAGACACCCAGGTACTCGTACTCCTCCTCCACATCAATATCCTGTCCCAGGATAGATGCTGGTCACACAACCTTCCTCGTCCTTCTCAAGTCGATCCCCATCTTTCAGACAATTCCTCACAGACCTACTGTGCTTGGTGTCTCTCAAGCACAGCAATGTAAAACACACAATTTATGAGCGACACAATGAACACTATAAATAAACCACAGTATAAACAGTCTAAATCCTTATATAAAAAATACAGGATTACAAAAATTAATACCACAGAATGTACATAAAGTGCAGCTGCAGTCTGGCAGTGTGAAGCAATGTGACAGTTCAACTGTTTAGAAGGGAGATGGTGAGGGGAAAGAAACTGTTCTGCAGGCTCTACCGTCTACCAGAAGGCAGCAGGTCAAAAAGTCTGTGTCCAGGGTGTGAGGGGTCTATGATGATTTTCCCTGCCCGTTTCCTGGTTCTTGAGAGGTGCAGGTCCTGGATGGAGGGCATGGGGGTGGCGATGATCTTTTCTGCTGCCCGTACAGTCCGCTGCTGTCTGCACTTGTCCTGTTTAGTGGCTGTGATGGAGGACCACAGGACAGACTCAATGACTACAGTGTAGAACTGGATCAGCAGCTCCTGTGGAAACCTGTACTTCCCCGGTTGTCTTAGGAAGTACATCCTCTGCTGGGTCTTTTTGCGGATGGAGGAGCTGTTGGTCTCCTACTTCAGGTCCTGGGAGGTGGTGGTACCCAGGAGTTTGAAGATCTCCACAGTAGACACAGGGCTGTCTGATATGGTTGAGGGCTGTCTCCTGAAGTCCACTGTCATCTCTACAGTCTCAAGCATGTTCAGCTCCAGATTGCGCTGACTGTACCAGAGCACCAGCTGCTCAACTTCATGCTGGTACGCAGACTCATCACCATCCTAAATAAGGCCAATGACGGTGGTGTCATCTGCACAATACTATTTAAAGGCAAACTAAAGTCCACAAATAGGATCCTGGCATAAGTTCCCGGACAGTTGAGATGTTGCAGGATGTCCCATGTTCACTGCATCATCCACCGACTTGTTTGCCCAATAATCAAACTGCAGGGGGTCCAGATGGTGTCCCATAAATCATCTGTTAGTGCTCTTTATCCTTCTCTTGCTGACACATCCAGCCACTGCAGAATTGTCTCTCTGTAGGTGGCATGACCCAAAGTTGTACTGAAAGTTTAAGGTGTACAATTGAACTGGAATGGAAACAGCAGAGTCACCTGTGAAGCTCCTGTACTGCACATCTGCAAATCAAAACAAGTACTGCTCGCACTGCAGCCTGTCTGTTTGGTAGTCAGTAATCCATGATACACACGGTGGATACTGACAGATCCTCACTGTACAGTTGTCACGCTCTAGAAAGGAGTAAGCTCTCTGCAGATTTGATCATCCACTTCCACATTAGGTCTGTATGCAAACTGCAAAGGGTCAACAGATATTTTCATCTGTGGCCTTAGGTGGGAGAGCCCAGTCCCTCCAGTAGCTGTGTCACATGTGATGTGGTGGTGACTACTACAGTACAGGAAGTGGACGGGAGGTTTGCCTTAAGAAATAAATACACAAATGTGACTCACAATCGCAGACAGACCAAAATCACTGAAGGAAGGCCTGAGTGTGTGGTGGAAGAGGCACACGGGAATTGAATTAAAATACATTTTACTAATATTACCAACTGGTGACAGCAGCCTTCTCTGGATATATCCAGTGCTGAATATATAAATAACACTCAGTTATAACACAGTTATAACACACTGTTGATCCTGCAGCCTGTAAAACAGTCAACCTTGGACCTTTTAAACTTTAATAACTGCATCACACTTGTCAGAGTTCGAGGCTTGTCAAGATTTTTATTTGTATAGCTATGAAGTGTGTGTGTGTGTGTGTGTGTGTGTGTGTGTGTGTGTGTGTGTGGGCTTCCTCCTTAGCTGGCTTGTTTTGGCCCCAGGGTCCAAATCTGTTCTGTCAAGCATCTGTCTCTGCCGGCTTGTTAAGACACACACACACACACACACACACACACACACACACACACACACACACACACACACACACACACACACACACACACACACAGAGGACAAGCGACCTCTCCAACTCATGCCTGTGTGTTATCGCCATGGCAATATAGACAACACACAGAGGTGTTGTCTGTGACATATATAAGTAGTAAGTATCATTTTAAAGTGCATCAGAGTTTAACTGCAAAGAGACAGAAATCCACAAAAACTGACACTGATATTTGCAGTTACCTACTATCAAAGTATCTATGTCAAAGTTGAGGCCAGAAAAAAAATGGCAAGTGAGCTAACAATAAAAAGTTTGCTTGTATTTTATCCAACAATGACAGGATTATATTAAGGTCAATATGAATAAATCCCAGATGTTTTTTTCGAATCAGGAGGAAAATCTCTCTTCCACGATTTTTCTTTCAGCTTGTACATAATGTTTTTTTCTTCCTTTGGTTTTCCTCTAGTGCGCAAAGGATGTCAGGGGAGGTGTTTCAAACTCCAGCATGTTTCAAGGTTGCCAGCAGAACTGAAAAGCTGGAATGGAAGAAGCGCTGTGTAATTCTCAGCTGTCAGCACCTTCCTGTTACATGCGCTAATGTTGTGCATATTGCCTGGACAAATTTAATGCACTACATGCACACACATTTGCTTTTGATTCTTCATAATCCAGAAAGAAACTTTGAGGTTAAATTTGAAGAATGATGCTGTTGCTTAAGTATCTTATTTAGGCCCCAGTCATGCGGGCCGAGGCGGGCTGGCAACTACCTGCAACCAGTGATCACTAATGAAAAATGAATACCCTGACCGGTGAGGACTTTGAAACTGATTGCAAAGAGTCGAATGATGCTGCACTAAAAGCCTCTTTGCAATTGTTTTGGTCACTCGTGCATTGCTGCAGTTGACTGTAGTTTGAATGGATTTACTTGCTAAATGGTTGGGTCAGGGCGCCGGGTCTATGAGCCAGCATTTTGAGTTCATTTTGTAAGTCTGATTTTTTTATGATGTATTAGAGTAATGGTAAGTTCTAGTGTTATTATTAGCGTGTCTTTGTTAGGTTTTGTTTAGTTAAAGTTTCATCCATGCTTCCTTGTTTATGTGTCATATTCTTTCTCCTGTGTGAGTCTCTTGTCCTCTATGTAAGATTTTTAATTATGACTGTGCCTCGTTCCCCTTATCTGTTTTCCTGTTCCTCTCCTTGTGTATTATTCCATCTTCCCAGTCTGTTCTGTGTTTCATGTCTGCATTTTCCATGTCATATTGTCATCTCATTACTACTACTACTGCCCATCTCCCCTCCGGGCCGCCAAAGATAGATCTCCAGAGATTTCTGTCCTAGGCCATTCTTTCTAGATGGGACCAGGTGTAGCCCATCATTTTTGCTTCTGCCTCAAGTTCTCATCACCGGGTGTTTCTTGGGCGGCCTCTCTTTCGCTTGCGTGGGGGTTCGATCTGAGAGCCTGATATTTAAAACCTTTTAGTTTGCACATAATAATAGCCTATTTGGTGGTTTGGTGGGCTGTGGATCTTCCAGTTTGCATGTCTAGTGTATCTTGTCTTGTGCCCAAAATCGTCTTATATCTTTTATATATAACTGCGAATGCATAGTGAGAGAGACTTAGAAAGGGTGTATGCCTGCAGGTGTAGCCATCATCCTGAACTTGTGCATCAGGTGTTATTGTTCTTTAATTCTCATACAACATTCATCAGTTGCACCAGGACAGTTACCAAATGCCTCCAGGACAGCTTAGTGTGCAACGCTTTGGCTTAAACTTGTCAGCGGTGCTGCTTTCAGAGGGTGATGATTGACTTTATCATGGAGGCTGAGTCACTGGACTGCGCAGAGCATCCTCATTCTGTTTCTCAGGACAAGAGAAAGAAGAACTCCAACTCCCCCAGTGTCAATTACACTTCAGTCTCACCAAAGTTTGGCTTTGAAGCTTGAAATGATGGGTGTGTATTCCTGCAAATATGTTAGCATCTTTGAACAGGCCCATCACCAAAGCTACACGGAGAAAGGCAAATAATGCCTTAAGAAGAGTCAACAAGTTTTGGCAGTAAACAGTCCTCAGACAGTCTTAGTCATCAAGGGCTTATTAAAATGTTGCCCATGAGGAACATTAAACTGGAATTAATTATGAGACATTCATTTAATATCTTCACCAAAGGATTAAGCAGACTGAGTAATGTGACTCTAATGTCTCTGATATAACTATTTCTACATATACACAGGATATGTTTAAAATACAAAGCAAAGCAAAATGCTGACAAGGTCGGGTTTGATCTTCCTGGAGCCTGGACAGCAGGAAACTTGAGTCTCATCACTCAATCATTGAGTCTCTGAGGAATCCTAACTTAAAAGTTTTATGATCTCTCCAGATGACAAAAGGCTGTTCGGCCCCCTCCAACTAATGTTGTCTCTCCTCTAGAGCCAGTTTCACTGCGAGTAACTCGCAGTCTCCCACATCATAGTTTTTCTTGGGTGGTGTTTGTCAGTGTGAAAAGAAGGGCCAAGGCTGCAGCTTACCTTGTGGGCCAGAGCGCTGAGCAAGTATTGCCTCCACCCCTGAGTCTGATTCATCTACGGATGCATATTGTAACAACCCTTATTGTGTTATAGCACCACTAGGGGGGTTGCCCTACTATTGTAGTAGTTGGGGGAGTCTCCTAGTGGGTGTGTGAGTATAGCGTGGCAGCCATTACATGCTGCTCGTGTTCTGTTCTCAGGATAGAGCTCACCATTGTAACGGCCTGGCGCCGGCGACTACCGATCCCCGCACATGTATGTACGGACAGAGTAGAGCTGTGGAGACCTGGCTTGTGCGGTCTTATGTTGCTGACAATGAATAAAGGTCTGTTGTTTAATTTAACTGACTGGCTTCGAGTTATCCGGCTAACCTCCCAGTGGGGCATGCCCAGAACACCTCACCCAGGAGCCACCCAGGAGGCATGCTTGTCAGATGCCCGAACCACCTCAACTGGCTCTTTTCAATGTGGAGGAGCAGCGGCTCTACTCTGAACCCCTCCTGGATGGCTGAACCGCTCACCCTATCTCTAAGAGACAGGCCAGCCATGCTTTGAAAGAAGCCCATTTATGCCGCTTGTATCCACAGTCTCGTTCTTTCGATCACTGCCCACAGCTCGTGACCATATGTGAGAGTAGGGACATTGACTGAGGAGTATGATCCCCTGTAGTTTTAACACACCCTCAGGTCTCCCTTCTTAAAGATGGGAAGCACCATCCCAGTCTACCAATCCAGAGGTACCGCCCCTGAACCGTCGTGCGGCGCATAAGCACAGATGACAGTCGGGATCTATTCCCTGACCCAGAGGGAACAAACCCTCTTGTCCAGCAGGAAAAACCCCAAAGTAAAAGCAGCAAACTGAGGGGATACTAGTCCGCCTCTCATGGATATTCCTTGTACTACAGAAATAATATTGCCAAGTATGCGACATAAATAAGATTCAATTGTAACAATCAGATTTTCCTTTCCAAGAAACATAAACCATTTCCTTATGACACAACATGATGAATACCTGGCTATCCCAGTGACAGTAAATCACTCACTGCATACAAGCAATAAAAACTTGAATCACTGTAACAGTACAACACACATATATGTGTATTTTTACTGACTGATAAATGAGCTGTGAAATGCTGACAACAGTCACCGTGCAAACAAAAGCCAAAAAATCAATTACAGATGTGCACATGGTGTTTTACAGCTGTGTGGCTTTGACAAAAGGGATTTAGAACTTTGTTAATATGCTCTTAAATTAAAGTTTGGCTGTGCAACAATAAAATATTTTAATTAAAATCAGCAGAGATCACAAACATTAGAAAGAAAAAAAAATGGTGTTGTAGCTGTGGAGGCTGCAGGTTTGTCTGATAAACCAAAAAGGGAAGTGAAAAGTAAACAGCAGTTCCCAGAACACTGAAAACGTGACCTCTGAGCAGTAAAACCCACTTTATGTGACTTATGAAAATATTCTATGAGGCACACCAAAAAATTCTCCTGATCATTAAATTGCTAATAATTTTAGGAATACCACAAGACTGAGTAACATCAAGCTTCATGAAACAAACAGAAACCTGTTGAAGCAGGCACGGCTGAATTACAGTTCGCAAGTGTTCACAAATGTTGAGAAGCTCCACTTCCCTCAGGAGATTTTTATGAAAAGGAATTCTTCTCATGACCTTTACTTTTATGTAATTGATACAACTTTAATACTCATAATAATTCCTTTGATGCACCTGGAAATTATGTAAATTCAACACAGCTCATAAAACCTAACAGAGGCAGGAGCATGTTTCCTAATAACAATTAGGAAATGATGTGAATGCGTTTTGTAATGTTTACTTCATTTTGTCCTCATGTAATGGAAGCTACGTGATAGCGTGTTCATGTAATTTTGTTTGAAGATCAATTTCATGCTTTCTGTCGACTTCCAGCGGGAATGAGGATCAGCACCTCCAAATCTGAGGCCATGGTTCTCAGCCGGAAAAGGGTGGAGTGCCCACTCCGGGTCGGGGATGAGTTCCTGCCCCAAGTGGAGGAGTTCAAGTATCTCGGGGTCTTGTTCGCGAGTGATGGGAGAAGGGAGCTGGAGATCGACAGACGGATTGGGGCTGCGGCTGCAGTAATGCGGACGCTGCACCGGTCAGTCGTGGTGAAGAGGGAGCTGAGTGTAAAAGCGAAGCTCTCAATTTACCGGTCGATCTATGTCCCTACCCTCACCTATGGCCACAAGCTGTGGGTAGTGACCGAAAGAACGAGATCGCGGATACAAGCGGCGGAAATGAGCTTCCTCCGAAGGGTGGCTGGCCTCTCCCTTAGAGATAGGGTGAGAAGTTCGGCCATCCGGGAGGGGCTCAGAGTAGAGCAGCTGCTGCTCCACATCGAAAGGAGCCAGCTGAGGTGGTTCGGGCATCTGGCAAGGATGCCCCCTGGGCGCCTCCTGGGCGAGGTGTTCCAGGCATGTCCCACCGGGAGGAGGCCCCGGGGCAGACCCAGGACACGCTGGAGAGATTATATCTCTCGGCTGGCCTGGGAACGCCTTGGTATTCCCCCGGACAAGCTGGAGGAGGTGGCTGGGGAGAGGGAGGTCTGGACCTCTTTGCTTAGGCTGCTACCCCCGCGACCCGACTTCGGATAAGCGGATGAAGATGGATGGATGGATGGATGTCGACTTCCAGTGTTTCAATTCAATTCAGTTTTATTTATACAGCCCCAAATCACAACAACAGTCACCTCAAGGTGCTTTATATATATTAGACCCTACAACACGTTTTCAACTTCTGGATGTGGTTAGATGTGCAGCAGACCATATCCATCTTCAAGTTGGTGACTTGTCACTGAGCAGTTTTTTTCTTTTTTTTTGTCCTTTTGTGGTGGACCACTGGAGGGCTCCACTCACACCCAGTTCTCAGGAAGTGTTGCTGTGTTTTGGAGGGAAAAGTATTCAGTTGTGTGGTGATGAGGAATAAACGAGGAGTGTTAATCGAGAGCTCTCGTGTCGTCTGTGTTTACCGCCACACTTTTTCTAATTTTTCTAAGGTGTAAATACACTTGCTGCCCTGGAATCATGAGCTTTGGAGAGGGTTGGGATTTTTAAAGGGCAGCAATCACATATGCTGATGGCTCAGGGTTAGGGCAAGATACTTGTCATCAATAATGAGTTAGCCATCACAAGGTATACAAATATTTGACAATGCAGAATATTTTAACTTACAAAATTCCTCCTAAAAATGATTATTATCATTATTTTTCTCAAAAAGCAGAAACTTGAGCTGCTGAAAATAAAAGACATTTGCAACACACTGTAAATGCTTTAT
This sequence comes from Astatotilapia calliptera, assembly GCF_964374335.1. Taxonomy (NCBI): domain Eukaryota; kingdom Metazoa; phylum Chordata; class Actinopteri; order Cichliformes; family Cichlidae; genus Astatotilapia; species Astatotilapia calliptera. The sequence goes on from NC_137423.1 coordinate 21,027,426, forward strand.
AGCCCGTTGGCTGATGGAATCTTGGCTCCGTGAAAAAGCTGGCGATGAAGAGAAGAGAGAAAGTGCGTGACAAGAGAGAAAAGATGGGAGACATACAGGTGCTTCACTTCCTGCAGATACATCAACACAGCTGGGCTGGATAATAATGCGCAGAGTTGAAAGAAGAGAGTGGACAGGACTGGTACCAAAAATACAGAATGATAAAGAGAAATGAAGGAAGGAAACCAGACCCATGAGACACAAACATGTTCACAAACAGATCGACACCTGACAGGCACGACGAGGTATTTGCAGCTTTCAAACAAAGTCTGAGAGAATTGTTACTGTTCTTCTTTGTGTCACTGTCACCTTTGTACGGTTGACCTTTGTGGAGCTGAGGCTGATCACAACCCTTTAGCTCTGACTAGTGCAAAAAAAAAAAAAAGCAATGCATGTTAGAAAATGCCAGACATGCCAGACATCGTGGTTTGGGAACAGCTGTGTGAAGGACCAAAAAGCTCTCCAGAGAGTGATCCGTACAGCAGAACGCTGCTGCAGGATTGCTCTCCCCCCCGCTTCAGGACACCTACACCAGGAGATGCCGGACTAGAGCAGCGCAGATACTGAAGGACCCGTCCCATCCAGGCAACAAACTGTTCCAACTTCTGCAATCTGGTAGAAGGTTCCGCATCTTCCGGGCAAGGACAGAGAGACTCAAGAGGAGCTTCTATCCCCAAGCCATCCGTGCCCTAAACACACACACCCGCCCGCTCACATCATCTATAATTGACTGAGACAGGACTCTCTTCCAGACACTCTAAACCAAGGCACAATGTACATTTCAAATTCCTTTAATTTTAAATATGTTAATATTGTCTATCCTGTAAAATAGTCAGATGTCTATTCATATTAATGTACAGAATTCACCTGCTTGCTGCTACTACTGCACATTCACGCATAATGTTCTTCCTCTACACCCCCCCCCCCCCCCCCCCCCCCCAATTTTTGCACATGTCGAGGAGCGTGTCAGGCTACATTTCACTGTGTGTTATACTTGTATAACTATGCATGTGACAAATAAAGAACCTTGAACCTTGAACAAGCAACTTCGTCTGCTTTTAGATTAAATTCAACAAGACTTATTGTTACTGACCTGTCTGAGACCTGTTTGACTCTTAAGTAACATATCGCAGCGCTTTCACTGTAATAGCATCTGTTAAATGGTCAGTGGTGTGGAGGTGTCACAAGCAGGAGACAGCTTAAACTGTTTTCATTTACGGCGTTTATAGTATCAGGTATCACTACTTGTTTAGGGTAAAAATAATTATGCTGGATAATTTTACCTTAACCCTAAAAACACGTAAAATAACTTACTTTTTAAACTGACCATGGTAATGAGGTAACATATTTTACATGGTCTCAGTTCACTTTAGGTTTTTTCTGATAGCCCACAGTTAAGCTTAAATTCTAACATACTAAGTTGCTAATATATCAGTGTGAACAAGGTAAACATAGTTAGAATAATGTGTCCCAGGAATCCCAGGGGTTATTGTTGGGGGCTTTTTGTCTCCTGCTAGGGTCTCCCATGGCAAATTGGACCTGGGTGAGGAAGTAGACAAAGAGCGAGTTAACTGATCCTCGGCTACTGAGAATAGCAACTGGGACATGGAATGTCACGTCTCTGGTGGGGAAGGAGCCTGAGTTAATGCGTGAGGCTGAGAGATACCGGCTCGATACAGTCGTGCTCACCTCAACGCACGGCTTGGACTCAGAAACCAGTCTCCTTGGAGGGACTGGACTCCGTCTCAGCCTGAAGTTGCCCTTGGTCGAGGTGATGGCCTTGCGTGGGTATCTTAGTATCCCCTCGGCTTGCTGCCTTTATATTGGGGTTTTTCCCAGTGGATCAGAGGGTTTGTTTCCTGCACCTTCAGGTACAGGTCCTGATTGTCCTCTGCGCTTGTGCACTGAACAACAGTTCAGAGTACTGTGTCATCCGCTGAGAGACTTCAACGCTCATGTGGGCAATGGCAGTGAGACGTGGAGGGGTGTGATTGGGAGGAACCCGAGCGGTGTTCTGTTACTGGACTTCTGACCACAGTTTGTCCATGACAAACACCATGTTCGAAAATAAGGGTGTCCATGCGTGCACGTGGCACCAGGACACTCCAGGCCGCAGGTCGATGATTGATTTCGTAATCTTATTATCAGATCTTCAGTCTTATATTCTAGATACTCAGGTGAAGAGTGCTGCTGATATGTCATCTGATCATCACTAGCTGATGAGTTGAATCAGGTGCAGAGGAGGATGCTGGACAGACGTGGGGCACCTAAACGTATAGTGAGGGTGCCCTGGGAAGGCCTGGCAGAGGCCCTGTGCGCAAGATCTCCAACTCCCACCGATTCAATTTAATTCAATTCAATTTTATTTATATAGCGCCAAATCACAACAAAAGTCGCCTCAAGGCGCTTCATCACCACCACCACCAGCAGAGCCTCAACAGCATTCCAATGGAGACTGGGGACATCGAGTCTGAATGGACCATGTTCAGCATCTCCAGTGCTGAAGCTGCTGAGCTGTGACCACAAGGTGGTTGGGGCCTGTGGTGGTGGTAACCCCCAAACCAGATGATGGCTCTACCTGCTGACTTCGACTGAGAACTTCATCAGGCCACCGCCATTGGGATCTCCTTAATCCCACTGGGTCGTCTTCCATAGAGGAAGCAGAGTCTGGGGACGACTCATCTATCTCCAGCAATGAGGTCACTGAACAACTCGCTGGTGGTAGGGCTCCTGGGTCGCTCTGACTTCCTGAAGGCTCTGGATATTGTAGGGCTGTCTTGGTTGACACACCTCTACAATGTTACGTGGAGATCAGGGGCGTTACCTCTGGATGGGAACCACCATCCCGATCTGCCAATCTTTAAGAAGGGGGACCGCAGAGTGTGCTCCAACTTTACAGCCTTACTAAACTATGTTTATGTTTTATATTTTTGTTTAAAAATTGAATATTCTCATTCACCTACTTTATTGTACACCTGATTGTCATGAACCGAAGTTCCACGCACAAGCTGGACCCAGGAGCAGAACACACACACACAGCGGTACGAGAGAACAAAAAATAAACTTTATTATAACTGAGGGTGTCCCGGGAGGGTAGAAGGGAAAAAAACCGCACGGAACCAGAAAAACCGAGGGACCGGGAGGTGAATCGCGCAGGAACGCCGAGAGCGGGACTGTGGGAGGCTGAAACAGAAAAAGGAAAAAAGGATTATTGGGGTGCGGGAAAACGGCAGCATACGAGGGGAAGTAGAGTACGCGTCTTACGATGATAGCGGGGCCGAGGGAACCGGAGGGAGGGGTGAGGGTCCGTGGGGAGAAGCTTCAGAAAGGTCGAGGCGGCTGGGGCTGATTGTGATCCAAATTCCGGACAGGCAGGTGGACAGGCTGGTGGCTCAAACACGCCGAGCTGTGATCTGAGTATACAAGGCAGAGTTAGTGTTAGTTCACACGGATAGGTTTACATAAGGGCTTTCCCGCAGGTGTACGTTACCGCTGAAGGACGACTACGGACTGGCGTGGAGCAGCAGGCTGGGCAGGATTAAATAGTCCACCTGGTGATCGCCCGGGATGGGATGCAGGTGTGGAGTTAGCAGCCACGCCCACGGGAGTGGGCATCCCATCAGCACCTCGGACGCCGGGCCGCGGACCATGACACTGATATCACTTTGCCTCACCATATATGCTTATAGAGCCAGATTGCATCTGAGAGCACCTACTGACACTGTCATTGGACAATTCCACCTTCTCTGGAGCTGTAAAATTAAAATAATGATAATAAAAAAAATTTTTTTAAAAACTGGTATGGAGCCCAGCAGCTGAATCACAGCATCAGCTAAACCACAGTCAACAAGTGAATAATCTACCTGATAATATGTAGAACAGAGCCTCCCCTCCACTAAACCTATTACAAATACACTAGAGACTTCTTTTCAAATGTGTGTAATCACTTTCTTAGTCTACAGGAGTGTATTATAGGGCAAAGAGACAAAGAGAAAGGGAAAATGGCTTATAGACATATAAGAGGTGTTTAGGTGAAGCACAAAGAAAGAGAACTTGAGAGCTTACAGGATTACTGCTCCAGGAACAGAGAGGAAGATCACCAGAACATCATACAAAAGTTAAGACAGAATAACAAAGCTTTAATCTGAAGTCTTTGGCCGAGAGTCTCAATAGACAAAGAAAACAAGTGAAATCCTACACCGAGGCAGAGAATGCTCCCAGTGATGGGAAAACAGCATTTTGCTGAAGGTCTTTTTCCATAGCGTTTTATGTGTGGGTGTGAGACGCATCACATTCCGACATGGTCAGACAAGTGTCTCCTAGGACATTCCCGCAACTGGTAAATAAGAAAAAAAAAGATTTTAAATGGCTGAAGATGAGCTGGAAAAAATAAAATCTCACACACATCTAAAAATTATTAAGAAAGGGAAAAAATAGAACGTCAAAAACGTTTTTTTATGTATTGATTAAAGAAAGTGACAGAACAATAATGGGGAGACTTGGCGGAATGGAACTGGCACCAGAGACTATCATTAGTATGATAAGCTAACGAGTGAAATATGTGTTTGCATGTGTGCGCACATGTGCAGTTGATAGAAAAATGAAGAAATTAAAGAGTGATGCAAAATTATAGCTATTTCTTGATTAGAGATACTCGAGGATTGGCAAAGTAGAAATGAATGTACTTACTCTGGGATGCATAGAAAAAAACCCAAACAACAAATTTAATAGTAATAATTTAAAAATACTGCAAATAGAGACAAAAAGTTCACTTCATATTTTGGTATGCTATATAGTTTGTCAAATGTGGCTAAAATAATATAATATGGAAACTGGGACTGAGAATAAATATGTGCTAACATATAGTATTTTCCTGTTAGTTTTTTTTTAACATATGTTACAATACCTAAGGTTAAAAAAATTATAGAAGAAATGGGGAAACATTACAGCTTAACATTTTACATTTTACCCGTTTACTGTAGCTGATATCCATCCACTCGTGTTAACTAATTAAGGTAGGTTGAATCATTCAAGGCCATTTTATGTAGCATTTTTTCACTGTGTTCTCTTGATACTGGAAGTCCCTGTACTTTTCTCTCTGAGCAGAGCTACACATATGTAGACCTACAGTTGTATGTCTGCGTGTGCACAGCTAAATGTTAACATTACCTGGCAACAACACACGCTTCAAGGACAACATTAAATTTCTGAGAATAACTTTATTGCCCAAATTATGTACTGGCTGTCACCATCTTGGATTTCTAGCAATAGAAATAAGCTTGATTAGATGAGACAACAGAGTGCATCGGCTAACCAAACTTGCTAGCATTAGCACTCAATACCCGCTAATTCACGCTGCAATGCATGCAATAAAAGAAGCAAATAAATTATAGAATTTTACTCACTGAAACATGTTAGTACAGTTAATTGCACAGAATGCCATAAACATAATAAGAATGCACTAAAACTAAGAGAAAACCAAGGAGGCCTAGCTTAGTAACTAGATTTGGCTTAGGTGTCGATTACCAGCCCGAAGCTGCAAACTTGCCAAAAAACTTTGTACCCAAAAGGGGTGTATCCATACAATAACTTAATACTATGAAACAAACAAGTTGTACATCGGAGATGAAGAAGTCTTTGCTATTATAAAACTAATGTCCTCAGAAGCTCATCGTTCCAGCAGCGTTCCTGTTTGTTTGCTTCTTGAAATGTTTTTCAGTTTTTCCAAGAAGAAAAAACTGATGAAAAAACTGCACAAAATATAAAGTCAAGACCCAGCCCCCTCGTAAATGTAATTATTTGTACTGTGTGGCTTCAGTTTTGGATTCTAAGTTCATGGACAGGAGAAATTTTGAGTATAATAAGAATAATATTCTCCAATGGAGGAATGCAGGGAGGTGGGGTGGAGAGAACAGAAAGCAAAATATTTCTCTGAGTGTTTTACAAGCTTTAGCTTGCACTTTTAAACCTCACATTATTGGCCTAAGCTAGGTGAAGTAAACTACATAAAAGTGAAATGATAGGAGGGGCTGGAGAACAAAAGAGCTCTGCAACAAAAGGCCTATTCATATTGACGTGTTTAGTTAGTTGCTTAGATCTTTCCAAATAGTAACAATAAGATCAAATCTATTACAGTTTACATAACACATCTAATATTCATGTTTAGCCAAGGTGTACCGCAGTCCAGACTTCATGTTTCTATGAGGTAAAAAGAAAATTCTGTCTTCAGGCCTGTAAAAACGGCTGTGTCAACAGAGCGCAGGTACGGTGCCACAGTGTTAGAACAGCAGGTATTTCATACAGCATCAGGGCTTAAGGCACAATTAAACAGCTCAAATGTCCCCATCTTGTTTAATTCATTGTAAATCTTATTTAGGCAGATCAAATGAATAACACTGAATACCTGCCAAGTTCTGCAAAGAGAGAGTCGGCGTGTGTAGCCGCAGGCTCGATATCTGTGGACAGGTTATGATAATTGGCTAATATGCATTCACACACTGTAATATACCTCAGGAGGGGGGAGGAAGCTAGAGAGGGAGCGTTGGAAAGGTGAAAGGGTGTAACGAGAAAAACAGGCAGAGACAACAGAGAAAGAATGTTGCGATAGAGAGACGAGTAAAAACTAAGACAGATGGAGGAGTGACAGAAAACAGCAAAAAGGAAAAGAAAGTGATCTGTTTCTACCAGGACAGTCTGCATGAAGTGGAAGTCGAGCCTCAAAGAGGGAATAGCGAGGAATGGTTAAAGACAGAGTGGAATAGGAGATGAATAAAGGAGGTGAAGGAGGGAGCGTAGGTGTAGAAGGGGATGGAGAAGCAGCATTCCTGACTGCACAGTTACAGAAAGGCACGGGAAAATGGAAAAGCAGTTAAACTGAAATCCAGATGCCTCAGAGACCAGCAGAGGGTCAAACTAATCCACACACACACACAGACAGAGCGCTCCATCCCCTCTTTTACTGCCTCCTTCTCAGACCTCGGGACATTGGTGGCTTTACAAATCAGCAAACATCATCAGGACTAGAACATCAACTGGATCCTTTTTTTCTTGTCTACACCTGGTTTTCTTGTAAAGCTTTGTATCCTGCAGCCAAAACAAAGGACTTTGTCTATTTTGTACTAAAGCTGTTTATGTTTTCCATCTTCTAGAGGAATTTTCAGGTGAGTCTCTGGTGGTTTTTCCTAAAGAGAACTTGTTAAATGCTCCCAGATGCAGTTGTTTGAGTTGAAGTTTCAGGATGCCGTTTTCTACGTAGAACACTGACTGTAATTTTCTCCAATTAAGAGGTTTGAAATGTGACTGTTGACTCTTAATTTCTATGTTTAACAATTGGACGTTGTCTAATAAGAGTCCAAAGACAGTAAACATGATCGTTTTAGAGCCGCTTTGGCCACCAGTGTCACAGTAATTCATCTGTTTGTTGGCTTGTATAGAATTAAATTTGCCATTCTTTTGTCCACAAGTCTTAATAAAGCTGTGAATTAGCTCTCACATAAATAATGTGACATGCATGCCCACAGCCCACCAAGGTGTCCAAAGAGCAAACGTTTATACATGATTTACTATGTGCGAGACAGACTTATGTGAGACCAAATCTTTGTTTACTATAACCGGGTCCTTTGGCAACATGCATTTTAATCATACTGGTACAAATGAGCACTTCAGGCAAACAGACGGTCAACATGAATACACAGTTTAGTATTTGTTAGAAACGGCTCTGTTTTAATGACTAATGAGGACCAGCTTTCAGAAATAAGACTTCTACACTCTACAAAGACGCAACAACAGCATTTAGATTAGCTGTAAAGTCAGCTAAGCTTCCCTTCATCCACATGCTAAGCTAAAACTATAAGAGATTTACACCTAGTACTTGGAGGGAAACCAAAACAAAAACTTTCTTCTCAACCTAGTAGCATAGTAGCAAAACCAACATAGAGCCTTTTTGTGCAATACACACATTCAATTATCATTTTGCTGTAGCTCAAGAGGCAAAGCATCCATCGTGGTGTGAACTTGTGTGAATGTTAGACAGAAAAAGCATAGCAAACAGTGCCTGTGTGAATGAGGCAAGTTGCATAAAGTTCTTTGAGCGCTCAGGTAGAACAGAAAAGTGCTGCGTACGTTCTAGTCCATTTACCATTTCTTCCCTTATGAGCTGATTAGGCGTTAATAAAGAATCATAACCGCAACATCAATCAGTAAATGTAACCATTATAATTGCTAGATGACCTTATGTAGACAGGGTTAGTATCTAATGGCAACACTCGGTACATAATGTTGAAAGAGATTTCTGAATGAGGATATATGGGCAGCACATGATCGCAGGCCTACAGACGTGCATGGAAAACATGTGGGAATCATATTGTAGTCCTCTCCTGACATGTGTTATCTTGAATAAAGCAGCTGTGACTTGGCTGACTGTCAGCATAATGCTTTTGACATAAAGATGTATTGGCTTTACTCCGACATTCTTCTTTTTTTTTTTATAATTCAAGTATTTGTTAGATTTTGCATTTTATAACAGCAAATACAAAGATGCAGCAACCAAAAGCAAGAAGCAAACAAACAAAAACAAACAAAAAAACAAAAAACAACAACAAAACAAAACAAAAACAAAACAGTGAGGTTTTAACATATGTTGTATTAAGATCAAATGTCCAAGTCATGGAGACTTGTAGGTGCAAAAATGGTCCCACTGTTCCACCGCAGCTTCCGTCACATGATGTATTTTTCCCTACTCTGGCATTCTTAAAAGAATAATCAAAGTGAGAGGGATCTGACTTTTGATCAGTCTTCAGTGGCGGATCATTGGCTAACAGTACTTTTACCCTAACAACACAATTAAGGCTGGGAGATATAGTATGACAAGCTCTAAAGACTTGCTTGTAGTAGGAAACTGTAAACTACATTCAGTAGCTTACTTGCACTGAAAAGCAATGAGCCTACCCGACTCTGTTACTGTTGTCGCCACATCTGTTCAACTAAAACTCTAGCCTATCACGCCATAAGAAAAGCACCTCAAAGTACTTTTGCAATTGCACATCTTGGATATATAGTAACTACCTTGGAATGTGTTGACTTTGAATACTGACTAAAGCTTAGTGTTGATGTCGAGAGTTGCTGATACCTTGATTCGATACATTCCACCAGTACACAGGAGAAGTCGCTAGCAAATATTTTGATGTTGAATGACCGCTGGCTTACCATCCTTTCTGCTCCATAAGGAAATATTCTATTGTCCCCTTTCTTAGCTCACCATCTGCTCTTTATGAATATTGTCTGGACCTCTATCCTGTACTTACTGGGAAGAAGATGTTTGTACACAAGAATGTGAATTCTGTTCAGTTAATATCTAAAGTCTAACAAAATAGAAACAGTCATTTGTTTTTGTTTTAGTATTTACAAAACAAAACAAACTGTGTCAGAGTAACTGTGTTTTTTTTAAAGGTTTCATGAAAATACTCTACAGCTTACTGCAGGATAAATAGGTTAGTTTGCTGTGCTGTGCTGGGTTTAAAGTGTGTGTGAGAGTGCAGAGTGGCTGTGGTGTTCATGGTCAGAGTTAGGTTACATAAAGGGCAGAGATGAACTTGAAGTTAAGTTGGTTGTATAGTGTAAAGTATAAAGACAGCATAAACAGTGGACTGTCAGTGTAGAGGATGGAAATCAGCCAGGACGACTCATAAAACATCTGCTAACATCTGGTTGAATTCAGACGTGTACACCCACAAAGAGCAGCAGGTCAGCTGATCACAGCCTGTACGTGATTCTTTTATTAGAATAAAATTTAGATTGAAGTAAAAGTTGTATTCCCATCTACTAATATTATTTATTATTGCATTAATGTAGCACAAGGTTCAGTTAGATTGGCATAAAAATATGTGGTAGAATTGTCCTTCAAGGATCTACTTTGTTACTTTGAGTACTTTTCAGAGCCTGCACTTTTTAACTTTTACTGGCGTAAAGAAGTTGAGTCAGTACTTCAACTTTTACTTTGCTTTTCACAGTAGTATCTGTACTTCTACTTGAGTAGAGAATGTCTGCACTTTTGTCACCTCTGCTAAGCAGGAGCAGCAATCTGCTACGAACCAAAGCAATCACAAGGAGTGTTTTCCCACATTTCTCCCTTGTGACCAGTGTTTGCTGGGTGGTCTTGAAACAGTCTCTAGGCCTGTGTGACTGGGGCCGTACAGCTGTGATCTTACAAGTTAACATCAAGTAGTTAGTGGTCACAAACCTCATGTTTGAACAAACAAAAAAACTCTTTATGTGATTCGGGAAAAGTAACATCTCATAAAAGAAGCCAAGTGGCGTATTATATAGAGTTTCTTTGCACACTCCACACAAGGATAATCCATGTGCCGAAGTGTAAAGTGTTAGCAAAGTTGGTTTTCTATTGACCTAAATAGAAAACCAACTTTACAGGTTACAGTATACTTTTCTTTGCTTCATTTACTCAAGGTGTTTAAAAGTGCAGTGGAGATGAAAAGAACTGAATGGCTATAAGACAGCATGACCATATACAAAGACATAAAGGAAAGATTGATGTATTTTGGCAGTGATATAAAGAAAAAAACCTTTTTCCAGGAAACACGTGAAATTGATAAGAAACAGAGTTTTGTGCTCTGCCCCTTTCAGGAGGTATATGCATTTAATCTCTGTCGGGAGGAAGCCTGAAACAGGTGCTTTATGGTTGCATAGTTCAGGGAAACCCTTTTCTCATCTCCTCGTGTGTTTTCTCATGCCTCTGTTTTTTAATCTTCTTCTCTTTTGTATTTTTTTCCTTTCATCGACCTCTTGCCCTCTCTCACTTTACACTTTAATTTCCAGCTTTTACTTTTTGTTTCCAGCGTTTTCTGGCAGAGAAATGTTAAAGGTGTTAAAGAAAGGGTAAAACACTTCTTTACCCTTTCTTCTTTTCCTCTGTGATCAGCATATCCATTCACATTGGAGACTGAGACCAAACAGACACCTTTACTGGACTATAAAATCTATGCAGGAGCTGTCGATGAAACTGGCTCCTAGTTTTTAAGTTTTATGACGTGAAGTTGCTGCTCAGGTATGTGTAACACCCAATAAACTGTAACAAAACTGCTTTTAACATGTCATTGAAAGCACAGACTGGATGTTTGAAGCTACGTGGACATTTATTGTGAATACTGTGATATCATACTTGACCCCAAAGCTCCAGAGATTATTTTCCTTAGCCCCTGAACTCTTCGTGGAGGACACATTTTTCCCTGTAACCCAAACTGCTGCTATCATACTCAGACTGAGCAGGATATTTCAGGGCTCAAAAGCCTCATGGCAAGGTTGTAGACCAGGGGTGTCAAACATAAGGTCTGGGGGCCAGAATTGGCTCAGCAAAGACTCCAATCTGGCCCACTGGACAGATTTGAAAAATGAGAGGGAGGGCATAGAATAATTTGTCATAAAAAAGTAATTAAGTAACTGTTTTGTTAATAATCTAATATAGAAGTGTCTGTCTGTCACAATGGGTCTTCTATCTTTTTTGTTTCCTTTAGTTTTGCACATTTATTTCTTACAATTTAAACCAACAGCAGGATTTCTTTATCATGTAGAAAAACTCAAGAAGTACTGTTGAAAATGGCCTTCATGTTCTTATAGGGACATAGCTTAAGGATTAAATGTGTGGTTAGAAGTCTTTATGCTGACAGAACAGGGGGTTTCACGGGTCGGGCAGCTTAAGATCAAAGCGGACCGTATGTGACCCACCATGTAAAACGAGTTTGACATCCTTCCTGTAGATGTCCAATTCACGTTCCCACGGTTGTATCCGCTTTTTTGCAGGTCTTTGGCGACACAGAGGGAATGATTTAGAAAACTTAGCCAATGCAGAGGTCCATGAGATGTACTCGTGTGTGGTCTTTGAAAAAGTTTGTGTAGGTTAAATTGGTCAATAAGTCGCTTTGGACGGAAAGCAGAAGTCACCGCAAAGAGGAAGACGTGTGGAAAAAAGCAAAAACATGAAAGGCCAAGAAGCATAGATCAGAAGCTCACAATGGCTGAAAAGGAGTGTTTGGTGTTTAACACTCCATTTCACTCCGACTTGTGCATTCTTAGACACGTGGGCTAAACCGAGAGACCAGCAGCTACGCAGACATAAACAGGAGTAGCCCCCATGATCAGGCGAGACTGCCCCATCACAGCTACAACATGTAGACGTAGGTCTCTACAGCTTCTTCCCACTACGAGTGATATACTTTGCTGGGTCGTTTAGTCTTGTTATTATGAAATTTTAACTATTCCTGGAACGTCAAAATCATGCAGAATGTTTTATTTTAACTACAAAAGGGGAAAAATATTGTTTTTGACACAGAACGGTCCATTTAGGTCTTTTTCCCGCTTGTGTGTGAGCAGATTCTTTATTTTGATTAAAACTGTCATGACTAAATCCAGGTGATGATGACCTGACCTCTGTAGTAGCAAGAAAAATGAGAAGTGCACGATTGTAGATTTGTGTTGCAATGATAATAAAAAATCAAATTTCACGTTGTAGGACCTCCTGTCAAACACACACGCACACACAACCAGCTGTTAGATGAATCAGCCTGCCTTCGAGGGACGAGAGCACAGAGACACACAAGGAAACTAGAAACCCTTAAATGGCCTCAAATGACTTAAAATATGCTCGTGATGTTTGGTTCTATCTGTTCTCTTCCTTTATTTGTATCTTGGCTAACTATGTAGCAATATCACGTGCACGTGGGATTCAGTGTGTGTGTGTTTTTATTGTGCTTGGTTGTATGTAATTGGCATGTATTGTTCTCAAAGGAGCATGTTTAAACTAGGCTAATGGCTGCCAAGCGCCCTGGCACTGCAGCGAGCTACGGCTGACAAGTTTCCAGTGTTAAGTAGTTATTTTCCATTCCACTGTTTATTGTATTTCATTCTATCCTGTTCTATTTATTTGAGGTGACTTATTAAAATATTAAAACCAAGTGCAGCCATTGTTTTTACACGACTATGTTGGTTATGAGAGGATTTACAGGCTACTGTGGTGACGGACAGGATTAAACCAAGTGCACTAACCTCTCCAGGATGTTTCGTCCACCTTGAGGCTGAATAGTTTGGCACGACAAGAACTACTGTCGACTTTTTCTCACGACTCTCATTTCCTTTCTCACTGCTTCTCATGCTTTGAATGCTACCGGTGTTCTTTCCTCTGTCTCTTCCATCACCTTGGGCTTGTGGAAACGGTTACTGATGCGATTTAATTTGAGAGACATTATGGTCATTTACATTTTTACTTGCATCATAGCTCCTTAAATCTCAAATGAAATCTAAATGTAAAACGAGAAAGGGTGAGAAAGGATTCAAAAACTTAGAAGGCACTAAAAACTTCAAACGGCACTGTCATTAACTTTAACATTTAACATGCTAGCAGAGGCCTGCAGAGTCTGAGGTGAAGTTGTTGTAGTTTCTCTGAGCATTTCTCAGACCTTCAGGTGACTTTGCTGGGACATCCTCTCCAGATTCGGGCTTTGCATTAAGACAAACCTGAATGGTCCAAACCAGCAAAATGCCAAAACTTCAGCTTTTATAGGGGATCAGTTAATGAAGTGAGTTTGATTAGAGCAGCTGGCTGCTACTTTCCTTCTGAACTCCTGTGCAAGCAGGAGCACTGTACTTGGTGTGTGTGTGTGTGTGTGTGTGGGGGGGGGGGGGTTCCTGTGAAATCTGTCTGTTTCCCATGACTGTAGTTGGCCAAAGAATCTGCTGTATTGCATCCTTCATTATTTAAGGATTTTTGCTCTGCTTATTCTATCAGCAGTCCATTCCAGCATGCGCTAAGCAAGAGTGTGGTAGTCTGATGGTTTCCGCTACAATATCATCTACTCCGCACACGGATCAATATAAAGAAAAGAGTGTGTTATGTGATCATGTTCGTAAGGTACACGGCACTGCGAGAGATCTTTTTGTTAACACAAATCTGCACCAACAGGTGTGTTCATGACGTGATCAGTCAAACAGCCATCCAGTCATGGCACTGTGGTGGTGCGCCAAGGTCGCCCGCAGCCTGGCTACAGCGTGGTTTTCCCTGCTCCTTTCATCACTGCTGTGGCAAATGGTAAAAAAATGTATAGAGGCCCATTTGTCTTCTGAATTTCTACATTTGCCTGATATCACTCCATAGATTTCTTCCTTTAAACTTCCTCTAGATCATTTCTGTCCACACCGTCCCATCCTGCCCCCGGAGCTGCAGCTGTCCAGGTGTCAGAGAGGTCCACTGTACGTTCAGACACCTCACCAGTATACCAAAAACTCTTCCTAAGGACACAGAGCGGCTGAACCTGGGGTAAGATCCCACACACACTAAGACACAATTACCAAATGTCAGTCCAAGGGGAAGAAAACTAAACACATGAAGCCGTGTGGAATGCCATGGTCTTGTTTTCTTTCTGTAACTAATGATCGAGCTGCCTCGCAAACCAAGTCATGATAAATATTTACAATTGTTTTAATGACATTAATCTTAAATCTTAACCTCTCTTGTGTAATGGCGCCGGTGAGGTCGGCTGCCGTGCTGGATGCTCTGCCCTAACTTCTCCACTTTTTGCAGTTTTTCGTCACTTTTTGCTATATCTGCGATAATCTTGCATGGGCATCATGCAAAACACACAAATCCGCTACAGTAGAGACACTTTGGTTTCTATTGGTTTGCAATACACGAACATTTCACCATGTTTAACTCCGGACCCAACCTGGCCAAAGGAGATCCTGAGAGAGAACAAAGGACGCGACCCTAAGCGACGGCCTCGAGGTAAAAGAGCCGGCACCAGGAACAGGCTACGGGCTCGCGCACACCGCGCACCCATGCCCAGTATCCTGCTAGCCAATGTTCAATCCATCGAGAACAAGCTTGATGACCTCAGAGCCAGAATCAAGTTCCAGAGAGACATTCGGGACTGCAACCTCCTCTGCTTTACCGAGACTTGGCTGAACCCAGCGATACCAGACCACGCCGTGCAGCCGACGGGGTTCTTTTCGGTTTACCGCATGGACAGGACAATGGAGTCGGGGAAGAAAAGAGGTGGTGGAGTATGTTTGATGGTGAACAACAGATGGTGCGACAGCACAAACATCTCCCCACTCACACGCTCTTGCTCGCCCAATCTGGAGCTATTGATCGTTAAGTGTCGCCCTTTCACTGCGGTCATTGCCTGCGCTGTTTACATTCCGCCTCACGCGGACTCGGACACTGCCTTATGTGAGCTACATGAGGCTCTCACACATCAGCAAACACTTCACCAAGATGCCGCACTCATTGTTATGGGAGATTTTAACAGAGTGAATCTCAAACGGACATTTCACAACCTTCACCAGCACATCAACTGCCCCACCCGGGGCACGAGGACATTAGACCACTGCTACACCCCGTTCAAGAACTGTTACAAGGCTCAGCCCCTGCCGGCATTTGGAAAAACGGACCATTCCGCCATCTTCCTCATACCTGCTTACAAACAAAGGATAAAGCAGCATCCACCAATCAGGAGGGAGGTCGCTCGCTGGACGGACCAATCGGTGGCCGCGCTGCAGGACGCACTGGATGACGCAGACTGGGACATGTTTCGGCGCAGCTCTGATGACATCAACATGTTTACGGAAGCGGTTGTGGGATTTATTGGGAAACTAGCGGACGACACAGCAGAAAGAACTATCATCCGAACGTTTCCCAACCAGAAGCCGTGGGTAGATAAAAACATCCGCGACGCTCTGAGATCACGCACCGCTGCCTACAATGAAGGGCTTGTCTCCGGTAATATGGTCCAAAAGGCAAAGCGGAGCTACAGGGAAAAACTAGAGTCACAGCTACGACAGTGTGACTCTAGGAGCCTGTGGAAAGGACTGCGGACTATAACGGACTATAAACGACCAGCTTCTTCAATGATGAATGCAGATGCTTCACTGGCTGATGAGCTGAACACGTTTTATGCTCGCTTCGACGCCGCAGCAATTAAAACAACAAACGGCTGCGCGCGCTCGGAGTGCACCAGTGAAGAAAATGCATTCGTCATCACAGAGCATGCCGTGAGGAACACCTTCAGGAGGGTGAACACCAGGAAGGCAGCAGGACCAGATGCAATCCCTGGCCGGGTCCTTAGAGCCTGCGCTGATCAACTAGCACCGGTGTTCACGGAGATCTTCAACCTCTCCCTGGCCCAAGCTGTGGTTCCCACGTGCTTCAAACGGTCCATTATTGTCCCTGTTCCAAAGAAACAACAGCCCGCTTGCCGCAATGACTACCGTCCAGTAGCACTGACTTCAACTGTGATGAAGTGTTTTGAAAGACTGATGAGAGATCACATCACTTCTTCACTTCCTCCCACCATCGACTCACTTCAGTTTGCTTACCGGACTAATCGTTCCACAGACGATGCCATAGCTCACCTGCTCCACACATCCCCGAGTCACCTGGACACTGGCAGAGGGAATTATGTTAGGATGCTGTTCGTGGACTACAGTTCAGCATTCAACACAATAATTCCCTCTAAGCTTTTCACCAAGTTGACGGATCTAGGACTCAGCTCATCACTGTGTCAGTGGATCCTCAACTTCCTCACAGACAGACCCCAATCAATGAGGGTGGGAAAATAAGTCTCCCCCTCCATCTCACTCAGCACTGGAGTGCCTCAGGGCTGTGTTTTAAGCCCCCTGCTGTACTCACTGTACACTTATGACTGTGTAGCCACATCCGACACCACCTCCATTGTCAAGTTTGCTGACGACACTGCTGTTGTGGGCCTGATCTCCGACAACATCGAGACGGCCTACCTGGAGGAGATTAGGAACCTGGAGACCTGGTGCCAGGAGAATAACCTCCTCCTAAACGTCAGCAAGACTAAGGAGCTGATCGTAGACTTCACTACAAAGCAGGCGAGGAATTACAAACCCCTCATCATCAGTGGCACGCCAGTGGAGAGAGTGGACAGTTTCCGATACCTGGGTGTCCACATCACTCAGGACCTGTCATGGTCCTGCCACATCAACACCCTGGTTAAGAAAGCCCGTCAGCGTCTCTTCTTCCTCAGAAGACTTAGAGACTTCCATCTGCCACTGAAGGTGCTCAAGAACTTCTACTCCTGCACCATCGAGAGCATCCTGACGGCAAACATCTGCACCTGGTTTGGGAACAGCACCAAGCAGGACAGACGAGATCTGCAAAGGGTGGTGCGCTCGGCAGAACGCATCATTCAATCAGAGCTCCCTGACCTGCTGTCCATCTACACCAAGCGGTGCAAGTCCAAAGCTAGGAAGATTATGATGGACCTCTCCCATCCCAACAATGGACTCTTCTCACTGTTGAGGTCTGGGAAGCGCTTCCGCTCCCTTAAGGCCAAAACAGAGAGAATGAAGAGGAGCTTCTTCCCCCAGGCTATTCGGGGCCTGAACCAGGTGTAGGACTGGACTCTCCCAAACACGTCACTATAAGACTGGACTCTCACACACGTCACCACACGCACCACCACACATTTCCTATAATCCTATAATTCCTATAATTTATAATCCTTATCTTTATAATCTCTTCTGCTATTTTCACATTCTTTACTGTAAATTCCTAAGTTAATTTGTAAATTTTTGTAGTAAATTGTAAATATTGTAAAACTTTTCTTCTGTCATTTAATGGTCGGGCATTGTACAGCTACAAGCATTTCACCCCCATGTCATACTGTGTATGGTTGTGTGTGTGTGACAAATAAAATTTGAATTTGAATTTGAATTTAAAGAGAGATTACAATCAAGAAGAAGGATTATTGCTTGCCATGCATCTTATCAACCTGCCATATCAACTAAAGAAACCCCAGGCAGCAAGTGGCCCTGGTGCATTTAATATGACAACATTTGCCTTAAGCCCAGAAGATAAGGGCTTAGCACCAGCATGTGGTACTAGAGTAAATCTCCTAATAGCTTCCATGTGGGAATTATGGATAGAGCTTTCACTGCCCTCCAGCACAGTAGGAAAAAAAATCACCAGCCACTGTTTTGTATGTAACACACAGCCTTGTATAATTATCTTGGCTCCAAACAATACATATCCATCTATCAAACTGCTTGGCAAACAACACTACTGTCCACAGGAGGGGTTTGGGTGTGAGGCTCTGTTTTGGGAAAAACCTTTCACTGCATTTCACGAGTGTAGTTTACTTACTTTTTCATAGATTATTCTATTTATGATACTTTAACTCATTATATGCATCCTAATATAAGTACTTCAGGGGGTATGTGGTCCACTAAGCACCATGCAGTGCCAACCTGCAGTTCACAGGAGGCAAACAGCTTCCATATGGGCTCCTGTTCTGTGTGAAAAGCTATCACGCCGCTGCAGCTGAATCAAAGCATAATGCAGGTTTTACACTGCAGGGACAGTTACTGAATGAATTAGAGCAAGACAAATAAAAAATTAACATGAAGTTACACCCTTCAGCAAAAACATTTTCACATCTGCAACAATATTGCACATAATATAATGTTGTACAAAGTGCAATCAAAAGTGTCCAGGAAAATCTTACCTGATTCAACTGTAGCACAGCAGAGATGCTGGAACCATCTGTACTTTATCTGCTCTGAAATTAAACAAGCAGAGAGCAAACTTCAGCTCCTGTGAATCACTCCTGGGTAGGGATGGGTATCATTTAGGTTTTATCCGATACCAGTACCAAACCGGTACTTTTGAAACGGTGCTCAAACCGGTGCTTAAAGAATGGAGAACACAAAATTGGTCCAAAAACCTCTCATGTTCAGCTCTTTTTTTGTAAAAAGATAACAATGTTAGCCTTTTCTGCAGCTATGGGGCATATATGGTATCACTCTTGGCTGGAAGCAGTGCTTAAACAATGGAAAAAAACACAAACTTTGTCCAAAAACCTCTCATGTTTAACTGTTTTCCACTTTTTCTTTGGTCATTTTAGCCTTTTTGGCCAGGGTGAAGGGAGTATCTGCCATCAAACAAGAAGACAGCCGCATGTAACTACGACGGTGTTTGCTAGTTCACCTTACATGCATTAATGTAATAACGTGGTTAGCCTACTCAGCATAAATTACACACGAACAACATTAAGCAACGGCTGCTGCTGCCATCATCATCTGTCATCATTTCTGCTACACTGGCAGGGCTAGGGGCCAGGACTCTCGTCTTCGGGTTTTTGGGGGATGTTGCTAACTCCGGGTCCGATAACAGGCACCACACCCACAGTAGATGTGCACGGTCTATGCGTCGCCAGGTGTTTCATCGGATTTGAGGTGTTACCTCCTTTGACAGTATCACAGTATCAGCTTAAAGCACTTGTTGCTGCTGAGTTTGCATCTTTTGCTGTGAAGTACAGCCAGACTTTTGATTTGCCTTGGTCATTTTTAATCTGTAGCTCTGCTCTAAAAGAACGTACGTACCTGGACCCGCCTACTATCCTCGGAAATGTAAAATGATTGGCTAGAATCTAAAGTGTATCACAGCTCAGGAAAAAAAAAGCACCGAAATAAAGCACCGAAATGTGCGCTGTTTTTCGGTCTGGTTACTACCGTTTATGTCATGGCACCGGATACCGGTACCCATCCCTACTCCTGGGTGTAAGAGCTGTATGTACACCAAGGCAGTTTGTAGGTTTCCATGTTTTCTGTTTTGACAGAGAATCGTAGGTAAACACAGGTATTATAAATCACATTAATTAAGGCTTAGAAATGGACTTAACCTTGTTAATGTGATTGGTAACACCTGTGTTTGCCTATAATTTAAAGCAAAGGTTACATCATGTACGTAGCCATCAAGCCATTAAAAAGAAAAAAAAACGCTGGAAAGAATAAAAACAGTTTTCTACAGAGTATCGGACCTTCTGAGGCTCATGTTAGCTTAGTTTTATAAGCTGCTAGTCAACAACTAAAATTAAAAAGGCTTTTTTCATCTGCTGTATGTCCATCTGAAATGAACCCAGCATTTCTGAAGTTCCCAAAAATCCTGTTTATCTTCTTTAAATGGTGATTATTTTATTAGTCATGCCTCAATTATTCTCCTCTGTTGATTAATTCATTCAGTCATTCCTCTTATACTTCTTTGAAGTCTGCCACTGGGTGGGATATGCATACTTGATGCATATGTGAAGGCCTGATTTAAGACCCTTTCACATAGGGAACGGCATGCACTGCGCTGACCGCTAGCTGGAGCGAACGGACCAAAAATTGTTGTGCGTTCTGCCTGAAAGCGTTGGCACTGTCTCTGCTAGTGAAGAGTGTGTTGTTTCTGCAACAGTCCTTTCCTCCCGAGGTCCCTGTGCCCAGGTGGACTTGATCTCAACAGCTCTGGACTGCACTGATGTGTACTTACATTTCTACGGCGGTGCACGTTGGATTACATCACAGGTGTTTACTGTCTGATGATGAAATATATGTTCCATAGAGTAAAGTGGACCCTAGGGGACTCGTAGTTTAATCAAGGCTTTAACCACTACGTGTTTGATGTTTCACTAGGAAGCTTAGTACGACCAGCAGCCATGCTTACACCTGAACTCTTGACAATAATGTCTACAGTCATTTGTCTGAACTGTTGTCACCATCGGACAAAGATGCAAACTGTCCCATTGGAAAATAAACTCCATTTAGTTTAAGAGACCATTTTAGGAGCTGCCTGGGTAGAGCATAGAGGCCACATGTCTTTCACTTGTTGATTGTAAAAGTTCAGAGGACAAATGACTTGTGCTTTTCTTACACGGGCTCAGTCAGACATTATAAGATGTACTCGGACGCTTGCATGGCAGCGTTTGTTTAACGTTCACTCAGACTAAATCGGACATGAGTGTTCCTACAGCTACAGCTCTCCAAAGTGAAGCCAAGAAACACTCAGGGCTACGATGCGAGAGCGAAGGCTTACGATTCCATATTGACTCCTGATGACTTTGTGTGTGGCGGCGGCGTCTATAGTATTAGGAACAAAGGGAATTTCGGCAGGACACTGCACAGACAATACATTTGGAAGGGGACCACGAGCCTTTAGGGAACAAACAGATTTAAAACTTCCGATGACGGGACCACCCTGAAAATAGGGTGGAGGGATTTTAACTCTAAATGTTCACACCAGACATGTTTGGGTGTTTTATTTAGACTCTTGGGCCTGTTTCCTTTAGTGTAGGTTTAGAGACATGCAGTTTGAATTCAAAAGAAAACTGCGGGTTTCCACTGTCTTTCAAAGGAACTGTTCAGTAAATAGCCTGGAGGATGGTATGGACCGCCTACAGCACAGGGGACTGCTGTAGCACATGGGGATTTAAAGCTGTAAGGAGATGGAGGCTGACTTCTAAACACCAAGTAGTCTAACATACTTGAGACTCGTATAGTCGATGTGGGGCTGAGGATGTAGCTGTTTCTGATAAATGTTGACATGAATGAATGTATGGACAAAAGTGCATGGCCACATACACGCTACACTTAAAGGAGCCATGAAGCACCAGCTCAGTTTTTGTGTTGATGTTGATGCCAGAAGAGGTTTTGAGGAGGTTTGCAGAGTGGTTTTGCATGGCAAAGCTATATGAAAAGTTTATAACCAGTTACTGGAAATGCTGACATATCATGATCATTTTGTCTTTTTTTTTTTTTTTACTCTGGAACTGTTAGAAATAATAGAAATAATATCTTAGAAAACTGCGCCTACTTTCTGAACATGTTAGGCTACTTCCTGTTCCACATTGGTGCTGTTTTAGATCTTCTTTGTAAAGAAGATAAATCACTTGAATCTGCACATGCGTTTCCTCTGATTTAAAAATAGGAAAGCTTTAAGGGTCAAAGTCTGTCTGAACACTCTCTGTCACCCTTCATTCTTTCCACTTGTCAGTCCTTCAAGCATTTTCCTTTTATCTGAAAGGTCACATTTACACACATAGATTGCTGAATATTGTTGCCTTCTTCGCCTTATGCCATAACAGTACCTGGTCCTGTTTGTTTTCTCTAACAGATATAACAGCCTGACGGAGGTGGAGGGGTCTGAATTCAGGTCACTGCGGCAGCTAGAAATGCTCATGTTGCATGGCAACGACATTAACATGGTTCATCCTGGAGCTTTTTACAGCCTGAGATCACTACAGGTACAGTTTGTCTCTTTGTATACATCACATTCATATCTTGACCCTGTTTATTACAGTTGGTATAAACAGAAGGAACTGCTGCTTTTATCAAAATAAAAAGTCAAAACTCACTGGACTCAAACTTGATTAGGTCATAAGTGGAAATTTCATTCAACAGCCAAGTTTACTTCTGCATCACACTCTGTAGATCAGATGGTTTTTCTCTTTCTACCAGTGACATTAAATGTTTTTTATGGAAACACAGATTACAATGAAGAAATGATAAGTGTAAAAGAAACGAACACTAATGGCATACAGTGTATGCACAGAGTTCAATCTTCTCCTGTGTAAACCACATATAAGCCAGTAATTAGCTGTTCTTTGATTGCTTGACTAAAGTTGCAATGAGTCCTGTTGGGTCCAGATGGATCTGATCAACGCCTAAATTAGCTTTTTAAACACACCAGTGATCCATGCAATTACATCAGAATTAAAAATGAGAGACTCTGGACTTTATTACTGCACATTAGACAGGTGGAATGAGGCTCAACTGCAACTGCCTGATTACTCTTGTGCCGTAGCAACATCACAGGCCAACTAAAGACTGCAGCTATCTTTGAAAATGTCTTTCTGTCTTTTCATAGTTCTGTCATTCACTATTTTACAGATCTTGAAGCTGAGTTACAACAAGCTAACGTCAATAAATCCTGGTTTGTTCGAGGGTCTTGTCAGTTTGATTCGTCTCCATTTGGACCACAACCTTATAGACTTTATAGAGCCATACTCCTTTTCTGGCCTGACCTCCCTAAAACTCCTGCAGCTGGAGGGGAACCTTCTCAAAGAGGTCCACCCGCATACCTTCATAACAGTGTCAGTACTAGGACACTTTTGGACCTCAGGACTCAAGTAAGACATCGAGAAATTTATCTGAAACTAACTTGAGGTTATTGAGTTTGTACCTAATTATCTATTTACATTATTTTGATTGGAAGTAAATATACGCAAGTAAGCCAAGCCGTTCAAAATATGGTTCACAGTGTAGCTCTCTACTAGGAAACCTTGTGCCCTGGCATTCATTTAGAAACTAGAATGGCTCAAAGAACCTGACAAACAAACGTAAACTCTGTGCGGTTCTCCTTTGAGCACTGCATACTTATGCTACAAGGCACCACAGCACAAAGGAAATTATTACAACCATGTGTAATGAATTTGCTATCTTGTTGCCTATTAAATGGTTGCCATGAAGACCGGGTCTGTAACCAGTTTAAGTCAGCTGCTGTCATCATGATGCCTCAAGATGGCAATGAAATGAAAATTAATGGAGTCGGTCTGCTATCAGTTTGTACTGTAATGGACTTGAGTTTGTAATTCCATGCAGTCTGTTTCTGATAATATAGTGATTAGATGTAAATATAATTTTAAAATAAATAAATAAAAACAAATGACCATCTGCATTTGCAGAAATTTACATCAACTTGAATTCAAAGGCTGGAACTGGAACCATATTGATCTAAAACTGAAATTCTTCCAGAAGTAGTGACATATTTAGGTGGATTTAGGTGTTCAGAAATCTTGAGTTAGGTCGCTTCTAACAGATGACCCGTGCAGT
Organism: Astatotilapia calliptera; assembly: GCF_964374335.1. Taxonomy (NCBI): domain Eukaryota; kingdom Metazoa; phylum Chordata; class Actinopteri; order Cichliformes; family Cichlidae; genus Astatotilapia; species Astatotilapia calliptera. The sequence continues at coordinate 21,051,141 of NC_137423.1, forward strand.
CACCTTCCATTAAAAGTGGTCGGTCAGACATGTTGGTCACCACAGCTACTGAAAACTGGCTGCTAAATATCAAAAAATCCAATGAAATCACCAGGCAACCAGCAGATTTCACCTGATTGTAAGGAGACTGCCATCCTATTTTTTTATTTTTTTATTTTTTGGTTTGCATGGTGCCGCCAATAGAAATGCTAATGTCCCATATTAGCCAGCTGATGGTTGTAAGAGCAAACCCAGACTCATGCCTTAACAAACTGGAGCTGTGTTTTTGTCGTGTGTTTTGGATTGCGTAATCCTGAAGTAGGCAGAGAGATGTACTGTTTTAGTTTAAGCAACATAATGTCTGATTACAAGTGACATTTTCTGTGTTTTTATGTGTTGAATATAAGAAGACACTTTTTAGAGGCCTTTAGCTCCCAGTGCAACTGATAATAGCCCCCAAAATGATTGTTTCAGTTAATGTATGCTTACTCTCAGACCAATCACATATGTGTTGCTCAGAAATTTCTCTTAGTGTAGCAACCTTCAAACAGAAGCTAAACAGGCCCCCGAAAACAGTGTTTAAAGAGTTTCGATAGTTCCTAAAATTCTTGCATTGTGGATCTAGGATAGGATTGGATACACAGGTAATGTAATACATGTGTTTCCTTTCAATATGTGCAATGTACTCAACAATCTTTCCAGTCCCCATCAGTCTGAAGACCCTTTAACAAAGACACCGTGTAAATGTTTTTGTCTCAGACACTTACATCTATCAGACAATCTGTTGGAGCAGTTACCTGCCGGAGCTCTGCAGACAGCTCCCAGACTTGAGCTCCTCTCGTTACATGGTAATCCTTGGACCTGCAACTGTCAGCTCCACTGGTTGATGGAATGGAGCTCCACACATGAAGGTATGAAAGCATAACCCTAGCCCTATTTCATCACATGAGCACTTTGAAAGCCTGGAAACATATTATCATTAAATATTTTTTATGGTACATGCACTTTCTCTAATTCATTGTAATTTCACTATTTCACCTTGTTTTCCTATCATCTCTTATATTTTCCCTTATTTTACCTCAATGCCTTACTTTTCCCTCCAAACTTTTTCCCCTCACATCCTTCCAGGAGTAATAAAGTGTAAGAAGGAACGTGGATCCAAAGACATATGCCCACAGTGTTCCTCACCTCAGCACCTGAATGGGACCCTTTTTCTCGGGTTAACTCCAGACAAGCTTACATGTGAACGACCGGCTCTTCGTTCCCCTCTCAAAAAGTGGGACAATCCAGTGTGGGCTGAATCAGAAGCAGAGCCTGACACTCCATACACTCGGGACTTTGAAAAACCTTTAGGTCATTTGACCATTGTTCTCTCAGATAGCCATGGAAACAGTGCTCATGTGGCATGTGATGTTCGCCATCCTGGAGACAGTTCACCTATGACGTGGGCAGCAAATCCACGTTCACCTAGGGACTTATCTGTCAATGTATCACTGGTGACTGCTATTGAATGCGAGATTGATCGAGAGAAATTGCAAAATCTGTGGCAACTGGTTGCGTATTACTACGAAAGCCCTGCAATTTTGGAGAGAGGTCATCAGAGGGGAAATGCAAGTGGAGTAACCTATCAGTACACACAAGCTGTGAATGAGAACTCTCCATATTTCACAGAACTAAAAGGGTATTTGGTAGCAGAACCCTCATGGCTGCTTCAACCCAGAGTCACTTTGAGGCTTAATAGAAAGCAGACAACGACCAAGAAACTGGTGATGGATTTCACTACTTTAATTACAAAGGACATCAACATCCACAGGGCTGAAGATGACAGTGACTTTTCTTCCTGGGCACTAATTCGCAGAGGGACAGCAGGACGCGTTCAGACTGCTCTTGAAGGATCAAAGGTTAACTTAGAGTGCAGTGTCATTGCATCTGATCCACAGGTGAAAATGGAGTGGATGCTTCCAGATTTGTCCGTTGTGGAGGATGTAACTGATAAAATACACATTTCTGAAAATGGGCAGCTTGTGATTTTGAATGCCACACTGTCTGACTCCGGTGTCTACCACTGTATTGTCAGAACTAAAGCCGGTGTGGACTTGATGCCCTTGAGACTAACCATCAAAGAGCGCTCACTGAGTCCAACAGCTTTCAATGGTGAGAAAATTACAGTTGAGAGAGGGAACACTTTCTCTCTTCCTTGTGAGGTGACCTCGGCTCATCCCAGTCACACTATATGGTATCTACCCAGAAATCAAGTTCTTCTCCCCACACAACAGACAAGAAGAGCAGAAGTGATGGAGAATGGGACGTTGGTTGTAAGAAGACTGACGCTAGAAGATGCAGGGGAATATAGCTGCTTGGCCTCCAATCTGTATGGAGCTGACATGCTGACTCACATAGTGGAAGTCAGGGGAGAAAAGGCTTCTGAAAAGACTAAAGTACAAACTGAGAAAGAGCATCCTATCTTGACAGTTGCTTTGGAAGAACGAGAAGGCTCAGGGGGAGATTTTCAAGAAATTGTGCGTCCTTTTTCTACACAACTCCCTGAGAAGGTAGGATCGAGGCAAAGGAATCCTAACGGTTTTTCGAAAAGGATACGAATGAAAGATTCAAAGAGAAAACCTAATAAATCCATTAAGGAGTTGGATCCAAATCGTTGGGCAGAGATACTGGCAAAAGCTAATGCGAAACCAGGTGCTGCTCTGCCCACTGAGCAGACACTTGAGGAGCCAAGCACGGTAATCATCCAGCCAAGTACAGCCAAGCCTACAACTGCAGTTGCCACTATGGTTAATACTGCTGCTTACAACTTACATCACACCACTACACCTCAGACAGATTTTCCTATCAATGCGAAACTTAATCCTGAGGTACATTCAAACACAGGCCAGAAGGAGGATGTGAAAAAACACTCTGAAACATTAGAAAGTCAGATTCTTCAGACTGCTTCTCCCAGGACTACAGTTCCTTCTGGAGTTCGTCACCCAGTCGAACAGTCAGAAAATAAGCACTTAGGAGAGGGAGGAAGAAACGTTGACTTTGTTTCTGCTGGTTCAAACAGAAGAAGGCGCCCTTACAGACGTAGAAAACCCCCAGTGAGAAGAATCCACCCACATCTTAACCCCCTCTACCATTCATCAAACAAACCCCAAACAACTCTTCCCCCAACAACAACCACCACTCCAATGACAACAACGCCCATTACAACTACCACTACTACAACTACTACAACTGCAACAACTGTTCCAACCACAGTGGAAAGCTATGAAACCTTATCTGCTGAGTATCAGACAGAGGAAGATGAGTACTATGATGAATATAATTACAAAACTGGTGACAGTTTGGATGCTAAGGAAGATTTAAATAGTGAAATCCTTATTACAGCTCAGCAGCTTGCAATTAGCATTACCCCCTTTCCATCAGTTAAGGAGACTAATCCCCACGTAGGTCATTTGCCAGGTAGAAACCATTTACCTAATCCAAAGACAATCGTCACTCCTAAAATAAATAATTCAGCTTTACAGCCTGTTGAAGAAAAGACGAAGGATGTTGTACACTTAAAGAAACCCGAGATAAATAAAGTAGAGATGACAAAACAAACTCAAGGAAATGGCATCAACAATAAAAACCTGCTTCTAAAAGCATTGGAGGAGCAAGAGAAATATCAAATAGAAACAGAAGGGAGAAAGAAAGACACAGAAAAGTTGGTTACAGAGAGCTACAATACACGAGATATGTTGAGGTCAACAACACAACCGAGATTTTACACTCGACCTTCACCAGAGAAGAAAACACTAATGTACGCAAAGTCTTCATCCTCCAACATCTTTACATCACATTCAGCAAAAGGTGGAACCAGAGATGAGGGCACACAAAGAGAAGACAAATGGATACACAAACCAACTGTAAAGCCTCAAATGAGCAATTTCCCCATAATGGAGCCCCTTCACCCCTGGCTTCATCAAACCAACCAGGGAAGAGGACAAACTACCACCCAGAGGGTTACATATGGAAACCAAGACAGAAACACAGGAAGGCACACTAATGTGAATCCAGGCAGGCATTTCCAGCCTCCCAGAGTCCCTCCAACCTCTAGCTGGTCTTTACACCATCATCGTCATCATCATTCTCCCCTGTACCCTTCCTGGCCAGGACAAAGATCTTTACCTCATCAAAATCAAGGTAAATAAAGTAGCATGCTATAATTTCCTTTCTAAAAAGTGTGGGTTGAACACACAACAATATTAGTTTTCTGTTATTTTCTGTAATTTTAAGCCTTATTGCAATTCATGGTTCTCATCCTAGGGTCACACCCTGCAGCTCTCCCGCACCCATGGGCTCATGGCGCATTTGTCACCAACAGACCAGAAATTACAGCTGAAACAGTCAAACCCACACCCACTGTTTCAGGAGCAGGGAATATCAGACTGACTTACTCAAACACCCACCTATCCCAGCATCATCGTCAGAATCATCATGTGGATGGCATGACCCAAACAAAAGACCAACTGTTTCTAACCAGGCTGAGGAACAGATACAGACAGGTATAATGGGGGGCTTGGGGCTGGTATAGAGTTCACATGGTTTGTTTTGTCTAATTTTGTACGTAAATACTCATAAGAAAATGTCTGGCAGAGACATGCTCATATTGGACAACCTCACAAAAATAGCATAACTGTCTTAGAAGACCAAAAAATGGTACCATGCTCTATCTGTTGCAAAGTTGTGAGGTATTGCAGGTCTATTGTCTTTTTTCACATCATTATGTTGTATTACACAAGATAAAATAATCTACCATCAAGAAAAATGTTCGTTCCCTACAGAGATTACCTTTGTTGACCAGTCTAAGGAGGTTTTTCTTTGATCATCCAAACTCCAAAGCTGAAGAGCTTTTTGCTTCTTTAAGCCCAGGGTAATGATCATATGGCTCGTAGGCTTGTAGGCTGGGAGTATGGTTCATGCTTCCTATTGCTTAATCTAATGTCTTCTGCAGCAAACAGGCCGTTGGAAATAAAATCTGTGTGAATAAATTCACCACAGACACAGACAGTTAGCACTAGCTCTTAAATAAAGCATTAACTACTGAAATCCGAGATTTGACTTTTTTAAACTGAAAACAAAGCTAAATGGAAATTTCATTTAGAAGTTGAATGCGTATTGAGTCCAATAGCACACATGTGGGATGATAAAGTTTCATGAAAAACTTTTTCAGTATCTGAGCTCAGTTTGGCTTCTTTCTTGTAATAGAAATTATGTTTATTTGAAAAATGTTGACATTAAAACAAAGGATCATGCTTGGTTTTTTCCAGGCACAGCTTGATCGCATTGCTCAGCTGGGGAGAATGGTTACACCCAAACCCCTCCCTAGTTACTACAATACTCCACCCCCCTTACTGCCTAAACCCAACCTTCCATCCCAACATAGACCTTACACCCCCAAACCAGCAGTGCCTACTGCTTCTTACACAAGCAACCTTCAGCCTGCAAACTCCGCTAAGCCTTCATCATCATTTTCTGGTTTCATGCCGACTCCTCTTCCCTACCATCACACCACTGCTGGGGCTTTGCATGAAGGTTGGTGGCCTGTTGGAGGTATGGTCATTTGAAAGAGCTATATTATATTATATTATATTATATTATATTATATTATATTATATTATATTATATTATATTATATTATATTATATTATATTATATGTTGTTTAGAAATTAATTCTGATAATACTGATGCTTTGATTAATTTAATAGCAGGACGAATTAGCTCCCGCCGTCCTACAGCTGCACCTCCTTTCCGATGGATGTTTGAAGGTGGTGGTGGGGCTAAACCTCGCATTACCACAGTTACCACAGCAAGCGTGTCAGTGCTGGCAGAGAGTGATGTCCTCCTGCCGTGCAAAGCAACCGGGAATCCTGAACCCAATGTTGCTTGGACGAAAGTCTCAACAGGTAAGGCACAATTTACCATATGCTCGACTTTCAGCTCTGGTCTGGTATTAAATAGGTCTGCCATTTATTTTTTTTCTACTAGCAGAAATTCTTTGAAGTCTCTATGGTTTGGTCTCTCCTCAGGTGCCACTATCCCAGCTAACACCAAGCACGGTACCCGCTTTGAAGTCTTCAAAAATGGAACTTTTGTTATTAAAAACATCCAGCTTCAGGATCGAGGACAGTACCTTTGCACAGCCCAGAACAGGTTTGGATCAGATCGGATGGTCATCACCTTAGCTGTCCAAACGGAAGCACCCAAGATTCAACCACCCAAGTCCACAGAGATATCAGTCTACTTAGGAAAAAATGTGTTTCTGGACTGCCTGGCCTCTGGCAAACCACCAGCCCAGATTTCCTGGATTCTCCCAGACAAAACATTTGTTCGTGATGCCGGGACTCTTTCCACTATCCTCTCTCCAATGTCTCTGCTTCAGAATGGGACCCTTCACATTCATTCTGCTAATTTCTCCAGCAAAGGGAACTATAAATGTATCGCAAGCAATGCAGCAGGTGCAGATACAATTACTTATCATCTGCACATAGCAGCTCTGCCTCCAAGCATAAGCGAAGAAGCACTGGATAATGTGATCATTGCTCCAGGTATGATACAGAAGCAGAGATTTTCCAGTAATTTGAATTCACACAACAAAAAAATATTGTCATCTACATTGAAAGTGTTTTTAAAGACATGGCTGAAACGTTCATAGAATCACAACCCTTCTAAACCAATAAATCTCTATCCAACCAGGCAGAAGTGTCTATCTTCACTGCTCTGTGAAGGGTGAACCACCACCTGCTCTCAAGTGGACGCTCTCAGCAGGTGTCCAAGTCAAACCCTCACAGTTTCTGGGACGCAGGCTGTTTGTCTTCCCAAATGGGACACTGTTCATCAAGAATGTTCTGCCATCTGATGGTGGGAGGTAAGAGATGGCCATTTCTTTTAGACAGTTTCAAAATAATTAAATAATTGTATGTATGAATGCAGCTATCTTGGCTCTACCTATTTTCATAAGTCATATAAATTGTTTTAAATTCCCGTGACATAGGGATTGGCATGCAGTTTTCTTATTTATGTTCCATACAGGATTGTTTAAAATAACATTATTGATCAACCATTAGCAGGTTTTAAAAATCGTGCGTTCCAAGCAGCACAGATTTATGAGTAAATTCCAATATGGTTGTTCTTATGTTCTTCTGTGACAGCTGAGTTGTTTAAAAGATGTCACTAAGCTGTGATCAGTCTCTCACAGGTATGAGTGTTTGGCCAGTAACACTGTGGGAATTGCCAAAAGAACGATCCAGCTGGATGTGAGAGCAGATTCATCTACCTTCTCTCGCCAACCTCCTCCTCCTCTTCCCATTCCTCCAACACACCGGCATGCTACCCCATCCCGTCAACACACCGTCTCAGCTATGTATGGTTCTGCTGTTTACCTCCATTGTCCGGAGTCTACTGACTCCACGAGAGGGACCATCTGGCAACTACCATCCAAAACGATCCTGGATCATCGATACAGGTAACTGAAATGTCCCATTTTGTGAACCAGTACAACACTAACAAAGAGATTACTCAAAATGTTTGGGTTGCCTTTAAACCAGACTGCTTTAATCTCAGTGCCTTTTCTCTCCCCCATCTGCCTCCAGTCCAGAGAGACCAATTAAAGTTTTCCATAATGGGACCCTAAGGATTCTTCAGTTAACTGAGCTGGATGGTGGAAGTTATCTGTGTGTCTTCCAGCGACCCAATGGAGAGGACATGGAGCTTTTCCAGGTAATAACAAGTCAGAGCAATATGGGGCCAGTTCATTTTGTTGCCAACTCCTTGGAAGCTCATTAGTATCGCTTCCTTGTTGATAACTATTAATGTTCGAAAACACTGTGCCTTCCATTAAAGGTGAGGTCTGTCCTCACTGTTTTGTTTTTTTAATGTGGGCTGAGTAAAGCTAAAGCAGCTGTTGTGTCAGTGATGAATACTAAAAGTGGATTTTCATAACTTTCAAGCTGACTGATAAGAAATATGAACCAAGGTTTGCTGTTATTTACAATAACATACTTTATGCATTTGTTTTATTAGGTTGAGGTGTTAATGACCCCTCCGAAAATCGAACATGTGAGGATGGCACAGACCAGGGTCACTTTTGGGGAAAACTTCCAGGTATGTATCTGTGTGTGATAACTCTAGTATATGCCAAGTCATTGAGTCCATTGTCTCAAGAAAAACAGTAATTTACTTTACCAAATGGACCATCCCAGCCTTGCCGTAATGGTCTATTTGATTCACTTTTTTTATTGTTTATTTTATTTCATTTTCACTTGCTAAATACGGGACAGATTTGACTGGGGGAAAGAAAGGGGAGAAAGAAAGAGGGAAAGAAAAACAGTGGGGAAGAGGGACGGGGATAAAGGGCAAAAAACAAAAACAAACAAAAAGTAAATCCATTGGGTATCTTTCTTCGCCTTTAGACAATAATTCTGATGGCAAAAGAGCCAAACGGGACAGGCAAAAAGACAAACAACCCCCCCCCCCCCCCCTCCAAAAACCCCCCCAAAACAAAACAGTAATTTCAGGACGTTTGCCCTGGAAAGAACCCTGAACACTTGATTCCTAAAGTTAAGGCATCTGGTGCTCTGTTATGCTTTGAGTCCTCTTCTCCCATAAGTGTGAAGAGTCGCCGCAAATCTACATCTAAATCATTGTTAGCAACATATAGATGAATATCAGCTAATGTTACATTAATTCTATGGTGGAAAAGTCTAAGGAGACATTCACACAGGATGCATTGCAAATTGCTTTGTAGCTAATTGTTAGTCACTAGCAAACACCTAGATAATACCTGAAATATTTTCCACATTGTAATATGCCAATCACCAGTATCCTCACCTTAAGGTTGAGAAATGTTTAACTCAGGACTGACAACTTCAAGTTGCTAGTGAACTTTGTGAACATCATTGACTTTCTATGGGCTCACCCTATCATTGCTAGTTGCTTCCTGTGTGGGCAGCCCTATTTTATATTTAATTATTAATAATTATTCATGATTATATTCATAATTATGAATAATTATTTATATGTATTATTTCTCTCATAGCAGAATCTATACTAATAAGTATATTAAGACCAACTTTCATGTTGGTCTTAAAACATCTTTGTATAGCAGAGCAACCAATCAATCGATGTCATGAGGTATTTTTGGTTTTTTGAGGCACAATGTGACCTAACAGTTCACTTTACTATGTGCTAGTTTTTCCTTTATATGATTTAGTTCTACTTATAAAACCAATGGAAAGATTATCAAGCTGTTATTGAGCAGGGTCAGGATGGGTTGATGACTCAAACAGCAGACTTCATGTTTCTTTTAACCATGATTCTTCCATAATACATAATTCTTCATACCCAGTTGTATAGATCAGCTGTTTGGATTCATTGGTATACTTGCCTCTCCCCTACCTTCATTCTAGGTGGACTGTGTGGCAACTGGCCTACCCGATCCAGAAGTTTTCTGGAGTCTTCCAGATGGAACAATAATCAACAACGCCCTTCAGTCAGATGATAGCGGCCTTCGTAACCGCCGACATGTTATGTTTGGCAATGGAACTTTACTTCTCCAGCAGATGGGCAAAAAAGATGAGGGTGACTACACTTGTTATGCCAAGAACAAACTGGGAAAAGATGAAAGAAAAGTGAGCGTCAAAGTGGGACCAAATGCTCCGAAAATTAGATTCAAGTCACAATCACTAGTGACGATAAAACTGGGAGAATCAGCCAAACTGAGTTGTGAGGCAACTGGTGAACCTACACCTAGAATCACATGGATCTCACCACAAAAGGATGTCATACCAGCATCATCCGACAAATTTCAGATTATGGATGGTGGAATGTTACTCGTAAAGAAAGTGACACTGTCTAGTGAAGGAATATACACATGTTTGGCACGAAATTCAGCTGGTGATGATGTAAAGAACATAAAAGTTGAAGCTGAGCCCCAGGAACCCTTTATCAATGGTGTGAAAGGGAGGAGTACCACCAAGGTTTTGGGTGTATCGTACCAAACAGCACATCTGCATTGTAGAGTGGAAGGAAAACCCGAACCAAGAGTCTGGTGGGTTACTCCTTATGGCCTCTCACTCCCAGCACCCTACCTCGGAGGTCGCTTTCAAGTCCATCAAAATGGTACCTTGGAGCTGAGGGGGATAAGGAAAACAGATGAAGGGAGGTATATGTGTCTAGCAAAAAACAACATGGGTGAAGCCTCACTTTTGGTTGAATTTGATGTAGCATCATTAGCAGAGAAACCCACTTTTTCTGTTCCCAATATTGAGATCTTACCAATAAAGCCAGATGGAGGGGAACTGATTCTTGAGTGCTCTGCCCGTGGCAAGCCAAACCCAGAGTTTTCATGGATACTACCCAATGGCACATTGTTGATGCCTGGTGCTAGACTCCAGCGGTTCACCCATTATTTAGGCAATGGAACTCTGCGGATCTCTCGACCAGTTCCAGCTGATAAAGGAGTGTATCGGTGCCTAGCAAAAAATGTTGCAGGACAAGCAGAGAAACGTTATGCCCTGGAAGCTGGGAGGAAGCCAGTGATCAGAGGATCTACAGGTATGTTTGTGTTTTTTTATCCAAAATTAATGTAACAGAAATGTCTTTTGTTATGTGTCATTCATATGTGAAAAAGAAAGAAATATATTTGTGTAATGCCCGCTGTCTTTGGACCAAGACCAGTTTTAATTATTTTCCCACTTTTTAATAGCGACTGCAAAATGTGTCTGTTTGACCAAGAGCACTTCCTCTTAACCCTTGGGTGAACCTGGGACCCCAGCGGTCCCCAACCCCCGGGCCATGGACCGGTACCGCGCCGTGAGTCGTTTGGTACCGGGCCACGAGAGTCTCGGGTGTGCAATTTATGGTTTTCAGGGTTTTTATCGTTAACTCGGTTTCCCTGGGTCTTTTCCCGTGTTGTAGTTGTGTCTTATTTTGAAAGAAATATTTACGTGTTACCATAGCAACCAGAGAGTATTAAGGGGCAGAGTTATTATATTTACAAAATCCCACAGTTTTTGTCTTGGTCGTATCATTTATTTTGTTTTATTTATCCACGGCATCTTAAAGTCCGGTCCATGAAAATATTGTCTGACATTAAACCGGTCCGTGGAGCAAAAAAGGTTGGGGACCGCAGGTCTTAAAGGTTTTAGTTGTTTTGGTCTGCACCCAAGTATAATTTTTGTGTTCAGAGGTTCTGCCAAAGAGTCAACGCATGTTTGTGTTATCTCAGTTCTACCGTATCATTGTATTTATTGTCTATCATTTTAGCAAGAGATTATCTTACTGTTACAATTTGACTTTTTCCAGGTGGGATGAAGATCACTTATGGCCTCAATCTGAACTTGCCTTGCACTGTGGATGGCTGGCCGCAGGCATCAATCACATGGATCCTGCCCAATGGTGTTGTTTTGGACAAACCTCAAACTATTGGCCGAATATCTTTCTTTCCCAATGGTACGCTCCAGCTCAGGCAGATGGCTACCTTTGACAAAGGAACATACATTTGTAAAGCTTCCAACTCTTTCGGGTCGTCAGCACTATCCTACCCAGTCACTGTGATGGTGTTCCCTCCACAAATCACAAGTACAATGACTTCCATCACCAGAGCGTACAGGGGATCGCCCGTCATGTTAAAGTGTGTCGCAACTGGTATTCCCAAGCCAGACATTTCATGGACATTACCTGGGCGCACCACACTGGCTCCCCACAGCCGGTACACAGTACAGGGAGGAATTCATATGACAGAGGAGGGCAGTCTGGTCATACAGAACCCTGTGCTCATGAACTCTGGTATTTACAAATGCAACGCAAAAAATGCCCTCGGAACAGATTTCAAATCGACGTACTTACAAGTTGTTTGAATTACTTTAACAATCATTTGTACTCAGAATATCTCACAGCAGTGGTCTGGATAGGATTTTTTTCCATTAGGATTTGAATATATCATCAGTGACGAGGCAGATTTAAAGCTGGTTGACTAATGGCTTCGCTTGAGATTTCACGCACTGCAGTTTGAAAATGAACATTTATTATTTGTGAAGCGTAAATCACGTTTTCTGATTGTTTGTTTGTTTTTTGCAGACGTTTTGTTCAGTATACCTACTGACCCTACAGGTCTTTTGTCCTGTTGCAAGCACATCTTCTCGGCATTACTCCCATAGATGTGATCTCACGTTACCCTTATAACATTATAGTTTATTAAATTTTACTTCCCTAAAAAAATTGTTGCCACTTAACAGCAAGTTCTGTCAGCTGACACACCTTCATGCTTTACTTTCTGTACCCACCATCTGCATACAGTATTGCAGTTTTTTGTTTTTGGCAGATTAAAGTGTTTTTATAAAGATTCAACAGTTCATGGTACAGAAGAGTAGAGCTTACTGCAGACATCTGTAAGTCGTAGCTGTGGAGCGATCTTAAACTGCTTGTTTGCTAAGTACCATACATGATAAGCTTTCAATGTCTCTTTTCTATGAGGATTCAATTACCTCTTATTACTACAGTGTGTTTGAGCAAATAATTTAGTGTATGTATCAATATCATTTATTCATGTTCATAATGGTGGGAAGGAGTAGTTCATAGCTGGTTGTGAACTATTAACAAAATATGTAAGTACATAATTTATAAGTTAGTAATAAAATATCCAGGTTTTTATTGTTTTTTGTTGTTTTTATTGTTCTTTTCTTCTCTGTTTGTTTTTTGTGGGTTTGCATTGTGCGTTGAACTTGCTGCAGATGGTGATTTAAATGCAGAATGACAGAGCCCTTCTTCTATATAACAATATTGCCAGTTTGCAAGCAATTTACTCCTCTATCAAAGACATGCGTTGTGGGAGTTGTGGGAGTCGCCAATCTGTGTGAGATTGATTATAGTCAGTTCAAGTGGGACTTAGTTGTTTGGAGACAGGTTTCATCCCACCAGAAAACCTGTGCAATTACCTTGCAGTCAAAAGTGGTCACATAGAGGTTGCAGGTGTTGCACGCTGATCCTCTTTATGACCATCTGACCACCATTACTACTTGCAGTTAGTGGGCAACCTCCACACATGCCATAGTCCAGCACTGGTTGGTTGTTATTTTTGGAGTCTGTGAAACTCTCTGAGTCCAGGATGAGCAGAGTAGATGTTTATGTCATCCTTGGGTTTGAGCCCAGACCTTCCCCGCCTCATTCTGACCATCAGTCATGTTCATCCCTTGCACTTCATACAGCACATTCAATTTAAATTCAATTCAATTCAATTTTATTTATGAAGCACCAAATCACAACAACAGCTGCTGAAAGGTGCTTTATATTATAAAGTAAAGATACAACAATAATACAAAGAACACAGAGAAAACCCCAACAATCGGAACAATCAGAACAATCAGCAAGTGTGGGCGATGGTGGGAAGAAAGGAAACTCCAGCAGAACCAGGCTCAGGGAGGGACGGTCATCTGCCATGACCAGTTTGGGGGTGAGAGGAGGAAACCAGCACAAAAAGAGCCAGAGACTAATAATAACCATTGATTAAATGCAGGGAGGTGTATAAACATATAATGAGTGAAAAAAGGTGACTGAAGAAGAAACAATCAGTGCATCACAGCAAGCACACAGCAGCCTGCACCTGCTGCAGTGTAACTAAGGGAGGATTCAGGACCACCTGATCCAGCTCTGTGTGCTTTATCAAAAAGGAAAGCCTAATCTTAAAAGCAGGGTGCAACACATGCATCCATATGACCTCTTACTCTTGACAATGGGGCTGGTGTGGCTTCTCACCAAGTATGTTTCATGACAAACACACACTCACTTTCACCTTGTTAAAGATGCAGCGCTTGATGACCGGTCATGATGAATGTTTGCTTTAACTTTTATTCTTATTTTTTCTCCCTTTTCCCCTCTTTTTTATAATGTCTTCTCTTTTCTTTTGTCTGTCAGCTCTGGCATTGTTGAACAGCACACGAATAAAATTTACAGTAAAAGAAATTAGAATAAACTGTCACAGAAGAGGAGCCTACACAGAGTTTATAGAGCTCCTTGTGGCAAAGCAAATGTATTTGGCATAATAGTGTATTCAGACCAGGAGAGGATGCCATGATAACAACCTCCACCTCATCAGCTTTTACTTAAAGGCAAGCTCAAGCACCCAGTCTCCTCCAGGTTGTCTGCCTCCTCAGGTTCCTTTATGTTAGTCCTATGAAAGTTATCACTCTCTCTGTTAACGTCTGTGTCTCCTGTTTACCAGTGTCTTCACCAGTTTGTCTGAAGGCCCGTTCTGGAACACTCCCCTCACTTACTGACCTGCTGGGTCACTTTTGTTATGGATTCAAATATTGGGGATGGATACAAGAGGAAAACCAAAATAACAACACTGGTCCGGCCGGGTTGAGTCAAACGATGATTTTAATGTAAACGCATGGGAGATGGACACCGTGCGCAGACAGCATGAGATCTCAAAATGGTGGAGCATTGATCAAACTCTTATAGCCTCTAGTGGCCCCCACCTAATCATAAAAGCCTAAACATTCACATTCTTTCTCTCACACGGCGCCTAGGCTACGACCTTGGCTCCCTGTTTATCTGCTCCTGCTGAGATGGGGCAGAAAACCTCTCCGGTATGTTCTGCTCTCTTCTAGTCAGACAAATAAGGCGATGACTTTCTACGAACAGTATTTTTTATAACTCAGCAGTATAATGCATCATAAAACAATATCATTCATTCACAATAAATCAGCAGTCTAATGTAATGCAAATCAGTTTAACAAATGTAATAGTTATCACCTTCTTCTAATTCAGGAGAATAATGCAAACTAAAACTACATAATAATTTACAATCTTTAATTAGGGGTCTAACATGGCATAGAATAATATTATAATCCCACACTCTCCAATGATCTCTTTACCTGTGGACGAACAAACCAGTGGCCTCCGCTTCTGAAAATAAAGCTTGATTTAGACTTCTGTGGAAAGAAATCTATGTCCTAACTGACATTGTAACCAGAAACTCCTTTAATTTCTACACTGCAACCTTCCACAACATTCAAGTCATCGTGGTAACCGTCGACCAGACGTGTAGTTACATTTCTCGAGGTGCATCAGGTTAAGTCAAAGGATGCAGCGTAGGGTTAAAATGGGATTAGTGTTATGGTGTCATTGATCTGACAGAGAATTATAAAATCACATGTAACTGTCACAGCTCAGAGTAAGCACTGCATTCACACTCACCCTCACTAACTGCGCTGCTCATGAGTGACACGACAAAACTTGAGGACATGGAGGACTGGAGTCCGGCTAAAGGCTGGTTGTGCCACCTAAAGACACATATAGGACAATAATGGTATGTGTAACAAAGCTTCAAGTTTGAACTTAATTTGATGCCATAGATGTGGAAACTGAGGCTGAAATTTCAAAGCTGCAGAGGACAGAATTTCACATGTATTAACTGTTATTTTCCTTCTTTTTTTTCCTCCTGAAGTTTTAGTGAGAGAGGAAAACAACTTAGACTGAGTAATCATAAAAAGTCATCTATGGATAACTACATGTTATTTTTGTAACACTGGGGTATTATTTTGTT
Organism: Astatotilapia calliptera; assembly: GCF_964374335.1. Classification (NCBI taxonomy): domain Eukaryota; kingdom Metazoa; phylum Chordata; class Actinopteri; order Cichliformes; family Cichlidae; genus Astatotilapia; species Astatotilapia calliptera. The sequence goes on from NC_137423.1 coordinate 21,066,707, forward strand.
TGTATACGTGTATCCAAATGTGTGCTATATTTCACTGGGCTCACTAGAATGTGAATGTCCCACTGAGCATCGCTTTCAGACAAACAGGCCTTTTTCTGAGGATGAAGGGGAGCTTTGTCAGACAGAAACGTTGGGATTGTTTGACACTGGGAGTGACTTTTTTTTTTTTTTTGCGTGTGTGCGTGTGCGTGTAAGAAAAGGATTATGTTTGTCTCTTTGAGAGAGAGAAAATGTGCACGTCTGTGAGGAAGAGACTGCGTCTGTGTCTTAACGGATTTGTTCAAACAGAGAGTTTGTCTGTGCAAGAAAAACAAGTGTTTGGTGATTCTGTCTGCATTTCAGTCTGATATCAGCAAACAGTGAGTGTGCATACACGTGAACAAGGCTGCGTGTTTCTCAGCTGTCACTTCTGCTGCGTTGAGTCAAGATGGAAACACAGCAGCTCAAACGTGCTGCAGCTTCTTGTACAGCATCGTTTCAGACGGTGAGTGAAACAGACTCTGTCTCTTCCTTCTGTTTCTTCGTTTCAAAGCATCAGCTGTTATGCATCAGACTTTTTTTTTTTATCTCAACTGCAACAAAAATAACTAAACTTTAAAATAATAATAATAATAATCCAGGAGACTGGGAGCTGAGGAAAACTTGTGCTGTGTACTGTGGCATGACTGGTTGGTCTACAACTTTGGTCCATGAAATGCTGTAAAATCTCCAGGATGATCGTTGCATTGACTTTGGACTCGATAAAACACAGTGGATGACAGCGGCTGGTGTGGCACCTCAAATTATCAGAGACTGCAGACACGTGACGACAGGTTTCAAACACCTTCTAAATTTCTAAATGAAATGCAAAGTTACTTTTCATGTGAAAAGAGGACCCTGGACCACTGAACAACAGTTCAGCTTATTCCCTGTAAGATGTTACTGATGTCGCTGTTTCAAGAGGGCTTTGTTTTAGGAATTTGCTGAAGAAATCTGTGCACGGTGGCTCTTGATGCACTGACACAGCCTCTGTCCACTCCCTGTGAAGCTCTCCAAAGTTCTTGAAACACCTTGACTCGACAATCCTGTGCTGTGGTCATCTTTGTTTCTTTTGCATCTTTTCCAACCCTGATTTTCCCTTCCTGCCAACTTTCAGTTCATATTCTTCAATTTAGCACTCTGTGAACAGCCAGTCCTGTCAGCAGTTACCTTCTGTGGCTAACTCCTCATGGAGTGTACTGACTGTCACCATCTGTGGCTGTGTTAACATGAATTGGAGTGCCTTAGAGAATCGCCTCATGACAATCTCATGTTGTGACAGCCTTCATTAGCATTAAGCTGTTTCACTCGCAGACAGAAAACTTTATGTTATCTTAAAACGGTTGTTCTCTGTATTGCTCTTTCTTTTTGTTCACTTAAATCGAGCGAGGAATCTGGGAACACTGCAATCCTTTGCATTATGAACTTCTTGGTTTATGGAATGTGACAGTGTGACAAGCCGATCAGCTCATGTGACGACAGACAGTGTGAGAAAATCTTTCACTTTCTTTCTCTGTTACACCCTGAAAGGAAATGCTTGAATTATAGAAAAACCTTCTGTTTACTTCAGTACTTTAAGTGCATCACATTTTAAACTGTAATCTTTATACTATCTTGAATCTAGAAGGAAGTAATTATGACTAATGACAGTGGATGAAAAACAAGCTAATAGAGAGTTCTGCTCATGAACTGTAAACACAAGGTGAACGTAAAGAGATGAACTGTTGACCATGACAAAGCCCTGTGGCCCTGGTGTAATTTATATTAACTTCCAATCCTAGTATTACAATATGATTACGTTATAAATAAATAATATCACAATAATTAGGTTTGACTATGACTAAATAGTGTTTCTAGTGATGTGTAGGTGCCCTGCTTGGCATGAGTCTTTTTTCACATGTCTTTATAACAGTTTGGGTATTTTTTAGGTACTCGACAGATTTCAGAAAGAAGAGATAAAATTAGAAGTCTGGAGGTGAGATTGCTCTTTGGGTCTGGTAACATGAGCTGGCTGAATTTAGGCTATCAGCTGATTATATTTAATGGCCTTTGTGGCATCAGTGTTACAATGTTTTGTGGTTATAATGATGCAGTTCAGTAAATTTAAATTTAAATATCCTATGTTTCTATAATATGGTGCATTAGTCATTACCACTCAGGGCTGCCGCTCCCCAAGCCTGGTTCTGAGGTTTCTTCCTTTTAAAGGAGTTTTCCCTCCCACTGTCACCAAAGCGCTTGTTCACAGGGGGTCATCTGATTGTTGGGGTTTTCTCTGTATTACTGTAGGGTCTTACATTGCAATATAAAGCACCATGAGGCAAGTGCTCATTTACAACTTTTTAAACTGCATTTCATTGAATTGTCAATATTTTTATTATTCATAAATTATTATTATTATTATTATTATTATTAGTCAATTGATTTTTTTTTATTGTATTCTTCTCCCTTTAAGGCCACAGTCAGCTGCTGAAAGGAGCATCGTTGGTATTGTTGCCTCCCTCGTCTCCTCCTTCTTTTCTCCTTTCCCCTCCCTTCTCCCGTCTATCAATCCTCTTCTCGACACACGCACCCCGATTTCCGCATCGCCTCCTCCGGTATAATGACCAACGATAGCCCGGAGGAGGAGACCCGAGCTCCGGGCGGCGGAGGAGGTGGTTGTGGAAGAGCAATCGGTAGAAAACACCGAGCGGATGACAATGTGACGATCCTAACATCATCCATGGATTTACACAGAGCCAGCCGGAGCCGAGCCAGCAGCAGCAGCAACGATGCCGCCCCGAGCATCACGTCCTCCGTGGATCTGAGCACCTCCTCCCTGGAGCTGAGCATCCAGACGCGGATCTTTAAGATCATCGTCATCGGGGACTCCAACGTGGGGAAGACCTGCCTCACCTTCCGCTTCACGGGGGGCAGCTTCCCCGATAAGACCGAGGCCACCATCGGCGTGGATTTCAGGGAGAAGGTGGTGGAGATCGAAGGGGAGACTATCAAGGTAACAGGCAGCAGAGGAGCTGGATGCTGATCAGTGGTGTTCCCTCACTCCTACACCCTTCCTCCTCCTCTCGGCTGAGCTGATCAGCTGCCAGTGGACACAAAGGGGGCCGTTTCTTTCATTTTATCCTCACACTCTCAAAGGATGGGCAACATTTTAGAATATCTCTGGAGAAATGTAACATTTAAAAAAACATATTTTTAGTACATTCTAAAGAACTACAACTCCCTTTTTTCTTTGCCGCCACATGCTCTGTAGTCAGTAACAGGCCACAGGAAGATAAAGGTAGCCTCTAATGAATTCTATTGTATGGCTCAGTAGGCTTTTTGTGGATTTCGAGTTTGAAACATAAACAGAAATGAATATATTTTTACAAATCTTACTATGAATGCAACATTTCTTAAGAGAATTTTAAAACTCTAAATGAAAAACAAAACATCAAAATCTGACTGTGGTGCTGCAGAATCTATAAATATGCGCTTGTCCACCTTCAGCACGTGCAAGCCATTCATTTACATGTATAATATAAAGCAGGTCTACAAGGTGATTGCAACAATTAAGCTGTTCAATCAACAAAAATAACCACATTCCCGTGTTTGCACGTGTGAGGCAAGCCCCTTAGCTGGGCTGTTATTGTAGTCACAAAGTAAAGACAGCAGCATTGTAAATGTAGGCCACACTGTCATGTGCCCTGATTGTGAAATTAAAATGTAATGACTTTGAAGATCATTTCTGGAGCAATGCGTACTGGCAGACGTAACAAAACCAACATCAGACCACAGTGTAAAAACAGGTTCAAGATTTTAGCATGAATATGAAAGGTTAATAATTTGCTTACTCATCTGGTTCGTCGTTTCTTTAACTGTGATTCCTGACTCACACCTTGGCTGGTCACTCAGACCAGACGCTGTGATGTCAGTGAAGCTTACCTTTGTGTGCTCCCCTCCCTGCTTTCTCTCAGTGGATTATTCTGTGTGCATACTCCAGGTTCCCCCAGTGCTGACTCACAAACACAGTTGCACAGTCGCATTACGTAGTATTAGGTCATTGTATCTGAATCATCCAAATGCTCCCCAGACACACCTGCCACACTGTACAGTCATTGTTGTGAGACTGTGAAAATATCTGCTTTCTTGTTGCTGCTCTCTGAGCTGGTTACTGCTGGTGGAGTACATGGAAATGGGACATTAAATTAAGATTAATCCTCATTGGTAATTAACTCCATTTGCATAAGCAGCTGTAAGAGGAGACAGCTATGACTCCCCCTAAAGATGGATCTATATGTCTTTAAAATACTTAAAGAGTGATCAAAACAGGCCCATCTATTGTTTTGTTTTTACATTCATTTTTCTGTTCAACTGGTAATCCCACTGATATTGACGAGCTCTATTTCAACAGAGACCTTGTCAAGATGGCAGCAGTTTCTGATTGGATAATTCAAAGACAGGAAGCTGCCAACATTTATCTTAAAGAAGATGCTGTAAAGAGAATTTGCCCTTCAGTGAGCCCCCCACAAGTTTGCCTTCAGCACCAGAGCCAAGATGTCAATGTAAAATCCTGCCTTTTTATGTAAAAGTGAACTCTTCCATTGCTGAAGTAAAAACTAGGCCATTCTGTAGAAGTGGGGAAAAAATGTTGTCATACAAGTCAAAATTTCACTTGTACCTTTGATATAAGAGACTAATATATCATTAAAATTCAGAGGATTAAGTACAGAGGGATTAAACTGTGCAGCTCCCATGCTTTCTATTCCTCTGGCTGGTAAATATAAGTAAAATACAAATTTACAACTTCAAACGGCATAAACCTGCGTAGGACTATAAAAAGAAAAGCAGACTGATGTGTCAAAATAATGTCATTGATTCTCACGAGGGCATGAGATAACCTGAAAAAATATGTTTCGTAGCTTTTGACGCTTATTTCAAATTGATGAAAACAATGCTATTTACATATTCAGCGTTTCTTTTTAAACTGACGTTCCCTCTGAGTGCATACATAATGCCGTATCTCTTATATTCACTTTCATAATGTCCATTTGTAATCAGTTTAAATAGGATGCAATTTTCTCAACTTATCAAATCAAGAGGGCCACGCGTTCGAAACGCTGAGCTTTGATGTTATGGTTGGCTCTGATGCAGTGTTCTGCCTCTAATGATAAATAGCTGCGCTAGTCCTTTCAAATGGTAATAGCAGATAATTCTCTGGCCCTTTTTACACTGCAGGCCTGTGCTAAGTGTTGGGAGAACTCCCTGCTGATATACAAAGTGCTACTGATCAGACAGAAAAAAAACAAAACCGTTTTTGTGCATTAGTGAAAATAAATTCTGACCTCCGATTCAATCTAATAGCCTTAGTAAGGCTAAATCTGAAATCAGTAATTATTAAAAATTACTTCATTAAGCAGTGGTATGGTACAGTGCTGGGGCTAAATACTTCTCTTTTGCTCCCCTGTTGACTGGGGGTAGTGAACAACATTCTAAACATTTGATGAACTTGGCTAACCAGCTTGAATACCCTAATTTTGTTTGAAAACATAATATGTTAAAGAACACTTAATGATTTGATCAATTCTCTTTTGAAGCCTCAAATTTGGTATATTGGCAGCAGATATTTTATATTTTTGAAATCTATCATAATCATTTTGTTTATGATATTCTAGTTCTAGCTGGAACTAGAATAGTTTTCAGCTAATGCTAGCACTAACATAGCATTCTAGCTAGTCTAGCTAGCTCACATGGTTAGAAAGGTAAAGGATGCTAATTTTGGTAAAAGTTTAAAATGAATAGAAGAAATAAAGAAATAAACAAACTGGAAAAATAAAGAGCTGACTCATTGGAGTGTCTTTAAGTACAAACGTAGTACAAAAGTTAGACATAGCTACTGTGACTTCATGTTGTTGTTTGCTGTCTCATTGTTTGCAGTCTCATTTTAAAGCCTTGAGCATTTTCAAACAAAACCAAGGTGGGTCTTACTACGAAAATGCGTGCTCATTTATTCCTGCATACCTCAGGTAATACTCCACTTTGAAGGATAGTATGAACAGGATTTACAAAACAGACTTCATTTTTTATTCAATATGACTCAAACAAGTCACTGAGCCCATAAAGTCTTCAAGATAGTGTTTACAGAAAGCTGTTTTCTGTAGACGTCTATAGGTCTAGGTAATAGTGGGTGAAGTCTTGCATTTTAACATATATACACTTATTATGGAAAAGTAATTGCGCTAAAGAGAATAAAACCATATTTTGTACTTAATTATGTAATTATGCTTATGTCTGCTGTAAAGCTGGACATTTAAATCTAGTCTTGACACACCTGTGGAGCCAGCAGGAAGTGTTTGTTTTGATGAAATGCAGATTCTGGGCTTTTCGAGTTTTGTTTTTCAAGGCCCAGAGATTGACACTTGCTTCTAACCCACATTACATTATTTTAGGATACATACTGTAGATATTGGCTGAACCTGCTGTTAATGATCAAGCAGAAAAACGCACTGTACTGTAGAACCATGCTCTCCTGAGACCCTGTAGCTAGGAATATATTTGCACTGTTTCCTGCTCACGTGGCAATGTTCTGATTTGCAAAGTTGCAAGCTTAGACAACTCATTGCAGCCTAATTCATATTCATTGTTATTTCATTTGTACAATTTTATCTCAAGTAATTGTATGCAACAAAAAAGCTGTTGCTGTTACTTCTGATATTAAAATTGTCTTATATTTCATGATCTGCTGGATATTCTAAGAGAATACCATTTATATTTTCCACTTCTGTCAGTGCTGTCTCTATGTGTAATGATCGGTTGTCTCTGTAATTTGTATATAAACCTAAGTCGTCTGTCTCTACAGGTGCAGGTATGGGACACAGCAGGCCAGGAGCGCTTTCGTAAATCCATGGTGGAGCACTACTACCGCAATGTTCATGCTGTGGTCTTTGTATATGATGTTACCAAGATGGCTTCCTTCCGCAACCTACAGACTTGGATAGAGGTTGGCATTACATTGTAAAAATCACTTGTCAGTGAACAACAGAGGAGGCTGACTTACAGCCGCTATGTAATGATCCCCCTTTGGTACCATAAGGACTCTGAGCATTGTTCAGTGTTCCCTCCTACCCCCAAGACTGTTTATTAGTCACCGTTTGACACTGTGCTGTTTCCATCACCAGATGTGGTTTGGTGCTGTCAGAGTCTGGTGCTGTTTGGACTCTGGAGTTTGACGACACAGGAGGCAGATGAATCCAAAAATGCGTACTTTTACCAGCCATTCACCAAATCTGAAAAGGGAAGAAGGAAAAAAACAAATGGGAAAGTCAAATCATGTGCAGTCAGATTTTCTACACAGCAGTTCTCTTTCTCTGAGTCTAAGTCTCAACTATTAATAACAATCAAGACTTGAACCAAGACATAAGTTGTAAAACTGAAATGCAACTACAGTCATCTGAAAGTAAACACAAGAATCAGTGATAACGTCACTAGAGATGGTCATCCAACCAATATCACATTTTTAAGACCAATATTTGATGATTTCAAAAGCCAGTATTCCATATGTCGGCCAATATTTTTCCCTCTTGACAATAAGTTGCAGAGCGCCCTCTAGTGGACAAACTATATACAATGTCAACACTCAACATGGTGGAAGGGTGTTTCTCCCTTCTCTTCTTTTTTCAGGTTTCCCTTAATTACCCATTATAAACAGTGCTTACTCAATGTGCACTACCACTGATTACACTGCACCTTAAATTGCACCTTACAGCTTATATATGTTTGTATCTTTTCTCTTTATTATTAGTAATTTTAATGTAAAAATCTACACAGCAAAATCTCCAGTGTTAAATTAACACTGGAGAGGGTATATATGGGTCCACACCTCTGAGTGTTAAATACAACACTGTTGAGTGTTAAATTAACACTTTTGACAGTGTTATATGTTTAAAAGTAACCTAGTCAGTTTTGAAGATTAACAATGGCTAACACTGAGCAGTGCTGATTTTCTAACACTGGAAAATAACTCAAAATGTTAGAAATATTCCAGTGTTAGAAAATCAGCACTGCTCAGTGTTAGCCATTGTTAATCTTCAAACCTGACTAAGTTACTTTTAAACATATAACACTGTCAAAAGTGTTAATTTAACACTCAACAGTGTTGTATTTAATACTCAGAGGTGTGGACTCATATAGACACTCTCCAGTGTTAATTTAACACTGGAGATTTTGCTGTGTGAAACCATAAAGCTGCACTTTCTTTTTGCCTTATAGTCTGGGGAGATCTGAAACAGTAGTAACAGTGACAATACAGATCTATGTTTACATGTGTGACAATGTTACAACTGCTGTTGTTATACACACTGGCCAAAATCATTTCAATGTGTAACAGCAAACTGACACTGCTATAATAATGTTCATTATTTGCACTACTGACAATGTGGCCCCTACTACCCCCGAACAAGGACAGTAAAATGAACCTAAGCTCCTGTTTAAGCTCATTTTGACTAGCATTTGCAGCCCTTTAAAGACTAATGTGGCAGTGGCATGGCGGCACTGCAAGTGTAAAATTCACACAAGTAGAGTAATTTTGTGGGATGTTGTAAAGACAAAGACATTTCTAAGTGTTAATACAAGCTCTGTTTAGCTCTGTGTCTCACTGGCACAGCTTCCAGGGTCTCCTCTCAGTGAAAGTGAGTCATGGTTAATGTGCAGTAACCTGTTTTCCTGCCACAGCAATTTGTTGGAATGTCTAAAATGGAAATAATTTATAGCCAACACTCCCTTTTTAATTTAGTGTAGTTCTGTCAGCATTTGCTAGAAAAAAAATTGTGGTTTTTTTTTTTATACACGATATTTATATCAGTGGTTTTGCATGACAGATGCTTTCCAGCTTGTTGTTATCCCTTCAGTACAGCTCACTGTGAAGTCCTGATATTCTAAGTATTATCAGTAGATATACTGTGGGTAATTTTTAGCAGCAGTAAAATAATTTGTAAATTATATATAATGTAATATCTTATTCAATATAATTTAATATATAAGGTTTTTTAATTACACGTGATTATTTATATATTATTCTATAGTGTCATTTATTTACACTGAATGGTGGGAACGGGGACTTCTCGCACATCCTGGCACCAGTGCGATGACATGGATGTATTTTAAATGTGAAAAAGTCCTTCTTTTGTTTTCACAGCCAAGAGACCAAATGTCTATGTTGTACTCTACATGGTTTTACAGACACACAGCCAAAGTTTATAAAGCGATATGCTTTTCACTTTCCAGGAGTGCAATGGTCATCGGGTGTCGGCATCAGTACCTCGAGTCCTGGTGGGGAACAAGTGCGACCTTGTGGACCAAATACAGGTTTGTGTGCGCCGCCGAGGATCGCAGCGTGACTTCAGGGTTTATTCATCATCCACTTAACAACCGATCACTTGTGCTTTCCCAGGTGCCCTCCAACATGGCGCTGAAGTTCGCCGACGCCCACAACATGCTGCTATTCGAGACGTCGGCAAAGGACCCGAGAGAAAGTCAGAACGTCAACTCGATCTTTATGTCCTTGGCCTGCCGTCTGAAGGCTCAGAAGTCTCTGCTCTACAGAGACGTGGAGAGAGAGGATGGGCGAGTGCGACTCACACAAGAGACTGAGACAAAGAGTACTTGTCCTTGTTGAGGAAAAGGAGGAGCGGGAGGAATAATGGAAGGGAGGAGAGAAGAGTTTCTCTACATTTGAAGAAGGAAGAGGAAAAGGGATGATAGGGCGAAAGACAAGAGTCGTTTAAATTTGTAGTTTAGGAGAAGGATGGGGGTGTTAAAGCTGACACTACGAGGTGGACGGTAGAGGGGCTTAAAGCTTGTGCAAAGGACTGAAAAATCACCAACATCCTGGGAGTGATGCATCTGTTAACAATTCAGAAATAAGATGAAGCTGCCTTTTCAACTACAGTATAGTTTAGAAATTCTTCCACTTATTTGCACATATATACACAATCTGAGTAATCTGAAACCAGCCCTAGCTCGGTGTTTTCTAAGGTCATTATTAACCGCAGCAGCTTATTTTACTGGCGGTTTTTTGCTGTCAGAGCTTCATATTTGTCACATTTCACCCTTGTTGTGATTGCACCATTTCTACCGCCTTAAAAGCTAAACAGCTGGCTCTAAATTAGTTTTAATGACCCGAGGCAAAAACAGCAAAGATGTTTCAAGGATTTGAAAAAGCATTCAACAGATTCTTCTTTTGTTGAGAAATATTAGACTTTTATCGTCTCCCCCCTCCTTACATTTATGTTGCCTGATATCAAAAGCCCTCAAATGAAGGACTTAAAATCATTGTGAGATTTAAATGAATGGAGAAGATGACAGATTGCAGGATCTACAGAGGAAGACCTGACGAGAAGGTTTCCTGCAAATGGGCCAAATATAGGTTGCCAGAGAGCATGTCAGCTATTGATTTAGAAGCTGTGAGATCCTTTTACCCTTATGCAGGTGAAAGGCACTCTCCTACAAAGGGGAGGCAAGGCTCTTGTTTCTCATCCACTCCTCATGTAAATGTATCTTCTCCATGTTGTCCCAGTGGCCTAAGCCAGCTTTGCCACTGGATGTAAATTCAAAAACATCAAGTCTTTAAAATAGCTGCCTGGCTCTCTCCTGTTATGCAGCATCAATGCTCTAATAGGTATTTTTCAAGCTAGAGGCCTTCTAGCTGCCTTAGATGAAGCTTCACTGCCTCCAGTCTCTGAAAATGCAGGAGAGAAAACTGTGAACCCTGTGTAGGTGATGGAGAGGCCTTTGTGCTGCTGAACCCTTAAGCCTGGATTATTCGAGTCACTGGTGAAACTGGCAGCGTGAGACACTGTAGAAAGCCATATTTAATATTTCCTGCACACAGAGAGGCAGCTTGCTTTGCACCGAGGAAGCTCCCATGTAGGCTGTGGGTGAAGGAACACACTGTACATAAATCAGTGTTTAAGCAATGAAGCCTCTGTGTCACAAGAAACCATCCAACATCCCAACTGTGATGTATGTCAGTTTGATATAGTAGCACACTTAGCATATTTTACCACTGTAGCCTACTCTTGTGTGATTCTATTAATGTATCTGGATGCCATATGTAGAAAAATCAGATCAGCGAGCATTTAAGAGCGGCGTTCCCTCCAAGCTGCCAGTCTGATGTCCTGATTAAATTATTCACAGACTGAATCTGAACACTGTGCAAATCCAGAGAGCTTCTGCCTGAGGTGTGCCATGTTTTGGTGATCTTTCATACAGATTTTACGAACGGTGCAAAAGTCTTCAGCCACAAATAGTTATAAAATAGTCCTAGTCATTTCATAGCAATAAAATAAAGTGCTATTTCAGCATGGTGTGCAGTCTGCCCTTAAAAAATATGAGGCAAATGGATGAATAGAGGACAGGAGAAGTGGCAGGCCTTAAAAGCTCTACAGCAGATATCTGAAAGTCATTTGCTTAAGAAATAGGCAAAATCGACCAAAGACCCAACACAGGATTTTCAGTTGATCCACTGACTGTTTGCCAAAGCCTCATCAGAAATGGTTTCAGTGGAAAGGCAGCTGTCAAGAAGCTTCCTAAAGAAAGGAAACAGGGACTAAAATGTGCCAAATTACACAAAAGCTGTAATAAAAATCAGTAGAGACAGGTCTTATTGACCAATGAATCCAAATGTAACATTTCTGGTGTAACTCACTGTCAGCAGGCACAGCGGAGGCCAGGAGAAATGGGCCCACCGTGCAAGACCATCTGGAAAACGCTGCTTGGCAACTGACCTTTTCATGTTTGAGCATGACAATGATCCAAACACACTGTCAATGCCATAAAATTAGAAATGATTAGAAAAACACACAGTCGTGGATTGGCCTCCCCAGAGCCCAGACTTCAACATTCCTGAAGCAGTGTGGGATCATCTTAGTTAATGTATTTCCGTGTATGTGTGCACCTTTCAAGAAATTGCTACACCCATATTCCTACCAAAATATTAAAAAATGAGGGCCGGCTCAAGACTTTTGCACAGTTCTAACAGCAGGATCGAACAGCTGTCACAAGTGAATCAAATGACATTACTGTAAAACATCAGGAAGAGCTCTGTTCATTCTCCTTATATGGGCTAATCTGTGACTTCTTTTGTTTGTTTGTTTATTTGTTTTTAATCTCCATAAATGGCATCCACAGGTGCGCCTCAGCCACAGCTGGGGAAACCACTACGTTCAGGATTGATGGAGCGGTATCCCAGGACATAAAATGTAAAATGAATTGTTCACCCTTTAAATTTTAATACATTAACATCGACAGCTTTGTCCATCAGTGGGTTTGACTGTCAATTGGATTGACTGAACTAGACTAATGAGCAGAAAAACACATTGTGGAAAAAAGAAAAATGTGTCTGCATTTCTGTTAACATGGTTTCAAATGAATAGAAAAGGAAATGAAGCTATAGTTAGGTTGTTTTCACTGTCATCAACCAAACATATATATCACTGTTTATGAAATTATTCAGCAGTTTATGTCATTTACTAGAAAATGTAACATCGCTTAACAAACGTGCAGATTTAACCATTTAAAACTGCAAAATGTGCATTTTTCCAGGTCGAAGAGTTGCAAATATATGCTTGCGTTCCCTTTTCTCTATATCTCCAGTGTGTTTTCTAATATATTTGTACTTTTTTGCAGTTGATTTGTGTCATTTGTAATAACCCATGTTTGCTCTTGAAGGGTTGCCTTTGCATTTTGATATTTAGTCTGGTATTATTGTTTATCTGCAAAACGTCTGTATGTGGAAAATAATAAATATCGAATTCACTTTGAAGCATATATCATTCATATATATCCATAAGAACACACAAACATCGATGGACAGCTTGAACAAGCCAAAATTAAACAAGTTAGTTTATCATCACAGTTCATTATTTGATTTACTGTTTTAAGTGAATTAGGTTCTTTTTTTTTCTTTTTTTTTTAGAAAACATGTTTTTGTTATCTTTTAAATCCTTAAGAAGCTGTATTAGCTTTAGCATCATGGTCAAATGAATGTGGTCTTTCTTCGCTTAAGAACTAAAGTAAAGTTAGCTGCAGTCCTACAGAGTATCAGGATATTGGTTTTATACATTACCTACTTGCAGTGCTAACACAACTTAGCCTGTGGTAGCTTAAATCAAAGCGCTAGCTTATTTGCTAGCTAGCCAGCTCATTATTAGCTAAACTCTCACTAATTTAAAGAATATTTTAATGATTTTTTAATATTTAGGATTTCTCTGGTTTTATACAATAATACAAATTGTTATTTCGCTTTATTATCTAAAACAGCATTTGTCTTTGGTACTATCTACTATCTACAGCAGTGGTCCCCAACCTTTTTTGGGCCATGGACGGTTTGTGTCCGACAATATTTTCACGGACTGGTCTTTAAGGTGTCACGGATAAATACAACAAAATAAAACCAGTGCCGGTGTTGTGCCAAAAAGTGATTGCCTGCCAAAAACTGATTTCCAATGTTTCCGTGTGTTTTTTATGTGTAATATCGTTATGTATGTTGCTAAATAGACTTTGGTGAATGGGTATTACAAATGGGTTGTATATAAAATTTAAAAATTACCTGTTTCTCAAGTATCTTTGTAACTGTGTTATTGTACTTACATTATAATCAATCAGCTCCCTTTTGTCCACTTAAAATATCTTTACAGAACTATTTTTGCCTTTGTTGCAATTTCAGCTGTCCTCTTGGCCAGATTACGCTTAAAAGAGAATATTTTAAAGTCAACAATAATTTTTTTAACTGCATAAATAAAGCATACATAAAGGCCACTGCCAAAAACTGATTGCGGCTTCTACCTTGCTACAGGAATGTTGTTTGTTGCTCAAGATGATGTGATATCATTTATGAGGGATACATTTGACATATGTTTCACATATTATAGACCAACAAGTTATTTATAGCAGTTTAAATACAAGCAATCAGTTTTTGGCAAATACCAGAAATCAGTTTTTAACAGACAATCACTTTTTGGCACAACACCAGTACCAAAAACACACGCAAAAAGGCCCAGGGAAACTGAGTTAACAATAATAAACGATAAAAACCCTGAAAACCATAAATTTCACACCTGAGCCTCAACTCCTGCTGCCGGGTAACAAACAACTCCGGTCCGTGACCCGGGGGATGGGAACTGCTGATCTACAGCATCTTTGACTGACACAAGGTCAAATCAGACCTGGGGACTCAAATCCATGTTTCTTCCATCTGTTCTTCTGTCATTCTACATAGTGTGGAGGCTAAAGCCTATCCCAGTTGCAACAGGGCAAGAGGAGAGGTACACCCTGGACAGGGCTAATTCAATTTCTTTACACCCACTGGAGCTCAGTGTAAGTTAATAGAAGTCAGCGTTCCTTGTTTGATGACTCTTCAGATGGATGTTGCTGACAGGGATTCGAATGCAATGCACCCCATTTAATCAATACTACAAAAACGTCAGACTAAAACCGAGAATAATGAATCGCTCTTTTTGAAAAAGCCTGCCTGAAGAGTCATGTTGGCTGATTTTATGGTATTGTAATTTTGTTAGATCCTGTAAATCTGTGGTGACTTTTGTTTTTGCCTGTCAGTTAACTCTGCTTTTTGGACTGTGTGTGATTCTCCTCTTCTGTTCATATGTTTCATATGTAACACTGTATTGTTACAATCTCACCAAGAAACTTACGATAAAACTGCTGAAGAAGCATCGCTTGACTCTGAACCTTTTTCGTATCACTGCCCTTGAATTGGTTGCTTTAAAAACAGTGATCAGATATGCAAACACTCGCAGTCAGCTGCAACCTTTGGTGACTTTGATGCATCAAGACCATGATGAAAAGGCAATAAGATACAGTCAGTCTCTTATCAGTCTATTTTTGCTAATATGTTGATGAACTCTCAGCAAAAATTCACATTAGGCATTAATTCACATTAATTACTTACATTCAGAGTCCAGTCAGACCTTCATTTTTGAGACCTAATTTCAAAAATTAATCTGCAAAAAGTGAGGTAGTTGCTGCAAAACAGATATTTAAATGCAAAATGACAGGAGTGCTTGGCAACCATGCTTTTGCACACAGATATAACCAGAATACAACTACGTTAGCTGAGCTGCATCGCAGACAGTTTACACTCATCAGTCCAAACTGACTCCGACTGATTGCAAAGTGCTGCCAGTCTGTTTCCTTTGCAAGGAAGCTGTCGTCCTATTACTTTGTAGATTTTAACTTATGTGCCCGTGCCAACAGCATGGTGTCTTCAGTTTTCAGTGTTTCCCTCACACGCAGAACTCAGAATTTCACATCTGTTTATCCGTTCTCTTGCTCTCTGTCCTGTATCCTATTTCACCCTTCATGTGTGACCCTGTTTCTGCTGCACTCTCATTCTATTTCTGTCTTAATCTCGCTATAGATTATCCCTGTAAGTCACTCTATGGTCCTCTCATATGTCACTGTCAGCACTTCTTCATTTACCTCTGTGTGTAGTCTGTCTGCATCTTTCCCTTCTTTTTCTCTCCCTCTCTTAACATGTGGCCTGTTGCAGTTCCTTGTTTTTGCCTACAAAGTATAATTCTCAAGAAGGTCACATGTCCATAAATAGATGTAGCAGATGAGTGCTGCTGAGTGTTGAGAGAATGAGAGGTTTATAGAGGAAAAACATGAGGTTTTCACTGATCCTTAATACTGAATCTGCAGGCCTCTGTTTGAAGGAACATTAAAATATTTAAGAGGCTAAATCTGTACATTTATTCATGCCATGCCTTGCAGTTAAATGTAACAAACGTATTTAAGCATAAAAAGGCATGTGCCCTGACTTTATAACATAGTTATTATAGTTATGTTTTCGGTTTCCAGGCAAAACTATTTTGGAGTGGATGATGTGGTTTGGCATGTCAGCTTTCAAGAGACAGTCCTCAGAAACAACCAGCAGTAATGAGTAAGTCTGAGTCTAAATATATATTGTATATTACATTAGATTAGATTCATTGGATATTAATGGAACATTTAATGAGAACGCCTTGGTTGCTGTCCTAGGTTTTGAAATCTCTCATTTTAATTTCTTATTATATTAGATAGATATATAGATACTTTATTGACCTCATGGGGGAAATTATTGTTACAACAGTGTGATAAAGAATAAAAATAGTACAGTGTACAATAAACATCAAATAAACAACACATGAGGAGCCAAAGTTCTTTGCCTACCATTCTGGAATTGGGGTGGATGACGCTGTCATCTACCTGGTACACCGATCCCTCTCTCACTTAGAGCCGGCGGGGAGCACTGTGAGGATCATGTTTTTTGACTTCTCCAGTGCTTTCAACACCATCCAACCTGCACTACTGAGAGGGAAGCTGGAGGGAGCCGGAGTAGGCAAACAGCTGACTGCATGGACCATCAACTACCTTACCAACAGACCACAGTATGTGAGGCTCCATGACTGTGTGTCCGAGGTGGTAATCTGCAGCACGGGGGCACCACAGGGCACGGTTCTCTCACCTTTCCTGTTCAGCCTTTACACTTCAGACTTCTGTTATAATTCGGACGATTGCCATATACAGAAGTTCTCAGATGATACAGCCATCATTGGATGCATATCAGACGGGAATGATCAGGAATACAGGGGGGTCATCAGTGACTTTGCTGGCTGGTGTGGGACCAACGTACTCCAAATCAACGCCGGCAAGACAAAGGAGATGATCATAGACTTCAGGAGGAAGTCACCCCCTGCAACACCGGTGAACATCCAAGGGAAAGACATTGAGATAGTGGACTCTTATAAGTACCTGGGTGTTCACCTCAACAATAAACTGGACTGGACTACAAATACAGACGTCCTGTATAAGAAGGGCCAGAGCCGACTCCACCTGCTGAGGAGACTGAGGTCCTTCGGAGTCTGCAGGACTCTGTTAAGGACATTCTATGACACTGTGGTAGCATCTGCCCTTTTCTATGCAGTGGCCTGCTGGGGGAGTGGATGCATGGACAGGGACAGGAGCAGGATTGACAAACTGGTGCGGAGGTCTAGCTCCGTGCTGGGATGTCCCCTGGAGTCTGTGGAGGTGGTTGGTGAGGGAAGGATGTTAGTAAAGGTGACATCCATCATGAACAACCCACATCACCCACTGCATGAGTATGTGAGTGGGCTGAGCAGCTCCTTTAGTCAGAGACTGAAACACCCTCGCTACAGGAAGGAGCGCTTTCTCAGATCATTCATCCCAACAGCAGTTAGACTCTATAACTCCTCAATCACAATGTCATAAGTCACTGGACACTGTGAACATCCACTGTCACCACTTCATGCATAATGGACCTTCCATGTGTATAGACATGTGCAGGTATATATGTATGTATATGTATACATATGTATATTTAGTGTGTACGTGTGTGTGTGTACATGTCTATAAACAGGAATAGTAGTGGTACAATAGCTATATCAAGCTATATAGTTTATGTCTTCCATATTTCCAGCCATATCCATAATCACATACTGTGTATGCTACCATTGTATATGGTGTATTATCTTACTTTTTTTCATTGATTGTACTTATTGTATTTTTGTATTTCCTTCTGATATCTGTACCTGAGCTGAGGTGACGCAAAAATTTCCCCGTTGTGGGATCAATAAAGTCTTATCCTATCTCTTATCTTATCTTCTTTGCAACAGATTCCAGTAGTTAGTTAAAGATAGTCAGTATTATGTTTGTGAATGCACATTGTAAAACCAAGTGAGGAAAAAGAGCAAGGTGGAATAGTTGAAATGTGGCTTGATAAATATGGAGAGGGATAAATTTGCTGTTTTCCCGGAGGGACTGGCGGGCCGTGCTGTTGGGATAATATATTTTTTCATTTTTTCTTAGAGCTCAAATATGGTACACCATAGGATAAACACAGCGGTCATTTTTATTTTGATATATTTTCTGTTATATCAAAGTGCATTCCTATTTATTACCCGTGGAGAGCAGCAACAGGCTCGGATGACAGTAAGCAGCCTCAGTTTTCAGTAGAGGAAGAAAGCGGAGACGTCACATGGAGAGATACAACAGCAGTAGCTGCTACACCACTAATCACACAACATTAACATAACTAGCTACTAAAAGCTAACCTGGCTAGCTAATTGTTTCGTCTTCTTCATGCAGTCGGATTTGCAAATTTGCAAGAAACAAAATTCATAGACGGTGCAAAACGGAAAACAATATTACGGTCACACACAGCTACCGTGGCCTCTTCTTGCATCCAGTAGGCAGGGTATTTAGGCTAGCTAGCGACTCTGCCTTGGCTAGCGTCAGGCTAGCCAGCTAGCTAGCTAGCTACTAACATCGCTATCGGTAGTTAGCTAGCTAGCGAGCTGTAGTAACTTACGTCATGGAGGAACTAGTCGTGGAAGTAAGAGGGACAAGTGGGGCTTTTTATAAGGTAAGTTATTGACTTTTGTCGAGTTTAGTGACCACCGTTCACACACTATGTACCAAGTAAGCCTAACTAACATGAAATTGTGTCACGGGGCTAGCTCAGTGTTATATGTGGGCCTCGGTGCTTCTGCTCAACGTCTACCGGGACCTGAAACCTGTAAACAAAGCTAACGCTGCGGTGGGGCTCTAACATCAGCGGTAGTGGATAAATTGGTGAACTATTGGTGATAATGACGCTTAACCAGGGTAGCTGTTTTAGCGGTATCGGTAACGCTGATGTGACTGCTGTACGATGGTACCCCTAAAGTGATGTGCAAGGGTTGGTTGCAGACTCACAAACATCAGAATCAATCATGGGTTGGCTGTTTTTTGTTTTTTGCTTTTGTCAAATAAGTTAATTCAGAGCAGCACACAGGGGCGATGGTTTGGCTAACCTTTATTGTGCCCGTAGCTGCCAGGTGTTTTCTTGTTTTGTCAAGACTGCAGAGATTTTGGGGTCAGTCAGGCAACAAGTAGATCATAAATCCGATCCCGTGACCTGCGTGTATCACTGGGGTGGGGTGGGGGAGATAACATAAGCAGTACAATGGGATAACACGCTAATTAGCAATAATTACTTACATTTGAATATTGTTTAATTCAAGGACACAAGAATACAATGAATGGTGAAGAATCTAAATAAAATGATACATTTATTATTTATTTATTTTAGCTGTCAGGTTTGTTGTAGTGTAAATATAGGATGACATATATCTCAAGTAAAGTTCTGACAGATGTCTTTTTAAAGCTAATAGTTTTGTTGTGGCCACATTAATGCGAGGTACATGAATGCTGTGAGTATGCTGTATAATCAGGGTAAATAGTAATTGGAATTAATCTTGATTCAGGTCACATACTCTCATTAAGCTCAGCAGTTGCCATGTAAACCATAGACTTTCATGCTGTGCTCAAAACTTGTATGCTTTCCCAAATCAAGAGGCTTTTCCTTTGAATGTAGGAAAGTTGAAGTTGGCACTGTCAGCTGTACTTTGGCTTTTAGCTAGGTGTGGCACTAAACAGAAGCCTTTCTTTTAATAGTTGCAATCGTATTGTTAGCAAGTACAGAACCATATGAATGGGTGGGTGTGTCCGAACATTTGACTGGTGCCATAGCTTGAATGATAAGTTTTACTGTCAAACAGCTATGAGAAAAGTTAGGCTAATTTTTGTTAGATAGTAGTCTGGTTTGAAAAAATCCAGTCCCACCAGGTAACTCTTAAGAATACTTTCATTAGCCGTATATCTATCATAACCTACATGTATACCACCATTATATTTAATGTATTTTACCTTATGTAGATCAATCTAATAAGATGATGTAGGTGTGACTGCTTACAAGTATAAGCAGATACACAACAAGAGGGTGACTTTGGCAAATGTCTTTCTGTTCATCAGAAAATGCCCAGTGTGTTCACAGAGGCTTATTCATAGTGCTTAAAACTTAGGCAGTTTGTTCTTCTCTTGGCCCAGTATGATGTCACTGAGAGCAAATATCCCTAATATTGTCATCTTAGGTACACAGTTCTGACTGAAACCCCACCCACCTGCTGTTCACACCTTCTGTTTGCCAGGGGTTGACTGGCAGACAGTTGGCCTAATAGGAGTAGAGCTAAAATGGTTTAAAGATGAATTGAGCTGCACCAGCAAGAGATAAATGTGGATTATTTTCAATTGTGAATCATGCAAAGCTAGTGTAGTAGACTGTAATCGAGTAAAAGGAATAGTGTAATAGGTCCACTTTAAAGGAGACTTATTTACGGAGCAGTTACCTTTGCTAGATGGCAGCATAACTCCAACACAGGGAGTTGCATCTTACTGCAGATCACTTGCATGATTTCAATGTTAATAAGCATTCAAATTTTGGTTAATGAATCAAGAGTTTTGAACGTAATCATTTTAGTTAGTTGTTGTGAGGATGTTGATTAACTAAATGTGTAGTTGGCAAATAATTTTTATAATGTTTTTGGTGATAGTTGAACTGAAAAATGACACCCTTGTCTCTGGTATTATAGCAAAACTTAAAATATGCTCTTGGCTGAAATGAACAGCCAAGAGAAATAATGAGTGCATTCATCTGCCAAGTAAGAATAATACTAAAGAAATAATTGTAGAAAATGGTTCTGCCATAAATCACTTGAGTGAGAAACTTAATTTTGCGGTTTTTAAATTGCACCTTATGCAGCATAGAAGTCATTCCTCTTTTTTATTGTAATCTCAACAGCAGTACAACAATTGCAGTTTACTGCCAGTAGACTAAACTACATTATCTCCTAATGCACCCACTGTGTTGCCCTCATATTTTGTGTTTTGGTATTTTTCCAGTTTTAACAAGATTAATGTTCTTGCTAAAGTCTGAACTTCGTTTCTGAGCGAGACAGTTCAGTCAGTCACAATCCTAAACATGCTCACAGGTCAGTGAGGTCCTGTCAAAATTGGTTTATTTGTTTTTTTTTAACCTTGGGAGTTTTGAGAATCTCTCCTTCTTGCTTCATTTCATCCACCACTGACTGCTAGCTTGCCAGGTTAATGCAACCCATTGGCAAGGCTCTCTAGCACTCTCTTTTCCTTCTAGGCATCGCATGGCCTACTTGCAGTGTTTGACACACATGACACACACATCAGCTGTGTGTAGAAGCAGCGAGAGAGAGAGAGACTGAGCCAAACCTGGCTCGAGCCCAAAGCTCAAACTCCAGAAAAGGAAATTATTTAGGTTGTTTCATTGCTAGGAGCATTAGGATAAGGTCCGGCTTAAGCAGTAGAACTGGTTCCTGTTTACATGGTCGATGCCAGTTTGACTTGCACACTGACTATTTCAAAGATATTTCAAAACTGAATTTACTTCTGTGACTCTTGCAGGGCTTTGTAAAGGATGTTCACGAAGGATCTGTCATGGTAGCATTTGAAAACAAGTGAGTAAAGTAAAATATAACATTGTGTAATATGTCATTTCTTTGCCAAACAATAAAATGAACTTTTTGTGTTTGTTCCTCTGTCCCAGCTGGCAGCCGGAGCGGCAGATCCCATTCCAGGATGTGCGCTTTCCTCCTCCAACAGGGTTCTGCAAGGAGATCAGTGAGAGCGATGAGGTCGAGGTGAGAAAGTGATTGTTGCCATCAGACATGGTGGGTTTGGAAAGCAAAGTTGGTATAGCTGGGGAGCAGTTTGGAATAGCATGGAGCGGAGTGAGTAGAGTTGAATTTTCAGTGTAAAATAAGATTTTTAAAAAAGAGGGTGATGCTCCTTAGATAGTCTTAGATTTTCTGTTCTATCATTGGTAAATTAGTCTGACTTGTTATTTTTATTAATAATATTATTCACAATGATTTCCTGTATCAGTGTGTCCAGTTGTTTCTGTGCCAGTTTACTCTTATCAGCTTTGTTTAAAGGTGGGAATTATTTCTGAAATGAACTGTGTGTGTGTGTCTGCCAGGTGTATTCTAGGGCGAATGACAAAGAGCCATGTGGATGGTGGCTAGCCAAGGTTCGCATGGTCAAAGGGGAGGTAAGAGATGCTCCAGTTCATCTGTAAGGCTAACCAAGCAGCACTGAAACAACATGGCTCTGATAAATTTGCCTAAAACGCAGCCCAGACACTTGCTCCATCCTAAATGCTTTAATATCACAACTTCCTTTAGTAATACTAAATACAGCCATGTTTACTAACAACATTTTACACTCATGAAATGTTATGTACTCATAAAAATCCTTTTTATCAAGCTCACTGCAGATATTTAACTTCAGTGTAACATCATTTCTCTGGTGACAGATGTCAGTGTGTGGTTGAGTTTTACAATCCTGAACAACACATTAACTCAATGACTGATTGAATTCAGACTATATGCCCCAGATGTTCTTTATATCCTTGTATTTCCATTTTCCTCTGGATTTTTTGTGCACGTAAGCTCTTCCTCTGTTTGTCCTCCTGTTGTCTTACCACCATCAGATGTACTTTCTTCAAAATAAATTTTTAATAATATTTACGCACAGCTCCAGCCTGTATGGGACTTATTTAAACTTTTGAAAAAAAGTGATGTTTTTCTATTGGATCGCTCATACTTGATCTGTCTTTGTTTCCAGTTTTATGTAATAGAGTACGCCGCATGTGAAGCCACATTAAATGAGATAGTGACGCTGGAGAGGCTACGACCGGTCAACCCGAATAAACCAGCCACCAAAAACACCTTCATTAAGATCCGACTGGATGTACCCGAAGATCTACGGCAAATGTGAGTTTGACTTGCATGAATAAAGACTGGTGCACAAGTTTGAAATTATTTGGATTTTCTGTAATCCACATGGGGCCAAAAGCATGCATACACTACCCACTAACTTGTGCTTAAATGTCCCTTAGCAAGGTGCGCCTCAACCAGAAGCTTTTGGTAGCCATCACCAAGCTCCTAGCATAATTATAGCTGGACTGCTCATCTTGGCAGAATTGGTCAAGTTCATTTAAATTGGTTGATTTGTTGGTAAAGTTTAGGAAGTCCATTCCAGAGCCATTTCTAAATAACTAAAAATTCCAGAAGCATCAATTTAATGTTACCACTTTGACGAGGTCTAGGAGAAGACCCCAACCGTCACCCTCAGATGAGAGGAATTTGGTTACATTGTTCAGAAACAGCCAAGGCTCAGCTGTGCCCTGAGATTGAGACTGCTGGAACATCAGCAGAGAAACTAGTTTTACATCACCAAGAAAGAAGCCCCTACTCTATAATTGACGCCTTCAAGCATGATGGAAATTTGCACCTGTGCAGGTAGACAAGTCAGATGCCTTCTTTAAACTTTTGTTTTAAAGTTTTATTGTCAGAAGAGACAAAGACTGAGCTATTTGGTCATAATGACAAGGTATATTTGGAGAAGTAAAGATCAGGCTTTCAGGGCTAAGACCTGTACCAGCTGTCAGACATGGTGGTGTCATCATGCTGTAGGGCGGTTTTACAGAGCTGGAATACCTGAAATTCTTCAACTTCAAAAGACATAGTTGGGTGTTCCTACAGGATAATGACCCCAAACACATCAAAACTAGTTCTGGGATGGATAAGACAAACGAACATTTAGTTGCAACTTGAATTGAGACAATTAACCGACTGGGTGCATCTGTATATTTAATCCTATATACATATTTTTGACCCTGTGTGCATGAGAGAAAATCCAAAATAATTTCACATTTGCCATTAAAGTTGTATGCTGCACAATCTTTTCATTCTAGAATATTAATCGTTCAAAGAAATAATTAAAAGCTTAAGATTACTGTTACATTCTTGACCACAACTGTACGGTCAAAACTTGACTTACTCCAGCTTGTATATGAGCCTGTACTCCCAGAAGAGTTTGTATGTGTACATGTATCCATAAGCTGTTATCACTGAGGACAAATTCATTTATTAAGCAACTTGTTTGCTGGTTTCACTATGATAAAGTATACGTGTTCTTGTGTTCCCAGGTGCTCCAAGGAATCAGCACACAAAGACTTCAAAAAGGCTGTGGGAGGGTTCAGTGTCACCTACGACTCAGAGAAAAAGCAGCTGGTCATTTTGGTTGGTCAAACTGTTGTTTTTCTTCTTAATGTGCTACATTTTCACACAATCATATCCTCTATTGACCCTTGCATAGCATCACCTTGAAGTGAAGTGCATCCATAGGTGACTTAAAACATCAGAACCTCACTCGTGTATGATATTAATGAGCGTAATGTTTGATTGTTACAGTCGGTGAATGAGGTCACAACAAAGCGGGCCAATATGATGAGCGACATGCACTTCAGGAGCCTCCGCACCAAGCTGTCTCTAATGCTGAGGAACGAAGAGGCCAGCCGACAGCTGGAGGTAGGTTACGCACAGCTCCAGCCTGTATGTGACTGTTTGGATCATTTTGCAGCCTGGGATGGAGAGTTTTTAAAGGGTTTCTTTTCAGTAAACTTACACACCCTCTTTGCTCTTTTGTGGAATTTATTAAATGTTAATTAATGAATTTTTTTGATGTGCATTTCTTCAGAGCTCCAGACAGCTGGCGTCTCGGTTTCATGAACAGTTTGCTGTTCGGGACGATTTAATGGGTCTCGCCATTGGGACTCACGGGGCCAACATTCAGCAGGCGCGTAAAGTTCCTGGAGTCACTAACATAGACCTGGACGAAGAGACCTGCACCTTCCACATATACGGAGAGGTAGGAGGGCTTTACTTGTACACAAATGAGCTGAGACATAGATATGTAGAGCTTGCCCTCATTAATGTTAAGTGGGTACAAATTTAACAGACCAACATGGGGTAAAAAAACACAAACAAAAGTAAGTATGCCTGTTTTGTATTTCATGGAAGGACCAGGATGCTGTCCGTATAGCCAGAAGTTTCCTGGAGTTTTCTGAAGATATCATCAAAGTTCCCCGGAACTTAGTAGGTGAGAAAGTCGCTCAACCGAGACAAAGAAATGAATCATCGGGTACCTTTATTTTACTTGATTTAATCCAGTTTCAAGTTCAGCCAGAGTGAGACTGATGTTTTTTCTCATGCAGGGAAGGTGATTGGCAAGAACGGCAAGCTGATTCAGGAGGTGGTTGACAAGTCCGGTGTGGTTCGGGTTCGTATTGAGCCTGAGAACGACAAAAAACCATCAGCGGCAGCGGCAGCAGCTGCTGATGAGGTCAGTAGGGAGAGAAAGTTGCGTCGTGTTGCTGCATTAAAAATCATCACAGTAAATACAGCAGTGTTAGAGCTCAATCACTAAGAGGATTCAAACTCTCCTGGTCCTCCTCTGTCACAGGGAATGGTGCCATTTGTGTTTGTGGGAACCAAGGAAAGCATCTCCAATGCAACAGTACTACTAGACTATCACCTCAACTACCTTAAGGTTTGTGTCCTCAGTGATGTCATCTTCTACCAACCAAACATCAAAACGGAGCTAAAGGATGTGGTCAGGCAGGGATAGAGTGGTGGCCCCAGTAGGTAGAGTGGTGGCCCCATGACCGGAAAGTCGGTGGTTCGAATCCACTGAACGGCTACCCTGGGGTACCCCTGAGCAAGGTACCGTCCCTACACGCTGCTCCCCGGGTGCCCAATGGCTGCCCACTGCTTCACTGAGTGAATGGGTTAAATGCAGAGAGGAATTTCCCCACAGGGATCAATAAAGTATACTTTCTTTCTTTTCATTGTTGACCTTCTGTGACGTTTTCGTTCATGTCCACAGGAGGTGGACCAGTTGCGACTGGAGCGTCTACAGATCGATGAGCAGCTGAGACAGATAGGCGGTGGAGGCGGAGGGGGGGGGACAGGGCCCCGAAACCCTAAAGACAAAACCTACGTGTTCGATAATGGAATGGGGCTCGGGATGGGCCGAGGAGGGGGAGGAGGAAAGCCCTATGGAGGAGGGGGAAGAGGTGGACGAGGGCGGAGAGGAGGAGGAGCTGCTTTTGCCTCAGGTTTGATAGTTACTGCATCTATATTACTGCGGGTAAACTACAAGAGCTGATGTACTCTCAAGTCAGTCAGCTGCAGATGTTTCATGTAAAATTTGTTACGTTGTTACTGCACTTAGTATTTTCAGGTATCTGTACTTGGGTATTTATTTTTATCACAACTTTTTACTCCCTACATGTTAGCATAAATATCTGTACTTTCTGCTCCTTGAATTTGGAAAACTGGCTCATTACTTTAGGTCTAACACATTTGAGGGAAGTAATTACTTTATGTTGCTGAGCACCTTTAAACATTCAACCAATCTGAACCTAAATGGAGGGAACAATAAAACATAGTCTGCATTAAAAGGAGTAATGTTTTTTTAAGTGGCAGCTGATTTCAGATGCAACGTTTCAATCAGCTAATGCATAAACTGTTTATATGCAGTTTGTCACACAGTGTGTTGCTAGCTACAGGTCCAGCTGCTGTATTTCACAGGTAGATAAAAGAATTACAGTTAACTTCACTCAGAGAAAGATGAGAAAGACAGGAGAGGAAGATGAACAGAGGTTATATTTAAAGGTGAGGACTTCTCATTGCCATTTGATAGACAGGACATTTAAATCAAGCATCAGCTTATATCTTGATGAATTCAGTTGTTTAAATCGACTCTGAGCAGCCTGCACACAAAGAAAATGTACTGGAGCTCTGAACAAAGACTATTGTTACTTATTTCTAAGTGATTCTTCTCCCTACGCTGCACCACTACAACCAACCTTAGGTTTCCTCACCAGACAAATCCCACTTGAGCCGCTGACTACACCAATTCTTCTGTTTAGGTATGGAGGTAAAGTCACCCATCAGCTGGTAACAGTATCCTCCAAAGAGCTACTTACTTTTATAAAAGTGTCAGAGCTTCTACTTTTTTAAAATAAAAAATTGTAATCAGTTTTTCACCTTTTACCAGATTTTTTTTTTTAACAGAAGTACGTATAGGAGAAAGTCTCCTGTGATTGTTTGGTTTAGATGTAAAAGGCACAATGACAAAGCAAACGAGCAGATTCTCGGCCATAGATTTATGTTCTTGTGATTTCATTTCATATTGAAGTAAAGTGTTTGGACATCTGATATTTCAGTAAAAACGTTTCCCCAGGCGATGATCTGATTATGAAACGGCAATTAATCAAAGGTTGAGTCTGTGTTGTCTTTCCGAGGCAGCCGAAATGAGGTTGGACTTTGTCCTCGGTCCCCCAGGCACCAACTCTGAGGCATCCAACGCTTCAGAGACAGAGTCAGACCACAGAGACGAGCTCAGCGATTGGTCGCTGGCCCCCACGGAGGAGCTAATGACAGGAGGTGGGACCCTGCCCAGACGGACAGATGGGAGGAAGAGAGGAGGCGGCGGTGGGCTGAGGGGACGAGGAGGGAGAGGAAGA
The DNA here is from genome assembly GCF_964374335.1 of Astatotilapia calliptera. Taxonomy (NCBI): domain Eukaryota; kingdom Metazoa; phylum Chordata; class Actinopteri; order Cichliformes; family Cichlidae; genus Astatotilapia; species Astatotilapia calliptera. The sequence continues at coordinate 21,094,002 of NC_137423.1, forward strand.
GGAGGGGGAGGATATAAAGGTGAGTGTTAATTATCATTGGCGGTCTTTGATCTTTTCACAGGACTCTTATCTCATTCCATGATTTTTCTCAGCCCATTTTTGGAGCATTTACACTTTGTCTAAAAAATGATCAATGCAAAAGCTTGCTAAATGTTTCTATTAATCAGATAATAATGAATGGAATTTATTTTCATTTGAAAAAATGAAAATATGAAAACGATTAAAGAGAAAAAAGTTGGTGTGTAATGACTCAAAAGAAATAACATTTTGAGATGCTTTTCATCAAATTATGGCCTAAAGAACGGAAATAAATCACATCATGAGATCTCTGCAGACCTCCTGTGCAAATAAATTCTCATTATGAGTTTTCTTTTCAAAATGATCCATATTTATATTGAAAGAAACTATTTCTCCCAACTTTAATCTAATTAGGATGTACACAAATTTCACCCTATTTTTACCTGGCAAAAGGTAGGTCACCTAAGACTGAGTCTACTGAGCCATGCGAAGATTGTTTACATGACTGTGGCTAACTTTGATTGCTAACTTGTTGTTTTTAATGTTGGTTTAGGTGAAGACATGCAGTGGAACGAGCCGAGAACTCGTCACATCAGAGACTCAAAGACAAGAGGCCAAGAAGATACTCTGCAGGTAACAGTCACAAACAGCTGCTGCCAAGTTATTTTCATGTCATTGTTTAAAGTCTAATATCTTTGAAACGCTCCTCAAAATTCTGTAAACATGCTTTTCAGTGAGCATGCCCTGATTGATCCTTCTTTCTGGCATTAAAAAAAATGGCCAAAATGCAGAAAAAATTCAAGTATTCTAAATTCAGTATGACCTGAAATGAGTGACTAAATCCATTAAAGCATCAGGAAAGTGTTCAAGGATATTTTTCAGACATCTGTAGGACCAGGGTTTTTTGTAGGCACATCTGTCACCCCTGGTGGTCATTAAAAGGAAAAAAACTACATCTGTCTTTATAGTTTTACACCTATAGTTTGTTTACTCCGGTTCAAATCAGATGTTTGGTTTGTTTTCACACAGAAAAAAGTGAAATAAAATGCGTCACTACAAACCATGTGACCATTCAGTCGTCTCATTGGTCAGATGTGTCTGGAGCGGGTGCATAAAAAAATGTAAATACAGGAAGAAGGTGCTTTGCTCTGGACTACTGGAGAACGCAGAGCGTTTACGTTCATTTCACAGCTAGCTGCTGAACAGACCTTTGCGCATCTATAGTGCCTTCCCGAGATCAGCGTACATAGTTATGGGATGTTTTGTAGCTCAAACTTGTAACGTACTCCTGTTAGCTGATTCATGTTGTGTTCATACCTGCACAAACAAACCACACAAAATGTGGGGAAACGAACAGAGTTAGAACTGACAACACGCCGCAGGTGTGCAAACACCCTTCTACTCTTCATGGCTCCCTTTTAGAGCCACCCTCAAGTGGCCATTACAGGAACTGCAGTTTTTGACCACTAATTTTATTTTGCAGCTACAAAGTTTGGAAATTCTGTTTCAAGCAAGACATTTAAAGGAGGTGATGATTGTTTACAGTGAGATGATGTAGATCACTTACGATGATAAGATAATACAGCTGAATAATATTTGAGGCTGACTGTAACTATTTACGTTTCTATTTTAAGCCCTGCTTATTTAATGAATTCTCAGTGCTTTGCAAAAACAATCCAGCTACTTCAGCATACTGGCAAATATTATGAGACTGCTACTAATTTTTGAATCATTTCTTCTGCAAATATTGTTTACCCTTACACCACTGTCACAGTCAACAGTGCTATTTTCTGCATATCAAATGTTCCCTCTGTTTAACACTCCAAACCTCAACTGTCAACAAGACACTCTCTGTGTTGTCACACACTCAAAGTCCTGCCTGTTCTCACTGAACATCACTGTAGGACACTTTCTAAGATGGGGCTATATTTAGTCCTAACTTAACTTTCTGCTTGATTCGTGATTGCAGCAGGTTTGACATATGTAAAGGTGCACAGCACGGTGGGGTGATGGTTAGTACCACTGCCTTACAGCAAGAATCTCCTGGATTTGATCCACCTGGGGCCTTTCTGTGTTTGCATGTCTTGCTCATGTCTGTGTGGGTTCTCTCCGGAAACACCAGCTTCTTCCCAAAGTCCAAATACATGTGGGTTAGCTTAACTGGGGATTTTAAGGTGGCCGTTGGTGGTCCCTTTTGCCCCACAGGACCTCTGAGGTGATCTAAGGAACATTGGCAGTGGACACTTGTGGTCTTTTTTTGGAGGAAACTTGTTCTATAATGAATTGTGATATGAAACACTTGAAGGCTGTGTTGTTTACATCAAGTGTTTTTGCACTATGGTGGACATCACCATACTGTGCTGTTTGGGACACTACAGCCCTTCAGGTGCTACTGCTATATAAGGGTTTGCCCGTTCTGCAGCAGTTTTTAGGTGGGTGGTGCATGTTAAATAACAGCTGCATGAACACAAGGACCAAAGCTCTTTTAGCAGATTTGTGCATCATAACAAGGTGATCATTGTTTTTCACGTCAGCTGAAAGAGGTACTGAAATTGTGGCGTATAGCATTGTTCCTGCTAATTAAAGTCAGATTTTCAGTACAGCTGTGAACGGACTGTACCAAATGCTTCAGATAAGCACTGACATCTGTGTGAATGATCAGTGTATGCAGAGACAGGTGGAAGTCCGCCCTCTATCTATCACACAGTTCGTGTTGACAGCTGGTCAGCTAGCATTGACTCATACACAGTAACAGAGTATAAACCACTGTTCGTTTCTCAGCTTTGTCTCAGAGAAGAACTCGTTTTCTTTAGTCTGACCCTCCTGAATGCTCCTCCTCTGCTTCTAGTAGTGGATTTACTGAGATGCAAAATATTTTACAGGACAGGCAAAATATAATTTCTATTACTTTTATTTTATAATAACCTTTTTGTGAACGATGCATTTCTACAGTTTATTAACCAAATAAAACAAAAAACAGAATTGCCATACAAAAACCTAAAATAACCAGGCTGAAACCAAACGGATAAATAACCTGGTGCAGGGAGGACTGAGGCAGGTGCAGGTGCTGCCCCTCCCTAAGTCTGGTCCTGCTGATGGGTTTTTCCTGTTAAAAGGGAGTTTTTCTTTCCCACTGTTTCTACTGCTTGCTCATAGGATTGTTGGGGTTCTCTCTCATAATACTGTTACAATATAAAGCACCTTGAGGTGACTGCTGTTGCTATTTGGTGCCATATGAAAAGCACGCAGCAGGCTGCACCGAGGGTAAAGGGAAAGTTAGCTGTGTAGTGTGGGGCCAGACTCTTATGGATTTCTTTATTTTTCTACCCGCAGATTCGTGTGGACGGGAACAACGAGCGTAGCGTGCAGCACTCCTCAGGTGGCCGAGGCGGTCCGTCCTCGTCCCAGGGCAGTCTCAGTGGCAGCGGCGAGGGACAGCCCCGCCATCATCATCAGAGACCTACTAGAGACAGAGGGATGAAGAAGGAGAAACAGGACGCTCCCGCGCTGGTGAACGGAGTGTCGTAGATACCCCACTGGAGGACCTTCTCACTTAGACACACACACACAGGCAACTCATCACAGAACATCGTAGAGTCTCAGTCTCTGCTTTTTCTTTTCTGTCTCTGTCTAACACAAGAATACACATATTTCCATCAGCATGGAAGTGTTTACAGTAGTGAAGTCTTAGGCTGGAGGTGATCTTGTATCTGCTGGTCTGGTCTGTTCTTGACTGGTGTTGTATCTCCTGCGCATTCTCTGGATGAAAGAAGAGGAGGAATTAGACTAAAGCTCATCTCACAAACAACCATTAACACCAAACATACTCGTGCCCCACTAAACCAACATAGTTTGTTTACTGATGCTCCATTTGGACTTGCTAATGTGAGAGAAAAAAATGAGGCAAAAGAAATCATTGGCCGTTGGGAATCAAAGATTTGCAGCCACTGGAGAAAGCAGGATGGAATATGTGCCCTCGCTCCCTGAAAAGCACACTTTTAGGAGGTGGCTTCAGTTTTTTCAGCAGGTCTAAATTTTATTTTTGGTTTTGTGAAATCTCCAACACATCCTTTATAATGGAACTGTTTTGTCCAGAGAAGCGAGTCTCTGTGGGAAATCAGCTCTATTATTCCACAGAGACTTTTGAGGTTAACTATCAATTTAAACACATCTTTTCAATAAGGGGCAGAAACGTTTCGGTGTCACCTAAATGACATGCAATCCTATGGGGATTCAGACTGGAAGATGATGTTTGTAGAGGGCACTTTATGGACTTTCTTTCTTTCTCTCTTTTTTTCTAACGTAGTTATTGTTTCTTTCTTCTTTTTCTTTTTTTTTCAACATTTAAAAGCATCCATGTTTCAGAATGAAATGCAAACGGGGAGGCATGAGCTCTGAAGTCACCTGTGTTTTGTTTCCCGTTGCCTTGATATTCAGATTCAGTAAAACTTATCGAAATGTACAAATGGAGAGACATAAATCTGAGGCACACTGATGCACATAAACTGCTTAAACACAGCGACTCCCATGAGTTTGTGTCAGGGTACATATTGTTATGAACTGTTCTCCTTTCCAAAGGAAGGTTACACTCCTGTACAATGACCAGAAATGCATTATTCCTGCGTGTTTACAATTAGTCTACCATAAACACTCCACATGTGTGCAGTGGTGTTAGTCCACAGTGAGGGACTACGCTCCCTGAACTCATTCATCTCATCTGTAAAGAGCTGTCAGCAGGAATCACCATCCTATACCAGACTCTTCATCCTCTTCAGTGAAGGGTGCAGACTGAAGCTAGGCGTATTTTGGTTAGGTCCACGTAAACCTGGCTTGATGCCCGTTAAAGTCATTTCTTTTGCTTTCAGACAAGCAGGATGCGTTTAGAGCAGCTAACTCCTGTCGCACCACTTTGTTTTTCTTAATTTATGAAACTCTTTGTATTTAACTTTGCCATGACAAACTTATTTGAAGTGTAACTGTAGAGGACATGACAGACTGTTGAGTTTTTCCTTGACAAAATAAAAATTTGGCCTAAGTTTTATTCTTTTTGGTGATCTTATTCCTGACCCGTTCAGTTCACATATGTTTTCTTTTAGTTTTTTTTTCTTCTTGTTTTTGAACAGTAGAGCAGTGTGATAGCAGTCATGCTCCATCCATTGATTTTCCATCCATCGATTTTTCGATCCATCGATTTTCTGATTCAGGGTCTTGGGGACTAGGGCTGATCCCAGCTGACTTTGAGAGGCAGAGGTCCATCACAGAGCCTTTTCCATCCACACCCACTGAAGTGTGTGAAAAGTCTTTATCTCTGTGCCTTTGATTTATGCTCCTCCATTTCTCTGAATTTGGCCTGAACAGATTAGAACTTTTCATCCTGCCTGTTCAAACCCAGCGCTACACCCCTCATTTAAAACATACTGCAGATGGATGTTTTGTAGAGTGAGTGGTTGTGTGACCCTGTTTACATTGGTTTCCATTGTTTTGAGGAGGCACAGCGGTGTAGCCTGCTGAGGTATTTTATTCTAGGGTGAGACCAGTTTTCTGACCTTGCTCGATACTTTTCTGCTTTGAGTCAGAGCTCTTCGAGGCGCTGACGTAAACAACCGGAGCAGCAGACGGTTCGTCTTCAAACAGCTCAGTAACTTTGTGTTACCAGTGCAGGCTTTCAGACAACAAAGGAGCAAGACTAAGCAGGACATCGCTTCAAGCTCTTGAGGTGTTCCAACCTGCTGTTCGGTTGACACCCCAGTTGATCACTGACTTCGTAAATATGTTGAATAGAAGGATCCTTAGGTTCACCGTAAACATCTAAATAGCGAGAGTCAAATGTAGGCTGCAGCGAGGCTGTTGGTCATTGACATCGTCAAGTTGTCCTAAAGTCAAAGCGACTGCTGTGCTGTATACAGGCTAGTGTAGAGAGTACCTGTGGACCTGTGGGTGATTATGATGAAAATAATACTCATTAGTTCGAATAAAGTGACGGTCAGTGTAAAAGACAAGCAACAAAAAGCTGTTCTTAAGGTTTCTCTGTGCATTTGTAGGCACATTTCACTGGAACATCTCGCCACTAGTTTCTAGCACTGAATCTGGAGTAGCAGGTTCGCTGTGGGTTATCCAGGTTACATTATTCCACTGGTTGTTACAGTAGCATAGGACTTTCCCAGGAAGAATCCACTGGATATAAAGTTAGATCACACAGCGTTAAAAGAAACCACGTCATCATGGGTGATCACAATACCCTAATCTTTTTTTGTTCCTTTAAAAAATTGTTCCACAAGTATTGGCAATCAAATTGTCCAAGGTCTGAGAAAATTTCAGTAAGAAAATTGGTGCCAATCTCTACTAAACAATGACGTTTGAGCCATTGCGTATTTAGATTAGCAGGGGCTCTAAACAGTTAGCCAAAGCTAACCAAACCTGGTGACCAGCACCTCCGAATGCCGGTCGGAGGACCAGCAAACCAGTCACATTCATTTAGGCTTTCTTTTTCTGATTTTGTTAAACTCATTTTTGCCTTGTTTCGATTGAAACTTTACTGTGAATTAAGGTGTACTGACCTGGATTTATTGGTGAGAAAAGCAGTAATGGTATTGCCCAACAGACTGCTTTTATTAAGAGCACCATCAATAAGCACTGCAGAAAATAAATTTACAGTATGTTCAATTAAATTCCAGACTGTCAGAAACAAGAGCTCTCTCCTCTTGGTAATCACCAGCTCACTGGTAACCCGTTCTCGGTTACATTTTGAATCCTGTTCCTAACCCTACATTTGTCACCAATAACCTGGGGGATGACCAGAGGTTAAAAGTCATGGCGAGCAAATCCATGTGAATGCTGTGAATGCTCAGGGAAACCTTAACTATATTTTGTGTAACATGTGCCTTTAATTGTGGCTAGCATCACAGCGTAGACTTGTAAATCAGGGATGATGAGATGTTACTAACGGACCAGATGAATAAAGACGGCAGCTCCTGTAGCGCAAATCCTCTTTGGTCGTCACTGACAATGCTGAGCATCTCGAGCTTCCTCTAAAAGTCTAAGGGCCGTTTATGAGATGGGTGATTTTTGGCACTTCAGGAAACTGCCTTGTTTAACCACCTGGTCTGGACACACTGAAGGTGTTGTAACCTTGTGCAGTTGACAAACGTAAGCCTGTAGCTCGGGACCTGGTTCGACTTGTTTCTGAAATGGATTCGGTTACTTCTGTGGGAACATGCAGAGATCAACTCTGAGCGGCTACTTTCATGCCAAAGAGAGGCATGTTCTCTGTACTCACACCTTTTAAAGGGTTTTCAGTAAAGACGACCCAGTGCAGCGTCACTGCTGCTCTCACCGAACCGAGAAAGCAGCTGAAGAGATTTCAGAGGTTGAGCCAGGTCTTCTCTTTAACAGACATCGGTGTACTTTTTCAGTCTTGCGGTGCATGCATTTATTTATTTTGGATCTTAAAGACATTCAGTAGATTTGGACACATTCAAAAGATAAGTTTAAGTTTGTTTTCTTTTTTTTGGATCAGTGTTGCTTTGTCTCAGTTCTTCTTGACCTGAGTTCGGCTAGCAAAGCCAGCGATGAATAACATCGTATGTGAATAGACAGTGATACCACTTTCACCTTTTTTAGGAAATGTCACAGGAAGTAACCAATCGTGAAACAGGCTTTCTTTGAATTTCATTTTTTCCTTTTACAAAAAAGTATTATGGCTGTCGGCTTTACTTATCATTAATCTGTTAGGACCTTTGCTTTTACTGCAGCCATGTTGCATTTTTTTTTTCCTCTGTAAGCGTTCTCAGCAGTGCATCGACAGATTGCTCGAGTGAAAGTAACCCATTTATTGTCAGTAGAGCTTCAATATTATGGAGTTTCTGTATTTAAAGAAAACGGTTAGAAAAAGAAGGGAGGATGGCATACTGTATATAATGATGTCATTATTTGTCTAAGAAAAGATGTTTCAAATGTGCACTTATCCTGATATATTCTTTGTTTTCTTTTTAGTTTGCTAGAACTCTTGATAATAAACTTAACGTGTGGAAAAAATAGTGTTCTCCAAGCAGGATTGAGTCACATTCAGCTTTCATTAATAATGAGATGTCCATAATTTTGCACAACTTTACTGAAAGAGAGTTTTTTGTTTTTTCTTTTGTTTTTGCCAGACGGGGAAAATCCACAATGAATGGTTGAAATCACATACAGAAGGTTTGCTAAGACTGATTTTGACTAGTCTGTACAGTGTTTAGTTGATTCAGTGGCACTGTGTTACTTTTATAATGCGTCCACTAATTTTCTGAAACAGCAATTAAGTCCATCCAAATAATGCACCAAAGTTCATAGTGATACTCCATCCAAAATATATTATTTAGTATACCTGTCTGGTTGGGCATAATTTAATTTAAAAAATGTCCAGTGACATTTTTCAACTCAGGTCTTTGGTAATGATTGGCCATGTTTACCACTAGCTACCACTATCCACTAGTCCAGCGGTCCCCAGGCCACGGACCGGTACCGGTCCGTGAGTCATTTGGTACCGGGCCGGGAGAGTGAGACTCTGGTGTGAAATGTATGGTTTTCAGGGTTTTTTATCGGTTTTTAGCGTTATTTTGTTATCGTTTTTTTTCGTTAACTCGGTTTTCCTGGGTCTTTTCACTTGTGTTATGAATAAATCTTATTTTTATTGGTATCGGTACTAGTTTTATTTTGTTGTATTTATCCGCGACACCTTAAAGGCCGGTCCGTGAAAGTATTGTCGGGCACAAACCGGTCCGTGGCGCAAAAAAGGTTGGGGACCACTGCACTAGTCCACCAACGGACCATGTAAGGTTAGGGCTGAGTTTTGTCTTAGCCATACGTACATTTTCAGCGTTAATCCATTGATTTCTTTTATTTGGGTGTTCCAAAGAGCCACCAGTTTTTTAAAGGGTTGAGGTTAAACTAGCTAGAACTTGACCAATATCAACAGTTAGTCCTCAAATATGATGAGACCATCAACATTAGGCTCATGTCTATGTGCTAACAGATGCAGCTAAGAGGTGGTTAGCCTAGCTAAGCACAGGTTCTATCCAAAGTTTAAAGGCGCCTTTAGGGTTGCTGAAGATGCACTGAAATGTTAAAATGTGGTGAATTAAGCTTGTAATTGGTAATTAAAAAGCATTCATTTAACTTATTAGGTACAGCTTGTTATTGGGTGACCATAAGTCTGCTTAGCTGTTTACCCCATAGCATAATGCCATGCTAAGCTAATTACCTCTTTGTTTATTTTTCTCCCATAAAGGATGCATTGGTCTACCTACAAGCATGTACCAGCTTTGGTAAAAGCTTGCCTCCTTCTGTAACTGAAGTAACTCATGTTTAATGTGGATTTTCCCTTTAATTTAAAGCCAGTAAATGTGTCTTATACCCTGGACTTGTCATCTTTTTATGTACAGAGACCCAAATGACTAATGAGAGTTTTGTTAGGATTCCCTTAACCTCTTTTTCTTTTAAAATACTGTAATGTTTTCATAAATTTACAGGTGAGACTTTTCTTGCAAGAGCTGATTCTCTTTGAAATGACAAAAAAAAAAATTGTATTGAGTCTACAAATGTCCTACTTTCACACCGTCGCACCAGTGACAATGAAATTCTTTGCATTTTTGTGTGAGCTACAACCTGCTTGTTGGTGTATTTTATTGTGCCTCCTAACACAAAGTTCAGAGTAGAAGTTTTTAATTTCCAGACCGAAAACTACATTTGGGAGAGCTGAAGTTTTTTTTTTTTCATGCTTTGGTTGCCTTTTTAGGGGCATTACTAACAAACTATAGTTTGAAACCAAGGCTTATATACTGTGGAAAATGTACATTTAAAAAAAAAAAAAAAAAAGCAGTAAAGGACAGTTGCATGCTGACCAGTTTGGGTCATTGGAAAAATGGTACTAAGGAAGCCTTTACGTTCAAGTTTCCACAACTTACTGGTTGTGGCCTTGTTATTCAGTTCTGTGGTTTTTGAGTGACTTGCATTGGAAACAACTCACTGTGAGTATCCTGATACGTGGTATCTAGCCATGGGAAACACTGCACATGTGGTCACAAGGGATGAGGCATCAGAAATGTTTCCCTAGAAACAGATTTGCGTGATATGTGAAGTCCCTAAAGAACGTTTAAGACTAGAAACTCTTCACTGTGTCCACCTCAGTGGCACTGATTCCTAGAGATTAATCAAAAGAACCGTATAGGTTGTAAAGATGCGCTGTACATTGTTTGACACCCCAGTTTAAATTTCAGTGGTGGGGTTTAAAATGCCTCCCTAAAAAGCTGTTAACCCACATGAAGTTTCAAAATGTGAGCCTAGTGGGTTTGGGATGGAGGTTTGTCTGCTTGTGACATTTTCAATCTTTTTAGCATTGTCATTGCAAATAGACTGTTAATAACTGAGTGCAGAAATAACTTTCACTGGAGGTTTCTGCCTTACAGGACAACAAAGAAACGGCATGATTGAAAGTTTACTGTCAGTTGACATAAATACAACAATACAAGTATTGGACAGTTTTTCTTGTGAAACGTTGCTGTGTTGAGGATGTTTTCTGGCAGATTGTCTGGTGGTACCTTGTTTTTTTTCTTGATAGAGAGGGGATCTGGATGATTTGATGTGCATTTGGTGTGGATTCTTACTCTTACAGCAACAGTTTAACGTACAAAGGCAATGACGTGACCAAAGTATGGACCCGTCACGTTGGGGTTGCAGCATGGTTTACGGGGAACCATCTAAAGAGATGAGACCTAAAATTGTCATTGTTGTTGGTTGCTATTCCACAGCACATGTCAGCAGACATTTATTTGCAGAATGTATATACATAAGCAAATACTATCTAGGCACATTGTTGGCTGTTCAACTATATTATGCCAGGAAGTGAAGACACACAGAGAATCTGTAGATACTTCAACCAGGGTAGAGAAAAAAAACCCGCTGTAAAACCTTGTGTGCACTTTTTGGGCATTTTTCTTTTCTTTTGTACATACTACTACTAGCATTTAAGATGTTTGGGTTGACATGTCTGGTTATAGTGCAATATATTTTGTATGCAAGCAGTTTCAATAAATAAAGGTCGATCTTCCTCAATTAGTGCTGGCTGTTTTTTTTATTTTACCTTAGCATGCGGGCAGTTTGATAACAGAACCAAGATCATTTGATTGTTGGTCCCTTGTTTTGCAGAGGAGTTAGTCTTTACTCCATTATTGCAAGGTGTCCTCCAAAACAAGCCCAAATCATCATCCTTCCACCACCGTGCAAACCTAAGCCTTACTACCATTTCTCTAGTGTAGGCGGTAGGTGGGAAAAAATTGTGGATGCAATGTAAAAAGACACACAATCCCATTCAACTGTAGCATTTAAAAAAAAATTTAAAAGCAACAACAGCAGTCAGAAATACCCTCCTGTTTTCACTGCCCCATACACACATTAATTTCAAAACAACACAGAAGTTGGGCCATGAACCTGTGTGTGTGCACCGGTTGTATGTGGAGATCCAACGTGAAACTATAGCACAGCAGATTCAATTTATTCTGAATCCCATAACGATGATAATTTAGCTTTATCAATGGGAAAATTAATTTTTAACAGAACTTCCTGAACTGGAGAGCCATTGCTGCTCACCTTGACCATCGGCAGGCTCTTGACAAACACATGTCTTTGGACTTTTGTGGTCTGATCTTTGGACAGATTTGCTGGGACATTCACTCCTGGAAGATTGTGGTGTTAAAACATACCTGAATGCTTCAAAGCATTCTCTGTCCCCTACTCAGCCTACTTCTCCAACAGGCTTCTTCCTGTTAGAAGTGCGTCCTTCCTTCCCACTGTGGTCAAGTGCTGCCCATAGGGATCATCTGATTATTGGGGTTTTCTCTCTAATAGTGTGGGGCCGTTACCTTAAAACGTAATGCACCTTTAGCTGTTGGTGACTGTTGTTGTGAATTGGTACTATATTAAACATAAATTGCATTAGGTTGAGTATAGACATCATCAGCATTTTGAGGCCTTCGGTGAAATGACCACTTAAATGCAGCCTGAATGAAAAGAGGCTGTTACGAAAGTGAATCAAGAGTCAAGGCCAAACCGCTCTACTCTGCTGCTGCCTCTAAAATTGGACAACGACAAACTCTCGAAAATCATTTAGACACAATTCAAGTGGAAATTAGAATAAGTGTCCTAAACGACTAAATACTTACAATCAGCACTCACCATAGTCCTCTGAAGCTTTCTCATGAAAATCCACTGAAAGCAAATAAAAGAAAATCAGATTAAGCATTTATAACTGCTTATTAACAAGGTGATTATGTTTTACTTATCCCGAGAGCGTCGACTGTGTGAGAGTTACTGCTTGTTTCTTCTCAGGCTTTAGAACTTTTCTAATATTCCTGTTTATAAAAGAACTGAACTGCACTGAAGAGCAGCCAAACATTAGAAAAGACTCCTTATTGGATGTGTCCTTAGATTTGAAAAGATTATAAAAAGATTATATTTACATGTAAATTAGTGATGAGATTGCTTTTAGTTTCAGTGAATGTTAACTTCACTCGCACTGTAAAAGTAATAATCACAGCAGTATTTATTAAAAAGCATCTGGACACGATGTTACCTTTTGTTCTGAAACTTTGAATCGAGTCTGTGTTTGTTGACTTTGTTGAATCAGTTCATTGAGCTTCAGGTAAATACCGACATACTGAACTACTAGACGTTAAAAGGAATTTGCGTTATTATTTCATTAACTTTGCCAAATTGAATTATAAGTATTTAAATACATACATATTTGTTTGCTTTTTGGAAATTAAGATAAACGTATTTATTATTTAATAAAATAAACAATGAAACAAATCCATACATGTATTACGTCCACAAAAATAAACAATTAAAATAATTGTACTCAAACTGATCTAAAGTAGATTAAAATGGGTTTCAGTGGGGCAAATAACAAAAACACTTTTCACACACAGAATGAATATATACAAAATATAATACTATTGTCTTAAAAGCAGGTCACTGGTGCCTGAGGCTGCAAAACAAGCCTGAGTTATGACCCGTCCACCACCATGCTTTGGTTTGTAGACATGAGGCGTTTGGGTGTGGTTCGGTGCTGTACTGTTCTCTCTATGTGTTAAACTCCCTGAGTGTGAACATAGATAAACAGCCAGCCAAACTCCTTTTCAAGAGCCAGGAAGGTGAGCGTACTTGCTCCTTTAATGACTCCAAACATAGCAATCATCTTGCACTGACATCATTGAACTGGAGTGAAAGACTATTGCTTTCTGAAGGACTCCTTTGAAGGATTGCTTTGGATTCCACATGAATGATTACAAAGTTGTAGCCATGCTTTTCCCACTGTTCTCTGCATTTCCTGCTTCCTGTCTATACACATGTCAAAATAAAAGCCTTCCTGTCTATCCAGATGTCAAAATAAAAGATTCACAATTTTCCGATGTATAACAATAGAAATACACTTTACACTTATTTGTGTCATTAGCATATGAACACATTGAAAACAGAACTCTCCCCGTCTGGCATTCCCAAATATGCCACTTCATGCTTAACTGTCTTTGGTTGAGGTCTGACTCTCTATTGATAAGAGCAAAATAACATCACTTATAGGCCTTGAGAAAGTCTTTACTTTGCCTTGTGATGCTGTTCTGACTTCCACTTTGCGCACCTTCCCATCACTACTTGGAAAGGTGGTAGTGACCAACCCCATCGGCCACTCGTTACGAGATGACTGCTTCTGTTTGAGCAACACTACATCACCCACTTGTAAGTTGCGACATGCTACTTGCCACTTGCGTCTTGGCTGCAGAGTGTGTAGATATTCATTTCTCCATCGGGTCCAGAATTCATCAGCAAGTACCTATACTCGTCTCCACTGGCACTTCAAAAGTTCTTGTCCAACAAACTCGCCAGCTGGAGGTGGTACACCAGGTTTCTGCGTTACTATCATAGCGGGAGTCAGCAGCAGTGGTGAAGAAGGATCGGAGGAGACTGGGATCAATGGCCTTGCATTGATTATAGCAGACACCTCTGCCATCAAGGTACAGAGCACTTCATGAGTCAGGGAACTGTGTTTACCGTGAGACAACATGGCGTCCAGTATCCTCCTGGTTACACCAATCATGCGCTCCCACACACCTCCCATATGCGAGGCATGTGGAGGGTTGAACTCCCATGTACAGCCGTGTTCGTAGAGGTAACTCAGGATCTTGTCTTGACTCTGATCATCTTGTCTTATTCCTAATTCAGAACATGCTCCAACAAAGTTTGTACCACAGTCTGACCTCAGCTGCTTCACAGGCCCTCTTAGAGCAAAAAGTCTGCGTAGTGCATTGATGCAGCTACTTGAGTCCATGGACTCAATGACTTCTATATGTACAGCCCTGGTACTCATGCACGTGAAAAGGATCGCCCATCGCTTACTCTGAGCTGCTCCACCTCGAGTTCTTCGGGTGATTACCTCCCACGGACCAAAAACATCCAACCCTACATATGTAAAGGGAGGAGACATGCTCAGACGTTCTGGGGGAAGGTCGGCCATTTTCTGGACTTCCAGTTTTCCTCTCAGCTTTCGGCAGACAATACAGGAATGGATTACAGAGCTAATCAACCTTTTGCCGGCAACAATCCACAGGCCTTCCGCTCTGATTGCCCCTTCTGTAAACTGTCGTCCTTGATGTTTTATCTTTTCATGGTAATGGGTCACTACCAATTTGGTCACATGATTCTGTTTTGGGAGAATGATTGGATTTTTCATCCCAAGACTAACAATGGAGTGTTTCAGACGTCCACCAACCCGTAAAAGACCGTTGCACATGAAAGGGTCTAGCTTGAGGATTGTGCTTGTCTTTGAAATTGCTCTATTCTCTTGCAGTGCAACATACTCTTCTGGATAAGCGTCCCTTTGGACCAACCTAAGTATGGTCAGCTTTGCTGCCTCCAGTTCTTCTGGAGTATGAAGTTTGTTGCACATATGCCATCCTCTACATGTATTTGGGGGGTTGGTACTGAATGATTGAGTCTGGTGGCTCAAGAAGGCAACTGCTCTCAGTAAAGACCTCCAGGTGGAGAAGCGTTGGAACCTATTTGAAGTCAACTTACCCTCGGTTATATGGGTAGCACAGGATGTCAGCTGTGGTCTTACCTCCACATCTGCATCTGGTTCCACCAGCTCAAAGGGCTCATGTGTTTCAGCCACAGGAGGCTTGTGAAGAAAATCTGGACCTGTAAACCACATAGTCTCTCCAAGCCGAGATGCTGGGACCGATCTGGTGGCTAGGTCAGCTGGATTCTGATGTGTTGGCACGTAGTGCCACTGCTGAGGAGAAGTTGTCTGTCGAATTCGGTGAACACGATTGTGCACATACACATAGAATCGTTTAGAATCATTGTGGATGTATCCGAGAACCACCTTGCTGTCACAGAAAAACTTCACAGTATCAGGTTTAAGATCGAGTTCCCTGAGGATTAGTTCTGCCACTTCGACGGCCAGCACTGCCCCACAGAGTTCCAGGCGAGGGATTGTGGGCTCTGGTTTAGGAGCTAGCTTGGCTTTCCCAAGTACAAAGCCGACTCGACACTGTCCATCTGTAGTGATGACTTTCAGGTAAGCTACTGCTCCTATGGCCCAGTTTGAGGCGTCAGAAAATACACACAGCTCAGTATACATGGCAGTGGAGAGCGACTGTTGTATGTAGGCACGAGGAAGCTGAAGATTACTTAAATCCTGTAGTGATCTTCTCCATGTTTCCCATTCATTTAACTTGTTTGTGGGAAGTTCGGTATCCCAGTCGCATATGTCAGCTGAAAGTTCCCTTAGTAGTGCTCGTCCTCGGATGGTCACTGGAGCAGCCAAGCCCAGTGGGTCGAAGAGGCTGTTAACTGTCGATAGCACTCCTCGGCGAGTGAAGGGTTTATCATCAGCTGCAACCTTGAATGTGAAGGTGTCAGAATCTATCCTCCAACACAGACCAAGGCTTCTTTGTGCTGGGAGAACTTCCTCATTTAGCGCCAAGTCTTTTAAACCTGTAGCCAGATCTTCAGGGGTGAAAGCCTGCATCACTTTGATACTGTTGGAGGCAATCTTATGCAGTTTAAGATTAGATCCTGCCAGTGATGCTTGAGTGCGCTTGAGAAGGTCAATAGCCTCTGCTTCTGTCGAGAGAGAGATCAGTCCGTCGTCCACATAAAAGTGTCTCTCCACAAACTGGCGTGTGTCAGGTCCGTATTTGTGCTCACCCTCTTGGGAAGCTCTTCGAAGTCCATATATAGCGACTGCAGGTGACGGGCTATTCCCAAACACATGCACGCGCATGCGGTATTCCCCTACTTCCTTTGTCAGGTCATGATCTTTGTGCCAAAGAAATCTTAGATAATTTCTGTGGTCCTCTCTCACCATGAAACCATAGAACATTTGTTGGATGTCGGCTGTCACAGCAACAATGTCCTTTCTGAACCTGAGCAGCACTCCTAACAAGGAGTTATTTAGGTCAGGGCCTGAGAGCAGGATGCCATTAAGAGAAATGCCACTTTCTTGTGCGCTTGAGTCAAATACCACACGTATTTGATCGGGTTTTTGGGGGTGGTAGACCCCAAAAATGGGTAAATACCAACATTCTTCATGTTCTTGGAGAGAAGGTGCCTTCTCAGCGTGCCCATTTTCGAAGAGCTTTTTCATGAACGCAATGAACTGCTCTTTCATTTTAGGATTTTTGCCCAATGTGCGATCCAGAGAGTGGAGACGAGACAAGGCTTGAGCACGGTTGTTTGGTAGGCGTGGTCTGGGCGACCTGAATGGTAGAGGAGCAACCCAGCTGTTTTGTTCATTCTGACAGAACTCCTTCTGCATGATGTTCAGAAAGCTCTCATCTTCAAACGACAAAGCCGGTTCGTTATCACATGTCTGTCTTGTGAATACGCTTACCCCAAGTTTTTCCTCAGCAGGCATGTTGGTGGAGCCATAACTGGACAGGCAGGGGTAAATATCGGGTCTTTGCTCCCCGCCATACGCCAACTTTTCTTTCACAGATATTTCATTCTGACATGGCACCATGAAAGATGGACGTCCATTCGGCAGGACACTAGTCTTATAGACAGCTACAGTAGGCTTGTGTGTCCTGTTGATGCAAACTTCCCCAACTATCACCCATCCCAAATCCAACTGCTGGGCAAAGGGAGCATTGTGGGGGCCGTTAATTTGTTGCCTTACTTTGTGCACACGTATGAGATCTCTTCCCAGTAAGATCAAAATCTGTGCTTCGGGATCTATCTCAGGAATGTAAGGCGCTATGGGCATCAAGTGGGCATGGGAACGTGCTACCTCTGGTGAGGGGATTTCAGACCTGTTGGTCATGATGTCATTACATTCAATGAGTGGAGGTAAGTCTAAGCATACTTCACCGTCCAAAGCCTCAATCTGGAAACCGACTGCCTTTCTCCCTGTCATCTCAGTAGTACCAGCGCATGTCTTCAGCAAGTACGGGGAAAGGTTGCTACTGATCCCAAAGAGTTGGAAAAACTCAGATTTGGCCAGCGAGCGATTGCTCTGGTCATCCAGGATGACATACATCTTGACTGAGCGCTCTCGTTGTCCCTTTGGAAAAACTCGCACCAGGCAGATCTTAGCACAAGATCGTTCAAGGAGACCAACTCCACAGACTTCAGTGCACTTTGAGGTTACCTCTGTTGTGGAGTTGTTTCGCTGGTCTGCATCTGACACTGATGCAGGAGGCGACACTTCTGGGAGAGTAGTCTCCGGATGAAGAGCAGTGCAGTGCTTATCACTCTGACATTCATTGCACTGTAGGTTCATGTGACATTCCCTCGCAACATGAGTAACTGAGCAGCACCTAAAGCACCGTCTGTGGTCCTTTAATAACTTCTTCCTTTCCATGAGTGGTTTCGCTTTAAAGACCCTACATTTTTCCAGAGGGTGGGGTTTGTTGTGAAGTGGACAGTACTTAGCAGGATCATTTGCGCCTCTCCCATCTGTTTCTTCTCTATGTCTGGAGCTTGGATTAGCTACTGTGGACACATTTGTCTTTCGAACGGCTATGGCAGTTCTCCCACCATCATGATTTGCCATGGGTTTTTCATTTCGATTATAATAACGGCTGCTGTTTGTCAAAACAAAACTGGGATCGTTCCTAGCCTTGGCTTCACTGTTGACAAAATCCACAAAAAAGGCAAATGGGGTAAGCATACTCTATGCTGTTCTTTATACCTTGAACCAGCGGAGAGCCATTTCTCTTGCAGGTTCACTGGCAGCTTTTCGACAATGGGGTTAATGCCTCTTGGAGTATCCAAGTAACTAAGACCTGATAGATAACCATCTTCCTTGGCTGCCAAAAGCTCCATCAGTAGGTCCACTCAATTCCCTTAGTTTTATGTTTTCTCTCAACGTGAGGCGAGGGAAGCAGTCCAGTCGCTTAAAGAGAGCACACTCTATCACTTCTGGGGTTGCATAACATTCTTGAAGTCTCAACCATGACAAATTAAGCGCAGCTTCAGGGTTAGTGATATGAGCAGCACGGATCCTTTTTACATGTTCTGATGATTCCTTGCCGAGCCATTTTACTAGTAGATCTAACTCTTCACTGGCTGTCAGCTCCAAATCCTGAATGGTGCTGAGGAAGGATGACCGCCAAGCTCTGTAGCCTTCTGGCTGATCATCAAATTTAGTGAGACCTGTGGTTACTAATTCCCTGCGTGCCAGATACTTTGCAAAGTCTAACATGCCTGTAGATGGAGTCTGAGAGTTTTGCTGTATGCTGTTCCTTTGAGAAGTATCTGAATGCCTGATGTGTGGACTGCGTTCTAAAGATGCCTTACAAAAATAGCGAGGGCTCAATGGAGTGGGCTGAGGCGAGAATGGCTGCTGTCCTGTAGTTGGCTGATGCTCACTTAGCTGTGAGTAACCAGGGTTTGTAGATAAAGTGTTATATTCTACGTTGGATTCTGGGAGTTCTTGTTTTGTTGACAACGATGCTTTCTTAACATAGATGGGACTCAGTGTGGCTTGAGAATCTATGGCAGGTTTAAAACTGATTCGAGCTTGATCTTCGAGGTATGCCTCGGTTTGCTGTTTTATGGACAAAGGTGAGATGCCACTCCTGTTGCTGTGTATATCATCACAGTCTATGGCTGCTGCTGCTTCTAAAACCTCAGCCTCAGCAACAGCAACGGCAGCTGCTTTTTCAATTTCCAATGCTTCTAGATCTGCCTCAAGAGTAGCCTTTTCTAAATCCAACTTGGCCTTTTGTTTTTTTTATTTCAAGCTCTCTCTCTGTGCAAATGTGGCCCTGGTGCGTGCAGCTTCAGCGATAGCTCTGGCTTTTGCAGCGGCGCTGGCTACTGAATGCTTTGAAGAAGAGGTGCGCTTGGAGCTGGAGACTGATGACACTTTGTCGTCCATTTTGGTATCCATAACTATGCTGGAGAATCCCTCTGACGAATATAGTCTTTCACTGTACTGTTCTCTCTATGTGTTAAACTCCCTGAGTGTGAACATAGATAAACAGCCAGCCAAACTCCTTTTCAAGAGCCAGGAAGGTGAGCGTACTTGCTCCTTTAATGACTCCAAACATAGCAATCATCTTGCACTGACATCATTGAACTGGAGTGAAAGACTATTGCTTTCTGAAGGACTCCTTTGAAGGATTGCTTTGGATTCCACATGAATGATTACAAAGTTGTAGCCATGCTTTTCCCACTGTTCTCTGCATTTCCTGCTTCCTGTCTATACACATGTCAAAATAAAAGCCTTCCTGTCTATCCAGATGTCAAAATAAAAGATTCACAATTTTCCGATGTATAACAATAGAAATACACTTTACACTTATTTGTGTCATTAGCATATGAACACATTGAAAACAGAACAGGTGCTGTCCATTATGGTCAGACATTTCCACTTTGGAAATTCCAGCAGTCCTGTGGTTTGTTGCGATGCAGCTTTCCAAGTAAGTTTTGCTGCTGTTTTCTTTTCAGAGAGAAAGTGTTTTTTGCACAGCCTGACATTGGGGTGAATTTCCTGGAACATCCACTCCTGTGAAGATTGGTGGTTGTGAATATTTTCCACTTCTGAATAATCTTTCTCACAAAAGATTGATGGACTTCAGACTGTCTGGAAACGACCTTATAACCTTTCCCAGATTGTTGGGCAGTGACAATTGTTTCTTTAAGATCACTGCTGATGGTTTTCCTCCTCCGCTGTTCTGAAGATGTACTTACCTCATTTAAATGGGCCAGGCGACTTGTTTTATTATGTCCTGACACCTTAAAAGGTGCACTTTCTTGTGCAAATCAATCATCTCAGCAACCTGCAGGTTACTCGTCAGCTGCTCAAACCTCCAGTTGTTTTCTCATCTAATTTGTCCACCTGTGCACAGCAGGCTAGATCCAGCTGGTTCCTTGATTGAGAAAAGCTACCTCTTGATTATGATATTGATTTGTATCGTCTCTAAAAATTTGTTTTTTTCCAAAGCCTTTAAAGCTTGTGTGTGAGCTATGAGAGAATGAACAGTGTTTTATCGGCTTCCTCCTTCTGCAATTCTTACTTTGAGCCACATGGGGGAGCTGTAGCACTGTGTTGCCTCCCTGCTACGAGAGAGCAAGAGAGAGAGGCGCATGGGAAAAGGATTAAAAAAAAAAAAGAGCCTGGGCTCATATTGAAAATTCATGACATGCACTTCTCAACTTCTGCAAGATACACAGCAAGTATAATGAGCTCAAAGCACAGAACTTGGTTCTTCCTGACTATTTTATCAGTTTGTATTTCTTTTCCAGCTCAGTGTGTGTGTGTGTGTGTGTGTGTGTGTGTGTGTGTGTGTGTGTGTGTGTGTGTGTGTGTGTGTGTGTGTGTGTGTGTGTGTGTGTGAAAGACTAACTCCCGTGCCATCATTTAAATATAAATTACTGGCACTGACTGTGGCTTCAAACAACATCACAAATGACAAAAACAATTAAAAATCTCTAAACAAACAAAGAGACACTCCTCTGCGAAGGCTGCGTAGCATGGCATGAACAGGAAAGGAAAGACAGATTTGGCCTTAATTACATTTTCCCTTCACGTTCATCCATCTCTTTATCATCTGATTCTTCATTAGCTCACCCCACAATTGCTTCTTTTTTTTCTTAAACTGTCCTCTGTCTTTTTTATCCTTCTCCTCTCCGTCGCCCCTGTCGTTCCCTGTCGTTCCCTGTCTCTCTGTCTGACCTAGTTTTGGGCGGCGTTTCTCTCACACGCACAAACCGGTGGTCCTTCAGGTGCTTTAAATCCTTGAGAAATGTTTGAATTTTGATGTGATGTTTTTAAGGTCTGGAGATGTGCAGAGTTTTTTGAGGTTGAAATGTCTGTATTTGATCAAGGTCATGAAACTGTTTTCATTTGCACTGTTGCTAGAGGACAGCAATCTCGTCTTCCCATCATCCTCCATGGTTTCCATCTTTTCTCTTCTCTGCTATTGTTTTTCCAGTGTGATGCAGACTAGTGTTGGCATGTTGCCCCAGACCACACCGAAATATTCACACACATACACAAAGTGACACGCCAACGCACAGCCTGCAGAATCTCTTCAAATCTTATTCCCGATCCACTTGGACTTCCCCCTCTTCAAGCTTCTTTTTTATTTCTTTATTTCTTTTAAAGGAGAGGACAGTGACGTCACAATGGAGCCTCAGTTACAGCTACGGCACATGCTGAGTGAGAAGTTTCAACCATCTGGTCAATCGTTATTCATAGCGAGGCGTAAACAGTAAAACGTGCCGCCGGGCATGTGTTGCAGAAAAAGAGCGCGAGGATGCTAAGCTGCTAGCTCGGCTCATCCGAAACAAAGGTGTGGTGGTTAAAAGAAGGCACACGGCTGCTTTGTGAGGGGTTCAAAGACCACCTGGACTTCATGGACAGAGGATTTCCTTCTTCTATGACATCCAATCCTCCGTTCAGGTAAAGTACAGAAACAGAATAACCACAGCTGCCTGAGCAGCCAATGTGCTGATCATCATCAAGCAAATGGCAATTTCCATTCACCCGGCGGTAAACTTGTTTGCACCGCCAGTGAAAGTTTTGCCTTTTGAAGTTCAGGTTTTCAGTGGCTTTATCGTTCGTCACAAAGTAACAAGGTTTCAGCAAGAAAGCCTCCAAATCAGACACTTTAATCATGCAGCACACAAAAATCCAAAAAACACTTAAAATGACTCTTTCAAATAATCCCAGTTTGCTCAAAAAGCAAACAGGTTTTTATAGAAATCACAAACTCAGGAGCTTAGCATAAAAGACTCCACAGAATTCAGACTCTGCTGGCTACAAATATGCATTCAGGTGAAGACGTCCAAAAAAGTTTCGTTCCCTGCTCCCTTATCCACAAACGGGTCATCACAGCATGTAGCTTCACACGTTTGTTTTTAGCATGATTACACACCAGATGCCCCTCCTGAGGGATTTGTGTCTCCAGCTCATTGGTACAAATCATTTATCACAAAGACAGTGCCAGCCAGCCACGCCAGTGCTGTCTGTCAGCTGTAGGCTGCTGTAGAAATACACTGGATTTCTACAGCATCGGCTGATGTATTTTATATTTATTTACATACTTCGAAATCTCTGGTTGTAGCTTCACCGTGTGCACAGCTGTGATGCTGCTCTGCTACATGTGCTGCTGGGAGCTGAAGCAGATCTGCCATTATCAGCTGATATATTGTTCTAATGCTTACCAATAAAGAGTGTTTGCTTCTTTGTGAGTTTATTTGCCTGTACACACACACAGTGTGTGTGTGTGTGTGTGTGTGTGTGTGTGTGTCTTGAGTCTTTGAAAAAGAGGTCTTGGGCAGGGTCGTAGTTGGTAAGAATTTGTTGTTTTTTCACAAAGAGGTCATGGGTTAAGCCCTCTGTATATTTGGGGGATTTGGGAATCAGCTTACAAGGATTTTTCACTCATCATAAAAGCACAAATCATGCTAGGTCCATTGTGAAAGCCTAGTTTGAATTAACCTCAAGTTATACCGGCCTATTAGACATTAGGGTGCTGAGATCTACACAAAAAGGAATTGAATTAAAGTTAAATGCATGAACAGGTTCAGATCTTAGCTAACAACCTTTGTGTCTCTGAAAATCCTGGTTGTAGCATTTTATGGTGCACAGTGTATTTATGCATTGCTGTGTGCACAAAGGCTCTTAACAGAAGAAAGTCTAATGTAATTTTCTGTTTCAAGGAGTGTGAAAACACACAAAAAGAAATCTTTTGTGTTGTGTACACGGGGTGACTGTCAAGTTTAGAGGTATGGGGCACCTTGTGATCAGATCAGAGGTGTGGTGTCATATGTGTGGCTTCCTGCCTGATGAAGATTAAAAACCTCACATGTCAACACCTTGCACAATTACACGGCACTTTTTTTAAGGGCGGCATTTAAACCATTTTCCAGCTGCTGTCAAGTGACTGATTCACACATTTATTTTGGTCAAATGTGCAATATAAATAGCTCTGCTTGTTATGAAGAACATTTTTGCAGTGACTTGTCTCCCACAGCATGAGTGTGTGTGTCTGTGTGTGTGAGAGAGCGCTCCCTCCCTCCACCTCTGCCTGGCTGTCAGCTTGCCTCGACCACGTAGCAGCTTCCTGGCAGCGGCAGCAGCTTGTGTCTACTCTCCCTCGCTCTCTCTCTCTGACACACACACACACACACACACACTCAGTGTCAGTAGCCTATGTAGAACCGCGTAGCACCACCTTTGGATTTTAACCACCAACAGCACCAGCCCAAGCGGCAATGGATCTCTTTGAATTCGACTTTTTCAGAGACTGGGAGCTTGAACAACCATGGTAAGTCCTGTGCGCGCAGCTTTAGATTCTTATGTGTGTGTGTGTGTTTATAAAATGCATGCATATGTGTGTTTATTGTGGAGGGATGGCCGGACATGCTTTCTGGGGTATAAATAAAGATTCTTGTATTTTTGTCTGGAGATGCAGCCAAACTGAGTCTCGGAGAAATCGCGCACACCGTCTTTCTTTGTCACCGTAAAGCTGCCCTTGTTGCTGGAGATGAACCGGGAGACATGCACACACACACACACACGCACACACTATAGGCAGCCAGTGCAACGCCGGCTTTTTACTGTTTCGTTGTGAAATTAAAAATAATAATAAATAAAAATAAAACGTTCGGCGTAAACGTGAGACCGGGGAGTGTGGCGGAGCGCTGAGCATGGAGGGATCGGCGTAAACGTGAATGAACTGCGTCCCCACAAGTTTGGGCAGTTTAGTGTTTGCTCCATTTCAGTCCCTAAAGAATCACGTGTCCTGGTGACATTTCAGTTCAGCTCACCTGGTGCAGCGCAGGTGTAAAGGCGCAGCGTCACATCCATGGAGGCATAGCGATGGAGTGATGACGCTCAGTCAGTGTTTGGCCGTGTGTTGACTGAGCATCACTGCAAAGTGGTTGTTACTGTAAACGCTTAAAGTAGATCATCCCCATCTTTAAATCCAGTACTGTTGACAGCATTGAGAGGTCTGTATCAGCCTCGTGTTGTTTGGCACACTTGGTCCTTTTTTTGTTGTTGTTGTTGTTGTTGTTGATTCAGAGCTGAACTCATTAGTTGACAGTCAGGACGAACACTTGACTCTAATTTTAAAAGCAGTAAACATTCTTCTGGATCCATCCACTCTCACTGAAAATGATCCTCAGTGAAAATCAGCACATAAGTCAGCTGGTATCTGCTCGCTGTTTATATATCAGGACCTGATATCTATGGCAAGACATTAAATGGACTGTTTCTTATGTAGCACTCAAAGCACTTTGTTCTACATCTAAGTGCTTTCTTTCACTCACACAAACACACTCTGATGAATGCATCAAGAGAAAGTATCTTGCCTGAGGAGAATTTGGCACATAGACCGGAGCAGCCAAGGATCGAACCGCCAACCTTCATGAATAATAGATGACCTGCTCTACCTCCTGCCATCCTGTTAAAGTGCAGCACACGAGTGGCACAGTGGTGAAGCGGTTAATACTGCTGTCTCACAACAGGAAGGTTCTGGGTTCGTCCCTTCCTGGGACCGTTCTGTTTGGAGTTTGCATGTACCGTCTGTGTGGGAGCTTCCAAAGGCTTAAATGTTAGGTCGAGACTAGAAAAGTGCATTGAGGTGATGCTTTCTAACTTGAATAGCTGCATAAAGTAGATTCATTTCAGGACATGTTGGGAAAATGTTATAGTTCACCAATAAAGAAAAACATTTAAGATGATATTATTAATTAGATCTCTGCTGATCATAGGGCAAGAAAAGGTGGAAATCATGGACAGGTCACCCATCACAGGGTTAACAAGCGAAATTACAATTTACAACCTCCACCAGAACCTTCCTGCACTGAATCCCACACATTTATATTTTGAGGCTTATTTTTACTCTGACCATCCATCCATGACTTACTTCTGGATGGTCCGGTTGCTTATTTTGAAAATCCAGTTGCTGCTCCAGGCTTTACAGTACAGTGTTTCCACATAGGCGGGCTGGTCTGGTTGTTGTCGTGACAGTCCTCGAATGTGTCCGATTCCCCCTGGTGTCTGGAGATGTGCTGTGACTTGGAAGGCCACATAAAGCAGATCTTGCTGGGTTCCCAAAGAGCACAAGGTCTACTGTCACCAGCTGTAGTCCAAGACACTGGAACTGAAGTCTCCTGTTGCTCTATTGGATACTGTCACAAAGTATTTATGGTATTATTTATGCATTAAAAGGCATGGGTGTGCAGTGCAGTATAATTGTATGGGAGGCGACAGGCGCCGATCACTGCACCACCACGCTGCCCCTTTATAAAACTCTAAAATCTGTATGATACTATTAATCAGTATCAGTGGTACTATCATCTATAATGAAAGTCATTCTTGTGGATTCTGCTCCTCCTGCATGCCTCTGTGAAGTCATTTTCTATGCAGTAGAGGACATAAGAACAAAGAGCCACATGGGGAGAAGTGCTTTTTAAGGCTTTTAACACTATGGAGGCCTAAAAAGATGCTGGGGTTTTCAAAAAGATGATAGAGAGGCTGGAATCTGCAAGAAGTTAAACATAATTCAGTCTCTCAGCGTGATTTGGAATTTATTCTCGCACTCATTTGTGCAGAAACTGGGCGTGTGGAAAGTAATGGAGGGGCAATTTGAACCTTTCAGAACACTTTGTCAGGCTCTGGTTGTACTGGTGGGCAGCTTCCTGTTGAGGTCACAGCTTCAACTGCAATTCATATTACAATTTTTTTTAATTCAAAGTAATTAATTTTGCCTTTCAATCAGCCATTTATCATCAAGCCTGGAATTTTTTAAAATAATTGCTCCACTTACCAATTCAGCAATCTGATGCAGAGTCATGTGGACGATCAGAAACAATGCAGGCAGAATGCTTCATACATGCCGTCATGTATGCATGTCATATCTATATAAATATATATATGATTTTATTCTTCTGGATCAACAGCATTTTTAAAATATCAGCTTTTATTAAAAGATTATCAAGTGTCTCACTTCATGCTGCATATTTCTTGTCACTTGGTGGAAACATTCAGGAGGACTGTAGGAAGTAAGGTCTATATAACAGTCAGCCTTTCCAGTCTAACTGTGTATTACAGAGGGAGCACAATAACTTGGCAACCACGCTGCTGTTTTGAATGCGTATTCCAGCAGGGAGAGTCTGAGTGGGGAAAGTGACACACACTGCTGTCCCTCAGCAGCTACCGTGGAAGGGCCCTGGAGCAAGGTACTTAACCCCCCGCTGCTGGAGTGGAGCTGCTCAGGGCTCAACAACAAGCTCGGGGTGTCTACACATGTAACCCTCCCCCTGCCACCACTCCATCACGCCAGAGCTGTCAGGTGGTCCTGATGGGAAATTGGGCTCACACTGAAACGGCTTTTAGGCCAGAAAGAATATGAAGAAAATACAAGAAAAAATGTTTTTAGGAAACTGCAGAACAATGAAGGCAGCTTATGTGTGTCGATCAGCTTCTCCCTCATTTAGAATTAAACAGTCACAATCTGGAAACATCACGCCAGGTCTGTTTATGTAGCTGTCTGTGGGTGTATTACAGCCAGCACGTGCCACCCTAGGGGTCTGGACTCATCCAAGTGCCCTTGAGGGAGTCACAAGAAGCTGGAAGAAAAATGCTTTCTCCTATAGCAAATCATATTAACGTGTCAGATGCGATCCTAATCTTTTATGTTTGTAGAAGAAGAAAAATGGAGCACTGGGGTCCACAGTGTAAGCAATGATTTTATTTATGAGAAGCCCTACGTAGGGTTGAAGCACCAGGATTTGCCAGTTTCCTTCGCAGTGCTGGTCATGTTGTTAAAGTGTGGCACTTTGGCAGGGTGTGTTAATTTCCTGCTTCTCACAGAAGTCAGTAGAGTTGGCTTATTTAAACCTGCAGATTGTCAGTATATTGAAGAATTTGAATCAAATCTTTATTTTGAACAATTTCTAATGAACATAAAAACTGAATGAACCTAAATAGAAAGGCGTCATATTCACATTTCCAATTCAAAAAGCAACAGAAGGAAGCAAACGTTGAGTAATTCTCAGAGATTCTACAATAAACTGGTGGGAGCAGCAGGAAAACAGAGTCTTGTACACTTGCGTTTTTTTTCCTGTAGTACTCGACATCAACTGCACAACAGGTCTCTGCCTCACTACGTTCACTAGCTGTACTGATAAGAATCTCAGACACCATCAGTGTAGAAGTCTCAGCTCTAGCTCAACACAACAGGAAGGAGACTCTCCTCATGGAGCCGTTCAACCCTTTACAAGTACCAACTGTGATTCTCAAACAGGGAGGCCCCTATATGATTAAAATAAAAGCAAAATGTAATGATAAAAATGGTCCTATATGTTTGTTCAATCACATCAGCCATCATAGTCAACATATTGCAACAGAAAATATTCAGGCTAATTATTTTTCACCATAAGCAAAACAGGCAAAGTTTTCCAATCAGTAGAAGTGCACAATCCATCCTGGTGTCTTGAAAAAGCCAAATCCCTTCATGTGTTAAATGTATCTATTTAAAAATAAGAGTGCGTATGAAATGTACCTGACATTTCAATGTCGTCAGTTTGGAAGACACAAGATGATTCAAAATCAAGTTTAATCTGACAATCAGATTGTCAGATTTAACAATACCCCACCCACGTGCTCTTAGTTTGTTAACTCTTCAATTTATGAACTTATGACAGGTGGAAAACCATAGAAGACCTAAACCTGGTGAAGTCTAAGTCATCACAGGTGGTAACCGTTATCCTTTATTTTGGAGATTTGGGGGGAAAAAATGTGAATAGCTTTCGATGAGAATGATTCTTTCCCTGATTTACAAGCCTTGGAAGAACAGGTCAATACAAAAAGATTCAGCTAGCCCTGGGTTAGAATTAGGGTTAGGGTTGGAGAGGGCTCATCACCAATGACGGCTTAGACCTCAGAGGGTTAAGTAAAGACCATCCAAAAGCACCGTTACCCAAACAACCATAAATCAATAAAAACAGCTAAATAAATTCAGCTGAAATTCAATTGAAGCATATTTCAGTTGAGAATGGAGGCCAACTTTTTTATGCTTTTCCTGTCCGATATCGTCTCTTAACCATCGGCTTGTACCAACATCTCTAAAAGCCGCTTTTGATGTTGCTGGCGACTCTGTGCTAATAAATGTTCAAATGGGCTCAGCTGTCCAAGTTGATAACAAAGATAACGGCACCGCTGGAAGATGGGAACCAGAATGCAGCGAGTTATTTTGAAATAGATCTTCCTCCTGAAATTTTACAATGGATTTTACAGGCATAAAAGACGACACGCACCTTCAATAGAAACCACGAAAATCACTCAGATTGGAGTTAAAAGTCTGTCACGCACCATTGATGTGTGGCTGGTGTTTGACAGTAGATTTTCCCTTTAAGAAGAAAAAAAAAAAGCTGAGAAAGAGAAAACAATCTTGAAGCTCCCCCCTTTGTTAAATCTGAACGAACACTGTAGGTCTCCTCCTCCTCCTCCTCCTGAAGAAATACCCTTTCATCTCTTCTCCTCTTTGTTGCTCTTTCTCCCTCCTCCCATCTTGCCTCGTTTCGTTCTCTCGCTTGGAGATCTGAAGGCTTTTGTATGATTGTAATATGGCTTGCATTGAGCGTCGCGTGCTCCTCACTGTAATTGCCCATCATGTAGCCGGCTAATCATGGCAGTGGAATCTGGGGGAGATCGCTTTGAATGTTAATTGATGCTGATGGTGATTGGTTGAACCATTTAAGTAGTTAATTAGAGAATTGATTACACATATCCTCAGCATGCAATGATAAGTTTCCAGCTGCGTGTTTTGGAGCCTAAAAGTTCACATCTGCGGGAAGAAACACCGATTATTAATCTTTTTTTATTATTGTTGTTTAAATGCTGGAAGACAAAGAAAAGATTGTTGTTCAAAGGTGTAATCAAAGCTCTCTTTTCAGAACAATCTGGGGGGAAATACACCATGGCTGTCCCAAATATCGTGTTTCTCTTTTTTTGTATTAACGACCAAATCATTGCGTCTTCAGCTGGGCGGGGGAGGGGGGTGACTTTGTAAAGTAATTTGTCTTTTGCATTTAATAATTAAAGATATTTTTACAAATTTTATTTAAAATCATCATACATGTAAAGTTAAATTAAACAGGTTTGCTGATAGTCAAACTGCGGGGCTGTAAAATGAAGCCAACACAACACAAAAGCAAGTCAGTCCACATAGGCTCGCCTGCTTAAATCCCCTCTTTACATCAGAATTAAACATGTTTATAATGTGATAGAAGTTGGATACTTCCCTGTTCCCTGTTTATGATAATAGTGTGTGTTTACGTCTCCATTTTAAGTTATATGAAGGTTTACGCCTGTTTGTCATCAACCACCTGTGCTGACTGACAAATGGTTATTGGTATAGACGAGTGGCCTGTGGTGACTTTTACAGAGGGATTGAACATTTTAATGCCTTAATATTATTTAACTGCAGGTTAAACTCACTGGGCAAGGACTGCTTTCCTTGCTTGCCCAGTGAGATCCAGACTGATCCATTGAACACTGATGACAGAAATAATATGTTTATTCTATTTATTTGTTAAAAATAATTAGCAGGTTGTCTGTACCTACAGTGGGGCAAAAAAGTATTTAGTCAGCCACCGATTGTCCAAGTTCCCCCACCTAAAATGATGACAGAGGTCAGTCATTTGCACCAGAGGTACACTTCAACTGTGAGAGACAGAATGTGAAAAAAAAATCCATGAATCCACATGGTAGGATTTGTAAAGAATTTATTCGTAAATCAGGGTGGAAAATAAGTATTTGGTCAATAACAAAAATACAACTCAATACTTTGTAACATAACCTTTGTTGGCAATAACAGAGGTCAGACGTTTACTATAGGTCTTTACCAGGTTTGCACACACAGTAGCTGGTATTTTGGCCCATTCCTCCATGCAGATCTTCTCGAGAGCAGTGATGTTTTGGGGCTGTCGGACTTTCAACTCCCGCCACAGATTTTCTATGGGGTTGAGGTCTGGAGACTGGCTAGGCCACTCCAGGACTTTCAAATGCTTCTTACGGAGCCACTCCTTTGTTGCCCGGGCGGTGTGTTTTGGATCATTGTCATGTTGGAAGACCCAGCCTCGTTTCATCTTCAAAGTTCTCACTGATGGAAGGAGGTTTTGGCTCAAAATCTCACGATACATGGCCCCATTCATTCTGTCCTTAACACGGATCAGTCGTCCTGTCCCCTCAGCAGAAAAACAGCCCCATAGCATGATGTTTCCACCCCCATGCTTCACAGTAGGTATGGTGTTCTTGGGATGCAACTCAGTATTCTTCTTCCTCCAAACACGACGAGTTGAGTTTATACCAAAAAGTTCTACTTTGGTTTCATCTGACCACATGACATTCTCCAATCCTCTGCTGTATCATCCATGTGCTCTCTGGCAAACTTCAGACGGGCCTGGACATGCACTGGCTTCAGCAGCGGAACACGTCTGGCACTGCGGGATTTGATTCCCTGCCGTTGTAGTGTGTTACTGATGGTGACCTTTGTTACTTTGGTCCCAGCTCTCTGCAGGTCATTCACCAGGTCCCCCCGTGTGGTTCTGGGATCTTTGCTCACCGTTCTCATGATCATTTTGACCCCACGGGATGAGATCTTGCGTGGAGCCCCAGATCGAGGGAGATTATCAGTGGTCTTGTATGTCTTCCATTTTCTGATGATTGCTCCCACAGTTGATTTTTTCACACCAAGCTGCTTGCCTATTGTAGATTCACTCTTCCCAGTCTGGTGCAGGTCTACAATACTTTTCCTGGTGTCCTTCGAAAGCTCTTTGGTCTTGGCCATGGCGGAGTTTGGAGTCTGACTGTTTGAGGCTGTGGACAGGTGTCTTTTATACAGATGATGAGTTCAAACAGGTGCCATTCATACAGGTAACAAGTGGGGGACAGAAAAGCTTCTTACAGAAGACGTTACAGGTCTGTGAGAGCCAGAGATTTTCCTTGTTTGAGGTGACCAAATACTTATTTTCCACCCTAATTTACGAATAAATTCTTTATAAATCCTACCATGTGGATTCATGGATTTTTTTTTCACATTCTGTCTCTCACAGTTGAAGTGTACCTCTGGTGCAAATGACTGACCTCTGTCATCATTTTAGGTGGGGGAACTTGCACAATCGGTGGCTGACTAAATACTTTTTTGCCCCACTGTATGTGATGCACCAACTGTATGGATGCACAATTCAGTTCACCAGCCTAATTAACATGAGCTGATTGCCTCCCCACTCCACCGTCTCATCCAAAATATCATCGCTTATTATTCCAAAACTTCTAAAACTTGAAAAGTGGCACAAATGCTGAACTCAAGGCTTTAAACCAGTTGTTTACAAACTAATGGGTGATGTCATGGTGGCCATGTCCATCTTTAATGTACAGTCTATGTTGTTATTTCAGCTATTTTATCACAAAGTGATGAATGATGTTTGGTAATTTTATAGCACTTTTCTAGTCTTACTGACTATTGAAGGATTACAAAGATTATTAGTAGCATTCCTACAATCACACACACACATTCACGTGGCAGATTATTCTATGAACTTAAAACGCTTTATCTCTCACACATACATGCACAGAGAGACAGACTGAGGAGTGAATCAGAGACAATTTGGGGGTTTAATAACTTGGCCAAGGAGGCTGTGAGTAATTCCTTGTCCTTGTGTGTCGTAGTGGAGTAGTGGCAACTGTTTGTCCACAAAGGTGCTAGATTTGTGGATTCCAAAAAATTGAATCCCACAGTAGATGATTAAATACCCACCAAGCCATCAAATATTCAGAAAGTTGAATACTCAGGTCCGGCTCTTGAAAACCTACAAGAAGCGGTGATGGAATCTTTGGGGAAAGGAGGTGACAGAGTCAATGCATTCGATGTTCATTCTCACAGTCTGGTATTCAATCTGCCATCAATCCTCCCAAGCTCTCAGTCAGCTCACTCGCACGTGCAAGCTCAATAAGCGCAAAATCATTCATCACACACTGAAATTTCCATCCTTGCTGTGTGATCGGCCTAGGCTTGCCAAACCAGCTCCACTTGATGATACTTCACACCCACATCATCAGCAACTCAGAGGCTGCGAAAGGAAGCTGTGTCTCATCCCAAACTGCCAAGAATTCACAAACAAATGCTTCAACCTGACAGCAGATAACACTGAAAGAAATCTTCTAACTGGGAAAAAAAAAAATCCATTTTATCCCATACTGGTGGTACAGTTATCCCACAGGGCTGTGAAGCGCCAGCTCTGTCAGCAGGTGTGAAGAAGCTGGTAAAAGTAGCCAGATCACCTGGACTCCATCTGGGAGGAAACAGTCACTGTCCGTGGTGCTGAAAAAACAAACAAACAAAGAAAAAAACACTCAAAGCATCAATTTTTTTTATCTTTATTATATTCATTCAAAGCTACACAAAAAACCAAATACCCTCATGCAAGTCAAGATCAAATCAAAGGTTCACAACAAATCTGCTCTGATAATAAAAGCAGAGATGAAGAAAAAGGAAGCAACTCAAGGTTATAAAAGGAAACTTTGCTTTTTCAAAAGTGTTTTATAAATTTTACTCAAACCATAAATAAGGCAGCATTAATTTCATTAACCATCTACCAATCAAATAATCTTATATGGGATAATGTCAATGTCAGTTTTATTTCTACAGCACGTTTAAAATCAACAAAGACATCACAGTTAGTGAACAAGAGAAAACAACAGAAAGGTAAGAAACTGTCACTAGTACTTAATATTAACATTTTTAATATTATTCAGAATTATTATTATTAAAAAATATTGGCGATAAACAAGCACTCCCTCCTGACTGAAGACTTGTCAAATATTATTACTTCTATAGTTATTTATCAAAATATTTACCATGACCTGATAATGACGAGTGCTGGAGGACTCTGTAGAACACTTGAACACTGTGAAAACACACATAAAACTGTATTACTGGCAAATGGTCCCTAAAATATTATAAAACATAGTCTGCAAAAATGTTCCTCATCTGTGTTACATGGATCAATATTACTCCTGCAGATGTTTAAGGCTGAGCTAATCTTAAATACATTTTATTCTGTTGTAATTCTCCAGCATAGCAGCAGAAATAAAGGTTTGTGTCTTTAGAACTAACTTCTTTGTCATTAAAGTGTGTGTGTGTGCGTGTGTGTGCGTGCATGCGTGTGTGTGCGTGTGTGCGTGCGTGCGTGTGTGCATGTGTGTGTGCATGTGTGTGTGCGTGTGTGTGTGCGTGTGTACGGGTATTAACATCTTCATGGGGACCAAAAATTGATAGTTTACTATACTTGTGGGGACAAACAGCCCTCGTAAGGACCAAAATCCCGGTCCACACGAGTTTGAAGGCATTTTTGAGACTCAATATGTGGTTTTAGTGTCAGGGTTACAATTAGGTTATGGTTAGGTTTAGGGTAAGGATCAGGGTTAGGCATTCATTTTTTAGGGTAAACGCCTAGGGAAAGCATTATGTCAATGAGATGTCCCCACAAGGATAGAAATACACAAGTGTGTGTGTGTGTGTGTGTGTGTATTGGGGGTGAGCGGCACCTTTTATCAAGGCTTATCGGAGATAGTTGCTTAGACTGACAGGGGGAATTGCTAGGAATTCAAAAACCTGCAGAAAAATCTTCAACAATACATGTGAAATGTTCCCAAAGCTTGCAACCATGTAGAACAATCTGCTCTTCTTTTAGCTATTTTTTGGTCTCCACCTACTAAACGCTGCAAATGAAGCATGTGATTGACCAGAGGCTGAACCAAAAAGTTAAAACAACCCAAGAATGAGTTTAAAATGTTCTTCAAAGTTCTGCAGAAGTCATACTTCTTTGTGGGTCTCATGGAAACAATTGACATTTTTCACTATGCGCAGGGCCATTAAGAAGCACTGCTGATCAAATATGTTTGATTAGAGCTGTTATAAGATATTGTTTCCAGATTTGAAAGAACTTGTCTGATTTGATGTACACCAGAAATCTTACTACATTTCTGCCAAAGAGTCAATTGTGAGGAGTTGATCCATTGGAGACTTTGATGTAAAATTATACAGATGTGTCTTTGTGGCTGTGTTTACATTTCAACAAGGAAGCAATGATCAGAATCTCCAAATTAACTCGAAATATTGTCTTAGCTTAGCCTTTAGGATTTAGTGCTCCACACTGCGAGCTGTAAACAGATAATACAACATATGTGATGTATTAGGATCCAAAATGAAAACATAAAGCTAGATTAACTGAAGAGTTCAAGTGTTTTACTTATGTTTCAGATATTATTATCACTTACTACTCACAGTTTACACTCTGTTTTAGTCTTTAAAGATCTTACAGCCTTGAAAAACGACGCTGCTGTTTTTCATTGAAGTACTGAAAGAGAAAACTTAATTGCATTATTCTTAAGAAACATAATTAAGTTGATGAAGCCTTTGAATTAACAGTTTGACACACAATCCAATTATGTTATCACATTACAGAACTCGTACAAAGACAGAGGTCAGCTGTTGAAACTTTACTAGCAGGTAAACTGAGGCTCAGTTGAGGGTTGGAGTAAAGACATTGTAGGATTTGCACACGCTCCATATAAAGAGCTAAACCATCTGTTCACTTTCTTTAGTGCCTTATAAGAAAATTAAGAGTAACCATCTGGATGGGATATAAAAATCCTCAGCAGAACATTTATCTTTATCAGTGTAAGCATACTATTGGCCTCCCTCTACTGCTGCGGACTCTATTTTGTACGATGCCACAGAAAATTAGCCCAAAGGACGCCATACTCAGTAAGGTGCACAAACTTTCTTTTCAATTGCATCAAATCTCTGAATAAATCCAATAAGTGTTCAGTTGTGGAGTGAAAAATTGCATTGAGACCCCTCCAAACCTTTTTAGTCAGTTATCATAAATAAAGAGAGTTCACACAACAAATTACCACGACAAGCCTCAGATGGTAACACCCAAAAGGCACTGAGTGGCTCAATGAGGTGCAGTAAAGTCACTCATGAGTGCAGCCGAAGTACTTAGACGGAGATATCTCTCTCTGAGCGGCAATATTGTTATTTAAAAAAGCAAACAGTGTTAACACTTAGGTGAAGAGGCTTATGAAATAAACAGGTAGTTTCACATCGTTCTGTTAATGCTGCGCCAAAATCACAATTGCCAATACTAAAAGCCCTGTAACTGTTAATTAGACTATAAAGCTGAGCATAACTGTACAGAACTGAAACAAATCTCTCCCCTGGGATCAGATCTGTTGTGCTGTAGCTGCTCTTCTGTTATCGGCATAGTCATTGTCTTAGAGTGTTTCCCACCTCTTAATGCTCGTACTTACCTACGTTTCTATTGCCACAAGTCGTTTTTTATGTCTTTTTAAAGATGAGTTTTGTGGTAGTTTTTTTATCAGACAACGCACAGAGGAGAGATAAAGGAAGCATGAGCTGCGGCGGAATTTCTGAAACACATCTAAGCAGGGGAGCATAACTCATCAGGAAATAACCTGAGTGTTGCATATATCTGAAAACTGTGCCATAGCGCTTTCTAGTTCTATAAAGTGTACGTGTTTATTTAGTAATGACTTTATTTAATTAGCTCACTATTTGCTTAAGATAATATTCATTTTTTTTGGTGGAATGGGTCAGATTAGCTAGAGAGCTTGCTTGAAATTACATCCCCCAGTTTGTTGTTAAAGCTAATTAAGAATTTGTTTAATTAGTTGATCAAGTATTTGCTTGGAGTAACGTTCACTAATTTGTTGGGAAATTCTCATTAGCAATTATTGGAATTAGTAAGCAGTGTTTGCTCCGTAACACTAATTCAGGCAGGAGAATGATGTGTCATGATAGCAGGACAATATTGTTATTACGTTACATTATCAGGAATATGTGATAACATTGACTTATTAGTTACAACTTGGAGTACACGCTTAACCTGAGCTTAACATTTTATGTAGAGAGCGACGCATTCAGTGCTACAACAACAGTCACTGCTACTAATTAAATTCATTTATGCATTTTTTCCCATCTGAACTGTTTTGGCAGGAGTTCCTTGTTTCAAAGGAATTTTGTAGATGTGTCTGGTTCTCAAAGTATCAATAATTCATTCATTCATTTATTCATGTTGTGAGCAGTTTTATGTATGGTCATCAGAGTACTCCGTCTCTATGATGATGAAGAAGGAAGCAGGATGTAAGCGTTAGCTCAGTCCACAATCGCTCACTCATGCTTACTCCATATTTAATTCAGTTTATTTATATAGCGCCAAATTACAACAGTTGCCTCAAGGCTCTTTATATTGTTATGTAAAGACCCGACAATAATGCAGAGAAAACAGAGAAAGCCCCGACGATCCAATGACTCTTTATGTTAAAGTACTTGGTGACTGTGGGAAGGAAAAACTCCCTTTTAACAGGAAGAAACATCCAGCATAGTGGACTAAATAATGAGTTTGCCATTTTTTAGCACTGCCAAATGGATTTAATATACCCTGTACAGACTGTTCAGAGTATCCTACATTACCTCTCACTGCTCAAGAACAGAAGACCTTCGGGCGTTTCACTAGAGTTTCAAAAAAGAGAAAATATGTATTTGTTACAGAAATATTAAAAATAAATGTTCGTAGTGGTGGATGCTATGCTTAAAAATTTGTATCCCAATATGTGACTGTATTATTATTTACTATTTATTATTTCTGTATTTATAAAATTTTCCTATAAATATTGATTTGCTCTCCTGATATTTAAACTGTAGTATTGATATTTTAACCTTTGCCTAAAATGTGTTATTTATTTACAAATAACACATTTTAATATAAAGGTTTTAAAAAGAAAAGAATAACATAAAACCAAAACAAACCCAAATAATTTTCTTAATTAAGCTCCATTAATGTTTGACAGCAGAGATATGAAGTGTGGCTTTGAAACTGTCTTCATGTGTTTCATTCTTCTGCATGTGGTCAGAATATGTAAAAAAAAAAAGTGAAACTTCCAATCTGCACATATGGCTCCTTAACTGAATAGCATCAGCAAGGATTTTTGTTTGTTTGAGCTCACAAAATAATCTTCTACACATAAATCCATCTACAGGTTTATCAGTCAGTGAGGGATTTCTGACACAATCACGGATTCTCCCGCTCAGTCGAGTTAGCTGTTAGCTAGCTGCACACTTCCATTGGTTAGACACAAAGCATTGCAGACAAGGGAAAATCTACAAATGAGGTTTGTTGGTGAATTGTCCCTTTAATAATGCATAAAGGGGAAATTGTACTACCTCCGTCTACAGTATCTTTTACACAGTTTTCCATGGCTGGACCTTCTTAAAAACTAAATTCAACCACATATGCAATAAAAGTCGTGACTGGGCACGGCATTTCAGTAGAAGTGTGTGTGTGTGTGTGTGTGTGTGTGTGTGTGTGTGTGTGTGTGTGTGTGTGTGTGTGTGTGTGAGAGAGAGAGAGTTTGTAGGGTTTATAAAAAGAGAGAGCACAAGAGAACGAGAGACTTGGCAGTCAACACCAGGTAGCTTCTGCCCTTGTGCCCCCAAGATACCAAGACAATACACACACACACACGTCGTGTCCCGGGGTTGGCACAGCCATCTGCCAAGAGGAGCATGGTGCTGAGGAATGATAACACACACACGCACACACACAGACACACTCTTTCTTTGCAGGCACACACTCAGTCTGCCTTGAACCCAGTGCTCTAGTAGTTCTCTGCTCTGCTGTAGTTGGCACTTGTGATACTGCTGATACCCATTTTGTGTCTGTCCAAAAGTCCGTGCGAGTATTTTATGGTGGCAGAAAGCCGACTTACATCCAGGTATGTGCAGATGTACTGGAATCCTGTCGGGCTGTGTGTTAGTGGTGCATTTTCACCCTCTGAACTTAAATGTTTCAGCAGGTTCATTTTGTTCAACATCATTAAGGTGAAAATGCCAAAATGTTGCGATGTTTCTGGCAGAAGTTTATTTCTGTAAACCCAAACCTGCTCTGCACCTGTAATGAGTAGGCCTATTATTTATTTAGGCAGAAAGTAGAGGGGGTACACGGGAGGGAATCCCCTTCATGTTTTATCAATGTTTAGCTCAGGATTGTGTGGATGGTCAGGTTTTTAATTGGCTGATTTTAGTTAGTGCTAGTTCACCTACTGCTTTTCATCTAAACAAATAAAAAATAGATTAAAATCCATCCACCATGTTTACAGGCTGTTTATGGCCTTGGAGAGAAGGCTTGGAAACTCAGAAAAAATCCAGAAATCCAAAAAACATTTTAAAGATATTTTGATGTGGTTTTGCATTTTTCAAAGGGCTAGGAATGCAAGTATCGGGAAGGCTACAATTTTTTATTTTGTTAAATTCTTTAGAGTAGCCCTGATGTCTACGATCATTAAATAAGTCTTTTGAATCTGTCAACAATCAGCAAAGACTGCTATTTAATTTATTTTTCTCTGCAAATAAAAGTTCTAAATTGTTTATGATTCTTATAAATTGTGGCTAGCTAGATATTAGCTAGCTACATTATCATTTATGTGTGCTCGTTTTCCAGATATGCAACCGTATACTTTAACATATGTTTAATGTAGTTCAGCCAATATAATATTTGATTCATTTTACAGAAGGCCCGCACAACTCTCAGACAAAATATTTTATTATGTGTCAATTTGACAATACACAATACAAGCAAAGTTGTAACTGTACAGTACACAATACAGACCAAAGCCTTTTTTGTAGTTTGCCTGATCTAGTGCAAGAGTGAATTTATAATACATTTGATGTATATTAAACAAACGAGAGAGTTAATATGACTTTAAAATGACCCACTGGCAGGGCTTTATGATTTGGTTTTATGTGTGTGACTGTGGGATATAGCGGAGAAAGAAAGACAGACAGAGAGAGCTAGTTAGCCTCACAGGACAGTAGATTAAACACTGACTTTTAAATTAAACAGAAGTAATAAAAGTGAATTTGAAAGCAGGGCGATATAGAGGAAGTGAGAGCGAGACAGAGACAGAGAGGGCTAATGACGTAGCTTTGCTAGCCGGGGCCAATTTACTGTGAGGTTTCGAAAGGTCATCTCCTACACGGAGGCCTGTCTGTGACAAATTACATTATTTACACTAGGTAGAAAGAGGCAGCGGGGCCCAGAGAAACTCAGAATTTAAAGAAAAAATAAAAAGCGGACAGAGAAATATAGGAAGACAGTCCTTGCATGTTTGATTTGATTGTAATTGGTCTGCAGCGTTAACACAAGAACCCTGAAGACATTCGCGAATGCCCCTAATGATGCTTTTATCAAGACGCAATGTCCATGTTTCTGACACAGAACTGCTACGCCCGATGTGATCAGATCTGTCACTGTGCTATTTTAATTCTTTCATTTTGGATGCAGGTCGGACTTTATATTTAGAGCAGCCATGCACTGCTGTTGCGTTAAATTGATAATTTTCTGAAACTGCCTGAAGCATACCCAACTACCTCTTTCACTTTTCTTTTTTCAGATTCACAGCTTTACGCTGGTTGCCACTTTATTAAACCTGTTTTATTTACTGCTTTAAACACGAGGTCATGCAGACGAGCCTTCATTCGGGGAAAGCCCCTGTGGAGCTGAGGAAGCAGTATGTTTGATGTGTCCTATTATTTTAGCCTGAAGAGATAAAAAATTGGGTAATAATTAGCATCAGCTGCATGGATGGACAAAACTCACTCTAAGAGAACACCTGAAGAAAAAGATGCCACTTGCACTTTTTGATTGACAAGCAATGTCTGGAAAATGCTGTACAGAAACTGTGTGATTGGCAGGTTATGTCTGGCAAATGCCAAAGATGAGGAAGAAAAGGACAAACCCACAACGAACCCCACAATTCCTCAGATGCTTCCAGAATCTGTTGTTGTATCATTATGCAGTGAGGACAATAAGGCGATTTATTAACTTGTACTACATGGTGATAATTCCTTTTGTGTCATTATTTTTATTACGTTAAATAGAATAAGAAATTTTCCTTATTTCCCCTGAAGCGGCGGACTCAGCTCCCCAAAGACCAGCTTACTGTGTGTGTGTGAGTCAGGGTGTCCCTTGGGCTATCCAGAGAGGGAACCGCCAACGGGATTAGTAGTTAATGGTTTGGGATTTGGGTAAGAACAGAAATATTAATATTTAGATTTAAGTTTTTTTGTGTAAATATCTTGAATTAATACAGCATAATATTTAACAGCTCCTTAACTGCTTCTCGGAAGTGCCCACAAAAATGCACTTTGTATTTAATTTGTTTATGCATGGCAAGTTCCTTGAAATGATATAAATTGAACTGTGGATTGTTGTAGATTATTGTATTTGTATTGTTGATTATCACGTCCATCCCTTTATAACCACAGTGCATTTTCTGATATTGTCTTCCAGCAGGATAATGTGTTACATCACAAAGCCCAAATCATCTTTAACTGGTTTCTTGAACATGCCGTTATTTTCATTGCTTCCACAGTCATCAGATCTAAGTCCAATAGCCCCCCTTTGGGATGTGTTGGAATGGGAGATTCACATAATGAATGT
Organism: Astatotilapia calliptera; assembly: GCF_964374335.1. Taxonomy (NCBI): domain Eukaryota; kingdom Metazoa; phylum Chordata; class Actinopteri; order Cichliformes; family Cichlidae; genus Astatotilapia; species Astatotilapia calliptera. The sequence goes on from NC_137423.1 coordinate 21,135,105, forward strand.
GCAGCAACAGTGTTATGCTGTAATGTCAATATGGCTAAAAATAGATGAGGAATGTTTAAAGCACCTTCTTGAATCAATGCCACCACTTAGGCATTTTCTAAAAATGGGTCACATCTCAGTGTGTAAAGTGCCGTTAGATGTCAGTAGACTGCAGATTGCGATCAACGAAATTCTGTTTCCATATCTGTCCCAATTCAAGTGCATAATGCTAGGTACAGTCGCTGTTTATATCGGCTGTCCACATCTATTTAGTCTGGAGGAGAGTATAAAACTTTATGAAAGGAGTCAAATACCTGTCAGCGATTCAGAGAAGCTCACTTCTGTCTGATGACAACAACTTTGAGGCGAGTTGATGAGGATATCCTAAACCTTTCTCTCAATAATCACTGCTTTTTTGCCTCTCTTAGCTGCTGTTAGCCTCTGTTAGCTGCTGTTGGTCTCTGTTAGCTGCTGTTAGCCTCTGTTAACTGCTGATAACACCTGTTAGCTGCTGATAGCATATGTTAGTCTCTGTTAGCCTCTGTTAGCTGCTGATAGCCTTTGTTAGCTGCTGTTAGCCTCTGTTAGCTGCTGATAGCATATATTAGCCTCTGTTAGCTGCTGTTAGCCAGTGTTAGTGAAGTGGGGGGGGGGGGGGGTGGACTTAGAGTCTCATACATGTGAGAATATAATCAAACTGTTTATTAGAGGGGGAGTGTTTTTAGCTGGGATAATGTTAGCATATAACCAGTTGTTGTTTAGTCTACCTGTTTTCAGCTATCCAGACAGATGTCACATGTCTAATCAGTTAACAGTAAGCAATTGTTACAATACCAGGTATAAATTAGTATGTTTATGCACGTTTTGATGTTAGAGCCCTGACTCCAGTTCAGGCCTGAGATGAGGAGGAAGAGGATGAGGGGAAATAAGATAAGATAAGATAAGACTTTATTGATCCCACGACAGGGAAATTTTTGCGTTACCTCAGCTCAGGTACAGATATCACAAGGAAATACAAAAATACAAATAAGTACAATCAATGAAAAAAAAAAAAAAAAGTAAGATAATACACTATATACAATGGTAGCATACACAGTATGTGATTATGGATATGGTTGAAAATATGCAAGACATAAACTATATAGCTTGACATAACTATTGTACCACCACTATTCCTATGTATACACATGTACACACACACACATGTACACACTAAATATACATATCTATACATATACATACATATATACCTACACATGTCCATACACATGGAAGGTCCATTATGCATGAAGTGGTGACCGTGGATGTTCACAGTGTCCAGTGACTTATGACATCGTGATTGAGGCGTTATAGAGTCTAACTGCTGTTGGGATGAATGATCTGCGAAAGCGCTCCTTCCTGCAGCGAGGGTGAAGGGAGGAAAGAGCAGTGGTGGAGAAAAACATAATGAGAAATAGACGATGAAAAAATGTATGTACAAATGTTAAATCGTCATAAATAATTTGAAACAATTTGAAATTATGTATGTGGCCAGTCTCTCGCCACATCAATAAAATTAAGTGGAACACCAGTGTCCATTTATTCAATATGGCCGCTTCCACAAATGTCTCCTCTTGTGTATTTTTAATAGATTATGTTTATGAAAATGCATCAATTTGTTGGAAGATTTAATTAATTTAACACAATAATCTGTGTTTATTTATGAGTACAACAATCTTTTTCTTCTATTAAATAACCTCAAAAATTACATATTGTACCTTAAAGTGTGCAATCTTTAAACAAACCTCAATAATAAGAGAACTTGTGGATATTTGCAGGAAGCATGTATCAGATTGCAGACAGTCAGAGGGTGACCCTGGTGACACACCCTCTTTTAGAAACCAGGAAAATCCGTTCATATTACTGCAATGAAAAAGAAGATGTCTGTTTGTTTATTACACTGACATTTGATTGACAACTTATACATACACACACATTGCCTGCTACATGTACAGGACTCTCTTTTTCTTAAAACTAATTTTTAACATTTATCTTTATCTAGATGTAAATTCTTTCTCACGATACGTTGCATGGTGAGCTTATATGTGCAGGGCTCTGGACTCTCACGATGCATAAAATTAGTTCCTCTATACTGCCATTGTAGGCAATATAAAGCCTGTAGAGTGTATATCAGTAATACGTTCACCAGTGTGTTCAGTGAGATAAGATTTGATGGTTAAGAATGAGAGGTCTGGGAACGATGTCTCTGTGTGAAGCATAAATTCTATTCTTCTTCCTCCCATGAGCTAGGTTCTTTTTTGCTTTGTCATGTTCTCAGTAATAAAAGCACACCATAGAAAAACTTGACTTTCATGAAGGACACGAACCATGCGGCTGAGAAATGTCACAGGCACGGGGACTTTCACTTTCGAGCTCTTTTTGAACTGAATGGATGACCAAGCAAATCTGGTTTAATATCAAAATATTTGCAAGGACATAATATTTAACTGAGTGAAATAGGTAGGAAAATGCTCCCATGAGGCTCTGCTGTGCTGTGGCCATTGAGTTGTGGTGCTAGGTGCTTCTGTTCCAAAGGGCACCCCTCTGCTTATTTCCCAGCAGGAAGTGTTATCCATCAAACTTAATAAATAAGCGAGGTAATAACTTTTCATTCAGCGCTCAAAGTTTATTATCAAACGGATCCCAGTCTTCATTTTCTCCTTCATTGCGCTTCTGTGTCCTCTGTCACTCCTGCTCCCCTTCAGGACATTTATTACCTCTTTATCAACTAATTCATAATTATCCTGCGTCTCTCTGTGCCTTTCTCTTTGGTGTCTCCCCTCTCTTTCCTCTTTCTGTTAACCTTTTCCTATCTCTCTCACCCCGCTTCCTCTCCCTGCCTCTCCATATGCCTTCCCTCAGAGGCCCACTAATACATTTGTTATCAACCTAGTCCCTAATTAACATGCCCCCTCTCTGTCTGAGTCGCTCCTATCTCTATTACTCCGTCCAGATGTCTTCTTTTGCGCTCTCCTATTTCATTCTGACTTTTTCTTCGTCACGCATCTTCTTCAGTCTCGCTCTCTCTTTTTTTAATATATGAATTTCAGGATGGCTCCTCATCCTCACTTCTGAGGCTCCATTATCTGCAGACAGACAATTTGTCTGTCTGAAAGCCAGCAGGACTCAGAGATCCATTTTCTGTGTGAAGGTGTGAGCTTGTGTATCTCATTTGCTCTGAGCTTCCTTTGCTTCAGCGTCGTGTCTCGGTATGCCTGCGCTGTGTGTGTGTAACCCTAGTGGTTTTCAAGCTGCGGTTTAGGAGTCCTTGGCAGGCTCCCATGCTGGGTTCACAGGGTGTCTGTGTGATAGCCATTAGCATTTACTTTCCGTGTTGCCCTGTAACATCTCCTCCTCAGCAGAGCTGCTCTGAAGGTGCTGCATCTATGCTTGAAAAGAAAGAAACAGCTCATTTGTTTTGTACATTTGACATGGGGCACATCTTACAGCAGACTTCATGTAACATTTGCTGTGCCTGATTTTTTTTCTTCCTTTTTCAGCACTTCCAAATATGCCCACACACCCCTTCAATAGAAATTTCCCCTGCTTTTCAAGCACAGCGAACAGTGGTATGAAAAGTAATTTCATCTGTACGGCAGACTTGTTTGCGTTTGTCGTCGATTTCACCCCGAGCTAAATCTGAATGTTTCTGCCAAGACAATAAGTTCGAATGAAGCCATGCAGGGTCGCATTTGTTTTGTCTGCGGTCGTGAACTGGACTGCCGCTGTGTTGCGTAACGCTTTTTGTGCCAGCAAAAGTCAGGTTGGCCGCTCTAATTAACTCAGCTAAATGAAGTGGAAATATGACATGTCAGGAAAGGGTACAGGAAAACATTCAGACGGAGATGAGAGTTTTTAAAGAAATTTAACAGCACAAAATGGGTCCAGGAAAAAAAATAAAAAAATAAAAGAAATTCCACACACATATTTCTTTATTATACCTTTTTGTCGCTATTTCTTATAATTTATAATGTACATAATATTTATGAATGCATTTATTTTTATCACAGTTACAAACATTTTCCTCACAGGGTAAGGCTCTTACTATCCACCTGTGCCAAGTTGACTTTAACAACAGGGTTTATTTTTTGTAGGCTGAACTATTTTTATTCTTTATCCTGCTGCTGTAACGCAGTGATTTCCCTTGTGGGATCAATACAGTATTCATCTATGTATCTGTTATCTAATTCAATTTCATCTCATATCGTCAAAGCAGACTTCCTCAACCATATGTCTTCTCACCAGTACCATTGGTACTGGTACCATTACACCCATCCCATGGATTTTTGGATTTTTTTTTAACATTCTGCTGTTTCGGTCGATACGCTTGCTCAGCATAAAATCAAAGCTATCATGTTCAAAGCCACATTTGTGACACCAATAATAGCTATTACAGCTATAGAAACTTTATGTCACATGGTTCAATCTAGATCAAGAGATAGGACTATGAACTGTATATAAATGATGGACACAGATGATTAAAACAAATGTGTCTGCGTTTTGTTCCTAATAGCCAGCAGGGACAACTATAGATCCAAAATGAATCTCTCAGGGAAACAGTTCTTCAGCTCCATTGCTCTATGAGCTTTCCTAATGAGTTTATGGTGTCAGTAACTTGTCAAGTCTTATCAATGATGATCTCCAATGTGTAAGTTATCGTCTCTGCTACTTATTCTTATGCATTAAATGTAGACGTCGTGACCCCAACCCTATGCCGCAATTTATGCCGTAACATAATGTCCACTCTCCTTCAGTGGTACTGGATCAACTCGAAGTGAGAAGCTCCAAATAGCGTGATCTACTGAAAATGCATAATGCAATGCAGGCACAACCCGCACAAGTAGAGGATTTAAAATATACACAGAAGTATCAATCACACATTACAGTAAAAAAAGAAGATAAAGCAGAGTATGCTTTACCCTCACAGGCAGTAAGAGAGATGGATGTAGCTTCCCAGTTGGAAAAATGAGCCAATGTGGAAGTGCTTTAAGCCTGCATTCTGTCTAAAAGCACCAGATGGCGATAACTGTAGATGCAGAAAGGTCCTATAGAAATCTGTGGGACAATTGCTTTCTTTGTTAACCTGTGTAAACAGTTTCCTGCTGAGTTCATGGTCTTTATTCACTCAGTTTATTTCATGCTGATTAAAAACTGTCTGATCAGCAAAGTTCAAGCAGAAGCAAAGAAGCAGAACAGAAATGATTGCTAACCAGTGGGTGACGTCGTGGTTGTTTCTATCGTTTATATACAGTCTATAGAGAGGATGGTGCATATTTAATTCTCGGTTTCATCTATTTGATCAGCAGTAATATCTGATGAATCTTGTAGCAGGCAAAGACTTTTCTTGCATATTGTGACTACGAAAGAAACCGAGTTTCCTACAGTGGGAACACATGCAGCAGTAAATTCTAATGAGAATGCTAAATGGCCTGTATTTGTATAGCGCTTTACTTAGTCCCTAAGGACCCAAAGCACTTTACACTACATTCAGTCATCCACACATTCACATACTGGTGATGGCAGCTACATTGTAGCCACAGCCACCCTGGGGCGCACTGACAGAGGCGAGGCTGCCGGACACTGGCGCCACTGGGCCCTCTGACCACCACCAGCAGGCAACAGTTGAAGTGTCTTGCCCAAGGACACAACGACCGAGACTGTCTGAGCCGGGGCTCGAACCGGCAACCTTCCGATTACAAAATGACCTGCCAACTCCTGAGCCACGATCGCCCACGAAACACGTAGATTGTTTATGTATTTTTGCTAATTAATCTTTTAGAGCGCTCACTCAGTGTCTGCAAGTCGTGCAACAGGAATATCTCAGTACATCCAATATGTATACTGTGTCTTAATCATGTTTTTATTTTATTTTGCAGTTGTCTAACGGTGTATACCCAGATTTGTATCACAAATAAACATTAGTTACATGTAGTTCTACCATCTCTTGGATATTTTTTATTATGTGTGTAATTCTGACGCTGCTGCTAAGCACAGTAAAGATGAGAGAAAAAAATAACCTTGGTTGAGCCTCATTAACCTGTAGATAGATGACAGTGGTTTAGTGGGAACAGACTGCAAGCTGTAACCCTTCAGTTTGCCCATACAGCCAGTGGAGAAAATGGCTAACAGGGAGCTCAATCAATAGGCTAAGTGTGTGTGTGTGTGTGTGTGTGTGTGTGTGTGTGTGTGTGTGTGTGTGTGTGTGTGTGTGTGTGTGTGTGTGTGTGACTTCTACTAGAGCTCGTGTGTGCATTTGCATTATGGGTGTCCGCGCGTGCACATCTCTAACCACGCACAGGCTGTCTAAATGCATATCGATCCTGAGGTGTTGTTTTGTGTAATTGATGGTCTGCCTTGTTTTAGTTTCATTAAGTGCGACACACACACAAATGATGACTGATGAAGTCAGCTGAAGCTTGATTTATCAGCACGATTTTTAAAAGTAGCCTCAGGACATCTTTTAGCTGCCGGGAATTAGACCCTGATGCATTTTGGAGAGTGCGTGAGCAGTTCCTTACTCCCGGTCCTTGTCCCCTCTGAGCCTCACGACCTCACTCACGCGACAAGGCAAAGAGAGAGAGAGAGACAGATGAAGCATCACAATATACATGCATTGGATGCTCGTATCCAACAGAGATTCACTTGCTTTATCCTTGAGCACATATACAAATATACACTCAGTTGGTCATACTGTTTGTGTTTACTGTTGTCCATAATCCCGCATCTCTTCACTGCTGTTTCAACGTTTGCCTTTCAGATCATCTCTTTGATGTGCTCTCATCATTACTTTCCTCTCATGTAGCTTTTATTTTGCTATTCAAAAGATGATTGGACTAGAGGGAGGAAGTTTTTTAATGTTTGCTGTTTCAATGTTTTCATTTTCCCCTTGTTGGAAAACCATTTATAGATCTTTAAACTCAGTCTTCCGAGATAAGCTTGATATTTGGTGGTTACGCTTTCCTACTGACAAAAAGATTACAGAACAAAATCAATCGAAATCATTTAAATCGCTGAATATATTATACAGGTTGGAATTCTTAATCTATAACTGTTGTGCACGGCCTGCACCTGTTTTATTTATTTTTTTGTGTGATGCTGGAATACAGGATATAAACAAGGGACATAGATACCCACTGACTGAAATCCCCCTTTTAAACCTTGAGATTAGCTATGCTGCAAAACAATGGATGTGACAAGAAAGTGCACGTGAAGTCGGACACTCACTGGTTGACGATTCGTGATTGAAACCTCATTAGCTAATGAATGCATAGTTTTATACTACAGACACTCAAGATTTACAAAGCTTACTTTTCCATTCAGTTTGATACAGAACAAGTGACTGAGCCCATTAACTCATCAGGAAAGTGTTTGCAGCAGTCAAGTCAGAAAGCTGTTTTCCCATAAAAGTCTGACGGACCAGAAATCTTTTTGCGACCACAACTATTACCAGCTGGAGGCCTTCCGCTAAATTTCATTTTTCTGAGCTGGAAGCTACGTCCATGTTTTACACTGTCTATGGATACCAGTTAAATACCCAGCTCTAATGTCTATGTCTAAAAATAAAGTCAACACAGAAGTGCCAAAAAACTGCAGTTCTTCTAATGCCCACTTGAGGCTGGCTTCAAATGTGGGTCAGTCCCATAGACTTCCATGTAAAAAAGACTAACTCTGCAGAATTTAAAAGCTTGTTTTTACATATTTGGATAGGTTCTGTTTTTGTAAACGCTTTGTTGCTCACACCTTTTTTTCACACCTATCTTATCTCAGGCAGAATTGAGTGTACTATGGCAGGCAGTGATCTGCTAAGCAGTTTGTTATTAAAAGCAGGTCAGGTTGTGTTCAGGATCCAGGAAACTGTGCAGCTAGTTTGCATCTCCACCAGCCTGCAACAGCAACACTGTGTCCTCATACCAGTGGAGCAAGACAAACATCTGCATATTATTTGCCTACAATCTAAGTAGCATCTCACTGCAAATCTGTCCATCAGAGTTCAAGAGCCATGCAGATCATGTTTATGTTTGCAGAATATTAAATTATTTTATATATTGTATTCAATGTTCCCTCTAAACTGCGCACGTGCGCAATTGTGCACTGCTGGCACGGTCTCTGTGCACAGAAAATCTGCGTTGCGCACAAAAAAAATCTAACCTGAATTGAAATTAAAATGAAAACTTTAACAATTCTGTTTTGCAGTGTTAGTCAGTAAGTGACTGGCTGCTCCCGTATGGGATTAGAACGATGCCACCTTCCAGCCAATGATGCGATTCTCATTCGTATATACGCAGCTAATCAACGTCGTTGTCAGGCTATGACAGCGTCCTTATGTGCCGACACCGGTGTTTTAGCTAGCAAGTGAAGCCACGTTAATGACAACGTGTACAACCATTGGAGATGTGAGCAGGACAGACGGAACAATTGACGGAAAAACTGTGGACTTTGTACCAGTTTTTAAATTGTGTTGACCGGCCATGTAAACCAGAGTTATGATAAAAATATCTAAGAAACTGTAAAAAAGGCTCGAAAGTGCTCTCCGCCTGTGAGCAAAAACAAACCCCACCCCCTGTCCCTTTCCTATTCGTCCAAAAAATGTACCATGTTGACCAATCAAAAAATGATATGGCAACGTGGCATCTAGTTGTTAAGAAACGGGGGGAAGTTTTAGGAGTGACGGCGGTGTTTTGAGATGTGAGAGATTTGCGACGTTTAGCGCAAATCTTGTGTAGTTAGTGTGTAGTGTAGTCAATCCGATTGTTCAGTGATGACGTGACGAATCCTACTTCCGGGCCTAAAGTAGTCTGCGTTTAATATGGCTTTTGTGTTGTTAACATGTTTAATGTTATGTATTTTCTTCTATTTGATCTCAAAAAGCTCCTAAAACATTCAGTGATCACTGTTGACCTCCCTCGGCTTTTATTACCACTAATCATTTATTTAAGCTCAGTCTTTAAAACCTTAGGATGTAACTACAGCCCAGCCCATGCAGCAGTATATGAATGACTAACCTCGTATTGTGGATGGGTTATCTCAGTTGTTCTCCTGGCTGAAGTTTGGTCCTTTTACAAGCATCCTGCCATGCGATTACATTTGTTCCTGACCACCGAGAACACTCACGTTAACTTTTATCGAGTAGAAAAAAAGTTAGCCTGTTTATATTATGCTAACATAGCTGTGTCGCTAGCGGTCACGTAGCACATCATTATATACCAGCTAGCCCAACTTCAGTAACCCTACAAACGTCACTGCTTTTTAGTTTTCTGTCTTCATTTATGCTGGAAGTGATAGCAGAGCTGTACGTTTTAATTTGTTTCCAAAACCCCGCAGTCAGGACATGCTATATTGTATTTAGATAGAAGCTAGCGAGCTAACTCCCTGCTAACTTCTAACTCCGTTAAATGTCATAAATTCCGTTTTCATGGATGCCTGGATGTTAAACTCAATTGTTACACCTGGTAGAGCAGAACGCTGATCATTTTATTAAAGATGAAAGACTTTAGACAGTTTTTCAACTCTCAGTAATGCCATAGTGATCGTTTGATATATGGACCTGCAGCGGAGTTTAGGTCCAGACACGGCTAGTGACGTCAGACTGAACAACCGGATAGTTTTGTTGTGTGTATCAGAACAATGAGGCGACTGCTGAATGTTACAGGTGTTACAGGAGTGATGCATCTCCTGTTGTCAGGCCTGCAGGTATCAGGCTGTTGTTCTCCTTTATCTCATAGAGGACAGAAATTATTTTTTGGAGTGGCACAAATAATTTGTCTGGCATCAGATTTGATGCAGAACAGCTGATTGTTCTGTAAATAGTTTGAAATGTTTATTTAAAAACGCCTTGGCTGCATTAAAAAAAAATAGCTGCAAAAAACGTTGTTGTTTGCCAAAGTGAGTTACTTTTTTGAAGAAGTAACTATATAATTAATTGCCCAACATTGGTCATTATATACTATATTTTGCTGACAGGACTCTCTCTCAGACCACAGACTCATAATACAAGTCAGAGCTTTATAAAAAAAAAAAGGGAAAAAAAAGAAAGTTGTGTTTTCAAAATTGGAGTTCAAGTTATTTTTACTTTCAATAGTGTTAACATGCTACACAGGCCAATGACTAGATTTTTTTAAATTTTCATTGTAAGTGGGCTAAAGCAGTTAATTAAAAGTAGTCTAACATAAATGTAAACGCTGTAATTTGATTATTTTAATAAACATGTAACTTGGATGGATGCTGGCGTGACCACAGTGCACACGTCTGATGTCGCTCACAGTGATCCAAGGGACCGCTCAGGGAGTTTGTGTGTTCGCTCAGACACATGAAAAATTAGGGGGAACATTGATTTTATTGTCACGAGGTGCGCTTAAGTTCCTTCTGCTGGTGGAAATATTCCCTCCAAAGCCTGTAAAAAAGCCTCTCAGGTCGTTTTTGCTTTATTTTAAGTTGCCACAAGCAAAGCAAGTTTGGAGAACACTGGCGTGGGTAACGTTCAGTCGATTTGTGGTCTTAGGATTTAGTGTTCTAGTTTTATTACTATTGTGTGTGGATGAGGGTTGAATCTCGTGTTTCCCGTGTTAATAAAGAAAGAGAAACCTCATCATCTCTTAGACTAAAACAAAGACTGTAGATTTCTGAAATGCTGCCACAAATTAAAATCAATAGTCCAGCTATAGTTTTACTACAGTCCATCGACAGTTCCTGTGTCTGTTTGGTAACAGCTTGGTAATCTTTGGCACTTCATTTTCAGACATTAGCACAAAATGAAATACAGTAAATTAGTATGTAAGGAGTTAACAGCAACGGCTGTTTATGGTGCTGGTGCTGGATATTATTTTTAGCGCCACCATTAGGCAAACAGAAGCACTGTTGTTATGAAGCATTTGCACATCATTAGATTTGTTGTTATACACAAGTTTACAGGTTCTCAGGGGGAGGCTGTGAAACAGCAGATGGAGAATAATAAAAATAATAAACCTGAGCAAAAAGAAAAACAATAGTCGCAGACCCCGCAGGGCTGGAACCGCAAAAGATAGAAAGAAGTAAACCAGGTCAAATTGTTAATGTTACTGTAAATAACAGATAAACACAAAGCCTAATGCCAAGACCTCCTCCCAATAGGTCTCGCACATAAACACATAATTCCCACTGTCCCTCCGTACGCTGCTAATTCAATCCTCCTTCCTTTGCTCTTTATCTTCGTTGACTCTTTTTTTCATTCCACCGTCTTAATATGTTTCTCTCAGGTTTTCTTCTTCTATCGCTCTCGTTCTCTGAGTATAATCACCATGTTATCTGAGTAAATCCTTCAGACTGAAGTCTTTTGGCTTCACGGGGATTTGTAATATTTTCCTAATTTATTTCACAATATCATGCTTTAGTTATTTTAGTCAGAGATAATGTTCGACTTTCCTATTTCTAGAGACTAAAGGGGATTTCTATAATGTTACAAAGCGCTCTGGCGAGACTGCAGCTGGATTTGCTTTCTGATTTTTTTTTGTCTTTGCAGATTTTTAGAAGTTGTAAGTAGATCCCTAAAAAAAGTAGAGTGCTATATATATTAACATGAAGCTTCATTTGGTGTAATTGGTGCTAAATCCACAATAAATAAAAATACATGTTGTCAGTGTTGCTCCTTCAGAAGCCTCGACTCATAGCCAGCTCCTTGAAAAGGCCAGCGCTGTTGTTTAGCATCTGCCTGATTCACTGCAGCTTCGTAGCCCCTCGGTAACCCCTGAGATATGCGGAATACTTGCTTCTTTCCAGCTCACTTGTTGACTGGCTTGTCTGAGTGACATTTATTTGGGGCGGCTGTGCCCTGCGGCTCAGGTGACAGAGCAGGTCGAGCAATAATCGCAGGGTTGGCGGCCTGATCCCCTGCTCCTCCTGTCTGCATGTCAAAGTGTCCTTGGGCGAGACCTGATGGGTTACCTGCTGCCTGGCCCAAGAGATGTTAAAAATAGAATCAGACTATGTGTTCATTTACACCGCTACAACACTCATTAATGTCCTATTAGAAAGACATTGCAACTATTTTCTCTCTTTCTTAAGTGAAGATCAGAATGTTGATGCCAATGTTACATTTTTACATTAAATCTAAAGCTAGAGTGAAGCTAGATTAATCAGCTACACTGACTCTTGTCATAAATGAAAAGATAGCAGATCATTACAATCAAACTGAGTCAGTCTCAGCAGACTTGACTCAGGTGGTTCCATTCTGGTTATATAATCCTGTATAAAAGCAATGTTACCAAAGCCCTGTGTCATGCTGCAGTAACATGAGTCTTACAGCAACTATGAAGTTCTTACTGGACTGAATGAATTTCTGTGTAATGTGAATTTGTGTGTATATAGATGGCAACAGAGTTTGTCAATTTATCGCAGTTAACTGTTATTGTTACGAACGGACTGCATGTCGTTGCCAGCTTGAATGCGTTCAGTTGTAAACTACTTAATGATTTTTCGTAGTTCCGCTGTTTTGCCCAGTGTCTGAAAGTGAAACTTAAATACCACAGCAATTGTATCGATCTTTGTCTTTTTTTGAAAGAAAGCAAACGGAGGTATGCTAAACCATTTTTCATATGGTTTAGTTATTCCTTAAAGTTCAAGAGCTTCCCTTGTAACTATGTCTGAATGGATTGTCAAGTAGGTTATTCCTTGACAATGCCCTCCTTGTAGCAGTATCCCAGCGTCTGGCCACTGTATTGACAAAGTGATCCCTCAGCCTGACTCTAGACTGGTGGATTTTTTTTATATATATCCCAGACCTCACTGTGTCAGTGTGTAACGCCACATCACCACGAGCCAGCCTGTGCCTGTGAAGGGATAACAACGGAAAACAGATTCCAGGTCCTGTCTGACGTTTTCACACTGACAGAACACAAAGTCCTTGTCTGTCTGAATCTGTTGAAGAACAAAGCTTCTTAAGACATCATATCCCCAGTGTAGCGACCAGGTACGTGGGTGGCCTTGATGGTCTGCCATGCAGGAAGAGCTGACCTAGAAAACAACGGCTGTCCTGTCAGGCCCTTTTCCCGGGGCCCACAGGTACGGCAGACAGGCGAAGAAAACAAAACAAAAGGAGATAAAAAATGGATGCTTACCCCCTGAGATTTATCATTTAAATGTTTTTGATGGGATGAGTCACATATCTAAGTTGACATGCCCTCAGCGCAGCTCATAGTCACATTTTTCTTTATTGTTAGGCGTTTTTTAATGACACTATTGCTTAATGCCTTTTTCTTCAGGTCAATAAAACACATTTTGAGCTTCATACTGAGGCACTTTCTTCCAAACCTGCCTCGCGTGGGAAGATTACAGTACACTACAACAGGCTTATATAATTGAAGCTATTTAATGCTATTGGCATGGCTACTGTATTTGTACTGCTTATATTTTTTAGACATAGTAGTTAACTAATTAAAGAGACTGTAGTAAGTCTCTATTGTAGCAATAGGTCTCTCCAACAGAAAACTCTACCGACTTAATAGTTCTACTTTGCTTCCATGAGCTCATGGAGGCAGCAGTAAAGTCTGCAGATAAGACGGTGACAGACTGATGCAGAGACAAAGGTGTATAAACAGTAGCTTTATTGTACGTAGATGTGACTACGCTGCATCAACTTGATAATGGCCAGCTCAGGCTTGTGGCAGACCTGAAACAGTCACGTCAAGCAATGGGTTTTTTTTGTGTACATGGAAACAAATAGTCTTGTTTTCATTACAGGCACGACTACAAAAAAGTGAGTTTTGAACTTGGGGCAACCATATTTGAATCCAAACCATGATCTTTTATTGCCTGCTTCTGGATCCAAACTACTCTGTGTTTATTAAGGCTGTTGTGTTTTTAACATGTTTTAATGTTTTGTATCTTGTTCTATTTAATCTAAACAAGCCCCTAAAAACAGTCAGTGATCACTGTCGGTTTTTATTACCACTGTTCATTTTAAAGCTCAGTTTTTAACTACAGCACAGCCCATGCAGCAGTTTGATTTACAAGATGGCGCCGAGTATGGCAGCCTCGTCGCGCGCTCCCCCAAGCAACAGCTTTTTTCTGTGTTTAATTTTACTTTTCCTTCATTTTTTCGCGAGTAGCACATGTCTCCTTGTGTACGACCGACAAACCTTACTGGACATAAAAGACGGTCTTTCTTATAACTTTCCGGAGTTCAAGTTTTGCAACACGGACGCTCCGTTCCCAGACCCCCCATTCATCTCACCTGAGACGCCTTTGTTCTCTGGCCCTGGAGGCCGCAAACGCCGACGCAGAGGGAGAAGATCTGGCGTTCTGGTTCGACTGAGACGGCGCACTAACAGACCACCGTTACCCAGTTTATTACTGGCTAATATGCAGTCTCTGGAGAACAAGCTGTGCGAGCTTCGGGCACGGATCTCATTCCAGCGAGAGATGTGGGACTGCTGCGTGATCTGCCTCACAGAAACCTGGCTATCGGACAAGGTACCGGACTCCGCAATACAACTACCGGGGTTCTCCGTGCATCGCGCGGACAGGTCACCGGATCTTACTGGGAAAAGCAGAGGCGGTGGTGTATGTTTCATGATCAACAACAGCTGGTGTGATTATGCGAACGTGCACCCGGTCAAATCCTTCTGCTCACCGGACCTGGAGTACCTGATGATTAAGTGCCGGCCATTCTGGCTACCGAGGGAATTTACAGCAGTGATTATTACGGCTGTTTACATTCCCCCACAAGCCGACACTGACCGAGCACTCAGGGAACTGTACAGCGCGATCAGCAGCGAGGAAACTGCACACCCAGAGGCGGCGTTTATCACAGCCGGAGACTTTAATAAGGGAAACCTGAAGAAAGTCTCACCCAAACTCCACCAACACATCCATTTTAACACTCGTGGAGACCGGCTACTCGACCACTGCTACACCTCTTTCCGGGATGCGTACAAAGCCCTCCCCCGCGCCCCATTCGGCCAATCAGATCACCGCTCCATCCTGCTCCTGCCCGCCTACAGGCAGAAGCTGAAACAGGAAGCTCCAACCCGGAGGGCGGTGCACTGTTGGACGGACCAATCGGAGTCTGCGCTGCGGGACTGTTTTGATCACGCGGACTGGGAAATGTTTCACGTGGCTGCTAGGGACATTGATGAATACACAGACTCAGTCTGCGGATTTATCAGGAAATGCGTGGAAGATGTCGTCCCATCCAGAACAGTTAAATCCTTCCCAAATCAAAAACCCTGGATTAACGGAGATGTTCGCGCGGCACTGGCGGCACGGAGCACCGCCTTTGCCTCCGCGAACACATCGGACTACAAACACGCACATTACCAACTCCGGAAGACGATCAAAGCAGCCAAACGTGAGTACAGGGACAGGGTGGAGCAACAGTTTGACAACCCTCGGAGTATGTGGCAGGGACTAAACACGATCACAGACTTTAGAGGGAAAACCAGCACACCGCAGACCACGGCCTCTCTGTGTGAGGATCTAAACGTATTCTACGCTAGATTCGACACAGCGAACACCATGAGATCGGACAGTGTGCGCACCGCGGATGACGTCAGTGCGCACGCTGTGTCTGAGGAGGATGTGCGGAAGTGCTTCAGGAAAGTGAACGCACGCAAAGCTACTGGTCCGGACGGGATTCCCGGCCACGTCCTCAAGTCATGCGCGGCTCAGCTGGCTGGAGTGTTCACGCACATCTTCAACCTTTCCCTCTCTCTGTCTGTAGTCCCAGCCTGCTTCAAAATGGCCACCGTCGTCCCTGTACCCAAATCCTCCACCATCTCCTCATTGAACGACTGGCGACCTGTAGCCCTGACCCCCATCGTAAGCAAATGCTTCGAGAAGCTGGTCAGGGACTTCACCTGCTCTGCACTACCCGACTCACTGGACCCTCTACAGTTTGCATACCGCCACAACAGGTCCACTGATGATGCCATAGCCCTGACACTACATACTGCCCTGTCACACCTGCAGAAGAGAGACACGTATGTGAGAATGCTGTTTGTAGATTACAGCTCAGCATTCAATACCATCGTTCCCTCGAAGCTGGACAGGAAACTGCAGGATCTAGGACTGAGCAGCTCCCTCTGCAGCTGGATCCTTAGCTTCCTGTCTGACAGACGCCAGGTGGTCAGACTGGGCAGCATCACCTCATCCCCCGTCACACTGAACACTGGTGCTCCACAGGGGTGTGTACTGAGCCCTCTCCTGTACTCACTCTACACCTACGACTGCACAGCCACTAACAGCTCCAACATCATTGTGAAGTTTGCGGACGACACTACAGTGGTGGGTCTTATCACCAATGGTGATGAGATGGCTTACAGGGAGGAGGTCAGCGCCCTGACCCACTGGTGTCAAGACAACCATCTCACCCTCAACGTCGCAAAGACAAAGGAGTTGATAGTGGACTTCCGGAGGTGCAGAGAAGTACACACCCCCATCACCATCAACGGCGCTGCTGTGGAGAGAGTGAGCAGCTTCCGGTTCCTTGGTGTACATCTGGCTGAGGATCTTACGTGGTCAGTACACACAAACAAAACAGTGAAGAAGGCGCAGCAGCGCCTCTTCTTTCTCAGGAGACTGAAAAGATTCGGCATGAGCCCCCGCATCCTCAGGACCTTCTATCACTGTGCCATTGAGAGCATCCTCACTGGATGCATCACCACCTGGTATGGCAACAGCACCGCCTACACCTGCAAAGCTCTCCAGCGAGTAGTGCGGTGCTCTGAACGGATAATTGGAGGTGAGCTTCCCTCCCTCCAAGACATCTACAGGAAGCGGTGCCTGAGGAAAGCGGGGAGGATCATCAAGGACTCCAGTCACCCCAGCCATAAACTGTTCAGACTACTTCCATCAGGAAGGAGGTTCTGCAGCATCCGGTCCCGAACCAGCAGACTGAGAGACAGCTTTTTCCATCAGGCCATCAGACTGCTGAACACGTCATAGACACCTCACCTTCACTACTGGAACTTTAACATTATGCACTCCATACTGTACAGTAATGCCACTGTTTTGCACATGTCTCAACTCTGTATATTTTTATATATTTTATTTATTGTTTACTCTATTTAATTTGTAAAATGTGTACACACACACACGTAGAAAAATATTTAGTATACACATCCAGAAATGCATATACTATTATATATTGTACATATATTTATTAGTTTCAGATGTAGCCATTCTTGTGTTTTGCTTGTTTACATTATTGTATTTTGCACAACTCTGTTGCTTGTGAAGCATGCACACAAGAATTTCACTCACATGTGCTGTACCAATGTACCTGCACATGTGATGTGACAATAAAAGTGATTTGATTTGATTTGATTTATTAATGACTAACCTCGTATTGTGGATGGATTATCTCAGTTGTTCTCCTGACTGAAGTTTGGTCCTTTTACAGCATCCTGCCATGTGATTGCATTCGTTCCTAACCATCAGGAACCCTCCTATGAATTTTTATTGAGTGGAAAAAGGTTAGCGTTCATCCTCCAGCTTCACTGTGTTTATATTAAGCTAACATAGCTGTGTCGCTAGCAATCACGTAGCACATCATTATATACCAGCTAGTCCAACTTCAGTAACCCTACAAACGTCACTGCTGTTTAGTTTTCTGTCTTCATTTATGTTGGAAGTGATAGCGGAGCTGTACGTTTGAATTCGTTTCAGAAATCTCTCAGTCAGAACATGCTATATCATGCTTAGGTGGAAGCTAGCGAGCTAACTTCCTGCTAACCTCTAACTCCGTTGAATTTAATAAATTCTGTTTTCATGGATGCCTGGATGTTAAACTTAATTGTTACACCTGGTAAAGCAGCAACGCTGATCATTTTATTAAGATGAAAGATTTTAGACAGTTTTTAACTCTCAGTGTTTGTTTGACTTTGGGACCTGAAACAGAGTTTGGACCTGGAAACGGCTAATGACTTAAAGACTGGATAGTTTCATTTTTTAACTGAATCTTAAATGCAACCTTTTTTTCTTTGCCTAAACCTAAACAAATAAGATAAGAAAAATTATATCTTATCTCTAAGTTGGGAAATTCCTTTGTAGGTAACAATGAACTTAAATATAGCAAACATGTTGTAGGCTATTAATAAATGGGCTTATAGTTCTTGAGTTTTCCTTACACACCTCAGGTGTAAGGAACAAGGACAAGCAGCAGGACAACCTTTGATGGGTCAAGGTGTCCAGCATATAGTGTCCTGTGTCTGTTGACAGAGGATGTGAGATTGTGAGGGACTCTGCCAGGCCCTGTTGCAGCATTAGTTCTAAAAATCATGCCCCGCTGGCTCTAGTTTAAACCTAATGTGAAGCATGTGGTCTGAGTCTGCAGGTATTGTTCAGACTTTCCGAAGAGCCATTTCATGTAAATCATTGTGAAGCTGGGCAGATCTTGGATGATGGTTTTTCCACTAACAGCCCTGTTTGGGGCTCAGACACAGATCCAAACCAGGCTATGATCTCAAACCTCAACATTAACTCAGTAAAACATCTGTAAAAGGCCTGTGGCAGAGACTTTTGCAATAACAGACATCTTCATTTTCTCAAGAAGAGTCTCTTTTGGCATTTTAAGAGCATCTGTTCATCATTGCTCTTAAAAGTAGAGCCCGTAGACAGTTACACAGCTCAAGTACTCATACATATCTCTGCTGAATCATCTTGCTTTCCACTGTCAAATTCGATGGGAGTGTAAGGTTACGCAGGAACTCAATAACCGTGCCTTTTGTTTTAGACACTTTGAGATTGAGGTGATTGCTTTTCCACCAGGAAGCCAAAGCACCACTGGCACTCAGGAGCCTCTTAAATGCGTTCAGGATTACGCTGTCATCACAGTCTTTCAGACGACATATCGGGCTCTGTGCTCCTGCAGTCATCTGTATGCAAAGTAAACAGAGGCGATGATAGTACAGAACCCTGAGGGTTTTTCTGTAGTGACAGATGTGATAGCGATACAGTGTGTAAAGTGCCCATTGAATCTGACCCGCTGTTAGAAAAGACTGAATCCACTGGATCAGCAGAGGGTTTACATTCAGCCTAAGAGCTGTAGGCACAATGGACTTCCACCACTTGAGAAGTCAACAAACGGCAGCCCGGCCCGGCTTTTATTTGAGTGAATGAGTGGGGGTGATACCTGTGTCACCTGCGCCTGTCTTAGCCGTAAGCACACTGAAGTGGGTTCATGAAGCCACCAGCTTTGTACTGTAGCCTCTTAAAGAAGTTCATACCTGCTGAAGGTAGAGCCATCGGGGATAAGATAAATGACAAAAAATTTCCATACACCTGCAGATTAACGTGTTCACAGAAGATCCCTGACAGCTGTCTGTATTAGACTCCCAGCAGCTGCCTGGTCAGCGTCGCTGGTCTGTGCGCTTCACCGGGGTTTTTGTGTTTGAAATGTCTCTGCACTTTCTCTATAAATTACACTCTGTGGTGTAGGGGATAAAATAAATAAATAAAAGTTCCCAGAAAGGTCATTTCTTTTATTTTGTGTCATTGAAATGACTCTAGTCCTGCCGCTCTGTTGAGCCCTATACTTTTTTCCCCATTGCAGTGATGCATGGACTGCTTATATTGCTACACTGATTCAGGATGCACTAATTCAATTTGGCCTGCTGTGGTACTAACAGCCCTGTGTATGTCAACTGCAAACTATATTAATCTTACATTGCATTTAATTTATTTGCATATGATAAGTGTGAATGTTGCACATCACATCAGGTCTGTTTGGCAGATTCAGGTGCAGCACGCATCAGGTGGGAAATCAAAATTGCTGATGAGGCTACGTAAACACTGCTCAGCTGTCACCACTAGCACTGATATCAAACTGATTGCTTAAATACTTTTTAATAATTAGTTTTAATACTTGACTATGTAAACATACTTAAGTATTGAGTTATTGATTTGTGTGCATGGTGATCTGAGGGAAATTGGGAGGTCGGCAGTGGCAGGGTACAGATAAACAGTACTTAATCTGGAATTGCCTTTAAACAGTACATTAACATAATATAAGCAGAAAATACCTTTCAACATTGTTTTATATACAGTGCAAATGTCTCAAACCTCGTCTCAGTGTTTTGTACTTTGGTTCAAGGAGCCCGGCTTTCTTTCTTTCTTTC
Organism: Astatotilapia calliptera; assembly: GCF_964374335.1. NCBI lineage: Eukaryota > Metazoa > Chordata > Actinopteri > Cichliformes > Cichlidae > Astatotilapia > Astatotilapia calliptera. The sequence goes on from NC_137423.1 coordinate 21,155,210, forward strand.
TTTCTTTCTTTCTTTTTGTACCTGACCATTTTCAAAGGAACAGTTTGAGTTTGTTGGGGAGCTAAGTCACTTAGCACTGATCTATGAATCGCTGAAGCGTAAAAGAGGCAACTAGGTCAAGGGATGAACCACTGTTGTGTCTCCAATAGCAGCCTGTCGAAAAAAACCACATAATTTGTTCCCAATTTAAATGAATCTATGAAAGAGTCCAAAGATAAACCAGTTTTACAGGGGAAAAAAATTATGTTTTTGCAACACCAAAGTGATGATGATGATTGCATCAAGTCTTTTGCACAGTACTGTATACACTGAACATGCAGTGCATATGAGAGTAAAATATGAGATGGAACCACAGTGAATTATGATGCTGCTCTGCAGTACCTCTAAGCTGTATGGAGCAATACTACAGCTAATGCTGCATGGGCTTCTTTCAGCTTCATTTGTTTTGTGTTGATGTTCTACGCCTTTATAATTTTCCTTCAGTATTAACTGCTTTAATCCATCGTGAAACAGCAGAAAGAGTTAGCATTTAGCCAGCTCAAAGACTGCATTTGTTGTTATGGCGATGACAGTGGAGCTTAAAGGTGAGAGAATATTAAAATTACAATTTTCAGGTGTCCAGAACATGTAACTCGGATGTGTAATTAAACATTTATACACAGCCTGCAGTATCACTAAGATCATATCATGTCAGTGTTTTCAGAGCTTGAAAAAAAAGGTTCACTCTGTTATGGCAATGCTATTTGAACATAGGGGAAACATACTTTTAAATGTTTATAGTATAACTGTGTTTAAGGTGTATAACTGTACATTGACATATAGACGATGCATTTTAACTATGGCCCATAGACCTTAACAGAATGTCTCTTACTTTAAGAGAAGTTAATCACGTCTGGTTTCTGTTGTGATGTGTAATACGATACAGCAGACTCCCTCCTGCTCAGCTTTGAATCCAAATTAAAACTGATGCATGGATCCTAGGGTAAAACACTGGCTGCTTGTAATGAGCAGGTAAATGTCTATTAAATGTCTGTGTCTGTTAAGCCCATTGTATTTCTGCCCATCAAAAAGTCTGCGCATGTGCGAATATATCGCCCATTGTTGATTATTGCACTGTCGATTGTCGGTTGGAAGATTTTTACATATCGCCCAAACTTAGTAAACACACTGTGTTTTTATCAGTTCAGTTAATTATAAAGTGCTTCTTTTGTTATTAGAACAGGATTCATCAAGAGATTTGCCAGCTTACGAAAAACATCCTGCAAATAATCTATGTAAAGTTACACACATACATTAATTTAAAGTCATCAGAAGTCCAGGATCACAGACGTCTATATTAGCCACAGCATGTTGTTTAGCCAGTGTATGTCGCAGCAGTTGATATGTTAGAGAGTGTGTTAATGGGTGTGTGTTTGTGGGGTTATTAACATTTCCCACAATGAGAGAATGCTGTTTCTCATAGCTGGCATACGTGTAACGCCACAGAATAGTGTGCAGCGATTACAGCCAAGACCAAATGGCTCGAGGTAAAATCTCTGTGGTACAGACACCGAGCAGCTGTTAACCCTTCATGTGCCGGGGACGGATAATTGGCTGGAAAAGCCTTTGTCTGAAAACGAGGAGAGAGAGAAGAAGGTGATGTGGAGGCATGTTTGCAGCGTGTGTGTGTGTGTGTGTGTGTGTGTGTGTGTGTGTGTGTGTGTGTGTGTCCTTGGGGGTCTCTCTATCCATCTTTCTCGCTCTCACTCTCTGGTCCGGAGCTTGTTACCATAGCAACATAGAAGAAGAGGTAATGCTGCCGGAGTCCCAAAAATTGTATTATCTTTTTCAGACACACACTTGCATGCACACACACACGCGCACACACACACAAACACATGCTGCTCCTTCGTCTATCTTGTGCATATACAAACTGGCAGGCAGTCGTTGTGTGTGTGTGTGTGTGTTTATCTGTGTGTGTCCGGTACAGCTTGTTCATGCTGGCAGGCAAAAGCATGCAGACACACACACAGAGAAAGAGAGAGATCGGCTGAAGGAAAAGCAGGACAGGCGGAGTGTTGCAGCAGAGTAGACGAGGTCATGTAAGAACAGCATGATAGTTTATTTATGCCACTGTGGGGAGATAATTGGCTTTTATTCATTCATTATTTCTTGTGTTTTCTCAAGTTGTCAGCCTATTGTACAACAGGTAGATCTGACTCTGCAAGGCGCCATAAAGCAAGGTTAGCTGGCACTACAATAAAACAAGGAAAAGCACTCTGTGGCTTTGTGATGTGGCTCATTAGTACATATTGATACTATACAGGAGACAATAATAGCCAACAGTAGCTGTGACTAAATATTTACACTCAAACTGTTAGCTGATGATATTTAATACAACATATTAAGTATCTAGCTTTAGTTTTTTATTCAAAGAAATTTAGGTTTGATCAGCATTCAAATGAAACCAAACAGGAAAAAGTGATGATGACAGTTTGGGGAATTACAGAGAAGAGTACGGCTAGAAGAGCCACCACTTCAATCTCATTCCGTCTTGGTTTCAGATTGACAAATTTAGCATGTGGCTAGTTGACACAGTGAAGCATTTAGCAGCTAAACAAGCTATTTTCCTCCACAAGATGGTGAAGACCGAATCTGAGCCAAAAACTGGCTGCGTATTGGATGTCTGCCACCCATTGAGAGAGATGGATGGTGAATACAGGCAGCTGTTTCCCAACATGCTCACCATATCTGCAATAATGACTCCAAAGAGTTAACTTGTCGTTATTGTTATGGTGCACATAGGCGGAAACAGATTTTTATCTGATGTTTATCTATGACATGCCTAAACATGATGCAATGACTGAGACATCACGATTGTGAAATGCAGTTGTTGGTATCAGTAATAGTGGAAGTACACAATTCTCAATCCCCAATGAAACTGTATGTTTTTGCATATAATTAAACATAAATTTCGTTATTAAAAAGTCAGCCGTTGATTTAAAATACTATTATACATTGTTCAAAAGACACAGAATTAAATGTTAGTTTCTTAGTGTAGCCTGCTAACAGTATGAGGGACTGCATAATGTTAGCTAACTTATGTTAGCCTAAGTGTTAATATAGCATTAGCCATTGCAAACATTTTCATCTTTGACGCGTTGCTGATTTCACAATAACAATGAGAGCTATTTTAAAAATATGGTAATTTCACCATCTTCCAAATGTAATTTTTGCTTGAAGGCTTCCTTCTTGTTCTTCTTCGGCCTGTAATGATAGGTAAAACACCTGTAATCATATTCTGCCCCCATTAATTCTGGAAAAATTGGTACTTACCATGCTAAAAGTAAAAAAAAAAATTAATAAATATATATATATACTATGGCACAATCCACTTTGTATTGTCTCTGTCCTGTCTTTGTTTATCATACTGTTAGTATTGTTTAATTATCATTATAGTATTGTATATTTAGTAATTAGTACCTTTTTTTATCCCTTAAATTCTTAGCATGTTATTTATTTGTAATTCCTGGTTTTATATCTCTTGGAGATATATCCTTTATATATTTATAAATGCACGATGGGGGGCTTGGGGTGAAACAGCATTTCGGTACACTGTATACTGTGTATACTGCTGTATTGACAATAAAGCTCATGAATCATGAATATACTCAGAATATTCAGAATTTTGGTATTGAAAGGTATTGTATAAATACTGGTTTTGGTGACAATCCTAATGACATAAAATCAGAGAAGAGTCACAGGTCCACTGACGACAGTGACAATTAGTGTCTGTTTAAGTTAGTTAACAATATTGGTCATACTGGTTATTGGTTACATACTACACAAAATCACACTTCGACTTCCTTTTTTGTAGTTTTAATTAAGGCCAACAGTTCATATTACTCATATGAAGTAATATGAACTGAAACTCGATGAACTGAAAGAAGACCATTAGTGGACCACACATAACATTTCAGGTACATTTGCAACCTATTTGTAAAACTGCCAGAAGAGTTGACCTATTATGATGTTCTTGTTGGTTTTTCTGGAAACTACTCAGTCAGGTTTACAGTAGACAATAAAAGTTACTTAGTTATGTTTAGAAAGCCGCTCACTTGCTAGCTGCTAAAAAGCTAAGGCATAGGATCAAAGACTGTGTGTGTGTATATATATATATATATATATATATATATATATATATATATATATATATATATATATATATGCCTGAAAGGCATAAATCAAAATGTATAGAACTGAGAATTGATTTTTTTTTTTTTTTTTTAAACAATAACAGCACAAAACTGGTCTACAAAATACTGACTGACCACTGGGATTACATCTATCTATTATACACAGTATATGTCTAAGAATATATACATTTCCATGTTTTTCTGCAAAGGAAATCTACCAAAAGCCAGGTATGGCCTGCTGTCACAGCTGTGGGGAATGCAGCTGTTTAGACTGACTACTCTCCCTGTGGTAAAACACTGAAATTAAGAATTTGTTTCCATGAAAAGATGCTATTTTATTGTGCTTTCATGTAACCAAAAAAACTTAAAATATGTTTTTATTACCGTTGAAAATCTGAAACACACTTCACTGATGACCCAGCAGGTTGTGCCTGCCTGTAATCACCACGGGTGTGTTTCCCCGTACCTTTTTAAATTAAAGAGGGACCTGTTTGTCATCACTCTGAGTGACAGAAGTGAAACGGTGCTCTGTCACTGCAAAGGAAAATGCCTCTGAAATTAACATCTAATATGATTACAGCACAGAGTTTATGCTTTTTAATATTAATATTAATAAGTTTTATACAGATGTGCTATAGTACCATTTAAGAATGATATCAAAGCGTGCATATGTTCAGTAAAAGGTCAGTCTATGTCTTCATACACAAAAATACTGACAGTATTTCTATCAATGTGCATATATGAGCTAAAAACGTATGACATATTCAGAGCCCTGGCACACTTGTGTTTGCACATGTAAATGTGAAAGATGAAAGCGTGAGGATTACACGGCTGTCTTATCAATTAAATTTCATGAATCGCATAATACCTTGACTCGGGAAGCTTAGAAAATGTCAGCGGCGTGCGAACGATCGATGCGCTGTCGAAGTGCCTGAGACACCGTCAGAGGGTCCCAACGCCGCTGACAAGCATGTGACATCACATAATGTCTGAGACAGAGATCATAAGCGTGATAATGGCCGTGATTACATTAGTAAAGCTATTATGTTTTAGATGACAGATCTCATTAACATATAAACAGCGCTGTGGAAATTAACAGGCCCACACACACACAACAGGGTGTATGTGTGCAGGCATGTAAGGGATTATAGGATACAGATATTAACAAACATAATGCCATTGGACATGGAGACACACACAAAACACACACACAGATATATATATATATGTAGTACATGTGTGTATTCTCGACAATTACACACACATATCTCTGAAGTTCATTTTAGCCTGATTAAATGTAATTTCCCCAAAATGCACCTGTTTCCCTCTGAGTCATTTTCTTGAAATCGTGACACACCCCCACCTACACACAGACACACACACAGTGTTTATGTTCATGTGAATACGGGAATGGTCTGTAATCTTTCTCTGTCTCTTCCTGCCCTCATGATAAACTGCCTGTCTAACATTGTTTTCTTATCGCTCTGTGTGTGTGTGTGTGTCTTCGTGCATGTGTGCTTATAACACAAGTGTGTATGCCTCTTTTTTTTGGTTTGAGTGCATGAACACCTAATGAATGTTTTTGAGAAAGACGGCCAGGGATCCTGCATGCATGCGCGTGTGTGCGTGTTTATTTTAGCCACGCTGAGTCTCCAGAGCCGAGCTCTCGGAGCATTTGGAGGCAAACATTAACATCACCAGATGCCTCTGTCTGACTCTGTCTTTTCCTCTGTGTCTCAGTCTGCTCGCCCCATCTTTTGTCCTTCTCTCTAACCTGTTATCTGATCACTCGTTGTTTCTCTCGCTCTGATTTTACAGAAGGCAGGATGTAGTTAACTGTGTTCAGTCATTATCTAATTAACTAATTTAGCAAACATTAATTCTTTCTCATCAGCTAAAAGTGTGCAGATTAACTATGGACGTATGTGTGTGAAAGGAGTGGTGATTTTTTTTCTTCGTTAAGTGAGTATTAAATTATTAACCCCTCATTACCAGGTGAAAATCAGGAGATAAAGGAAGCTCTAATCGTTGATCTGGCTAATCAGGGAACAATCAGTTTTCCTTTCAAGAGACAACAGAGCAATCAGCATTTTCTTCACACTGTTATGTGTGATTTTTGTGTCTTTGAAAAAATTGCACTGCCACATTTGAATGTTTGGAGCTACGGTGTCATTGTTGCCGCTGCACACTCGTTTTTTCTTCCCCTTTCCGTTGATTTATGTCGTACTTTTAAAGAAGTCTGTTCGATTTGGAAGTCACTGGGTCTGCTCCCACATGGAAACATCCTTCAGGCAGACTTGGGAGTTGCACATCAAAGGCAGACCACAGAAAGAAATCTTGAAATCTTATGATGGGAAGTAGCCCTCTCTGTCGTGTCAAAACATTAGCGGATCTCGGTGTAATCAGAGTTCATTGTGAGTGTGCAGAAGACACAATGAAGGAGCCACTAATGACAATTGTGACACAATAAAGGACCCACGCACACAGCGGTGTAGGTTGAGTGCTTGCTGGGGAGATGATCAGATGATGGAGGTCAGCTGTGTGAGTCAGCTGACCCTGACACCACACTCTGAACCCTGTGCTTCACCCCTCCCACGCAGCTGAGCCACAAACCATACCCAGCCACATACCCCCATCGCCCAACTTAGCCCTGGGAGCCATCCGGCCTAGCATAGAGAACCCTGCATGAACGCTGCCTGGCACTGCTCCATCCACTGGACCAGATCTGGTCAGATGTTTCAGATCAGATCAAGGGGCTGATTAGCTCCTCAAAGCTGGGCACAAAACAGCCAACCCCAAGAACCGCCTCACCTCTTTTTTGGTCTTGGGATGTGGAAAGGATGCGATGGCTGCTGTTTTACCCATCTGCCAGTAGCTCTTGGTTAAATCCAGTGTCGTGAAAAAACAAACAGTCCCAAACTGGTCCAGGAGCTCGTCGACCGGGGCATGGCATAAGCATGAGACTGTGATACAGAATCCTATGGACCCGTCTTTCTTCACCACAAAACTATGGAGCCACACACACACTGCACTGTATGACTTTTCTATTAATCCCAGCTTTAGCATTTCAGCCAATTCCCACTGAACCATCTCTTATGCTCAGGTGACCGATAGGGTCGTGAATGCACCGTCACACAAGGGCACGTTTTGAAATGCTGCTCTATGAGATTGGTACAGCTGGGGGAGAACATATCTACAAAAACACTATTGCAATGTTCTCTGTGCCTGTGTGAGATGGTCATCACAATAGAGGGAGGCAGGAGTGGTGGAATATGGCACCCCTGACTGATCTTTCACCTACACCAAGCTCACTAGATGAGCAGTGTGGCTCCCCGCCATCCGTCCACTTCATATTCTATGCCACCCACTCGCTGTGTGACCACAAAGTGTCCTTGCCACTTAGGGAGTATCTTTGAGCTGGAAGAAGGGAATTTTACAAGCACTTTGTCTCCTGGTGAAAATTGCCCGAGTCTAGCCCCACTGTTGTATAGGCGCTACTGGCGTTCCTGGGCCTGGAGCAAATTTTCTTGTGATAATCACCCCAAAATGTGCAGTTTTGCTCTCAGGTCCAGGACGTACTGAATTTCATTGTTACCTGGGCTTGGAGCTTCCTCCCAGTTTTCTTTAACTAGGTCCAACACCCCCAGCCTTTTCCAACAGTAATTCAAAGTGAGAAATCCAGTAGAGGTCTGGGACCCCTCCCACACTGCAAACAACGGAGTGTCTAACCAGTGATCCCAATCAAGTTCATCCTTGTGAATCAACTTACGAATCATGGACTTTAAAGTCTTATTCAGCTGCTCCACCAACCCGTCAGCCTGAGGGTCGTAGACGCTGGTCCGACTCAGGAGGTGACTTGAAACACCATCTGCACCACACTCTTTGCAGATATTGTGCACAGCAGCAAGGCTTTTGAGTAACACATTGCATAATCCACCAGAACGAAAACAAAGCAATATCCCTGTGCACACCCCATGAAATGACCCAATGAGGTCCATGCCAATGCACTCCAAGGGGACCTCAATTAATGGTAACGGACACAAAGGCGCCTTTGGAATTGATTTCTTCAATGGCCAGTCCAGGCAAGACGTGCACCATCATCACACGAACCCACCCAAATGCCGGGCCAATAGAATCGGGCCATTGTTCGCTTCAGAGTTTTATCATATGCCATATGCTACGCCTTGTGTTTATAACCTTAGGTACCAACAACTTGGTGTTCTCCTCTTCTGTGAGCGTCATGACTTACTCTATAAAGCCTATCTTTAATCGATACAGAATGCGGGTAGGCCAGCTCTGCTTCATGCGCCATGTGACCATCAGTTCTTATGACAAAGACTGAGCATAGGGTGTCATCACAAGACTGCTCTAGTGGGAAATCTCCCATAGAGTGAATTACTGGAGCCAGTTGGGCTCAGGAGAAGGCCCTTGTATATGATTTCCAGCTACACTATAGGATATTTGTGCATGTATGCATTCATGCATCTAACTTCCAATCAATCAACCTTCAGCAATGCCCTGGGCCAAACCAGGGTCTGGTGGACCAGGGTCTGCATAGAGCCAGAGTCCACTATAGCCTGACGTATACTACCTTGGCTTGTTAAAGGTATGCTGCAATCTATTCTGAAATCGTTGGCCAGGGTCACGGTGGAGTCCAGGCCAGGGGCAGTGGACCAACTTTACTCCTGATGCACAGATGGCAGCTCAGCCACCATCTGGGCAAACACCTTAGATGACGAGGCCACCAGGTCCGCCACACGTGGGTTTTGACGCCACTGTGACACGATAAAGGACCCACATACACAACGTTATAGGTTGAGTGTTTTTATTTTCAGACTGTCTTTGCGGCAGCTTACTTGTTGCCCTCCTACTGCTTCACGTCACGTACAGTTCTGTGTTCTGGTGCAACATACTCAAATGGGGAGATGTGATTAGATAACGGAGATCAGCTGTGTAAGGCAGCCTCCCCCGATGCCACACCCTGAACCCACTGCTCAACCCCTCCCGTGCAGCTGAGCCACAAATCACACCCCACCACTGGTAATTCAGCTAAATAAGAATGCAACTTGTGACTTTCTTCTGAATTTGACAACAAGGTGCTCAGGTCCTGTTGGTGCAAAGCAAAAGCCAAAATCCTCACCCTGCCACCTCCGTGCTTTACAGCTGGTATGAGTCCTCCTCTACGGTGCCCTAACTACACGCGTAGGCAGCCTGCTTCACAGAAGTTTAACACGAATGACTACTTGACCGTCGGAGCTGTCCATTTCCGTAACCGTGTATAATCCAGGCTTTATCCTTCAGCTACTTACGCTTCAGTTTCTATGGAAGCAGTAAGGGTGTACTTAGTTTTTCCTAGTGAAAGTAAAGGCTTTCCTTTTCACATGACTGCTGTATGTGAGGCTACAGCATCCTCTGACATTTAACATTAATGGATTCTACCCTTTGAAGTTTGTGGCCACTGTTACCACTACTGAACAATGTTTGTATCACTAGGTCACCATTTACTTTGCATCGTGCACGCACATGAGATGTACGTCCCTGGCGTGGGTTTTATTCAGTTTAACAACAGCTGTCAGTTGTAATTCACTTGCACAGGCAGCAGAGAAGCCTTAAAAACAGTAGCTGGCAAGCTCTGCACTTATTTTACCGGGACACTTAAAAATCATTGTCAAGCAGTCCTTCAACAGTCAGTCACTAAGTAAAATTCAAATCATTTTCAGTCAGCCAATCAATTACTCAATTTTTGTCCACTTGTTAGATGTTTTTAGCAGAATAATTATGATTACTTTGTTAAAACTTTGTTAATTATTTGAAACTTTGTTGCTCACTTCTGGTGTAATCAGAAGGTTCAGGATATGAAAGCAAACATGTTTGCTGTGAAGCCAAACAACCTCATTTAAGGTTTCAAGGAGAAAAGCATGGCGGCATATTCAGCTTAGACATGTGATCTACTGTATGTAACTGCAAAAGCACGGCTGTGAAAGAGTGATAAAAGCGTCCTTTCATTGAGCTGTGATAGAAAAAAAATAAACCCTGCTTTCATTTAAAGTTATGTTAGTTAATTTGCTAACTTTGCCAATCATCTTCATACACCGGTGACACAATTTGCCGGTTGTATAAATTGGCATCACAATAATCGACAGGTAAAATCTGGTTAATCACCCATATGGAAAAGAAATAGTAAAAACTTATATGTGATTACTCATGAAAGTGGCCACTTTCATGAGTAAATCATACAAGGCTTACATGATTTACTCATGAAAGTGGCCACTTTCTCATTACTTTCATACATTGTTTTAATAAGTATCCAAAACATACAAGTTTCATTATATAATTTTTCAAGGGATCTTATATCTGTTTTCACTCTTATATGCTTTTCATACAAGTTTCACACAAGACAGATACAAACTTTATAAGATTTATATATATCTTTTCCATATGGGCAGTCCTGTTTAAAGACACCTCTCTCCAGTGCACCAAGCTGCATTTTTACAAAACCTGTGAAAATCCTTTCCAGTCTTTTATCTGGCCATTATTCAGCAGCACCCGATTAATAAGGAGTACATGTTCCATTATTAATGCAAACAGTAAGAATCTTCACAGCCGAGCTGTGAATTATTACACATCTTTGACAATGCTCCTCTTGTATTCTGAAAGAAGAATAGGTCATCATCACTGATGTGCACTTGGAAAAGAATGAAAAGACTCCAGAGAGAATCGAACCTTTTCAAAATCATCGCTTTCCGTGTTTTTAACACCGGAAAACTGTGAAAATATCTCTCGTGCAAATAAAGCCAGATAATTCAAATTGTTTTACATTGTAAAAGGCTGCGTTATCATGAATCTGATTATTGTACCGGGAGCGGCGAGAAGCCCCTTTCGGACATTTACAATGAATCCTGGGATGTGTCGGTCGGAGAGAGGTGAAATGAGATGGCGTGAGAATGGCCTGTAGAGTCACTAGAGTCTGTGTTTGCTCTGACAATGATTCTACTCAAAAGTGTTTGCACTCGGAAATGTGCCTGAGTGGCCTGTTTTCATTGTATCACACGCACTTCAACAGCTCGCTCTCGGCCTCTCTCCCTTCCCCTCTCTCTCGCTTTAATCTTTTGTTTCACTGGGCTCCAGAAAGCCATTATGTTAGAGTACCTACAGTGATGAAGACACCATTTAATACCCAAGAACACACCTTTTTAGGTTCACGTTGGGGAAATGCTCATTTATTTTAAACAAGTTCACTGCTGGTTAGAAAACACAAAGATCCCAAATACACAGGCCCTGCAGTGACGGGCCACTATTAGTTGTGTTAAAGTGACAGCTCTGAGAACTAAATGGGAAACATCCTAACTAAAAACTCTGTTTTCATTTAAAACTTGCCCTTTAAAAATATATTGTGATTCTCCAGAGAACAGAATTTAAACCTTTGCAGAAAGATTAAAATCCAGCATTCATTCAAAGCACAGCAGCTTTTGTTCCCGGTGATTTCCCAATAGGAATTTTAATTTATGTGCCCAAAAGCTCAGCTGCTGTTTGCTTGTAGAGAAGAATTTAAGAACATAAGACTATGTAAAAATCAACATGACAGATCATAAAATAAGCAAATAATGAAGTAATCAGTCCCACAGATGTAGATTTTTTTCTGTTTCCACAGCTAAAGAGAAGGTAAAACACTATTTATTTATTTTTTTAGTAATGCCAGTTTTTCCGTTAGATCAACTGCAGGTGGTTGGCAGGGGTGACACCACCCCCAGTGCGCACGATGAGAAGCTGTTAATGCACTTAAAGTAGACTAACGAGTTGTCATCAGCTCCTGTTGCTATCTTCTCCCCATTTTGCCTCCACACACACACACCTCGCCACACACATACACAACACACAAAGCTTGACCATAAATGACTGGGAAATGCAGTAGAGACTTTTAGTTTTTGCTATAAAATCCACAAAATGCTGTTTTGAAAAGAGGGCACTAATGAAGAAACACTCACATACACGTTAAAAAGTACTGTGAACATGCCATCACTGTCCTCTCATTACAAACTGACAGTAAAATAACCACCTTAGTAAAACAAGCAAAGTAGAACATCATATTTGTAATTTAATATTTTCTGACCATGTTAACAGCAAGCAGGGGCAGCCACACCACATAACCAATGGTGAAAGCATATCAAGCATTCTAACTAGCTTGTTTGCATAGCCAATTTAGATTCACCAATTAATCTAACGTGGACGTCTTTGTAACACGTGGGAGGAAGTTTAAGTTCACAGAGAAAACCCACACAGGTACAGGTTAAACATTCAAGCGGCACACACAAAAAAGGCCCAGGCAGCTTTCAAACCAGGAACCTTGTTATTGTGCACCAACAGTGCTAGCTACCACAGTAGCTAGTAGCCGCTAGTTTTTCTACCAGAACTTCTTTTTTCTTATTCATTTTGTCCTAACAAAGAGACATTTTGGTAGCAACAGAGCTAGGCTTCTAAAATGGCTAGCTGTGACGCAAAGTCTTGGGAATTGTAACTGATATCAACACAGTTTTACTTTCAGCCTCAGATGTCCCATTTGCTATTTCCGAAATAAACACATGATTAGAACATGCGAGTTGACGGCACTTTTTTTTCTACCCACACAACAAAAGAAAAGGAAGAAACGCTTTGAAAATGTGTACATATGTAAATAGGAGAACTCTTTGAGTTAATGTGTGATTTCTATACATTTGTGTGCCTGTGTGCACGAAAGAACAAAGCAGCAGGGTCCTCTGATGTTCTTGCTCTGTCCATCAGTGTCACGTACACGGGTTCGTGTGATGTGCATGAAAACAAACCCAGAAGGTAACAATGCATTTAAGGCTTTGTCTCATTAGAATACCTGCTCTCATATCAAACACACACAGAAACATGAAATAAAAACTGATTTCTGATATCGTCCTTCTTCCCGTCTGTCCACATACAGAAACCTGAAAGCTGTACATTTTTGCATTGATGGCATCCTGGATGATCTTCTTCTCCTCTATTTATCCAGGAATGCCTGCTGATATTCCTCTGATGTCTAATGCCGTCTGAATGAGCACCCAAACCTGAAAACACACACACACATGCACACAAAAAAATGCGTCGTTGAACTGACACTTCAAACAAAGCTTTTGTCTGCTGCCTGACAGCTATTCCTCTCTCCTTCCCCCTCTCCTCCTCTTCCTCCTCCTCTCATTATCCCCCTCACTTCTCCCTGTCATTCCAAAACACTCGTTCTACCCCCTCATTCCCTCGCTGTCTCCCACACACACGCCACAAATGCATTGAAGGGTTTATTCCTAATTGAGCTGCCTGGTTAAATGCAGGTTAAATAAAATACAAAGAATAAAAATATGACGGGCATTTTACACCACCACTCGAGCTAAAGGTGTAATTATCGGCGGCATTTAATTTCTAGGAGCAATAGATTAATACGATGATTTATTTTAAAGCAAATTGTCGTAATGACTTCATTACTCGCAGAGGTGTCAATGATAAAAGCGTGGGTTAAAACTTTGAAGTAAAATGAAAACAGAATCCCTCGCCGGTTTTGCAGTCGTGTTCGACACTTTTGTGAACACAAACAAAGCTCCATTGTGTACGGTGACAGGGGGATTTTACACTCACTGGAACAAAAAAATTCCAGCGCTCACTTCTGTTATAGAGTTCAGCTGAAGCTGAAGATGTCTTAGAGCTTGCACTGTTCGGTTTAACCAATCTGGGTGAAGCAATGAGAGTCGCTGGTTGTCGAGGAATCTGCCATTTACAGCGAATAGTTTTTGCAGGTTGGTTGGAATAAACTATCAAGTTGCTGTGATGATGCTGAGCGAGAAACTTCGGCCTAAAAACTTACATCAAAATTATTTCTCTGATGTCTACATGATTGGGATTGATGTCCCCAACCGTAGCCCTGATCCTGTGAGACAAAGAAAAATGTACTTTTGTGGACAAATGTTTACATTTACTTCAAATGACTATTTCTCTGTTCCCTGATTCCCATGAAGATTTTTAAAAGAGCGACAGAATGGGGTTAGAGTTGGGGTCGTCATTGATAAGTTAGACCAGCGGTCCCCAACCTTTTTTGCGCCATGGATCGTTTAATGTCAGATAATATTTTCATGGACCGGCCTTTAAGGTGTCACGGATAAAGACAACAAAATAAAATGATACGACCAAGACAAAAACTGTGCTATTTTGAAAATATAATAATAAACGTGAATTCACTGTGTAATTGTGTAACTTTATTAGCAGTGACCTCCTGAAATGCACCAACAACATTGAGAGTAACATCCTCCTCTCTGGTCGCTATGGTAACACGTAAATATTTCTTTTAGAATAAGACACACAACTGCAACACGGGAAACGACCCAGGGAAGCTGAGTTAACGATAAAAACCCTGAAAACCACAAATTTCACACCCGAGACTCAACTCTTGCAGCCTGGTACCAAACAACTCACGGACGGCCCGGGGGTTGCTGCTGAGTTAGACCTCAGAGGGTTAAATCAACAATGCTAAAAGTAACATGTGGAGCAAGTTTAACCAAGCTGCGTCAGCTTGAACAAATCATTGTAATAGGGACTGTCAATTGTAGAAACAGCTTATAGACCATCATTAACCCTCTGATGTCTACGTCATCGTCTAATGTTCCCAACATTAGTCCTGGATCCCTAAACTACGTTTGGGAGACAATCAAGCAAAACGTAGTTTTTTGGAAGGATGTGGATGTTTCAATGCAGTCTAGTTATGTAATGTTGTTTTTTATTTATTTATTTATTAATTTTTGTCTCCTTATCCCCAAGACTTGAGAGAGCATTTTTAAAAGAACAACTGTTATATATATTGTTAGCATGAGGTTAGCGTTACGGTCATCAGTGACGATAAGTTGGACCTCAGAGAGTTAAATCAGCAGTACTACAAATATCATGTGGAGAAGGTTTAAGCAGGCTGCGTGAACTTGAACAAATCAATGGAGAAATAATGTGTCAAGTGTAAAAGCCTATAGACGAGATCGAAGGCATCGTCTGTAACAACCCTAACTGTATGCTGCTGCTTTGAGTACTGTCCAGTACTGTGGCCGTTCTACACTTTGAGCTACACGAGACACTATTTAATGTAAAAAAAACACAATTAAAGGAAGGAAGGATATGACGTAAACTATAAAATGCCACAGCATCTGCACAAAACTGACTGGAGAAAAGGCTGATTTCACATGACCGAAATGTACAGAGAGCTTTGCTCAAAATGTCTTAATGGCTTCGAATGAGTTAGAATATATTTCCAAATGGCTGCCTTGAACTGCTCTGACAGATATTCCCATAAGACGCAAATGCAGCATGAGTCCGCAAAGTCGGGCTCCAGTTGATTTTCAATGAAGCAGCCCCAGAAAGTCTCTTGATGACATTCGCAGACTGGAGCTTTTCTTGCTACTGATGACAGAACACAGAAACCTCAACCCCTGTTGAACTCAAACCACCGACCAGCTTCAGCTGCTGTGCCGTGTGTTGGAAATAGTGTTCAGTTTTTATTGGCATTTAAAGTACGGATTCCACATTAAGTAATATAAGATGATAAATAAAGCCAAACATCTTTGTGCACATTTTCACATTCAGTAAAATTCAGTGTTACAGCAAATCTGTCAGCTTCATTCTTCATCTAATAAATTCTATTAGTGCTTACAGCTGCATATCCCCTTATGTCTGTGATAAACCCTGTGATTAACCTTCGTTTATCAAGGAGAGAAAGCACATTTCCACTGGGCAGCTGCCTGCGCCTACAGCCTGCTGAGTTGCAGGTTCAGTTCCTTGCTAAAGGGCACTGTGGCAAATTGCTGAAGAAGGGAGAGAGCGATACTGAAATTCTGTTCTGTAAAAGTAAATGAGAGGGTGATGAGCCTCAGTTAGAGACATTTGGTGTGTGTGTATGTTCAGTTATCAGGGGAGAACAGCATAGCTCTGCTGAGATTAAATTCCCAGAGCTTACTCTGACTATCAGCATTACTTCAGGACACATGCACACACACACACACACACACACACACACACACACACACTCACGCAAGGGAATCGGGAGTGTTTGGAAAGAAAGCTGGCGTCACTACATTTTCATTCACAGAAAATATCAACATCGACAGTATGCCCACTGCTGATATCTCCACTGCTAGTAATCCCCACCAATCCAATCAATCTCTACGTCCATCATCCATCTTTCTTTCTTCCAGTCTTCCTTTAATTTTTTGAAAAGTCTGTAGTTGACTGTTATTCATCTAAAGTGCAGACAACAGCAACAACAGAGCACTGACAACAGTGTTCTGATACGGTCAAAAAGCGAGCACGAAGATGCACAAAAAAATCTATTTGAATTTTCAGCAGCTTAAATTAGAGTAAATATAACAATGTGTGGATAAAACCGTTTTGGGCGTATTTATGAAAACATCATCACAGCCAATTTTCAAGAATAAATGTTTTTATGTGCAAGTTGGATTTATTTTATTTGGACAATTATTAGCTAGCACAAAATGCATTTCCACACGGAAAGTTAATAGACCTCTCTGCATTGAATCATATCTGTTATTAATCTCTAGCTGTGCCCAAATTCATGGGCTGCATCCTCCTGAGGACCCGGCCCATGTAGACCGCGAAGGCCGGGTCCTGAGAAGGTCGGGTAGGCCAGAAGTAAACAGCTGGGGAAATTGGACGGTCCAGCCTTCTGATTAGCATCACTGCTGTCTCGGTGGAGTTTAATAGACTCGTCCGTCTGCTCCTTGCTATCTAAAATATAACAGGACACTGGCGTAAATTCTCGACCATCTCATACTTCTGTTTAATCAGTTTTCTGTTTGACGTTTAGTCAGCTTTGTAAAAACCAAGGAGGAACCCACCCGGGGGATTAATAAAGTTTTATTTTATCTAATCTAATCTAATAACTTTAATCTCAGCCAAACTGATTTACTCACGAACAAATAAAACACTGAAAAAAAGACAAACAATAAAAATTTTAGGTTGTCTAAGTGACACATATTACGTTTAACCTGAGTAGCAAAAGACCGCGGTGATCTGAAAATGATGTGCTGGGAGTTGTGCCGTTCTCGGCGGCTTCAGTGACCCTCGAGCTCTCGGCTAGCTATCGAGCTGGTGGGTAACAGACGTCTCCGAAAACGTCAAAGCACTTTTGCAAATATGCAATATCTTGATAAACCGAGCAGATATTTGAAGTTTACACACCCACATTCTCGCCTGAAAATATGTTAAACGTTTATTTTGTGACCCAGAAAGATTAATAAGAGTAATTTTAAAACTTAAAAGTAGCGGCCACCATTGTTGGAAACTGGAGTTTGAATTCTGGGATATGGTGGGCCACGAAGGACACACCCGACCCATCCTTCAAATTTGGGGAAAAGGAGGACGCATTTCTCGGCTGCATTCAGAGGAGTCTACGAATTTGGACAGCCTTCGGTGCGTCGCTGTGACGTAATTGGTCTACAAATGCGGCCTCAGGAGGATGCAGCCCATGAATTTGGACACAGCTTCTGTCTCTCTTCCACAGCATGTCTTTATCCTGTCTTCCTTCTCTCACCCCAACCAATCACAGCAGATGGCCCCGCCCCTCCCTGAGACTGGTTCTGCCAGAGGTTTCTTCCTGTTAAAAGGGAGTTTTTCATTCCCACTGTTGCCAAAGTGCTTGCTCATAGGGGGTCATATGATTGTTGGGTTTTTCTCTGTATCTATTATTGTACAATCTACTGTATGTTATAGGACGCCTTGAGGCGACTGTTGTTGTGATTTGGAGCTATATAAATAAAATTGCATTGAATTGAATTGAATAGTTGTCACTATAGATTCTTCTGGCAGTTTTTCTTTCCTTTTTATCTTACTTATCCATGTCTTGCTCAAGCCCCATATACACTGAGTGTTTTGTGAAAAAGCAAAAGAAAATTTCAAATTCTCTCTGATCTGAACTTCCTGTGTAAATTATATATACACACTGAAACTCGTTTTTGTGGATATTTCAGCCTCAATGCATTGTGAAAAAAGTGAAGTCAATATCAGGAGATGTCTCGGTCCAGAGCTTAAGAGACTGCAAATTCACACGAGCAAAATTATGTGGCTGGTGTGAATGGCTACAATATTTGGAATTAAATATTTGCACAGATTTTACATGTCTGAAGTTTTTAAGACTGCAGAGCACACGTCATTTTTATTCTTCTCTATACTTTGTAACTCAGATCGATGCCTCTCAGCTTGCTAGTTATAACATTAACTTGCTAAATAACGAAATACTTGAATGCACAGACTCACTCGAGAAAAAAACAAAGGTCTCCCCTGTTGATGTGAATATTGTCTAGCACAGTTTACTTGAGAACATTTTCTATTTAGCAAACAGTGATTCAAAGCTTTTGCATCTAATTCCCCAAAACATCCACAGGTGCCTTGGCAACAGGCCTACTTTAGAGGTGACACATGCTAGCTACAAATGACTCATGAAAAACAAATTTGTTAGAAAAATAACAGTCGAACATGTATCACCTTGATCAGAACTTCTCAATATGACAGAAAACATACTTGGAAAAATTGCATTTGAGCTGTACTTGAAGGAAAGATGGGGGATTGTGACCTCTCGTGCAACCGGCCTGTAAGAAGGAAGGAAGGTGTGAGCCATAAAAGCCTCGGCCAACCCGTATATGACAGGTAGCTCTGTAGCCCTGCCACATGCTGGGAAATAAATCCTGGATGTGTTAATTACCTTGTTTGACCCGATTCCCTTCGTGTGAATGTCTGGTGTGTGACAGACGGAGACAGCGATCTGTCACGTGGGGGCTGTGTGCTTCTGTGTGCGTGCTCCATACGTGTGTGTTTGTGGTCGTGACAGCTCTGTCAGTTATCTCTCTGCGCTGACAGACAACGTACATGTCAACCAGCAGTGCTAGCTCACACAATGATCACATCTACGTACATTTCTGTCGCTGCATCCCCCCAATCCACTCACACACACCCCTACCTAACCTGTCAATCATTTCATCTGAAATTCCCACTGCTCTAGCTTCCTCTTTGCTCCTCCCTTCTTCCTATCTTACCTTCCTCTCCCCATCCCTCCGCTCTGTCTTTCATCATTCTCTTATTTTTCTTTCCTTTTAAAGAAACTGTCTGTTGCCCTGAAACTGGGTCTTTTTCTCTCCCCTGGGTCTCCAATTTTTTTTTCTCCCTCTCTCTTTCCTCTCATTGCCTCTCTGCTCTTTCTCCCTCCCACTCACATCTTGCTGATAGATGAAATGTTGAAGGCAAGGCCTGGTAGTGGGAAAAAAAGAGGAAAGTCTCTTTTAATTGTGTTGATCACTAATTAGCCAGCCTGTCTCATCTCTCTGCAGTGGATGTGGTAAAACAGGATGCCCTTTCCTGGGTCAGCAGGCCACGGGCTTATGCATAACATGTATTCACAAACACTCTCACACATTACTTTGTGCCTCTGGGATTCCAGTTTGGCTGCCAGCTTGTAGAATTCTCAGTGGGGGCTGGTGACTAAAGAAAGTTCAGGAGGGCAGAGTGAATTGGGAACTGTGCAGTAAAAGATTTTTTTCTAAAAATACATGGTTACGCAACGAAAATGTCCCAAAAACCTGAGGTTCACCGCCGCCCCCTTTGCTCCCCACAGACCAAACCCCTTTGATTCTAATCATTTCTGTCCCTGTTTACAGTCAGCTGTCTCCTTTTTAAATGTTTTCATACTTTAAATCACACGAATCCAGCAATCGTACGTTCTGTGGGAACGTTTGAAGATTAAAAGCTGATTTGATTGGGAGCCATCCAAAGATGCCGTAGCAGGAAATAAATGTATCCGTCCTTTCAAGTGCTTCAGTGGGTATAGCGTGTCGTAAACACTGCCTGGATTAGGAGCACAATCCCCACTGGGCTCACCTGTGTTAAAAATGAATGCACTCATGAATGAAACTAGCCAGCTAAACGCATATGTTACATCACAGCATTAAACTCACTGGAAATAGAAATCTGAAAAAAAGGGTTGATACTGAGGAGGAAGCAGACTATTTATTGCTCATGCCTTCATTATTTGTGAGTGTCTGTGTGTGTGTGTTACGCCTTATGCCTGTATATAATGATCGTCACTCAGAATTTCATTTAATTGTATTATTTATTGTTGTTGACTCAGTCGTCCCTAAAGCTTTTCACAAAGATGACACAGGCTGTACAAAGGAGGAGTTAAATGTTTTTGGAAATACTGTTTGATTTCTTTGAAAGTATTAAGCTGGAGGCGGCCGGAGGTAATTGGATTAGCATTGCATCAGATGGACAGTCGGGGGAACATTTAGCTCTGTCCAAAGTTGGCAAATGTATCTTCCAGCACCTAATTATGTCTTTATTTTATCTATTTAAAAAAACAACGCGTAGTTTTAGGGTGACATAATTTCTTAGTGAGCATTCATGTAGAGTAACATGTCCAGCAGGGGTTTGGCTAAGGGTGGGTGGATGGAGTGGCTGAATCGTTTTTTTTTTTATTGGAAAAACAGGCCTGTCCTCCTCAAAGCATCATCGTAATTATCACTGACATGCAGTATGAACATATAAGCAAAGCAACAAACTGCGCGCACCATCTTCCCTCACTGCTTTACTTTGGAAACTTAGACAAAAACATGATAATCATTTGCTTCACATTGTCACAAAGCAGCCATGAATCCTAATGAATTTTAAACCACTTTTAGATATGATTTATTTTTCTAATAGATTTGTCTGATTTTCCCTGAACCATCTCTGACTGCCCCTCCAGTGCCATCCAGTTAATGTTACGTTAGTCTAACTTTCCTATATAGTCACGCTTGTTTAGAATATATATAATGTAAGTGTAGGTAGGCAAGCAGGTTGTAGGATTCCCTCCTAGCCCCACACTACTGGAGTTTGTAGTGTAGTTCTTTCAGATTTCAAAGTTTTGCAGTAAATATGTAGATATATAAATATGGACTTAAAAGAAGAGAAAGAATTGCTGTGCTAGACCTGCCACACAACAGTTCTGGCATACAGTGGGGCAAAAAAGTATTTAGTCAGCCACTGATTGTGCAAGTTCCCCCACTTAAAATGATGACAGAGGTCAGTAATTTGCACCAGAGGTACACTTCAACTGTGAGAGACAGAATGTGAAAAAAAAATCCATGAATCCACATGGTAGGATTTGTAAAGAATTTATTCGTAAATTAGGGTCGAAAATAAGTATTTGGTCACCTCAAACAAGGAAAATCTCTGGCTCTCACAGACCTGTAACGTCTCCTGTAAGAAGCTTTTCTGTCCCCCACTCGTTACCTGTATGAATGGCACCTGTTTGAACTCATCATCTGTATAAAAGACACCTGTCCACAGCCTCAAACAGTCAGACTCCAAACTCCGCCATGGCCAAGACCAAAGAGCTTTCGAAGGACACCAGGAAAAGTATTGTAGACCTGCACCAGACTGGGAAGAGTGAATCTACAATAGGCAAGCAGCTTGGTGTGAAAAAATCAACTGTGGGAGCAATCATCAGAAAATGGAAGACATACAAGACCACTGATAATCTCCCACGATCTGGGGCTCCACGCAAGATCTCATCCCGTGGGGTCAAAATGATCATGAGAACGGTGAGCAAAGATCCCAGAACCACACGGGGGGACCTGGTGAATGACCTGTAGAGAGCTGGGACCAAAGTAACAAAGGTCACCATCAGTAACACACTACAACGGCAGGGAATCAAATCCCGCAGTGCCAGACGTGTTCCGCTGCTGAAGCCAGTGCATGTCCAGGCCCGTCTGAAGTTTGCCAGAGAGCACATGGATGATACAGCAGAGGATTGGGAGAATGTCATGTGGTCAGATTGTCATGGTCCTGGGCCATGTTGGCCCAGTGTTCTTAGTTTTCTTGTATGTTTGTATTTTGTTCCTTGCTTAGGCCATGTTTTCTGAGTTGCCCTGTTGTGTTGTTCCCTAAGTGTTTTCCCTTCATGGCTTTTACCCCCTGTGTGCCCCTCTGTGTATCTGTGAGCCCTCGTCTCTCCTTATGTTTTATTCCATGTTTCCCCTGCCCATTATGTCTGTGTTTTCCCCGTGCTCTCTCTTCCCCCTGTGTGCCCCTCTGTGTATCTGTGAGCCCTCGTCTCTCCTTATGTTTTATTCCATGTTTCCCCAGCCCGTTATGTCTGTGTTTTCCCCGTGCTCTCTCTCCTCCTGTCTGAACCTCTGTGCACTTCCTGTTTACTTTGTGACTCTCACGCCCGTACATGTCATGTTCAGTTCACCCCGCCCTGTCTCGTTATGATTATCAGTGTCACCTGTGTTCCCCGTGTGTTCCCACTTCCCTCGTTAACCCTCTGTGTATTTCTGTCTGCGTCTCCCTCTGTTCAGCGTGACGTCGTCCCTCATGCCGTGTGTGGATCTCCCTGTGTCTCTCTAGTTTGTGGTTTCCCAGTTTAGTTTAGTTTGTATATTTGTTCTGCCAGCGAATAAAGCTGAGTTTTGAGTTCATTCCCTCGTGCCTGTGAGTCCTGCGTTTTGGGTCCTACTCCTGCCTGCCGCACGGCGATTCATGACAGTACGACGTCACCACAACATGGACCCAGCGGATTCATCCCGGGAACGTGACCTCTCCCGCATCCACCGCCTGATCGAGCGGGTTTCCCTCACTAAGGACGCTAAGACCATGGCAGTTGGGATTAACGCTATAGGAGCGATCCTGGAGGGGAATCCTCATTTGCGCACACTAAAGGGATTTATGGGCTTCATGGACCAGCTGCATGAAGCCCAGGAGGTGCTACAGGCTCGGGAGCTTGCAGCCTTTGTCCGCGCCCAGTATTCTTCGCCGAAGCCGCCGCATCGGCATCGGCCGCAACACAAGGAGCTCTCCGCGGAGTCGGCCGCCGTACAGCAGCAATTGCAACAGGGGAAAGGCGTTTCTGCACCGCGGCCACAGAGCTCCACTTCTTGCCGCTCAGGGCTTAATTCACCTGCCTCCTGCTTGGCGGCGATGTGGTCGCAGGACGAGGACGTCTCTTCTCCATCGTCACCAGTTTCTCCTGTCGCCTCAGCCCCTGCCGCCAGGAGGAAGCGGCGCCACCGCCGTCGTTCCTCACTACAACCGGAGCCCAATCACTCGTCAGAACAGCAGGCAATGAGTAGTGAGGTGAAGGCGGTTTTTTCCATGGACATTCACCCCGGCCCAGTAGAAAGAAAAGACTCCCTGACTAATTATGTTGATGCTTTTTCCGCTGAAGAATCAGAATGCATGGGCAAAACTCTGATTGTGCACCCTCTGTTGGAGCCTGCTAAGAACTCTTCTGTCGATACAGAGTTAACCCCGGACAGTTTGAATTCAGTTTTGACATGTACTGCTGAATCTATGAATGACGCTGTGGGTTCGCAACCCAAGAATGGGGAGGGGGACTTAACGGGCTGTTTCTGCCCTGTTCTCTTAGAGCAGAGAAGCCTAAGCAGAACTGTTTCTTCTGAACTCGTTCAGCTAGTTAAACCGAGCCCTAGAGGCTTAGGGGAGCCTATACCACCCCCTGCATCACGCTCACTACAAACTCCTCCTCAACCGTTAGCCCATTCAGCAGCCCAGCTCGCTGTTCAGCTGCCCTCAGCTCAGTCAGCTGCCCAGTTAGCTACTCCGTTACCTGCAGCTCAATCATCTGCTCCTTCACTAGTTTCATTCTCACCACAACGGTCACTTCAGTCTTTCTCAACCCAGTCTCCTGCTGAGCAGCCAACTTTTCTCACTCGTATCAAGCAGGAAAACATGCTCAACAGGACTGTTTTCGTCCCTCGAAAGCTGGCCCGATTAGAGACATTTACTACCTCCAGGGCCTCCCCAGAGTCCGAGTTTCAACCCGCAGTTGACTCTGGACCCCTGGGGGCTAAGGAGTCAGCCGAGGACTGCACCCAACTGTTGCCTCCTGAGCCTAACCTATGTGTTGCTCAGCCCCAGTCAGCATCAACGCTGCCAGAGGCCCGTGCGCCTGCTGGTCCTGCTCTGTCCCTGCCAGAGGCCCGTGCGCCTGCTAGTCCTGCTCTGCGTTTTCCAGAGGTCCCCGGGCCTGCTGGTTCTGAAACTGTTCTTGCTGGGGGGCCCGAGGAGCCCGTCCAGCACCATGCCTTGTCTGCTGGAGGGCCCGAGGAGCCCGTCCAGCACCATGCCACGTCTGCTGGAGGGCCCGAGGAGCCCGTTCAGCTTCCTTCCACGTCAGCTGTACAGGCTGGGAAGCAGCCTGCTAGGAATGGCGTGAGCTTTCTCTCCGCCTCGGACTGCTTTCTGCTTCAGCCGTCTCTTCTGGCTGGAGGGCCCGAGGAGCCCATCCGGCCTCAAGCCACGTCCGCTGGAGGGTCCGAGGGGCCCGTTCAGCCTCCTGTCTCCGCTGGAGGGTCCGAGGGGCCCGTTCAGCCTCCTGTCTCCGCTGGAGGGTCCGAGGGGCCCGTTCAGCCTCACGCCTCGTCAGCTGGAGGGTCCGAGGGGCCCGTTCAGCCTCCTGTCTCCGCTGGAGGGTCCGAGGGGCCCGTCCAGCCTCACGCCTCGTCAGCTGGAGGGTCCGAGGGGCCCGTTCAGCCTCCTGTCTCCGCTGGAGGGTCCGAGGGGCCCGTTCAGCCTCCTGTCTCCGCTGGAGGGTCCGAGGGGCCCGTTCAGCCTCCTGTCTCCGCTGGAGGGTCCGAGGGGCCCGTTCAGCCTCCTGTCTCCGCTGGAGGGTCCGAGGGGCCCGTTCAGCCTCCTGTCTCCGCTGGAGGGTCCGAGGGGCCCGTTCAGCCTCACGCCGCATCAGCTGGAGGGCCCGAGGAGCCTGTCCAGCCGCCACCTGCGACCGCCTCGTCGACGCCTGGGCCAGCCTCAGCCTCTGCAGCTGCTACGCCTGGGCCGGCCTCAGCCTCTGCAGCTGCTACGCCTGGTCCGGCCTCAGCCTCCGAGTCTTCGTCCTCGTCTGGTCCGGCCTCCGAGTCTTCGTCCTCGTCTGGTCCGGCCTCCGAGTCTTCGTCCTCGTCTGGTCCGGCATCCTCATCAGCTGCTTCGTCTGGTCCGGCATCCTCATCAGCTGCTTCGTCTGGTCCGGCATCCTCATCAGCTGCTTCGTCTGGTCCAGCATCGTCTGGTCCTGTGCCCACCAGGCCATGGCCAGCACGCCTGAGACTAGAGGGCCGCCGCTGCCTTCCGCGCGGTCGGCCCCCTGAACTGCTCAGTCGTCTCCTTCGCCGCCGCCGCTGCCTTCCGCGCGGTCGGCCCCCTGAACTGCACCGTCATCGCCTGAGTGGCCGCCGTCGCCTTCCGCACGGCCGGCCCCCGGACCGCCTTCGCCTGAGTGGCCGCCGTCGCCTTCCGCACGGCCGGCCCCCGGACCCTCTTCTCCTGGGTGGCCGCCGTTGCCTTGCGCACGGCCGGCCTCCTGAACTGTTTCCACGTCGCCGCCGTTGCCTTGCGCACGGCCGGCCTCCTGAACTGTTTCCACGTCTCCGCCGTTGCCTTGCGCACGGCCGGCCCCCTGAACTGCTCTGTGTTTGGGTTATTTTCTTGGGCTCCGGTGTTTGCTGTGCTCTTCTTTTGTTTTCTGTTCCGGGCCCTCCGTCCTGGGCCCCCGCCGCCCGCCCTGGGTTGTTTTCTGTTTGGTTTTGTTTTTCTGTGTTTGGGCTGTCTGGAGCCAGCCCTTGAGGGGGGGGGGTACTGTCATGGTCCTGGGCCATGTTGGCCCAGTGTTCTTAGTTTTCTTGTATGTTTGTATTTTGTTCCTTGCTTAGGCCATGTTTTCTGAGTTGCCCTGTTGTGTTGTTCCCTAAGTGTTTTCCCTTCATGGCTTTTACCCCCTGTGTGCCCCTCTGTGTATCTGTGAGCCCTCGTCTCTCCTTATGTTTTATTCCATGTTTCCCCTGCCCATTATGTCTGTGTTTTCCCCGTGCTCTCTCTTCCCCCTGTGTGCCCCTCTGTGTATCTGTGAGCCCTCGTCTCTCCTTATGTTTTATTCCATGTTTCCCCAGCCCGTTATGTCTGTGTTTTCCCCGTGCTCTCTCTCCTCCTGTCTGAACCTCTGTGCACTTCCTGTTTACTTTGTGACTCTCACGCCCGTACATGTCATGTTCAGTTCACCCCGCCCTGTCTCGTTATGATTATCAGTGTCACCTGTGTTCCCCGTGTGTTCCCACTTCCCTCGTTAACCCTCTGTGTATTTCTGTCTGCGTCTCCCTCTGTTCAGCGTGACGTCGTCCCTCATGCCGTGTGTGGATCTCCCTGTGTCTCTCTAGTTTGTGGTTTCCCAGTTTAGTTTAGTTTGTATATTTGTTCTGCCAGCGAATAAAGCTGAGTTTTGAGTTCATTCCCTCGTGCCTGTGAGTCCTGCGTTTTGGGTCCTACTCCTGCCTGCCGCACGGCGATTCGTGACACAGATGAAACCAAAGTAGAACTTTTTGGTATAAACTCAACTCGTCGTGTTTGGAGGAAGAAGAATACTGAGTTGCATCCCAAGAACACCATACCTACTGTGAAGCATGGGGGTGGAAACATCATGCTATGGGGCTGTTTTTCTGCCAAGGGGACAGGACGACTGATCCGTGTTAAGGACAGAATGAATGGGGCCATGTATCGTGAGATTTTGAGCCAAAACCTCCTTCCATCAGTGAGAACTTTGAAGATGAAACGAGGCTGGGTCTTCCAATATGACAATGATCCAAAACACACCGCCCGGGCAACAAAGGAGTGGCTCCGTAAGAAGCATTTGAAAGTCCTGGAGTGGCCTAGCCAGTCTCCAGACCTCAACCCCATAGAAAATCTGTGGCGGGAGTTGAAAGTCCGTGTTGCTCGGCGACAGCCCCAAAACATCACTGCTCTCGAGAAGATCTGCATGGAGGAATGGGCCAAAATACCAGCTACTGTGTGTGCAAACCTGGTAAAGACCTATAGTAAACGTTTGACCTCTGTTATTGCCAACAAAGGTTATGTTACAAAGTATTGAGTTGTATTTTTGTTATTGACCAAATACTTATTTTCCACCCTGATATACGAATAAATTCTTTACAAATCCTACCATGTGAATTCATGGATTTTTTTTTTCACATTCTGTCTCTCACAGTTGAAGTGTACCTCTGGTGCAAATTACTGACCTCTGTCATCATTTTAAGTGGGGGAACTTGCACAATCGGTGGCTGACTAAATACTTTTTTGCCCCACTGTATATAACCTTGGCTGATCAGATGTTTTCCTTTTGAACCAAACGGTGCAGGTGAGTCAGGTTTGTTAGATTTTAGAGTTTGCAAAGCGACCCAAAGACTCCTGGAATTCATTCAGAAGTTAAGTAAAAATAACAATTTAAACCCCGTGAGCTGCTCAAAGAGGCAACGAACACACTCCTCAGTTTTAAAACTGCCAGTACAAACATTTCATCCACAACTGCTACGTGTTCATAGTTAGGTAAATCATAAACTGCGTTTCCCATGTCGACGTGGGAAACTGTTTTGAAAACCTTTTTCTTACAATTCTGAATGTTACATTTTTACTCTTGCCTCAAGACTCATGTCAGGGTTTAGGTTTTTTATTTTCCTCCTTGTTTATCTGGAACTTGAGTCATTTTCACACGATATAATCACATGACTTAGCCTGCTATTTTCCTTTACCAGCTTCCCCGCTAGTCTGTTCAAAACAAAGAATTTCAGCCAATGCTCTTTGCAGCTCCAAATACTACTTGTAAGCAATACTCATTAAAAACCACTGTGGCAGGCCATGTGTCGCCTCAGAGGGGGGATGCTAACTAGCTTTTCTCTTTGTGCCTTTCCAGTCATCTGGAGTCAGAGCGCAGCGCTCTGAAGAGGAGAGAGTGGGAGAGGAGGAACCAGGAGGTCCAACAGGATGAGGACTTGTTCTCTACTGGATTCAACTTGTTTGGAGAACCCTATAAAGTAAGGTTAACTGATGGTTAACAAGCAGATAATTACTCATTTATGCTTTTTGGGATGTTATTTTAACCATTTTAGAATCACACACAAAGCTCAACAGCTTGGTTGACTGTTGAATTTTTCTCTGTGTTGTTGGGTGACAGGGTGTTGGGAAGTCTGGTCACAGAGAAACACAGAAAACAGTGTCTGTATTTAAGGTCATTTCTGTTGTTAAACACAGTTTTTCATGTTAAATGAGAGAAATTTCAGGGGGTTTTATGCAAGTAACACTTTTCCATAGGAAGTGTATTTAAAGATAAGATAACCTTTATTAGTCCCACACATGTGAAATTTGTTTTGTTACAGCAGAAAGTGGAGAGTGCAACGTTACAGTAGCAAAAATTAAGAAAAAACCCTGGAATAGAATAAAATAATAAGTATCAGATACTGTAAACAAAGGAATAGAATAAAATACTATATACAACATAATAAAATGCAATGTTGTCAGAAAACGATAAGTGCACTTGTGTGTGTTTGGTCAGCTGCAAAGTCGTTGTTGTGAAGTCTGACAGCAGCAGGAAGGAAAGATACGGTGGCCCTGAGAGGCCAAACAGACTGCAACTTAAGAAAACACCAGGAATAAGAAAAATGCTGGAAAAGCAAACAAAGCACAACGGAAATAGGGAAAACAGAAATAGGAAAAAACTGATTTGCAAAAGCACAAGTGTTTCTGGGGAGACAATAACCCGACGGACCAGTTGCAGGAACCAAAACCTGCCAGGTAAGTGTGTTTTAATCTCATGATTCATATAATACTGATGACAGATTTAGGCTAATAGTTAGGCTAACACACTTACCTCTCTTTCCTCACAAAACTCATAGATCCTCCACTTATTCCACGTGTCTCCCAGCGTAATTCTTAGCATATTGGTTCCTGCAACTGGTCCGTCGCGTTATTGTCTCCCCAGAAACACTTGTGCTTTTGGAAATCTGTTTTTTCCTATTTCTGTTTTCGTTCTTCCTATTCCCGTTGTGTTTTGCGTGATTTTGTAGCGTTCTCTGTACAGGTGTTGCTAAATGAGACATTAGCATGGCTCCTGCAGTAGCTAGGCACGTGTGAGCTCCAGCTCTGCCTGTCACTTATTCTAAAGTGTGAAAAAAATGTGAGAAAACATTAACACTGGCTGTGGCTGAGCTGAGACTTTGCGCCGAGTGCTCCCTCATTGCTGTTCCGGAGACAGTTTTAATACTTCGCTGTTAAGTTTTTGATTGATCTCCATGGAAGGAGAAGTGGATGTACTGGACACCAGAAATTCATTTGGGCATGGAGTGAATTTACGACATCTTAATCATGAGGACGGGCGACTCCCCTCTACAGCAGCAGCACTGCTCTGTGATTTAGCGTCATATGAAACAATCAGTTGAAAGGAATTGATACAGCTAATCAGCAATTATCCAAAGATGTTTTGTACCATTCATTTTTAGTATAACCACGCTCTTCTCCAGTGGAATGAAGTTTAATGCCCTTGTGTTTAAGGTCTTGATCTTCTGAGGCGCTTCAGAGATTTTTGGGGGTTTTTTTAGCAGAAAGTGAAGCAGCCACGCATGAAGTCCACGGCCACTCGAATGCCCCTGTGTATAAAATTGATTTTGGTTTGTTAACTCTCATTTGCTACCACCAAGCACTTCAACACTTGGTTATGCTGCGAAGTGTATCGACCTTGGGACAGACTGGCTTTGAATCCTGACAGAACGTGTTTAAGCGCTGCTGCGTCTGAACTCAGAGGACACAAGGTCTTCTCACTAAGACGCCGCTCGCGGTTCGGGGCCAGTGCAAAGCAAATGAGAGGTTGTTCTGATAATGAATCCAATCTTAACTGTCTTCACACTCCAACTAATTGTTTCCAGCTAATTAATGGTGCTGAGGTGAGGTCAAGATTCATGTGTGGGGAGAGTACAAAGATCAGTGCGGGCTGGTCTGTGGGAAGGAAGGCGGAAATTTTAGACACCGCCTTGCTGTCTGCAATAAGTAGTTAAAAGTGTCGTGATTTGATTAATTTAATCAGTACATTTGCTTGCTCTGCTTCCTGCTTGTATTTTTGCAGGTACTTTTAATTTTGCGGCCTGTTAAAAGGAAGCCTGTTTAATCTGAAATGTTTTTGTTTTAGATTTGGTAGATTTAAACTGTAGAAGAAGAGTGTAAGTCAGAACAGTAATCCGGTGGTTCAGTCTGACGTCACTAGCCGTGTCTGGGCCTAAACTCCGCTGCAGGTCCATATATCAAACGATCACTATGGCATTACTGAGAGTTGAAAAACTGTCTAAAGTCTTTCATCTTTAATAAAATGATCAGCGTTCTGCTCTACCAGGTGTAACAATTGAGTTTAACATCCAGGCATCCATGAAAACGGAATTTATGACATTTAACGAAGTTAGAAGTTAGCAGGAAGTTAGCTCGCTAGCTTCTATCTAAATACAATATAGCATGTCCTGACTGCGGGGTTTTGGAAACAAATTAAAACGTACAGCTCTGTTATCACTTCCAACATAAATGAAGACAGAAAACTAAACAGCAGTGACGTTTGTAGCGTTACTGAAGTTGGGCTAGCTGGTATATAATGATGTGCTACGTGACCGCTAGCGACACAGCTATGTTAGCATAATATAAACAAGCTAACTTTTTTTCCACTCGATAAAAGTTAACGTGAGTGTTCTCGGTGGTCAGGAACAAATGTAATCGCATGGCAGGATGCTGTAAAAGGACCAAACTTCAGCCAGGAGAACAACTGAGATAATCCATCCACAATACGAGGTTAGGCATTCATATACTGCTGCATGGGCTGGGCTGTAGTTACATCCTAAGGTTTTAAAAACAGCTTAAATAAATGATTAGCGGTAATAAAAGCCGAGGGAGGTCAGCAGTGATCACTGACTGTTTTAGGAGCTTTTTGAGATTAAATAGAAGAAAATACAAAACATTAAACATGTTAACAACACAAAGGCCATATTAAACGCAGACTACTTTTGGCCCGGAAGTAGGATTCCTCACGTCATCACTTAATGACCGGATACCATACATTTCATCAGCTATATATAGTTCTTCACTTTAAAGGTCCCACAAGAATATGGCTTTGAATTTTCAGTGCAAAATACTGCACAGATATCCCTGGATTTGACTCTTTTCCAAGATGTCTTGGTGTCTGTAGCTTTTCTTTCTTTCTTTTTTTATCTGTAGCTTTAAGCTAAATATGCAGCTTCTGCCTGTGGCCCTCTCCAGAACAGTGTCATTGTTGGCACTCTGTTCAGTGAGTGGCTGAGGCACAGCACATTCACTGCATGGTAGCTGACATAGATATGAATGAGACGTTCTTTCACTCCTAAACGGGCATTCACACTGTAAGCGACAAGCATCAATCAGAGACCACAGAAAGTCAATGAAACTGCAACTGACAATAGGTGACGGAGCGGGTGGGTTGTGAGTTAAACTTTTCTCAATTTCAAGCTAAAGAGATGACCAATGCGAGCAAAGGATACTGTTGATTAACAAATCAGGTTAGGCTACCTAAGCAAATTCAGCCTGTAAGGTCTGCTAGTGACCAACCTTCATCTTCATGCTCGAGCATAGAAAAACTCTTAAAATTCAATTTTTAAGTATTAAAGTTCTTATAAATATTGTTTTTCTATAAATATTTCTCATGGTCCAGGGTCATTTGAGTTTTCTTGTATTTTAATATTATTTTGTATTATTTAGGCTTAAGTTCATTGAGTTAGCCTTGAGGTTATTCTATATTGCCTAGGTTCCCCTGTTATAGCTCATTGTTTATTAAATTCCCCTTGTGTCTCATTCCATGTCTTCCCCATCTGTCATGTGTGTTCTCCCCAGCCCGTCATGTCCTCTGTATTTGTTTCTTAGTTATGCCCGTGTCCCATCTCCTGTTTCTATTTTCCCTGATGTTATGTTAAGCATGTGTGTCTTAGGTCTGCGTCTCTCTGCTGAAGTTGAAAATGGCTTTCCCACAGTTTGCTACTTTTTTCTTCTGATTTATTTAACACACAAACATTTCATTTTTTCAATGCTGGCTTTACTTCATACTGGCTTAACCAGCGCAACCTTGCTGCACTTCATCTGTGTGAATGTGCTGAACTGCAGCCTATAGATCAGTATCATCACTTTATGATCATCATGTATACAATTTGTAGAACTTTAGTAATTCCAGGCTCCACTCGCCTTCATTTTTGCTTTTTTTTTGTCCACCACCAGTCTCTGTTTTCTCTCTGTACCTGCGTATCTCCCGTTTGTCCATCACTCTGCCTCTGTCTTTTCTCTCTCCCTCTCTCCAGTATTCATTCTCTCTGTCAGCTATTAGCTAATCCCTCTTCTAATCCTGTTAAAGAGTGTTATGCCGTTAGCAGCTATTTGGGATGATCTATTCATACACACACACACACACATTCATACGCACATAGGTATTCATCCTCTCCTTCTCCTCTGTTTTCCATTTTGCCTCTCTGTAAATGTGTTTTCTGTTCCTCTTCAGCCACCAGATCTTTTATTCATGAGCCCGAGATGGAGAAGAGATGGGCTAATTTATTCACAGCTAACTTCACGGTGTGTAGTGTTTGCGTGCCAGTGTGTGAGTGTGCGCACACAGAAATTACATCTGTTCAGATTATTTGAATGCAATTCTGTCCTTTTTTGCGTTAATCTTTTGTAAATAAGGCTTGATTCTTTGCCCTGTTTAATTTCGGTATTTCCATGGTTTTCCTGCTTTGTTAGAGTCTAAAACTGAAGGATACAGTGAAGTGACGAAGAGATGAATGGTCCTTCCACTCGCATAGGTTCGAGTTGACGTTTTTTGTGACACACACAATCATAAGAATCAGTTCTATTAACCTCTATATTAGTGTAACCAGAGATGTTCAGTAAAGATGGTTGGGTGCTGGTTATTCATTGGTCCTGTGTAGAGCTGTAGGAGTGTACCATGTGTGACACCAGGGGACAGTGTTAAAATATGTGCAACCACCATAAATGAGCTACTCTTGTTGCTGGTTAGCTTAGACTTTAAAGATGCTTAAATGTGCTCGCTTAGAGCCTGTGTTATCTGGAAAGATGGAAGTCACGTTTTTTCTTTTTCCTTTTCTGCCAATAGCTTTTCAACGAATGAGCATTTTACCTACCCACGGAGCACCATCCCCACTGGGCTACACATTGTTGGTATTTTGGTGAACTGCCAGTACAGCACATATAATTACTTCTGATCCAAGCTGTCCAATCAGGACATTTGGCTGAATCTGAGCAGAGTATAGCTCTGGCAGACATACATGCCCATGACAAAACGTGGTCTCCACTGTGTTTGACACATGATGTGGAGCGTTCCTTTCCTTCTCCATACTTTTTTTGTCCCATCATTAAGCTACAAGTTAGCATCAGTTTCATCTTTCCAAAGACTATTTTTCAGAAATTGCTTTAAATGTATTTTTCACAAAAGTATAATCTGGTCTTGAGTGTTGCACCAACAGTTTGCACCTTGTTGTAAACTGTCTGTCTTTCCATTTATGACGGTGTGTCTACATTGTTGCCTTTGACAGTGATAAACCTACCTCTTTGAGGCTGTTCCTGGATATATTTGGTAAAGTTATCTTCTGTGGTCCTTAGTGCCTTTTGATGATGCTGACCTTCTTCATTTTCCAGAAGCCCAGCGTGATTTGGCTCCTCTTAGAGTTTGTTGGATGATCGGATTTTTAAGCCACTTTTGAGCTTCTCAAAAAAGTATAAAAATATCTATAATTCCTAAACAGCCCATGCAATACTTTTGTCAAACCCAAACAGTCTGCATTTCAATCATATATGTACAGTTTGATTTTACAAAAAATGTCATTGTCCAGATAATTATGGACCTCGCTGGGTTTTTACTTTTCCTGTTCTTGTTGTTGGTGATTTTAGTTAGTAATAGTTTAGCCTGATTTTTGTGTAACTGGTCAGAATAAAAAAGGAGAAAGTTGGCTCTGCCTGCTTCATAAACTATTGTCAAACCAGTGATGATTAGAAAAAGGGGGGCACCACAGTATAGCAATTATTATCAAATGGTACTTACACGGCCCTCTATTAGAGCAAATACTGGGGTGGTGTTATACTAATTTGTAATGTTGTGAAGTGGCACACACACTTGCGCACGCATGCGCACAAGCACTTACAATTCCCTCTTCAGCAATAAGACCTCTCCATGGATCATTGCATGTTATTACAGTATTATGTGGTTATTGACTGAAGCTGTTAGCATTGGAAAAACAAAACCACACAACATGTAGCCAAGAGTCTGACATTACTGAGGAGAATAAAGGATATAAGGAAACCTCACACGGATTTTATATATATATATATATATATATATATATATATATATATATATATATATATATATATATATATATATATATATACATACATAATTATATATTTGTTTTGCACTCCAATACTGGTACTATGACCTTCACCTTACATATTCATTATTTACAAATTCATTAAGCTCTTCAAAAAAGCAGTTTCACCTTGGCTCAAAAATTAGAATAAGGTTGTTTTCAACCTCACATTTATTTGACACTACCTTTTAATGTTAGCACAGGGCTGATTAGACGAGTGCAGGCTGTCAACTACCTGAGAAAATTTGTTGAGCAAACCTCAACACTGTTGTACAATAAAATTACAGGGCCACACTCGACATTGATCTCATTCAGTGTTTCCATTGTTCATCATTCATCTGCAGCTCATGATGAAATGTCACACGTAAATTATAGGCTGGAGATCTTGCATAATTCAGACTTGATTCATGATTAATATTTGCTACACAATTTGTAACTCTGGTAGAAAAAGGAAATGTCAATGGATAGGATAAAAATCTACTGGCCTTCACTTTTTCCCTGCTCCTCTTTCCTGACGTTTTGCAAGAATCCGGTTCCTAAAATAGAAGCGCTGAAACCGCTGCTGATTACCCGTGTCCTTTTTAAAATGCCAGATGATCAAATCGTGCAGTTTGATCATTAAAGAATCTGTCAATGACTGAAACCAAAGGTACTGCTGAGCTATTCTGAGGAACATCTCCATGTTACCAGGTAGAAGCTAAAGAGCTTTACCTTCATATATCAGTAAAACGTGCACTGTCCTCCAAGCCATTAATGCCTGAGAATCTGGGGTCAGGCTAATAATGATTCCTGCCCCATTAATTTTACTACTC
The DNA here is from genome assembly GCF_964374335.1 of Astatotilapia calliptera. Classification (NCBI taxonomy): domain Eukaryota; kingdom Metazoa; phylum Chordata; class Actinopteri; order Cichliformes; family Cichlidae; genus Astatotilapia; species Astatotilapia calliptera. The sequence continues at coordinate 21,190,487 of NC_137423.1, forward strand.
CAGCCTGGACTGGACCCTCTTATGGGTGGCATGTATTTAATTAATCATCTCATCCTGATGTCTGGTCAGTGGTCACCCTATCTATCTCTCACTGTTCTTTTCCAGATGAGTAAAGAGGGCTTTTCATCAAACCTGTAAAAAAGGAAGAATGGAAGGCTTAATTAATACTCTTCTGTATCTCCCTTCCCCCTTGTCTTTTTTGTCTTCCTTCTCTCCTCTCAGACTAATAAAGGTGATGCATTGGCCAATCGTGTCCAAAACACGCTGGGCTCGTATGAAGAAATGAAAGACCTGTTAACCAGCCATTCCAACCAGAGCCACTTGGTGGGAATCCCCAAAGGAACAACAGCGAACAGCAACCTGCAGCAAGCCCCGACCACGTCAGCGACAGAGAGACCCGCCATAGAGCCATCCCAGCTTTTTAACGAAGCCCTGAGAGGAGGAGCAGGTGGAGGAGGAGGAGGTGGAGGAGGAGGAGCAGAGACAGGTGGGGACAAGAAGACAGGGAATACACCCTCTTCCTCTACAGCTTCAATGCAACCACCCCCTTCAACCACATCCTCATCAACAGCAATCCCACATCAGAACTCCAAAAAGTCCCGGAGCTCCATGGACTGGTCAAGGGGAGGCCACGGACAGAGCACCCAGGGGACAGGCCTTGTTGTGGGGTTAGGACAGAATGGGCAGGGGCAGGTGACAGCAGGAGCTACCACCAGCAGAGGGAAAATGTCTTTGTTGGATGAGCAGCAAAGACATGACGAGCTGTTCAGCTCACTCAAAGATGAACTTGGTCTAAAAGAAGATTCAAGCCCTTCTTCTTCCTCATCATCTTCCTCTTCCTCTTCTTCTAGAAGGCACTCATCCCACCCAGCCAAAACCCACCCACTCGCCGGTAAGTCGGCAAGAAAAAAAATCTGTAAAAGAAGACGTTTGGTTGTTTAACTTTCACATCTGTACTCTAAGAAAAATATCATGTAGACAGGCTAGCATGTCTACATGATATCATGCGTAGCAGGGTTTCTGGCAGTGATGGTGATAAGTATCCACCTGCTATAATGCTAGATGCTCAGTTAGTGCAAATTATACACAAGTCAAAGTTAGTTGATAAAAGGAGCGCAGGAATGCACATTTATAAAAATTGATGTCAGCTGCTTAAACTGACTTTTGATGGACCGTCTGCGAAATCCCTGCCTCGCTCTCTCTGCACTATAGTCAACGTATTTATTTAACATATTTATGTTTCTGTAGCAGCTCGTTCCCGTTCGGAGGAAAACACTCACCTTAATATGCGCTTGTGCTGAATGGGCAGCTGCAAAGGGTCACGGCCGCTTCACATTGCATCCAAAGTAGTTTAGGAGTATTGGTGCCATCACGTACATGCAAATGGCAACATTTACTTGATTCTTTAGTCTCTTTTTTAGCTTATTTACATTTGTTTCAAGCTGTGATTTTACATGCAAAAATGGCTAATAGGTAGGCTAATAAGATGAACGAGCTAATATTAGAGTTTATTTTTTTTAAATGGTTCGTTAACTTAGGCCCAGCAGGCCAATGGGTTTGTATTATTTGGTAAAAGTAGTGCTGAGAATTGTTAAAACACTTTGTTCAAATTCAGCCTAGTTGTCTCGCCCCCACTACAACCTTTATGCTAACCTCAGCTAATACAATCCTAGGTTTAGCTTCATCTTTGGCTTAAATAGGAAAGTGGGATCACACCTCACCTACCTCTCAGAAAGTCCTTAATTCCAGGTGTCATCTGGTAAAAAGTCTCTTTATCTGTTTCTTTGTTATTTGCTTGAGCCATGAGCACAGATGAATAATTTGAATGAATAATTTCAGCAACAAACACACTCGGTCACCTTTTTGGGGAATTCATGAAAATTGACATCTGCATTCTATGATAACCACATCTTGCATTTGATTTCAGAAGCACGTTGAACACATCATTTGCTTTGATTGTGATTGGTTACATCCATCTGGGAGAGGTTCAGCATTTCAACCTTCATTAAGTTTTGCCAGCAGAAAGTTAAGCAACGCTGTGTTATAACAGGTGTTTCTTTGGTTAGTCTTGACTTTTGATTGTTGTGTTCTTTTTTTTTTTTTTACAGATGGTGGCAACTTTCGATCTACTGCCATGGATGGTGGCCACTTTAAGTCTTCCACTAATGCAGAAAATGGTGGATATTTTAAATCCTCCCCATTTGAAAGTGAGACAGGCTCCCACCTCTGTACATCGTCCTCCCCGTTGGCTTCCACATCAGTTCTGACAACACCCACTCCAGGTCTAACCACGCCCACATCTGGATTGACCACGCCTACATTCCCACCTGGTAACCTATCAGGGAAGCCGATAGCTGTACAGCAGAAGCCTACGGCGTATGTTCGACCAATGGATGGCCAAGACCAGGCGCCTAGTGACTCTCCCCAACTTAAACCCCCTCTAGTGGCCACAGAGGGATTTAACAGCAGTCAGGCTTATGGAGGAAACTCTGGAAATGCGAAGAGTAAACTGCCCAAGCTGAGTCTCAACCACACAGGAGAGGTAAGCGAAGAATTACTGGAACGTGTTTTCCATATCTATATTAAACCAATGTGAAATAAATGGTCTTCACGGAATTAGTCTAAAACAGAAAATAAAATTTCAGTCCTATAAATTATTCCTGATCATAGTATATAAGCCATCAGTTCACTTTACATAGAACTAGGAAATGTAATTGTGTACATATTCTGCAAATCTGTAGCATTTGGGGCTAGGTTACTTGAGGTTTAACCCATGTTAAGTTGGTTCAGTCCTCACCAGTGTTGGTCAAGTTACTTGAAAAAAGTAATCAGTAACTAATTACTTCCCCAAAAAAGTAATCCCGTTACTTTACTGATTACTTATTTTCAAAAGTAATTAATTACTTAGTTACTTTTTAAAAACACGATTTACAACCTGAATAGGTGATAAAGCAATAGATCTTTCAGCCCAATTCTACTTTTTACTTCCGGAGCAGGTTATGTTCAAGATAACAAACCAACACAAAAACCAGTTTTGTGGAAAAAAGTGTCAGTATTCCTAATTTCCTCCCTGAAGAGGATCCATGTGAAATGTAGGATCGTATAGCAACTGTTTCCCCGTGTGGTCTTTAAGCAAGTTGAAGGAGTTTAACTGCTGTATAAAATAAACGCTTAGGACACCTAAATATTGCTACATATTAACGTCATATAAAATTATGTTAGCCTCCTTACCAGTTTCAAATTTCTTGCCGTTTAACTGCACCTCAAATAAAACAGGTGAAAGGTCTTAGTCACTACAGCACAACCTTAAACGTATCACTGATGCTCTAATAATGGTGTTAAAATTACAGTCAAACGTTATGTTGTCTTAATGACAACAAGATTAATTGAACAACAGTGATTCACAGCAACATGGTGACTATACAGCAGCATTAGGGCCACAGAAGGCAGAGAAAATAAATAAATACGTGTCTGAATGACAGATTCATGCCAAAGAATGGAAACATAGTTTTTTGCAGTCAGTGTCATATTGTTTCACTTTTCAAGGTTAAAATGGAAAGAAATTCCTATTTTTGAACTCAATAACTCATTTTTCTTGACTTACAATTGAATCTCGTAAATTTCCCACTTTAAGCCATAAATGTCCACAGTTTCTGTCTTACATTTGCCGTTTTAATCAAACCTTTTTCTTTTGAAATGATCACTTTAACCTAATACATTTTCTTTTTAAATGTGTCAATTTTTTAATGCAAATTTACAATTTTAATCTTGTAAATTTGAAATCAGTAAGTTTGCTAATATTTTTCTCATAAAATTGTCACTTTTTTTCCTCAGAAATTTTCATCTTTAATCTTTGAAATTTGCCCTGTATTTCTGGAAAATGTACAACTTTAATAACCACCTTTGTATAATCACTGTCACGGCGACTGAAGCCAGCAGACCATATCCTGTTTATGCTGAACTTTGTAGCAACTAGAGATGGACCGATCCGATATTACGTATCGGTATCGGTCCGATACTGACCTAAATTACTGGATCGGATATCGGAGAAAAATAAAAAATGTAATCCGATCCATTAAATATCACGAAAGCACCTCACAAAACTTGCAACACGCCGTAACTCGCCTCAGAACGTTAGCACGTCGGAGCAGTGTGCATCACGTGATAGAGCGGCTGTGGCATGCGGGACCTGTGGTGGTCTGGATAGCATTTGGAGCTTCGCTAGCAACCTGGCATTTCATCTCCGACAAAGTTATCCCGAGAGAAGTAAAGCAAGTGTGTAAGTCCATCTCTGAATGTTTGTAAAGCATTCCTGCGTTAAGCTTAACAAGCGATATATGGAGCGACTGCCTCTTCTGGCTGCTACTTCAATCATGAAACTGCTTACTGATCAGCTGATCGGCTTTTCTGTCGCGAATCCGTCTCTCTGGTTTGTTTTTGGCCCACTTTGCACCAGAAAGAGGAAACCATCGGCTGAACAACAGCAACACGTTTAAGCTTGATAAGCTGTTGTTAGAATTTATTTAATATTACTTTCTACTCGAGGATCTTTTTCTACGTAGCTGACGCTGGTAACTGTGCAGGGGCGGATCTAGCAAAGTTTAGCCAGGGGGGCCGATAGGGCATTAACAGGGAAAAGGGGGCACAAAGACATACTTTTCTTTCTTATTCTCATTTAAAATGTCTAGCTTTTAATAAATAATTATCTGACACCCAAAGTTTTAATCTGATGTAAAATGAATAGAAGTCAATTACTGTATATAGTAACTATTAAGTCTAATATATATACCCTAGTAAGCTATAGTACTTTTTCCTTTGGGAAGGTACCATCTGTGCAGTCTGCAATTTTGTTGAAGAAAGATGTTGAATCTATTTAATATTTCTTGAAAAATAATTGATTTCTGTGCATTTTTTTTCACACTGCATCAAATTAAGGTTGATTACGTCGATTAAGCATCATGAGGTGGAGCGTGAGGGGTGGTTCCCTATTTTTTATTTATTTATTTTTGTTGTTGCTGGGAGTTGGAACCCTATTAGTTAGGTTGCTTAATATTTATGCTAAGTACTCTTTCAAATACCAGAATAGGGAGGATGGTGTAGGTTTAAGTTTATTAGATTGATCAGTATTGCTGAACTATGAAATAATTTTTTTTGCATACAGGTATAACAGAATAGCTTTAGTGTAGTTGTTGTTTTAAACTTGAGTATGAACTTATACAAAATGCAGCAAGATATTTAAAAAAACAGTTTTGTTGATTAAAAAACATTATATCGGATTCATATCGGTATCGGCAGATATCCAAATTTATGATATCGGACATAAAAAAGTGGTATCGTGCCATCTCTAGTAGCAACATACAAAAATTTTAAACTAGTAAATCACATGGATGCAATGCTGTTTAACAAGTTTTCATTTAATCAAGCCAAAGACTAGAAAATATGGTGAAGCAAATCTTCCCTTTGGCTTCACCTGCACAAGTGCCGAGGTAGGTCTCCCTGCAGAATTGGTTTTCCCTTCGTCAGGAGCAGCGCTGGGCTCTTCAAATCACAGACAAACAGCATCCCACATTCTTGATTTTTAGTTCACAAACACTTGTTGTAATGACTAACTACTCCTGACATTTTGGAGATATTAGCTCTTTATACAGCAAAGTTACAGCGGTATACAAATAACATCAGGCTGATCCTGCCATGATTTGTCTAAATCACAGACAAACAGTATCCCACAGTTGTTTATGTTTTTAAACCCACTTTGCACAGAGAGACATTTTTGAAAAATGTATTGACAGCAATGTTGAACATTATTACACAGGAAAAAAACAACTACGTGTAAAATAATTACACCGTGACGCCTCTGCCTTTGTAAATAGAGGGACAGTAACTGCGTGTTTATATGTAAGCCTGTAAATACTGCAGATAGAGACAAAATACTGTTAATCTGACAATCTGCCATTCTGCAATTCATCTCACGTAAACAATAACGTGGCGCACAGCATGACATGAAAAAGGCACATACCTTTGGCGTTGCGTGACGAACTCTGTATTCCTCTCCACACATAAACGCAAAAAAGGAGTTTTTAAAAATCTCCGTTTTCAGTGATTCGAAACGCCGTTTACGTGTGGACGAAACAGCTGCATTTTCAAAATAACCGTGTAGGTGCGGACGTAGCGTAAAAGAGTTAGTAGTTTATTTTCTTACTACCTGTAATTTATTGCAGATTACTTGTATTTGCTTAATTGTTTACTAAATGTTTGAGGTGTGAACTAAACCGCAATGGAGCAAAATATGGGTGTGTGTGGTTGGAGGATGTGTGTGTGCGGGGGGGGATTTTTCTTGTAAAATAAAGGGGGGCCCAGCAAAAATACTTTGGGAACCACTGTATTAGACAAATACTGATGCTAACTGTAAAATAAGTTATCACACTAATGGCTCTATACCGCAGCACTACTTGTCCTGGAGAGTGTATAGTAAAATAGACCCCTCCTAACTTGACACATAAAATTATTCATGAGCATCTGTGTGAGACCGTTAACAGCGACACATACTGTCATTTTGCTTCTGATGTCATGAGCCTGAGTGCGTGTTTGCAATTTTTGATTACATTCCAGTCTCCTGTAATATTTCCTTAAATATTATCTCGGTGAATATTCACACTGGCTAATTGTCCCGACAAAACCAGAATCTCTCGCTCGCTCGCCTTCTCCAAACAGAACCAGGACTTGATGATGATGTGCATGTGTCTCTATGTGTGTGTGTGTGCGTGCTATGTGAAACTAGTAGTTGACAGGCGAGTAGTCATCCATATCGAGCAAGCCAGCTGTTCCTCTGCTTTGATAGAGCTGGTGTGTGTGTGTGTGTGTGTGTGTGTGTGTGTGTGTGTGTGTGTGTGTGTGTGTGTGTGCGTGCAGCGCTGCAAATGAGCCCAAGATGGAGCTTTGAGCATATGGCACAGAGAAGGAGAAAGCAGGGGGAGAGAAGGAGGGAATTAAAATATACTTTCGACACTTTCTTATGGCTGCTGAGAGAGAGCGAGAGAGAGAGAGTACATTCATGGCCATGAGTGTTTCTTTCACTTTGTTTTCTCCCACACATCCATGGATGCTCCGTTATCGCCTGCTTTCTGTTTAGTTTTTTCTTTTTGTTTTTTTTGTTTTTCACTCCTCTCATATTTATCCTGACGAGAGTTTATTGGAAGCAGAATGCAAACTCAATACGAACCGAGAGGGGGGAGTGGGGGTGAGGGGTGACACAAGAGGAAAAAAGGGGAGACTGATGATGTGAAGCGCGGGGCGGCGGAGGGAGGGAAGGAGGGTGGGCAGAAAGAGGAAAGAGGGGATAGAGAAAGACAATGACTGACTGATTACAGCACCTTATCATCGCTGTATTTGTTCTGGTTAGATGAGTTATTGGATGCGTTCTGCAGCTTAAACAGCAAAATAGCAGCAAATCAGAGGACTGAACCAAAAAGCAAATGAAAGACTCGAAGAATCCCGCTGCTCGTTTCATGCCAGCAAGCGAGGGGGGGGAAAGATGTCCGTTTTGGTGCCTTTTGATTGGTGTACGAACCGAAACTTTGGCTACAGTGTAGCAGCAGAATCTTTAATGTGTTTCCAGTGAAAGAGATCCTTAAAGCTGATTTTTCATGGAACAGTTTTCAAATGAGTTCAGGTGTAATGAATGTGTTGGAAATCATCGATATTAGAGTCATGGCTGTGTTGTTGAGTGTGTGCAATAAACCTTTAAACTGCTTTGGAAGTGTTCTGTTAGCACTATAGAGTTATCGATCAGCGCGCTTTATCTCCAAGTGCGCTCGGACGCGCACGCGTGTGTTTGTGAGCGAGCGAAAGATCGAGAGAGATAGAAAGAGAGAGAGCGAGAGTAAGCAGAGAGAGGGAGAGAGAGACAGAGAGAGTGATAACACTATTGATCTGTTCCTAACAGTTACAGTAGGCTTAAATCTACCTCTGGTCGCACACACACATGCTGTTAGTTGTTGTCAGCAGCTCACAGCGAGGCGCTGCATGGTTTCACTTTGGATTGATCCGCTTTGAGATATTGTTACGTTGAGTCATTACTGCTGTAGCCTCATCACATAAACATGCAGCCAAATAACAGCCAACAATAACATAACAAACCGCTCAGAGTTCAAGTTACGAAGTTACGATTCACGCGACGTGACAGGTTTTCAAACATACATAGAAAGATTTTTACTAAGCATAAAGACTGCGGGCTACTCTGGTGTCCCGTCTCACATGGAAATAAACTATGACAGAGGAGCCTGCGTTCAAACTGTCACCTGTGTCCATATATGTATATATTAAATATAGCTCTACACATTGGGCTACTTTCACAGGCTGTGAAGCAGTTTGCACAATTACAAGCATACTGTAAGCTCACAACGTGCTCGTTCAGAAATGCTGACACATCACCTGCTGCAGTCCCGAATGTTTGCGTCAGACTCTCTGGAGAGGCAGCTAAATGATACCAAAGACTGCTGCAATGGCGCCGCGTCGAGCCTGCCGGGAGGGGAAAGTTGAGATGGGAAGGGTTGGTGGCTGCGTAGCTGATTGGCTGTGACTGAACTTTTGAGATTGTGTGCTAGTAAACGGCTTTCTGTATGGACGCAGCTTTAATGGGAGACTACTCTGCTGGGACAGATTTGACTTGTCCCAGGAGATAAGGAGGGAAATAAGAAGGTAATGGCTGCAAGCCCATTTGCCACCCACTTAGCTGCGCTAAAATTTGATTGAAACTTGTTAAATTTACACAAAAAACAGCTCGATAAACGCAGTAAAGTGATACACAGGGACACCTTTGCAGGGCTAAACACCCTATTTTAAACCACAAGCATCTGGTGGTTCACGCTCCAGTCACACAAAGAAAAACAGTGACTGGAGACAGCAGCACAACCAAAGTGACAAAGTGACTGTGTGCAGTGAACGCGCAGCCATATTTCCTTTGAACTGCTTGCTTCAAAGACGTGGAGCAGGTGTGCGAGCGCTCAGTCGGTTGTCTTCGAAGCAATTTGGTGCCTCAAGATGGCGACAAAACAGCCATCATAAAAGCTGTTTATTTTTATTTGTTTAAACCAACAGATTCTTCTTTGATAACACTAAACAGGAAAATTTATTGCACTGACTTTTCATTTGAAGGCACCTTTAAAACCTTCGTCCTTAATAATTCCCCTGCATGTGCAGTTTCCCGCTGGCTCACTATCCTTAAACAAAAACACTATCGTATTTAGGAAAGAATTGTCTTCTCTCCTCAAAAACCACTCAAGCTGTCACGGCGCTCTTAGTGACATTCAGCTGCTTCCAGTCTGCATTCTTGTTCGGGTAAACAATGTTCAAGTCAAGTGGATACACAAGTGCGTCTGTGAGGCCCTGCAAGCAAGACTGCAAGAAGGTAAACATGGAGGTGACAGGTGACATTTCCAACAGCACTGTGACAACTTTCATTTACATGTAGTTCAAAGTATGGCGCTGATGTAATTTCACACTGATTTGAAGGCCCGCTGTGGTGTTTCCGTGAGGCGCGTGTGGAGGTGCACGCGGCGCCTCGCCGCTAATGTAGCGGTAAATAAGAAGCAGGGTAGACTAAGACCTCCAGTCAGTAATCACTGCGAGGCTAACACCAACCAAATCAATTCGGCTCTCAGAGAATGCATTCATTTATGCCTTTTTGGATGAAAAGATTCTGCCTTTATATAACACAGTGGCTTGATAAAAGGAGCGCGGGAATGCACATTTATAAAAATTGATGTCAGCCCGAGAAGCTGCTTAAACTGACTTTTGATGGACCGTCTGCGACATCCCTGCCTCGCTCTCTCTCTGCACTACAGTCAACGTTCTTTATGTTTCTGCAGCAGCTCGTTCCCGATCGGAGGAAAACACTCACCCCAATGTGCTCTCGTGCTGAATGGGCCACAGCAAAGGGTCACGGCCGCATCCAAAGCAGTTGAGGAGTGTGGGTGCCATCGAGTCCACATCGAGATGGGATACTCTGCGTTTAATAACAGAAATTTAATTTTTCAAAATTTTCAAATATCAATCTTCACAGCACAAGTGCAAGGAGTTTATGATTATCCTAAAATTGCTGTCACTCGTGCTTTCACGTATCAAAACTCTTGATAATCTTGAACAAAACGATATTTTTCAGCAAAGTGAAAAGAGTCAAATCATCCCCCGAGAGGTAACCTGGAACATTTAGACGCTGCATTTAGATCCTGCTGGTAACTTATCAAATCTACCACATTATGTAACCCCACAGACATAATTCATGACTGCTCCTAAAATGGGTTCATGTATCACATAGTGAACTTTGAGGTGTTGGCCAAAAAAACGAAAAAGAACTATGACTGTTTGAAAATGTTGACACCATCATTTCGACCCCATAGAGCAGCGGTGGGCAACTCCAGGCCTCGAGGGCCGGTGTCCTGCAGATTTTAGATCTATCCCCGATCCAACACAGCTGATTCAAATGTCTAAATGACCTCCTCAACATGTCCTGAAGTTCTCCAGAGGCCTGGTAACAAACTGATCATGTGATTCAGGTGTTTTGACCCAGGGTGAGATCTAAAACCTGCAGGACACCGGCCCTCGAGGACTGGAGTTTCCCACCCCTGCCATAGAGATTAATGTAAATCCCTGTTTGCCAAAACATACAGGTTACACACATTTAGATACAAAGACGGCTACAGCATGAGCCAGAGAGGCCAGATGGGTGAAATCTGATCAGATGGACTGGACGGGCTGCAGACTGAGACAGAGCGGTGTGAATCGTGGATGAGAGAGGTCTGGCTGAAAGAGCAGGCAGATGTGGACGAAATTATAAAGTGTCGCTGTTGCGCTTTTGCAAGAATGAATATATTAAATTAAATTAACGTGTTTCTTATTTTGCTGTAGCCAACTGTGAAGTCGATTGTGAAATGTAGGCACGTGACCGGCTCAATCTGTTTCACAGTGAGCGCTCTGTTTTTAATACCTTCTTTAATTTAGCTTAACTGAATATGACTCATTGTTTTAAAAGAACAACAATTCCATACTTTTCTTCTTCTACTAAAACTTAATTGTCTACATGTGTCAGGTACTGTGTTGTTTGTACTGAATTATAAACTATACATACCTCTACAATCAGTAATGAAATCATCTAAATCGTTTTAAAACTAATTAAATCCCTAAAATGTAAAACATTACTTACAAATCTTACTTATAATTATAGCAATTAGATGGAAATTAATAACTGAACTTCTTCAAGAATTGACATCTGTGCCGTCACTGCTGTTGCTGCAGGACGAGGTCAAAATGACCCCGCTGGTGGATCTCGTGTTGTAAAACTGGTGTGTGTTACTGTCATATGCCAATTTGCATATTAATTTGCTACGTTAAGCATCTTTGAGGAAGATAAGCCGGTGCGATTCAGCAGCAGCTGTGCTGATTTATTAGCAAGTGTTTGTGGAGTCATTGTACTAAAATCCCCCTGCTATGGGTAGAAATGGTTGTTGTGTCGACATTAAGCTTTAGCTGTGGTGGTTTACATGTAGCTTTTCTTACCAATCTGAACAGCACTTATCCGCCTCTCTAAAGCAAGGGGACATTTTTAAAGCTGCGCTTAACGATCTGACTGCCCTCATTAAGTTTCCACAATAAACCCACATTACTCGACTGTTCCAGTGTTTCAAACACGAGGACAACAGAGTCTGTGATTGGCTGCTGAATACAGTGGAGCTGTTAAAAGGCCCCTAGTATTTTCTTCAGGAGTGGGTGCAGACCAAAACAGAGGTAAAAAAGAAAAAAGCAAGTTAAAGCATGAACATAAAGGCAAATAGAGTATGCACGTGTGTGTATGCGGGAAGCAACTGGCATCCACAGACCAGAAAATGAGTGACATCTGGGCAACAAAGAGCAAAATAACTGCCAGCAATGTGAAGTAATTAGGTTGCTCATCTTTTAGTCGGCTGACTGAAGCGACTACAAGCGAGTGTGTAGGAGACCGTTGACTGAAACATGATGGGATAGTAAATACAGTGGTCCCTCATTTATTGCTGGAGTTATGCTCTAAAAATAACCCGCGATAGGTGAAATGTGTGAAGTAGCCAGCTTTATTTTTTACAATTTTAATAGATGTTTTAAGGCTGTAAAACCCCTCGCTACACATTTTATACACTTTTCAAACCTTCGTAGAAAAATAAGTCCAGTATTATAGAATGAAACCAAAGATCAAACCCTGTTTTCGGGTCCAGAACATGAGAATAGAGCAGCTGCGAGAGAATTCAACATTAATGAATCAAAGGTACGGGAGCAGAGGAAGCAAGAAGAATGAGTTGGGTAATGTTTGACTTATCTGACTGTTTTGTTTCGCTTAATGTGCCTTTTAATCCGAAAAATACAGTAGCTTCTACCTTCCTTTAGCATCTCCAGAATTCCAACATTTTATGCGATGGTTAGCATCGTCCTCTGCCTTCTGGGAGCTACCACAGGTGTCTTTGATGGTGCAAAACGTTTCGTCAGCATTGTTGTGTTTGTTAGGGAGAAAACTTACAAACAAACAGTACAGCACTTCAGAGTCACTCTGCTAGCGATCGAAGATTTATGTAAATTTGACAAGCTGAACGCTTTCTGTACTGTACAGGAGACACGGCACGAGATTGACTTACAATGGTGTACAGCCAATCAGGACACAGAACACAATGCGCTGTTAAATAAAAAAAGAAGAAGCATGCAAAATTGCAAAAATTGCACACACACAAAAAATCAGTGACACAGCGAGGCCGCGAAAGGTGAACCACTGTATATCAGGTTACTTATGCTGTGTGGTTGAGTGAGGGGTGTCCATATGTAAAATGTTTGAGGAATCTTGTTCTCTCACACACACACACTGGATTGGATGAACAAAAAAAATTAAAACAATTATATTTTGGCACTTGTTAATATACCTTGGCAGTCTGCACATGTAAAGTCACACTTCGATCGCTCTGTGTACACACTGCTGTTAAAAGGTTGGGTTAAATTATAGGCTGCTGGACTGTTGAAGGTTTGGCTTCTTTAACCCTAAAGCCTTTTTGAGCGAATCCACCCCGCTGGGACAGAGTTTAACCCAAAGAGAGAGAGAGAAAACTTTTAAAGAAGAGTTGTTCCTGGAGATAAAGACAGAAATAATTGTCACACGTGGTCAAGTTAAAGGCTACGCGCCCGTCTGCCGCCCATCAAACATGAGAGAAGTGGAGCAGTTTTGCTCAAGACGAGTCAAGCTGAGAAGTCTCTCTGCAAGAAACACTTGATTGCTGTGATTGCCTCAACGGGGTGTGCTGCAAAAGACTCGTCCCACTATATTCGGCCATGACATTTTCATTAATGTTTTTTTTTAATCACGTCTTCCTCATTGAAAAGAAAGCAGCAAAGTGTCTCTTAAAGAGTAGAGAGCAGCTAGCAAGAATTTCACCTTATTTTAGAGAAAATTGTGCTTTTATCTTTTCTGTTGTGAGCAGAAAGGCACCACTTGTGTGTGAAGTGACACAAGAAGCAGCCATTAAAAACACTGTTTATTGTTTGTTTTTCAGTAAGCTATGTATTCCAAGCCACGGAGCAATTTACTTTACGTATACTGCAGAAGTCAACAAATGCTTAAGGAAGCCTTCCCTGTTTGTACATTCATTACTGTAACAGTGCAGATGGATGGCCGGGCAGACGCAGGGGAGTAATGGAGAAATGTGGGGAGAAGGGTGTGTATAAAATTACAGTCTATAGAAATACCTTCTCTGAGGAAATAAAGAGGAGGCAGGAGAAAGTGGCGGCGGGGGATAAAATATTTTCTCACTTGCAGCAGAACTAGAAGAGAGTTATGAGGAGTCTGCCAATGCAGCAAACAGCTGGCTTCATTTGCATAATACCCATCAGGCCCCTCTTTCCCCGAGGCTGCCTGTCAACTCGCGGCCGAGCGGTATGTACACACGAGCACGCACGCGCACAACTTTTCAGTATATCAGTAGCTATATATTTGTCTTTTCTCCCTGCAAAGTAGCAATTGCGTATCACGTCATGTGATTTCAAAGCTTCCCTGTGACTCACTGGAAGCTTTTTAACGCTTTAATTTATTTGAGTTTCATAAAGCCGACTAATTGCCTCTGCAAAAAAAGGAAGGAAGATGAAATGATTCAGCCTTTGTGCTGATAATAAAACGATCATAAAAATCATCTTCTAGAAACAAAGAGCACAGTTCCATGAATCAAACTCGCCTCGAGTGGCTGCAGGGATACGGAGAATGCTTGGGGAGAAATATACTTAAAGACGAATAGCATGGGAGAGGTCTCCCACCACGATGGCGCTGCCGGGGTGTCATCACGGCAATAGTCGCCCCGTGATAAGAGAGATCACAGAGGAGAGAGGGCTGCAGCCCGGGCTCGCCACTGCGGCAGGATCTCAGAACAGCTGAGACCGCCGTCAGGTTTGTTACGAGGTAGCAGGTGCCGGGCCGGCGTCATGTTATGTGGAGATGTACAGGAACAGTCTAAAGTGCATGGCTGCAATGCTTAACATTGCACAGAGTGCTTTAATCTAAGAGAGAGCGCACACAGCGTATTGGGTGAATTAATGTGGATGCCACATGAGTAGTTAGTCATTTCAAGATGCTGTTTATAAGAGACGGAATATGATTTCAGATGAACTGTTTACCCCGAGGATTAACATTATAGCTCTGCTTACTGGATTAGCTGCAGTGATCTCTGCAGGCGCTATAATAGGCTGATGGTGTGTATTATGGCCCCTCAGAGTGCAGTCATCTCGCCCCTAAGTAAAGGCCCCTCCAACTCCCTCTCTCCTTCACACCATTTAAATTAGACACTTTTCAAGAGGCTGGTCAGATAAAAGTGCTGTTTTAATTCAAAAATGTTTCAAGCCACGCATGGCTGGTGAATCCGAGGTCCGCAGTTCAAGTCGGTGGAGGCTGGACCGCTCGACACGCACAGCGAACTCCTAGCGATCGTTGACCGGGGGGGGGGGGGGGTCAGGCAGTCAATCCCTGCACTTTCACAGCCTCTGCTAGAGTGATTTAGGGGGTTTAGAGTGCCAGCGGTAGCATGTAGCCAGTGTCACGGGTTCACACAGTCAAAGAATGAAATTCATAGTCTAAAGCCAGAGTGTGTGACATTCTAATAAAATAATTATGGGCAGTGGTGGAAGACGTGTTTGAGAAAGCAAAATAGACAGCGAGTCCTTTTAGACTGTAATTATCAATATTGACCAATTATTATTTTATTAAAACAGATTTTTATGTGTTATTAGGGGATCGTGGCTCTAAACATTCAGGGGGATGCAGAGCCAATGTAAAGGTTGCCTCATGTAAATCCACTGTGATCAGTAGAGCGATGTGGAATAAAACTGAATAATTACTGTTACTTTTGCTAATTTGATTGAGTACAGCCTTACTGAGAAATAGCAGCCATCAATAAAAGCTTTTTAAAAATAGTATTTGACATAACCCTGAGGTCATGCTGCTGCTTCATTTGTAATGCACTTGAATGGTGTGAATTCCCCGAGGTTCAATTAATCATTTCACCAAAAACTGACAGGCGGTGAACATGCAGGCTTAGTGGACCCGGGGGACTCGGGACCGTTGCCTGTTTAGACCAGCTGGTAATCCAGACTTAAAGAGAATAATGTTAAGTTTTCTGTGAACAAATGCAAATCGTGTCCATGCAGCTTATATTATTGTTCACCTCAAACACTGCTGTGCTAGCTTTTGGTCTAAAACCTTATTTTAAAGCTTTCAAAAGTGATATTAACAATGCATTAAATTGCAGTATGAGGTGACTGTATGATATGAAAGGTGTCACAGGCATTTCTAACCTGACTCTGCAGTTTCCCTGGGCTTTACAGACCGTTTAACTGTCTTTCACCTCACTGGTGCAAGTTTACTGTTTTCCACTGCAGCAGGCAGTTCACATGGAAAGCTCAGGTGTACTGACTGTACAGCATCTTAATCATAAATAATTTGACAGAATAAAAAAAACAAAACCCTGATTGCTTTTGTCCCTGCTACCATCACGGTTTTTTTTAAGTTGATTAACTATTAACCTTCAAAATGAAATCATTAAGTCCACTATTTCCAGTTAATATGTTATACTGTAGCTATATAACAGTTCTACTAAGATTATTATACCCATTATAACATAGTTATATTTAACTAATTTATAATATTTAACATATGAACTATTCATACATTACTTAAGTCAGCAGGTCAGTTTGACCCAGAACAGCAGAGATGTCACATGTTACTTTATCTACATCACTACATAAAAAAAAATTAAATTATAAAATAAAATTTTAAAACATTTTTTATGCAAAACAAGTGAATTATCCCCAATGAGCCATGATCTGTGAGAGGTAAAGAAGACCATTACAGCAAATATTGATTGAAATGGTTAGTAATGGAGTTAATAATGAGATAAACAATGTTTATTGGGATTGTTTTCGTTTCTGATCCTTTTGGATAAGTAAACATGCCCTGGGTCAAGATCATTGGTGTTCCTGAGAAACAAACGTAACAGGAAGGTTAATTATATTCAGCTCTCCAATGGAGTTAAGTTAACAATACGGCCACAAACTCAAATTGCACTTCTTTACTACAAAGCTGATATGTGAGTGGGCAAGCACAGCCAATCAATCAATGGAAATTATACTTTTAAATACTTAGTTATCAAACAAGTTTACATGAATCAAAAACAATCAGTGTTAGCTTTAAGTAGAGGAGCCAGAGTTTCTGTACTGAGTCGATAGAGAAGATATACCTGCGGGGCCGGTACATTAAAGCTGTTTCCACTACAGCTTACAGTTGAATAGTTTGTGGAGGTCAGAGGCTGAGAGAGCATCTGAAGCTGCTGCTGCACATCTGACATGTTAAACTAACGACGTCTCATATGTCTTACAGTCGTGATACACAGACTAGAAAAAAGTGAAAACCCA
Source organism: Astatotilapia calliptera (assembly GCF_964374335.1). NCBI lineage: Eukaryota > Metazoa > Chordata > Actinopteri > Cichliformes > Cichlidae > Astatotilapia > Astatotilapia calliptera. The sequence continues at coordinate 21,207,446 of NC_137423.1, forward strand.
CATTTCAGCTGACTAATGGCAGCACTTTCTGTTCATTATATCTCAGGATATTATTTCATCAGATTTAGTTGGAGCCACTGGTTCTGCAAGTACATTCATTCTTTTATGTGCCCACATGGTGCCAAATAAAGTGGATTGCCTGCTCGACTATAAAAAAGAGCTATTTTATATTGCTGCAGTGGTAGTGCATGGATCACCCTTTATATCTATTATAGGTCTGTAGACAGCTCCTCATAATACCCTACAGAACTTTGTATTTGGTCCAAAGTACAGCTGAGATTTTTTTAAAAATTGGACTTATTTCCACTTCCTTCTTGTGCCAAACACATTCCTAACACGTTACTGAAAGCTGCTCTGTGTCTGTGCTCGAGCTATTTGGGTAAAAAACATTTTAGCTAATCTTTAAACATCTTTAATAGTAAAATATAATAAATTACAGAGCAACTTTCTTTGGTACAATAAAAAACTGATCCAAACAAGTAATAAAATATCTGACTGTTCCATAACAGCTCATGTCTGTTGCCCATAAAAATATGGTAATAAAAAAATCTTTATAGCTCTTCGCATTACAGAACAATACATGGAGAACCCCTACTGCTAGGTCTTTAGTATTATTCATTAGGTTCTGATACAGGCCAGTGGCTGTTCCTAACTTTGTGTGTCTGTGTCTGTGTGTGTGTCTGTGTGTGTGTCGTTGGGCCTTTAATAAAAAATGCCCCGCTGGGCTCTGCATTGCCAGTTTGCCAATCAGAGCATAGCCACGATATGCAAATCTCACACACACACACGTAAACACACACACACAAGCTTACCCGCACAGACATATACACACAGTGGGAGAAAGAGTGTTTTGATCTACCAGGGCCATTACAGACATTTTAAAATCCTATGAATATAAAAAAGAGAGAGAGGGTGGAGGGTGGAAGAGGAGAGGAGGAAGATGAGAGAGATGGGCGAGAGAGCAGCGCAGATGGAGAGAGAGAGAGTGAGAGATATGAAAGTGAGAGGAAACATTTTCTGTTCTGTTTCTGTGCGCAACAGTTTGTTATTTAAGGAAGAGTGAACGGGAAAATGCATCAGAGAGACTACACAGAAGATCCGTCCCTCTCCCTCTGCCGCTGCCATTTGTTTAGCGTTTTCCTGTTCCTTCATATTACAGGCGGCACAAAGATTAATGGGAATGCTCAGTATCAATAAACATGAAGCGTGATTGGTTGATTGAATAAAAGGCATCCTGCAATCAGAGCAGAATGCCGAGTCCTTTTTTTCCTCCTTTTGCCCGTGCAGGCCGCTGCATCACTGATGATTTAAATGGACATTAATACAGGAAGAAACAAACGCTCAGAAAGTCAGTCAAACAACCATGACTGACTATTAACGAGGCAGCATTAGGCCACAAGGAAAAGAGGGAAGAGGAAGAGGAAGAGGCAGCTAATGGGGTGATTAGGGGGGAGGAGAGCTGCTGTTGAGAAAAAGACTTTGTGTTGGATTATTTTCTCCTCTTAGGAGCTTACAGAGAGCCAGCCGGTGTTTTACACCTCAGCTCTTAACACCCCCAAATCCCCTGATTTAGACTTAAACTGCATAGAGAGGCAAGAGAGACAAAGAATGTGGGATGAGGAGGAGAGGAAAAAGAAAATGAGGAGGAAAATATGACCGGGCTGGCCTGATGAGACAACAGGAAGACGTGTCGAGGTGGAAGAAAGAAGTGTTCGTTTACGGTTTACGCCGCTTTCACACTTTTTCTTCACAGCGAAGAATGTGTTTGTTGGGAATAAACACAAGAAACAGCCAAAGTGCTTTAAGCAAATAGGTGAGAGAGGAGTGAGAAATAGACACACCAAACTTTGAGGTGTTGTTATCTTCTGATTAAGCAAAGAGACCGACACCACTGTGGATTTTGTGTTTTTGTGTCACACGCTCGCTCGTCGTTGCCACCGCGGTGTGAAACACTGCAGCGGTGCTTTTGGCCGCAGTGTAAATGCACACAGCTTACCTGTGAAGTCACTTAGGTCTCTGCTCATTTTATAGCCCTGTGGTTGTCAGCGTCCGGGACGAAGGCCAGCACTGGCACCGGTGATGCTGCTGAGATATTTCTGCTGGGCGACCTGTGCAGATGCAGCTTATCCGTTAACACGTTTTACGGTAGCAGGCAGCGACAGACAGACAGAGAGGAAGCGAGACAAGGAGCTATAACTAAGGATGTCATGTAGGACAGCGGTCCACAACCCCCGGGCCACGGATTCACTGGTACCGTGAATCGCTTGGTACGCGAGAGTTGAGGCTCGGCTGTGAAATTTATGGTTTTCAGAGTTTTTATCGTTAACTCGGTTTCCCTGGGTCTTTTCCCGTGTTGTAGTCGTGCGTCTTATTTTGAAAGAAATATTTAGGCGTTACCATAGCAACCACAGAGCATTAAGGGGCAGAGGGGAGGATGTTACTGTCAGTGTTGTTGGCGCATTTCAGGAGGACGCTGCTAATGAAGTTACACAATTACACAGTGAATTCACATTTATTATTATATTTACAAAATAACACAGTTTTTGTCTCGGTCGTATCATTTTATTTGGTTGTATTTATCCACGACACGTTAAAGGCCGGTCCGTGAAAATATTGTCTGACATTACAATGGCGGGACCGCTGATGTAGGACATCCAAAATAGTCTTCAAGCAGTAATCAGATTAGATTATGAACAAGTTATTAGCACTTCCCTCTCCACATCATTTTCTATTTGTCAATACAATCAAATTTAGTTTAAGCCAGATCGAAGCACGGAAAACAATATTATTATTTTTCTGATCGGAGAGCAACTTGGGGTTAGGATCTTGCCCAAGGATATTCGATCCAGGGGTTGAGCCAACAACCTTCCGATCAGTAGATGCCCTGCTCTGCCTCAGTTTAACGTTGACCATGAAGACCACAGCCTGCGCTGCACCAGTCCATCAATATGAATTAATGTAAACTGTACAACAGTACTACAGACTAACCAGTTTAGCCTTCACTGAACTACATTAAACTGTATTTTGATACCATTCAAACTCCACAGGAACAGTTTGTGTGTTTATCAATATTTGTTGTGCTTTGTGAAACACTGCAAATGAAATTACCTTCTACTACAAAGTTACCCTGTACAATCGATCCTGTTTTGCAGCACAACACTGAAACTTCATTGACATTTGTACCATGAACGAAAAAAGAAGCACACAACTTTGAATTTGTCAGGTTCAATTAGATAGATAGACAGCAGCATGATAAAGTGTAAAATAAATAACACAGTTAAAATAAAAGGGCCTTATACTATGACATGCATGAGTTGATAAAAGTGATAAAAAAAAACAAAGAAAAGATAAAATGAAGTGAGTAAAAACAGTAAAAGTAAGATTGACTTTGTGTAAGAAATACAAATGTTTCAAAGAATTAGAATTTTTTGGTAATTACTTCATGGTTCAGGTTAAAAAGGAGAAGAGACAGGAGAAACAGCCAGACTGATTCAGGCAGAATATAAACAAGTATATAAATAACACAGAACTAATGTTAAGTAAATCTGTTTGTTTCATATGTCTGAAAGAAAAAAATTATTAGGAGATAAATCTAAATGAGTGCTGTCAGCGTTAATCTCGTTAAAATGACGTTAACGCCATAACCGCATTAACGTGGCAAATTTCTGTTAGCGAGCTATCGCGGATTGCGTGGGGCGATCCGCAATAACTCGCTTAACGCCATTTAAAAGAGATAACGCTGACAGCACTGATCTAAATATCATATTTTTAAAGTGTAAATCTATTACACTGATTTACATGTTTTTCATGTCCACCTTAAATAAAATACCTACACCAAATATTGGCACTGGTGTTGTCTTAAAAATCCTGTATTGGTCGGCCATAAAAAACTTTTTTTCTAATAAAATCTGTGGCTTTGAGGTTTTTATGAGATCACTTTGGGAGCAATAAATTTGAGTAAGATTGTGAAATAGAAGCTGAAAAGCATCTTGTGCCCAAAGTTGTTTTTTTTCTGCTGTTTCTTCAAAACAATCATATTTTTTTAATGAGCTGAGCAGCTCAAAAGCAAAAGAGACCGATGTTAACGCTTTCGTTGTATTGAGTAATGTGTCACTCACAGCAGTCGGTTATTTAGTTACTTGTTCAATCAGATCATATTACTGGATTTCTTTTAGTGTAACACAAGACTGTACCATTTACATTTCTTGTGTACAAAGAAGCTCTGCTTACCCAGCTTTAGCAATTTAACAGTTAACGTGTTGCTGTGAGGAAATTAGACATGATCCTGGTTCTGTGATGGAGGAGATGCTGCCAGGATCAACTAGCAAAGCAGTGAGACAAAGTCAATACATCAGAGGTTAATGTACAGTAGTGTGAGCAGCCTCTCAACAATGTAACCAGCAGGTGTAAGCTAATTGCAAAGGGGTGTAGATATTTTGTAACAAAAAGCATTCCAACAAGTTCCTTTTCTCAGTGGGTGCATCGTTAGAGACACATGCAGCTTCTGAGTGCCTTTCTGCTCTGTTACTCTGACTGCATACATGCAGACCTGTGCGCTGCTGAAACTGATACAGAAACGCCACCGCAGTGTTTTTATACACAAAGTCGACGCTTTGAGATGGATTTTAGAAAGAACTGAACGTCTGATAGGGAGGGTTGGTCTCCTGGTTCAAACAAACGGCGTTGTCTTTGTTCTCTACTGAAAATTAAACAATCTAAGGTGAACTTTTCACAGGTTGTGAAAATGCCATCAGTGCTTTTTAAAGCAAAGCCCCGTATCCAGCCTGCTGTCGTGCTTTCCCTACAGCCAAAAACTCAAAACCTCCAAATTTAAGCCTTTATTAGAAGCCTGTAAGTATTCTTAAAAAAAAATCCCTTCAATGTTAGAACAAATGTTTAGCTGAAAAGATGCCATTTGTTTTCCCTGCAAAGAGGAATTTATTCAGTCGTCCAGGAATTATACGTGTGTTCAAGGATAAACTTGAATGTATAGAGAAACACACACACATTCGATGCCTTATTGTACTGCCAAGGACCCCTCCACCTTCCACCCGCCGTCCCCTCCTCTCAAGAGGCACTTATTTAGTTAGCACGCAGACATCACGCTGAGAGCCCCACACAGACAGACCACACACACAGCGAGTGCAAACACACACACTCAAACACATCCTGCCAACAGAACAACTCAAATATACTCAGCTTGAATTTTGCCTCCACACACGAACACACATACAGCTGTCAGTCATCCCCTTGTCCCCGCTACACTGCCGTCTCTGAGCGTGTGTGTGTTTCCTTTTTCCGCTAATTAAAACAGAGGTGCGTGTGTGGCTATATAAAGCCCTTTTCTTTCCGTTAATATAGCAGAGTGTGTGCATGTGTTGTGTGTGTGTATTTATAAAAGAGAGGGAGGGGGGGGATGTCTATGAGACAGAGAGAGAAAGAGAGAGTGTGGGGGTGTGTGTGGGAGGTGTTCTGTTCACACTTAATCACAGTTGTGAATCTCCCTCCCCTTGTCGTATAATATAGATGTCATCCACAGCAGTAACTCCATACTGCAGCTACTGCACAAGGAGTTTTACCGTTATTATTTATTTTGTCTGCCATTCAATTCAATGTTACAGTGGTTGTTGTTAAGCAGCTTTAGTTTACTTATACTCATAGGGAGAGGTATGAGAGCTTCACAGCAGAGATAATAGGGGTTGCTGATAGACTAACGAAGGGCCAAGACCTTTGCTATAGGTCACCCACCAACACACGCCAAACTGAATGATGCTGTCAGCAGTTTTTTGGCTATTCAGGAAACAGAGCCCTGAAGTGACAGCATCAAAGTTCTGCCTAAGGACTGAAAAAGCCTTTTGTACCTTTTGTACAAATGCAAATGACTGAAAGTGCAGTCTCCACATCACCTGGCTCTAATTGTGGTTTACTCTGTATAGACTAGTCGTGGCTCTAGACATGGATGTAATCACAGCAGGACAGAGAGAGAAGAAAATGGCTGTTAAACAGCAGACATTTTGTACAGAAGCAGTAGTACAACAGCTCAAAGAGATGTTAGTAAAGTTAGTCAAACAGCGGCTCGTCTGTCGGGACCCTTTTATGAGCAAAGCAACACTGAGCTAGTGACAGGAGGCAACAAACTGGGAGCCACGTAAAGTAGATGACTATTTAGAAGGATCGTGGATATGACAAAACATGTTGAAGATGAGGTCGCCGGGCGGGAAGCAAAGAGGAAGACCACAGTGAAGGTTAATGGATGCAGAGGAACAGGATGTGAGGATGGCTGGTCTGACAGAGGAGGATACTGGGGATAGGCTGAGATGGATGATCCGCTGTGGCAGCCGCTAAAGGGAGGAGCCAAAAGAAAAAGAACGCAACTGACAAGTTCAGATTGTAACTTTTTGGAAAAGAAACGCCTCAAGTTAATCTCATCTTTGATTTTTTTATGTGTTTATCATTACACACACTGAATCAAAATGCCCCAGGTTTTTCAAGGACTTTCAAAAGATGTGGGGGTTTTTCAAATTATGCAAGACTGCTTTAAATTATCTTTTTTTTATGTTACCATTAAATTCACATCAACTTCATTTCTGCATATTATTAGCAGTAATTTTCCATCCATGCATCTGCTTATCCTTATCAGGGTCGTGGGGGCACTGGAGCCTACCCCAGCTACCTTAAGGCGAGGGGTGGGCTACACTCTGACAGATTGGCAGGGGTAGCTAGGAGTAATTATTTTATTAGTCATTTTCTGTGTTTAACTTTATCACTTTTCAATCACTTTGAAACCTACTTAATTTTTACATTTCAATTTACTGTTAGTGGTGTCCACATGTAACGTAACATACTGTATTTTCAAATGAACACATTCACATAAAATCAAAAGGGATCCTTACACGTGATTTTTATCTTTAACCAAACTACAGTGACAAACAGTGACTTAGCCCCGGCGGGGATGAGCAGTACAGAACTTCATTATGAAAGGGCCTATTTGTGACATTGTGGTACCCACTGCACCCCTGGTGTCACAGCTGTGCTTATTAAATACAAAGACAAGTGAATTCTAAACCAAGATAATTGTAGTTTATTAAAACAAACAAACTACGAGTCAAACAAACATGTTAACTAAAATATTATTGTCTACTTAGGGAATAAAAGAAAAACAGGGAAAAAAGAAATGTTCTTATTTTTAGTTGCGGTCAGTTTCGTTACCTTTGACAACATAACCACCATAATCTGATGAGGATTTAAAGTAAATGTTCATTAAGAATTAGAATGTCTACGTGATTGTGTGTTAACAAAGTGTTGCATTTGTGTTTATTACTTCTCTTTTTTTCCTCTGACAAAATACCCTCATATAAGCAACTTGAGGCGACTGTTCTTGTGATTTGGCGCCTTATGAATAAAATTGAATTAAATTGAATAACAAACTAATACTGAAAACAATATAACCTGAACGGAAACTGCACATTTTCAAGCAATGAAAGTTGAACTGAAATGAGCAAAGTTACTGCCAAATACATGGAATTCAAAACAAACTAAACAAACCCCGCCCACTCCACCCAAAAAAGACAAAGACCTAATAGCAAAATGCAAAAGTGTAACAACTGTGCTGTAAACAGTATGGAACAAATACTCAGTGTGACAGGGAATTCTTTGTATTTGTTACATGCATATGTTGACACTGCCTGGGGCAGATGAAAGACAAAGTGTTTGGAATGCGTATTTGTTCCCTGTGGTTGCCATTAAATTAGATTTCTGTAATGTAGTTTGTTACATTTTAGCTAAACAAAACCAAATCACCAGAGATGATTTTCCAGCCTCCACATTTCTCCAAATCAGTTAGCCAGATTCGAGCACTCGTGTTCAGACCCTGTTTTAAGCCATGTTAGCTTAAAAGTTAAGCTACATGGTAAGCTAACAGAGGAGTCATTTCCATGTCTGCTGAATTCCAAGAGCTTGACATTTATCAAACTTTGTAAAAACAGCGGTTCAGTGACTCCACCTACACAGGTCTTAAGTCTGGCATCAAATACACCTCTGCTCTTCTTTGTGGGCATGTACAACTACATTTTCTCCCTCTTTACACGTACTGTGAAGACTGAAAAATCAAAGAGAAATAAGATATGAAAAATTACAAAATGAAGCAAAGCCATTGACAAGACTTTGACAGTTGTAGGTGTTAACGTGTAGTTTGTATTTTTCCTGGGAGTGCCCTTTGTAGCTGACTGTCAAAGGTATAGGATTGCGTGGACCTTTTAAAAAAATGACTATGGGGGTGTAATTTTGCATAAAATATCGTTTTATGAAGTCCCACTATTGGTCTTATTGTAAGGGAATTAAAAAAGAAGAAGGATAACGGTTAGGAGTAATGGGAAGCCACTAAGAATATGTCACAGAAGGGAGAGATCCCATGGCCAGACCCTTCACATCCACAGGATACCCCCATCTAAGGCAGGCTGGCATCTTTGTCATGCTTACAATGTCTTTTCTTAAAAATATATTAATAAATTCTGATGTTTTCTAGCCTTTATTTAACAGTTTAATAGACAGTAGAGTGGAAAGGAGGGAGAGAGTGGAGAAAACCACTATTCAGTTGTTGCATCACAGTGTGGGATAAATCCCATCACTGCCAGTAATACTCTGATCCATTTTCAATCAGTCTGATCAATAAGAATAATTAAAAACACCTATGTGAGAGTGTAGGGCCTTAAAGCACATGCAAATCAAAGTCAATAAATGCAAAGCCACAACACAGAGGAAGAGTATGTGACAACGAAGAACAGGAAGTCAGTAAGACCACTGACACACCAAGTGGCCAGTTATGCAGTAGCACAATCTCCTGCTGAGGAAAAAGCAGTATTTGAACGCGCGCTTCTAAGATAGTTTTCACAGTAGAACTGGAAAATCTCCTTTTGGCACATGTGATGGTACAACAGGTGATTCAGTAGAAGGTTACTGCCTGTGATTGTTGCTGCTGAGGAGCTGATGTGAAAAGATCCCAGGAGGAGACACATGTATCTGATGAGACTACACGATATTGAACAAGTGTAAACTTGGTGTAATTTTCTTGAAAAAGGTCAAGAATAAAAAAAAGAGGCTAGATTCTAAGTATTTTTAAAAAGTTAATAACAACCATCTGTTATTCTTTCTTCCAAAATGGCATTAGAGAGTTTTTTTGCTAGCAGCTCATCAACTGCAGAAAACTTGGGCTAATTTTAGTGGCGCGGCTCCTTAAGATGGATGACTCTGGGTTGTACTAATACAGATTGAAGCGTTTAGCTTGGCTAGCCGGCTCCAGGATGTGATCCATCAGAAAACAAGGCTAATGTTTTCAGCTAACCCACTCCTGGTGCAATTATATGGTCCACTGGCATTGATCATAGCTCCTCTTCTTCAATCTATTCTCCTCTCTTCCTCTCTCTCCCCCTTTAATGGCCAAGTCGGTGTTAAATGTTTGATAAATGAGTTTTGAGAGCACTTTGCCATGGATTTATTAAAATTCTATAAAACCTCTTTTTTATGTTAGAAAAAAAGAAAGGTGGACTTATTAAATGATATATGTGTATACACATCAAATACTTTAGTTAGAAGCAAACGTAACCATAGTTTAGAAGAACCGATAAACAGACCAATGGACAAGAAGCATCAACTATTATAATATTATACTATCTACCTGTTTTTAGAAACCAAGCAACAATTCCATTTATAAAAGGCATGTTGTGTTTTAACTATTCAACAAATAAATAAGCAATAAGCATAAGTAATTGTCATATTAACTCTTTTTATCTTTATTTTTTATTTGTAGTTTCTGATCATGTAGCTTCTTAGCTGCTAGCCGGGTATTTGGCTTGGCACCAGCTAGTTGCTAACAATATTAGCAGCTGTTTGATGTTGAATTGACAGCAAATAATGACATACTGTTAACAGAATGAGTAAAACTGCAGCTGATGTTTGGAATGATGCAGATTTTCTCCCTGCAACACAAACATGCATCTACTTCAGTTCAAATGATAAGAACACAAGCGATAAATCGGCTTGACACTGTGTTGTAAAAAGCTCTCAGCAGAGATTGTCTGAAGGATGTGGTTTCTCCTGACCATGATGACAGTCAGAAAATCAGAGAATGAGAGAAAAAAAACGTAGAGAGCGTCTGGAATTAAAAATGTCTCCCATTATTCCCAAATGGAAAAGTTTTGTTGGTTAGGAAATTGTCTTAAAATTTCAGTGTTACTAACACAGTGCAAAACTTTGTTGTGTTTTATAGTGTTTAAGTGATAACGTGACGAATCCTGCGAATCCGTTTACAGCATCCTGCCATGCGATTGCATTTGTCCCTGACCATCAAGAACCCTCACGTTAACTTTTATCAAGTGGAAAAAAGTTAGCGTTCATCCTCCAGCTTCACCGTTTATATTATGCTAACATAGCTGTGTCGCTAGCGATCACGTAGCACATCGTTATATATCAGCTAGACTTCAGTAACCCTACAAACGTCACTGCTGTTTAGTTTTCGGTCTTCATTTATGAAGATGACAGAGCTGTACGACTTAATTTGTTTCAGAAATCTCTCAGTCAGAACTTGATATATTGAATTTAGATGGAAACTAGCGAGCTAACTTCCTGCTAACTTCTGAGTTAAATTTCATAAATGACGTTTTCATGGATGCCTGGATGTTAAACTTAATTGTTACACCTGGTCGAGCAGAAACATTGGTCATTTTATTACAGCTGAAAGAATTTAGACAGTTTTTTAACTCTCAGTGATGCTGCAGTGTTCATTTGACTTTGGCACCTGAAGCAGAGTTTGGGCCCAGACACGGCTAATGACATCAAACTTAAAGACCGGACAGACAACGATGACCCTTGAAACATAATATGGCTGAACTGTGTTTGTCACTTAGTGGCTGTTATTAAATGCCAGTTGATAAAACGGTCAGACTCAAATTAACTGTTTTGTGCATTTAGACATTTTTTGTGCCTTGCTAAAATTATTCAAAGAGAAATTTGTCATTCATTTTTAATCACTACTTGACTCAGTTGTTAACAACAGAGAGACTAAACCATCCTGTCATACTCTGTAGTCTGAACTTAGAATGACCCTCCTTAAAGTGAGGAACAGCTACAGCCTGAGTTTCCTTGTCTAAACACTGCACGGGGCACACAGAAAGACCAAACGCACACACAGCACTCAGAAGCTCACACATATCCAACACGTGAACATGTTAGTGGAAGGCCAATTAGCGCGCGTGAAAACGTCAGGCTTATTTGAAGCAATGTTTCAATGACGACATTTAATTGGACGGTAAATCAACTCCTTATCAGCCTCTCCACAGCTTGGTGGGAGAGAGAGATGGCTGAGAGGAAGAGGAGGACGCAGAGAGCGAGCTAAAGAAAAACAAATGAAAAGAGCTGAGAGACACATGGTGGAGGTACGAGTGTATGTTTGTGCACAGCAGTTTAATGTAACCTTAGCGGGCTCCAGCCTGACGATGAAAACTCTGGGACGTCATAGTGGTGCCAGCCGATAAGAGGCAGTTAGTGTGGTAGACTTCAACACAGGAATGGAAGCAGCATGATGGATGTGCAGTGTAGAAAATCCAAATCAATAGCATAACACAGTGGTCAGCTGGTTTATTCTTCTGATTTAATAGTTTAAACGAAAAAGGCACAGGGATAATAATTACGATGGCTCTGCTCTGCACATGTTTGCCAGTAAACTAAGCATGCCTGACACTAGGCTAACAGAATCACGTACACGGAATGCAGCACTCATTAATGTCAGTAATTACAGAGATGCTTTTACAGCAGTTTCCATTCACAGTGTCTGTTGTGAAAATGTGAGTTTTCTTTCAAAAAATGAATTTTTTGTGGTAAGAATATTATAAAATATCACCTTATATTTACAATCTATTTTTAGGATTAGTGAACAGATGTAGTTTTAATCAAGCGAACTCCTTATTTTGATTCTGAATTAACTTGAGCTTCCATCAGCTTTCAGCTTTTTTCAGTTTCATTTAAAATATACTGTTCAAATGTCTTCATATCTCACTGGGAAAACATGCAAACGTGGAAATACAGTAAGGCAAAGCTTGAAAATGAGTATTTGGTCTTCGCTTTATCTCCACATTTCCATATTCAGCTGACGAGACCACCACTTTGGGAATCACTTATAATACATTTTTATACCTGTCAAACTGGATCTTTAGTGTTTTTCTTATATTCAGCCTAAGAACTCAGAACAAATGATGTGTTTTTATAAAAGGCTGCTAGTAACAAATTGCCTGATGATACTATTTAATGTTGGTTCTTTACCAAGTTGTCTGTTATGTGTAGGCACAACTCAGATTCACCCCTTGTATTAGGTCCATCTTTGTGCCTGGATGACTCACAGGTCAGTGTGAAGTGGTTTAACAGACAAAAAGAACCTTTCCTCTAAAAAGATCAGGTACAAGTACTGGACTGACAATGAAGCTAGTGTCAAAAAACCTTTGAAAGATCTTCAGAATTCCTGGAAAACAACCGCTCAAGACCACTTGAAATTACAAAAAGTGTCTATTTGGAAGAAAAATATAGAGAAATAAGAAGCGGCTGAATGATACCTGAACAATTCATTGCTAGATAAGACACCAGCCTGTGCCTGTGCCTCTGTGTCTGTGGTGGGGTATACCCTGCCTGTTGACCCATAACAGCTGAGATAATTCCAGCCTGGCTGTTAACCTGATTTGTACTTAAGAAAACAGATGGATGATGAAGTGAAAATCTAATATGGGGATAGCCCTGCCCATATGGAAAAGATATATATCCACCCATCCATCCATTCGCTTCCACTTATCCTTCCCAGTTTGAACTGTGTAATTGCAAAGCAGTGACAATGATTCGTGAGGTGTATTTCAGGGTGAAATACAGTGAAACCATTAGCAGAATATACAGAAGTATCACATATGGAAAAGATATATCAGAATCAGAATACTTTATTGATCCCTGGGGGAAATATATAAATCTTATACAGTTTTTATCTGTCTTGTGTGAAACTTGTATGAAAAGCACACAAGAGCCAAAACAGATATAAGATCCCTTGAAAGATTATATAAATGAAACTTGTATGTTTTGGATACTTACTAAAACAATATATGAAAGTAATGAGAAAGTGGCCACTTTCATGAGTAAATCATGTAAGCCTTGTATGATCCTCTATATGAAGCAAGCTAAAGCTGATGCATTTTTTCTATTTCTTTTCCATGTGGGAAGCTGCATCCAAATGAAGTTTAAATTTTGTTAACCTAGCGTACTTATTTTCACAACCTATGGCTCCTTAGCTGGAACATGCTAACTTTAACACTTGATTTTTCCTGCTTGAGGTTCTGGTTCACAGTTATTGATTAATGAGTTCCAAATATTGATTTGCTGCCTTACTCCTGTCTTTTAAATCTGTCTCCAGAGAAAAATCTCCTTGCTTTTAAACATAAACACAGTTTACTTACTGTCACGGATTAAGTGTTAAATGATCTTTGTCAGTGGTCTGGAGGAAACAAGGTAACCAGCTACCATTTACTGCTCCACTGGTTAATGCAATAACTTAGAAGCAGCTGATATAGTCTACCTTAACAATAAGCTGGTTACTAACTGCTGAAATACTGAGAAATACTAAACTGTTAATATGAAATTCATTAGTATCTGGGCTTAACTAACAGGTGTAAGTGGTGCATAATTTATGGACATTTAATGCTTGATTATAGCTCACATTAAGTCGTTTATGTTCGTATATTAGGGCCATCCAGAGGGAAAAACTTGGACAAGGCAATAATATAAGAATTTCTTGGACAAAAACTCTGAATTTAGTAGTATTTTAGGCATCACTAGGAGAGGACACTTTCCAAACTTAAACGTTTGAAATGAAAAATAGGGGACTGCTGAGGTCTAAACAAAGATGCCCAGCTTAGACTGAGCATCTAATAAGAGATTATAGATTTTTCAATGATGCAGTGGGAAAAGACACAATTTTGTGAATGTTTAATGGAGTAATTGAATGTCCTAGTGGGAAAACCAGAAACAAAGCATTACATTATAATATTTATTATAGCATATATTATGTCTACTATATTTTTTAATTTGTGTACTTCCTATTTTGTAAGTATATATGTAAATTCATCATGTACATCAATAGAAATGTTTTTATTTCTGAATAACTCTAATCTGTTGCTGTACGTGTTATATTGTTAGACAATCATACAACAAACGTGTGTGTAGTCTGAACCTCGGCCGAATGTGATTAATCAAAATACACATTATTTCTTTACTTTTAATTTTTTTTTCTCCTGTAGTTATGAATGTCTGCATTGGCCTTGAAACTCTTGCATTGTTCCAGCTCTGCCTTTGAGTATCACTCCCTGCTGGCTTGAAAAGTGGTTGTAATAATTTACAACGGCAGCTTAAATTGATATGGTTTGCACCGGACTGAAATAATGACAGTTGTAATGAAGAAAAAGCTTTTATAGAAACTTCAAACCATTTTTTCTTAGCAAAATCTTCTTTGTCCATCTGTACGCTCAGTATGTTCCCCGCAATTACAGCGTTACCAGGATATGGCCTCAAGGAGGCTGATAGCACAACACGAGGCAGTAATAGCTGTATTACTGGGACAGCGGAAAACGCTGCAGCAACAGAACAAGACATTTTGTGCAGCCGATAAAAATATCTGTTTTTATGAGAATACCAGACACTGCAACACCCAAAAAATACCCTGTTTTCTTATATGAGAGGTGAAGTAGGTATAAATGTGCAAAGAGGACACATGATGTGAAAGACCTACTTCACCAATCCTCGGATTATTAGGCAGGCTGACTCATACATAAACATGTACACGTTTCAGTGAATCACTCGCACACAACTGTTGAACAAACCAAAACACACACACACACACACACATACATGTCTCCTCTGAGGGCAGTGCTTGTGATCTATCTAGCATGCTGGTAATCCCAGCGATGGCGGTCACTCCAGCTCTGTAAACAGCTGAAATATGGATGATAAAAGGAGCAGATGAAACTGAATAAACGAGAAGCCCACGGACCAAAAAAAGAAAATCCTTGAAGATTTTCCAAACCCTGTTGGACCTCAGCCTGAACTGTACACGACTCAGAAGTTCAATCGCATCGACTGGATGATAGACAGCTTTCATTTGACTTTGGCATTTTTCATAACAGCAGCGCGATAGTTTTCCCTCCGTGGCACATTTCTGGCCTCGTAGAGCCGCCTCAAGGGATGAAGCGAGATACTTTGTGTAATTTAGCCAACGTAGAGAGCCTCTTTCTCGTCTTTCCGAGAAAATATCCTGAGAAAACAGTTCAGAAATAAGCAGAAATATGCGGTGATGTGTTAATAGCCCTCTGAGGGCAGTGCAGGAAACCGTGTTTACATTAATCAGGCTCCAAATTTGATTCTGTTTGACTTCGTCTCTCTCTTCTCTCCTCGTTAGCCTTTCTTCTTTTCTCTCTTTCATCTTCTGTTTCTGCCAATCTCCAAGTCAAATGATACTGTCTCTCTGTTATTGTAAATATGAATAGACTGTGTGTGTTTTGGGGTGTTTTTTATTAATTCATAATTTGTCTTCCCACATGCATACACTGAGTCATTCATCTCTCTCACGCTCACACACACTAATGCAGAGAGGGAAGCCTGTTTGTTCAGTCTTAAACGCATTACTGTAATTACCTCTTAATGATTTTTAATTCCAATATAAAAGAAACAAGACACTCTGGTGGATTTGAAACATGAAAAGAGGCATATAAAAAGAAAATCATTTGAATGGAATCACACTAAATGTGTTTGTTGTGTAATTTTATAGGTGACTGCTTGTGGAGTGTAAATGGGCTCCTCGTTAATGTGACAAATTAATGTAATAAGCAGTCATTCAGCAGATCAGAATGAAGTATTGGGCCATAATTCATGTAATATTTGGGTTAAAACCAAGGACTTTTTTTTTTTAATTTAAAGATGCTGACAGAAAGTGAGCGTTTGTGGCATGTTGATATTTGATAGCCAGGGTGTTGTTGTGCTATCGTCCCGTGTCCATGTTGAACTCGGTGCTGTCACTGGTAAAAGACTAAAACGAACAGGAA
This sequence comes from Astatotilapia calliptera, assembly GCF_964374335.1. NCBI lineage: Eukaryota > Metazoa > Chordata > Actinopteri > Cichliformes > Cichlidae > Astatotilapia > Astatotilapia calliptera. The sequence goes on from NC_137423.1 coordinate 21,223,564, forward strand.
CTGAACAACCTGTCAAAACTTTATGCAAAAATAGGGTGGACCAGGAGCTAGTCATGAAAAGTCTGTTAGATCAGTGTGGTCGTCTGCCTCAAGGGGTTTTGATTATTTCCATCTTTTATTTACAGTATATGGGATGATTGTGTTTTTCCTGTATTAGCATTCAGTCAAAATAGAGCATAAACTGGTATTAAATCCACCGGGTGATCAGACTGTGAAGAGAGCGATCTTATAAGGAATAATGGAGGGATAAGAGGCTGGGAAAATTTAATCCTTGAGTATTTGGTAGCAGTGGGAACACAAGAGAGCAGGGATTTCCCCTAATACATCAGGAAGTGAAGCGGAGGTGTGTGTATGTATTTTGGCACTTTTTCATTAAAACAAACAATAATGTAGCATAGCTACTAACCCCGAGCCCCACTTACAGCCTCCTCGATTTGATACTGTTTCTACATGTTTGTCATTATTTATTATACATCGCACAAGGCCCAGTTCCAGCTGGAACTAATTAATAATGCTCATTGTCAGCTCTTTCTTGTTGAGCTCTTTGTTGCACACAGCAGAGGCCTGACTGCCGGTGATGCCGTGACCCGAGCTGTCCGGTGAGCGAGCTGCCTGTCATCTTGTTTACTTGTATCTCTTTTTCTATTGGATATTTATGCTTGTGAGCTGAAACATGTTCAGGTTTTGGGCTGTTGGTGACTCAGAGTACAACATTTTGACAACATCTGAGACGACCTCGCAGGCTCAGATTTTTTTCTGTCTAAAAAAATCTGGTTACATTAAGGCAGTATTTATAATAGTAATGGATAATGATGTTTTAGTAACTGTGAGTGTGGTAATGTAAGTGTGTGTGCTCGTGTATCCACATGTACCTTTGTGATTGATGTGGGTATTCTGTGTGTGTGTGTCTATCTATCTGAGCAGCTATTTCAGAGAGAAAGGATTTCTGCCTCAGTAATTGCCTCGGCTATATTTTCCCCCTGAATCTCTCTCGCTCTCATTTTTCTTTGTATCTATTTTCTCTCTGAGTTTTGTCCTTCCTCTTCCTGCAGACTTGCTCTGTGGCTCTCACTCATCTTTCAGCTCTCTTTTATGTTCCCTCCATCTCTCAGTCCTTGACATCAACCGTGATCTCACAGTAAGATCAATTAGGGAAACACACACGCACACATTTACAAGTAAGTCACCTGTCCATTAAAATCCATTAAAGCCTGTTTCCATTCAGTAAACTCATAATAGACTTCCTTCAAATGATTAAGTGGTATATTTATGATAATACACAGTCTGTTTTAGAGGCCCATCCTGCAAAACAAACACCAAACCCTGGCAGTGTCAGTATTGTGCTTCGGTGAGCTACATCACAATGGTGATGGACAGGGATGGTTAAAGTGATGAAAGGCTCTCTCCTTTCAGATGTATAGAGAGATGGATGGAGACGGACGTAAACAGACGGGGCGGGCCTGAAATCATATGAGTGTTTCCATTTTTGCCTGTCAGTTGTGTTTTAGACCACTGTAGAAAATCACATTTAAATGCACTTGTTTGTATCCATCAGCTGTGACAAGTGTGGAAGTGTTGGGAAAATAACACAAGGGAGCATTGTTTGTTGCATAAGTGAGGCACTTCTCTCAGAAATGGTACTGAAACGTGTCTCATACACCGACTTACTTTGTGTTTGTTACTTTGTTTAGGAAAGTAGCTTAAAGTTTAAGTAATGTATTTTCCGCACTATAAGGCGCACTTAAAATCCTTTAATTTTCTCAAAAATCGACAGTGCATCTTATGTATGAATTCTGGTTGTGCTTACTGACCTCAAACCAATTTTATGTGGTACACGGCGCTCAAAAATCTGTCAAAAATGTTTTAGTACGACTTTTGTAAGTTGGATTGTTGGAGCACTACGGCTACCGTAGTCAGGAGCCTCGCGGAGGAATCTGGGTCCTAAACTCCGTCAACTTCAGGTCCCAAAGTCAAACGAACACTGCAGCATCACTGAGAGTTAAAAAACTGTCTAAATTCTTTCATCTGTAATAAAATGATCAGCGTTGCTGCTCGACCAGGTGTAACAATTAAGTGTAACATCCAGGCATCCATGAAAACAGGATTCATAAAATTTAACAAAGTTTGAAGTTAGCAGGAAGTTAGCTCGCTAGCTTCCACCTAAACATGATATGGCATGTTCTGACTGAGAGATTTCTGAAACAAATTCAAACGTACAGCTCTGCTGTCACTTCCAACATAAATGAAGACAGAAAACTAAACAGCAGTGACGTTTGTAGGGTTACTGAAGTTGGGCTAGCTAGTTTATAATGATGTGCTGCGTGATCGCTAGCTACACAGCTATGTTAGCATAGCATAAACACAGTGAAGCTGGAGGATGAATGCTAACTTTTTTCCACTCGATAAAAGTTAACGTGAGGTAGGGTTGCCAACTCCCTGAAAAATAAATAAGGGACACCTCGTGGCCAGGGCCGGGCAACCGAGTTCACCCTTCCCAGTGTGGTGAATTTTGTAGATCTTTTTTTTGTGTGTGAAATTATTTTTTAACCATTTGACTTGAATTTGATTTAAGCAGATGCATATTCTTTGTGATATGACCATATGGGAAACAAATGATCATTTAGCCATTTATTTTTAGCTCAAAATGACAACATTAACAGAGTAAAACAGGTCTCTTTCTTAAACAGAAGCCTGTCATGCTTAACTTTTGAGAATATAAGTAAATCTTTCTTTAAAAGAACTCTGTCCTGCTTAACTTAAAATTATATAAATTAATAGAAAGCAATAGAACAAAAATATTCTTGTAACTGTGCACATATAGTGCATTTAGTACAATTGGCTTCAGTTGAGGTATTATTTCAGCTTTTCTAATGCTAATCAGCTGCTCCTGTTTGTAAACCCACTTGTTCCCATGATTACGCATCATAACTCATCATCATTATTCATCTATGTATTACTTTTATGTATTAGTCATCTATTTGTTGTAATCATCTATCCTTGCAGTTGTTTATTACACAAAATAAATTATATTATCACACTTCTGGCCACATACCGCTGATATTCACTGCACATGCCCATATTAACCTTAACCCCAGAGGGTTTAAAAAAAACAAACCAGGGTTTACATAACATATCTGCTTCTGCCGTGGCCTGGTGGACAAAAAATTGGTTAAGGGTTCCCCGAGCTTTCACGCCCCTCGTGTTCTTCATGTGCCCACCACTAGAAGCATGTCTATGGAAAAAGTGCGCCGGCACACAGTGCAGTGCGCTTTATAGGTGTTATGGTGACCTTTTCCAGCCAGGTGTTTTCCTTTTCCCATTCCTCCCTGTACTTTTGCAGCCTTTTTTTCTTTCTAGAGGACACACTCTTGACCTACTGATCTCCAAAGGCCTGAGCATTTCAAAGGTTACTGTGTCTGATGTGGGCCTGTCTGATCATTACTGTGTTTTCTTTGAAAGTAAAATCTCAGCCCACACAAATATATCAACAACAGTGATCACAAAACGGTGTATAACTGAACGCAGTAGTGCAATTTTTAACCAGGTCTTCCTATTAACACCTGAATTGTCCAGAGGGTCAGTCAATGAGCTCGTCAATAGCTTCAATGCTAACATGTTAAATGTAATGGACACTATTGCTCCCATTAAGGTGAAGGTTATCTCTGGAAGGAAAAAGTCTCCATGGAGAAACTCCACACTGGTGAAAAATGAAAAAAGAGAGTGTAGGAAAGCTGAGCGCAGATGGAGAAAAACAAACCTCCAGGTTCATTATGACATTTATAAAGAGAAACTTCACAATTATAATTTACAACTGAGGAATGCAAGGAGGTCCTACTTCTCTGACATCATCACTAAAAACAGCCATAATGCTCGGGTCTTATTTTCTACAGTTGACAGGCTAACAAACCCTCCTGTGTCAGTGGCAGCTGAACTTCATTCGACCATGGCCTGCAATGACTTTGCCAAATTCTTCACTGAAAAAATCCAAAAAATTAGACAAGCAATTGGTACATCAACAGCAGATCCAGGATATGTACTGTGTCCACCAAAAAACTGTTTAAACACCATGAAACAGTTTCAACCTATTAACAGCAAAGACCTGGAGGACATCTTAGGTCAACTGAACTCCTCCTCCTGCTGTTTAGATGTCCTGCCAACAAGTTTTTTCAAAAAGGTCTCAAAGACTTTAGAGTCAGACCTGTTACAGATCGTCAACTTTTCTTTATTATCAGGTGTGTTTCCAGAATCACTAAAAACTGCTGTAATCAAACCTATACTGAAAAAGGACAATCTTGACAAGACACAAATGAACAACTACAGGCCGATCTCAAATCTCCCATTTTTAAGTAAGATCATTGAAAAAGCAGTTTCTCAACAGCTCAGTTACTTCTTAAAACAGAATAATTGCTACGATGCCTTCCAGTCAGGTTTTAGACAGAACCACAGCACTGAAACCGCTCTGACCAAAGTGTTTAATGACATATGTCTGAATACAGACAGTGGAAAAATGTCAGTCCTAGTTTTATTGGATCTCAGTGCAGCATTTGATACAGTTGACCACAACATATTACTCAAACGACTGGAGAACTGGACAGGTCTTTCAGGAACTGTACTAAACTGGTTCAAAACATACGTAGAAAACAGGAAATACTTTGTATCAATAGGTAACTTCACATCTGAGCAGACAAGTATCACATGTGGAGTTCCCCAAGGTTCCATCTTGGGACCCCTTCTGTTTAACATCTACATGCTCCCACTGGCACAGATTATAAACAACAACAAAATAAACTATCACAGCTATGCAGATGACACACAAATATATATCACAATGTCACCAGGAGACCGAGGCCCTGTACAGGCTCTTGGTAAATGCATTGAGGAAATCAATGACTGGTTGTGCCACAATTTTCTCCAGCTAAACAAAAACAAAACTGAGGTAATAGTCTTTGGTGCCAAAGAAAAACGATTACAGGTCACCAGAGAACTTCAATCTATACATCTAAAAACCACAAACCAGGCGAGAAATTTGGGTGTAGTGATGGATGCAGACCTAAACTTAGAAAAACACATTAAGACAATAACAAAGTCAGCTTACTATCACCTCAAGAATATATCAAGGATAAAAGATCTGATGTCTCAACAGGACCTGGAAAAACTAGTCCATGCATTCATCTTTAGTAGGCTTGATTACTGTAACAGCATCTTTACAGGTCTACCTAAAAAATCAGTCAGACAACTACAGCTCATTCAGAACTCTGCTGCTCGAGTCCTCACTAAGACCAAAAAAGTGGACCACATCAGTCCAGCTCTGAGGTCCTTACACTGGCTGCCTGTCCGTCAGAGGATAGACTTTAAAGTTCTGATGCTGGCCTATAAAGCTCTGAATGGTTTAGGACCAAAATACATCAATGACCTCCTGACCCAGTATGAACCATCCAGATCCCTCAGGTCATCTGGATCCGGTCTTTTATCAGTTCCCAGAGTCAGAACCAGACACGGAGAAGCTGCATTCAGCTTTTATGCTCCTTATATCTGGAACAAACTCCCAGAAAGCCTCAGATCAGCTGAAACACTCAGTTTATTTAAATCCAGTTTGAAGACTCACCTGTTCTCAGCTGCATTTGAATAAAGCACCAAATCCACACTTTAAGCTTAAATTTCAAAACTTACATTTAACTACTGATTTTATCTACTGTTCTGATTTTATCTGTTTTGATTTTATATACTGTTGTTTGTTTGTTTGTTAACTAGTTAGTTAGTTTATTTGCTTGTTTTATTCAATTTTAAATCATGCTTTTTATTTGTTCTTGTTTCTAATGTCTCTGTAAAGCACTTTGAATCACCTTGTTGTTGAATTGTGCTATACAAATAAACTTGCCTTGCCTTGCCTTGCCTCTGAGGGCAACAAACATTGCTGCTCTAATGCTGGGCTTACACTGTGTGATTTTTGGCCCATTTAGAGACGATTTTTGAGTCGTGCGACCGATTTGGTGATCGGCCAGATTTTGGCCTTCATCGTGCATCATGTAGTATACGTGGGGTAACGAGAAGCGATTAACACCTCACGACCAGCTCCCGATCATCAATCGCTCGTGAGGGTCTCACCACAGCCGCTCACACTGCTCACGCGCAAACACGTAAACGTCGGTGAAAAAGATGGAGCAGCACAGCTGTGCAGCGTGTGATCTGGACACAAGCGATGGAGGCACAAGTTGTAGAACTTTGGAAAGCTCATCCGAGCCTTTTCGATGTGGCATCACAAAATGATCACGACCACAACAACCGTGAAAATAGTTGGATTGACATTGCTGCTCAATCACAGCTGCCTGATCAATGTTTTTCATTAGCAATTTAGCAAAGTTGATGGTGGTGGTGTGTCTGTGTGAGTGAAAGACAGAGAGAGCGACAGATTTTCTGTTATAACCTTCATTTTATGGAGGCACAGTGTGAGCACTCAGGTCGCATCGGAGCATCGGGCCATATAGTGTGAGACCCTGCATCGTGACCTATGAACGTCTAACCCCTGTGAGTCAATCATGCAGTTTGAGCAGGAGCTGAATAACGTGACTGAAAAAGTCGCACAGTGTCTGCCCAGCTTTAGGTGTACTATCATCCGAGACTTGCACCGCAGTGTCGGCGTTTGTTTCCCTGTTGGCCATGCTTGTTGTTGTGGTCATCTGTTGTCTTCCGGTATTTTCTCCGTAAGCGACCTTTCCTCGACCAATGAGATGAGCGGTAATCTGAATTGTCATACTCGAATTGTCATAAGTGTGCTGTCAGCTCATTGGTCACAAAGCAGGAGAGGGGCTGGGAATTATGTTTTCAAACAAAGTGTTAATTCCATTAAAAGTTATAGACTACTTTTGATTCTCACTGTATTACAGGACAAAGTGCGTCCCTTATTAGCTCAATATGGGACGTGTACTTTTGTTTCTAAATACGGGACGATTCCGTTTTTTAAGGGACGGTTGGCAACCCTAACGTGAGGGTTCCCGATGGTTAGGGACAAATGCAATCGCATGGCAGGATGCTGTAAACGGCCAAACTTCAGTCAGGAGAACAACTGAGATAATCCCTCCACAATGCGAGGTTAGTCATTAATATACTGCAACAACATGAGAATAGAGCAGCTGCCAGAGAATTCAACATTAATGAATCAATTGTAGGGAAGTGGAGGAAGCAAGAAGAATGAGTTGAGTAAAGTTTGACTTATCTGACTGTGTTTTTTTCACTTAATGTGCCTTATAATCCGGTGCACCTTATGGTCCAAAAAATCCAGTATACGTGGCATCGCATTGTTGTGTTTTGTGTGTGTCTTGGATTCTCATTTAAACCTTTAGTTTTTTGTGTTTTTTGTATTTTGGCTCGTGTTTGTATTTTATTGCTCTTCTAGTTTTGTTGAAGTTTTTGAGTTATTGTAATGACATGTTGCTGTTTTTTGTGATATTCTTGTTTCAGTGCTGTGTTGAAGATAAGATAATACTTTGGGGTTATAACACAGTAAGGTAAGCTAAGGTTAAAAAAATCATAAGTTGGGAAATTTCAGCGTTATAGCGGGCAACTTAAAAGCATAAAGTATAACAAAACTAAACAAGAAAAAAAATAAAGTAATAGGACAATAAATCTAATATAACAACACAAATATCTTCTATTTAAATGACAATATTGTAATAATATGTGATAAAAACTAAAACTGAAAATATTTCATAGTCAGATAAGTAAAGACAGAATTGAAAGTATCGTACTGAAGGTTGTAAATCTGTGTTCCCTGTGTCTGTTTATGTGTTTGTGCCCTCTGTGTATACTTGTCTTTTGTTTTGTAGTGACGGCTAATTTTTCTGTGCTTTGTCATTTACATTATATGCTGCGTCCAATTTCAAACGGGAAGTAGGAAATTCCGAGTTTCAAATCAGAATTTCCCCCGCAAACATCGCAATTTGTCATGGCAGCAGCCACCATGAGTAGTACTAAAATGACTAATTAAATGATATTAAATGATATCACCTTATAACCCAAGCACAACTGCTGTTAATGTAGCTCTATCCTTATAGTTGACAATGTGTGATTAGCAGTTTGAACTGTGTAATTGCAAAGCAGTGACAATGATTCGTGAGGTGTATTTCAGGGTGAAATACAGTGAAACCATTAGCAGAATATACAGAAGTATCACATATGGAAAAGATATATATAAATTTTATAAAGTTTAAATCTGTCTTGTGTGAAACTTGTATGAAAAGCACACAAGAGCCAAAACAGATATAAGATCCCTTGAAAGATTATATAAATGAAACTTGCATGTTTTGGATACTTACTAAAACAATATATGAAAGTAATGAGAAAGTGGCCACTTTCATGAGTAAATCATATAAGCCTTGTATGATCCTCTATATGAAGCAAGCTAAAGCTGATGCAAGTCTTTTATAAGTTTTTCCTAGTTGTTTTCCATATGGGAAGCCAGGTATTGTCACACTAAACACACCACTGATCTTGAACAGCAAAGTAAAACTGTGGTTAAATCAATTCTTCCTAAACTATCAGATTTTCTTTCTTGTAACAAGCCGTCTTTTTCTTTGTTTTCTTTCCGTTTTTTTGTTTTGGTTTTTTTTGCTGGCATTTCTTTTTGAGTCATTAAACAAATTCAACCTGTGCTACCATTACTGCATTACACTCTGAGTATACTATTTTTATAATAACACCAAAAAAAGGGGTCATTAATGCTGACAGTTATCAGTCACTGTGCTTTTCCTCTCATCTCTGCAAAGTGTTTTAGTGTTTTCCAGCTCGTTTTCTGAACTTTGAAACCCTCGACATTACTCTCTTGGTTCGCTTTCACAAATCTAATGAGCTTCATTTCCACGTTGCAGTTTGCAACTTTTGGCTGGCAATCAGCTCTAATCAACCATCTGTACGTTACCTGAAGCTCACTGAAGAACACAAACTGTCATTTGGACATAAATTGGGCATTTGCAAGCTAGAGAAGCAGATATTTCCCTAAGGACTGATTGAAGACAAAATTGCATGTTTAAATATTTAGAAAAACAAATTCTCAGTGTTTAAAGTTAATTAAACATTGAGTATCCTCAGCAACCTTGCTTTTATATGAACATAACCAACATACAAACATTTGGCAGCCAGTTGAGTCGAGTCATGTGGCAGATGAGTTGCTCATTGGCATAGACTCACTCACATTGAGTGCCGCATGCTGACAATCTGTCTGCATTTAAAAATTCGATTTTTCTGCCTCCCGTCAGGTAACCAGTGCAAAGGCCTTGCAATCTAAAGCAGTCACAACTATTTGCAATCAGTTGCAGAATGCAAAAAATTTCAGTGCAATTTCACGTAGTTGCAAGGCGTCCATCCTGTGTGTGGCCTAGACCAGGGCTGTCCAACTCCAGGCCAGATATCACCCTGGGTCAAATAATTAGTTTGTTGCCGGGCCCCTGGAGAATTTCAAGACATGTTGATGCTTCAGGTTTGTTGCACTGTGAGTGAAATCTCGTGTCCACTTTGTAATCTACAGTAAATCAAGACCTCGTGTGCTTGCCTTCTGATGGTAATGACGTTGTTTCATTAGCTAAATAATCCAGCTGTTGGCTTTTTATCGCATGATACAAATGTAGCACATCTGCTTCGTATTGTCTAGAAGTCTGTAAGATTTCTTTTAGTAAAAAGTGGCCTTGGGACTTTTGTTGGGGGAAAAACACATCTTCATCCTCCCACTCTGGTTTCCTCTTGACTCACTGTTGAATTAACATGTCGATGTAGATGAACAGCTCATGTCTAGAAAACATACAAATAAGCGGATACTTCGTTGGTGAGCTCAACCAGCCTGTCGGCCCAGAGTCCCTTTTGTTGTTTTAACAGTCAGTGATTTAAGGCAGAGTATGATGTCATCCTTCTCATCACGGTTATACTAAATTGCTCCTCGTTTCGTGTTAGTGCTATTAGTAATGGTGTGTAACAGAGGTTATGTTGATGTAATATGTTAGAGCTCTGCAGTGAATTTGCCTCAGAGTTTCTGAGCTTTTCAGTCTTTCTGCCTTCATCTTGCTGTTCCTCACACTCTTTCTGCTTTAATGAGCCCGTCTGCTGGACTGATCTGAGCCCAGATCTGACCCAGACAGATTTTCTTTTCAATTACTGTTTGTGAGGCAATAATTTGGCAGTGGACATTTTTTTTTCTTGTGTCTTTTTTAGCAAACAAAGTTGTGTTTTTCCAAAAGCGACAATAATAATTTGTTTGGAATGAGCAGGGAAAAAACTTCTTAGTAGGGCTGGCTTATCTGAAAAAGCAAAGACTTCTAGCTTCAGAAATGTTTGTGTGTGGTTTGGCACAAATACTTTATTTAGGTTTTTAGGAGCGTTCTGAAATGCCAGACCTGTCTGCAGTGATATCCCAGGCATCTGCTGCAATGTTGCTTTAGTGCTCAGTGCAGATGACTCCTGTTAACAAAGGACGACTTTATTGACAAGGGCGCATGTTAACATAGATTAGCAGCGCGCAGCCACTGAACTGGTTAATCAGAGTGTGCGTATGTCTAAGCTCAAACAGCCTCTTTCTTTATCCTCAAACCTCAAAGCAGTCCAGTGACTTGTGGAGCTAAAATGGCCCCGTGGTTCACACGATGCAGGCCAAACCACAGCTATTTAATGGCTGTTTTTGAATTTTAAAACTGAAATAACTAATTTTTCAAAACATCTTTTCTCTACCCTCTGCACAAGTTAGTCGCTCATAACAAGGAGGGTGGACGACTACAGTGCATCACATTGTTTTAGACAAACGGTGCACAAATGGTTTGACTTTATTAAGACTCATTGAAAATTACATCTGTAATGAGAGAATTTTAAATGAATGCTCCGAAAAATATGAATGTTTTGAAAGCGATTGAACCACAGTGGGTGGAATAACCATAACCAGACACTGAAGGCATTTGTATACAATCATAAAAGCCCTTCTTGGAAGTTAAAAAGTCTGTTTATGGTGTCTACTGTAATTTTATTTCAAAAATATGTACTTACAAAAAGAACAAATAGTTTAAAAATGTTGATTTCAAACATAAGTAGCAAGCTTGTTAGCCAAATACGCTAATGACTGATTTTTCCATCCAAGACCAAAAAGAACATAATTAACCAGCTTGATTACATACATACCAAAGCTGCATACCAGTTCACACGCTGGAAACTAAGGCTGTACTCGGAGTCCTTCTGTGTTGTTTCCTCTGCTGCAGCAAGACTCAAACATCTTGCTTTTGATAAAATTCTAAATTTGATCTTGCCTAGCGTTTTAGCTAAAACCTTTTCTGTCTCTGGGGTCTCAGCTGCTGCTGATCAAATAATCTGAAAACATCAATCCATCAGAGCACTCTTACACTTTGTCAACCAAGAATAATCATTTTCTAACAATTTACAGAGCGCTGAAGAAGCTGCAGTGAAAACGATACAGGATAATGATAACGAAGAATTTTCACTACAGTACAAACATTATGTACATTCCTGAAGGTCGTGGGGAGACATGATGGCAACGTATAACCCTGCAAGAGTAATATTGCATTAACCAGTGAGGATAAATGATTTTCAAAATGTTAGCTAAATTGACTAACTAACAAAAAAATCAAAACAATTAAAAAAAAACAACAGCAGCTAGAAATGAGAATGCATTGTTTGTTTACATCTTTGTGAAATCAGTGAGCTATTGTTTCAGAAGTCCTTCTCGTTGAGTTTGAATGGTAAATCGGCCACAGGTGTCATTGTAGCATGTGCCGTGTAAGTCCGCAGCGATTCGTAATTGCGCTGTGGATGGATCCGCTTTATTTGTTTTTGGTGCTTAAACCTCTGTACCCCCGCTGTGTCCCGTGCAATGTAATGTCGCTATAAATAGTGCTGAAGTCAATCTCTCTGTCTTCCTTTGTTTTCTCCAGGTCAGCCTACCAAACAACTCCAGCTGTGTTGAAGAGATTCTGCGGGTACGTTGCTTGGGTACACACACAAACACACACACGCATGCACAGTAATTGCACTGATTATCAGCTGTTTTCTGTTTGTTCACAAGGAGCTTGGTCCCTCTCCAGAGTCTGATTTTGCAAAGGAAGGACAGGGAAAAGAAAGGGGACTACAAGGCAGGGAGGGAGAAGAGAAAGCAATCTGTTGGCTTAGGTCAATGATTACACAAGTCCTTTTATTTGGATGACATCATACAGACATCTTTTCCACAGACCTATCATCTCCTTTAACCGTTCTTTCTTCCTCCTTTCTAGCTGCATGTAATCAAAATCACACAGCAATACATTTTCCCACAGTTTCTCTCTCCTGTCTCTTCCTGGGAGTGATGTCAAAACAAAAATGTTTCCCTCGCTAATCTTCCCTCACTGCCAGTCAGAAGATTAGGACGGGGACCGTCTTTGACTTCTTTATGTCAAGTTTCACTTCTCGCCGTCTCTCCTCTCTTGCACTTGGTGCGCCCTCTCTTTCTCCCTCAGTGTCTGTCTTCCTCCCTCTTCATTCCTCTCTGTCATTCAGCCCCCTCCCTCTCCTCCCCCTCCACAAATCAATAGGCTGGTCAACAGGCTGTGTGACAGATAGGCTGCTGTGAGCTGCATGAAATGCCTTTGTCGATAATATTGGTGCTCTATTGAATTCAGTCTGTGGTTTTTAGCTGTGTCAAGTGGAAAGATCAAGGAGTTCAAAATGTGAGGTGAGGTGAATCGGAGCACGGGGCCTGCACTTCATTTTTCTCTCTCTGTAATGACACGGCTACAAGATGTTTGTCACAGGAACATTGTTGTCGTGGATGTTTGCACAATTCAAGGTAACGGTGTGCATCAGAGATATTGTACAGTAAAGTCAATCCTTCTGAGGGGTATTGACTTTTTACAGTGTTTGAACCACTGGAGCACCAAGCTCTATGATATCCATGCTAATGTTTTAGCTTATGGTAAGTTCACTATAAACAAGAAGCATTATCTAAAAATACATCATTAATGAGCCAAAAGGGGACTGTAGGCAAACCAGCTGTTCCTGCCATTAAAATGTTTAAATGAATTGTATAATGATTGCATTTGTCCCTAACCATCGGGAACCCTCACCTTAACTTTTATCAGTGGAAAAAAGTGCTAATGTGTTTATATTATGCTAACATAGCTGTGTAGCTAGCCACCACGTAGCACATCATTATATACCAGCTAGCCAAACTTCAGTAACCCTACAAACGTCACTGCTGTTTAGTTTTCTGTCTTCATTTATGTTGGAAGTGATAGCAGAGCTGTACGTCTTCATTTCTTCGGAAATTCCTCTGTCAAAACAACATGTTTAGGGAGAAACTAGCGAGCTAACTTCAAACCTGGATGTTGAACTTAATTGTTACACCTGGTAGAGCAGAACGCTGATCATTTTATTACAGATGAAAGAATTTGGACAGTTTGTAACTCTCAGTGTTGCGCCAGTGTTCGTTTGACTTTGGGACCTGAAGCGGAGTTTGGACCCGGAAACGGCTAATGACGTCAGACTTAAAGACTGGATATTTGAGCTGTCTGATTTTAACATTAACCTAGCCAATTAGAAAAGTAAACTAATATCAAGAAGCCATGATTATGATGATATATGTGTATGTAGATAATTACATTTTTACATTTAATGGCTGCATTTACCCTCTATGTTCCTACCATATCTACATTGTTACATGTGTACTGTGAGTCAGACGCTAGCTAGCTAGCTTTACCTTGGAATGACGCAAGCCAAGAAAACTAGCTAGCTTGTTGTAATTTACAGTTGGCATATTTTTGGACAAGAAACAAAGTTAACCAATTAGAGAAAACTTGGGAAAAATCAATTGATATGTGTATATATAATATGTTCTTAAAAAGAAGGGCAGAGTAGCTCATCGACAGCAAAAGGCCTGAAAGACCACAGAAAACAAAAGTGATATTAACAAGGAGGTACATGCATAAAGTCTTCAATCAAGAGACGCCTTCATGAATGGAAATTTAAAAGATTTATACCAAGTTGCAAACCTTTGGTTACACCGAAGCAGAGCGTTCTCACTCCCGAGGCGTAACATGTCGACGTTTTGTCACGTCCCGCGGCGTTCCTGGGGAACGCGAAAGGAGACCTTCGGCGTTCTTATGGTACGCGGCGGGTTATGGCTGGAATCCAGTGAATGACACTCCCGCGGTAATAGACGTTCCAGCCCTGTATTCCAGCCCTAAACCTAACCTTATCCCTAGCCCTGACCATAACCTTATTCCTGACCATAACCAGGTCTTTAATGATGTTAAATAGCGTGTTTCTAAGCGATTTGAAGAAAAAGAGCGAACATGTGTAGATTCAGTCCAGACGGTTCTCATATGTCCTCTTTTTTCCGCGGTCGTCATTTAGGAACGTGGTGGGTAGCCGAAAACGTAATATGGTGACGATTTGTCACCTAGCGTAAAATGTTACGCTTTGGGAGTGAGAACGGGTTGACCGAAGAATAAAAATGTCAGATTAGAAAATGTTTGCCAGAAAACATCTAAAAGAGGCTCTTTGGAATGATGAATTTAAGAATAACTTGAAAGATTAACAGAAAGATGGGAAGAGAAAAAAAGGCAAAAGAGAGAAACAGCTGGTGATGTGAAGCACACCACATTATCCATCTAACACGGAGCACGCAGCGTGCCCTGTTCTGCTTCTTTATTAAAAAACAGAGAAGGAGCGAAAGGAGAGAGCGAGGTCGGTCGTGTTTTCAGTGCACGGTGGTGGATAAATGTACATTTTGCATGTCTGTGTCGGGGCGTAATAGATGTAGATAATGGAGAATATGACAAATTGATAATAACTGGGAAACCATTTGCGTTTAACTATGACAGACTGAGTAACTCACGCGCAGTGGCTGCAATATCACATTTACAGACACATGCAAACACAAATTCAGGAGAAAACAGCTGTCCTGTCTGTGAAAGCACAGGAACTCTTCAAGGATGGACTCAATGATGTTAATGATGTCAGAGAGCGGTTACCTAGCAACACACCATATGTCGTCAGGCCAAGTGCGTTACGATTATAAAGAGGGAAAACACAGCCACACACTCATGCTCAAGTATCGTCATTAATGTGTAGCTCAGTTATACACACAACCTTACCCACACACATACGTCCTCCCAGACTCATGTGTCATCTGATGAATAGCATTCATCTACCAAGGGGGGGTGAAGAGATGGATGATGGGAAAATTCTGGCCCTTTGACATCGTGACCTGCTGCACGGTGGCTGTGTGAGTGGAAATGAGCATGTAAAAAAATGGATTTAATGACTTTACCAACCATTTTAAACACATGTCACAGAAAAAGAAGTTATTGGTCATTAAAACACATTTACCAAGAATTCAGTTTTCAGGTGATGGTGGTTACAAAGGACATCAAGGAGGGAATCAAAGCTTTAAGAAAATCTATTTGGTAATTTTCCATATTCAGCCTTCTATGTGCCTCCTTTCCAATGTTTGTGAGAAATAAAAACAGCCAGTACCTAACAGATTATAAAGCTCCAGCACACCCACCCACTCATGCACATATGTTTATCTTGTTAACTAATTGATGCTTCTACATACTGAGATTGGAATTCAGCTGAGAAAACGGTGTGATTAGAATAATTGAAAGGGGATGCTGCTGCTTCTGCTGCTGCCTTGTGCAGCTCTGTTGAAATGCAGCCGACTGGAGTCAGCTTTTATTTTGGTAAATCACCAACTCTGCATTTGCACCAATCCCTGGTGGGTCACTAACTCCCTAAGCGCCTTCCAGTTTATACTAAAACTTATACTGAACCCACCCTGATTGGGTGCTGGTGCAGCACAACCTTGACTGAATGCTGACTCCACTCCACTGCACCAAAGATGTTGCATAAGCAAGCCCCTTTGTTCCAATGGGCTAAACTTTATCATGATTAGACACCAGGTAAAGGCAACACAAGTGCAAGCTGTGTATCCTTTATTTAGCTGGTTATAATGACAGAAATTCTGCTACTTATGAATATCTGTTTAAAATAATATATTTAAAAATTTGTTTGTGTGTTCAGGAGATGACCCATTCCTGGCCTCCTCCACTAACAGCCATACACACTCCTGGGAAAGCTGATCAGACCAAATTTCCCATCCCAAACAAGGTTAGTATGCTTTTTCTTCTACTACACCCAAAACCTTTCATCACTAAATTCAAAGTGGCTCACATTAATCCGTAATAGTGTACATTCTCTCCGAATGACACGCCTGCTGATGCATGCTTCCTTCAAAGTTGTTATCATGTTCTTGGGCCTTGATCATTTTCACTTTAAGCGTGAGTCAGCGAGCGGTGGAAAAAGATGCGATGCAGTCGTGAAAAACCTTTACTTATACTGTGACACTTATTGGAGGGGCGCTTATTGGAGGGGCGTTAGTAACACTAACTGCAGTCTGTCACTGAAAATCTTCAGTCTGCTCATTAGCTCTGATTCACAAATTTACTGCAGCAGTGATGCTGGGATAGAATCACATTACTGTTGGCTCATTCTGCACAGTGGCACAAATGACAGCCAATGAAATTACTGTGTTAAGGTCTATTAACACATAGTGAGTAAAGGGGAAACTCCCAGTGCATCATGGGAATCCCCCAGCAGCCTACACCTGTGGCAGCATAACTAAGGGAGGATTCAGGGTCACCTGGTCCAGCCCTAACTATATACTTTATCAAAAAGGAAAGTTTGAAGCCTAATCTTAAAAGTAGAGATATTTATTTATTTATTTATTTATATTTAAAATCATCTATCAAGTTGTCAGATCAGCCATAATAAAAAAAAGGTTTCCACATGTTAAACAACACCTTTGGTTGTTGTTGGTATAAATTGTAAGAATCATAGTTTCTCATTTTGTTCGGCTTTTTGTCAGATTTTTACCAATAAATCATTAAGTTGATGCACAAGTTGTGGATGAAAGGCAAATTTTAATGGATTGCTAACGTGACCCCGCTCTGCACCCCTACAAAGTTTTATCATAATTAATTCAAAAGTTTTGGAGATATCATATTTACAGACAGACTGAAACCCAAAGTCTACCAAAATCATCACCTCGTTGGCGGCAGTAATAAAAAAGTATTTTCAAGTAACGTCAGCAAATCAGGCGAATTTCAAAGTTTCCACCTAATCACTGGAATTAAACTTACTGACAGTTTAATGCAAAGTTATTCACTTGGCAACAAAATACTTTCTTATTAACTTAGCTATTACCGTCTATTCTTACTGTCCCTTAACATGTTTAATCGCTCAGTCAGGAAAAGGGCAAAACAGTCTGAAAAGACTTTGTTCCACCGCTGACACGGCGTGGTCTTTCTTACTTTGTGAAGCAGAGGACCGCAGGTGAACACCGCTAATAAGCACCAACGGCGTCCTCTGTGTTTGACTCACCAGTTCAATTATCTCTCAGAGCTCAACACAGCCAGCCTGTAATCAACAGAACAAATTCATCCGTCGAATAAAAAAAGAAAAAAGTTGAGGATCTGCAGATCACTTAGACTTTAGAAATAAATAAATAAGATAAAAACTACTTCAAGTTGAATGCTTTTCCACTTTATCGTTTAATCGTTCATCAAAAACAAGAAAATTGAGTGTGTATTTAACAGGAACAGTGATAACAGCCACAGCTGAAGAGTCAAGGAAACAAAGATCACCTACAGAAATGTCATCAGCAAAATAACTCTGTATCCTCACCTGCACTGTTTGTCTGTCATGTTTGAAAAGTGGCGTTCAGGCACAATAAAAGCAGACTGAAGATTTCAGAAGATCGATGTTCAAAGTTTCACCCACCGCTACAAAAAAGGGAAGATTTACGACGCCTTGTAATATAAATATCTAGAAGATTTGTCACATTAAAAGAAGCAGCATTTGAACATTTATCTCTGAGGTGACGATAACAATTCTCCCTGAAACAGCAGACTGATTTTTTTTGCCTCATGCTTTTATGAATTACTCTTAATATGCAAAGTGCCTCATTGGTGTTGGTGTGAGGTGAAGTAGGAATGTAAACACAGAGGCAGTAAGTCTGACTGAGTACTTAATGAATTAGGAAGGACTGTTGTGGCGCCTTCAGCCTCCAGCCTCACACTAATCCTGCGTCACAGTGAGTTTTAAGAATGAGGAGGAGCGTCGACGCGGGGAGATGAGAGGCTCTGAATTTTGTGTAATGGCATCCTTGTGCTGCTGTGAAATCAATAATGACATCTGTTGGTTTATTCATTCAACTCGTCTCCCTCTGGCTTTCTCTTTCCTTCTCTCCCGCTCTCTAGGAGTCACAGCATGTGACCTCGGGCTACAACACCCAGAGTAAGTTTTCCCAGCGTAAACACTCACGTATGAGCTCTGCGATAATTAATGCTGCCGAGGCCATTAAAGGCAACGCCACCCAGGAGGAATGTGAGAAAGGCAGCTGATGTTGAAATGAAATCATTGCCACGGGAGGAGGGTAGTCGGAAAAACCTTTGCTTTTAACTTCCTGGGTTCATCTGAACAAGTAATCAGACAAACGTGATTACGTGATGAGTGGAAATCGGGGGCTTGTGTTTGAACTGACAGCATCACATTAGAGTAGATTAATGAGGGTAAAAGGTTCTGTCACAGTGTATATTAATTCATGCATAACATTTAAAAAGTAGCTCTTTCTTGAAGATGCGTCCACACGGCAGCAGTTGTATGATCTCCTGCGTTTTCTGTCATATAAATACTGTTAGAGGATTGATGTTAACCTCAACCGAAGTTTAGATAGTGAGGTCAACATATGCACAAACAATCACGCTGCTTTAAAAGCTCTTCAGACTCACTTTAAATGCTGAGTTTGAGGTTTTTTCCCCCTATTATTGGCTCTGTGTGATGTCAGGAAGCAGGGATGGCCTTATATGGTCATAGCACAGCTCTAGCTAACAAAACAGAAGCCCCACCCACCTGCTGCTTTGTCATTCATTTCTCAAATGAGTGACTGAGCCAGTCAGAAGAAAGTTGTTTTAAGTTAAGGTCATTCTTTTAGCCAGTGAGCTCAGTGACACAAACATGTTGACAACCCCCCTGGCAACCACTGGTATTCTGTAAGTGATTGGCAAGTGGTTGCTGGATGTCACTCGCTTAAATCAGGCACTGTGAGAAGACTGTGCTGCTCCCAGATCCTCCACAGCAACTGCCAGCAACCTTCAACATCCACTCACAACCGTCTGGGGAATACGGAGGTCCCCTAGCGAGAGGTGGTTGTCAGTTGGCTGCTAACCAACCTGTGGGACCTGGGCAATCAGGCTGTTGTATAACATAAATATGGCTTATTTTAAACTGTGAATCATGTGAATCCTCTAGTATGATTTAGGAAGAAAAATACAGAGCTGGAAATAAGAATAACAGGCCCCTATAAAGATGTTTATACAATTAGATATCTAAAAACCTGTGTTGGTGGTGGAAGTTGCACACAGTAATGGATTAAATTGTTGATAAGTCAGCCAGGTGGGCCGGAGTAATTTACATATCTAGATCTGGGGCGATTGTGGCTCAAGAGTTGGGAGTTCGCCTTGTAATTGGAAGGTTGCTGTTTCGAGCCTCGGCTTGGACAGTCTCAGTCGTTGTGTCCTTGGGCAAGACACTTCACCCGTTGCCTACTGGTAGTGGTCAGAGGGCCCAGTGGCGCCAGTGTCCGGCAGCCTCGCCTCTGTCAGTGCACCCCAGGGTGGCTGTGGCTACAATGTGTGAAGGGGTGGATGACTGGATGTGTAAAGCGCTTTGGGGTCCATAGGAACTAGTATAAAGCGCTATACAAATACAGGCCATTTACCATTTTATCTGATCACATTCCAGGCTGATTTGAGATAATGAGACAATAATTAAAACAAGGTGTTAATGCTAACAATCAGATGTGATTATGTAGATAATGCGTCCAAATGCAGATTGCATATCAGAACCAGGTGTAAAAAGCTTTGATTCCTAAGACCTTATGGATATACCGCATATTTACAGATAACACGTCTGGTTAATGGTGATGGTGTTAGAGGTTGAAAAACACCTTAAATACAGTTTTCTATTTCACCGGTGGCCTCTGGGCTCCTGTGTTTGTGTGTGTGTTCTTCCATCGGTTGAGACACCTCTGAAACCACAAAATAGGTCATTATGAATCAGTCAGAATAAAGCGACACGCCATAACACTGTCAAAAAGCTCCATAGTTGAGTCTAGCTGGTCATCCATTGCATCCGTTTTTAACATACTATCAAGCAGAGAGGAAAAACTGTTTTGCCACAGGTTGATAAAGTCATACAAAAAGCGATTACTTCAGGTTATTGCTGCAAAAGGTGGAAAAGGTGGTTCTACAAGCTACTGAATCATGGGATGCATTTAGTTATTCACAGTCCTGTGGAAACTTTCCTTTTTCACAGGACTCTATGCTAACTTCACCTAGTACTGCATATAGTACCTTACAGTATTTCCGACTCCCAGGGTTGATCAGATCATGAAAAGCTTTTCTGAGGTTGTTGCTCTTTGTTAAATCCATCTTGTAGTGTTTTGAGTTATTTGTGCCGTATATAAAGCTCAAGCATTTCCCCACTGGCAGGTTTTTCCTCTCTGTGTAAGAAAAGAAGAAATACGACTGACTGGAATATGAAATACAGCAAAAAGGATTCTGTTCACAGACTCCTCTGTATATCCACTTGGAAAATAAATAATCTCCTCGTTTTTGTCAGAGTGTTTCAGTTTGACTTTTATTGCAAAAGGACATTTACTTACTGTTTTTACCCCACAATCCTGTTACCAAAGCAAACAGATACACACTGGAACAGAGTGTCATATTTTCCAATGTGACAGTACTGCTGGTCTACAGTGATGTGAGTTTGGCTTCCTGTCAAACACTAATCAACACACACAGACACAAGTCTTGACACATGCAAAACTGTGATACAGTGATTGAATGTCCTCTGTTGTGTTGCAGAGCGATGTACTGTATCAGCTAACAAGCCTGCTGCTAAACCACCAACTGCACCGCAGAAGTCGTGAGTATATCTCTCTCTTTTTCTCTGACACACACACACACAGAGAAACTGAGAATTTCTGACCTGCTGCTGCTGCTTCTGCTGCGTTTGCCTCAAGGTAAAATTAAACTTGACTGTTGGATGAAATTCACTGGTGGTAGGAGGAGAAAAAAAAGATTGTGTGGATCAGAGCGGGAAAGTGCAGCTACATTAATTTAACGTGAGCCAGGAGCATATTGCAACATCTCTGGCTGCAACCCACTCCACGCATCACTCACAGAGCTGTACGGCAGGATGAGAGTGGAAAGGCACAAATCTCGACTTGTAAGGCCGCGTTATGACCCCGGTTTGCACTGCACGTTTGCTCGCGACGAGCTTAACGAGTCAAAAACGCAAGAGCAAGTGAGAAAGGAAGGATAAAACTGAGTGTCATTACGCTAGCTAGCCAGCTTAGCTCCTGCAGTGGTAACTTAACCCAACTTACCCTGATGTGGATTTGAGGCGGTTCATATTTTAACAGTGTCAGTAAGATCAAACTGCTGCGTCTCTCAGCTCATCTCAAGCCAAGCGCTAACCTCTGGGCATGAAACATCAAGCTAACGTAAAGTGTAAAAAACGTCAGTTTCTCCAGACACCCCTTTAGGCTCTCCAGAGGCAAATCAATCCCCAACTTCACAGATGAAACTGACATGTTTACAGCCTGGTACAAAAAAAATCAGTTTTTAACCTTGAAAGTGAATTTCCTCATTTCATGACAACTACATACGGGGTGACTTTTTCCCCTTTTATGACTGACGCTTTGAAAGGCTTGAAAGGTGCCCCAGATGGCAAAAACTGCAGTTCCACTAGGTGCTGCTTGAGGTTGGCTCCAGATACATGTAAGTCCCCACAGACTCCCATGTTAAAATGTCCAACATATTTACAGCTGGGTACAAAGATGGTTTTGACTTCTATGGAGAGTTTTTCCCCTGTCATATCAGCTGTGATTATATGATTTTTTTTTAATAACTCATCCACTTGCTAGCACCTGCTCATCTGTTGCTTTGAGTCATTAAGCTGGACCTCTCTGCTGTGTTACTGGCTATTCCATGTCTGAAATTGTGTCAAGAAATTGGTGGAGAAGCTTGTTGCAAATAGCAGCGGTTTCCCTAACTCAAACTGAAAAGTGACACATAAGAAAATCTGAAAACTGTGTAACCAGATAGGAGTCAGAAGTCATGTGACTTGTATACCAACTACCACCTTACCTGCCTCTCCATCCTCTCCATTGTTCTTTCAATCATGGAAAACGACACTAACTGGCAACCTAGTAACCTAAAATGTGAGAAGAAGGGGTGGTCAGTAAATGAGTCAGCAATACATCTGCTAAATATACTTAGACTTTATCCTGAAAGTTGTTTCTTAAGAGAGTCATAGTTACTCCCGCCGTTTACCCATGCTTCATTGAATTTCTTCACTTTGACATTCAGAGCACTGGGCAGAAATCACATCGCGTCAACACCCACCGTGGGCCTTCGCGATGCTTTGTTTTAATTAACTAATTAAACAAGTTAAAATTAAACTCCGTCTATATATGTATCCATCTCTTCTCTTTTGCTTATTCATATCAGGGTTTCATAATTCTTTAAAATAGCTTGCATGTAAAGTTTATCAGCAGCCACAAACTGTTTAATTACACAGAAATTTATTTTTAAATAAGTCTTTATTATATACAGTATAATGCTGTAACAATGTAGCAAGCTGCTTTTTGCAGAACAAAGAACAAAGCTGTGGAATGTTTGTAGTTTTTTCAACACTTTTTACTGCAGTACACTTTAAATAAAGTTGTCTAACACTTAAAAATAATCACAGACACAGTTGAACCCCACTTATGCTAACTTTAGCCATTTTGCCAAATACATTTTGAGCTAAGCTAGCTAGCTAATTAGTTAGCGAGAGCTAATGAAAGCTTGTCATTTCAGCTTTACAAAGCCAGAGATATTAGAAAGGTTAAACAAACCACTTGAAAAATCCCAAATAGGAGGAGGAACTCTGTAGTGCCAAAGATGATAATATTATGACCCATATTTTTTCTGTCCTATTCCCTAAAAGTCTAATCTCTGCAGTGCTACTGTAACACCTGGAAAAACAGTGTTTGAAGACTGAGCCACAAATAAAATTATTGCAACAGTGTGCTCGCTGTCTCGTAGCCTTTGAAATGGTGGCTTTGAAGTCAGGGACCAGGTCTGCGACCGTGCTGACCTGTTGCTGTCTTTAATGGTTGCTGTCCTGCACACGCTAGTCTCCTTGTTAAAGATATTTCAGTATCTAAGGAAGAGGATTTTGATCTGCTGTCACACCATATCATATAAAGTAGTACAACTCTCGTGTTACTACATCTAATGAGAGTTTTTAAGTGTCAAGTGTGATGCATTATTTATACACTTTATTAAAAACCTCATTTAAGGGTTAGAGAGTATTTGGTGAGGATGGCGTCAAAAAGCACTCTCCTAAAAAAGACTTGATGGGTAGGAGATGATGCAAAAATCCTGCAACTTAAGAAAAAGTCAAGGCAGTCTTGTAAGTTAGCGGTAATTCAGCTGGATGGTTTGATTAAAGTCCCAGGTCAAAATGTAAGTTCTCATTTCCTTCACTTTAGATATGCAGTTAAATAGTTAATTATATCTCCATTAGGATGAAGTCTGTGGGAGCTGCAGTGCTTTCTGTGCCGTTTTATGCTAAGCTTTCAAAGCTGATAAGCCCTTTCCTGTTGATTACTCATGTATACCCCACAGTGCAATTTTTTCCCCAATCTTGTATTCAAACATAAATGCTGCTTTGTTTATTAGGGTGAAATAATTGTTATTGGTTAAAAACAATGCCTAGTTTACTGCTGCCATTAGGCCATTCTCTGTTTTCACTGTGATGCTCAACAGGCGTAAAATGTTCTCTTTAATGAATAGGCCTACCTCGTCTTATTCAACAGTAAATGAGCTGTTTAGGCTAATTGCTATATTCTTTGCTGAATGTTTACTATGTCTGGCTTTACAGAAAACTCATCCAGCTGTAATCCTTCTCCAGGCTCAGTACCTTAATGCCCAATAAGAAAAACACAGTGAATTCTGCTGTTTCATTATAGTCGATAGCGCAGTGAGTAAGAAGTTTTGTGACACTGTGATCCAATCACATGATATTCATTTAGGCAAATGCATGAAAAAGCCTCCTTTAGTGAACCAGTTTTTGAGCTTTGCTGGCTCAGAAACACAGATAACACCTTGGTTAGTGTCTGTGAAGGTTCTCAGTCATCCAGGTCATTGTAGTCAAAGGAGCTTTCATAGAAAAGCGTCTGGACTTCTTTAAGTTGTTTGAAGACGTTTCACCTCTCATCCAAGAAGCTTCTTCAGTTCTAAGGTCAAATGGCGGAGACTCCCAGATTTAAACCCAGTGGGAGTTTCCCCCTTAAGAGGGACAAAGAACCCCCTGATCTCTCACCCGAAACCCTGGCTGATTGAGACCCACACCCGTTTTCACACCTTGGCTGATGTGATTAGAGGAACATCAGGGGGTCCTTTGTCCCTCTTTGGGGGGAAACTCCCACTGGGTTTAAATCTGGGAGTCTCCGCCATTTGACCTTAGAACTGAAGAGGCTTCTCGGATGAGAGGTGAAACGTCTTCAAGCAACTTAAAGAAGTCCAGACGCTTTTCTTTGAAAGCTCCTTTGACCACCTTGGTTAGGGTGCATTTGTCAACAAAAAGCGCTTTGTATAAAATAAAATATAATGCTAAAAAACGCTTAAAGACTTTTTACTGCAGTACACTTTAAGTAAAGTTGTCTGACACTTAAAAAATAAGTCACAGACACAGTTGAACCCCACTTATGCTAACTTTAGCCATTTTGCCAAATACATTTTGAGCTAAGCTAGCTAGCTAGTTAGCGAGAGCTAATGAAAGCTTGTCATTTCAGCTTTACAAAGCCAGAGACATTAGAAAGGATAAACAAACCACTTGAAGAATCCCAAATAGGAGGAGGAACCCTGAAGTGCCAAAAATGCCAGTTAAATAAGTTTACAGCAAAAATCATTACCAGTTTCCTTACAGGTAGAACACAAACCCCTACATTATCATTGGAAAAGTGCTACCTTTGGTGTCCAGCAATCATTAACCATAAAACTGGGGTCCAGGTGGTGGTATTACTACGCAGGTAAAGTCTAAAATAGCAGCCTGCCAAAACTTTCCTCAACATTTGTTTTTAAAATGCAGTTATTAACAATAATAATAAGAAATACTTTATCGCAGTCAAAACATGAAAAACAAGATTAAAAACATATCTAATATCGATATCAGAAAACAAAATAGTTCAGAAAGATAAAAGATTATACCAAAGAAGAAACTCGATCAGATAGAAAATGCAAAAAAGTGAATTCATAAATCTAAACCTGATACAGGAAGTAGCTTAAAGCTAAAATGAAGCAGGTGTTGTTGCATTACGTGGTAGAGATTTTTTTTCTACCATGTACAGTAAGTAATCACGGTGTTAATCATTCACAGCTAATGTTTTGCTTAAAAGACAACAAACTATGACCCAAATTAGTTTACAGTTTCAGTGATCAGCTGTATAAACCTCGGATTTTGAATCTCAGGGACCTCGACCTCCAGGTCAGAGGTCAAGTTTTCTGAAAGTCTTGCGAATGTGATGAAGAAGACATAATCTTAACTCTGACAGTGAACTTATGCTAAGACGATGAACACGTTAGCGTACCGTTATCCGTCCACTCCATCCAACTTCCACTTTACGCACCGTTTTGGTCTCCGGAGGGAAAACTGTGGCTCTTTATCTGCTGAGCGCTACGCTGTGCTCCAGGGAGACGAGTGTCCAGGCAACCGTGTGTACATTTAGATTTGCAGGGTGAGCAGATGCACATGTGGAAGTATTGAGTAATTAGCTTAGCGTGGCTTTGATTGTGGCTCCTCCTCGAGTGATGGAGCTCTGGTAGCGCTGAACTTTTACCAATAAAAGGACTCAATTTTATAAAGGCAATTAAGAGCATCTGCACCTAGTAGAAATGTGATGTTCTGCTTTCTAAGCTCTGCATGTCATGGATGCTTTAGTCCATAACTCATTTATATCTTGAGTGCGTCTGTCCTCCTTATTCTCTCTTGTGCATTTTATTCATTTCCCTGCCATGCTTCCCTTCCTCGCTCTCTCTCCCTCTCTCTCTATTCAGCCTGCATCTCCCTCTCTTTCAGTCGCTGCCACCACCACTCGCTCCCCTTCACTTCCCCATCATTATCATCTCCATCTCACTCACTATCTCTCTCTCTCCATCTGTCCCTTCTTATGAAATAAAATATGAATCCATTATTCATTCATTCAAACATATCTATCATCGCCGTGTGCAGCGCCGTGCCCCTTATCTGCAAAGCTTTTTCTTATTGTGCTTCGGTTATTCACGACTCATACAGCCCCATCTGAAAACACCACAACACTGGGGAGTATTTTTTAGCGGTGCAAGCACTGACAAGAGTGGTTCGTGAGGCAGTAAAAATCCCTTTAGGGGATTCTCCTGTCATAACAATAGCAGTGCAAGCTTAAAATAACAGTAGTTTGTGTGGAGGGTTTATATAAAGCAATAAAACATGGGAACTTGCCAATCCACAGCACATAAATACTGAATAATTTGTGTGGTAAGGAGCAGGTGATGCTGTGAGGGAGGTCATGTTATCGACTGCGCCTTATATATCTCTTTCATTGGAGCTGTATTGTTAGCAGTTGATCTCTCGCACGGGGAGAGCAAAGCAAACACGAGAATAGGAGAAACAGGGCAGCGACCAGGTTCTTTTTCCAATTAGAAACCTCTTTAAAAAATCAGCGTGCAATCGTGATGAAGGGCCCGTGTCTGCCGAGCACCTCCTCTTTTGTTTCCAAGAAATTCTTGGCCGTAGGTCAGCAGTTGTCAGACAGAAAGTTTCCAGGTGAAAAAACAATCCCTGAGCTCTAAAAGCTGAACATCTGGTAGGTTTTTAGCTGTGAATGTCCGCTTCCTCATTCCCCAACATGAACCACCAGCTCGCTGCTTTTTTTTGCTGTGTAATTAATCCGTTGACCAAAAAAAAGGCTCTTGAAAGGGAATCGCAGATCACAACTTGCCATAATCGAACTAATGCAAGCAGACAGGAGGTCACGGCCGCAATAACACGTGTCTCTGTGTCTCTGTGCAGAATGTTGGAGGAT
The DNA here is from genome assembly GCF_964374335.1 of Astatotilapia calliptera. NCBI lineage: Eukaryota > Metazoa > Chordata > Actinopteri > Cichliformes > Cichlidae > Astatotilapia > Astatotilapia calliptera. The sequence goes on from NC_137423.1 coordinate 21,250,760, forward strand.
GACCTGAAGATCAGCAGCGACGAGGAAGAGGCCGAACAACAGGTGAGCTCCCTCTGCTGTCCGTCCTCTTATTCAGCTGCTGCATATGATCCCTCGCTCCGGCTTCTCCTCCATCTGTCCTTCAGCGTTTCATCTACTAGCATAGCACCCAGTAAATTCAGCTGTGGTTGGGTCACATTTGTTAATTCATTCATCTGGGAGTTGTCAGTGTTACTGAAAGCATAATTCGTCCTCATTTTTCCTTCCATTTGTCACTTAATGTCTTGTATTACAGTAGCTTAAAAGATAGATACTTAGAAACTTGCATCAGCTTTGACAGTGGACTCCATATGAAGGATACTGAGCCCCCAAAGTGCCCACATACTCAAAGACTTACTTTAAGTAATAGGATCACATGTAAATCTTCCTATGAGTTACATGAGTACACTGTAAAATGTTAGATTTAATGGAATTGACTGGTTTGCATTCAGTTTATATCAAGCGCTTTTCTTTAACCATTCATTATATGGATAAATGAACCTTTGATTTTATATATTGCAGTTGCATTTTCCTCAAAATGATTGCTTCCTGTTTATGAAGCATTAAATAAAAATCAGAAGGAGTAACACTGTTTATAGGTGCTGGATGTCAGTGCCGTGCCCAGAGTTATTTTGTTCTTCATGAATGACACGGCAAAGTCGGGTCATGTCATCTGGACCAAAACGCAGGACACGGAGGGAGACAAAACACAAGTTTAAACAAAGCACGAGCCGTTTATTGTGGCTGATTAGCATGAATACCAAAAAAAAGCAAAAGGCGAAGCGGGGCGAAAACTAAACTAAAACCTAAACTGGAAAAAAAATACAATTTTTGATGACTGTGACAAAAACATGAATATGACGAATAAACACGAACACGAAACTTGAGCACAACCTGAACAGAATCACGAATGACCTGAAACTTGACATGAAGGGAAGAAAACAGACGACCTGACAAAGACTGAATGGACCACACAGACTAAATACACACAAGAGGTGATCAGGGAAAGTGGAAAGACCTGGGGACACAGCTGACACAAATCAACATAATGACACCGCAGGGGAAGTAAAACAAGAGACACCTGACTCTTCAAAATAAAACAGGAAACACTGAGAGACGCAGACATGACAACTCAGGCTTGGAAGCATGAAACACGCAGACAAGAAACACACGACAACTAACACAGAAGGCCTGAGTGGAAACGTAACCCAAACTTAACATTATCTCATGAGCAGAGATGGGCAGTAACGTTTTACAATGAACTGTAATCTGATTACTTTTTTCAAGTAACAATTAATGTTATGGATTACTATTGCAAAATAAGTTAGATTACTGTTACTTTCCTGTAAGCACGCTACGTTACTAAACCGTGATTTTGTTCGTGAGAGCGTCTAATGATAATGACGTTCGAGTGTGCGACGTCCGTGGCAACAACAGACGTGTGCAGATCAACAATGGATAATATGGAGTGCAGGAGAGAGTACGACCATGCAGCATTAAAAATGTGGACGGACTTATAGTACTTTACGGTTTATTGCGTACAAAGTGATAAAAACATTAGTGTCCGCCGTACACAAACTTCTTTCTACAGTGAAAAATGTAACTTCAAATCTTATATGCTGGAATATGCAGAAAATAGGTTTAAATGTTAAAGAAATGTCTAAGACTGTTGCATATAATTCAATTTTTACTTGATGTAATGTGCATAACATTAAAAATTTTAAACTAATTAAACAATTTTAAAAAGAGAATTTTCCCTTTGATTCAATTTTATATGATGGATTATGCATAAAAAATAGAATTGGTCTGTTGGTTTATTACATATTCAGGTTGTGTATCATGTTTTTGAAAAATAACTAAGAAACTATGTAACTAATTACGGTACTTTTCAAAATAAGTAATCAGTAGTGTAACAGGATTACTTTGTTGGAGAAGTAGTCAGTTATAAGTAACTAATTACTTTTTCAAGTAACTTGAACAACACTGCTCATGACTATTACAAAATAACTTAACTCTACCCTTTCTTATGGAGAACACGTGATTTTAACATAATATTAACATAAGAAATCAACAATACACGAAACGCTGGGTCACAGATCTGACAGGCCAGGCTCAGGGACGAGGCGCTAAGGAAGACCAAATCTGATTGCATGCTGCCCCCTCACTGTGATGTCACAAACAGCTGGAAATCAAAGTACAACAAAGCTGGCTACAGGTTTATACTGAAGTCATGCAGGGTGCAGGGGGAACGACTCAGGTTTTACAGTATAAATACTGGCTGACATTTACACTTTAGAAGAGTCAGTTAGTTGTTATTATTACATAATAACTGTAAGTTTAACCTGACATTTATCTCACACTACACATCAAGACTAACATTGTGCAACTTCATGCTGAAGAAAATGTGCAATATGATCAAAAGCTTCAGGAAAACTAATACATGTAATTTCTGGTGAGATTGTTTATTTTTTCCTATTAAAATGCAATAAACCAAACACAGACATGCAGGAAAGTGAGATGTTCCAGTAACAAGCAGACACGGAGAAAGGAAAGTGAAAGCTCCTCCTGTACTTTATTTATTGACTTTATTGAGTGACTAATTACTGGCGATCTTTTGGTTTTTACTTTAAGTTTTGTAATGAATCATTTAGATGCTAATTTAATTCGTCATTCTGTAATAGCTTTTTAAATTGTTCAATTTATTAAGTGTTTGTAATTAAATACAGTAGGTCAGTTAGTGTTCTGGTGGCTCTGCATGCTAATTCTGGGCTAAAAAACACCAAGCATAGTCATTAAAGGTCAGAATGTCAGTATCGGCGGTAGCTTCTCCATCACTGGTCTGATGTTTACAAACCTTGGAGCGGTGATGTGTCCTGTTGTGGGGTGTATCAGCATTTTTTATCCACTATTCACTGACTAAAGAGGTCGGCTTTGTCACTCTGGGAAACTTTGCATATTTGCGTGCGGTCGTCCTGCTCTTCCTGTCTTGTTTTTCAGTATGGAAATTGGCACGGTGGCCCTTTCTCCTCTAATCACTGTCATCACGCGCTAATGATGCCAGAGATGAGTTCAAAGCAGTCAGTGGGGGTCGTGCTGCTGCCCCCTCCCCACTGTGCACACAGATATCAGCGCTCATCAAAGAGTCTGTGAGATGTTTTCTGTTAATGAAGATACCGATTCCTCTCATCCCATTTTAACTGGCCTTCTGATTGTATAATAACCATGATGGTAGATATTATAATTATAAATGATGGCAGGTCATTTATAATGGTTTAAGTTTGTGTAATGTGTGCATTCAGGATTGCAGTGAGTGGCAGTATAATTAGAAAAATACTGAACAACTATGGCTTGTTTGGAAAGGTTTCCAGGAGAAAACGTCTTCTCTCTAAAAGAAAAAGAAATGGAATCGCAGCTTAGGTCTGCACACAAACTGTAAGACGTATGGAACAACGTCCTTTGGACAGACAAGACAGAAGTGGAGATGTTTGGCCATCTACGACAGTAAAAACACCCCGTCGAGCATGGTGTGCTGGAGGGGTGATGATTTGGTCTTGTTTTGCAGCCACAGGACCTGGGCACCTTGTAATCATCATATTCTGGAGTCAAATGTGAGGTCGTCTGTCTGACAGTGATCCCAAACACAGCAACAAATCTACAATGATTCAGTCAAAGTCCAGAACTCAACCAAAATATTATAGCAAGACCATAAATAAGATATCCATGAACGATTGTCTGCAAACCTCAGAATACTGTGGAAAACGTTCTTTTTCATATGATTGTATACATTTGATTGCTTGCATTGTTTGCACTGAGTTTGTATGCATATATTTATCCAATCGAATGAGATTTGGAACAACTAGCGAGTCCTACTTGTCATATACGTCACCTTCAGCCAAAGCTGAAAAATGAAGCCAAGGTAGAAGCGCCAAAAACTGCCGTTCTTGTTGGCCACTCAGTCTCCATATGCACAGCTTTATCCATATAAAGAAATAAAGCCTGCTACAAAAACAGTTTGTTCTATAGCTGATTTCCTCCTTCATATTCTCATTCCTTTCTATATTCTTATGGGTTAAAATAAGATGTGTGGCCACTTTGACTGTGCTGACACAGGCGGCTCTACCCAGTCACTGTCTGCTAATTCTAATGAATGTGGCATCAGTCACACTGAGGCCTTAACTTACGGTGTCCTGAACCAATAAGTGACATCAGCATTTTGTCTTGTTGAACTAGATTCAATTATTTATTTTATCATCAGTCTACACGTAAGACACCATCATTTAATTAATTTCTGAGAAATAACTAAGAAACACCATCTTTGAAAAAGTTTTCCGCTCCTTTAACATGACATTTGGTCTTTGTCAGCTGTTCTTGAGGTAACTTCACGCAAATGTGCCAAAATGACTGGATATAGCAGTCGTAGCTGATAGTGTGTCAGAGTGAATAACAAGCTTTGGGAGTCATGAGCGAATTGACTTTAGACCTGCGAGAGAGAATTGTGTAAAGGCATGGATCTGGGGAAAATTGCAAGTATGTTTCTGCAGTGCTGAAAGTATGATGTTTGAAACAGAAGTTGTTTGGAACTATCAGCAGTTCCCTCGGTTTGAGGTACTAAAGGTACTAAAGAACCTCCTCGGTTCTAAAAGATCCTGACAGGACGTGGAGGTGGGAGAACATTATAGAAGGTCACAGACAGTCGTATAGAAGATTCCCAAAAGGCTCAAGAATTTCAATTAAATAAAATAAAATGTTATTTATATAGCGCCAAATAAAAGAAAACAAAGATTTCAAGATGCTTTGTAAGGCATAGACTCTACAACTGTACAGAGAAAACCCCAACAGTCAGTGGGAAGGAAAAACTCCCTTTTAACAGGAAGAAACCTCCAGCCAGAGCCAGGGTCATGGAGGGGCGGGGCCATCTGCTGTGACCAGCCGGGGGTGATGGGAGGGAGACAGGATAAAAGAAACACCAGAAGAAATCTCAGATAACAAGAAGCGAAGATTTGAGGCTGACGTTGCTGCTAAAGGTGATTTAACGAAGTGTCTGAACACCTTTACGTTAAAACTGGATTTTTCCTTCTTTCTGTATTTAAGAAAAAACAAAAACCTGTTTTACTCAGAATTAATTGAACCATTTGAAGATGAAGCCAAGCAGCCAACACCTTGACAGGGGCTGGAAACATCCTCTATGGATTTTATTTATGCAGCAAAGTTTCAAACACAAATGGTTTTCCTCCAATCTCCCATTTGTGGCTGACATATTGTCAAGTCCCAGCAGAATTAAAAAGAGCGAGGGGAAAGGCAGCAGTGTATGGGGGACTGTTTGTTGTATTGTTTGTGTGTAGGTAACAAAAACTACAGGCTTCATTTGTCTGTGCAAATTTTATTTTTATGTGTGTTAGCGAAAGAGATATTTGACATTTTGATATAAAAACACAAAATATATGCAGTGTATGCAAAAAGGCCACAGGATTAAGTCTAATTCGACTGTTTTCACCATACATTCAGTCGCTCTCTTTCTCTCTCACGCTCTGTATTTTTTATTTTGTTGTCAGCCTGTGTGCAAGACAGACACTGGGATTGATTTAGATAAACAGAGAGGGAGGTGCGAAAGAATGAAAGGAACTGAATAAGTTAGAGGGAGAGAGACCAAACAGAGTGAAAACAACACAGACAGGAGGAAAAGACGGAGAAAGAGGGAAAGAAAACCAGATGACAGCGAGGCTGAGATGTATTTGGTGGCATTTTTCCGTGCATGCTCTTAACAGGCTTATGGCAAATGAGTGCACGGTGTATTATCAAGCTTTCTTAGCCTGAAGTAAAACACAACACGCACACATTCATAACTGACACACACACATATATGCTTGCATGTACTACACATTTGCGCACATATACATAGGGAGATGCACATACAGTGTACTCATGCAGACGTTGCCTCACAAGCATTTACACCAGCAAACACATAAATATAAACACATGCTGACAGAGTGTGTGTGTGTGTAAGAGAGACACACACACAGATGCACAGTGTCATTAGTATGCCGTGGCACAACACTGTGAGGGCAGCAGAGGAGTATGATGAATATGTTTTTGGCACAGAGCAAAAGGAGATGGAGGAGAGGAGGGAATTGAAAGAAGGAGCAGAGGAAGGGGGAGATGAGGAAAGAGGAGAGGAAAGGAGTGAGGGCAGAAAAAAGAGAGATGTTCCTAATGACTTTAGAAACTGACAGAAAAACAGCAACCCAATTACCGCTGCAGGACCGTCCTTTGTCTCTATCTGCCTGTGTTTCTCTCTGCGAGCTCGTGATGACAGATCACCTTGGTCAGAGCAAAGTCGGGCTTAAAAGTTCCGTCTCTATATGAAGGCACAGTTGCAGCTGGGAAAAGTGTCTAGCAGAAAGGAAGCCTTAAACACATCACGCCTGCTGCACTGTGGCTTAGCTACAGTAATACTGAATGCAGACGAGTTTTGTGCGTAGGCTGAGTAATGTTACACGACGCTATAATATTAAATTCAGGAAAATGCAGCTGGAGGAGATCAGTTTTAGCTGCGCAGCTTTCGGATGAATCTGTGGAGGAAATCAGGTCTAAAGAGATAAACATGCCAGCCTGACAGAGCTGGTTGGTAAAGGTTAAAAGAGCTGCATGCATGAACTAACTTGAGCTGCATGCACACTGCATGGAGCAGAGAGTTGGCTTTGTCTCCATGGGAAACTCACAGGTGTTAGTCGAAACATTAGCAATAGCTCTGCAGTGAATTAGCATGAAGAGTCTTGAACCTGGAACATTTAAATAGAATTAACCTGATATCCTTTTTTTAGTTTGAAAAGTTGGTTTAGTTTAGTTTTCCCGACATTGGTTACCATTGTGATCTGTATTATTTTATCTATGCCTTTACAGTCACCGGGGTTCTTTGCCCAAGGATTAAGCCATTGGCGTTCCAATTGGCAGACAACCTGCTGAGGCCAATCAATGTTCAGCCAATAGTAATGGCAAACGTTTTGACTTCTGCTAGCAGGGAAAGCGCAGGAAATACAAATTTTATTACAAATTTCAGTTATACTATGATCGTAATAGGGACGAGAGGCTGAGGCACGACTACAATGTCAGTGTCTGTCAGTGCGCCCCAGGGTGGCTGTGGCTACAATGTAGCTTGCCATCACCAGTGTGTGAATGTGTGTGTGAATGGGTGGATGACTGGATATGTAAAGCGCTTTGGGGTCCTTAGGGACTAGTAAAGCGCTATATAAATACAGGCCATTTACCATTTACCATTACAATGACTGTGAGCATGTGCAATGAACTCTTTTAAGCAACTTTGATGCGTCGAGATAGTGATAAAACAGCAGCCTACCAACCTGCTTTCAGTCCGCTATCAGTTAGTGCACAGTGTTAGTGCATCAGTCAGTGATTTCATGGGGTTAATATAGTTTTTTTTTTTTGTATTAATACAGCAAATATCAAATTGGCATAAATCCAAAATCTACACAGGTCCAAATAAACTCTCACAGATTTGAAACATAATTTTTTTCACCAACAGTGATGTTGTTGCTGCAGGTTGGCAAAGCAAAATGACATAAATCCTCGTCAATCTACAACAACAAACAAGTCGCACTCATCCATTCAGACTGACTCAGGCTGATTGTTTATAAATTAGATGGTAGTTATTTTCTAACCTTTGCTAGTCTGTCTGAGAGTGATTGCAGCCAGTCTGAGTTGGACCATTATTGCTTGGAGACAGGTTGCCTCCCACCAGGTGACCTGTGGCGTCACTTTTATATCAAAGTTGCCCAGATGTTGAGGGTGTTGCACACTCAACCTCTGGGTGAATATTTCATTGTTGTAGCTACTTGCAATCAGTTGCATAAAAAAAAAGAAATATATAGAAATCGATCAGTCTGTCAGTGTAATCACCAGTTGCCAAATCATTTTTACTGTGACTGAGCCTTTACGTGAAGAAAAAGGTCTACTATGTGACAGATCCTCACATATCACCTCTTCCTATCAAAATAGTTTTAAAACACTTTGCATTGGCTTCCTATATCATCTATATTCTGGACGGATCACAGATTGTAAGAAGGGAGCTAACAAGGAAGTAAAGCATTTGCTTCTAGTACTATGAAGCAGTTTTTCTGTGAATGGCTTTCTGTTTAGCTTGGCTCTTGGCGTGCACTGCAGAATGCAAATGAGCATGCAGACTACAAAATGCACAGAAAACACTTGCTGGAAATCCAGTACACATCATAGTGATGTACTCAAGGATTTGAATGTGCACTAGGTAGGAAACATGAAACCAGAGCATCAAAGGAAATCTGATTAGCGGAGCTTTACGACAAAAAGACCCACGCTGGTGTTCGGGGTGCCGTTAAGTCTGTGTAATCGACACGTGTAGAAAATATGTTGTGTTGCACAAGTGAGCAGCTCTGACCTTTTATCTATCCAGTGGCAACATCCTATTAATCATCTAAAGCACATAGTTACAGGGTGACCTCAAATCACAGTCCTGGGTGGTTTAATTGCGAAGCAGCCTCATAAATAAAGAAAAGCTGAAAGAAGTGAACGGTGGGTGTTTATGGAGAGAACAAGGACGACGGGACAAGTGTCAGGACACCGCTTTCACTACAACTTTAATTAAAGCTCAAAATTGGGTTTTTGAAATGAATATGTTTACTTTTAGCCTTGGTAGGTTTTTTGTGCCTGTATAATCACCAGTTTTGCAACTAAATGCAATTGTTCATTTTTGGCGTAATGCTAGGTGATCTCAGAGTGCAGATCATGTCCACTGCTGTGACTTCCATCAGAGATTGGCAGACTTCCTGCAGAAGAGCAGCAGTTTAAAAAAAAAAGAAAGGACAGAGGCTACCAACGAACCTTGAAATAGAAATATCGCGTAACAACGAGTCAAAGCAAGCTAGACAGCACAAACAAATAGAAGTATAGAAAGGCATCGATCAGTGAGTTCAAAAGCCTGCCGAGTAAATGCAAAGTGTTAAAGTGACTACGTGGGCTTAAAGGCAGCTGAGTAAACAGAGTCCTTATCATGGCTAACACATCGCAAAGAAACACACTTGTTCATATGTTAGCTGTCTGTTGGACATGATTGAGATCACAGCCATCAAACCAAGCAGAGATGCTCGTGTATGTAACAGGACAGATTAAAGACTGACAATGTTCACGAACAGGAAAGTGTTCGGTGGACTTGCTGTGTCAAATCCAGCTGGCATCGGAGGGAAAGATGCTAAAATACAGTCGCTTTGTGTTCCACTTGTGAAAATCCAGCAGCTCCTGTATTTTCAGTAACGCAACCTCCTCGCAAGAGTTGCATCATAAATTCAAGAACTGAGTTCAGGTGTTAGAAATGCTTTTACAAAGTCTCTCACGTGAAAGTAAAGTGACACCGTACAAGACAAGCAAAGAATTCATTGTTCGCTTCCTGTTTAAATTGGTGTGGGGGTGTTTAAAGCCTTGTTAAGACCGTATTGCCGGCCCCGCTGTGAAACATTGAGATGTCTCGCACCCACTCGCACCCACACGAGAAAGGCGAGCGAAGAGGGGATTTTAGAAATATAATCATATACGTCTGGAAAAGCTTTAAGGTCTGAATCGTGTTGCTTTTGGTAAAACAGCTTGTCCCTTTTTGTCGGGAACAATGCTCGCAGCCGTGTTATAACAGAGGAGATTGTGTGAATAAATGCTGGTTGGTTTGTTCTTTATTTAAATCCAAGTAAAGCCACCAGCCAGCTAAATATATTCACACATAGATCCTCTCCATGAGCCCTGCAAGCCTCCCAAAGCCAAAGATCTGAGGAGGTTTGTTGTTCTAGCCTGCAGCTCCACATCGATCTATCAGAAACTTCACTGGTCCAGTTAATCACCTTATTCCTAGAGAGAGAGAGAGAGTGGGGGGGGGGGGGGGAAACAACAACAAGCCGGAGGGAAGAAAAGGTCCTGTTTTTGTTTGAGTAATTCATTTTAATTGTTGGGTTACAGTGCTTGAAGAAAAATTAATGGCTGATATTTGCAGGAATTGAGTTTACTGTTTTTGTTTTGTCGCTCTAATTGATGTAGCCATGCGCAAAAATGACTGGGAGGCGTCAGAGGGAGGAAGAGAGGACGGGGGAGAAGGTGGAGGCTAGGAAAAGGCTTCACTGACATGCTTAATCACCCCCCACCCCAATCCCCCCTCCCCCTTGTTCTTTTTGCTGAAAGGAGGAAAAGTATGAATAGAAATAAAGCAGAAGCTCGGAGTGAAGAGAGAGGGCAGGGAGGAAGCGCGGAGGAGGGGGCGTAAAGGAAGAAAGTCGACTTTACTGTCATTTTAATGACAGTAAAGTCGACTTATAGAGGAGAGCTGATCGAGGGAAGGTGAGGCTAAGAAAGTGAAAAGATAGTTTGTGTTTTCTGGAAAATAATTAAGAAAAGCAACACACACACATGGTTACACTGTCGTTCAGTACAGAGGGGTCGTATCACGAACTCATCTACACTGAGTGCAGCAGCTGGAAAGGACGACTGTAATCTCAACTTTTCTCAAACTAGAATTTCAAATTTAATCTTAAAATACTCTGTCATACATTTGACCTTTGACCTCTGAACAATAATGCTCTATGTCGCTATTTAAAAGCATCGAATAGCATCGCCGTTGTTTGTATTGAAAACGTACAGACCAATAGGAAACAACATAGGGAGAGTCTTTGTTGTGTATGTTACAGGTTCTAATCATTCCCGACTAACTTTTTGTTGGAAAATCAAATAAACTTGTGATCAACAACTTTTTTCCATGATGTTTATTATTAAATGTTTAAACAAATTTTTACTAAACTATGAAAAAGCTATGCAGTTAAACTATGCAACATATGTTTTATATCTACAAAAATAATCCTGTGCCAAGCCAGCACGCTCTCTGAGCAGCATTTACTTTTAAGGGAATGGTAAGACATCTGTAGTGCAGTATAACACGTGCATTTAAAGTATTTAAAAAGAACAAAGAAAGCGAAACAAAATAAGATACCATTGCCTTAAAAGTAAATGCTGCCCTGAGAGCGAGCTGGGCTGTGTCGTATTTTTTTGTGGGTTTTTTGTGCTCAATAAATGTAACGAATATTACCACACTGTTCCTGATGTTTGTTAAAAGATGTTTTAGAGATACATAGTTACACAGACTGTGACGATTTGGGTTGATTTTATTTCTCTTTTTTGACACAGTGTCTAGTATCATTTAATCCAACCAAATGAGCGCATTGATCAATTTATCAGCGCTGTCTGGAATTGATTTGAATCGAACCATTAGGTGATCGATAGAGGCACGTCGCTCCTCGCTCGTCCTTGTGGAATAACTGCATCCGTCACACTCGGGAGTTTTAAAAAATGAACAAGCTTTCATTTGTTTCTTAATAAGAACATTAATCAGATGGCGAGTAAAGTCAGTGACGTTTATCACACGTCGTATTGTGTTCTCACCATCATCACTGTCTCGATAGTTAAACATAATCTATGAACATGACTTCTGATTTTTTCTTTTTGTTGTTTCTTTTTGCGACAGGTGTCCGACAAGCCTAAAGCCAGAGCCGCAGCCCTGAGGTAAGACAAATAACCAAACGCTGCACTCTGCAGCCTCGTTTTTATCCTCACAGAAAATAGCACTCACAATAGAGCTGGCGTGCAAGCTGCTCTTCCACCGAGAGCAACCTGGGCTAAGTAAGACCGCAGTCAGATGTCGTGTATTACTTGTTGTTTTGGCAGAGAGAAATAAGGCAGATCCACATATGGCCTGCATTAAGTCAAGTAGCCGGGGCATCATGCTTCTATATGGTGTGGCAGCCAGCGAGTCTTTGGCAGAGGGTGTGAGGTTAATGGAGTGTGTGACTTTCAATATCAGCCAAACAACAAGCTATAAATAACTGTTCTTGCCCTGAAACAGGCAATTGAGGTAGCTGTGGTCAGTGTTTCTCTTTCTGTACTTGTTTTTGAAAGCACGGTTTAGGAGTGCAGAGCCGGCTCACACAACCCTCAGCGTCTAACACGTCTCGCTTCAGTAAATATCCAACGTTTTAGCAGGACGTTGTTTGATTTTTAGGGGTTTTTTGCTATATGAAGTTAATCGCAAATGCAGCCGCTATTAAGTCTTCTGCAGGTGTTGCGCCTCTAATTCACCGAAACATCTGCGGCGACAGGTGTCCGTTTGATAAGGAGAGTCAGCGGCCTGCACGCTTCAGCTCTAACATTCAGATTTAGGCAGCAGACTCGCTATTTGTATCGCAGGGAGACTTTGCAGGGGCTCTGCGTGTAGACTGTGGCTCTGAGGAGGAAACATAAAACCCTGCGTACATGCATGCATGCGTTATGTTTGAAGGTCAGCGAGTAACATTTCCTCAGGCTCTTTTTTAATAAATGTGGTCTCGTTACAGCTTAACACACATTTAACATTTAGATGCTTCTGTTGTTCGTTCGAGTGTAGGGCACCTTGTTATCGATGCTTTTTGAGTTTCCAGCGTTTCCTTTTTTGTTTATTATCCTGGGTTATGGGATGTAATGCATTGTGCATTAGCGTAATCTTATTTCTGCCAGTTGTTACTGTAGATCAAGCATCAGTAATAATCGTCCTGCGGTATGTTGTAGTAAATGAACAGCTTATTCTTGATTCAGCTGGTTAAGTGGCACATGTACAAATGATTTAAGACCTGCATAATTAATGAACACGTTGTTCCTGATTTGTTTTCTTTTCAGTTCATTATTTTTTCCCACCACATTGTTAATCATTACTCTGCAGCGAGGGACCTCCCAGCCTCAGCAGCTGTTGTCCTAAGGTTGTCATCCACTGGGGGTCGGGGTCTGGAGCATATCCCAGCAGTCTTAGGGTGAGAAGCTGGGGTCACTCTGGACAGGTTTTCTAGTCAAACAGGCAAACATTCACAATCACGGCCAATTTAGAATAGCTAGTTAACCGAACATGGATGTCTTTGGACTGTGGGAGGAAAAGATTCTTCTGTTGTGAGGTGAAAGAGCTAACCACTGCACCGCTGTGGCTCCGTTACCTCTGAGTGTATCAGAGTTTGGATACTTTCCTCCCATATAATAGGTTGTTAGTGTCACAGTCACACCATGGAAAACTGTGGTTGTATGATCAAATTATTGTGGCCATATGCAATGTACTCGTGATCTACTTGCATCTTGTAATGGTGGCTTTGAAGACCAGGTCTGCACTAGTCCACTGTTATCAGATTGACACTGGATGGGGTTAAATTAACAATTACATGCGACCTGTGTCTGTTAATTTGGTGATTAGCTGTAAGAAATTGGTAAAAATGTCAAATCTGTATGCATAAATTCACATTAAAGAGAAACTCAGCTGGTTACATTCAGTTTCCAACCAGCCTCGTAGATTTGAAACAGAAACTCCTCCATAAATAGTGACATAGTTGCTGCAGGATGGCAGTTTAACTGCAGAGTGACACGGCTGCTTCATATACGAATATAACCAAAGTACTACGAGTCGGCAACCAGCTGAGTTGTATCGCTTACTGCGAAAAGACACCGTAGACAAGTTGCATTTATTGCATTCATAGTGCAACAAACTGGGATAGCATTTATAAATTAGACAGAAATGATTAGCAAATCTTTGCCAGTCTGTCTGAGAATGATGAGTCCATTGCAGTCGAAACAGGTCGCCTCTCGCCACCTGTGTACTGGACTAACCGTCTAAAGTTCTCACCCACAGACTGAGGCTAGGGGTGTTGCATGTTCAGGGCAGCCATGAATTTTTCCAAGATGCACCGATGTTCCTGTACTGTTTTTACCCCAGTGTGACTGAGCAATTATGGAAGCAGTTGATTATAAAACATAGTTTTATTATAACAGCTGCAACCATCTATGGCTTGTATAATAACGGGAGCAAAGGAGAAGGTGAGAGATGATGCTGCCGAGCGATGCTCCACCATGGCAGGATGTTGGGGTGGATGGATGGGTCCAAAAACAATCTCTTGAAGACTGTCAGTGTTTTCAGTTTCCATTTCCGTTTTCATAGTTGAAGCCGTTTATTGGCCAGCAGTCATAAAGAGCATTGTGATATCAGAAGTACAGGTTTAGGGCTGATTAAACAAATGTTTTAGTCGCCGATGATGAGTCTAGCTTTCTCCAGAGGACTGCATATTTGTTGGTGTTGTTTTTTTTTTGTAATAATTAATGAATTCATTATTTTTTTGTAGTCTGTCATGTCTGGCAGCTTTTGCAATCAGAATTATGATCTCCACTGTTGTGCCAAACATATTTGCTTTTCCAAGACAAGCTCGGTAAGATCACCTGGTTCATCTTTTTTAATGTATTTAATTGTGCTTCTCTTGTTGCCACTAATTGCATTCTTCACTAAGCATACAGGGAGTGCAGAATTATTTGGCAAGTTGTATTTTTGAGGAATAATTTTATTATTGAACAACAACCATGTTCTCAATGAACCCAAAAAACTCATTAATATCAAAGCTGAATGTTTTTGGAAGTAGTTTTTAGTTTGTTTTCAGTTTTAGCTATTTTAGGGGGATATCTGTGTGTGCAGGTGACTATTACTGTGCATAATTATTAGGCAACTTAACAAAAACAAATATATACCCATTTCAATTATTTATTTTTACCAGTGACACCAACATAACATCTCCACATTCACAAATATACATTTCTGACATTCAAAAACAAAACAAAAACAAATCAGCGACCAATATAGCCACCTTTCTTTGCAAGGACACTCAAAAGCCTGCCATCCATGGATTCTGTCAGTGTTTTGATCTGTTCACCATCAACATTGCGTGCAGCAGCAACCACAGCCTCCCAGACACTGTTCAAAGAGGTGTACTGTTTTCCCTCCTTGTAAATCTCACATTTGATGATGGACCACAGGTTCTCAATGGGGTTCAGATCAGGTGAACAAGGTGGCCATGTCATTAGTTTTTCTTCTTTTATACCCTTTCTTGCCAGCCACACTGTGGAGTACTTGGACGCGTGTGATGGAGCATTGTCCTGCATGAAAATCATGTTTTTCTTGAAGGATGCAGACTTCTTCCTGTACCACTGCTTGAAGAAGGTGTCTTCCAGAAACTGGCAGTAGGACTGGGAGTTGAGCTTGACTCCATCCTCAACCCGAAAAGGCCCCACAAGCTCATCTTTGATGATACCAGCCCAAACCAGTACTCCACCTCCACCTTGCTGGCGTCTGAGTCGGACTGGAGCTCTCTGCCCTTTACCAATCCAGCCACGGGCCCATCCATCTGGCCCATCAAGACTCACTCTCATTTCATCAGTCCATAAAACCTTAGAAAAACCAGTCTTGAGATATTTCTTGGCCCAGTCTTGACGTTTCAGCTTGTGTGTCTTGTTCAGTGGTGGTCGTCTTTCAGCCTTTCTTACCTTGGCCATGTCATGAGTATTGCACACCTTGTGCTTTTGGGCACTCCAGTGACGTTGCAGCTCTGAAATATGGCCAAACTGGTGGCAAGTGGCACCTTGGCAGCTGCACGGTTGACTTTTCTCAGTTCATGGGCAGTTATTTGGCGCGTTGGTTTTTCCACACGCTTCTTGCGACCCTGTTGACTATTTTGAATGAAACGCTTGATTTTTCGATGATCACGCTTCAGAAGCTTTGCAATTTTGAGACTGCTGCATCCCTCTGCAAGATATCTCACTATTTTTGACTTTTCTGAGCCTGTCAAGTCCTTCTTTTGACCCATTTTGCCAAAGGAAAGGACATTGCCTAATAATTATGCACACCTGATATAGGGTGTTGATGTCATTAGACCACACCCCTTCTCATTACAGAGATGCACATCACCTAATATGCTTAATTGGTAGTAGGCTTTCGAGCCTATACAGCTTGGAGTAAGACAACATGCATGAAGAGGATGATGTGGACAAAATACTCATTTGCCTAATAATTCTGCACTCCCTGTATATCTAATTGGCAGAGACACTGCGGATGTAACATTGTCATCAGTGATAAGTTTTCTGAAGGTGTTAAAGCCCATTTTCATTATTTTAAGACATGTTTCCATTTATCTTCCAGGGCTGTGTGGGCTCCCCGGTTTGTCTTCTTGCTAAGTGTTAACATCTTTGGGGAACATATCACCTACTTAATCATTAGAATAAAAAACAATGTTAGATGCATTTTTAACATCACAGAACATTGGAAAGAATCCATGTAAACAGCTGATTTTGGCACCGGGATCAATTTTTCATAAGTTCATCTTTTACTTGCAATGTGTTGTGAAGCCCAGACTGGTGCATTAGGATATAAGAATCTTTTATAAATGAGGCTCGTTGTGTTCACAATCTGAGGGCATTAGTATTCAAGTCTGGAGTGTGACTGTGTGTGTGTGTGTGTGTGTGTGTGTGTGTGTGTGTGTGTGTGTGTGTGTGTGTGGTGTTCAGTAGATTGGGCTGCAGAGTGAATGGGCTCATTAGCGGTAGCAGAGTAACACATGGCCTGGGGCACACACAGACACACACTCTCTTTCTCTTTTGCTTTGCTGTCTGTCTCTCTCACACACACACACACACACACACACACACACAGATATCTGTGGGGATGCTGGGACTAGAGATGCTGTGAGCGATCCACTGGCTATATCCCCCCGTGGAAAGCAACACTCGCTGTCTCACCCACACTCCTCACACCATCCATACAGACACGCATATTTTTTTAGTCCTTGCTCTAACAGCGTTACCCACATACCAATCGTTATTGTGCCACACACACAACCACCCACCTTAAACATCCCACCACAGTGTATATTAGACTGTATCATTCTTTTATTACTTCTCTGTAATCTTCACAATCTCTGCTAGCTGCTTCTGTTTTGTGCGTTATATCCCGTTCACATCTTTCATCACACTGGTGAGGAAAATCGCCTCCAGTGATATGAACTGGTCTTTTTTTTGGTGATTATTTTAATAGTAATAGCGTTCGAGTAGTTCTGGGTGGGTAGTCCTAGTGTTATTTTAGTTAGCGGTGTGAATGGTGTTGAATGGGTTTTACTGAGAGCTCTTTGATGTACAGGTCCTCTGTATTCATAACTGGGGACAGCAATAACTCGAAACCATTCAGACACGGGCAAATCAATATGCTGATATAGTAAAGCTCAACAATGATGGATGTGCTTGCATGAGCAGTAATGAAAACAGGCTGCTCGTTCAGGCTGTCGGGTCAGGAAGTTTAGCAGAATGCTTTGACACAGAAGAAGAACCTACTTTTAGTTCATGGGAAAGTTATTATTATTTAATGAGACCTTATTTCTCGAATAGCAGCTTTTCTTTCACTTGTTGTATTCTAAAGGTGTTCAGATTATATAGAAAGTCAGGATGGGGACAGACGTTAACCACGGGCGGTATATTTATGTAAATGTAGGACCGCTTAAAAACGAATGATGTGAGCAAGAAATAATTATGGGAAATATTAACCAAATGAGAGAAGAATCCAATCGAAACACCTGAACACTTGAGACATGCAGACACATGGGAAGGTTAACAACATCAACATGGGACAACGGGAAACTGACACAATATATACACATGAGGACAGACATGGTAACACATGGGGAACGCAGCAGGAATGAATTAGACGTGTCGAGACAGGGATAGGAAAACTGAACACACTGAACACAGGACGAGACGCTGTCAAAATAAAACAGGAAGTACAACACTGAGACCGTGACGAAGATGTAGGAACTTGTGACACGTAGGGCGAGAGTTGTTACACTCTAGCCGGTCGCCGAGCTGTTAATAAGTCCCCTGAAAACATTGTAGAGCTCGTCAGTCGAACGAGCTCATTAAGGGTGTCCTGCAGATATATTAACACAGACGCTGCATCGCTCGCTGTTTGTCATCGTGGCGATGCTTGAACACAGCCACCATGTTGCTCACCAGCAGGCCGGCCTCTAGGGAGGCAGAGGTCTATACACTATCATAACTCATAATATCATTATAATCAAGTTTGATTTGTTACAAAGCCTACAACTATATGTATAATACATATGTGGATGCTTATGTAGCTACAACTCAAGTATATGTTTCAGTTAATTGTAGTAAAAGAGAATCCAGCACCCAGATAATTTAGGAGTATTTAACATAATAAGACGTTCAGCTACAGGGCCAATTAACCGTGGCACTTTCAGTGAAACATTACTTTAAAAAATTTACATAAAGCAGCATTAGCTGAGTTTAAAAGAAAGACTTAGTGCTTATTGTGATATATCAAATGAAACACACAGAAGAGGTTATTAAAAAGGCTGTAAAACCACTTGCACAGTCACATGCTCATATATTAATTTGTGTGCTGAAATAGATCATCTCAAAGTTAAGACTAGTGACTGAAGTTAGTGGGAGTAAAGAAATACCTCGACTGATGTGACAGGTTATACACTCACCAGCCACTTTGTTAGACACACCTGTTGAACTAAGATATCTACGTGATTACCTTAACTGTACTTTAAGTAGTCGTGTTTCATTTCTGTTGTAATGTAACCAGACGTGAACGCACTGACGTTGGTGATAAATAATGCAATCATGTTGGCAAGTTAAACAGACAGGTTAAGCAGTATCATGCAGCTTGGCGCAAGTTCAAATGTAAAAACACCTTTTCAAACAGTGTCACCCCTGCTGCTGCCAGGGAACATTATGCTACATATGTAGAAATGGAAACCTATTATAGCCTTCCCCACAGTAGCGCCCGGGGCAAACACACTCTCACACAAGCCACAAATACACAGATGCACATGCACGTATCGCTGAATCCTGGAGGCCGAGAGAAGCATAGTGAAGGTGAAAACAAAAGGTTTTCTTCTGCAGATTTTAGTTTTCATGCAGCCGTGCTTAGTAAATGCTTAATAAATGCTGTATCTGATTTTCTTTGGTTGAGTTATATTGTTAGAATTTATTGATTTACTCACCCGACTAATAATCTTCTTACCAACAAGGAATTTGTATTTCCAGTAATTATTGATAGATGTGTACACTGGTGTCCCACAACAAAGTAACAGCAACAATTTCATAAATCATGTCAAATTTTCACTTTCTATCCTACAAAGACATGCGTTAGGTAAACAAGCACACATGCTGGAGCGTGCACACACGCGTGATTGAGA
Organism: Astatotilapia calliptera; assembly: GCF_964374335.1. NCBI lineage: Eukaryota > Metazoa > Chordata > Actinopteri > Cichliformes > Cichlidae > Astatotilapia > Astatotilapia calliptera. Next base: position 21,269,899 of record NC_137423.1, read on the forward strand.
GGGAGATGGAGAGAGATTATAAAGCCAGCTGTGCGGCAGGAAGCTCTGCCAAGTGAAGGGCAGAACCAGCGAGCTGAAGGCAGATGATAAGATGACAGATGAACTGAGCCCAGATGGCCTCCACATCTTCACTTCACAGTCCCATAATGCTGTTGTAATTGTGCATATTTTCACTCCCTTCTCCGGTTATTTGAAGAACCTGTAGTTACCTGTTCAGCATGATCACTTTTCCTGCAGCCTCTGTTGCGTCGTGTCTCCGCTGGCAGCAGTTTATCTGAGCGGTGGCCTGTCTGGCTCAAAGCCATGCGCTCTCTTGTCTAAAGAGCCTGATCAATTCAGTTTAACAGCAAAGGCAAATGGAACATGAAAAAACAATATCAGCAGCTGTCTATTGTCTCTTGATTGTCCTCCTTGCGTTTAATACCTGCTGGTTAATTAATGGTGACCAAGTCCAGAGTGAACAGTACAGTGTAAAGCTGATGGACCCTGGAGAAAGACCAGAAAACAAAACCTTTCTGAAAATCTGATGTAAATATCACTATATACGATGAAAGTATAACTTAACCATATACAGGATTAACTATAGTTTTTACAGGGCTTTGTGCAGTCATGTGAAAAACTAAGTGCACCTTTACCGTTTCCAAAGGTATTACCTTGTTACCGTCTTAACTAGGGATGGGTACCGGTATCTGGTGCCATGATGGCACCGGTTCCGACATAAACGGTAGTAACCAGACCGAAAAGCAGCGCACATTTCGGTGCTTTATTTTGTTGCTTTTTTTTTCCTGAGCTGTGATACACTTTAGATTCTAGCCAATCATTTTATGTTTCCGAGGATAGTAGGCGGGTCCAGGTACGTACGTTCTGTTAGAGCAGAGCTACAGATTAAAAATGCCCAAGGCAAAGCGGTCAAAAGTCTGGCTTTACTTCACAGCAAAAGATGCAAACTCAGCAGCAACAAGTGCTTTAAGCTGATACTGTGATACTGTCAAAAGAGGTAACACCTCGAATCCAATGAAACACCTGGCGACGCATAGCGTTTTTTTTAAAAGCCCAGAAATGCGCCGTATTTGATAGCTTGCTGCGAGACCTCACACCGAGCACATCTACTGCGGGTGGGTTGCCTGTTATCGGACCGGGAGCAACATCCCCCAAAAACCCGAAGAAGAGAGTCCTGGCCCCTAGCCCTGCCAGTGTAGCAGAAATGATGAGGATGATGATGGCAGCAGCAGCCGTTCTTCTCTGCGTGAGTAGCTTAATGTTGTTCGTGTGTAATTTACGTTGAGTAGGCTAACCACGTTATTACATTAATGCATGTAAGGTGAACTAGCAAACATCATCATAGCTACATGCGGCTGTCTTCTTGTTTGATGGCAGATACTCCCTTCACCCTGGCCAAAAAGGCTAAAATGACCAAAGAAAAAGTGGAAAACAGTTAAACATGAGAGGTTTTTGGACAAAGTTTGTGTTTTTTCCATTGTTTAAGCACTGCTTCCAGCCAAGAGTGATGCCATATATGTCCTATAGCTGCAGAAAAGGCTAACATTGTTATCCTTTTACAAAAAAACAGCTGAACATGAGAGGTTTTTGGACCAATTTTGTGTTCTCCATTCTTTAAGCACCGGTTCGAGCACCGTTTAAGCACCGGCACCGTTTCAAAAGTACCGGTTTGGCACCGGTATTGGATAAAACCTAAACGATACCCATCCCTAGTCTTAACTTCTATGGAAGCTGTAAGGGTCGACTTTGTTTTCCATAGGACCGCACATCTATTCAGTTAAAGCACAGAATCAAACAACAGTTGCCTCCAGCTGCTTTATATTGATACAATAATAGAGAAAACCCCAGGAATTAGTGATAGTGGGAAGGAAGAACTCCCTTTTTGTCAGGAAGAAAATTTCAGCTGAACCAGGGTCAGGGAGGGGCATTACAGACAGCGTGCAGAGTTTGATATAGATATAGACTTTCAGCCTGTTCTCACAACAATATAGTGACGATTTGTCACGTCCGGAGGCGTTCCTGAGGAACGCGAAAGGTGACCTTCAGCATTCATATGCTACGTGCTGGGTTGTGGATGAAATCCAGCAAAAATGATGCTCCTGCGGTCATACACGTTCCAGCCATGTATCCCTAACCCTGTAACCTTATCCCTAACCTTAACCAGCACTCTAATGACGTTAGATAGTGTTTTCCAAAGCAAATTAAGTAAAACGAACGTACATGTGTAGATTTATTCCAAACTCATGTTTCCTCATTTTCCGATCTGGTAATATAGGGATGTGCTGGGTGCCCAGAAGCGTAATATACTGACGTTTTGTCACCTGGTGTAAAATGTTACGCTTTGGGAGCGAGAACATGTCACTATTTTGACTAAAGTATTCTTAATTTAAGCACAAATCAACCTGAATGCAAAAGTAATCTTAAGCTTGTTTTTGAAAGGGGCTGCTTCAAATCATGATGAGTCATAAAGCAATTAAACAAAACCTGAGGTTGAACTATAATAACAATCATACATGTCTAGTCAGATTTAGCTAAAAAACAGTATAGTTCAAGTTTAGGAGGAGACAATGACTTAAGTTTTTTAAAAAGGCCCTTTCACAGTGTACACACCTCCTCATGCACTCAGACTACCAGATGTGTGTGGCTGTGTAAACACACTCTGTAACCACTGCTGTGTTTTTGTGGTCAAGCTGGACCCACAAACAATGAGGCATCATGACACTAAAAGACAGATATTCTGTACTTGAGTAGAAATACAGATACTAGTGTTAAAAATACTCCAGTAAAAGTTGAAGTACTCATTCAACTTCTTTACTCCAGTAAAAGTGAAAAAGTACCGGCTCTGAAATGTACTCAGAGTAAAAAAGTAAAAGTAGCTGATTTTCTATCACCTATTTTTATGCAAAGTAGGCTGAACCTTGTGCTGCATTCATTTAACAATAAAATAAAATTAGTAGATGGGAATAATAAAGTTACTCAGCTGGAATCAGGAAAGAGAAAAAGAAGGAAAAAAACATGTTTATTTTCTGAGGGTGACTTTGCCTCGAAATAGAAAACATGTGTAGGGAAGAGGTTCAAGTAGATTCAGCAGGTGGAGGAATCCTAGAAATCAGTAGTAGTGGCTCATTGTGTGGGAAAGAATCACAGCTCATGATCATTTCTGTTCAGAGCTCCAGCAGATTTTTATAGCTCAGGCTGTGATCAGCTGACCTGCTGCTGCTCTGAGGTTTACTGCTCTTTGTGGATTTACCTGATTTTAACAGAAGTTTCATGAGCTGATTTTCATCCTCGACACTGACACTACACGGTCTATGCTGGCTTTGTATTAGACAGTATGAAGTTGGTATGAAGGTAGAATTCGGTCAGTGGATCTCAGCATCCTCAGCTTAAAATCATATGAATCTCTGCTCCCCTCGATGTAACCAAACTCTGCCCATGAAACCACGGCCGCTGTGCACCAGTCACACTGTTCTTTACTTTAAATCCATCACAGTGCAGCAAACTAACCTGTTTGTCCTGCACTGAACTGCAGAGGATTTTCATGCAACCTTAAATAACAACCTCAGTTTGGTTTGTAGCACATTTCACAATATGAAAAAAACCCATAATGCCACATGTACTTTACATTTCCAGTTCATCAAACAGCGTCCTTACTATTAAATCTACCCTCTGTTCTTCCTCTCCTGCCTTTCTTATCTTTCTCCATCTCTGAGTGAAGTCAGCTCTCTTCCTTTTCTGTGAAATACAGCAGCTGGACCTTCAGTTGTTTGTTGAACTGATAGAAAGGTTACATTTGAAATCACCTGACACTTAAAAAAATGTAACTCCCTTTCTGCTCGCTCGTCTTCTGTATGGATAGAGGCTGAAGTACCGCAACTTACAGACACCTGCAGTTTTTCGGGTGTTGTGCCAAGAAATTAATAAATAAAAACACCCAATTTAACCCCTTCAACTATGCCACACAGGGTTTTGGGGTTTGTTCGTTTTTTGCATCTTTCATGTCTTTTTGTGCCACATCTCCTGGTAATAAATGCATTTCATGTGTTTCAGTTTGGGCTCAAATCACTTTGATGTTTGAAACCCGCCGTGATGTGAAATAAAAACCCCTCAAAGCGTTAAACCAAAAGTAACGAGCCTGTTTTGAAAATGTAAGGAGTACAAAGTACAGACATTTGTTTGAACATTCAGGGAGTAAAAGTAAAAAAACTACTCAGGTAAAGTACAGAACTGAAAGCTCTACTTCAGTACAGTTACTTTGTTACCTCCCGACTCTGCTGAAGGACCAGCATTATGTGCAGCGTTGCAGCTTGCTGTAGCACAGGACTGTGACCCACACACACATTTTCCACACGTCTCACTGGTATGATGAAGAAAACAAAACCTCCAAAAACCAGGAATTACTTCTACCGAGCTCTCCCCCTTGACCCTGTTGATAGTTCCAACCACGAATACTTTGTTGAGTCACTATTTAAAAGGCTGCAGCCTTTAAATATGTGGGTGTCGTGTGGATCTTGTGAGGCCCACTGGACATATCAAACCAACGGATCACTTTGTCAAGGCTGTAAGGCTTTCATTTCCCCTGTTGTGCCTGTGATTTTATCACACAAATAAACAGACACCGAAGCTTCTGCTGGAGCCTGAAGATCTGACAAAGGCTATTTTGTAAGTCTTATCTGTGTTACTTATGCAACGTTAACACAGGAATACACAGGAAAAAACCCAGAGCGAAGCCTCTTTGTCCTAAATAAGCAAACAGGTTTGATGCTTACGACATAAACAAGGACAGAAACACTAATTGGAAGCACTGAAGAGGAAATTGTCTTTCGGGTAGTTTGTATACAGGAAACATATGTCCTGTCACTTCCTTTATATACAGCCTTATAACACAGACTGAGCTGAGTGATTATAAATACATGAACGAGGTAATATAAGATATTATGGGAGACAGGATATCAACAATAGGGATTTAATAATGAAATAAGAGCTAATATCTCAAGCTCACTCAGAGATAAGTGACATATGTTTCACCGTTTCTAACTGACAACAAGGGGAATGTGTTTGGAAAAACTAGTAACTCAGTGTCCATCAAGTCATCGGCTCAGACACACTAATGCACTCCTAGATGAAGTTTGTATGTCTTAACTTGAGCTAAACATCTGAGGCATGTACACGAGACGTCCACTTAAAAGCTGCTCCGTCAGTCTGCACCAGCTGGCGCCGCATTTTAATTTGGCAACAACGGCGGCATTAATTTATTTCTGACGGCTTGATGGCTGATTCCTGAGGAAAGAGGAGGAAAGCAAGCCAGATGTAATGCTTTCACACGCATACTCATCTCCTTTCATCTCCTTCCTTCAACACATACTGTTTATGTTGCCAGAATAAAATAGGCTAGAGAGCACTCAACTGAAAATCCCATTGAGAGTAAAAGACGCTCACCCTCCTCCTTTAACTTCACTCAGCGCTCTTTAAACAAAAACGAAACACATCAGAGCAGGAAACGTAAACTCGTGTCGGGCAGTTTTTGTCTTTTGACGAATGACGAGCTGAAACAAAAAAGCCTCCCATCGGATGCATTAAATGCCCTTTGCACCGTTTGCCCATAATGTTTCTATTGTGGTGTGAAAAAAGACATTTTATGTTGCAAACGTCTGATAGCAACACAATGAATAATTTAAAAAACTAACATCACCCAGGTCCACTTAAACAGTTCTGCAGAGGGAGCCCGGCACTCGTACAAGTCTTTCCAGCACTAATGACAAACAAGTGCAGCCTACTTCGATGCAGCAGATGCTCAGCTGATGTTTGTTCTCACCTTGATTTCTTGCCAGATGTCTTATCGGCACTGTGGGCTAGCTGCCCACCGAGGAGAGTTAGAAAGTAGACACTCATTATAAATAAGACGGTGCTTTATATGAAAGCAAGCTCCAGTTTTTCCTGGAGCAACAACAGAAGCAGATTGTAATCCGGCTTAAGAAAAAACTGCTGACCAAAAGACTTCTGCCTGCCATCAGGGTCACGTCAAGTCCAGTGTCATATTTTGGGATATTTGGGGGTGAACTTTGAACTTTGCCAGATCTTTTTGCACAGTAGTGGACAATCAGTTTGCTTTTGGACCTTTATGTAAACTAAATGATAACTACTTAATAATTCTCTTGAAGAGATGCATCAGGTAACGTCCTCTTGTAGCACTGATTTAAGCCTCATTTGTCCAAAAGTTATTCATTTGTTAGATGGAAAAGAAAGAGTGGCATACTGTAGTCGCGCCACAGTCTGGGTCTTTTGGACTTGAATCAATAATATTAATGAGCCTCCTCTGCAAGAGAGATCTGCTGCTGACTCAAACACACTTGGTTCTCTTTGGTTACACATCAAAAGATCTTTAAAGGCAGTAAGGGACATAAAAACGTCGGCTTAGACTGAAGTCCAGGTTATGTCTGCTGTTACCATCTGTCTGGCATCTCAACTCATTTCTTCATTAATCTGAGCATAAGCAGGATCGTCACTAAAAAACCTGACAGTCCTTGTTTTCAGTTTCATGCTGAAACAATCCAGAAATGCAGTTTCTCAGTTAATGTTCACAACATTCGTCACATTGCCTCCCATTTCCTTATCGGGTATCTGACGGACACAACACTCACCACTCCAACATAAACACATACTAGACTTTAAACAGTGATATTGGGCCAAGCTGTATAACATCTCAGATTCTGACTAAAGAGAACTGAAGGAGCAACAAGTGTTTAAAAGATCATTGTCTGAGGATATAATCCATTATTTGTTTTAATCAGATTGACAGTGAACAGTAAAAAGCAGTATTAAGAAACTAGAAACAGAAGTTATTTTTCATAGGTACTGCAAATATGAAAAATAAATTAGTGGGGAAAAGCACTACAACTGTAGTCTGGAAACATTAATATAATTATAATCATTGTAAAAAATAAAGCTGACTACTGATTTCACCTACCGTGGATTATTTTTAGAACATAACTCTCGCGATAAACGAGGGGGCGCTGTATATCAAAGTAGCGGGTAAGGCCTAGCAGACTCAATCCGGTCCACTCGCCTGTGCCGAGACACCGATCAGCCAGCGCTGACTCAGTTATCATGTTGAGTAGCCCTTCTCATTGTTGTCATGAACTGGATATCGTCTTTGTCCTGCCTTCCTCAAGAATCAAGTAAAAATAAAAAAATAAAAGTTGCATTAATATTTTACTTAAATCTGTTAAATAATCAGAACTATGACTCAGAATTCTTGAATGAAGTTTCCCTCGTTCTGCTCGATGTGTTCAGATGACATATATTCACTATATCAGCTTTAGGGCGTCAGCATGTCAGTTTGTTTGTAGTGTATCATGGCGCCTCCCAGGGGTTAACAGAAGATGAATTAATACATCCGCTTCTCATCTGGATGCATTTGGCCTCATCAATAAATTTCCCCCAGGCATAGGAAAGGTTACCTAATGACATTTAAGCAGCACTGACATTAAGCAGTATATACATAACCATCACAGCACATGAAGAAAATCAAAGTCCCCTGTTACAGGAAAAAAAGAGAGAGAGAAATAATTGGGAATCATATCACTGACTCATTTCCTGTGTTACTGTGATGCTGATTCACCAGCCAGGCAAAGAAAACCAACACACATACATGAAGCTTTCCTGCGTTTCTTAAAAATACTTTCCGAGGGTGCCTTCGTATGTCTTCCAAACACACAACTGGCAGAGACTGCACGATGTAGGGTATGCATAGGGGCGCACACAAACATGTATACGAGGGTTTAACACAGTGCTTTGCCAATATTGTTTCAACCGGTTTGCTATTTATTAATTTAATTTAATTGAAACTGAAAGAGAGGGAAGACAGAGAATAGATGAGTAATGATAGAAGAAAAACAGGACAGAGACTGCATTCATACAGTCTCTGTCACTGTGTGTGTGTGTGTGTGTTGCCCGAGGAACAGTTGATGGATTTGCTGCTTGACTGCTCACACAGATTGGTGCCTGCTGTGATGGCAGCCTTGAACTGAAATTACGTGCACACTCTCACATACACAAAGGGAACTACACATAATTGCAAAAAAACTGTGTGCGCGCACGAGTGTATTTGTGTGTATTCTTAAGTTGGGACGAGCGGGCGTGTTGCCTCCAGGAGGCCATTTAAAGCTCTGTGGAAGGATGGATGAACACAAGGCCAGCCGAAGCACCAGAGAAGATGAGACAGGTTCAAAATGCTGTGTTTATGCATTGATTAGTAGCTAGGCTTTTTTTTACCCACTGATAGGTGCGTAATTTTTTAGCAAATTAGTCATAAAGCAGTCGACTCCTCTGATTATTATCTTTTGTTCAAAAAAGTGTGTGAAATGTTTTTGAAGTGAAGAGAAAACAGGGATTAGTTTAAACGTCCTGAAGGATCTCAGAGCCGCTTCCTGAGCTCAGTTTTCCAGTTACTCTGATGATAGGCTGAGATCATAGTTCATCCAGGTCTTGTTAACTCCTCCCTGATGACACAAATGAGAGGTGGACAAATAGTTTGGTCTTGAAAGTTGTGAAGATTTGTGTTTTGTTCCCATGTTTGGGCTAAACAGGGATAGCAGGGAGAAAGAACGTTCAACGACACCATCTATTAATCCACCAATAACGACGGAGCCTGAGAAAAGATTCTGTCTTACACAAAAACTACTTTACCTCACACTCATTTCTCCCCAGTTCCATCAGGATATATGAGTTTTTATTAAATGCCACATACGATCATTAGCTGACATCAGGTGTTTGAACCAGGTAGCTGTGAATTCCCTATGGAGACGCTGAGGACAATAAATTGTATGTAAAAGTAGCTATATTGGACATATATGTTCAATTAAATTAAAGTGTGTCAATAATCTGTATATGTATGTCTCTTTATGTGATTCTTATTTCCTTCTGTGGCTCTTAGTGTGATTTAATTTGACACCCTTGATTAAAGAATGAAACACATTGGTTAAAAACTGAATGACCATTGAATGAATGGGATCATCTCTAGTGGAAAGTTACTGAGACAGTGTTGTTTAGACTAGAATGAGAGAACTTCTATAATAAAACTGTTAGGGGCACACCACCATTTTGAGATCCACGGCAGCGTGTCATGCAGGACGCATCTCCCTTTTAGAAGTAATAAAGTGTTAAATGGTCTACTGAGCAGTGTTTTGTCTTCCATCGGATGCCTCTGAGAAATCCAAAGAACTCGGTGAAGTGTTGATATTTACAATTGGGGGCTCGTCCGGGATTCCAATAGGAGGCTGAGGAAGATAGATTGGGCGATCTGGACACAAAAGAAGGTGTTGATATTTACACCTTCTTTTGTGTCTTTTTCTTCATTTTGAGTATAAAGCGATGAAATTAAATTGTCATACGTTGTACTTGGGTAGGGGTTGTGGTGACACGGAGATTTATTTATTCATTTTAAAAATGGAGGCAAGCCCAGAATTTGTAATAAAACACTGATAATGTAACGATATTGCAGATTATTTGAATGTTGCATACATACACACACAAAGGCAAATATAAACTGGAAAAAGGGATAAAATGTAAATCATTCAAATTTCCCGCCAAAACTGCTGGTAAGTTATCATAGCCATCATTTGGAGTAGATGTCCCCAAGCCCCACGGCACGGACCGTGGTCGTTTGGGCCACAAGACTTGAGGCTCGGGTGTGAACTTTATGGGTTTTATTGGTTTTTATCGTTAACTCGGTTTCCCTGGGTCTTTTCCCGTGTGTTATGAATAAATCTTTTTTTTGGTACCAGTACTGGTTTTATTTTGTTGTATTTATCCGCAACACCTTAAAGGTCGGTGTGTGAAAATATTGTCGGACATAAACCGGTCTGTGGCGCAAAAAAGGTTGGGGGGCCGCTGCTTTAGCATCAGGGATTTTGGGACAAGACCCTGAAAGTCAAACTTTTCTCAAACCTGAGGTAAGAATACCACTGATTGATGAATTAAATGGCTATCCAGGCAATCGAAACATGGAAAGTCAACTACCTCTGCTTTTATTTAAATGAGAACCGTTGTTGGGTGCTGATTAAGCTCACATCCCACGAGGCCAGAGAGCAGCGGTCCGGGTTATAGTCTAACCCAGCGGTCCCCAACCCCCGGGCATCGGACCGGTACCGGTCCGTGAGTCGTTTGGTACCGGGCCGCGAGAGTTGAGGCTCAGGTGTGAAATGTATGGTTTTCAGGGTTTTTATCGGTTTTCAGCGTTATTTTGTTATCGTTTTTATCGTTAACTCGGTTTTCCTGGGTCTTTTCATGTGTGTTATGAATAACTCTTCTATTTTTCAGTACCGGTACTAGTTTTATTTTGTTGTATTTTTCCGCGACACCTTAAAGTCCGGTCCGTGAAAATATTGTCGGGCATAAACAGGTCCGTGGTGCAAAAAAGGTTGGGGACCGCTGGTCTAACCCACAGGCCTTTGCTACATGTCTTCCCCCTCTCTCTCCCCTCTTTGCTGTCTCTATCCAAAAAAAGCAAAATGCCAATAAATAATATAAAATAAAATAAAAACATCCAACAGAACACCCCTGTTAGACTAATGAACAAACCATTTGCTTTTCGAGGTAAAATGCATTTTTCTTCCTCTTTATTTTACATGAACATCGCACATATTCAAAATATAAATAATAGTCATCTAGAACCCCGCTCATCGCTTTAACGCAACAAACACGTTGGCTCATCTCATTCGAACCAGACTGATAGAGAGCTACAGTCTTGACACTAAAGCCAGAGAAGCAGTACAAGCAAGAGTGAAAGTCACGACCCAGCAGGTACTTTAAACAGCCCTGACACTGATTGAGACTAAGTGGCAGGATGAGTCAGTAAACACTGTAGGGCTTCATCCAGTAGCAGTGAACAAAGGATGTTTGCACCCACACATGTCGTGCATAAATTAAAGTATATTTATATAAGAAGGGCACTTCTGATACGTTTTTAATGTGCTTGTTCAAATTCATGTCCACTTAAGGGCAATTTACTTCCTGAGTTTGAAAGTTGGATTTAAACAGACAAAAAGATTTGAGTTCAAGCCAGCAGAGAGGTGACTTTGGTGATAGAGTCCTCTTGGCTGTGCAACATTTGAAATCAATAAAAGACATAATTGACTTGAGCTGGCGAATGAGAGGTCATGCCAGAATTTTAAAGTCTTTTATAGTGGATGTCATGTTGTTTAGAGAGAAAGGAAGAGGACATGCAGATGTTTAAGCCATGATTCTTTAAAAAGATCATTTCCTGTCCTAAATTTATGGATGATTGAAGATTAAGTATCATCTGGATAAAGACCATCTAATGTTCTGAAAGTGTAAACCTTTGTTTCTGACAGGCAGTGCTGACAGTCATAACAAAAGCAAAAAGCAAAGCAGCGAGTGGACATCCGTGTCATCCCGCAAAGTGTGAAACTTTGTGCTGAAACTTTTTGGTGTAACCTCATTAGCGGTGACAGTGTCCGTCGCTGTGCTTTCTCAGCATCCAGTGAAACTGATTTTGTTTTGTTCCATTGTGACATGTTGATCCCCCACACACACACACACCCCATCTACCCCCCATTCTGTCTGTCTTTCTTTTTTAGTGGTGCATCAGGGAGCAGCAGTGAATCAGAAAGCAGCTCAGAGTCTGACACCGACGAGTCTGAGAGCAGCTCCAGTGACAGCGAGTATAATCAGGCCTCCCGCACAAACACTCCAGAGGTAGGATGACAACTCGATCTGTGTGTGTGTGTGTGTGTGTGTGTGTGTGTGTGTGTGTGTGTGTGTGTGTGTGTGTGTGTGTGTGTGTGTGTTTGTGTGTGTGCTTGTGTGTGTGTATGTGTGTGTGTGTGTGCTTGTGTGTATTTATGCAGATTTCCTGGTAACTGTGTGCACACAGTTGGGTACCAACTGGGTAAACACACAATTTATTGGGAGAAAATGCTAACCATTGTTAAAATGGTTAAATACAAATAAGTAAATATTATATTCCCTTATGTTTGATGTATTGTAAAATAAATGAAGAGTCATGAAAGGTGATCCTTTTTCTCAGCTGTTAGATCTCATTTAGCCAGTTTTTTTCTGTATCACATGCAGTAATGTGTTAAAGTCTTGAGCCACCCTTCGATTCTTTAGATTTTTCTAGGAATGGTCCTGGGATTTATTGAAACATGCAAAAATAAATGGAAATACAGTACCTAAGGCAAAAGCAGAGTTTGTAGTTCTAATAGGTTAAAAAAGTCTGTAAGTCAGTTAGGGATGGGTATCGTTTAGGTTTTATCCGATACCGGTGCCAAATCGGTACTTTTGAAACGGTGCCGGTGCTCAAACGGTGCTCAAACCGGTGCTTAAAGAATGGAGAACACAAAATTGGTCCAAAAACCTCTCATGTTCAGCTGTTTTTTGTAAAAATATAACAATGTTAGCCTTTTCTGCAGCTATGGGGCATATATGGTATCACTCTTGGCTGGAAGCAGTGCTTAAACAATGGAAAAAACACAAACTTTGTCCTAAACCTCTCATGTTTAACTGTTTTCCACTTTTTCTTTGGTCATTTTAGCCTTTTTAGCCAGGGTGAAGGGAGTATCTGCCATCAAACAAGAAGACAGCAGCATGTAGCTATGATGATGTTTGCTAGTTCACCTTACATGCATTAATGTAATAACGTGGTTAGCCTACTCACGCAGAGAAGAACGGCTGCTGCTGCCATCATCATCCGTCATCATTTCTGCTACACTGGCAGGGCTAGGGGCCAGGACTCTCCTCTTAGTGTTTTTGGGGGATGTTGCATAACAGGCAACCCACCCGCAGTAGATGTGCTCGGTGTGAGGTCTCGCAGCAAGCTATCAAATACGGCGCATTTCTGGGCTTTTAAAAAAAACGCTATGCGTCGCCAGGTGTTTCATCGGATTTGAGGTGTTACCTACTTTGACAGTATCACAGTATCAGCTTAAAGCACTTGTTGCAGGCTGCTGAGTTTGCATCTTTTGCTATGAAGTACAGCCAGACTTTTAACCGCCTCGCCTTGGGCATTTTTAATCTGTAGCTCTGCTTTAACAGAACGTACGTACGTACCTGGCCCCGCCTACTATCCTCGGAAACGTAAAATGATTGGCAAGAATCTAAAGTGTATCACAGCTCAGGAAAAAAAAGCACCGAAATAAAGCACCGAAATATGCGCTGCTTTTCGGTCTGGTTACTACCGTTTATGTCAGAACCGGTGCCATCATGGCACCGGACACCGGTACCCATCCCTAAAGTCAGTTGATATGAGCGCCAACCGACCTCACAAATCACATGATAGGCTAGGTTTCACAATGAGTTCACCTGAAATCTTGGCTGATTGTGACCTACACCCGTCTTCACACCTTGGCTTGTTCAAGGTTCAAGGTTCAAGGTTCTTTATTTGTCACATGCATAGTTATACAAGTATAACACACAGTGAAATGTAGCCTGACACGCTCCTTGACATGTGCAAAAAAAAATTATATATACTATATATATATAAATATATATATAGTATATACATTGGGTGAATGTGCAGTAGTAGCAGCAAGCAGGTGAATTCTGTACATTAATATGAATAGACATCTGACTATTTTACAGGATAGACAATATAAACATATTTAAAATTAAAGGAATTGAAATGTACATTGTGCCTTGGTTTAGTGTCTGGAAGAGAGTCCTGTCTCAGTCAATTATAGATGATGTGAGAGGGCGGGTTTGTGTGTTTAGGGCACGGATGGCTTGGGGATAGAAGCTCCTCTTGAGTCTCTCTGTCCTTGCCTGGAAGATGCGGAACCTTCTACCAGATTGCAGAAGTTGGAACAGTTTGTTGCCAGGATGGGACGGGTCCTTCAGTATCTGCGCTGCTCTAGTCCGGCATCTCCTGGTGTAGGTGTCCTGAAGCGGGGGGAGAGCAATCCTGCAGCAGCGTTCTGCTGTACGGACCACTCTCTGGAGAGCTTTTTAGTCCTTCACACAGCTGTTCCCAAACCACGATGTCATGTTCTGTGTGAGGATGCTCTCCACAGCGCCTGTATAGAAAATCCTGAAGATCTTTGGAGAGACCCTGAACTTCCTCAGTTGTCGTAGGTGATACAGGCGCTGCCTAGCCTTTTTGGTCTGGACCTGAATGTGGGCAGCCCATGTCAGGTCTGAGGAGATGTGGACACCAAGATACTTGAAGGACTGCACCCTCTCCACTGGAGCTCCATTGATGATAATGGGCTTGTAGTCTCTGTGCTGACTCCTTCTGAAGTCCACCAACAGCTCCTTGGTCTTGCTGACGTTCAGCTGGAGGTGATTGTCCTGTCACCACGATGCCAGATTCTTCACTTCATCCATGTAGGCCGCCTCATCGTTGTTGGAGATGGCACCCAACACCACTGTGTCGTCAGCAAACTTCACAATGGTGTTGGAGCCATGGGTGGCCACACAGTCTGAAGTGTAGAGGGAGTAGAGCAGTGGCGAGAGGACACATCCCTGAGGTGCTCCTGTGTTGATGGTGATGCTGTTGGAGAAGCACCTGCCCACCCTCACCACCTGAGTTCTGCCAGTGAGGAAGTCCAACACCCATGCACACAGACGGCTGTTAAGTCCCAGATCCCTCAGCTTTGTGAACAGTCTGCAGGGCACTATTGTGTTAAACGCTGAACTGTAATCAACAAACAGCATTCGCACATAGTTACCCTGTTTCTTGTCCATGTGGCTGAGAGTGGTGGATCTGTTGGATCTGTAGGCGAACTGCAGCGGATCTGTGGTGTCTGGGATGGAGGAGGAGATGATGTTCTTCAGCAGCCTCTCAAACACCTTCATTACTACCGAGGTCAGTGCAACTGGCCGGTAATCGTTCAGGGATGAGGGTTTGCTGTTCTTGGGCACAGGGATGATGGTGGATCTTCTGAAGCATGTGGGGACCACAGACTTCGCCAGGGACTCGTTGAAGATGTAAGTGAACACACCTGCTAGCTGGTCAGCACAGCAGCGCAGCAGACGGCCGGTGATGCCGTCTGGCCCCGCCGCTTTCCTTGTGTTCACTCTCCTCAAAGCCACTCGGACGTCATGCTCCGCGATGCTGGTCACCGGTCTCTCGCTGATGATGTCACTGTCCTCGGTAGTCAGGCGGTAGATAGCATTAGCCGCCTGGCTAACCTCGAAACGGGCGTAGAACTGATTCAGCTCGTTGGTGAATGCAGAGTCAGCGTTGATCAGCGCAATGTCCCTGGCTTTGTAGTCCGTAATGGTGCGTAGTCCGTGCCACATACTCCGTGTGTCGCCCTGGTGGAAGTGGGACTCCACACGTTCCCGGTACCGGCGTTTGGCATCTCTCACCGCACGCCGTATGAGGCCGCTTTGTAGGCGCTCATATCGCCAGTGGCGAGACCCGCGTTGTAGGGGGCGGTCCTGGCGTTTACTGCAGTGCGGATCGATCTGTCCATCCACGGTTTCTGGTTTGGGAATGTGGTGACTCTCGCAGTGGGGATAATCTCCTCCACTAGCATATTGACGAAGCATACTGCTACTTCCGTAAACTCGTTGATGTCGACTGCGCATGCTCTGAACATGTCCCAGTCTACGTCGTTGAATGCGTCCTGTAGCGTAGCTTCTGATTGGGCAGTCCACCGTTTTACCTCCCTCGTGGTCACGTCTTCCCTCCGTATGCTTTGTTTATACTGGGTGATGAGGAAGATGGCGTTGTGGTCAGACTTCCCAAAAGCCGGGTGTGAGACCGCTTTGTAGCCCTGCTTGTATGGCGTGTAGCAGTGATCCAAAATTCGATCCCCTCTCGTTGGACACAAGACATGCTGGTAAAAGTTTGGCATGACTTGTCTGAGGTTTGCTTTGTTAAAGTCTCCTGCTACAATGAGGGCTGCGCCCGGGTCCTTGTTTTGAAGCGAGCTCAGCACATCATGTAATTCGGACAAAGCCATACCTGTGTCCGCTTGGGGTGGGATGTAGACCGCCGTGGCGATGACCGAGTTGAACTCACGGGGCAGATAGAAAGGGCGGCACTTAATGCTCAGGAACTCCAGATGTGGCGAGCAGCCGCTGGAGAGAGTAGAAATGCTCCTGGCATCACAACACTTTCTGTTTACCATGAAACACACTCCCCCACCTTTGGTTTTGTTTGACTCTGCCGTTGTGTGGTTAGGTAGAGGATCAATAGGGGGTCCATTGTCCCTCTTGGGGGGACACTCCCACAGGGCTTAAATCTGCGACTCTCCAGTGTAAGGACGGAACTGAGTGAACAAGCTGTTCTCAGAAAACTTGGAGAATTATTCCTTAAGATTAATTTAAAAGTGGTAAGATAGAAAGCTAGGCTCCTTTTATATAAAGATAAAGAAATGAGGGGTCACTCGAGATTTTTACACAGTACTGTCAACAACGCACCAATACAAACACTGAGGCTGTGAATATCTTCAGCTCTGACAAATCTCTCCAATTTTATTTTCATTTTATAAGAGGCAGATCCCCTTTCACTGCTATTCTCCCGATTCACAGCTTCTCACTTTACTGTAAATCTTACTGTCTGTAAATTAAATGAACTCTCCCCACTCTGTCTTGTCAGTGCTCTGAAAGTCATAAAACTCCATCTGCAGAAAAAACAAATTACGACAATATTTATCGCATTATTTCAATGCCTCGACGCTGCTTGGGTTTATAGGCGTGTGCCGTGAAACACACTGGAAGAAACTGATGTAAA